>NW_027362762.1:15749413-18653954 GCF_046119375.1 Phyllobates terribilis
GGTCCAGAAGAGGTGGGGGGGGGGGGGGGTCTGGTCCAGAAGAGGGGGTGGGGGTGGGGGTCTGGTGCAGAAGAGGGGGGGGTGTCTGGTCCAGAAGAGGGGTGGGGGGGGGGGGGGGGTCTGGTCCAGAAGAGGTGGGGGGGGGGGGTCTGGTGCAGAAGAGGGGTGGGGGGGGGGTCTGGTGCAGAAGGGGGAGGGGGGGGTCTGGTGCAGAAGGGGGAGGGGGGTCTGGTGCAGAAGGGGGAGGGGGGTCTGGTGCAGAAGGGGGAGGGGGGGTCTGGTGCAGAAGGGGGAGGGTGTGGGGGGGGTCTGGTGCGGGTCCAGGACGGCTCTGGTCAGTAAAGGGTGCGCGTGGACCCCCTCCCCCTCCCAGCTGTTCCTCTGTATATTTAGCCCGGGGAGAGGTAAAGTGATCGCTCCTTTCTTCAGGCCGGAGCTCCGCTGCAGCGAGGAGCCGCGCCGCCGTGCGTCACATCCATCCCGTACTCCGATCACAACCAGAGCAGCAGCCACAGCGCTCAGCACCGCACAGCACACTGGTGTACAGCATTCTGGGAGATGCAGAGAATTCACCAAGCAGCACAGAGCACTTCAGCATCCAGCCACTGTGGGGGTCAGTACATGACTAACACAAAGCATACAGGGAGCAGCAGCCAGCTCTATGGGGCGCACGGGAGAGGGGGGCCGCCACCTCTGGGGCGGCTGAGTGGAGACACTGTGAGGTGGGGGGTGACAGAGCGGTGATGACAGCTCTGGGTGTGACTAGAGTAGGTGTAGCAGATGGGGGTCTCTCGGCTGGACCCTGGTGGGCCGCGCCCGCTCACCTCGTCGCTCTCCTCCACGTCCACGTTCCCGTTGGCGTCGTCGTCCATCTGCTTGTGAATACTGACGACGGCCTCGAAGCCGAGCAGCTCGTCCTCCCGCTGACACAGGACGGGGTCGATCCGGCAGAACTCTGCGAGGAAAGAATGGAGTGAGAACAAGGACGGGGGCCGCCAATATTACCCCACCACCATGACACGACGAGCCCTGGTGGCACAATAAGAGGGGTTCGTCCCATCCCTCCTCCCACAATGCAGCACTGCCGCTCATCTTGCGCTTGTTGCTTCGCGAATAGAATCCCAGAACTGCAGTAAAGACCGACAGTCATTGGATATAGAGATGGCGCCATTATTTTTTTACATCCAGCGCCAGTATGAGGGGCACAGAGCTGGTAATCCGGGATTGTGCCCAGCAGTGGGCGGAGCCGACCTCTCCCCCTACGCCCGTTATCAAAATGATCAATGCCAGGTGTCACCAAACCGGTCCGACTGCCCGGACCGCGCGCCTCCTCCGCCCTGGTCCAGTGATCCTGCGTCGCACAAACCGGGGGCAGAAAAGACATCGCTGACAAGTCATAGGATATACTGCCCGGCCCACAGGTACAATGCTGGAGACCCCCAGAAGACCCCCGCACAGAGAGACGACGCCCCCCCGAAGACCCCCGTACAGAGGGACGACGCCCCCCCAGAAGGACGACGCCCCCTCCAGAAGACCCCAGCAAAGAGGGACGACGCCCCCTCCAGAAGACCCCCGCACAGAGGGACGACGCCCCCCCAGAAGACCCCCGCCCAGAGAGACGACGCCCCGCCCAGAGAGACAACGCCCCCCCAGAAGACCCCTGCCCAGAGAGACGACGCCCCCCCAGAAGACCCCCGCCCAGAGAGACGACGCCCCCCCAGAAGACCCCCGCCCAGAGAGACGACGCCCCCCCAGAAGACCCCCGCCCAGAGAGACAACGCCCCCCCCCAGAAGACCACCGCACAGAGAGACGACGCCCCCCGAAGACCCCCGCACAGAGAGACGACGCACCCCCAGAAGGATGACGCCCCCTCCAGAAGACCCCAGCAAAGAGGGACGACGCCCCCTCCAGAAGACCCCAGCAAAGAGGGACGACGCCCCCTCCAGAAGACCCCAGCAAAGAGGGACGACGCCCCCTCCAGAAGACCCCAGCAAAGAGGGACGACGCCCCCTCCAGAAGACCCCCGCACAGAGGGACGACGTCCCCCCCAGAGAGACGATGCCCCCCCAGAAGACCCCCGCCCAGAGAGACAACGCCCCCCCAGAAGACCACCGTACAGAGGGATGACGCCCCCCCAGAACACATCCCCCCCCCCACAGAAGGACGACGCCCCCCCAGTAGACGGGATGTTTAGAGATCCTCTGACCCGGTGGTCTGCAGGTCACAGTCGCTCACACCCCGCCGCTCGCCCAGTTTTCCAGCTACCACATCAGCGGATCAGACCCCGACAAGCGCCGGTATCTCCAGATATCCGGGTTCACCCCGGTGTCACAAAATCCTGTAATACCAGTCACAGCCACAGACAGAAGGAGCGCTGCTCCTGAGGAAAAGACGAGGCACCATTGTAATATCAGACCCCCCCCTCCTTGCAAAGCCGATAACGACAAAGACTGCTCCCAGCAAGAAGGAAAGTCTACACGCCCTGCATCAGCCAGTGGGACTGTGACCGCAGCTCTGGAGGTGACCGGAGGATAAGACATAATATAACAGCAGAATAGTGACTGCAGCTCTGGGGGTGACTGGAGGATAAGACATAATATAACAGCAGAATAGTGACTGCAGCTCTGGGGGTGACTGGAGGATAAGACACGATGTAACAGCAGAATAATGACTACAGCTCTGGAGATGACTGGAGGATAAGACACAATGCAGTCAGAATAGTGACTGCAGCTCTGGAGGTGACTGTAGGATAAAACACGATGTAACCGCAGAATAGGGACTGCAGCTCTGGAGGTGACTGGAGGATAAGACACGATGTAACCGCAGAATAGGGACTGCAGCTCTGGAGGTGACTGGAGGATAAGGCACGATGTAACAGCAGAATAGTGACCGCAGCTCTGGAGGTGACTGGAGGATAAGACACCATGTAACAGCAGAATAGTGAGTGCAGCTCTGGGGGTGACTGGAGGATAAGACACGATGTAACTGCAGAATAGTGAGTGCAGCTCTGGAGGTGACTGGAGGATAAGACATAACAGCAGAATAGTGACTGCAGCTCTGGAGGTGACTGGAGGATAAGACAATGTAACAGCAGAATAGTGACCGCAGCTCTGCAGGTGACTGGAGGATAAGACAATGTAACAGCAGAATAGTGACTGCAGCTCTGGAGGTGACTGGAGGATAAGACACAATGTAACAGCAGAATAGTGACTGCAGCTCTGGAGGTGACTGGAGGATAAGACCTGATGTAACAGCAGAATAGTGAGTGCAGCTCTGGAGGTGACTGGAGGATAAGACATGATGTAACAGCAGAATAGTGAGTGCAGCTCTGGAGGTGACTGGAGGATGAGGCACGATGTAACAGCAGAATAGTGACTGCAGCTCTGGAGGTGACTGGAGGATAAGACATAATATAACAGCAGAATAGTGACTGCAGCTCTGGGGGTGACTGGAGGATAAGACACGATGTAACAGCAGAATAGTGACCGCAGCTCTGGAGGTGACTGGAGGATGAGACCTGACTGCGGCTGACATTGGTGCTGTGGTGTATACGGACCCCCGCATTCAGTGCAGGCACCAGCATTTCCCGCATTTCGCCTTCCTCATGTTTCGCCATCTTGGTGAAATGTGATCTGTATTCGGGGGTAGCGGCGCCCCCCGGTGTGGATCTGGAAGATTTGATCGCTGGTAAAGGAATGAGGTCACTGCCGCTGACGACAACAGTCCAGTGACATCACAGCGGGGAGTGATGCGCCACTCGGGGTCCTGGGAAAGTGGGGTGACCTGTCGGGGTCTCACCCTGGGACGATGTTCTGTAATTGTCCTCTGCTGGGAACTGTCCGGGACATTGTGTTCTGCAGCCGCCATGGCAGGGAATCTGTGCCGGCTCTCCGGGGATCGCCCTTCATCATCGTTATCCGGGTCACCTCCTTAGAGGGAGCCCCCCCCTCCCCCCTCTGCCTCATTAACCCCGAGCTCCCCACAGACTGATCCACAGCCTGGCGGGAAGAGAGAAAAATCATCTGTGACCGGAGGGGGGAAGTGAGCAAAACCGCCGGCACGATCCGCAGGAGCGACAACGAGCAGTCCCGAATATATGGCAATATGCACCGGTCAGCCGGAGCGTGCAGAGCGCAGCAGCCACAAGAAGAAGACACCGGAGCGTGCAGAGCGCAGCAGCCACGAGAAGAAGACACCGGAGCGTGCAGAGCGCAGCAGCCACAAGAAGAAGACACCGGAGCGTGCAGAGCGCAGCAGCCACCGGAGAGTGCAGAGCGCAGCAGCCACAAGAAGAAGACACCGGAGCGTGCAGAGCGCAGCAGCCACCGGAGAGTGCAGAGCGCAGCAGCCACAAGAAGAAGACACCGGAGCGTGCAGAGCGCAGCAGCCACGAGAAGAAGACACCGGAGCGTGCAGAGCGCAGCAGCCACGAGAAGAAGACACCGGAGCGTGCAGAGCGCAGCAGCCACGAGAAGAAGACACCGGAGCGTGCAGAGCGCAGCAGCCACGAGAAGAAGACACCGGAGCGTGCAGAGCGCAGCAGCCACGAGAAGAAGACACCGGAGCGTGCAGAGCGCAGCAGCCACGAGAAGAAGACACCGGAGCGTGCAGAGCGCAGCAGCCACGAGAAGAAGACACCGGAGCGTGCAGAGCGCAGCAGCCACCGGAGAGTGCAGAGCGCAGCAGCCACCGGAGAGTGCAGAGCGCAGCAGCCACGAGAAGAAGACACCGGAGCGTGCAGAGCGCAGCAGCCACAAGAAGAAGACACCGGAGCGTGCAGAGCGCAGCAGCCACAAGAAGAAGACACCGGAGCGTGCAGAGCGCAGCAGCCACCGGAGAGTGCAGAGAGCAGCAGCCACGAGAAGAAGACACCGGAGCGTGCAGAGCGCAGCAGCCACCGGAGAGTGCAGAGCGCAGCAGCCACGAGAAGAAGACACCGGAGCGTGCAGAGCGCAGCAGCCACCGGAGAGTGCAGAGAGCAGCAGCCACGAGAAGAAGACACCGGAGCGTGCAGAGCGCAGCAGCCACAAGAAGAAGACACCGGAGCGTGCAGAGCGCAGCAGCCACGAGAAGAAGACACCGGAGCGTGCAGAGCGCAGCAGCCACGAGAAGAAGACACCGGAGCGTGCAGAGCGCAGCAGCCACCGGAGAGTGCAGAGCGCAGCAGCCACGAGAAGAAGACACCGGAGCGTGCAGAGCGCAGCAGCCACCGGAGAGTGCAGAGCGCAGCAGCCACGAGAAGAAGACACCGGAGCGTGCAGAGCGCAGCAGCCACCGGAGAGTGCAGAGAGCAGCAGCCACGAGAAGAAGACACCGGAGCGTGCAGAGCGCAGCAGCCACCGGAGAGTGCAGAGCGCAGCAGCCACGAGAAGAAGACACCGGAGCGTGCAGAGCGCAGCAGCCACGAGAAGAAGACACGGGAGCGTGCAGAGCGCGGCAGCCACAAGAAGAAGACACCGGAGCGTGCAGAGCGCAGCAGCCACAAGAAGAAGACACCGGAGCGTGCAGAGCGCAGCAGCCACAAGAAGAAGACACCGGAGCGTGCAGAGCGCAGCAGCCACGAGAAGAAGACACCGGAGCGTGCAGAGCGCAGCAGCCACGAGAAGAAGACACCGGAGCGTGCAGAGCGCAGCAGCCACGAGAAGAAGACACCGGAGCGTGCAGAGCGCAGCAGCCACGAGAAGAAGACACCGGAGCGTGCAGAGCGCAGCAGCCACCGGAGAGTGCAGAGCGCAGCAGCCACAAGAAGAAAACACCGGAGCGTGCAGGGCGCAGCAGCCACGAGAAGACGACACCGGAGCGTGCAGAGCGCAGCAGCCACGAGAAGACGACACCGGAGCGTGCAGAGCGCAGCAGCCACGAGAAGACGACACCGGAGCGTGCAGAGCGCAGCAGCCACGAGAAGACGACACCGGAGCGTGCAGAGCGCAGCAGCCACCGGAGAGTGCAGAGCGCAGCAGCCACAAGAAGAAAACACCGGAGCGTGCAGGGCGCAGCAGCCACGAGAAGACGACACCGGAGCGTGCAGAGCGCAGCAGCCACGAGAAGACGACACCGGAGCGTGCAGAGCGCAGCAGCCACGAGAAGACGACACCGGAGCGTGCAGAGCGCAGCAGCCACGAGAAGACGACACCGGAGCGTGCAGAGCGCAGCAGCCACGAGAAGAAGACACCGGAGCGTGCAGAGCGCAGCAGCCACCGGAGCGTGCAGAGCGCAGCAGCCACGAGAAGAAGACACCGGAGCGTGCAGAGCGCAGCAGCCACAAGAAGAAGACACCGGAGCGTGCAGAGCGCAGCAGCCACAAGAAGAAGACACCGCAGCGTGCAGAGCGCAGCAGCCACAAGACGACGACACCGCAGCGTGCAGAGCGCAGCAGCCACAAGACGACGACACCGCAGCGTGCAGAGCGCAGCAGCCACAAGACGACGACAATGCAGCGTGCAGAGCGCAGCAGCCACAAGACGACGACACCGGAGCGTGCAGAGCGCAGCAGCCACAAGACGACGACACCGAAGCGTGCAGAGCGCAGCAGCCACAAGAAGAAGACACCGGAGCATGCAGAGCGCAGCAGCCACAAGAAGAAGACACCGGAGCGTGCAGAGCGCAGCAGCCACAAGAAGAAGACACCGGAGCGTGCAGAGCGCAGCAGCCACAAGAAGAAGACACCGGAGCGTGCAGAGCGCAGCAGCCACCGGAGAGTGCAGAGCGCAGCAGCCACGAGAAGAAGACACCGGAGCGTGCAGAGCGCAGCAGCCACCGGAGAGTGCAGAGAGCAGCAGCCACGAGAAGAAGACACCGGAGCGTGCAGAGCGCAGCAGCCACGAGAAGACGACACTGGGGAGTGCAGAGCGCAGCAGCCACGAGAAGACGACACCGGAGCGTGCAGACCGCAGCAGCCACGAGACGACGACACCGCAGCGTGCAGAGCGCAGCAGCCACGAGAAGACGACACTGGGGAGTGCAGAGCGCAGCAAGTGCTTCCCATATTTGATTCTGACTGATCATCTGGGGGATGACCCATGGAGGCAGCACTGAGGAGCATCCACCGCATACAGTGGGGGGCGATCATGTTGTAGTGGAGCGGTGGATGTTGGACTACTTTCTGTATACCATTTACATTGGCGGCCTTCCCGTGTACAGTGCGGGCGGATGCTGTTTGCAGATCTCACGCCTGGTCTGCTCCGGATCAGACACGAGGAGGGATACGCCGTATACTCTGCCTGCAGGCAGCGCGCCGTCACATCACATGCCCACCAGGAGCGATGCTCTGCGGACCACTGAGACCGCACACTGAGGGAAATGGGGAACCACGTTACGAGAGTCATCAAAAACCTCCACAGTTCTGTCCCTGATCACTGCCGGCCGCTGTCTCCCCCCCGACACCCTCAGTGACATCCACAAGCCTAGCCCCAAGACCACCACATCCCTACACCGTAAGCCTGGCCCCAAGACCACCCATCCCTATATCGTAAGCCTGGCCCCAAGACCACCACATCCCTACACCACATCCCTACACCATAAGCCTGGCCCCAAGACCACCACATCCCTACACCGCAAGCCTGGCCCCAAGACCACCACATCCCTATACCGCAAGCCTGGCCCCAAGTCCACCACATCCCTACACCGTAAGCCTGGCCCCAAGACCACCACATCCCTACACCGTAAGCCTGGCCCCAAGACCACCACATCCCTATACCGCAAGCCTGGCCCCAAGTCCACCACATCCCTACACCGTAAGCCTGGCCCCAAGACCACCACATCCCTACACCGTAAGCCTGGCCCCAAGACCACCACATCCCTACACCGTAAGCCTGGCCCCAAGACCACCACATCCCTATACCGTAAGCCTGGCCCCAAGACCACCACATCCTTACACTGTAAGTCTAGCCCCAAGACCACCACATCCCTGCACCGTAAGCCTAGCCCCAAGACCACCACATCCCTGCACCGTAAGCCTGGCCCCAAGACCATTACATCTCTACACCGCAAGCCTGGCCCCAAGACCACCACATCCCTACACCGTAAGCCTAGCCCAAGACCACCACATCAATACACCGTAAGCTTAGCTCCAAGACCCCCACATCCCTATACCGTAAGCCTGGCCCCAAGACCACCACCTCCCTACATCGTAAGCCTAGCCCCAAGACCACCCCATCCCTACATCGTAAGCCTAGCCCCAAGACCACCACATCCTTACACCGCAAGCCTGGCCCCAAGACCACCCCATCCCTACACCGTAAGCCTAGCCCCAAGACCACCACATCCCTATACCGTAAGCCTAGCCCCAAGACCACCACATCCCTACACCGCAAGCCTGGCCCCAAGACCACCCCATCCCTACACCACCCCATCCCTACACCGTAAGCCTAGCCCCAAGACCACCCCATCCCTACACCGTAAGCCTAGCCCCAAGACCACCACATCCCTATACCGTAAGCCTAGCCCCAAGACCACCCCCAATCTTGACCGCTGTGAGATCCCTTCATCCTGGTCACCATACGCCAGGTGTACAGAAGCCGCTGGGTGGGAACGGCGGGGGGCAGTATTTGCGGTGACGGCCCCTTTAAGGCTGCAGTATGAGGATTGTGGAGGATTAGAGGCTCCTGGAGACGCCGCCGTTTACTCACTGTGTACGCCGTGACCATGGAGAAGCCGTGACCATGGAGAGGCCGTGACCATGGAGAGGCCGTGACCATGGAGAGGCCGTGACCATGGAGAGGCCGGGACGGAGGGTCAGGCGGCCTCACATCATTCTCCATAGTCATGGCTCGGAGTCACGGCCACTGATCACTGAAGGCTGCTCCTGACCCAGTCCTATCACACAGCTGAGGGGTTGTTACAGTGCATCATTAAATCCTGCACTCCAGGAGCTGATACAGTGTAACAACCCTTCAGCTGTGCGACAGGACTAGGTGTCAAACTATATCTAAAAGCTGCACGGTCTTAGGCCGTGGAGCGGGACTCCAATGATGGGGGTTGTAGTTCTGGCCAGTAGGATGTGCGTGCTGGAATGATGGGGGTGATAGTTTCACTACAGCGCGGGGGGGCACGAGAGCCAAGGACGACCCTCACATCCCCAGACATTACCGGACATGGGGCGCGAAGAACTCTGGATGCAGCTCTGGCTGTGAGTGGAGTATAAGCAGACGTGTGGGAAGACTGCAGGCGGAGAGGAGCAGCGGTGATTGGGGCAGGCACAGGCTGGGCATCTGTGGGCACATGTATCAGCTGGCATAGGATAAACACAGGTGTGTCCTCCGGAGGAACAGCGGCCGATTGTTCTGTGTACGCAGGAGGTGTGCGGAGGAATGTGACAGCGTGGATCAGCCCCAGAACGGGCATCAGTAACACCAGGAGCCTCGTTGTGCACGCTGCGCGGAGCCTCACTGAGGGCCTGCGCGGAGCCTCGGGTGCACGCTGCGAGGAGCCTCACTGAGGGCCTGCGCGGAGCCTCGGGTGCACGCTGCGAGGAGCCTCACTGAGGGCCGGCGCGGAGCCTCGGGTGCACGCTGCGAGGAGCCTCACTGAGGGCCTGCGCGGAGCCTCGGGTGCACGCTGCGAGGAGCCTCACTGAGGGCCGGCGCGGAGCCTCGGGTGCACGCTGCGAGGAGCCTCACTGAGGGCCGGCGCGGAGCCTCGGGTGCACGCTGCGAGGAGCCTCACTGAGGGCCGGCGCGGAGCCTTGGGTGCACGCTGCGCGGAGCCTCACTGAGGGCCTGCGCGGAGCCTCGGGTGCACGCTGCGCGGAGCCTCACTGAGGGCCTGCGCGGAGCCTCGGGTGCACGCTGCGAGGAGCCTCACTGAGGGCCTGCGCGGAGCCTCGGGTGCACGCTGCGAGGAGCCTCACTAAGGGCCGGCGCGGAGCCTCGGGTGCACGCTGCGAGGAGCCTCACTGAGGGCCGGCGCGGAGCCTCGGGTGCACGCTGCGAGGAGCCTCACTGAGGGCCGGCGCGGAGCCTCGGGTGCACGCTGCGAGGAGCCTCACTGAGGGCCGGCGCGGAGCCTCGGGTGCACGCTGCGAGGAGCCTCACTGAGGGCCTGCGCGGAGCCTCGGGTGCACGCTGCGAGGAGCCTCACTGAGGGCCTGCGCGGAGCCTCGGGTGCACGCTGCGAGGAGCCTCACTGAGGGCCGGCGCGGAGCCTCGGGTGCACGCTGCGAGGAGCCTCACTGAGGGCCGGCGCGGAGCCTCGGGTGCACGCTGCGAGGAGCCTCACTGAGGGCCGGCGCGGAGCCTCGGGTGCACGCTGCGAGGAGCCTCACTGAGGGCCGGCGCGGAGCCTCGGGTGCACGCTGCGAGGAGCCTCGGGTGCACGCTGCGAGGAGCCTCACTGAGGGCCGGCGCGGAGCCTCGGGTGCACGCTGCGAGGAGCCTCACTGAGGGCCGGCGCGGAGCCTCGGGTGCACGCTGCGAGGAGCCTCACTGAGGGCCGGCGCGGAGCCTCGGGTGCACGCTGCGAGGAGCCTCACTGAGGGCCGGCGCGGAGCCTCACTGAGGGCCTGCGCGGAGCCTCGGGTGCACGCTGCGAGGAGCCTCACTGAGGGCCGGCGCGGAGCCTCGGGTGCACGCTGCGAGGAGCCTCACTGAGGGCCGGCGCGGAGCCTCGGGTGCACGCTGCGAGGAGCCTCACTGAGGGCCGGCGCGGAGCCTCGGGTGCACGCTGCGAGGAGCCTCACTGAGGGCCGGCGCGGAGCCTCGGGTGCACGCTGCGCAGAGCCTCACTGAGGGCCGGCGCGGAGCCTCGGGTGCACGCTGCGCGGAGCCTCACTGAGGGCCGGCGCGGAGCCTCGTTGTGCACGCTGCGCTCTGCGGCCGCCCGGAGGCATCTCAGACAACTCACCTTGTTAGGGGGAAGAGGCTGAAAATAGCACAAGACAAAAATCCCACCAGCTGCAGCCCGGGGGGCGGCCGGGCATCCAATCACTGTCGAGAAGACCCCCAACAATCACAGCAGTGCTGCGCCCCCAACACAATACCACGAAACCCACTCATCAGTGCGTGGGAACGCAGGAGGAGCTCCCCCATCACTACTACAACTCCCACAGAAATAGATTCCCCCGATGGTGGATCGGACGCCCCCTTATTAGTCAGTGACGATGGGGGCACAGGTCAAGGGACGTCCCGATTCAGTGCAAATGTCAGCTTCTGGGGTCTTCGCAGCAGGACCCCCATTATAAGCCCATAAGCGCGGGTGGGATTCACCTCCCTAGGCCACAATTCCAAGAAAAGACAAAAATCTGCTCACAGCATCGCGTCTCTTCTGCTCCAATCACATCCAGAGCTGTCAGAGAGCAGTGCATCATGGGAGTGACAGCAGGATCAGTGACCCGTACACCACAGCAGATGCCACATCCGTGCACCGGAAGCAGAGCACAGCACCGCAGAGCAGGATGTGACCGGCGCCGACACCCTGGTTATTATGTACACAGCTCTGGTGCAGATCTATGTGTCTCCGTGGTTACAGACTACAATCACTTGCTGCAGTCACATGCTCCACTACCATGCAGCAGCTCTAGCCCTGACTGGAGTAGAAGGTGGATGCAGCTCTGGATGTGACTCCACATCAGTAGAGGGTTTTCTGGTCGTCTTTAAGACAAGTCAGAGCCCCGGCCGCAAAACCACTGATTCCAGGCGGCTGCATTCCTGCCTACACCAGAGGGCTGCCCGGGGCCCAGAGGGGATTGGGGGCCGCGTAGGCAGGGAGGGAGAGGAGGCCGGGGATGGGGGGCCCGCAGGCGGGGAGCAGGAGAGGAGGCCGTAGAAGCCGCGCGGGCGGGGGAGGAGGCCATGGGGGGGCATGCTAGAGGAGGCTGGAGAAGCCGCGCGGGCGGGGGAGGAGGCCATGGGGGGGCATGCTAGAGGAGGCTGGAGAAGCCACGCAGGCGGGGGAGGAGGCCATGGGGGGGCATGCTAGAGGAGGCTGGAGAAGCCACGCGGGCGGGGGAGGAGGCCATGGGGGGGCATGCTAGAGGAGGAGAAGCCACGCGGGCGGAAAGGAGGAGGAGAGGATGCTGGAGAAGCCGCGGGGGGGGCGGGGGGGTATGAGACTGGAGAAGCCGCGCGGGTGGGGAGGAGGACCGTGTGGAGAGGAGACCAGGGGAAGAGGGGGTGGGGGTGCCGCGCGGGCGGGGGAGGAGGAGAGGAGGCCGAGCGGGCAGGCAGGGGGAGGAGGCGCTGCGGGGGAGGAGGAGAGGAGGCCAGGGGGGGGGGCGTGAGGGAGGAGGCTGGAGAAGCCCCGCAGGAGGGGAGGAGGCATGGGGGAGGTGCGGGCGGGGAGGAGGACTGTGTGGAGAGGAGGCCAGGGGGGGGCGTGAGGGAGAAGGCTGGAGAAGCCACGCGGGCGGGGAGGAGGCATGGGGGGGGGGGGGCGGGGAGGAGGCATGGGGGGGGTGCGGGCGGGGGAGAGGAGGCTGGAGAAGCCGCGCGAGCGGGGAGGAGGAGAGGAGGCCGGGGGAAGGGGGGGCGCTGCACGGGCAGGGGAGGAGGCCCGCACCACTCACAGCAGAGTCCACAGACTCAGAGACAATACTGACAACCACTGCACACTTCACCTCCCAAGATGATGGGACTGGTAGTTGCAGATCATCTGCTTGGTAGTGGCCCAGATGTGGCCCCCGGGTGGAGGCACTACTAAATGTGGCCCCCCACACCACCCCCAGCAGCAATGAGGATCCCAGCAATCATCTGGGACCAGAGAAACGTCCGTAAAGCCCGGAACGACACACTGTAACAAAGCCTCAGCTGTGGAGGATCAGCTCTGCGCAGGCTGCCAGCTTATACAATGTCCCCATCCACTGACAGCAAGCAGCACAGAGGAGCCGATCACTGACAGGAGACACCGGCCCTTTAATGACTGAAGGACGGATGGCAGCGAGGAAACCGCAATAATCTGCCGGATCTTGTACCAGCGCATGTCCTGTGTACACGAAACGGAGAGCAGCCACATCCGGCACTACAGCCATGTACTCTGTGTGGAAATAGCATCTACTACTCCCTGTTATCAGCCATTACTGGGGGAGGAAACTGTAGGACAGGAGACTACAATCTATTACTCCCTGTTATCAGCCATTACTGGGGGAGGAGACTGTAGGACAGGAGACTACAATCTACTACTCCCTGTTATCAGCCATTACTGGCTGAGGAGACTGTAGGACAGGAGACTACAATCTATTACTCCCTGTTATCAGCCATTACTGGGGGAGGCGACTGTAGGACAGGAGATTACAATCTATTACTCCCTGTTATCAGCCATTACTGGGGGAGGCGACTGTAGGACAGAAGACTACTTTAAGGCGGCGTGGCGCTGGTTCTGGGGCGGCGGCCCTTTAAGGCGGTGTGACGCTGGTTCTGGGGCGGCGGCCCTTTAAGGCGGCGTGGCGCTGGTTCTGGGGCGGCGTGGCGCTGGTGCTGGGGCGGCGTGGCGCTGGGGCGGCGTGGCGCTGGTGCTGGGGCGGCGTGGCGCTGGGGCGGCGTGGCGCTGGTTCTGGGGCGGCGTGGCGCTGGTTCTGGGGCGGCGTGGCGCTGGTTCTGGGGCGGCGTGGACGGTCGGTCAGTGACCTCTGCCAAGGAGCAGATGACTGTAGATCCACAGGATAGGAGCACTGACCACAGACGGGTGTGACCAGTATGTGAGTGTGCACTGCGCCCACAGAGAGCATCTGCTCAGGCCTGGAGTCCTGTGAACGGCACTAATACAGGCCGCCATGCTGCCGACCCCCCGCAGGTCCTGACTGTGAATGGATCCGAGAGTCCAGGGTGCACACGGGCTGCACTGATGGCGGCAATACTGTGCTGCAATCATACACCAGCCAAGAGGTGCGCAGCAGCCGCCAAAGCCTGGACGTCACCCAATAACATCCTGTGCTGTACACGGTCATGGGAAGTGAGCGGCGAACACAAACACACGTATGTGACGGCGGCGTCCGCTGCACCCGCAGAGCCTGACTGGAGGCGCGAGACCAAGGTCTATAAAGAGGAGATCCGCTGAGCGCAGCACCGACTGCGGCCACTGCTGGGGTGGCCGAGACCCCTCCAGAGGACGACGCTCAGCTGCAGTCACTGCACATTTACTGGAAACGCTCATTTCACCCGACAAGCAAATACGCTCAATCGTCGTGTGAAAGGACCACTATGGAAAAATAAAAGCTCACGCCCGCAGCCCGGCGGCAAATCCCCCGAGATCAGGCCTGATTGTCAGCAGTCACCAGACTGCCTGCAGCCAGGCCACAGACTGGAGGGGCACTTCTGTCATAGGTGGTTTATGTCCCTGTGCAGACACGGCCTCCTGCCATCTACAGACGCTGCCTGTGGAGAAGGAGGTTTTCATTCTGCTTCCATCAGATTAAGAGAGATCAAAAGTCTTGTATCTTTAAATACTAAATAACTCAAAATAAAAAAAATCCATGAAGGAGGAGAATGGTGCAGGGAGAGAGGAGGAAGAGGACGAGGACGGCGGCGCGCGGAGAGAGGAGGAAGAGGAAGAGGACGGCGGCGGCGCGCGGAGAGAGGAGGAAGAGGAAGAGGACGGCGGCGCGCGGAGAGAGGAGGATGAAGAAGGAGAGGAAGGCGGCGCGGGGAGAGAGGAGGAGGAGGAAGAAGAAGAGGAAGGCGGCGCGGGGAGAGAGGAGGAGGAGGAAGAAGAAGGCGGCGCGGGGAGAGAGGAGGAGGAGGAAGAAGAAGAGGAAGTCGGCGCGGGGAGAGAGGAGGAGGAGGAAGAAGAAGAGGAAGGCGGCGCGGGGAGAGAGGAGGAGGAGGAAGAAGAAGAGGAAAGCGGCGCGGGGAGAGAGGAGGAGGAGGAAGAAGAAGAGGAAGGCGGCGCGGGGAGAGAGGAGGAGGAGGAAGAAGAAGAGGAAGGCGGCGCGGGGAGAGAGGAGGAGGAGGAAGAAGAAGAGGAAGGCGGCGCGGGGAGAGAGGAGGAGGAGGAAGAAGAAGAGGAAGGCGGCGCGGGGAGAGAGGAGGAGGAGGAAGAAGAAGAGGAAGGCGGCGCGGGGAGAGAGGAGGAGGAGGAAGAAGAAGAGGAAGGCGGCGCGGGGAGAGAGGAGGAGGAGGAAGAAGAAGAGGAAGGCGGCGCGGGGAGAGAGGAGGAGGAGGAAGAAGAAGAGGAAGGCGGCGCGGGGAGAGAGGAGGAGGAGGAAGAAGAAGAGGAAGGCGGCGCGGGGAGAGAGGAGGAGGAGGAGGAAGAGGAGGGCGGCGCGCGGAGGGAGGAGGAGGAGGAGGAGGAAGAGGAGGGCGGCGCGCGGAGGGAGGAGGAGGAGGAAGAGGAGGGCGGCGCGCGGAGGGAGGAGGAGGAAGAGGAGGGCGGCGCGCGGAGGGAGGAAGAGGAAGAGGAGGGCGGCGCGCGGAGGGAGGAGGAGGAGGAAGAGGAAGAGGAGGGCGGCGCGCGGAGGGAGGAGGAGGAAGAGGAGGGAGGAGGAGGAAGAGGAGGGCGGCGCGCGGAGGGAGGAGGAGGAAGAGGAGGAAGAGGAGGGCGGCGCGCGGAGGGAGGAGGAGGAAGAGGAGGAAGAGGAGGGCGGCGCGCGGAGGGAGGAGGAGGAGGAGGATGGCGGCGGCGGCGCGGAGGGAGGAGGAGGAAGAGGAGGACGGCGGCGGCGCGCGGAGGGAGGAGGAAGAGGAGGACGGCGGCGGCGCGCGGAGGGAGGAGGAGGAGGAAAAGGAGGACGGCGGCGCGCGGAGGGAGGAAGAGGAAGAAGAAGAAGGCGGCGCGCGGAGAGAGGCAGCATTCTAACAATGTCAGGTGTCTGCTGAAAATGCACTAATACAAAGGGTTAATAGGATTTCCTATCTGTACATGCATTTTTTTGATAAAAGTCCAAAAACTCCCCCTCCGATGTGTCCAGGACCCCCGGACCAGCAGTGCCGGCTCTCACCCAGTTTCCTCTCGGTTCCCCTGGTCTTCGGGTCTCCTTCCTCCCCAGGGGCCAGGTGTCTAATTTACAGGGTCAGAGACTCTCCTCGGGGTCTCACCTGTCCACAAGTCTCCCCTCTTTAGCTCCCTATCTAACCTTACTGCAGCGGCTTCTCGGCCGGAGCTCCCGTGGGTCTCTCCTCAGCCCTCCCCCGGTCCTCACCTGAGTGCAGCGGCTCCTCGGCCGGGGCTCCCGTGGGTCTCTCCTCAGCCCTCCCCCGGTCCTCACCTGAGTGCAGCGGCTCCTCGGCCGGGTCTCCCCGTGGGTCTCTCCTCAGCCCTCCCTGTCCCCCGGTGCCCCTCTCCTCTCCCCCGGTCCTCACCTGAGTGCAGCGGCTCCTCGGCCGGGGCTCCCGTGGGTCTCTCCTCAGCCCTCCCCCGGTCCCACTCTCCTCTCCCACCCCCCCGGTCCTCACCTGAGTGCAGCGGCTCCTCGGCCGGGGCTCCCGTGGGTCTCTCCTCAGCCCTCCACCGGTCCCACTCTCCTCTCCCCCCCCCGGTCCTCACCTGAGTGCAGCGGCTCCTCGGCCGGGGCTCCCGTGGGTCTCTCCTCAGCCCTCCCCCGGTCCCACTCTCCTCTCCCCCACCCCCGTCCTCACCTGAGTGCAGCGGCTCCTCGGCCGGGGCTCCCGTGGGTCTCTCCTCAGCCCTCCACCGGTCCCACTCTCCTCTCCCCCCCCCCCGGTCCTCACCTGAGTGCAGCGGCTCCTCGGCCGGGGCTCCCGTGGGTCTCTCCTCAGCCCTCCACCGGTCCCACTCTCCTCTCCCCACCCCGGTCCTCACCTGAGTGCAGCGGCTCCTCGGCCGGGGCTCCCGTGGGTCTCTCCTCAGCCCTCCCCCGGTCCCACTCTCCTCTCCCCCACCCCCGTCCTCACCTGAGTGCAGCGGCTCCTCGGCCGGGGCTCCCGTGGGTCTCTCCTCAGCCCTCCACCGGTCCCACTCTCCTCTCCCCCCCCGGTCCTCACCCGAGTGCAGCGGCTCCTCGGCCGGGGCTCCCGTGGGTCTCTCCTCAGCCCTCCCCCGGTCCCACTCTCCTCTCCCCCCCCGGTCCTCACCTGAGTGCAGCGGCTCCTCGGCCGGGTCTCCCCGTGGGTCTCTCCTCAGCCCTCCCTGTCCCCCGGTGCCCCTCTCCCCCGGTCCTCACCTGAGTGCAGCGGCTCCTCGGCCGGGGCTCCCGTGGGTCTCTCCTCAGCCCTCCCCCGGTCCCACTCTCCTCTCCCCCACCCCGGTCCTCACCTGAGTGCAGCGGCTCCTCGGCCGGGGCTCCCGTGGGTCTCTCCTCAGCCCTCCACCGGTCCCACTCTCCTCTCCCCCCCGGTCCTCACCTGAGTGCAGCGGCTCCTCGGCCGGGGCTCCCGTGGGTCTCTCCTCAGCCCTCCCCCGGTCCTCACCTGAGTGCTGCGCTCCTCGGCCGGGGCTCCCGTGGGTCTCTCCTCAGCCCTCCACCGGTCCCACTCTCCTCTCCCCCCCCGGTCCTCACCTGAGTGCAGCGGCTCCTCGGCCGGGGCTCCCGTGGGTCTCTCCGCCTGGCCGTGCTGCAGGAAGGAGGCGCACAGCACCCACAGCACGAGGCGGGAGCAGACGTCCATCTCCTGCGCTGCAGCTGGCGCTGTCTGGGCCCAGGAGCTCGCACTTCACTGCTGTAGGGAGCTGCAATAGCTCAGAGGCGCAGCAGAGGGCGCTGTGCACGTCCCATGCCCGGCGCAGTCCACAGGGGCCAGTCCATACCAGTCACATCCCCCTGGGGGCGCTGCCTGCAGATATCTCTGTACAGCTCACAGAATCCGCGCTCCGTCCAGTCACAGCCGCGCCGCGCACATCACCGGCCGCCGCGTCAGCACCTCACACCGGCACAGCGCTCCGCACAGACTGCCCGCACCACAAGCTCCGCCCCACACTGACAGAGGAAGGACGGACCCTGACGTCACTGCGCAGAGAACGCAGGAGGCGGGGCAGACAAAACATGGGCGGAGCGAGGAGGAGGGGACGGAGCGAGCAGGAGAGTGACGACAGCGGCGAGATCGACGCGTACGAGGGTGGGCGGGGTAAAAATGAATAGTAATGAGGTGCCGGTGATGGGCGGGGACAGACATTCATAGCAAGGCGTGGTTCACAAACAACGCACAGAACTACAGGGGGCGGGGCGTAGGGCTAAACATAGGAAGGGAGGAGTTTCCTGCACTGTGAAGCCGCGTCATGGAACGACAGTGCAATCAGTGGGCGTGATCAAGCTGCCGTGACAGGAAGAAGGCGGGGCCTAAGAGTTTGTTGAGAAACACCTTTTTTGTTTGCTGTTATTGATCGGGAAGTGGACTGATGAAGCGAAGCTGCAGGGTAAAGCATGGAGGAAGAACAGACACCACAAACAGTATACAGTTATAGAGCATTATTGTCACTCGCAGCTCAGGATGTAATTGGAGGATAAGACACACTGTAAAAGCAGAATAGTGAGTGCAGCTCTGGAGGTGACTGGAGGATAAGACATGATGTAACAGCAGAATAGTGACTGCAGCTCTGGAGGTGACTGGAGGATAAGACACAATGTAACAGCAGAATAGTGACTGCAGCTCTGGAGGTGACTGGAGGATAAGACATGATGTAACAGCAGAATAGTGACTGCAGCTCTGGAGGTGACTGGAGGATAAGACATGATGTGACAGCAGAATAGTGACTGCAGCTCTGGAGGTGACTGGAGGATAAGACATGATGTAACAGCAGAATAGTGACTGCAGCTCTGGAGGTGACTGGAGGATAAGACATGATGTAACAGCAGAATAGTGACTGCAGCTCTGGGGGTGACTGGAAGATAAGACATGATGTAACAGCAGAATAGTGACTGCAGCTCTGGAGGTGACTGGAGGATAAGACACGATGTAACAGCAGAATAGTGACTGCAGCTCTGGAGGTGACTGGAGGATAAGACATGATGTAACAGCAGAATAGTGACTGCAGCTCTGGAGGTGATTGGAGGATAAGACATGATGTAACAGCAGAATAGTGACTGCAGCTCTGGAGGATAAGACAAGATGTAACAGCAGAATAGTGACTGCAGCTCTGGAGGTGACTGGAGGATAAGACACGATGTAACAGCAGAATAGTGATCACAGCTCTGGAGATGACTGGAGGATAAGACACGATGTAACAGTAGAATAGTGAGTGCAGCTCTGGAGGTGACTGGAGGATAAGACCTTATGTATCAGCAGAATAGTGACTGCAGCTCTGGAGGTGACTGGAGGATAAGACAAGATGTAACAGCAGGATAGTGAGTGCAGCTCTGGAGGTGACTGGAGGATAAGACATGATGTAACAGCAGAATAGTGATCGCAGCTCTGGAGGTGACTGGAGGATAAGACACGATGTAACAGCAGAATAGTGACTGCAGCTCTGGAGGTGACTGGAGGAGCAGAGGAGTGACTTCTCAGGATGTCATGTTCCTCCTTCGCTGGTGGTTTCCCGGTTGTCGCTGTCACCAGACGCAGGAAGTGACAGAGCAAAGAAACAGGAAGCAGATGATGAGCCGGAGGCCTCGACTGTCACCACCAGCAGCGCCAGCAAATACTGAGATCTCACACTGCCGCTACTGCTCTCTGTTATCACTCATTCCACAATGTCACATTTCTGACTGGAGGGCAGGTGAAGACAATGTACTATGTGTCCTCCATAGATCCCCCATAACAGAGCATCATCCACAGATCCCCCATAACAGAGCATCATCCACAGATCCCCCATAACAGAGCATCATCCACAGATCCCCCATAACAGAGAATCATCCACAGATCCCACATAACAGCATCATCCACAGATCCCCCATAACAGGGCGTCATCCACAGATCCCCCATAACAGAGCGTCATCCGCAGATCCCCCATAACAGGGCGTCATCCACAGATCCTCCATAACAGAGCGTCATCCACAGATCCCCCATAACAGAGCGTCATCCACAGATCCCCCATAACAGAGCATCATCCACAGATCCCCCATAACAGGGCGTCATCCACAGATCCCCCATAACAGAGCGTCATCCGCAGATCCCCCATAACAGAGCGTCATCCACAGATCCCCCATAACAGAGCGTCATCCACAGATCCCCCATAACAGAGTGTCATCCACAGATCCCCCATAACAGTGCATCATCCACAGATCCCCCATAACAGAGCGTCATCCACAGATCCCCCATAACAGCGCGTCATCCACAGATCCCCCATAACAGAGCGTCATCCACAGATCCTCCATAACAGAGAATCATCCACAGATCCCCCATAACAGAGAATCATCCACAGATCCCCCATAACAGAGCGTCATCCACAGATCCCCCAGAACAGATCGTCATCCACAGATCCCCCATAACAGAGCGTCATCCACAGATCCCCCATAACAGAGAATCATCCACAGATCCCCCATAACAAAGCGTCATCCACAGATCCCCCAGAACAGATCGTCATCCACAGATCCTCCATAACAGAGAATCATCCACAGATCCCCCATAACAGAGAATCATCCACAGATCCCCCATAACAGAGCGTCATCCACAGATCCCCCAGAACAGATCGTCATCCACAGATCCTCCATAACAGCGCGTCATCCACAGATCCCCATAACAGCGCGTCATCCACAGATCCCCCATAACAGAGCGTCCTCCACAGATCCCCCATAACAGAGCATCATCCACAGATCCCCCATAACAGAGCATCATCCACAGATCCCCCATAACAGAGCATCATCCACAGATCCCCCATAACAGAGCATCATCCACAGATCCCCCATAACACAGCGTCATCCACAGATCCCCCATAACAGCGCATCATCCACAGATCCCCCATAACAGAGCGTCCTCCACAGATCCCCCATAACAGAGCATCATCCGCAGATCCCCCATAACAGAGAATCATCCACAGATCCCCCATAACAGCGCGTCATCCACAGATCCCCCATAACAGAGCATCATCCACAGATCCATCATAACAGAGCGTCATCCACAGATCCCCCATAACAGAGCGTCATCCACAGATCCCCCATAACAGAGCATCATCCACAGATCCCCCATAACAGAGCATCATCCACAGATCCCCCATAACAGAGCGTCATCCACAGATCCCCCATAACAGAGTGTCATCCACAGATCCCCCATAACAGTGCATCATCCACAGATCCCCCATAACACAGCGTCATCCACAGATCCCCCATAACAGCGCGTCATCCACAGATCCCCCATAACAGCGCGTCATCCACAGATCCCCATAACAGCGCGTCATCCACAGATCCCCCATAACAGAGCGTCCTCCACAGATCCCCCATAACAGAGCATCATCCACAGATCCCCCATAACAGAGCATCATCCACAGATCCCCCATAACAGAGCATCATCCACAGATCCCCCATAACAGAGCATCATCCACAGATCCCCCATAACACAGCGTCATCCACAGATCCCCCATAACAGCGCATCATCCACAGATCCCCCATAACAGAGCGTCCTCCACAGATCCCCCATAACAGAGCATCATCCGCAGATCCCCCATAACAGAGAATCATCCACAGATCCCCCATAACAGAGCATCATCCACAGATCCCCCATAACAGAGCGTCATCCACAGATCCCCCATAACAGAGCGTCATCCACAGATCCCCCATAACAGAGCATCATCCACACATCCCCCATAACAGAGCATCATCCACAGATCCCCCATAACAGAGCGTCATCCACAGATCCCCCATAACAGAGTGTCATCCACAGATCCCCCATAACAGTGCATCATCCACAGATCCCCCATAACACAGCGTCATCCACAGATCCCCCATAACAGCGCGTCATCCACAGATCCCCCATAACAGCGCGTCATCCACAGATCCCTCATAACAGAGCATCATCCACAGATCCCCCATAACAGCATCATCCACAGATCCCCCATAACAGAGAATCATCCACAGATCCCCCATAACAGAGCGTCATCCACAGATCCCCCAGAACAGATCGTCATCCACAGATCCCCCATAACAGGGCGTCATCCACACATCCCCCATAACAGAGCATCATCCACAGATCCCCCATAACAGAGCATCATCCACAGATCCCCCATAACAGCGCGTCATCCACAGATCCCCATAACAGCGCGTCATCCACAGATCCCCCATAACAGAGCGTCCTCCACAGATCCCCCATAACAGAGCATCATCCACAGATCCCCCATAACAGAGCGTCATCCACAGATCCCCCATAACAGCGCATCATCCACAGATCCCCCATAACAGAGCGTCCTCCACAGATCCCCCATAACAGAGCATCATCCGCAGATCCCCCATAACAGAGAATCATCCACAGATCCCCCATAACAGCGCGTCATCCACAGATCCCCCATAACAGAGCATCATCCACAGATCCCCCATAACAGAGCGTCATCCACAGATCCCCCATAACAGAGCGTCATCCACAGATCCCCCATAACAGAGCATCATCCACAGATCCCCCATAACAGAGCATCATCCACAGATCCCCCATAACAGAGCGTCATCCACAGATCCCCCATAACAGAGCGTCCTCCACAGATGCCCCATAACAGAGCATCATCCACAGATCCCCCATAACAGAGCATCATCCACAGATCCCCCATAACAGAGCGTCATCCACAGATCCCCCATAACAACGCGTCATCCACAGATCCCCCATAACAGAGCGTCCTCCACAGATCCCCCATAACAGAGCATCATCCACAGATCCCCCATAACAGAGCATCATCCACAGATCCCCCATAACAGAGAATCATCCACAGATCCCCCATAACAGAGCGTCATCCACAGATCCCCCATAACAGAGCGTCATCCACAGATCCCCCATAAGAGCGTCATCCACAGATCCCCATAACAGCGCGTCACCCACAGATCCCCGATAACAGCGCGTCATCCACAGATCCCCCATAACAGAGCGTCATCCACAGATCCCCCATAACAGCGCGTCATCCACAGATCCCCCATAACAGAGCATCATCCACAGATCCCCCATAACAGCGCGTCATCCACAGATCCCCCATAACAGAGCGTCATCCACAGATCCCCCATAACAGCGCGTCATCCACAGATCCCCCATAACAGAGCGTCATCCACAGATCCCCCATAACAGCGCGTCATCCACAGATCCCCCATAACAGAGCGTCATCCACAGATCCCCCATAACAGTGCGTCATCCACAGATCCCCCATAACAGTGCGTCACCCACAGATCCCCCATAACAGCGCGTCATCCACAGATCCCCCATAACAGCGCGTCATCCACAGATCCTCCATAACAGAGCGTCATCCATAGATCCCCCATAACAGAGCGTCATCCACAGATCCCTCATAACAGAGCGTCATCCACAGATCCTCCATAACAGCATCATCCACAGATCCCCCATAACAGCGCATCATCCACAGATCCTCCATAACAGCATCATCCACAGATCCCCCATAACAGAGCGTCATCCACAGATCCCCCATAACAGAGCGTCATCCACAGATCCCCCATAACAGCGCGTCATCCACAGATCCCCCATAACAGCGCGTCATCCACAGATCCCCCATAACAGCGCGTCATCCACAGATCCCCCATAACAGAGCGTCATCCACAGATCCCCCATAACAGAGTGTCATTCACAGATCCCCCATAACAGAGTGTCATCCACAGATCCCCCATAACAGCGCATCATCCACAGATCGTCCATAACAGCACGTCATCCACAGATCCCCCATAACAGAGCGTCATCCACAGATCCCCATAACAGCGCGTCATCCACAGATTTCCCATTACAGATCCCCCATAACAGCGCGTCATCCACAGATCCCCCATAACAGCGCGTCATCCACTGATCCCCTATAACAGCGTCATCCACTGATCCCCCATAACAGCGTCATCCACAGATCCCCCATAACAGAGCATCATCCACAGATCCCCCATAACAGAGCGTCATCCACAGATCCCCCATAACAGAGCGTCATCCACAGATCCTCCATAACAGAGCGTCCTCTACAGATCCCCCATAACAGGGCGTCATCCACAGATCCCCCATAACAGAGCGTCATCCACAGATCCCCCATAACAGAGCATCATCCACAGATCCCCCATAACAGAGCATCATCCACAGATCCCCCATAACAGAGCGTCATCCACAGATCCCCCATAACAGAGCGTCATCCACAGATCCCCCATAACAGCGCGTCATCCACAGATCCCCCATAACAGAGCGTCATCCACAGATCCCCCATAACAGAGAATCATCCACAGATCCCCCATAACAGAGAATCATCCACAGATCCCCCATAACAGAGAATCATCCACAGATCCCCCATAACAGAGCATCATCCACAGATCCCCCATAACAGAGAATCATCCACAGATCCCCCATAACAGAGAATCATCCACAGATCCCCCATAACAGAGAATCATCCACAGATCCCCCATAACAGAGCATCATCCACAGATCCCCCATAACAGAGTATCATCCACAGATCCCCCATAACAGAGCATCCACAGATCCCCCATAACAGAGAATCATCCACAGATCCCCCATAACAGAGCATCATCCACAGATCCCCCATAACAGAGCATTATCCACGGATCCCCCATAACAGAGCGTCATCCATAGATCCCCCAGAACAGAGCATCATCCACAGATCCCCCATAACAGAGCGTCATCCACAGATCCCCCAGAACAGAGCGTCATCCACAGATCCCCCAGAACAGAGCGTCATCCACAGATCCCCCAGAACAGATCGTCATCCACAGATCCCCCATAACAGGGCGTCATCCACACATCCCCCATAACAGAGCATCATCCACAGATCCCCCATAACAGAGCATCATCCACAGATCCCCCATAACAGCGCGTCATCCACAGATCCCCATAACAGCGCGTCATCCACAGATCCCCCATAACAGAGCGTCCTCCACAGATCCCCCATAACAGAGCATCATCCACAGATCCCCCATAACAGAGCGTCATCCACAGATCCCCCATAACAGCGCGTCATCCACAGATCCCCCATAACAGAGCGTCCTCCACAGATCCCCCATAACAGAGCATCATCCACAGATCCCCCATAACAGAGAATCATCCACAGATCCCCCATAACAGAGCGTCATCCAGAGATCCCCCATAACAGAGCGTCATCCACAGATCCCCCATAACAGAGCATCATCCACAGATCCCCCATAACAGAGCGTCATCCACAGATCCCCCATAACAGCGCGTCATCCACAGATCCCCCATAACAGAGCGTCCTCCACAGATCCCCCATAACAGAGCATCATCCACAGATCCCCCATAACAGAGAATCATCCACAGATCCCCCATAACAGAGCGTCATCCACAGATCCCCCATAACAGAGCGTCATCCACAGATCCCCCATAACAGAGCATCATCCACAGATCCCCCATAACAGAGCATCATCCACAGATCCCCCATAACAGAGCGTCATCCACAGATCCCCCATAACAGAGCGTCCTCCACAGATGCCCCATAACAGAGCATCATCCACAGATCCCCCATAACAGAGCATCATCCACAGATCCCCCATAACAGAGCGTCATCCACAGATCCCCCATAACAGCGCGTCATCCACAGATCCCCCATAACAGAGCGTCCTCCACAGATCCCCCATAACAGAGCATCATCCACAGATCCCCCATAACAGAGCATCATCCACAGATCCCCCATAACAGAGAATCATCCACAGATCCCCCATAACAGAGCGTCATCCACAGATCCCCCATAACAGAGCGTCATCCACAGATCCCCCATAACAGAGCGTCCTCTACAGATCCCCCATAACAGGGCGTCATCCACAGATCCCCCATAACAGAGCGTCATCCACAGATCCCCCATAACAGCGCGTCATCCACAGATCCCCCATAACAGCGCGTCATCCACAGATCCCCCATAACAGCGCGTCATCCACAGATCCCCCATAACAGCGCATCATCCACAGATCCCCCATAACAGGGCGTCATCCACAGATCCCCCATAACAGGGCGTCATCCACAGATCCCCCATAACAGGGCGTCATCCACAGATCCCCCATAACAGAGCGTCATCCACAGATCCCCCATAACAGGGCGTCATCCACAGATCCCCCATAACAGAGCGTCATCCGCAGATCCCCCATAACAGAGCGTCATCCGCAGATCCCCCATAACAGCGCGTCATCCGCAGATCCCCCATAACAGAGCGTCATCCGCAGATCCCCCATAACAGCGTCATCCACAGATCCCCCATAACAGACCGTCATCCATAGATCGCGCGTAACAGAGCGTCCTCTACAGATCCCCCATAAAAGCGCGTCATCCACAGATCCCCATAACAGTGTGTCATCCACAGATCCCCCATAACAGAGCGTCATCCACAGATCCCCCTTAACAGAGCGTCATCCACAGATCCCCCATAACAGCGCGTCATCCACTGATCCCCCATAACAGCGTCATCCACAGATCCCCCATAACAGAGCGTCATCCACAGATCCTCCATAACAGTGCGTCATCCACAGATCCCCCATAACAGAGCGTCATCCACAGATCCCCCATAACAGAGCGTCATCCACAGATCCCCCATAACAGTGCATCATCCACAGATCCCCCATAATAGAGCGTCATCCACAGATCCCCCATAACAGTGCATCATCCACAGATCCCCCATAACAGAGCGTCATCCACAGATCCCCCATAACAGCGCGTCATCCACAAATCCCCCCTAACAGAGCGTCATCCACAGATCCCCCATAATAGAGCGTCATCCACAGATCCTCCATAACAGAGCGTCATCCACAGATCCCCATAACAGTGCATCATCCACAGATCCCCCATAACAGTGCATCATCCACAGATCCCCCATAACAGTGCATCATCCACAGATCCCCCATAACAGAGCGTCATCCACAGATCCCCCATAACAGCGCATCATCCACAGATCCCCCATAACAGCGCGTCATCCACAGATCCCCCATAACAGAGCGTCATCCACAGATCCCCCATAACAGCGCGTCATCCACAGATCCCCCATAACAGCGCGTCATCCACAGATCCCCCATAACAGAGCGTCTGACGCGCCCCTGGGCCTGTGTCGCGCTGCGCTGCGCATGCGGGAGCTTACCCGGAGCCGGATCTGTGGAGGGTTGTAGTCTCGTGGCGGTGACCCGGTCCGTGCCCAGGGAGTCAAACTAGACGGCAGTCCATTAGTAGTAAATGGTTGATGACTACGCCACCCGTTGAGTGCAGCCAGGGGGCTGCTGCTGCAGGGCCGACCGCTGAGGCCGATGGTGGGATTGTGCAGCGTGATAGTATAACCCCCAACGGGAGGGGTATGGCCTCAGGGCAGCCGACGTGGATGATGGGGGTAGCAGGAACCACTCAGAGACGGTACGGTGTAGTTCAGGGTCTTTACTGGTAACAACAAAAGACCCTCCCGGAGTACTTGCTAGCGGATGGGGCCTGGTCAGTCCTTGAGCAGATGGGATCTCCCCTGGCCAGGCGTAGTTGTAGGCCTCCCAAACTGACTGTACTCTTCTGGCTACCTTGCTAGGAGCTGATGTAAGTAGCCCACGTCCCTGAGTGTACCGTGTGGTGCTCACCCGTATGGCCGGTGACTCGGGGCCTTCTAATGGCTTCCGCTCCACGATGGCGGTGCTGGTCCCACGCGTGTGACCGTGCCTTCGGGCTTCTGGGCCAGAGGACCTGAAATCCCCTGCCTGACGGATTCTGCTGCTGGGCAGGAATTAGTCCCCACAGCCTCGGACTCCGGGTCCGGTAAAAAGTCTTCTTAGTCAGGGCGAACTCTGCAGCTGCCAGCCCCTGACTCCTTGTAACTGCTGTTTCTTCCTATGCTGTCTCTACTTCTTCTCTTCTTCTACTCACTCACCCTGCCTCAGCCCCAGGTTTTTATAGGGGAAGTTCTTCCCCTCCCAAGACTGGGCAGGAGGTGTGGCATGCACAGGATCCCTGACCAAAGGACCTCCCACCTGCTCTCAGACATAACATTACGTTACTGTGGCAACCAGACCCCTGGGGTGTCACATTCCCCCCTAGTAAAATTTAGTACTCCGGGACTAAACACATTTAGAAAAACATAACAAAGTATAACAATAACAATACTATAAGAAAAACACATAAGATGGTTACGGCGTGTCCGCAACCGGATGCAGTCTTTGAAGAAAAGCAAAGGTGTCCATTTCACCAACACAGGGAGACGTAACCAGGTAGGGGTCTATCCTACCCCGAGTCCTTAACAGTCTCTAGTCCATCCTGGGTTACGCTCCAACTATATACAAGGATTCCCGGTAAATCCACCAAGGTTTCCTAAAAATAACTAGAAACACAAAATTATACACAAGCAACAAGACACAGAAAAACATAGATAAAACAATTTATACACTTTAAATTCTCCAGCGTGCGGGTAACTGGCCTCTAGTGGCCCGAGTGGACCTACGGAGCTGACTGTCTGGCCCTGAACTACAGGGTGTAGGAGCTGTCAAGGGTAAACTGGGCAGCTGTCTACCGGCTCTTTGTCTCACTAGGGGTACGGCAGACTCACTATAAGCAGAGGGTTGATTCTCCTGTTCTGCTTGTGTGGAGTCTTCTGCCTCCTGGACCGGCTGTTCTTCCAGCTCTACCCGTTGCTCCGTAGGTTCTTGGGATGATGGTTGGAGGAAGGTGAGTACGGGTACCACAACTGCACCATTGACTTGAGTCCAAGACTGAGGAAAGTCCCCGAGCACGGTACTAACCATATCTTCCCTTTCTTCCACGGGTCGATGGTCTTCTTGTTCCTCTTCAGGGTTCCTCAGTTGTTCGGGACACTTCTTCAGGTGGTCCCGGGATACAATGGCTGTGGTTTCCCCTCCGTCTTTACTGATGGTACAGACCTTCGGGTTCTCGTGGCTTGAGGGCAGTACGGTGTACGGGTCCTTCTCCCACTGGTCGTCCAACTTGTGGAGCCGTCTCTTCCTCTTCAAGACCTGCTCTCCGGGTACCAGGGGAACAGCGGGAGCATACTGGTTGTAAGTTTTCTCTTGTCTTTACCTAGCCTGACAGAGACTTCGCTCCACGCTCTCCTGTACTCTCCGGTACTGCTGCTGCCTCTCTGTGTCCCAGTCTGTTTCTGGTGAAGTGTCCTCGGGGGTCAGGACTCCCATTTCCAGGTCAACAGGTAACTTACCAGGTCTTGCCCTCATTAGGTAAGCCGGGGTACAGTTGGTGGAACCTACCGGGATGTGGTTGTATAGGTCCACCAGATCGGGCAACTTTTCAGGCCACAGACTGCGTTCTTCCAGGGGCAACGTTTTTAGAAGATCCATTACCACCTGGTTCATTTTTTCACAAAGTCCATTAGTCTGCGGATGGTAGGGTGTCGTCCTTATCTTCCGGCAGCCATACAGATTGCAGAATTCCTGAAAGACCTCCGCTTCAAAGGCAGGTCCCTGGTCCGTCAGCACTTGGTCCGGGTACCCGTGTGGACGGCAGAAGTGCTGCTGGAAGGCTCTAGCTGCTGTTTGAGCCGTTAAGTCCTTGACGGGGACGACAACCAAGAACCGGGAGTAATGATCCACGATGGTTAACGCGTAGACGTAGCCACTTCTGCTTGGGGTCAGTTTTACATGATCCAAGGCTACCAGTTCCAACGGTTGCCGGGTGACGATGGACTGCAGGGGAGTCTTCTGGCTGGCTCGGTCCTTCCTTCTCAGGTTGCACGGGCCACAATCTCTGCACCACTTCTCGATGGTTCCCCTCATGCCTACCCAGTGGAACCGCTCGCGCAGCAGGAACTCCAGCTTTTTCCACCCAAAGTGTCCAGCTCCGTCGTGGTATGCCTCCATCACCATGGCTGCGTCTCTTCGTGGCACCACTACTTGCCAGAGTAATTCATGCGTCCGGGAGTTAACCATTCTGCGGCACAACTTCCCTTTGTAAAGGAACAGTCGACTCTTCTCTGCCCATAGTTGTTTGGCTTCCTCCGGAGCGTCTGGTTCAAGGCGAGCCTCCGGCCGAGTCAGCATCTCCTTCACCAGTCGGACGGCAGGGTCGCTGTCTTGCGTTTCCGCCCAGTTGTAGTGGGGTAAGGGGTTCAACGTAGCAGCCTGCTTACCCCTTACCCGGTGGGAATACTGAATAGTCCCATGACGGTGGAACGCAGGGAGTTCAACTTCTTCCAGTCCCTCCGGATCTTCTCCTTCGTCCGGCAGGTTGGGCATCCTGGACAGGGCGTCCGCGTTAGTATTGGAGCGTCCTGCCCGGTATTTGATTGTGAACTCGTAGTTGGACAGACGGGCCATCCACCTCTGCTCCAGGGCACCGAGTCTTGCCGTGTCCAGGTGTGTCAACGGGTTGTTATCCGTGTATACGGTGAACCGGGAAGAAGCGAGGTAATGCCTAAAGCGCTCGGTGACTGCCCATACCACGGCCAGGAACTCTAGCTTAAATGAGCTGTAATTCTCGGGGTTCCTTTCGGTGGGTCGCAGTTTTCGGCTGGCATAGGAGATTACTCGTTCTCTCCCCTGCTGAATCTGGGACAGTACGGCTCCTAGCCCGATGTTACTGGCGTCGGTGTAGAGGATGAAGGGCTGGCTATAGTCCGGGTACGCCAAGATTTCATCCCCCGTGAGGGCCATCTTCAGCTGGCGGAAGGACTCTTCTTCTAGCTTTTCCCATTTGAAGGGCGGCTTCTGGTTCTTGGCCTTCCGGGACTGGCCTATCAGGAGGTCCTGCATAGGTGCTGCCTTTTTGGTGAAACCGGGAATAAACCTTCGGTAGTAGCCTACCAACCCTAGGAACTGCCGCACTTCTTTTACGCTGGAGGGGCTTGGCCATCCCTTAATTGCGGTGATCTTATCGGGGTCGGGAGCCACTCCGTCAGCGCTCACCACGTGTCCCAGGTATTGCACCTTTGGTTTCAGGAGGTGACACTTGGAGGGTTTCACCTTTAGGCCGTAACTCGCCAGAGCTTCGAACACCTCCGCCAGGTGTTTCAGGTGGTCCTCATAAGTTTTGGAGTATACGATGACATCGTCCAGGTACAACAGGACCGTCTCGAAGTTTCTGTGGCCCAGACAGCACTCCATTAATCGTTGGAAGGTTCCTGGGGCGTTGCAGAGTCCGAACGGCATGCAGGTGAACTCGCTAAGTCCCATCGGGGTGGTGAATGCGGTCTTCTCCCGGTCCGCCTCTGCTACAGGAACCTGCCAGTACCCGCTAGTGAGATCCAAGGTAGAGAAGAAGTTAGCAGATCTTAAAGCAGCCAATGACTCCTCTATCCTTGGTAAGGGGTACGCATCCTTGTGTGTGATACGGTTGATTTTCCGGTAATCTACACACATCCTCATGGTGTTGTCTTTCTTTTTGACTAAAACTAGTGGGGCTGCCCAGGGGCTACAGCTATCCCGGATTACCCCAGCCTCCTTCATGTCTCTAAGCATCCCCTTGGCGTGTTGGTAATGTGCAGGGGGTACGGGTCGATACCTCTCTTTTATGGGAGGATGATCTCCCGTGGGGATGCGGTGTTCTACCCCCTTGACTCGCCCGAAGTCTAACGGGTGTTTACTAAACACTCTCTCATACTCTTGAACCACCCGATAGACTCCTTGTTTCTGATGTGAGGGAGTGGAGTCAGTACCCAGATGTAGTTGCTGACACCAGTCCTCCATGTCTTTCTTAGAGCCGTTACCTTCCTCCGGGTGAGATGGAGGCAAGGGTTCCACAGATTGTATAGAATTTTGATTAGTGGTATATAATTTGGCTAGCGTGGCATACCGGGGCAGGTACACTTCCCTCTCCCCGATATTTATTATGCGAACGGGCACCCTCCCATGGCGTACATTGACCACCCCCCGTGCTGTCAAAATGGTGGGCCTACTGTCTGAGTAAACTGGTTCTACCATTGCCTGGTAATCTCTACCTCTCAGACCAATAGCTGCCCGGCACCAAATCATCATTTCACTTTTTGGGGGCATGGCAATAGGAAAAGGGTCACACATTCTTACGCTACCAATCTCACCGCCGGAGAGTTCCACTTGTTGCCGTTGCATCAGTGCCCAGATCTCTTTCTGGAGCACCCGCTGCTCGCCAGAGCTGGCGTTCTTGGCAACCTGCTGTAAAAGGAAAATCACCTCTGCAAGACAATTTTCAATTACGTTAGTTCCTAGAGTTATTTTTGGGTGACTCTCATGTTTATCAATATCTACAATGATCAGTCCCTGTGCGGCCAGTTCGACTCTACCGATTTTGAGGGTCACCTCTTTAAATCCGATCTGTGGCACGGGCTGGCCATTGCTGGCGATGATACTCAAGTCGTCGTCAGGGTAGCGGGTAATATCCGAGTCATTCCAGTACTGCTTGAAGAGCACGTACGGGATGGTGGTGACCTGTGACCCGGTATCCAGTAGGGCACTCATGGGAATGCCATCCAGTACCACAGGCAAGACTGGACGTCCTCCCACATATCTGTCGCGCCAGTTCGATGGGCCTGGTGATCTTTTTCCTGGGGGTTGGCCCTCTACCCCAGGTTGTGCCCGTTTAAAGAACAGTACCTTTCCATATGTCCGGGTTGATTGCAGCGGCGGCAGATGGGTCGTCCGTCCTCGCTGTATCGGTCACTGGGTCTTCCTCTGGCCGGTGGGGTCCTCCTTGGTCGACGCCACGGGATGTCCTCCGGTCCGGATGCCAGCTGGATCTTCCCTGGGGTGGAAACCTGTAAAGACTGCACAGTTCGGGTTAGCGCAGCAACGCTCTTAGCTAGCTCTTGGACCTGATGGTGTAGGTCTGGAGCCGGGTCATTGTCCAAAGCCTGCGCATCAGCTCCCACAGGCCCTGCTGACAAGGGCGCCGCCTCCTGGTAGTAAGTGGTAGTGGGGCGTCTGTGGGTCACAACGCCACCTGGTGCCGGTTCTCGGAGCACCCGGATGGCTCTGTCCTTGAACTGTGCAAAGTCCAGATGGGGATCCTGTAAGGCCATTGCCCGCAACTGGGTTCGGTGGGCATTGCAATATAAACCCTCTATAAATTGTTCAGTCAACAGCCTGTCCTCGTTTCCCACCCCATCAGGGTCGGTCTGCTTTATGGCCCTCAGGGCCTCTTGTAGGTTTAGTGCATAGTCCCTTATACTCTCATGCGCTCGCTGCTTGCACCCGTAGAATCTAAGCTTAATCTCGGCTGAGGTGCGGGTATCAAAGGTGTCCTTCAGCCGGGTTAGTATCCCTGCGACAGTCTTCCTCCCAGGTGGCCAGGATTTTACTTCCCTTTTGGCTGCCCCTGTTAGTTGGGCCACCAGGATGCTCACTTTTTGCTCTTCTGTGAGGGGGTACACCTGGAAGAGGCTATCCAGCTTTTCTCTAAAGTCATGCAGGGTATGTGACTCCCCTGAGTACTGGGGTAGCCAAGCTGCTCCCGGGATATAGGGCATGGTGAAGGGCATAACTGCAGCAGCGGTAGCGCTGGCGGGGGTTGAGGCAGTGAAGCTCTCCTCCGTATCCGACATCTTCCTCCCCCCTAGTGGACCGTGGCCTACCTTGCGATGATCCTCTTCCGTAGGCCGCGGCTCCGCAGTGGATCGTCAGGGTTGAGGACCTTCCGTCGCGCTCCTGTGACGTCGGCGTCTGCTGGGCTCCTTCCAGGACCTTACGCAACGTCCGGACGTGAGGCGGGGCTTCAGTTCTCGCGCGCTTTCGGAGTCCACGCCCCTCTTCTTCCCGCGCGGCGTCCTCAAGATGGCGTCCAATGGCGGGAAAACTCCACGGATGGCGGGAAGAAGGTCGAAGATGGCGCCGGATGGCGGGAAAACTCCACGGATAGCGGGAATCTTCACCACTGGTAAGTTTGAACAGTCTTTGCTTTTCAGGCACGCAGTACCCGGTGGTTGCGGGCACGAAATCCTGCCGACTACGCCAAAGTTGACGCGCCCCTGGGCCTGTGTCGCGCTGCGCTGCGCATGCGGGAGCTTACCCGGAGCCGGATCTGTGGAGGGTTGTAGTCTCGTGGCGGTGACCCGGTCCGTGCCCAGGGAGTCAAACTAGACGGCAGTCCATTAGTAGTAAATGGTTGATGACTACGCCACCCGTTGAGTGCAGCCAGGGGGCTGCTGCTGCAGGGCCGACCGCTGAGGCCGATGGTGGGATTGTGCAGCGTGATAGTATAACCCCCAACGGGAGGGGTATGGCCTCAGGGCAGCCGACGTGGATGATGGGGGTAGCAGGAACCACTCAGAGACGGTACGGTGTAGTTCAGGGTCTTTACTGGTAACAACAAAAGACCCTCCCGGAGTACTTGCTAGCGGATGGGGCCTGGTCAGTCCTTGAGCAGATGGGATCTCCCCTGGCCAGGCGTAGTTGTAGGCCTCCCAAACTGACTGTACTCTTCTGGCTACCTTGCTAGGAGCTGATGTAAGTAGCCCACGTCCCTGAGTGTACCGTGTGGTGCTCACCCGTATGGCCGGTGACTCGGGGCCTTCTAATGGCTTCCGCTCCACGATGGCGGTGCTGGTCCCACGCGTGTGACCGTGCCTTCGGGCTTCTGGGCCAGAGGACCTGAAATCCCCTGCCTGACGGATTCTGCTGCTGGGCAGGAATTAGTCCCCACAGCCTCGGACTCCGGGTCCGGTAAAAAGTCTTCTTAGTCAGGGCGAACTCTGCAGCTGCCAGCCCCTGACTCCTTGTAACTGCTGTTTCTTCCTATGCTGTCTCTACTTCTTCTCTTCTTCTACTCACTCACCCTGCCTCAGCCCCAGGTTTATATAGGGGAAGTTCTTCCCCTCCCAAGACTGGGCAGGAGGTGTGGCATGCACAGGATCCCTGACCAAAGGACCTCCCACCTGCTCTCAGACATAACATTACGTTACTGTGGCAACCAGACCCCTGGGGTGTCACACGTCATCCACAGATCCCCCATAACAGAGCGTCATCCACAGATCCTCCATAACAGAGCGTCATCCACAGATCCCTCATAACAGAGCGTCATCCACAGATCCCCCATAACAGGGCGTCATCCACAGATCCCCCATAACAGAGCGTCATCCACAGATCCCCCATAACAGGGCGTCATCCACAGATCCCCCATAACAGAGCGTCATCCGCAGATCCCCCATAACAGAGCGTCATCCGCAGATCCCCCATAACAGCGCGTCATCCGCAGATCCCCCATAACAGAGCGTCATCCGCAGATCCCCCATAACAGCGTCATCCACAGATCCCCCATAACAGACCGTCATCCATAGATCGCGCATAACAGAGCGTCCTCTACAGATCCCCCATAAAAGCGCGTAATCCACAGATCCCCATAACAGTGTGTCATCCACAGATCCCCCATAACAGAGCGTCATCCACAGATCCCCCATAACAGAGCGTCATCCACAGATCCCCCTTAACAGAGCGTCATCCACAGATCCCCCATAACAGCGCGTCATCCACTGATCCCCCATAACAGCGTCATCCACAGATCCCCCATAACAGAGCGTCATCCACAGATCCTCCATAACAGTGCGTCATCCACAGATCCCCCATAACAGAGCGTCATCCACAGATCCCCCATAACAGAGCGTCATCCACAGATCCCCCATAACAGTGCATCATCCACAGATCCCCCATAATAGAGCGTCATCCACAGATCCCCCATAACAGTGCATCATCCACAGATCCCCCATAACAGAGCGTCATCCACAGATCCCCCATAACAGCGCGTCATCCACAGATCCCCCCTAACAGAGCGTCATCCACAGATCCCCCATAATAGAGCGTCATCCACAGATCCTCCATAACAGAGCGTCATCCACAGATCCCCATAACAGTGCATCATCCACAGATCCCACATAACAGAGCGTCATCCACAGATCCCCCATAACAGTGCATCATCCACAGATCCCCCATAACAGAGCGTCATCCACAGATCCCTCATAACAGAGCGTCATCCACAGATCCCCCATAACAGTGCATCATCCACAGATCCCTCATAACAGCGCGTCATCCACAGATCCCTCATAACAGCGCGTCATCCACAGATCCCTCATAACAGAGCGTCATCCACAGATCCCCCATAACAGTGCATCATCCACAGATCCCTCATAACAGCGCGTCATCCACAGATCCCTCATAACAGAGCGTCATCCACAGATCCCTCATAACAGCGCGTCATCCACAGATCCCTCATAACAGAGCGTCATCCACAGATCCCTCATAACAGAGCGTCATCCACAGATCCCTCATAACAGAGCGTCATCCACAGATCCCTTATAACAGAGCGTCATCCACAGATCCCTCATAACAGCGCGTCATCCACAGATCCCTCATACAGAGCGTCATCCACAGATCCCTCATAACAGAGCATCATCCACAGATCCCCCATAACAGCATCATCCACAGATCCCCCATAACAGAGCGTCATCCACAGATCCCCCATAACAGAGCGTCATCCACAGATCCTCCATAACAGAGCGTCATCCACAGATCCCTCATAACAGAGCGTCATCCACAGATCCCTCATAACAGAGCGTCATCCACAGATCCCCCATAACAGCATCATCCACAGATCCCCCATAACAGAGCATCATCCACAGATCCCTCATAACAGAGCATCATCCACAGATCCCCCATAAGAGCATCATCCACAGATCCCCCATAACAGAGCATCATCCACAGATCCCTCATAACAGAGCATCATCCACAGATCCCCCATAACAGCGCGTCATCCACAGATCCCTCATAACAGAGCATCATCCACAGATCCCCCATAACAGCATCATCCACAGATCCCCCATAACAGAGCATCATCCACAGATCCCCCATAACAGCATCATCCACAGATCCCCCATAACAGAGCGTCATCCACAGATCCCCCATAACAGCATCATCCACAGATCCCCCATAACAGAGCATCATCCACAGATCCCTCATAACAGAGCATCATCCACAGATCCCCCATAAGAGCATCATCCACAGATCCCCCATAACAGAGCATCATCCACAGATCCCTCATAACAGCGCGTCATCCACAGATCCCTCATAACAGAGCATCATCCACAGATCCCCCATAACAGCATCATCCACAGATCCCCCATAACAGAGCATCATCCACAGATCCCCCATAACAGCATCATCCACAGATCCCCCATAACAGAGCGTCATTCACAGATCCCTCATAACAGAGCGTCATCCACAGATCCCCCATAACAGAGCATCATCCACAGATCCTCCATAACAGAGCGTCATCCACAGATCCCCCATAACAGAGCGTCATCCACAGATCCCCCATAACAGAGCGTCATCCACAGATCCCCCATAACAGAGCATCATCCACAGATCCCCCATAACAGAGCATCATCCACAGATCCCCCATAACAGAGCGTCATCCACAGATCCCCCATAACAGAGCGTCATCCACAGATCCCCCATAACAGAGCGTCATCCACAGATCCTCCATAACAGCATCATCCACAGATCCCCCATAACAGAGCATCATCCACAGATCCCCCATAACAGAGCATCATCCACAGATCCCCCATAACAGAGCGTCATCCACAGATCCCCCATAACAGAGCGTCATCCACAGATCCCCCATAACAGAGCATCATCCACAGATCCCCCATAACAGCATCATCCACAGATCCCCCATAACAGAGCGTCATCCACAGATCCCCCATAACAGAGCGTCATCCACAGATCCCCCATAACAGAGCGTCATCCACAGATCCTCCATAACAGAGCGTCATCCACAGATCCCCCATAACAGAGCGTCATCCACAGATCCCCCATAACAGAGCGTCATCCACAGATCCCCCATAACAGAGCATCATCCACAGATCCCCCATAACAGCATCATCCACAGATCCCCCATAACAGTGCGTCATCCACAGATCCCCCATAACAGAGCGTCATCCACAGATCCCCCATAACAGAGCGTCATCCACAGATCCTCCATAACAGCATCATCCACAGATCCCCCATAACAGAGCATCATCCACAGATCCCCCATAACAGAGCATCATCCACAGATCCCCCATAACAGAGCGTCATCCACAGATCCCCCATAACAGAGCGTCATCCACAGATCCCCCATAACAGAGCATCATCCACAGATCCCCCATAACAGCATCATCCACAGATCCCCCATAACAGAGCGTCATCCACAGATCCCCCATAACAGAGCGTCATCCACAGATCCCCCATAACAGAGCGTCATCCACAGATCCTCCATAACAGAGCGTCATCCACAGATCCCCCATAACAGAGCGTCATCCACAGATCCCCCATAACAGAGCGTCATCCACAGATCCCCCATAACAGAGCATCATCCACAGATCCCCCATAACAGCATCATCCACAGATCCCCCATAACAGTGCGTCATCCACAGATCCCCCATAACAGAGCGTCATCCACAGATCCCCCATAACAGAGCGTCATCCACAGATCCTCCATAACAGCATCATCCACAGATCCCCCATAACAGAGCATCATCCACAGATCCCCCATAACAGAGCATCATCCACAGATCCCCCATAACAGAGCGTCATCCACAGATCCCCCATAACAGAGCGTCATCCACAGATCCCCCATAACAGAGCATCATCCACAGATCCCCCATAACAGCATCATCCACAGATCCCCCATAACAGAGCGTCATCCACAGATCCCCCATAACAGAGCGTCATCCACAGATCCCCCATAACAGAGCGTCATCCACAGATCCTCCATAACAGAGCGTCATCCACAGATCCCCCATAACAGAGCGTCATCCACAGATCCCCCATAACAGAGCGTCATCCACAGATCCCCCATAACAGAGCATCATCCACAGATCCCCCATAACAGCATCATCCACAGATCCCCCATAACAGTGCGTCATCCACAGATCCTCCGTAACACTGTGCCTTGCGAACAGTTGCTGGTGTCGGTGGTTATAGGCTGATGAGTATTGTTGAGCGATACCTTCCGATATCAGGAAATATCGTATCGGATTGGATCGGGCCGATACCCAAAAAGTATCGGATATCGCCGATTCCGATACCGGAAACCAATGCAAGTCAATGGGACACAAATATCGGAATGAAAATAAACCCTTTCTTTCCTTGTAGGTTAATTCTACATGAAGTAAAACAACTAAGAATAATGTAGAATGACATGAAAAGCCGGCAATTCATCAGCGGCATTCACCGGTACCCGACAATTTACAACAGAAAGAATAGAGCATCACACATAGATTAGATAGATAGAAACATGTCAGTCACATATATAAGAAGTACAGTGACAGTGTTGGTTACTGTACTTGTCATTTAGTGTTAAAATAACGGATTTATTTAAAAAAAAATTGGCGTGGGGTTCCCCTTAATTTTAGGCTCTAGCGGAGGTTAAGCAGACAGCTGGGGCAGATGTTTGAAGCCTGGGAAGGGGGTAACACCCACGGAGCTTCCCAGGCTACTAATATCAGCCCCCAGCTGAATACATAGCCTTTACTAGCTATTAAAATGGGGGACCCCCCCAAAAAAAATGACGTGGGGTCCCCCCTAATTTAATAGCTAGCAAAGGCTAGGCAGACAGCTGGGGGCTGATTTTAATAGCCCAGGAAGGGTGCCATGAATATTGGCCCCCTCCCAGGCTAGAAACACCAGCCGTCAGCCGCCCCAGAAATGGCGCATCCATAGGATGCGCCAATTCTGGCACTTAGCCTCGCTCTTCCACGCTGCCCTGGTGCGGTGGCAGGGGGTAATAGGGTTGGGGTTGATGTCAGCTTATAATGCCAGCTGACATCAAGCCCAGGTTAGTAATGGAGAGGCGTCTATAAGACACCCCCATTACTAACCCCATAGTCAAAGTTAAAGAAAAACACAACACCCAGAATAAAGTCCTTTAATTGAAATAAAGACACAATCCTTTATTGTTCTAAATTAAACCCTACTTACCGTCACGCCCATTCCAGCTGAAGCCAACGATCTCCTGCAATAAAAGAAAAATAATAAAGCAACCTCATCCTTACCTTTCCATGGTTCCCAGGACAGCTTCAGCTCTGCTACATCGAGATGACAGGCTGGACCGCAGCAGAACGCTGCCATCCAGCCTGTCATCCCGCAGACACTGAGAAGCGCAGGCTTGCTTGCGCTCCTCACTGTCTCGCTGTGACGGCATAAAGATGAGCCGAGGTCATGTCCAATGAACTCAGCTCACCTCATGCACGTCACTGACAGCGTGGGAGAATTCTCACGCTGAAGTGCTGAGTGCAGGAGAATTTTCCCACGCTGTCAGTGACGTGCATGAGGTGAGCCGAGTTCATTGGACATGACCTCGGCTCATCTGGATGCCCTCACAGAGAGACACTGTGGAGCGCAAGCATGCCTACGCTTCTCAGTGTCTGCGGGATGACAGGCTGGATGGCAGCGTTCTGCTGCGGTCCAGCCTGTCATCTCGATGTAGCAGAGCTGAAGCTGTCGTGGGAACCATGGAAAGGTAAGGATGAGGTTGCTTTATTATTTTTCTTTTATTGCAGGAGATCGTTGGCTTCAGCTGGAATGGGTGTGATGGTAAGTATGGTTTAATTTAGAACAATAAAGAATTGTGTCTTTATTTCAATTAAAGGACTTTTTTCTGGGTGTTTGTGTTTTTTTAAATACTTTACTAGAAATTCATGGTGGTCATGTCTAATATTGGCGTGACCCCATGAATTTCGGGCTTAGGGCCAGCTGATAATGCCAAGCTGGCCCTAACCCCTTTATTACCCAGTGAGCCACCGCACCAGGGCCCTGGATGAGTTGGGTACAGCGCCAGAAGATGGCGCTTCTATGAACGCGCCATTTTCCGGGGCGGCCGCGGACTGCAATTTTCAGCGGGGGGGGGGGGGGGCAGAAAGCTTGGGCCTCCCTGCGCTGCAGATTCCAGCCCCCAGCTGCCTAGTTGTACCTGGCTGGACACAAAAATAGGGCGAAGCCCCACGTATTTTTTTTTTTAATTATTTCATGAAATTCATGAAATAATTAAAAAAAAATTGACGTGGGGCTTCGCACTATATTTGTGTCCAGCCAGGTACAGCAGGCAGGAACGGGCTGCCCCCATCAACCAGCTGCCTATTTGTACCTGGCCGGACACAACAATATAGGGAAGCCTTTTTTTTCTTAATTATTCCATGAATTTCATGAAATAATTAAAAAAAAAAATACGTGGAGCTTCGCCCAGTTTTTGTGTCCAGCCAGGTACAACTAGGCAGCTGGGGGCTGGAATCTGCAGCGCAGGGAGGCCCAAGCTTTCTGCCCCCCCCCCCCCCCGCTGAAAATTGCAGTCCGCAGCCGCCCCGGAAAATGGCGCGTTCATAGAAGCTGGATGCTGTACCTGGCTGGCATACAAAAATATGGCGAAGCCCACGTCAAAAGTTTTGGGAAAAATTAATTAAAAAATAAATAATAATTTAGGGACTGCATCTTTATTAACTCCTCAAATGTCATTTAGTGTTAAAATAAAGGATTTATTTAAAAAAAAAATTGGCGTGGGATCCCCCATAATTTTAGTCTCTAGCGGAGGTTAAGCAGACGGCTGGGGCAGATGTTTGAAGCCTGGGAAGGGGGTAATACCCACGGAGCTTCCCAGACTACTAATATCAGCCCCCAGCTGAATACATAGCCTTTACTAGCTATTAAAATGGGGGACCCCCCCAAAAAAAATGACGTGGGGTCCCCCCTATTTTAATAGCTAGCAAAGGCTAGGCAGACAGCTGGGGGCTGATATTAATAGCCCAGGAAGGGTGCCATGAATAATGGCCCCCTCCCAGGCTAGAAACACCAGCCGTCAGCCGCCCCAGAAATGGCGCATTCATAGGATGCGCCAATTCTGGCACTTAGCCTCGCTCTTCCACGCTGCCCTGGTGCGGTGGCAGGGGGTAATAGGGTTGGGGTTGATGTCAGCGCCAGCTGCCATGAAGCCCAGGTTAGTAATGATGGGCGTCTATAAGACACCCCCATTACTAACCTACAAAGTGTTAAAAAGAAAAAACACACACTACACCCAGAAAAAAATAATTTATTTGAAATAAAACACACCATTTTATTTAATTCTTAGTTTACTAAAAATAATAGTTACCTGTCCACGTTCCTGCGCTGATCTCCCATGCACAGCTGTCACATCTGGAGATGGTGACAGCTGTGCATGGCTGCTGTAAGCTCACGCTGCCGGGAACACGTCCGCTCCCGGCAGCGGGAGCCACTGACTGAGGTCACCGGAGTGCATTCAGTCAGCGCAGCTCCGGAGACCTCCTTTACGGCACTGCTGTACCGTGGGAATTTCTCACGGTACAACAGGGCCGTAAAGCAGCTAACCGGAGCAGCGCTGCCTGAACTCCGGCGAACCCTTACGGCCCCGTCATTCTAGCGGCGGCAGCGGTTCAGAGCGGTCACATTCTATGTGGCTGCTCTAATCTGGAGATCATCGTGGGACACTCGTGGACTACTACGGAAGGGTAAGGATAAGGTTGTGGTTTATTATTTTATATTTTATTACAGGAGATCGATGGCTTCGGGGAATTAGGTGTCTACGTGAGTATAAGTGTAGTTTTTTATTTTTTACTTTATTTTAGGTGGCGATCGGCGGGGACAGGTAATGTATGAACTAATTTATTGTAGGTAACCACTGGCCACCAATGACATGTATCTAACATTTATTGGGGACACAGTAGGGCAATTTAAATAGCAGGATCAGGCTGATGGGAACTACTGCTCCCATCGAGCTGATCCTGCTGGCAGGAGTGGACGGGGGACAGACATAGGCCGATGGGAGTAGTAGTGTCACATCGGCCTATGTCTGCCTGCACGCACACACCCCCCAGACATCGCACACACCCCGCACACACACCCCGCACACACACCCCGCACACGCACACACACCCCGCACACACACCCCGCACACGCACACACACCCCGCACACACACACACACCCCGCACACGCACACACACCCCGCACACGCACACACACCCCGCACACACACACACACCCCGCACACACACCCCGCACACACACCCCGCACACACACACACACCCCGCACACACACCCCGCACACGCACACACACCCCGCACACACACCCCGCGCACACACACCCGCACCCCGCACACACACACCCCGCACACACACACCCGCACACACACACCCGCACACACACCCCGCACACACACCCCGCACACACACCCCGCACACACACCCCGCACACACACCCCGCACAAACATCGCACAGACACCCCGTACACACACCCCGTACACACACCCCGTACACACCCCGCACACAAACATCGCACACACACCCCACACACAAACATCGCACACACACCCCGCACACACACCCCGCACACACACCCGCACACACACCCGCACACACACCCGCACACATCGCACACACACCCGCACACACACTAATCATGACCGGTCTGATGGTCTGGGAGGTGTGGCTGACCTGTGCGGCCGTGGGAAAGTTCATGTGAGTTCATGCAGTGAAGCATGAACTCACATGAACCCTCAGAGGGCACCGCGGAGACTTCAAATGAACAGCTGATCGGCATCACCTGATACCTCAGCTGTTCATTTGAAATAACCGGCGGGAAAGCGCAGCACAGAACGGGAAAGCCGGCGGTGAAGTCTTTTCACTGCCGGCTTCCCCGCCCGGGTCCTTCGCTCCCCGCTCCTTGGTGCTGCGCTCCCCGCCCGGTCCTAACTTACGATCAGGATGGGGAGAGCGGAGGATCGGGGTGGGAGGCTGCGGGGAAGCAGTATGGGGCTGTGTGATTGTTTAAAAGCCGGCGGCTTTTTACCGCGCGCCGGCTTTTAAACAATCAGGAGAATTCTCCCCCGCTGGGATGGCATTCTGATGACAGGCTGGATCTCAGCGGACCGCTGCCATCCAACTTGTCATCCTTCACAGACACTGCAGAGCGCAGGCATTATGGGAACTTCCGATTCCGGTATTCGATATTGTAAAAGTATCGGAATTAAGTATCGGAATTCCGATACCGCGAATATCGGCCGATACCCGATATTACAGTATCGGAATGCTCAACACTACTGATGATCCTTCTTCTGCCTTTATGGCTCCTCATCTCCGGCCTCTGGTGATCCTACAGCTGGATGATCCATCTTCTGCCTTTATGGCTCCTCATCTTCGGCCTCTAGTGATCCTACAGCTGGATGATCCTTCTTCTGTCTTTATGGCTCCTCATCTTTGGCCTCTGATGATCCTACAGCTGGATGATCCTTCTTCTGCCTTTATGGCTCCTTATCTTCCTCATCTAATGATCCTACAGCTGGATGATCCTTCTTCTGTCTTTATGGCTCCTCATCTTTGGCCTCTAATGATCCTAAAGCTGGATGATCCTTCTTTTGCCTTTATGGCTCCTTATCTTCCTCATCTAATGATCCTACAGCTGGATGATCCTTCTTCTGTCTTTATGGCTCCTCATCTTTGGCCTCTAATGATCCTAAAGCTGGATGATCCTTCTTCTGCCTTTATGGCTCCTCATCTTCGGCCTCTAGTGATCCTACAGTTGGATGATCCTTCTTCTGCCTTTATGTCTCCTCATCTTCAGCCTCTAGTGATCCTACAGTTGGATGATCCTTCTTCTGCCTTTATGGCTCCTCATCTTCAGCCTTTAGTGATCCTAAAGCTGGATGATCCTTCTGCCTTTATGGCTCCTCATCTTCGGCCTCTGGTGATCCTACAGCTGGATGATCCTTCTTCTGCCTTTATGGCTCCTCATCTTCGGCCTCTGGTGATCCTACAGCTGGATGATGCTTCTTTTGTCTTTATGGCTCCTCATCTTCGGCCTCTAGTGATCCTACAGCTGGATGATCCTTCTTCTGTCTTTATGGCTCCTCATCTTCGGCCTCTGGTGATCCTACAGCTGGATGATGCTTCCTCTGCCTTTATGGCTCCTCATCTTCGGCCTCTAGTGATCCTACAGCTGGATGATCCTTCTTCTGTCTTTATGGCTCCTCATCTTCGGCCTCTGGTGATCCTACAGCTGGATGATCCTTCCTCTGCCTTTATGGCTCCTCATCTTCGGCCTCTGGTGATCCTACAGCTGGATGATCCTTCTTCTGTCTTTATGACTCCTCATCTTCTGCCTCTGGTGATCCTACAGCTGGATGATCCTTCCTCTGTCTTTATGGCTCCTCATCTTCGGCCTCTGGTGATCCTACAGCTGGATGATCCTTCCTCTGTCTTTATGGCTCCTCATCTTCGGCCTCTGGTGATCCTACAGCTGGATGATCCTTCCTCTGCCTTTATGGCTCCTCATCTTCGGCCTCTAGTGATCCTACAGCTGGATGATCCTTCCTCTGCCTTTATGACTCCTCATCTTCGGCCTCTGGTGATCCTACCGCTGGATGATGTTTCTTCTGTCTTTATGGCTCCTCATCTTTGGCCTCTGGTGATCCTACAGCTGGATGATCATCCTGCCTTTATGGCTCCTCATCTTCAGCCTTTAGTGATCCTACAGCTGGATGATCCTTCTGCCTTTATGGCTCCTCATCTTCGGCCTCTGGTGATCCTACAGCTGGATGATCCTTCTTCTGCCTTTATGGCTCCTCATCTTCGGTCTTTGGTGATCCTACAGCCGGATGCAGATGTCAGGTTGTGGATGTTGCAGGAGACCCAGGTAGTACGGGGTGACATCCCGGCACTGCAGTTCTGATTGGCTATACCTGGACAGCTATGACTAGAGCCAGGCCCTGTGATCACCGGTCAGTCAGCTAGGGGAGTGGAGCAGAGTGGATTGTGTTGGGGCCGTAGAGAGACAGGCCAGAATCTCTGAGAAGAGACTGCAGCGGCCGAGTGCAGAGAGCTGCGAGTATCACTGGCTGCTATGGACGAGAGCTGTTTGGTGTGACCGATCTGGGGTAGGTCAGCCATGTCGGGGTCACCACGGTCTGTAGAGCTGGAGAGGAGAAGATCACTAATGGTGAACAGCCTGGGTCTGTAGATGAGCGTGCGTGTGCTCTAGGTGAGACCGTGCTGCTTTATTGTGCCTGAGAAAGGACTGTGTGTGAACAGCTGTTACAATATCTGGAAAGTTTACGCAAGAAAATAAACTTTAACCTGTTTGACATGGAAACTCGTACCTGTGTCGACCCCAGTGGCTTCCACAGAGCGTGAACCCCCACAATGTTCTTTATAAACCCGGTACAAGGATGTGATCCGGCAGCGGGTGCCACTCATCCCCGGGCCGCCACGTGTGGCATCTGATGGAGCATGTGAATGTGTCTGTAGACGAGCGGCACACATTATGGTATATGTGCCATACCACAGGTGGAGGGAGAGATGTAAGACTAGTGTGGTAAGTAGTGTTGAGCATTCCGATACTGAAATATCGGGTATCGGCCGATATTCGCGGTATCGGAATTCCGATACTTAATTCCGATACTATTGCAATATCGTATACCGGAATCGGAAGTTCCCATAATGCAATGAGACATTTTCATTTTATTCAGCCAATGAGGATCCTAAGAAGTGTGGGCACATCCTGTTAGGCATGTAGGCATCTTAACTAATGGCATGACTGTGATTGGCTGCTGAAATGATGTCATGATGCACTATAAAAGCCACCGCCGCCATTTTGAGCTCACTCTGCTGTGAATTCAGTTAGGGATAGGACGCTGTTGTTCTGAGGGACAGTTTTAGCTACCTATTTGCTCTATACTGCTTTACCCAAGCTACTTTCTAAATCACTGTGCCTTGCAGTGCTAGTGCACAGTTCCCTGTGCTGTTCACCGCTATCTGCAAGGTCTGTGTGTGTGAGTGCAGCTCACGCTGTAGTGTGTGCTTCAGCCAAGTCTGGTTGTAGTGCACTCAGTGTGTGTCACTGCCTCATACATTGTCCTTTTTTGCCAATTCATAATTTTTCCTGATATCTCCTATTAGTGTGGTGGTTCCATCTGTATTCAGCTAAATTGGTTCCAAACACACTATATAGGAGTAGATAGAGAATTTTTTTCCGTCTTGCAGCACTAGTGCACAGTGCTCTGCATCTGTACTGTTCACCGCTGTCTGCAAGGTCTGGTGTGTGAGTGCAGCTCACCCTGTAGTGTGTGCTTCAACCCCGTCTGGTTGTAGTGCACTCAGTGTGTGTCACTGCCTCATACATTGTCCTTTATTGCCAATTCATAATTTTTCCTGATATCTCCTATTAGTGTGGTGGTTCCATCCATATTCAGCTAAATTGATTCCAAACACACTATATAGGAGTAGATAGAGGAGCCTTTCTGCAGCATTGGGCCCTGCAGCCCCAGCCAGATTAGTATTAGCCTATTTTTTGCAGCCTCATCTATTGCATTGTAGGTTACCTTCCTACATTGTAATAGCTACAAAAAGTTTGTGATACTATCGTTATTACATCTTTAGGCACATCCAGTGTCTTTTTGTGACAAAAAAAACCTAAATAAAGTTCACCAAACACTCCACTTTACAGTTGTGTAGGCCACATTAGCTCATATTAAAGTCTAGTCCACACTTTATAAAATTAGTGTTTCTTATACCTGTTAGCAGCTGTTCAGGAATAAGCACACTAAGCCCTTAGTACTTTTCTGCCTATCTTTATCAGTCTACCAAGATGAAGAAGGCAGGGAGTAAGGCATGTGGTCGTGGTCGTGGGCGTGGAGTTTCTGCAGGGAGAGGACGTGAGGATTCTGTGCCTGCAGGGAGAGGACGTGGGGATTCTGTGCCTGCTGCGGGCACCAGTGACTCAGCATCCCCCAGTTTTACCAGGGAACAGTCCTTTATGCGCAGCTTTGTAGGAGCTAGCCGTACCCCACTGCTGCGCGAGGACCAAATTGAAGCCGTTGTCGGATGGATGGCAGCTAACGCATCGACTTCAATTAGTTCCAGATCCTCTCAGGTCCTGAGCACTGAAGAGCACCCATCTGTCTCTTCACCACCTGCCAAATTGCCCAGGCAGTCAGAGAGCCCTGGACAGGAGCCATCTCTACTTCTGTTCTCTGAATCTCTTGGCTTGGAAAGAGGGGGCCAGCCAAGCAGAATTCGAGAATTTGAAGAAGAGGTAGTATGCAGTGATGCGCAACCGTTTTGTCTCTCTGAATCTGAAGAGGCGGGTGGGCCAGTGCCTATGGTCAGCAGCACACCTCAGTACGCATCTGATGATGAGACTCAGGTGCCACTTTCTGGTGCGTACTGTGCTGTCGAGACTACCCAGGAGAAGCAGTTGTTTGAAGAGGGTGGTGTAGATGATGAGGTCCTTGACCCATCATGGCGTGAGGGACAGGAAGGTGGTGGGAGCAGCTCTGAGGAAGAGATTCCCCGAACGGCCCAAAAAGGAGGGAGAGGGAGGGGGCAGACTTGGTTGCCTGTAGCCTCCACTTCGGCACCCATTAGGAGCATGGCTCTTCCAAAATCCAAAGCGGGCGCTCCCAAGACTTGCAGTGCCTGGTCCTTTTTTGACACAGTTGCAGATGACATTTGCTTTGTCAAATGCAAGCTGTGTAATCAGAAGGTGAAAAGAGGGAAAAGTGTCAGCAACCTCAATACCACAAATATGTGGAAACATGTGCGGACCAAGCACGTGGTGGAGTTACACAAACACACTGAAGACCTAGGCCAACCTACAGCGCCACCTACCACCTCTTCAGCTCGTGTTGTAGCCTCTTCCTCCAGCTCACACACAGCTGGTTCGGCTTCCTCACAGGATCGCCATGGAAGAATCTCTGGCACTGTTGTACAGAGACACAGTGTAATTCCACCCACAGCACCACTTTCCCAGTCATCCTCACACTCCCAGGCCAGTCTACAGCCATCGTTAGCACAGGCATGGGAGAAAAGGCGCCCATACTCGGCAAACCACCCCCGAGCACAGGCTCTGAATGCTGGCATTGCTAAACTACTGGCCCTTGAAATGCTATCATTCAGGCTGGTGGAGACTGACACATTCCGTAACTTTATGGCATTGGCAGTCCCACAATACAACGTGCCCAGCCGCTTTTATTTCAGCAGGCAAGCCGTCCCTGCCCTGCAACATCATGTGGAGGGAAAAATTAAACATGCGCTACAAAACGCCGTCAGTAGCAAGGTCCACCTGACCACTGATGCGTGGACCAGTAAGCATGGACAGGGACGATACCTTTCCCTCACTGCCCATTGGGTAAATGTTGTGGAGCCGGGTACAGATCTTTATAGTGGCGCTGTACGTGTTCTGCCAACTCCAAGGATTGCAGGAATCCAGTCTGTACACATTGACTCCTCCTCATACTCCAGTTCCTCTGAATCAGCGCTGCAGGAGCCGTCACGGTCTACCTCCACATCGACCCGTGAACGGTTACCTGTTATGATGACCGATATGAGCACAGCCGTGGCCAAACGTCAACAGGCCGTATTAAAATTAATTTCTTTGGGGAATCGAAGCCACACAGCGCAGGAGCTCTGGAATGCCATCAAGCAGCAGAGTGACGTGTGGTTTGTGCCAGTGAATCTCCAGCCAGGCATGGTAGTGTGTGACAATGGCCGAAATCTGGTGGCAGCTCTGGGCCTAGGCAACCTCACTCACATCCCATGTCTGGCACATGTGCTCAACTTGGTCGTGCAGAGTTTTTTGAGGGACTATCCGGATCTTGATGCACTGCTTCACAAGGTCCGCATAGAGTGCGCTCACTTGCGGCGTTCCAGCAATGCAAGATCACGCATTGCAGCTCTGCAGCGCCGATTATGTCTTCCGGAACATCGCATCATATGTGACCTACCCACCAGGTGGAATTCAACGTTATATATGTTGGAGAGGTTGTGTGAGCAGCAGGCAGCAGTAATGGAGTACCAGCTGCAGCAGGCGCAAACAAGTCGCAGTGCGCGCCGTTCACACTTCACCACCACTGAGTGGGCCTCTATGAAGGACATTTGCCACGTTTTGCGTGCCTTCGATTATTCCACGCGGATGGCGAGTGCAGATGATGCACTAGTCAGCATGACTATCCCCCTTATCTGCCTGCTTGAAAAAACACTGCAAGCACTAAGGGACGAGGTTTTGGAAGAGGTGGAGGATGAGGAGTCACAAATGCCATCTGCTTCTCTACAGTCTGCGCAACGTGGTTCCTCACAAAGGCCTAGGCAGGGGACACTTTGTGAGGAGGATGAGGAGGAGTCAATGGATGAGGAAGACATCTGTCCAGAGGAGGGAGGTACACAATGCTCTAGTAGTCAGTATCTAGAGCGAGGGTGGGGTGATGCAGAGCAGGCAGAGATCACGCCTCAAGCAGGGGACAGCGTTTCTTGGCCAGTTGGCAGTCTGCAGCACATGGTTGATTTCATGCTGCAGTGCCTCAGAAACGACCGCCGCATCGCCCACATTCTCAACACGGCTGATTATTGGGTGTCCACCCTCCTAGATCCTCGCTACCGGGACAACTTACAAAGCCTCATAACACCATTGAACCGGGAGCGTAAAATGCGGGAGTACCAAGACGCACTGGTGCATTCCATCATGTTCTCCATTCCAACCGAGAGCAGTGCTGCTAGTGCTTTACAAAGCAGCTCAGTGCGTCGAGGCAGTGGAGGAAGCTCTGCACAAAGAGGGAGCAGAAGCAGCGCCTCAGCACAAGGCAAGACCAGTATGGCCGAAATGTGGCAAAGTTTTGTGTCCCCGCCGCCACAAATGTCTACACCATCACAGACGGCTCCAGTCAGCAGGAGGCAACGTTTCCGTCAGATGGTGACAGACTACATGTCTTGCCCTCTTAGTGTACTCCCAGACGGCTCTTCTCCCTTCAAGTTTTGGGTCTGTAAGCTGGATACATGGCCAGAGCTTAGTCAGTATGCACTGGAGGTGCTAGCTTGCCCTGCTGCTAGTGTATTATCGGAACGCGTCTTTAGTGCCGCAGGTGGTGTACTAACAGACCGTCGCATGCGACTATCCTCCGATAACGTTGACCGGCTTACTTTTCTCAAAATGAACAAGGCCTGGATCTCTCATGAATTTGCCAGTCCTCTTCCAGAATAAATAATTGGTTGGCAACAGTATCCAGGTCTCCTGTTCTGTTCATGTTTCTACCACCTGAACTGTAATCCCTGAGCTCCAACACCGCCAGTTGGCGCTCGGAAGTGCCGTCTGCACAGTCAACACTTGCTGCCGTGTTATTGGGGTTCAGTAACGTCAGCTGTTCTCCTGCTGTGCGGACGGCAATTTCTCCTGATTTGTCCACATCCACTGTACTACACATTTTAAAGTTGCTCCAATTACTCCTCTGGCTCCTCTGTTTTCATTCTTATCCCTGGGCTCCAGCACCGCCAGTTGGCGCTCGGAAGTGCTGTCTGCACAGTCAACACTTGCTACCATGTTATTGGGGTTCAGTAACGTCAGCTGTTCCCCTGCTGTGCGGACGGCAATTTCTCCTGCTCTGTCCACATTCTCACTACTACAGATTTTAAAGTTGCTCCAATTACACCTCTGGCTCCTCTGTTTTCATTCTTATCCCTGGGCTCCAGCACCGCCAGTTGGCGCTCGGAAGTGCCGTCTGCACAGTCAACACTTGCTGCGGTGTTATTGGGGTTCGGTAACGTCAGCTGTTCCCCTGCTGTGTTCACGGCAATTTCTCCTGCTCTGTCCATATTCACTGTGCTACTTATTTAAAACTTGCCCCAATTACACCTCTGGCTCCTCCGTTTTTAGTATTTACCCTGGGCTCCAACACCGCCAGTTGCTGCTCAGAAGTGCCGTCTGCACAGTCAACACTTGCTGCCGTGTTATTGGGGTTCAGTAACGTCAGCTGTTCTCCTGCTGTGCGGACGGCAATTTCTCCTGCTTTGTCCACATCCACTGTACTACACATTTTAAAGTTGCTCGAATTACACCTCTGGCTCCTCTGTTTTCATTCTTATCCCTGGGCTCCAGCACCGCCAGTTGGCGCTCGGAAGTGCCGTCTGCACAGTCAACACTTGCTGCGGTGTTATTGGGGTTCGGTAACGTCAGCTGTTCCCCTGCTGTGTTCACGGCAATTTCTCCTGCTCTGTCCATATTCACTGTGCTACTTATTTAAAACTTGCTCCAATTACACCTCTGGCTCCTCCGTTTTTAGTATTTACCCTGGGCTCCAATACCGCTAGTTGCTGCTCAGAAGTGCCGTCTGCACAGTCAACGCTTGCTCCAGTGTTATTGGGATTCAGTAACGTCAGCTGATCCCCAGCTGTGTGTCCGGCAAATTCTCCTGCTTTGTCCACATCCACTGTAGTACGGATTTAAAACCTCCTCCAAATACACCTCTGGCTCTTCTGTTTTTAGTATTTACCCTGGGCTCCAGCACCGCCAGCTGGTTCTCGGCAGTTCCATTGGCTCTTGTACCTTCTGCTACCCATCCGGGTTCCAGTACCGTCAGCTGGTTCTCGGCAGTGTCTTTGGCACGGGTACTCCCTCCTGCCCAGCCTGGTTCCAGCACGCCAGCTGTTTCCGGGTAGTGTCAACGTCACTTTGCCTCCAATGCGTTGTCCTGTCGTGTTGCGGTCGGGTTAGCCGACTCTATGGTGCCTGCAGTTTAGGTGACTCCTATGTGGGCTGCGGGATCTGGCAATGAAGGCTGGTTCCATAGTGCCAATAGGACAAGCACCCTCTGTAGGACTGTGGGTTTTGGTAACTGCGGCCGGCTCGCGGCCTTGAACTTTTTTTTTACATGGGTACCTTCTGCTACCCATCCGGGTTCCAGTACCGTCAGCTGGTTCTCGGCAGTGCCTTTGGATTAGGTGCCTCCTTCTCGGTATCCAAGTTCCACCAACGTCTGCTGGTCCTTGGTAGTGCTTTCTGGCACAGGTACCTCCTGCTTAGTAACCGAGTTCCAGTAACATCAGCTGGTCCTCGGTAGTTCCATTGGCTCTTGTACCTTCTGCTACCCATCCGGGTTCCAGTACCGTCAGCTGGTCCTCGGTAGTTCCATTTGCTCTTGTATCTTCTGCTACCCATCCGGGTTCCAGTACCGTCAGCTGGTCCTCGGTAGTTCCATTTGCTCTTGTATCTTCTGCTACCCATCCGGGTTCCAGTACCGTCAGCTGGTTCTCGGCAGTGCCTTTGGATTAGGTGCCTCCTTCTCGGTATCCAAGTTCCACCAACGTCTGCTGGTCCTTGGTAGTGCTTTCTGGCACAGGTACCTCCTGCTTAGTAACCGAGTTCCAGTAACATCAGCTGGTCCTCGGTAGTTCCATTGGCTCTTGTACCTTCTGCTACCCATCCGGGTTCCAGTACCGTCAGCTGGTCCTCGGTAGTTCCATTTGCTCTTGTATCTTCTGCTACCCATCCGGGTTCCAGTACCGTCAGCTGGTTCTCGGCAGTGCCTTTGGATTAGGTGCCTCCTTCTCGGTATCCAAGTTCCACCAACGTCTGCTGGTCCTTGGTAGTGCTTTCTGGCACAGGTACCTCCTGCTTAGTAACCGAGTTCCAGTAACATCAGCTGGTCCTCGGTAGTTCCATTGGCTCTTGTACCTTCTGCTACCCATCCGGGTTCCAGTACCGTCAGCTGGTCCTCGGTAGTTCCATTTGCTCTTGTATCTTCTGCTACCCATCCGGGTTCCAGTACCGTCAGCTGGTCCTCGGTAGTTCCATTTGCTCTTGTATCTTCTGCTACCCATCCGGGTTCCAGTACCGTCAGCTGGTTCTCGGCAGTGCCTTTGGATTAGGTGCCTCCTTCTCGGTATCCAAGTTCCACCAACGTCTGCTGGTCCTTGGTAGTGCTTTCTGGCACAGGTACCTCCTGCTTAGTAACCGAGTTCCAGTAACATCAGCTGGTCCTCGGTAGTTCCATTGGCTCTTGTACCTTCTGCTACCCATCCGGGTTCCAGTAACATCAGCTGGTCCTCGGTAGTTCCATTTGCTCTTGTATCTTCTGCTACCCATCCGGGTTCCAGTACCGTCAGCTGGTTCTCGGCAGTGTCTTTGGCACGGGTACTCCCTCCTGCCCAGCCTGGTTCCAGCACGCCAGCTGTTTCCGGGTAGTGTCAACGTCACTTTGCCTCCAATGCGTTGTCCTGTCGTGTTGCGGTCGGGTTAGCCGACTCTATGGTGCCTGCAGTTTAGGTGACTCCTATGTGGGCTGCGGGATCTGGCAATGAAGGCTGGTTCCATAGTGCCAATAGGACAAGCACCCTCTGTAGGACTGTGGGTTTTGGTAACTGCGGCCGGCTCGCGGCCTTGAACTTTTTTTTTACATGGGTACCTTCTGCTACCCATCCGGGTTCCAGTACCGTCAGCTGGTTCTCGGCAGTGCCTTTGGATTAGGTGCCTCCTTCTCGGTATCCAAGTTCCACCAACGTCTGCTGGTCCTTGGTAGTGCTTTCTGGCACAGGTACCTCCTGCTTAGTAACCGAGTTCCAGTAACATCAGCTGGTCCTCGGTAGTTCCATTGGCTCTTGTACCTTCTGCTACCCATCCGGGTTCCAGTAACATCAGCTGGTCCTCGGTAGTTCCATTGGCTCTTGTACCTTCTGCTACCCATCCGGGTTCCAGTACCGTCAGCTGGTTCTCGGCAGTGCCTTTGGATTAGGTGCCTCCTTCTCGGTATCCAAGTTCCACCAACGTCTGCTGGTCCTTGGTAGTGCTTTCTGGCACAGGTACCTCCTGCTTAGTAACCGAGTTCCAGTAACATCAGCTGGTCCTCGGTAGTTCCATTGGCTCTTGTACCTTCTGCTATCCATCCGGGTTCCAGTACCGTCAGCTGGTCCTCGGTAGTTCCTCAGCTTTCTTGTACCTTCTGCTACATTTCCAAGTTCAAGCTTTTTGAAATGGTTCTTGGTAATCACTCTGGATCTCCCTGACGAGGACCCTGAAGACGAGGACCCTGAAGACCAACCCTAAGAAGACGAGGACCCCGAAGACAATGACCCTGAAGACGAGGACCCTGAAGACCACCCCGAAGAAGACGAGGACCCTGAAGACCACCCCGAAGAAGACGAGGACCCTGAAGACCACCCCGAAGAAGACGAGGACCCCGAAGACGAGGACCCAGAAGACCAACCCGAAGAAGACGAGGACCCCGAAGACGAGGACCCCCGAAGACGACGACCCTGAAGACAACCCCGAAGAAGACCAAGAAGATGACCCTGAAGAAGTTGACCAAGAAGACAAAGAAGAGAAGACAAGCACCAAGATACAGAAAAACAAGAGACAGAAAACCAAGAAGCAGAAATACAAGAAGCTGCAGAACAAAAAGCGGAAGAACATTAAGCATAAGACTAAAAATCAGAGCAAAAGATAATATCTAAATTATAAGCAGAAGATGACTAAGCAGTGTATGGGGGTGAGTCCGTTCCTCCTCGTGGTGCCCCTGGAAAAGACCTGCTGCTGCAGGCCAAACTGAACGCGGACAAATCCTGTTGTAAATCTTTTGTGACGGGCAGAACGAAAGGTGTAATGTCCAACCTTTTATAGATAACAACTGCAGGAATGCCTGTCACAAATAAGAATATGATGAAGAAGAAGAATATGAAGAAGATGAAGAAGTAGAATATGAAGAATGTAAAAAAAAGAATAATACGAAGAAGGTGAAGAAGAAGAAGGTGAAGAAGAAGTGGATGAAAAAGATGCTGAGGATGATGAAGGAGAAAGTGTGGGAGAAGTAAAAAAGAAGGTGAAGAGCATGGAAGTAGTGAAACATAAATATCTGACAAAATATAAAAATACTTAACATAGTTAATATTTCCGTAACTCAGAACATAATAAAAAAATATTAATTCCTGCTATTCCATTTGACTGGGCTAAACCTCTATGCCTTTATTGTCTCCCCCACCTCCCCCAATACATTCTACATTATTCTTAGTTGTTTTCCTTCATGTAGAAATAACCTACAAGGAAAGAAAGGGTTTATTTTAATTCCGATATTTATGTCCCATTGACTTGCATTGGTTTCCGGTATCGGAATCGGCGATATCCGATACTTTTTCGGTATCGGTCCGATCCAATCCGATCCGATATTTCCCGATATCGGAAGGTATCGCTCAACACTACTGATCACAGATGTCTCCATCCAATCACTGAACGAGAGCGAGGGGGCAAAGCTGGAGAGACAGACCCCAAAAGACTGCAGAGAAAGCTGGAGAGACAGACCCCAAAAGACTGCAGAGAAAGCTGGAGAGACAGACCCCCAAAGACTGCAGAGAAAGCTGGAGAGACAGACCCCCAAAGACTGCAGAGAAAGCTGGAGAGACAGACCCCAAAAGACTGCAGAGAAAGCTGGAGAGACAGACCCCAAAAGGCTGCAGCAGAGAAACAGACCCCAAAAGACTGCAGAGAAATCTGGAGAGACAGACCCCAAAAGACTGCAGAGAAAGCTGGAGACACAGACCGCAAAAGACTGCAGAGAAAGCTGGAGAGACAGACCCCAAAAGACTGCAGAGAAAGCTGGAGAGACAGACCCCAAAAGGCTGCAGCAGAGAAACAGACCCCAAAAGACTGCAGAGAAATCTGGAGAGACAGACCCCAAAAGACTGCAGAGAAAGCTGGAGAGACAGACCCCAAAAGACTGCAGAGAAAGCTGGGAGACACAGACCCCAAAAGACTGCAGAGAAAGGTGGGAGACACACACCCCAAAAGACTGCAGAGAAAGCTGGGAGACACAGACCCCAAAAGACTGCAGAGAAAGCTGGGAGAGACAGACCCCAAAAGACTGCAGAGAAAGCTGGAGAGACAGACCCCAAAAGACTGCAGAGGAAGCTGGAGAGACAGACTCCAAAGACTGCAGGGAAAGCTGGAGAGACAGACCCCAAAAGACTGCAGAGAAAGGTGGGAGACACAGACCCCAAAAGACTGCAGAGAAAGCTGGAGAGACAGACCGCAAAAGACTGCAGAGAAAGGTGGGAGACACAGACCCCAAAAGACTGCAGAGAAAGCTGGGAGACACAGACCCCAAAAGACTGCAGAGAAAGGTGGGAGAGACAGACCCCAAAGACTGCAGGGAAAGCTGGGAGAGACAGACCCCAAAAGACTGCAGAGAAAGCTGGAGAGACAGACCCCAAAAGACTGCAGAGGAAGCTGGAGAGACAGACTCCAAAGACTGCAGGGAAAGCTGGAGAGACAGACCCCAAAAGACTGCAGAGAAAGGTGGGAGACACAGACCCCAAAAGACTGCAGAGAAAGCTGGAGAGACAGACCGCAAAAGACTGCAGTGAAAGCTGGAGAGACAGACCCCAAAAGACTGCAGAGAAAGGTGGAGAGACAGACCCCAAAAGACGGCAGAGAAAGCTGGAGAAACAGACCCCAAAAGACTGCAGAGAAATCTGGAGAGACAGACCCCAAAAGACTGCAGAGAAAGCTGGAGAGACAGACCCCAAAAGACTGCAGAGAAAGCTGGAGAGACAGACCCCAAAAGACTGCAGAGAAAGCTGGAGAGACAGACCCCAAAAGACTGCAGAGGAAGCTGGAGAGACAGACCCCAAAAGACTGCAGGGAAAGCTGGAGAGACAGACCCCAAAAGACTGCAGAGAAAGGTGGGAGACACAGACCCCAAAAGACTGCAGTGAAAGCTGGAGAGACAGACCTCAAAAGACTGCAGAGAAAGATGGAGAGACAGACCCCAAAAGACTGCAGAGAAAGCTGGGAGAGACAGACCCCAAAGACTGCAGGGAAAGCTGGAGAGACAGACCTCAAAAGACTGCAGAGAAAGCTGGAGAAACAGACCCCAAAAGACTGCAGAGAAAGCTGGGAGAGACAGACCCCAAAGACTGCAGGGAAAGCTGGGAGAGACAGACCCCAAAAGACTGCAGAGAAAGCTGGAGAGACAGACCTCAAAAGACTGCAGAGAAAGCTGGAGAAACAGACCCCAAAAGACTGCAGAGAAAGCTGGGAGAGACAGACCCCAAAGACTGCAGGGAAAGCTGGAGAAACAGACCCCAAAAGACTGCAGAGAAAGCTGGAGAGACAGACCCCAAAAGACTGCAGAGAAAGCTGGAGAGACAGACCCCAAAAGACTGCAGAGGAAGCTGGAGAGACAGACCCCAAAAGACTGCAGAGAAAGCTGGAGAGACAGACTCCAAAGACTGCAGGGAAAGCTGGGAGACACAGACCCCAAAAGACTGCAGAGAAAGGTGGGAGACACAGACCCCAAAAGACTGCAGAGAAAGGTGGGAGAGACAGACCCCAAAAGACTGCAGTGAAAGCTGGAGAGACAGACCGCAAAAGACTGCAGAGAAAGGTGGAGAGACAGACCCCAAAAGACTGCAGTGAAAGGGGGTCCTACAAAGTACTTACTCAGGGGGCTGAATACAAATGCATGTCACAATATAAAATATTTAGAAAACCTGGTATCATTTCCTTTTCTCGTCACAGATACTTGTTACATTGTGTCGGTGTCACAGAAAATCACAATAAAATACATTTACATTTGTGGGTGCAATGTGGAAAAATTCACGGGGTATGAAGACTTTTTCAAGGCATCGTATGGGGTTCGTGTGGCCAGTGATAGGTCGGGGGTCACACGAGCCGAATGCTATGCGATAAAACATTGCACACCACTAGGACCAGTGTCATTCTATGGGGAAGCTCAGCACTGAACACCTTGTACTTCTGTGTCTTGGTCAGTGGTGGTCGGGCTCAGCCTCCTCACCTCGGCCATGTCTCTGAGCACTGAACACCTTGTACTTCTGTGTCTTGCTCAGTAGTGGTCGGGCTCAGCCTCCTCACCTCGGCCATGTCTCTGAGCACTGAACACCTTGTACTTCTGTGTCTTGCTCAGTGGTGGTCGGGCTCAGCCTCCTCACCTCGGCCATGTCTCTGAGCACTGAACACCTTGTACTTCTGTGTCTTGCTCAGTGGTGGTCGGGCTCAGCCTCCTCACCTCGGCCCTGTCTCTGAGCACTGAGCACCTTGTATTTCTGTGTCTTGCTCAGTGGTGGTCGGGCTCAGCCTCCTCACCTCGGCCGTGTCTCTGAGCACTGAACACCTTGTACTTTTGTGTCTTGCTCAGTGGTGGTCGGGCTCGGCCTCCTCACCTCGGCCGTGTCTCTGAGCACTGAACACATGGTACTTCTGTGTCTTGCTCAGTGGTGGTCGGGCTCAGCCTCCTCACCTCGGCCGTGTCTCTGAACACCTTGTACTTCTGTGTCTTGCTCAGTGGTGGTCGGGCTCAGCCTCCTCACCTCGGCCGTGTCTCTGAGCCCTGAACACCTTGTATTTCTGTGTCTGGCTCAGTGGTGGTCGGGCTCAGCCTCCTCACCTCGGCCGTGTCTCTGAGCACTGAACACCTTGTACTTCTGTGTCTTGCTCAGTGGTGGTCGGGCTCAGCCTCCTCACCTCGGCCGTGTCTCTGAACACTGAACACCTTGTACTTCTGTGTCTTGCTCAGTGGTGGTCGGGCTCGGCCTCCTCACCTCGGCTGTGTCTCTGAACACTGAACACCTTGTATTTCTGTGTCTTGCTCAGTGGTGGTCGGACTCAGCCTCCTCACCTCGGCCATGTCTCTGAGCACTGAGCACCTTGTCCTTCTGTATCTTGCTCAGTGGTGGTCGGGCTCAGCCTCCTCACCTCGGCCATGTCTCTGAGCACTGAACACCTTGATCTTCTGTGTCTTGCTCAGTGGTGGTCGGGCTCAGCCTCCTCACCTCGGCCGTGTCTCTGAGCACTGAACACCTTGTACTTCTGTGTCTTGCTCAGTGGAAGTCGGGCTCAGCCTCCTCACCTCGGCCGTGTCTCTGAGCACTGAACACCTTGATCTTCTGTGTCTTGCTCAGTGGTGGTCGGGCTCAGCCTCCTCACCTCGGCTGTGACTCTGAGCACTGAACACCTTGTACTTCTGTGTCTTGCTCAGTGGTGGTCGGGTTCAGCCTCCACACCTCGGCCGTGTCTCTGAACACCTTGTACTTCTGTGTCTTGCTCAGTGGTGGTCGGGCTCAGCCCCCTCACCTCGGCCCTGTCTCTGAGCACTGAACACCTTGTACTTCTGTGTCTTGCTCAGTGGTGGTCGGGCTCAGCCTCCTCACCTCGGCCGTGTCTCTGAGCACTGAACACCTTGTACTTCTGTGTCTTGCTCAGTGGTGGTCGGGCTCAGCCTCCTCACCTCGGCCGTGTCTCTGAGCACTGAACACCTTGTACTTCTGTGTCTTGCTCAGTAGTGGTCGGGCTCAGCCTCCTCACCTTGGCCGTGTCTCTGAGCACTGAACACCTTGTACTTCTGTGTCTTGCTCAGTGGTGGTCGGGCTCAGCCTCCTCACCTCGGCTGTGACTCTGAGCACTGAACACCTTGTACTTCTGTGTCTTGCTCAGTGGTGGTCGGGTTCAGCCTCCACACCTCGGCCGTGTCTCTGAGCACTGAACACCTTGTACTTCTGTGTCTTGCTCAGTGGTGGTCGGGCTCGGCCTCCTCACCTCGGCCGTGTCTCTGAGCACTGAACACATGGTACTTCTGTGTCTTGCTCAGTGGTGGTCGGGCTCAGCCTCCTCACCTCGGCCGTGTCTCTGAACACCTTGTACTTCTGTGTCTTGCTCAGTGGTGGTCGGGCTCAGCCTCCTCACCTCGGCCGTGTCTCTGAGCCCTGAACACCTTGTATTTCTGTGTCTGGCTCAGTGGTGGTCGGGCTCAGCCTCCTCACCTCGGCCGTGTCTCTGAGCACTGAACACCTTGTACTTCTGTGTCTTGCTCAGTGGTGGTCGGGCTCAGCCTCCTCACCTCGGCCGTATCTCTGAACACTGAACACCTTGTACTTCTGTGTCTTGCTCAGTGGTGGTCGGGCTCGGCCTCCTCACCTCGGCTGTGTCTCTGAACACTGAACACCTTGTATTTCTGTGTCTTGCTCAGTGGTGGTCGGACTCAGCCTCCTCACCTCGGCCATGTCTCTGAGCACTGAGCACCTTGTCCTTCTGTATCTTGCTCAGTGGTGGTCGGGCTCAGCCTCCTCACCTCGGCCATGTCTCTGAGCACTGAACACCTTGATCTTCTGTGTCTTGCTCAGTGGTGGTCGGGCTCAGCCTCCTCACCTCGGCCGTGTCTCTGAGCACTGAACACCTTGTACTTCTGTGTCTTGCTCAGTAGTGGTCGGGCTCAGCCTCCTCACCTCGGCTGTGTCTCTGAGCACTGAACACCTTGTACTTCTGTGTCTTGCTCAGTGGTGGTCGGGTTCAGCCTCCACACCTCGGCCGTGTCTCTGAACACCTTGTACTTCTGTGTCTTGCTCAGTGGTGGTCGGGCTCAGCCTCCTCACCTCGGCCGTGTCTCTGAGCACTGAACACCTTGTACTTCTGTGTCTTGCTCAGTGGTGGTCGGGCTCAGCCTCCTCACCTCGGCCATGTCTCTGAGCACTGAACACCTTGTACTTCTGTGTCTTGCTCAGTGGTGGTCGGGCTCAGCCTCCTCACCTCGGACGTGTCTCTGAGCACTGAACACCTTATACTTCTGTGTCTTGCTCAGTGGTGGTCGGGCTCAGCCTCCTCACCTCGGCCGTGTCTCTGAGCACTGAACACCTTGTACTTCTGTGTCTTGCTCAGTGGTGGTCGGGCTCAGCCTCCTCACCTCGGCCGTGTCTCTGAGCACTGAACACCTTGTACTTCTGTGTCTTGCTCAGTGGTGGTCGGGCTCGGCCTCCTCACCTCGGCTGTGTCTCTGAACACTGAACACCTTGTATTCCTGTGTCTTGCTCAGTGGTGGTCGGACTCAGCCTCCTCACCTCGGCCATGTCTCTGAGCACCTTGTCCTTCTGCATCTTGCTCAGTGGTGGTCGGGCTCAGCCTCCTCACCTCGGCCATGTCTCTGAGCACTGAGCACCTTGTACTTCTGTGTCTTGCTCAGTAGTGGTCGGGCTCGGCCTCCTCACCTCGGCCATGTCTCTGAGCACTGAACACCTTGATCTTCTGTGTCTTGCTCAGTGGTGGTCGGGCTCAGCCTCCTCACCTCGGCCCTGTCTCTGAGCACTGAACACCTTGTACTTCTGTGTCTTGCTCAGTGGTGGTCGGGCTCAGCCTCCTCACCTAGGCCGTGTCTCTGAGCACTGAACACCTTGTACTTCTGTGTCTTGCTCAGTGGAAGTCGGGCTCAGCCTCCTCACCTCGGCCGTGTCTCTGAACACCTTGTACTTCTGAGTCTTGCTCAGTGGTGGTCGGGCTCAGCCTCCTCACCTCGGCCCTGTCTCTGAGCACTGAACACCTTGTACTTCTGTGTCTTGCTCAGTGGTGGTCGGGCTCAGCCCCCTCACCTCGGCCGTGTCTCTGAGCACTGAACACCTTGTACTTCTGTGTCTTGCTCAGTGGTGGTCGGGCTCAGCCTCCTCACCTCGGCCGTGTCTCTGAGCACTGAACACCTTGTACTTCTGTGTCTTGCTCAGTAGTGGTCGGGCTCAGCCTCCTCACCTCGGCTGTGACTCTGAGCACTGAACACCTTGTACTTCTGTGTCTTGCTCAGTGGTGGTCGGGCTCAGCCTCCTCACCTCGGCCGTGTCTCTGAGCACTGAACACCTTGTACTTCTGTGTCTTGCTCAGTGGTGGTCGGGCTCAGCCTCCTCACCTCGGCCCTGACTCTGAGCACTGAACACCTTGTACTTCTGTGTCTTGCTCAGTGGTGGTCGGGCTCAGCCTCCTCACCTCGGCTGTGACTCTGAGCACTGAACACCCTGTACTTCTGTGTCTTGCTCAGTGGTGGTCGGGCTCAGCCTCCACACCTCGGCCGTGTCTCTGAGCACTGAACACCTTGTACTTCTGTGTCTTGCTCAGTGGTGGTCGGGCTCAGCCTCCTCACCTCGGCCCTGACTCTGAGCACTGAACACCTTGTACTTCTGTGTCTTGCTCAGTGGTGGTCGGGCTCAGCCTCCTCACCTAGGCCGTGTCTCTGAGCACTGAACACCTTGTACTTCTGTGTCTTGCTCAGTGGAAGTCGGGCTCAGCCTCCTCACCTCGGCCATGTCTCTGAACACCTTGTACTTCTGTGTCTTGCTCAGTGGTGGTCGGGCTCAGCCCCCTCACCTCGGCCGTGTCTCTGAGCACTGAACACCTTGTACTTCTGTGTCTTGCTCAGTGGTGGTCGGGCTCAGCCTCCTCACCTCGGCCGTGTCTCTGAGCACTGAACACCTTGTACTTCTGTGTCTTGCTCAGTAGTGGTCGGGCTCAGCCTCCACACCTCGGCCGTGTCTCTGAGCACTGAACACCTTGTACTTCTGTGTCTTGCTCAGTGGTGGTCGGGCTCAGCCTCCTCACCTCGGCCCTGACTCTGAGCACTGAACACCTTGTACTTCTGTGTTTTGCTCAGTGGTGGTCGGGCTCAGCCTCCTCACCTCGGCCGTTTCTCTGAGCACTGAACACCTTGTACTTCTGTGTCTTGCTCAGTGGTGGTCGGGCTCAGCCTCCTCACCTCGGCCATGTCTCTGAGCACTGAACACCTTGTACTTCTGTGTCTTGCTCAGTGGTGGTCGGGCTCAGCCTCCTCACCTCGGCCGTGTCTCTGAGCACTGAACACCTTGTACTTCTGTGTCTTGCTCAGTGGTGGTCGGGCTCAGCCTCCTCACCTCGGCCCTGACTCTGAGCACTGAACACCTTGTACTTCTGTGTCTTGCTCAGTGGTGGTCGGGCTCAGCCTCCTCACCTCGGCCGTTTCTCTGAGCACTGAACACCTTGTACTTCTGTGTCTTGCTCAGTGGTGGTCGGGCTCAGCCTCCTCACCTCGGCCATGTCTCTGAGCACTGAACACCTTGTACTTCTGTGTCTTGCTCAGTGGTGGTCGGGCTCAGCCTCCTCACCTCGGCCCTGACTCTGAGCACTGAACACCTTGTACTTCTGTGTCTTGCTCAGTGGTGGTCGGGCTCAGCCTCCTCACCTCGGCCATGTCTCTGAGCACTGATCACCTTGTGCTTCTGTGTCTTGCTCAGTGGTGGTCGGGCTCAGCTTCCTCACCTCGGACGTGTCTCTGAGCACTGAGCACCTTGTACTTCTGTGTCTTGCTCAGTGGTGGTCGGGCTCAGCCTCCTCACCTCGGCCGTGTCTCTGAGCACTGAACACCTTGTACTTCTGTGTCTTGCTCAGTGGTGGTCGGGCTCAGCCTCCTCACCTCGGCCGTGTCTCTGAGCACTGATCACCTTGTGCTTCTGTGTCTTGCTCAGTGGTGGTCGGGCTCAGCCTCCTCACCTCGGCCGTGTCTCTGAGCACTGAGCACCTTGTACTTCTGTGTCTTGCTCAGTGGTGGTCGGGCTCAGCCTCCTCACCTCGGCCGTGTCTCTGAGCACTGAACACCTTGTTCTTCTGTGTCTTGCTCAGTGGTGGTCGGGCTCAGCCACCTCACCTTGGCCATGTCTTTGAGCACTGAGCACCTTGTCCTTCTGTGTCTTGCTCAGTGGTGGTCGGGCTCAGCCTCCTCACCTCGGCCGTGTCTCTGAGCACTGAACACCTTGTACTTCTGTATCTTGCTCAGTGGTGGTCGGGCTCAGTCTCCTCACCTCGGCCGTGTCTCGGAGCACTGAACACCTTGTTCTTCTGTGTCTTGCTCAGTGGTGGTCGGGCTCAGCCACCTCACCTCGGCCATGTCTTTGAGCACTGAGCACCTTGTCCTTCTGTGTCTTGCTCAGTGGTGGTCGGGCTCAGCCTCCTCACCTCGGCCATGTCTTGAGCACTGAACACCTTGTACTTCTGTGTCTTGCTCAGTGGTGGTCGGGCTCAGCATCCTCACCTCGGCCGTGTCTCTGAGCACTGAACACCTTGTACTTCTGTGTCTTGCTCAGTGGTGGTCGGGCTCAGCCTCCTCACCTCGGACGTGTCTCTGAGCACTGAGCACCTTGTGCTTCTGTGTCTTGCTCAGTGGTGGTCGGGCTCAGCCTCCTCACCTCGGACGTGTCTCTGAGCACTGAGCACCTTGTACTTCTGTGTCTTGCTCAGTGGTGGTCGGGCTCAGCCTCCTCACCTCGGCCGTGTCTCTGAGCACTGATCACCTTGTGCTTCTGTGTCTTGCTCAGTGGTGGTCGGGCTCAGCCTCCTCACCTCGGACGAGTCTCTGAGCACTGAACACCTTGTACTTCTGTGTCTTGCTCAGTGGTGGTCGGGCTCAGCCTCCTCACCTCGGACGTGTCTCTGAGCACTGAACACCTTCTACTTCTGTGTCTTGCTCAGTGGTGGTCGGGCTCAGCCTCCTCACCTCGGCCGTGTCTCTGAGCACTGAACACCTTGTACTTCTGTGTCTTGCTCAGTGGTGGTCGGGCTCAGCCTCTTCACCTCGGACGTGTCTCTGAGCACTGAGCACCTTGTCCTTCTGTGTCTTGCTCAGTGGTGGTCGGGCTCAGCCTCCTCACCTCGGCCGTGTCTCTGAGCACTGATCACCTTGTGCTTCTGTGTCTTGCTCAGTGGTGGTCGGGCTCAGCCTCCTCACCTCGGCCCTGTCTCTGAGCACTGAACACCTTGTACTTCTGTGTCTTGCTCAGTAGTCGTCGGGCTCAGCCTCCTCACCTCGGACGTGTCTCTGAGTACTGAGCACCTTGTAAATCTGTGTCTTGCTCAGTGGTGGTCGGGCTCAGCCTCCTCACCTCGGCCGTGTCTCTGAGCACTGAACATCTTGTACTTCTGTGTCTTGCTCAGTGGTGGTCGGGCTCAGCCTCCTCACCTCGGCCGTGTCTCTGAGCACTGATCACCTTGTGCTTCTGTGTCTTGCTCAGTGGTGGTCGGGCTCAGCCTCCTCACCTCGGCCGTGTCTCTGAGCACTGAGCACCTTGTACTTCTGTGTCTTGCTCAGTGGTGGTCGGGCTCAGCCTCCTCACCTCGGCCGTGTCTCTGAGCACTGAACACCTTGTTCTTCTGTGTCTTGCTCAGTGGTGGTCGGGCTCAGCCACCTCACCTCGGCCATGTCTTTGAGCACTGAGCACCTTGTCCTTCTGTGTCTTGCTCAGTGGTGGTCGGGCTCAGCCTCCTCACCTCGGCCGTGTCTCTGAGCACTGAACACCTTGTACTTCTGTGTCTTGCTCAGTGGTGGTCGGGCTCAGTCTCCTCACCTCGGCCGTGTCTCGGAGCACTGAACACCTTGTTCTTCTGTGTCTTGCTCAGTGGTGGTCGGGCTCAGCCACCTCACCTCGGCCATGTCTTTGAGCACTGAGCACCTTGTCCTTCTGTGTCTTGCTCAGTGGTGGTCGGGCTCAGCCTCCACACCTCGGCCGTGTCTTTGAGCACTGAACACCTTGTATTTCTGTGTCTGGCTCAGTGGTGGTCGGGCTCAGTCTCCTCACCTCGGCAGTGTCTCTGAGCACTGAACACCTTGTACTTCTGTGTCTTGGTCAGTGGTGGTCGGGCTCAGCCTCCTCACCTCGGCCATGTCTTGAGCACTGAACACCTTGTACTTCTGTGTCTTGCTCAGTGGTGGTCGGGCTCAGCCTCCTCACCTCGGCCGTGTCTCTGAGCACTGAACACCTTGTACTTCTGTGTCTTGCTCAGTGGTGGTCGGGCTCAGCCTCCTCACCTCGGACGTGTCTCTGAGCACTGAGCACCTTGTGCTTCTGTGTCTTGCTCAGTGGTGGTCGGGCTCAGCCTCCTCACCTCGGACGTGTCTCTGAGCACTGAGCACCTTGTACTTCTGTGTCTTGCTCAGTGGTGGTCGGGCTCAGCCTCCTCACCTCGGCCGTGTCTCTGAGCACTGATCACCTTGTGCTTCTGTGTCTTGCTCAGTGGTGGTCGGGCTCAGCCTCCTCACCTCGGACGAGTCTCTGAGCACTGAACACCTTGTACTTCTGTGTCTTGCTCAGTGGTGGTCGGGCTCAGCCTCCTCACCTCGGACGTGTCTCTGAGCACTGAGCACCTTGTCCTTCTGTGTCTTGCTCAGTGGTGGTCGGGCTCAGCCTCCACACCTCGGCCGTGTCTCTGAGCACTGAACACCTTGTACTTCTGTGTCTTGCTCAGTGGTGGTCGGGCTCAGCCACCTCACCTCGGCCATGTCTTTGAGCACTGAGCACCTTGTCCTTCTGTGTCTTGCTCAGTGGTGGTCGGGCTCAGCCTCCTCACCTCGACCGTGTCTCTGAGCACTGAACACCTTGTGCTTCTGTGTCTTGCTCAGTGGTGGTCGGGCTCAGCCTCCTCACCTCGACCGTGTCTCTGAGCACTGAACACCTTGTGCTTCTGTGTCTTGCTCAGTGGTGGTCGGGCTCAGCCTCCTCACCTCAGCCGTGTCTCTGAGCACTGATCACCTTGTACTTCTGTGTCTTGCTCAGTGGTGGTCGGGCTCAGCCTCCTCACCTCAGCCGTGTCTCTGAGCACTGAACACCTTGAGCTTCTGTGTCTTGCTCAGTGGTGGTCGGGCTCAGCCTCCTCACCTCAGCCGTGTCTCTGAGCACTGATCACCTTGTGCTTCTGTGTCTTGCTCAGTGGTGGTCGGGCTCGGCCTCCTCACCTCGGCCATGTCTCTGAGCACTGAACACCTTGTACTTCTGTGTCTTGCTCAGTGGTGGTCGGGCTCAGCCTCCTCACCTCGGCCATGTCTCTGAGCACTGAACACCTTGTATTTCTGTGTCTTGCTCAGTGGTGGTCGGGCTCAGCCTCCTCACCTCGGCCATGTCTTGAGCACTGAACACCTTGTACTTCTGTGTCTTGCTCAGTGGTGGTCGGGCTCAGCCCCCTCACCTCGGCCATGTCTTTGAGCACTGAGCACCTTGTTCTTCTGTGTCTTGCTCAGTGGTGGTCGGGCTCAGCCACCTCACCTCGGCCATGTCTTTGAGCACTGAGCACCTTGTCCTTCTGTGTCTTGCTCAGTGGTGGTCGGGCTCAGCCTCCTCACCTCGGCCATGTCTCTGAGCACTGAACACCTTGTATTTCTGTTTCTTGCTCAGTGGTGGTCGGGCTCAGCCTCCTCACCTCGGCCATGTCTTGAGCACTAAACACCTTGTATTTCTGTGTCTTGCTCAGTGGTGGTCGGGCTCAGCCTCCTCACCTCGGCCATGTCTTGAGCACTGAACACCTTGTACTTCTGTGTCTTGCTCAGTGGTGGTCGGGCTCAGCCTCCTCACCTCGGCCGTGTCTCTGAGCACTGAACACCTTGTACTTCTGTGTCTTGCTCAGTGGTGGTCGGGCTCAGCCTCCTCACCTCGGCCATGTCTCTGAGCACTGAACACCTTGTATTTCTGTGTCTTGCTCAGTGGTGGTCGGGCTCAGCCTCCTCACCTCGGCCGTGTCTTTGAGCACTGAACAACTTGTACTTCTGTGTCTTGCTCAGTGGTGGTCGGGCTCAGCCTCCTCACCTCGGCCGTGTCTCTGAGCACTGAACACCTTGTACTTCTGTGTCTTGCTCAGTGGTGGTCGGGCTCAGCCTCCTCACCTCGGACGTGTCTCTGAGCACTGAGCACCTTGTGCTTCTGTGTCTTGCTCAGTGGTGGTCGGGCTCAGCCTCCTCACCTCGGACGTGTCTCTGAGCACTGAGCACCTTGTACTTCTGTGTCTTGCTCAGTGGTGGTCGGGCTCAGCCTCCTCACCTCGGCCGTGTCTCTGAGCACTGATCACCTTGTGCTTCTGTGTCTTGCTCAGTGGTGGTCGGGCTCAGCCTCCACACCTCGGCCGTGTCTCTGAGCACTGAACACCTTGTACTTCTGTGTCTTGCTCAGTGGTGGTCGGGCTCAGCCTCCTCACCTCGGACGAGTCTCTGAGCACTGAACACCTTGTACTTCTGTGTCTTGCTCAGTGGTGGTCGGGCTCAGCCTCCTCACCTCGGACGTGTCTCTGAGCACTGAGCACCTTGTCCTTCTGTGTCTTGCTCAGTGGTGGTCGGGCTCAGCCTCCACACCTCGGCCGTGTCTCTGAGCACTGAACACCTTGTACTTCTGTGTCTTGCTCAGTGGTGGTCGGGCTCAGCCACCTCACCTCGGCCATGTCTTTGAGCACTGAGCACCTTGTCCTTCTGTGTCTTGCTCAGTGGTGGTCGGGCTCAGCCTCCTCACCTCGGCCGTGTCTCTGAGCACTGAACACCTTGTACTTCTGTGTCTTGCTCAGTGGTGGTCGGGCTCATCCTCCTCACCTCGACCGTGTCTCTGAGCACTGAACACCTTGTGCTTCTGTGTCTTGCTCAGTGGTGGTCGGGCTCAGCCTCCTCACCTCAGCCGTGTCTCTGAGCACTGATCACCTTTTGCTTCTGTGTCTTGCTCAGTGGTGGTCGGGCTCGGCCTCCTCATCTCGGCCATGTCTCTGAGCACTGAACACCTTGTATTTCTGTGTCTTGCTCAGTGGTGGTCGGGCTCAGCCTCCTCACCTCGGCCATGTCTTGAGCACTGAACACCTTGTATTTCTGTGTCTTGCTCAGTGGTGGTCGGGCTCAGCCTCCTCACCTCGGCCATGTCTTGAGCACTGAACACCTTGTACTTCTGTGTCTTGCTCAGTGGTGGTCGGGCTCAGGCTCCTCACCTCGGCTGTGTCTGAGCACTGAACACCTTGTACTTCTGTGTCTTGCTCAGTGTGGGTCGGGCTAAGCCTCCTCACCTCGGCCATGTCTCTGAGCACTGAACACCTTGTACTTCTGTGTCTTGCTCAGTGGTGGTCGGGCTCAGCCTCCTCACCTCGGCTGTGTCTCTGAACACCTTGTACTTCTGTGTCTTGCTCAGTGGTGGTCGGGCTCAGCCTCCTCACCTCGGCCGTGTCTCTGAGCACTGATCACCTTGTGCTTCTGTGTCTTTCTCAGTGGTGGTCGGGCTCAGCCTCCTCACCTCGGCCGTGTCTCTGAGCACTGAACACTTTAGAGTCCTAGAAGGCTATAGTTGGAGGGGACCTCCAGGGTCCTCGTGTCCACCCCCTGCTGAATTCAGGATCCTCTAAACCATCTCGGACATTTGTCTGTCCAGCCTCTGAAGACGTCCATTGAAAGAGAACTCACCACTAGTGGTGATCGAGTATGCCTCATTAACTCTTTCAGCTAGCATGCTCGGGTGCTCGCCGAGTATTTTGGCGTGCTCGGGGTTTCATTCATTGTCGCTGCGCCTGCTATTTGACAGCTGTGACACATGTGTGCTCGCCGAAAGAGTCCATGAGGCATACTCGCTCATCAGTACTCACCACCTCTCGTGGCAGCCTGTTCCACTCATTAATCACCCTAACTGTCAAAAAGTTTTTTCTAATATCTAATCTGTGTCTCCTCCCATTTAGTTTCATCCCATTGCTTCTAGTCTTTCCTTGTGCAAATGAGAATAAAGATGATCCTTCTACAATGTGACAGCCCTTGACATATTTGTAGACAGCTATTAAGTCTCCTCTCAGTCTTATTTTTTGGAAGCTAAACATTCCCAGATCCTCTAAGGCTCAGTGCCCACGATGCAGAAATGCTGCAGATTTTTTCCGCATCTCCCTGATAGGAAAAACACATGCGGATTGTGCGTGCGGATTGTGCGTGCGGATTGTACGTGCGGATTGTGCGTGTGGATTGTACGTGCGGATTGTACGTGTGGATTGTACGTGCGGATTGTACGTGCGGATTGTGCGTGCGGATTGTGCGTGTGGATTGTACGTGCGGATTGTACATGCGGATTGTGCGTGCGGATTGTACGTGCGGATTGTACGTGTGGATTGTACGTGCGGATTGTACGCGCGGATTGTGCGTGCGGATTGTGCGTGCGGATTGTACGTGCGGATTGTGCGTGCGGATTGTACGTGCGGATTGTGCGTGCGGATTGTACGTGCGGATTGTGCGTGCGGATTGTGCGTGCGGATTGTACGTGCGGATTGTACGTGCGGATTGTACGCGCGGATTGTGCGTGCGGATTGTACGTGCGGATTGTGCGTGCGGATTGTACGTGTGGATTGTGCGTGCGGATTGTGCGTGCGGATTGTGCGTGCGGATTGTGCGTGCGGATTGTACGTGCGGATTGTGCGTGCGGATTGTACGTGCGGATTGTGCGTGCGGATTGTACGTGCGGATTGTGCGTGCGGATTGTGCGTGCGGATTGTGCGTGCGGATTGTACGTGCGGATTGTGCGTGCGGATTGTGCGTGCGGATTGTACGTGCGGATTGTACGTGCGGATTGTACGTGCGGATTGTACGTGCGGATTGTGCGTGCGAATTGTGCGTGCGGATTGTGCGTGCGGATTGTACGTGCGGATTGTACGTGCGGATTGTACGTGCGGATTGTACGTGTGGATTGTACGTGCGGATTGTACGTGTGGATTGTACGTGCGGATTGTACGTGTGGATTGTGTGTGCGGATTGTACGTGTGGATTGTACGTGCGGATTGTACGTGCGGATTGTACGTGTGGATTGTGCGTGCGGATTGTGCGTGCGGATTGTACGTGCGGATTGTGCGTGCGGATTGTGCGTGCGGATTGTACATGCGGATTGTACATGCGTTTATCCTGCCAGGGACATGGGGATGTGACGCGGTCTTCACTTGCATTTCCGCATGCGGGTTGTGATTTTAGCATCACCTGGAAAGTGCTTGTCAACTTGGTCTCACTATATAAATCCATGCAACCGGCAACCGGCATATACAGTGTGACCAAGTTAATCTAATATATATAGACTAGATGGTGGCCCGATTCTAATGCATCGGGTATTCTAGAATATGTATGCGGCCGACCGGGCGCAATCAGCAAAACGGTGTTTAAATTTGGCGGCAATATCAGTGATTGGTCACGGGTGGCGGCCGCGACCAATCAGCGAACTGTGTTAGTGAGGACCGGAGAGCTTGTTTAAATTTGGCGATAAAATCGACCAATCAGCAGAGCGTTGTTTAAATTTGGCGCCAAAATCGCTGATTGGTAGCGGTCGCTGGCGGCCGCGACTAATCAGCACAGCGGTGTTTACATTTGGCGCCAATCTCACTGATTGGTCGCTGTCGGCCGGCGGCCGCGACCAATGAGCAGAGCGGCGTTTAAATTTGCAGTCTATATCGCTGATTGGTTGCGGCCGGCCACCGTGACCAATCAGCAGAGCGGCGTTTAAATTTGCAGTCTATATCGCTGATTGGTTGCGGCCGGCCACCGTGACCAATCAGCAGAGCGGCGTTTAAATTTGCAGTCTATATCGCTGATTGGTTGCGGCCGGCCACCGTGACCAATCAGCAGAGCGGCGTTTAAATTTGCAGTCTATATCGCTGATTGGTCGTGGTAGCCAGCCGCGACCAATCAGCAGAGCGGCATTTAAATTTGCCGCCCATCTCGTTCATTGGTCGCGGCCGGCCACCGCGACCAATCAGCAGAGCGTTGTTTAAATTTGGCGCCAATCTCGCAGATTGGACACGTCTGGCGTCCGCGACCAATCAGCAGAGCGTTGTTTAAATTTGGCGCCAAGCTCGCTGATTGGTCGCGGCTGGCGTCCGCGACCAATTAGCACAGCAGTGTTTAAATGTGGCGTCAAAATTGGTGATTGGTCGCGGCCGCTATTTAAATGTGGCGCCCAAATCAGTGATTGGTCGCGGGCAGCGGCCGCAACCAATCAGCAGAGCGGTGTTTAACTTTAGCGCCAAGATCACTGATTGGTCGGGTGTGGAGAGCGCGACCAATCAGCGAATCGTATTGGTGAGGAGCGGGGAGCGGAATCGTATTAGTGAGGACCGGGGAGCGGCACTGCCTGTGCGGATACTTCCGCTGCGAGAAGCCGGGACATGAGCGACTGCTCGCAGCAGAAGTATCCCGACCCGCAGCGCCGCTCCCCGGTCCTCCCTTCACACCCTAGCCGCTGATGTCCCCACAGTAGCCGCACGGTGTTACTAAGGTCCGGACATTTGTGTTAAAAATCGCTGATTAGTCGCTGGCGCTGCCCGGGACCAATCACCGATTTGGGCACCAAATTTAAATATCGGCCGCGACCAATCACCGATCTTGGCTCCACATTTAAACACCGCTGTGCTGATTGGTCGCGGCCGATATTTAAATGTGGCGCCAAAATCGGTGATTGGTCGCGGGCAGCGTCGGCGACCAATCAGCACAGCGGTGTTTAACTTTTGCGCTAAGATCAGTGATTGGTCGGGTCCGAAGACTGCGACCAATCATCTAATCGTCTTGGTGAGCACCGGGGAGCGGCGCTGCCTGTGCGGGTACTTCCGCTGCGAGAACCCGAGACATGAGTGGGCACTCGCTGCAGAAGTATCCCGACCGGCAGCGGCGCTCCCCGGTCCTCTCTTCCGCATGGAGGTCAGCGACGCCGGCGGTCCTTCCGCTGCTACCAGCCGGGAGATGAGCGCCTCGCAGCGCTCATCTCCCGGCTGCATCTCCGTCCGGCAGATGGGTTCGGCGGTCGAGGTCCTTCTGCTGGTACCGGCCGGGAGATGAGTGCCTCACGGCGCTCATCTCCCGGCTGCATCGTTGCTGAGCTCCGTCCCGCAGATGAGCCGCCATCTTTTTTCAGAAATCCCGCGGCGCTGATTGGAAGCTGCCGGACCAATCAGCGACGCGGGATTTCCTGGACAGACAGACAGACAGACGGGATAAGACGATTATATAGATAGATGTCTGTCTGTCTGTCCAGGAAATCCCACGTCGCTGATTGGTCAGGCCGCGGCCAATCAGCGACACGGGATTTCAGAACAAGATGGCGGCCGTTAGCAGCTCACCCTCACCCGCTCACCCGCACACGCTCACCCTCAGACGCTCACTCGCACACGCTCACCCTCAGACGCTCACGCTCTGACGCTCACGCTCGGACGCTCACGCTCACGCACTGATGCTCACGCTCTGACGCTCACGCTCGGACGCTCACGCTCTGACGCTCACGCTCGGACGCTCACGCTCTGACACTCACGCTCTGACACTCACCCTCAGACGCTCACGCTCTGACGCTCAGGCTCACGCTCTGACGCTCACGCTAAGACGCTGACACTCACGCTCTGACGCTCACGCTCTGACTCTCACGCTCTGACTCTCACGCTCGGACGCTCACGCTCGGACGCTCACGCTCGGACACTCACCCTCAGACGCTCACGCTTTGACGCTAACGCTCGGACGCTCACGCTCACGCTTTGACGCTCACGCTCAGACGCTCACGCTCAGACGCTCACGCTCTCGCTCACACGCTCACACTCACGCTCTGACGCTCACGCTCGGACGCTCACGCTCTGACGCTCACGCTCTGACGCTCACGCTCGGACGCTCACGCTCTCGCTCACACGCTCACACTCACACGCTCACACTCACACGCTCACATTCTCACACTCTGACGCTCACGCTCGGACGTTCTGACGCTCACCCTCAGACGCTCACGCTCGGACGCTCTCGCTCACACTCACGCTCTGACGCTCACGCTCGGACGCTCACGCTCACGCTTTGACGCTCACGCTCAGACGCTCACGCTCGGACGCTCACGATCTCGCTCACATGCTCACATTCACGCTCTGACGCTCACCCTCAGACGCTCACGCTCGGACGCTCACGCTTTGACGCTCACGCTCTCGCTCACACGCTCACACTCACGCTCGGACGCTCTGTTGCTCACGCACTGACGCTCACGCACTGACGCTCACGCTCACGCACTGACGCTCACGCTCTGACGCTCATGCTCGGACGCTCATGCTCGGACGCTCACGCTCAGCAGCTCACGCTCAGCAGCTCACGCTCTGACACTCACCCTCAGACGCTCACGCTCTGACGCTCGCGCTCTGACGCTCAGGCTCACACTCTGACGCTCACGCTAAGACGCTGACACTCACGCTCTGATGCTCACGCTCACGCTCTGACTCTCACGCTCGGACGCTCACGCTCTGATGCTCACGCTCGGACGCGCACGCTCGGACGCTCACGCTCACGCTCTGACGCTCTGACGCTCACACTCTGACGCTCACGCTCTGACGCTCACACTCTGACGCTCACGCTCTGACGCTCACGCTCACGCACTGACGCTCACGCTGACGCTCACGCACTGACACTCACCCTCAGACGCTCACACATTCAGACGCTCACGCTCAGACGCTCACGCTCTGACGCTCACCCTCTGACGCTCACACATTCAGACGCTCACCCTCAGACGCTCAACCTCAGACGCTCACCCTCAGACGCTCACCCTCAGATGCTCATGCTCAGACGCTCACGCTCTGACGCTCAGGCTCACGCTCTGACGCTGACACTCACGCTCTGACGCTCACGCTCTGACTCTCACGCTCTGACTCTCACGCTCTGACTCTCACGCTCGGACGCTCACCCTCGGACGCTCACGCTCTGACGCTCACGCTCACGCACTGACGCTCACGCTCTGACGCTCACGCACTGACGCTCACGCTCACACTCTGACGCTCACACTCTGACGCTCACGCTCTGACGCTCAGGCTCACGCTCTGACGCTGACACTCACGCTCTGACGCTCACGCTCTGACTCTCACGCTCTGACTCTCACGCTCTGACTCTCACGCTCGGACGCTCACGCTCAGACGCTCACGCTCTGACGCTCACGCTCACGCACTGACGCTCACGCTCTGACACTCACGCTCACGCACTGACGCTCACGCTAAGACGCTGACACTCACGCTCTGACGCTCACGCTCTGACTCTCAAGCTCGGACGCTCATGCTCTGACGCTCATGCTCGGACGCTCACACTCACGCTCTGATGCTCACGCTCGGACGCTCACGCTCTGACGCTCACGCTCTGAAGCTCACGCTCACGCACTGACGCTCACGCTCGGACGCTCACGCTCTGACGCTCACGCTCTCGCTCACACGCTCACACTCACACGCTCACACTCACGCTCTGACGCGCACACTCGGACGCTGACACTCACGCTCTGACGCTCACGCTCTGACTCTCACGCTCGGACGCTCATGCTCTGACGCTCACGCTCTGACGCTCACACTCAGACACTCACGCTCTGACGCTCACGCTCTGACGCTCACACTCAGACGCTCACTCAGACGCTCACACTCAGACGCTCACACTCAGACGCTCACACTCAGACGCTCACACTCACGCTCTGACGTTCACGCTCTGACGCTCACGCTCATGCTCGGACGCTCACGCTCAGACGCTCTGACACTCACCCTCAGATGCTCACGCTCTGACGCTCATGCTCGGACGCTCACGCTCACGCTTTGACGCTCGCGCTCTGACGCTCGGACGCTCACGCTCTGACGCTCACGCTCGCACGCTCACGCTCTGACGCTCACGCTCAGACGCTCACTCACACGCTCACACTCACGCTCTGACGCTCATGCTCTTACGCTCTCGCTCACACGCTCACACTCACGCTCTGACGCTCACGCTCGGACGCTCACGCTCACGCACTGATGCTCACGCTCTGACGCTAACGCTCGGACGCTCACGCTCTGACGCTCACGCTCGGACGCTCACGCTCTGACACTCACCCTCAGACGCTCACGCTCTGACGCTCAGGCTCACGCTCTGACGCTCACGCTAAGACGCTGACACTCACGCTCTGACGCTCACGCTCTGACTCTCACGCTCTGACTCTCACGCTCGGACGCTCACGCTCGGACGCTCACGCTCTGACACTCACCCTCAGACGCTCACGCTTTGACGCTAACGCTCGGACGCTCACGCTCACGCTTTGACGCTCACACGCTCACGCTCAGACGCTCACGCTCGGACGCTCACGCTCTCGCTCACACGCTCACACTCACGCTCTGACGCTCACGCTCGGACGCTCACGCTCTGACGCTCACGCTCGGACGCTCACGCTCTGACGCTCACGCTCGGACGCTCGGACGCTCACGCTCTCGCTCACACGCTCACACTCACACGCTCACACTCACACGCTCACACTCACACTCTGACGCTCACGCTCGGACGTTCTGACGCTCACCCTCAGACGCTCACGCTCGGACGCTCTCGCTCACACTCACGCTCTGACGCTCACGCTCGGACGCTCACGCTCACGCTTTGACGCTCACGCTCAGACGCTCACGCTCGGACGCTCACGATCTCGCTCACACGCTCACATTCACGCTCTGGCGCTCACCCTCAGACGCTCACGCTCGGACGCTCACGCTTTGACGCTCACGCTCACGCTCTCGCTCACACGCTCACACTCACGCTCGGACGCTCTGTCGCTCACGCACTGATGCTCACGCACTGACGCTCACGCTCACGCACTGACGCTCACGCTCTGACGCTCATGCTCGGACGCTCATGCTCGGACGCTCACGCTCAGCAGCTCACGCTCAGCAGCTCACGCTCTGACACTCACCCTCAGACGCTCACGCTCTGACGCTCGCGCTCTGACGCTCAGGCTCACACTCTGACGCTCACGCTAAGACGCTGACACTCACGCTCTGATGCTCACGCTCACGCTCTGACTCTCACGCTCGGACGCTCACGCTCTGATGCTCACGCTCGGACGCGGACGCTCACGCTCACGCTCTGACGCTCACGCTCTGACGCTCACGCTAAGACGCTGACACTCACGCTCTGATGCTCACGCTCACGCTCTGACTCTCACGCTCGGACGCTCACGCTCTGATGCTCACGCTCGGACGCTCACGCTTGGACGCTCACGCTCACGCTCTGACGCTCACGCTCGGACGCTCACGCTCGGACGCTCACACTCACGCTCTGACGCTCACGCTCTGACGCTCACGCTCATGCTCGGACGCTCACGCTCAGACGCTCTGACACTCACCCTCAGACGCTCACGCTCTGACGCTCGGACGCTGACGCTCGGACGCTCACGCTCACGCACTGACGCTCACGCTCACGCTTTGACGCTCACGCTCTGACGCTCGGACGCTCACGCTCACGCACTGACGCTCACGCTTTGATGCTCGCGCTCTGACGCTGACGCTCGGACGCTCACGCTCGGACGCTCACGCTCTGACGCTCACACGCTCACGCTCGGACGCTCACGCTCACACACTGACGCTCACGCTCACACACTGACGCTCACGCTCAGCAGCTCACGCTCTGACACTCACCCTCAGACGCTCACGCTCTGACGCTCACCCTCAGACGCTCACGCTCACGCTCTGACTCTCACGCTCGGACGCTCACGCTCGGACACTCACGCTCGAACACTCACGCTCGGACGCTCACGCTCTGACGCTCACGCTCACGCTCTGACTCTCACGCTCGGACGCTCACGCTCTGACTCTCACGCTCGGACGCTCACGCTCGGACACTCACGCTCGGACACTCACCCTCAGACGCTCACGCTCTGACGCTCACGCTCGGACGCTCACGCTCACGCTTTGACGCTCACGCTCTGACGCTCGGACGCTCACGCTCTCGCTCACACTCACGCTCTGACGCTCACGCTCGGACGCTCACGCTCGGATGCTCACGCTCAGAAGCTCTGACACTCACCCTCAGACGCTCACGCTCTGACGCTCGGACGCTCACGCTCTTGCTCACACTCACGCTGACGTTCACGATCGGACGCTCACGCACTGACGCTCACGCACTGACGCTCACGCTCTGACGCTCATGCTCGGACGCTCACGCTCAGCAGCTCACGCTCTGACACGCTCTGACACTCACGCTCTGACGCTCAGGCTCACGCTCTGACACTCAGGCTAAGACGCTGACACTCACGCTCTGACGCTCACGCTCGGACGCTCACGCTCTGACGCTCACGCTCATGCTCGGACGCTCACGCTCAGACGCTCTGACACTCACCCTCAGACGCTCACGCTCTGATGCTCACGCTCGGACGCTCACGCTCTGACGCTCACGCTCATGCTCGGACGCTCACGCTCAGACGCTCTGACACTCACCCTCAGACGCTCACGCTCGGACGCTCACGCTCTGACGCTCGGACGCTCACGCTCACGCACTGACGCTCACGCTCACGCTTTGACGCTCACGCTCTGACGCTCGGACGCTCACGCTCTCGCTCACACTCACGCTCTGACGCTCACGCTCTGACGCTCACGCTCGGACGCTCACGCTCGGATGCTCACGCTCAGAAGCTCTGACACTCACCCTCAGACGCTCACGCTCTGACGCTCGGACGCTCACGCACTGACGCTCACGCACTGACGCTCACGCTCTGACGCTCACGCTCGGACGCTCACGCTCAGCAGCTCACGCTCTGACACTCACCCTCAGACGCTCACGCTCTGACGCTCACACTCACGTTCTGACGCTCACGCTCAGCAGCTCACGCTCTGACACTCACCCTCAGACGCTCACGCTCTGACGCTCACACTCACGTTCTGACGCTCACGCTCTGATGCTCACGCTCATGCTCGGACGCTCACGCTCAGATGCTCTGACACTCACCCTCAGACGCTCACGCTCTGACGCTCACGCTCTGACGCTCATGCTCGGACGCTCACGCTCACACACTGACACTCACGCACTGACGCTCACGCTCTGACGCTCACGCTCAGCAGCTCACGCTCTGACACTCACCCTCAGATGCTCACGCTCTGACGCTCAGGCTCACGCTCTGACGCTGACGCTCACGCTCTGACTCTCACGCTCGGACGCTCACACTCGGACGCTCACGCTCGGACGCTCACGCTCAGACGCTCACGCTCTGACGCTCACGTTCGGACGCTCACGCTCACGCACTGACGCTCACGCTCGGACGCTCACGCTCAGACACTCACACTCTGATGCTCACGCTCGGACGCTCACGCTCATGCTCGGACGCTCACGCTCAGACGCTCTGACACTCACCCTCAGACGCTCACGCTCTGATGCTCACGCTCGGACGCTCACGCTCTGACGCTCACACTCGGACGCTCACGCTCACGCACTGACGCTCACGCTCACGCTTTGACGCTCACGCTCTGACGCTGACGCTCGGACGCTCTGACGCTCGGACGCTCACGCTCACACACTGACGCTCACGCTCACGCACTGACGCTCACGCTCAGCAGCTCACGCTCTGACACTCACCCTCAGACGCTCACGCTCTGACGCTCACACTCACGTTCTGACGCGCACGCTCAGCAGCTCACGCTCTGACACTCACCCTCAGACGCTCACGCTCTGACGCTCATGTGGCACCCCAGGGGTCTGGTTTCCACAGTAATAGCAATATTATGTCTGAGAGCAGGTGGGAGGTCTCTTGGTCAGGAATCCTATGCATGCCACACCTCCTGCCCAGTCCTGGGAGGGGAAGAACTTCCCCTATATAAAACTGGGGCTGAGGCAGGGTTAGGGAGTTAAAAAGAGGAGAGTTAAGAAGAGGAGCAGCTATAGGAAAGAAAGATCAGGAGCTCAGTGGGAGCAGTGCTACAAGGAGTCAGGGGCTGGCAGCTGTAGAGCTCGCCCTGATTGAAGAATTACCACCGGACCCGGAGTCCGAGGCTGTGGGGACTAATCCTTACCCAGCAGCAGAAACCGACCGGCAGGGGATTTCAGGTCCTCTGGCCAAGAAACCCGAAGGCACGGTCACACGCGTGGGACCAGCACCGCCGTCGTGGAGCGGAAGCCACTAGAAGGCCCCGAGTCACCGGCCATACGGGTGAGCACCACACGGTACACTCAGGGACGTGGGCTACTTATACCCGCCTCTAGCAAGGTAGCCAGAAGAGTACAGTTAGTTTGGGAGGCCTACAACTCCGCCTGGCCAGGGGAGATCCCATCTGCTCAAGGACTGACCAGGCCCCGACCGCTAGCCAGTACTCCGGGAGGGTCTATCTTTGTCACCAGTAAAGACCCTGAACTACACCGCATCGTCTCTGAGTGGTTCCTGCTACCCCCATCATCCACGTCGGCTGCCCTGAGGCCATACCCCTCCCGTTGGGGGTTATACCATCCACGCTGCACAATCCTATCACCGGCCTCAGCGGTCTGTCCTGCAGCGGCAGCTCCATAGCTGCATTCAACGGGTGGCGTAGTCGTCCAACATCTACTGCTAATACTCAGCCACACAGTTTGACTCCCTGGGCACGAACCGGGTCACCGCCACGAGACTATTACCCCCAACAGGCCCGGCTCCGGGTATTCCCCGCGTGCGCAACGCTACACCAAGTAGGCCCAGGGGCGCGTCACTCACACTCACGTTCTGACGCTCACGCTCTGATGCTCACGCTCATGCTCGGACGCTCACGCTCAGACGCTCTGACACTCACCCTCAGACGCTCACGCTCTGACGCTCATGCTCGGACGCTCACGCTCACGCACTGACGCTCACGCTCACGCTTTGACGCTCACGCTCTGACGCTGACGCTCGGACGCTCACGCTCGGTCGCTCACCCTCACACACTGACGCTCACGCTCACGCACTGACGCTCACGCTCTGACGCTCACGCTCAGCAGCTCACGCTCTGACACTCACCCTCAGACGCTCACGCTCTGACGCTCAGGCTCATGCTCTGACGCTGACGCTCACGCTCTGACTCTCACGCTCGGACGCTCACACTCGGACGCTCACACTCGGACGCTCACACTCGGACACTCACGCTCAGACGCTCTGACGCTCACGTTCGGACGCTCACGCTCGGACGCTCACGCTCAGACGCTCTGACACTCACCCTCAGACGCTCACGCTCTGACGCTCACGCTCTGACGCTCATGCTCGGACGCACACGCTCACGCACTGACGCTCACGCTTTGACGCTCACGCTCTGACGCTGACGCTCGGACGCTCACGCTCGGTCGCTCACGCTCACACACTGACGCTCACGCTCACGCACTGACGCTCACGCTCTGACGCTCACGCTCAGCAGCTCACGCTCTGACACTCACCCTCAGACGCTCACGCTCTGACACTCAGGCTCACGCTCTGATGCTGACGCTGACGCTCACGCTCTGACTCTCACGCTCGGACGCTCACACTCGGACGCTCACACTCGGATGCTCACGCTCAGACGCTCACACTCACGTTTGGACGCTCACGCACTGACGCTCACGCACTGACGCTCACGCTCTGACGCTCACACTCAGACGCTCACACTCAGATGCTCACACTCACGCTCTGACGCTCACGTTCGGACGCTCACGCACTGACGCTCACGCACTGACGCTCACGCTCGGACTTTCACGCTCTGACGCTCACGCTCGGACGCTCACGCTCGGACGCTCACGCTCAGACGCTCTGACACTCACCCTCAGACGCTCACGCTCGGACGCTCACGCTTTGACGCTCACGCTCTGACGCTCACGCTCGGACGCTCACGCTCTCGCTCACACGCTCACACTCACGCTCGGACTTTCACGCTCTGACGCTCACGCTCGGACGCTCACGCTCAGACGCTCTGACACTCACCCTCAGACGCTCACGCTCTGACGCTCACGCTCACGCACTGACACTCACGCTCGGACTTTCACGCTCTGACGCTCACACTCGGACGCTCACGCTCTGACGCTCACGCTCTGACGCTCACGTTCGGACGCTCACGCACTGACGCTCACGCTCGGACTTTCACGTTCTGACGCTCACGCTCGGACGCTCACACTCACGCTCTGACGCTCACGCACTGACGCTCACGCACTGACGCTCACGCTCGGACTTTCACGCTCTGACGCTCACGCTCAGACGCTCTGACACTCACCCTCAGACGCTCACGCTCTGACGCTCACGCTCGGACGCTCACGCTCGGACGCTCAAGCTCACGCTCTCGCTCACACACTCACACTCACGCTCTGATGCTCACGCTCGGACGCTCACGCTCTGACGCTCACGCTCGGACGCTCACGCACTGACGCTCACGCTCACGCACTGACACTCACCCTCAGACGCTCACGCTCTGACGCTCACGCTCGGACGCTCACGCTCTCGCTCACACGCTCACACTCACACGCTCACGCTCTGACGCTCACGCACTGACGCTCACGAAATGACGCTCACGCTCACGCACTGACGCTCACGCTTTGACGCTCACGCTCTGACGCTCTCGCTCTGACTCTCACGCTCGGACGCTCATGCTCTGACGCTCACGCTCAGACGCTCACGCTCAGACGCTCACGCTCTGACGCTCACGCTCGGACGCTCACGCTCATGCTCGGACGCTCACGCTCAGACACTCTGACACTCACCCTCAGACGTTCACGCTCTGACGCTCATGCTCGGACGCTCACGCTCTGACGCTCACGCTCGGACGCTCACGCTCGGACGCTCACGCACTGACGCTCACGCTTTGACGCTCACGCTCTGACGCTCACGCTCGGACGCTCACGCTCTGACGCTCACACTCACGCTCTGATGCTTACGCTCTGACGCTCACACTCGGACGCTCACGCTCACACAATGACGCTCACGCTCACGCACTGACGCTCACGCTCAGCAGCTCACGCTCTGACACTCACCCTCAGACGCTCACGCTCTGACGCTCACGCTCTGACGCTCAGGCTCACGCTCTGACGCTGACACTCACTCTCTGACGCTCACGCTCACGCTCTGACGCTCACGCTCGGACGCTCACGCTCGGACGCTCACGCACTGACGCTCACGCTCGGACTTTCACGCTCTGACGCTCACGCTCAGACGCTCTGCCACTCACCCTCAGACGCTCACGCTCTGACGCTCACGCACTGACACTCACGCTCGGACTTTCACGCTCGGACGCTCACGCTGTGACGCTCACGCTCTGACGCTCACGCTCAGACGCTCTGACACTCACCCTCAGATGCTCACGCTCTGACGCTCATGCTCGGACGCTCACGCTCTGACGCTCACGCTCGGACGCTCACGCTCGGACGCTCATGCTCACGCACTGACGCTCACGCTCACGCACTGACGCTCATGCTCACGTTTTGACGCTCACGCTCTGACGCTCACGCTTGGACGCTCACGCTCGGACACTCACGCTCACGCACTGACGCTCACGCTCATGCTCTGACGCTCACGCACTCATGCTCACGCTCTGACGCTCACATGCTCACGCTCGGACGCTCGCGCTCGGACGCTCACGCTCTGATGCTCACGCACTGACGCTCACGCTCGGACGCTCACGCTCTGACGCTCAAGCACTGACGCTCACGCTCGGACGCTCACGCTCTGACGCTCTCGCTCGGACGCTCTCGCTCGGACGCTCACGCTCGGATGCTCACGCTCTGACGCTCGCGCTCGGACGCTCACGCTCGGACGCTCACGCTCACACGCTCGGACGCTAACGCTCTGACGCTCACGCTTTGACGCTCACCCTCGGACGCTCACCCTCGGACGCTCACCCTCACACGCTCACCCTCACACACTCTCATTCTCACGCTCACATTCTCAAGCTCCCACGCTCACCCTCACACGCTCACCCTCACACCCGCTCCCACGCTCACCTGCTCCCATTTTCACCCTCACATTCTTACCCTCCCACGCTCACCCGCTCCCACGCTCACCCTCACACGCTCCCACGCTCATCCTCACAATGTGCTAGCCGGTCATCTCCCTCACACGCTCACCCTGTGCTAGCCGGTCATCTCCCGGCTGCTCGCAGCAGAAGTACCCCGACTGGCGGCCTCGCTCCCCGGTCCTCCAAAATTCATTAGGGGCCCCGGGGGGATACATTGGGGGGTTAATTTACAGTAGTGCACAACCCACTTAAACACTGCTTCGCTGATTAGTCGCGCCCGGTCGGACGCATACATATTCTAGAATACCCGATGCGTTAGAATCGGGCCACCATCTAGTAGTTAAAAAAATAATAAAAATGGTAAAAAATAAACATATACTCACCTTCTGATGTCCCCCGGTCTTTTCTCCGCTGCGTCCGGTCTCTTGTACGGCTCGCGATGGTCTAAAAGGACCTTTCATGATGTCATTTAGTCATGTGGCAGGTCACGCGACCACCGACGTCAGCGATAGCATGACCTGTCACATGACTAAATGATGTCATGGAAGGTCCTTTTAGACCATCGCGAGCCATACAAGAGACCGGACTCATCGCTGAGGAGGCCGGGGGACATCAGAAGGTGAGTATAATGTATATTTTTTAATTTAATTCTTTTTTTTTTACAGGTTCTATGGTACCCGGGTCTGGAGGATAGTCTCCTGTCCTCCACACCCGGGAATCATCCGCACATTGAACCGTGTGATATCCGCATGTGCACATGTAGTCATGCGGATATTATGCGAATCAATGCAAGTCAATGGTGCGTGTCCGCAAAAATAATGGACATGCTGCGTATTTTTCCGCAATGATAATCCGCAGCGGAAATTTCAGCAGCATGTGCACAGCACATGCGGATTATCATTTGGGACCATGGGGCACGGATTACCAAGCGTTTTTTAAGCGTTTTCACTGCGGAAATTCCGCGGCAAAACGCTTGTAAAACGCATAGTGGGCACGCAGCCTAACCGTTTCTTGTAGGACATAGTTTGCAGTCTGCCCACCATCCTGGTCGCTCTTCTCTGAACTTGCTCAAGTTTTTCGATGTCTTTTTTAAGATGTGGTGCCCAGAACTGGACACAGTATCCAGATAAGGTCTGACCAAGGAGGAGTAGAGGGGGATAATGACTTCACGTGATCTAGACTGTATGCTTCTGTTAATACATCCCAGAATTGTATTTGCCTTTTAGCTGCTGCATCACACTGTTGACTCATGTGCAGTCTGTGATCTATTAGTATACACAAGTCTTTTTCACACGTGCTGTTGCTTAGTTCTATTCCTCCCATTCTGTTGATGTCATTTTTATGTTTCTTGCCCAGATGTAGAATCTTCCATTTCTCCCTGCTAAATACAATTCTAATAGTCGCTGCCCATTGTTGAAGCTTATCTAGATCCTTCTGAATCCTCTCTCTCTTCTCTAGTGTTAGCTATCCCTCCTAGCTTTGCATCATATGATTAGTTTACCTTCAGTTCCCTTATCTAGATCATTTATAAAAATGTTGAACAACACTGGGGCCAGGACAGAGCCTTGTGGTCCCCACTTGAAACACTCTGCCAATTGGATGTGCAACCATTTATGACCACTCTTTGAGAATGATCACTGAGCCAGTTATGAATCCACCTAACCGTAGCCTTGTCAATCCCATACTTGGTCAATTTTTCAATAAGGATATTATGAGATACTTTATCAAATTCTTTGCTGAAGTCGAGATATACTATATCTACTGCTTTTCCCTGATCCACCCAGTCAGTGATTCCATCATAGAAGGAAATTAGATTAAGTCTCAGATGACTTGTTTGCTACAAATAAAGTTACACTCTAGTGCTAAAGCATGTATATATGAAATATATGAAATTTCAATAGCATTACTGCTCTGGATTATAAGAAAAAAAGGGAGATGCTTAGCACATAACTTGGCCAATTCATGCATGCCCAGCAGGCAACGACAGGGTGATCTCCTGTTGCTGGGAATCTATCTAGTGTGAACACTCTCCTAGGCCAAAGCCTGCATTTATAGGTAGGTAGGATCCTGCTGCAATTAAAACCACCAAAGGCTGGAGGGTGGAGTGCTCGGTCAAGAGAGTCAATATACAAATAGCAAAAGGACTGACAGAAAACTGGTATGTACAGGTGTGAACTAAGAGGAGCCATCTCTGTACATAACAAACAAATAAAGTTGCACTAAACCATGCAAATATGAAATATATGAAATTTGAATCCCAATTCTTCCTTCTTTTCAGGATTGTTACTGATTGTGCAGTGTGGATTTCATTCCGCCAAATCTCCCCGTCCTTGGACATTTCTGTCCTTGAGGTCATCCGGCCAATGGATCCTTCCTATTTCTTTCTGCATCCATTAAAATTTGCTCTTTTTGCAGTCCAACCTTGAAGTCTGAGTACTCGCAGGTCTTCCTCCTCTTGTAATCCTAAATTCGAGGATACACGATCGCTGGCTCCTATATTCCCAGCCACCTTTACCTCCTCAACCATTTCCTCCATGTTTGTGAGGATTAGATCCAAGATGGCAGATCCTCTTGTTCTCTCTTCTACCTTTTGAAAGATAAAGTTGTCAGTGAGAGAAGATAAGAATTTTCTGGACCGGTTACTTTTGCCTGAGAGAGATTCCCAACAATTATCTGGATAGTTAACATCTCCCATCATCACTATGTCGTACTTTTTTGAGACCAAAGACATGTGATGCATAAAGAGGTCATCCGTATCTTCATTCTGTCCAGGTGGCCTATAGTAATCGCCTACAGTGGTGTCCTTTCTGTTCTTCTCTCTTTATATTCTTAGCCAAACAGTCTCTGCAGAGCTACCATTCTCTGCAGCTTGGATCTCTGTGGAGATATACGTTTTCCTAACATACAATGTAACACATCCTCCTCTCTTGTTAATCTTGTTTCTAATAAATAGGTTGTATCCTTCTAGCCTTGTATTTCCATCATGTGTCAGTGATGCCTATGCCATCATATCATTCTTCCTGTGTTAGCAGCTCCATCTCTCCTTGCTTGTTTCCCGGTCTCTGTGCATTTATATGGACACATTTTAGTTTGTAGCCGGTTTCTCTATTTTCATTCAGAATTTGTTGTCTTTGTTCTTTATTTCCACTTCTAATATGAGGTTCTCACAGAATTCATTAGCTGCATTCTTTTCTCATCCCATATTGCTATAGATTAAAGCTCTCCTGGTGAGTTTAGCAAGGCGTCTACCAAATGTGTGTTTTACTGTTTTTGTGGTGGCCTCCTCACCTCCACCGTGTCTCTGAGTGCTATTTTCCCTGAGGAGAACAAGCTGCTAATAATTCAGTACACCCTGCTAAAGGGTGGAGCATCCTGAAGCCACACCCACTCATTACACGTATACCTGTCTCCTGATCTGTTCCATCCAATCAGCATTCAGGATTATACAGGTGGAGGAGGAGAATCTGCAGAGAATGATGTTCTGGTGAAATCTGCACTGCTGAGAATTCTGCACAGTGTGTCAGACAAGGTGTGTGACCTCCTAACATAAAGCAGCATAAAATGTAAAACTTTTGCACAACTCATAGTTACGGAAAAATGTTGCAACTTTTGATGCGTTACGCCAGTGTCGCCAAGTATTCATTATAATTCAGGCCAGGAGGGGGCGTGGTGGAGCTCAGACGACGGCTTCATCATTTCGGTGCATCGGCCTCTCCCTGCAGTGACGTTTTTGGCAGAGGATCTCGTCATCCTCGGCTCGTGTCTCCTTCTAGATCCCGTCACACACACAATGCCGTTCTCAATGAATCCGTGATGTCACAATGACGGTTTCCATCCCCAGCCGCTTTACTTATTGATGCTCAGTAGTAGGAGTCACATTCAGAGCTGCATTCCTAATTCTGCTGTATTCTATCGGAAACCGTCAGCAAGCTGGTGGACTGACACACCTCGAGATGCTGAGTGCATCGTCTATGAAAAATAACAGATGGGGAAAATATCAGTGTGGAAGAAGGCAGAAGTCTGGGGAAGTTTGGAGATAACCCCGACGGGAGAGATATTGACAGCCATACGTTTACCAGGAGACTCATCCCCCTTTCCAGAAAGTGGCGGAGACCTGCAGAATACAATATATGTGAGTGCTGTGACCGCGAGCCGCCGGTGTGCTGCCCTGCAGCAGCCTCCTATAGGAAGGCAATGCAACTGCTAGAGGGTAAACCGACTCTGGAAGACCACAAGAGGGCAGCGCGAGATCAAGAACCAAGTATGGAGCGCTGCGGAGGTCACTGCATGCTGAGCTCCGGGTACTGAAATATGCACTATATGAAACTGCAGAGGATAAGTGCGTCACAGAGGGAGCGTCACCGAGAGCAGATACCCCGCATACAGGACAGGAGGAGTGGTACTGTGCAGTGTATACATACAGGACAGAAGGAGTGGTACTGTGCAGTGTATATACAGGACAGGAGGAGTGGTACTGTGCAGTGTATATATACAGGACAGGAGGAGTGGTACTGTGCAGTGTATATATACAGGACAGGAGGAGTGGTACTGTGCAGTGTATATATACAGGACAGGAGGAGTGGTACTGTGCAGTGTATATATACAGGACAGGAGGAGTGGTACTGTGCAGTGTATATACAGGACAGGAGGAGTGGTACTGTGCAGTGTATATATACAGGACAGGAGGAGTGGTACTGTGCAGTGTATATATACAGGACAGGAGAAGTGGTACTGTGCAGTGTATATATACAGCACAGGAGGAGTGGTACTGTGCAGTGTATATATACAGGGCTGGAGAACTGGTACTGTGCAGTGTATATATACAGGACAGGAGGAGTGGTACTGTGCAGTGTATATATACAGGACAGGAGGAGTGGTACTGTGCAGTGTATATATACAGGACAGGAGGAGCGGTACTGTGCAGTGTATATATACAGGACAGGAGGAGTGGTACTGTGCAGTGCATATATACAGGACAGGAGGAGTGGTACTGTGCAGTGTATATATACAGCACAGGAGGAGTGGTACTGTGCAGTGTATATATACAGGACAGGAGGAGTGGTACTGTGCAGTGTATATATACAGGACAGGAGGAGTGGTACTGTGCAGTGTATATATACAGGGCAGGAGGAGCGGTACTGTGCAGTGTATATATACAGGACAGGAGGAGTGGTACTGTGCAGTGTATATATACAGGAGGAGTGGTACTGTGCAGTGTATATATACAGGACAGGAGGAGTGGTACTGTGCAGTGTATATATACAGGACAGGAGGAGAGGTACTGTGCATTGTATATATACAGGACAGGAGGAGAGGTACTGTGCATTGTATATATACAGGACAGGAGGAGTAGTACTGTGCAGTATATATACAGGACAGGAGGAGCGGTACTGTGCAGGGTATATATACAGGACAGGAGGAGTGGTACTGTGCAGTGTATATATACAGGACAGGAGGAGTGGTGCTGAGAGTAGCACCTGCCTCCTGAGCCCAAGCACTTCCAGGAGGAGGGTCGTCGTCTGCCTCTCTTCTCCCCAGGGAGAGGCAGGCCTACTGGGAGGCCGGCATGGCTTCCCAGCCTCCTATCCCCCGGTCTATGCCGGCGGGGGAGAAGGAGCCTCAACAACCGGCCCAGGAGGGAGTGAGGAGATCGGGAAGGGTGAGGAAGAGTACATCCACCTGCTCCAACCCCGAGACTGTTCACCGCCAGCCCAGAGAGGGAGACCGGGGCACCCCAGGCTCCAGGAACAAGAGCCCAGCAAGATCCTGGGGGGAGATGAGCTCCAGCGAGTCCACAAGTTCCTTCTCCTCCCGAGTGGTCGCCACATTGCGAGAGTACGAGGACGCCGGCAAAGCACTAACCCAGCTGAAAGAGGAGCTGAGGGAGGCCCGGGTCCTGAACACCCGGGCGTCCAACAAGGAAAGAGCCGCGACCTCCCAGAGGTTTAAAGCCCTCAGAGACGAGGTGGTCAGGTTAGTGCTCCTCCGGGAGGGGATTGAGAAAAGCGCAGGTCCCTTCCTGGAGAGGTTTAAGAACCAGCGGCTGGTTCTCAGAAATGAAGGGGTTAAACACCTCAGGAGAACCGCCAGCCGGCGTCCTTAGTGAAGAGGAGGGGGAGGATGAAGAGGTGACTGGAGTCTCAGTTGCTGGAGCCAGTGAGGGGCAGAGCCGGAGCTCCAGTGGTCTCCCTGCAGGGCAAAGGACTCAGACAGCAGAGGCTGAAGTGTCGGGGGAGGAGGAGGAAGGAGGACTGCTGAGGGAGATCCGACTGCTGGAGTCTCCAGTGGACCTGACACGGTTTTCTTTCGGTGAGGACAAACCAGTGGAGGAGACCAAGAGGAGGAAGAGGAAGACCGGAGGAGCCGCACAGGAGGTGGTGAGTTACAAGTATGTACCAATGTCTGATGTTGCGCCTGCCACCTTCTGTTTAAACCCCACCAAACCTAAAGGCACGGGCTCTGCAGTGGGCTCGAGCCAGAGGCAAGGTGGGGAGAGGAGAAGGACGTCCGGCGATGCTGCCATCTGTGCGGGGAACAGTGCAGGGGGCGAGGCTGTGGAGATACTCACAGCGCCGGACATAGGAAGTTCTGTGGAGTTTCCCTCCCTGCCCTCTGCGGCTAAGCCGGTTATCACCGGGGCCGGGGGGGCAGGGAAGGATGTGAAAAACACCTCTGCGAGGAACACTGGGCACACTGCTGCGACAGGGGGGCAGTGTGCCCCAGCGCCCAAAAAGGACACTAAGACCCCAAAGTCTGTGGGTGCAGGGCGGGCAGAGGTGCCGAGAAAACAGTCTGCCCAGCACAAGGAACAAAATGCTGCAGTAGGGGGGCGGGGCGCTCCAGGAGACGACCTGCAGAAAGCCAGCAGCAACCAAAAGAAAACGGGTGTGGTGCTGCAGGGAAAGGAGTCTCTGGGAGTGCTCCCCTCCCCCGGCCCAGCAGGTGTGAGTGCAGAGACACCAGACACAAGGGAGGAAGGAATGGAGGTGACTGTGGAAGGTGCAGAGAACAGCAGAGGTAATGGGGTGACAAGTAAAGGGAATGGAAGTAGTGGTGCAGTGAATGATGGGAGTAATGGTGGAGCAGATGGTGAGAGTAATGGTGGAGCAAATGATGAGAGTAGTAGGAATGGTGGAATTAGTGGTACAGTGAATGATGATGCAGCAAATGGTGGGGGTAGTGGTGCAGTGAATGATGATGTAGCAAATGGTGGGGGTAGTGGTGCAGTGAATGATGATGTAGCAAATGGTGGGGGTAGTGGTGGAATGAATGCTGGGAATTGTGGGAATGGTGGGAGTTGTGGTGTAGCAAATGTTGGGGGTAGTGGTGTAATGAATGGTGGGAGTAATGGTCCTGCGAATGGTGTGAGTAGTAGTGGAGTGAACGATGGGAGTATTGGTCCTGCGAATGGTGTGAATAGTACTGGAGTGAATGGTGGGAGCAGCACTGGTGTTGGTGGGGGGAAGTAGGCGCTGGTCCCGCTGCCCCCCCAGCATTGGCGGGGGCTTCAGCCCAAAGCTATTCAGGAGCTGTCAGTGCTGGGGGTAGTAGTGCGCCCTCGTCTGGTGGCCCTGGGGATGGTGACTTGCAACAGCAGCTCCTGCACGCCCTGAGGAGAGGGGAGAGCTCCATCACTGTAGAGGGGAGGGAGGTTGATCTGTCTTTCTGGATAGAGAGACATGGTCTTTCAGCCTTCCGAGATAGAGGGGCAGAGACTGTCTGGTCTCTGCCGACAACGGGGCAGAGGAGTAACCGTAGGAACGTGGTCCGTCTCCAGTGGGTAAGCAAGGATGCCTGTCCTGATAGGTCGAAGGTGGTTGAGCTCCTGCTGGGGATGGGCTTTGCGGCATATGACATCTTTGCCTTGATCCATCCCTACGGGACCTCCTACTTCGATGTCAGCTTCGTGAGACCGGAGGGCCTTGAGCTTTTCTGGTCTCGCCATGAGCTGGCTCGGAGTCGCCCCGAATGGCATGGTCTCTTTCCCCTGGCAATAACCCGCCAAGATTCAGTCAGAAAAGTGACCGTTTTGACTAGTAACGAGTCGCTTTCCTGTATGGACATTACCACCTGGGTGAGTCGATACGGAGAGGTCACCAATATTCCCGAAAAGAATCTGGATGACCATGGTATCTGGTCAGGGGCCTGGACTTTCATGGTGAGATTGAAGGTTTCGGGAAACACTGTTACCCATATCCCCTCCTCAACCTTTTTGGGGAGGGATAGGATCTTGATTTTCTACCGGGGGCAGCCTAAGGTCTGTCACAGGTGCGGTAGCCCCACACACTTCAGTGCGCAGTGTACCACCCAGAAATGCGCACTGTGTGGGGACCTCGGTCATCTTGCTGCTGCCTGTCGCAGGATTAGGTGTAACTTGTGTGGTGACCTCGGTCACCCGTTCAGTCGCTGTCCGCGTTCCTTCGCCAATGCGGTCCTGAAAGCGGCGAGTGTGGGACAGGCGCAAGCCGGGACTAATCTTGCCGGTGAAGGGACCAGTAGGGGCGGGGGAGGCAGGGATCCGGTGAGGAGCAAGCTGCCGCCATCCACCATCAGGCGGCAGGAGAAGCGCCGTGGGGACAGGGGGCAGGGAGTAATGTCCCTAAACTCTGACCCAGGTACTTCACTTGCAGCTGAGGATCCTAAAGACAGTGAATTGAGCGAGGAAGTCAAGAGACTTGAAAGGGAAGAGCGAGAGGACGCCACGTCTTCCCAGGAACCCTCTTCTGGTGACAGTCTAGATGAGGGAGAGGGGGAGTGGTCACAGAAAAAGAAAAAGGGTAACAGGAAAACGGCCAGAGGTAGGAGGGGGACCAGGTCTCGAGCTGCCTCTTTGGAGTGCGACCCCTCTGACTCTCTGGCCGTGATCCAAGCGCCATTGGAGGGTTCAGCCGCCCCCCCTCTGGTGGATCTCTCCAACCGGTTCGGGGCTCTCCAGGACCTCCCTCTGGAGGGGGGAAGTGGGGACCCGGGGCCGGAGGTTGCGGACAAGGTGGTTGGGGCTCAGGAGATGGCTGGGTCTTCCTCTCGGGGGGCAAATACAAAGCCCTCTGGGGGGATGACTAACCCAGGACCACCAGACGAGGGCAAGAATCTATGTAAGGAGAGAATGGATGAATCTGTTTGTCTTAAGCGCACTAAAAACCCGTCATTATCGGAGGAAGAGGTTGGGACTGTCAGTGGTGGGAAGAAAAAGGCTATCTAATTCAATCAATCATGATGGCGGCACCCACCCCGTTGACGCTGGCAACTATTAATGTTTGCAGCATAAAGTCAGATGCGGCAAGGTACACGGCCTTTCATTTTCTCGGCCAACTTGACGCCGACATTTTGTTTTTGCAGGATACCAGGTTGACCGATATATCAACCTTGCATAAAGCAAGGCGGGAGTGGAGGCATGGGCCCTCCTACTGGTCTCTTGCGGCCGAGCCGTATAGCGGGGTGGCGGTCCTTTTTAAGACCGCAGCGGTTGAATGCAGACGAGTGATCGAATTAGAAATGGGGAGATGCTTGATCCTAGATGTCTCCATGGGGGGACAAGAGCTTCGGCTCATTAACACCTATGGTTCCCAGTCCAAGTGGGACCGCAAATGTCTCTTCCTGAAGATCAAACCTTTTTTATTTTCGAGTCGGCAGGTGGTCTTCGGAGGGGATTTCAACAATGTCACGAGATCCTGTAATAGAGGAGGTTCCGGAGACCGGCTGGCTTATGACTGCGTCGCGTTAAACAGGATAGTGAGTGAGGCTCGCCTGGTGGATGTCCACATCCGGCACAACCTGGGCGACACGGGATTCACCTTTTTTAGAGGTATTCAGTGCAGGTCTAGGCTAGACAGGTTTTATTTGAAGGAGGAGGCCGTCTCTTCACCGTTGTCGGTGGAGTTCTCCGATCACTGTTTGATTATGTTTTCTCTGAACGTTACAGAGACTCCTCGGATGGGAAGAGGCTATTGGAAGCTGAATTCGTCACTCCTTGAGGAAGAAGCTGTAAGACGGTCTTTTGAGGAATTCTTTCAGAGCCAGGTACCATTGCTGGGCCTAAGTAACACTAAGTCGGAGTGGTGGGAGATGTTCAAACATCGGGTGGCGAGATTCTTCCGGCAGCTCTCGAACCTCAGAAGCCTGAACAGGGATCGCCTGTATCAGAGCCTGAGGAGGAAACTCGAGCATCTTGTCTCGACTGGAGGTAGCCGCGAGGAGATCTCCAGAGTGAAGTCCTTGCTGAAGAGGTGTCAGTACGATAGGCACGCATCTTTGGTTTTCGAGAGGGACTACGGGAAGTACTGCTCGCCCGACCCTTACAGAAACTGTAAGATGTCAGTGAATAGTAAGATAGTGACGGGGCTGGTGGACAGTACGGGGTCCCTGAGAAGGTCCAGATCAGGGATCTTGGAGGTTGTCAGTTCCTACTACTCGCACCTCTTGGGAAGGAGGGAGCTTGATCGTGACGGGATGTCGGCTTTCCTGGCTGAATCTGTTCCTGAGCCAGGGGCTGACCTCTCGCTGGGCGATTTGGCAGAAGCGATCAAAGAAGAGGAAGTGAGACTGGCGATCGATGGGCTTAGGCCCAAAAAGTCGCCAGGTCCGGATGGCTTAACATCCGAGTTCTTTAGGACCTTTAGGGACTCTTTGGTCCCCCTCTTGACTCAGGTGTTTAACGAGTGTCTCTCCTCGGGCACTCTGCCGAGATCATTAAGGAGGTCAGCTTTGATCATTTTGTCAAAGGGTAAGGATCCGTCACGCATTGAGAACTGGCGTCCCATAGCACTTCTCAATGTGGACAGGAAGATTTTGGCTAAGATACTTTTCAACAGGCTGGTGAAGTTTGCACCCCGGCTCCTTTCGGAGGTTCAGCACTGTTGCGTTCCTGGCCGTAGCACTTTTAGTGCTGTTCTAGGTGTCCGAGAGGCCGTGGAGCAAGGCAGGGCGGGCCTCTGGAAGGGGTTCTTGCTGACCCTGGATCAGGCAAAAGCCTTTGATCGGGTTAACCACGAGTACCTCTGGTCCACTCTTTTGAGGTATGGTCTGCCTGGAGGGTTTGTGGACTGGCTTAAGACCTTGTATGCAGGGGCTGAGACTTTCCCTCTGGTGAATGGGTGGATTGGACGACCTTTTGGGGTAGGATCCGGTGTCCGTCAGGGCTGTCCTCTTAGCCCTTTGCTTTACGCGTTTGCGATCGATCCCTTCCTCAGAAGGATCGATTGTAGACCGTTGGCGGGGGTGCGGATGGGCGGGGCGGCGCCGGAGACTATCCTGAGGGTGGTGGCCTACGCGGACGATGTCACCGTCTTTGTTTCTTCGCAAGAGGAGGCAGCAGCGGTGATGTCAGAAGTGGAGCGCTACTCAGAGGCATCCGGGTCCAAGGTCAGCCAGGATAAGTGTGAGAGTCTCTGGCTGGGAGGCGGAGATCCCGGGTTTGATCTTCCGGACACCCTCCCCGAACCCCAAGAACATGCCAAAGTCCTGGGCATCGAATTCGGCCAGGGTGATTACCCCACGAAAAACTGGGAAGGCAGAATCAAAGGTGTCGCCCAAAGAGTGGACCAATGGAGGGGTTGGTCTTTGACCCTGAGGGAAAGGGTTGGCCTGTGCAAAGCTTTCCTGCTCCCCTTGCTAATCTACCTGGGCAGCGTCTGTGTCTTGCCAGAGCCTCTCTGGACACGGGTCTACAGTCTGTTCTTCCAGATGTTATGGGGGAACAGACTGAACCTAGTCAAGCGGGAGGTCACTTACCGCACGAGGAGACTAGGGGGTTTGAATATGGTGAACCCCGTGGTGTTCCTAGTGAACACTTTCTTGAAGGTGAACGTGGCAAACCTCTGGAAAGAGAGGGCTCCTCCGTGGGTATTCTCCTGCAAGGGATGGTTTCAGCCTTTCTTCCAGGAATGGGAGACAGGGGGAAGATTGAAGGATCTTCGCACACCACACGGGCATCTCCCGGCTTATGTTACCCCGGTTCTGAAAATGATCCGCCGGTGGGGTCTGGGAATGTGGGAGGTGAGGTCCCTCCCGAGGAAACTCCTCGATATGAGGGTCTTGCTTTCTCATTTTCAGAGTCCATTGGCCCTCAAAGACTGCCCAAGTCGGGATCTGGAGGTTGGGTTGAGTTTGTTAAATTCTACCAGGATCCCCGAGAAGTACTGGGACTTGACTTGGCGCTGCTTCCATGGTAAGCTGTATGTGAGGGACAATTTGAAGTACAGGAGCTCCGAGGACAGGAATTGCCCCCGTGAGGCTTGTGCTAACGTGCTGGAAAGCATGGAGCACTTCCTGCTTCATTGTCCCTTTAATACAGAGGTGTACAACAGGGTGGGGGCTTCCATTGGTTGGCCGCGGCTGGCTACTCTGTCCTACGCCGGGTGGGCCTATGGAGCGTTCGGAGACCTTGGGAGAAGGGACCGAGACACTTTATTCATAGTCAGCGCAGTGGTGAGGTATTTCACGTGGAACGCACGAGTTTTAGTCTCGACGCAGAGTAAAATCCTCCATGTAGATGAAGTCTGTAGGAACATCCTAGGTGACCTGGTGAAGGTACGTTCTCTGGAGTATGAAGGACTGGGTGCCCGGAGGGCGGCCCGTCTCTGGAGGGGCTTTTCCTTCAGGGTGCCTTAGTCCGGTAGTACTCCTATATCCTGGTGGTGGGCCGATGTCTTTTCACCCTAGATTTTTGTTTTGTATTTCTGTCTCCTGAATAGAAGGTTTGCCGGCATCGAACTTGAGCCTTGGATGGTGAGTGTGTAGGTTGTGTTCTGTATATATTGTATATAATGTATAATAGGGGGTTTTAGTTAGGTTGGGTGGGGGATTTGGGGGGGTTCTTCATCAGCGGTGATAAGAGGACTGATCTGGCCTGGTCCAGGCCCCGCCTGGGGAAAAACTTTGGGGCCTGATCCTAGCTCGGAGTAATCCTGAACTTTGTGGCCAGAGCTGGATCAGGGGTGGTGGGATAGTTAGTGTAGGTCTGTGTTTTATGTATATATATTAAAAATTACAAAAAAAATATAAAATATAAAAAAAAAAAAAAAAAATTGTTCATGTCACTATTGTATATATTGTTGTTTTTGTTTTTCTGTGGTGTGAATGAGGTGCGGTAAGGGGGTGACTAAGGTCAGGCAGTGGGACCAGTAGGTTAGTGTTAGTTCCCGGTTGTATATACGTTATATTAGGTTTAGTGTTTTATTGTATATAATCTTGTATATAGGACGGTGTTTTATGTGTATATAGGACGGTGTGAGTGTTGTGTGGGATTGTATATAGTAGTATGAATGAAGCTGGGCCGGGGGTCTTATAGGTTTTATAATATTTATTTCCTGTATATATATATATATTCCTGCGGTGATTTATTTTGTTTCTATTTTCTGTGATTTGTCGTCTTGTTTTGTTCTTATGTTCGGTGTCCTGTAATGTATTATTGTTCTGTCATGTACTGTATATATACAGGAGGAGTGGTACTGTGCAGTGTATATATACAGGAGGAGAGGTACTGTGCAGTGTATATATACAGGGCAGGAGGAGCGGTACTGTGCAGTGTATATATACAGGACAGGAGGAGCGGTACTGTGCAGTGTATATATATACAGGACAGGAGGAGTGGTACTGTGCAGTGTATATATATACAGGACAGGAGGAGTGGTACTGTGCAGTGTATATATACAGGACAGGAGGAGCGGTACTGTGCAGTGTATATATACAGGACAGGAGGAGTGGTACTGTGCAGTGTATATATACAGGACAGGAGGAGCGGTACTGTGCAGTGTATATATATACAGGACAGGAGGAGTGGTACTGTGCAGTGTATATATACAGGACAGGAGGAGGGGTACCGTGCAGTGTATATATACAGGACAGGAGGAATGGTACTGTGCAGTGTATATATACAGGAGGAGTGGTACTGTGCAGTGTATATATACAGGAGGAGTGGTACTGTGCAGTGTATATATACAGGGCAGGAGGAGCGGTACTGTGCAGTGTATATATATACAGGACAGGAGGAGTGGTACTGTGCAGTGTATATATACAGGACAGGAGGAGCGGTACTGTGCAGTGTATATATACAGGACAGGAGGAGTGGTACTGTGCAGTGTATATATACAGGACAGGAGGAGCGGTACTGTGCAGTGTATATATACAGGACAGGAGGAGTGGTACTGTGCAGTGTATATATACAGGACAGGAGGAGTGGTACTGTGCAGTGTATATATACAGGACAGGAGGAGTGGTACTGTGCAGTGTATATATACAGGACAGGAGGAGTGGTACTGTGCAGTGTATATATACAGGGCAGGAGGAGCGGTACTGTGCAGTGTATATATACAGGGCAGGAGGAGCGGTACTGTGCAGTGTATATATACAGGGCAGGAGGAGCGGTACTGTGCAGTGTATATATACAGGACAGGAGGAGCGGTACTGTGCAGTGTATATATACAGGACAGGAGGATTGGTACTGTGCAGTGTATATATACAGGACAGGAGGAGTGGTACTGTGTAGTGTATATATACAGGACAGGAGGAGTGGTACTGTGCAGTGTATATATACAGGACAGGAGGAGTGGTACTGTGCAGTGTATATATACAGGAGGAGTGGTACTGTGCAGTGTATATATACAGGAGGAGTGGTACTGTGCAGTGTATATATACAGGACAGGAGGAGTGGTACTGTGCAGTGTATATATACAGGACAGGAGGAGTGGTACTGTGCAGTGTATATATACAGGACAGGAGGAGTGGTACTGTGCAGTGTATATATACAGGACAGGAGGAGTGGTACTGTGCAGTGTATATATACAGGGGAGGAGCGGTACTGTGCAGTGTATATATACAGGACAGGAGGAGTGGTACTGTGCAGTGTATATATACAGGACAGGAGGAGTGGTACTGTGCAGTGTATATATACAGGACAGGAGGAGTGGTACTGTGCAGTGTATATATATATAGGGCAGGAGAAGTGGTACTGTGCAGTATGTATATACAGGGCAGGAGGAGCGGTACTGTGCAGTATGTACTGTATATACCGGACAGGAGGAGCGGTACTGTGCAGTGTATATATACAGGACAGGAGAAGCGGTACTGTGCAGTGTATATATACAGGACAGGAGAAGCGGTACTGTGCAGTGTATATATACAGGACAGGAGGAGCGGTACTGTGCAGTATGTATATACAGGACAGGAGGAGTGGTAATGTGCAGTGTATATATACAGGACAGGAGGAGTGGTACTGTGCAGTGTATATATACAGGGCAGGAGGAGCGGTACTGTGCAGTGTATATATACAGGAGGAGCTGTACTGTGCAGGGTATATATACAGGAGGAGTGGTAATGTGCAGTGTATATATACAGGAGGAGTGGTAATGTGCAGTGTATATGTACATGACAGGAGGAGCGGTACTGTGCAGTGTATATATACAGGACAGGAGAAGCGGTACTGTGCAGTGTATATATACAGGACAGGAGGAGTGGTACTGTGCAGTGTATGTATACAGGACAGGAGGAGTAGTACTGTGCAGTGTATATATACAGGGCAGGAGAAGTGGTACTGTGCAGTATGTATATACAGGACAGGAGGAGCGGTACTGTGCAGTGTATATATACAGGACAGGAGGAGTAGTACTGTGCAGTGTATATATACAGGGCAGGAGGAGCGGTACAGTACAGTGTATATATACAGGAGGAGTGGTACTGTGCAGTGTATGTATACAGGACAGGAGGAGTAGTACTGTGCAGTGTATATATACAGGGCAGGAGGAGCGGTACTGTGCAGTATGTATATAGGTTTATGTTGGACTTGTTTAGGTGTGTGTGTGACTGCAATGCACTCCAATGGATTTAATAGGTCTCTGTACACATTCTGGGGGATATATAACGTCCCTCGTATACGATCCCGGTCACTGCCTCACATATCCCCCCCCTCTGTTCAGACTTGTGGGGTTGAACATTTGCCGCCATACAGGGTGCCCGGGACAGGGCATCCGCGTTTCCCTGTGACTTCCCAGGGCGATGTTCTACAGAGAAACTGAAATTTTGCAGTGACAGGAACCACCTGGTGACTCGCGCATTCCTCTCCTTGGCGTTCCTCATCCATACCAAGGGTGAGAGGTCCGTCACCAAGCGGAACTGACGCCCGAGTAAATAATAACGTAGTGATTCCAAGGCCCACTTAATAGCCAAACACTCCTTCTCTACCACGCTATAGTTTTTCTCTGCCGGGATAAGTTTTCTACTCAAGTAGGTGACCGGGTTCTCTTCACCATTCACTTTTTGTGACAATACCGCTCCTAGGCCTACCTCTGAGGCATCTGTCTGTACAATGAAGGCTTCCTTGAAGTTGGGGCTGATGAGGACCCCCTGTCCACACAGGGCCAACTTCATGGACTGAAAAGCTTCCTCTGCCTGAGGGTTCCACTGAACCATTACCGATTTTTTCCCTTTCAAGAGATCGGTCAGGGCCGCCGTTCGCCCAGCAAAATTAGGTATAAATCGGCGGTAATACCCAAGGATGCCAAGGAACGCCCTCACCTGCTTTGTACTTGACGGTTTAGGCCAGTTTTTTATGGCCTTAACTTTATTGATTTGGGGCTTGATAGCTCCTCGGCCAATCACATACCCCAAATATCGGGCTTCCTCTAGCCCTATCACACATTTTGTTGGGTTTGCCGTTAACCCCGCGGCTCGGAGAGAATCCAGCACCGCTTGTACCTGTGATAGGTGCGTATGCCAGTCAGTGCTAAAGATGATAATATCATCTAGATACGCGGATGCGTACTCCTGATGAGGCTTGAGCACTATGTCCATCAACCTCTGGAATGTAGCCGGGGCTCCATGTAACCCAAAAGGTAAGACCACATAGTGGTATAGACCCTCCGGAGATAAGAAGGCGGTCTTTTCCTTCGCCGAATCTGTGAGAGGTAGCTGCCAGTAGCCCTTGGTGAGATCGAGCGTGGTAAAGTACTGGGCCTGCCCCAGTCTCTCAATCAGCTCGTCCACCCGGGGCATTGGATAAAGGTCGAACTTTGACACTTCATTCAATTTCTGGAAATCGTTACAGAAGCGTAACGATCCGTCTGGTTTTGGAATCAGTATGATGGGGCTAGCCCACTCACTCCGGGATTCCTCTATGACGCCTAACTGAAGCATTTGTTTTACCTCAGCCGTGATGGCTTGCCTCCGGGCCTCGGGTACCCGGTACGGTCAGGTTCGGTGACAATGTCATGTTGGATCACCGTAGTCCTACCCGGAAGCTCTGAGAACACGTCGGTATTGTGCTGCACCAGCGAGCGAGCCTCCCGTCGCTGCTGTTTAGTGAGAGCATCACTTATCCTGACCTCCCCCTCGGATGCTTCCCTGGCTGAAGGTAGAGAACTCTCTGGTGATATGCGCGGGGTGACGTCTGTAACTAAACACTCTCGATCTTTCCAAGGTTTTAACAGGTTTACATGGTAAAGCTGCTCAGGTTTCCTCCTTCCGGCTGATACACCCGGTAATTTACCTCCCCCACCTTTTCTCGAACCTTGTAAGGCCCTTGCCACTTGGCCATGAGCTTACTCTCGGCTGTGGGTACCAGAACTAACACCCGATCGCCCTTGTTAAAAGACCTGACTCTGGCTCTTTTATTATATGTGCGCCTCTGGGCTGCCTGGGCATCTAACAGATGTTCTTTCACGATGGGCATGACCGCCGCGATCCGGTCCTGCATACTAGACACGTGTTCAATTATACTCCTATGCGGAGTCGGCTCTTGTTCCCATGTCTCTTTGGCTACGTCCAACAGACCCCTAGGGTGTCTGCCGTACAATAACTCAAAGGGAGAGAACCCTGTGGAAGCCCGGGGTACCTCACGGACAGCAAACATCAAATAGGGTAGCAACATGTCCCAATCCCTTCCATCCTTAGAAACCACCATTTTTAACATGGACTTGAGGGTTTTATTGAACCGTTCTACTAGCCCGTCGGTTTGAGGGTGGTACACCAAGGTGCGCAATTGTTTAATTTTTAGCAATTTGCACAGTTCCCTTGTCACTTTGGGCATAAAGGGGGTCCCCTGATCCGTCAGGATCTCCTTGGGTATTCCAAGGCGACAGAACATGGCAAACAGCTCCCGTGCAATCAGTTTCGCTGAGGTGTGGCGTAGCGGTATAGCCTCCGGGTACCGGGTGGCATAGTCGACGACCACCAGTATATGTTGGTGGCCACGGGCGGATTTTACAATGGGTCCTACCAAGTCCATTGCAATCCGTTCAAAAGGTACCCCTATCACTGGCAGGGGAACCAATGGGCTACGGAAACTTGCAGTGGGTGTGGTCAACTGACATTCGGTGCAGGATTCGCAGTACCTTTTGACCTCCGCGTAAACCCCAGGCCAAAAGAACCGCTGTAAGATACGTTATAGCGTCTTTTTTACCCCTAAGTGTCCACCCAGCAGGTGTGAGTGTGCCATCTCCAGAACCGCCCGACGGTACGATTGAGGTGCCACTAACTGTTCCACAACCTCGTCCCTGATCTTATCTATCCTATAGCGCAACACACCGTTGACTACCATGCGTGGAAATACAGTATCGGCACCGGGCTGTTGAGCTATGCCATTTACCTCTAACACCCTTTCTCGCGCCTGAGTCAGGGTGGGATCCTGTAGCTGAGCCGTCCCAAACGTGGCCCGGGACACTTCCAGCTAGGGGATCGATGGGATCTACTCGACCTCTCCTGCCAGCACCTCTAAGGGAAACCTATCGGGGTCACACTCTGTCCCTAGGTTGGACACCCCTACAGCAGGTTCCCCTGACTCAGGTTCGTTGGGTACAACGCCTGTAATATGGATTTTGTTTTTCCACAGAGTCCAGAACAGGGGCAAGTCTCTTCCCAACACGGTCCCATAGGGAAGAGTTTTTACCACCTCTACCACATGTTTTATTTCTCCACACGGCGTGGACAAGACTACCTCCGCAGTTGGGTACTCTCGGAGGTCCCCATGGATACACACAACCCCAACGGGCCGTCCACTGGGGTTGTCTCCTGCCACCAGCGACCCATGTACCAAAGTCACAAGGCTCCCTGAGTCCAGGAGGGCCTCCGTGGGGTACCCATTAGCCAGTACCTGGCATAGTTGGAGTTCACTGTCCCGGGGGTCGGCGCTCGCCGTGCAGACGGTCTGGGCATACATTGAAACCCGGCGGCTATATCCACAGTCCATGGGTTCCGTAGTCAGGGGGCAATTAGCAACCACATGTCCCGGCCCCTGACACCTCCAGCACCTAAGGGTGGAGGTACTGTTAGGTCTTATGACAGTTTGGGAGGGAACCGGTCTCCTGCCACTCTCACTCCGGGGTTCCCATTCAGCACGGTTACGGTGCTGACTGTCCCCAGCAGAGGGACGCGACCCCTTTCCCGACTCCTGGGTGGGCAGGGATCGGCGTGACAGCCGCAAGGGGGCAGATTCCCGGATAGAGTCCTGAGTGGCTGAGTCACGCTCGATCAAGCTGACCACCTGGTCGAGTGTGCCGGGGTCCCCTTGACCCACCCAACGTTGGATAGCGACTGGCAGAGTCCTCACCAGCCGGTCAATCACCACCCTCTTCACCATCTGGGCTGGAGTCAAAGTCTCAGGCTGGAGCCACCTCTTTACCAGCTGCAGGAGGTCATAAGCCTGAAACCGGGCGGGTCGGGTCTCCACATAGGCCCACGAAAACACACGCTGAGCCCTCACGTATGTATTGACCCCCAGCCGGGCAAGGATCTCACCTTTGAGTCTCTGGTAGTCCTGGGCGTCCTGTCGACTGAGGTCGAGGCAGGCCTTTTGGGCATCGCTGACCAAAAATGGAGCCACCACTTCTGCCCACTGGCCGGCTGGTAGGTTTTCCCGCTCTTCCGTGCGCTCATAAATGGTCAGGAAGGCTTCCACGTCGTCCTCCGGTCCCATCTTCCTTAACGCTGAGTGAACCTTGTCCCGGGCCTCGCGACGTTCTGGGGCTGGTGCCGTCTGTGTCTCCCGCAGGGCAGCAATCTGTTGCAGCAGCAGCTCGTTTGTTTTTTGTTGCTGCTGGTACAGGAGCTGCTGCTGTTGATTACGCTGCTGTTCCCGCTCCTGCTGTTGCCGCTGAGACTGCAGCTGCTGCTGCTGGGCGAGTGTCAGCTGCTTTAACAGCTCCTCCATTTTGTCCACTGGATGAGGCTGAAAGGTGGCAGGCCGGATTGTGGTCATGCAGCGGCCGGTGGGGTATGCCTCAGTCACTATGCCCGCATTCTCCACCAAACTGTAAGGCGGCGGTGTTCACACCGTGCAGTAACTGAGGCAGTGACCCAAGCAAGTCCAACATAAACAGCTTTTATTTCAGCAACTCACGGGTTAACAGAAAGTCCTCCAGTTCGCAGCCGGGTTAACAGAAAGCCCATACACAATGGTTGCCGAGGGCAATGGCCACGCCGGCCGCTCAGAGCCTGACAGGTGCAGAGGCTTCCCAGGCGGTGGTTCAGCCACCCTCCATCCTGCTGAGGTTTCCTGCTCTGCTCCTAGCAGATACCAACATAGAACAACACTAAACCTTAGTGCAGGGTGTTAAAGGAGCTGTGGTAAGAGCCACTGGAATCCCGGGTTGGAGGGAGGAGGCCGCCCCACTGCCTCCTGTGACCTCCTCCCAGAAATGAAGGCCCTGCCAGGTTTTACTTAATCTGCCTTAGCCAGGTAGTCTGACCAGGTGATTGCTCACCTTCATTCCTGCATTGCAGCCGCAGCTGTGTCTGTGACCTCAGTGCACTCCAATGGGTTTAATAGGTCTCTGTACACATTCTGGGGGAGATATAACGTCCCTCGTATACGATCCCGGTCACTGCCTCGCACCTTGTAACCCCTCTACTACACATCTTATTAAAGGTTACATGGAAACGTATTATTTTGTGATCACTATTACCCAAGTGCCCCCCAACTCGTATATTTGATATGCGGTCTGGCCTATTGGTTAATATTAGGTCTAGCAGTGCCCCCCTTCTTGTTGGGTCCTGAACCAGTTGTGAAAGGTAATTGTCTCTCATAGTTGTCAGTAACCTATTACCTTTGCTTGAACTACAGGTTTCTGTCCCCCAATGTATTTCGGGGTAGTTGAAGTTCCCCATAATAATGACTTCTCCTTGAGTCGCTGCTTCATCTATTTGCTTTACGAGGATATTCTCCGCTACTTCCATTATTTTTGGAGACTGATAACAAACCCCTATCAGTAATTTATTATTTTCCCCCCTATTTTCCAACAAAATTCATTCTAATTCCTCCATGTTGTTGGAGAAGCTTCTGGCATTAGTGTACATGCACTTTATGGCATTGTGCCGCTATATTGTGTCCCCGGCGATCTACACCTGCAGGTGGGCACAGGATTCACGGCACTGGACAATCCCAGTACAGGACACTGTACCTCCTTCCACGGTTGGATTTGTTGCATATTGTAATTCTATATAACAGTCTCCTCTCTTCTGGGAATTACAGATTTTCAGGAGCAAACGGGAGACTCTGGTTTAGGGCTGCTTCATTGTCCGCCATTGGCACAGTGCAGTCGGGGGGTGACGTCCTCCTGAAATCACCAGACTCCTCCATCAGACGCAGATAGAGAAGTAGCGATCCGTCACTGCACAGGACACGTCTCCTCCAGGGTCCAGTGGTGGCGGCTTTACACCACTCCATCCAACGCTCGGCATTGTGCTTGGTGATGTACGGCTGCATGCAAAACTATGAATTATCTAATCAGTTGTTTTTTTTTTGTCGTTTCGATTAAGGATGTCTGACATTCAGTGTTCTGCTGCACATCAAAAGGTCGTTCAATAAAATATTAAGATAAGAAGAACCATCATTTCTGTCCAGGCCGATTTCATGAGATAATTTTTTTTTTTTTAATTCTGTGGAAGCAGAAAAGCAATGTCTGACCTTCATTTCTTCATTTTCATAGATTTTTAATTTATTATTACTTTTGTCAGATTCAAGTTATTTCTGTGACCATTGTGGGTTTTTCATTAAACGAGGGGTACCAACAATTTTGACCACGTGTGTATAAGCAATTTAGGAAATTGTTCAACCTCTTGGTATCTGATACTAGTTCAGTTCTGAAGGAGTTAACAGAAATGGCTGCTGGGGAGCAGCTGACTGCGTGACCTCTGCAGATCCATTCCAGATGTGACCTGGCTGCAGGGCCCCTGGAATGTCAGCCATGGAAGGGGTTAATCTCTGCAGCCTGGACCCTTCCAGATGTAATGGGCAGAGGAGGAGGAAGGGGCTCTGCAGCAGCTGAGGCTGGTGGCCGCTCTCTGCTACTTCTCTTTCTTAACTTCCTCCTCTCGCTCACTTCCTTCTGCTCTACAGAATATTACACACTCACTTCCCAGCCTGTAACGCCCTGGACGCTTATTACCGGCATCTCCGCAGACTAGCCCAGCAAACACTGCCCAGTGACACCCACAGCAGCTCCTGACACCAGAGAACAGTAGCTCCCAATACCAGGGAACATCTCCGGATACCAGAGAAAAGCTCCTGCCACCAGAGAGCAACAGCTCCCAATACCAGGGAACATCTCTGACCACCAGGGAACCGCTGCTGACCCCTGAGAAGAACAGCTCCCAATACCAGGGAACATCTCTGACCACCAGGGAACCGCTGCTGACCCCTGAGAAGAACAGGTCCCAATATCAAGAAATATCTCTGACCACCAGGGAACAGCTGCTGACACCAGAGGACAACAGCTCCCAATACCAGAGAACATCTCTAACCACCAGGGAACCGCTGCTGACCCCTGAGAAGAACAGGTCTCAATACCAGAGAACATCTCTGACCACCAGGGAACAGCTGCTGACACCAGAGGACAACAGCTCCCAATACCAGGGAACATCTCTGACCACCAGGAAACAGCTGCTGACCCCTGAGAAGAACAGGTCCCAATACCAGGGAACATCTCTGACCACCAGGAAACAGCTGCTGACCCCTGAGAAGAACAGCTCCCAATACCAGAGAACATCTCTGACCACCAGGGAACCGCTGCTGACCCCTGAGAAAAACAGGTCCCAATATCAAGAAATATCTCTGACCACCAGGGAACAGCTGCTGACACCAGAGGACAACAGCTCCCAATACCAGAGAACATCTCTAACCACCAGGGAACCGCTGCTGACCCCTGAGAAGAACAGCTCCCAATACCAGGGAACATCTCTGACCACCAGGAAACAGCTGCTGACCCCTGAGAAGAACAGCTCCCAATACCAGGGAACATCTCTGACCACCAGGGAACCGCTGCTGACCCCTGAGAAGAACAGGTCCCAATATCAAGAAATATCTCTGACCACCAGGGAACAGCTGCTGACACCAGAGGACAACAGCTCCCAATACCAGAGAACATCTCTAACCACCAGGGAACCGCTGCTGACCCCTGAGAAGAACAGCTCCCAATACCAGGGAACATCTCTGACCACCAGGGAACCGCTGCTGACCCCTGAGAAGAACAGGTCCCAATATCAAGAAATATCTCTGACCACCAGGGAACAGCTGCTGACACCAGAGGACAACAGCTCCCAATACCAGAGAACATCTCTGACCACCAGGGAACAGCTGCTGACACCAGAGGACAACAGCTCCCAATACCAGGGAACATCTCTGACCACCAGGAAACAGCTGCTGACCCCTGAGAAGAACAGGTCCCAATATCAAGGAACATCTCTGACCACCAGGGAACCGCTGCTGACCCCTGAGAAGAACAGCTCCCAATACCAGGGAACATCTCTGACCACCAGGGAACCGCTGCTGACCCCTGAGAAGAACAGCTCCCAATACCAGAGAACATCTCTGACCACCAGGGAACCGCTGCTGACACCAGAGGACAACAGCTCCCAATACCAGAGAACGGCATTTGACACCAGAAAATAGCTCCTGCCTAGAAGAGGGGATATCACCAGACACCGGAGAACCGCTTCTGACTCCAGAGAACAGCTTCTGCCCCATCCCCTAAGTGGCTCATACCCCCAAAGACCATCTCTTGCCCCTTGAATCCATCTCCAGTCGCGAGATCCACCTCCGACATCCCTGAAACCACATTCTTCTACAATAAGCTAAGTGTGAGATCCAAAAGTCTCTTTCTCGGCATCCAAGACCATTTTCTCTCTCCAAAATCCAAGTCCTTCCAGCCAGATCCATCTTTTCCAAGTAGAGTCTATTTCTGAGAGCCAAAGCATCTCCTACCAGCCAAGACCACCCAGTGCCACCAGAGACCATTTCTGACATACAGAAGGCTCCTTGAGTCAACTGACCCAAGAACCAGATCCTGAAATCCTCATCACTGAAGATCTACCTCCCTCCTGAAACCTATACAAACCCTTTGGTTCTTATTAAGGACATCTTAAGTAATCCAGAAGACATCTGCCGTCCTGTCCAGAGATATGAGAGGTAAGTGCATGTATGATGCTTCTAGCTAAGCAAATATTCATGTTGGAGACGATCAATATGAGTTAACCCAAGGACGCCCTACAACCTTTCTAGATCAGCATTGACCTATTGGGTGAAAAATGTAGTGGAGCCTATCCAACTAATTTAAACTACAACTCCCAGCATGTCCTGATAGTCATAGGCTGGAGTCACCAATAAGTTGAAAATTAGATTGGAAGTCTCCTAAACCTACTTTACATTCTTCATCCAAGAGAACTTGCCCTAAAAGCTCACAATCTAATCCTAGCTCTGCTGTGAGACTATGCCAATAAAATAATGAAAATGGTGGATGTGAAATAGTGTGACCACTGTCATATGGCACCATTGAGGAGAATGATGTTTGGTTTTATAAGGTAGTATTCTGGCCATTACGTGTGCCCAACGAGGGGTCATGGGGGTTGTTGGGAGCCTGTGCTTGAAAACGAAAGTACGGGCTAGTCCAGGTTGCCCAGTAGACCCTTATGTAAAGTGATTTGAAAGGGAACTATTAGGAGGTAGAGTCGCGGCATGCTGAAATGTGAGAAGTATCGCGGGGAGCACCATTGAGAAGATGGAGGGATTGCTTCGGCCATTAGGATATTTTGGGACTAGGAGGAAGAAAAGCTCTAAGTGGGGTCAGACGATCGCAGCATCTGGTGACACATACACCTGCGGTAGTTAGAACGGCTTCACCGTCCTATAAGCAGTTCCGTCTTTCTTTGCTCTGGTGCTTCAGGGGTTAAGTGGCTTAGTTGGACTCCTGGAGGTCTCTGTCTTGGGTGGTATCAGCTGTACTGAGCTCCTTACTCCCTGCAGGTATAATAACCCTCCTCCTTGCTGCTTTCCTTGCCAGTGATAGATCACCACTTCCTGGTTTGAGTGTGAAGGAGAAGTTCAGTGTGTGGAGCTGGCGGTTGGAGAGTTTTTCTGGAGATTGCTGCGTGGAGTTGTTTGCGGGTTTTTCCTTATCCTCGCACATTTGGTGTCCTTTTCCTATAACTCCGTTGTTTCCCACTGTGTTGTTTTGTGAGTGTATTTGTATGATTGTAGTTTTCTTTTAACCCTGTCTGTTAACCCCTGTCTGTCTAGATAGTATTTGCTTATACACTTCGGCTTCATACCTCCCTGGTTGGGGGAGGGATTAGATAAGGGTAAGATAGGAGGATAGCAAGGTACAAGATCCCAGCGTCTTCACCATCAGAAGTAATCCGGCAACATAGGTAGCCTAGGGCGCACCTAGTTCAAGAGATCCGCTAGGTGCCCAAAGTCCCTAGCCACTATGTGACAATGAAACCCCGAAATTAAAGGAGGGCAATGGTGAGAGTTTTGCTGACACAGTTCACACGTATAGAAAAGAGAACCAGCTGGGCTGCCCTGCTATCTCATATACCGGATCCACAGCAAACAGGAAGCTACTCAAAAAGAAAGCCTCATTCTTCAGCGAGAATGGCCCCTCCTGTCATCTCTATCTATTACACTGTATCCTCCTGTCATCTCTATCTATTACACCGTATCCTCCTGTCATCTCTATCTATTACACTGTATCCTCCTGTCATTTCTATCTATTAAATTGTATCCTCCTGTCATCTATATATATTACACTGTATCCTCCTGTCACCTCTATCTATTACACTGTATCCTCCTGTCATCTCTATCTATTACATTGTATCCTCCTGTCATCTCTATATATTACACCGTATCCTCCTGTCATCTCTATCTATTACACTGTATCCTCCTGTCATGTCTATCTATTACATTGTATCCTCCTGTCATCTATATATATTACACTGTATCCTCCTGTCACCTCTATCTATTACATTGTATCCTCCTGTCACCTCTATCTATTACATTGTATCCTCCTGTCATCTCTATCTATTACACTGTATCCTCCTGTCATCTCTATCTATTACACTGTATCCTCCTGTCATCTCTATCTATTACACTGTATCCTCCTGTCATCTCTATCTATTACACTGTATCCTCCTGTCATCTCTATCTATTACACTGTATCCTCCTGTCATCTCTATCTATTACACTGTATCCTCCTGTCATCTCTATCTATTACATTGTATCCTCCTGTCATCTCTATTACACTGTATCCTCTTATCATCTCTATCTATTACACTGTATCCTCCTGTCATTTCTATCTATTACACTGTACCCTCCTGTCATCTCTATCTATTACACTGTATCCTCCTGTCATCTCTATCTATTACACTGTATCCTCCTGTCATTTCTATCTATTACATTGTATCCTCCTGTCATCTATATATATTACACTGTATCCTCCTGTCACCTCTATCTATTACACTGTATCCTCCTGTCATCTCTATCTATTACATTGTATCCTCCTGTCATCTCTATCTATTACATTGTATCCTCCTGTCATCTCTATCTATTACATTGTATCCTCCTGTCATCTCTATCTATTACACTGTATCCTCCTGTCATGTCTATCTATTACATTGTATCCTCCTGTCATCTATATATATTACACTGTATCCTCCTGTCATCTGTATCTATTACACTGTATCCTCCTGTCATCTCTATCTATTACACTGTATCCTCCTGTCATCTCTATCTATTACATTGTATCCTCCTGTCATCTCTATTACATTGTATCCTCCTGTCATCTCTATCTATTACACTGTATCCTCTTATCATCTCTATCTATTACACTGTATCCTCTTATCATCTCTATCTATTACACTGTATCCTCCTATCATCTCTATCTATTACACTGTATCCTCCTGTCATCTCTATCTATTACACTGTATCCTCTTATCATCTCTATCTATTACACTGTATCCTCCTGTCATCTCTATCTATTACATTGTATCCTCCTGTCATCTCTATCTATTACACTGTATCCTCCTGTCATCTCTATCTATTACACTGTATCCTCCTGTCATCTCTATTACACTGTAACCTCCTGTCATCTCTATCTATTACACTGTATCCTCCTGTCATCTCTATCTATTACACTGTATCCTCCTGTCATCTCTATCTATTACACTGTATCCTCCTGTCATCTCTATCTATTACATTGTATCCTCCTGTCATCTCTATTACACTGTAACCTCCTGTCATCTCTATCTATTACACTGTATCCTCCTGTCATCTCTATTACACTGTATCCTCCTGTCATCTCTATCTATTACACCGTATCCTCCTGTCATCTCTATCTATTACACTGTGTAACGGGTCCGGGAGGCGGAACCTCAGAGCTACTATACAAGGGGGCGGCCCTTGTAAGGGAGCGGGTGGCAGTCTCTGGGTGAACGGACAGGGAGTTACGGCAAGTGATCAGGGCAGTCTCTGGGTAAGGGGTAGGTACGACCTGTGATGGCAGAGCCTCCGGGTAGGCTAGCAGGCAGGTGGTAGATGGGTGCTCCCAGGTGAGCAAGCGAGAGTCTCTGGAATAGCAGGTGGTCACGGCACGTGACGGCGGAACCTCCGGGCTGGCAGGCAGGCAGGTAACGGAGATGCGCTCCCAGGTGAGCGGGCAAGAGTCTCTGGAATAGCTGGTGGTCACTGCACGTGACAACGGGACCTCCGGGCTGGCAAGCAGGCAGGTAACGGAGATGCGCTCCCAGGTGAGCGGGCAAGAGTCTCTGAGATAGCTGGTGGTCACAGCACGTGACAACGGAGCCTCCGGGCTGGCAAGCAGGCAGATAACGGAGAAGCGCTCCCAGGTGAGCGGGCAAGCTGGTCCATAGACAGACTGACCGGAGTAGTAAGGCAGACCGTCGGACCTCAGGCAAGCAGGCAGGTAGCTGATATGCGCTCCCAGGTGAGCGGGCAGGCTGGTCCTTTAGACAGACTGACAGGAGTAGTAAGGCAGACCGTCGGACCTCAGGCAAGCAGGCAGGTAGCTGATATGCGCTCCCAGGTGAGCGGGCAGGCTGGTCCTTTAGACAGACTGACAGGAGTAGTAAGGCAGACCGTCGGACCTCAGACTGGCAGACAGGTAACAAGTATTCAGGCAGGAATCAGGCAGGTAACTGGCAGGTAACTGGCAACGGGACCTGAGGGCTGAAGCACAGGTGAGACACAGGTGCAAACAACATTGCTCGGGCACCTCCATTTTGGAGGAGGTGCCTTATATATGATGAAGTCCTCCGGCCATTGGCCGGGGACTCTTTAGGGCGGCGCGCGCGGCCCCTTTAAGAGGAGGGAAGCGCGCGCGCGCCCTAAGCACAGGGGCCGGGAAGGAGCGCGCGCTGAGAGCAGAGCAGGAGGAGGACGCCGGGACGGAGCGCGCGCTGACAGCAGAGCGGTGAGGGGAGCAGCGTCCCTGCCTAGCAGAGGGCAGGGACGCCAGTGCTACAGTACCCCCCCCTTTAGGCCCCCCCTTTTTTAGGCCAGACAGAAATTTAGCTAGGATGAGAGGGGCATGGATATTCTCCCGGGGCTCCCACGTTCTCTCCTCAGGACCAAACCCCCTCCAATCTACCAAGAAAAAGGTCTTTCCTCTTACCCTTTTGGTGGCAAGAATGTTCTCTACCTCAAACTCGTCCTCAGCAGAAACCGGAGCAAGAGGCGTACCTGTAGACTTAGAAAAAGAGTTAAGTACCACAGGTTTGAGGAGAGATACATGGAAGGAGTTAGGGATCCGTAAGTTGGCCGGGAGTTTCAATTTATAGGCCACCGGGTTGATCTGACTGATAACCTCCAGTGGGCCGATGAACCGAGGCCCCAACTTATAGGAAGGGATCTTGAGCCGGACATATTTGGACGAGAGCCAGACTTTATCCCCAGGACGGAATTGAGGAGGATCCAGACGTCCTTTGTCAGCGTGCCTTTTCATACGCTCGGATGACAGAAGGAGTGCGGACCGGGTACTCTCCCATATGGAGGAAGACTCGCTCTCGTGATTGTTGTACGAGAATTCGGCCCATGGCAGGAGATCCACCCAGTCAGAATGGTGAGCATTAACGAAGTGCCGGAGGTAACTGGTCAGGTTCTGATTGATCCGCTCCACTTGACCATTAGACTGTGGGTGGTAAGCGGAGGAGAAGTCCAGAGTGACGTCTAGCAATTTACAAGTGGCTCTCCAGAAACGAGAAGTGAACTGTACTCCTCGATCCGACACGATGTGACGGGGCAGGCCATGAAGACGGAAGATGTGGCGGATAAAGACTCTAGCCAGCTCGGGTGCAGACGGAAGACCTGGCAGGGGAATGAAGTGAGCCATCTTGGAAAAGCGGTCAGCGACCACCCAAATGACCGTACAACCGGCAGAGACGGGCAGATCAGTTACGAAGTCCATCGCTATATGCTGCCAGGGGGCAGCAGGTGCTGGCAGAGGAAGAAGGCGGCCGGCCGACAGGTGTCTCGGAACCTTGTTGCGGGCGCAGGACACACAGGCAGAAACAAAGTCCATAACATCCTTGTGCAGGTTAGGCCACCAGTAGTGCCGGGTAATAAGCTGGAGGGTCTTTTTCTGACCGGCGTGGCCAGCTAGTTTAGACGAATGACCCCAGTGTAGGATCCTCTCCCGATCAGGTACCGATACGAACGTCTTACCAGGAGGGAGACAATTTAGACTCACGGGGGCCACCTGCATTACTCTGGCGGGATCGATGGGGCAGTCACATGGTCTATGAGGTGGTAATGTCTCTGCCTCCTCCATATCAAAGACATCAGCACAAGACCAATAAGGAATCGGAAGTCCAGGTAGATTAGCTGGGATAGGAGAGGGACGGACGGAATGGACGGGAACCAGACAGGTTTTATGACAGTCTTGTCCCCAGCGAAGGACTTCTCCGGTTTGCCAGTCAAGCACGGGTGCATGTCTCTGGAGCCAAGGCAGACCTAGCAAGAGGGCGTGAGAGAGTCCAGGCAGAACGTGAAGGGAGATACTCTCTGAATGCAGCATACCCACTTGCAGAGTAATGGATTCGGTGATGAATTGGATGGGGCGAGATAAGAGGCCCCCATCCACGGCAACAACAGACAAGGGTACAGCCAGAGGTTTGGTGGGGATGCGGTATTTCTCCACCAGGGACAGTGAAATAAGATTTCCGGCTGCTCCAGAGTCAAGTTGGGCTAGTTCGGAATAACGATTCTCCCCGCAGATGATTGAGACAGACAGCAGCAGGGATGGAGAGGATTTATTTTTGTCTAGATCAAGTCCTCTGAGCGAACCTAGACACAGGCGTTCTCCCGACCTCTCCGGGCAGGCACGGATCCGATGCTCCTTACTGCCACAGTAGAAGCAGCTCCCCTCGGCACGGCGAAAGTCCTGACGGGATTTGACCATCTTGGTCTGGTCGACCTGCATAGGCTCAGGAGAGTGTACCTGGGGAGAAACGGAAGGAGTGACGGGTTTCAGAAAAGTAGGAACCAGACGTGGAAGCCCCTTTTCACGGGTGACCTCTTTGGCACGTTCCTGGAACCGTAGGTCAATCCGGGTGGCAAGAGTTATTAGGTCATCGAGAGTGGTAGGAATGTCCCGACCAGCAAGTTCATCTTTAATACGGCCGGACAGACCCTCCCAGAAGACGGATACCAGAGCTTCGTTATCCCAGGCCAGCTCCGAGGCAAGGGTACGGAACCGTATGGCATATTGACCCACGGTGAGGCTTCCCTGACGGAGGCGTAGCAGAGATGATGCGGATGAGGTCCTCCGTCCGGGTTCGTCGAAGGCTTTCCGGAAAGCCGTGAGAAAGGCAGGCAAGTCGGACACCAGGGGGTCTCCTCTCTCCCATAGAGGATTTAGCCAGGCCAGAGCCTCCCCGGTGAGATGGGACATGATGAATGCAATTTTGGCTCGGTCGGAGTTAAACTGGTGGGACAATAGTTCAAAATGCAGGGTGCACTGATTTATGAAGCCCCGAGCCAGGACGGAGTCGCCTCCGAAGCGAGGAGGTGCAGAGAGCCGGGGTCCGGAAAAGGATACCATGGTACTGGCCGTAGTTGCAGGATCAGACAGGGTGTTCAGGCGAGTATTAACATTCCGCAGATGACCCAGGATGGCCTCCTGTTGGGACTTCTGACGGGACAGTTCAAGACAGAGGTCCGAGAGCGAGGGAGCTTGGGTGCCACCGGGTTCCATGGCCCGAGCAAACTGTAACGGGTCCGGGAGGCGGAACCTCAGAGCTACTATACAAGGGGGCGGCCCTTGTAAGGGAGCGGGTGGCAGTCTCTGGGTGAACGGACAGGGAGTTACGGCAAGTGATCAGGGCAGTCTCTGGGTAAGGGGTAGGTACGACCTGTGATGGCAGAGCCTCCGGGTAGGCTAGCAGGCAGATGGTAGATGTGTGCTCCCAGGTGAGCAAGCGAGAGTCTCTGGAATAGCAGGTGGTCACGGCACGTGACGGCGGAACCTCCGGGCTGGCAGGCAGGTAGGTAACGGAGATGCGCTCCCAGGTGAGCGGGCAAGAGTCTCTGGAATAGCTGGTGGTCACTGCACGTGACAACGGGACCTCCGGGCTGGCAAGCAGGCAGGTAACGGAGATGCGCTCCCAGGTGAGCGGGCAAGAGTCTCTGAGATAGCTGGTGGTCACAGCACGTGACAACGGAGCCTCCGGGCTGGCAAGCAGGCAGATAACGGAGAAGCGCTCCCAGGTGAGCGGGCAAGCTGGTCCATAGACAGACTGACCGGAGTAGTAAGGCAGACCGTCGGACCTCAGGCAAGCAGGCAGGTAGCTGATATGCGCTCCCAGGTGAGCGGGCAGGCTGGTCCTTTAGACAGACTGACAGGAGTAGTAAGGCAGACCGTCGGACCTCAGACTGGCAGACAGGTAACAAGTATTCAGGCAGGAATCAGGCATGTAACTAGCAGGAAACTGGCAACGGGACCTGAGGGCTGAAGCACAGGTGAGACACAGGTGCAAACAACATTGCTCGGGCACCTCCATTTTGGAGGAGGTGCCTTATATATGATGAAGTCCTCCGGCCATTGGCCGGGGACTCTTTAGGGCGGCGCGCGCGGCCCCTTTAAGAGGAGGGAAGCGCGCGCGCGCCCTAAGCACAGGGGCCGGGAAGGAGCGCGCGCTGAGAGCAGAGCAGGAGGAGGACGCCGGGACGGAGCGCGCGCTGAGAGCAGAGCAGGAGGAGGACGCCGGGACGGAGCGCGCGCTGACAGCAGAGCAGGAGGAGGACGCCGGGACGGAGCGCGCGCTGACAGCAGAGCAGGAGGAGGACGCCGGGACGGAGCGCGCGCTGACAGCAGAGCGGGGAGAGGACGCCGGGACGGAGCGCGCGCTGACAGCAGAGCGGGGAGAGGACGCCGGGACGGAGCGCGCGCTGACAGCAGAGCGGTGAGGGGAGCAGCGTCCCTGCCTAGCAGAGGGCAGGGACGCCAGTGCTACACACTGTATCCTCCTGTCATCTCTATCTATTACATTGTATCCTCCTGTCATCTCTATCTATTACATTGTATCCTCCTGTCATCTCTATTACACTGTAACCTCCTGTCATCTCTATCTATTACATTGTATCCTCCTGTCATCTCTATCTATTACACTGTATCCTCCTGTCATCTCTATCTATTACATTGTATCCTCCTGTCATCTCTATCTATTACATTGTATCCTCCTGTCATCTCTATTACACTGTAACCTCCTGTCATCTCTATCTATTACATTGTATCCTCCTGTCATCTCTATCTATTACACTGTATCCTCCTGTCATCTCTATTACACTGTATCCTCCTGTCATCTCTATCTATTACACTGTATCCTCCTGTCATCTCTATTACACTGTATCCTCCTGTCATCTCTATCTATTACATCGTATCCTCCTGTCATCTCTATCTATTACACTGTATCCTCCTGTCATCTCTATCTATTACACTGTATCCTCCTGTCATTTCTATCTATTACATTGTATCCTCCTGTCATCTCTATATATTACACTGTATCCTCCTGTCACCTCTATCTATTACACTGTATCCTCCTGTCATCTCTATTACACTGTAACCTCCTGTCATCTCTATCTATTACACTGTATCCTCCTGTCATCTCTATCTATTACACTGTATCCTCCTGTCATCTCTATCTATTACACTGTATCCTCCTGTCATCTCTATCTATTACACCGTATCCTCCTGTCATCTCTATTTATTACATTGTATCATCCTGTCATCTCTATCTATTACACTGTATCCTCCTGTCATCTCTATCTATTACACTGTATCCTCCTGTCATCTCTATCTATTACACTGTATCCTCCTGTCATCTCTATCTATTACACCGTATCCTCCTGTCATCTCTATTTATTACATTGTATCCTCCTGTCATCTCTATCTATTACACTGTATCCTCCTGTCATCTCTATCTATTACACTGTATCCTCCTGTCATCTCTATCTATTACACCGTATCCTCCTGTCATCTCTATTTATTACATTGTATCATCCTGTCATCTCTATTACACTGTATCCTCCTGTCATCTCTATCTATTACACCGTATCCTCCTGTCATCTCTATCTATTACACTGTATCCTCCTGTCATCTCTATCTATTACATTGTATCCTCCTGTCATCTCTATCTATTACATTGTATCCTCCTGTCATCTCTATTACACTGTAACCTCCTGTCATCTCTATCTATTACACTGTATCCTCCTGTCATCTCTATCTATTACACTGTATCCTCCTGTCATCTCTATCTATTACACTGTATCCTCCTGTCATCTCTATTACACTGTATCCTCCTGTCATCTCTATCTATTACACCGTATCCTCCTGTCATCTCTATCTATTACACTGTATCCTCCTGTCATCTCTATCTATTACACTGTATCCTCCTGTCATTTCTATCTATTACATTGTATCCTCCTGTCATCTCTATATATTACACTGTATCCTCCTGTCACCTCTATCTATTACACTGTATCCTCCTGTCATCTCTATTACACTGTAACCTCCTGTCATCTCTATCTATTACACTGTATCCTCCTGTCATCTTTATCTATTACACTGTATCCTCCTGTCATCTCTATTTATTACATTGTATCCTCCTGTCATCTCTATTACACTGTAACCTCCTGTCATCTTTATCTATTACACTGTATCCTCCTGTCATCTCTATCTATTACACTGTATCCTCCTGTCATCTTTATCTATTACACTGTACCCTCCTGTCATCTCTATCTATTACACTGTATCCTCCTGTCATCTCTATTACACTGTATCCTCCTGTCATCTCTATCTATTACACTGTATCCTCCTGTCATCTCTATCTATTACACTGTATCCTCCTGTCATCTCTATCTATTACACTGTATCCTCCTGTCATCTCTATTACACTGTATCCTCCTGTCATCTCTATCTATTACACTGTATCCTCCTGTCATCTCTATCTATTACACTGTATCCTCCTGTCATCTCTATCTATTACACCGTATCCTCCTGTCATCTCTATCTATTACACTGTATCCTCCTGTCATCTCTATCTATTACATTGTATCCTCCTGTCATCTCTATCTATTACATTGTATCCTCCTGTCATCTCTATTACACTGTAACCTCCTGTCATCTCTATCTATTACACTGTATCCTCCTGTCATCTCTATCTATTACACTGTATCCTCCTGTCATCTCTATCTATTACACTGTATCCTCCTGTCATCTCTATTACACTGTATCCTCCTGTCATCTCTATCTATTACATTGTATCCTCCTGTCATCTCTATTACACTGTAACCTCCTGTCATCTCTATCTATTACACTGTATCCTCCTGTCATCTCTATCTATTACACTGTATCCTCCTGTCATCTCTATCTATTACACTGTATCCTCCTGTCATCTCTATTACACTGTATCCTCCTGTCATCTCTATCTATTACACCGTATCCTCCTGTCATCTCTATCTATTACACTGTATCCTCCTGTCATCTCTATCTATTACACTGTATCCTCCTGTCATTTCTATCTATTACATTGTATCCTCCTGTCATCTCTATATATTACACTGTATCCTCCTGTCACCTCTATCTATTACACTGTATCCTCCTGTCATCTCTATTACACTGTAACCTCCTGTCATCTCTATCTATTACACTGTATCCTCCTGTCATCTTTATCTATTACACTGTATCCTCCTGTCATCTCTATTTATTACATTGTATCCTCCTGTCATCTCTATTACACTGTATCCTCCTGTCATCTTTATCTATTACACTGTATCCTCCTGTCATCTCTATCTATTACACTGTATCCTCCTGTCATCTTTATCTATTACACTGTACCCTCCTGTCATCTCTATCTATTACACTGTATCCTCCTGTCATCTCTATTACACTGTATCCTCCTGTCATCTCTATCTATTACACTGTATCCTCCTGTCATCTCTATCTATTACACTGTAACCTCCTGTCATCTCTATTACACTGTACCCTCCTGTCATCTCTATCTATTACACTGTATCCTCCTGTCATCTCTATTACACTGTATCCTCCTGTCATCTCTATCTATTACACCGTATCCTCCTGTCATCTCTATTTATTACATTGTATCATCCTGTCATCTCTATTACACTGTATCCTCCTGTCATCTCTATTACACTGTATCCTCCTATCATCTCTATTATACTGTATCCTCCTGTCATCTCTATCTATTACACTGTATCCTCCTGTCATCTCTATCTACTACACTGTATCCTCCTGTCATCTCTATCTATTACACTGTATCCTCCTGTCATCTCTATTTATTACACTGTATCCTCCTGTCATCTCTATCTATTACACTGTATCCTCCTGTCATCTCTATTACACCGTATCCTCCTGTCATCTCTATTTATTGCATTGTATCATCCTGTCATCTCTATTACACTGTACCCTCCTGTCATCTCTATCTATTACACTGTATCCTCCTATCATCTCTATTACACTGTATCCTCCTGTCATCTCTATCTATTACACCGTATCCTCCTCTCATCTCTATCTATTATACTGTATCTGACGCGCCCCCTGGGCCTGTGCTGTGCGGGGGATACCCGGAGCCGGGCCTTCTGTAAGATGCTGGGGGTTGTAGTCTCCGTGTGGCGGTGACCCGGTCCGTGCCCAGGGTGGTCAAACCAGTGGCAGTCTATTTGTATTGTAATAAGTGTCCGACTACGCCACCCGTGGATTGCGGTTAGTGGGGACCGGCGCTGCGCTGCCGACCGCTGAGGCTGATGTTGTTTGCGCAGCAGAGTATGGGATAACTCCCCACGGGAGAAGTTTTGCCTCAGGGCAGCTAATGTGGATGATGGTGGTGATGGTGTGAGTGTCCCAGTACTGATGGTGCTGGTGCGGCGAGGAACCACAGAGACGTGCAGTTGCAGTTTTCAATGCTTTACTCACAGTTCTTTATCAGGTCACTTGTGCGCAGTTAGGACCGCCCGAGTCATGCTGCGTCCACCAGGTGAGGGACTCGGTCAACTCGAAGGCAATTCCGGAGTGTGGTTCAGAGCTCCCTTCTCTTTCCTTTCTCTGGCCGTCCCCACCAGTGACCCACCTTTGTCCAGGTTCCTCGGGCCTTCTGTTGGCGAAACCTCTCTCCGGTTTCCCTGACCCTATATGGTATGCTTTCCTGGTGGATGTAGTGAGGGGTCGCACCAAGATGTGGTAACAACCTCCGGTCCTTGGCTGAGGATTAGTCGCCTCCACCAATTTGGGTTCCGGTACCCTGCTCTGCCAACCCTTCACCCGTTATCTCGTGGGTTATTAGGGTTCCTACTTCACTCGTGTCTCTGGGCCTTTCTCTGTGTTCCTGTTCCTTGCTTCCTTTCTTACTTTCCTTTCTGTTCCATCTTCTCTCTCTCCCTCTCAGGCTCCAGCCTCCTGACAAGGCCTGCCTGCGGAGCAGAGCCCATGCAGGGGCTCTGCTTCCCGTCTTCTCCTCAGACTGTCTCCACTGAACTGAACTCTGTCCTAAGATGGTGCCCACCTTATATACCTCCTTCTGACACCCAAGCCCAGGTGACTAGCAACCAATGGGCTCCTACCTATGCCCAGAGACCCACCCCTATCTGCTCCTACACCACTGGGTTTTCCTCCCCCTCCCCACTCCAGCCAGGAACAGATGCTGTCGTGCCTGCACTTCTGTCTAGTGGGAGCACCGTTGAGCTGTCCCTCGGAAATGGGGTGTGTGTGGTGCATGCAGCTTACTGAGTCCCGGTCCACACTCCATCCTTACCCGGGAGTGGAATATCACACCTCTGGTTTTAGGTGCAATACCCCTGTAGCAGCCGAGCCCTCGGGGTGCTACATATCCTCCTATCATCTCTATCTATTACACTGTATCCTCCTGTCATCTCTATCTATTACACTGTATCCTCCTGTCAACTCTATCTATTACACTGTATCCTCCTGTCATCTCTATCTATTACACTGTATCCTCCTGTCATCTCTATCTATTACACTGTATCCTCCTGTCATCTCTATCTATTACATTGTATCCTCCTGTCATCTCTATCTATTACACTGTATCCTCCTGTCATCTCTATCTATTACACTGTATCCTCCTGTCATCTCTATCTATTACACTGTATCCTCCTGTCATCTCTATCTATTACATTGTATCCTCCTGTCATCCCTATCTATTACATTGTATCCTCCTGTCATCTCTATCTATTACACTGTATCCTCCTGTCATCTCTATCTATTACATTGTATCCTCCTGTCATCTATATCTATTACACTGTGTCCTCCTGTCATCTCTATTACACTGTATCCTCCTGTCATCTCTATTACACTGTATCCTCCTGTCATCTCTATCTATTACACTGTATCCTCCTGTCATCTCTATCTATTACACTGTATCCTCCTGTCATCTCTATCTATTACACTGTATCCTCCTGTCATCTCTATCTATTACACTGTATCCTCCTGTCATCTCTATCTATTACACTGTATCCTCCTGTCATCTCTATCTATTACACTGTATCCTCCTGTCATCTCTATTACACTGTATCCTCCTGTCATCTCTATTACACTGTATCCTCCTGTCATCTCTATCTACTACACTGTATCCTCCTGTCATCTCTATCTATTACACTGTATCCTCCTGTCATCTCTATCTATTACACTGTATCCTCCTGTCATCTCTATCTATTACACTGTATCCTCCTGTCATCTCTATCTATTACATTGTATCCTCCTGTCATCTCTATCTATTACATTGTATCCTCCTGTCATCTCTATCTATTACACTGTATCCTCCTGTCATCTCTATCTATTACATTGTATCCTCCTGTCATCTATCTCTATTACACTGTATCCTCCTGTCATCTCTATTACACTGTATCCTCCTGTCATCTCTATTACACTGTATCCTCCTGTCATCTCTATTACACTGTATCCTCCTGTCATCTCTATCTACTACACTGTATCCTCCTGTCATCTCTATCTATTACACTGTATCCTCCTGTCATCTCTATTACACTGTATCCTCCTGTCATCTCTATCTACTACACTGTATCCTCCTGTCATCTCTATCTATTACACTGTATCCTCCTGTCATCTCTATTACACTGTATCCTCCTGTCATCTCTATCTACTACACTGTATCCTCCTGTCATCTCTATCTATTACACTGTATCCTCCTGTCATCTCTATCTATTACATTGTATCCTCCTGTCATCTCTATCTATTACACTGTATCCTCCTGTCATCTCTATCTATTACACTGTATCCTCCTGTCATCTCTATCTATTACACTGTATCCTTCTGTCATCTCTATCTATTACACTGTATCCTTCTGTCATCTCTATCTATTACACTGTATCATCCTGTCATCTCTATCTATTACACTGTATCCTCCTATCATCTCTATCTATTACATTGTATCCTCCTGTCATCTCTATCTATTACACTGTATCCTCCTGTCATCTCTATTACACTGTAACCTCCTGTCATCTCTATCTATTACATTGTATCCTCCTGTCATTTCTATCTATTACACTGTATCCTCCTGTCATCTCTATCTATTACACTGTATCCTCCTGTCATCTCTATCTATTACACTGTATCCTGTCATCTCTATCTATTACACTGTATCATCCTATCATCTCTATTACACTGTATCCTCCTGTCATCTCTATCTATTACACTGTATCCTCCTGTCATCTCTATCTATTACACTGTATCATCCTATCATCTCTATTACACTGTATCCTCCTGTCATCTCTATCTATTACACTGTATCCTCCTGTCATCTGTATCTATTACACTGTATCCTCCTGTCATCTCTATCTATTACACTGTATTCTCCTGTCATCTCTATCTATGACACTGTATCCTCCTGTCATCTGTATCTATTACACTGTATCCTCCTGTCATCTCTATCTATTACACTGTATTCTCCTGTCATCTCTATCTATTACACTGTATCCTCCTGTCATCTCTATCTATTACACTGTATCCTCCTGTCATCTGTATCTATTACACTGTATCCTCCTGTCATCTCTATCTATTACATTGTATCATCCTGTCATCTCTATCTATTACACTGTATCCTCCTATCATCTCTATCTATTACATTGTATCCTCCTGTCATCTCTATCTATTACATTGTATCCTCCTGTCATTTCTATCTATTACACTGTATCCTCCTGTCATCTGTATCTATTACACTGTATCCTCCTGTCATCTGTATCTATTACACTGTATCCTCCTGTCATCTCTATCTATTACACTGTATTCTCCTGTCATCTCTATCTATTACACTGTATCCTCCTGTCATCTCTATCTATTACACTGTATCCTTCTGTCATCTCTATCTATTACACAGTATCCTCCTGTCATCTATCTATTACACTGTATCCTCCTGTCATCTCTATCTATTACACTGTATCCTGTCATCTCTATCTATTACACTGTATCATCCTATCATCTCTATTACACTGTATCCTCCTATCATCTCTATCTATTACATTGTATCCTCCTGTCATCTCTATCTATTACATTGTATCCTCCTGTCATCTCTATCTATTACACTAACTCTTCTCTGTTGGGTCTGTGGCAGGGGCAAGTCCTCTGTGTGGGGTCTGTTGCGGGGGGCGAGTCCTTTCTGTGGGCTCTGAGGCGGGGGCGAGTCCTCTGTGTGGGGTGAGTAGCTGGGGGCAAGTCCTCTGTATGGGGTCTGTGTGCAGGGGACGAGTCGTCTGTGTGGGGGGCAAGTCCTCTCTGTCTGGTCTGTGGCAGGGGGCGAGTCCTCTCTCTGTGGGGTCTGTAGCGGGGGTGAGTCCTCTGTGTGGGGTCAGTGGCGGGAGGCGAGTCCTCGGTATGGGGTCTGTGACGGGGGGGGGCGAGTCCTCTCTCTGTGGGGTCTGTGGCGGGGGACGAGTCCTTTGTGTGGGGTCTGTGCCAGAGGCGAGTCCTCTGCGTGGGGTCAGTGGCGGGGGCGAGGGGTCAGTGGCGGGGGCGAGTCCTCTCTGTGGGGTCAGTGGCGGGAGGCGAGTCCTCTGTGTGAGGTCAGTGTCGGGGGGGCGAGTCCTCTCTGTGGGGTCAGTGGGGGGAGGCTGAGTCCTCTCTGTGGGGTCAGTGGCGGGGGGCGAGTCGTCTGTGTGGGGTCAGTGCCGGAGGGCGAGTCCTCTGTGTAGGGTCAGTGCCGGGGGTCGAGTCCTCTATGTGGGGTCAGTGGCGGGAGGCAAGTCCTCTGTATGGGGTCTGTGTGCAGGGAACGAGTTGTCTGTGTGGGGGGCAAGTCCTCTCTGTCTGGTCTGTGGCAGGGGGCGAGTCCTCTTTCTGTGGGGTCTGTAGCGGGGGTGAGTCCTCTGTGTGGGGTCAGTGGCGGGAGGCGAGTCCTCGGTATGGGGTCTGTGACGGGGGGGGGCGAGTCCTCTCTCTGTGGGGTCTGTGGCGGGGGACAAGTCCTTTGTGTGTGGTCTGTGCCAGAGGCGAGTCCTCTGCGTGGGGTCAGTGGTGGGGGCGAGGGGTCAGTGGCGGGGGCGAGTCCTCTCTGTGGGGTCAGTGGCGGGAGGCGAGTCCTCTGTGAGAGGTCAGTGGCGGGGGGGCGAGTCCTCTCTGTGGGGTCAGTGGCGGGGGGCGAGTCGTCTGTGTGGGATCAGTGCCGGAGGGCGAGTCCTCTGTGTAGGGTCAGTGCCGGGGGTCGAGTCCTCTATGCGGGGTCAGTGACGGGAGGAGAGTCCTCTGTGTGGGGTTAGTGGCGGGGGCAAGTCCTCTCTGTGGGGTCTTTAGTGGTGGGGCGAGTCCTCTCTGTGGGGTCAGTGGGGGGGTGTGAGTCTTCTCTGTGGGGTCAGTGCCGGAGGGCGAGTCCTCTATGTAGGGTTAGTGCCGGAGGGCGAGTCCTCTGTGTGGGGTCAGTGGGGGGGGTGAGTCCTCTCTGTGGGGTCAGTGGGGGGGGGGGGTGAGTCCTCTCTGTGGGGTCAGTGGCGGTGATGAGTCTTCTATGTGGGGTCAGTGGCGGGGGGGCGAGTCCTCTATGTGGGGTCTGTGGCGGGGGGTGAGTCCTTTCTGTGGGCTCTGAGGCGGGGGCGAGTCCTCTGTGTGGGGTGAGTAGCTGGGGGCAAGTCTTCTGTATGGGGTCTGTGCGCAGGGGACGAGTCGTCTGTGTGGGGGGCAAGTCCTCTCTGTCTGGTCTGTGGCAGGGGGCGAGTCCTCTCTCTGTGGGGTCTGTAGCGGGGGTGAGTCCTCTGTGTGGGGTCAGTGGCGGGAGGCGAGTCCTCGGTATGGGGTCTGTGACGGGGGGGGCGAGTCCTCTCTCTGTGGGGTCTGTGGCGGGGGACGAGTCCTTTGTGTGGGGTCTGTGCCAGAGGCGAGTCCTCTGCGTGGGGTCAGTGGCGGGGGCGAGGGGTCAGTGGCGGGGGCGAGTCCTCTCTGTGGGGTCAGTGGCGGGAGGCGAGTCCTCTGTGTGAGGTCAGTGGCGGGGGGGCGAGTCCTCTCTGTGGGGTCAGTGGGGGGAGGGTGAGTCCTCTCTGTGGGGTCAGTGGCGGGGGGCGAGTCGTCTGTGTGGGGTCAGTGCCGGAGGGCGAGTCCTCTGTGTAGGGTCAGTGCCGGGGGTCGAGTCCTCTATGCGGGGTCAGTGACGGGAGGAGAGTCCTCTGTGTGGGGTCAGTGGCGGTGATGAGTCTTCTATGTGGGGTCAGTGGCGGGGGGGCGAGTCCTCTATGTGGGATCTGTGGCGGGGGGTGAGTCCTTTCTGTGGGCTCTGAGGCGGGGGCGAGTCCTCTGTGTGGGGTGAGTAGCTGGGGGCAAGTCCTCTGTATGGGGTCTGTGTGCAGGGGACGAGTCGTCTGTGTGGGGGGCAAGTCCTCTCTGTCTGGTCTGTGGCAGGGGGCGAGTCCTCTCTCTGTGGGGTCTGTAGCGGGGGTGAGTCCTCTGTGTGGGGTCAGTGGCGGGAGGCGAGTCCTCGGTATGGGGTCTGTGACGGGGGGGCGAGTCCTCTCTCTGTTGGGTCTGTGGCGGGGGAGGAGTCCTTTGTGTGGGGTCTGTGCCAGAGGCGAGTCCTCTGCGTGGGGTCAGTGGCGGGGGCGAGGGGTCAGTGGCGGGGGCGAGTCCTCTCTGTGGGGTCAGTGGCGGGAGGCAAGTCCTCTGTGTGAGGTCAGTGTCGGGGGGGCGAGTCCTCTCTGTGGGGTCAGTGGGGGGGGGTGAGTCCTCTCTGTGGGGTCAGTGGCGGGGGGCGAGTCGTCTGTGTGGGGTCAGTGCCGGAGGGCGAGTCCTCTGTGTAGGGTCAGTGCCGGGGGTCGAGTCCTCTATGTGGGGTCAGTGGCAGGAGGCAAGTCCTCTGTATGGGGTCTGTGTGCAGGGGACGAGTTGTCTGTGTGGGGGGCAAGTCCTCTCTGTCTGGTCTGTGGCAGGGGGCGAGTCCTCTCTCTGTGGGGTCTGTAGCGGGGGTGAGTCCTCTGTGTGGGGTCAGTGGCGGGAGGCGAGTCCTCTCTATGGGGTCTGTGACGGGGGGGCGAGTCCTCTCTCTGTGGGGTCTGTGGCGGGGGACAAGTCCTTTGTGTGTGGTCTGTGCCAGAGGCGAGTCCTCTGCGTGGGGTCAGTGGTGGGGGCGAGGGGTCAGTGGCGGGGGCGAGTCCTCTCTGTGGGGTCAGTGGCGGGAGGCGAGTCCTCTGTGTGAGGTCAGTGGCGGGTGGGCGAGTCCTCTCTGTGGGGTCAGTGGGGGGGGTGAGTCCTCTCTGTGGGGTCAGTGGCGGGGGGCGAGTCGTCTGTGTGGGGTCAGTGCCGGAGGGTGAGTCCTCTGTGTAGGGTCAGTGCCGGGGGTCGAGTCCTCTATGTGGGGTCAGTGACGGGAGGCGAGTCCTCTGTGTGGCTGTGTGGGGTTAGTGGTGGGGGCAAGTCCTCTCTGTGGGGTCTTTAGTGGGGGGGCGAGTCCTCTCTGTGGGGTCAGTGGGGGGGTGAGTCCTCTCTGTGGGTTCAGTGCCGGAGGGCGAGTCCTCTGTGTAGGGTCAGTGCTGGGGGTCGAGTCCTCTATGTGGGGTCAGTGGGGGGGGGGTGAGTCCTCTATGTGGGGTCAGTGGGGGGGGTGAGTCCTCTCTGTGGGATCTGTGGCGGGGTGCGAGTCCTCTATGTGGGGTCAGTGGCGGTGATGAGTCTTCTATGTGGGGTCAGTGGCGGGGGGGCGAGTCCTCTATGTGGGGTCTGTGGCGGGAGGCGAGTTCTCTGTGTGGGGTCATTGGCGGGGGCGAGTCCTCTGTGTGGGGTCAGTGGCGGTGATGAGTCTTCTATGTGGGGTCAGTGGCGGGGGGGCGAGTCCTCTATGTGGGGTCTGTGGCGGGAGGCGAGTTCTCTGTGTGGGGTCATTGGCGGGGGCGAGTCCTCTGTGTGGGGTCAGTGGCGGGAGGTGAGTCCTCTGTGTGGGGTCTTTGGCAGGGGCGAGTCCTCCCTGTGGGGTCTGTGGCAGGGGCGAGTCCTTTCTCTGTGCGGCCTGTGGCAGGGGCGAGTCCTCTCTGTAGGGTCTGTGGCTGGGGGTGAGTTCCCTCTCTGTGGGGTCAGTGGTGGGGGGCGAATCCTATCTGTGGGGTCTGTGGTGGGGGGGGGCGAGTCCTCTGTGTGTGGTCAGTGGTGGGGGATGAGTCCTTTCTGTGGGGTCAGTGGTGGGGTCGAGTCCTCTCTGTGGAGTCTGTGGCGGGGGGGGCGAGTCCTCTGTGTGGGGTCTCTGGCGGGGGGGCCAGTCCTCTGTGTGGGGTCTGTGGCGGAGGACGAGTCCTCTGTGTGGGGTCTGTGGCGGAGGACGAGTCCTCTGTGTGGGGTCTGTGGCGGAGGACGAGTCCTCTGTGTGGGGTCTGTGGCGGAGGACGAGTCCTCTGTGTGGGGTCTGTGGCGGAGGACGAGTCCTCTGTGTGGGGTCTGTGGCGGAGGACGAGTCCTCTGTGTGGGGTCTGTGGTGGAGGACGAGTCCTCTGTGTGGGGTCTGTGGCGGAGGACGAGTCCTCTGTGTGGGGTCTGTGGCGGAGGACGAGTCCTCTTTGTGGGGTCTGTGGCGGAGGACGAGTCCTCTGTGTGGGGTCTGTGGCGGAGGACGAGTCCTCTGTGTGGGGTCTGTGGCGGAGGACGAGTCCTCTGTGTGGGGTCTGTGGCGGAGGACGAGTCCTCTGTGTGGGGTCTGTGGTGGGGGACCAGTCCTCTTTGTGGGGTCTGTGGTGGGGGACCAGTCCTCTTTGTGGGGTCTGTGGCGGAGGGCGAGTCCCCTTTCTGTGGGGTCTGTGGCGGGGGGTGAGTCCTGTGTGTGGGATCTGTGGCGGGGTGCGAGTCCTCTGTGTGGGGTCATTGGCGGGGGCGAGTCCTCTGTGTGGGGTCAGTGGCGGGAGGTGAGTCCTCTGTGTGGGGTCTTTGGCAGGGGCGAGTCCTCCCTGTGGGGTCTGTGGCAGGGGCGAGTCCTTTCTCTGTGCGGTCTGTGGCAGGGGCGAGTCCTCTCTGTAGGGTCTGTGGCTGGGGTGAGTTCCCTCTCTGTGGGGTCAGTGGTGGGGGGGCGAATCCTATCTGTGGGGTCTGTGGTGGGGGGACGAGTCCTCTGTGTGTGGTCAGTGGTGGGGGATGAGTCCTTTCTGTGGGGTCAGTGGTGGGGTCGAGTCCTCTCTGTGGAGTCTGTGGCGGAGGACGAGTCCTCTGTGTGGGGTCTGTGGTGGGGGACCAGTCCTCTTTGTGGGGTCTGTGGCGGAGGGCGAGTCCCCTTTCTGTGGGGTCTGTGGCGGGGGGTGAGTCCTGTGTGTGGGATCTATGGCGGGGGGCGAGTCCTCTGTGTGGGGTCACTGGCGGGGGGCGAGTCCTCTCAGTGGGGTCTGTGGTAGGGGGTGAGTCCTTTCTGTGGGGTCAGTGGCGGGGGGCGAGTCCTCTGTGTGGGGTCTGTGGCGGGGGGCAAGTCTTCTGTGTGGGGTCACTGGCGGGGGGCGAGTCCTCTGTGTGGGGTCTGTGGTAGGGGGTGAGTCCTCTCTGTGGGGTCAGTGGCGGGGGGCGAGTCCTCTGTGTGGGGTCTGTGGCGGGGGGCGAGTCTTCTGTGTGGGGTCACTAGCGGGGGACGAGTCCTCTGTGTGGGGTCGGTGGCGGGGGGCGAGTCCTCTGTGTGGGGTCTGTGGCGGGGGGCGAGTCCTCTGTGTGGGGTCTGTGGCGGGGGACGAGTCCTCTGTGTGGGGTCTGTGGCGGGGGACGAGTCCTCTGTGTGGGGTCTGTGGCGGGGGGCGAGTCCTCTGTGTGGGGTCTGTGGCGGGGGGCGAGTCCTCTGTGTGGGGTCTGTGGCGGGGGGCGAGTCCTCTGTGTGGGGTCTGTGGCGGGGGGCGAGTCTTCTGAGTGGGGTCACTGGCGGGGGACGAGTCCTCTGTGTGGGGTCTGTGGCGGGGGGCGAGTCCTCTGTGTGGGGTCTGTGGCGGGGGGGCGAGTCTTCTGAGTGGGGTCACTGGCGGGGGACGAGTCCTCTGTGTGGGGTCTGTGGTAGGGGGTGAGTCCTCTGTGTGGGGTCTGTGGTAGGGGGTGAGTCCTCTGTGTGGGGTCTGTGGTAGGGGGTGAGTCCTCTCTGTGGGGTCAGTGGCGGGGGGGCGAGTCCTCTGTGTGGGGTCTGTGGCGGGGGGCGAGTCTTCTGAGTGGGGTCACTGGCGGGGGACGAGTCCTCTGTGTGGGGTCTGTGGTAGGGGGTGAGTCCTCTCTGTGGGGTCAGTGGCGGGGGGGCGAGTCCTCTGTGTGGGGTCAGTGGCGGGGGGCGAGTCCTCTGTGTGGGGTCTGTAGTAGGGGGTGAGTCTTCTCTGTGGGGTCAGTGGCGGGGGGTGAGTCCTCTGTGTGGGGTCTGTGGCGGGGGGCGAGTCCTCTGTGTGGGGTCACTAGCGGGGGACGAGTCCTCTGTGTGGGGTCGGTGGCGGGGGGCGAGTCCTCTCTGTGGGGTCAGTGGCGGGGGGCGAGTCCTCTGTGTGGGGTCTGTAGTAGGGGGTGAGTCTTCTCTGTGGGGTCTGTGGCGGGGGGTGAGTCCTGTGTGTGGGATCTGTGGCGAGGTGCGAGTCCTCTCTGTGGGGTCTGTGGCGGGGGGCGAGTCCTCTGTGTGGGGTCTGTGGCGGGGGACGAGTCCTCTCTGTGGGGTCACTGGCGGGGGACGAGTCCTCTGTGTGGGGTCTGTGGCGGGGGGCGAGTCTTCTGTGTGGGGTCACTAGCGGGGGACGAGTCCTCTGTGTGGGGTCTGTGGCAGTGGGCGAGTCCTCTGTGTGGGGTCTGTGGCGGGGGACGAGTCCTCTCTGTGGGGTCAGTGGCGGGGGGCGAGTCCTCTGTGTGGGGTCTGTAGTAGGGGGTGAGTCTTCTCTGTGGGGTCTGTGGCGGGGGGTGAGTCCTGTGTGTGGGATCTGTGGCGGGGTGCGAGTCCTCTCTGTGGGGTCACTAGCGGGGGACGAGTCCTCTGTGTGGGGTCGGTGGCGGGGGGCGAGTCCTCTGTGTGGGGTCTGTGGCGGGGGACGAGTCCTCTCTGTGGGGTCACTGGCGGGGGACGAGTCCTTTGTGTGGGGTCTGTGGCGGGGGGCGAGTCCTCTGTGTGGGGTCTGTGGCGGGGGGCGAGTGTTCTGAGTGGGGTCACTGGCGGGGGACAAGTCCTCTGTGTGGGGTCTGTGGTAGGGGGTGAGTCCTCTCTGTGGGGTCAGTGGCGGGGGGGCGAGTCCTCTGTGTGGGGTCTGTGGCGGGGGGCGAGTCTTCTGAGTGGGGTCACTGGCGGGGGACGAGTCCTCTGTGTGGGGTCTGTGGTAGGGGGTGAGTCCTCTCTGTGGGGTCAGTGGCGGGGGACGAGTCCTCTGTGTGGGGTCTGTGGTAGGGGGTGAGTCCTCTCTGTGGGGTCAGTGGCGGGGGGCGAGTCCTCTGTGTGGGGTCTGTGGCGGGGGGGCGAGTCCTCTGTGTGGGGTCAGTGGCGGGGGGCGAGTCCTCTGTGTGGGGTCAGTGGCGGGGGCGAGTCTTCTGAGTGGGGTCACTGGCGGGGGAACAGTCCTCTGTGTGGGGTCTGTGGTAGGGGGTGAGTCCTCTCCCATCGGGGGCCACACTTCCATGTGATATGTATACAGGGAGAGGTCCTTCCTAACCTATGAGGGTCTCACCTGTTACAGGAGACCCTGGGGGTCCACATGGCGCCCACTCTCCGCCGCACGCTGCTGTGGATCCTGCCCTTTTAACCCTTGCACTGTACTGGGATCTTCTCTGACTTCTTCAGTCTCCCCATCGTCTGCACCACGACCGGGGGCCGGACACACTGCGGGGGGATATTATTTAGTCCTGTGTGACGTCACTTCTGCACCAAACCGTTTACACAGTTTATTACTGGATCGGAGAAAGCAGCCGCCTGTAACTGTGCGCACCGCCTCCGCCAGCACACACCAGGGTGCGCCACAGAGCACCACTGCCGAGAGCTGCTGAGGGAAAAGGAAAGCTGAGCGCTGATTGGCAGCTGAGGTAAAATACACTGCTCAGGTGATATGAAAGCTGAGCTCTGATTGGCAGCTGAGGTAAAATACACTGCTCAGGTGATATGAAAGCTGAGCTCTGATTGGCTGCTCTGGTAATATGAAAGCTGAGCTCTGATTGGCTGTTCTGGTAATATGAAAGCTGAGCACTGATTGGTTGCTCTTGTAATATGAAAGCTGAGCACTGATTGGCTGCTCTGGTAAAATGCACTGCTCTGGTGATATGAAAGCTGAGCTCTGGCTGGCTGCTCTGGTAATATGAATGCTGAGCACTGATTGGCAGCTGAGCTAAAATGCACTGCTCTGGTGATATGAAAGCTGAGCACTGATTGGCTGCTCTGGTAAAATACACTGCACTGGTGATATGAAAGCTGAGCTCGGATTGGCTGCTCTAGTAATATGAAAGCTTTGCTCTGACTGGTTGCTATGGTAAAATACCCCCTCATTCCACTGGTGATGTGGACCCTCCCTGCCGTCATGTTCTTGGTGCTATATGCACAGTACATAGTGAGCTCCATATGCTGAATAGAAGCTTCCGCACAGCCGCGGCCTCTACTACATGATCGCTGGTCTCTGCCTGACACAGAGCTGTGGCCCCAGCTGCCCCCATCAGCTCCACCAGGGACGTCTCACCTGATGTTTCCCTGTAACTGGGGCTGCTAGACATGCACCAAGTACAGGGGAGATGTGCGAAGAGAAAAGACATATGTGGCCCCAGAGATCAACTATCTATTATCCATCTATTATCTATCATCTATTATCTATCTGTTATCTATCTATCATCTATCTATTATCTATCATCTATTATCTATCTATTATCTATCATCTATCTATTATCTATTATCTATCTATCATCTATCTATTATCTATCATCTATTATCTATCTATTATCTATCATCTATTATCTATCTATTATCTATCTATCTATTATCTATCTGTTATCTATCTATCATCTATCTATTATCTATCATCTATTATCTATCTATCATCTATCTATTATCTATCTATTATCTATGATCTATCTATTATCTATCATCTATCTATCATCTATTATCTATCATCTATTATCTATCATCCATCTATTATCTATCTATCATCTATCTATTATCTATCTATTATCTATCATCCATCTATTATCTATTATCTATCTATCATCTATCTATCATCTATCTATTATCTATCATCGATCTATTATCTATCTATTATCTATCTATTATCTATCATCTATCTATTATCTATCTATTATCTATCTATTATCATCTATTATCTATTATCCATCTATTATCTATTATCTATCTATCATCTATCTATCATCTATCTATTATCTATCTATTATCTATCTATCTATTATCTATCTATTATCTATCTATCATCTATCTATTATCTATCTATTATCTATCATCGATCTATTATCAATTATCTATCTATTATCTATCTATTATCTATTATCTATCTATTATCTATCTATTATCTATCTATTATCATCTATTATCTATTATCCATCTATTATCTATCATCTATCTATCATCTATTATCTATCTATTATCTATCTATCATATATCTATCATCTATCTATTATCTATCATCTATTATCTATCTGTTATCTATCTATCATCTATCTATTATCTATCATCTATTATCTATCTATTATCTATCATCTATTATCTATCTATTATCTATCATCTATTATCTATCTGTTATCTATCTATCATCTATCTATTATCTATCATCTATTATCTATCATCCATCTATTATCTATCATCCATCTATTATCTATCTATCATCTATCTATTATCTATCTATTATCTATCATCCATCTATTATCTATTATCTATCTATCATCTATTATCTATCTATTATCTATCTATTATCTATCTATCATCTATCTATTATCTATCATCGATCTATTATCTATCTATTATCTATCTATTATCTATCATCTATCTATTATCTATCTATTATCTATCTATTATCATCTATTATCTATTATCCATCTATTATCTATTATCTATCTATCATCTATCTATCATCTATCTATTATCTATCTATTATCTATCATCTATCTATTATCTATCTATCTATTATCTATCTATTATCTATCTATCATCTATCTATTATCTATCTATTATCTATCATCGATCTATTATCTATCTATTATCTATCTATTATCTATCATCTATCTATTATCTATCTATTATCTATCTATTATCATCTATTATCTATTATCCATCTATTACCTATCATCTATCTATCATCTATTATCTATCTATTATCTATCTATCATATATCTATCATCTATCTATTATCTATCATCTATCTATTATCTATCTATCATCTATCTATTATCCATCTATTATCTATCATCTATCTATTATCTATCTATTATCTATCTATTATCTATCATCTATCTATTATCTATTATCTATCTATCATCTATCTATTATCTATCTATCTATTATCTATCTATTATCTATCTATTATCTATCATCTATCTATTATCTATCTATTATCTATCATCTATCTATTATCTATCTATTATCTATCTATTATCTATCATCTATCTATCATCTATCTATCATCTATCTATTATCTATCTATTATCCATCTATTATCTATCATCTATCTATCATCTATCTATTATCTATCATCTATCTATCATCTATTATCTATCTATTATCTATCATCTATCTATTATCTATCTATTATCCATCTATTATCTATCATCTATCTATTATCTATCATCTATCTATTATCTATTATCCATCTATTATCTATCTATTATCCATCTATCATCTATCTATTATCCATCTATTATCTATCATCTATCTATTATCTATCTATTATCTATCATCTATCTATTATCTATCATCTATCTATTATCTATTATCCATCTATTATCCATCTATTATCTATCATCTATCTATTATCTATCTATTATCTATCATCTATCTATTATCTATCATCTATCTATTATCCATCTATTATCTATCATCTATCTATTATCTATCTATTATCTATCATCTATCTATTATCTATCATCTATCTATTATCCATCTATTATCTCTCATCTATCTATTATCTATTATCCATCTATCATCTATCTATTATCCATCTATTATCTATCATCTATCTATTATCCATCTATTATCTATCATCTATCTATTATCTGTCTATTATCTATCATCTATCTATTATCCATCTATTATCCATCTATTATCTATCATCTATCTATTATCTATCTATTATCTATCATCTATCTATTATCTATCATCCATCTATTATCTATCTATTATCTATCATCTATCTATCATGTATTATCTATCATCTATCTATCTATTATCTATCTATTATCTATCTATTATCTATCATCTATCTATTATCTATCATCTATCTATTATCCATCTATTATCTATCATCTATCTATTATCTATCATCTATCTATTATCTATTATCCATCTATTATCTATCATCTATCTATTATCTATCATCTATCTATTATCTATTATCCATCTATTATCTATTATCTATCTATTATCTATTATCCAGCTATTATCTATCATCTATCTATTATCTATCATCTATCTATTATCTATCTATTATCTATCATCTATCTATTATCTATTATCCATCTATTATCTATCTATTATCTATTATCCATCTATTATCTATCATCTATCTATTATCTATCTATTATCTATCAACTATCTATTATCCATCTATTATCTATCATCTATCTATTATCCATCTATTATCTATCATCTATCTATTATCCATCTATTATCTATCATCTATCTATTATCTATCTATTATCTATCATCTATCTATTATCTATCATCTATCTATTATCTATTATCCATCTATTATCTATCATCTATCTATTATCTATCTATTATCTATTATCCATCTATTATCTATCATCTATCTATTATCTATCTATTATCTATCATCTATCTATTATCTATTATCTATCTATTATCTATCATCTATTATCTATCTATTATCTATTATCTATAATCTATTATCTATCATCTATCTATTATCTATCTATTATATATCATCTATCTATTATCCATCTATTATCTATCATCTATCTATTATCCATCTATTATCTATCATCTATCTATTATCCATCTATTATCTATCATCTATCTATTATCTATTATCCATCTATTATCTATCATCTATCTATTATCCATCTATTATCTATCATCTATCTATTATCTATCTATTATCTATCATCTATCTATTATCTATTATCTATCATCTATCTATTATCTATTATCCATCTATTATCTATCTATTATCTATCATCTATCTATTATCCATCTATTATCTATCATCTATCTATTATCTATCAACTATCTATTATCCATCTATTATCTATCATCTATCTATTATCCATCTATTATCTATCATCTATCTATTATCTATTATCCATCTATTATCTATCATCTATCTATTATCCATTATCCATCTATTATCTATCTATTATCCATCTATTATCTATCTATTATCTATCATCTATCTATTATCTATCTATTATCTATCATCGATCTATTATCTATCTATTATCTATCATCTATCTATTATCTATCATCTATCTATTATCTATCATCTATCATCTATCTATTATCTATTATCCATTATCCATCTATTATCTATCTATTATCCATCTATTATCTATCTATTATCTATCATCTATCTATTATCCATCTATTATCTATCATCTATCTATTATCTATCTATTATCTATCATCTATCTATTATCTATTATCTATCTATTATCCATTATCCATCTATTATCTATCTATTATCAATCTATTATCTATCATCTATCTATTATCTATCATCTATCTATTATCTATCTATCTATTATCTATTATCTATCTATTATCTATCATCTATCTATTATCTATTATCCATCTATCATCTATCTATTATCCATTATCCATCTATTATCTATCTATTATCCATCTATTATCTATCTATTATCTATCATCTATCTATCATCTATCTATTATCTATCATCTATCTATTATCTATCATCTATCTATTATCTATTATCCATCTATTATCTATCATCTATCTATTATCTATTATCCATCTATTATCTATCTATTATCAATCTATTATCTATCATCTATCTATTATCTATCATCTATCTATTATCTATCTATTATCTATCTATCTATTATCTATCTATTATCTATCATCTATCTATTATCTATTATCCATCTATCATCTATTTATTATCCATCTATCATCTATCTATCATCTATCTATCATCTATCTATTATCTATCATCTATCTATTATCTATCTATTATCTATCATTGATCTATTATCTATCTATTATCTATCATCTATCTATTATCTATCATCTATTATCTATTATCCATCTATTATCTATCATCTATCTATTATCTATCATCTATTATCTATTATCTATCTATTATCTATCTATTATCTATCTATTATCTATCATCTATTATCTATCATCTATCTATTATCTATCATCTATTATCTATCATCTATCTATTATCTATCTATTATATATCATCTATCTATTATCTATCTATTATCTATCATCTATCTATTATCTATCATCTATCTATTATCCATCTATTATCTATCATCTATCTATTATCTATCTATTATCTATCATCTATCTATTATCTATTATCCATCTATTATCTATCTATTATCTATTATCCATCTATTATCTATCATCTATCTATTATCTATCTATTATCTATCATCTATCTATTATCCATCTCTTATCTATCATCTATCTATTATCCATCTATTATCTATCATCTATCTATTATCTATCTATTATCTATCATCTATCTATTATCTATCATCTATCTATTATCTATTATCTATCATCTATCTATTATCTATCTATTATCTATTATCCATCTATTATCTATCATCTATCTATTATCTATCATCTATCTATTATCTATCTATTATCTATCATCTATCTATTATCTATTATCTATCTATTATCTATCTATTATCTATCATCTATTATCTATCTATTATCTATCTATTATCTAACATCTATTATCTATCATCTATCTATTATCTATCTATTATATATCATCTATCTATTATCCATCTATTATCTATCATGTATCTATTATCTATTATCCATCTATTATCTATCATCTATCTATTATCCATCTATTATCTATCATCTATCTATTATCTATTATCCATCTATTATCTATCATCTATCTATTATCCATCTATTATCTATCATCTATCTATTATCTATCTATTATCTATCATCTATCTATTATCTATTATCTATCTATTATCTATTATCCATCTATTATCTATCTATTATCTATCATCTATCTATTATCCATCTATTATCTATCATCTATCTATTATCTATCAACTATCTATTATCCATCTATTATCTATCATCTATCTATTATCCATCTATTATCTATCATCTATCTATTATCCATCTATTATCTATCATCTATCTATTATCTATTATCCATCTATTATCTATCATCTATCTATTATCTATTATCCATTATCCATCTATTATCTATCTATTATCTATCTATTATCTATCTATTATCTATTATCCATCTATTATCTATCTATTATCTATCATCTATCTATTATCTATCATCGATCTATTATCTATCTATTATCTATCATCTATCTATTATCTATCATCTATCATCTATCTATTATCTATTATCCATTATCCATCTATTATCTATCTATTATCCATCTATTATCTATCTATTATCTATCATCTATCTATTATCCATCTATTATCTATCATCTATCTATTATCTATCTATTATCTATCATCTATCTATTATCTATTATCCATCTATTATCTATCTATTATCTATTATCTATCTATTATCCATTATCCATCTATTATCTATCTATTATCAATCTATTATCTATCATCTATCTATTATCTATCATCTATCTATTATCTATCTATCTATTATCTATTATCTATCTATTATCTATCATCTATCTATTATCCATCTATCATCTATCTATTATCCATTATCCATCTATTATCTATCTATTATCCATCTATTATCTATCTATTATCTATCATCTATCTATTATCCATCTATTATCTATCATCTATCTATTATCTATCATCTATCTATTATCTATTATCCATCTATTATCTATCATCTATCTATTATCCATCTATTATCTATCTATTATCAATCTATTATCTATCATCTATCTATTATCTATCATCTATCTATTATCTATCTATTATCTATCTATCTATTATCTATCTATTATCTATCATCTATCTATTATCTATTATCCATCTATCATCTATCTATTATCTATTATCCATCTATCATCTATCTATCATCTATCTATCATCTATCTATTATCTATCATCTATCTATTATCTATCTATTATCTATCATTGATCTATTATCTATCTATTATCTATCATCTATCTATTATCTATCATCTATCTATTATCTATCATCTATCATCTATCTATTATCCATCTATTATCTATCATCTATCTATTATCTATCATCTATCTATTATCTATTATCTATCTATTATCTATCTATTATCTATCTATTATCTATCATCTATTATCTATCTATTATCTATCATCTATTATCTATCATCTATCTATTATCTATCTATTATATATCATCTATCTATTATCTATCTATTATCTATTATCCATCTATTATCTATCTATTATCTATCATCTATCTATTATCTATCATCTATCTATTATCTATCTATCATCTATCTATTATCTATCTATTATCTATATCTATCTATTATCTATCTATCTATTATCTATCTATCATCTATCTATTATCTATCATCTATCTATTATCTATCTATCATCTATCTATTATCTATCTATCATCTATCTATTATCTATCTATCATCTATATCTATCTATTATCTATCTATTATCTATCTATCATCTATCTATTATCTATCATCTATCTATTATCTATCTATTATCTATCTATCATCTATCTATTATCTATCATCTATCTATCATCTATCTATTATCTATTATCCATCTATTATCTATCTATTATCTATTATCTATCTATTATCCATTATCCATCTATTATCTATCTATTATCAATCTATTATCTATCATCTATCTATTATCTATCATCTATCTATTATCTATTATCTATCTATCTATTATCTATATATTATCTATCATCTATCTATTATCCATCTATCATCTATCTATTATCCATTATCCATCTATTATCTATCTATTATCCATCTATTATCTATCTATTATCTATCATCTATCTATTATCCATCTATTATCTATCATCTATCTATTATCTATCATCTATCTATTATCTATTATCCATCTATTATCTATCATCTATCTATTATCCATCTATTATCTATCTATTATCAATCTATTATCTATCATCTATCTATTATCTATCATCTATCTATTATCTATCTATCTATTATCTATCTATTATCTATCATCTATCTATTATCTATTATCCATCTATCATCTATCTATTATCTATTATCCATCTATCATCTATCTATCATCTATCTATTATCTATCATCTATCTATTATCTATCTATTATCTATCATCGATCTATTATCTATCTATTATCTATCATCTATCTATTATCTATCATCTATCTATTATCTATCATCTATCTATTATCTATTATCCATCTATTATCTATCATCTATCTATTATCTATCATCTATCTATTATCTATTATCTATCTATTATCTATCTATTATCTATCTATTATCTATCATCTATCTATTATCTATCATCTATTATCTATCATCTATCTATTATCTATCTATTATATATCATCTATCTATTATCTATCTATTATCTATTATCCATCTATTATCTATCTATTATCTATCATCTATCTATTATCTATCTATCATCTATCTATTATCTATCTATTATCTATATCTATCTATTATCTATCTATCTATTATCTATCTATCATCTATCTATTATCTATCATCTATCTATTATCTATCTATCATCTATCTATTATCTATCTATCATCTATATCTATCTATTATCTATCTATTATCTATCTATCATCTATCTATTATCTATCATCTATCTATTATCTATCTATTATCTATCTATCATCTATCTATTATCTATCATCTATCTATTATCTATCTATTATCTATCTATTATCTATTATCCATCTATTATCTATCATCTATCTATTATCTATCTATTATCTATTATCCATCTATTATCTATCATCTATCTATCATCTATCTATTATCTATCTATTATCTATCATCTATCTATTATCCATCTATTATCTATCATCTATCTATTATCTATTATCTATCTATTATCTATCTATCATCTATTATCCATCTATTATCTATCATCTATCTATTATCTATCTATTTTCTATCATCTATCTATTATCTATCTATTATCTATCATCTATTATCCATCTATTATCTATCATCTATCTATCATCTATTATCTATCATCTATCTATTATCTATCTATTATCTATCATCTATCTATTATCTATCTATCTATTATCTATCATCTATCTATTATCTATCACCTATCTATTATCTATCATCTATTATCCATCTATTATCTATCATCTATATATTATCTATCTATTATCTATCATCTATCTATTATCTATCTATTATCTATCATCTATTATCCATCTATTATCTATCATCTATCTATTATCTATAATCTATTATCTATCATCTATCTATTATCTATCATCTATTATCTATCATCTATCTATTATCTATCTATTATATATTATCTATCTATTATCTATTATCCATCTATTATCTATCATCTATCTATTATCTATCTATTATCTATCTATTATCTATTATCTATCTATTATCTATCTATTATCTATCATCTATCTATTATCTATCACCTATCTATTATCTATCATCTATTATCCATCTATTATCTATCATCTATATATTATCTATCTATTATCTATCATCTATCTATTATCTATCTATTATCTATCATCTATTATCCATCTATTATCTATCATCTATCTATTATCTATCATCTATTATCTATTATCTATCTATTATCTATCATCTATTATCTATCATCTATCTATTATCTATCTATTATCTATTATCTATCTATTATCTATCTATTATCTATTATCTATCTATTATCTATCTATTATCTATCTATTATCTATCATCTATCTATTATCTATCTATTATCTATCATCTATTATCTATTATCTATCTATTATCTATCATCTATTATCTATCTATTATCTATCTATTATCTATCTATTATCTATCATCTATCTATCATCTATCTATCATCTATTATCTATCTATTATCTATCTATTATCTATTATCTATCTATTATCTATCATCTATCTATTATCTATCTATTATCTATCATCTATCTATTATCTATCATCTATTGTCATGAAAACAACACCCACTCTTGGTTCAGACCTTGCAGCTCTCTGGCGCCCCCTTATCCTGCTGGTCAAACACGGTATTGACAGAGGATAAGCACGGGTGCAGCTGCTCTAATTTATGTCGACTATTGCGGCACGTGATGTGACAGGACGTATATATACCACCAGTTCCTTCCAGGAACGTATATATACCTCCGACCAGCCACCCTCAAACCACAATATCACATAAATACTGGTATACTGCCACCACCGATCGCTTAACAGGTGGATCGGGTACCTGGTAGGTAACGTGAATTAGCGAGTGAGGAACGTGTTTGCTCGACATAGGACAAGAAGAAAGAAACTGGTAAATAATTAATGATTTACTCCCAAAAGGGGGGCAGTGTTTACAAAGTATATACAAGATATTATAAAGGAGACAATTTACATGTATGCATAAACAGTTATTAAAATAAAAGGGATAAGTAATAGCAAAACCTGCTTCACAAGGTGATGGTCTCAGATTCTGTGGGGGGGACGGCTCCCCGGAAATTAGAGGTGATTCTTCTTACGCCGCGTGATGTGCGTGCGTTCGACGTCCCTAAGAAGAATGACCTGAAAATGGCCGATTTGCTTTTTAGTAACAGGGCCAAATTATTAGGAACCGCCCATTTTGTCTACCTCACACGGGGGCTCGGTTTTGTGAAACCGCCCAGCTGCATAGAACATAGAAACCTTCAGATTTCATATCTTGGTGTGGGGGGGTCCCACATCCAAGATGGAGACATCATGTTGGCCGTCACTAATTTTCATGCAGATGGATATTAAACAGGACCTCTCTATGATGCTCAGAAGCTAAGAAACCAATTCCTCGATTTCTGGGGGTATCTCAGTTATGAAAAATATATCATTGTAACCAGGCAGATGTGAACATTCCAAAAATGTGTTCCCTGGATTAGTAACCGTCATGTGCGTTTTTTAAATTCTACATTAACTGTACAAGCTTTTAAACAATGGCAATTTTGGAGGGAATAATCTAGTTTGAGCTAGAAGCTGTGCTACACTGAGAGTTTACGACGCTAATAAAAATTCTTAGGGTGGGGGTCAGCACTGCAGTTCTCTATGTCTTCATACAAATGGATAGGGGGTGGGGGGTTTTTCTTTTTTAAAAACATCTCTCATTTTTTAAAACTCGGGCAAAAATACCTTTTGCCTGACACCTCCCCCTTTTAGACTGCGCTATGGAGGTAGGACCTTCTGGTACTCCTCCAAGCGTATGTCTGGAGGCTCCCCTCGCCGGGACAACCCATCGGCATTGCCATGCTCGCTGCCCTTGCGGTGTTGAACGGTAAAGTCGTACTGCTGGAGGGTGAGGCTCCAGCGTAACAACCTTCCGTTGGCACCTGACATGGTGTGCAGCCAACTCAGGGGGTTGTGGTCAGTCACGACAGTGAAGGGGCGCCCGTACAAGTAAGGCTGTAAGCGGTTGAGGGCTCATACAATGGCCAGGCACTCCTTCTCTATGGTGGAATAGGCCACTTCCCTCGGCAGCAGTTTCCGGCTTAGGTACAACACGGGGTGTTCTTGGTTCCCCGAGTCGACCTGGCTGAGTACAGCACCGAGGCCAAACTCACTGGCGTCGGTCTGTACTAAGAGTGGCCGTGTGCCGTCGACCGCCTTTAGTACAGGAGAGCTGCTCAGGGCAGTCTTCAAAGCCCTAAAGGCCACCTCGCATTCATCCGTCCATTTGACGGAGTGGGGTAGGCTCTTCCTGGTGAGGTCTGTCAAGGGCTTCGCAAGGCTACTATAGTCCTGCACGAAGCGTCTATAGTACCCTGCGGTGCCCAAGAAGGACTGCACCTGCTTCTTGGTCCTGGGGGTGGGCCAGGACACGATAGCGTCCACCTTCCCAGGCTCTGGCTTCAGAGTACCCCCACCTACCCGGTGCCCCAGGTAGTGGACCTCGTTCATGCCCATCTGGCACTTTCCCGGATTGATGGTCAAGCCCGCCTGGTGAATGCGCCTGAGCACCTGCTGCAGATGCTCGAGGTGATCCTCCCAGGTGGGACTGAAGATGGCAATGTCATCCAGGTACGCCACTGCGTACCTCTCCAGTCCCTGGAGCAGGTGGTTGACCATTCGCTGGAACGTGGCACGGGCATTTTTCATGCCGAAGGGCATGACCGTGGATTCATACAATCCGAAGGGGGTGATAAAGGCGGACTTCTCCTGGGCCCCGGGGCTCAAGGGAATCTGCCAATATCCCCGACTCAAATCCATAATGGAGAGATAGCTCGCGCTGGCTAACCGCTCCAGCAGCTCCTCAATGCGTGGCATTGGTTGTGCGTCAGAGGCGGTGATAGCGTTGAGCCCCCTGTAGTCCACACAGAACCGGGTGGTCCGGTCCTTCTTAGGCACCAGGACTACAGGTGAGGCCCACGCGCTCTTGGACCGCTTAATCACCCCCAACTGCAGCATCTCCTCGACCTCCTGGCGCATGACATGCTGCACCTCGTCGGAGATTCGATAGGCTGTCCGCCGGAGTGGGGCATGATTCCCGGTGTCCACTTCATGGACCGCCACTTCAGTCCTGCCAGGCAGGTTGGTGAACACTGCTTGGAAGGGTTTCAGCACTGCTTGCATCTGAGACCTCTGGTCTGCGGATAGCAAGTCGCTTAGCTCTACATCCTCTAGGGACCCGCTGGCCTTCGCTTGGGCGAGCATGTCCAAGAGGGGGTCATCCTCCCCATCCTCGGGCAGGTTGCAGACCGGTAGGACGCAGGTTCCACGTTCTTGATGAGCCTTCATCATATTAACGTGAAACGCCTTCCGCCTACCCCGCTCGTGGTCCAGTGTGATCACGTAGGTGACCGGGTTGAGCTGTTGGTGAATGACGTACGGGCCTTCCCAAGCCGCCTGAAGCTTGTCCTTTGGTACGGGGACCAGCACCCACACCTTCTGACCCACCTGGTAGGTCCGTTCTCGGGCGTTCTGGTCGTACCAATGCTTCTGGTCAGCCTGGGCTTGCGCCATGTTGTTATGCACCAACTGCGTCAAGGTCTGCATCTTGTCACGGAAGCGCATGACATACTCCACGATGGACACTCCTGGGGAGCTCGGCTCTTCTTCCCAGAATTCCCTTATCAACCCAAGGGGTCCTCGGACACGCCTGCCATACAGGAGCTCAAAGGGGGAGAACCCCGTCGAGGCCTGTGGAACCTCTCTGTAAGCAAATAGCAGGTGTGGGAGGTAACGCTCCCAGTCGCGACCCTGGGTCTCAACCAGCATTTTTAACATCTGTTTGAGGGTACTGTTGAATCGCTCACACAAACCATTGGTCTGTGGGTGATACGCACTCGATACCAAATGCTGCACCTGCATTTTCTTACATAGGGCCTCCATTAAGCGTGACATGAACTGAGTCCCCTGGTCGGTAAGCATCTCCCTGGGAAATCCTACTCGCGAAAAGATGGCCAAGAGGGCGTCCGCCACCTTATCCGCCCTAATTGAGGACAGGGCTACTGCCTCCGGATACCGGGTAGCATAGTCTACCACGGTAAGGATGAATCGTTTTCCAGAGCTGCTGGGTATGGCCAGTGGTCCCACAATGTCCACAGCAATCCTCTGGAAAGGCTCCTCTATCACTGGCAAAGAGATCAGGGGGGCTTTGGGGGCCGGCCCTGACTTTCCCACTCTTTGACACGTGGTACAGGATCGACAGTAGTTCACCACATCTGTCCTCATTTTGGGCCAATAAAAGTGATGAGACAGCCGGGCCTTGGTTTTGCTGACCCCCAAGTGTCCAGCGAGTGGAATTTCATGGGCGATCCGCAACAACTCATCCCTGAATTGGTAGGGGACGACCAGCTGTCTTTCCCTCAGCCACTCCTGTTGGGGTGTACAGGGAACTGTCTCCCGGTACAACCTCCCTTGGTCCCAGAATACCCTCTCCTTATCCGACTCGGAGGTGGGTTTCTCCGCGAGGCTCCTTAACGTCTCCAGGCTAGCATCTGAGTGCAGAGCTGCCTGAAACTCCTGGCTGGAGGAAGCCAGAAGTGAGGTTAAGGCCACGTCCTCACTGGGACCCTCTGGGACCGGCTCTGGGTCCATACCTGATTCAGTTATTCCTCTGTTCGAGGAGGGTCCAGAAGGCAGGGCGTTACTTGCGTTCTGGGCACTCTGACTGCGGGTAACAGCGGCTATATAGGCCGTCTCCCCGGGGAATAACCCCGTCTCATTAGCCTGCGAGGCCATGAGAACTACTTCTCCATCATCCTCCATTACCTCAGGCACAGTGCTACGTATGGGGCAGCGACTATCAGCCAGGTCACCTTCTGTTGTGACACTGGTCACTGGCACAGCACCACCTGCTTCATGGTCCTCGTGCCTCTCCCCATTACCCTTGGCACTGACATTTGCTCCGGCTAGGGGATCCTCAGCAACAACACCCCGCAGAGTGACATGGCTGAGTTCTCCTGTACCTTCCAAGACAACAACATCATCATCATCATCATCATCCTCATCATCATCATCATCAGGTAAAGCATTGACATTCATAGTATCAGTATTAACCTTACCAACCGCATCAGATCGGGGAGGGGTGTCAGGGACATAATAAGCAAACATCCTCCCCAAATCAGTTCCCAACAAAACATTTGCAGGTAGGTTTTTGGATACTCCCACTTCCTTCACCCCACTCCCCGCACCCCAATCAATAAAAACCCGGGCCATGGGCAAGGGGCATCGGACGCCCCCATTCCCAGTGACAGTCAGGGTCTTTCCTGGAATAAGCGCTTCAGGGGACACCAGTTCGGGTCGGATGAGGGTTCGTTCGGCCCCCGTGTCCTTGAGGCCTACAGTGAGAGTGTTCCCCACCCTGACAGACTGAAAGTTTTCACAGGCCCTCCCAACCGGCCCACCCACCAAAAGAACTGAGGCATTAGGCCCTGGGGCCTTGGATGGGGGGTTCTTCCTCTGCTTCTCTGGGCAAGTGGCGCTGAGATGACCAGTCTGGTTGCAGGAATAACACCTGCGGGCATCGGATGCAGGCAGGGCCTTGGCAATGGGAAAAAGGCCTCCGGAAGGTCGGCTGGCAGGGGCAGGGATGGTGGTTGATGGCTTACCCCCTTTCCAGCTGGCGACGACCGGCTTCCGCACCTCTGGTCTCCGGTTAGCCTCGTAGGTGTCTGCGATCTGCGCTGCTTTATTGGCATCAGGTGGCTCCCGATCCATCACGAACTGCCGTACCTCAGTCGGACACAGATGCAGGAACTGGTCTTTCACCATCAGGTCCTTTAGCTGCTCAAAGGTGGTCGCTGACAGTCCTTGGATCCACTGCTCAAAGTTGGTTCTGAGCCCGTCTACCACATCACGGTAGGTGTCCTGTGGTCCACGTTGGAGGGTTCTGAATTTTTTCCGGTAAACCTCCGGAGTCAGCTGGTACTTTTTTATCAGGGCCTGCTTGACGGCCTCATAGTCTCCATCCTGCTCTCGAGGGAGGGAAGCAAACACCTCCAAAGCTTTTCCTCGGAGCCCTGGAGTCAAATATCTTGCCCATTGGTCGATGGGCAGCTGATACTGCCTGCAGGCCTTTTCAAAGCCTCGCAGAAATGTGTCCAAGTCCCCATCCTTTTCCATCACAGGGAAGTGCTCAGGACGAGGTTTAAAGCAGCTGGCACTGTTGGACTCACGGGTCTGCGTAGAGGGCGACTCCTTCTGAATCCGGGCTAGCTCCAGCTGGTGTTGTCGGTCAGCTTGGGCTCGTCGCTCAGCAGCCTCTCGGTCAGCTTGGGCTTGTCGCTCAGCCCGCTCCTGGAATTTCAGGATCAGCTGCAGTCGTCCATCATGATCGTCTGTGGCGAGCTCCTCCAAGGCCATCTGCAGGTGGGGGTCCACACTACCCTGGTTGCGGGTATGGCTGGCAATCACCGGTTGGACCCCGGCAGCAGCGCCATCCGGGCCTTGGCTGGCCGCCCCCTCATCAGGGCTCTGCTGTCGGACGGGCTCTGCAGCATCTTGTAACAGTTCAGAAATCATTTGTTCTTTGCTTTTGCCGTGGGGGTCAATGCCTTTGATTATACATATTCCAATAAGAGTGTCCTTTTTCTGCTGGTGATACCAGGACTCCCCAACTACGACCATGATCACCAAAATAAAAATAGAAAAGAAAAATCGAAGAAGGGTAGGGGTAACTGCTACACATACAGTATTGTCTCAGATCTAATAAACACTGAGTTCGATCTTCAAAACTTTTGTGCAAGTTTTTAGTGAGAGGAATGATTGCTCAAACCCGATCACTAATGTCCTATGATCCCACCGCTTGCCACCAATTTGTCATGAAAACAACACCCACTCTTGGGTCAGACCTTGCAGCTCTCTGGCGCCCCCTTATCCTGCTGGTCAAACACGGTATTGACAAAGGATAAGCACGGGTGCAGCTGCTCTAATTTATGTCGACTATTGCGGCACGTGATGTGACAGGACGTATATATACCACCAGTTCCTTCCAGGAACGTATATATACCTCCGACCAGCCACCCTCAAACCACAATATCACATAAATACTGGTATACTGCCACCACCGATCGCTTAACAGGTGGATCGGGTACCTGGTAGGTAACGTGAATTAGCGAGTGAGGAACGTGTTTGCTCGACATAGGACAAGAAGAAAGAAACTGGTAAATAATTAATGATTTACTCCCAAAAGGGGGGCAGTGTTTACAAAGTATATACAAGATATTATAAAGGAGACAATTTACATGTATGCATCAACAGTTATTAAAATAAAAGGGATAAGTAATAGCAAAACCTGCTTCACAAGGTGATGGTCTCAGATTCTGTGGGGGGGACGGCTCCCCGTAAATTAGAGGTGATTCTTCTTACGCCGCGTGATGTGCGTGCGTTCGACGTCCCTAAGAAGAATGACCTGAAAATGGCCGATTTGCTTTTTAGTAACAGGGCCAAATTATTAGGAACCGCCCATTTTGTCTACCTCACACGGGGGCTCGGTTTTGTGAAACCGCCCAGCTGCATAGAACATAGAAACCTTCAGATTTCATATCTTGGTGTGAGGGGGTCCCACATCCAAGATGGAGACATCATGTTGGCCGTCACTAATTTTCATGCAGATGGATATTAAACAGGACCTCTCTATGATGCTCAGAAGCTAAGAAACCAATTCCTCGATTTCTGGGGGTATCTCAGTTATGAAAAATATATCATTGTAACCAGGCAGATGTGAACATTCCAAAAATGTGTTCCCTGGATTAGTAACCGTCATGTGCGTTTTTTAAATTCTACATTAACTGTACAAGCTTTTAAACAATGGCAATTTTGGAGGGAATAATCTAGTTTGAGCTAGAAGCTGTGCTACACTGAGAGTTTACGACGCTAATAAAAATTCTTAGGGTGGGGGTCAGCACTGCAGTTCTCTATGTCTTCTTACAAACGGATAGGGGGTGGGGGGGTTTTCTTTTTTAAAAACATCTCTCATTTTTTAAAACTCGGGCAAAAATACCTTTTGCCTGACATCTATCTATTATCTATCTATCATCTATTATCTATCTATTATCTATCATCTATCTATTATCTATCATCTATCTATTATCTATTATCTATCTATCATCTATCTATTATCTATCATCTATCTATTATCTATCTATCATCTATCTATTATCTATCATCTATCTATTATCTATCTATTATCTATCATCTATCTATTATCTATCTATTATCTATCTATCTATTATCTATCTATCATCTATCATCTATCTATTATCTATCTATCATCTATTATCTATCTATTATCTATCATCTATCTATTATCTATCTATTATCTATCATCTATCTATTATCTATTATCCATCTATTATCTATCATCTATCTATTATCTATCTATTATCTATTATCTATCATCTATCTATTATCCATCTATTATCTATCATCTATCTATTATCTATCTATTATCTATCTATCATCTATTATCCATCTATTATCTATCATCTATCTATTATCTATCTATTTTCTATCATCTATCTATTATCTATCATCTATCTATTATCTATCATCTATTATCCATTATCTATCATCTATCTATTATCTATCTATTATCTATTATCCATCTATTATCTATCATCTATCTATTATCTATCTATTATCTATCATCTATCTATTATCTATTATCTATCTATTATCTATTATCTATCTATTATCTATCATCTATTATCTATCTATTATCTATCTATTATCTATCATCTATTATCTATCATCTATCTATTATCTATCTATTATATATCATCTATCTATTATCTATCTATTATCTATCATCTATCTATTATCTATCTATTATCTATTATCCATCTATTATCTATCATCTATCTATTATCTATCTATTATCTATCATCTATCTATTATCTATTATCTATCTATTATCTATTATCTATCTATTATCTATCATCTATTATCTATCTATTATCTATCTATTATCTATCATCTATTATCTATAATCTATCTATTATCTATCTATTATATATCATCTATCTATTATCTATCTATTATCTATTATCCATCTATTATCTATCTATTATCTATTATTTATCTATTATCTATCTATTATCTATTATCTATCTATTATCTATCTATTATCTATCATCTATCTATCATCTATCTATTATCTATCTATTATCTATCTATTATCTATCATCTATCTATTATCTATCTATCATCTATCTATTATCTATCTATTATCTATCATCTATCTATTATCTATCTATCATCTATCTATTATCTATCTATTATCTATCATCTATCTATTATCTATCATCTATCTATTATCTATTATCCATCTATTATCTATCATCTATCTATTATCTATCTATTATCTATCATCTATCTATTATCTATCTATTATCTATCTATTATCTATTATCTATCTATTATCTATCTATTATCTATCTATTATCTATTATCCATCTATTATCTATCTATCATCTATTATCTATCTATTATCTATCATCTATTATCTATCATCTATCTATTATCTATCTATTATATATCATCTATCTATTATCTATCTATTATCTATTATCCATCTATTATCTATCATCTATCTATTATCTATTATCCATCTATTATCTATCATCTATCTATTATCTATCATCTATCTATTATCTATTATCTATCTATTATCTATCATCTATTATCTATTTATCTATTATCTATTATCTATCTATTATCTATCTATTATATATCATCTATCTATTATCTATCTATTATCTATTATCCATCTATTATCTATCATCTATCTATTATCTATCTATTATCTATCATCTATCTATTATCTATCTATTATCTATATATTATCTATATCTATCTATTGTCTATCATCTATCTACTATCTATTATCTATCTATTATCTATCATCTATCTATTATCTATCATCTATCTATTATCTATCTATTATCTATTATCTTTCTATTATTTATCATCTATCTATTATCTATCTATTATCTATCTATCATCTATCTATCATCTATCTATTATCTATCATCTATCTATTATCTATCTATTATCTATATCTATCTATTATCTATCTATCATCTATCTATTATCTATTATCTATCTATCATCTATCTATTATCTATCATCTATCTATTATCTATCTATTATCTATTATCTATCTATTATCTATCTATTATCTATATCTATCTATTATCTATCTGTCATCTATCTATTATCTATCTATCATCTATCTATTATCTATTATCTATCTATTATCTATCATCTATCTATTATCTATCTATTATCTATGTATTATCTATATCTATCTATTATCTATCTATCATCTATCTATTATCTATTATCTATCATCTATCTATCATCTATCTATTATCTATCTATCTATTATCTATCTATTATCTATTATCTGTCTGTTATCTATCATCTATTATCTATCTATTATCTATCTATCATCTATTATCTATTATCTATCTATCATCTATGTATTATCTATCATCTATCTATTATCTATCATCTATCTATCATCTATCTATCATCTATCTATTATTTATCTATCATTTACTGTATTATCTATCTATTATCCATCTATTATCTATTATCTATCTATTATCTATCTATCATCTATTATCTATCTATTATCTATCTATCATCTATTATCTATCTATTATCTATCTATTATCTATTATCTATCTATCATCTATCTATCATCTATCATCTATCTATTTTCTATCTATCATCTATCTATTATTTATCTATCTATTATCTATCTATTATCTATCATCTATCTATTATCTATTATCTATCTATTATCTATTATCCATCTATTATCTATCATCTATCTATCATCTATCATCTATCTAATATCTATCTATTATCTATCATCTATCTATCATCTATCTATTATCTATTATCCATCTATTATCTATCATCTATCTATCATCTATCTATTATCTATCATCTATCTATTATCTATCTATTATCTATCATCTATCTATTATCTATCATCTATCTATTATCTATTATCCATCTATTATCTATCATCTATCATCTATCTATTATCTATCTATTATCTATCTATTATCTATTATCTATCTATTATCTATCATCTATTATCTATTATCTATCTATTATCTATCTATTATCTATTATCTATCTATTATCTATCTATTATATATCATCTATCTATTATCTATCTATCATCTATCATCTATCTATTATCTATCTATTATCTATCATCTGTCTATTATCTATCTATTATCTATCTATTATCTATATCTATCTATTATCTATCATCTATCTACTATCTATTATCTATCTATCATCTATCTATTATCTATCATCTATCTATTATCTATCTATTATCTATCATCTATCTATCAGCTATCTATCATGTATCTATTATCTATCTATTATCTATTATCTTTCTATTATTTATCATCTATCTATTATCTATCTATTATCTATCTATCATCTATCTATCATCTATCTATCATCTATCTATTATCTATCTATTTATCTATTATCTATATCTATCTATTATCTATCTATCATCTATCTATTATCTATTATCTATCTATCATCTATCTATTATCTATCATCTATCTATTATCTATCTATTATCTATCTATTATCTATTATCTATCTATTATCTATATCTATCTATTATCTATCTGTCATCTATCTATTATCTATTATCTATCTATTATCTATCATCTATCTATTATCTATCTATTATCTATCTATTATCTATGTATTATCTATATCTATCTATTATCTATCTATCAACTATCTATTATCTATCTATTATCTATCATCTATCTATCATCTATCTATTATCTATCTATTATCTATCATCTGTCTATTATCTATCATCTATTATCTATCTATTATCTATCTATCATCTATTATCTATTATCTATCTATCATCTATGTATTATCTATCATCTATCTATTATCTATCATCTATCTATCATCTATCATCTATCTATTATTTATCTATCATCTACTGTATTATCTATCTATTATCCATCTATTATCTATTATCTATCTATTATCTATCTATTATCTATCTATCATCTATTATCTATCTATTATCTATCTATTATCTATTATCTATCTATCATCTATTATCTATATATTATCTATCATCTATCTATTATCTATCTATCATCTATTATCTATCTATTATCTATCTATTATCTATTATCTATCATCTATCTATCATCTATCATCTATCTATTATCTATCTGTCATCTATCTATTATTTATCTATCCATTATCTATCTATTATCTATCATCTATCTATTATCTATTATCCATCTATTATCTATCATCTATCTATCATCTATCATCTATCTATTATCTATCTATTATCTATCATCTATCTATTATCCATCTATTATCTATCATCTATTATCTATCTATCATCTATCTATTATCTATTATCCATCTAGTATCTATCATCTATCTATCTATCATCTATCTATCATCTATCTATTATCTATCATCTATCTATTATCTATCTATTATCTATCATCTATCTATTATCTATCTATTATCTATCATCTATCTATTATCTATCATCTATCTATTATCTATTATCCATCTATTATCTATCATCTATCTATTATCTATTATCTATCTATTATCTATCTATTATCTATCATCTATTATCTATTATCTATCTATTATCTATCTATTATCTATTATCTATCTATTATCTATCTATTATATATCATCTATCTATTATCTATCTATTATCTATTATCCATCTATTATCTATCATCTATCTATTATCTATCTATTATCTATCATCTATCTATTATCTATCTATTATCTATATCTATCTATTATCTATCATCTATCTACTATCTATTATCTATCTATCATCTATCTATTATCTATCATCTATCTATTATCTATCTATTATCTATCTATCATCTATCTATTATCTATCATCTATCTATCAGCTATCTATCATGTATCTATTATCTATCTATTATCTATTATCTTTCTATTATTTATCATCTATCTATTATCTATCTATTATCTATCTATCATCTATCTATCATCTATCTATCATCTATCTATTATCTATTATCTATCTTATCTATCTATTATCTATATCTATCTATTATCTATCTATCATCTATCTATTATCTATTATCTATCTATCATCTATCTATTATCTATCATCTATCTATTATCTATCTATTATCTATTATCTATCTATTATCTATTATCTATCTATTATCTATCTGTCATCTATCTATTATCTATCTATCATCTATCTATTATCTATCTATTATCTATCATCTATCTATTATCTATCTATTATCTATCTATTATCTATGTATTATCTATCTATCATCTATCTATTATCTATCTATTATCTATCATCTATCTATTATCTATCATCTATCTATTATCTATTATCCATCTATTATCTATCATCTATCATCTATCTATTATCTATCTATTATCTATCTATTATCTATCTATTATCTATTATCTATCTATTATCTATCATCTATTATCTATTATCTATCTATTATCTATCTATTATCTATCTATTATCTATTATCTATCTATTATCTATCTATTATATATCATCTATCTATTATCTATCTATCATCTATCATCTATCTATTATCTATCTATTATCTATCATCTATCTATTATCTATCTATTATCTATCTATTATCTATATCTATCTATTATCTATCATCTATCTACTATCTATTATCTATCTATCATCTATCTATTATCTATCATCTATCTATTATCTATCTATTATCTATCTATCATGTATCTATTATCTATCTATTATCTATTATCTTTCTATTATTTATCATCTATCTATTATCTATCTATTATCTATCTATCATCTATCTGTCATCTATCTATCATCTATCTATTATCTATTATCTATCTATTATCTATCTATTATCTATATCTATCTATTATCTATCTATCATCTATCTATTATCTATTATCTATCTATCATCTATCTATTATCTATCATCTATCTATTATCTATCTATTATCTATCTATTATCTATCTATTATCTATTATCTATCTATTATCTATATCTATCTATTATCTATCTGTCATCTATCTATTATCTATTATCTATCTATTATCTATCATCTATCTATTATCTATCTATTATCTATCTATTATCTATGTATTATCTATATCTATCTATTATCTATCTATCAACTATCTATTATCTATCTATTATCTATCATCTATCTATCATCTATCTATTATCTATCTATTATCTATCTATTATCTATCATCTGTCTATTATCTATCATCTATTATCTATCTATTATCTATCTATCATCTATTATCTATTATCTATCTATCATCTATGTATTATCTATCATCTATCTATTATCTATCATCTATCTATCATCTATCATCTATCTATTATTTATCTATCATCTACTGTATTATCTATCTATTATCCATCTATTATCTATTATCTATCTATTATCTATCTATTATCTATCTATCATCTATTATCTATCTATTATCTATCTATTATCTATTATCTATCTATCATCTATTATCTATATATTATCTATCATCTATCTATTATCTATCTATCATCTATTATCTATCTATTATCTATCTATTATCTATTATCTATCATCTATCTATCATCTATCATCTATCTATTATCTATCTGTCATCTATCTATTATTTATCTATCCATTATCTATCTATTATCTATCATCTATCTATTATCTATTATCTATTATCCATCTATTATCTATCATCTATCTATCATCTATCATCTATCTATTATCTATCTATTATCTATCATCTATCTATTATCCATCTATTATCTATCATCTATTATCTATCATCTATCATCTATCTATCATCTATCTATTATCTATTATCCATCTAGTATCTATCATCTATCTATCATCTATCTATCATCTATCTATTATCTATCATCTATCTATTATCTATCTATTATCTATCATCTATCTATTATCTATCTATTATCTATCATCTATCTATTATCTATCATCTATCTATTATCTATTATCCATCTATTATCTATCATCTATCTATTATCTATTATCTATCTATTATCTATCTATTATCTATCATCTATTATCTATTATCTATCTATTATCTATCTATTATCTATTATCTATCTATTATCTATCTATTATATATCATCTATCTATTATCTATCTATTATCTATTATCCATCTATTATCTATAATCTATCTATTATCTATCTATTATCTATCATCTATCTACTATCTATTATCTATCATCTATCTATTATCTATCATCTATCTATCATCTATCTATTATCTATCATCTATCTATCAGCTATCTATCATGTATCTATTATCTATCTATTATCTATTATCTTTCTATTATTTATCATCTATCTATTATCTATCTATTATCTATCTATCATCTATCTATCATCTATCTATCATCTATCTATTATCTTTTATCTATCTTATCTATCTATTATCTATATCTATCTATTATCTATCTATCATCTATCTATTATCTATTATCTATCTATCATCTATCTATTATCTATCATCTATCTATTATCTATCTATTATCTATTATCTATCTATTATCTATTATCTATCTATTATCTATCTGTCATCTATCTATTATCTATCATCTATCTATTATCTATCTATTATCTATCATCTATCTATTATCTATCTATTATCTATCTATTATCTATGTATTATCTATATCTATCTATTATCTATCAACTATCTATTATCTATCTATTATCTATCATCTATCTATCATCTATCTATTATCTATCTATTATCTATCTATTATCTATCATCTGTCTATTATCTATCATCTATTATCTATCTATTATCTATCTATCATCTATTATCTATTATCTTTCCATCATCTATGTATTATCTATCATCTATCTATTATCTATCATCTATCTATCATCTATCATCTATCTATTATTTATCTATCATCTACTGTATTATCTATCTATTATCTATTATCTATCTATTATCTATCTATCATCTATTATCTATCTATTATCTATTTATCTATTATCTATCTATTATCTATCTATTATCTATCTATTATTTATCTATCTATTATCTATCTATTATCTATTATCTATCTATTATCTATTATTTATCTATTATCTATCATCTATCTATTATCTATCTATTATAATCTATCTATTATCTATCATCTATCTATTATCTATTATTTATCTATTATCTATCTATTATCTATCTATCTAAAAGATAATGGAGCAGCGCAGAAGAATGTACAATTAAGGGTGCAAAGCTAAAATATAAAGAAAACAGTGGACTTTTAATTGGCCCATGTTGTAACGTTCACAGAACCTTGAGAAAAGTTGCCACATGGGTTAACTAAAAGCCCACTTTTTTCTTTATATTTGTTGGAGTGCTGCCTTTCTTTATTATTATATAATATGTATCTATCTTCATACTGTATCTATCTATCTAATAAGATATAAAAAATAATGAGCCCCCCCCCACCACAAAAAAAAAAGAAATAATATAATAGCACATGTTACCGAGGTTGTTCACGGTTCGGCCAACCTCGTTTCAATCACTATGTTTCCCCCTTGTAAAATAATAACACACTCCCCTCCGGTTCCAGTGCCGCTCCAGTGATGTCAGCACTGGCTCTCCCGGGGCTGTGTGACATTATGTCACACGATCCCTGTGGCCAATCAGTGGCCACTTCACTTTCCCTGCCGTCAGATGTAACTGACATCTGGAGTAAATGAGACCTTGTCCGAAGGTGGAGAGAGTGGAGGGCCCCGATGCAAGATTTCAACCCCCCATATATATGGACTTTATAGTTGACGTCGCCAACCTTTTCAACTATTTCATAGGGGCCCTGCCACTTGGCCAGGAATTGGTCTCCACTCTAGGTACCAGCAGCAGTAATCGATCCCCAGCGTTGAAGTGTCTCACTCTCGCCCAGGGCCGCCATCATGGCATTACTACCCAGAGGGGCCCAGACTGAGGTCCCCCTCTTCTGCTCACTGGGCCCCAGCGACAGTATTTTACTGATTTATTGCTGTGCGGGAAGCTTCCTGCACAGCAATAGTTAACAGCCGCCAGCCAATCACAGGCCGGCAGCTGATGTCAGCACGCACATTGCCTGCGTATGACGTCACTCATGTGCCAGTGACGGCGCCTCGGATGATGGGACAGCCGAGCGCCAATGGACCGTGGCAAGGTAAGGAGAAACTTTTTTTTACTCTTTTGGTAAAGCCGCATCATGGGGGCAGGATGGAGACAAATGGGGGCAGAATGGAGACAAATGGGGGCAGGATGGAGACACGGGGGCAGGATGGAGACAAATGGGGGCAGGATAGAGACATTGGGGCAGGATGGAGACAAATGGGGGCAGTATGAAGACAAATGGGGGCAGGATGAAGACCAATGGGGGCAGGATGAAGACCAATGGGGGCAGGATGGAGACATTGGGGCAGGATGGAGACAAATGGGGGCAGGATGGAGACATGGAGGCAGGATTGAGACATGGGGGCAGAATGGAGACAAATGGGGGCAGGATGGAGACAAATGGGGCAGGATGGGAGACAAATGGGGGCATGATTGAGACATGGTGGCAGGATGGAGACAAATGGGGGCAGGATGGAGACATGGGGACAGGATGGAGACAAATGGGGGCAGGATGGAGACAAATGGCATGATTGAGACATGGTGGCGGGATTGAGACATGAGGAAAAAAATGGGGACATGGGGGCAGGATGGAGACAAATGGGGGCAGGATGAAGACAAATGGGGGCAGGATGGAGACATGGGGGCAAGATGGATACATGGGGGCAGGATGGACAAATGGGGGCAGGATGGAGACAAATGGGGGCAGGATGGAGACAAATGGGGGCAGGATGGAGACATGGAGGCAGGATGGAGACAAATGGGGCAGGATGGAGACAAATGGTGGCATGATTGAGACATGGTGGCCGGATGGAGACATGGGGGCAGGATGGAGACAAATGGGGGCAGGATGGAGACAAATGGGGGCAGGATGGAGAAATGGGGGCAGGATGGAGACAAATGGGGGCAGGATGAAGACATGGGGTAGGATGGAGACATGGGGGCAGGATGGAGACAAATGGGGGCAGGATGGAGACAAATGGGGAAAGGATGGAGACATGGGGGCAGGATGGAGACATGGGGGCAGGATGGAGACAAATGGGGGCAGGATGGAGACAAATGGGGGCATGATTGAGACATGGGGGCAGGATTGAGACATGGGGGCAGGATTGAGACATGAGGACAAAATTTAGACATGGGGGCAGGATGGAGACAAAAGGGGGCAGAATGGACTCATCAGGGCAGGATGTGGGACATTATTACTGTAATTATGGATATTATTACTGCTGTGATGTATTTTATTTTTGAGGATACTGTTTTCAGTGAGGGGGGTCCTGTTACTGTTCAGGGCGACACTATGTCGCTTTTATTCTTAATCTGATGTAGTGTAGAAGTTGGGGGAAAAATGGGGAATGTGCTCTGAAAGCGATGCTCTAGATCAGTGGTCCCCAACCTTTTTGCACCGGGACCGGCTTCAAGTAAGATGATTTTTCAATGGCCCGGCAGGGCGGGGCAGGGCTTCGGTCATAAGGCGGCGGGGTAATGGAGGAGGCTCCCTTTAACACAGTGTAGTGGCTACAGTGTCGTGGCTCCTGGCATAGCTCCTGGCGGGGACCTGGACTACAATGTAGACCAGGTCCCCGACAGGAGTTATGCCAGGAGCCACAACACTGTGGCCAGATCACCAACCCACTAAACCCTACATAATGTGCTGTGCCGAGAGCTGAGTCACTGAGGCCAGCCCACTTCCCCGCCCCGTCACGCCCTGCAGCAGCGGGCAGCATTCACCCCACACAGTATGCTCTGAGCCGCCGCAGAGCACACTGTCAGTGATTAGTGATGGTCTGCAGCGGTGCTGCGGACCGGTAAAAAAAAAAACAAAGGCCCTGTCCTGTTCCGCGGACCGGTGGTTGGGGATCCCTGCTCTAGATAACTGTTATTTCATGCAGAGACTAGTCCTGGCTGGAAGAAGTGATGGCGGTCTGCACTGGCTGGAAGAAGTGATGAAAAGCGAAGATGAAGGACTTCAACTAGAGACGTCACCGGTAATCCCTGTATTACCTGTACACTGACACTACACACAGTACACTATGTGCAGAGTTCAAGTGTATAATGTCACTTATGGAAATATTAGTATTGTGTTTTTTATTAATGATCAGTATTGTAGTATTCGGTCACTATGTGGTAGTAATATGTGGTCTGGTCACATGGTGTGGTGGTATTTATCCCTTGCATATGGTATTATTCGATCACTATGTGGTCTGGTCATGGTGTGCCGGTATTTGTTCCTCGTATGTGGTACTATTCAGTAACTATGTGGTGGTAATATGTGGTCTGGTCATGGTGTGGTGGTATTTATCCCTTGTATGTGGTATTATTCAGTCACTATGTAGTGGTAATATGTGGCCTGGTCATGGTGTGACGGTATTTGTTCCTTGTATGTGGTATTATTCGGTCACTATGTGGTGGTAATATGTGGTCTGGCCATGGTGTGGCGGTATTTGTCCCTTGTATGTGGTATTATTCGGTCACTATGTGGTGGTAATATGTGGTCTGATCATGGTGTGACGAATTTGTCCCTTGTGTGTGATATTATTGGTCATTTTAAAGCATTTATGTGAGACATTCCCTTAAAAAAAAATTAATAAAAAATATACCTTAAAGGGAATCTGTCACCACTTTGGAGTTATCAGTCCTCTACTATGGGCATACAGGGTATAGAAAAGTAAATCTATATATACCTGTATGGCCCATAGTAGAGGTCTGATTGCAGAGAAATCTGTTTTTAGAAACTCCACTTTTCACAGGCTTGGCGTCAGGGGGACGCCAAGAAATCCCCGCCTAAACACGTGGTCAAAATTGTTGTTACCCCTCGTTTAATGAAAGAAAAACCCACAATGGTCACAGAAATAACTTGAATCTGACAAAAGTAATAATAAATTAAAAATCTTTGAAAATGAGCAAATGAAAGTCAGACATTGCTTTTCTGCTTCCACGGAAGTTTTAAACAAATTAAACTCATGAAATCGGCCTGGACAGAAATGATGGGACCCCTGAAAATAATGTGACAAAAGGGACATGTTAAATCAAGTTGTGTCCACTAATTAGCATCACAGGTGTCTACAATCTTGTAATCAGTCAGTGGCCTGTATATAGGACTACAGATACTCACTGTGCTGTATATAGAGCTACAGATACTCACTGTGCCTGTATATAGGGCTCCAGATACTCACTGTGCTATTTGGTGACATGGTGTGTACCACACTCAACATGGACCAGAGGAAGCAAAGGAAAGAGTTGTCTCAGGAGATTAGAAAGAAAATTATAGACAAGCATGTTAAAGGTAAAGGTTATAAGACCATCTCCAAGCAGCTTGATGTTCCTGTGACTACAGTTGCACATATTATTCAGAAATTTATGATCCATGGGACTGTAGCCAACCTCCCTGGACGTGGCCGCAGGAGGAAAATTGATGACAAATCAAAGAGACGGATAATACGAATGGTAACAAAAGAGCCCAGGAAAACTTCTAAAGAGATTAAAGGTGAACTTCAAGCTCAAGGAACATCAGTGTCAGATCACACCATCTGTCGTTGTTTGATCCAAAGTGGACTTCATCTGAGACGAACAAGGAGAACACCATTGTTGAAAAAATATCATAAAAAAGCCAGACTGGAATTTGCCAAACTACATGTTGACAAGCCACAAAGCTTCTGGTAGAATGTGCTATGGACAGATGAGACAAAAATGGAAGTTTTTGGCAAGGCACATCAGCTCTATATTCACAGATGGAAAAATGAAGCATATCAAGAAAAGAACACTGTCCCTACTGTGAAACATGGTGGAGGCTCTGTTATGTTCTGGTTCTTCTTTGCTGCATCTGGCACAGGGTGTCTTGAATCTGTGCAGGGTACAATGAAATCTCAAGACTATCAAGGGATTCTAGAGAGAAATGTGCTGCCCAGTGTCAGAAAGCTTGGTCTCAGTCGCAGGTCATGGGTCTTGCAACAGGATAATGACCCAAAACACACAGCTGAAAACACCCAAGAATGGCTAAGAGGAAAACATTGGACTATTCTGAAGTGGCCTTCTATGAGCCCTGACCTAAATCCTATGGAGCATCTTTGGAAAGAGCTGAAACATTCTGGAAAAGGCAACCTTCAACCACGAGACAACTGGAGCAGTTTACTCATGAGGAGTCTCCAAAATACCTGTCGAGAGGCGCAGAAGCCTCATTGACAGTTACAGGAATCGTTTGATTGCAGTGATCGCCTCAAAAGGTTCAACAAAATATTAAGATAAGAAGAACCATCATTTCTGTCCAGGCCGATTTCATGAGTTTAACTTTTTTAAAAATTCAGTGGAAGCAGAAAAGCAATGTCTGACCTTCATCTCTTCATTTTCATAGATTTTTAATTTATTATTACTTTTGTCAGATTCAAGTTATTTCTGTGACCATTGTGGGTTTTTCTTTCATTAAACGAGGGGTACCAACAATTTTGACCACGTGTGTAGTAGATATATTCTTGTATATACAGTGCCTTGTGAAAGTATTTGTCCCCCTTGAACTTTTCTACCTTTTGCCACATTTCTGGCTTCAAACATAAAGATATAAAATTCTAATTTTTTTAGAAGAATCAACAACAAGTGGGACACAATCGTGAAGTGGAACGAAGTTTATTGGATATTTTAAACTTTTTTAACAAATTAAAAACTGAAAAGTGGGGCGTGCAATATTATTCGGCCCCCTTGAGTTAATACTTTGTAGCGCCACCTTTTGCTGCGATTACAGCTGCTTGGGGTATGTCTCTATCAGTTTTGCACATCGAGAGACTGAAATTCTTGCCCATTCTTCCTTGCAAAACAGCTGGAGCTCAGTGAGGTTGGATGGAGGGCGTTTGTGAACAGCAGTTTTCAGCTCTTTCCACAGATTCTCGATTGGATTCAGGTCTGGACTTTGACTTGGCCACTCTAACACCTGGATACGTTTATTTTTGAACCATTCATTGTAGATTTTGCTTTATGTTTGGGATCATTGTCTTGTTGGAAGATAAATCTCCGTCCCAGTCTCAGGTCTTTTGCAGACTCCAACAGGTTTTCTTCCAGAATGATCCTGTATTTGGCTTTGTCCATCTTCCCATCAATTTTAACCATCTTCCCTGTCCCTGCTGAAGAAAAGCAGGCCCAAACCATGATGCTGCCACCACCATGTTTGACAGTGGGGATGGTGTTTTGAGGGTGATGAGCTGTGTTGCTTTTACAAGAAACATATCGTTTTTTATTGTGGCCAAAAAGTTTGATTTTAGTTTCATCTGACCAGAGCACCTTATTCCACATGTTTGGTGTCTCCCAGGTGGCTTGTGGCAAACTTCAAACAAGACTTTTTATGGATATCTTTGAGAAATGGCTTTCTTCTTGCCACTCTTCCATAAAGACCAGATTTGTGCAGTGTACGACTGATTGTTGTCCTATGGACAGACTCTCCTACCTCAGCTGTAGATGTCTGCAGTTCATCCAGAGTGATCATGGGCCTTTTGGCTGCATCTATGATCAGTCTTCTCCTTGTTCGAGGTGAAAGTTTAGAGGGACGGCCGGATCTTGGTAGATTTGCAGTGGTCTGATACTCCTTCCATTTCAATGTGATCGCTTGCACAGTGCTCCTTGAGATGTTTAAGACTTTGGAAATCTTTTTGTATCCAAATCCAGCTTTAAACTTCTCCACAACAGTATCTCGGACCTGCCTGGTGTGTTCCTTGGTCTTCATGATGCTCTCTGCACTTAAAACAGAACCCTGAGACTATCACAGAGCAGAGACCCCTGAGACTATCACAGAGCAGAGACCCCTGAGACTATCACAGAGCAGGTGCATTTATACGGAGACTTGATTACACACAGGTGGATCCTATTTATCATTACCAGTCATTTAGGACAACATTGGATCCTTCAGAGATCCTCACTGAACTTCTGCACTGAAAGTAAAGGGGCCAAATAATATTGCACGCCCCACTTTACAGTTTCTAATTTGTTAAAAAAGTTAAAAATATCCAATAAATTTCGTTCCACTTCACGATTGTGTCCCACTTGTTGTTGATTCTTCCCCAAAAAATTAGAATTGTATATCTTTATGTTTGAAGCCAGAAATGTGACAAAAGGTAGAAAAGTTCAAGGGGGGCAAATACTTTCACAATGCACTGTAGGAGCAGTATTATAGTAGTTATATTCTTGTACATAGGGGGCAGTATTATAGTAGTTATATTCTTGGATATAGGGGGCAGTATTATAGTAGTTATATTCTTGCACATAGGGAGTAGTATTATAGTAGTTATATTCTTGTACATAGGGGCAGTATTATAGTAGTTATATTCTTGGATATAGGGGGCAGTATTATAGTAGTTATATTCTTGTACATAGGGGCAGTATTATAGTAGTTATATTCTTGTACATAGGGGGCAGTATTATAGTAGTTATATTCTTGTACATAAGAGCAGTATTATAGTAGTTATATTCTTATACATAGGAGCAGTATTATAGTAGTTATATTCTTGTATATAGGGGCAGTATTATAGTAGTTATATTCTTGTACATAGGAGCAGTATTATAGTAGTTATATTCTAGTATATAGGGGCAGTATTATAGTAGTTATATTCTTGTACATAAGGGGCAGTATTATAGTAGTTATATTCTTGTACATAGGGGCAGTATTATAGTAGTTATATTCTTGTACATAGGGGCAGTATTATAGTAATTATATTCTTGTACATAGGAGCAGTATTATAGTGGTTATATTCTTGTACATAGGGGGCAGTATTATAGTAGTTATATTCTTGTACATAGGAGCAGTATTATAGCAGTTATATTCTTGTACATAGGGGGCAGTATTATAGTAGTTATATTCTTGTACATAGGAGCAGTATTATAGTAGTTATATTCTTATACATAGGAGCAGTATTATAGTAGTTATATTCTTGTACATAGGAGCAGTATTATAGTAGTTATATTCTAGTATATAGGGGCAGTATTATAGTAGTTATATTCTTGTACATAGGGGGCAGTATTATAGTAGTTATATTCTTGTACATAGGGGCAGTATTATAGTAGTTATATTCTTGTACATAGGGGCAGTATTATAGTAATTATATTCTTGTACATAGGAGCAGTATTATAGTGGTTATATTCTTGTACATAGGGGGTAGTATTATAGTAGTTATATTCTTGTACATAGGAGCAGTATTATAGCAGTTATATTCTTGAACATAGGGGGCAGTATTGTAGTAGTTATATTCTTGTACATAGGGGCAGTATTATAGTAGTTATATTCTTGTACATAGGAGCAGTATTATAGTAGTTATATTCTGGTACATAGGAGCAGTATTATAGTAGTTATATTTTTGTACATAGGGGGCAGTATTATAATAGTTATATTCTTGTACATAGGAGCAGTATTATAGTAGTTATATTCTTGTACATAGGGGGCAGTATTATAGTAGTTATATTCTTATACATAGGAGCAGTATTATAGTAGTTATATTCTTGTATATAGGGGCAGTATTATAGTAGTTATATTCTTGTACATAGGAGCAGTATTATAGTAGTTATATTCTTGTATATAGGGGCAGTATTATAGTAGTTATATTCTTGTACATAGGGGGCAGTATTATAGTAGTTATATTCTAGTATATAGGGGCAGTATTATAGTAGTTATATTCTTGTACATAGGAGCAGTATTATAGTAGTTATATTCTTATACATAGGAGCAGTATTATAGTAGTTATATTCTTGTACATAGGAGCAGTATTATAGTAGTTATATTCTAGTATATAGGGGCAGTATTATAGTAGTTATATTCTTGTACATAGGGGGCAGTATTATAGTAGTTATATTCTTGTACATAGGGGCAGTATTATAGTAGTTATATTCTTGTACATAGGGGCAGTATTATAGTAATTATATTCTTGTACATAGGAGCAGTATTATAGTGGTTATATTCTTGTACATAGGGGGTAGTATTATAGTAGTTATATTCTTGTACATAGGAGCAGTATTATAGTAGTTATATTCTTATACATAGGAGCAGTATTATAGTAGTTATATTCTTGTACATAGGAGCAGTATTATAGTAGTTATATTCTAGTATATAGGGGCAGTATTATAGTAGTTATATTCTTGTACATAGGGGGCAGTATTATAGTAGTTATATTCTTGTACATAGGGGCAGTATTATAGTAGTTATATTCTTGTACATAGGGGCAGTATTATAGTAGTTATATTCTTGTACATAGGGGGCAGTATTATAGTAGTTATATTCTTGTACATAGGGGGTAGTATTATAGTAGTTATATTCTTGTACATAGGAGCAGTATTATAGCAGTTATATTCTTGAACATAGGGGGCAGTATTGTAGTAGTTATATTCTTGTACATAGGGGCAGTATTATAGTAGTTATATTCTTGTACATAGGAGCAGTATTATAGTAGTTATATTCTGGTACATAGGAGCAGTATTATAGTAGTTATATTTTTGTACATAGGGGGCAGTATTATAATAGTTATATTCTTGTACATAGGAGCAGTATTATAGTAGTTATATTCTTGTACATAGGGGGCAGTATTATAGTAGTTATATTCTTATACATAGGAGCAGTATTATAGTAGTTATATTCTTGTATATAGGGGCAGTATTATAGTAGTTATATTCTTGTACATAGGAGCAGTATTATAGTAGTTATATTCTTGTATATAGGGGCAGTATTATAGTAGTTATATTCTTGTACATAGGGGGCAGTATTATAGTAGTTATATTCTAGTATATAGGGGCAGTATTATAGTAGTTATATTCTTGTACATAGGAGCAGTATTATAGTAGTTATATTCTTATACATAGGAGCAGTATTATAGTAGTTATATTCTTGTACATAGGAGCAGTATTATAGTAGTTATATTCTAGTATATAGGGGCAGTATTATAGTAGTTATATTCTTGTACATAGGGGGCAGTATTATAGTAGTTATATTCTTGTACATAGGGGCAGTATTATAGTAGTTATATTCTTGTACATAGGGGCAGTATTATAGTAATTATATTCTTGTACATAGGAGCAGTATTATAGTGGTTATATTCTTGTACATAGGGGGTAGTATTATAGTAGTTATATTCTTGTACATAGGAGCAGTATTATAGCAGTTATATTCTTGAACATAGGGGGCAGTATTGTAGTAGTTATATTCTTGTACATAGGGGCAGTATTATAGTAGTTATATTCTTGTACATAGGAGCAGTATTATAGTAGTTATATTCTGGTACATAGGAGCAGTATTATAGTAGTTATATTTTTGTACATAGGGGGCAGTATTATAGTAGTTATATTCTTGTACATAGGAGCAGTATTATAGTAGTTATATTCTTGTACATAGGGGGCAGTATTATAGTAGTTATATTCTTATACATAGGAGCAGTATTATAGTAGTTATATTCTTGTATATAGGGGCAGTATTATAGTAGTTATATTCTTGTACATAGGAGCAGTATTATAGTAGTTATATTCTTGTATATAGGGGCAGTATTATAGTAGTTATATTCTTGTACATAGGGGGCAGTATTATAGTAGTTATATTCTTGTACATAGGGGCAGTATTATAGTAGTTATATTCTTGTACATAGGGGCAGTATTATAGTAGTTATATTCTTGTACATAGGAGCAGTATTATAGTGGTTATATTCTTGTACATAGGGGGCAGTATTATAGTAGTTATATTCTTGTACATAGAAGCAGTAGTATAGCAGTTATATTCTTGTACATAGGGGGCAGTATTGTAGTAGTTATATTCTTGTACATAGGGGCAGTATTATAGTAGTTATATTCTTGTACAAAGGAGCAGTATTATATTAGTTATATTCTTGTACATAGGGTGCAGTATTATAATAGATATATTCTTGTACATAGGAGCAGTATTATAGTAGCTATATTCTTGTACATAGGGGGCAGTATTATAGTAGTTATATTCTTGTACATAGAGAGCAGTATTATAGTAGCTATATTCTTGTACATAGGGGGCAGTATTATAGTAGTTATATTCTTGTACATAGAGAGCAGTATTATATTAGTTATATTCTTGTACATAGGGTGCGGTATTATAGTAGATATATTCTTGTACATAGGAGCAGTATTATAGTAGCTATATTCTTGTACATAGGGGGCAGTATTATATTAGTTATATTCTTGTACATAGGGTGCAGTATTATAGTAGATATATTCTTGTACATAGGAGCAATATTATAGTAGTTATATTCTTGTACATAGAGAGCAGTATTATAGTAGTTAAATTCTTGTATATAGGGGCAGTGTTATAGTAGTTATATTCTTGCATATAGGGGCAGTGTTATAGTAGTTATATTCTTGTATATAGGGGCAGTATTATAGTAGTTATATTCTTGTATATAGGGTCAATATTATAGTAGTTATATTCTTGTACATAGGGGCAGTATTATAGTAGTTATATTCTTGTACATAGGGGCAGTATTATAGTAGTTATATTCTTGTACATAGGGGCAGTATTATAGTAGTTATATTCTTGTACATAGGGGCAGTATTATAGTAGTTATATTCTTGTACATAGGAGCAGTATTATAGTGGTTATATTCTTGTACATAGGGGGCAGTATTATAGTAGATATATTCTTGTACATAGGGGGCAGTATTATAGTAGTTATATTCTTGTACATAGGGAGCAGTATTATAGTAGTTATATTCTTATACATAGGGGCAGTATTATAGTAGTTATATTCTGTACATAGGAGCAGTATTATAGTAGTTATATTCTTGTACATAGGAGCAGTATTATAGTAGTTATATTCTTGTACATAGGGGCAGTATTATAGTAGTTATATTCTTGTACATAGGAGCAGTATTATAGTAGTTATATTCTTGTACATAGAGAGCAGTATTATAGTAGTTATATTCTTGAACATAGGAGCAGTATTATAGTAGTTATATTCTTGTATATAGGGGCAGTATTATAGTAGTTATATTCTTGTATATAGGGGCAGTATTATAGTAGTTATATTCTTGTACATAGGGGGCAGTATTATAGTAGTTATATTCTTATATATAGAGGCAGTATTATAGTAGTTATATTCTTGTACATAGGGGCAGTATTATAGTAGTTATATTCTTGTACATAGGAGCAGTATTATAGTGGTTATATTCTTGTACATAGGGGGCAGTATTATAGTAGTTATATTCTTGTACATAGAAGCAGTAGTATAGCAGTTATATTCTTGTACATAGGGGGCAGTATTGTAGTAGTTATATTCTTGTACATAGGGGCAGTATTATAGTAGTTATATTCTTGTACAAAGGAGCAGTATTATATTAGTTATATTCTTGTACATAGGGTGCAGTATTATAATAGATATATTCTTGTACATAGGAGCAGTATTATAGTAGCTATATTCTTGTACATAGGGGGCAGTATTATAGTAGTTATATTCTTGTACATAGAGAGCAGTATTATAGTAGCTATATTCTTGTACATAGGGGGCAGTATTATAGTAGTTATATTCTTGTACATAGAGAGCAGTATTATATTAGTTATATTCTTGTACATAGGGTGCGGTATTATAGTAGATATATTCTTGTACATAGGAGCAGTATTATAGTAGCTATATTCTTGTACATAGGGGGCAGTATTATATTAGTTATATTCTTGTACATAGGGTGCAGTATTATAGTAGATATATTCTTGTACATAGGAGCAATATTATAGTAGTTATATTCTTGTACATAGAGAGCAGTATTATAGTAGTTAAATTCTTGTATATAGGGGCAGTGTTATAGTAGTTATATTCTTGCATATAGGGGCAGTGTTATAGTAGTTTTATTCTTGTATATAGGGGCAGTATTATAGTAGTTATATTCTTGTATATAGGGTCAATATTATAGTAGTTATATTCTTGTACATAGGGGCAGTATTATAGTAGTTATATTCTTGTACATAGGGGCAGTATTATAGTAGTTATATTCTTGTACATAGGGGCAGTATTATAGTAGTTATATTCTTGTACATAGGGGCAGTATTATAGTAGTTATATTCTTGTACATAGGAGCAGTATTATAGTGGTTATATTCTTGTACATAGGGGGCAGTATTATAGTAGATATATTCTTGTACATAGGGGGCAGTATTATAGTAGTTATATTCTTGTACATAGGGAGCAGTATTATAGTAGTTATATTCTTATACATAGGGGAAGTATTATAGTAGTTATATTCTGTACATAGGAGCAGTATTATAGTAGTTATATTCTTGTACATAGGAGCAGTATTATAGTAGTTATATTCTTGTACATAGGGGCAGTATTATAGTAGTTATATTCTTGTACATAGGAGCAGTATTATAGTAGTTATATTCTTGTACATAGAGAGCAGTATTATAGTAGTTATATTCTTGAACATAGGAGCAGTATTATAGTAGTTATATTCTTGTATATAGGGGGCAGTATTATAGTAGTTATATTCTTATATATAGAGGCAGTATTATAGTAGTTATATTCTTGTACATAGGGACAGTATTATAGTAGTTATATTCTTATATATAGAGGCAGTATTATAGTAGTTATATTCTTGTACATAGGGAGCAGTATTATAGTAGTTATACTCTAGTATATAGGGGCAGTATTATAGTAGTTATATTCTTGTACATAGGAGCAGTATTATAGTAGTTATATTCTTGTACATAGGGGCAGTATTATAGTAGTTATATTCTTGCACATAGGAACAGTATTATAGTAGTTATATTCTTGTATATAGGGGCTGTATTATAGTAGTTATATTCTTGTATATAGGGGCAGTATTATAGTAATTATATTCTTGTACATAGGGGCAGTATTATAGTAGTTATATTCTTGTACATAGGGGCAGTATTATAGTAGTTATATTCTTGTACACAGGGAGCAGTATTATAGTAGTTATACTCTTGTATATAGGGGCAGTATTATAGTAGTTATATTCTTGTACATAGGGGGCAGTATTATAGTAGTTATATTCTTGTATATAGGGGCAGTATTATAGTAGTTATATTCTTGTACATAGGGGGCAGTATTATAGTAGTTATATTCTTGTACAAAGGGAGCAGTATTATAGTAGTTATATTCCTGTACATAGGGGCAGTATTATAGTAGTTACATTCTTGTACATAGGAGGCAGTATTATAGTAGTTATACACTTGTACAAGGGGGGCAGTATTAAAGTAGTTATATTCTTGTATATAGGGGCAGTATTATAGTAGTTATATTCTTGTACATAGGGGCAGTATTATAGTAGTTATATTCCTGTACATAGGAGCAGTATTATAGTAGATATATTCTTGTACATAGGGGGCAGTATTATAGTAGTTATATTCTTCTACATAGGGGGCAGTATTATAGTAGTTATATTCTTGTACATAGGGGGCAGTATTATAGTAGCTATATTCTTGTATATAGGAGCAGTATTATAGTAGTTATATTCCTGTATATAGGGGCAGTATTATAGTAGTTATATTCTTGTACATAGGGGGCAGTATTATAGTAGTTATATTCTTGTACATAGGGGACAGTATTATAGTAGTTATATTCTTGTACATAGGGGCTGTATTATAGTAGTTATATTCTTGTACATAGGGGCAGTATTATAGTAGATATATTCTTGTACATAGGAGCAATATTATAGTAGATATATTCTTGTACGTAGGGGGCAGTATTATAGTAGTTATATTCTTCTACATAGGGGGCAGTATTATAGTAGTTATATTCTTGTACATAGGGAGCAGTATTATAGTAGTTATATTCCTGTACATAGGGGCAGTATTATAGTAGTTATATTCTTGTACATAGGAGGCAGTATTATAGTAGTTATATTCTTGTATATAGGGGCAGTATTAAAGTAGTTATATTGTTGTATATAGGGGCAGTATTATAGTAGTTATATCCTTGTACATAGGGGGCAGTATTATAGTAGCTATATTCTTATATATCGAGGCAGTATTATAGTAGTTATATTCTTGTACATAGGGAGCAGTATAATAGTAGTTATACTTTAGTATATAGGGGCAGTATTATAGTAGTTATATTCTTGTATATAGGAGCAGTATTATAGTAGTTATATTCTTGTACATAGGAGCAGTATTATAATAGTTATATTCTTGTACATAGAGAGCAGTATTATAGTAGTTATATTCTTGTACATAGAGAGCAGTATTATAGTAGTTATATTCTTGTATATAGGGGCAGTATTATAGTAGTTATATTCTTCTATATAGGGGCAGTATTATAGTAGTTATATTCTTGTATATAGGAGCAGTATTATAGTAGTTATATTCTTGTACATAGGAGCAGTATTATAATAGTTATATTCTTGTACATAGAGAGCAGTATTATAGTAGTTATATTCTTGTACATAGAGAGCAGTATTATAGTAGTTATATTCTTGTATATAGGGGCAGTATTATAGTAATTATATTCTTGTACATAGGGGCAGTATTATAGTAGGTATATTCTTGTACATAGGGGCAGTATTATAGTAGTTATATTCTTGTACATAGGGAGCAGTATTATAGTAGTTATACTCCTGTATATAGGGGCAGTATTATAGTAGTTATATTCTTGTACATAGGGGGCAGTATTATAGTAGTTATATTCTTGTATATAGGGGCAGTATTATAGTAGTTATATTCTTGTACATAGGGGGCAGTATTATAGTAGTTATATTCTTGTACAAAGGGAGCAGTATTATAGTAGTTATATTCCTGTACATAGGGGCAGTATTATAGTAGTTACATTCTTGTACATAGGAGGCAGTATTATAGTAGTTATACACTTATACATGGGGGGCAGTATTATAGTAGTTATATTCTTGTATATAGGGGCAGTATTATAGTAGTTATATTCTTGTACATAGGGGCAGTATTATAGTAGTTATATTCCTGTACATAGGAGCAGTATTATAGTAGATATATTCTTGTACATAGGGGGCAGTATTATAGTAGTTATATTCTTCTACATAGGGGGCAGTATTATAGTAGTTATATTCTTGTACATAGGGGGCAGTATTATAGTAGCTATATTCTTGTATATAGGGGCAGTATTATAGTAGTTATATTCCTGTATATAGGGGCAGTATTATAGTAGTTATATTCTTGTACATAGGGGGCAGTATTATAGTAGATATATTCTTGTACATAGGGGCTGTATTATAGTAGTTATATTCTTGTACATAGGGGCAGTATTATAGTTGATATATTCTTGTACATAGGAGCAGTATTATAGTAGATATATTCTTGTACGTAGGGGGCAGTATTATAGTAGTTATATTCTTCTACATAGGGGGCAGTATTATAGTAGTTATATTCTTGTACATAGGGAGCAGTATTATAGTAGTTATATTCCTGTACATAGGGGCAGTATTATAGTAGTTATATTCTTGTACATAGGAGGCAGTATTATAGTAGTTATATTCTTGTACATAGGGGCAGTATTATAGTAGTTATATTCTTGTATATAGGGGCAGTATTAAAGTAGTTATATTGTTGTATATAGGGGCAGTATTATAGTAGTTATATCCTTGCACATAGGGGGCAGTATTATAGTAGCTATATTCTTATATATCGAGGCAGTATTATAGTAGTTATACTCTTGTACATAGGGAGCAGTATAATAGTAGTTATACTCTAGTATATAGGGGCAGTATTATAGTAGTTATATTCTTGCATATAGGAGCAGTATTATAGTAGTTATATTCTTGTACATAGGAGCAGTATTATAATAGTTATATTCTTGTACATAGAGAGCAGTATTATAGTAGTTATATTCTTGTACATAGAGAGCAGTATTATAGTAGTTATATTCTTCTATATAGGGGCAGTATTATAGTAGTTATATTCTTGTACATAGGGGGCAGTAGTATAGTAGTTATATTCTTGTACATAGGGGCAGTATTATAGTAGTTATATTCTTGTACATAGGGAGCAGTATTATAGTAGTTATACTCTTGTATATAGGGGCAGTATTATAGTAGTTATATTCTTGTACATAGGGGGCAGTATTATAGTAGTTATATTCTTGTATATAGGGGCAGTATTATAGTAGTTATATTCTTGTACATAGGGGGCAGTATTATAGTAGTTATATTCTTGTACATAGGGAGCAGTATTATAGTAGTTATATTCCTGTACATAGGGGCAGTATGATAGTAGTTATATTCTTGTACATAGTAGGCAGTATTATAGTAGTTATACACTTGTACATAGGGTGCAGTATTATAGTAGTTATATTCTTGTATATAGGGGCAGTATTATAGTAGTTATATTCTTGTACATAGGGGCAGTATTATAGTAGTTATATTCCTGTACATAGGGGCAGTATTATAGTAGATATATTCTTGTACATAGGAGCAGTATTATAGTAGATATATTCTTGTACATAGGGGGCAGTATTATAGTAGTTATATTCTTCTACATAGGGGGCAGTATTATAGTAGTTATATTCTTGTACATAGGGTGCAGTATTATAGTAGTTATATTCTTGTATATAGGGGCAGTATTATAGTAGTTATATTCCTGTACATAGGGGCAGTATTATAGTAGATATATTCTTGTACATAGGAGCAGTATTATAGTAGATATATTCTTGTACATAGGGGGCAGTATTATAGTAGTTATATTCTTCTACACAGGGGGCAGTATTATAGTAGTTATATTCTTGTATATAGGGGCAGTATTATAGTAGTTATATTCTTGTACATAGGGGCAGTATAATAGTAGTTAAATTCTTGTACATAGGGAGCAGTATTATAGTAGTTATATTCCTGTACATAGGGGGCAGTATTATAGTAGTTATATTCTTGTACATAGGGGCAGTATTATAGTAGTTATATTCTTGTACATAGGAGCAGTATTATAGTAGTTATATTCTTGTACATAGGGGGCAGTATTATAGTAGTTATATTCTTGTATATAGGGGCAGTATTATAGTAGTTATATTCTTGTACATAGGGGGCAGTATTATAGTAGTTATATTCTTGTACATAGGGAGCAGTATTATAGTAGTTATATTCCTGTACATAGGGGAAGTATGATAGTAGTTATATTCTTGTACATAGGAGGCAGTATTATTGTAGTTATACACTTGTACATAGGTTGCAGTATTATAGTAGTTATATTCTTGTACATAGGGGCAGTATTATAGTAGTTATATTCCTGTACATAGGGGCAGTATTATAGTAGATATATTCTTGTACATAGGAGCAGTATTATAGTAGTTATATTCTTGTACATAGGGGGCAGTATTATAGTAGTTATATTCTTGTATATAGGGGCAGTATTATAGTAGTTATATTCTTGTACATAGGGGCAGTATTATAGTAGTTAAATTCTTGTACATAGGGAGCAGTATTATAGTAGTTATATTCCTGTACATAGGGGGCAGTATTATAGTAGTTATATTCTTGTACATAGGAGCAGTATTATAGTAGTTATATTCTTGTACATAGGGGCAGTATTATAGTAGTTATATTCTTGTATATAGGGAGCAGTATTATAGTAGTTATATTCTTGTACATAGGGGGCAGTATTATAGTAGTTATATTCTTGTATATAGGGGCAGTATTATAGTAGTTATATTCTTGTACATAGGAGCAGTATTATAGTAGTTATTCTCTTGTACATAGGGGGCAGTATTATAGTAGTTATATTATAGTATATAGGGGCAGTATTATAGTAGTTATATTCTTGTACATAGGAGCAGTATTATAGCAGGTATATTCTTGTACATAGGGGGCAGTATTAGAGTAGTTATATTCTTGTATATAGGGGCAGTATTATAGTAGTTATATTATTGTACATAGGGGGCAGTATTATAGTGGTTATATTCTTGTACAAAGGGAGAAGTATTATAGTAGTCATATTCTTGTATATAGGGGCAGTATTATAGTAGTTATATTCTTGTACATAGGGGGCAGTATTGTAGTAGTTATATTCCTGTACATAGGGGCAGTATTATAGTAGTTATATTCTTGTACATAGGAGGCAGTATCATAGTAGTTATATTACTGTACATATGGGCAGTATTATAGTAGTTATATTCTTGTATATAGGGAGCAGTATTATAGTAGTTATATTCTTGTACGTAGGAGCAGTATTATAGTAGTTATATTCCTGTACATAGGGGCAGTATGATAGTAGTTATATTCTTGTACATAGGAGGCAGTATTATAGTAGTTATATTCTTGTACATAGGGGGCAGTATTATAGTAGTTATATTCTTGTATATAGGGAGCAGTATTATAGTAGTTATATTCTTGTACATAGGGAGCAGTATTATAGTAGTTATATTCCTGTACATAGGGGCAGTATGATAGTAGTTATATTCTTGTACATAGGAGGCAGTATTATAGTAGTTATACACTTGTACATAGGGTGCAGTATTATAGTAGTTATATTCTTGTACTTAGGGGCAGTATTATAGTAGTTATACACTTGTACATAGGGTGCAGTATTATAGTAGTTACATTCTTGTATATAGGGGCAGTATTATAGTAGTTATATTCTTGTACATAGGGGCAGTATTATAGTAGTTATATTCCTGTACATAGGGGCAGTATTATAGTAGATATATTCTTGTACATAGGAGCAGTATTATAGTAGATATATTCTTGTACATAGGGGGCAGTATTATAGTAGTTATATTCTTCTACATAGGGGGCAGTATTATAGTAGTTATATTCTTGTACATAGGGTGCAGTATTATAGTAGTTATATTCTTGTATATAGGGGCAGTATTATAGTAGTTATATTCCTGTACATAGGGGCAGTATTATAGTAGATATATTCTTGTACATAGGAGCAGTATTATAGTAGATATATTCTTGTACATAGGGGGCAGTATTATAGTAGTTATATTCTTCTACATAGGGGGCAGTATTATAGTAGTTATATTCTTGTATATAGGGGCAGTATTATAGTAGTTATATTCTTGTACATAGGGGCAGTATTATAGTAGTTAAATTCTTGTACATAGGGAGCAGTATTATAGTAGTTATATTCCTGTACATAGGGGGCAGTATTATAGTAGTTATATTCTTGTATATAGGGGCAGTATTATAGTAGTTATATTCTTGTACATAGGAGCAGTATTATAGTAGTTATTCTCTTGTACATAGGGGGCAGTATTATAGTAGTTATATTATTGTATATAGGGGCAGTATTATAGTAGTTATATTCTTGTACTTAGGAGCAGTATTATAGCAGGTATATTCTTGTACATAGGGGGCAGTATTAGAGTAGTTATATTCTTGTATATAGGGGCAGTATTATAGTAGTTATATTCTTGTACATAGGGAGCAGTATTATAGTAGTTATATTCCTGTACATAGGGGCAGTATGATAGTAGTTATATTCTTGTACATAGGAGGCAGTATTATAGTAGTTATACACTTGTACATAGGGTGCAGTATTATAGTAGTTATATTCTTGTACTTAGGGGCAGTATTATAGTAGTTATACACTTGTACATAGGGTGCAGTATTATAGTAGTTACATTCTTGTATATAGGGGCAGTATTATAGTAGTTATATTCTTGTACATAGGGGAAGTATTATAGTAGTTATATTCCTGTACATAGGGGCAGTATTATAGTAGATATATTCTTGTACATAGGAGCAGTATTATAGTAGATATATTCTTGTACATAGGGGGCAGTATTATAGTAGTTATATTCTTCTACATAGGGGGCAGTATTATAGTAGTTATATTCTTGTACATAGGGTGCAGTATTATAGTAGTTATATTCTTGTATATAGGGGCAGTATTATAGTAGTTATATTCCTGTACATAGGGGCAGTATTATAGTAGATATATTCTTGTACATAGGAGCAGTATTATAGTAGATATATTCTTGTACATAGGGGGCAGTATTATAGTAGTTATATTCTTCTACATAGGGGGCAGTATTATAGTAGTTATATTCTTGTATATAGGGGCAGTATTATAGTAGTTATATTCTTGTACATAGGGGCAGTATTATAGTAGTTAAATTCTTGTACATAGGGAGCAGTATTATAGTAGTTATATTCCTGTACATAGGGGGCAGTATTATAGTAGTTATATTCTTGTATATAGGGGCAGTATTATAGTAGTTATATTCTTGTACATAGGAGCAGTATTATAGTAGTTATTCTCTTGTACATAGGGGGCAGTATTATAGTAGTTATATTATTGTATATAGGGGCAGTATTATAGTAGTTATATTCTTGTACTTAGGAGCAGTATTATAGCAGGTATATTCTTGTACATAGGGGGCAGTATTAGAGTAGTTATATTCTTGTATATAGGGGCAGTATTATAGTAGTTATATTCTTGTACATAGGAGGCAGTATTATAGTAGTTATATTCTCGTACAAAGGGAGCAGTATTATAGTAGTTATACTCTTGTATATAGAGGCAGTATTATAGTAGTTATATTCTTGTACATAGGGGGCAGTATTATAGTAGTTATATTCTTGTACATAGGAGGCAGTATCATAGTAGTTATATTACTGTACATAGGGGCAGTATTATAGTAGTTATATTCTTGTATATAGGGAGCAGTATTATAGTAGTTATATTCTTGTACAAAGGGGCAGTATTATAGTAGTTATATTCCTGTACATAGGGGAAGTATTATAGTAGATATATTCTTGTACATAGGAGCAGTATTATAGTAGATATATTCTTGTACATAGGGGACAGTATTATAGTAGTTATATTCTTCTACATAGGGGGCAGTATTATAGTAGTTATATTCTTGTACATAGGGTGCAGTATTATAGTAGTTATATTCTTGTATATAGGGGCAGTATTATAGTAGTTATATTCCTGTACATAGGGGCAGTATTATAGTAGATATATTCTTGTACATAGGAGCAGTATTATAGTAGATATATTCTTGTACATAGGGGGCAGTATTATAGTGGTTATATTCTTCTACATAGGGGGCAGTATTATAGTAGTTATATTCTTGTATATAGGGGCAGTATTATAGTAGTTATATTCTTGTACATAGGGGCAGTATTATAGTAGTTAAATTCTTGTACATAGGGAGCAGTATTATAGTAGTTATATTCCTGTACATAGGGGGCAGTATTATAGTAGTTATATTCTTGTATATAGGGGCAGTATTATAGTAGTTATATTCTTGTACATTAGAGCAGTATTATAGTAGTTATTCTCTTGTACATAGGGGGCAGTATTATAGTAATTATATTATTGTATATAGGGGCAGTATTATAGTAGTTATATTCTTCTACTTAGGAGCAGTATTATAGCATGTATATTCTTGTACATAGGGGGCAGTATTAGAGTAGTTATATTCTTGTATATAGGGGCAGTATTATAGTAGTTATATTCTTGTACATAGGGGGCAGTATTATAGTAGTTATATTCTTGTACAAAGGGAGCAGTATTATAGTAGTTATACTCTTGTATATAGAGGCAGTATTATAGTAGTTATATTCTTGTACATAGGGGGCAGTATTATAGTAGTTATATTCTTGTACATAGGAGCAGAATTATAGTAGTTATAATCTTGTAAATAGGGGCAGTATTATAGTAGTTATATTCTTGTACGTAGGAGCAGTATTATAGTAGTTATATTACTGTACATAGGGGCAGTATTAGAGTAGTTATATTCTTGTACATAGGGGGCAGTATTATAGTAGTTATATTCTTGTACATAGGGGGCAGTATTATAGTAGTTATATTCTTGTACATAGGGGCAGTATTATAGTAGTTATATTACTGTACATAGGGGCAGTATTATAGTAGTTATATTCTTGTACATAGGAGCAGTATTATAGTAGTTATATTCTTGTACATAGGGGCAGTATTATAGTAGTTATAATCTAGTACATAGGGGCAGTATTATAGTAGTTATATTCTTGTACATAGGAGCAGAATTATAGTAGTTATAATCTTGTAAATAGGGGCAGTATTAGAGTAGTTATATTCTTGTACATAGGGGGCAGTATTATAGTAGTTATATTCTTGTACATAGGGGGCAGTATAATAGTAGTTATATTCTTGTACATAGGGGGCAGTATTGTAGTAGTTATATTCCTGTACATAGGGGCAGTATTATAGTAGTTATATTCTTGTACATAGGAGGCAGTATCATAGTAGTTATATTACTGTACATAGGGGCAGTATTATAGTAGTTGTATTCTTGTATATAGGGAGCAGTATTATAGTAGTTATATTCTTGTACGTAGGAGCAGTATTATAGTAGTTATATTCCTGTACATAGGGGCAGTATTAGAGTAGTTATATTCTTGTACATAGGGGGCAGTATTATAGTAGTTATATTCTTGTACATAGGGGCAGTATTATAGTAGTTATATTACTGTACATAAAGGCAGTATTATAGTAGTTATATTCTTGTACATAGGAGCAGTATTATAGTAGTTATATTCTTGTACATAGGGGCAGTATTATAGTAGTTTTAATCTTGTACATAGGGGCAGTATTATAGTAGTTATATTCTTGTACATAGGAGCAGTATTATAGTAGTTATAATCTTGTAAATAGGGGCAGTATTATAGTAGTTATATTCTTGTACATAGGAGCGGTATTATAGTAGTTATATTACTGTCCATAGGGGCAGTATTATAGTAGTTATATTCTTGTACATAGGAGCAGTATTAAAGTAGTTATATTCTTGTACATAGGGGGCAGTACTATAGTAGTTATATTCTTGTACATAGGAGCAGTATTATAGTAGTTATATTCTTGTACATAGGGGCAGTATTATAGTAGTTATATTCTTGTACATAGGGGCAGTATTATAGTAGTTAAATTCTTGTACATAGGGGCAGTATTATAGTAGTTATATTCTTGTACTTAGGAGCAGTATTATAGTAGTTATATTCTTGTACACAGGAGGCAGTATTATAGTAGTTATATTCTTGTACATAGGGGCAGTATTATAGTAGTTATATTCTTGTACATAGGGAGCAGTATTATAGTAGTTATATTCTTAGACATAGGGGCAGTATTATAGTAGTTATATTCTGTACATAGGAGCAGTATTATAGTAGTTATATTCTTGTACATAGGAGCAGTATTATAGTAGTTATATTCTTGTACATAGGGGCAGTATTATAGTAGTTATATTCTTGTACATAGGAGCAGTATTATAGTAGTTATATTCTTGTACATAGAGAGCAGTATTATAGTAGTTATATTCTTGAACATAGGAGCAGTATTATAGTAGTTATATTCTTGTATATAGGGGCAGTATTATAGTAGTTATATTCTTGTATATAGGGGCAGTATTATAGTAGTTATATTCTTGTACATAGGGGGCAGTTTTATAGTAGTTATATTCTTATATATAGAGGCAGTATTATAGTAGTTATATTCTTGTACATAGGGACAGTATTATAGTAGTTATATTCTTATATATAGAGGCAGTATTATAGTAGTTATATTCTTGTACATAGGGAGCAGTATTATAGTAGTTATACTCTAGTATATAGGGGCAGTATTATAGTAGTTATATTCTTGTACATAGGAGCAGTATTATAGTAGTTATATTCTTGTACATAGGGGCAGTATTATAGTAGTTATATTCTTGCACATAGGAACAGTATTATAGTAGTTATATTCTTGTATATAGGGGCTGTATTATAGTAGTTATATTCTTGTATATAGGGGCAGTATTATAGTAATTATATTCTTGTACATAGGGGCAGTATTATAGTAGTTATATTCTTGTACATAGGGGCAGTATTATAGTAGTTATATTCTTGTACACAGGGAGCAGTATTATAGTAGTTATACTCTTGTATATAGGGGCAGTATTATAGTAGTTATATTCTTGTACATAGGGGGCAGTATTATAGTAGTTATATTCTTGTATATAGGGGCAGTATTATAGTAGTTATATTCTTGTACATAGGGGGCAGTATTATAGTAGTTATATTCTTGTACAAAGGGAGCAGTATTATAGTAGTTATATTCCTGTACATAGGGGCAGTATTATAGTAGTTACATTCTTGTACATAGGAGGCAGTATTATAGTAGTTATACACTTGTACATGGGGGGCAGTATTAAAGTAGTTATATTCTTGTATATAGGGGCAGTATTATAGTAGTTATATTCTTGTACATAGGGGCAGTATTATAGTAGTTATATTCCTGTACAAAGGAGCAGTATTATAGTAGATATATTCTTGTACATAGGGGGCAGTATTATAGTAGTTATATTCTTCTACATAGGGGGCAGTATTATAGTAGTTATATTCTTGTACATAGGGGGCAGTATTATAGTAGCTATATTCTTGTATATAGGAGCAGTATTATAGTAGTTATATTCCTGTATATAGGGGCAGTATTATAGTAGTTATATTCTTGTACATAGGGGGCAGTATTATAGTAGTTATATTCTTGTACATAGGGGACAGTATTATAGTAGTTATATTCTTGTACATAGGGGCTGTATTATAGTAGTTATATTCTTGTACATAGGGGCAGTATTATAGTAGATATATTCTTGTACATAGGAGCAGTATTATAGTAGATATATTCTTGTACGTAGGGGGCAGTATTATAGTAGTTATATTCTTCTACATAGGGGGCAGTATTATAGTAGTTATATTCTTGTACATAGGGAGCAGTATTATAGTAGTTATATTCCTGTACATAGGGGCAGTATTATAGTAGTTATATTCTTGTACATAGGAGGCAGTATTATAGTAGTTATATTCTTGTATATAGGGGCAGTATTAAAGTAGTTATATTGTTGTATATAGGGGCAGTATTATAGTAGTTATATCCTTGTATATAGGGGGCAGTATTATAGTAGCTATATTCTTATATATCGAGGCAGTATTATAGTAGTTATATTCTTGTACATAGGGAGCAGTATAATAGTAGTTATACTTTAGTATATAGGGGCAGTATTTTAGTAGTTATATTCTTGTATATAGGAGCAGTATTATAGTAGTTATATTCTTGTACATAGGAGCAGTATTATAATAGTTATATTCTTGTACATAGAGAGCAGTATTATAGTAGTTATATTCTTGTACATAGAGAGCAGTATTATAGTAGTTATATTCTTGTATATAGGGGCAGTATTATAGTAGTTATATTCTTCTATATAGGGGCAGTATTATAGTAGTTATATTCTTGTATATAGGAGCAGTATTATAGTAGTTATATTCTTGTACATAGGAGCAGTATTATAATAGTTATATTCTTGTACATAGAGAGCAGTATTATAGTAGTTATATTCTTGTACATAGAGAGCAGTATTATAGTAGTTATATTCTTGTATATAGGGGCAGTATTATAGTAATTATATTCTTGTACATAGGGGCAGTATTATAGTAGTTATATTCTTGTACATAGGGGCAGTATTATAGTAGTTATATTCTTGTACATAGGGAGCAGTATTATAGTAGTTATACTCCTGTATATAGGGGCAGTATTATAGTAGTTATATTCTTGTACATAGGGGGCAGTATTATAGTAGTTATATTCTTGTATATAGGGGCAGTATTATAGTAGTTATATTCTTGTACATAGGGGGCAGTATTATAGTAGTTATATTCTTGTACAAAGGGAGCAGTATTATAGTAGTTATATTCCTGTACATAGGGGCAGTATTATAGTAGTTACATTCTTGTACATAGGAGGCAGTATTATAGTAGTTATACACTTATACATGGGGGGCAGTATTATAGTAGTTATATTCTTGTATATAGGGGCAGTATTATAGTAGTTATATTCTTGTACATAGGGGCAGTATTATAGTAGTTATATTCCTGTACATAGGAGCAGTATTATAGTAGATATATTCTTGTACATAGGGGGCAGTATTATAGTAGTTATATTCTTCTACATAGGGGGCAGTATTATAGTAGTTATATTCTTGTACATAGGGGGCAGTATTATAGTAGCTATATTCTTGTACATAGGGCAGTATTATAGTACTTATACTCTTGTACATGGGGCCAGTATTATAGTAGTTATAATCTTGTACATAGGGGCAGTATTATAGTAGTTATATTACTGTACATAGGGGCAGTATTATAGTAGTTATGTTCTTGTACATAGGAGCAGTATTATAGTAGTTATATTCTTGTACATATGGGGCAGTATTATAGTAGTTATATTCTTGTACATAGGGGTAGTATTATAGTAGTTATATTACTGTACATAGGGGCAGTATTATAGTAGTTATGTTCTTGTACATAGGAGCAGTATTATAGTAGTTATATTCTTGTACATAGGGGGCAGTATTATAGTAGTTATATTCTTGTACATAGGAGCAGTATTATAGTAGTTATATTCTTGTACATAGGAGGCAGTATTATAGTAGTTCTATTCTTGTACATAGGGGCATTATTATAGTAGTTCTATTCTTGTACATAGGAGCAGTATTATAGTAGTTATAATCTTGTACATAGGGGCAGTATTATAGTAGTTATATTACTGTACATATGGGCAGTATTATAGTAGTTATATTCTTGTACATAGGAGCAGTATTATAGTAGTAAAATTCTTGTACATAGGAGCAGTATTATAGTAGTTATGTTCTTGTACATGGGGCAGTATTATAGTAGTTATATTCTTGTACATAGGAGCAGTATTATAGTAGTTATATTCTTGTACATGGGGCAGTATTATAGTAGTTATATTCTTGTACATGGGGCAGTATTATAGTAGTTATATTCTTGTACATGGGGCAGTATTATTGTAGTTATATTCGTCTATATAGGGGGTGTATTATAGTAGTTATAATCTTGTACATAGGAGCAGTATTATAGTAGTTATATTCTTATACATAGGAGCAGTATTATAGTAGTTATATCCTTGTACATAGGAGCAGTATTATAGTAGTTATATTCTTGTATATAGGAGTAGTATTATAGTAGTTATATTCTTGTACATAGGGGACAGTATTATAGTAGTTATATTCTTGTACATAGGGGCAGTAGTATAGTAGTTATACTCTTGCACATAGGGGGGCAGTATTATAGTAGTTATATTCTTGTACATAGAGGGCAGTATTATAGTAGTTATATTCTTATACGTAGGGGGAAAGTATTATAGTAGTTATATTCTTGTACATAGGGGCAGTATTATAGTAGTTATATTCCTGTACATAGGTGACAGTATTTTAGTAGTTATATTCTTATAAGTAGGGGGCAGTATTATAGTAGTTATATTATTGTACATAGGGGCAGTATTATAGTAGTTGTATTCTTGTACATAGGGGGCAGTATTATAGTAGTTATATTCTTGTACATAGGGGGCAGTATTATAGTAGCTACATTCTTGTACACAGGGGGCAGTATTATAGTAGCTATATTCTTGTTCATAGGGGGCAGTATTATAGTTATATTCTTGTACATAGGGGGCAGTATTACAGTAGTTATATTCTTGTACATAGGGGGCAGTATTATAGTAGTTATATTCTTGTACATAGGGGGCAGTACTGTAGTAGTTACATTATTGTACATAGGGGGCAGTATTATAGTAGTTATGTTCTTGTATATAGGGGCAGTATTATAGTAGTTATATTCTTGTACATAGGGGGCAGTATTATAGTAGTTATATTCTTGTACAAAGGGAGCAGTATTATAGTAGTTATACTGTTGTATATAGAGGCAGTATTATAGTAGTTATATTCTTGTACATAGGGTGCAGTATTATAGTAGTTATATTCTTGTATATAGGGGCAGTATTATACTAGATATATTCCTGTACATAGGGGCAGTATTATAGTAGATATATTCTTGTACATAGGAGCAGTATTATAGTAGATATATTCTTGTACATAGGGGGCAGTATTATAGTAGTTATATTCTTCTACATAGGGGGCAGTATTATAGTAGTTATATTCTTGTATATAGGGGCAGTATTATAGTAGTTATATTCTTGTACATAGGGGGCAGTATTATAGTAGTTATATTCTTGTACAAAGGGAGCAGTATTATAGTAGTTATATTCCTGTACATAGGGGCAGTATTATAGTAGTTACATTCTTGTACATAGGAGGCAGTATTATAGTAGTTATACACTTATACATGGGGGGCAGTATTATAGTAGTTATATTCTTGTATATAGGGGCAGTATTATAGTAGTTATATTCTTGTACATAGGGGCAGTATTATAGTAGTTATATTCCTGTACATAGGAGCAGTATTATAGTAGATATATTCTTGTACATAGGGGGCAGTATTATAGTAGTTATATTCTTCTACATAGGGGGCAGTATTATAGTAGTTATATTCTTGTACATAGGGGGCAGTATTATAGTAGCTATATTCTTGTACATAGGGAGCAGTATTATAGTAGTTATATTCTTGTACATAGGGGGCAGTATTATAGTAGTTATATTCTTGTACATAGGGGGCAGTATTATAGTAGTTATATTCTTGTACATAGGAGCAGTATTATAGTAGTTATATTCTTGTACATAGGAGGCAGTATTATAGTAGTTATATTCTTGTACATAGGGGGCAGTATTATAGTAGCTACATTCTTGTACACAGGGGGCAGTATTATAGTAGCTATATTCTTGTTCATAGGGGGCAGTATTATAGTTATATTCTTGTACATAGGGGGCAGTATTACAGTAGTTATATTCTTGTACATAGGGGGCAGTATTATAGTAGTTATATTCTTGTACATAGGGGGCAGTACTGTAGTAGTTACATTATTGTACATAGGGGGCAGTATTATAGTAGTTATGTTCTTGTATATAGGGGCAGTATTATAGTAGTTATATTCTTGTACATAGGGGGCAGTATTATAGTAGTTATATTCTTGTACAAAGGGAGCAGTATTATAGTAGTTATACTGTTGTATATAGAGGCAGTATTATAGTAGTTATATTCTTGTACATAGGGTGCAGTATTATAGTAGTTATATTCTTGTATATAGGGGCAGTATTATACTAGATATATTCCTGTACATAGGGGCAGTATTATAGTAGATATATTCTTGTACATAGGAGCAGTATTATAGTAGATATATTCTTGTACATAGGGGGCAGTATTATAGTAGTTATATTCTTCTACATAGGGGGCAGTATTATAGTAGTTATATTCTTGTATATAGGGGCAGTATTATAGTAGTTATATTCTTGTACATAGGGGGCAGTATTGTAGTAGTTATATTCCTGTACATAGGGGCAGTATTATAGTAGTTATATTCTTGTACATAGGAGGCAGTATCATAGTAGTTATATTACTGTACATAGGGGCAGTATTATAGTAGTTATATTCTTGTATATAGGGAGCAGTATTATAGTAGTTATATTCTTGTATGAAGGAGCAGTATTATAGTAGTTATATTCTTGTACATAGGGGGCAGTGTTATAGTAGTTATATTCTTGTACATAGGGGCAGTATTGTAGTAGTTATATTACTGTACATAGGGGCAGTATTATAGTAGTTATATTCTTGTACATAGGAGCAGTATTATAGTAGTTATATTCTTGTACATAGGGGCAGTATTATAGTAGTTATATTCTTGTACATAGGAGCAGTATTATAGTAGTTATAAACTTGTACATAGGAGCAGTATTATAGTAGTTATATTCTTGTACATAGGGGCCGTATTATAGTAGTTATATTCTTGTACATAGGGGCAGTATTATAGTAGTTATATTCTTGTACATAGGGAGCAGTTTTATAGTAGCTATATTCTTGTACATAGGGAGCAGTATTATAGTAGTTATATTCTTGTACATAGGGGGCAGTATTATAGTAGTTATATTCTTGTACATAGGGGGCAGTATTATAGTAGTTATATTCTTGTACATAGGAGCAGTATTATAGTAGTTATATTCTTGTACATAGGAGGCAGTATTATAGTAGTTATATTCTTGTACATAGGTGCAGTATTATAGTAGTTATATTCTTGTACGTAGGAGCAGTATTATAGTAGTTATATTCTTGTACATAGAAGGCAGTAGTATAGTAGTTATATTCATGTACATAGGGGCAGTATTATAGTACTTATATTCTTCTACATGGGGCCAGTATTATAGTAGTTATATTCTTGTACTTAGGAGCAGTATTATAGTAGTTATAATCTTGTACATAGGGGCAGTATTATAGTAGTTATATTACTGTACATAGGGGCAGTATTATAGTAGTTATGTTCTTGTACATAGGAGCAGTATTATAGTAGTTATATTCTTGTACATATGGGGCAGTATTATAGTAGTTATATTCTTGTACATAGGGGTAGTATTATAGTAGTTATATTACTGTACATAGGGGCAGTATTATAGTAGTTATGTTCTTGTACATAGGAGCAGTATTATAGTAGTTATATTCTTGTACATAGGGGGCAGTATTATAGTAGTTATATTCTTGTACATAGGAGCAGTATTATAGTAGTTATATTCTTGTACATAGGAGGCAGTATTATAGTAGTTCTATTCTTGTACATAGGGGCAGTATTATAGTAGTTCTATTCTTGTACATAGGAGCAGTATTATAGTAGTTATAATCTTGTACATAGGGGCAGTATTATAGTAGTTATATTACTGTACATATGGGCAGTATTATAGTAGTTATTTTCTTGTACATAGGAGCAGTATTATAGTAGTAAAATTCTTGTACATAGGAGCAGTATTATAGTAGTTATGTTCTTGTACATGGGGCAGTATTATAGTAGTTATATTCTTGTACATAGGAGCAGTATTATAGTAGTTATATTCTTGTACATGGGGCAGTATTATAGTAGTTATATTCTTGTACATGGGGCAGTATTATAGTAGTTATATTCTTGTACATGGGACAGTATTATAGTAGTTATATTCTTCTATATAGGGGGTGTATTATAGTAGTTATAATCTTGTACATAGGAGCAGTATTATAGTAGTTATATTCTTATACATAGGAGCAGTATTATAGTAGTTATATCCTTGTACATAGGAGCAGTATTATAGTAGTTATATTCTTGTATATAGGAGTAGTATTATAGTAGTTATATTCTTGTACATAGGGGACAGTATTATAGTAGTTATATTCTTGTACATAGGGACAGTAGTATAGTAGTTATATTCTTGCACATAGGGGGGCAGTATTATAGTAGTTATATTCTTGTACATAGAGGGCAGTATTATAGTAGTTATATTCTTATACGTAGGGGGAAAGTATTATAGTAGTTATATTCTTGTACATAGGGGCAGTATTATAGTAGTTATATTCCTGTACATAGGTGACAGTATTTTAGTAGTTATATTCTTATATGTAGAGGGCAGTATTATAGTAGTTATATTATTGTACATAGGGGCAGTATTATAGTAGTTGTATTCTTGTACATAGGGGGCAGTATTATAGTAGTTATATTCTTGTACATAGGGGGCAGTATTATAGTAGTTACATTCTTGTACACAGGGGGCAGTATTATAGTAGCTATATTCTTGTACATAGGGGGCAGTATTATAGTTATATTCTTGTACATAGGGGGCAGAATTATAGTAGTTATATTCTTGTACATAGGGGGCAGTATTATAGTAGTTATATTCTTGTACATAGGGGGCAGTACTATAGTAGTTATATTATTGTACATAGGGGGCAGTATTATAGTAGTTATATTATTGTACATAGGGGGCAGTATTATAGTAGTTATATTCTTGCACACAGGGGGCAGTATTATAGTAGCTATATTCTTGTACATAGGGGGCAGTATTATAGTAGTTATATTCTTGTACATAGGGGGCAGTATTATAGTAGTTATATTCTTGTACATAGGGAGCAGTATTATAGTAGTTATATTCTTGTACATAGGGGGCAGTATTATAGTAGTTATATTCTTGTACATAGGGGGCAGTATTATAGTAGTTATATTCTTGTACATAGGGGCAGTATTATAGTAGTTATATTCTTGTACATAGGGGCAGTATTATAGTAGTTATATTCTTGTACATAGGGGGACAGTATTATAGTAGTTATATTCTTGTACATTGGGGCAGTATTATTGTAGTTATATTCTTGTACATAGGGGGGCAGTATTATAGTAGTTATATTCTTGTACATCGGAGCAGTATTATAGTAGTTATATTCTTGTACATAGGAGCAGTATTATAGTAATTATATTCTTGTACAAAGGAGGCAGTATTATAGTATTTATATTCTTGTACATAGGGAGCAGTATTATAGTAGTTATATTCTTGTACATAGGGGGCAGTATTATAGTAGTTATATTCTTGTACATAGGGAGCAGTATTATAGTAGTTATATTCTTGTACATAGGGGGCAGTATTATAGTAGTTATATTCTTGTACATAGGGAGCAGTATTATAGTAGTTATATTCTTGTACATAGGGAGCAGTATTATAGTAGTTATATTCTTGTACATAGGGGCAGTATTATAGTAGTTTTATTCTTGTACATAGGGGCAGTATTATAGTAGTTATATTCTTGTACATAGGAGCAGTATTATAGTAGTTATATTCTTGTACATAGGAGCAGTATTATAGTAGTTATATTATTGTACATAGGAGCAGTATTATAGTAGTTATATTCTTGTACATAGAGAGCAGTATTATAGTAGTTCTATTCTTGTACATAGGAGCAGTATTATAGTAGTTATATTCTTGTACATAGGGGGCAGTATTATAGTAGTTATATTCTTGTACATAGGGAGCAGTATTATAGTAGTTATATTCTTGTACATAGGGGGCAGTATTATAGTAGTTATATTCTTGTACATAGGGGGCAGTATTATAGTAGTTATATTCTTGTACATAGGGGCAGTATTATAGTAGTTATATTCTTGTACATAGGGGCAGTATTATAGTAGTTATATTCTTGTACATAGGGGGACAGTATTATAGTAGTTATATTCTTGTACATTGGGGGCAGTATTATTGTAGTTATATTCTTGTACATAGGGGGGCAGTATTATAGTAGTTATATTCTTGTACATCGGAGCAGTATTATAGTAGTTATATTCTTGTACATAGGAGCAGTATTATAGTAATTATATTCTTGTACATAGGAGGCAGTATTATAGTATTTATATTCTTGTACATAGGGAGCAGTATTATAGTAGTTATATTCTTGTACATAGGGGGCAGTATTATAGTAGTTATATTCTTGTACATAGGGAGCAGTATTATAGTAGTTATATTCTTGTACATAGGGGGCAGTATTATAGTAGTTATATTCTTGTACATAGGGAGCAGTATTATAGTAGTTATATTCTTGTACATAGGGAGCAGTATTATAGTAGTTATATTCTTGTACATAGGGGCAGTATTATAGTAGTTTTATTCTTGTACATAGGGGCAGTATTATAGTAGTTATATTCTTGTACATAGGAGCAGTATTATAGTAGTTATATTCTTGTACATAGGAGCAGTATTATAGTAGTTATATTATTGTACATAGGAGCAGTATTATAGTAGTTATATTCTTGTACATAGAGAGCAGTATTATAGTAGTTCTATTCTTGTACATAGGAGCAGTATTATAGTAGTTATATTCTTGTACATAGGGGCAGTATTATAGTAGTTATATTCTTGTACATAGGGGGCAGTATTATAGTAGTAATATTCTTGTACATAGGGGGCAGTATTATAGTAGTTATATTCTTGTACATAGGAGCAGTATTATAGTAGTTATATTCTTGTATATAGGAGCAGTATTATAGTAGTTATATTCTTGTACATAGGGGCAGTATTATAGTAGTTATATTCTTGTACATAGGAGCAGTATTATAGTAGTTATATTCTTGTACATAGGAGCAGTATTATAGTAGTTATATTCTTGTATATAGGAGCAGTATTATAGTAGTTATATTCTTGTACATAGGGGGCATTATTATAGTAGTTATATTCTTGTACATAGGGGGCAGTATTATAGTAGTTATATTCTTGGACATAGGGGGCAGTATTATAGTAGTTATATTCTTGTACATAGGAGCAGTATTATAGTAGTTATATTCTTGTACATAGGGGGCAGTATTATAGTAGTTATATTCTTGTACATAGGGGGCAGTATTATAGTAGTTATATTCTTGTACATAGGAGCAGTATTATAGTAGTTATATTCTTGTACATAGGAGCAGTATTATAGTAGTTATATTCTTGTATATAGGAGCAGTATTATAGTAGTTATATTCTTGTACATAGGGGGCATTATTATAGTAGTTATATTCTTGCAGTGTGAGGACAGGAAGCATCTGGTCTTGTGCTGATGTTTGCAGACCCCTCTCCCTGCGGTACATTTCTCTGATTCCTGTGATATTGTTAGTCTGGGGTAATCTCCATTCGTGCCCTGGTTTCTATATTTGGCTGCTTGGGGAATTTCATTGTCCGTGTATATGAGAAGGTAGACAGACACAGAACAGGAGGTAAAGTCACATTCCCGTCCTTCCTGAGACCCCCGCTGTAGTTCCTTACTGTTCTCATAGATTTCCAGTCTTGGAATCTGTATGATGAGGATTAGGTCGGGATAAAGGCTTCGGGCTGGGCGACGTCTGCTGTGTCCGGCGTTATGTAATGCCATCACAGCTACATTTCCACAGTAGGCTCCATCTGAAGTCATGTAATACTTGGTCACGACAAGTCCTCAACGGTGAGAAGATTGTGGTTTAAAGGGATTATCTCTCCTTGGCTTACTTGATGGCTTGTGTCCACAGGGTTTCCTCCTTCTATAGTCTGTTTCCTATAGATTGCTTCTGTTTCTCCTTTTTACGTTCCTTCTCTGACATTAAGAGGACGTTTGTCACATAGCCAGCATGTGTAGAAAGCCTGGGGACAGTATAGGATGTAGAGGGTCATTGGTGGTAGTTGGGTCGGGATGAAGACCATACAGCACTGGAGCAAGGTGTAAGTAGAGCTGAAGACCAGGGTAGATCTAGGTGAGAGTCGGCTGGAGGGATAGTTTGGTATACTTGGCTTTTACTCGTATTTCAGAGCTACAGGGCCAGTTGGAGATGTCATGAATTATATTGAAGATGGACCATATTATAGAGCTACAGGTGGAGGGGGAAGAGGATGGTTAAAGGTTAAGAAGCAGAGAGGTTTGGTAGTGTTGGAGATGGCAGTGTATAAATCAGTATATTTGGATTTGGAAATGGTATGGTAGATTGGTTGGGTATCATTGGATTTGGAATGGCCAAGAGGGTGGATGCAGTTGGGGTTGGAGATGGCATGGTAAAAGAGTTGGTATGATTGGGGTTGGAAGTTCAGGATAAAGGAGTTAAGAATAGTTTTTGTTGAACATGGCAGGGTAGAGGGTTGAGTATAGCTTAGATTGTAGATGGCAGGCTTGACGGGTTGGATAAAATTGGGTAGGAAATGGCATATTAGAAGGGTTGGATATGAGATGGCATAGTAAAGGGGTTGGGTACAGTCTGGCAGGAAATGACATAGTAAATGGGTTGGGTACAGTTGGGTAGAAGATGCCATAGTAGAGGGGTTGGGTACAGTTGGGTTGCAGATGGCAGGGTAGAGGGGTTGGGTACAGTTGTTTAAAAAATGCCATAGTAGAGGGGTTGGGTACAGTTGTGTTGCAGATATAGTGGGGTAGAAGGGTTGTGTTGCAGATGGCAGGGTAGAGGGGTTGGGTACAGTTGCGTTGCAGATATAGTGGGTTGGAGGGGTTGGATATAGTTGGGTTGAAGATGGTAGGGTAGAGGGGAAGGGTACAGTTGCATTGCAGATATAGTGGGGTAGAGGGGTTGGGTATAGTTGGGTTGCAGATGGCAGGGTAGAGGGGTTGGGTATAGCTGGGTTGCAGATGGCAGGGTAGAGGGGTTGAATACAGTTGTGTTGCAGATATAGTGGGTTGCAGATGGTAGGGTAGAGGGGTTGGGTATAGTTGGGTTGCAGATGGCAGGGTAGAGGGGTTGGGTATAGTTGGGTTGCAGATATAGTGGGGTAGAGGGGTTGGGTATAGTTGGGTTGCAGATGGCAGGGTAGAGGGGTTGGGTATAGCTGGGTTGCAGATGGCAGGGTAGAGGGGTTGAATACAGTTGTGTTGCAGATATAGTGGGTTAGAGGGGTTGGGTATAGTTGGGTTGCAGATATAGTGGGGTAGAGGGATTGGGTATAGTTGGATTGCAGATGGCAGGGTAGAGGGGTTGGGTATAGTTGGGTTGCAGATGGTAGGGAAGAGGGGTTGGGTATATTTGTGTTGCAGATGGCAGGATAGAGGGGTTTGGTACAGTTGCATTGCAGATATAGTGGGGTAGAGGGGTTGGGTATAGCTGGGTTGCAAATGGCAGGGTAGAGGGGTTGGGTATATTTGGGTTGCAGATATAGTGGGGTAGAGGGGTTTGGTATATTTGGGTTGTAGATATAGTGTGGTAGAGGGGTTGGGTATAGTTGGGTTGCAGATGGCAGGGTAGAGGGGTTGGGTATATTTGTGTTGCAGATATAGTGGGGTAGAGGGGTTGGGTATAGTTGGGTTGCAGATGGCAGGGTAGAGGGGTTGGGTATATTTGTGTTGCAGATATAGTGGGGTAGAGGGGTTGGGTATACTTGGGTTGCAGATGGCAGGGTAGAGGGGTTGGATATAGTTGGGTTGCAGATATAGTGGGGTAGAGGGGTTGGGTATAGTTGGGTTGCAGATGGCATGGTAGAGGGGTTGGGTATAGTTGGGTTGTAGATATAGTGGGGTAGAGGGGTTGGGTACAGTTGAGTTGCAGATATAGTGGGGTAGAGGGGTTGGGTATAATTGCATTGCAGATATTGTGGGGTAGAGGGGTTGGGTATAGTTGGGTTGCAGATGGCAAGGTGGAGTGGTTGGGTACAGTTGGGTTGTAGATATAGTGGGGTAGAGTGGTTGGGTACAGTTGAGTTGCAGATATAGTGGGGTAGAGGGGTTGGGTTTAGTTGCATTGCAGATATGGTGGGGTAGAGGGGTTAGGTACAGGTGCGTTTCAGATATAGTGGGGTAGAGCGGTTGGGTATAGTTGGGTTGCAGATATAGTGGGGTAGAGGGGTTGGGTATAGTTACGTTGCAGATATAGTAAGGTAGAGGGGTTGGGTACAGTTGGGTTGCAGATGGCAGGGTAGAGGGGTTGGGTATAGTTGGGTTACAGATATAGTGGGGTAGAAGGGTTGGGTATAGTTGCGTTGCAGATGGCAGGGTAGAGGGGTTGGATATAGTTGGATTGCAGATATAGTGGGGTAGAGGGGTTGGGTATTGTTGGGTTGCAGATGGCAGGGTAGAGGGATTGGGTATAGTTGCGTTGCAGATATTGTGGGGTAGAGGGGTTGGGTATAGTTGGGTTGCACATAGCAGGGTAGAGGGATTGGGTACAGTTGCATTGCAGATATAGTGGGGTAGAGGGGTTGGGTATAGTTGGGTTGCAGGTGGCAGGGTAGAGGGGTTGGGTATAGTTGGGTTGCAAATATAATGGGGTACAAGGGTTGGGTACAGTTGCGTTGCAGATATAGTGGGGTAAAGAGGTTGGGTATAGTTGGGTTGCAGATATAGTGGGGTAGAGGGGTTGGGTATTGTTGCGTTGCAGATATTGTGGGGTAGAGGGGTTGGGTACAGTTGGGTTGCAGATGGCAGGGTAGAGGGGTTGGGTATAGTTAGGTTGTAGATATAGTGGGGTAGAGGGGTTGGGATAGTTGGGTTGCAGATATAGTGGGGAAGAGGGGTTGGGTATAGTTTTGCAGATGTAGTGAGGTAGAGGGGTTGGGTACAGTTGAGTTGCAGATATAGTGGGGTAGAGGGGTTGGGTATAGTTGCGTTGCAGATATGGTGGGGTAGAGGGGTTAGGTACAGGTGCTTTGCAGATATAGTGGGGTAGAGGGGTTGGGTATAGTTGGGTTGCAGAAATAGTGGCGTAGAGAGGTTGGGTACAGTTGAGTTGCAGATATAGTGGGGTAGAGGGGTTGGGTATAGTTGGGTTGCAGAAATAGTGTGGTAGAGAGGTTGGGTACAGTTGAGTTGCAGATATAGTGGGGTAGAGGGGTTGGGTATAGTTGCGCTGCAGATATAGTGAGGTAGAGGGTTTGGGTACAGTTGGGTTGCAGATGGCAGGGTAGAGGGGTTGGGTATAGTTGGGTTACAGATATAGTGGGGTAGAAGGGTTGGGTATATTTGTGTTGCAGATGGCAGGATAGAGGGGTTTGGTAAGGTTGCATTGCAGATATAGTGGGGTAGAGGGGTTGGGTATAGTTGGGTTGCAAATGGCAGGGTAGAGGGGTTGGGTATTTTTGTGTTGCAGATATAGTGGGGTAGAGGGGTTGGGTATATTTGGGTTGTAGATATAGTGTGGTAGAGGGGTTGGGTATAGTTGGGTTGCAGATGGCAGGGTAGAGGGATTGGGTGTATTTGTGTTGCAGATATAGTGGGGTAGAGGGGTTGGGTATAGTTGGGTTGCAGATGGCAGGGTAGAGGGGTTGGATATAGTTGGGTTGCAGATATAGTGGGGTAGAGGGGTTGGGTATAGTTGGGTTGCAGATGGCAGGGTAGAGGGGTTGGGTATAGTTGGGTTGTAGATATAGTGGGGTAGAGGGTTTGGGTACAGTTGAGTTGCAGATATAGTGGGGTAGAGGGGTTGGGTATAGTTGCATTGCAGATACTATGGGGTAGAGGGGTTGGGTACAGTTTGGTTGCAGATGGCAGGGTAGAGGGGTTGGGTATAGTTGGGTTGCAGATGGCAGGGTAGAGGGGTTGGGTATAGTTGTGTTGTAGATATAGTGGGGTAGAGGAGTTGGGTACAGTTGAGTTGCAGATATAGTGGGGTAGAGGGGTTGGGTTTAGTTGCGTTGCAGATATGGTGGGGTAGAGGGGTTAGGTACAGGTACGTTGCAGATATAGTGGGGTAGAGCGGTTGGGTATAGTTGGGTTGCAGATATAGTGGGGTAGAGGGGTTGGATACAGTTGCGTTGCAGATATAGTAAGGTAGAGGGGTTGGGTACAGTTGGGTTGCAGATGGCAGGGTAGAGGGGTTGGGTATAGTTGGGATACAGATATAGTGGGGTAGAGGGGTTGGGTATAGTTGCGTTGCAGATGGCAGGGTAGAGGGGATGGGTATAGTTGGATTGCAGATATAGTGGGGTAGAGGGGTTGGGTATAGTTGGGTTGCAGATGACAGGATAGAGGGGTTGGGTATAGTTGGGTTGCAGATGGCCCGGTAGAGGGGTTGGGGACAGTTGGGTTGCAGATATAGTGGGGTAGAGGTGTTGGGTATAGTTGGGTTGCAGATATAATGGGGTACAAGGGTTGGGTACAGTTGCGTTGCAGATATAGTGGGGTAGAGAGGTTGGGTATAGTTGGGTTGCTGATATAGTGGGGTAGAGGGGTTGGGTATTGTTGAGTTGCAGATATAGTGGGGTAGAGGGGTTGGGTATAGTTGGGTTGCAGATGGTAGGGTAGAGGGGTTGGGTATAGTTGGGTTTCAGATATAGTGTGGTAGAGGGGTTGGGTATAGTTGGGTTGCAGATGGCAGGGTAGAGGGGTTGGGTATAGTTGGGTTGCAGATATAGTGGGGTAGAAGGGTTGGGTATAGTTGGGTTGCAGATATAGTGGGGTAGAGGGATTGGGTATAGTTGGGTTGCAGATGGCAAGGTAGAGGGGTTGGGTATAGTTGGGTTGCAGATGACAGGGTAGAGGGGTTGGGTAAAGTTGCATTGCAGATATAGTGGGGTAGAGTGGTTGGGTATAGTTGCGTTGCAGATATGGTGGGGTAGAGGGGTTAGGTACAGGTGCGTTGCAGATATAGTGGGGTAGAGGGGTTGGGTATAGTTGGGTTGCAGATATAGTGGGGTAGAGGTGTTGGGTATAGTTGGGTTGCAGAAATAGTGGGGTAGAGAGGTTGGGTACAGTTGAGGTACAGATATAGTGGGGTAGAGGGGTTGGGTATAGTTGCGTTGCTGATATATGAGGTAGGGGGGTTGGGTACAGTTGGGTTGCAGATGGCAGGGTAGAGGGGTTGGGTATAGTTGGGTTACAGATATAGTGGGGTAGAGGGGTTAGGTATAGTTGTGTTGCAGATGGCAGGGTAGAGGGGTTGAGTATAGTTGGGTTGCAGATATAGTGGGGTAGAGGGGTTGGGTACAGTTGCATTGCAGATATTGTGGGGTAGAGGGGTTGGGTACAGTTGGGTTGCAGATGGCAGGGTAGAGGGATTGGGTACAGTTGCATTGCAGATATAGTGGGGTAGAGGGGTTGGGTATAGTTGGGTTGCAGATGACAAGGTAGAGGGGTTGGTTATAGTTGGGTTGCAGATAGCAGGGTAGAGGGGTTGGGGACAGTTGCGTTGCAGATATAGTGGGGTAGAGGGGTAGGGTATAGTTGGGTTGCAGATGGCTGGGTAGAGGGGTTGGGGACAGTTGGGTTGCAGATGGGAGGGTAGAGGGGTTGGGGACAGTTGGGTTGCAGATATACTGGGGTAGAGGGGTTGGGTATAGTTGGGTTGCTGATATAATGGGGTACAAGGGTTGGGTACAGTTGCGTTGCAGATATAGTGGGGTAGAGAGGTTGGGTATAGTTGGGTTGCAGATATAGTGGGGTAGAGGGGTTGGGTACAGTTGTGTTGCAGATATAGTGGGATAGAGGGGTTGGATATAGTTGCGTTGCAGATATAGTGGGGTACAGGGGTTGGGTACAGTTGGGTTGCAGATATAGTGGGGTAGAGGGGTTGGGTATAGTTGGGTTGCAGATATAGTGGGGTACAGAGGTTGGGTACAGTTGTGTTGCAAATATAGTGGGGTAGTGGGGTTGGGTATAGTTGCGCTGTAGATATTGTGGGGTAGAGCGGTTGGTTTTAGTATGGTTGCAGATGGCAGGGTAGAGGGGTTGGGTATAGTTGGGTTGCAGATGGCAGAGTAGAGGGGTTGGGTATAGTTGGGTTGCAGATATAGTGGGGTAGAGCGGTTGGGTGTAGTTGGGTTGATGATGGCAGTGTAGAGGGGTTGGGTATAGTTGGGTTGCAGATATAGTGGGGTAGAGGGGTTGGGTTTAGTTGGGTTGCAGATGGCAGGGTAGAGGTGTTGGGTACAGTTGGGTTGCAGATATAGTGGGGTAGAGGGGTTGGGTATAGTTGTGTTGCAGATGGCAGGATAAAAGGGTTGGGTACAGTTGCATTGCAGATATAGTGGGGTAGAGGGGTTGGGTATAGTTGGGTTGCATATGGCGGGGTAGAGGGGTTGGGTATAGTTGGGTTGCAGATGACAGGGTAGAGGGGTTGGGTACAGTTGCATTGTAAATATAATGGGGTAGAGGGGTTGGATATAGTTGCGTTGCAGATATAGTGGGGTACAGGGGTTGGGTACAGTTGCGTTGTAGATATTGTGGGGTATAGGGGTAGGGTACAGTTGGGTTGCAGATGGCAGGGTAGAGGGGTTGGGTATAGTTGGGTTGCAGATATAGTGGGGTAGAGTGGTTGGGTATAGTTGGGTTGCAGATGGCAGGGTAGAGGGGTTGGGTATAGTTGGGTTGCAGATATAGTGGGGTAGAGTGGTTGGGTATAGTTGGGTTGCAGATGGCAGGATAGAGGGGTCGGTGACAGTTGCGTTGCAGATATAGTGGGGTAGAGGGGTTGGGGACAGTTGCTTTGCAGATATAGTGCGGTAGAGGGGTTGGGTATAGTTGGGTTGCAGAAGGCAGGGTAGAGGGGTTGGGTACAGTTGCATTGCATATATAGAGCGGTAGAGGGTTGGGTATAGTTGGGTTGCTGATATAGTGGGGTAGAGGGGTTGGGTACAGTTGCGTTGTAGATATAGTGGGGTAGAGGGGTTGGGTATAGTTGGGTTGTAGATATAGTGGGGTAGAGGGGTTGGGTACAGTTACGTTGTAGATATAGTTGGGTAGAGGGGTTGGATATAGTTGGGTTGCAGATATAGTGGGGTTGAGGGGTTGGGTACAGTTGCATTGTAGATATAGTGGGGTAGAGGGGTTGGGTATAGTTGGGTTGTAGATATAGTGGGGTAGAGGGGTTGGGTACAGTTGCGTTGCAGATATAGTGGGGTAGAGAGGTTGGGTACAGTTGGCTTGCAGATATAGTGGGGTAGAGGGGTTGGGTACAGTTGCGTTGTAGATATAGTGGGGTAGAGGGGTTGGGTATAGTTGGGTTGTAGATATAGTGGGGTAGAGGTGTTGGGTATAGTTGTGTTGTAGATATAGTGGGGTAGAGGGTTTGGGTACAGTTGGGTTGCAGATATATTGGGGTAGAGGGATTGGGTATTGTTGCGTTGTAGATATAGTGGGGAAGAGGGGTTGGGTATAGTTGCGTTGTAGATATAGTGGGGTAGAGGGGTTGGGTATAGTTGGGTTGTAGATATAGTGGGGTAGAGGGGTTGGGTATAGTTGGGTTGTAGATATAGTGGGGTAGAGGGGTTGGGTACAGTAGCGTTGTAGATATAGTGGGGTAGAGGGTTTGGGTATAGTTGGGTTGTAGATATAGTGGGGTAGAGGGGTTGGGTACAGTTGGGTTGTAGATATAGTGGGGTAGAGGGGTTGGGTATAGTTGGGTTGTAAATATAGTGGGGTAGAGGGGTTGGGTACAGTTGCGTTGTAGATATAGTGTGGTAGAGGGGTTGGGTATAGTTGCGTTGTAGATATAGTGGGGTAGATGGGTTGGGTATAGTTTCGTTGTAGATATAGTGGGGTAGATGGGTTGGGTATAGTTGGGTTGTAGATATAGTGGGGTAGAGGGGTTGGGTATAGTTGGGTTGTAGATATAGTGGGTAGAGGGGTTGGGTATAGTTGGGTTGCCGATATAGTGGGGTAGAGGGGTTGGGTACAGTTGCATTGTAGATATAGTGGGGTAGAGGGGTTGGGTATAGTTGGGTTGCAGATAGCAGGGTAGAGGGTTTGGGTACAGTTGCATTGTAGATATAGTGGGGTAGAGGGGTTGGGTATAGTTGGGTTGCAGATATAGTGGGGTAGAGGGGTTGGGTATAGTTGGGTTGCAGATATAGTGGGGTAGAGGGGTTGGGTACAGTTGCGTTGTAGATATAGTGGGGTAGAGGGGTTGGGTATAGTTGGGTTGCAGATAGCAGGGTAGAGGGGTTGGGTACAGTTGCGTTGTAGATATAGTGGGGTAGAGGGGTTGGGTATATTTGGGTTGCAGATATAGTGGGGTAGAGGGTTTGGGTACAGTTGCGTTGTAGATATAGTGGGGTAGAGGGGTTGGGTATAGTTGGGTTGCAGATATAGTGGGGTAGAGGGGTTGGGTATAGTTGCGTTGTAGATATAGTGGGGTAGAGAGGTTGGGTACAGTTGCGTTGTAGATATAGTGGGGTAGAAGGGTTGGGTACAGTTGCGTTGTAGATATAGTGGGGTAGAGGGGTTGGGTATAGTTGGGTTGCAGATATAGTGGGGTACAGGGGTTGGGTACAGTTGCGTTGTAGATATAGTGGGGTAGAGGGGTTGGGTACAGTTTCGTTGTAGATATAGTGGGGTAGAGGGGTTGGGTATAGTTGGGTTGTAGATATAGTGGGGTAGAGGGGTTGGGTATAGTTGGGTTGCAGATATAGTTGGGTAGAGGGGTTGGGTACAGTTACGTTGTAGATATAGTGGGGTAGAGGGGTTGGGTACAGTTGCGTTGTAGATATAGTGGGGTAGAGGGGTTGGGTACAGTTGCGTTGTAGATATAGTGGGGTAGAGGGGTTGGGTACAGTTGCGTTGTAGATATAGTGGGGTAGAGGGGTTGGGTACAGTTGCATTGCAGATATAGTGGGGTAGAGGGGTTGGGTATAGTTGGGTTGCAGATATAGTGGGGTAGAGGGGTTGGGTATAGTTGGGTTGTAGATATAGTGGGGTAGAGTGGTTGGGTATAGTTGGGTTGCAGATATAGTGGGGTAGAGGGGTTGGGTACAGTTGCATTGCAGATATAGTGGGGTAGAGGGGTTGGGTATAGTTGGGTTGTAGATATAGTGGGGTAGAGGGGTTGGGTATAGTTGGGTTGCAGATATAGTGGGGTAGAGGGGTTGGGTATAGTTGGGTTGTAGATATAGTGGGGTAGAGGGGTTGGGTATAGTTGGGTTGTAGATATAGTGGGGGTAGAGGGGTTGGGTATAGTTGGGTTGTAGATATAGTGGGGTAGAGGGGTTGGGTATAGTTGGGTTGTAGATATAGTGGGGTAGAGGTGTTGGGTATAGTTGGGTTGCCGATATAGTGGGGTAGAGGGGTTGGGTATAGTTGCGTTGTAGATATAGTGGGGTAGAGGGGTTGGGTACAGTTGCCTTGTAGATATAGTGGGGTAGAAGGTTTGGGTACAGTTGCGTTGTAGATATAGTGGGGTAGAGGGGTTGGGTATAGTTGGGTTGCAAATATAGTGGGGTAGAGGGGTTGGGTACAGTTGCGTTGTAGATATAGTGGGGTAGAGGGGTTGGGTACAGTTGCGTTGTAGATATAGTGGGGTAGAGGGGTTGGGTATAGTTGGGTTGTAGATATAGTGGGGTAGAGGGGTTGGGTATAGTTGGGTTGCAGATATAGTTGGGTAGAGGGGTTGGGTACAGTGGCGTTGTAGATATAGTGGGGTAGAGGGGTTGGGTATAGTTGGGTTGCAGATATAGTGGGGTAGAGTGGTTGGGTATAGTTGGGTTGCAGATGGCAGGGTAGAGGGGTTGGGTATAGTTGGGTTGCAGATATAGTGGGGTAGAGTGGTTGGGTATAGTTGGGTTGCAGATGGCAGGATAGAGGGGTCGGTGACAGTTGCGTTGCAGATATAGTGGGGTAAAGGGGTTGGGGACAGTTGCTTTGCAGATATAGTGCGGTAGAGGGGTTGGGTATAGTTGGGTTGTATAAGGCAGGGTAGAGGGGTTGGGTACAGTTGCATTGCATATATAGAGCGGTAGAGGGTTGGGTATAGTTGGGTTGCTGATATAGTGGGGTAGAGGGGTTGGGTACAGTTGCGTTGTAGATATAGTGGGGTAGAGGGGTTGGGTATAGTTGTGTTGTAGATATAGTGGGGTAGAGGGGTTGGGTACAGTTGCGTTGTAGATATAGTTGGGTAGAAGGGTTGGATATAGTTGGGTTGCAGATATAGTGGGGTTGAGGGGTTGGGTACAGTTGCGTTGTAGATATAGTGGGGTAGAGGGGTTCGGTATAGTTGGGTTGTAGATGTAGTGGGGTAGAGGGGTTGGGTACAGTTGCGTTGCAGATATAGTGGGGTAGAGAGGTTGGGTACAGTTGGCTTGCAGATATAGTGGGGTAGAGGGGTTGGGTACAGTTGCGTTGTAGATATAGTGGGGTAGAGGGGTTGGGTATAGTTGGGTTGTAGATATAGTGGGGTAGAGGGGTTGGGTATAGTTGTGTTGTAGATATAGTGGGGTAGAGGGTTTGGGTACAGTTGGGTTGCAGATATATTGGGGTAGAGGGATTGGGTATTGTTGCGTTGTAGATATAGTGGGGAAGAGGGGTTGGGTACAGTTACGTTGTAGATATAGTGGGGTAGAGGGGTTGGGTACAGTTGCGTTGTAGATATAGTGGGGTAGAGGGGTTGGGTACAGTTGCGTTGTAGATATAGTGGGGTAGAGGGGTTGGGTACAGTTGCGTTGTAGATATAGTGGGGTAGAGGGGTTGGGTACAGTTGCATTGCAGATATAGTGGGGTAGAGGGGTTGGGTATAGTTGGGTTGCCGATATAGTGGGGTAGAGGGGTTGGGTATAGTTGCGTTGTAGATATAGTGGGGTAGAGGGGTTGGGTACAGTTGCCTTGTAGATATAGTGGGGTAGAAGGTTTGGGTACAGTTGCGTTGTAGATATAGTGGGGTAGAGGGGTTGGGTATAGTTGGGTTGCAAATATAGTGGGGTAGAGGGGTTGGGTACAGTTGCGTTGTAGATATAGTGGGGTAGAGGGGTTGGGTACAGTTGCGTTGTAGATATAGTGGGGTAGAGGGGTTGGGTATAGTTGGGTTGTAGATATAGTGGGGTAGAGGGGTTGGGTTGCAGATATAGTTGGGTAGAGGGGTTGGGTACAGTTGCGTTGTAGATATAGTGGGGTAGAGGGGTTGGGTATAGTTGGGTTGCAGATATAGTGGGGTAGAGTGGTTGGGTATAGTTGGGTTGCAGATGGCAGGGTAGAGGGGTTGGGTATAGTTGGGTTGCAGATGTAGTGGGGTAGAGTGGTTGGGTATAGTTGGGTTGCAGATGGCAGGATAGAGGGGTCGGTGACAGTTGCGTTGCAGATATAGTGGGGTAGAGGGGTTGGGGACAGTTGCTTTGCAGATATAGTGCGGTAGAGGGGTTGGGTATAGTTGGGTTGTATAAGGCAGGGTAGAGGGGTTGGGCACAGTTGCATTGCATATATAGAGCGGTAGAGGGTTGGGTATAGTTGGGTTGCTGATATAGTGGGGTAGAGGGGTTGGGTACAGTTGCGTTGTAGATATAGTGGGGTAGAGGGGTTGGGTATAGTTGGGTTGTAGATATAGTGGGGTAGAGGGGTTGGGTACAGTTGCGTTGTAGATATAGTTGGGTAGAAGGGTTGGATATAGTTGGGTTGCAGATATAGTGGGGTTGAGGGGTTGGGTACAGTTGCGTTGTAGATATAGTGGGGTAGAGGGGTTCGGTATAGTTGGGTTGTAGATGTAGTGGGGTAGAGGGGTTGGGTACAGTTGCGTTGCAGATATAGTGGGGTAGAGAGGTTGGGTACAGTTGGCTTGCAGATATAGTGGGGTAGAGGGGTTGGGTACAGTTGCGTTGTAGATATAGTGGGGTAGAGGGGTTGGGTATAGTTGGGTTGTAGATATAGTGGGGTAGAGGGGTTGGGTATAGTTGTGTTGTAGATATAGTGGGGTAGAGGGTTTGGGTACAGTTGGGTTGCAGATATATTGGGGTAGAGGGATTGGGTATTGTTGCGTTGTAGATATAGTGGGGAAGAGGGGTTGGGTATAGTTGCGTTGTAGATATAGTGGGGTAGAGGGGTTGGGTATAGTTGGGTTGTAGATATAGTGGGGTAGAGGGGTTGGGTATAGTTGGGTTGTAGATATAGTGGGGTAGAGGGGTTGGGTACAGTAGCGTTGTAGATATAGTGGGGTAGAGGGTTTGGGTATAGTTGGGTTGTAGATATAGTGGGGTAGAGGGGTTGGGTACAGTTGGGTTGTAGATATAGTGGGGTAGAGGGGTTGGGTATAGTTGGGTTGTAAATATAGTGGGGTAGAGGGGTTGGGTACAGTTGCGTTGTAGATATAGTGTGGTAGAGGGGTTGGGTATAGTTGGGTTGTAGATATAGTGGGGTAGATGGGTTGGGTATAGTTGCGTTGTAGATATAGTGGGGTAGATGGGTTGGGTATAGTTGGGTTGTAGATATAGTGGGGTAGAGGGGTTGGGTATAGTTGGGTTGTAGATATAGTGGGTAGAGGGGTTGGGTATAGTTGGGTTGCAGATATAGTGGGGTAGAGGGGTTGGGTACAGTTGCGTTGTAGATATAGTGGGGTAGAGGGGTTGGGTATAGTTGGGTTGCAGATAGCAGGGTAGAGGGTTTGGGTACAGTTGCGTTGTAGATATAGTGGGGTAGAGGGGTTGGGTATAGTTGGGTTGCAGATATAGTGTGGTAGAGGGGTTGGGTATAGTTGGGTTGCAGATATAGTGGGGTAGGGTACAGTTGCGTTGTAGATATAGTGGGGTAGAGGGGTTGGGTATAGTTGGGTTGCAGATAGCAGGGTAGAGGGGTTGGGTACAGTTGTGTTGTAGATATAGTGGGGTAGAGGGGTTGGGTATAGTTGGGTTGCAGATATAGTGGGGTAGAGGGTTTGGGTACAGCTGCGTTGTAGATATAGTGGGGTAGAGGGGTTGGGTATAGTTGGGTTGCAGATATAGTGGGGTAGAGGGGTTGGGTATAGTTGCGTTGTAGATATAGTGGGGTAGAGGGGTTGGGTACAGTTGCGTTGTAGATATAGTGGGGTAGAAGGTTTGGGTACAGTTGCGTTGTAGATATAGTGGGGTAGAGGGGTTGGGTATAGTTGGGTTGCAGATATAGTGGGGTACAGGGGTTGGGTACAGTTGCGTTGTAGATATAGTGGGGTAGAGGGGTTGGGTACAGTTTCGTTGTAGATATAGTGGGGTAGAGGGGTTGGGTATAGTTGGGTTGTAGATATAGTGGGGTAGAGGGGTTGGGTATAGTTGGGTTGCAGATATAGTTGGGTAGAGGGGTTGGGTACAGTTACGTTGTAGATATAGTGGGGTAGAGGGGTTGGGTACAGTTGCGTTGTAGATATAGTGGGGTAGAGGGGTTGGGTACAGTTGCGTTGTAGATATAGTGGGGTAGAGGGGTTGGGTACAGTTGCGTTGTAGATATAGTGGGGTAGAGGGGTTGGGTACAGTTGCATTGCAGATATAGTGGGGTAGAGGGGTTGGGTATAGTTGGGTTGCAGATATAGTGGGGTAGAGGGGTTGGGTATAGTTGGGTTGTAGATATAGTGGGGTAGAGTGGTTGGGTATAGTTGGGTTGCAGATATAGTGGGGTAGAGGGGTTGGGTACAGTTGCATTGCAGATATAGTGGGGTAGAGGGGTTGGGTATAGTTGGGTTGTAGATATAGTGGGGTAGAGGGTTTGGGTATAGTTGGGTTGCAGATATAGTGGGGTAGAGGGGTTGGGTATAGTTGGGTTGTAGATATAGTGGGGTAGAGGGGTTGGGTATAGTTGGGTTGTAGATATAGTGGGGGTAGAAGGGTTGGGTATAGTTGGGTTGTAGATATAGTGGGGTAGAGGGGTTGGGTATAGTTGGGTTGTAGATATAGTGGGGTAGAGGGGTTGGGTATAGTTGGGTTGCAAATATAGTGGGGTAGAGGGGTTGGGTACAGTTGCGTTGTAGATATAGTGGGGTAGAGGGGTTGGGTACAGTTGCGTTGTAGATATAGTGGGGTAGAGGGGTTGGGTATAGTTGGGTTGTAGATATAGTGGGGTAGAGGGGTTCGGTATAGTTGGGTTGCAGATATAGTTGGGTAGAGGGGTTGGGTACAGTTGCGTTGTAGATATAGTGGGGTAGAGGGGTTGGGTACAGTTGCGTTGTAGATATAGTGGGGTAGAGGGGTTGGGTACAGTTGCGTTGTAGATATAGTGGGGTAGAGGGGTTGGGTACAGTTGCGTTGTAGATATAGTGGGGTAGAGGGGTTGGGTACAGTTGCATTGCAGATATAGTGGGGTAGAGGGGTTGGGTATAGTTGGGTTGCAGATATAGTGGGGTAGAGGGGTTGGGTATAGTGGGGTTGTAGATATAGTGGGGTAGAGGGGTTGGGTATAGTTGGGTTGCAGATATAGTGGGGTAGAGGGGTTGGGTATAGTTGGGTTGTAGATATAGTGGGGGTAGAGGGGTTGGGTATAGTTGGGTTGTAGATATAGTGGGGTAGAGGGGTTGGGTATAGTGGGGTTGTAGATATAGTGGGGTAGAGGGGTTGGGTATAGTTGGGTTGTAGATATAGTGGGGTAGAGGGGTTGGGTATCGTTGGGTTGCAGATATAGTGGGGTAGAGGGGTTGGGTATAGTGGGGTTGTAGATATAGTGGGGTAGAGGGGTTGGGTATAGTTGGGTTGTAGATATAGTGGGGTAGAGGGGTTGGGTATAGTTGGGTTGTAGATATAGTGGGGGTAGAGGGGTTGGGTATAGTTGGGTTGTAGATATAGTGGGGTAGAGGGGTTGGGCTGGGATAAAGATGGATGTCTAGAGGGAAAGATTGTAGTAGAAGTAGAAGAATTGGGGTTTGGGGACAGTGTATGTTGTATGTAAGTGGGTTAGATATGTTTTTCTTTTATATACAATACCTCTTTGTAATCGCAAAGCTTCCGCTTCGTTGTGGCAGTGGAGGGGTTACTGCGTGGTGTCAGTGATGATGAGGAAGTTGTAGCAATGGGCGGTTTTGCACTTGTGAAATGAAACTTTTGTAATATAATAACTCTTCCACGAAGCTTCTCTGTTGGGGCCATCCATCGTACTCAGCTCTGAGGCGCAGACCCCAGTGTCCTGACACCTGGACCACATAATGCTACCGCTCACAGTGCCGAGATGCTGTCGTTAGGCCTGGGTGAGTGAGCTTACAATCTAACATCCCCAGGGCCAGAGAGACGTTGGGAGGCCCCCTCAGCTCACAGTGGTACGACTGGGGGTTACAACAGTTGTGGTAGAGGTGCAATGTTGTGATGAGACTTGTTTCACTGCATCCTGTTTAGTAACTTGTGTCATGTGGAGTAAGTATTGTACTGATCCCATATTATACTCCAGAGCTGCACTCACTATTCTGCTGGTGCAGTCACTGTGTACATACATTACATTACTGATCCTGAGTTACCTCCTGTATTATACTCCAGAGCTGCACTCACTATTCTGCTGGTGCAGTCACTGTGTACATACATTACATTACTGATCCTGAGTTACATCCTGTATTATACCCCAGAGCTGCACTCACTATTCTGCTGGTGCAGTCACTGTGTACATACATTACATTACTGATCCTGAGTTACCTCCTGTATTATACTCCAGAGCTGCACTCACTATTCTGCTGGTGCAGTCACTGTGTACATACATTACATTACTGATCCTGAGTTACATCCTGTATTATACCCCAGAGCTGCACTCACTATTCTGCTGGTGCAGTCACTGTGTACATACATTACATTACTGATCCTGAGTTACATCCTGTATTATACTCCAGAGCTGCACTCACTATTCTGCTGGTGCAGTCACTGTGTACATACATTACATTACTGATCCTGAGTTACATCCTGTATTATACTCCAGAGCTGCACTCACTATTCTGCTGGTGCAGTCACTGTGTACATACATTACATTACTGATCCTGAGTTACATCCTGTATTATACTCCAGAGCTGCACTCACTATTCTGCTGGTGCAGTCACTGTGTACATACATTACATTACTGATCCTGAGTTACCTCCTGTATTATACTCCAGAGCTGCACTCACTATTCTGCTGGTGCAGTCACTGTGTACATACATTACATTACTGATCCTGAGTTACATCCTGTATTATACCCCAGAGCTGCACTCACTATTCTGCTGGTGCAGTCACTGTGTACATACATTACATTACTGATCCTGAGTTACATCCTGTATTATACTCCAGAGCTGCACTCACTATTCTGCTGGTGCAGTCACTGTGTACATACATTACATTACTGATCCTGAGTTACATCCTGTATTATACTCCAGAGCTGCACTCACTATTCTGCTGGTGCAGTCACTGTGTACATACATTACATTACTGATCCTGAGTTACATCCTGTATTATACTCCAGAGCTGCACTCACTATTCTGCTGGTGCAGTCACTGTGTACATACATTACATTACTGATCCTGAGTTACATCCTGTATTATACTCCAGAGCTGCACTCACTATTCTGCTGGTGCAGTCACTGTGTACATACATTACATTACTGATCCTGAGTTACATCCTGTATTATACTCCAGAGCTGCACTCACTATTCTGCTGGTGCAGTCACTGTGTATATACATTACATTACATTACTGATCCTGAGTTACCTCCTGTATTATACTCCAGAGCTGCACTCACTATTCTGCTGGTGCAGTCACTGTGTACATACATTACATTACTGATCCTGAGTTACATCATGTATTATACTCCACAGCTGCACTCACTATTCTGCTGCTGCAGTCACTGTGTACATACATTACTGATCCTGTACTGATCCTTGAAATACAAGGTGTTCAGAGACACGGCTGAGGTGAGGAGGCTGAGCCCGACCACCACTGAGCAAGACACAGAAGTGGACATGTCAGGACTGGGCCAAGAAATCTGACACAGATTGTTCCCAGGTTTTATGGACTGAGGAGATGAGACGACTCTGGATAAGCAGATGGATGGGCCGGAGCTGCATCAGTACCGGGCACAGACCTCCACCTGTCCTGTCTGTATACTCTCATGTGATCCCGGCTGTCCTGTCTGTATACTCTCATGTGATCCCGCCTGTCCTGTCTGTATACTCTCATGTGATCCCGGCTGTCCTGTCTGTATACTCTCATGTGATCCCTGCTGTCCTGTCTGTATACTCTCATGTGATCCCGGCTGTCCTGTCTGTATACTCTCATGTGATCCCTGCTGTCCTGTCTGTATACTCTCATATGATCCCGGCTATCCTGTCTGTATACTCTCATGTGATCCCGGCTGTCCTGTCTGTATACTCTCATGTGATCCCGGCTGTCCTGTCTGTATACTCTCATGTGATCCCGGCTGTCCTGTCTGTATACTCTCATGTGATCCCGGCTGTCCTGTCTGTATACTCTCATGTGATCCCGGCTGTCCTGTCTGTATACTCTCATGTGATCCCGGCTGTCCTGTCTGTATACTCTCATGTGATCCCCCTGCTGTAATGTCTGTATACTCTCATGTGATCCCGGCTGTCCTGTCTGTATACTCTCATGTGATCCCGGCTGTCCTGTCTGTATACTCTCATGTGATCCCGGCTGTCCTGTCTGTATACTCTCATGTGATCCCGGCTGTCCTGTCTCTATACTCTCATGTGATCCCGGCTGTCCTGTCTGTATACTCTCATGTGATCCCGGCTGTCCTGTCTGTATACTCTCATGTGATCGCCTGCTGTCCTGTCTGTATACTCTCATGTGATCCCGGCTGTCCTGTCTGTATACTCTCATGTGATCCCGGCTGTCCTGTCTGTATACTCTCATGTGATCCCGGCTGTCCTGTCTGTATACTCTCATGTGATCCCGGCTGTCCAGTCTGTATACTCTCATGTGATCCCGGCTGTCCTGTCTGTATACTCTCATGTGATCCCGGCTGTCCAGTCTGTATACTCTCATGTGATCCCGGCTGTCCAGTCTGTATACTCTCATGTGATCCCGGCTGTCCTGTCTGTATACTCTCATGTGATCCTGGCTGTCCAGTCTGTATACTCTCATGTGATCCCGGCTGTCCTGTCTGTATACTCTCATGTGATCCCGGCTGTCCTGTCTGTATACTCTCATGTGATCCCGGCTGTCCAGTCTGTATACTCTCATGTGATCCCGGCTGTCCAGTCTGTATACTCTCATGTGATCCCGGCTGTCCTGTCTGTATACTCTCCTGCATCCTCCTCCACCCAGGAGCTGTGGTATGATCACACCATGTCCCTGCACGGTCAGACACGACCATTACACAGTACACAGCAGGGGAGCATTTATAAGATTATCTCAGCACAGGAACATTTTATTTAATCACATCCAATTGTGGAAATGATTATTAATCCAAGATCTGTTGATTAAAATCAACTTAGTAAAATCCTTTAACGATGGAGAATAAGGGGTACCCCCTCAGTATGGACTCAGTTCTGATGGACCCCAGCAGAGGGTCCCTTTTCCAGGCTTCTGGGCTTGCAGGGGCTGGCGTGATATTGACAGTGGTGCAGAGTCCTGTATGAAGTCCTGGGCGGCCACATAATGCTCAATCAGGCTAACCACCTGGTCTAGGTTGCCCGGGTCCCATTGCCCCACCCAACGCTGTATGGAGACTTGCAGAGTCCGCACCAACCGGTCGGCTATTACCCTCTCTTCCTTCTGGGCTGGGCTCAAGGTCTCAGGCTGGAGTCTTATTGCAATAAGTCATACGCCTGAGACCTAGCAGGTGGGATCTCCACAAAGGACCACTGGTGCACTCGTTGTGCCCGCACAAATGTATTAACCCCCAGTAAGACAAGGATCTCCCTTTTGCGCATCCTATAGTCCTGGGTATCGTCCCAGCTGAGGTTAGAGTACGCCTTCTGGGTGTCTCCCATCAGGAACAGGGCCACTACTTCAGCCCACTGGGAAATCGGCAAACTCTCTCGCTACGCTGTGCGTTCAAACACTGGGAGGAAAGTTTCCATGTCATTCTCTGGACTCATTTTTCTCCGTGGTGACCGGACTTTGTGGCAGGCCTCGGGGTGAACGGAGGTCGGCAGTAGGGGTGTCTCTCGCAGGGCAGCAATCTGTTGTAGAATTAGGTGGCAGGTCTGCTGCTGCTGCTCCTGCTGTTGCCACTGAAACTGCAGCTGCTGCTCATGCTTCCCCTGCCGTTGCCGCTGTAACTGCCGCTGCTGTTGCTGCTCCTGCTGTTGCCACTGAAAATTGCAGCTGTGGCTGGTGCTGCTCCTGCTATTGCCGCTGAAACTGCAGCTGCTTGGCGAGGATAAACTGCTTTAGTAGCTCCTCCATATTGTGCACGGGCCTGATTTGTAATTTTACAGGTTTAATTCTAGACATGCAGATTTTTTTCGGGGAATGCCTTAGTTCATACTGCCCGCATTCTCCACCATATGTGAGGCAGTGACTTTCGCGTCCGTGTGGCAATGATGCAGTGACCCAGGAAAGTTCAACTTAATCTTCTTTATTTTCCAATTTACAAACAAATCCAAAACTTTATCCTCCGGGTCGCAGCCAGAATGTCTGTCTCAGTCCGTATCAGTCAGTTGCCATGGATAACTGCACCTCCATATAATCCGTGGGTGCAGTAATGGCTCTGCACAAGTCTCTGGTCTGTGTTTAGTCTCACACAGAGAGGTCTGCACAGAGACTCCTGCTCTGCTGCTTGCAAAAGCTCAATAGACTCACCCAAACCTTAACTTAAAGTTTAAATGGGAATCGTGGACATGGGCCACTCCCAAGACCCTGAGTGGGGGAGAGATCCATCCCACTACCATCCTATAGATCTCTCCAAAAATAAAAGCCCATGTCAGTGTGACACCCCAGGGGTCTGGTTGCCACAGTGATAGAGATATTACGTCTGAGAGCAGGTGGGAGGTCTCTTGGTCAGGGATCCTGTGCATGCCACACCTCCTGCCCAGTCCTGGGAGGGGAAGAACTTCCCCTATATAAAACTGGGGCTGAGGCAGGGTTAGGGAAAAAGAGTACAGAGTTAAGAAGAGGAGCAGCTATAGGAAAGAGAGATCAGGAGCTCAGTGGGAGCAGTGCTACAAGGAATCAGGGGCTGGCAGCTGAAGAGCTCACCCTGATTGAAGAGTTACCACCGGACCCGGAGTCCGAGGCTGTGGGGACTAATCCTTACCCAGCAGCAGAAACCGACCGGCAGGGGATTTCAGGTCCTCTGGCCAAGAAACCCGAAGGCACGGTCACACGCGTGGGACCAGCACCGCCGTCGTGGAGCGGAAGCCACTAGAAGGCCCCGAGTCACCGGCCATACGGGTGAGCACCACACGGTACACTCAGGGACGTGGGCTACTTATATCCGCTTCTAGCAAGGTAGCCAGAAGAGTACAGTCAGTTTGGGAGGCCTACAACTCCGCCTGGCCAGGGGAAATCCCATCTGCTCAAGGACTGACCAGGCCCCGATCGCTAGCAAGTACTCCGGGAGGGTCTATCTTTATCACCAGTAAAGACCCTGAACTACACCGCATCGTCTCTGAGTGGTTCCTGCTACCCCCATCATCCACGTCGGCTGCCCTGAGGCCCTACCCCTCCCGTTGGGGGTTATACCATCCACGCTGCACAATCCTTCCACCGGCCTCAGCGGTCTGCCCTGCAGCGGCAGCTCAATAGCTGCATTCAATGGGTGGCGTAGTCGTCCAACATCTACTGCTAATACTCAGCCACACAGTTTGACTCCCTGGGCATGGACCGGGTCACCGCCACGAGACTACTACCCCCAACAGGCCGGGCTCCGGGTAGTCCCCGCGTGCGCAACGCTACACCAAGTAGGCCCAGGGGCGCGTCATCAGATTTTACTAAATCTGACTTGGTCAAATAGCTTCCCGAAGTCCACAGTCTCTTTTATTTTCCTCTGTGGCTGTGATTATAACGCTCTCCAGCGGGTTCAGTATGTCTCTGTGCACATCCTGGGGGGCACATACCGGCCCTTGTATATGGTCCTCCTCACAATATATATATACTATATACATAATCCCGCACACAGGGTATATACTATATACATAATTCTGCACACAGGGTATATACTATACACATAATCCTGCACACAGGGTATATACTATACACATAATCCTGCACACAGGGTATATACTATATACATAATCCTGCACACAAGGTATATACTATATATATAATCCCGCACACAGGGTACATACTATATACATAATCCCGCACACAGGGTATATACTATACACATAGTCCTGCACACAGGGTATATACTATATACATGATCCTGCACACAGGGTATATACTATATACATAATCCTGCACACAGGGTATATACTATATATATAATCCTGCACACAGGGTATATACTATACACATAGTCCTGCACACAGGGTATATACTATATACATGATCCTGCACACAGGGTATATACTATATACATAATCCTGCACACGGGGTATATACTATATACATGATCCTGCACACGGGGTATATACTATATACATAATCCTGCACACAAGGTATATACTATATATATAATCCTGCACACAGGGTATATACTATATACATAATCCCGCACACAGGGTATATACTATATACATAATCCTGCACACGGGGTATATACTATATACATAATCCTGCACACGGGGTATATACTATATACATAATCCTGCACACAAGGTATATACTATATATATAATCCCGCACACAGGGTACATACTATATACATAATCCCGCACACAGGGTATATACTATATACATAATCCTGCACACAGGGTATATACTATACACATAGTCCTGCACACAGGGTATATACTATATACATAATCCTGCACACGGGGTATATACTATATACATAATCCTGCACACAGGGTATATACTATATACATAATCCTGCACACAGGGTATATACTATACACATAGTCCTGCACACAGGGTATATACTATATACATAATCCTGCACACGGGGTATATACTATACACATAGTCCTGCACACAGGGTATATACTATATACATGATCCTGCACACAGGGTATATACTATACACATAGTCCTGTACACAGGGTATATACTATATACATAATCCTGCACACGGGGTATATACTATACACATAGTCCTGTACACAGGGTATATACTATATACATGATCCTGCACACAGGGTATATACTATACACATAGTCCTGCACACAGGGTATATACTATATACATAATCCTGCACACAGGGTATATACTATACACATAGTCCTGCACACAGGGTATATACTATATACATAATCCTGCACACAGGGTATATACTATACACATAGTCCTGCACACAGGGTATATACTATATACATAATCCTGCACACGGGGTATATACTATACACATAGTCCTGCACACAGGGTATATACTATATACATAATCCTGCACACAGGGTATATACTATACACATAGTCCTGCACACAGGGTATATACTATACACATAGTCCTGCACACAGGGTATATACTATATACATAATCCTGCACACGGGGTATATACTATACACATAGTCCTGCACACAGGGTATATACTATATACATGATCCTGCACACAGGGTATATACTATATACATAATCCTGCACACGGGGTATATACTATACACATAGTCCTGCACACAGGGTATATACTATATACATAATCCTGCACACGGGGTATATACTATATACATAATCATGCACACGGGGTATATACTATATACATAATCCTGCACACAGGGTATATACTATATACATAATCCTGCACACAGGGTATATACTATATACATAATCCTGCACACAGGCTATATACTATATACATAATCCTGCACACAGGATATATACTATATACATAATCCTGCACACAGGGTATATACTATATATATAATCCTGCACACAGGGTATATACTATACACATAGTCCTGCACACAGGGTATATACTATATACATAATCCTGCACACAGGGTATATACTATATACATAATCCTGCACACAGGGTATATACTATACACATAGTCCTGCACACAGGGTATATACTATATACATAATCCTGCACACAAGGTATATACTATATACATAATCCTGTACACAGGGTATATACTATACACATAGTCCTGCACACAGGGTATATACTATATACATGATCCCGCACACAGGATATATACTATATACATAATCCTGCACACAGGGTATATACTATATACATAATCCTGCACACAGGGTATATACTATATACATAATCCTGCACACAGGGTATATACTATATACATAATCCTGCACACAGGATATATACTATATACATGATCCCGCACACAGGGTATATACTATATACATAATCCTGCACACGGGGTATATACTATATACATAATCCTGCACACAGGATATATACTATATACATGATCCCGCACACAGGGTATATACTATATACATAATCCTGCACACGGGGTATATACTATATACATAATCCTGCACACAGGATATATACTATATACATGATCCCGCACACAGGGTATATACTATATACATAATCCTGCACACAGGGTATATACTATATACATAGTCCTGCACACAGGGTATATACTATATACATGATCCCGCACACAGGGTATATACTATATACATAATCCTGCACACGGGGTATATACTATATACATAATCCTGCACACAGGATATATACTATATACATAATCCTGCACACAGGATATATACTATATACATGATCCCGCACACAGGGTATATACTATATACATAATCCTGCACACAGGGTATATACTATATACATAATCCTGCACACAGGGTATATACTATATACATAATCCCGCACACAGGGTATATACTATATACATAGTCCTGCACACAGGGTATATACTATATACATGATCCTGCACACAGGGTATATACTATATACATAATCCCGCACACAGGGTATATACTATACACATAGTCCTGTACACAGGGTATATACTATACACATAATCCCGCACACAGGGTATATACTATATACATAATCCTGCACACAGAGTATATACTATATACATAATCCCGCACACAGGGTATATACTATATACATAATCCCGCACACAGGGTATATACTATATACATAGTCCTGCACACAGGGTATATACTATATACATGATCCTGCACACAGGGTATATACTATATACATAATCCCGCACACAGGGTATATACTATACACATAGTCCTGTACACAGGGTATATACTATACACATAATCCCGCACACAGGGTATATACTATATATATAATCCTGCACACGGGGTATATACTATATACATAATCCTGCACACAGGGTATATACTATACACATAGTCCTGTACACAGGGTATATACTATATACATGATCCTGCACACAGGGTATATACTATACACATAGTCCTGTACACAGGGTATATACTATATACATGATCCCGCACACAGGGTATATACTATATACATAATCCTGCACACAGGGTATATACTATATACATAATCCTGCACACAGGGTATATACTATATACATAATCCTGCACACAGGGTATATACTATATACATAATCCTGCACACAGGGTATATACTATATACATAGTCCTGCACACAGGGTATATACTATATACATAATCCCGCACACAGGGTATATACTATATACATAGTCCTGCACACAGGGTATATACTATATACATGATCCCGCACACAGGGTATATACTATATACATAATCCCGCACACAGGGTATATACTATATACATAGTCCTGCACACAGGGTATATACTATATACATGATCCTGCACACAGGGTATATACTATATACATAATCCCGCACACAGGGTATATACTATACACATAGTCCTGTACACAGGGTATATACTATACACATAGTCCCGCACACAGGGTATATACTATACACATAGTCCTGTACACAGGGTATATACTATACACATAATCCCGCACACAGGGTATATACTATATACATAATCCTGCACACAGGGTATATACTATATACATAATCCTGCACACAGGGTATATACTATATACATAATCCTGCACACAGAGTATATACTATATACATAATCCTGCACACAGGGTATATACTATATACATAATCCTGCACACAGGGTATATACTATATACATAATCCCGCACACAGGGTATATACTATATACATAATCCCGCACACAGGGTATATACTATATACATAGTCCTGCACACAGGGTATATACTATATACATGATCCTGCACACAGGGTATATACTATATACATAATCCCGCACACAGGGTATATACTATACACATAGTCCTGTACACAGGGTATATACTATACACATAATCCCGCACACAGGGTATATACTATATATATAATCCTGCACACAGGGTATATACTATATACATAATCCTGCACACAGGGTATATACTATACACATAGTCCTGTACACAGGGTATATACTATATACATGATCCTGCACACAGGGTATATACTATACACATAGTCCTGTACACAGGGTATATACTATATATATAATCCTGCACACAGGGTATATACTATATACATAATCCAGCACACAGGGTATATACTATATACATGATCCAGCACACAGGGTATATACTATATATATAATCCTGCACACAGGGTATATACTATATACATGATCCCGCACACAGGGTATATACTATACACATAATCCTGCACACAGGGTATATACTATACACATAATCCAGCACACAGGGTATATACTATATACATAATCCTGCACACAGGGTATATACTATATACATAATCCCGCACACAGGGTATATACTATATACATAATCCTGCACACAGGGTATATACTATACACATAGTCCTGCACACAGGGTATATACTATATACATAATCCTGCACACAGAGTATATACTATATACATAATCCCTCACACAGAGTATATACTATATACATAATCCTGTACACAGGGTATATACTATACACATAATCCAGCACACAGGGTATATACTATATATATAATCCTGCACACGGGGTATATACTATATACATAATCCTGCACACAGGGTATATACTATACACATAGTCCTGTACACAGGGTATATACTATACACATAATCCAGCACACAGGGTATATACTATACACATAGTCCTGCACACAGGGTATATACTATATACATAATCCAGCACACAGGGTATATACTATATACATAATCCTGCACACAGGGTATATACTATATACATAATCCCGCACACAGGGTATATACTATATACATAATCCTGCACACAGGGTATATACTATATACATAATCCTGCACACAGAGTATATACTATATACATAATCCAGCACACAGGGTATATACTATATACATGATCCCGCACACAGGGTATATACTATATACATGATCCTGCACACAGAGTATATACTATATATATAATCCTGCACACAGGGTATATACTATATATATAATCCTGCACACAGGGTATATACTATATACATAATCCTGCACGCAGGGTATATACTATATATATAATCCCGCACACAGGGTATATACTATATACATAATCCTGCACGCAGGGTATATACTATATACATGATCCCGCACACAGGGTATATACTATATACATGATCCTGCACACAGAGTATATACTATATATATAATCCTGCACACAGGGTATATACTATATATATAATCCTGCACACAGGGTATATACTATATATATAATCCTGCACACAGAGTATATACTATATATATAATCCTGCACACAGGGTATATACTATATATATAATCCTGCACACAGGGTATATACTATATATATAATCCTGCACACGGGGTATATACTATATATATAATCCCGCACACAGGGTATATACTATATACATAATCCTGCACGCAGGGTATATACTATATATATAATCCAGCACACAGGGTATATACTATATACATAATCCTGCACACAGAGTATATACTATATATATGATCCCGCACACAGGGTATATACTATATACATAATCCTGCACGCAGGGTATATACTATATATATAATCCAGCACACAGAGTATATACTATATACATAATCCTGCACACAGAGTATATACTATATATATAATCCTGCACGCAGGGTATATACTATATATATAATCCAGCACACAGAGTATATACTATATACATAATCCTGCACGCAGGGTATATACTATATATATAATCCAGCACACAGAGTATATACTATATACATAATCCTGCACACAGAGTATATACTATATATATAATCCTGCACGCAGGGTATATACTATATATATAATCCAGCACACAGAGTATATACTATATACATAATCCTGCACGCAGGGTATATACTATATATATAATCCTGCACACAGGGTATATACTATATACATAATCCTGCACGCAGGGTATATACTATATATATAATCCAGCACACAGAGTATATACTATATACATAATCCTGCACACAGGGTATATACTATATATATAATCCTGCACACAGGGTATATACTATATACATAATCCTGCACGCAGGGTATATACTATATATATAATCCCGCACACAGGGTATATACTATACACATAGTCCTGCACACAGGGTATATACTATATACATGATCCTGCACACAGGGTATATACTATATATATAATCCTGCACACAGGGTATATACTATATACATAATCCTGCACACAGGGTATATACTATATACATGATCCTGCACACAGGGTATATACTATATATATAATCCTGCACACAGGGTATATACTATATACATGATCCTGCACACAGGGTATATACTATATACATAATCCTGCACACAGGGTATATACTATACACATAGTCCTGCACACAGGGTATATACTATATATATAATCCTGCACACGGGGTATATACTATACACATAGTCCTGCACACAGGGTATATACTATACACATAGTCCTGCACACAGGGTATATACTATACACATAATCCTGCACACAGGGTATATACTATACACATAGTCCTGCACACAGGGTATATACTATATATATAATCCTGCACACGGGGTATATACTATACACATAGTCCTGCACACAGGGTATATACTATACACATAATCCTGCACACAGGGTATATACTATATACATGATCCTGCACACAGGGTATATACTATATACATAATCCTGTACACAGGGTATATACTATATACATAATCCTGCACACAGGGTATATACTATATACATGATCCTGCACACAGGGTATATACTATATACATGATCCTGCACACAGGGTATATACTATATACATAGTCCTGCACACAGGGTATATACTATATACATAATCCTGTACACAGGGTATATACTATATACATAATCCTGCACACAGGGTATATACTATATACATAATCCTGCACACAGGGTATATACTATATACATAATCCTGTACACAGGGTATATACTATATACATAATCCTGCACACAGGGTATATACTATACACATAATCCTGCACACAGGGTATATACTATATACATAGTCCTGCACACAGGGTATATACTATATACATGATCCTGCACACAGGATATATACTATATACATGATCCCGCACACAGGGTATATACTATATACATGATCCTGCACACAGGGTATATACTATACACATAATCCTGCACACAGGGTATATACTATATACATAATCCTGTACACAGGGTATATACTATATACATAATCCTGCACACAGGGTATATACTATATACATAATCCTGTACACAGGGTATATACTATATACATAATCCTGCACACAGGGTATATACTATATACATGATCCTGCACACAGGGTATATACTATATACATGATCCTGCACACAGGGTATATACTATACACATAATCCTGCACACAGGGTATATGCTATATACATAGTCCTGCACACAGGATATATACTATATACATGATCCCGCACACAGGGTATATACTATACACATAGTCCTGCACACAGGGTATATGCTATATACATAATCCCGCACACAGGGTATATACTATACACATAGTCCTGCACACAGGGTATATACTATATATATAATCCTGCACACAGGGTATATACTATGTACATGATCCTGCACACAGGGTATATGCTATATACATAATCCTGCACACAGGGTATATACTATACACATAATCCTGCACACAGGGTATATACTATATACATAATCCTGCACACAGGGTATATACTATACACATAATCCTGCACACAGGGTATATACTATATACATAATCCTGTACACAGGGTATATACTATACACATAATCCAGCACACAGGGTATATACTATATACATAATCCTGCACACAGGGTATATACTATACACATAATCCTGCACACAGGGTATATACTATATACATAATCCTGCACACAGGGTATATACTATACACATAATCCTGTACACAGGGTATATACTATATACATAATCCTGCACACAGGGTATATACTATATACATAATCCTGTACACAGGGTATATACTATACACATAGTCCTGTACACAGGGTATATACTATACACATAATCCTGCACACAGGGTATATACTATATACATAATCCTGCACACAGGGTATATACTATATATATAATCCTGCACACAGGGTATATACTATACACATAATCCTGCACACAGGGTATATACTATATCCATGATCCTGCACACAGGGTATATACTATACACATAATCCTGCACACAGGGTATATACTATACACATAATCCTGCACACAGGGTATATACTGTATACATAATCCTGTACACAGGGTATATACTATACACATAGTCCTGTACACAGGGTATATACTATACACATAATCCTGTACACAGGGTATATACTATACTGTATACATAATCCTTTACACAGGGTATATACTATATACATAATCCTGTACACAGGGTATATACTATACTGTATACATAATCCTGTACACAGGGTATATACTATACACATAGTCCTGTACACAGGGTATATACTATACACATAATCCTGTACACAGGGTATATACTATACTGTATACATAATCCTTTACACAGGGTATATACTATACACATAATCCTGTACACAGGGTATATACTATACTGTATACATAATCCTGCACACAGGATATATACTATATACATAATCCTGCACACAGGGTATATACTATACACATAATCCTGCACACAGGGTATATACTATATACATAATCCTGCACACAGGGTATATACTATACACATAATCCTGCACACAGGGTATATACTATATACATAATCCTGTACACAGGGTATATACTATACTGTATACATAATCCTTTACACAGGGTATATACTATACACATAGTCCTGCACACAGGGTATATACTATACACATAATCCTGCACACAGGGTATATACTATACACATAGTCCTGCACACAGGGTATATACTATACACATAATCCAGCACACAGGGTATATACTATATACATAATCTCGCACACAGGGTGTATACTATATACATAATCCCGCACACAGGGTATATACTATACACATAGTCCTGCACACAGGGTATATACTACAGTGGGGTAATAAGTATTTGACCCCTTGCTGTTTTTGTAAGTTTTCCCACTGAACAGTCTATAATTTTAAGGTCAGGTTAATTTTAACATTGAGAGATAGAATATCGAAAAAAAAATCAAGAAAATCACATTGTATAAATTAGATAAATGTATTTGCATTTTGCAGTGAGAAATAAGTATTTGATCCCTCTGGCAAACAACACTTAGTCTTTGGTGGTAAAACCCTTGTTGGCAGCTCAGCAGTCAGACGTTGTTTGTAGCTGATGATGAGGGTTGTGCACATGTCAGGAGGAGTTTTGGTCCACTCCTCTTTGCAGATCATCTCTAAATCATTAAGATTTTGAGGCTGTTTCTTGGCAACTCGGAGCTTCAACTCCCTCCATAAATTTTCTATGGGATTAAGGTCTGGAGACTGGCTAGGCCACTCCATGACCTTACTGTACTTCTTTTTGAGCCACTCCTTTGTTGCCTTGGCTGTATGTTTTGGTTTATTGTCTTGCTGGAAGACCCAGCCACGACCCATCTTCAATGCTCTTACTGAGGGAAGGAGGTTGTTGGCCAAAATCTCGCGATACATGACCCCATCCATCTTCCCTTCAGTACTGTGCAGTCATGTCTCCTTTGCAGAAAAGCACCCCCAAAGTATGATGTTTCCCCCACCATGCTTCACGCTTGGGACGATGTTCTTAGGGTTGTACTCCTTCTTCTTCCTCCAAACATGGCGAGTTGAGTTAATGCCAAAGAGCTCAATTTTTGTCTCATCTGACCACAGCACCTTCTCCCAATAACTCACAGAATCATCCAGGTGGTCATTGGCAAACTTCAGACGGGCCGGCACATGTGCCTTCTGGAGCCGGGGGACCTTGCGGGCACTGCAGGATTTTAAACCTTTAAGGCGTAATGTGTTACCAATGGTTTTCTTGGTGACTGTGGTCCCAGCTGCCTTGAGATCATTAACAAGTTCCCCCTATGGAGTTTTAGGCTGATCTCTCACCTTCCTCATGATCAAGGATACCCCACGAGGTGAGATTTTGCATGGTGCCCCAGATTGATATCGATTGACAGTCATTTTGTATTTCTTCCATTTTCTTACTATTGCACCAACAGTTGTCTCCTTCTCACCCAGCGTCTTACTTATGGTTTTGTATCCCATTCCAGCTTTGTGCAGGTCTATGATCTTGTCCCTGACATCCTTAGACAGCTCTTTGGTCTTGCCCATGTTGTAGAGGTTAGAGCCTGACTGATTAATGGAGTCTGTGGACAGGAGTCTTTTATACAGGTGACTATGTAAGACAGCTGTCTATAATGCAGGTAGTTGATTAGGAGCGTCTAACTGGTCTGTAGGAGCCAGAACTCATAATGGTTTGTAGGGGATCAAATACTTATTTCTCACTGCAAAATGCAAATAAATTTATCTAATTTATACAATGTGATTTTCTTGATTTTTTTTTGGATATTCTATCTCTCAATGTTAAAATTAACCCACCCTTAAAATTATAGACTGTTCCTGTCTTTGTCAGTGGGCAAACTTACAAAACCAGCAAGGAATCAAATACTTCTTTCCTTCACTGTATATACATAATCCTTCACCAAGACTTCTGAGCTTTATTCCTCACCATCGCTTGCTGTCAGCAGATCAGAACATTCTGAAATTCTGCCATAACCCAAAGCTTCAAGTTCTCACTATTACAGCTTTGTTACAATGTATTAGTGTAGAAAACTGTGAGATGAGCACAATTCTCCATAATGTGTTACAATGTATCAGTGCTGGACTCCAGGCTGTTCTCTCACAGATTGTCTGGACTGAGACTGTGTAACAAACCCTCAGCTGTGCGAGCAGGACTCCACATGATATAACCCGGCTCTGGGACAATGTCCGCCCTGATTTAACCCTCTGACACCCGGCGCTGGAGTTTCCGGTGTCGATGCTGCACACGTCTTGCTTCTTTAGGAAACTCGGATTTCCGGTGTTAAATATCTTGGGAAGTTTGTGTCCTTCCTGGAAGTCAAGAAATCTTCTTCTTCTCGGTCCAGGTCCTGTATAGAGGTCACTGTATATACGGGGGGACGCTGAGATGTTGTGTCTTGTGCCCATACAGGAAGATCAGGATCCGGCACAGGGGTCTGTACAATCACCCAGCGCAGGGGTCTGTACAATCACCCAGCACAGGGGTCTGTACAATCACCCAGCACAGGAGTCTGTACAATCACCCAGCACAGGGGTCTGTACAATCACCCAGCACAGGAGTCTGTACAATCACCCAGCACAGGGGTCTGTACAATCACCCAGCACAGGGGTCTGTACAATCACCCAGCACAGGGGTCTGTACAATCACCCAGCACAGGGGTCTGTACAATCACCCAGCGCAGGGGTCTGTACAATCACCCAGCGCAGGGGTCTGTACAATCACCCAGCACAGGGGTCTGTACAATCACCCAGCACAGGAGTCTGTACAATCACCCAGCACAGGGGTCTGTACAATCACCCAGCACAGGGGTCTGTACAATCACCCAGCGCAGGGGTCTGTACAATCACCCAGCGCAGGGGTCTGTACAATCACCCGGCACAGGGGTCTGTACAATCACCCAGCACAGGGGTCTGTACAATCACCCAGCGCAGGGGTCTGTACAATCACCCAGCACAGGGGTCTGTACAATCACCCAGCGCAGGGGTCTGTACAATCACCCAGCACAGGGGTCTGTACAATCACCCGGCACAGGGGTCTGTACAATCACCCAGCACAGGGGTCTGTACAATCACCCAGCGCAGGGGTCTGTACAATCACCCAGCACAGGGGTCTGTACAATCACCCGGCGCAGGGGTCTGTACAATCATCCGGCACAGGGATCTGTACAATCACCCAGCACAGGGGTCTGTACAATCATCCGGCACAGGGGTCTGTACAATCATCCGGCACAGGGGTCTGTACAATCAATCAGAGCAGGGGTCTGTACAATCACCCAGCGCAGGGGTCTGTACAATCACCCAGCGCAGGGGTCTGTACAATCACCCAGCACAGGGGTCTGTACAATCAGCCAGCTCAGGGGTCTATACAATCACCCAGAGCAGGGGTCTGTACAATCATCCAGCACAGGGGTCTGTACAATCACCCAGCGCAGGGGTCTGTACAATCACCCAGCGCAGGGGTCTGTACAATCACCCAGCACAGGGGTCTGTACAATCACCCAGCACAGGAGTCTGTACAATCACCCAGCACAGGGGTCTGTACAATCACCCAGCACAGGGGTCTGTACAATCACCCAGCACAGGAGTCTGTACAATCACCCAGCACAGGGGTCTGTACAATCACCCAGCACAGGGGTCTGTACAATCACCCAGCACAGGGGTCTGTACAATCACCCAGCGCAGGGGTCTGTACAATCACCCGGCACAGGGGTCTGTACAATCACCCAGCGCAGGGGTCTGTACAATCACCCAGCGCAGGGGTCTGTACAATCACCCAGCACAGGGGTCTGTACAATCACCCAGCGCAGGGGTCTGTACAATCACCCAGCACAGGGGTCTGTACAATCACCCGGCACAGGGGTCTGTACAATCACCCAGCACAGGGGTCTGTACAATCACCCAGCGCAGGGGTCTGTACAATCACCCAGCACAGGGGTCTGTACAATCACCCGGCGCAGGGGTCTGTACAATCATCCGGCACAGGGATCTGTACAATCACCCAGCACAGGGGTCTGTACAATCATCCGGCACAGGGGTCTGTACAATCATCCGGCACAGGGGTCTGTACAATCAATCAGAGCAGGGGTCTGTACAATCACCCAGCGCAGGGGTCTGTACAATCACCCAGCGCAGGGGTCTGTACAATCACCCAGCACAGGGGTCTGTACAATCAGCCAGCTCAGGGGTCTATACAATCACCCAGAGCAGGGGTCTGTACAATCATCCAGCGCAGGGGTCTGTACAATCACCCAGCACAGGGGTCTGTACAATCACCCTGATCACTGGTGTCCTCCAGTCACTCTCTAACCTGCCGCCCACTGTGCCAACTAAAGATGGCAGCCGAGATACCACATCACCAAAATTCACTACTGACCACCATCTCATCACAGTCACCATCATTTATCATCATTGCTCACAGCCAGTCACCGCCATTTCCATTCAGCATCATTTAGTACCAGTCACCACCAGTCACCATCATTCACCACCAGTCACCATTATTCACCACCAGTCACCATTATTCACCACCAGTCACCTCCATTCACCACCAGTCACTACCATTCACCACCAGTCACCATCATTCACCACCAGTCACCATAATTCACCACCAATCACCATTATTTACCACCAGTCACCATCATTCACCACCAGTCACCACTAGTCACCATCATTCACCACCAGTCACTGCCATTCACCACCAGTCACTACGATTCACCACCAGTCACCATTATTCACTACTAGTCACTACCATTAACCACCAGTTACCATCATTCACCACCAGTCACTACGATTTACCACCAGTCACCATCATTCACCACCAGTCACCATCATTCACCACCAGTCACCATCATTCACCACTAGTCACTCACTACCAGTCACAATAATTCACCACCAGTCACTATGATTCACCACCAGTCACCATCAGTCACTACGATTCACCACCAGTCACCGTCATTCACCACCATTCACCGTCATTCACCACCATTCACCTCCAGTCACCACCATTCACCACCAGTCACCACCAGTCACTACCAGTCACCATCATTGACCACCAGGCACCATTATTCACCACCAGTCACCGTCATTCACCACCATTCACCGTCATTCACCACCATTCACCGTCATTCACCACCATTCACCACCATTCACCACCAGTCACCATCATTCACCACCAGTCACCATTATTCACCACCAGTCACCTCCATTCACCACCAGTCACCTCCATTCACCACCAGTCACTACCATTCACCACCAGTCACCATTATTCACTACTAGTCACTACCATTAACCACCAGTTACCATCATTCACCACCAGTCACCATCATTCACCACTAGTCACTCACTACCAGTCACAATAATTCACCACCAGTCACTACGATTCACCACCAGTCACCGTCATTCACCACCATTCACCGTCATTCACCACCATTCACCTCCAGTCACCACCATTCACCACCAGTCACCATCATTCACCACCAGTCACTACCAGTCACCATCATTGACCACCAGTCACCATTATTCACCACCAGTCACCGTCATTCACCACCATTCACCGTCATTCACCACCATTCACCATCATTCACCGCCAGTCACCACCATTCACCGCCAGTCACCACCATTCACCACCAGTCACTACCAGTCACCATCATTCACCACCAGTCACTACCATTCACCACCAGTCACCATCATTCACCACCAGTCACCATCATGCACCACCAGTCACTACCATTCACCTCCAGTCACTACCCTTCACCACCAGTCACTACCAGTCACCATCATTCACCACCAGTCACTACCATTCACCACCAGTCACCATCATTCACCACCAGTCACCATCATTCACCACCAGTCACTGCCAATCACCACCAGTCACCATCATTCACCACCAGTCACTACCATTCACCACCAGTCACTACCATTCACCACCAGTCACCATTATTCACCACCATTCACCGTCATTCACCACCATTCACCGTCATTCACCACCAGTCACCACCATTCACCACCATTCACCACCAGTCACCATCATTCACCACCAGTTACTACCATTCACCACCAGTCACCATCATTCACCACCAGTCACCATCATGCACCACCAGTCACCATCATGCACCACCAGTCACTACAATTCACCTCCAGTCACCACCATTCACCACCAGTCACCATCATTCACCACCAGTCACCATCATTCACCACCAGTCACTACCAATCACCACCAGTCACAATCATTCACCACCAGTCACTGCCATTCACCACCAGTCAATACCATTCACCACCAGTCACCATCATTCACTACCAGTCACCAGCATTCACCACCAATCACCATCATTCACCACTAGTCACTCACTACCAGTCACCATCATTCACCACCAGTCACTACCAATCACAATCATTCACCACCAGTCACTGCCATTCACCACCAGTCACTACCATTCACCACCAGTCACCATCATTCACTACCAGTCACCAGCATTCACCACCAATCACCATTATTCACCACTAGTCACCATCATTCACCACTAGTCACTACCATTCACCACCAGTCACCATCATTCACCACCAATCACTACCATTCACTACCAGTCACCATCAGTCACTACCATTCATTACCATTTCTGTTCAGCATCATTGACTACCATTCATCATCAGTCACCATCATTCACCACCATTCACCACCAGTTACTATGATTCACCATCAATCACTACCATTAACTATAAATCTCCCACAGTTACTATCATTTATTATCATTGCTCACTGCCAGTCACCATTTCCATTCACCATCATTCACCACCAGTCACCATCATTCACCACCAGTCACTACCATTCACCACCAGTCACCATCATTCACCACCAGTCACTACCATTCACCATCATTCACCACCAGTCACCATCATTCACCACCAGTCACTACCATTCACCACCAGTCACCATCATTCACCACCAGTCACTACCATTCACCACCAGTCACCATCATCCACCACCAGTCACCATCATTCACCACCAGTCACCACCATTCACCACCAGTCACTACCATTTACCACCAGTCACCACCAGTTACTACCATTCACCACCAGTCACTACCATTCACCACCAGTCCCCACCATTCACCACCAGTCACCACCATTCACCTCCAGTCACCATCATTCACCACCAGTCGCTACCCTTCACCATCAGTCACTACCATTCACCATCATTCACCACCAGTCACCATCATTCACCACCAGTCACTACCATTCACCACCAGTCACCATCATTCACCACCAGTCACTACCATTCACCACCAGTCACCAGCATCCACCACCAGTCACCATCATTCACCACCAGTCACCACCATTCACCACCAGTCACCACCAGTTACTACCATTCACCACCAGTCACTACCATTCACCACCAGTCCCCACCATTCACCACCAGTCACCACCATTCACCTCCAGTCACCATCATTCACCGCCAGTCGCTACCCTTCACCATCAGTCACTACCATTCACCATCAGTCACTACCATTCACCACCATTCACCACCAGTCACTACCATTCACCACCAGTCACTACCATTCACCACCATTCACCACCATTCACCTCCAGTCACCACCATTCACCACCAGTCACCACCATTCACCTCCAGTCACCACCATTCACCACCAGTCACTACCATTCACCACCAGTCACCATCATTCACCACCAGTCACTACCATTCACCACCAGTCACCACCATTCACCTCCAGTCACCACCATTCACCACCAGTCACCACCATTCACTACCATTCACCACCATTCACCACCATTCACCTCCAGTCACCATCATTCACCTCCAGTCACCACCATTCACCTTCAGTCACCACCATTCACCACCAGTCACCACCATTCACCACCAGTCACCACCAGTCACCACCATTCACCTTCAGTCACCTCCAGTCACCACCAGTCACCTCCAGTCACCACCAGTCACCTCCAGTCACCACCATTCACCTTCAGTCACCACCATTCACCTCCAGTCACCACCATTCACCTTCAGTCACACCCATTCACCACCAGTCACCACCATTCACCACCATTCACCTCCAGTCACCACCAGTCGCCACCAATCACCACCATTCACCACCAGTCACCACCATTCACCTCCAGTCACCACCATTCACCACCAGTCACTACCATTCACCACCAGTCACCATCATTCACCACCAGTCACTACCATTCACCACCAGTCACCACCATTCACCTCCAGTCACCACCATTCACCACCAGTCACCACCATTCACTACCATTCACCAACATTCACCACCATTCACCTCCAGTCACCATCATTCACCTCCAGTCACCACCATTCACCTTCAGTCACCACCATTCACCACCATTCACCACCAGTCACCACCATTCACCTTCAGTCACCTCCAGTCACCACCAGTCACCTCCAGTCACCACCAGTCACCTCCAGTCACCACCATTCACCTTCAGTCACCACCATTCACCTCCAGTCACCACCATTCACCTTCAGTCACACCCATTCACCACCAGTCACCACCATTCACCACCATTCACCTCCAGTCACCACCAGTCGCCACCAATCACCACCATTCACCTCCAGTCACCCCCATTCACCATCTTTAAGTACCAGTCACCATCATTCACCACCAGTCACCACCATTCACCATCATTAAGTACCATTCACCATCATTCAGTACCATTCACCACCATTCAGTACCATATACTGCCATTTCCACCAGGACTTGGAGGAGACCTTGCTAACTTGGCTGTGATTGTCCTGCTCTTGTTGAACCCTTGTAGGAGGAAGCAGCCATGTCAATGGAGAGTAGTAGAAAAGGAGAAGGATGAGGTCTGAGGATTTCAGATGAAGCCTCCCCTTCTGCGCTCTGCAGGGAACTCTACAGTGAATTTCCCCAATCTCTTTACTGATAAAGCATTACTGGAAGCTGAATGTGATGACACCAGAGAATATAGCGGCAGGAGCACTCTCACACTCAGCGACGCCACCCAGCACCCACACAATTGTGTAACACTATATAGTATTTCTGCATTCTCCACCAGCATTTCTTTTAGTCATCCACATGCGCCCAACCCCATATAAGAGGGTCTGATGTTTACACGCCCCCAGTTCATGTAGGACATGATCTCCGGACAGGTCATCTTTCCTTTATTGGCCGCTGGAAGTAAGGAGGGAGCATTCAGCGAGCCCAGGTGATGATGGAGCAGACCAGCGCAAAGGGGCGCACATCAGACTCTGCTGTGGACTATAGGGCACTTTGTTTTTATTCCCTTGAATCCCATTGTCCAAGCTCACCCCAATAATTCTCAATGTCCAGGGAACAATAACGAGCAGAGCGCACCAAGCATTACCTGGAATAGAGGTCCTGCCACCATCCGGGACAGTAACTTCTTAAAAGAGACCTTAGGTATGGTGCATGCTGCCACCCTCTGACTTGGACATGAAATAGAAAGTAAAGGGTTTAAGGATTTTAAGATGCATGTCCTGTAATCGGTGGATGATAGAGACTTCCCGCTGGTGCTGACATTGTCCACTTATGTTTTTCAGGTCGCTAACAGAGAACAAGACCTCCAGGATGCAGACCATTAAGTGCGTGGTAGTTGGCGATGGAGCTGTCGGGAAGACCTGCCTTCTCATCTGCTACACAACCAATGCCTTCCCCAAGGAGTACATCCCCACCGTCTTTGACAACTACAGCGCTCAATGTACCTTGGATGGAAGAACTGTTAGCCTAAATCTGTGGGACACGGCAGGGCAAGAGGAATATGACCGGCTAAGGACACTCTCCTACCCCCAGACTAACGTCTTCATCATCTGCTTCTCTATTGCTAGTCCCTCATCCTACGAGAATGTCAAACACAAATGGTATCCAGAAGTGGGCCACCACTGTCCCAATGTGCCGATCCTTCTGGTGGGAACCAAAAAAGATCTCAGGACCAACCAAGATGTCATCAAAAAGTTGAAGGAGCAGAACCAGGTGCCAATCACCTACCAACAAGGGGTCAGCTTGTCAAAGCATATTCATGCCGTGAAATACATGGAATGCTCAGCCCTTAACCAAGAAGGCATCAAAGAAGTTTTCGGTGAGTCTGTGAGAGCCGTCCTCAACCCAAACCCAATCAAGAAGAAGAGCCCGTGCTTCATACTGTGACTACACAGACTTTGGTTTACTGAGTGACTCCCTCTGAAGACCACTCATATGATGTCGCAATACTGTGAGTCTAAATGCACGTCTGTCATTGGAGACCACCATGAGGACCTCTGATGGTGCAGAACATAGGATTTTTGTGTCTTTGAATCTTTCCTCTGCTTGAGCGTCAGTTGAGCTTTTTTTATTTGCTTATTTTGAGTCCGTATGGCTACGAAGAACCAAAATAGTTCTGTCCTGGGACAAGCACAACAGTAATTCAACTTCATACTCATCATTTTGATGGTATGTCAGCAGAAACATAGGTCTCCTTTCAGATGAAGGGTCAACCTCTGTAGTCTACATGCTGAACCCTCAGGATCTACATGGCCTACCGCCTACTTGGATTTTGAAGGACCTATCAATATCCGTTCCTTCACCTTCCTAAGACCTTAAAATATGGTGGACTCATGTCTAAACAACAACCTGAGACCATTCAAGACGACAATGAGATTCTGCAAATGAAGATTTCATCCTCCTCCATCGTATAGCAGATTAGACCGGAGACAAACTCATTAATCGGTGGTCAACGGTGGACAGAAACTTAAAATTAGGTAAAGGAGGATGTTTCTAAGGGTTGCAGTACACATTAGTCTGAGTTGGATGAAAAAGGACAATATGAACCATCAAACATTTGCATGTGTTACCCTGTTCTCATCTGGAAAGAAGTCGGCCATGTTTGCAATTTTCACTTGATAATCTGAAATCCATGAGCGATCTTTCCATGTAAGAAGGTCCTCAGAAAGTTTATTCATCTTTCCTCCTGAGTCACTGAACACGACACGAATATCCAGGCTGTAGGACTCTAAGGGCCAATTTCAATATAATTGTGTATGGTTTTTATGGAAACAACCACGAGATAATCATTCGTAAGATAGTTGTGCAGCCATCAGGCCACTTCTATCCAATGTGTGTGACCATTCATGGTCAACGGCCACAGAAGAAGAAGGACGTCACCCTCCATGTATCTGAGATTTTTTCACACATTCGAGCCCTACGAGCGATGATCTCATGATCTGCAGTCAATCATCACACTGGATATCTACGGGGGTTGGTTGGGTTTCTAAGTACTAAGGACCTGCAAAGTGTGAGCACCCCCATTAGGCCAGATATTATATGTGAGGAGTGATATCAGAATGATTGATTGATATTTGTGCTCCCGAAATTGGTGTGGACTGTACGTGACCCAAAAAATTATAGTGGTCACCAGGCTGGAGTGAGAAGGTTATGGGTGACCTGTTGATGACATGATGTGGTCAGCGCTGTGGACATATCTTGTATCCACATGACCGTGATGTGACGTCCTAGAGATGTGAACGTCGTCAACATACCCTGAGTCCTTAGTACAGAAATCCCACCCTCCCCTTATTATATTATTAATGAACCCCTTTTATTGGCTGGTGGAGTGGTCAGAACTTCTGGAGCCCATGTTTCCCGTGCAGGTAACTGGTGGTGGGGGGTCCCTCCTGCCCATCAGCCCCCGCTCTGTATACATTACGCTGTGCACGGCTCATTATATTATTATATTTACTTCTCCGCTGAATTATCTGTTATTTCTACTGCTTTTTTTAATTGAATAAAGGTAAATGAAGCGTCGCGGCTCGTATGTCATTCACTGCTTCCCTCCTGGATCCTGATAGGCCAGATATAAACTGCAACCTCGTCTATTCCAGAACAGGAAGGGCGACTACGAGAACATCACCAGCTATGGATGCTCCGCGACCTGGCGACAGGAACCATTAATAATCCTCTCAGTGAAATCAGCGGCACTGCGGGGGCGGGGTGTTGTTAGACCTAATAATCCTCCAAGTGAAATCAGCGGCTCTGTGGGGGCGGGGTGGTGTTAGACCTAATAATCTTCTCAGTAAAATCAGCGGCTCTGCAGGGACGGGGTGTTGTTAGACCTAATAATCCTCCCAGTGAAATCAGCGGCTCTGTGGGGGCGGGGTGGTGTTAGACCTAATAATCCTCCCAGTGAAATCAGCGGCTCTGTGGGGGCGGGGTGGTGTTAGACCTAATAATCCTCCCAGTGAAATCAGCGGCTCTGTGGGGGCGGGGTGTTGTTAGACCTAATAATCCTCCCAGTGAAATCAGCGGCTCTGTGGGGGCGGGGTTGTGTTAGACCTAATAATCCTCCCAGTGAAATCAGCGGCTCTGCGGGGGCGGGGTGTTGTTAGACCTAATAATCCTCCAAGTGAAATCAGCGGCTCTGTGGGGGCGGGGTGTTGTTAGACCTAATAATCCTCCCAGTGAAATCAGCGGCTCTGTGGGGGCGGGGTGGTGTTAGACCTAATAATCCTCCCAGTGAAATCAGCGGCTCTGCGGGGGCGGGGTGTTGTTAGACCTAATAATCCTCTCAGTGAAATCAGCGGCTCTGCAGGGACGGGGTGTTGTTAGACCTAATAATCCTCCCAGTGAAATCAGCGGCTCTGCAGGGACGGGGTGTTGTTAGACCTAATAATCCTCCCAGTGAAATCAGCGGCTCTGTGGGGGCGGGGTGGTGTTAGACCTAATAATCCTCCCAGTGAAATCAGCGGCTCTGTGGGGGCGGGGTGTTGTTAGACCTAATAATCCTCTCAGTGAAATCAGCGGCTCTGCGGGGGCGGGGTGTTGTTAGACCTAATAATCCTCCCAGTGAAATCAGCGGTTCTGCGGGGGCGGGGTGGTGTTAGACCTAATAATCCTCCCAGTGGAATCAGCGGCTCTGTGGGGGCGGGGTGTTGTTAGACCTAATAATCCTCCCAGTGGAATCAGCGGCTCTGCGGGGGCGGGGTGTTGTTAGACCTAATAATCCTCCCAGTGGAATCAGCGGCTCTGTGGGGGCGGGGTGTTGTTAGACCTAATAATCCTCCCAGTGAAATCAGCGGTTCTGCGGGGGCGGGGTGTTGTTAGACCTCCCCTGAAGTGCTGCACATTAATAGAGGAAAGCTTAAAGGGGTTGTCCAGTCCAAACCGATAAGTCTGCAGTCCCTTTGTGTGACTGCAGACTTATGAATCCCCCCAGAGCAGGCACTGTGCGCAGTGGGATTCGCCGCTTTCAGACCCGGGAATGGAGGGTATGTATATGTGTTATACACACTGCCAGCCAGGGGGCGCAGCCTCGCTTTCTATACACTTTGATGGAGCGAGGCCACGCCCTCCAGTTGGCCACGCCCACTAGTCGACCACGCCCACTAGATGGCCGCATTACTGGACAGGGCGCGGCCTCTGCTCTATACAAGTGTATGGAACGAGGCAGCGCCGACTGGCCGGGAGAATGTATAACTCATACCGCTGAAACCAGAAGTTTCCATCCACTATATATAAAGACACATCTGGATGTTTTTCTCAATATCTGACATGAAATCAGAATAAACCTTTCCCGTTTTAGGACACTTAGGATTTTACCATAATGTTTAATATTTGCCAAATGCCGGAATAATGAGAGAGAGAGAATGGTTTCAGACATTTTTATTACTTACTCCAAAGTCAGAAGTTTCCATCCATCTCATTAGTATTTGGTACCATTGCCCTTACACTGAATGACTTGGGTCAAACGTTTGGGATCTCCGTCCACAGCTTCTCACAATAGTTGGTGGGAATTTGGGCCGATTCCTCCTGACAGAACTGGTGTCACTGATCCAGGTCTGTAGGTCGCTTTGCTCGGCGCTCGCAGCCTTTTCAGCTTTGTCCATAAATCTCCAATAGGATTGAGATCAGGGCTTTGTGATGGCCACTCCATAACATTGACTTTGTTATCCTTAAGCCACTTTGTTACCATTTTGACAGTATGCTTCGGATCATTGTCCATTTGGAAGACCCATTTCTGCCCAAGCTTTAACTTCTTGGCCGATGTCTTGAGATGTTGCTTCAGTATTGCCACATAATCTTCTTTTCTTATGATGCCATCTATTTTGTGAAGTGCACCAGTCCCTCCTGCAGCAAAACAACCCTCCCACAACATGATGCTGCCACCCCCGTGTTTCACAGTTGGGATGGTGTTCTTAGGCTTCCAAGCTTCTCCCTTTTTCCTCCAAACGTAACGATGGTCATTATGCCAAAAGTTCAATTTTAGTTTCATCAGACCACAGGACATGTCTCCAAAAATTAAGGTCTTTGTTCCTGTGTGCATTTGCAAACATGAATCTGGCTTTTTTATATTTCTTTTGGAGTAATGGCTTCTTCCTGGCACTGTGGCCTTTCGGCCCTTGTTGATACAGTGCTTGTTTCATTGTGGATATTGACACAATCTTACCAGCTTCCACCATCATCTTCACAAGATCTTTTGCTTTTGTCCTTGGGTTGATATGCACATGTCGGATCAAAGCACGTTCATCTCTGGGACACAGAACCCGTCTCCTTACTGAGCGGTATGATGGCTGGACATTCCCATCTTGTTTGTACTTGCGTATAATTGTTTGTATAGATGAATGAGGCACCTTCAGGTATCTTGAAATTGTACCCAAGGATGAGCCAGACTTGTGCAAGTCCACAATTCTCTTCCTGATATCTTGGCTGATTTCTTTAGACTTTCCTATGATGCTACACAAAGAAGCAGTGTGTTTCCGGTGTGCATCAAAATACATCCACAGGTGTGTCTCTAATTAACTCAGATGTTGCCAAAAAAACTATCGGAAGCTTCCAAACACATGACATCATCATATGGGCAGCCCAGAATTGTTTAAAGGCATAGTACTCTTATTGTATGTAAACGTTTAACTTTTTAAAAATGCCATAAAACCTTCTCTCTCTCTCATTATTCCGGCATTTGGCAAATATTAAACATTATGGTATAATCCTAATTGTCCTAAAACGGGAAAGGTTTATTCTGATTTCATGTCAGATATTGAGAAAACCTGCAGATGTGTCTTTATATACAGTGGATGGAAACTTCTGGTTTCAACTGTATATACCCTCCGTTCCCAGTGCAGACTTATCGGTTTGGACCGGACAACCCCTTAATTCCTCCAATAACTCCAGGGTGTGAACAGTGAATGGAATAAAGCTGAGCCTTTGTTTTCAAAAATAGCTTCTGCAGCGGCTGAGGTGTATTATGAGGTTCTGCAGCAGCTGAGGTGTATTATGAGGTTCTGCAGCAGTTGAGGTGTATTATGAGGTTCTGCAGCAGCTGAGGTGTATTATGAGGTTCTGTAGCAGCTGAGGTGTATTATGAGGTTCTGCAGCGGCTGAGGTGTATTATGAGGTTCTGCAGCAGCTGAGGTGTGTTATGAGGTTCTGCAGCAGTTGAGGTGTATTATGAGGTTCTGCAGCAGTTGAGGTGTATTATGAGGTTCTGCAGCAGTTGAGGTGTATTATGAGGTTCTGCAGCAGTTGAGGTGTATTATGAGGTTCTGCAGCAGCTGAGGTGTATTGTGAGGTTCTGCAGCGGCTGAGGTGTATTATGAGGTTCTGCAGCAGCTGAGGTGTATTATGAGGTTCTGCAGCAGCTGAGGTGTATTATGAGGTTCTGCAGCAGTTGAGTTGTATGATGAGGTTCTGCAGCGGCTGAGGTGTATTATGAGGTTCTGCAGCAGTTGAGGTGTATGTTGAGGTTCTGCAGCGGCTGAGGTGTATTATGAGGTTCTGCAGCGGCTGAGGTGTATGATGAGGTTCTGCAGCAGCTGAGGTGTATGATGAGGTTATGCAGCGGCTGAGGTGTATGATGAGGTTCTGCAGCAGCTGAGGTGTATTATGAGGTTCTGCAGCGGCTGAGGTGTATTATGAGGTTCTGCAGCGGCTGAGGTGTATTATGAGGTTCTGCAGCGGCTGAGGTGTATTGTGAGGTTCTGCAGCGGCTGAGGTGTATTATGAGGTTCTGCAGCGGCTGAGGTGTATTATGAGGTTCTGCAGCGGCTGAGGTGTATTATGAGGTTCTGCAGCAGCTGAGGTGTGTTATGAGGTTCTGCAGCAGTTGAGGTGTATTATGAGGTTCTGCAGCAGTTGAGGTGTATTATGAGGTTCTGCAGCAGTTGAGGTGTATTATGAGGTTCTGCAGCAGCTGAGGTGTATTGTGAGGTTCTGCAGCGGCTGAGGTGTATTATGAGGTTCTGCAGCAGCTGAGGTGTATTATGAGGTTCTGCAGCAGCTGAGGTGTATTATGAGGTTCTGCAGCAGTTGAGTTGTATGATGAGGTTCTGCAGCGGCTGAGGTGTATTATGAGGTTCTGCAGCAGTTGAGGTGTATGTTGAGGTTCTGCAGCGGCTGAGGTGTATTATGAGGTTCTGCAGCGGCTGAGGTGTATGATGAGGTTCTGCAGCAGCTGAGGTGTATGATGAGGTTATGCAGCGGCTGAGGTGTATGATGAGGTTCTGCAGCAGCTGAGGTGTATTATGAGGTTCTGCAGCGGCTGAGGTGTATTATGAGGTTCTGCAGCGGCTGAGGTGTATTATGAGGTTCTGCAGCGGCTGAGGTGTATTGTGAGGTTCTGCAGCGGCTGAGGTGTATTATGAGGTTCTGCAGCGGCTGAGGTGTATTGTGAGGTTCTGCAGCGGCTGGGGTGTATGATGAGGTTCTGCAGCGGCTGAGGTGTATGATGAGGTTCTGCAGCAGCTGAGGTGTATTATGAGGTTCTGCAGCAGCTGAGGTGTATGATGAGGTTCTGCAGCGGCTGGGGTGTATGATGAGGTTCTGCAGCGGCTGGGGTGTATGATGAGGTTCTGCAGCGGCTGAGGTGTATGATGAGGTTCTGCAGCGGCTGAGGTGTATGATGAGGTTCTGCAGCGGCTGAGGTGTATGATGAGGTTCAACAGCGGCTGAGGTGTATTAGGAGGTTCTGCAGCAGTTGAGGTGTATGATGAGGTTCTGCAGCGGCTGAGGTGTATGATGAGGTTCTGCAGCAGCTGAGGTGTATGATGAGGTTATGCAGCGGCTGAGGTGTATGATGAGGTTCTGCAGCAGCTGAGGTGTATTATGAGGTTCTGCAGCGGCTGAGGTGTATTATGAGGTTCTGCAGCGGCTGAGGTGTATTGTGAGGTTCTGCAGCGGCTGAGGTGTATTGTGAGGTTCTGCAGCGGCTGGGGTGTATGATGAGGTTCTGCAGCGGCTGAGGTGTATGATGAGGTTCTGCAGCAGCTGAGGTGTATTATGAGGTTCTGCAGCAGCTGAGGTGTATGATGAGGTTCTGCAGCGGCTGGGGTGTATTATGAGGTTCTGCAGCGGCTGGGGTGTATGATGAGGTTCTGCAGCGGCTGAGGTGTATGATGAGGTTCTGCAGCGGCTGAGGTGTATTATGAGGTTCTGCAGCGGCTGAGGTGTATTATGAGGTTCTGCAGCGGCTGAGGTGTATGATGAGGTTCTGCAGCGGCTGAGGTCTATGATGAGGTTCTGCAGCGGCTGAGGTGTATTATGAGGTTCTGCAGCAGTTGAGGTGTATGTTGAGGTTCTGCAGCGGCTGAGGTGTATTATGAGGTTCTGCAGCGGCTGAGGTGTATGATGAGGTTCTGCAGCAGCTGAGGTGTATGATGAGGTTATGCAGCGGCTGAGGTGTATGATGAGGTTCTGCAGCAGCTGAGGTGTATTATGAGGTTCTGCAGCGGCTGAGGTGTATTATGAGGTTCTGCAGCGGCTGAGGTGTATTATGAGGTTCTGCAGCGGCTGAGGTGTATTGTGAGGTTCTGCAGCGGCTGAGGTGTATTATGAGGTTCTGCAGCGGCTGAGGTGTATTGTGAGGTTCTGCAGCGGCTGGGGTGTATGATGAGGTTCTGCAGCGGCTGAGGTGTATGATGAGGTTCTGCAGCAGCTGAGGTGTATTATGAGGTTCTGCAGCAGCTGAGGTGTATGATGAGGTTCTGCAGCGGCTGGGGTGTATGATGAGGTTCTGCAGCGGCTGGGGTGTATGATGAGGTTCTGCAGCGGCTGAGGTGTATGATGAGGTTCTGCAGCGGCTGAGGTGTATGATGAGGTTCTGCAGCGGCTGAGGTGTATGATGAGGTTCAACAGCGGCTGAGGTGTATTAGGAGGTTCTGCAGCAGTTGAGGTGTATGATGAGGTTCTGCAGCGGCTGAGGTGTATGATGAGGTTCTGCAGCAGCTGAGGTGTATGATGAGGTTATGCAGCGGCTGAGGTGTATGATGAGGTTCTGCAGCAGCTGAGGTGTATTATGAGGTTCTGCAGCGGCTGAGGTGTATTATGAGGTTCTGCAGCGGCTGAGGTGTATTGTGAGGTTCTGCAGCGGCTGAGGTGTATTATGAGGTTCTGCAGTGGCTGAGGTGTATTGTGAGGTTCTGCAGCGGCTGGGGTGTATGATGAGGTTCTGCAGCGGCTGAGGTGTATGATGAGGTTCTGCAGCAGCTGAGGTGTATTATGAGGTTCTGCAGCAGCTGAGGTGTATGATGAGGTTCTGCAGCGGCTGGGGTGTATTATGAGGTTCTGCAGCGGCTGGGGTGTATGATGAGGTTCTGCAGCGGCTGAGGTGTATGATGAGGTTCTGCAGCGGCTGAGGTGTATTATGAGGTTCTGCAGCGGCTGAGGTGTATTATGAGGTTCTGCAGCGGCTGAGGTGTATGATGAGGTTCAACAGCGGCTGAGGTGTATTAGGAGGTTCTGCAGCAGCTGAGGTGTGTTATGAGGTTCTGCAGCAGCTGAGGTGTGTTATGAGGTTCTGCAGCAGCTGAGATGTATGGTGAGGTTCTGCAGCGGCTGAGGTGTATGGTGAGGTTCTGCAGCAGCTGAGGTGTATTAGGAGGTTCTGCAGCAGCTGAGGTGTATAAGGAGGTACTGCAGCAGCTGAGGTGTGTTATGAGGTTCTGCAGCAGCTGAGGTGTATGATGAGGTTCTGCAGCGCTGAGGTGTATGGTGAGGTTCTGCAGTGGCTGAGGTGTATTATGAGGTTCTGCAGCAGTTGAGGTGTATGATGAGGTTCTGCAGCAGTTGAGGTGTATGATGAGGTTCTGCAGCGGTTGAGGTGTATGATGAGGTTCTGCAGCGGCTGAGGTCTATGATGAGGTTCTGCAGAGGCTGAGGTGTATTATGAGGTTCTGCAGCGGCTGAGGTGTATTATGAGGTTCTGCAGCGGCTGAGGTGTATGATGAGGTTCTGCAGCGGCTGAGGTGTATGATGAGGTTCTGCAGCGGCTGAGGTGTATTATGAGGTTCTGCAGCGGCTGAGGTGTATGATGAGGTTCTGCAGCGGCTGAGGTGTATGATGAGGTTCTGCAGCGGCTGAGGTGTATGATGAGGTTCTGCAGCGGCTGAGGTGTATTATGAGGTTCTGCAGCAGTTGAGGTGTATGATGAGGTTCTGCAGCAGTTGAGGTGTATGATGAGGTTCTGCAGCGGCTGAGGTGTATGATGAGGTTCTGCAGCGGCTGAGGTGTATGATGAGGTTCTGCAGCGGCTGAGGTGTATTATGAGGTTCTGCAACAGTTGAGGTGTATGATGAGGTTCTGCAGCAGTTGAGGTGTATGATGAGGTTCTGCAGCGGCTGAGGTGTATTATGAGGTTCTGCAGCGGCTGAGGTGTATGATGAGGTTCTGCAGCGGCTGAGGTGTATGATGAGGTTCTGCAGCGGCTGAGGTGTATGATGAGGTTCTGCAGCAGCTGAGGTGTATTATGAGGTTCTGCAACGGCTGAGGTGTATTATGAGGTTCTGCAGCGGCTGAGGTGTATGGTGAGGTTCTGCAGCAGTTGAGGTGTATGATGAGGTTCTGCAGCAGTTGAGGTGTATGATGAGGTTCTGCAGCGGCTGAGGTGTATGATGAGGTTCTGCAGTGGCTGAGGTGTATTATGAGGTTCTGCAGCGGCTGAGGTGTATTATGAGGTTCTGCAGCAGTTGAGGTGTATGGTGAGGTTCTGCAGCAGTTGAGGTGTATGATGAGGTTCTGCAGCGGCTGAGGTGTATGATGAGGTTCTGCAGCGGCTGAGGTGTATGGTGAGGTTCTGCAGCGGCTGAGGTGTATGGTGAGGTTCTGCAGTGGCTGAGGTGTATGATGAGGTTCTGCAGCGGCTGAGGTGTATGATGAGGTTCTGCAGCAGTTGAGGTGTATGGTGAGGTTCTGCAGTGGCTGAGGTGTATGATGAGGTTCTGCAGCGGCTGAGGTGTATTATGAGGTTCTGCAGCAGCTGAGGTGTATTATGAGGTTCTGCAGCAGTTGAGGTGTATGGTGAGGTTCTGCAGTGGCTGAGGTGTATGATGAGGTTCTGCAGCGGCTGAGGTGTATGATGAGGTTCTGCAGCGGCTGAGGTGTATTGTGAGGTTCTGCAGCGGCTGAGGTGTATTGTGAGGTTCTGCAGCGGCTGAGGTGTATGGTGAGGTTCTGCAGCGGCTGAGGTGAATGGTGAGGTTCTGCAGCGGCTGAGGTGTATTATGAGGTTCTGCAGCGGCTGAGGTGTATGATGAGGTTCTGCAGCGGCTGAGGTGTATGATGAGGTTCTGCAGCGGTTGAGGTGTATGATGAGGTTCTGCAGCGGCTGAGGTGTATTATGAGGTTCTGCAGCGGCTGAGGTGTATTATGAGGTTCTGCAGCGGCTGAGGTGTATGATGAGGTTCTGCAGCGGCTGAGGTGTATGATGAGGTTCTGCAGCGGCTGAGGTGTATGATGAGGTTCTGCAGCAGCTGAGGTGTATTGTGAGGTTCTGCAGCGGCTGAGGTGTATGATGAGGTTCTGCAGCAGCTGAGGTGTATTGTGAGGTTCTGCAGCGGCTGAGGTGTATGATGAGGTTCTGCAGCAGCTGAGGTGTATTGTGAGGTTCTGCAGCGGCTGAGGTGTATGGTGAGGTTCTGCAGCGGCTGAGGTGAATGGTGAGGTTCTGCAGCAGCAGTGTTTGGGCTCATGTGTGCGTGCTATGATGGTGCCCAGAAGCTGACTGTGCCCTGTGACTGGTCCCCTTCTATCTCCGGTCACTGATGTCATAGTCACGACTCCTCTCCAGTATTTTCGCGGGCGGCGCGGGGTCGGCTCCCTGCACACGACGGGGTGGAGAGAATCTTCTCCCCGGCTCGCTGCCATCTGCACCCTCCCCCGCCCTCGTTATGTCATCAGGGTCCGTGATGTGATGCTTCTGTGCCCGTTGCTGACACTGGCGCCATTGTCTGCCTCCCGCCTCATCCGGCCTCACTAACAAGTGTACTATAGATGAGGCCGGTGCTGGTCCTGGTGTCAGGGACGCTGCCTAATTAACCCCTAAAGCACCGGAGGCCGGTGATGTCACGCTAACCCTTCCCAACCCCATCCACAAAGACACAAGCTGACGTCTGCCATGAATTGTGGGGAGGGTGAGATGTGTCGTTGGGTCATTGGGCACTGACAATCCATGGATCAGTATCGCACAGCGGTAACTGCGCTGTAATATCGGACTGCAGGGATTTTGGGCAAAGTAGTGAAGTGCTGCACGTTCAGTACAGCGTTGCGGGTCGCTTTACAAGGACCAGCTGGGGGCACTAAACTTTTACTGGTCAGCGGTTGTTTAGAAGCCTGTTCACACAGGCAGACTGCAGTAAGAGATCTGTAATCGGTCAGAGCACACAGGCCGCCATAGTTCTCGGCAGCGCGGCTCCTCTTCAGTGCACACAGGCCACCATGGTTCTCGGCAGCGCGGCTCCTCTTCAGTGCACACAGGCCGCCATGGTTCTCAGCAGCGTTGCTCCTCTTCAGTGCACACAGGCCGCCATGGTTCTTGGCAGCGCGGCTCCTCTTCAGTGCACACAGGTGTGAAGACAACACAGGGTGAGGGTAACACAGTGTGGCAATAACTTATTGAATCACCAACAGACAGCAACATATAGAACAGTCACAGAAAATACCCAAGATGGTGCACTTTGCAGAGTCTCACCCTTCTGCTGGCCTGCCGGGATTAGAGCAGCTGCAGAACAGCTGCAACTTCGAGGCTTCCAGGGAAAACTACCACAACTAGTGGCACCCCGCTTTGGGTGGGCACCCACAGACAGGAGGTAGCGGCAAGCTTAGGAAGCTGACAGTCCATGGGGGTACGTGGCCAGGTGACCTCATTGTCCCAACCTGGATTTCTTCAAGACGTCTCTGAGGGTTCAGCAATGGTAATTGGAGCAGATCTGGGCTCTTCTTGATGGAGACATGGTGTTCTGTAGAGCTGTCACGTAGAGTGTTCTTTGGCTGTGGCTTTGTAAAATATACCCTGATACAAATGCATATCCCTCTTATATAGCTCACAACTGTCCTTTCAAGCCAACATCCACAGGTGAAGGATCAGGGATGATGATATCAACTCATATTGCCTGAGTATCCGCAGCACAGTAACCAACCAAACAATGCAAGTCAACAAGCTGCAGGGACTTATACAATGGTAGTCAACATATTTAGCAAATATCCATTGTTCAATAACACTGAGTTCCTGTCTTGCAAAGCTAGCAGACAATAAATTGCAGTAAATATCAACTCAACTGTCAACATCCCGCCTTATAAAAATAATAGTTTCTTGACCAACCAAAGAAAAACAAATAAATTCAAAAGTGAACATAAAGATAATAGCGTATGCCTACTGAATTTATGTCTGGCATAATTAAGAAGAAATGCTGTGTTGTCACAACAGGTCGCCATGGTGCTCGCCAGCGCAGCTTTTCATCAGAGCATAAAGGCCGCCATGGTTCTCAACAGCGCAGCTCTTCTTCAGTGCACACAGGCCACCAGGATTCTCAACAGCGCAGCTCCTCTTCAATGCACACTGGCCGTCATGGTTGTCGGCAGCATGGCTCCTCTTCATTGCACACAGGCCACCATTGATCTCAGCAGTGAGGCTCCTCTTCAGTGCACACAGGCCGCTATGGGTCTCGGCAGTACAAGTCCTCTTCAGAGCACACAGGCCGCCATGATTCTCAACGGCAAAGCTCCTCTTCAGTGCACACAGGCGCCATGGTTCTCAGCAGCTCAGCTCCTCTTGAGTGCACACAGGCTGCCATTGTTCTCAGCATCTCGGCTCCTCTACAGTACACACAGGCTGCCATGATTCTCAACAGTCAGCTCCTCTTGAGTGCACACAGGCCGCCATGGTTCTTGGCAGCGCGGCTCCTCTTCAGTGCACACAGGCCGCCATGGTTCTCGGCAGCGCAGCTCCTCTTTAGTGCACACAGACCGCCATGGTTCTCTTCAGCGCAGCTCCTCTTCAGTGCACACAGGCCGCCATGGCTCATGGCAGCTCGGCTCCTCTACAGTACACACAGGCCGCCGTGATTCTCAACAGCGCAGCTCCTCTTGAGTGCACACAGGCCGCCATGGTTCTTGGCAGCGCAGCTCCTCTTGAGTGCACACAGGCCGCCATCGTTCTCGGCAGTGCAGCTCCTCTTGAGTGCACACAGGCCGCCATGGGTTTCGGCACCGTGGCTCCTCTTCAGTGCACCCAGACCGCCATGGTTTTCAGCAGCTTGGCTCCTCTACAGTACACACAGGCCGCCATGGTTCTCGGTAGCGCAGCTCCTCTTCAGTGCACACAGTCCACCATGGTTCTCGGTAGCGCAGCTCCTGTTCAGTGCACACAGTCCGCCATGATTCTCGGTAGCGCAGCTCCTCTTCAGTGCACACAGGCCGCCATGGCTCTTGGCACCGCGGCTCCTCTTCTGTGCACAGAGGCTGCCATGGTTCTCGCCAGCGTAGCTCCTCTTCAGTGCACACAGGCCGCCATGGCTCTCGGAACCGCGGCTCCTCTTCTGTGCACAGAGGCCGCCATGGTTCTCGCCAGCGTAGCTCCTCTTCAGTGCACACAGGCCGCCATGGCTCTCGGCACCACGGCTCCTCTTCATACAGGATGATGCTCCTCTGAGAACATTCTGCACCTTCATCGGGTGATCAGCCTCCTATGTGGGTGATTGGCCTCCTATGTGGGTGATTGGCCTCCTATGTGGGTGATCGGCCTCCTATATACACGGCAACATAATCATGGAACGAGCAGCCATAACAACGCACAGTCACAGTGATCAGTCAGTGTAAATGTAGCTCGAGATCTCTGCTGGTCCAGGGTAGTGAAAGAGTTAAGATCAAAAAGCAGGGCGGTTTAGGTAATAAAAGGGCGAATCTATCAGCAGATTTCACAATATAAACTGTTCACATTACTAAATAGATTCATTCGACCTGAGGAGGCTGATGTAGTTACTGTGAGAATTCGTGTCAGAGTAGAGGTATAATCCTATGTGAAAGTTTAACTCATGAACTGACGAGACCTACAACTCCTCACTGTCCCTCCTCCCTGCTTCTGCTGAAATCTCACACAGCTCAGTACAAGTTGCAGCTGTCAGTCGTTCTGGTTGGACAGTGGCTGAGCGCCTGTCATGGTGGGCAGGCAGAGATGGAACAGTCAGGCTCGGAGGCTGGAGAGGGACTACAGATGCATCACTTCACCCAACAGAGGGACTTACTTTAGTAATGTAGGATCCATTAGTCATGTCTGATCAGTACGGGACAACGCTACACTCCCTGCAGGATCCATTAGTCATGTCTGATCAGTACGGGACAATGCTACACTACCTGCGGGATCCATTAGTCATGTCTGATCTGTACAGGACGATGCTACACTCCATGCGGGATCCATTAGTCATGTCTGATCTGTACAGGACGATGCTACACTCCCTGCTGGATCCGTTAGTCATGTCTGATCTGTTTAGGATGACGCTACACTCCCTGCTGGATCCATTAGTCATGTCTGATCTGTACGGGACGACGCTACACTCCCGGCGGGATCCATTAGTCATGTCTGATCTGTACAGGACGATGCTACACTCCCTGCTGGATCCGTTAGTCATGTCTGATCTGTTTAGGATGACGCTACACTCCCTGCAGGATCCATTAGTCATGTCTGATCTGTACAGGACGACGCTAATTTCCCTGCTGGATCCATTAGTCATGTCTGATCTGTACGGGACAACGCTACACTCCGTGCTGGATCCATTAGTCATGTCTGATCTGTACAGGACGACGCTACACTCCCTACAGGATCCATTAGTCATGTCTGATCTGTACAGGATGACGCTACACTCCCTGCAGGATCCATTAGTCATGTCTGATCTGTACGGGACGACGCTACACTCCGTGCTGGATCCATTAGTCATGTCTGATCTGTACAGGACGACGCTACACTCCCTACAGGATCCATTAGTCATGTCTGATCTGTACAGGATGACGCTACACTCCCTGCAGGATCCATTAGTTATGTCTGATCTGTATAGGATGACGCTACACTCCCTGCGGGATTCATTAGTCATGTCTGATCTCTACAGGATGATGCTACACTCCCTGCAGGATCCATTAGTCATGTCTGATCTGTACGGGACAACGCTACACTCCCTGCAGGATCCATTAGTCATGTCTGATCTGTACAGGACGATGCTACACTCCCTGCTGGATCCATTAGTCATGTCTGATCTGTACGGGACAACGCTACACTACCTGCTGGATCCATTAGTCATGTCTGATCTGTACAGGACGACGCTACACTCCCTGCTGGATCCATTAGTCATGTCTGATCTGTACAGGATGATGCTACACTCCCTGCAGGATCCATTAGTCATGTCTGATCTGTACGGGACAACGCTACACGCCCTGCAGGATCCATTAGTCATGTCTGATCTGTACAGGACGACGCTACACTCCCTGCAGGATCCATTAGTCATGTCTGATCTGTACAGGACGACGCTACACTCCCTGCTGGATCCATTAGTCATGTCTGATCTGTACAGGATGATGCTACACTCCCTGCAGGATCCATTAGTCATATCTGATCTGTTTAGGAAGACGCTACACTCCCTGCAGGATCCATTAGTCATGTCTGATCTGTACAGGATGATGCTACACTCCCTGCAGGATCCATTAGTCATGTCTGATCTGTACAGGATGACGCTACACTCCCTGCAGGATCCATTAGTCATGTCTGATCTGTACAGGATGATGCTACACTCCCTGCAGGATCCATTAGTCATATCTGATCTGTTTAGGAAGACGCTACACTCCCTGCAGGATCCATTAGTCATGTCTGATCTGTACAGGATGACGCTACACTCCATGCAGGATCCATTAGTCATGTCTGATCTGTACAGGATGATGCTACACTCCCTGCGGGATCCATTAGTCATGTCTGATCTGTTTAGGAAGACGCTACACTCCCTGCAGGATCCATTAGTCATTTCTGATCTGTACAGGACAACACTCCCTGCAGGATCTATTATTCGTGTCTGATCTGTACAGGATGATGCTACACTCCCTGCAGGATCCATTAGTCATGTCTGATCTGTACGGGACAACAATACACTCCCTGCAGGATCCATTAGTCATGTCTGATCTGTGCAGGATGATGCTACACTCCCTGCAGGATCTGTTAGTCATGTCTGATCTGTTTAAGAAGACGCTACACTCCCTGCTGGATCCATTAGTCATTTCTGATCTGTACAAGACAACACTCCCTGCAGGATCTATTAGTCATGTCTGATCTGTACAGGACAACGCTACACTCCCTGCAGGATCCATTAATCATGTCTGATCTGTACGGGACAACGCTACACTCGCGGGATCCATTAGTCATGTCAAGGACTGTGAAGGATCCACACCTCGCCTCCCGCCTGATGTCACTATTACATGATACGGATCTGTACTTGCTCCAATGTAACATTCTGCACCTCTCGGGGACACATAAGGTCAGCTTGGCACAGTTTTACACAGACACCCCATATCCATATTGGCCCAGGAAGGCACGTAAGAGGATCTGGCCCACACACTCAGTGATGTGACGCCACACTTGCTCACACCTCCAACCAGCTGAGAGGCCCCTTTCACTAGCTCCAGTGAAACAGGACCTTATCAGCCCCCACCAGTTCCTGTTCGATATAAGCCCTGGTCCGTAACGGGAATTATATAGGGCCAGAAACCAGCCCCGGTGGCATGGAAAGTAAAAAAAAAAAATGGACGTGTGGATTCGTGGATATAGATAAAAGAGCACCTCAAGGTTAAATTATATATTTAATCGCCTTAAGGGCACACTAAACAGTACACTATATACACAATGGTTATACATATATAATGGTCAGAAATGTAAATACAAGAGTGGTAGGACAAAAGATATAAGCAGAATATAAGACAGTTTCCAGTCAGATGGAAAGCCTGCTTGTGGGGGAGGGGCTGCCACATGGGAGGCTTGAGGATCCCTCTGTTCCTGGACTTCTCCGGACACGATATGTCGTTGTGACCTCCCTGGAAAAAGCACTGGGTCATGCTTTACACGAACATTTAACCCCTTGTTGTCACTCCCCTCTTGCCCCCTGGGCTGGATCTAAATCTCAACCCTTTGCCTCTAACAGCTAGAAACTCCGAAACCTAAGATGGGTCATAACTCCTTAATTTATGGTCCTAGGAGGTGGTTTTGGTGCCATTGGATCCGGCCAGGCCCCTGTTACATATTGGCACCAAGCACAGCTCTGCTATCTGGTTGCTACTAGCTGTTCTACATATCTTCCTATCCATATTAGCTACAATGGGCCGAGACAAAGGCTGGCATTCGCCATGTTCTGGGGATCTCGGAAATATACACGATGTATGGCTAGGACTTACGATAAGTTCATATTCTCCTTATGAAATCATAGCTGTCTGAACAAAGGAGACCGCATGGTTTAGATCCACAGGGGGTCTTCCTGCAGGAGTTTGCATACTAGCTAGCTGGTGGTGGTGCAAATCCTGATTTTGCAGTGATGGAAAGGTGGGACCCCCTGCAGAGCCAGGTGTCTTGTTACAACTACACATGCTTACAGGGTGATTGTAAGCTGCAATTACATCCTCCCATCCTTCACAAAGACGATCCTACACTCCCTGCAGAATCCATTAGTCATGTCTGATCTTTACAGGAAGCTACACTCCCTGCAGGATCCATTAGTCATGCCTGATCTGTAGAGGATGAAGCTACACTCCCTGCAGAATCCATTAGTCATGTCTGATCTGTACGCCCGGATTTCTCTATAACGCTGCAAACGCCCGGATTGGTCTCTGTCTGTATATACACTGACGTTCCTCTCTCTGTCCATATTTCTATATGAGCAGTTAACCCAGGGTTTGGATTCAGGTTCTTGGTTGTCCCCTCTCTTTTCTGGCAGAGAACCAATTGTGTTTTGTAGCGTGCGCTTTGTTCTGGTGCCAGGACGGCATCCTGTGGATCACACAAAGTTTCCTATTTATGGTCGGCCATGTTCACTTATATAGCTGGAGGGTAATGTGACGAAGGTACGGGGTGGCTGGGACGATGGTGAGGGTTGGCAATGGGCACTGGGATGAGGGTGCATGACAGGTGGGGTGCACTGGGACAAGGATGCGCTATTGGAGGGGGTACTGTGACAAGTGTGCAGAATGGGCACTGAGATGAGGGTGCGGAGTGGGAGATGGGCACGAGTGGAATCAGAGAATAATTGGGTTGTTCCACAGAAAGGACCCCCGTGATGCCCATTGTACTGCATTTTGTTATTGTCTGTGGAAGATCCAAATCTTTCAATCAATGATGATTCCACTGAAGACCATGGTCCCGAGTTACCAAGCAAAACAGAAAATGGCACAAGTTGTGTTTCTTCTTCTGCCACTTGTCAGATTCACAAGGAGCGCGGTATTCACTACTCCATAAATCTTACTGTAGCAGGGACTGGAGCAGGGTTTTGTGACAAGGAGCACACAGAGGAGGCACACACAGAGGAGCACACAGAGGCGGCACACACAGAGGCGGCACACAGAGGAGCACACAGAGGCGGCACACACAGAGGCGGCACACAGAGGCGGCACACAGAGGAGCACACAGAGGCGCACACAGAGGAGCACACAGAGGCGGCACACAGAGGAGCACACAGAGGAGCACACAGAGGCGGCACACAGAGGAGCACACCGAGGAGCACACAGAGGAGCACACAGAGGCGGCACACACAGAGGCGGCACACAGAGGAGCACACAGAGGCGGCACACAGAGGAGCACACAGAGGCGGCACACAGAGGAGCACACACAGAGGCGGCACACAGAGGAGCACACAGGCGGCACACAGAGGAGCACACAGAGGCGGCACACAGAGGAGCACACAGAGGCGGCACACAGAGGAGCACACACAGAGGCGGCACACAGAGGCGGCACACAGAGGAGCACACAGAGGCGCACACAGAGGAGCACACAGAGGCGGCACACAGAGGAGCACACAGAGGAGCATACAGAGGCGGCACACACAGAGGCGGCACACAGAGGAGCACACAGAGGCGGCACACAGAGGAGCACACAGAGGAGCACACAGAGGAGCACACAGAGGCGGCACACACAGAGGCGGCACACAGAGGCGGCACACAGAGGAGCACACACAGAGGAGCACACAGAGGAGGCACACAGAGGAGCACACAGAGGCGCACACAGAGGAGCACACAGAGACGGCACACAGAGGAGCACACACAGAGGCGGCACACAGAGGCGGCACACAGAGGAGCACACACAGAGGAGCACACAGAGGAGCACACAGAGGCGGCACACAGAGGCGGCACACAGAGGAGCACACAGAGGCGCACACAGAGGAGCACACAGAGGCGGCACACAGAGGAGCACACAGAGGAGCACACAGAGGCGCACACAGAGGCGCACACAGAGGAGCACACAGAGGCGGCACAAACAGAGGCGGCACACAGAGGCGGCACACAGAGGCGGCACACACAGAGGCGGCACACACAGAGGAGCACACAGAGGCGGCACACACAGAGGCGGCACACACAGAGGCGGCACACAGAGGAGCACACAGAGGCGGCACACACAGAGGCGGCACACGGAGGCGGCACACAGAGGAGCACACAGAGGAGCACACAGAGGAGGCACACAGAGGAGCACACAGAGGCAGCACACACAGAAGAGCACACAGAGGCGGCACACAGAGGAGCACACAGAGGAGCACACAGAGGCGGCACACAGAGGCGCACACAGAGGCGCACACAGAGGCGGCACATAGAGGAGGCACACGGAGGCACACAGAGGAGGCACACAGAGGAGCACACAGAGGAGGCACACAGAGGAGCACACAGAGGAGGCACACAAGGAGCACACAGAGGCAGCACACACAGAGGCGGCATACAGAGGCGGCACACAGAGGAGCACACAGAGGAGCACACAGAGGAGGCACACAGAGGAGGCACACAGAGGCGGGACACACAGAGGCGGCACAAAGAGGAGCACACAGAGGCGGCACACACAGAGGCGGCACACACAGAGGCGGAACACGGAGGCGGCACACAGAGGAGCACACAGAGGAGCACGCAGAGGAGCACACAGAGGAGGCACACAGAGGAGCACACAGAGGCGGCACACACAGAGGCGGCACACAGAGGCGGCACACAGAGGAGCACACAGAGGAGCACACAGAGGCGGCACACAGAGGCGGCACACAGAGGAGCACACAGAGGAGGCACACAGAGGAGGCACACAGATGAGCACACAGAGGCGGCACACACAGAGGCGGCACACAGAGGAGCACACAGAGGCGGCACACACAGAGGCGGCACACACAGAGGCGGCACACGGAGGCGGCACACAGAGGAGCACACAGAGGAGCACACAGAGGAGCACACAGAGGAGGTACACAGAGGAGGCACACAGAGGAGCACACAGAGGCGGCACACACAGAGGCGGCACACAGAGGAGCACACAGAGGCGGCACACACAGAGGCGGCACACACAGAGGCGGCACACGGAGGCGGCACACAGAGGAGCACACAGAGGAGGCACACAGAGGAGGCACACAGAGGAGCACACAGAGGCGGCACACACAGAGGCGGCACACAGAGGCGGCACACACAGAGGCGGCACACACAGAGGCGGCACACAGAGGAGCACACAGAGGCGGCACACAGAGGAGCACACAGAGGCGGCACACACAGAGGCGGCACACACAGAGGCGGCACACACAGAGGCGGCACACGGAGGCGGCACACAGAGGAGCACACAGAGGCGGCACACAGAGGAGCACACAGAGGCGGCACACAGAGGAGCACACAGAGGCGGCACACACAGAGGCGGCACACAGAGGCGGCACACAGAGGAGCACACAGAGGCGGCACACACAGAGGCGGCACACAGAGGAGCACACAGAGGCGGCACACACAGAGGCGGCACACGCAGAGGCGGCACACGGAGGCGGCACACAGAGGTGCACACAGAGGCGCACACAGAGGAGCACACAGAGGCAGCACAGAGAGGAGGCACACAGAGGCGGCACACAGAGGCGGCACACAAGAGGCGCACACAGAGGAGCACGCAGAGGCGGCACAGAGGCGGCACAGAGGCGGCACACACAGAGGCGGCACACAGAGGTGCACACAGAGAAGCACAGAGAGGCGGCACACAGAGGCGCACACAGAGGCGCACAAAGAGGCGGCACAGAGAGGAGAACACAGAGGAGGCACACAGAGGCGGCACACAGAGGAGCACACAGAGGAGCACACAGAGGCGGCACACAGAGGAGGCACACAGAGGCGGCACACAGAGGAGTCACACAGAGGCGCACACAGAGGAGCACACAGAGGAGCACACAGAGGCGGCACACAGAGGAGGCACACAGAGGAGGCACACAGAGGCGGCACACAGAGGAGGCACACAGAGGAGGCACACAGAGGCGGCACACAGAGGAGCACATAGAGGCGGCACACAGAGGAGGCACAGGCGCACACAGAGGCGGCACACAGAGGAGGCACACAGAGGAGGCACACAGAGGAGGCGACACAGAAGCGGCACACAGAGGAGCACACAGGCGGCACACAGAGGCGGCACACAGAGGCGCACACAGAGGCGGCACACAGAGGAGGCACACAGAGGAGGCACAGAGAGGAGGCGACACAGAAGCGGCACACAGAGGAGCACACAGGCGGCACACAGAGGCGGCACACAGAGGCGGCACACAGAGGAGCACAAAGAGGCGGCATACAGAGGAGCACACAGAGGCGGCACACAGAGGCGCACACAGAGGCGGCACACAGAGGAGGCACACAGAGGAGGCACACAGAGGAGGCACACAGAAGCGGCACACAGAGGAGCACACAGGCGGCACACAGAGGCGGCACACAGAGGCGCACACAGAGGCGGCACACAGAGGAGGCACACAGAGGAGGCACAGAGAGGAGGCGACACAGAAGCGGCACACAGAGGAGCACACAGGCGGCACACAGAGGCGGCACACAGAGGCGGCACACAGAGGAGCACAAAGAGGCGGCATACAGAGGAGCACACAGAGGCGGCACACAGAGGCGCACACAGAGGCGGCACACAGAGGAGGCACACAGAGGAGGCACACAGAGGAGGCACACAGAAGCGGCACACAGAGGAGCACACAGGCGGCACACAGAGGCGGCACACAGAGGAGCACACAGAGGCGGCACACAGAGGAGGCACACAGAGGCGGCACACAGAGGAGCACACAGAGGCGGCACACAGAGGCGCACACAGAGGAGCACACAGAGGAGGCACACAGAGGAGGCACACAGAGGCGGCACACAGAGGAGTCACACAGAGGCGCACACAGAGGAGCACACAGAGGAGCACACAGGCGGCACACAGAGGAGGCACACAGAGGAGGCACACAGAGGCGGCACACAGAGGAGGCACACAGAGGAGGCACACAGAGGCGGCACACAGAGGAGCACACAGAGGCGGCACACAGAGGAGGCACAGGCGCACACAGGCGGCACACAGAGGAGCACACAGAGGCGGCACACAGAGGAGCACACAGAGGCGGCACACAGAGGAGCACACACAGAGGCGGCACACAGAGGCGGCACACAGAGGAGCACACAGAGGCGCACACAGAGGAGCACACAGAGGCGGCACACAGAGGAGCACACAGAGGAGCACACAGAGGCGGCACACACAGAGGCGGCACACAGAGGAGCACACAGAGGCGGCACACAGAGGAGCACACAGAGGAGCACACAGAGGAGCACACAGAGGCGGCACACACAGAGGCGGCACACAGAGGCGGCACACAGAGGAGCACACACAGAGGAGCACACAGAGGAGGCACACAGAGGAGCACACAGAGGCGCACACAGAGGAGCACACAGAGACGGCACACAGAGGAGCACACACAGAGGCGGCACACAGAGGCGGCACACAGAGGAGCACACACAGAGGAGCACACAGAGGAGCACACAGAGGCGGCACACAGAGGCGGCACACAGAGGAGCACACAGAGGCGCACACAGAGGAGCACACAGAGGAGCACACAGAGGCGGCACACAGAGGAGCACACAGAGGAGCACACAGAGGCGCACACAGAGGCGCACACAGAGGAGCACACAGAGGCGGCACACAGAGGAGCACACAGAGGCGGCACACAGAGGAGCACACAGAGGCGGCACAAACAGAGGCGGCACAGAGAGGCGGCACACAGAGGCGGCACACACAGAGGCGGCACACACAGAGGAGCACACAGAGGCGGCACACACAGAGGCGGCACACACGGAGGCGGCACACAGAGGAGCACACAGAGGCGGCACACACAGAGGCGGCACACGGAGGCGGCACACAGAGGACCACACAGAGGAGCACACAGAGGAGGCACACAGAGGAGGCACACAGAGGAGGCACACAGAGGAGCACACAGAGGCGGCACACACAGAAGAGCACACAGAGGCGGCACACAGAGGAGCACACAGAGGAGCACACAGAGGAGCACACAGAGGCGGCACACAGAGGCGCACACAGAGGCGCACACAGAGGCGGCACATAGAGGAGGCACACAGAGGCACACAGAGGAGGCACACAGAGGAGGCACACAGAGGAGCACACAGAGGAGGCACACAGAGGAGCACACAAGGAGCACACAGAGGCGGCACACACAGAGGCGGCATACAGAGGCGGCACACAGAGGAGCACACAGAGGAGCACACAGAGGAGGCACACAGAGGAGGCACACAGAGGCGGGACACACAGAGGCGGCACAAAGAGGAGCACACAGAGGCGGCACACACAGAGGCGGCACACACAGAGGCGGAACACGGAGGCGGCACACAGAGGAGCACACAGAGGAGCACGCAGAGGAGCACACAGAGGAGGCACATAGAAGAGCACACAGAGGCGGCACACAAAGAGGCGGCACACAGAGGCGGCACACAGAGGAGCACACAGAGGAGCACACAGAGGCGGCACACAGAGGCGGCACACAGAGGAGGCACACAGATGAGCACACAGAGGCGGCACACACAGAGGCGGCACACAGAGGAGCACACAGAGGCGGCACACACAGAGGCGGCACACACAGAGGCGGCACACGGAGGCGGCACACAGAGGAGCACACAGAGGAGCACACAGAGGAGGTACACAGAGGAGGCACACAGAGGAGCACACAGAGGCGGCACACACAGAGGCGGCACACAGAGGAGCACACAGAGGCGGCACACACAGAGGCGGCACACACAGAGGCGGCACACGGAGGCGGCACACAGAGGAGCACACAGAGGAGGCACACAGAGGAGGCACACAGAGGAGCACACAGAGGCGGCACACACAGAGGCGGCACACAGAGGCGGCACACACAGAGGCGGCACACACAGAGGCGGCACACAGAGGAGCGCACAGAGGCGGCACACAGAGGAGCACACAGAGGCGGCACACACAGAGGCGGCACACACAGAGGCGGCACACACAGAGGCGGCACACGGAGGCGGCACACAGAGGAGCACACAGAGGCGGCACACAGAGGAGCACACAGAGGCGGCACACAGAGGAGCACACAGAGGCGGCACACACAGAGGCGGCACACAGAGGCGGCACACAGAGGAGCACACAGAGGCGGCACACACAGAGGCGGCACACAGAGGAGCACACAGAGGCGGCACACACAGAGGCGGCACACGCAGAGGCGGCACACGGAGGCGGCACACAGAGGTGCACACAGAGGCGCACACAGAGGAGCACACAGAGGCAGCACAGAGAGGAGGCACACAGAGGCGGCACACAGAGGCGGCACACAAGAGGCGCACACAGAGGAGCACGCAGAGGAGCACGCAGAGGCGGCACAGAGGCGGCACAGAGGCGGCACACACAGAGGCGGCACACAGAGGTGCACACAGAGAAGCACAGAGAGGCGGCACACAGAGGCGCACACAGAGGCGCACAAAGAGGCAGCACAGAGAGGAGAACACAGAGGAGGCACACAGAGGCGGCACACAGAGGAGCACACAGAGGCGGCACACAGAGGAGCACACAGAGGAGCACACAGAGGCGGCACACAGAGGAGGCACACAGAGGCGGCACACAGAGGAGTCACACAGAGGCGCACACAGAGGAGCACACAGAGGAGCACACAGAGGCGGCACACAGAGGAGGCACACAGAGGAGGCACACAGAGGCGGCACACAGAGGAGGCACACAGAGGAGGCACACAGAGGCGGCACACAGAGGAGCACACAGAGGCGGCACACAGAGGAGGCACAGGCGCACACAGAGGCGGCACACAGAGGAGGCACACAGAGGAGGCACACAGAGGAGGCGACACAGAAGCGGCACACAGAGGAGCACACAGGCGGCACACAGAGGCGGCACACAGAGGCGCACACAGAGGCGGCACACAGAGGAGGTACACAGAGGAGGCACACAGAGGAGGCGACACAGAAGCGGCACACAGAGGAGCACACAGGCGGCACACAGAGGCGGCACACAGAGGCGGCACACAGAGGAGCACAAAGAGGCGGCATACAGAGGAGCACACAGAGGCGGCACACAGAGGCGGCACACAGAGGAGGCACACAGAGGAGGCACACAGAGGAGGCACACAGAAGCGGCACACAGAGGAGCACACAGGCGGCACACAGAGGCGGCACACAGAGGAGCACACAGAGGCGGCACACAGAGGAGGCACACAGAGGCGGCACACAGAGGAGCACACAGAGGCGGCACACAGAGGCGCACACAGAGGAGCACACAGAGGAGGCACACAGAGGAGGCACACAGAGGCGGCACACAGAGGAGTCACACAGAGGCGCACACAGAGGAGCACACAGAGGAGCACACAGAGGCGGCACACAGAGGAGGCACACAGAGGAGGCACACAGAGGCGGCACACAGAGGAGGCACACAGAGGAGGCACACAGAGGCGGCACACAGAGGAGCACACAGAGGCGGCACACAGAGGAGGCACACAGAGGAGGCACACAGAGGAGGCGACACAGAAGCGGCACACAGAGGAGCACACAGGCGGCACACAGAGGCGGCACACAGAGGTGCACACAGAGGCGGCACACAGAGTAGGCACACAGAGGAGGCACACAGAGGAGGCGACACAGAAGCGGCACACAGAGGAGCACACAGAGGCGGAACACAGAGGCGGCACACAGAGGCGGCACACAGAGGAGCACAAAGAGGCGGCATACAGAGGAGCACACAGAGGAGGCACACAGAGGAGGCACACAGAAGCGGCACACAGAGGAGCACACAGGCGGCACACAGAGGCGGCACACAGAGGAGCACACAGAGGCGGCACACAGAGGAGGCACACAGAGGCGGCACACAGAGGAGCACACAGAGGCGGCACATAGAGGCGCACACAGAGGCGCACACAGAGGAGCACACAGAGGAGGCACACAGAGGAGGCACACAGAGGCGGCACACAGAGGCGGCACACAGAGGCGGCACACAGAGGCGCACACAGAGGAGCACACAGAGGCGGCACACAAAGGAAGGACACAGAGGAGGGACACAGAGGAGCACACAGAGGAGCACACAGAGGAGGCACACAGAGGAGGCACACAGAGGCGGCACACAAAGGAAGGGCACAGAGGAGGGACACAGAGGAGCACACAGAGGAGCACACAGAGGCGGCACACAGAGGCACACACAGAGGCGGAACACAGAGGCGGCACACAGAGGAGCACACAGAGGTGGCACACAGAGGCGACACACAGAGGTGTCACACAGAGGAGCACACAGAGGCGGAACACAGAGGCGGCACACAGTGGCGCACAGAGGAGCACACGGAAGAGGCACACAGAGGCGGCACACAGAGGCGGCACACAGAGGAAGACACGGAAGAGGCACACGGAGGCAGCACGCGGAGGAGGCACGCAGAGGAGGCACGCAGAGGAGGCACGCAGAGGCGGCACGCAGAGGAGGCACACAGAGGCGGCACACAGAGGCGCACGCAGAAGATCACACAGAGGAGCACGCAGAGGAGCACGCAGAGGCAGCACACAGAGGCGGCACACAGAGGAGCACACAGAGGAGGCACACAGAGGCGGCACACAGAGGAGCACACAGAGGCGGCACACAGAGGCGCACACAGAGGCGGCACACAGAGGAGGCACACAGAGGAGCACACAGAGGCGGCACACAGAGGCGGCACACAGAGGCGCACACAGAGGCGGCACACAGAGGAGGCACACAGAGGAGACACACCGAAGAGGCACACAGAGGCGGCACACACAGGAGCACACAGGCGGCACACAGAGGAGCACACAGAGGAGGCACACAGAGGAGGCACACAGAGGCGCACACAGAGGCAGCACACAGAGGCGGCACACAGAGCCGGCACACAGAGGAGGGACACAAAGGAGAGACACAGAGGAGCACACAGAGGCGGCACACAGAGGCGCACACAGAGGCGGAACACAGAGGCGGCACACAGAGGCGGAACACAGAGGCGGCATACAGAGGAGCACACAGAGGCGGCACACACAGGAGCACACGGAAGAGGCACACGGAGGCGGCACGCGGAGGAGGCACACAGAGGAGGCACGCAGAGGAGGCACGCAGAGGCGGCACGCAGAGGAGGCACACAGAGGGGGCACACAGAGGCGGACGCAGAGGCGGCACGCAGAGGATCACACAGAGGAGCACGCAGATGAGCACGCAGAGGAGCACGCAGAGGCGGCACACAGAGGCGGCACACAGGCGGCACACACAGAGGCGGCACACAGAGGTGCACACAGAGGAGCACACAGAGGCAGCACAGAGAGGAGGCACACAGAGGCGGCACACAGAGACGGCACACAAGAGGCGCACACAGAGGAGCACGCAGAGGAGCACGCAGAGGCGGCACGCAGAGGATCACACAGAGGAGCACGCAGATGAGCACGCAGAGGAGCACGCAGAGGCGGCACAGCGAGGCGGCACACAGGCGGCACACACAGAGGCGGCACACAGAGGTGCACACAGAGGCGCACACAGAGGAGCACACAGAGGCAGCACAGAGAGGAGGCACACAGAGGCGGCACACAGAGGCGGCACACAAGAGGCGCACACAGAGGAGCACGCAGAGGAGCACGCAGAGGCGGCACAGAGGCGGCACACACAGAGGCGGCACACAGAGGTGCACACAGAGAAGCACAGAGAGGCGGCACACAGAGGCGCACACAGAGGCGCACAAAGAGGCGGCACACAGAGGAGAACACAGAGGAGGCACACAGAGGCGGCACACAGAGGAGCACACAGAGGCGGCACACAGAGGAGCACACAGAGGCGGCACACAGAGGAGGCACACAGAGGCGGCACACAGAGGAGTCACACAGAGGCGCACACAGAGGAGCACACAGAGGAGCACACAGAGGCGGCACACAGAGGAGGCACACAGAGGAGGCACACAGAGGCGGCACACAGAGGAGGCACACAGAGGCGGCACACAGAGGAGCACACAGAGGCGGCACACAGAGGAGGCACACAGAGGCGCACACAGAGGCGGCACACAGAGGAGGCACACAGTGGAGGCACACAGAGGAGGCGACACAGAAGCGGCACACAGAGGAGCACACAGGCGGCACACAGAGGCGGCACACAGAGGAGCACAAAGAGGCGGCATACAGAGGAGCACACAGAGGCGGCACACAGAGGCGCACACAGAGGCGGCACACAGAGGAGGCACACAGAGGAGGCACACAGAGGAGGCACACAGAAACGGCACACAGAGGAGCACACAGGCGGCACACAGAGGAGCACACAGAGGCGGCACACAGAGGAGGCACACAGAGGAAGGCACACAGAGGAGGCACACAGAGGCGCACAAAGAGGCGGCACACAGAGGAGCACACAGAGGCGGCACACAGAGGAGGCACACAGAGGAGGCACACAGAGGTGGCACACAGAGGAGCACACAGAGGAGGCACACAGAGGAGGCACACAGAGGCGGCACACAGAGGCGGCACACAGAGGAGCACACAGAGGCGGCACACAGAGGAGGCACACAGAGGCGCACACAGAGGCGACACACAGAGGAGGCACACAGAGGAGGCACACAGAGGAGGCGACACAGAAGCGGCACACAGAGGAGCACACAGGCGGCACACAGAGGCGGCACACAGAGGCGGCACACAGAGAAGCACAAAGAGGCGGCACACAGAGGAGCACACAGAGGCGGCACACAGAGGCGCACACAGAGGCGGCACACAGAGGAGGCACACAGAGGAGGCACACAGAGGAGGCACACAGAAGCGGCACACAGAGGAGCACACAGGCGGCACACAGAGGCGGCACACAGAGGAGCACAAAGAGGCGGCACACAGAGGAGCATACAGAGGCGGCACACAGAGGAGGCACACAGAGGAGGCACACAGAGGCGGCACACAGAGGAGGCACACAGAGGCGCACACAGAGGCGGCACACAGAGGAGGCACACAGAGGCGGCACACAGAGGCGGCACACAGAGGCGGCACACAGAGGAGCACACCGAGGCGGCACACAGAGGCGGCACACAGAGGCGGCACACAGAGGCGGCACACAGAGAAGGGACACAGAGGAGGCACACAGAGGAGCACACAGAGGCGGCACACAGAGGCGGCACACAGAGGCGCACACAGAGGCGGCACACAGAGGCGTCACACAGAGGCGGCACACAGAGGAGGCACACAGAGGCGGCACACAGAGGCGGCACACACAGAGGCAGCACACAGAAGAGCACACAGAGGCGGCACACAGAGGCGCACACAGAGGCGGGACACAGAGGAGGCACACAGAGGCGCAACACAGAGGAGCACACAGAGAAGCACACAGAGGAGGAACACAGAGGAGCACACAGAGGCGGCACACAGAGGCGGCACACAGAGGTGCACACAGAGGAGGCACACAGAGGCAGCACACAGAAGAGCACACAGAGGCGGCACACAGAGGCGCACACAGAGGCGGGACACAGAGGAGGCACACAGAGGCGCAACACAGAGGAGCACACAGAGAAGCACACAGAGGAGGAACACAGAGGAGCACACAGAGGCGGCACACAGAGGCGGCACACAGAGGTGCACACAGAGGAGGCACACAGAGGCAGCACACAGAGGAGGCACACAGAGGAGGCACACAGAAGCGGCACACAGAGGAGCACACAGGCGGCACACAGAGGCGGCACACAGAGGAGCACAAAGAGGCGGCACACAGAGGAGCATACAGAGGCGGCACACAGAGTAGGCACACAGAGGAGGCACACAGAGGCGGCACACAGAGGCGGCACACAGAGGTGCACACAGCGGCGGCACACAGACGAGGCACACAGAGGCGGCACACAGAGGCGCACACAGAGGCGGCACACAGAGGAGGCACACAGAAGCGGCACACAGAGGCAGCACACAGAGGAGCACACAGAGGCGGTACACAGAGGAGCACACAGAGGCGGCACACAGAGGCGCACACACAGGCGGCACACAGAGGCGGCACACAGAGGCGGCACACAGAGGAGCACATCGAGGCGGCACACAGAGGCGGCACACATAGGCGGCACACATAGGCGGCACACAGAGGCGGCACACAGAGGAGGGACACAGAGGAGGCACACTGAGGCGGCACACAGAGGAGCACACAGAGGCGGCACACAGAGGAGCACACAGAGGCGGCACACAGAGGCGGCACACAGAGGCGCACACAGAGGCGGCACACAGAGGCGTCACACAGAGGCGGCACACAGAGGAGGCACACAGAGGCGGCACACAGAGGCGGCGCACACAGAGGCAGCACACAGAAGAGCACACAGAGGCGGCACACAGAGGCGCACACAGAGGCGGGACACAGAGAAGGCACACAGAGGCGCAACACAGAGGAGCACACAGAGAAGCACACAGAGGAGGAACACAGAGGAGCACACAGAGGCGGCACACAGAGGCGGCACACAGAGGTGCACACAGAGGAGGCACACAGAGGCAGCACACAGAGGAGGCACACAGAGGAGGCACACAGAGGCGGCACACAGAGGAGCACACAGAGGCGGCACACAGAGGAGGCACACAGAGGCGCACACAGAGGCGGCACACAGAGGCGGCACACAGAGGAGGCACACAGAGGAGGCGACACAGAAGCGGCACACAGAGGAGCACACAGGCGGCACACAGAGGCGGCACACATAGGCGGCACACAGAGGAGCACAAAGAGGCGGCATACAGAGGAGCACACAGAGGCGGCACACAGAGGCGCACACAGAGGCGGCACACAGAGGAGGCACACAGAGGAGGCACACAGAGGAGGCACACAGAAGCGGCACACAGAGGAGCACACAGAGGCGGCACACAGAGGAGGCACACAGAGGCGGCACACAGAGGAGGCACACAGAGGCGCACAAAGAGGCGGCACACAGAGGAGCACACAGAGGCGGCACACAGAGGAGGCACACAGAGGAGGCACACAGAGGCGGCACACAGAGGAGCACACAGAGGAGGCACACAGAGGAGGCACACAGAGGAGCACACAGAGGCGGCACACAGAGGAGGCACACAGAGGCGCACACAGAGGCGACACACAGAGGAGGCACACAGAGGAGGCACACAGAGGAGGCGACACAGAAGCGGCACACAGAGGAGCACACAGGCGGCACACAGAGGCGGCACACAGAGGCGGCACACAGAGGCGGCACACAGAGGAGCACACAGAGGCGGCACACAGAGGCGCACACAGAGGCGGCACACAGAGGAGGTACACAGAGGAGGCACACAGAGGAGGCACACAGAAGCGGAACACAGAGGAGCACACAGGCGGCACACAGAGGCGGCACACAGAGGCGGCACACAGAGGCGGCACACAGAGGAGCACAAAGAGGCGGCACACAGAGGAGCATACAGAGGCGGCACACAGAGGAGGCACACAGAGGAGGCACACAGAGGCGGCACACAGAGGCGGCACACAGAGGCGCACACAGAGGCGGCACACAGAGGAGGCACACAGAGGCGGCACACAGGAGGCACACAGAGGCGCACACAGAGGCGGCACACAGAGGAGGCACACAGAGGTGGCACACAGAGGCAGCACACAGAGGAGCACACAGAGGCGGTACACAGAGGAGCACACAGAGGCGGCACACAGAGGCGCACACACAGGTGGCACACAGAGGCGGCACACACAGGTGGCACACAGAGGCGGCACACAGAGGCAGCACACAGAGGCGGCACACAGAAGCGGCACACAGAGGAGGGACACAGAGGAGGCACACAGAGGCGGCACACACAGGAGCACACAGAGGCGGCACACAGAGGAGCACACAGAGGCGGCACACAGAGGCGGCACACAGAGGCGCACACAGAGGCGGCACACAAGAGGCGCACACAGAGGAGCACGCAGAGGAGCACGCAGAGGCGGCACAAAGGCGGCACACACAGAGGCGGCACACAGAGGTGCACACAGAGAAGCACAGAGAGGCGGCACACAGAGACGGCACACAGAGGCGCACACAGAGGCGCACAAAGAGGCGGCACCCAGAGGAGAACACAGAGGAGGCACACAGAGGCGGCACACAGAGGAGCACACAGAGGCGGCACACAGAGGAGCACACAGAGGCGGCACACAGAGGAGGCACACAGAGGCGGCACACAGAGGAGGCACACAGAGGCGCACACAGAGGAGCACACAGAGGAGCACACAGAGGCGGCACACAGAGGAGGCACACAGAGGAGGCACACAGAGGCGGCACACAGAGGAGGCACACAGAGGAGGCACACAGAGGCGGCACACAGAGGCGCACACAGAGGCGCACAAAGAGGCGGCACACAGAGGAGAACACAGAGGAGGCACACAGAGGCGGCACACAGAGGAGCACACAGAGGCGGCACACAGAGGAGCACACAGAGGCGGCACACAGAGGAGGCACACAGAGGCGGCACACAGAGGAGTCACACAGAGGCGCACACAGAGGAGCACACAGAGGAGCACACAGAGGCGGCACACAGAGGAGGCACACAGAGGAGGCACACAGAGGAGGCACACAGAGGCGGCACACAGAGGCGGCACACAGAGGAGGCACACAGAGGAGGCACACAGAGGCGGCACACAGAGGAGCACACAGAGGCGGCACACAGAGGAGGCACACAGAGGCGCACACATAGGTGGCACACAGAGGAGGCACACAGAGGAGGCACACAGAGAAGGCGACACAGAAGCGGCACACAGAGGAGCACACAGGCGGCACACAGAGGCGGCACACAGAGGAGCACAAAGAGGCGGCATACAGAGGAGCACACAGAGGCGGCACACAGAGGCGCACACAGAGGCGGCACACAGAGGAGGCACACAGAGGAGGCACACAGAGGAGGCACACAGAAGCGGCACACAGAGGAGCACACAGGCAGCACACAGAGGAGCACACAGGCGGCACACAGAGGCGGCACACAGAGGAGGCACACAGAGGCGGCACACAGAGGAGGCACACAGAGGCGCACAAAGAGGCGGCACACAGAGGAGCACACAGAGGCGGCAGATGGAGGAGGCACACAGAGGAGGCACACAGAGGCGGCACACAGAGGAGCACACAGAGGAGGCACACAGAGGAGGCACACAGAGGCGGCACACAGAGGAGCACACAGAGGCGGCACACAGAGGAGGCACACAGAGGCGCACACAGAGGCGACACACAGAGGAGGCACACAGAGGAGGCAAACAGAGGAGGCACACAGAGGAGGCGACACAGAAGCGGCACACAGAGGAGCACACAGGCGGCACACAGAGGCGGTACACAGAGGCGGCACACAGAGGAGCACAAAGAGGCGGCACACAGAGGATCACACAGAGGCGGCACACAGAGGCGCACACAGAGGCGGCACACATAGGAGGCACACAGAGGAGGCACACAGAGGAGGCACACAGAAGCGGCATACAGAGGAGCACACAGGCGGCACACAGAGGCGGCACACAGAGGCGGCACACAGAGGAGCATACAGAGGCGGCACACAGAGGAGGCACACAGAGGAGGCACACAGAGGCGGCACACAGAGGCGGCACACAGAGGCGCACACAGAGGCGGCACACAGAGGAGGCACACAGAGGCGGCACACAGAGGCGGCACACAGAGGCGCACACAGAGGCGGCACACAGAGGAGGCACACAGAGGCGGCACACAGAGGCAGCACACAGAGGAGCACACAGAGGCGGTACACAGAGGAGCACACAGAGGCGGCACACAGAGGAGCACACACAGGCGGCACACAGAGGCGGCACACAGAGGCGGCACACAGAGGAGCACATCGAGGCGGAACACAGAGGCGGCACACAGAGGCGGCACACAGAGGCGGCACACAGAGGAGGGACACAGAGGAGGCACACAGAGGCGGCACACAGAGGAGCACACAGAGGCGGCACACAGAGGAGCACACAGAGGCGGCACACAGAGGCGGCACACAGAGGCGCACACAGAGGCGGCACACAGAGGCGTCACACAGAGGCGGCACACAGAGGAGGCACACAGAGGCGGCACACAGAGGTGGCGCACACAGAGGCAGCACACAGAAGAGCACACAGAGGCGGCACACAGAGGCGCACACAGAGGCGGGACACAGAGGAGGCACACAGAGGCGCGACACAGAGGAGCACACAGAGAAGCACACAGAGGAGGAACACAGAGGAGCACACAGAGGCGGCACACAGAGGCGGCACACAGAGGTGCACACAGAGGAGCACACAGAGGCGGCACACAGAGGAGGCACACAGAGGAGGCACACAGAGGCGGCACACAGAGGAGGCACACAGAGGCGGCACACAGAGGAGCACACAGAGGCGGCACACAGAGGAGGCACACAAGAGGCGCATACAGAGGAGCACGCAGAGGAGCACGCAGAGGCGGCACAAAGGCGGCACACACAGAGGCGGCACACAGAGGTGCACACAGAGAAGCACAGAGAGGCGGCACACAGAGACGGCACACAGAGGCGCACACAGAGGCGCACAAAGAGGCGGCACACAGAGGAGAACACAGAGGAGGCACACAGAGGCGGCACACAGAGGAGCACACAGAGGCGGCACACAGAGGAGCACACAGAGGCGGCACACAGAGGAGACACACAGAGGCGGCACACAGAGGAGGCACACAGAGGCGCACACAGAGGAGCACACAGAGGAGCACACAGAGGCGGCACACAGAGGAGGCACACAGAGGAGGCACACAGAGGCGGCACACAGAGGAGGCACACAGAGGCGGCACACAGAGGAGCATACAGAGGCGGCACACAGAGGAGGCACACAGAGGCGCACACAGAGGCGGCACACAGAGGAGGCACACAGAGGAGGCGACACAGAAGCGGCACACAGAGGAGCACACAGGCGGCACACAGAGGCGGCACACAGAGGCGGCACACAGAGGAGCACAAAGAGGCGGCATACAGAGGAGCACACAGAGGCGGCACCCAGAGGCGCACACAGAGGCGGCACACAGAGGAGGCACACAGAGGAGGCACACAGAGGAAGCACACAGAAGCGGCACACAGAGGAGCACACAGGCGGCACACAGAGGCGGCACACAGAGGAGCACACAGAGGCGGCACACAGAGGAGGCACACAGAGGCGGCACACAGAGGAGCACACAGAGGAGGCACACAGAGGCGGCACACAGAGGAGCACACAGAGGCGGCACACAGAGGCGCACACAGAGGCGGCACACAGAGGAGGCACACAGAGGAGGCACACAGAGGCGGCACACAGAGGAGCACACAGAGGCGGCACACAGAGGCGCACACAGAGGCGGCACACAGAGGAGGCACACAGAGGAGGCACACAGAGGAGGCACACAGAGGCGGCACATAGAGGAGCACACAGGCGGCACACAGAGGAGCACACAGAGGCGGCACACAGAGGAGGCACACAGAGTCGCACACAGAGGCAGCACACAGAGGCGGCACACAGAGGCGGCACACAGAGGCGGCACACAGAGGCGCACACAGAGGCGGCACACAGAGGAGGCACACAGAGGAGGCACACAGAGGAGGCACACAGAGGCGGCACATAGAGGAGCACACAGGCGGCACACAGAGGAGCACACAGAGGCGGCACACAGAGGCGGCACACAGAGGCGGCACACAGAGGCGGAACACAGAGGCGGCACACAGAGGCGGAACACAGAGGCGGCATACAGAGGAGCACACAGAGGCGGCACACACAGGAGCACACGGAAGAGGCACACGGAGGCGGCACGCGGAGGAGGCACGCAGAGGAGGCACGCAGAGGAGGCACGCAGAGGCGGCACGCAGAGGAGGCACACAAAGGGGGCACACAGAGGCGCACGCAGAGGCGGCACGCAGAGGATCACACAGAGGAGCACACAGATGAGCACGCATAGGAGCACGCAGAGGCGGCACACAGAGGCGGCACACAGGCGGCACACTCAGAGGCGGCACACAGAGGTGCACACAGAGGAGCACACAGAGGCAGCACACAGAGGCGGCACACAGAGACGGCACACAAGAGGCGCACACAGAGGAGCACGCAGAGGAGCACGCAGAGGCGGCACACAGGCGGCACACACAGAGGCGGCACACAGATTTGCACAGAGAGGCGGCACACAGAGGCGGCACACAGAGGCGCACACAGAGGCGGCACACAGGCGGCACACACAGAGGCGGCACACAGAGGTGCACACAGAGGCGCACACAGAGGAGCACACAGAGGCAGCACAGAGAGGAGGCACACAGAGGCGGCACACAGAGGCGGCACACAAGAGGCGCACACAGAGGAGCATGCAGAGGCGGCACAGAGGCGGCACAGAGGCGGCACACACAGAGGCGTAACACAGAGGTGCACACAGAGAAGCACAGAGAGGCGGCACACAGAGGTGCACACAGAGGCGCACAAAGAGGCGGCACACAGAGGAGAACACAGAGGAGGCACACAGAGGCGGCACACAGAGGAGCACACAGAGGCGGCACACAGAGGAGCACACAGAGGCGGCACACAGAGGAGTCACACAGAGGCGGCACACAGAGGAGTCACACAGAGGCGCACACAGAGGAGCACACAGAGGAGCACACAGAGGCGGCACACAGAGGAGGCACACAGAGGAGGCACACAGAGGCGGCACACAGAGGAGGCACACAGAGGAGGCACACAGAGGCGGCACACAGAGGCGGCACACAGAGGAGGCACACAGAGGCGCACACATAGGTGGCACACAGAGGAGGCACACAGAGAAGGCGACACAGAAGCGGCACACAGAGGAGCACACAGGCGGCACACAGAGGCGGCACACAGAGGAGCACAAAGAGGCGGCATACAGAGGAGCACACAGAGGCGGAACACAGAGGCACACACAGAGGCGGCACAAAGAGGAGGCACACAGAGGAGGCACACAGAGGAGGCACACAGAAGCGGCACACAGAGGAGCACACAGGCGGCACACAGAGGAGCACACAGGCGGCACACAGAGGCGGCACACAGAGGAGGCACACAGAGGCGGCACACAGAGGAGGCACACAGAGGCGCACAAAGAGGCGGCACACAGAGGAGCACACAGAGGCGGCACACGGAGTAGGCACACAGAGGAGGCACACAGAGGCGGCACACAGAGGAGCACACAGAGGAGGCACACAGAGGAGGCACACAGAGGCGGCACACAGAGGAGCACACAGAGGCGGCACCCAGAGGCGCACACAGAGGCGGCACACAGAGGAGGCACACAGAGGAGGCACACAGAGGAGGCACACAGAAGCGGCACACAGAGGAGCACACAGGCGGCACACAGAGGCGGCACACAGAGGAGCACACAGAGGCGGCACACAGAGGAGGCACACAGAGGCGGCACACAGAGGAGCACACAGAGGAGGCACACAGAGGCGGCACACAGAGGAGCACACAGAGGCGGCACACAGAGGCGCACACAGAGGCGGCACACAGAGGAGGCACACAGAGGAGGCACACAGAGGTGGCACACAGAGGAGCACACAGAGGCGGCACACAGAGGCGCACACAGAGGCGGCACACAGAGGAGGCACACAGAGGAGGCACACAGAGGAGGCACACAGAGGCGGCACACAGAGGAGGGACACAGAGGAGGCACACTGAGGCGGCACACAGAGGAGCACACAGAGGCGGCACACAGAGGAGCACACAGAGGCGGCACACAGAGGCGGCACACAGAGGCGCACACAGAGGCGGCACACAGAGGCGTCACACAGAGGCGGCACACAGAGGAGGCACACAGAGGCGGCACACAGAGGCGGCGTACACAGAGGCAGCACACAGAAGAGCACACAGAGGCGGCACACAGAGGCGCACACAGAGGCGGGACACAGAGAAGGCACACAGAGGCGCAACACAGAGGAGCACACAGAGAAGCACACAGAGGAGGAACACAGAGGAGCACACAGAGGCGGCACACAGAGGCGGCACACAGAGGTGCACACAGAGGAGGCACACAGAGGCAGCACACAGAGGAGGCACACAGAGGAGGCACACAGAGGCGGCACACAGAGGAGCACACAGAGGCGGCACACAGAGGAGGCACACAGAGGCGCACACAGAGGCGGCACACAGAGGCGGCACACAGAGGAGGCACACAGAGGAGGCGACACAGAAGCGGCACACAGAGGAGCACACAGGCGGCACACAGAGGCGGCACACAGAGGCGGCACACAGAGGAGCACAAAGAGGCGGCATACAGAGGAGCACACAGAGGCGGCACACAGAGGCGCACACAGAGGCGGCACACAGAGGAGGCACACAGAGGAGGCACACAGAGGAGGCACACAGAAGCGGCACACAGAGGAGCACACAGAGGCGGCACACAGAGGAGGCACACAGAGGCGGCACACAGAGGAGGCACACAGAGGCGCACAAAGAGGCGGCACACAGTGGAGCACACAGAGGCGGCACACAGAGGAGGCACACAGAGGAGGCACACAGAGGCGGCACACAGAGGAGCACACAGAGGAGGCACACAGAAGAGGCACACAGAGGCGGCACACAGAGGAGCACACAGAGGCGGCACACAGAGGAGGCACACAGAGGCGCACACAGAGGCGACACACAGAGGAGGCACACAGAGGAGGCACACAGAGGAGGCGACACAGAAGCGGCACACAGAGGAGCACACAGGCGGCACACAGAGGCGGCACACAGAGGCGGCACACAGAGGAGCACAAAGAGGCGGCACACAGAGGAGCACACAGAGGCGGCACACAGAGGCGCACACAGAGGCGGCACACAGAGGAGGTACACAGTGGAGGCACACAGAGGAGGCACACAGAAGCGGAACACAGAGGAGCACACAGGCGGCACACAGAGGCGGCACACAGAGGCGGCACACAGAGGCGGCACACAGAGGAGCACAAAGAGGCGGCACACAGAGGAGCATACAGAGGCGGCACACAGAGTGGCACACAGAGGAGGCACACAGAGGCGGCACACAGAGGCGGCACACAGAGGCGGCACACAGAGGAGGCACACAGAGGAGGCACACAGAGGCGGCACACAGAGGCGGCACACAGAGGCGCACACAGAGGCGGCACACAGAGGTGGCACACAGAGGCAGCACACAGAGGAGCACACAGAGGCGGTACACAGAGGAGCACACAGAGGCGGCACACAGAGGCGCACACACAGGTGGCACACAGAGGCGGCACACAGAGGCAGCACACAGAGGAGCACATCGAGGCGGCACACAGAGGCGGCACACAGAAGCGGCACACAGAGGAGGGACACAAAGGAGGCACACAGAGGCGGCACACAGAGGAGCACACAGAGGCGGCACACATAGGAGCACACAGAGGCGGCACACAGAGGCGGCACACAGAGGCGCACACAGAGGCGGCACACAAGAGGCGCACACAGAGGAGCACGCAGAGGAGCACGCAGAGGCGGCACAAAGGCGGCACACACAGAGGCGGCACACAGAGGTGCACACAGAGAAGCACAGAGAGGCGGCACACAGAGACGGCACACAGAGGCGCACACAGAGGCGCACAAAGAGGCGGCACACAGAGGAGAACACAGAGGAGGCACACAGAGGCGGCACACAGAGGAGCACACAGAGGCGGCACACAGAGGAGCACACAGAGGCGGCACACAGAGGAGGCACACAGAGGCGGCACACAGAGGAAGCACACAGAGGCGCACACAGAGGAGCACACAGAGGAGCACACAGAGGTGGCACACAGAGGAGGCACACAGAGGAGGCACACAGAGGCGGCACACAGAGGAGGCACACAGAGGAGGCACACAGAGGCGGCACACAGAGGAGCATACAGAGGCGGCACACAGAGGAGGCACACAGAGGCGCACACAGAGGCGGCACACAGAGGAGGCACACAGAGGAGGCGACACAGAAGCGGCACACAGAGGAGCACACAGGCGGCACACAGAGGCGGCACACAGAGGCGGCACACAGAGGAGCACAAAGAGGCGGCATACAGAGGAGCACACAGAGGCGGCACCCAGAGGCACACACAGAGGCGGCACACAGAGGAGGCACACAGAGGAGGAACACAGAGGAGGCACACAGAAGCGGCACACAGAGGAGCACACAGGCGGCACACAGAGGCGGCACACAGAGGAGCACACAGAGGCGGCACACAGAGGAGGCACACAGAGGCGGCACACAGAGGAGCACACAGAGGAGGCACACAGAGGCGGCACACAGAGGAGCACACAGAGGCGGCACACAGAGGCGCACACAGAGGCGGCACACAGAGGAGGCACACAGAGGAGGCACACAGAGGCGGCACACAGAGGAGCACACAGAGGCGGCACACAGAGGCGGCACACAGAGGCGCACACAGAGGCGGCACACAGAGGAGGCACACAGAGGAGGCACACAGAGGAGGCACACAGAGGCGGCACATAGAAGAGCACACAGGCGGCACACAGAGGAGCACACAGAGGCGGCACACAGAGGAGGCACACAGAGTCGCACACAGAGGCAGCACACAGAGGCGGCACACAGAGGCGGCACACAGAGGCGGCACACAGAGGCGCACACAGAGGCGGCACACAGAGGAGGCACACAGAGGAGGCACACAGAGGAGGCACACAGAGGCGGCACATAGAGGAGCACACAGGCGGCACACAGAGGAGCACACAGAGGCGGCACACAGAGGCGGCACACAGAGGCGGCACACAGAGGCGGAACACAGAGGCGGCACACAGAGGCGGAACACAGAGGCGGCATACAGAGGAGCACACAGAGGCGGCACACACAGGAGCACACGGAAGAGGCACACGGAGTCGGCACGCGGAGGAGGCACACAGAGGAGGCACGCAGAGGAGGCACGCAGAGGCGGCACGCAGAGGAGGCACACAGAGGGGGCACACAGAGGCGCACGCAGAGGCGGCACGCAGAGGATCACACAGAGGAGCACGCAGATGAGCACGCAGAGGAGCACGCAGAGGCGGCACACAGAGGCGGCACACAGGCGGCACACACAGAGGCGGCACACAGAGGTGCACACAGAGGAGCACACAGAGGCAGCACAGAGAGGAGGCACACAGAGGCGGCACACAGAGACGGCACACAAGAGGCGCACACAGAGGAGCACGAAGAGGAGCACGCAGAGGCGGCACACAGAGGCGGCACACAGGCGGCACACACAAAGGCGGCACACAGATTTGCACACAGAGGAGCACAGAGAGGCGGCACACAGAGGCGGCACAGAGGCGCACACAGAGGCGGCACACAGGCGGCACACACAGAGGCGGCACACAGAGGTGCACACAGAGGCGCACACAGAGGAGCACATAGAGGCAGCACAGAGAGGAGGCACACAGAGGCGGCACACAGAGGCGGCACACAAGAGGCGCACACAGAGGAGCATGCAGAGGCGGCACAGAGGCGGCACACACAGAGGCGGCACACAGAGGTGCACACAGAGAAGCACAGAGAGGCGGCACACAGAGGCGCACACAGAGGCGCACAAAGAGGCGGCACACAGAGGAGAACACAGAGGAGGCACACAGAGGCGGCACACAGAGGAGCACACAGAGGCGGCACACAGAGGAGCACACAGAGGCGGCACACAGAGGAGGCACACAGAGGCGGCACACAGAGGAGTCACACAGAGGCGCACACAGAGGAGCACACAGAGGAGCACACAGAGGCGGCACACAGAGGAGGCACACAGAGGAGGCACACAGAGGCGGCACACAGAGGAGGCACACAGAGGAGGCACACAGAGGCGGCACACAGAGGAGCACACAGAGGCGGCACACAGAGGAGGCACACAGAGGCGCACACATAGGTGGCACACAGAGGAGGCACACAGAGGAGGCACACAGAGAAGGCGACACAGAAGCGGCACACAGAGGAGCACACAGGCGGCACACAGAGGAGCACAAAGAGGCGGCACACAGAGGAGCACAAAGAGGCGGCATACAGAGGAGCACACAGAGGCGGCACACAGAGGCGCACACAGAGGCGGCACACAGAGGAGGCACACAGAGGAGGCACACAGAGGAGGCACACAGAAGCGGCACACAGAGGAGCACACAGGCCGCACACAGAGGAGCACACAGGCGGCACACAGAGGCGGCACACAGAGGAGGCACACAGAGGCGGCACACAGAGGAGGCACACAGAGGCGCACAAAGAGGCGGCACACAGAGGAGCACACAGAGGCGGCACACGGAGGAGGCACACAGAGGAGGCACACAGAGGCGGCACACAGAGGAGCACACAGAGGAGGCACACAGAGGCGGCACACAGAGGAGCACACAGAGGCGGCACACAGAGGAGGCACACAGAGGCGCACACAGAGGCGACACACAGAGGAGGCACACAGAGGAGGCACACAGAGGAGGCGACACAGAAGCGGCACACAGAGGAGCACACAGGCGGCACACAGAGGCGGTACACAGAGGCGGCACACAGAGGAGCACAAAGAGGCGGCACACAGAGGATCACACAGAGGCGGCACACAGAGGCGCACACAGAGGCGGCACACATAGGAGGCACACAGAGGAGGCACACAGAGGAGGCACACAGAAGCGGCATACAGAGGAGCACACAGGCGGCACACAGAGGCGGCACACAGAGGCGGCACACAGAGGAGCATACAGAGGCGGCACACAGAGGAGGCACACAGAGGAGGCACACAGAGGCGGCACACAGAGGCGGCACACAGAGGAGGCACACAGAGGCGGCACACAGAGGCGGCACACAGAGGCGCACACAGAGGCGGCACACAGAGGAGGCACACAGAGGCGGCACACAGAGGCAGCACACAGAGGAGCACACAGAGGCGGTACACAGAGGAGCACACAGAGGCGGCACACAGAGGAGCACACAGAGGCGGCACACAGAGGCGGCACACAGAGGCGCACACAGAGGCGGCACACAGAGGCGTCACAGAGAGGCGGCACACAGAGGAGGCACACAGAGGCGGCACACAGAGGTGGCGCACACAGAGGCAGCACACAGAAGAGCACACAGAGGCGGCACACAGAGGCGCACACAGAGGCGGGACACAGAGGAGGCACACAGAGGCGCGACACAGAGGAGCACACAGAGAAGCACACAGAGGAGGAACACAGAGGAGCACACAGAGGCGGCACACAGAGGCGGCACACAGAGGTGCACACAGAGGAGCACACAGAGGCGGCACACAGAGGAGGCACACAGAGGAGTCACACAGAGGAGGCACACAGAGGCGGCACACAGAGGAGGCACACAGAGGAGGCACACAGAGGCGGCACACAGAGGAGGCACACAAGAGGCGCACACAGAGGAGCACGCAGAGGAGCACGCAGAGGCGGCACAAAGGCGGCACACACAGAGGCGGCACACAGAGGTGCACACAGAGAAGCACAGAGAGGCGGCACACAGAGACGGCACACAGAGGCGCACACAGAGGCGCACAAAGAGGCGGCACACAGAGGAGAACACAGAGGAGGCACACAGAGGCGGCACACAGAGGAGCACACAGAGGCGGCACACAGAGGAGCACACAGAGGCGGCACACAGAGGAGGCACACAGAGGCGGCACACAGAGGAGGCACACAGAGGCGCACACAGAGGAGCACACAGAGGAGCACACAGAGGCGGCACACAGAGGAGGCACACAGAGGAGGCACACAGAGGCGGCACACAGAGGAGGCACACAGAGGAGGCACACAGAGGCGGCACACAGAGGAGCATACAGAGGCGGCACACAGAGGAGGCACACAGAGGCGCACACAGAGGCGGCACACAGAGGAGGCACACAGAGGAGGCACACAGAGGAGGCGACACAGAAGCGGCACACAGAGGAGCACACAGGCGGCACACAGAGGCGGCACACAGAGGCGGCACACAGAGGAGCACAAAGAGGCGGCATACAGAGGAGCACACAGAGGCGGCACCCAGAGGCGCACACAGAGGCGGCACACAGAGGAGGCACACAGAGGAGGCACACAGAGGAGGCACACAGAAGCGGCACACAGAGGAGCACACAGGCGGCACACAGAGGCGGCACACAGAGGAGCACACAGAGGCGGCACACAGAGGAGGCACACAGAGGCGGCACACAGAGGAGCACACAGAGGAGGCACACAGAGGCGGCACACAGAGGAGCACACAGAGGCGGCACACAGAGGCGCACACAGAGGCGGCACACAGAGGAGGCACACAGAGGAGGCACACAGAGGCGGCACACAGAGGAGCACACAGAGGCGGCACACAGAGGCGTACACAGAGGCGGCACACAGAGGAGGCACACAGAGGAGGCACACAGAGGAGGCACACAGAGGCGGCACATAGAGGAGCACACAGGCGGCACACAGAGGAGCACACAGAGGCGGCACACAGAGGAGGCACACAGAGTCGCACACAGAGGCAGCACACAGAGGCGGCACACAGAGGCGGCACACAGAGGCGCACACAGAGGCAGCACACAGAGGAGGCACACAGAGGAGGCACACAGAGGAGGCACACAGAGGCGGCACATAGAGGAGCACACAGGCGGCACACAGAGGAGCACACAGAGGCGGCACACAGAGGCGGCACACAGAGGCGGCACACAGAGGCGGAACACAGAGGCGGCACACAGAGGCGGAACACAGAGGCAGCATACAGAGGAGCACACAGAGGCGGCACACAGAGGCGGCACACACAGGAGCACACGGAAGAGGCACACGGAGGCGGCACGCGGAGGAGGCACACAGAGGAGGCACGCAGAGGAGGCACGAAGAGGCGGCACGCAGAGGAGGCACACAGAGGGGGCACACAGAGGCGCACGCAGAGGCGGCACGCAGAGGATCACACAGAGGAGCACGCAGATGAGCACGCATAGGAGCACGCAGAGGCGGCACACAGAGGCGGCACACAGGCGGCACACTCAGAGGCGGCACACAGAGGTGCACACAGAGGAGCACACAGAGGCAGCACAGAGAGGAGGCACACAGAGGCGGCACACAGAGACGGCACACAAGAGGCGCACACAGAGGAGCACGCAGAGGAGCACGCAGAGGCGGCACACAGAGGCGGCACACAGGCGGCACACACAGAGGCGGCACACAGATTTGCACAGAGAGGCGGCACACAGAGGCGGCACACAGAGGCGCACACAGAGGCGGCACACAGGCGGCACACACAGAGGCGGCACACAGAGGTGCACACAGAGGCGCACACAGAGGAGCACACAGAGGCAGCACAGAGAGGAGGCACACAGAGGCGGCACACAGAGGCGGCACACAAGAGGCGCACACAGAGGAGCATGCAGAGGCGGCACAGAGGCGGCACAGAGGCGGCACACACAGAGGCGGCACACAGAGGTGCACACAGAGAAGCTCAGAGAGGCGGCACACAGAGGCGCACACAGAGGCGCACAAAGAGGCGGCACACAGAGGAGAACACAGAGGAGGCACACAGAGGCGGCACACAGAGGAGCACACAGAGGCGGCACACAGAGGAGCACACAGAGGCGGCACACAGAGGAGTCACACAGAGGCGGCACACAGAGGAGTCACACAGAGGCGCACACAGAGGAGCACACAGAGGAGCACACAGAGGCGGCACACAGAGGAGGCACACAGAGGAGGCACACAGAGGCGGCACACAGAGGAGGCACACAGAGGAGGCACACAGAGGCGGCACACAGAGGCGGCACACAGAGGAGGCACACAGAGGCGCACACATAGGTGGCACACAGAGGAGGCACACAGAGGAGGCACACAGAGAAGGCGACACAGAAGCGGCACACAGAGGAGCACACAGGCGGCACACAGAGGCGGCACACAGAGGAGCACAAAGAGGCGGCATACAGAGGAGCACACAGAGGCGGAACACAGAGGCGCACACAGAGGCGGCACAAAGAGGAGGCACACAGAGGAGGCACACAGAGGAGGCACACAGAAGCGGCACACAGAGGAGCACACAGGCGGCACACAGAGGAGCACACAGGCGGCACACAGAGGCGGCACACAGAGGCGGCACACAGAGGAGGCACACAGAGGCGCACAAAGAGGCGGCACACAGAGGAGCACACAGAGGCGGCACACGGAGGAGGCACACAGAGGAGGCACACAGAGGCGGCACACAGAGGAGCACACAGAGGAGGCACACAGAGGAGGCACACAGAGGCGGCACACAGAGGAGCACACAGAGGAGGCACACAGAGGAGGCACACAGAGGCGGCACACAGAGGAGCACACAGAGGAGGCACACAGAGGAGCACACAGAGGCGGCACACAGAGGAGGCACACAGAGGCGCACACAGAGGCGACACACAGAGGAGGCACACAGAGGAGGCACACAGAGGAGGCACACAGAGGCGGCACACAGAGGAGCACACAGAGGCGGCACCCAGAGGCGCACACAGAGGCGGCACACAGAGGAGGCACACAGAGGAGGCACACAGAAGCGGCACACAGAGGAGCACACAGGCGGCACACAGAGGCGGCACACAGAGGAGCACACAGAGGCGGCACACAGAGGAGGCACACAGAGGCGGCACACAGAGGAGCACACAGAGGAGGCACACAGAGGCGGCACACAGAGGAGCACACAGAGGCGGCACACAGAGGCGCACACAGAGGCGGCACACAGAGGAGGCACACAGAGGAGGCACACAGAGGAGGCACACAGAGGAGGCACACAGAGGTGGCACACAGAGGAGCACACAGAGGCGGCACACAGAGGCGCACACAGAGGCGGCACACAGAGGAGGCACACAGAGGAGGCACACAGAGGAGGCACACAGAGGCGGCACATAGAGGAGCACACAGGCGGCACACAGAGGAGCACACAGAGGCAGCACACAGAGGAGGCACACAGAGTCGCACACAGAGGCAGCACACAGAGGCGGCACACAGAGGCGGCACACAGAGGCGGCACACAGAGGCGCACACAGAGGCGGTACACAGAGGAGGCACACAGAGGAGGCACACAGAGGAGGCACACAGAGGCGGCACATAGAGGAGCACACAGGCGGCACACAGAGGAGCACACAGAGGCGGCACACAGAGGCGGCACACAGAGGCGGCACACAGAGGCGGAACACAGAGGCGGCACACAGAGGCGGAACACAGAGGCGGCATACAGAGGAGCACACAGAGGCGGCACACAGAGGCGGCACACACAGGAGCACACGGAAGAGGCACACGGAGGCGGCACGCGGAGGAGGCACACAGAGGAGGCACGCAGAGGCGGCACGCAGAGGAGGCACACAGAGGGGGCACACAGAGGCGCACGCAGAGGCGGCACGCAGAGGATCACACAGAGGAGCACGCAGATGAGCACGCAAAGGAGCACGCAGAGGCGGCACACAGAGGCGGCACACAGGCGGCACACTCAGAGGCGGCACACAGAGGTGCACACAGAGGAGCACACAGAGGCAGCACAGAGAGGAGGCACACAGAGGCGGCACACAGAGACGGCACACAAGAGGCGCACACAGAGGAGCACGCAGAGGCGGCACACAGAGGCGGCACACAGGCGGCACACACAGAGGCGGCACACAGATTTGCACAGAGAGGCGGCACACAGAGGCGCACACAGAGGCGGCACACAGGCGGCACACACAGAGGCGGCACACAGAGGTGCACACAGAGGCGCACACAGAGGAGCACACAGAGGCAGCACAGAGAGGAGGCACACAGAGGCGGCACACAGAGGCGGCACACAAGAGGCGCACACAGAGGAGCATGCAGCGGCGGCACAGAGGCGGCACAGAGGCGGCACACACAGAGGCGGCACACAGAGGTGCACACAGAGAAGCACAGAGAGGCGGCACACAGAGGCGCACACAGAGGCGCACAAAGAGGCGGCACACAGAGGAGAACACAGAGGAGGCACACAGAGGCGGCACACAGAGGAGCACACAGAGGCGGCACACAGAGGAGCACACAGAGGCGGCACACAGAGGAGTCACACAGAGGCGGCACACAGAGGAGTCACACAGAGGCGCACACAGAGGCGGCACACAGAGGAGGCACACAGAGGAGGCACACAGAGGCGGCACACAGAGGAGGCACACAGAGGCGGCACACAGAGGCGGCACACAGAGGCGGCACACAGAGGAGGCACACAGAGGCGCACACATAGGTGGCACACAGAGGAGGCACACAGAGGAGGCACACAGAGAAGGCGACACAGAAGCGGCACACAGAGGAGCACACAGGCGGCACACAGAGGCGGCACACAGAGGAGCACAAAGAGGCGGCATACAGAGGAGCACACAGAGGCGGAACACAGAGGCGCACACAGAGGCGGCACAAAGAGGAGGCACACAGAGGAGGCACACAGAGGAGGCACACAGAGGAGGCACACAGAAGCGGCACACAGAGGAGCACACAGGCGGCACACAGAGGAGCACACAGGCGGCACACAGAGGAGGCACACAGAGGAGGCACACAGAGGCGCACAAAGAGGCGGCACACAGAGGAGCACACAGAGGCGGCACACGCAGGAGGCACACAGAGGAGGCACACAGAGGCGGCACACAGAGGAGCACACAGAGGAGGCACACAGAGGAGGCACACAGAGGCGGCACACAGAGGAGCACACAGAGGCGGCACACAGAGGAGGCACACAGAGGCGCACACAGAGGCGACACACAGAGGAGGCACACAGAGGAGGCACACAGAGGAGGCGACACAGAAGCGGCACACAGAGGAGCACACAGGCGGCACACAGAGGCGGTACACAGAGGCGGCACACAGAGGAGCACAAAGAGGCGGCACACAGAGGAGCACACAGAGGCGGCACACAGAGGCGCACACAGAGGCGGCACACATAGGAGGCACACAGAGGAGGCACACAGAGGAGGCACACAGAAGCGGCATACAGAGGAGCACACAGGCGGCACACAGAGGCGGCACACAGAGGCGGCACACAGAGGAGCATACAGAGGCGGCACACAGAGGAGGCACACAGAGGAGGCACACAGAGGCGGCACACAGAGGCGGCACACAGAGGCGCACACAGAGGCGGCACACAGAGGAGGCACACAGAGGCGGCACACAGAGGCGGCACACAGAGGCGCACACAGAGGCGGCACACAGAGGAGGCACACAGAGGCGGCACACAGAGGAGCACACAGAGGCGGTACACAGAGGAGCACACAGAGGCGGCACACAGAGGAGCACACACAGGCGGCACACAGAGGCGGCACACAGAGGCGGCACACAGAGGAGCACATCGAGGCGGAACACAGAGGCGGCACACAGAGGCGGCACACAGAGGAGGGACACAGAGGAGGCACACAGAGGCGGTACACAGAGGAGCACACAGAGGCGGCACACATAGGAGCACACAGAGGCGGCACACAGAGGCGGCACACAGAGGCGCACACAGAGGCGGCACACAGAGGCGTCACACAGAGGCGGCACACAGAGGAGGCACACAGAGGCGGCACACAGAGGCAGCACACAGAGGCAGCACACAGAAGAGCACACAGAGGCGGCACACAGAGGCGCACACAGAGGCGGGACACAGAGGAGGCACACAGAGGCGCGACACAGAGGAGCACACAGAGAAGCACACAGAGGAGGAACACAGAGGAGCACACAGAGGCGGCACACAGAGGTGCACACAGAGGAGCACACAGAGGCGGCACACAGAGGAGGCACACAGAGGCGGCACACAGAGGAGGCACACAGAGGCGGCACACAGAGGAGCACACAGAGGCGGCACACAGAGGAGGCACACAGAGGAGGCACACAGAGGAGGCGACACAGAAGCGGCACACAGAGGAGCACACAGGCGGCACACAGAGGCGGCACACAGAGGCGGCACACAGAGGAGCACAAAGAGGCGGCATAGAGAGGAGCACACAGAGGCGGCACACAGAGGCGCACACAGAGGCGGCACACAGAGGAGGCACACAGAGGAGGAACACAGAGGAGGCACACAGAAGCTGCACACAGAGGAGCACACAGGCGGCACACAGAGGCGGCACACAGAGGCGGCACACAGAGGAGGCACACAGAGGCGGCACACAGAGGAGGCACACAGAGGCGCACAAAGAGGCGGCACACAGAGGAGCACACAGAGGCGGCACACGGAGGAGGCACACAGAGGAGGCACACAGAGGCGGCACACAGAGGAGCACACAGAGGAGGCACACAGAGGAGGCACACAGAGGCGGCACACAGAGGAGCACACAGAGGCGGCACACAGAGGAGGCACACAGAGGCGCACACAGAGGCGGCACACAAGAGGCGCACATAGAGGAGCATGCAGAGGCGGCACAGAGGCGGCACAGAGGCGGCACACACAGAGGCGGCACACAGAGGTGCACACAGAGAAGCACAGAGAGGCGGCACACAGAGGCGCACACAGAGGCGCACAAAGAGGCGGCACACAGAGGAGAACACAGAGGAGGCACACAGAGGCGGCACACAGAGGAGCACACAGAGGCGGCACACAGAGGAGCACACAGAGGCGGCACACAGAGGAGTCACACAGAGGCGGCACACAGAGGAGTCACACAGAGGCGCACACAGAGGCGGCACACAGAGGAGGCACACAGAGGAGGCACACAGAGGCGGCACACAGAGGAGGCACACAGAGGCGGCACACAGAGGCGGCACACAGAGGCGGCACACAGAGGAGGCACACAGAGGCGCACACATAGGTGGCACACAGAGGAGGCACACAGAGGAGGCACACAGAGAAGGCGACACAGAAGCGGCACACAGAGGAGCACACAGGCGGCACACAGAGGCGGCACACAGAGGAGCACAAAGAGGCGGCATACAGAGGAGCACACAGAGGCGGAACACAGAGGCGCACACAGAGGCGGCACAAAGAGGAGGCACACAGAGGAGGCACACAGAGGAGGCACACAGGCGGCACTCAGAGGAGCACACAGGCGGCACACAGAGGCGGCACACAGAGGAGGCACACAGAGGCGGCACACAGAGGAGGCACACAGAGGCGCACAAAGAGGCGGCACACAGAGGAGCACACAGAGGCGGCACACGGAGGAGGCACACAGAGGAGGCACACAGAGGAGGCACACAGAGGCGGCACACAGAGGAGCACACAGAGGAGGCACACAGAGGAGGCACACAGAGGCGGCACACAGAGGAGCACACAGAGGCGGCACACAGAGGAGGCACACAGAGGCGCACACAGAGGCGACACACAGAGGAGGCACACAGAGGAGGCACACAGAGGAGGCGACACAGAAGCGGCACACAGAGGAGCACACAGGCGGCACACAGAGGCGGTACACAGAGGCGGCACACAGAGGAGCACAAAGAGGCGGCACACAGAGGAGCACACAGAGGCGGCACACAGAGGCGCACACAGAGGCGGCACACATAGGAGGCACACAGAGGAGGCACACAGAGGAGGCACACAGAAGCGGCATACAGAGGAGCACACAGGCGGCACACAGAGGCGGCACACAGAGGCGGCACACAGAGGAGCATACAGAGGCGGCACACAGAGGAGGCACACAGAGGAGGCACACAGAGGCGGCACACAGAGGCGGCACACAGAGGCGCACACAGAGGCGGCACACAGAGGAGGCACACAGAGGCGGCACACAGAGGCGGCACACAGAGGCGCACACAGAGGCGGCACACAGAGGAGGCACACAGAGGCGGCACACAGAGGAGCACACAGAGGCGGTACACAGAGGAGCACACAGAGGCGGCACACAGAGGAGCACACACAGGCGGCACACAGAGGCGGCACACAGAGGCGGCACACAGAGGAGCACATCGAGGCGGAACACAGAGGCGGCACACAGAGGCGGTACACAGAGGAGGGACACAGAGGAGGCACACGGAGGCGGTACACAGAGGAGCACACAGAGGCGGCACACATAGGAGCACACAGAGGCGGCACACAGAGGCGGCACACAGAGGCGCACACAGAGGCGGCTCACAGAGGCGTCACACAGAGGCGGCACACAGAGGAGGCACACAGAGGCGGCACACAGAGGCAGCACACAGAGGCAGCACACAGAAGAGCACACAGAGGCGGCACACAGAGGCGCACACAGAGGCGGGACACAGAGGAGGCACACAGAGGCGCGACACAGAGGAGCACACAGAGAAGCACACAGAGGAGGAACACAGAGGAGCACACAGAGGCGGCACACAGAGGAGGCACACAGAGGCGCGACACAGAGGAGCACACAGAGAAGCACACAGAGGAGGAACACAGAGGAGCACACAGAGGAGCACACAGAGGCGGCACACAGAGGAAGCACACAGAGGCGGCACACAGAGGAGGCACACAGAGGCGGCACACAGAGGAGCACACAGAGGCGGCACACAGAGGAGGCACACAGAGGAGGCACACAGAGGAGGCGACACAGAAGCGGCACACAGAGGAGCACACAGGCGGCACACAGAGGCGGCACACAGAGGCGGCACACAGAGGAGCACAAAGAGGCGGCATAGAGAGGAGCACACAGAGGCGGCACACAGAGGCGCACACAGAGGCGGCACACAGAGGAGGCACACAGAGGAGGAACACAGAGGAGGCACACAGAAGCTGCACACAGAGGAGCACACAGGCGGCACACAGAGGCGGCACACAGAGGAGCACACAGAGGCGGCACACAGAGGAGGCACACAGAGGCGGCACACAGAGGAGGCACACAGAGGCGCACAAAGAGGCGGCACACAGAGGAGCACACAGAGGAGGCACACAGAGGAAGCACACAGAGGAGGCACACAGAGGAGGCACACAGAGGAGGCACACAGAGGCGGCACACAGAGGAGCACACAGAGGCGGCACACAGAGGAGGCACACAGAGGCGCACACAGAGGCGACACACAGAGGAGGCACACAGAGGAGACACACAGAGGAGGCGACACAGAAGCGGCACACAGAGGAGCACACAGGCGGCACACAGAGGCGGCACACAGAGGTGGCACACAGAGGAGCACAAAGAGGCGGCACACAGAGGCGCACACAGAGGCGGCACACAGAGGAGGCACACAGAGGAGGCACACAGAGGAGGCACACAGAAGCGGCACACAGAGGAGCACACAGGCGGCACACAGAGGTGGCACAGAGAGGAGCACAAAGAGGCGGCACACAGAGGCGGCACACAGAGGCGGCACACAGAGGAGGCACACAGAGGAGGCACACAGAGGCGGCACACAGAGGCGGCACACAGAGACGCTCACAGAGGCGGCACACAGAGGAGGCACACAGAGGCGGCACACAGAGGCGGCACACAGAGGCGCACACAGAGGCGGCACACAGAGGAGTCACACAGAGGCGGCACACAGAGGCAGCACACAGAGGAGCACACAGAGGCGGTACACAGAGGAGCACACAGAGGCAGCACACAGAGGCGCACACACAGGTGGCACACAGAGGCGGCACACAGAGGCAGCACACAGAGGAGAACATCGAGGCGGCACACAGAGGCGGCACACAGAAGCGGCACACAGAGGAGGGACACAGAGGAGGCACACAGAGGCGGCACACAGAGGAGCACACAGAGGCGGCACACAGAGGAGCACACAGAGGCGGCACACAGAGGCGGGACACAGAGGCGCACACAGAGGCGGCACACAAGAGGCGCACACAGAGGAGCACGCAGAGGAGCACGCAGAGGCGGCACTGAGGCGGTACACACAGAGGCGGCACACAGAGGTGCACACAGAGAAGCACAGAGAGGCGGCACACAGAGCCGGCACACAGAGGCGCACACAGAGGCGCACAAAGAGGCGGCACACAGAGGAGAACACAGAGGAGGCACACAGAGGCGGCACACAGAGGAGCACACAGAGGCGGCACACAGAGGAGCACACAGAGGCGGCACACAGAGGAGGCACACAGAGGCGGCACACAGAGGAGGCACACAGAGGCGGCACACAGAGGAGGCACACAGAGGCGCACACAGAGGCGCACACAGAGGAGCACACAGAGGCGGCACACAGAGGAGGCACACAGAGGAGGCACACAGAGGCGGCACACAGAGGAGGCACACAGAGGAGGCACACAGAGGCGGCACACAGAGGAGGCACACAGAGGCACACACAGAGGCGGCACACAGAGGAGGCACACAGAGGAGGCACACAGAGGAGGCGACACAGAAGCGGCACACAGAGGAGCACACAGGCGGCACACAGAGGCGGCACACAGAGGCGGCACACAGAGGAGCACAAAGAGGCGGCATACAGAGGAGCACACAGAGGCGGCACACAGAGGCACACACAGAGGCGGCACACAGAGGAGGCACACAGAGGAAGCACACAGAGGAGGCACACAGAAGCGGCACACAGAGGAGCACACAGGCGGCACACAGATGCGGCACACAGAGGAGCACACAGAGGCGGCACACAGAGGAGGCACACAGAGGCGGCACACAGAGGAGGCACACAGAGGCGCACAAAGAGGCGGCACACAGAGGCGGCACACAGAGGAGGCACACAGAGGAGGCACACAGAGGCGGCACACAGAGGAGGCACACAGAGGAGGCGACACAGAAGCGGCACACAGAGGAGCACACAGAAGCGGCACACAGAGGAGGGACACAGAGGAGGCACACAGAGGCGGCACACAGAGGAGCACACAGAGGCGGCACACAGAGGAGCACACAGAGGCGGCACACAGAGGCGGGACACAGAGGCGCACACAGAGGCGGCACACAAGAGGCGCACACAGAGGAGCACGCAGAGGAGCACGCAGAGGCGGCACTGAGGCGGTACACACAGAGGCGGCACACAGAGGTGCACACAGAGAAGCACAGAGAGGCGGCACACAGAGCCGGCACACAGAGGCGCACACAGAGGCGCACAAAGAGGCGGCACACAGAGGAGAACACAGAGGAGGCACACAGAGGCGGCACACAGAGGAGCACACAGAGGCGGCACACAGAGGAGCACACAGAGGCGGCACACAGAGGAGTCACACAGAGGCGGCACACAGAGGAGGCACACAGAGGCGGCACACAGAGGAGGCACACAGAGGCGCACACAGAGGCGCACACAGAGGAGCACACAGAGGCGGCACACAGAGGAGGCACACAGAGGAGGCACACAGAGGCGGCACACAGAGGAGGCACACAGAGGAGGCACACAGAGGCGGCACACAGAGGAGGCACACAGAGGCACACACAGAGGCGGCACACAGAGGAGGCACACAGAGGAGGCACACAGAGGAGGCGACACAGAAGCGGCACACAGAGGAGCACACAGGCGGCACACAGAGGCGGCACACAGAGGCGGCACACAGAGGAGCACAAAGAGGCGGCATACAGAGGAGCACACAGAGGCGGCACACAGAGGCACACACAGAGGCGGCACACAGAGGAGGCACACAGAGGAAGCACACAGAGGAGGCACACAGAAGCGGCACACAGAGGAGCACACAGGCGGCACACAGATGCGGCACACAGAGGAGCACACAGAGGCGGCACACAGAGGAGGCACACAGAGGCGGCACACAGAGGAGGCACACAGAGGCGCACAAAGAGGCGGCACACAGAGGCGGCACACAGAGGAGGCACACAGAGGAGGCACACAGAGGCGGCACACAGAGGAGCACACAGAGGAGGCACACAGAGGCGGCACACAGAGGAGCACACAGAGGCGGCACACAGAGGAGGCACACAGAGGCGCACACAGAGGCGACACACAGAGGAGGCACACAGAGGAGGCACACAGAGGAGGCGACACAGAAGCGGCACACAGAGGAGCACACAGGCGGCACACAGAGGCGGCACACAGAGGCGGCACACAGAGGAGCACAAAGAGGCGGCACACAGAGGAGCACACAGAGGCGGCACACAGAGGCGCACACAGAGGCGGCACACAGAGGAGGCACACAGAGGAGGCACACAGAGGAGGCACACAGAAGCGGCACACAGAGGAGCACACAGGCGGCACACAGAGGCGGCACACAGAGGCGGCACACAGAGGAGCACAAAGAGGCGGCACACAGAGGAGCATACAGAGGCGGCACACAGAGGAGGCACACAGAGGCGGCACACAGAGGCGCACACAGAGGCGGCACACAGAGGAGGCACACAGAGGAGGCACACAGAGGAGGCACACAAAAGCGGCACACAGAGGAGCACACAGGCGGCACACAGAGGCGGCACAGAGAGGAGCACAAAGAGGCGGCACACAGAGGAGCATACAGAGGCGGCACACAGAGGAGGCACACAGAGGAGGCACACAGAGGCGGCACACAGAGGCGGCACACAGAGGCGCACACAGAGGCGGCACACAGAGGAGGCACACAGAGGCGGCACACAGAGGCGCACACAGAGGCGGCACACAGAGGAGGCACACAGAGGCAGCACACAGAGGCAGCACACAGAGGAGCACACAGAGGCGGTACACAGAGGAGCACACAGAGGCGGCACACAGAGGCGCACACACAGGTGGCACACAGAGGCGGCACACAGAGGCAGCACACAGAGGAGCACATCGAGGCGGCACACAGAGGCGGCACACAGAAGCGGCACACAGAGGAGGGACACAGAGGCGGCACACAGAGGAGCACACAGAGGCAGCAAACAGAGGAGCACACAGAGGCGGCACACAGAGGCGGCACACAGAGGCGCACACAGAGGCGGCACACAAGAGGCGCACACAGAGGAGCACGCAGAGGAGCACGCAGAGGCGGCACAGAGGCGGCACACACAGAGGCGGCACACAGAGGTGCACACAGAGAAGTACAGAGAGGCGGCACACAGAGCCGGCACACAGAGGCGCACACAGAGGCGCACAAAGAGGCGGCACACAGAGGAGAACACAGAGGAGGCACACAGAGGCGGCACACAGAGGAGCACACAGAGGCGGCACACAGAGGAGCACACAGAGGCGGCACACAGAGGAGGCACACAGAGGCGGCACACAGAGGAGGCACACAGAGGCGCACACAGAGGAGCAATCAGAGGAGCACACAGAGGCGGCACACAGAGGAGGCACACAGAGGAGGCACACAGAGGCGGCACACAGAGGAGGCACACAGAGGAGGCACACAGACGCGGCACACAGAGGAGCACACAGAGGCGGCACACAGAGGAGGCACACAGAGGCGCACACAGAGGCGGCACACAGAGGAGGCACACAGAGGAGGCACACAGAGGAGGCGACAGAAGCGGCACACAGAGGAGCACACAGGCGGCACACAGAGGCGGCACACAGAGGCGGCACACAGAGGAGCACAAAGAGGCGGCATACAGAGGAGCACACAGAGCCGGCACACAGAGGCGCACACAGAGGCGGCACACAGAGGAGGCACACAGAGGAAGCACACAGAGGAGGCACACAGAAGCGGCACACAGAGGAGCACACAGGCGGCACACAGATGCGGCACACAGAGGAGCACACAGAGGCGGCACACAGAGGCGGCACACAGAGGAGGCACACAGAGGCGCACAAAGAGGCGGCACACAGAGGCGGCACACAGAGGAGGCACACAGAGGAGGCACACAGAGGCGGCACACAGAGGAGCACACAGAGGAGGCACACAGAGGAGGCACACAGAGGCGGCACACAGAGGAGCACACAGAGGCGGCACACAGAGGAGGCACACAGAGGCGCACACAGAGGCGACACACAGAGGAGGCACACAGAGGAGGCACACAGAGGAGGCGACACAGAAGCGGCACACAGAGGAGCACACAGGCGGCACACAGAGGCGGCACACAGAGGCGGCACACAGAGGAGCACACAGAGGCGGCACACAGAGGCGCACACAGAGGCGGCACACAGAGGAGGCACACAGAGGAGGCACACAGAGGAGGCACACAGAAGCGGCACACAGAGGAGCACACAGGCGGCACACGGAGGCGGCACACAGAGGCGGCACACAGAGGAGCACAAAGAGGCGGCACACAGAGGAGCATACAGAGGCGGCACACAGAGGAGGCACACAGAGGAGGCACACAGAGGCGGCACACAGAGGCGCACACAGAGGCGGCACACAGAGGAGGCACACAGAGGCGGCACACAGAGGCGGCACACAGAGGCGCTCACAGAGGCGGCACACAGAGGAGGCACACAGAGGTGGAACACAGAGGCAGCACACAGAGGAGCACACAGAGGCGGTACACAGAGGAGAACACAGAGGCGGCACACAGAGGCGGCACACAGAGGCGGCACACAGAGGAGCACATCGAGGCGGCACACAGAGGCGGCACACAGAGGCGGCACACAGAGGCGGCACACAGAGGAGGGACACAGAGGAGGCACATAGAGGCGGCACACAGAGGAGCACACAGAGGAGCACACAGAGGCGGCACACAGAGGCGGCACACAGAGGCGTCACACAGAGGCGGCACACAGAGGAGCACACAGAGGAGGCACAAAGAGGCGGCACACAGAGGAGGCACACAGAGGCGCACAAAGAGGCGGCACACAGAGGAGCACACAGAGGCGGCACACAGAGGAGGCACACAGAGGAGGCACACAGAGGCGGCACACAGAGGAGCACACAGAGGAGGCACACAGAGGAGGCACACAGAGGCGGCACACAGAGGAGCACACAGAGGCGGCACACAGAGGAGGCACACAGAGGCGCACACAGAGGCGACACACAGAGGAGGCACACAGAGGAGGCACACAGAGGAGGCGACACAGAAGCGGCACACAGAGGAGCACACAGGCGGCACACAGAGGCGGCACACAGAAGCGGCACACAGAGGAGCACAAAGAGGCGGCACACAGAGGAGCACACAGAGGCGGCACACAGAGGCGCACACAGAGGCAGAACACAGAGGAGCATACAGAGGAGGCACACAGAGGAGGCACACAGAAGCGTCACACAGAGGAGCACACAGGCGGCACACAGAGGCGGCACACAGAGGCGGCACACAGAGGAGCACAAAGAGGCGGCACACAGAGGAGTATACAGAGGCGGCACACAGAGGAGGCACACAGAGGAGGCACACAGAGGCGGCACACAGAGGCGCACACAGAGGCGGCACACAGAGGAGGCACACAGAGGCAGCACACAGAGGCGGCACACAGAGGCGGCACACAGAGGCAGCACACAGAGGAGCACACAGAGGCGGAACACAGAGGCGCACACAGAGGCGGCACACAGAGGAGGCACACAGAGGAGGCACACAGAGGAGGCACACAAAAGCGGCACACAGAGGAGCACACAGGCGGCACACAGAGGCGGCACAGAGAGGAGCACAAAGAGGCGGCACACAGAGGAGCATACAGAGGCGGCACACAGAGGAGGCACACAGAGGAGGCACACAGAGGCGGCACACAGAGGCGGCACACAGAGGCGCACACAGAGGCGGCACACAGAGGAGGCACACAGAGGCGGCACACAGAGGCGCACACAGAGGCGGCACACAGAGGAGGCACACAGAGGCAGCACACAGAGGCAGCACACAGAGGAGCACACAGAGGCGGTACACAGAGGAGCACACAGAGGCGGCACACAGAGGCGCACACACAGGTGGCACACAGAGGCGGCACACAGAGGCAGCACACAGAGGAGCACATCGAGGCGGCACACAGAAGCGGCACACAGAGGAGGGACACAGAGGCGGCACACAGAGGAGCACACAGAGGCAGCACACAGAGGAGCACACAGAGGCGGCACACAGAGGCGCACACAGAGGCGGCACACAAGAGGCGCACACAGAGGAGCACGCAGAGGAGCACGCAGAGGCGGCACAGAGGCGGCACACACAGAGGCGGCACACAGAGGTGCACACAGAGAAGTACAGAGAGGCGGCACACAGAGCCGGCACACAGAGGCGCACACAGAGGCGCACAAAGAGGCGGCAAACAGAGGAGAACACAGAGGAGGCACACAGAGGCGGCACACAGAGGAGCACACAGAGGCGGCACACAGAGGAGCACACAGAGGCGGCACACAGAGGAGGCACACAGAGGCGGCACACAGAGGAGGCACACAGAGGCGCACACAGAGGAGCACTCAGAGGAGCACACAGAGGCGGCACACAGAGGAGGCACACAGAGGAGGCACACAGAGGCGGCACACAGAGGAGGCACACAGAGGAGGCACACAGACGCGGCACACAGAGGAGCACACAGAGGCGGCACACAGAGGAGGCACACAGAGGCGCACACAGAGGCGGCACACAGAGGAGGCACACAGAGGAGGCACACAGAGGAGGCGACACAGAAGCGGCACACAGAGGAGCACACAGGCGGCACACAGAGGCGGCACACAGAGGCGGCACACAGAGGAGCACAAAGAGGCGGCATACAGAGGAGCACACAGAGCCGGCACACAGAGGCGCACACAGAGGCGGCACACAGAGGAGGCACACAGAGGAAGCACACAGAGGAGGCACACAGAAGCGGCACACAGAGGAGCACACAGGCGGCACACAGATGCGGCACACAGAGGAGCACACAGAGGCGGCACACAGAGGCGGCACACAGAGGAGGCACACAGAGGCGCACAAAGAGGCGGCACACAGAGGCGGCACACAGAGGAGGCACACAAAGGAGGCACACAGAGGCGGCACACAGAGGAGCACACAGAGGAGGCACACAGAGGAGGCACACAGAGGCGGCACACAGAGGAGCACACAGAGGCGGCACACAGAGGAGGCACACAGAGGCGCACACAGAGGCGACACACAGAGGAGGCACACAGAGGAGGCACACAGAGGAGGCGACACAGAAGCGGCACACAGAGGAGCACACAGGCGGCACACAGAGGTGGCACACAGAGGCGGCACACAGAGGAGCACACAGAGGCGGCACACAGAGGCGCACACAGAGGCGGCACACAGAGGAGGCACACAGAGGAGGCACACAGAGGAGGCACACAGAAGCGGCACACAGAGGAGCACACAGGCGGCACACGGAGGCGGCACACAGAGGCGGAGCACAAAGAGGCGGCACACAGAGGAGCATACAGAGGCGGCACACAGAGGAGGCACACAGAGGAGGCACACAGAGGCGGCACACAGAGGCGCACACAGAGGCGGCACACAGAGGAGGCACACAGAGGCGGCACACAGAGGCGGCACACAGAGGCGCTCACAGAGGCGGCACACAGAGGAGGCACACAGAGGTGGAACACAGAGGCAGCACACAGAGGAGCACACAGAGGCGGTACACAGAGGAGAACACAGAGGCGGCACACAGAGGCGGCACACAGAGGCGGCACACAGAGGAGCACATCGAGGCGGCACACAGAGGCGGCACACAGAGGCGGCACACAGAGGCGGCACACAGAGGAGGGACACAGAGGAGGCACACAGAGGCGGCACACAGAGGAGCACACAGAGGAGCACACAGAGGCGGCACACAGAGGCGGCACACAGAGGCGTCACACAGAGGCGGCACACAGAGGAGCACACAGAGGAGGCACAAAGAGGCGGCACACAGAGGAGGCACACAGAGGCGCACAAAGAGGCGGCACACAGAGGAGCACACAGAGGCGGCACACAGAGGAGGCACACAGAGGAGGCACACAGAGGCGGCACACAGAGGAGCACACAGAGGAGGCACACAGAGGAGGCACACAGAGGCGGCACACAGAGGAGCACACAGAGGCGGCACACAGAGGAGGCGACACAGAAGCGGCACACAGAGGAGGCACACAGAGGAGGCACACAGAGGAGGCACACAGAGGAGGCGACACAGAAGCGGCACACAGAGGAGCACACAGGCGGCACACAGAGGCGGCACACAGAAGCGGCACACAGAGGAGCACAAAGAGGCGGCACACAGAGGAGCACACAGAGGCGGCACACAGAGGCGCACACAGAGGCGACACACAGAGGAGGCACACAGAGGAGGCACACAGAGGAGGCGACACAGAAGCGGCACACAGAGGAGCACACAGGCGGCACACAGAGGCGGCACACAGAAGCGGCACACAGAGGAGCACAAAGAGGCGGCACACAGAGGAGCACACAGAGGCGGCACACAGAGGCGCACACAGAGGCAGAACACAGAGGAGCATACAGAGGAGGCACACAGAGGAGGCACACAGAAGCGTCACACAGAGGAGCACACAGGCGGCACACAGAGGCGGCACACAGAGGCGGCACACAGAGGAGCACAAAGAGGCGGCACACAGAGGAGTATACAGAGGCGGCACACAGAGGAGGCACACAGAGGAGGCACACAGAGGCGGCACACAGAGGCGCACACAGAGGCGGCACACAGAGGAGGCACACAGAGGCAGCACACAGAGGCGGCACACAGAGGCGGCACACAGAGGCAGCACACAGAGGAGCACACAGAGGCGGAACACAGAGGAGCACACAGAGGCGGCACACAGAGGCGCACACACAGGTGCGCACACAGAGGCTGCACACAGAGGCGGCACACAGAGGCGGCACACAGAGGAGCACACAGAGGCGGCACACAGAGGAGCAAACAGAGGCGGCACACAGAGGCGGCACACAGAGGCGCACACAGAGGCGGCACACAGAGGAGCACACAGGCGGCACACAGAGGCGGCACACAGAGGAGTCACACAGAGGAGCACACAGAGGCGGCACACAGAGGCGGCACACAGAGGCGCACACAGAGGCGGCACACAGAGGAGCACACAGAGGCGGCACACAGAGGCGGCACACAGAGGAGCACACAGGCGGCACAGAGAGGCGGCACACAGAGGCTGCACACAGAGGAGCACACAGAGGCGGAACACAGAGGCGGCACACAGAGGCGCACACAGAGGCGGCACACAGAGGAGCACACAGGCGGCACACAGAGGCGGCACACAGAGGAGGCACACAGAGGAGCACACAGAGTCGGCACACAGAGGCGGCACACAGAGGCGCACACAGAGGCGGCACACAGAGACGCACACAGAGGCGCACACAGAGGCGGAACACAGGCAGCACACAGAGGCGACACACAGAGGCGGCACACAGAGGAGCACACAGAGGCGGCACACAGAGGAGCACACAGAGGCGGCACACAGCGGCGGCCCACAGAGGAGGCACACAGAGGCGGCACACAGAGGAGGCACACAGAGGAGGCACACAGAGGAGCACACAGAGGAGCACACAGAGGCGGCACACAGAGGAGCACACAGAGGCGGCACACAGAGGCGCACACAGAGGCGGCACACAGAGGCGTCACACAGAGGAGGCACACAGAGGCGGCACACAGAGGCGGCGCACACAGAGGCAGCACACAGAGGAGCACACAGAGGCGGCACACAGAGGCGCACACAGAGGCGGGACACAGAGGAGGCACACAGAGGCGCAACACAGAGGAGCACACAGAGGAGCACACAGAGGAGCACACAGAGGAGGCACACAGAGGCGCACAAAGAGGCGGCACACAGAGGAGCACACAGAGGCGGCACACAGAGGCGGCACACAGAGGAGGCACACAGAGGAGGCACACAGAGGCGCACAAAGAAGCGGCACACAGAGGAGCACACAGAGGCGGCACACAGAGGAGGCACACAGAGGAGGCACACAGAGGCGGCACACAGAGGAGCACACAGAGGAGGCACACAGAGGAGGCACACAGAGGCGGCACACAGAGGAGCACACAGAGGCGGCACACAGAGGAGGCACACAGAGGCGCACACAGAGGCGACACACAGAGGAGGCACACAGAGGAGGCACACAGAGGAGGCGACACAGAAGCGGCACACAGAGGAGCACACAGGCGGCACACAGAGGCGGCACACAGAAGCGGCACACAGAGGAGCACAAAGAGGCGGCACACAGAGGAGCACACAGAGGCGGCACACAGAGGCGCACACAGAGGCAGCACACAGAGGAGCATACAGAGGAGGCACACAGAGGAGCACACAGGCGGCACACAGAGGCGGCACACAGAGGCGGCACACAGAGGAGCACAAAGAGGCGGCACACAGAGGAGTATACAGAGGCGGCACACAGAGGAGGCACACAGAGGAGGCACACAGAGGCGGCACACAGAGGCGGCACACAGAGGAGGCACACAGAGGCAGCACACAGAGGCGGCACACAGAGGCGGCACACAGAGGCAGCACACAGAGGAGCACACAGAGGCGGAACACAGAGGAGCACACAGAGGCGGCACACAGAGGCGCACACACAGAGGAGCACACAGAGGAGCACACAGAGGCGGCACACAGAGGAGCAAACAGAGGCGGCACACAGAGGCGGCACACAGAGGCGCACACAGAGGAGGCACACAGAGGAGCACACAGGCGGCACACAGAGGCGGCACACAGAGGAGTCACACAGAGGAGCACACAGAGGCGGCACACAGAGGCGGCACACAGAGGCGCACACAGAGGCGGCACAAAGAGGAGCACACAGAGGCGGCACACAGAGGCGGCACACAGAGGAGCACACAGGCGGCACAGAGAGGCGGCACACAGAGGCTGCACACAGAGGAGCACACAGAGGCGGAACACAGAGGCGGCACACAGAGGCGCACACAGAGGAGCACACAGGCGGCACACAGAGGCGGCACACAGAGGAGGCACACAGAGGAGCACACAGAGGCGGCACACAGAGGCGGCACACAGAGGCGCACACAGAGGCGGCACACAGAGGCGGCACACAGAGGAGGCACACAGAGGAGGCACACAGAGGAGCACACAGAGGCGGCACACAGAGGAGCACACAGAGGCGGCACACAGAGGCGGCACACAGAGGAGCACACAGGCGGCACAGAGAGGCGGCACACAGAGGCTGCACACAGAGGAGCACACAGAGGCGGAACACAGAGGCGGCACACAGAGGCGGAACACAGGCAGCACACAGAGGCGACACACAGAGGCGGCACACAGAGGAGCACACAGAGGAGCACACAGAGGCGGCACACAGAGGCGGCACACAGAGGCGCACACAGAGGCGGCACACAGAGGCGGCACACAGAGGAGGCACACAGAGGCGGCACACAGAGGAGGCACACAGAGGAGGCACACAGAGGAGGCACACAGAGGAGCACACAGAGGCGGCACACAGAGGAGCACACAGAGGCAGCACACAAAGGCGGCACACAGAGGCGCACACAGAGGCGGCACACAGAGGAGCACACAGAGGCGGCACACAGAGGCGGCACACAGAGGAGCACACAGGCGGCACAGAGAGGCGGCACACAGAGGCTGCACACAGAGGAGCACACAGAGGCGGAACACAGAGGCGGCACACAGAGGCGGAACACAGGCAGCACACAGAGGCGACACACAGAGGCGGCACACAGAGGAGCACACAGAGGCGGCACACAGAGGAGCACACAGAGGCGGCACACAGCGGCGGCCCACAGAGGAGGCACACAGAGGCGGCACACAGAGGAGGCACACAGAGGAGGCACACAGAGGAGGCACACAGAGGAGCACACAGAGGCGGCACACAGAGGAGCACACAGAGGCGGCACACAGAGGCGGCACACAGAGGAGCACACAGGCGGCACAGAGAGGCGGCACACAGAGGCTGCACACAGAGGAGCACACAGAGGCGGAACACAGAGGCGGCACACAGAGGCGGAACACAGGCAGCACACAGAGGCGACACACAGAGGCGGCACACAGAGGAGCACACAGAGGCGGCACACAGAGGAGCACACAGAGGCGGCACACAGCGGCGGCCCACAGAGGAGGCACACAGAGGCGGCACACAGAGGAGGCACACAGAGGAGGCACACAGAGGAGGCACACAGAGGAGCACACAGAGGCGGCACACAGAGGAGCACACAGAGGCGGCACACAAAGGCGGCACACAGAGGCGCACACAGAGGCGGCACACAGAGGCGTCACACAGAGGCGGCACACAGAGGAGGCACACAGAGGCGGCACACAGAGGCGGCGCACACAGAGGCAGCACACAGAGGAGCACACAGAGGCGGCACACAGAGGCGCACACAGAGGCGGGACACAGAGGAGGCACACAGAGGCGCAACACAGAGGAGCACACAGAGGAGCACACAGAGGAGCACACAGAGGAGGCACACAGAGGCGCACAAAGAGGCGGCACACAGAGGAGCACACAGAGGCGGCACACAGAGGCGGCACACAGAGGAGGCACACAGAGGAGGCACACAGAGGCGGCACACAGAGGCGGCACACAGAGGAGCACAGAGAGGAGGCACACAGAGGAGGCACACAGAGGCGGCACACAGAGGAGCACACAGAGGCGGCACACAGAGGAGGTACACAGAGGCGCACACAGAGGCGACACACAGAGGAGGCACACAGAGGAGGCACACAGAGGAGGCGACACAGAAGCGGCACACAGAGGAGCACACAGGCGGCACACAGAGGCGGCACACAGAGGAGCACAAAGAGGCGGCACACAGAGGAGCACAGAGAGGCGGCACACAGAGGCGGCACACAGAGGAGCATACAGAGGAGGCACACAGAGGAGGCACACAGAAGCGGCACACAGAGGAGCACACAGGCGGCACACAGAGGCGGCACACAGAGGCGGCACACAGAGGAGCACAAAGAGGCGGCACACAGAGGAGCATACAGAGGCGGCACACAGAGGAGGCACACAGAGGAGACACACAGAGGCGGCACACAGAGGCGGCACACAGAGGCGCACACAGAGGCGGCACACAGAGGAGGCACACAGAGGCGGCACACAGAGGCGGCACACAGAGGCGCACACAGAGGCGGCACACAGAGGCAGCACACAGAGGAGCACACAGAGGCGGTACACAGAGGAGCACACAGAGGCGGCACACAGAGGCGCACACACAGGTGGCACACAGAGGCGGCACACAGAGGTGCAAACAGAGGAGCACACAGAGGCGGCACACAGAGGCGGCACACAGAGGAGCACATAGAGGCGGCAAACAGAGGCGCACACAGAGGAGGCACACAGAGGAGCACACAGAGGCGGCACACAGAGGCGGCACACAGAGGCGCACACAGAGGCTGCACACAGAGGAGCACACAGAGGCAGCACACAGAGGCGGCACACAGAGGCGGCACACAGAGGAGCACACAGAGGAGGCACACAGAGGAAGCACACAGAGGAGGCACACAGAAGCGGCACACAGAGGAGCACACAGGCGGCACACAGATGCGGCACACAGAGGAACACACAGAGGCGGCACACAGAGGAGGCACACAGAGGCGGCACACAGAGGAGGCACACAGAGGCACACAAAGAGGCGGCACACAGAGGAGGCACACAGAGGCAGCACACAGAGGCGGCACACAGAGGCGCACACAGAGGCGGCACACAGAGGCAGCACACAGGAGCACACAGAGGCGGAACACAGAGGAGCACACAGAGGCGCACACACAGGTGCGCACACAGAGGCTGAACACAGAGGCGGCACACAGAGGCGGCACACAGAGGAGCACACAGAGGCGGCACACAGAGGAGCAAACAGAGGCGGCACACAGAGGCGGCACACAGAGGCGCACACAGAGGCGGCACACAGAGGAGCACACAGGCGGCACACAGAGGCGGCACACAGAGGAGTCACACAGAGGAGCACACAGAGGCGGCACACAGAGGCGGCACACAGAGGCGCACACAGAGGCGGCACACAGAGGAGCACACAGAGGCGGCACACAGAGGCGGCACACAGGCAGCACACAGAGGCGACACACAGAGGCTGCACACAGAGGAGCACACAGAGGCGGCACACAGAGGCGCACACAGAGGCGGCACACAGAGGAGCATACAGGCGGCACACAGAGGCGGCACACAGAGGAGGCACACAGAGGAGCACACAGAGGGGGCACACAGAGGCGGCACACAGAGGCGCACACAGAGGCGGCACACAGAGACGCACACAGAGGCGGCACACAGAGGCGGAACACAGGCAGCACACAGAGGCGACACACAGAGGCGGCACACAGAGGAGCACACAGAGGCGGCACACAGAGGAGCACACAGAGGCGGCACACAGCGGCGGCCCACAGAGGAGCACACAGAGGCGGCACACAGAGGAGGCACACAGAGGAGGCACACAGAGGCGGCACACAGAGGAGCACACAGAGGCGGCACACAGAGGAGCACACAGAGGAGCACACAGAGGCGGCACACAAAGGCGGCACACAGAGGCGCACACAGAGGCGGCACACAGAGGCGTCACACAGAGGCGGCACACAGAGGCGGCACACAGAGGTGGCGCACACAGAGGCAGCACACAGAGGTGGCGCACACAGAGGCAGCACACAGAGGAGCACACAGAGGCGGCACACAGAGGCGCACACAGAGGCGGGACACAGAGGAGGCACACAGAGGCGCAACACAGAGGAGCACACAGAGGAGCACACAGAGGAGCACACAGAGGAGGCACACAGAGGCGCACAAAGAGGCGGCACACAGAGGAGCACACAGAGGCGGCACACAGAGGAGGCACACAGAGGAGGCACACAGAGGAGCACACAGAGGAGGCACACAGAGGAGGCACACAGAGGCGGCACACAGAGGAGCACACAGAGGCGGCACACAGAGGAGGCACACAGAGGCGCACACAGAGGCGACACAAAGAGGAGGCACACAGAGGAGGCACACAGAGGAGGCGACACAGAAGCGGCACACAGAGGAGCACACAGGCGGCACACAGAGGCAGCACACAGAGGCGGCACACAGAGGAGCACAAAGAGGCGGCACACAGAGGAGCACAGAGAGGCGGCACACAGAGGTGCACACAGAGGCGGCACACAGAGGAGCATACAGAGGAGACACACAGAGGAGGCACACAGAAGCGGCACACAGAGGAGCACACAGGCGGCACACAGAGGCGGCACACAGAGGAGCACAAAGAGGCGGCACACAGAGGAGCATACAGGCGGCACACAGAGGCGGCACACAGAGGAGGCACACAGAGGAGCACACAGAGGGGGCACACAGAGGCGGCACACAGAGGCGCACACAGAGGCGGCACACAGAGACGCACACAGAGGCGGCACACAGAGGCGGAACACAGGCAGCACACAGAGGCGACACACAGAGGCGGCACACAGAGGAGCACACAGAGGCGGCACACAGAGGAGCACACAGAGGCGGCACACAGCGGCGGCCCACAGAGGAGCACACAGAGGAGGCACACAGAGGCGGCACACAGAGGAGCACACAGAGGCGGCACACAGAGGAGCACACAGAGGAGCACACAGAGGCGGCACACAAAGGCGGCACACAGAGGCGCACATAGAGGCGGCACACAGAGGCGTCACACAGAGGCGGCACACAGAGGAGGCACACAGAGGCGGCACACAGAGGTGGCGCACACAGAGGCAGCACACAGAGGTGGCGCACACAGAGGCAGCACACAGAGGAGCACACAGAGGCGGCACACAGAGGCGCACACAGAGGCGGGACACAGAGGAGGCACACAGAGGCGCGACACAGAGGAGCACACAGAGGAGCACACAGAGGAGCACACAGAGGAGGCACACAGAGGCGCACAAAGAGGCGGCACACAGAGGAGCACACAGAGGCGGCACACAGAGGAGGCACACAGAGGAGGCACACAGAGGAGCACACAGAGGAGGCACACAGAGGAGGCACACAGAGGCGGCACACAGAGGAGCACACAGAGGCGGCACACAGAGGAGGCACACAGAGGCGCACACAGAGGCGACACAAAGAGGAGGCACACAGAGGAGGCACACAGAGGAGGCGACACAGAAGCGGCACACAGAGGAGCACACAGGCGGCACACAGAGGCGGCACACAGAGGCGGCACACAGAGGAGCACAAAGAGGCGGCACACAGAGGAGCACAGAGAGGCGGCACACAGAGGTGCACACAGAGGCGGCACACAGAGGAGCATACAGAGGAGGCACACAGAGGAGGCACACAGAAGCGGCACACAGAGGAGCACACAGGCGGCACACAGAGGCGGCACACAGAGGAGCACAAAGAGGCGGCACACAGAGGAGCATACAGAGGCGGCACACAGAGGAGGCACACAGAGGAGGCACACAGAGGCGGCACACAGAGGCGGCACACAGAGGCGCACACAGAGGCGGCACACAGAGGAGGCACACAGAGGCGGCACACAGAGGCGGCACACAGAGGCGCACACAGAGGCGGCACACAGAGGCAGCACACAGAGGAGCACACAGAGGCGGTACACAGAGGAGCACACAGAGGCGGCACACAGAGGCGCACACACAGGTGGCACACAGAGGCGGCACACAGAGGCGGCACACAGAGGTGCAAACAGAGGAGCACACAGAGGCGGCACACAGAGGCGGCACACAGAGGAGCACATAGAGGCGGCAAACAGAGGCGCACACAGAGGAGGCACACAGAGGAGCACACAGAGGCGGCACACAGAGGCGGCACACAGAGGCGCACACAGAGGCGGCACACAGAGGCGCACACAGAGGCGGCACACAGAGGAGCACACAGAGGCGGCACACAGAGGCGGCACACAGAGGAGCACATAGAGGCGGCAAACAGAGGCGCACACAGAGGCTGCACACAGAGGCGGCACACAGAGGCGGCACACAGAGGAGCACACAGAGGCGGCACACAGAGGAGCAAACAGAGGCGGCACACAGAGGCGGCACACAGAGGCGCACACAGAGGCGGCACACAGAGGAGCACACAGGCTGCACACAGAGGCGGCACACAGAGGAGTCACACAGAGGAGCACACAGAGGCGGCACACAGAGGTGGCACACAGAGGCGCACACAGAGGCGGCACACAGAGGAGCACACAGAGGCGGCACACAGAGGCGGCACACAGGCAGCACACAGAGGCGACACACAGAGGCGGCACACAGAGGAGCACACAGAGGCGGCACACAGAGGCGGCACACAGAGGCGCACACAGAGGCGGCACACAGAGGAGCACACAGGCGGCACACAGGCGGCACACAGAGGCGGCACACAGAGGAGGCACACAGAGGAGGCACACAGAGGCGGCACACAGAGGCGGCACACAGAGGCGCACACAGAGGCGGCACGCAGAGATGCACACAGAGGCGGCACACAGAGGCAGCACACAGGCAGCACACAGAGGCGACACACAGAGGCGGCACACAGAGGAGCACACAGAGGCGGCACACAGAGGAGCACACAGAGGCGGCACACAGCGGCGGCCCACGGAGGAGGCACACAGAGGCGGCACACAGAGGAGGCACACAGAGGAGGCACACAGAGGAGGCACACAGAGGCGGCACACAGAGGAGCACACAGAGGCGGCACACAGAGGAGCACACAGAGGCGGCACACAAAGGCGGCACACAGAGGCGCACACAGAGGCGGCACACAGAGGCGTCACACAGAGGCGGCACACAGAGGAGGCACACAGAGGCGGCACACAGAGGCGGCGCACACAGAGGCAGCACACAGAGGAGCACACAGAGGCGGCACACAGAGGCGCACACAGAGGCGGGACACAGAGGAGGCACACAGAGGCGCAACACAGAGGAGCACACAGAGGAGCACACAGAGGAGGAAAACAGAGGAGCAAACAGAGGTGGCACACAGAGGCGGCACACAGAGGTGCACACAGAGGCGGCACACAGAGGAGCACACAGGCGGCACACAGAGCTGGCACACAGAGGAGTCACACAGAGGAGCACACAGAGGCGGCACACAGAGGCGGCACACAGAGGCGCACACAGAGGCGGCACACAGAGGAGCACACAGAGGCGGCACACAGAGGCGGCACACAGGCAGCACACAGAGGCGACACACAGAGGCGACACACAGAGGCGGCACACAGAGGCGCACACAGAGGCGGCACACAGAGGAGCACACAGGCGGCACACAGAGGCGGCACACAGAGGAGGCACAGAGAGGAGCACACAGAGGAGGCACACAGAGGCGGCACACAGAGGCGCACACAGAGGCGGCACACAGAGGCGCACACAGAGGCGCAACACACAGAGGCGAACACAGAGGCGGTACACAGAGGCGGCACACAGGCAGCACACAGAGGCGACACACAGAGGCGGCACACAGAGGAGCACACAGAGGCGGCCCACAGAGGAGGCACACAGAGGCGGCACACAGCGGCGGCCCACAGAGGAGGCACACAGAGGCGGCACACAGAGGAGGCACACAGAGGAGGCACACAGAGGAGGCACACAGAGGCGGCACACAGAGGAGCACACAGAGGCGGCACACAGAGGAGCACACAGAGGCGGCACACAGAGGTGGCACACAGAGGCGCACACAGAGGCGGCACACAGAGGCGTCACACAGAGGCGGCACACAGAGGAGGCACACAGAGGCGACAAACAAAGGCGACACACAGAGGAGGCACACAGAGGAGGCACACAGAGGAGCACACAGAGGCGGCACACAGAGGCGGTACACAGAGGAGCACACAGAGGAGGCACACAGAGGAGGCACACAGAGGCGGCACACAGAGGAGGCACACAGAGGAGCACACAGAGGCGGCACACAGAGGCGGCACACAGAGGAGGCACACAGAGGAGCACACAGAGGCGGCACACAGAGGAGGCACACAGAGGCGGCACACAGAGGAGCACACAGAGGGGGCACACAGAGGAGCACACAGAGGCGGCACACAGAGGAGGCACACAGAGGCGGCACACAGAGAGGCACACAGAGGCGGCACACAGCGACCGACGCTACTGATTCATGTAGAGACGTATGATACAAAAAGATTACAAAAAACACATCAACAATAACAGAAATAAACACGTGAGATAGATCCCTCTGCCTGTAATGACTCTATATAATAGATCCCTCTGTGTGTAATGACTCTATATAATAGATCCCTTTGCGTGTAAAGACTCTATATAATAGATCCCTCTGTGTGTAATGACTCTATATAATAGATCCCTCTGTGTGTAATGACTCTATATAATAGATCCCTTTGCGTGTAATGACTCTATATAATAGATCCCTTTGCGTGTAATGACTCTATATAATAGATCCCTCTGTGTGTAATGACTCTATATAATAGATCCCTCTGTGTGTAATGACTCTATATAATAGATCACTCTGTGTGTAATGACTCTATATAATAGATCCCTCTGCATGTAATGACTCTATATAATAGATCGCTCTGTGTGTAATGACTCTATAATAGATCCCTCTGCGTGTAATGACTTTATATAATAGATCGCTCTGTGTGTAATGACTCTATAATAGATCCCTCTGCTTGTAATGGCTCTATATAATAGATCGCTCTGCGTGTAATGACTCTATATAATAGATCCCTCTGTGTGTAATGACTCTATATAATAGATCCCTCTGCGTGTAATGACTCTATATAATAGATCCCTCTGTGTGTAATGACTCTATATAATAGATCTCTCTGTGTGTAATGACTCTATATAATAGATCCCTCTGCGTGTAATAACTCTATATAATAGATCGCTCTGTGTGTAATGACTCTATAATAGATCCCTCTGTGTGTAATGACTCTATATAATAGATCGCTCTGTGTGTAATGACTCTATAATAGATCCCTCTGCGTGTAATGACTCTATATAATAGATCGCTCTGCGTGTAATGACTCTATATAATAGATCCCTCTGTGTGTAATGACTCTATATAATAGATCCCTCTGTGTGTAATGACTCTATATAACAGATCCCTCTGTGTGTAATGACCCTATGTAATAGATCCCTCTGTGTGTAATGACTCTATATAACAGATCACTCTGTGTGTAATGACTCTATATAATAGATCGCTCTGTGTGTAATGACTCTATATAATAGATCACTCTGAGTGTAATGACTCTATATAATAGATCCCTCTGTGTGTAATGACTCTATATAATAGATCCCTCTGTGTGTAATGACTCTATATAACAGATCCCTCTGTGTGTAATGACTCTATATAATAGATCCCTCTGTGTGTAATGACTCTATATAACAGATCACTCTGTGTGTAATAACTCTATATAACAGATGCCTCTGCGTGTAATGACTCTATATAATAGATTCCTCTGTGTGTAATGACTCTATATAACCGATCACTCTGTGTGTAATGACTCTATATAACAGATCCCTCTGCGTTTAATGACTCTATATAATAGATCCCTCTGTGTGTAATGACTCTATATAATAGATCCCTCTGTGTGTAATGACTCTATACAATAGATCCCTCTGTGTGTAATGACTCTATATAATAGATCCCTCTGTGTGTAATGACTCTATATAATAGATCCCTCTGTGTGTAATGATTCTATATAATAGATCGCTCTGCGTGTAATGACTCTATATAATAGATCCCTCTGTGTGTAATGACTCTATACAATAGATCCCCCTGTGTGTAATGATTCTATATAATAGATCACTCTGCGTGTAATAACTCTATATAATAGATCCCTCTGTGTGTAATGACTCTATATAATAGATCCCTCTGTGTGTAATGATGCTATATAATAGATCCCTCTGCGTGTAATGACTCTATAGAATAGATCCCTCTGTGTGTAATGACTCTATATAATAGATCCCTCTGTGTGTAATGACTCTATAGAATAGATCCCTCTGTGTGTAATGTCTCTATATAACAGATCCCTCTGTATGTAATTGTCACGATAACAACACCCACTCTTGGGTCAGACCTTGCAGCTCTCTGGCGCCCCCTTATCCTGCTGGTCAAACACGGTATTGACAGAGGATAAGCACGGGTGCCGCTGCTCTCATTTATGTCGACTATTGCGGCACGTGATGTGACAGGACGTATATATACCACCAGTTCCTTCCAGGAACGTATATATACCTCTGACCAGCCACCCTCAAACCACAATATCACATAAATACTGGTATACTGCCACCACCGATCGCTTAACAGGTGGATCGGGTACCTGGTAGGTAACGTGAATTAGCGGGTGAGGAACGTGTTTGCTCGACATAGGACAAGAAGAACGAAACTGGTAAATAATAATGATTTACTCCCAAAAGGGGGGCAGTGTTTACAAAATATATACAAGATATTATAAAGGAGACAATTTACATGTATGCATCAACAGTTATTAAAATAAAAGGGATAAGTAATAGCAAAACCTGCTTCACAAGGTGATGGTCTCAGATTCTGTGGGAGGGACGGCTCCCCGGAAATTAGAGGTGATTCTTCTTACTCCGCGTGATGTGCGTGCGTTCGACGTCCCTGAGAAGAATGACCTGAAAATGGCCGATTTGCTTTTTAGTAAGCAGCCAAAACTCTGGGGAACACCCCTTATTTACCTTACAAGGGGGGCTCGGCTTTGCGAGCCCACCCAGCTGCAGAAGACCTAAAAGATCCTTCAGATTCCATATCTTGGTGTGGGGGGGTCCCACATCCAAGAGGGAGACATCATCTTGACCGTCACCAATATACATGAAGATAGATATTAAATATGAAACCTCTATGACGCTCAGAAGCTCAGAATCCATTATCTCAGTTCCCGGTCATTCCTCAGTTATGCAAGTGATACTATTGTAATGGGAAAAAGGTAAGCATTCAAAAAACGTGGTTCCGATGTTTCTGTCAGACCTGTGCGTGATTAAAATTGGCATAAAACGTTTGTTCAATTAAACAATGGGATTTTTTGGAGGGATTTTCCGGTTTGTACCAGCGCTTGCCCTGGACTGAGGTTTTATGGCGGGTCATAAAAATTCCTGGTTTGGGGAAAAGCAAAAGTGAGTTCTATGTCTTCACTTACAAACAGATAGGGGGTGGGTTTTTTTTTCTTTTTTAAAACATCTCTCATTTTTTAAAACTCGGGCAAAAATACCTTTTGCCTGACACCTCCCCCTTTTTGACTGCGCTATGGAGGTAGGACCTTCTGGTACTCCTCCAAGCGTATGTCTGGAGGCTCCCCTCGCCGGGACAACCCATCGGCATTGCCATGCTCGCTGCCCCTGCGGTGTTGAACGGTAAAGTCGTACTGCTGGAGGGTGAGGCTCCAGCGTAACAACCTTCCGTTGGCACCTGACATGGTGTGCAGCCAACTCAGGGGGTTGTGGTCAGTCACGACAGTGAAGGGGCGCCCGTACAAGTAAGGCTGTAAGCGGTTGAGGGCCCATACAATGGCCAGGCACTCCTTCTCTATGGTGGAATAGGCCACTTCCCTCGGCAGCAGTTTCCGGCTTAGGTACAACACGGGGTGTTCTTGGTTCCCCGAGTCGACCTGGCTGAGTACAGCACCGAGGCCAAACTCACTGGCGTCGGTCTGTACTAAGAGTGGCCGTGTGCCGTCGACCGCCTTTAGTACAGGAGAGCTGCTCAGGGCAGTCTTCAAAGCCCTAAAGGCCACCTCGCATTCATCCGTCCATTTGACGGAATGGGGTAGGCTCTTCCTGGTGAGGTCTGTCAAGGGCTTCGCAAGGCTACTATAGTCCTGCACAAAGCGTCTATAGTACCCTGCGGTGCCCAAGAAGGACTGCACCTGCTTCTTGGTCCTGGGGGTGGGCCAGGACACGATAGCGTCCACCTTCCCAGGCTCTGGCTTCAGAGTACCCCCACCTACCCGGTGCCCCAGGTAGTGGACCTCGTTCATGCCCATCTGGCACTTTCCCAGCTTGATGGTCAAGCCCGCCTGGTGAATGCGCCCGAGCCCCTCCTGCAGATGCTCGAGGTGATCCTCCCAGGTGGGACTGAAGATGGCAATGTCATCCAGGTACGCCACTGCGTACCTCTCCAGTCCCTGGAGCAGGTGGTTGACCATTCGCTGGAACGTGGCAGGGGCATTCTTCATGCCGAAGGGCATGACCGTGGATTCATACAATCCGAAGGGGGTGATAAAGGCGGACTTCTCCTGGGCCCCGGGTGTCACGAAAACAACACCCACTCTTGGGTCAGACCTTGCAGCTCTCTGGCGCCCCCTTATCCTGCTGGTCAAACACGGTATTGACAGAGGATAAGCACGGGTGCAGCTGCTCTAATTTATGTCGACTATTGTGGCACGTGATGTGACAGGACGTATATATACCACCAGTTCCTTCCAGGAACGTATATATACCTCCGACCAGCCACCCTCAAACCACAATATCACATAAATACTGGTATACTGCCACCACCGATCGCTTAACAGGTGGATCGGGTACCTGGTAGGTAACGTGAATTAGTGAGTGAGGAACGTGTTTGCTCGACATAGGACAAGAAGAACGAAACTGGTAAATAATAATGATTTACTCCCAAAAGGGGGGCAGTGTTTACAAAATATATACAAGATATTATAAAGGAGACAATTTACATGTATGCATAAACAGTTATTAAAATAAAAGGGATAAGTAATAGCAAAACCTGCTTCACAAGGTGATGGTCTCAGATTCTGTGGGGGGGACGGCTCCCCGGAAATTAGAGGTGATTCTTCTTACGCCGCGTGATGTGCGTGCGTTCGACGTCCCTGAGAAGAATGACCTGAAAATGGCCGATTTGCTTTTTAGTAAGCAGCCAAAACTCTGGGGAACACCCCTTATTTACCTTACAAGGGGGGCTCGGCTTTGCGAGCCCACCCAGCTGCAGAAGACCTAAAAGATCCTTCAGATTCCATATCTTGGTGTGGGGGGGTCCCACATCCAAGAGGGAGACATCATCTGGACCGTCACCAATATTCATGAAGATAGATATTAAATATGAAACCTCTATGACGCTCAGAAGCTCAGAATCCATTATCTCAGTTCCCGGTCATTCCTCAGTTATGCAAGTTATACTATTGTAATGGGAAAAAGGTAAGCATTCAAAAAACGTGGTTCCGATGTTTCTGTCAGACCTGTGCGTGATTAAAATTGGCATAAAACGTTTGTACAATTAAACAATGGGATTTTTTTGGAGGGATTTTCCGGTTTGTACCAGCGCTTGCCCTGGACTGAGGTTTTATGGCGGGTCATAAAAATTCCTGGTTTGGGGAAAAGCAAAAGTGAGTTCTATGTCTTCACTTACAAACAGATAGGGGGTGGGTTTTTTTTTCTTTTTTAAAACATCTCTCATTTTTTAAAACTCGGGCAAAAATACCTTTTGCCTGACACCTCCCCCTTTTTGACTGCGCTATGGAGGTAGGACCTTCTGGTACTCCTCCAAGCGTATGTCTGGAGGCTCCCCTCGCCGGGACAACCCATCGGCATTGCCATGCTCGCTGCCCCTGCGGTGTTGAACGGTAAAGTCGTACTGCTGGAGGGTGAGGCTCCAGCGTAACAACCTTCCGTTGGCACCTGACATGGTGTGCAGCCAACTCAGGGGGTTGTGGTCAGTCACGACAGTGAAGGGGCGCCCGTACAAGTAAGGCTGTAAGCGGTTGAGGGCCCATACTATGGCCAGGGACTCCTTCTCTATGGTGGAATAGGCCACTTCCCTCGGCAGCAGTTTCCGGCTTAGGTACAACACGGGGTGTTCTTGGTTCCCCGAGTCGACCTGGCTGAGTACAGCACCAAGGCCAAATTCACTGGCGTCGGTCTGTACTAAGAGTGGCCGTGTGCCGTCGACCGCCTTTAGTACAGGAGAGCTGCTCAGGGCAGTCTTCAAAGCCCTAAAGGCCACCTCGCATTCATCTGTCCATTTGACGGAATGGGGTAGGCTCTTCCTGGTGAGGTCTGTCAAGGGCTTCGCAAGGCTACTATAGTCCTGCACAAAGCGTCTATAGTACCCTGCGGTGCCCAAGAAGGACTGCACCTGCTTCTTGGTCCTGGGGGTGGGCCAGGACACGATAGCGTCCACCTTCCCAGGCTCTGGCTTCAGAGTACCCCCACCTACCCGGTGCCCCAGGTAGTGGACCTCGTTCATGCCCATCTGGCACTTTCCCGGCTTGATGGTCAAGCCCGCCTGGTGAATGCGCCCGAGCACCTGCTGCAGATGCTCGAGGTGATCCTCCCAGGTGGGACTGAAGATGGCAATGTCATCCAGGTACGCTACTGCGTACCTCTCCAGTCCCTGGAGCAGGTGGTTGACCATTCGCTGGAACGTGGCAGGGGCATTTTTCATGCCGAAGGGCATGACCGTGGATTCATACAATCCGAAGGGGGTGATAAAGGCGGACTTCTCCTGGGCCCCGGGGCTCAAGGGAATCTGCCAATATCCCCGACTCAAATCCATAATGGAGAGATAGCTCGCACTGGCTAACCGCTCCAGCAGCTCCTCAATGCGTGGCATTGGTTGTGCGTCAGAGGCGGTGATAGCGTTGAGCCCCCTGTAGTCCACACAGAACCGGTTGGTCCAGTCCTTCTTAGGCACCAGGACTACAGGTGAGGCCCACGCGCTCTTGGACCGCTTAATCACCCCCAACTGCAGCATCTCCTCGACCTCCTGGCGCATGACATGCTGCACCTCGTCGGAGATTCGATAGGCCGTCCGCCGGAGTGGGGCATGATTCCCGGTGTCCACTTCATGGACCGCCACTTCAGTCCTGCCAGGCAGGTTGGTGAACACTGCTTGGAAGGGTTTCAGCACTGCTTGCATCTGAGACCTCTGGTCTGCGGATAGCAAGTCGCTTAGCTCTACATCCTCTAGGGACCCGCTGGCCTTCGCTTGGGCGAGCATGTCCAAGAGGGGGTCATCTTCCCCATCCTCGGGCAGGTTGCAGACCGGTAGGACGCAGGTTCCACGTTCTTGATGAGCCTTCATCATATTAACGTGAAACGCCTTCCGCCTACCCCGCTCGTGGTCAAGTGTGATCACGCAGGTGACCGGGTTGAGCTGTTGGTGAATGACGTACGGGCCTTCCCAGGCCGCCTGAAGCTTGTCCTTTGGTACGGGGACCAGCACCCACACCTTCTGACCCACCTGGTAGGTCCGTTCTCGGGCGTTCTGGTCGTACCAATGCTTCTGGTCAGCCTGGGCTTGCGCCATGTTGTCATGCACCAACTGCGTCAAGGTCTGCATCTTGTCACGGAAGCGCATGACATACTCCACGATGGACACTCCTGGGGAGCTCGGCTCTTCTTCCCAGAATTCCCTTATCAACCCAAGGGGTCCTCGGACACGCCTGCCATACAGGAGCTCAAAGGGGGAGAACCCCGTCGAGGCCTGTGGAACCTCTCTGTAAGCAAATAGCAGGTGGGGGAGGTAACGCTCCCAGTCGCGACCCTGGGTCTCAACCAGCATTTTTAACATCTGTTTGAGGGTACCGTTGAATCGCTCACACAAACCATTGGTCTGTGGGTGATACGCACTCGATACCAAATGCTGCACCTGCATTTTCTTACATAGGGCCTCCATTAAGCGTGACATGAACTGAGTCCCCTGGTCGGTAAGCATCTCCCTGGGAAATCCTACTCGCGAAAAGATGGCCAAGAGGGCGTCCGCCACCTTATCCGCCCTAATTGAGGACAGGGCTACTGCCTCCGGATACCGGGTAGCATAGTCTACCACGGTAAGGATGAATCGTTTTCCAGAGCTGCTGGGTATGGCCAGTGGTCCCACAATGTCCACAGCAATCCTCTGGAAAGGCTCCTCTATCACTGGCAAAGAGATCAGGGGGGCTTTGGGGGCCGGCCCTGACTTTCCCACTCTTTGACACGTGGTACAGGAGCGACAGTAGTTCACCACATCTGTCCTCATTTTGGGCCAATAAAAGTGATGAGACAGCCGGGCCTTGGTTTTGCTAACCCCCAAGTGTACAGCGAGTGGAATTTCATGGGCGATCCGCAACAACTCGTCCCTGAATTGGTAGGGGACGACCAGCTGTCTTTCCCTCAGCCACTCCTGTTGGGGTGTACAGGGAACTGTCTCCCGGTACAACCTCCCTTGGTCCCAGAATACCCTCTCCTTATCAGACTCGGAGGTGGGCTTCTCAGCGAGGCTCCTTAACGTCTCCAGGCTAGCATCTGAGTGCAGAGCTGCCTGAAACTCCTGGCTGGAGGAAGCCAGAAGTGAGGTTAAGGCCACGTCCTCACTAGGACCCTCTGGGACCGGCTCTGGGTCCATACCTGATGTAACATACCTGGCGGCGTCCTTGCATGGTGGTCCATCTCCCACTGTGCAAGAGGGCGCACTTGATCTCCTGTCCAGAATGTCTCTCTGGCTTCCCTCCATGCTGTCTGTTTGTGTCTGTTTCTGCTGCTTAAGGGTGGCGCCCGATCACTTCCTGCCTTTTGTACCTGCTTTGGGTCACACCCCTTGTGCGTCCTCAGCCTATTGCTGTCTGTCACTTGGTATATAGCTCAGCAGCTCCCTTCTATCCCTGCCTGAGCATAGTGTTTCCTTCAGTGTGTGCTTGCACTCTGAAGGTGCCAGGTCCCGTCTCTTGTCTCCTGCTTTTTGTATCAGTTCCCGTGTCTGAACTGAGTCCTGTATGTCTCCTGCTTTGCGGTATCAGCTCCCGTGTCTGAACTGAGTCCTGTATGTCTCCTGCTTTGCGGTATCAGCTCCCGTGTCTGAACTGACTCCTTTCTGTGTTCTCTTGTCTGTCCTGTCTGAACACGCTCCTAGCCTGTTCCTCTCGCCTTCTAGTGGCCGATTTCCTAGACCCGCTCCTGTGTCTGGTCTGTCCTGTCTGAACACGCTCCTTGCCTGTTCGTTCCGCCTCTCTGGGGGCCGTATTCCCAGACCCGCTCCTGTATCCCTCTGCAGTGTCGGTATCCTCCGTACACTCAGTTCCAGTCTGAACTCTCTCCTGTCCTTTACCTGTTTTGCCTCTATGTCCGTTCCCTTCCTTTTTCTGCAGAGTCTGAACTCGTACCTAACTCCTGCTTGTTGTCTCTGCAAGTACTGTGTGAGTATCTGGCTCTGTCTTTCCCTTCCTGTCTGTTCCGTGTGAACAGAGCCCTGTCCTCCCTGCTCAGCCTTGTCTGCACTCTAGCTGTGCTTGCCTGTAACCCTCTGCCTGTATTGTTCCTGGGTCCCGGTGTGTACTGGGTCCTATCCCGCCTGTGTTCCTACCTGCTAGTGCCTCCCTGTCTGCACTCTAGCTGTGCTTGCCTTTACCCCCCTGCCTGCATACCCGCCTGCCTGCATACCAGTCGTGCCTGCCTATACCCTCCAGTCTGTGTGCCAGCCTACCAGCCTGTTCCTGTATTTCCCTGTGTGGGTCAACAGCCGTGTCCGGGGTCTGTCCTGGAGTAGCACCTGGTCCCTCTGCTCGGTTCCTCCTTGGTGCACTGGCGTCGTATGCCGTCGTGCGACCCTGGTCGGATCGGGTGAATACTTAGTCACGCCCCTCCAGGCATTCACTCTCCGGCACGGTCCAGTGGAATCACTACCAATCACACGCACACGCCGCTTAGCCCGGGCGTGTGCATAACAGCATGCTCAGGCCATGGTTCCCGTTGAGCCCCACGGCCTTCGCTCTTTGAGAAGTTTTTCCAGCGAATACATGCATTAAAATAAATAAATAATTTTTTTTCCCCCTTTAGCTGAGTTCCAGGCGAATTACGCACCCGTCCAGATGGATCTATCAGCTCTCGTTCCTGCGGATCCGCCACGTTACTATGGGGATCCAAGACAGTGTCGTGCATTTGTGGAGCAATGCATGCTACACTTTAAGGCCTACCCTCTCTATTTTCCTTCCGATTGGGCTAAAGTGGCCTTTATGATTGACTACCTAGCGGGTGATGCCTTGAAATGGGTCACCCCCCTATGGGAAGCATGGGATCCTGTCATCCTTGACCTGCAGGCCTTCCTGGTGGCCTTTCGTATGGTCTTCGAGGACCCTAACTCTGAAGCCCCTGCTGAAGCTTCACTTCCCAATATCCCGGAGCAGCCCCGACGGGTAATGTGTGTGGGTAGCGCAATAGTCCTCCAGCCCAATGAGACTACTGCCCACCCAGAATCCTCACAGGGTGACTACGCTTTCCGGAATACTTCTCTCAACCTCAAGAGGCAGTCCAGACGTGCTAGACTTAGAGGCAAGCCGTCACGCCAGGGTCTGTCCTCCCTGAGACCTCCTGACCCCAACCTTGAAGTCCCTACTGAAGCTTCATCTCCCTGTATCCCGGAGAAACCCCAATGGGTAATGTGCGTGGGTAGTGCACCAGTTCTCCTGGCCGAAGAGACTTCTGCCCATCCAGACTCCACACAGGAGAACTTCCTGCACCCGGCATCAGATGCTTCTTTCTCTTTAACCGGTGTGCATGTCCAAGGATGCTCCAAAGCTGTGGTTACCTCAGAGTCTGTGCACCTCTACTACCTGGCGGAGGATCCCCTGTTGCCTCCTGAACCCTCCGGGATACCACTCGATGACAAATGGAGAGAGACTTCTCTACACCCGGTACTCAATACTTTGTCCGCTTCGTCCTGTGAGCCTGACAATGGGTACCCCAAAGTGGTAGTTACCTCCGAGTCTCTACACCCCTCTGACCAGGCGGAGGATCTCCAGTTGTCTCCTGAACCCTTCGGGGTGCTACCTGGTAGCGAAAGGACAGAGACTCTCTTATACTCTGTACCTGATACCTCGCTCGCTTCGTCCAGTGAGTCCAACCTAGTGTACTCCGAAGCAGAGGTTACTCCTGAGTCTCTACACCCCTCCGACCAGGCGGAGGACCTCCAGTTGTGTTCAGAATCCTTCGGGGTGCCACCTGGTGGTGAATGGACAGAGACTTTCCTATATCCTGGATCTGATACCTCGCTTGCTTCGTCCAGTGAGTCCGACCTAGTGTACTCTGAAGCAGAGGTTACCCGTGAGTCTCTACACCCCTCTGACCAGGCGGAGGACCGCCAGCTGTCTCCAGAACCCTTCGGGGTGCCACCTGGTGGTGAATGGACAGAGACTTTCCTATACTCGGTACCCGATACCTCGCCTGCTTCCTCCAGTGAGTCCGACCTAGTGTACTCTGAAGCAGAGGTTACCCGTGAGTCTCTACACCCCTCTGACCAGGCGGAGGACCGCCAGCTGTCTCCAGAACCCTTCGGGGTGCCACCTGGTGGTGAATGGACAGAGACTTTCCTATACTCGGTACCCGATACCTCGCCTGCTTCCTCCAGTGAGTCCAACCTAGTGTACTCTGAAGCAGTTGTTTTCTCTGAGCCTCTGCACTCTTCTGACCCGGCGGAGGACCTCCAGTTGTTTCCTGAATCCTCCGGGATACCACCAGATAACAAAGAGACAGTGACTTTTCCTCATTATGTACCTGATAACCCGTCTATTTCTTCCTGTGAGCTTGACAAGATGTACCTCGAAGCAGAGATTACCCTTAAGTCTCTGTCCCCCTCCAACCCAGTGAACGACTGGCCCTCGAATTCCCTGCGGAAGATTCTGGCAGGCCTGAAGAAGAGGGGGCGTAAGGGGGGAGGTACTGTAACATACCTGGCGGCGTCCTTGCATGGTGGTCCATCTCCCACTGTGCAAGAGGGCGCACTTGATCTCCTGTCCAGAATGTCTCTCTGGCTTCCCTCCATGCTGTCTGTTTGTGTCTGTTTCTGCTGCTTAAGGGCGGCGCCCGATCACTTCCTGCCTTTTGTACCTGCTGTGGGTCACACCCCTTGTGCGTCCTCAGCCTATTGCTGTCTGTCACTTGGTATATAGCTCAGCAGCTCCCTTCTATCCCTGCCTGAGCATAGTGTTTCCTTCAGTGTGTGCTTGCACTCTGAAGGTGCCAGGTCCCGTCTCTTGTCTCCTGCTTTTTGTATCAGTTCCCGTGTCTGAACTGAGTCCTGTATGTCTCCTGCTTTGCGGTATCAGCTCCCGTGTCTGAACTGAGTCCTGTATGTCTCCTGCTTTGCGGTATCAGCTCCCGTGTCTGAACTGACTCCTTTCTGTGTTCTCTTGTCTGTCCTGTCTGAACACGCTCCTAGCCTGTTCCTCTCGCCTTCTAGTGGCCGATTTCCTAGACCCGCTCCTGTGTCTGGTCTGTCCTGTCTGAACACGCTCCTTGCCTGTTCGTTCCGCCTCTCTGGGGGCCGTATTCCCAGACCCGCTCCTGTATCCCTCTGCAGTGTCGGTCTCCTCCGTACACTCAGTTCCAGTCTGAACTCTCTCCTGTCCTTTACCTGTTTTGCCTCTATGTCCGTTCCCTTCCTTTTTCTGCAGAGTCTGAACTCGTACCTAACTCCTGCTTGTTGTCTCTGCAAGTACTGTGTGAGTATCTGGCTCTGTCTTTCCCTTCCTGTCTGTTCCGTGTGAACAGAGCCCTGTCCTCCCTGCTCAGCCTTGTCTGCACTCTAGCTGTGCTTGCCTGTAACCCTCTGCCTGTATTGTTCCTGAGTCCCGGTGTGTACTGGGTCCTATCCCGCCTGTGTTCCTACCTGCTAGTGCCTCCCTGTCTGCACTCTAGCTGTGCTTGCCTTTACCCCCCTGCCTGCATACCCGCCTGCCTGCCTATACCCTCCAGTCTGTGTGCCAGCCTACCAGCCTGTTCCTGTATTTCCCTGTGTGGGTCAACAGCCGTGTCCGGGGTCTGTCCTGGAGTAGCACCTGGTCCCTCTGCTCGGTTCCTCCTTGGTGCACTGGCGTCGTATGCCGTCGTGCGACCCTGGTCGGATCGGGTGAATACTTAGTCACGCCCCTCCAGGCATTCACTCTCCGGCACGGTCCAGTGGAATCACTACCAATCACACGCACACGCCGCTTAGCCCGGGCGTGTGCATAACACCTGATCCTGTTATTCCTCTGTCCGAGGAGGGTCCAGAAGGCAGGGCGTTACTTGCATTCTGGGCACTCTGACTGCGGGTAACAGCGGCTATATAGGCCGTCTCCCCGGGGAATAACACCGTCTCATTAGCCTGAGAGGCCATGAGAACTACTTCTCCATCATCCTCCATTACCTCAGGCACAGTGCTACGTATGCGGCAGCTACCATCAGCCAGGTCACCTTCTGTTGTGACACTGGTCACTGGCACAGCACCACCTGCTTCATGGTCCTCGTGCCTCTCCCCATTACTCTTGGCACTGACATTTGCTCCTGCTAGGGGATCCTCAGCAACATCACCCCGCAGAGTGACATGGCTGAGTTCTCCTGCACCTTCCAATACAACAACATCATCATCATCATCATCATCATCACCATCATCATGTAATGCATTGACATTCACATTATTAGCATTAACCTTACCAACCGTATCAGATCGGGGAGGGGTGTCAGGGACATAATAAGCAAACATCCTCCCCAAATCAGTTCCCAACAAAACATTTGCAGGTAGGTTTTTGGATACTCCCACTTCCTTCACCCCACTCCCCGCACCCCAATCAATAAAAACCCGGGCCATGGGCAAGGGGCATCGGACGCCCCCAATCCCAGTGACAGTCAGGGTCTTTCCTGGAATAAGCGCTTCAGGGGACACCAGTTCGGGTCGAATGAGGGTTCGTTCGGCCCCAGTGTCCTTGAGGCCTACAGTGAGAGTGTTCCCCACCCTGACATACTGAAAGTTTTCACAGGCCCTCCCAACCGGCCCACCCACGAAAAGAACTGAAGCATTAGGCCCTGGGGCCTTGGATGGGGGGTTCTTCCTCTGCTTCTCTGGGCAAGTGGCGCTGAGATGACCAGTCTGGTTGCAGGAATAACACCTGCGGGCATCGGATGCAGGCAGGGCCTTGGCAACGGGAAAAAGGCCTCCGGAAGGTCGGCTGGCAGGGGCAGGGATGGTGGTTGATGGCTTACCCCCTTTCCAGCTGGCGACGACCGGCTTCCGCACCTCTGGTCTCCGGTTGGCCTCGTAGGTGTCGGCGATCTGCGCTGCTTTATTGGCATCAGGTGGCTCCCGATCCATCACGAACTGCCGTACCTCAGTCGGACACAGATGCAGGAACTGGTCTTTCACCATCAGGTCCTTTAGCTGCTCAAAGGTGGTCGCTGACAGTCCTTGGATCCACTGCTCAAAGTTGATTCTGAGCCCGTCTACCACATCACGGTAGGTGTCCTGTGGTCCACGTTGGAGGGTTCTGAATTTTTTCCGGTAAACCTCCGGAGTCAGCTGGTACTTTTTTATCAGGGCCTGCTTGACGGCCTCATAGTCTCCATCCTGCTCTCGAGGGAGGGAAGCAAACACCTCCAAAGCTTTTCCTCGGAGCCCTGGAGTCAAATATCTTGCCCATTGGTCCATGGGCAGCTGATAATGCCTGCAGGCCTTTTCAAAGCCTCGCAGAAATGTGTCCAAGTCCCCATCCTTTTCCATCACAGGGAAGTGCTCAGGACGAGGTTTAAAGCAGCTGGCACTGTTGGACTCATGGGTCTGCGTAGAGGGCGACTCCTTCTGAATCCGGGCTAGCTCCAGCTGGTGTTGTCGGTCAGCTTGTCGCTCAGCAGCCTCTCGGTCAGCTTGTCGCTCAGCAGCCTCTCGGTCAGCTTGTCGCTCAGCCCGCTCCTGGAATTTCAGGATCAGCTCCAGTCGTCCATCATGATTGTCTGTGGCGAGCTCCTCCAAGGCCATCTGCAGGTGGGGGTCCACACTACCCTGGTTGCGGGTATGGCTGACAATCACAGGTTGGACCCCTGCAGCAGCGCCATCCGGGCCTTGGCTGGCCGCCCCCTCATCAGGGCTCTGCTGTCAGACGGGCTCTGCAGCATCTTGTAACAGTTCAGAAATCATTTGTTCTTTGCTTTTGCCGTGGGGGTCAATGCCTTTGGTTATACATATTCCAGTAAGAGTGTCCTTTTTCTGCTGGTGATACCAGGATTCCCCAACTACGACCATGATCACCAAAATAAGAATAGAAAAGAAAAAGCGAAGAAGGGTAGGGGTAACTGCTACACATACAGTATTGTCTCAGATCTAATAAACACTGAGTTCGATCTTCAAAACTTTTGTGCAAGTTTTTAGTGAGAGGAATGATTGCTCAAACCAGATCACTAATGTCCTATGATCCCACCGCTTGCCACCAATTTGTCACGAAAACAACACCCACTCTTGGGTCAGACCTTGCAGCTCTCTGGCGCCCCCTTATCCTGCTGGTCAAACACGGTATTGACAGAGGATAAGCACGGGTGCAGCTGCTCTAATTTATGTCGACTATTGTGGCACGTGATGTGACAGGACGTATATATACCACCAGTTCCTTCCAGGAACGTATATATACCTCCGACCAGCCACCCTCAAACCACAATATCACATAAATACTGGTATACTGCCACCACCGATCGCTTAACAGGTGGATCGGGTACCTGGTAGGTAACGTGAATTAGCAAGTGAGGAACGTGTTTGCTCGACATAGGACAAGAAGAACGAAACTGGTAAATAATAATGATTTACTCCCAAAAGTGGGGCAGTGTTTACAAAATATATACAAGATATTATAAAGGAGACAATTTACATGTATGCATAAACAGTTATTAAAATAAAAGGGATAAGTAATAGCAAAACCTGCTTCACAAGGTGATGGTCTCAGATTCTGTGGGGGGGACGGCTCCCCGGAAATTAGACTTGATTCCTTCACGCAGCGTGTAGTGCATGCGTCTGCGTCCCTGGTTGGAATGGCTTGAAAAATGGCCGATCTGGTTTTTAGCAAGCAGCCAAAACTCTGGGGAACACCCCTTATTTACCTTACAAGGGGGCTCGGCTTTGCGAGCCCACCCAGCTGCAGAAGACCTAAAAAATCCTTCAGATTCCATATCTTGGTGTGGGGGGGTCCCACATCCAAGAGGGAGACATCATCTTGACCGTCACCAATATTCATGAAGATAGATATTAAATATGAAACCTCTATGACGCTCAGAATCTCAGAATCCATTATCTCAGTTCCCGGTCATTCCTCAGTTATGCAAGTTATACTATTGTAATGGGAAAAAGGTGAGCATTCAAAAAACGTGGTTCCGATGTTTCTGTCAGACCTGTGCGTGATTAAAATTGGCATAAAACGTTTGTACAATTAAACAATGGGATTTTTTGGAGGGATTTTCCGGTTTGTACCAGCGCTTGCCCTGGACTGAGGTTTTATGGCGGGTCATAAAAATTCCTGGTTTGGGGAAAAGCAAAAGTGAGTTCTATGTCTTCACTTACAAACAGATAGGGGGTGGGTTTTTTTTTTCCTTTTTTAAAACATCTCTCATTTTTAAAAACTCGGGCAAAAATACCTTTTGCCTGACACCTCCCCCTTTTTGACTGCGCTATGGAGGTAGGACCTTCTGGTACTCCTCCAAGCGTATGTCTGGAGGCTCCCCTCGCCGGGACAACCCATCGGCATTGCTATGCTCGCTGCCCTGGCGGTGTTGAACGGTAAAGTCGTACTGCTGGAGGGTGAGGCTCCAGCGTAACAACCTTCCGTTGGCACCTGACATGGTGTGCAGCCAACTCAGGGGGTTGTGGTCAGTCACGACAGTGAAGGGGCGCCCGTAAAAGTAAGGCTGTAAGCGGTTGAGGGCCCATACAATGGCCAGGCACTCCTTCTCTATGGTGGAATAGGCCACTTCCCTCGGCAGCAGTTTCCGGCTTAGGTACAACACGGGGTGTTCTTGGTTCCCCGAGTCGACCTGGCTGAGTACAGCACCGAGGCCAAACTCACTGGCGTCGGTCTGTACTAAGAGTGGCCGTGTGCCGTCGACCGCCTTTAGTACAGGAGAGCTGCTCAGGGCAGTCTTCAAAGCCCTAAAGGCCACCTCGCATTCATCCGTCCATTTGACGGAATGGGGTAGGCTCTTCCTGGTGAGGTCTGTCAAGGGCTTCGCAAGGCTACTATAGTCCTGCACAAAGCGTCTATAGTACCCTGCGGTGCCCAAGAAGGACTGCACCTGCTTCTTGGTCCTGGGGGTGGGCCAGGACACGATAGCGTCCACCTTCCCAGGCTCTGGCTTCAGAGTACCCCCACCTACCCGGTGCCCCAGGTAGTGGACCTCGTTCATGCCCATCTGGCACTTTCCCGGCTTGATGGTCAAGCCCGCCTGGTGAATGCGCCCGAGCACCTGCTGCAGATGCTCGAGGTGATCCTCCCAGGTGGGACTGAAGATGGCAATGTCATCCAGGTACGCTACTGCGTACCTCTCCAGTCCCTGGAGCAGGTGGTTGACCATTCGCTGGAACGTGGCAAGGGCATTTTCCATGCCGAAGGGCATGACCGTGGATTCATACAATCCAAAGGGGGTGATAAAGGCGGACTTCTCCTGGGCCCCGGGGCTCAAGGGAATCTGCCAATATCCCCGACTCAAATCCATAATGGAGAGATAGCTCGCGCTGGCTAACCGCTCCAGCATCTCCTCAATGCGTGGCATTGGTTGTGCGTCAGAGGCGGTGATAGCGTTGAGCCCCCTGTAGTCCACACAGAACCGGGTGGTCCGGTCCTTCTTAGGCACCAGGACTACAGGTGAGGCCCACGCGCTCTTGGACCACTTAATCACCCCCAACTGCAGCATCTCCTCGACCTCCTGGCGCATGACATGCTGCACCTCGTCAGAGATTCGATAGGCTGTCCGCCGGAGTGGGGCATGATTCCCGGTGTCCACTTCATGGACCGCCACTTCAGTCCTGCCAGGCAGGTTGGTGAACACTGCTTGGAAGGGTTTCAGCACTGCTTGCATCTGAGACCTCTGGTCTGCGGATAGCAAGTCGCTTAGCTCTACATCCTCTAGGGACCCGCTGGCCTTCGCTTGGGCGAGCATGTCCAAGAGGGGGTCATCCTCCCCATCCTCGGGCAGGTTGCAGACCGGTAGGACGCAGGTTCCACGTTCTTGATGAGCCTTCATCATATTAACGTGAAACGTCTTCCACCTACCCCGCTCGTGGTCAAGTGTGATCACGTAGGTGACCGGGTTGAGCTGTTGGTGAATGACGTACGGGCCTTCCCAGGCCGCCTGAAGCTTGTCCTTTGGTACGGGGACCAGCACCCACACCTTCTGACCCACCTGGTAGGTCCGTTCTCGGGCGTTCTGGTCGTACCAATGCTTCTGGTCAGCCTGGGCTTGCGCCATGTTGTCATGCACCAACTGCGTCGAGGTCTGCATCTTGTCACGGAAGCGCATGACATACTCCACGATGGACACTCCTGGGGAGCTCGGCTCTTCTTCCCAGAATTCCCTTATCAACCCAAGGGGTCCTCGGACACGCCTGCCATACAGGAGCTCAAAGGGGGAAAACCCCGTCGAGGCCTGTGGGACCTCTCTGTAAGCAAATAGCAGGTGTGGGAGGTAACGCTCCCAGTCGCGACCCTGGGTCTCAACGAGCATTTTTAACATCTGTTTGAGGGTACCGTTGAATCGCTCACACAAACCATTGGTCTGTGGGTGATACGCACTCGATACCAGATGCTGCACCTGCATTTTCTTACATAGGGCCTCCATTAAGCGTGACATGAACTGAGTCCCCTGGTCGGTAAGCATCTCCCTGGGAAATCCTACTCGCGAAAAGATGGCCAAGAGGGCATCCGCCACCTTATCCGCCCTAATTGAGGACAGGGCTACTGCCTCCGGATACCGGGTAGCATAGTCTACCACGGTAAGGATGAATCGTTTTCCAGAGCTGCTGGGTATGGCCAGTGGTCCCACAATGTCCACAGCAATCCTCTGGAAAGGCTCCTCTATCACTGGCAAAGAGATCAGGGGGGCTTTGGGGGCCGGCCCTGACTTTCCCACTCTTTGACACGTGGTACAGGATCGACAGTAGTTCACCACATCTGTCCTCATTTTGGGCCAATAAAAGTGATGAGACAGCCGGGCCTTGGTTTTGCTGACCCCCAAGTGTCCAGCGAGTGGAATTTCATGGGCGATCCGCAACAACTCATCCCTGAATTGGTAGGGGACAACCAGCTGTCTTTCCCTCAGCCACTCCTGTTGGGGCGTACAGGGAACTGTCTCCCGGTACAACCTCCCTTGGTCCCAGAATTCCCTCTCCTTATCCGACTCGGAGGTGGGTTTCTCCGCGAGGCTCCTTAACGTCTCCAGGCTAGCATCTGAGTGCAGAGCTGCCTGAAACTCCTGGCTGGAGGAAGCCAGAAGTGAGGTTAAGGCCACGTCCTCACTGGGACCCTCTGGGACCGGCTCTGGGTCCATACCTGATTCAGTTATTCCTCTGTTCGAGGAGGGTCCAGAAGGCAGGGCGTTACTTGCGTTCTGGGCACTCTGACTGCGGGTAACAGCGGCTATATAGGCCGTCTCCCCGGGGAATAACCCCGTCTCATTAGCCTGCGAGGCCATGAGAACTACTTCTCCATCATCCTCAATTACCTCAGGCACAGTGCTACGTATGGGGCAGCGACTATCAGCCAGGTCACCATCTGTTGTGACACTGGTCACTGGCACAGCACCACCTGCGCCATGGTCCTCGTGCCTCTCCCCATTACCCTTGGCACTGACCTTTGCTCCTGCTAGGGGATCCTCAGCAACATCACCCCGCAGAGTGACATGGCTGAGTTCTCCTGCACCTTCCAATACAACAACATCATCATCATCATCATCATCAGGTAAAGCATTGACATTCACATTATCAGCATTAACCTTACCAACCGTATCAGATCGGGGAGGGGTGTTAGGGACATAATAAGCAAGCATCCTCCCCAAATCAGTTCCCAACAAAACATTTGCAGGTAGGTTTTTGGATACTCCCACTTCCTTCACCCCACTCCCCGCACCCCAATCAATAAAAACCCGGGCCATGGGCAAGGGGCATCGGACGCCCCCAATCCCAGTGACAGTCAGGGTCTTTCCTGGAATAAGCGCTTCAGGGGACACCAGTTCGGGTCGGATGAGGGTTCGTTTGGCCCCAGTGTCCTTGAGGCCTACAGTGAGAGTGTCCCCCACCCTGACAGACCGAAAGTTTTCACAGGCCCTCCCAACCGGCCCACCCACCAAAAGAACTGAGGCATTAGGCCCTGGGGCCTTGGATGGGGGGTTCTTCCTCTGCTTCTCTGGGCAAGTGGCGCTGAGATGACCAGTCTGGTTGCAGGAATAACACCTGGGGGTATCGGATGCAGGCAGGGCCTTGGCAATGGGAAAAAGGCCTCCGGAAGGTCGGTGTTAGAACCTTGCTCTTAGGTTTTTTCCTTTGCTGGTCACATGACCTTGTTGCCTATTTAATCCTGCTCCGCCCTTCTGGCTTTGCTGGACTTCATTGTATAACTACTTTCTTGCTAGCCTGTGCTCTGTATCTAACTCTGTTAGTTTGCTTGGTCTACGGACCTCAGTGTTCTATATATTTTGTTTGTTTGTCTGTCTGCTACTATTTCTGTTAGGAGGTGTCCCATTTTCCTCCCAGTCCTTAGTACTTGTAGGGATTCCTTCCCCACATCTATAGGTCTCCGTACAGACTAGCTTAGGACTTTAGCAGGTCTGATCGCAGGATCAGGTTCCCTGTTACATCGTAGGGATTCAGCTGAGTCCTATAGTAGGGACAGATCTCCTCTCTTTCCTTAGCTCTGGTAGCAGAACATAACAGTAAGTCCAGCCTGCAAATTCTCTAAGGAAAGATTTTTCTGTTCCATCATGGTGTCGGTTCAGGATTTGGCTCATCGCCTGCAGGGACTCTCTCTGGAGGTGGCCGAGCTCCGTCAGCATGTGAGTAACTGTCCTGGAGCACATTTCTTGGAGCCTAAGGTATGTTTGCCGGATTTATTTTTTGGTGAACACCGAGAATTTTTTTCATTTAAAAATGCTTGCTTATTGTATTTTCGTTTGAGACCCAAGTCCTCTGGGGATGAATCCCAGCGCATAGGGTTCATAATGTCACTTTTGCGCAAAGAGCCTCAGGAGTGGGCCTTTTCTTTGCAACCTAGTGATACATGCTTCAGATCAGTGGATAGTTTTTTTTCTGCTTTGGGACTATTATATGATGATCCTGACCGTGTCGCATCAGCTGAGACTGAGTTAAGACGTTTGAGACAGGGATCAGGTAATGTGGAAAAATATTGTACTCATTTCCGTCGTTGGTCTACTCAAACAGGGTGGAACGATTCTGCTCTGAAAAGTCTATTTCTTGCTGGGCTCAATGAAAGGGTTAAAGACCTGCTAATTGCTTATCCTACACCTGAAGATTTGCAACAGGCTATGCAATTAGCTATACGGGTGGATAGGAGACTGCGTGCAAGGGTTAATGAGAGCAAATCCTCTGCTATGTCAGTTTCTGGTTATGAGAATGTGTGTACTAACAGTGGTGAATCGATGGAGATTGGATCGGTGGCACCTCGCTCTCAAGAAAAAGACCGTCGATTTTCTGAAGGCTTGTGTTTCTATTGCGGAAAATCTGGTCATTTGATTAAAGGCTGTGAGCTTCGTATGACGAAAGAAAAAAAAATGGTCAGTCATGCCCGTATTGCCTGTTTAAATTCCAAGGGTGTATTTTTAGCTGCTTCCACGATTGCTCAGGAAAAATTAATGGAATTTCGGGTGTTTGTTGATTGTGGGTCTACTCTGAATGTTATTGATGGGGGATTCTTGGAAAGACTCAATTTAAAACCCGAACCTTTATCATCCCCCATTGCTGTGGTTTCTGTGGATGGTTCCCCTTTGAAGAATATTACTCTCAAGGTCTGTGAATTTCCTCTCACTATTAATGGTGTTCACCATGAGAAATTGGATTTGGTAGTTTTGAATAACTTGCCTTCTCCAGTAATATTGGGATTGCCCTGGTTAAAATTTCACAATCCTGTACTGGATTGCCCTGGTTAAAATTTCACAATCCTGTACTGGATTGGTCTACCAATGAAATTAAATCCTGGAGCCATAAATGTTATGACAAGTGTTGTAACGGGCGTATTGCAGCTTTGGATAGGGGAGAATTGCCTGTTCCTATTCAGGATTTTTGGAGAGTTTTTTCTGAGAAGGAATCGCAGGTTTTGCCTCCCCATAGAGACTATGATTGTTCTATTGAATTTGTCCCTGGAGCGACTCTTCCTAAAAGTCGTTTATTTAACCTTACTATTCCTGAGAGGAGGGCTTTGGAGGAATACATACAGACAAGCTTGGCCGCCGGTCACATTTGGCCCTCTAAGTCTCCTGTGGCGGTTGGATTTTTTTTGTAAAAAAAAAGATGGCGGTTTACGTCCTTGTCTGGATTTTCGTGAGATTAACAAAATTACGGTACGCAATCCTTACCCACTGCCATTGATTCCTGATCTGTTTAACCAGTTAATGGGGGCCAAGTGGTTCTCTAAAATTGACCTTAAGGGGGCATACAATCTGTTGCGCATGAAGGAGGGTGATGAATGGAAGACTGCTTTTAACACTCCTGTGGGTCATTTTGAGAATCTGGTTATGCCTTTTGGTCTTACTAATGCTCCTGCATTTTTTCAGAATCTGATTAATGACATCCTTAGACCTTTGATCGGTAAAAATGTGGTTGTGTATTTGGATGACATTTTGATTTATTCGCCAGATCTGGAGTCTCATTGGCGGAGCGTGCGTGAGGTATTACAGTTATTAATGGACAATTCGCTTTTTGCTAAGCTGGAGAAATGTGAGTTCGCTGTACAGAGAATTAGTTTTTTGGGCTACATTATCTCCAGCAAAGGTTTTGAAATGGATCCGGTTAAGGTTCAGGCTGTGCAGGAATGGCCTAGGCCTATTGGTTTGAAATCGATACAGAGGTTTTTAGGTTTCGCCAATTATTACAGAAAATTCATAAAAAATTTTTCTAGTATTGTCAAACCTCTGACCGATCTCACCAGGAAAGGTGCTGATGCGGTTCAGTGGTCTTCTGAGGCCATTGAAGCTTTTGTGTATCTCAAGGAGAGGTTCACCTCTGCTCCCATCCTTATGCAGCCTGATGTGACTAAGCCGTTTTTGGTTGAGGTTGATGCTTCCTCTGTGGGGGTTGGCGCAGTATTGTCTCAGGATAACGGGGATGGATTACATCCCTGTGCCTTTTTTTTCAAAAAAATTTTCGGAGACTGAACTGAATTACGATATTGGTAATCGGGAATTATTGGCTATTAAACTCGCATTTGAACACTGGCGCCACTTCTTGGAAGGTGCGGAATTTCCCGTTCAGGTTCTTACGGATCATAAAAATCTGATATATCTTGATGCTGCCAAGCGCCTGAATGCCCGTCAGGCTAGGTGGGCACTGTTTTTCTCGCGGTTTAATTTCTCCGTTACTTACATCCCTGGTACTAAGAATGTTAAGGCGGATGCCTTGTCTCGCAGTTTTTCTCCCATAGTCGGTGCTGAGAAAGAGGAGAACATTTTACAAGAAGGTGTTGTGATAGCTGCTTTAGACTCCGTTTTGGAAGACGAGATTCTTAAAGCACAGGAGAATGCCCCATCTAACACTCCTCATGGGAGGTTGTTTGTGCCTGGGACCTTTAGGAGAGATTTGTTTATTGAGTGTCACGAATCTCGGTTGGCAGGTCATCCCGGAATCTCTGAGACCAAGAGACTGGTGGGTCGCAGTTTTTGGTGGCCTGGATGGCAGAAGGAAGTCATTAAGTGGGTGCGTCAATGTACTATATGTGCTAGATCTAAGTCCTCACATACTCCTGCTGCGGGGTTGCTTTGTCCTTTGGAGGTTCCTAGTGCTCCTTGGACACATTTGGCTATGGACTTTATAACTGACCTTCCCCCCTCTGAGGGTTTTACTGTCATCTGGGTGGTCGTGGACCGTTTTAGCAAGATGTGTCACTTGGTTCCCTTCGTCAAACTGCCCTGCGCTAAAACTCTCGCTAAGGCCTTTGTCAAGGAAATTGTCAGACTTCATGGCGTTCCTACTGACATTGTTTCTGATAGGGGTCCTCAGTTCGTGGCTTGTTTTTGGCGTGCCTTTTGTGACAGGTTGGGAGTTCATCTGTCGTTCTCGTCCGGATATCATCCTGAATCTAATGGCCAGACAGAAAGGAAAAACCAGGATGTTGAGCAGTTCTTGCGTTGTTTTGTGGCAGACAATCAAGAGGGGTGGTCTGAGTTTCTGCCAGTTGCTGAATTTGCTCTGAACAATCATACATCTTCTTCTGCTGGTTGTTCGCCTTTTTTTTGTTGTTCTGGGAGACATCCGTCGTTTGGGTCGTTCTCCAAGTTGGGATCTGCTGTGCCTGAGGAGGAGAATTTTTCCGGTGATTTGGAGAGAGTTTGGACGGATGTGCGTGGTAATCTTCAGGAGGCCAACAGAAAATCTAAAGACTACTTTGATAGGAAACGACAGGAGGTTTTGTTCGCTGTTGGTGACATGGTCTGGTTGTCCTCTAGGAATCTGCGGTTGAGGATTCCTTCTAAGAAATTGGGTCCCAAGTTTGTAGGGCCCTTTAAGGTGCTTCAGGTTGTCAACCAATCTGCTGTTAGGTTGGAGGTTCCTACCTCCTGGAGAATTAATCCGGTATTTCATGTCTCTCTGTTAAAAAAAGCTGTTGTGTCGGATGGTGACGCCTCTGCCTCTGTTCCTCCGGTGGTGGAGGACGGGGAATATGAAATTTCTCGCATCCTTAACTCTAGACTGTATAGAGGTAGTTTGCAGTATCTTGTGGCCTGGAAAGGTTTCGGACCCGAGGATAACTCTTGGGTGAGGTCAGATGATGTTTCCGCGTCCAGACTTATCAGAGCGTTTCACAGGAGATTTCCTGATAAGCCTGGTCCTAGGGGATCCGGAGGATCCTCTTAGAAGGGGGGGTACTGTTAGAGCCTTGCTCTTAGGTTTTTTCCTTTGCTGGTCACATGACCTTGTTGGCCTATTTAATCCTGCTCCGCCCTTCTGGCTTTGCTGGACTTCATTGTATAACTACTTTCTTGCTAGCCTGTGCTCTGTATCTAACTCTGTTAGTTTGCTTGGTCTACGGACCTCTATGTTCTATATATTTTGTTTGTTCGTCTGTCTGCTACTAATTCTGTTAGGAGGTGTCCCATTTTCCTCCCAGTCCTTAGTACTTGTAGGGATTCCTTCCCCACATCTATAGGTCTCCGTACAGACTAGCTTAGGACTTTAGCAGGTCTGATCGCAGGATCAGGTTCCCTGTTACATCGTAGGGATTCAGCTGAGTTCTATCGTAGGGACAGATTTCCTCTCTTTCCTTAGCTCTGGTAGCAGAACATAACAGTCGGCTGGCAGGGGCAGGGATGGTGGTTGATGGCTTACCCCCTTTCCAGCTGGCGACGACCGGCTTCCGCACCTCTGGTCTCCGGTTGGCCTCGTAGGTGTCTGCGATCTGCGCTGCTTTATTGGCATCAGGTGGCTCCCGATCCATCACGAACTGCCGTACCTCAGTCGGACACAGATGCAGGAACTGGTCTTTCACCATCAGGTCCTTTAGCTGCTCAAAGGTGGTCGCTGACAGTCCTTGGATCCACTGCTCAAAGTTGGTTCTGAGCCCGTCTACCACATCACGGTAGGTGTCCTGTGGTCGACGTTGGAGGGTTCTGAATTTTTTCCGGTAAACCTCCGGAGTCAGCTGGTACTTTTTTATCAGGGCCTGCTTGACGGCCTCATAGTCTCCATCCTGCTCTCGAGGGAGGGAAGCAAACACCTCCAAAGCTTTTCCTCGGAGCCCTGGAGTCAAATATCTTGCCCATTGGTCGATGGGCAGCTGATACTGCCTGCAGGCCTTTTCAAAGCCTCGCAGAAATGTGTCCAAGTCCCCATCCTTTTCCATCACAGGGAAGTGCTCAGGACGAGGTTTAAAGCAGCTGGCACTGTTGGACTCACGGGTCTGCGTAGAGTGCGACTCCTTCTGAATCCGGGCTAGCTCCAGCTGGTGTTGTCGGTCAGCTTGTCGCTCAGCAACCTCTCGGTCAGCTTGGGCTTGTCGCTCAGCAGCCTCTCGGTCAGCTTGGGCTTGTCGCTCAGCCCGCTCCTGGAATTTCAGGATCAGCTCCAGTCGTCCATCATGATTGTCTGTGGCGAGCTCCTCCAAGGCCATCTGCAGGTGGGGGTCCACACTACCCTGGTTGCGGGTATGGCTGGCAATCACCGGTTGGACCCCGGCAGCAGCGCCATCCGGGCCTTGGCTGGCCGCCCCCTCATCAGGGCTCTGCTGTCGGACGGGCTCTGCAGCATCTTGTAACAGTTCAGAAATCATTTGTTCTTTGCTTTTGCCGTGGGGGTCAATGCCTTTGATTATACATATTCCAGTAAGAGTGTCATTTTTCTGCTGGTGATACCAGGACTCCCCAACTACGACCATGATCACCAAAATAAAAATAGAAAAGAAAAAACGAAGAAGGGTAGGGGTAACTGCTACACACACAGTATTGTCTCAGATCTAATAAACACTGAGTTCGATCTTCAAAACTTTTGTGCAAGTTTTTAGTGAGAGGAATGATTGCTCAAACCAGATCACTAATGTCCTATGATCCCACCGCTTGCCACCAATTTGTCATGAAAACAACACCCACTCTTGGGTCAGACCTTGCAGCTCTCTGGCGCCCCCTTATCCTGCTGGTCAAACACGGTATTGACAGAGGATAAGCACGGGTGCCGCTGCTCTAATTTATGTCGACTATTGCGGCACGTGATGTAACAGGACGTATATATACCACCAGTTCCTTCCAGGAACGTATATATACCTCCGACCAGCCACCCTCAAACCACAATATCACATAAATACTGGTATACTGCCACCACCGATCGCTTAACAGGTGGATCGGGTACCTGGTAGGTAACGTGAATTAGCGAGTGAGGAACGTGTTTGCTCGACATAGGACAAGAAGAAAGAAACTGGTAAATAATTAATGATTTACTCCCAAAAGGTGGGCAGTGTTTACAAAAAATATACAAGATATTATAAAGGAGACAATTTACATGTATGCATAAACAGTTATTAAAATAAAAGGGATAAGTAATAGCAAAACCTGCTTCACAAGGTGATGGTCTCAGATTCTGTGGGGGGGATGGCTCCCCGGAAATTAGACTTGATTCCTTCACGCAGCGTGTAGTGCATGCGTCTGCGTCCCTGGTTGGAATGGCTTGAAAAATGGCCGATCTGGTTTTTAGCAAGCAGCCAAAACTCTGGGGAACACCCCTTATTTACCTTACAAGGGGGCTCGGCTTTGCGAGCCCACCCAGCTGCAGAAGACCTAAAAAATCCTTCAGATTCCATATCTTGGTGTGGGGGGGTCCCACATCCAAGAGGGAGACATCATCTTGACCGTCAGCAATATGTCGAGCAAACACGTTCCTCACTCGCTAATTCACGTTACCTACCAGGTACCCGATCCACCTGTTATGCGATCGGTGGTGGCAGTATAGCAGTATTTATGTGATATTGTGGTTTGAGGGTGGCTGGTCGGAGGTATATATACGTTCCTGGAAGGAACTGGTGGTATATATACGTCCTGTCACATCACGTGCCGCAATAGTCGACATAAATTAGAGCAGCTGCACCCGTGCTTATCCTCTGTCAATACCGTGTTTGACCAGCAGGATAAGGGGGCGCCAGAGAGCTGCAAGGTCTGACCCAAGAGTGGGTGTTGTTTTCATGACAACCAGATCGGCCATTTTTCAAGCCATTCCAACCAGGGACGCAGACGCATGCACTACACGCTGCGTGAAGAAATCAAGTCTAATTTCCGGGGAGCCGTCCCCCCCACAGAATCTGAGACCATCACCTTGTGAGGCAGGTTTTGCTATTACTTATCACTTTTATTTTAATAACTGTTTATGCATACATGCAAATTGTCTCCTTTATAATATCTTGTATATATTTTGTAAACACTGCCCCCCTTTTGGGAGTAAATCATTAATTATTTACCAGTTTCGTCCTTCTTGTCCTATGTCGAGCAAACACGTTCCTCACCCGCTAATTCACGTTACCTACCAGGTACCCGATCCACCTGTTAAGCGATCGGTGGTGGCAGTATACCAGTATTTATGTGATATTGTGGTTTGAGGGTGGCTGGTCGGAGGTATATATACGTTCCTGGAAGGAACTGGTGGTATATATACGTCCTGTCACATCACGTGCCACAATAGTCGACATAAATTAGAGCAGCTGCACCCGTGCTTATCCTCGGTCAATACCCTGTTTGACCAGCAGGATAAGGGGGCGCCAGAGAGCTGCAAGGTCTGACCCAAGTGGGTGTCGTTTTCATGACAGTAATGACTCTACATAATAGATCCCTCTGCGTGTAATGACTCTATATAATAGATCCCTCTGTGTGTAATGACTCTATAGAATAGATACCTCTGCGTGTAATGACTCTATATAATAGATCCCTCTGCGTGTCATGACTCTATAGAATAGATCCCTCTGTGTGTAATGACTCTAGAACCACTCTCCATAATCTTTGAAAATTCTTGGAGAACAGGAGAAGTCCCAGAAGACTGGAGAAGAGCAAATGTTGTTCCTATCTTCAAAAAGGGGAAGAAGGTGGACCCAGGGAACTATAGGCCGGTGAGTCTGACTTCTATACCAGGAAAGATCTTTGAACAAATTATTAAACAACATGTATGTAAGTACCTGGATAAGAATGAAGTGATTAACCAGAGTCAGCATGGGTTTGTAACTAACAAGTCATGTCAGACTAATTTCCTTCTATGACAGAATCACTGACTGGGTGGATCAGGGAAATGCTGTAGATATAGTATATCTTGACTTCAGCAAAGCATTTGACAAAGTATCTCACACCATCCTTATTGAAAAAATGACCAAGTATGCAATGGACCAGGCAACTGTTAGGTGGATTCATAACTGGCTTAGTGATCGGACTCAAAGGGTGGTTGTAAATGGCTTCACATCCAGCTGGATGAATGTCTCAAGTGGGGTACCACAGGGCTCCGTCCTGGGACCTGTATTGTTCAACATCTTTATCAATGATTTAGATGAAGGAATTGAGGGTAAACTGATTAAATTTGCTGATGACACAAAGCTAGGAGGGATAGCTAATACTAGAGAAGAGAGAGAGAGGATTCAAAAAGACCTAAATAAACTGGAGCAGTGGGCAGCAACCAACAGAATGGTTTTTAACAGGGAAAAATGCAAAGTACTACATCTGGGCAATAAAAATGAAAAAAGCATATACAGAATGGGAGGAATAGAGCTAAGCAACAGTACATGTGAAAAAGACTTAGGTATGCTAATAGATCATAGACTGAACATGAGTCAACAGTGTGATGCAGCAGCAAAAAAGGCAAATACAATTCTGGGATGTATTAACAGAAGCATACAGTCTAGATCACGTGAAGTCATTATCGGTCTTTACTCCTCTTTGGTCAGACCTCATCTGGAATACTGTGTACAGTTTTGGGCACCACATTTTAAAAAAGACATAGACAAACTGGAGCAAGTTCAGAGAAGAGCGACCAGAATGGTGACTGGTCTGCAAACCATGTCCTATGAGGAACGGTTGCAGGATTTGGGAATGTTTAGCTTGCAAAAAAGAAGACTGAGAGGAGACTTAATAGCTGTCTACAAATATGTCAAGGGCTGTCACATTGTAGAAGGATCATCTTTATTCTCATTTGCACAAGGAAAGACTAGAAGCAATGGGATGAAACTAAATGGGAGGAGACACAGATTAGATATTAGAAAAAACTTTTTGACAGTTAGGGTGATTAATGAGTGGAACAGGCTGCCACGAGAGGTGGTGAGTTCCCCTTCAATGGACGTCTTCAAACAGAGGCTGGACAGACATCTGTCTGAGATGATCTAGTGAATCCTGCTTTGAGCAGGGGGTTGGACCAGATGACCCAGGAGGTCCCCTCCAACTCTACCATTCTATGATTCTATGATTCTATATAATAGATCCCTCTGCGTGTCATGACTCTATATAATAGATCCCTCTGCGTGTAATGACTCTATATAATAGATCGCTCTGCGTGTCATGACTCTATATAATAGATCCCTCTGCGTGTAATGACTCCATATAATAGATCGCTCTGTGTGTAATGACTCTATATAATAGATCCCTCTGTGTGTAATGACTCTATATAATAGATCCCTCTGTGTGTAATGACTCTACATAATAGATCCCTCTGTGTGTAATGACTCTATATAATAGATCCCTCTGTGTGTAATGACTCTATATAATAGATCGCTCTGTGTGTAATGACTCTATAATAATAGATCCCTCTGTGTGTAATGACTCTATATAATAGATCCCTCTGCGTGTAATGACTCTATATAATAGATCCCTCTGTGTGTAATGACTCTATAGATTAGATCCCTCTGCTTGTAATGACTCTATAAAATAGATCCCTCTGTGTGTAATGACTCTATATAATAGATCACTCTGTGTGTAATGACTCTATATAATAGATCCATCTGTGTGTAATGACTCTATATAATAGATCCCTCTGTGTGTAATGACTCTATATAACAGATCCCTCTGTGTGTAATGACTCTATATAATAGATCCCTCTGTGTGTAATGACTCTATATAACAGATCACTCTGTGTGTAATGACTCTATATAATAGATCCTTCTGCGTGTAATGACTCTATAGAATAGATCCCTCTGTGTGTAATGACTCTATATAATAGATCCCTCTGCGTGAAATGACTCTATAGAATAGATCCCTCTGTGTGTAATGACTCTATAAAATAGATCCCTCTGCGTGTCATGACTCTATATAATAGATCCCTCTGCGTGTAATGACTCTATATAATAGATCCCTCTGCGTGTCATGACTCTATATAATAGATCCCTCTGCGTGTAATGACTCCATATAATAGATCCCTCTGTGTGTAATGACTCTATATAATAGATCCCTCTGTGTGTAATGACTCTATATAATAGATCCCTCTGCGTGTCATGACTCTATATAATAGATCCCTCTGCGTGTCATGACTCTATATAATAGATCCCTCTGCGTGTAATGACTCTATATAATAGATCGCTCTGCGTGTCATGACTCTATATAATAGATCCCTCTGCGTGTAATGACTCCATATAATAGATCGCTCTGTGTGTAATGACTCTATATAATAGATCCCTCTGTGTGTAATGACTCTATATAATAGATCCCTCTGTGTGTAATGACTCTACATAATAGATCCCTCTGTGTGTAATGACTCTATATAATAGATCCCTCTGTGTGTAATGACTCTATATAATAGATCGCTCTGTGTGTAATGACTCTATAATAATAGATCCCTCTGTGTGTAATGACTCTATATAATAGATCCCTCTGCGTGTAATGACTCTATATAATAGATCCCTCTGTGTGTAATGACTCTATAGATTAGATCCCTCTGCTTGTAATGACTCTATAAAATAGATCCCTCTGTGTGTAATGACTCTATATAATAGATCACTCTGTGTGTAATGACTCTATATAATAGATCCATCTGTGTGTAATGACTCTATATAATAGATCCCTCTGTGTGTAATGACTCTATATAACAGATCCCTCTGTGTGTAATGACTCTATATAATAGATCCCTCTGTGTGTAATGACTCTATATAACAGATCACTCTGTGTGTAATGACTCTATATAATAGATCCTTCTGCGTGTAATGACTCTATAGAATAGATCCCTCTGTGTGTAATGACTCTATATAATAGATCCCTCTGCGTGTAATGACTCTATAGAATAGATCCCTCTGTGTGTAATGACTCTATAAAATAGATCCCTCTGCGTGTCATGACTCTATATAATAGATCCCTCTGCGTCTAATGACTCTATATAATAGATCCCTCTGCGTGTCATGACTCTATATAATAGATCCCTCTGCGTGTAATGACTCCATATAATAGATCCCTCTGTGTGTAATGACTCTATATAATAGATCCCTCTGTGTGTAATGACTCTATATAATAGATACCTCTGTGTGTAATGACTCTACATAATAGATCCCTCTGTGTGTAATGACTCTATATAATAGATCCCTCTGTGTGTAATGACTCTATATAATAGATCGCTCTGTGTGTATTGACTCTATAATAATAGATCCCTCTGTGTGTAATGACTCTATATAATAGATCCCTCTGCGTGTAATGACTCTATATAATAGATCCCTCTGTGTGTAATGACTCTATAGATTAGATCCCTCTGCTTGTAATGACTCTATAAAAATAGATCCCTCTGTGTGTAATGACTCTATATAATAGATCACTCTGTGTGTAATGACTCTATATAATAGATCCATCTGTGTGTAATGACTCTATATAATAGATCCCTCTGTGTGTAAAAACTCTATATAACAGATCCCTCTGTGTGTAATGACTCTATATAATAGATCCCTCTGTGTGTAATGACTCTATATAACAGATCACTCTGTGTGTAATGACTCTATATAATAGATCCCTCTGCGTGTAATGACTCTATAGAATAGATCCTTCTGTGTGTAATGACTCTATATAATAGATCCCTCTGCGTGTAATGACTCTATAGAATAGATCCCTCTGTGTGTAATGACTCTATATAATAGATCCCTCTGTGTGTAATGACTCTATATAATAGATCCCTCTGTGTGTAATGACTCTATATAATAGATCCCTCTGAGTGTAATGACTCTATATAATAGATCCCTCTGTGTGTAATGACTCTATATAATAGATCCCTCTGTGTGTAATGACTCTATATAACAGATCCCTCTGTGTGTAATGACTCTATATAATAGATCCCTCTGTGTGCAATGACTCTATATAACAGATCACTCTGTGTGTAATGACTCTATATAACAGATCCCTCTGCGTGTAATGACTCTATATAATAGATCCCTCTGTGTGTAATGACTCTACAGAATAGATCCCTCTGTGTGTAATGACTCTATATAATAGATCCCTCTGTGTGTAATGACTCTATATAATAGATCCCTCTGTGTGTAATGACTCTACACCCACTCTTGGGTCAGACCTTGCAGCTCTCTGGCGCCCCCTTATCCTGCTGGTCAAACACGGTATTGACAGAGGATAAGCACGGGTGCAGCTGCTCTAATTTATGTCGACTATTGCGGCACGTGATGTGACAGGACGTATATATACCACCAGTTCCTTCCAGGAACGTATATATACCTCCGACCAGCCACCCTCAAACCACAATATCACATAAATACTGGTATACTGCCACCACCGATCGCTTAACAGGTGGATCGGGTACCTGGTAGGTAACGTGAATTAGCGAGTGAGGAACGTGTTTGCTCGACATAGGACAAGAAGAAAGAAACTGGTAAATAATTAATGATTTACTCCCAAAAGGTGGGCAGTGTTTACAAAATATATACAAGATATTATAAAGGAGACAATTTACATGTATGCATAAACAGTTATTAAAATAAAAGGGATAAGTAATAGCAAAACCTGCTTCACAAGGTGATGGTCTCAGATTCTGTGGGGGGGATGGCTCCCCGGAAATTAGACTTGATTCCTTCACGCAGCGTGTAGTGCATGCGTCTGCGTCCCTGGTTGGAATGGCTTGAAAAATGGCCGATCTGGTTTTTAGCAAGCAGCCAAAACTCTGGGGAACACCCCTTATTTACCTTACAAGGGGGCTCGGCTTTGCGAGCCCACCCAGCTGCAGAAGACCTAAAAAATCCTTCAGATTCCATATCTTGGTGTGGGGGGGTCCCACATCCAAGAGGGAGACATCATCTTGACCGTCACCAATATTCATGAAGATAGATATTAAATATGAAACCTCTATGACGCTCAGAATCTCTGAATCCATTATCTCAGTTCCCGGTCATTCCTCAGTTGTGCAAGTTATACTATTGTAATGGGAAAAAGGTGAGCATTCAAAAAACGTGGTTCCGATGTTTCTGTCAGACCTGTGCGTGATTAAAATTGGCATAAAACGTTTGTACAATTAAACAATGGGATTTTTTTGGAGGGATTTTCCGGTTTGTACCAGCGCTTGCCTTGGACTGAGGTTTTATGGCGGGTCATAAAAATTCCTGGTTTGGGGAAAAGCAAAAGTGAGTTCTATGTCTTCACTTACAAACAGATAGGGGGTGGGTTTTTTTTTCCTTTTTTAAAACATCTCTCATTTTTAAAAACTCGGGCAAAAATACCTTTTGCCTGACACCTCCCCCTTTTTGACTGCGCTATGGAGGTAGGACCTTCTGGTACTCCTCCAAGCGTATGTCTGGAGGCTCCCCTCGCCGGGACAACCCATCGGCATTGCCATGCTCGCTGCCCTTTCGGTGTTGAACGGTAAAGTCGTACTGCTGGAGGGTGAGGCTCCAGCGTAACAACCTTCCGTTGGCACCTGACATGGTGTGCAGCCAACTCAGGGGGTTGTGGTCAGTCACGACAGTGAAGGGGCGCCCGTACAAGTAAGGCTGTAAGCGGTTGAGGGCCCATACAATGGCCAGGCACTCCTTCTCTATGGTGGAATAGGCCACTTCCCTCGGCAGCAGTTTCCGGCTTAGGTACAACACGGGGTGTTCTTGGTTCCCCGAGTCGACCTGGCTGAGTACAGCACCGAGGCCAAACTCACTGGCGTCGGTCTGTACTAAGAGTGGCCGTGTGCCGTCGACCGCCTTTAGTACAGGAGAGCTGCTCAGGGCAGTCTTCAAAGCCCTAAAGGCCACCTCGCATTCATCCGTCCATTTGACGGAATGGGGTAGGCTCTTCCTGGTGAGGTCTGTCAAGGGCTTCGCAAGGCTACTATAGTCCTGCACAAAGCGTCTATAGTACCCTGCGGTGCCCAAGAAGGACTGCACCTGCTTCTTGGTCCTGGGGGTGGGCCAGGACACGATAGCGTCCACCTTCCCAGGCTCTGGCTTCAGAGTACCCCCACCTACCCGGTGCCCCAGGTAGTGGACCTCGTTCATGCCCATCTGGCACTTTCCCGGCTTGATGGTCAAGCCCGCCTGGTGAATGCGCCCGAGCACCTGCTGCAGATGCTCGAGGTGATCCTCCCAGGTGGGACTGAAGATGGCAATGTCATCCAGGTACGCTACTGCGTACCTCTCCAGTCCCTGGAGCAGGTGGTTGACCATTCGCTGGAACGTGGCAGGGGCATTTTTCATGCCGAAGGGCATGACCGTGGATTCATACAATCCGAAGGGGGTGATAAAGGCGGACTTCTCCTGGGCCCCGGGGCTCAAGGGAATCTGCCAATATCCCCGACTCAAATCCATAATGGAGAGATAGCTCGCGCTGGCTAACCGCTCCAGCAGCTCCTCAATGCGTGGCATTGGTTGTGCGTCAGAGGCGGTGATAGCGTTGAGCCCCCTGTAGTCCACACAGAACCGGGTGGTCCGGTCCTTCTTAGGCACCAGGACTACAGGTGAGGCCCACACGCTCTTGGACCGCTTAATCACCCCCAACTGCAGCATCTCCTCGACCTCCTGGCGCATGACATGCTGCACCTCGTCGGAGATTCGATAGGCTGTCCGCCGGAGTGGGGCATGATTCCCGGTGTCCACTTCATGGACCGCCACTTCAGTCCTGCCAGGCAGGTTGGTGAACACTGCTTGGAAGGGTTTCAGCACTGCTTGCATCTGAGACCTCTGGTCTGCGGATAGCAAGTCGCTTAGCTCTACATCCTCTAGGGACCCGCTGGCCTTCGCTTGGGCGAGCATGTCCAAGAGGGGGTCATCCTCCCCATCCTCGGGCAGGTTGCAGACCGGTAGGACGCAGGTTCCACGTTCTTGATGAGCCTTCATCATATTAACGTGAAACGCCTTCCGCCTACCCCGCTCGTGGTCAAGTGTGATCACGTAGGTGACCGGGTTGAGCTGTTGGTGAATGACGTACGGGCCTTCCCAGGCCGCCTGAAGCTTGTTCTTTGGTACGGGGACCAGCACCCACACCTTCTGACCCACCTGGTAGGTCCGTTCTCGGGCGTTCTGGTCGTACCAATGCGTCTGGTCAGCCTGGGCTTGCGCCATGTTGTCATGCACCAACTGCGTCAAGGTCTGCATCTTGTCACGGAAGCGCATGACATACTCCACGATGGACACTCCTGGGGAGCTCGGCTCTTCTTCCCAGAATTCCCTTATCAACCCAAGGGGTCCTCGGACACGCCTGCCATACAGGAGCTCAAAGGGGGAAAACCCCGTCGAGGCCTGTGGAACCTCTCTGTAAGCAAATAGCAGGTGTGGGAGGTAACGCTGACATGTCGCGACCCTGGGTCTCAACCAGCATTTTTAACATCTGTTTGAGGGTACCGTTGAATCGCTCACACAAACCATTGGTCTGTGGGTGATACGCACTCGATACCAGATGCTGCACCTGCATTTTCTTACATAGGGCCTCCATTAAGCGTGACATGAACTGAGTCCCCTGGTTGGTAAGCATCTCCCTGGGAAATCCTACTCGCGAAAAGATGGCCAAGAGGGCGTCCGCCACCTTATCCGCCCTAATTGAGGACAGGGCTACTGCCTCCGGATACCGGGTAGCATAGTCTACCACGGTAAGGATGAATCGTTTTCCAGAGCTGCTGGGTATGGCCAGTGGTCCCACAATGTCCACAGCAATCCTCTGGAAAGGCTCCTCTATCACTGGCAAAGAGATCAGGGGGGCTTTGGGGGCCGGCCCTGACTTTCCCACTCTTTGACACGTGGTACAGGATCGACAGTAGTTCACCACATCTGTCCTCATTTTGGGCCAATAAAAGTGATGAGACAGCCGGGCCTTGGTTTTGCTGACCCCCAAGTGTCCAGCGAGTGGAATTTCATGGGCGATCCGCAACAACTCATCCCTGAATTGGTAGGGGACGACCAGCTGTCTTTCCCTCAGCCACTCCTGTTGGGGCGTACAGGGAACTGTCTCCCGGTACAACCTCCCTTGGTCCCAGAATACCCTCTCCTTATCCGACTCGGAGGTGGGTTTCTCCGCGAGGCTCCTTAACGTCTCCAGGCTAGCATCTGAGTGCAGAGCTGCCTGAAACTCCTGGCTGGAGGAAGCCAGAAGTGAGGTTAAGGCCACGTCCTCACTGGGACCCTCTGGGCCCGGCTCTGGGTCCATACCTGATTCAGTTATTCCTCTGTTCGAGGAGGGTCCAGAAGGCAGGGCGTTACTTGCATTCTGGGCACTCTGACTGCGGGTAACAGCGGCTATATAGGCCGTCTCCCCGGGGAATAACCCCGTCTCATTAGCCGGCGAGGCCATGAGAACTACTTCTCCATCATCCTCCATTACCTCAGGCACAGTGCTACGTATGGGGCAGCGACTATCAGCCAGGTCACAATCTGTTGTGACACTGGTCACTGGCACAGCCCCACCTGCGCCATGGTCCTCGTGCCTCTCCCCATTACCCTTGGCACTGACCTTTGCTCCTGCTAGGGGATCCTCAGCAACATCACCCCGCAGAGTGACATGGCTGAGTTCTCCTGCACCTTCCAATACAACAACATCATCATCATCATCATCATCATCATCAGGTAAAGCATTGACATTCACATTATCAGCATTAACCTTACCAACCGTATCAGATCGGGGAGGGGTGTCAGGGACATAATAAGCAAGCATCCTCCCCAAATCAGTTCCCAACAAAACATTTGCAGGTAGGTTTTTGGATACTCCCACTTCCTTCACCCCACTTCCTGCACCCCAATCAATAAAAACCCGGGCCATGGGCAAGGGGCATCGGACGCCCCCAATCCCAGTGACAGTCAGGGTCTTTCCTGGAATAAGCGCTTCAGGGGACACCAGTTCGGGTCGGATGAGGGTTCGTTCGGCCCCAGTGTCCTTGAGGCCTACAGTGAGAGTGTCCCCCACCCTGACAGACCGAAAGTTTTCACAGGGCCTCCAAACCGGCCCACCCACCAAAAGAACTGAGGCATTAGGCCCTGGGGCCTTGGATGGGGGGTTCATCCTCTGCTTCTCTGGGCAAGTGGCGCTGAGATGACCAGTCTGGTTGCAGGAATAACACCCTCGGGCATCGGATGCAGGCAGGGCCTTGGCAATGGGAAAAAGGCCTCCGGAAGGTCGACTGGCAGGGGCAGGGATGGTGGTTGATGGCTTACCCCCTTTCCAGCTGGCGACGACCGGCTTCCGCACCTCTGGTCTCCGGTTGGCCTCGTAGGTGTCTGCGATCTGCGCTGCTTTATTGGCATCAGGTGGCTCCCGATCCATCACGAACTGCCGTACCTCAGTCGGACACAGATGCAGGAACTGGTCTTTCACCATCAGGTCCTTTAGCTGCTCAAAGGTGGTCGCTGACAGTCCTTGGATCCACTGCTCAAAGTTGGTTCTGAGCCCGTCTACCACATCACGGTAGGTGTCCTGTGGTCCACGTTGGAGGGTTCTGAATTTTTTCCGGTAAACCTCCGGAGTCAGCTGGTACTTTTTTATCAGGGCCTGCTTGACGGCCTCATAGTCTCCATCCTGCTCTCGAGGGAGGGAAGCAAACACCTCCAAAGCTTTTCCTCAGAGCCCTGGAGTCAAATATCTTGCCCATTGGTCGATGGGCAGCTGATACTGCCTGCAGGCCTTTTCAAGGCCTCGCAGAAATGTGTCCAAGTCCCCATCCTTTTCCATCACAGGGAAGTGCTCAGGACGAGGTTTAAAGCAGCTGGCACTGTTGGACTCACGGGTCTGCGTAGAGGGCGACTCCTTCTGAATCCGGGCTAGCTCCAGCTGGTGTTGTCGGTCAGCTTGTCGCTCAGCAGCCTCTCGGTCAGCTTGGGCTTGTCGCTCAGCCCGCTCCTGGAATTTCAGGATCAGCTCCAGTCGTCCATCATGATTGTCTGTGGCGAGCTCCTCCAAGGCCATCTGCAGGTGGGGGTCCACACTACCCTGGTTGCGGGTATGGCTGGCAATCACCGGTTGGACCCCGGCAGCAGCGCCATCCGGGCCTTGGCTGGCCGCCCCCTCATCAGGGCTCTGCTGTCGGACGGGCTCTGCAGCATCTTGTAACAGTTCAGAAATCATTTGTTCTTTGCTTTTGCCGTGGGGGTCAATGCCTTTGATTATACATATTCCAGTAAGAGTGTCCTTTTTCTGCTGGTGATACCAGGACTCCCCAACTACGACCATGATCACCAAAATAAAAATAGAAAAGAAAAATCGAAGAAGGGTAGGGGTAACTGCTACACACACAGTATTGTCTCAGATCTAATAAACACTGAGTTCGATCTTCAAAACTTTTGTGCAAGTTTTTAGTGAGAGGAATGATTGCTCAAACCAGATCACTAATGTCCTATGATCCCACCGCTGCCACCAATTTGTCATGAAAACAACACCCACTCTTGGGTCAGACCTTGCAGCTCTCTGGCGCTCCCTTATCCTGCTGGTCAAACACGGTATTGACAGAGGATAAGCACGGGTGCAGCTGCTCTAATTTATGTCGACTATTGCGGCACGTGATGTGACAGGACGTATATATACCACCAGTTCCTTCCAGGAACGTATATATACCTCCGACCAGCCACCCTCAAACCACAATATCACATAAATACTGGTATACTGCCACCACCGATCGCTTAACAGGTGGATCGGGTACCTGGTAGGTAACGTGAATTAGCGAGTGAGGAACGTGTTTGCTCGACATAGGACAAGAAGAACGAAACTGGTAAATAATAATGATTTACTCCCAAAAGGGGGGCAGTGTTTACAAAATATATACAAGATATTATAAAGGAGACAATTTACATGTATGCATCAACAGTTATTAAAATAAAAGGGATAAGTAATAGCAAAACCTGCTTCACAAGGTGATGGTCTCAGATTCTGTGGGGGGGACGGCTCCCCGGAAATTAGACTTGATTCCTTCACGCAGCGTGTAGTGCATGCGTCTGCGTCCCTGGTTGGAATGGCTTGAAAAATGGCCGATCTGGTTTTTAGCAAGCAGCCAAAACTCTGGGGAACACCCCTTATTTACCTTACAAGGGGGCTCGGCTTTGCGAGCCCACCCAGCTGCAGAAGACCTAAAAAATCCTTCAGATTCCATATCTTGGTGTGGGGGGGTCCCACATCCAAGAGGGAGACATCATCTTGACCGTCACCAATATTCATGAAGATAGATATTAAATATGAAACCTCTATGACGCTCAGAATCTCAGAATCCATTATCTCAGTTCCCGGTCATTCCTCAGTTATGCAAGTTATACTATTGTAATGGGAAAAAGGTGAGCATTCAAAAAACGTGGTTCCGATGTTTCTGTCAGACCTGTGCGTGATTAAAATTGGCATAAAACGTTTGTACAATTAAACAATGGGATTTTTTGGAGGGATTTTCCGGTTTGTTCCAGTGCTTGCCCTGGACTGAGGTTTTATGGCGGGTCATAAAAATTCCTGGTTTGGGGAAAAGCAAAAGTGAGTTCTATGTCTTCTCTTACAAACAGATAGGGGGTGGGTTTTTTTTTCCTTTTTTAAAACATCTCTCATTTTTAAAAACTCGGGCAAAAATACCTTTTGCCTGACAACTCTATATAATAGATCCCTTTGTGTGTAATGACTCTATATAATAGATCGCTCTGCATGTAATGACTCTATATAATAGATCCCTCTGTGTGTAATCACTCTATATAATAGATCCCTCTGTGTGTAATGACTCTATATAATAGATCCCTCTGTGTGTAATGACTCTATATAATAGATCCCTCTGTGTGTAATCACTCTATATAATAGATCCCTCTGTGTGTAATCACTCTATATAATAGATCCCTCTGTGTGTAATGACTCTATATAATAGATCCCTCTGTGTGTAATGACTCTATATAATAGATCCCTCTGTGTGTAATCACTCTATATAATAGATCCCTCTGTGTGTAATGACTCTATATAATAGATCCCTCTGTGTGTAATCACTCTATATAATAGATCCCTCTGCGTGTAATCACTCTATATAATAGATCCCTCTGTGTGTAATGACTCTATATAATAGATCCCTCTGTGTGTAATGACTCTATATAATAGATCCCTCTTTGTGTAATGACTCTATATAATAGATCGCTGTGTGCAATAACTCTATATAATAGATCCCTCTGTGTGTAATGACTCTATATACAGTGCCTACAAGTAGTATTCAACCCCCTGCAGATTTAGCTGGTTTGATAAGATGCAACTAAGTTAGAGCCTTCAAACTGCAAACGAGAGTAGGTTTTATGAACAGAAGCATAAATCTTACAAACCAAAAAGTTATGTTGCTCAGTTGAATTTTATTAAATTTTAAACATAAAAGTGTGGGTCAATTATTATACAACCCCTATGTTTAATATTTTGTGGAATAACCCTTGTTTGCAATTACAGCTAATAATCGTCTTCTATAAGACCTGATCAGGCCAGCACAGGTCTGTGGAGTTATCTTGGCCCACTCCTCCATGCAGATCTTCTCCAAGTTATCTAGGTTCTTTGGGTGTCTCATGTGGACTTTATTCTTGAGCTCCTTCCACAAGTTTTCAATTGGGTTAAGGTCAGGAGACTGACTAGGCCACTCCAACACCTTGACTTTTTCCCTCTTGAACCAGGCCTTGGTTTTCTTGGCTGTGTGCTTTGGGCCGTTGTCTTGTTGGAAGATGAAATTACGACCCATCTTAAGATCCTTGATGGAGGAGCGGAGGTTCTTGGCCAAAATCTCCAGGTAGGCCGTGCTATCCATCTTCCCATGGATGCGGACCAGATGGCCAGGCCCCTTGGCAGAGAAACAGCCCCACAGCATGATGCTGCCACCACCATGCTTGACTGTAGGGATGGTATTCTTGGGGTCGTATGCAGTGCCATCCAGTCTCCAAACGTCACGTGTGTGGTTGGCACCAAAAATCTCGATCTTGGTCTCATCAGACCATAGAACCTTGAACCAGTCTGTCTCAGAGTCCTCCAAGTGATCATCAGCAAACTGTAGACGAGCCTTGACATGACGCTTTGAAAGTAAAGGTACCTTACGGGCTCGTCTGGAACGGAGACCATTGCGGTGGAGTACGTTACTTATGGTATTGACTGAAACCAATGTCCCCACTGCCATGAGATCTTCCCGGAGCTCCTTCCTTGTTGTCCTTGGGTTAGCCTTGACTCTTCGGACAAGCCTGGCCTCGGCACGGGAGGACACTTTCAAAGGCTGTCCTGGCCGTGGAAGGCTAACAGTAGTTCCATAAGCCTTCCACTTACGGATGATGCTCCCAACAGTGGAGACAGGTAGGCCCAACTCCTTGGAAAGGGTTTTGTACCCCTTGCCAGCCTTGTGACCCTCCACGATCTTGTCTCTGATGGCCTTGGAATGCTCCTTTGTCTTTCCCATGTTGACCATGTCTGAGTGCTGTTCACAAGTTTGGGGAGGGTCTTAAATAGTCAGAAAAGGCTGGCAAAAGAGATCTTTAATCCACACATGTGAAGCTCATTATTCTTGGTGCCTGAACTACTTCTTAATACTTTAGGGGGACCAAACAGAATTCTTGTGGTTTGAGGAGTTGAATAATAAATGACACTCTGAATTAACTTTTAACGTTTTAAAAAAAAACAAAAAAAAAAAACAAAAACAAAATTTGCTGCAGTGCATTTCCCACTTCCAGGCTGATCTACAGTACAAATGTCACAATGCCAAGTTAATTCCGCATGTGTCAACCAGCTAAATCTGCAGGGGGTTGAATACTACTTGTAGGCACTGTAATAGATCCCTCTGCGTGTAATGACTCTATAGAATAGATCCCTCTGTGTGTAATGACTCTATATAATAGATCCCTCTGTGTAATGACTCTATATAATAGATCCCTCTGTGTGTAATGACTCTATATAATAGATCCCTCTGTGTGTAATGACTCTATAGAATAGATCCCTCTGTGTGTAATGACTCTATATAATAGATCCCTCTGTGCGTAATGACTCTATTTAATAGATACCTCTGTGCGTAATGACTCTATTTAATAGATACCTCTGTGCGTAATGACTCTATATAATAGATCCCTCTGTGCGTAATGACTCTATATAATAGATCCCTCTGTGTGTAATGACTATATAATAGATCACTCTGTGTGTAATGACTCTATATAATAGATCCCTCTGTGTGTAATGACTCTATATAATAGATCACTCTGTGTGTAATGACTCTATGGAATAGATCCCTCTGTGTGTAATGACTCTATAGAATAGATCCCTCTGTGTGTAATGACTCTATATAATAGATCACTCTGTGTGTAATGACTCTATAGAATAGATCCCTCTGTGGGTAATAACTCTATAGATTAGATCCCTGTGTGTAATGACTCTATAGAATAGATCCCTCTGCGTGTTATGACTGTATAGAATAGATCCCTCTGCGTGTAATGACTCTATAGAATAGATCCCTCTGCGTGTAATCACTCTATATAATAGATCGCTCTGTGTGTAATGACTCTATATAATAGATCGCTCTGTGTGTAATGACTCTATATAATAGATCGCTCTGCGTGTAATGACTCTATATAATAGATCCCTCTGCGTATAATGACTCTATATAATAGATTCCTGTGTGTAATGACTCTATATAATAGATCCCTCTGCGTGTAATGACTCTATATAATAGATCCCGTCAGGAACGGCACCGGCAGGATCACACAGTATCCCACCGCTGCCACCAATTTGTCTGGAAAAAGCCGGCCGGTGGGTGCAGCTCTCTGGCGCCCCCTTGCCTCTCAGGTCAGTCAAGGTACTGCACCTAGAGTAAGTAGTGCCAGGAAGCTGCTACCAGCGGGGGAAAACACGGTGGTGTGTTGTCCCTTACACGTCACCAATCCGTGACGCCACAATACAGGCACAACTCTCTGGCGCCCCCTCACCTCTCAGATTAGTCAAGGTACTGCACCTAGAACGAGTGGTCGCCGGAGAGGCCGTCCTGTAGCCCACTGGGTATTTTAGGCCCTCTGCAGTGAGGGCAGTATATATAGATTTCCCTAGCTGCGCCAGTAATATATATTCACACCTCCGACCGTCACTGCCAGCCTTCCTCAAATCCCCCAGATGGTATGCTGCCACCAGTTCTGGTTTGATACAGCCCGGTATTAATGGACTTGTATCGGGTCAGGAACCAACCCGGTAGCGTTTATGGCTTCAGGGAGGAAAACGATTACAGAACAAAAGAAACAGAACTATTAAATTTTATATTTAATCCAAAAGGGAGGCAGTGTTTAGGAAAAATATATACAAGGATGTTACAAAGGGGACATTAAAATACATAAACAGTTACATAAAATAAACAGGGTAAAGAGTGAAAATTACTTACACTACACAATCGCAGAGACGATTCAATATAGTGGGAGGGGGGTTCTCCAGATTATGCTGTTATTGAACAGGACCCTTTGCGTATAATTCGTATTCCCCCTAGCAATGAGTGCCCCTGTCTTCTCCATAGACTCTTTTATTCCTAAGGGAGATCTGGCCACACGCCCCTTGTGGTGACATCATGTGGGCCGGTCTCCAGCCTGTACATTTTTATTAGAAAATGCTAGCTTCTGCGATAACTCATCGCTCGTTGATCGCAGAAGCTCGCAAACTACGCCATATTTTCCCTCACGATTTTATCTTTCTTTTGATATCACGCATCCCACAGCTGCAGTCTACTATTCGGGTGTTTTTGCGCTGCAGCTCCCTGATTGTGGTTAAAGCCGTGGAAAAATACCTGCATATTCTGGGGCTGATTTGGTCACTACCCATTTGGGTCTCGTTATTGTCGGACCTATGGAACTCATATTATTTCATAACTAATATCGGAGTCAGTGAGTCTGCAAATTCCCCTTTGAAGCTCGGGGAAGACCCTTCACAGTTACACACAAATTAGGGAAGCCTGCATTTTAAGTACCTCCTGCGTCTTTCAGGGACAAGAGGCCTGCTTCCTAACGAAGTTTTCACACTTCTTCCCTGGCCGTGTGTGAATAACTATTTATCAGTCGTGCGTTAATTGGGGCTTTTGTGCTGAGCAGAAAGGGAATAAGGGAGGGGGGTGAACATCTGTGTCACGCAGGTGGAAGGACATTTCCCTGATATTAATATTTTCTAATTTTCCTGACATCTCCCCCTCTTTGAGGTGGCATAAGGGGTGATTTACAGATCACCCGTTGAGCCCACCTCCTGGCCCACCCTTCCTGCTGATCCGACAAGCTGCGGATCCACTTGCTCACCAACCTGAGGGTCCAGCTTTCCGATCACCCTGACCGGTTTGGGATACATTTTCCCACACCTCTGACAGGCTATGGGTACCTTCCTCCCATACTCCTGACAGACAGGGGAACACACTATCCTGTTACCTCGCCTGGTTATGTGGCCTACCTTTTTACCTGTCATCTTCTTTACCTTGGGAGCTGTGCTCTCTAAGGGGGAGCTATGACCGATCATGTCACAGTCCGTCGTGACACTGGTCGTCGGCACGGGACCACTTTCCCTATGATCCCCGTGTTTCTCCCCATCCTTCCACATCACCTCTGGAGACATGCTAGTCATGGGGCAGCTACCACCGACCATGTTACCATCTGGTGTGACACTGGTCACCTGCACGGGACCACCTGCTTCCTGGTGTCCGTGCCTGCTCCCCTTGCCACTAGCACTTATGCTGGCTCGTTTTAGGGGATCCTCAGCAGCATCACCCCGCGGGGTGAGGTGGCTGAGTTCCCCTTTATCACAACACACACTTTTATTAGACATCACATTGACATTACTGACAGTTGTATTACATGACATATCAGAACTGGGAGGGTTGTCAGGGATGTATCGGGCAACCAGCCGTCCCAGATCAGTTCCCAATAGCACATTAGTGGGGAGATTCTCCGACACCCCCACTTCCCTTAACCCCCTCCCCGCACCCCAGTCCAGGAAAACTCGGGCCATCGGTATGGGACGGCGGACACCCCCAAACCCGGTGACAGTCAGGGTCTTCCCAGCAATGAGTTCCTCTGGTAACACAAACTCAGGGCGGATCAGGGTGCGTTCTGCGCCAGTGTCCTTAAGGCCGACAGTGACTGTGTTTCCCACGGTAACGGGTTGTAAGTTCTCCTGGGCCCGGCCAACCGCCCCACCCACAAAAAGATTGGCTGCAGTAGGCCCTGGGGCCTCAGGTGTGGGGTTCATCTTCTGCCTCTCCGGGCAGAAAAGGCTGATGTGACCCGTTTGGTCACAAGTATAGCACTTACGGGAGTCAAATGCAGTCCAGGTGCTGGAAGATGGGGCAGGACCTGCTGAGGGCCGGCTGGCTGGAACACTGGGGGCAGTTGTAGGCTTAACCCCTTTCCAGCTGGCAGTGGCTGACTTCCGCACCTCTGGTGTACTGTTGGCCTCATAGGTATCCGCTATCTGGGCTGCTTTGGCGGCTTCTTTCGGCTCCCGGTCAAGCACAAATTGTCTCACTTCCACTGGGCAAAGACGGAAAAACTGGTCCTTCACCATCAGATCCTTCAGGTCCTCGAAGGTGGTGACTGCCAGTCCTCGGATCCACTGCTCAAAGTTGGTTCTGAGCCCGTCTACCACATCGCTATAGGTGTCATGTGGTCCACGTTGGAGGGCTCTGAACTTTTTCCGGTAAACCTCCGGAGTCAGCTGGTACTTTTTTATCAGGGCCTGCTTGACGGCCTCATAGTCTCCATCTTGCTCTCGAGGGAGGGAAGCGAACACCTCCAAGGCTTTTCCTCGGAGCCCTGGAGTTAAATATTTTGCCCACTGGTCGGTGGGCAGCTGATACTGCCTGCAGGCCTTTTCAAAGCCTCGCAGAAATGTGTCCAAGTCCCCATCCTTTTCCATCACAGGGAAGTGCTCAGGACGGGGTTTAAAGCAGCTGGCACCGTTGGACTCAGGGGTCTGCGTAGAGGGCGACTCCTTCTGAATCCGGGCTAGCTCCAGCTGGAGTTTTCGGTCAGCTTGGGCCTGGCGCTCCTCTCGGTCAGCTTGGGCCTGTTGCTCTGCTCGCTCCTGGAATTTCAGGATCAGCTGCAGTCGTCCGTCACGATCGTCTGCGGCGAGCTGCTCCAAGGCCATCTGCAGGTGGGGGTCCACACTACCCTGGTTGCGGGTATGGCTGGCAATCACAGGTGGGGCCCCTGCAGCAGCGCCATCCGGGCCTTGGCTGGCCGCCCCCTCATCAGGGCTCTGCTGCCGGACGGGCTCTGCAGCACCTTGTAACAGTTCAGCAATCATTTGGGCCTTGTTTTTGCCCGTGGGGTCAATCTGCCTCAGCTCACAGAGGGCGATGAGAGTGGGCTTCATCTGCTGGTGATACCAGGGCTCTCCACGTGTAGCCATTATTGCCAAATAAAAGATAGGATAGAAAAACAAGAGAAGGGAGGGGATGCAACTGCTACATGTATAGTAATGTCCCAGATAAAAAATATTAAAACACTGAGTCTGATTTCTTAAAACGCTGCACAGAATTCTCGCAAGAATCGTGCAAGTTTTCAGTGACAGGAATGATTGCTCAATCCAACCACTGGTGTTCTGTAATATCCCACCGCTTGCCACCAATTTGTCAGGAACGGCACCCTAAGGATCACACAGTATCCCACCGCTGCCACCAATTTGTCAGGAAAATGCCGGCCGGTGGGTGCAGCTCCCTGGCGCCCCCTTGCCTCTCAGGTCAGTCAAGGTACTGCACCTAGAGTAAGTACTGCCAGGAAGCTGCTACCAGCGGGGGAAAACACGGTGGTGTGTTGTCCCTTACACGTCACCAATCTGTGACGCCACAATACGGGCACAACTCTCTGGCGTCCCCTCGCCTCTCAGGTCAGTCAAGGTACTGCACCTAGAGCGAGTGGTCGCCGGAGAGGCCGTCCTGTAGCCCACTGGGTATTTGAGGTCCTCTGCAGTGAGGGCAGTATATATACAGTTATATGAAAAAGTTTGGGCACCCCTATTAATCTTAAGCTTAATGTTTTATAAAAATTGGTGTTTTTGCAACAGCTATTTCAGTTTGATATATGTAATAACTGTTGGACACAGTAATGTTTCTGCCTTGAAATGAGGTTTATTGTACTAACAGAAAATGTGCAATCTGCATTCAAACAAAATTTGACAGGTGCATAAGTATGGGCACCCTTATAATTTTCTTGTTTTAAATATTCCTACTTACTTTTTACTGACTTACTAAAGCAATTTTTTGGGTTTTGTAACCTCATTGACCTTTGAACTTCATAGCCAGGTGTATGCAATCATGAGAAAAGCTACTTAAAGGGGCCACTTGCAAGTTGTTCTCCTGTTTGAATCTCCTCTGAAGAGTGGCATCATGGGCTCCTCAAAACAACTGTCAAATGATCTGAAAACAAAGATTATTCAACATAGTTGTTCAGGGGAAGGATACAAAAAGCTGTCTCAGCGATTTAACCTGTCAGTTTCCACTGTGAGGAACATAGTAAGGAAATGGAAGAACACAGGGACAGTTCTTGTGAAGGCCAGAAGTGGCAGGCCAAGAAAAACATCAGAAAGGCAGAGAAGAAGAATGGTGAGGTCAGTCAAGGACAATCCTCAGACCACCTCCAGAGAGCTGCAGCATCAACTTGCTGCAGATGGTGTCACTGTGCATCGGTCAACTATACAACGCACTTTGCACAAGGAAAAGCTGTATGGGAGAGTGATGCGAAAGAAGCCGTTTCTGCAAGCACGCCACAGAGTCGGTTGAGGTATGCAAAAGCACATTTGGAGAAGCCAATTTCTTTTTGGAAGAAGGTCCTGTGGACTGATGAAACCAAGATTGAGTTGTTTGGTCATACAAAAAGGCGTTATGCATGTTGGAAAAAAACCACAGCATTCCAAGAAAAACACTTGCTACCCACAGTGAAATTTGGTGGAGGTTCCATCATGCTTTGGGGCTATGTGGCCAATGCCGGCACCGGGAATCTTGTTAAAGTTGAGGGACGCATGGATTCCACTCAGTATCAGCAGATTCTTGACAATAATGTTCAAGAATCAGTGACAAAGTTGAAGTTATACAGGGTTGGATCTTTCAGCAAGACAATGATCCAAAACACCGCTCCAAATCTACTCAGGCATTCATGCAAAGGAACAATTACAATGTTCTGGAATGGCCATCCCAGTCCCCAGACCTGAATATCATTGAACATCTGTGGGATCATTTGAAGAGGGCTGTCCATGCTCGGCGACCATCAAACTTAACTGAACTGGAATTGTTTTGTAAAGAGGAATGGTCAAAAATACCTTCATCCAGGATCCAGGAACTCATTAAAAGCTACAGGAAGCGACTAGAGGCAAAAGGAGGATCTACTAAATATTAATGTCACTTTTCTGGTGAGGTGCCCATATTTATGCACCTGTCAAATTTTGTTTGAATGCAGATTGCACATTTTCTGTTACTACAATAAACCTCATTTCAAGGCAGAAACATTAATGTGTCCAACAGTTATTACATATATCAAACTGAAATAGCTGTTGCAAAAACACCAATTTTTATAAAACATTAAGCCTAAGATTAATAGGGGTGCCCAAACTTTTTCATATAACTGTATATATTTCCCTGGCTGCGCCAGTAATATATATCCACACCTCCGACCGTCACTGCCAGCCTTCCTCAAATCCCCCAGATGGTATGCTGCCACCAGTTCTGGTTTGATACAGCCCGGTATTAATGGACTTGTATCGGGTCAGGAACCAACTCGGTAGCGTTTATGGCTTCGGGGAGGAGAACGATTACAGAACAAAAGAAACAGAACTATTAAATTTTATATTTAATCCAAAAGGGAGGCAGTGTTTAGGAAAAATATATACATAAGGATGTTACAAAGGGGGCATTAAAATACATAAACAGTTACATAAAATAAACAGGGTAAAGAGTGAAAATTACTTACACTACACAATCGCAGAGACGATTCAATATAGTGGGAGGGGGGGTTCTCCAGATTATGCTGTTATTGAACAGGACCCTTTGCGTATAATTCGTATTCCCCCCAGCAATGAGTCCCCTGTCTTCTCCATAGACTCTTTTATACCTAAGGAGAGACCTGGCCACACGCCCCTTGTGGTGACATCATGTGGGCCGGTCTCCAGCCTGTACATTTTTATTAGAAAATGCTAGCTTCTGCGATAACTCATCGTTCGTTGATCACAGAAGCTCGCAAACTACGCCATATTTTCCCTCACAATTTTATCTTTCTTTTGATATCACGCATCCCACAGCTGCAGTCTACTATTCGGGTGTTTTTGCGCTGCAGCTCCCTGATTGTGGTTACAGCCGTGGAAAAATACCTGCATATTCTGGGGCTTATTTTGGTCACTACCCATTTGGGTCTCGTTATTGTCGGACCTATGGAACTCATATTATTTCATAATTAATATCGGAGTCAGTGAGTCTGCAAATTCCCCTTTGAAGCTCGGGGAAGACCCTTCACAGTTACACACAAATTAGGGAAGTCTGCATTTTAAGTACCTCCTGCGTCTTTCAGGGACAAGAGGCCTGCTTCCTAACGAAGTTTTCACACTTCTTCCCTGGCCGTGTGTGAATAACTGTTTATCAGTCGTGCGTTAATTGGGGCTTTGTGCTGGCAGGAGTATAAGGGAGGGGGGTGAACATGTGTGTCACGCAGATGGAAGGACATTTTCCTGATATTAATATTTTCTAATATTCCTGACAGATCCCTCTGCGTGTAATGACTATATAATAGATCCCTCTGGGTGTAATGACTATATATAATAGATCGCTCTGGGTATAATGACTATATATAATAGATCCCTCTGCGTGTAATGACTATATAATAGATCCCTATGCGTGTAATGACTATATAATAGATCACTCTGCGTGTAATCACTCTATATAACAGATCCCTCTGCGTGTAATGACTATATAATAGATCACTCTGCGTGTAATCACTCTATATAATAGATCCCTCTGCGTGTAATGACTCTATATAATAGATCCCTCTGCGTGTAATGACTCTATAATAGATCCCTCTGTGTGTAATGACTCTATATAATAGATCCCTCTGTGTGTAATGACTCTATATAATAGATCGCTCTGTGTGTAATGACTCTATATAATAGATCCCTCTGTGTGTAATGACTCTATATAATAGATCCCTCTGTGTGTAATGACTCTATATAATAGATCCCTCTGTGTGTAATCACTCTATATAATAGATCCCTCTGTGTGTAATCACTATATAATAGATCCCTCTGTGTGTAATGACTCTATATAATAGATCCCTCTGTGTGTAATGACTCTATATAATAGATCCCTCTGTGTGTAATGACTCTATATAATAGATCCCTGTGTGTAATCACTCTATATAATAGATCCCTCTGTGTGTAATCACTATATAATAGACCCCTCTGTGTGATATTCTAATTTACTGAGATACACCTGTAAATAGAGACATAAACAGCATACGATAAAAGGGATGATTACAAAGACGTCTTACAATCTCAGAGGAGACGCTGCAGGAGATCAGACAAACGGGCAAAATATTTTAGTCTCCTGGGTCAGACAAAGATATTGGGTAGATGAGAAGTTATAAAGGGTCTCAGCAGACCCCTCACTCCTCCCTCGGTTGATTATACGGTGTGTGATTAAACCTCAGTTTAAGCCTTTGTTATAGATATAACTGCAAATCTATAAGAAATCTCAGTTATCATTGTCACGAAAGCAACACCCACTCTTGGGTCAGACCTTGCAGCTCTCTGGCGCCCCCTTATCCTGCTGGTCAAACACGGTATTGACAGAGGATAAGCACGGGTGCCGCTGCTCTCATTTATGTCGACTATTGCGGCACGTGATGTGACAGGACGTATATATACCACCAGTTCCTTCCAGGAACGTATAAATACCTCCGACCAGCCACCCTCAAACCACAATATCACATAAATACTGGTATACTGCCACCACCGATCGCTTAACAGGTGGATCGGGTACCTGGTAGGTAACGTGAATTAGCGGGTGAGGAACGTGTTTGCTCGACATAGGACAAGAAGAACGAAACTGGTAAATAATAATGATTTACTCCCAAAAGGGGGGCAGTGTTTACAAAATATATACAAGATATTATAAAGGAGACAATTTACATGTATGCATAAACAGTTATTAAAATAAAAGGGATAAGTAATAGCAAAACCTGCTTCACAAGGTGATGGTCTCAGATTCTGTGGGAGGGACGGCTCCCCGGAAATTAGAGGTGATTCTTCTTACGCCGCGTGATGTGCGTGCGTTCGACGTCCCTGAGAAGAATGACCTGAAAATGGCCGATTTGCTTTTTAGTAAGCAGCCAAAACTCTGGGGAACACCCCTTATTTACCTTACAAGGGGGGCTCGGCTTTGCGAGCCCACCCAGCTGCAGAAGACCTAAAAGATCCTTCAGATTCCATATCTTGGTGTGGGGGGGTCCCACATCCAAGAGGGAGACATCATCTTGACCGTCACCAATATTCATGAAGATAGATATTAAATATGAAACCTCTATGACGCTCAGAAGCTCAGAATCCATTATCTCAGTTCCCGGTCATTCCTCAGTTATGCAAGTTATACTATTGTAATGGGAAAAAGGTGAGCATTCAAAAAACGTGGTTCCGATGTTTCTGTCAGACCTGTGCGTGATTAAAATTGGCATAAAACGTTTGTACAATTAAACAATGGGATTTTTTTGGAGGGATTTTCCGGTTTGTACCAGCGCTTGCCTTGGACTGAGGTTTTATGGCGGGTCATAAAAATTCCTGGTTTGGGGAAAAGCAAAAGTGAGTTCTATGTCTTCACTTACAAACAGATAGGGGGTGGGTTTTTTTTTCCTTTTTTAAAACATCTCTCATTTTTAAAAACTCGGGCAAAAATACCTTTTGCCTGACACCTCCCCCTTTTTGACTGCGCTATGGAGGTAGGACCTTCTGGTACTCCTCCAAGCGTATGTCTGGAGGCTCCCCTCGCCGGGACAACCCATCGGCATTGCCATGCTCGCTGCCCTTTCGGTGTTGAACGGTAAAGTCGTACTGCTGGAGGGTGAGGCTCCAGCGTAACAACCTTCCGTTGGCACCTGACATGGTGTGCAGCCAACTCAGGGGGTTGTGGTCAGTCACGACAGTGAAGGGGCGCCCGTACAAGTAAGGCTGTAAGCGGTTGAGGGCCCATACAATGGCCAGGCACTCCTTCTCTATGGTGGAATAGGCCACTTCCCTCGGCAGCAGTTTCCGGCTTAGGTACAACACGGGGTGTTCTTGGTTCCCCGAGTCGACCTGGCTGAGTACAGCACCGAGGCCAAACTCACTGGCGTCGGTCTGTACTAAGAGTGGCCGTGTGCCGTCGACTGCCTTTAGTACAGGAGAGCTGCTCAGGGCAGTCTTCAAAGCCCTAAAGGCCACCTCGCATTCATCCGTCCATTTGACGGAATGGGGTAGGCTCTTCCTGGTGAGGTCTGTCAAGGGCTTCGCAAGGCTACTATAGTCCTGCACAAAGCGTCTATAGTACCCTGCGGTGCCCAAGAAGGACTGCACCTGCTTCTTGGTCCTGGGGGTGGGCCAGGACACGATAGCGTCCACCTTCCCAGGCTCTGGCTTCAGAGTACCCCCACCTACCCGGTGCCCCAGGTAGTGGACCTCGTTCATGCCCATCTGGCACTTTCCCAGCTTGATGGTCAAACCCGCCTGGTGAATGCGCCCGAGCACCTGCTGCAGATGCTCGAGGTGATCCTCCCAGGTGGGACTGAAGATGGCAATGTCATCCAGGTACGCTACTGCGTACCTCTCCAGTCCCTGGAGCAGGTGGTTGACCATTCGCTGGAACGTGGCAGGGGCATTTTTCATGCCAAAGGGCATGACCGTGGATTCATACAATCCGAAGGGGGTGATAAAGGCGGACTTCTCCTGGGCCCCGGGGCTCAAGGGAATCTGCCAATATCCCCGACTCAAATCCATAATGGAGAGATAGCTCGCGCTGGCTAACCGCTCCAGCAGCTCCTCAATGCGTGGCATTGGTTGTGCGTCAGAGGCGGTGATAGCGTTGAGCCCCCTGTAGTCCACACAGAACCGAGTGGTCCGGTCCTTCTTAGGCACCAGGACTACAGGTGAGGCCCACGCGCTCTTGGACCGCTTAATCACCCCCAACTGCAGCATCTCCTCGACCTCCTGGCGCATGACATGCTGCACCTCGTCGGAGATTCGATAGGCTGTCCGCCGGAGTGGGGCATGATTCCCGGTGTCCACTTCATGGACCGCCACTTCAGTCCTGCCAGGCAGGTTGGTGAACACTGCTTGGAAGGGTTTCAGCACTGCTTGCATCTGAGACCTCTGGTCTGCGGATAGCAAGTCGCTTAGCTCTACATCCTCTAGGGACCCGCTGGCCTTCGCTTGGGCGAGCATGTCCAAGAGGGGGTCATCCTCCCCATCCTCGGGCAGGTTGCAGACCGGTAGGACGCAGGTTCCACGTTCTTGATGAGCCTTCATCATATTAACGTGAAACGCCTTCCGCCTACCCCGCTCGTGGTCCAGTGTGATCACGTAGGTGACCGGGTTGAGCTGTTGGTGAATGACGTACGGGCCTTCCCAGGCCGCCTGAAGCTTGTCCTTTGGTACGGGGACCAGCACCCACACCTTCTGACCCACCTGGTAGGTCCGTTCTCGGGCGTTCTGGTCGTACCAATGCTTCTGGTCAGCCTGGGCTTGCGCCATGTTGTTATGCACCAACTGCGTCAAGGTCTGCATCTTGTCACGGAAGCGCATGACATACTCCACGATGGACACTCCTGGGGAGCTCGGCTCTTCTTCCCAGAATTCCCTTATCAACCCAAGGGGTCCTCGGACACGCCTGCCATACAGGAGCTCAAAGGGGGAGAACCCCGTCGAGGCCTGTGGAACCTCTCTGTAAGCAAATAGCAGGTGTGGGAGGTAACGCTCCCAGTCGCGACCCTGGGTCTCAACCAGCATTTTTAACATCTGTTTGAGGGTACCGTTGAATCGCTCACACAAACCATTGGTCTGTGGGTGATACGCACTCGATACCAGATGCTGCACCTGCATTTTCTTACATAGGGCCTCCATTAAGCGTGACATGAACTGAGTCCCCTGGTTGGTAAGCATCTCCCTGGGAAATCCTACTCGCGAAAAGATGGCCAAGAGGGCGTCCGCCACCTTATCCGCCCTAATTGAGGACAGGGCTACTGCCTCCGGATACCGGGTAGCATAGTCTACCACGGTAAGGATGAATCGTTTTCCAGAGCTGCTGGGTATGGCCAGTGGTCCCACAATGTCCACAGCAATCCTCTGGAAAGGCTCCTCTATCACTGGCAAAGAGATCAGGGGGGCTTTGGGGGCCGGCCCTGACTTTCCCACTCTTTGACACGTGGTACAGGATCGACAGTAGTTCACCACATCTGTCCTCATTTTGGGCCAATAAAAGTGATGAGACAGCCGGGCCTTGGTTTTGCTGACCCCCAAGTGTCCAGCGAGTGGAATTTCATGGGCGATCCGCAACAACTCATCCCTGAATGGGTAGGGGACGACCAGCTGTCTTTCCCTCACCCACTCCTGTTGGGGTGTACAGGGAACTGTCTCCCGGTACAACCTCCCTTGGTCCCAGAATACCCTCTCCTTATCCGACTCGGAGGTGGGTTTCTCCGCGAGGCTCCTTAACGTCTCCAGGCTAGCATCTGAGTGCAGAGCTGCCTGAAACTCCTGGCTGGAGGAAGCCAGAAGTGAGGTTAAGGCCACGTCCTCACTGGGACCCTCTGGGTCCATACCTGATCCTGTTATTCCTCTGTCCGAGGAGGGTCCAGAAGGCAGGGCGTTACTTGCATTCTGGGCACTCTGACTGCGGGTAACAGCGGCTATATAGGCCGTCTCCCCGGGGAATAACACCGTCTCATTAGCCTGAGAGGCCATGAGAACTACTTCTCCATCATCCTCCATTACCTCAGGCACAGTGCTACGTATGCGGCAGCTACCATCAGCCAGGTCACCTTCTGTTGTGACACTGGTCACTGGCACAGCACCACCTGCTTCATGGTCCTCGTGCCTCTCCCCATTACCCTTGGCACTGACATTTGCTCCTGCTAGGGGATCCTCAGCAACATCACCCCGCAGAGTGACATGGCTGAGTTCTCCTGCACCTTCCAATACAACAACATCATCATCATCATCATCACCATCATCATGTAAAGCATTGACATTCACATTATTAGCATTAACCTTACCAACCGTATCAGATCGGGGAGGGGTGTCAGGGACATAATAAGCAAACATCCTCCCCAAATCAGTTCCCAACAAAACATTTGCAGGTAGGTTTTTGGATACTCCCACTTCCTTCACCCCACTCCCCGCACCCCAATCAATAAAAACCCGGGCCATGGGCAAGGGGCATCGGACGCCCCCAATCCCAGTGACAGTCAGGGTCTTTCCTGGAATAAGCGCTTCAGGGGACACCAGTTCGGGTCGGATGAGGGTTCGTTCGGCCCCAGTGTCCTTGAGGCCTACAGTGAGAGTGTCCCCCACCCTGACAGACTGAAAGTTTTCACAGGCCCTCCCAACCGGCCCACCCACCAAAAGAACTGAAGCATTAGGCCCTGGGGCCTTGGATGGGGGGTTCTTCCTCTGCTTCTCTGGGCAAGTGGCGCTGAGATGACCAGTCTGGTTGCAGGAATAACACCTGCGGGCATCGGATGCAGGCAGGGCCTTGGCAACGGGAAAAAGGCCTCCGGAAGGTCGGCTGGCAGGGGCAGGGATGGTGGTTGACGGCTTACCCCCTTTCCAGCTGGCGACGACCGGCTTCCGCACCTCTGGTCTCCGGTTGGCCTCGTAGGTGTCTGCGATCTGCGCTGCTTTATTGGCATCAGGTGGCTCCCGATCCATCACGAACTGCCGTACCTCAGTCGGACACAGATGCAGGAACTGGTCTTTCACCATCAGGTCCTTTAGCTGCTCAAAGGTGGTCGCTGACAGTCCTTGGATCCACTGCTCAAAGTTGGTTCTGAGCCCGTCTACCACATCACGGTAGGTGTCCTGTGGTCCACGTTGGAGGGTTCTGAATTTTTTCCGGTAAACCTCCGGAGTCAGCTGGTACTTTTTTATCAGGGCCTGCTTGACGGCCTCATAGTCTCCATCCTGCTCTCGAGGGAGGGAAGCTAACACCTCCAAAGCTTTTCCTCTGAGCCCTGGAGTCAAATATCTTGCCCATTGGTCGATGGGCAGCTGATACTGCCTGCAGGCCTTTTCAAAGCCTCGCAGAAATGTGTCCAAGTCCCCATCCTTTTCCATCACAGGGAAGTGCTCAGGACGAGGTTTAAAGCAGCTGGCACTGTTGGACTCACGGGTCTGCGTAGAGGGCGACTCCTTCTGAATCCGGGCTAGCTCCAGCTGGTGTTGTCGGTCAGCTTGTCGCTCAGCAGCCTCTCGGTCAGCTTGTCGCTCAGCAGCCTCTCGGTCAGCTTGGGCTTGTTGCTCTGCAGCCTCTCGGTCAGCTTGGGCTTGTCGCTCAGCCCGCTCCTGGAATTTCAGGATCAGCTCCAGTCGTCCATCATGATGGCCTTGGAGGAGCTCGCCACAGACAATCTGCAGGTGGGGGTCCACACTACCCTGGTTGCGGGTATGGCTGGCAATCACAGGTTGGACCCCTGCAGCAGCGCCATCCGGGCCCTGGCTGGCCGCCCCCTCATCAGGGCTCTGCTGTCGGACGGGCTCTGCAGCATCTTGTAACAGTTCAGAAATCATTTGTTCTTTGCTTTTGCCGTGGGGGTCAATGCCTTTGGTTATACATATTCCAGTAAGAGTGTCCTTTTTCTGCTGGTGATACCAGGACTCCCCAACTACGACCATGATCACCAAAATAAAAATAGAAAAGAAAAAGCGAAGAAGGGTAGGGGTAACTGCTACACATACAGTATTGTCTCAGATCTAATAAACACTGAGTTCGATCTTCAAAACTTTTGTGCAAGTTTTTAGTGAGAGGAATGATTGCTCAAACCAGATCACTAATGTCCTATGATCCCACCGCTGCCACCAATTTGTCACGAAAGCAACACCCACTCTTGGGTCAGACCTTGCAGCTCTCTGGCGCCCCCTTATCCTGCTGGTCAAACACGGTATTGACAGAGGATAAGCACGGGTGCCGCTGCTCTCATTTATGTCGACTATTGTGGCACGTGATGTGACAGGACGTATATATACCACCAGTTCCTTCCAGGAACGTATATATACCTCCGACCAGCCACCCTCAAACCACAATATCACATAAATACTGGTATACTGCCACCACCGATCGCTTAACAGGTGGATCGGGTACCTGGTAGGTAACGTGAATTAGCGGGTGAGGAACGTGTTTGCTCGACATAGGACAAGAAGAACGAAACTGGTAAATAATAATGATTTACTCCCAAAAGGGGGGCAGTGTTTACAAAATATATACAAGATATTATAAAGGAGACAATTTACATGTATGCATCAACAGTTATTAAAATAAAAGGGATAAGTAATAGCAAAACCTGCTTCACAAGGTGATGGTCTCAGATTCTGTGGGAGGGACGGCTCCCCGGAAATTAGAGGTGATTCTTCTTACGCCGCGTGATGTGCGTGCGTTCGACGTCCCTGAGAAGAATGACCTGAAAATGGCCGATTTGCTTTTTAGTAAGCAGCCAAAACTCTGGGGAACACCCCTTATTTACCTTACAAGGGGGGGCTCGGCTTTGCGAGCCCACCCAGCTGCAGAAGACCTAAAAGATCCTTCAGATTCCATATCTTGGTGTGGGGGGGTCCCACATCCAAGAGGGAGACATCATCTTGACCGTCACCAATATTCATGAAGATAGATATTAAATATGAAACCTCTATGACGCTCAGAATCTCAGAATCCATTATCTCAGTTCCCGGTCATTCCTCAGTTATGCAAGTTATACTATTGTAATGGGAAAAAGGTGAGCATTCAAAAAACGTGGTTCCGATGTTTCTGTCAGACCTGTGCGTGATTAAAATTGGCATAAAACGTTTGTACAATTAAACAATGGGATTTTTTGGAGGGATTTTCCGGTTTGTTCCAGTGCTTGCCCTGGACTGAGGTTTTATGGCGGGTCATAAAAATTCCTGGTTTGGGGAAAAGCAAAAGTGAGTTCTATGTCTTCACTTACAAACAGATAGGGGGTGGGTTTTTTTTTCTTTTTTAAAACATCTCTCATTTTTTAAAACTCGGGCAAAAATACCTTTTGCCTGACAATCATAGTGAACCCTGAAGCAAGGCTAGCACTCTAAAATTTTATATGACCCTTTAATTGCAGCTGAGGTCTCTACCCTCCTCCTGTGAAAACAGGTAATTAAAAGGGTCCTCTAATGGATAGCAGATCATTCCCATCCCCAGCCCACCTAAGAATGCGGAAGGCGACAAATTTATGGCCGGCCGAGATAACCTACCACCTCTAGCATCAGCTCTGAAGAGAAAAGCAAGCAGATTACTTAAAATCCCTTGTCCTCCTTTTAGGGATTGTTAATTGAGGTTTTTATGAGCGGCATAGATATGAAAGTCATATTTTAGGAGTGTTGATGATGTGGCGAGCATAACAGCATTGTTACTGGGCGGTGACCATAACACCTTCAAATTAAATATCAGAAAATGGATGACGCTCTCCATGCTATGTCTCCTATCTATAGAAAGGTATAATTGTGATAGGAAACATGACAGTAATATCTCCCGCCTGGGACCTCCAGAGGTGAAGATATCGAAGAATTTCAGAATCTCATTCCCAAAAGCCACATTTCTGCTCTGGGTCATATGTTCAAGAAACAATCTGGCCACCATCTTACTGAATTGTCCTCTGAGCGATCTGTACACACCACAGATGACTATGACAGATCCATAACTCATGGAGATATTGCACTCCTGGCAGTTGTCAGCTACCAAAACTTTTGCAATTTTACCTACAAATGCAACTGTTCCCCAATCCTGGAGATAATATCCATGGATTGTGTGAGACTCAGATTACTGTACAGATAACCTCACAATCTTGTTTTTCCTCATATCAGGAGGGTGTCCTGCTGTTGCAGAGCCATCGTGGCTGGGGCTGTTCAGGATTTTCCTTCTCTCACCTTTGGTTTGGACACCAGGAAGCCACTGAGGATAATCTGCTCCACGTTCTGGTTATCTAGAATTTACAGCTAGTCGCTAATTCTTCTATATACACAATGTTTGATCTACATGGGGAAAACTAGATTAAAGCCACCTGCACCCATAGGAGGCACTGCCAGCGCTCAATTGTCTTCAACCTTTGATTGTTATGAATGGAGTTAACTATGCCAATCACGTAAAGGAGGAGACACTAGTAATGGATCCCGCAGGAAGTGTACAGATAATAACAATGCATATGAGTGGGCACTACCCTAACAGGGACAGGAAAACACGGAGGCTGGAGGGAAGGGGAGGGCTATTTAACCTCTGGTGTTTCTGGTCCCTAATTAGGATAGGGAGGCATCCTCCTGTTGGTGCTGTCACAGAGGGGATTAGAGGAAATTGTGGGATGTAGTGAAAGCCTCCTGGGCTGGAATAACAGCTGTCAGAAGTTGGTTGACTCTATGCAACATAGACATGAAGCAGCTCTAAAAAAAACTAAATTATACAACTAATGCAGACACTGATATATTTTAGAACAGAACAATGTTCATTTGTTATTTTCTGTTAAGTAATTACAATTATCTACATTTCTCTTCATGTTGAGAATTAGAAATCAGTCTGCAATGTTCCCAATGCCGGAAATAATAACTACTAGAAAGGTTTTGTGATCACGCGGCCATTATAATGAACACTACGCACTACTGTATCTGCCGACTCCCCTCCCCCCATTTACAGGAAGCTCCTGCGTAGGCGACTCGCTCTCACCCATCAGTAAATGAAATGCGAGAGCGGCCGTCACCCAAGGAAGCTACTAAGTGCGAGCTCACAGGGCGAGCGGAGACCACTACGAGGGGCTCAATGACCACCAGCAGCTCCACTTCCTGTCTCCCCCCCCCCCTGTACTTTACACTGCAGCTCTGCTCCACTGTGACACCTTTACAATTAGTCACGCCATCTTAGCTGTATTTCCTAACACAGTTTGTAATCTTGTCTCCTTAGAGGTTGAGGCCACTGTGGTTTATCCTCCATGCTTTATACTACAGCTCAAACTACTAGGAACCTAAACCATCTCCTCTCAGTCTGAACTTAGTGGGGAGGAAGACAAGTGCTGTAAAGAGGGGCTCTGTCTGTACAAGGCCCCAGAGGATTGTGGGGGGGGGGTCAGCTGTGATGGGAGACCCCCCCCCCCCCACTGCAGTCAACAAAAGGGGGAGCTGTGCACACAGATCAGCAGGAGCCATAGAGAGCTGAACCCACATCTCCCCCTGGTGTTGACTGCAGGCTCTGCACCACTGCTGCCAGCGGAGGATGATGGGAGGTGCTGTCATGCTGGGACTTGTGGTCACACAGGAGCTGGAGGCTGCGCGGCGGCTCCACCCTTCCTTCCAGACACTCCTCCTCCTCCTCCTGCTCATCCTCCTCAACCTGCTCATCATCCTCCTCCTCCTCCTCTCCTGCCGTCCTTCTCCTGCCAAATCTGTCGGCAGCAGCGAGAAGTTCCTGCAAAGTCGCGCTGCTGTATCTAATCCCATTGTGTGTGATACTCTGTAAGTGTGTATCTAATCCCATCATGTGCGCATCTTTCTGCGTCGTATCCAAGTCTATTCTGTATCTAATCCTACCATGTGATGGCATCTGCTGAGCTGTATCTAAGCCTACTGTAGGCGACGCTGTCTACTGAATCCAATCATATTGTGATACCATTTGCTGAGCCTCTTTATCCATTGTCTGCGTGTATCTAAGCCTCATGTGATACCATCTGCAGTATCTAATCCAATCTTGTCACTACTGTCCATATCACACAAAGATCAATGGCTGAGCTGCTTGTAGTCATGTATCTAAGCCTACTGTGATACTGCCAGAGGTCCTGTATCTAAGCCTATAGTATGTCATACTGCCTGCTGTATCTAATCCTCTTGTGTGATACGGCCGTGCAGCTTTACTGCATACAATCTACATCATGCAGGCGCAAGGCCGCCCCTCCAGCAGCGCAGAGGATTTCAGGAAAAATAGAAGAAATCCAAATTATTAACATTTTATTAAAAATCTCAGAAACAAAAAAAACCCCCAAAAAACAAGAAATGTAGAATATTTATTACCGTCCTCTGTATAATCTCTGGCTAAAAAGCAAACACTCGGATAGAAGCGGCTACCGCGGCACTCACACAGCAGCCAGCAGGGGGCAGCACCGGTCTCTGCTGCTGGGGCACCGACTACGGATCAGTCCAGGAGGGAAACCATCAGCAAGGATGAGGCTCCAGTGCGAGGGCAGCAGCGCCCCCTAGAGTATGATAAAATGAGAGTCCGCCATCTGAACTGTGCCGCTCACCTGCAGGAGACATGGCCGCCAGAAAACACCGAGATCCCCCTCCCCCACTCGACCCCCGGGGGGTTAATTCTGTACATGAGGACGACTGAGGAAGCGGGGTCCGGTGTACTCCGCCGTGGCGGCTCCGCTCTGGAGAAGTGTCCGCCATGTTGGCTCGGGCTACTGGCCGGCTACGGTGAGCTGCCGCAGGTAGGACTGGGTGAGGCTGTGCAGCTCCTCCAGGGCGTAGTCCTCCGGCATCGGGAGCCGCCCAATGTGGGGGGCGAGCAGTCTGAGGGGGACGCGCGGCAGGTCCGATTCCTCAGAGTCCGGGGAGTCCTGCAAGCACATGACCACGCGCAGGATGTTCGCCACGCGCTTCGCCATCTCTGGAAGGACAGAAAGCGCGTTAGTTAAGAGCGGCGATCCGCAGCGGCGCAGACCAAGGAGGAGGGGCACCTCACGAGCGCTGCCGCCAGTCACCACCGAGGGGCCCAGACTGAGGAGGAAGGACACCTCACGAGGGCTGCCGCCAGTCACCACCGAGGGGCCCAGACTGAGGAGGAAGGACACCTCACGAGGGCTGCCGCCAGTCACCACCGAGGGGCCCAGACTGAGGAGGAAGGACACCTCACGAGCACTGCCACCAGTCACCAAAGAGGGGCCCAGACCGAGGAGGAAGGACACCTCACGAGGGCTGCCGCCAGTCACCACCGAGGGGCCCAGACAGAGGAGGAAGGACACCTCACGAGCGCTGCCGCCAGTCACCACCGAGGGGCACAGACCGAGGAAGAAGGACACCTCACGAGCGCTGCTGCCAGTCACCACCGAGGGGCCCAGACTGAGGAGGAACGACACCTCACGAGCACTGCCACCAGTCACCAAAGAGGGGCCCAGACCGAGGAGGAAGGACACCTCACGAGGGCTGCCGCCAGTCACCACCGAGGGGCCCAGACAGAGGAGGAAGGACACTCACGAGCACTGCCACCAGTCACCACCGAGGGGCCCAGACCGAGGAGGAAGGACACTCACGAGCACTGCCACCAGTCACCACCGAGGGGCCCAGACGGAGGAGGAAGGACACTCACGAGCACTGCCGCCAGTCACCACCGAGGGGCCCAGACCGAGGAGGAAGGACACTCACGAGCACTGCCACCAGTCACCACCGAGGGGCCCAGACCGAGGAGGAAGGACACTCACGAGCACTGCCACCAGTCACCACCGAGGGGCCCAGACAGAGGAGGAAGGACACTCACGAGCACTGCCACCAGTCACCACCGAGGGGCCCAGACCGAGGAGGAAGGACACTCACGAGCACTGCCACCAGTCACCACCGAGGGGCCCAGACAGAGGAGGAAGGACACTCACGAGCACTGCCACCAGTCACCACCGAGGGGCCCAGACCGAGGAGGAAGGACACCTCACGAGCGCTGCCGCCAGTCACCACCGAGGGGCCCAGACCGAGGAGGAAGGACACCTCACGAGCGCTGCCGCCAGTCACCACCGAGGGGCCCAGACTGAGGAGGAAGGACACCTCACGAGCACTGCCACCAGTCACCAAAGAGGGGCCCAGACCGAGGAGGAAGGACACCTCACGAGGGCTGCCGCCAGTCACCAACGAGGGGCCCAGACAGAGGAGGAAGGACACCTCACGAGCGCTGCCGCCAGTCACCACCGAGGGGCACAGACCGAGGAAGAAGGACACCTCACGAGCGCTGCTGCCAGTCACCACCGAGGGGCCCAGACTGAGGAGGAACGACACCTCACGAGCACTGCCACCAGTCACCAAAGAGGGGCCCAGACCGAGGAGGAAGGACACCTCACGAGGGCTGCCGCCAGTCACCACCGAGGGGCCCAGACAGAGGAGGAAGGACACCTCACGAGCGCTGCCGCCAGTCACCACCGAGGGGCCCAGACCGAGGAGGAAGGACACCTCACGAGCGCTGCCGCCAGTCACCACCGAGGGGCCCAGACTGAGGAGGAAGGACACCTCACGAGCACTGCCACCAGTCACAGGGCCCACCCCAGGTGCCCGGACTCACCGGACTGCGCCAGCCGGTCCTTGGAGCAGCAGCAGTGGATCTGATCCACCCGGTTACAGATGGACGTCACCTTCGTGTGTAGTTGCTCCAGTTCACAGCCGGACGATTCGTTCTGCAGAAGAAAAGAAAAGGTGAAGCCGAGATCGGACGCCTCCGCCCTCAACGCGCGTCGCTGCAGCTTCATCCCCCACATCTTCAGCTCTTAGGGTTTGCTGGGAGTTGTAGTTGTCCAACAGTAGACACAGTGGCCCCCTACAACCTGTGACACCACATATGGGGTCTGCATGGAGTGGAGGGTCGTGTGGTCCGCCTCATCCCGTCACCAGGATTGGTCAGTAACACCCCAGCGGTGCGCGGCTTCGCTGGAGCCTCCCAGGCGGTGAATGAAGCAGAGCCGGAGCAGACGGAGTTCTGCGCAGTCCGGCCTTCGGGTTGCAGAGCTCCTCCGTCCTCGGGGTCTCATGAGAAAAAGTAAAATTGTGGTGAAAACATCCCAGAATTCTACCACTGGATATTGTCCTGACCTGGGGGACACAATGGCCAGGTCAGTGCGAGGGCGCCCCCTGCTGGCCAACACAAAATACTTCAAAATAATATTAGTGGTAAAAAAATAAAAACTCAGTTTGTGCCGTTATTTGCCCAAAATCCAGAACTTTTCTTTCCCATCTGCCGCAGCCCGAGGACTGGATCTCTCGCCCAGTGCTGGTTTTCAGATTGCATTAATGACAATAAAAAATAAACGGGCGACTGTGTCCCTACTGAGATCCCAGAGCCGGCTGCATACCAGCAGCAAGATGGCAGCCAGCCCCCCTATGGTGACCCCCAGCCATCGCTACCCCGTCATGTCAGGGGGCTGATAGGTGCCGGATCAGATGCTGGCAGAGATTGCATGGCTGCCAGTCACATACCGTGCAGCTTCCTGCGCCACACAATGGATACAGGGGCGCCGGCAGCCGCCCCCCCCCCACCACGCAGTACCGTGCAGCCGTTCCCCCCTCCCCCCCAACTCGTAGTACCGTGCAGCCGGTTCCCCCCCCCCCCCCCCCCAACACATACACACACCTGCACCGCTCCCCCATCACAGTGCCGTGCATCCCCCCTCCTGCGCTGTGCAGCCACTACCCCCCCACCCGCAGTTCCGGGCCTCACCTGGCGGTTGCGCTCCAGCATCTGGATGATGCTGATGTAGTCCATGTACACCTGGCCGGCCGTGTCCCAGCCCTGGATGTGAACGCTGTGCTCCGGCCGGGACAGCTCGTCCAGGAAGCTGCGCAGGTACGTGTAGTTCTCATTAATGATGGCGTCTACAAGACAAAAGCAGCGACACCCGCATCACTTACAGTAGGTTCAGGGCAGGCGAGGCAGACTGTGCTGCTGCCAACACCGCTCGCTGAGGGTTTGCTACTGTGCAACAGTCCAGAATCGCTCCACGCTGACACACAGCAACAAACCATCTGCGAGAGTTTCCAGCCTCTGGTGCAGTCAGCATGGAGGCCGCAGTAACTGCTGGAGACGGACCCAGGACGTACCTGACGCCAGGTGCCGGCACACCAGCTTGTGGCACTGGTTCCAGTGTCTGGCGCGCAGCAGATACAGCGCCTCCCTATGGTGGTCCCCATCTCTCCGGGCGCGGATCGCTTTGGCCTCGTAGATCCACTCTGCCGGGATGAGGAGCTTCTCCACCAGGAACTTCTCCTTTGCCAGCGTCTCGGGGGTCTCCCGCAGGGCGCAGTGTCTGTTCAGCAGCTCCCGCACTGACCGCTCTCGTACACTGGAGAAAGAATAGGGGTTATACGCCACGGGTCTACACCGGGTATATACCGGAGATCCCCCCATAGATCACAATATACACAACACATCCTGCTCCAACTGTGCAGCCATGATGGATGATGTGCCGGAGTCTGGGGGCCACCTGAGGGGCTGTAGCGGGGGTCACCCAAGCTCCTGTGTGGTGTAGGACAGATGACGACATAGGGCTGGGTACGGGCGCGCACAGCTCCCGAGGGGCGCGCACAACTCCCGAGGGGCGCGCACAACTCCCGAGGGGCGCGCACAACTCCGGAGGGGCGCGCGGAGCGGGTCGGTGCTTACATGGCGTCCGGGATGTGCAGCACCACGAATACGGCCCAGTGCCACAGCCCCACGCTCTCCAGCTGCTCGGCGTAGCTGGCATGCAGCAGGCCCTGGCTCTGCCCGGAGAGGTGCCGGTAGTTCAGCGCCTGCAGCACCATCCACAGATGCCAGCTGAGGCGATAGTCCAGGGGGTCCGGGGTCACGCTTCTGGGGTCCAACAGCTGCCGAAGATCATAACACCTACAGAGAAACCGGGAGGGATACAGAGGGTTAATGCCGTGTGTGAGCGGCGATGTCCGAGTGCAGCGTCCGGACCGACCACAAAGCAGCAGCGTTATACGAAGCCAATAAGTAAGTGCCCCCCCCCGCAGCTCACCGGTCACTGTACAACTTCAGAAGGTGGAAGCAGACGTCTCTCCGGACAGAGGAGGTGTCCGCATCGATGGCCTCTAGGCGGAGGCCGTGGCCCTCCAGGTAGGCCGGCAGGGGGTAGGCGGCGTAGCGGGAACCATCCTCCGACTCCTGATCAATAAAGACCCGCGGTCAATGACGAGAGCAGCGGATGGCGCAGCGAGGACCACGAGAGGCGGCACCTACCTGAAAGGCGGTCTCGTACTGCTGCAGCGCCTGCGGGATGGAGGCGGTGGGTGGCAGCATGTACCAGAGATGGACGGCCAGGGCGCGCCGCCAGTCCAGCTCCGAGCAGACGTTAATGCTCCTCTTATCAGATGACTGCCAGACCTGGGGGAGGGGACCGGCAACATGGCGGACGGTCACTATATACATCAATCATGGCTGCTGGAGATATATATATATAGAGAGAGATTATCTCTCTCTCTCTCTCGATATAGATACATATATATATATATATATATATATATATATATATATATATATATATATATATATATATATATATATATATATATATATATATATATATATATATATATATATATATATATATATATATATATATATATATATATAAAAGTTTGTGCACCCCTGATCAAAATTCCTGTTATTGTGAACAGTTCAGCAAGTTGAAGATGAAATGATCTAAAAGACCTAAAGTTACAGATGACACATTTCCTTGTATATTTTCGTCTTTTACATTTTAAAAATTACAAAAAAGGAAAATAGTCAATTGCAAAAGTTTGTGCCCCCTGCATGGTTAGTACCTAGTAGCGCCCCCTTGTGAAAGCATCACAGCTTGTAAACGCTTTTCGTATCCAGACAGGAGTCTTTCACTTCTTGTTTGAGGGATTTTCCTCCATTCTTCCTTGGAGAATTCCTCCAGTTCTGTGAGATTCCTGGGGCGTCTTGCATCCTCTGCTATTTGGAGGACTGGCCACAGATATTCAATGACGTTCAGATCAGGGGACTGTGAGGGCCATTGTAAAACCTTCAGCTTGCGCCTTTTGAGGTCGTCTATTGTGGATTGTGACTTGTGTTTAGGATCTTTATCCATTTCTAGAATCCTCCTCTTTTCACCATCAGCTTTTTTACAGATGGTGTTATGTTTGTATCAAGAACTTGTTGAAATTTCATTAAATCCATTCTTGTCTCTACCCGTGAAATGTTCCCCGTGCCATTGGATCCAACACAACCCCAAATCACGATTGATCCTCCCTCATGCTTATTGGTTAGCGGGATGTTCTTTTCCTGACATTCTGTGCCCTTTTTTCTCCACACATACCTTTGATCATTGTGGCCACAGACTTCTATTTTACCTCATCGGTCCACAGGACTTGTTTCCAAAATGCATCAGGCTTGTCTAGATGTTCTTTTGCACTTCTGAAGGTGAATTTTATGGTGAGGAAGCAGGAGAGGTTTTCTTCTGATGACTCTTCCATTAAGGCCATATTTGTGCAGGCGTCTCTGAACAGTAGAACAATGTACCACAACTCCAGAGTCTGCTAAATCTTTCTGAAGGTCTTCTGCAGTCATGCAGCGATTCTGACTTTCCTCTCTAGCAATCCTACCAGCAGCTCTCACTGACATTTTGCTTGGTCTTCCAGACCTTATGTTGACCTCCACTGCTCCTGGTAACTGCCATTTCTTAATTACATTTCAAACTGTGGAAAGGGCAACTTGTAAACTCTTTGCTCTCTTCTCATAGCTTCTCCTGCTTTGTGGCCTCCACCATTCTCAGAGCTCGGCAGCAGCTTAGAAGACCCCATCCCTGCTGGTTTATGGCACCAGGTTAGAGGAGGCTGGTTTTTATAATCTGCATCTCCGGCCTTTCCTAATGATGATGAAGAACAAGTCATAACCCTAACAGGCTAATTAAGGGCTGAAACCTTGGTCAAAGTTTTGCATCGGTCCATTTTCCTTTATGTAATTTGTAAAATGTAAAAGATAATCTATATCATGGTGGCCAGTCATGATATATCACATATATATACATATATACATACATACATACACACACTCCATGGAGAGAAAGGCAGCGCTCCCATCTTCAAATAAGCTGTAGTTTACTGACACAGTTAGTGGCACCATTTCATTCCTATTGAGGAACTTTATCAAGGCTTGAGAAAGTTCCTCAGCAGGAATGAAACCGCACCACACGGGCCGCCTACCCCCGCACCACACGGGCCGCCTACCCCCGCACCACACGGGCCGCCTACCCCCGCACCACACGGGCCGCCTCCTCCCCCGCACCACACGGGCCGCCTCCTCCCCCGCACCACACGGGCCGCCTCCTCCCCCGCACCACACGGGCCGCCTCCTCCCCCGCACCACACGGGCCGCCTCCTCCCCCCGCACTCACCGGGGTGGCCGACAACAAGGCGTAGACCTTCAGCCTCTCCTCGGGGATGAAGCCGTCCACCTGCAGGTTCCTCCAGTCCACCAGCTGCATGACGTTGAGCTCCACCACCTGCCGGCTGCCGACCAGCTGCGACAGTAAGATGGCGAGACGGTGATCGCCTGCGCAGAGACAACATCTTGGTTTTCTATGGTCGGGTACACGCACACAGGACAGAACATCCCCCACACGGACCCCAGAAGCTCAACACACGCAGATTTCGGTTGCTAATGTGCACAGTGTCTGAGGACAGCGCTCAGCACTATTCCACTCACCAGATCTCTGCGCCAGCCGGCACGCCTCGCTGATCCGACAGCCGGTCAGGAAGCTGAAGACGGCCTGGATCGGCCGCTCGTGCAGGTGAAGGGTCACCTCCTCCTCGATGCGTCCAGCCGCAGTGCTGGCCAGCCAATGAGAGAAGGCCTTCCTGCGCTGCAGCCGCTCCACGTACTCATTGGCGTCATCCAGACAGGCCTCCAGCTCCTGCAGCTGACCCCACAGGGCCTGGCAGAGCGCCCACGTCAGGCTCCACTGCGTCACCACAGCTGCAGAGGAAGAGGACGGAGGAGCGTGAGTAGGAGGAGGAGAAGAAGAGGACGGAGGAGGAGAAGAAGAGGACGGAGGAGCGTGAGTAGGAGGAGGAGAAGAAGAGGACGGAGGAGCGTGAGCAGGAGGAGGAGAAGAAGAAGAAAGCAGGAAGAGAAGCAGGAGGAGAAGAACAAGGAGGAGAAGCAGGAGGAGAAGAACAAGGAGGAGAAGCAGGAGGAGAAGAACAAGGAGGAGAAGCAGGAGGAGAAGAACAAGGAGGAGAAGCAGGAGGAGAAGAACAAGGAGGAGAAGCAGGAGGAGAAGAACAAGGAGGAGAAGCAGGAGGAGAAGAACAAGGAGGAAACCAGGAGGAGAAGAACAAGGAGGAAAGCAGGAGGAGAAGGAGGAGGAGGAAAGCAGGAGGAGAAGGAGGAGGAAAGCAGGAGGAGGAAAGCAGGAGGAGAAGGAGGAGGAAAGCAGGAGGAGAAGGAGGGTAGTAGAGTCACTCACGCTCCGCAGACTCCTGGCAGAACTTGCTGGCCCAGCCGGCATAGTCATGGATGGCGGCGTTCCCGGGGTTGGGCACGAGCCGCGGGCAGCTGTCTTTCTGCACCGAGCTGTTCCTCAGGGCGATTTCTAGGGGGATCAGGTAGGACTGCAGATCTCTGCTCTTCTGCTCCAGGCTCAGCTCCTCCATGTGCACCTTAAAGGGGGTTTCAGCGAGGCTGGGGGAGAAACGACGTCACATAACCAGCCCTCACCTGAGGATCATACGTGGCTGCAGCCCCCCAACACAGGAAGGTCCTCTCAGAATGTTCTGTGCTCCCATATACCTGCTGCCGAGCCGCCATAAAGGGCCGGGGTCCGACAGTGGGAGCCCGCCATAAGCATCTCAGCAATGGGGAGTCCCCCATCCTGGTAATGCCCACCCTCGGCCGCAGCGCGAGGGACTGGATTATCGGCCGCAGCGCGAGGGACTGGATTATCGGCCAGAGCGCGAGAGACTGGATTATCTGCTGCACGAGTTGTACTATTTTGTTGTATGATATCACATGATTAGGGAGATATACGATCAGGGCGATACCACGCGATATATGATTGGGGTGATATGGCGCTTCTACAAGTCTTTATTTTAGCCCGGAAGGCTTTATCTTCCCATCGATGAAGTCTATTGGACGCGTTTTGGGGGCTACACCCGTGTTATTGCCTTTCCGGGGGTCTTCCTGTTCTCCCCCGTTACTGTGCGGGCCGATGTCACATCTTCAGAGAGCGGCCTAGTAAAGATAAGGTGGGACGGGACCACTTCTCTATTTCATGGGGTGAGAGGAGAATTTATTTAATATATTTTTTTAATGGTTTCTTATTTATTCCTTCGGCGCCGGCGATCGTTTGGTTATTGCGGCTGTGCGATGTCCGGGAGGATGGACACGGCAGCGATGAGGGGCTGACAACCCACCGACACCCTGCGACTGCCCCGCGGGCGGTGGGCACAGGGCACGCAGCCCCGGCCCCCCATGGTTGGTGGTGGTGGGCGCTCGCTCTGGTCGCTGCCAGCTCTACAGATCTGACGCACGTCGCACTATTACGCTCTGTGTCAGGAGCGCAGACAGCCGAGGTACACTACAAGTCCCAGCAGTTATGTAACGTGCAGGTCATGTGGGCAGGGAGCGCAGCTCTGGAGCGTCACCCGCCGGTTCCTCCCCTGCAGTTTCTTGCTCACTTACGATTTGGCAGAGACGGGGTTGGGCAGATATCCGTAGTCGACGTCCTCCATGTCGCCGGCCTCCGTCCTCTCCTTGCAGCCGCTCAGCACGTCTCCGCTGTGGGCCAGCATCCAGTTCAGGCCCCAGCCGACAGAAAACGAGCGGCCCATGAACAGCGCCATGTCGAGCAGCAGCCGGCCCTTCTCAGAGGTCACCGACTTCTCCAGCGGCACCGGCCCCTGCTGGCGATGGGTCCCCACAGTCCTCAGCTGCGTCTCCGGGACAGGAGGCGGCATCACAAACACAGACGCCAGGGGGCCCAGAGCCGGCCACGGGGCCGGGGAGGACGGCAGGGGGCTCTGAGAGGCGAGGGGAGACTCCTTGTGCTTCAGCCCCGAGGATCCGGAGACGCGAGACTGCAGCAGACCCCCGACTATGGGAAGAGGAAACAGACATCTCAGTATAGAACAGATGGCCGCCGGACCCCCGACTATGGGAAGAGGAAACATAGGAGACCTCAGTACAGGAGCGAGCGCCGCCAGACCCTCGACTATACGAATAGAGAACAGAGACCTCAGTATAGAACAAAGGGGCACCGGACACCCGACTATGGGAACAGAGACCTCAGTACAGAACAGAGGGCCGCCGGACCCCCGACTATGGGAAGAGGAAACAGAGGAGACCTCAGTGCAGGAGCGAGCGCCGCCGGACCCCCGACTATGGGAAGAGGAAACAGACATCTCAGTACAGAACAGAGGGCCGCTGGACCCCCGACTATGGGAACAGAGACCTCAGTACAGAACAGAGGGCCGCCGGACCCCCGACTATGGGAACAGAGACCTCAGTACAGAACAGAGGGGCACCGGACCCCTGACTATGGGAAGAGGAAACAGAGGAGACCTCAGTACAGGAGCGAGCACCGCCGGACCCCCGACTATGGGAAGAGGAAACAGACATCTCAGTATAGAACAGAGGGCCGCCGGACCCCCGACTATGGGAAGAGGAAACATAGGAGACCTCAGTACAGGAGCGAGCGCCGCCAGACCCTCGACTATACGAATAGAGAACAGAGACCTCAGTATAGAACAAAGGGGCACCGGACACCCGACTATGGGAACAGAGACCTCAGTACAGAACAGAGGGGCACCGGACCCCTGACTATGGGAAGAGGAAACAGAGGAGACCTCAGTACAGGAGCGAGCGCCGCCGGACCCCCGACTATGGGAAGAGGAAACAGACATCTCAGTACAGAAAAGAGGGCCGCCGGACCCCCGACTATGGGAACAGAGACCTCAGTACAGAACAGAGGGGCACCGGACCGCTGACTATGGGAAGAGGAAACAGAGGAGACCTCAGTACAGGAGCGAGCGCCGCCGGACCCCCGACTATGGGAAGAGGAAACCGACATCTCAGTACAGAACAGAGGGCTGCCGGACCCTCGACTATGGGAACAGAGACTACAGAACAGGGGACCGCCGGACCCCCGACTATGAGAACAGACATCTCAGTACAGAACAGAGGGCCGCCAGACCCCCGACTATGGGAACAGAGACCTCAGTACAGAGGGCCGCCGGAGCCCTGACTATGGGAAGAGGAAACAGAGGAGACCTCAGTACAGAACAGAGGGGCACCGGACCCCCGACTATGGGAAGAGAAAACCGAGGAGACCTCAGTACAGAACCTGGCCCTATATGTACAGGAGCGAGCGCTGCCGGACCCAGTGACAGTGTCAATGGCAGCAAGCAGAGATCTCACACCGGGCAGCCCGATACGTGGAGGGGTCCACAGAACGACCCCCCCAGTGGATTCACTGCCCTCAGTGGACTACTAGGACCCTCCCTCCTAAATATCCAGAAACCTCCCCTGCTGACAACTTACCCCCGGACGTCCTGGGTGAGAGAGCCGGGGGGACGAATCGCATGGGTGAGCGCAGCTCCTGGGGGGCGTCCAGGGAGGACGGGAAGCGGGAAAAATGGGTGACGATCTCACCCCCATCATCCTCCAGCAACAGCGAGGCCTTCATCACCTGCAAATAAGGTAGAGATGACAGACTGCAAGAATGGCGACTGATCTGTGCAGCCCCCGCGGATTACAGCTCCGGCTGCACATAGCGCTGCCACATCACATAACGGGTGCAGACGTCTGACCTGTAGAGCGTGAGGATTGACGCCCAGGGAGGATGCGATGTGAGAGGACGCCGACACAGGCTCCTCCGTGATGTCCTGGTCCTCAGTCACAAAATCCAGGGGCATCTCCTGGGTGATGTCCGCCATGTCGCTGTCCAGCTCCTGCACCCGCCCCAACATCTCATCAACCGAGCTCTGTCAACAGCAAAGACGACAATTATTCCCCGACCACTAGAGGGCACTGAAAGCAAGAAAGGCCAAGAAGTGCAGCACGGGTCACCAGGTCCCACCGCCCCCCGCTATCCGGTGTATGCAGCCCCCGCCGGCCCACAGAGAGACCTTCCCCCGCTGTCCGGTGTACGCAGCCCCTCTATAAGCCGGCCCGCAGATAACCCCCTCCATAAGCCGGCCTGCAGATGGAGACCCCGCCGCTGGCACGCGCATAGAGGCCCCCCCACAGTCCGGTGTATGCAGCACCCCCATAAGCCGACCCGTGGATAAAGACCCTGGCCAGCCTGCACCTGGATCCCCCCCCAGCCCCCCACATGGAGACCCCCTGCTGCCATTACTGGGAGCACGGCTCGACTGCTCCGGGGAGAGGACGTCGTACAGAGGATTCTCACACTTTGCATTGCACAGTCAGAGAATGAAACCTGGCCGTGCTCAGGACGCGTTGACAGCTGCAGGACTCGTCACAGTGTATCAGGAGCGGCCTGTGTGAGGACAGCCGGCTCGGGGGTCCTCACCAGGTGTCAGGCATTGGCTGCTGAAACGATGCAGATGAGCGATCACAGAGCTCGGGCTGGTGGGCTCCTCACACTGCGGCTGCCACTGATCCAGTTTGGGTTCGTTGCTGGGGCGGCCAAAGGCTCGTTTAACCCCGGCCGTACATGAAGTCTAGCAGCGGAGAGCCCCTTTATTAGCCATCGGACCTTTCGGCTTTGCGTCTCTGCGGACGATTGACCCCACAGACTGGAGTCATGGCCGGTGCCAGCCGAGCGAGGACGGACCCATCTGCTGTCCCTCAGACCCATCGCCTGGGACACGGGGACCATAGAGGGTCCATTCATATAAGAGGTTGTGCAGCAGCTGCGCCGCTCCATGTGAGGCACGTCCAGTTCTTGGTGGAGTTTTCATCACAGTGAGGTTCCTCTTCTGGCGGCCGGGCGGTACGGGGTGATGAGATGCTCTGCAGGCTTCGGACGTTGATCAATCTCAGATTTCTGTTGCAAAAACTTTCTGGATACTGAAAGCAACAAACCTGTGTCTGCAGCATAGCAAGACTACAACTCCCATCATGTCCACAATAGATGAGCAGCTGCAGGGTGGGGGTCAGTACCTGTGAGCCCCGCGCACACAGTAACCCCAGAGTCCAGCTATGGCCGCACTGCCAATGGGATGGAGCTAGAAGGTGCCGCATCCGATGGTGTTCAGTGACCGGGACACCAACGTTCTCAGAGGATGGCCACCGGCCGGTGTGACTGTCGTGTGGCCACCTCTGCCCCATTCATCATCTATAGGACTACAGGGGACGCGCCCCAGAAGGCGGCCATACGCCTGTGTGACTACAACGTGGGTGGAGCGCGGCCACCTCGGCTCCATTCATTGTCTATAGGTCTGTGCAGGGGACGGGCCCCAGAGGAAAGCCACAGACCGATGTGTGACTACCTCTGCCCCATTCATCGTCTATAGGTCTGCAGGGGACGGGCCCCAGAGGAAAGCCACAGACCGATGTGTGACTACCTCTGCCCCATTCATCATCTATAGGTCTGCAGGGGACGGGCCCCAGAGGAAAGCCACAGACCGATGTGTGACTACCTCTGCCCCATTCATCGTCTATAGGTCTGCAGGGGACGGGCCCCAGAGGAAAGCCACAGACCGATGTGTGACTACCTCTGCCCCATTCATCGTCTATAGGTCTGCAGGGGACGGGCCCCAGAGGAAAGCCACAGACCGATGTGTGACTACCTCTGCCCCATTCATCGTCTATAGGTCTGCAGGGGACGGGCCCCAGAGGAAAGCCACAGACCGATGTGTGACTACCTCTGCCCCATTCATCGTCTATAGGTCTGCAGGGGACGGGCCCCAGAGGAAAGCCACAGACCGATGTGTGACTACCTCTGCCCCATTCATCGTCTATAGGTCTGCAGGGGACGGGCCCCAGAGGAAAGCCACAGACCGATGTGTGACTACCTCTGCCCCATTCATCGTCTATAGGTTTGCAGGGGATGGGCCCCAGAAGAAGGCCACCGGCCGGTGTGACCACAACACGAGTGGAGCGCGGCCACCTCTCCTCCATTCATCGTCTATAGTATTGCAGGGGACAGGGAGCGCTGCACTGACCCGTCTACCAGGCCAATAACACAGGTCTGCAAAATAATATAGATATTTAAAAACCTGCGTGGAGGCTTTCAGAGAATTTAAAGCATTTTGCTGGGCTGAATCTGAAGGAGGACGGGAGTTTTCTTGCAGAGGAGGAGAATATATTGAATTAACACTGACGGGTCACATACTCGTCGTTGCATTACCATTCATTCTTCTCTTTCGAGGTTCTCCTGGAGCTTGGGTCTTGCGGTATTTCCATCCGTCAGCCCTCGTGCTTACATCTTCCCCGGTGACGTCTCTCCCTTTGGTGGAGTCTTCCCCTTGTTCCTCACCGTAAAGCTCCTACGTTTTCAGGAAACTCCATGTGTGAATGTGAGGAACGGACCCAGAGGCTCACGCTGCAGCTTCGAGCTTTATATGCCGTTAGGAGTTCTGCAAGGGTTTTTTTTTTTTTTTGTAACCTGGATCTCTGTAATTTCCCAAAACCTCACGCACCACATCTTTAAATGAATCCCACGCTTCTCTATCAGGTTCATTCATGGACGTTGGAAAGAAGGAATCAGAACAAAGTTAGGCATGTCCGGTCCTACAGAAACCCCCCCTCTCAGCTCGGCCTCAGATTTAGGAACTTGGAGCACGGGTGTTTGAGGTGTTCCCCATCCTCTGGTAGAGATTTAACAAACCATCTCATAAAACCCAGAGTGAAGTGAAGAGGCGGTCAGAGAGCTCATTCCCGAGGAACCAGGCTTGTATGGAGAACCCTCCTTTCCCCAGGAACCAGGCTTGTATGGAGAACCCTCCTTTCCCCAGGAACCAGGCTTGTATGGAGGACCCTCCTTTCCCCAGGAACCAGGCTTGTATGGAGAACCCTCCTTTCCCCAGGAACCAGGCTTGTATGGAGGACCCTCCTTTCCCCAGGAGCCAGGCTTGTATGGAGGACCCTCCTTTCCCCAGGAGCCAGGCTTGTATGGAGGACCCTCCTTTCCCCAGGAACCAGGCTTGTATGGAGGACCCTCCTTTCCCCAGGAGCCAGGCTTGTATGGAGGACCCTCCTTTCCCCAGGAACCAGGCTTGTATGGAGGACCCTCCTTTCCCCAGGAGCCAGGCTTGTATGGAGGACCCTCCTTTCCCCAGGAGCCAGGCTTGTATGGAGGACCCTCCTTTCCCCAGGAGCCAGGCTTGTATGGAGGACCCTCCTTTCCCCAGGAGCCAGGCTTGTATGGAGGACCCTCCTTTCCCCAGGAGCCAGGCTTGTATAGAGGACCCTCCTTTCCCCAGGAGCCAGGCTTGTATAGAGGACCCTCCTTTCCCCAGGAGCCAGGCTTGTATAGAGGAGCTTCCTTTCACCAGGAACCAGGCTTGTAGGGAGGAGCTTCCTTTCACCAGGAACCAGGCTTGTATGGAGGAGCTTCTTTTCACCAGGAACCAGGCTTGTAGGGAGGAGCTTCCTTTCACCAGGAACCAGGCTTGTAGGGAGGAGCTTCCTTTCACCAGGAACCAGGCTTGTAGGGAGGAGCTTCCTTTCACCAGGAACCAGGCTTGTAGGGAGGAGCTTCCTTTCACCAGGAACCAGGCTTGTAGGGAGGAGCTTCTTTTCACCAGGAACCAGGCTTGTAGGGAGGAGCTTCCTTTCACCAGGAACCAGGCTTGTATGGAGGAGCTTCCTTTCACCAGGAACCAGGCTTGTAGGGAGGAGCTTCCTTTCACCAGGAACCAGGCTTGTAGGGAGGAGCTTCCTTTCACCAGGAACCAGGCTTGTAGGGAGGAGCTTCCTTTCACCAGGAACCAGGCTTGTAGGGAGGAGCTTCCTTTCACCAGGAACCAGGCTTGTATGGAGGAGCTTCCTTTCACCAGGAACCAGGCTTGTATGGAGGAGCTTCCTTTCACCAGGAACCAGGCTTGTATGGAGGAGCTTCCTTTCACCAGGAACCAGGCTTGTATGGAGGAGCTTCCTTTCACCAGGAACCAGGCTTGTATGGAGGAGCTTCCTTTCACCAGGAACCAGGCTTGTATGGAGGAGCTTCCTTTCACCAGGAACCAGGCTTGTATGGAGGAGCTTCCTTTCACCAGGAACCAGGCTTGTATGGAGGAGCTTCCTTTCACCAGGAACCAGGCTTGTATGGAGGAGCTTCCTTTCACCAGGAACCAGGCTTGTAGGGAGGAGCTTCCTTTCACCAGGAACCAGGCTTGTATGGAGGAGCTTCCTTTCACCAGGAACCAGGCTTGTATGGAGGACCCTCTTTCACCAGGAACCAGGCTTGTATGGAGGAGCTTCCTTTCCCCAGGAGGTAGTGCATCTCAAAGTGGCTGAAGAGGAGGTCGGGCCGGACCACCCCAGAAGCAGAGATGCTTTGTAGATCCTGACTGTTGGACTAATCGCTTTGTTAGTATTTTAAAGTTGCCACAAGTCTTACTGAGATGATCTTCTTACTTGATATTTCCAAGAAACAAAGCACCGGGAAGTGATGAGAATTTATAGATCCTTCTAGAAGAATCTATAAATTATCGCCATTGGGATGATTAATATTCGATTTCACATAGTCTCATGAGCCCAGACAAGACGGCAAAAACACATTCCCCTCCTTACAATAAAACAATGTGAAATCACCCTTTGCCCGAGGAACCACGCAAAGTCACTCTGCCCGAGGAACCACGAGAACAACGCAAATTCACTCTGCCCGAGGAACCACGAGAACAACGCAAATTCACTCTGCCCGAGGAACCACGAGAACAACGCAAATTCACTCTGCCCGAGGAACCACGAGAACGACATGAATTCACTCTGCCCGAGGAACCACGAGAACGACGTGAATTCACCCTCTCTAGTCCTGAGGTACCATGAGAACGACATGAATTCACACTCTCTAGGCCTGAGGTATCATGAGAACGACATGAATTCACCCTCTCTAGGCCTGAGGTACCATGAGAACGACGTGAATTCACCCTCTCTAGGCCTGAGGTACCATGAGAACGACATGAATTCACCCTCTCTAGGCCTGAGGTACCACGACAACGACGTGAATTCACCCTCTCTAGGCCTGAGGTACCATGAGAATGACGTGAATTCACCCTCTCTAGGCCTGAGGTACCATGAGAACGACACGAATTCACTCTCTAGGCCTGAGGTACCACGAGAACGACGTGAATTCACCCTCTCTAGGCCTGAGGTACCATGAGAACGACATGAATTCACCCTCTCTAGGCCTGAGGTACCACGAGAACGACGTGAATTCACCCTCTCTAGGCCTGAGGTACCACGAGAACGACATGAATTCACCCTCTCTAGGCCTGAGGTACCACGAGAACGACATGAATTCACCCTCTCTAGGCCTGAGGTACCAAAAGAACGACGTGAATTCACTCTCTGCCCGAGGAACCACGAGAACGACATGAATTCACCCTCTCTAGGCCTGAGGTACCACGACAACGACGTGAATTCACCCTCTCTAGGCCTGAGGTACCAAAAGAACGACGTGAATTCACTCTCTGCCCGAGGAACCACGAGAACGACGTGAATTCACCCTCTCTAGGCCTGAGGTACCATGAGAACGACACGAATTCACTCTCTAGGCCTGAGGTACCACGAGAACGACGTGAATTCACCCTCTCTAGGCCTGAGGTACCATGAGAACGACATGAATTCACCCTCTCTAGGCCTGAGGTACCACGAGAACGACGTGAATTCACCCTCTCTAGGCCTGAGGTACCACGAGAACGACATGAATTCACCCTCTCTAGGCCTGAGGTACCACGAGAACGACATGAATTCACCCTCTCTAGGCCTGAGGTACCACGAGAACGACATGAATTCACCCTCTCTAGGCCTGAGGTACCATGAGAACGACATGAATTCACCCTCTCTAGGCCTGAGGTACCATGAGAACGACATGAATTCACCCTCTCTAGGCCTGAGGTACCACGAGAACGACGTGAATTCACCCTCTCTAGGCCTGAGGTACCACGAGAACGACATGAATTCACCCTCTCTAGGCCTGAGGTACCACGAGAACGACATGAATTCACCCTCTCTAGGCCTGAGGTACCATGAGAACGACATGAATTCACCCTCTCTAGGCCTGAGGTACCATGAGAACGACGTGAATTCACTCTCTAGGCCTGAGGTACCATGAGAACGACATGAATTCACCCTCTCTAGGCCTGAGGTACCATGAGAACGATGTTCCGGGTGACAGAAGGTCTTGATTCTTTAATCTTGATCCCAACAATTCGGCAGCATCTCTGGAAAGGCCCAAATCTCCAATTAACTTGTTCTGAGAAAAAAATGCCACTGATCCGAAGAAGCTTCAGCCGTGAGAGGCACGGAGCGACTCCATCGGGGCCTGCGGGGCAGGCCCGCAGCGGTTCACACGTGGCGCAGAATTGTGCTGCAGGTTTTACCATCAGCGGCGAGTTGCTACAGTGAAGCCACAAGGAGCTGAAGGAGCAGACGTAATTCAGGCCGACGTGACCGCGCTTGGCCGCCACAGACGTAGGAACGCTCAGGACATAACACCATGTCATCTAGTCACCGACTAATATCTGTGGGATGACGAATTGATGACGTCTGGCGACAGAATGATATCAGGAGCCGTTTAGGATGACATCACAGTATTATTATTACATGCCACCCTACAGATATCACAGTGCTGGGAAAAAGTATCTACCCCACACCAGATATAACCCCGAACAATGGCTGAAACATTACAGAATATAAGAGAAAGGAGCGACGTCCTCCGACAGGGGGCGCAACCGCCAGGACGGCGACTGCAGCGACGGGGTCTCGCGTCAGGACGGCGACTGCAGCGACGGGGTCTCGCGTCAGGACGGCGACTGCAGCGACGGGGTCTCGCGTCAGGACAAGGATGATCTGGGCGGATTCTACCTCCAATTATCAATCCCTTTAAGGACTGAAAATGTTATTAGGGTCACAGGAAACACAGCTATCCCACACACTGCATCCCAATGAATGTAGAGGGGTCCGTGAAACCTAGTACTGATCAGTACAACCGACCCCTGTATGGTAAGAGATGATTGTGTCTGCACTACCCCAATATATAGTAATGGACGAGGCAAGGGGGGTCACCATCATCAAGCCGGCCCTCCGGCCCCTCTGCCACCACCAGCCACTCTGCCACCACCAGCCTGCTGGCCCCTCTGCCACCACCAGCCCACCTGCCCTTCCTCGCCTTCAATAGCCCGCCATCCTTTCCCCGTGGCCAGCCTGCAGGCTATATGTTCCCGAGCCAGATTCCCCACGCAGTGTGAGCCTGTTGCATTATGAGTAATTAGACATTACTAACATGAGAAGAGTTGATTAGAAGAGTTGTCTCCGGCGCCGACAATCAAGAGTCGCTGCTATAAATCATTGATAAGTAAGAGGCAAGCGGCAGACATGAGACATCAGGCGGCTCGGTCTCTACCCATACCGCGGTGTTTAATTAGGGAGGGCAAGATGCTGGAGTCAGCCCCTCTCTACCTGAGGTGGAGGGGTGGGGGTCCCATTGAGCACCGCCTGCTGCGGGGGCGGCTGCTGTCCGGGAGGGGGCAGGGCAGCGACTTTCATCTTCTTAGATTCGGCGGTGGACGCGGAGTTCTCCTCTTCATCGTCAGTGTCCTGCAGTCCGTACTTGGAGAAATGCTTCACCTGCGGGAGACAAGGAGCGAAATCAGCATCAATCTCACAGAGCCAGATCATCACCCGGGACGATCGTCACAGAGCGACCCCATACGGGCACAAGAGATCGGGGGCAACTGAGAGCCGCTCATGACCAGAACCCACCGCTGTCTGACGCCCTCACCGGAGCAATCACTACAGGGAGTGACGAGACAGGAGCCGAAGAGTCCGCAGACAGGAGCGACGAGCACCGAAATGTGATCACCGCGCACCCGCCTGCACAGCACATTAAGCCGCAGACCCCAACATGTCCCAGGCTCCCCTCGCCCCCGACCCCCCCTGATGTCCCGGGCTCCCTCGCCACCAAACCCCCTTATATCCTGGGCTCACCGCAGCAGTTTCTAATCTACCATCGCACATCCGCACCTTGAACACCCAGGACCCGGTCTCTGGACGATACTCCTTGAACTGAGCTCCTTGTTTCCGGGAGGCGGCTTCCAGCTTGTTCTTGTAATTCATCTCCTCCAGCCGTTCGGGGCTTTTTATCAATACGCGGGTGGTCTTGTCGATCGGCCACACTTCATTCAGGGTCACCTCTGCGGGCCTGGGGCAGTACAAAAAGGACACAATGTAAAAGCGCAGACTTCCATAACCATTCCTGTGAGACAATATGGCTTTATGCGCTCGTCATTTCCTCCCCTCGACCTTTATGTGGCGAGCAGTAGTCCTTAGTGTGACCATATTAGGTACATACAGTGTTTCATTTGCTTTTTATTGCATTTTTTGAGGAGCGAAGACTAGAAACAAAAAAAGAAAAAGGGTGTAATTATTCTTTATGACATTTGCTGCACAGGTTCCATGTCATATTTTGATAGATCTTGCTTTACGGTCACAGTGATGGCCTTTAGATTTATTTTGTCTTGCGCTAAAGGAGACGTAGAAATGTATCTTTATAATATATATCTGTCAATCATTTGGTATGTAAATGGATTATTAAATAGACTGGTCACTTCCCTATGTCCACTGTGCAAAGCTACATCCTTCTCCTTGATGTACAATTGCACAGTGAACATAGGGAAGCGACAAGTCTAATATTCCATTTACATCCCAGATGACTGACAGAGGGTGTCTACTGTGAAAGAATGTGGTTTTGAGTTTCAGAAAACAAAAGGGACGTGTTTACACATAGATAGAGAAGTGGAGAAATCTCCTTTGTTCCCAGGAAAGACATCTTAAGTTTTAAAGGAAGTGAAGCGAATATCTACCACCTTTGGATACCTAGTGAGCTCTCCAGGATAAGCTAGGATGAAAGAATTTCCCTCAGTATTTGTGTCTCCGAAGGAAAGTTATGAATATTGGGGTTCGTATAGATCAGATATTGATGGGACATACATTATCAACTTCGGGACTAATCAATGAAGAATATGCTTATTTTCTCACAGCTGTGACATCTGCCTATAAGCCCCAAATCAATAGTGCCCAGATGATGAACAATTGCCATCCCATGTTTACCATCTATGGAAAGGTAAAATCCCAATAAAAAAATATGGTGGCGATATCAAACAACTGATCGTCAGGAGTGAAGATCTCATAAGCTCGGAATTTCATAAAATCCTGTAGGGTCGAGAATATCCCACAACTCACACACGAGTTCATAAAGGGGGAGGTGTGTGGGTGTAACTTAGGTGCTGATAAAAGGTCATGCCGAATTATGATCGTGTTCTTGTAGAGATACACATCGGTGTATGCACGATCCCGTTCACTGGACGTTTCCAATCAAAGTGCTCTCCTTCGCTCGGCTGAATCATCTCTGCGATTGGCGTATTAAGTTTCTTTTGTTTTATCCTTTCTACTTTTATGTTATTGTAAATTATGTATTGTTTTGTCCCCATTGTAAAATCTTTTGTATATTTTTCTTGAACACTGCCTATCGCTCTGGATTAAATATAAAATTGAATAGTGCTGTTACTTTTATTCTGTAACCCGCACCCCAAAGCCATATGCTACTGGAAATCAGGCGTACAGTCAGCCCTGGAAAACAACTGGTGGTGGCAGCTAGTAGTCTTGGGTTATTGTGGAGTTACCAGTTATATTCCATGTGTTGGAATCGGAGGTGTATATACCATACGCTCACTGTTAGTGTCCAAATAACCGGCCCATTAGTGGAAACAGCCTGAGGCCTCCTCCATTAATCGGTCAGTCACATAATTGTCTGGACGACAGGACGCAGCAGAGAGCAGTTCATGACAAAAAGATCACAGCGGGTGAATCGGCGTGACCCCCAGGCTGTGATCTTTGCCACGCAGTAACCAGCCGCCCCACTGTACATGTAAATGCCACTGCCTCTAATTGACCATTTAGATGGTTAATCAGCCATCACAAGCCCGCTCTGTCCGCTGCTGCGCTCCCGTACAACACGCCGGGCTGCGCTCCTGTATAAGGCGCGACATTTTCTATGGCAGGTGAATCTCTCTTCTTGGGGGGCTCCACTTCCTGATTAACCCCTTACAATGATGCCATGAAGGCCGTACCTGTTCAGCCCCTCGCCCACAGGCGGCTTGTTTCCATCGTCCGTATACACGATCACCTCCTTATTTCGGATATGGACTATGTCGTCCAGGTTGAGTTTGAGGAGGTCGACCATTCCTTCAAAATAGATGGATCCGTAGCCTGTGGGAGAAGAAAGACGGACGTATGGACACCAGCAGCACGCTACAGGGGAAGGACATCAGGGCTGCAAGGAGTAAGGTGAAGGCCACTGATCCCAACGGGCCTCCGTAGAAAGTGAGGGGATTAGTTTGGGTCCTCTAAGCTGAGAAACCAGTTCCCAGAAGGGAGCATCAGAGGAGGCGGAAAACAGCGAAACCTCAGGGGAGAAGAGTGCGGCCGTCACCGATCAGCACAGACATCTCTAGAATCTGGAGAACGGTGCGGCCGTCACCGACCAGAGCAGACATGTCTATAATCTGGAGAACGGTGCGGCCGTCACCGATCAGCACAGACCTCTCTAGAATCTGGAGAACGGTGCGGCCGTCACCGACCAGAGCAGACATGTCTATAATCTGGAGAACGGTGCGGCCGTTACCGATCAGCACAGACCTCTCTAGAATCTGGAGAACGGTGCGGCCGTCACCGACCAGAGCAGACATGTCTATAATCTGGAGAACGGTGCGGCCGTCACCGATCAGCACAGACCTCTCTAGAATCTGGAGAACGGTGCGGCAGTCACCGACCAGAGCAGACATGTCTATAATCTGGAGAACGGTGCGGCCGTCACCGATCAGCACAGACCTCTCTAGAATCTGGAGAACGGTGCGGCCGTCACCGACCAGAGCAGACATGTCTATAATCTGGAGGACGATGCGGCCGTCACCGACCAGCGCAGACATGTCTATAATCTGGAGGACGGTGCGGCCGTCACCGACCAGCGCAGACATGTCTATAATCTGGAGGACGGTGCGGCCGTCACCGACCAGCGCAGACATCTCTATAATCTGGAGGACGATGCGGCCGTCACCGACCAGCGCAGACATCTCTATAATCTGGAGGACGATGCGGCCGTCACCGACCAGCGCAGACATCTCTATAATCTGGAGGACGATGCGGCCGTCACCGACCAGCGCAGACATCTATAATCTGGAGGAACACGCGGCAGTCATCGACCAGAGCAGATATGTCTATAATCTGGAGGACGGTGTGGATGTCACTGATCGTGCACACACATTTGAGCCGGGCAGCGATTTGGGGTTGATTCTGAAGTATCTGGTGCACACGGTGTATGTAGAGGGGGCAGCCATAAAACACCCGCATGCCTGAGCCGTAACAGGACGAAGAGCCTTCAGCATCACACTCTGTATGACTGAACCACCACTCACCTCTACGGCCGATAGTGAAGCCGTCCACGATACACTTGCCATCTTCGTCCACCATCTTGGCCAGCTCATCCATGGGGGGGATGGTGTAGTAGCCTTCCCTGGTCAGCACGATACCTGGGGGAGATTAGTAATGGAGATAAAGCGTCCACACCCGGCTAATGGCAGAGCGTCCACTACCAGTGAGCGGTCACTCACCCGCGGGGTGTGGCGGCACGTCATGGAGGACCTCCTCTTCGGTGAGCGAGCTCTCCTCCGCGCTGCCGTCCAGACTGCTCCTCAGAGCGCTGCGCATGTTCAGCGCCACGATGGTGTCGTCCATGCTGTTCACGCGCTTCTTCTCTTGGCTCGGTGGCAGTGGTTTAGACTGAGGAGAGGGGTAAGACGCCAACACTTCCTCGTCGTGGTCGCCGTCCACCTCGGAGCTGCTCTTCTCGTTGATTCTGTAATCACAAGTCTGTTATATACACAATCCCGGCAGTGACCCGACGGATCAACACACCGCAGCCGAGCGGGCAGCGCTTAGCGGGCACAGCCTCACCCCTCATGCTCCGGGTATCTGGCTGGAGACGGCACCTCGTCCTGCTCGGCACGTGACGGCGACGCCAGGTTGCTGATGTTTAGGTTTTTTAACACCAACTTCTTGATGCTCTTCCTGAAACACAGAAAATAAAGTCCATGACGGGTAACATTCACCGTCACAGGCCGCCATCTACAATCTACTATATGAGGGCTAATGAGCTCCCTGCACATTGGGGGTCCGTGCGCAGGATAGGTAGGGAGCTCAGTGCTCCGGATGGGTGGGATTCCAGCGCTCTGCCCCCTCTCCAGCCATAAGGTGATGACTGCTCAGCACCTACCTGGGCATGAAGGCTCCATTGGAGAGAGAAGGCTCGTCATCGTCCAGACCATCGAACAGTTGCGCCTTTGCGGTGCTGGCCGTCTGCAGTGCTTTGGGGCGCACTTTGGTGGCAGGGCGGGGGGTGAGCTTGTAGTGGGTCGGGGTGGTCAGCGCTTTCTGTGCGGCGGGATTAGTGGGCTTCAGGCGCTAAGACGACACAGAGGAAAAGCAATGTGATGACAGAGACCAACCCCCAGGATGACAGAGACCCCCCTCCAGGAACCGCACGGTGTCCGGCCACGCCACATCACTCACCTCCTCCTTCTTCTTTGGGTCTGAAATAGGATTCCGGAAAAGAGGAGAATCCCCGTACGGAGAATAGGCCAAAGCGGTGAGCTGCTGCTGGAGGACGAGCTGCTGTGCGGCCGAGGCCCCCGAGTCACTGAGCGCTGAGGACAGAGGGTGAGAAACATCAGCCCGAGCACGCGGCCCGCCCCCGAGCCATCCTCCTCAGCAACACTACAAGTAACAGAAACTCACCGACAGGAGCCTGAGCACCAGCAAACCCCAGGCCGGTGTTGGCTGCATTAAACCCAGTGGTACCAAAGGTGCCGGTCCCGAGGGCGCCGAGCTTCGGCTGATTAGTTCCGAACAGCGACGTCTGGCCGGGATTCAGCCCTGGGATGGAGAAACAGAGGGAACACGTTGTTAGGATGCGCAGCAACACAGGACGCACGTGCCGCCATCGCACTGCAGAGCCGGCACAACACAGCCGGTGACTGAGCACGTGCAGAACCTGCGCTGCTGGACCGTCAGGTCACATGGTGACATCACACCATCAGGACTCGCCAGGGCTGATGCATCTTATATAGAGAATACACAGTGTAATGGAGACATCACCGCAGTCCTGTCCGGCCGCCCCTGATCCCCCCAGAGGAATAACAGAGGCGGGAAGCGAGTGATTGTCTCCCACTCAGACGTCACCAGCACAAAGCAAACAGCCCTACCTTGTCCAAAGCCGGTGCCGAGGCCGGGACCCAGCGTGCCCGGGGCAGCCTTATTACCGAAGAGACTGCTGCCCGTATTATTAGCCCCGAAACCTGCAGATCAGGAGAGGAAACATCAGACAGGAAGTAACGGGAGCAACACCGAGCGCTCCCCCGGGTACAACACCACCCTGCGTATACTGCAGGACAGCGAGTGCAGCTCTGGAGTATAATACAGGAGGTAACTCAGGATCAGTAATGTAATGTATGTACACAGTGACTGCACCAGCAGAATAGTGAGCGCAGCTCTGGAGTATAATACAGGATGTAACTCAGGATCAGTAATGTAATGTACGTACACAGTGACTGCACCAGCAGAATAGTGAGCGCAGCTCTGGAGTATAATACAGGATGTAACTCAGGATCAGTAATGTATGTACACAGTGACTGCACCAGCAGAATAGTGAGTGCAGCTCTGGAGTATAATACAGGATGTAACTCAGGATCAGTAATGTAATGTATGTACACAGTGACGGCACCAGCAGAATAGTGAGTGCAGCTCTGGGGTATAATACAGGAGGTAACTCAGGATCAGTAATGTAATGTATGTACACAGTGACTGCACCAGCAGAATAGTGAGTGCAGCTCTGGAGTATAATACAGGAGGTAACTCAGGATCAGTAATGTAATGTATCTACATAGTGACTGCACCAGCAGAATAGTGAGTGCAGCTCTGGAGTATAATGCAGGATGTAACTCAGGATCAGTAATGTATGTACACAGTGACTGCACCAGCAGAATAGTGAGTGCAGCTCTGGAGTATAATGCAGGATGTAACTCAGGATCAGTAATGTAATGTATGTACACAGTGACTGCACCAGCAGAATAGTGAGTGCAGCTCTGGAGTATAATACAGGATGTAACTCAGGATTAGTAATGTAATGTATGTACATAGTGACTGCACCAGCAGAATAGTGAGTGCAGCTCTGGGGTATAATACAGGATGTAACTCAGGATCAGTAATGTATGTACACAGTGACGGCACCAGCAGAATAGTGAGCGCAGCTCTGGAGTATAATACAGGATGTAACTCAGGATCAGTAATGTATGTACACAGTGACGGCACCAGCAGAATAGTGAGTGCAGCTCTGGGGTATAATACAGGAGGTAACTCAGGATCAGTAATGTAATGTATGTACACAGTGACTGCACCAGCAGAATAGTGAGTGCAGCTCTGGGGTATAATACAGGAGGTAACTCAGGATCAGTAATGTAATGTATGTACACAGTGACTGTACCAGCAGAATAGTGAGTGCAGCTCTGGAGTATAATACAGGAGGTAACTCAGGATCAGTGATGTAATGTATGTACATAGTGACTGCACCAGCAGAATAGTGAGCGCAGCTCTGGAGTATAATACAGGATGTAACTCAGGATCAGTAATGTAATGTATGTACACAGTGACTGCACTAGCAGAATAGTGAGTGCAGCTCTGGAGTATAATACAGGATGTAACTCAGGATCAGTAATGTAATGTATGTACACAGTGACTGCACCAGCAGAATAGTGAGTGCAGCTCTGGAGTATAATACAGGAGGTAACTCAGGATCAGTAATGTAATGTATGTACACAGTGACTGCACTAGCAGAATAGTGAGTGCAGCTCTGGAGTATAATACAGGATGTAACTCAGGATCAGTAATGTATGTACACAGTGACTGCACCAGCAGAATAGTGAGTGCAGCTCTGGAGTATAATACAGGATGTAACTCAGGATCAGTAATGTAATGTATGTACACAGTGACTGCACTAGCAGAATAGTGAGTGCAGCTCTGGAGTATAATACAGGATGTAACTCAGGATCAGTGATGTAATGTATGTACATAGTGACTGCACCAGCAGAATAGTGAGCGCAGCTCTGGAGTATAATACAGGATGTAACTCAGGATCAGTAATGTATGTACACAGTGACGGCACCAGCAGAATAGTGAGCGCAGCTCTGGAGTATAATACAGGATGTAACTCAGGATCAGTAATGTATGTACACAGTGACGGCACCAGCAGAATAGTGAGTGCAGCTCTGGGGTATAATACAGGAGGTAACTCAGGATCAGTAATGTAATGTATGTACACAGTGACTGCACCAGCAGAATAGTGAGTGCAGCTCTGGGGTATAATACAGGAGGTAACTCAGGATCAGTAATGTAATGTATGTACACAGTGACTGCACCAGCAGAATAGTGAGTGCAGCTCTGGAGTATAATACAGGAGGTAACTCAGGATCAGTGATGTAATGTATGTACATAGTGACTACACCAGCAGAATAGTGAGCGCAGCTCTGGAGTATAATACAGGATGTAACTCCGGATCAGTAATGTAATGTATGTACACAGTGACTGCACCAGCACAATAGTGAGAGCAGCTCTGGAGTATAATACAGGATGTAACTCAGGATCAGTAATGTATGTACACAGTGACTGCACCAGCAGAATAGTGAGTGCAGCTCTGGAGTATAATACAGGATGTAACTCAGGATCAGTAATGTAATGTATGTACACAGTGACTGCACTAGCAGAATAGTGAGTGCAGCTCTGGAGTATAATACAGGATGTAACTCAGGATCAGTAATGTAATGTATGTACACAGTGACTGCACCAGCAGAATAGTGAGTGCAGCTCTGGAGTATAATACAGGATGTAACTCAGGATCAGTAATGTAATGTATGTACACAGTGACTGCACCAGCAGAATAGTGAGTGCAGCTCTGGAGTATAATACCCTGCTCTTCTCCATCTACACCTTCGGCCTGGGACAGCTCATAGTCTCACGGCTTTCAGTATCACCTCTATGCTGATGACACACAGATCTACCTCTCTGGACCCGATGTCACCTCCTTACTAACCAGAATCCCACAATGTCTGTCCGCTATCTCATCCTTCTTCTCTGCCAGATTTCTAAAGCTTAACATGGATAAAACTGAATTCATCATCTTTCCACCATCTCACTCAGCCCCCCAACTGACCCATCAATCATAGTCAATGGCTGTCCACTATCCCCAGTCCCACAAGCTCGCTGCCTTGGGGTAACCCTGGACTCTGATCTCTCCTTCACCTCATATCCAAGCCCTTTCCACTTACTGCCGACTCCAACTCAAAAATATCTCCCGGATCCGCACATTCCTCAGCAAAGACTCTGCAAAAACACCAGTGCACGCCCTCATCATCTCCCGCCTCGACTACTGCAACCTCCTGCTCTGTGACCTCCCTTCCAACACTCTCGCACCCCTCCAATCTATCCTAAACTCTGCTGCCCGACTAATCCACCTGTCCCCCCGCTATTCCCCGGCCTCTCCTCTCTGTCAATCCCTTCACTGGCTCCCCATTGCCCGGAGACTCAAGACTCAGAGACCCTAACCATGACATACAAAGCCATCCACAACCTGTCCCTCCATACATCTGTGACCTAGTCTCCCTGTACTTACATGCACGCAACCTCCGATCCTCACAAGATCTCCTTCTCTACTCCCCTCTTATCTCCTCCTCCCACAATCGCATATAAGATTTCTCCCGTGCTTCCCCCCTACTCTGGAACTCTCTACCCCAACACATCAGACTCTCGCCGACCGTGGAAACCTTCAAAAGGAACCTGAAGACCCACCTCTTCCGACAAGCCTACAACCTGCAGTAACCACCGCTCCACCACACCGCTGCACGACCAACTCTACCCTCACCTACTGTATCCTCACCCATCCCTTGTAGATTGTGAGCCCTCGCGGGCAGGGTCCTCGCTCCACGACCAGCTCTACAGTCACCTACTGCATCGTCACCCATCCCCTGTAGATTGTGAGCCCTAGCGGGCAGGGTCCTCGCTCCACCAACCACTGCACGACCAGCTGTACCCTCACCCATCCCCTGTAGACTGTGAGCCCTCACGGGCAGGGTCCTCTCTCCACCATACCGCTGCATGACCAGCTCTACCCTCACCTACTGAATCCTCACCCATCCCTTGTAGACTGTGAGCCCTCGCGGGCAGGGTCCTCGCTCCACCATACCGCTGCACGACCAGCTCTACCCTCACCTACTGAATCCTCACCCATCCCTCGTAGATTGTGAGCCCTCGCGGGCAGGGTCCTCGCTCCAGCATACCGCTGCAAGACCAGCTCTACCCTCACCTACTGTATCCTCACCCATCCCTCGTAGATTGTGAGCCCTCACGGGCAGGGTCCTCGCTCCACCATACCACTACACGACCGGCTCTACCCTTACCTACTGTATCCTCACCCATCCCCTGTAGATTGTGAGCCCTCGTGGGCAGGGTCCTCGCTCCACCATACCACTACACGACCAGCTCTACCCTCACCTACTGTATCCTCACCCATCCCTTGTAGATTGTGAGCCCTCGCGGGCAGGATCCTCGCTCCACCATACCGCTGCACGACCAGCTCTACCCTCACCTACTGTATCCTCACCCATCCCTTGTAGATTGTGAGCCCTCGCAGGCAGGGGCCTCGCTCCACCATACCACTGCACGACCAGCTCTACCCTCACCCACTGTATCCTCACCCATCCCTTGTAGACTGTGAGCCCTCGCGGGCAGGGTCCTCTCTCCACCATACCACTGCACGACCAGCTCTACCCTCACCCATCCCTTGTAGACTGTGAGCCCTCGCGGGCAGGGTCCTCGCTCCACCATACCGCTGCACGACCAGCTCTACCCTCACCTACTGTATCCTCACCCATCCCTCGTAGACTGTCAGCCCTCGCAGGCAGGGTCCTCTCTCCACCACACCGCTACACGACCAGCTCTACCCTCACCTACTGTATCCTCACCCATCCCTTGTAGATTGTGAGCCCTCGCGGGCAGGGTCCTCGCTCCACCATACCGCTGCACGACCAGCTCTACCCTCACCTACTGTATCCTCACCCATCCCTTGTAGACTGTGAGCCCTCGCGGGCAGGGTCCTCTCTCCACCATACCGCTACACGACCAGCTCTACCCTCACCTACTGTATCCTCACCCATCCCTTGTAGATTGTGAGCCCTCGCGGGCAGGGTCCTCGCTCCACCATACCGCTGCACGACCAGCTCTACCCTCACCCACTGTATCCTCACCCATCCCTCGTAGACTGTGAGCCCTCGCGGGCAGGGTCCTCGCTCCACCATACCGCTGCACAACCAGCTCTACCCTCACCTACTGTATCCTCACCCATCCCCTGTAGACTGAGCCCTCGCGGGCAGGGTCCTCGCTCCACCATACCACTGCACGACCAGCTCTGCCCTCACCCACTGTATCCTCACCCATCCCTTGTAGACTGTGAGCCCTCGCGGGCAGGGTCCTCTCTCCACCATACCACTGCACGACCAGCTCTACCCTCACCCATCCCTTGTAGACTGTGAGCCCTCGCGGGCAGGGTCCTCGCTCCACCATACCGCTGCACGACCAGCTCTACCCTCACCTACTGTATCCTCACCCATCCCTTGTAGACTGAGCCCTCGCGGGCAGGGTCCTCGCTCCACCATACCGCTGCACGACCAGCTCTACCCTCACCTACTGTATCCTCACCCATCCCTCGTAGACTGTGAGCCCTTGCGGGCAGGGTCCTCGCTCCACCATACCGCTGCACGACCAGCTCTACCCTCACCTACTGTATCCTCACCCATCCCCTGTAGACTGAGCCCTCGCGGGCAGGGTCCTCGCTCCACCATACCGCTGCACGACCAGCTCTACCCTCACCTACTGTATCCTCACCCATCCCCTGTAGATTGTGAGCCCTCGCGGGCAGGGTCCTCGCTCCACCATACCGCTGCACGACCAGCTCTACCCTCACCTACTGTATCCTCACCCATCCCCTGTAGACTGTGAGCCCTCGCGGGCAGGGTCCTCGCTCCACCACACCGCTGAATGACCAGCTCTACCCTCACCTACTGTATCCTCACCCATCCCCTGTAGACTGAGCCCTCGCGGGCAGGGTCCTCGCTCCACCATACCGCTGCACGACCAGCTCTACCCTCACCTACTGTATCCTCACCCATCCCCTGTAGACTGAGCCCTTGCAGGCAGGGTCCTCGCTCCACCATACCGCTGCACGACCAGCTCTACCCTCAGCTACTGTATCCTCACCCATCCCCTGTAGACTGTGAGCCCTCGCGGGCAGGGTCCTCGCTCCACCATACCGCTGTACGACCAGCTCTACCCTCACCTACTGTATCCTCACCCATCCCCTGTAGACTGTGAGCCCTCGCGGGCAGGGTCCTCGCTCCACCATACCGCTGCACGACCAGCTCTACCCTCACCTACTGTATCCTCACCCATCCCCTGTAGACTGAGCCCTCGCGGGCAGGGTCCTCGCTCCACCATACCACTGCACGACCAGCTCTACCCTCACCCACTGTATCCTCACCCATCCCTTGTAGACTGTGAGCCCTCGCGGGCAGGGTCCTCTCTCCACCATACCACTGCACGACCAGCTCTACCCTCACCCATCCCTTGTAGACTGAGCCCTCGCGGGCAGGGTCCTCGCTCCACCATACCGCTGCACGACCAGCTCTACCCTCACCTACTGTATCCTCACCCATCCCTTGTAGACTGAGCCCTCGCGGGCAGGGTCCTCGCTCCACCATACCGCTGCACGACCAGCTCTACCCTCACCTACTGTATCCTCACCCATCCCTCGTAGACTGTGAGCCCTTGCGGGCAGGGTCCTCGCTCCACCATACCGCTGCACGACCAGCTCTACCCTCACCTACTGTATCCTCACCCATCCCCTGTAGACTGTGAGCCCTCGCGGGCAGGGTCCTCGCTCCACCATACCGCTGCACGACCAGCTCTACCCTCACCTACTGTATCCTCACCCATCCCCTGTAGATTGTGAGCCCTCGCGGGCAGGGTCCTCGCTCCACCATACCGCTGCACGACCAGCTCTACCCTCACCTACTGTATCCTCACCCATCCCCTGTAGACTGTGAGCCCTCGCGGGCAGGGTCCTCGCTCCACCACACCGCTGCATGACCAGCTCTACCCTCACCTACTGTATCCTCACCCATCCCCTGTAGACTGAGCCCTCGCGGGCAGGGTCCTCGCTCCACCATACCGCTGCACGACCAGCTCTACCCTCAGCTACTGTATCCTCACCCATCCCCTGTAGACTGTGAGCCCTCGCGGGCAGGGTCCTCGCTCCACCATACCGCTGTACGACCAGCTCTACCCTCACCCATCCCCTGTAGACTGAGCCCTTGCGGGCAGCGTCCTCGCTCCACCATACCACTGCACGACCAGCTCTACCCTCACCCATCCCTTGTAGACTGAGCCCTCGCGGGCAGGGTCCTCGCTCCACCATACCGCTGCACGACCAGCTCTACCCTCAGCTACTGTATCCTCACCCATCCCCTGTAGACTGTGAGCCCTCGCGGGCAGGGTCCTCGCTCCACCATACCGCTGCACCCAGCTCTACCCTCACCCATCCCCTGTAGACTGTGAGCCCTCGCGGGCAGGGTCCTCGCTCCACCATACCGCTGCACGACCAGCTCTACCCTCACCTACTGTATCCTCACCCATCCCCTGTAGATTGTGAGCCCTCGCGGGCAGGGTCCTCGCTCCACCATGCCGCTGCACGACCAGCTCTACCCTCACCTACTGTATCCTCATCCATCCCCTGTAGACTGTGAGCCCTCGCGGGCAGGGTCCTCGCTCCACCATACCGCTGCACGACCAGCTCTACCCTCACCTACTGTATCCTCACCCATCCCTTGTAGACTGTGAGCCCTCGCGGGCAGGGTCCTCGCTCCACCACACCGCTGCATGACCAGCTCTACCCTCACCTACTGTATCCTCACCCATCCCCTGTAGACTGAGCCCTCGCGGGCAGGGTCCTCGCTCCATCATACAGCTGCACGACCAGCTCTACCCTCACCTACTGTATCCTCACCCATCCCCTGTAGACTGAGTCCTCGCGGGCAGGGTCCTCGCTCCACCATACCGCTGCATGACCAGCTCTACCCTCACCTACTGTATCCTCACCCATCCCCTGTAGACTGAGTCCTCGTGGGCAGGGTCCTCGCTCCACCATACCACTGCACGACCAGCTCTACCCTCACCTACTGTATCCTCACCCATCCCTTGTAGACACTGAGCCCTCGCGGGCAGGGTCCTCGCTCCACCATACCGCTGCACGACCAGCTCAACCCTCACCTACTGTATCCTCACCCATCCCTTGTAGACTGAGCCCTCGCGGGCAGGGTCCTCGCTCCACCATACCGCTGCACGACCAGCTCTACCCTCACCTACTGTATCCTCACCCATCCCTCGTAGACTGTGAGCCCTTGCGGGCAGGGTCCCCGCTCCACCATACCGCTGCACGACCAGCTCTACCCTCACCTACTGTATCCTCACCCATCCCCTGTAGACTGAGCCCTCGCGGGCAGGGTCCTCGCTCCACCATACCGCTGCACGACCAGCTCTCCCCTCACCTACTGTATCCTCACCCATCCCCTGTAGATTGTGAGCCCTCGCGGGCAGGGTCCTCGCTCCACCATACCGCTGCACGACCAGCTCTACCCTCACCTACTGTATCCTCACCCATCCCCTGTAGACTGTGAGCCCTCGCGGGCAGGGTCCTCGCTCCACCACACCGCTGCATGACCAGCTCTACCCTCACCTACTGTATCCTCACCCATCCCCTGTAGACTGAGCCCTCGCGGGCAGGGTCCTCGCTCCACCATACCGCTGCACGACCAGCTCTACCCTCACCTACTGTATCCTCACCCATCCCCTGTAGACTGAGCCCTTGCAGGCAGGGTCCTCGCTCCACCATACCGCTGCACGACCAGCTCTACCCTCAGCTACTGTATCCTCACCCATCCCCTGTAGACTGTGAGCCCTCGCGGGCAGGGTCCTCGCTCCACCATACCGCTGTACGACCAGCTCTACCCTCACCTACTGTATCCTCACCCATCCCCTGTAGACTGTGAGCCCTCGCGGGCAGGGTCCTCGCTCCACCATACCGCTGCACGACCAGCTCTACCCTCACCTACTGTATCCTCACCCATCCCCTGTAGACTGAGCCCTCGCGGGCAGGGTCCTCGCTCCACCATACCACTGCACGACCAGCTCTACCCTCACCCATCCCTTGTAGACTGAGCCCTCGCGGGCAGGGTCCTCGCTCCACCATACCGCTGCACGACCAGCTCTACCCTCACCTACTGTATCCTCACCCATCCCTTGTAGACTGAGCCCTCGCGGGCAGGGTCCTCGCTCCACCATACCGCTGCACGACCAGCTCTACCCTCACCTACTGTATCCTCACCCATCCCTCGTAGACTGTGAGCCCTTGCGGGCAGGGTCCTCGCTCCACCATACCGCTGCACGACCAGCTCTACCCTCACCTATTGTATCCTCACCCATCCCCTGTAGACTGTGAGCCCTCGCGGGCAGGGTCCTCGCTCCACCATACCGCTGCACGACCAGCTCTCCCCTCACCTACTGTATCCTCACCCATCCCCTGTAGATTGTGAGCCCTCGCGGGCAGGGTCCTCGCTCCACCATACCGCTGCACGACCAGCTCTACCCTCACCTACTGTATCCTCACCCATCCCCTGTAGACTGTGAGCCCTCGCGGGCAGGGTCCTCGCTCCACCACACCGCTGCATGACCAGCTCTACCCTCACCTACTGTATCCTCACCCATCCCCTGTAGACTGAGCCCTCGCGGGCAGGGTCCTCGCTCCACCATACCGCTGCACGACCAGCTCTACCCTCAGCTACTGTATCCTCACCCATCCCCTGTAGACTGTGAGCCCTCGCGGGCAGGGTCCTCGCTCCACCATACCGCTGTACGACCAGCTCTACCCTCACCCATCCCCTGTAGACTGAGCCCTTGCGGGCAGCGTCCTCGCTCCACCATACCACTGCACGACCAGCTCTACCCTCACCCATCCCTTGTAGACTGAGCCCTCGCGGGCAGGGTCCTCGCTCCACCATACCGCTGCACGACCAGCTCTACCCTCAGCTACTGTATCCTCACCCATCCCCTGTAGACTGTGAGCCCTCGCGGGCAGGGTCCTCGCTCCACCATACCGCTGTACGACCAGCTCTACCCTCACCTACTGTATCCTCACCCATCCCTTGTAGACTGTGAGCCCTCGCGGGCAGGGTCCTCGCTCCACCATACCGCTGCACCCAGCTCTACCCTCACCCATCCCCTGTAGACTGTGAGCCCTCGCGGGCAGGGTCCTCGCTCCACCATACCGCTGCACGACCAGCTCTACCCTCACCTACTGTATCCTCACCCATCCCCTGTAGATTGTGAGCCCTCGCGGGCAGGGTCCTCGCTCCACCATGCCGCTGCACGACCAGCTCTACCCTCACCTACTGTATCCTCATCCATCCCCTGTAGACTGAGCCCTCGCGGGCAGGGTCCTCGCTCCACCATACCGCTGCACGACCAGCTCTACCCTCACCTACTGTATCCTCACCCATCCCTTGTAGACTGTGAGCCCTCGCGGGCAGGGTCCTCGCTCCACCACACCGCTGCATGACCAGCTCTACCCTCACCTACTGTATCCTCACCCATCCCCTGTAGACTGAGCCCTCGCGGGCAGGGTCCTCGCTCCACCATACCGCTGCACGACCAGCTCTACCCTCACCTACTGTATCCTCACCCATCCCCTGTAGACTGAGTCCTCGCGGGCAGGGTCCTCGCTCCACCATACCGCTGCATGACCAGCTCTACCCTCACCTACTGTATCCTCACCCATCCCCTGTAGACTGAGTCCTCGTGGGCAGGGTCCTCGCTCCACCATACCACTGCACGACCAGCTCTACCCTCACCTACTGTATCCTCACCCATCCCTTGTAGACACTGAGCCCTCGCGGGCAGGGTCCTCGCTCCACCATACCGCTGCACGACCAGCTCAACCCTCACCTACTGTATCCTCACCCATCCCTTGTAGACACTGAGCCCTCGCGGGCAGGGTCCTCGCTCCACCATACCGCTGCACGACCAGCTCAACCCTCACCTACTGTATCCTCACCCATCCCTTGTAGACACTGAGCCCTCGCGGGCAGGGTCCTCGCTCCACCACACCACTGCACGACCAGCTCTACCCTCACCTACTGTATCCTCACCCATCCCTTGTAGACACTGAGCCCTCGCGGGCAGGGTCCTCGCTCCACCATACCGCTGCACGGCCAGCTCAACCCTCACCTACTGTATCCTCACCCATCCCCTGTAGACTGAGTCCTCACGGGCAGGGTCCTCGTTCCACCATACCGCTGCACGACCAGCTCTACCCCCACCTACTGTATCCTCACCCATCCCTTGTAGACTGTGAGCCCTCACGGGCAGGGTTCTCGCTTCACCATACCGCTGCACGACCAGCTCTACTCTCACCTACTGTATCCTCACCCATCCCTTGTAGATTGTGAGCCCTCGCGGGCAGGGTCCTCGCTCCACCATACCGCTGCATGACCAGCTCTACCCTCACCTACTGTATCCTCACCCATCCCTTGTAGACTGAGCCCTCGCGGGCAGGGTCCTCGCTCCACCATACCACTGCACGACCAGCTCTACCCTCACCTACTGTATCCTCACCCATCCCTTGTAGACTGTGAGTCCTCGGGGGCAGGGTCCTCGCTCCACCATACCACTGCACGACCAGCTCTACCCTCACCTACTGTATCCTCACCCATCCCCTGTAGATTGTGAGCCCTCGCGGGCAGGGTCCTCGCTCCTCCTGGACCAGTCGCTGTCACATTGTGTTCAAGATTATTGCAATTGTTCTTGTATTATACCCCTTTTTCACATGTAAAGCGCCATTTATTTCATGTGGAAAACGGTTGGGAAGATTTTGGGGGAAACTCAAAAGGTTTGATACGTTTGCTAGTTTTGACCATATCGGTGGATGGATGGCAGGCGAGAGCAGACATCCAGTCCTGTCGGTCTCCCAGCCCTGTCTGCTCTCAGATACCCAGTCACAAGTTTTTATTACAAAACACAGGAGGAAATGGCTTAATACATTACATTACCTAAAAAGGAAGATTCTAAGTTGGGAATAAAGTCATAAATTATGGATTCTGCTGATTTCCTTAAGAGACTGCCTATATCTAGTTTACTACACTAGTTACCTTCAGAAACAAAAGGAAACTTTGGACATAAAGACTAATATTAAAATACAAAATGATCAAAGATATGAATTGTCTAAATAATAAAGCATAGTATAACTATTTACCATAAGAAGGATGTAGCTAGGGTCAGAGTATGGTACAGAGTAAGCGGACTGTACGATGGGGCATGGGTTCGCATTGTGGCCGTTTGTTTTTTTTCCCTCTCCTTCCAGAGCCATAACTTTTTTTTATCTTTCTGTCAATACACCCGTATGAGGGCTTGTTTTTTGCGGTACGAGTTGTGCTTTTGAATGACACTATGCATTTTACCATATCGCATACTGGAAAATGAGGAAAAACTTTAAGTGCAGTGAAATTGCAAAAAAAAAAAAGTGCAACTCCGCAATAGTTTTTTTTTTTTTTTCCCTTCATCCTGTTCATTATATGGGAAAGCTGACCCTCCATTCTGATTTTCCAGGTCATTACGATTACGCAGATACCAAAAATGTATAGTTGTTTTTTTTAAGAGTTAAACCCCCCCAGACTCGTAGCGTTTACGTTTACCGGATCTGGGGCTCGGTGAGAGCCTGTTTTTCGCGCTCTGAGCCGACGTTTTTATCGATACTATTTTGGTGTAGATCCGATATTTTGATAGTCTCTTATTGCATTTTATTACAATGTTGCGGCGGCAAAAAAAAAAACCCAAAACTAAATTCTGGGGTTTTGATTTTTTTTTCTCATTACGTCGGTTACCGATCGGATTAATTAACTTTATATTTTGTTAGATCGAACATTTCTGAACAGATTTTATAGTCAATGAAGTACGCTCACCTTATGGAAGATGCGTTAACAAGTTCTCAGCGAGCGCTGATCAGCTTATTCCAGCGGTGTGCCGAGCGGTCACATCATGCCAACGCTCAACACACCATCTGGATGTAGCAGAGCTGGGGTTAGTTGTGGGACATTAGTATGGATTATCTGCTGAGGGTTGAGGTTATTAGTCTGGGTGGGGGGGGGGGGGGGGGGGGGGGCGCAATATCCTTGGCCCCTTCCCAGACTGTTAATATCAGCCCGCAGCTGTCTGCTTCGCCTTTGCTGGTTATTAATTATGCATACCCCCCGTCGTCATTTTTTTTGGGAGTCACCCCTTGTTAATAACCAGCAAAGGCTAAGTAGACAGCTGTGAACTGATATTGATGGGCTGGGAAGCTTTATGTTCATTACCCCTTCCCCAGACTATAAACAACAGCCCCCAGCTGTCAGCTTTCCCTCAGCTGGTTAAGAAGTTTAAGGGGGACCTCGCGCCATTTTTTTTTTCTTTAAATTAGCTAAACGCATGTAAATGCACTAATCATATCTCACTGACATATTACTTTCTATATCCGTATACAAGATTCTTTTATTAGTTTGTAAACTAGCTTGAAATGACAGAATTACTGTACGCAAAAGCTGATGTTAAAAACGCATTGCAAACGGATGTCATACGGACGGTAGGCGAGAAAAATCTCATGACATGCGTCCTACTTTTCAGGAACATCGGACTGATTTCATTTACGCTGGGTGTGAGCCCTAAAGGAAAGGCTTCCCTCATGTAATCGTGACTGGACTCCGACTTTCCTCTAATAAATGTGAAGACCAAATCACTTGAAGTAAAGTTTTCTTACCGAACAGAGTCCCGGTGCCTGTGCCAAATGCAGGGGCGCTCGTCGTGGTCGTCCCGAATGCGGCTGGTTTGTTATTGAACAGAGTCTGTAACAAAACATTAGAAGGGGTTAAAAATCCGCAATATAAACCTCTGATAGAGACCGGTGGGCAAAGCAAGCCAAAGCCCACCTCCCTCCAACACCTATCGGACGAGTAAATCTCTAAAATAATATATTTGCCCGAGTTCTTATATTTATGTCACTCCTCCGCAGTTATTACTACTACAGGAACATTTCTCCTCCAGGAAAGTTGGATGCGGACCCTCTACTCACGCAGACGAGACCCCTAGAATCAGAATATTTAGTGCACATTTGCCTAAACATCATGGAGGCCAACTGCTCCTAAATTACTCGTTTGCCGGCCGCTTCGTGTCTTCCATCGGTGCCAGTATTTCTCCGTGAGCGATGCAGACACGGCATCAGCGTTGGTGGGGTCTTATGAAGGGTTAACATCTGCCCTATAGATATAATGTGGCCCCCCCCCAGCTCCAATCCCTCCGAAGATGGCAGCCAGTGTATGGAGGGGCTCGGATACCCCACTAGCGTCGCCTTGGGGGCCGGTCTGGTTCACTCCTCACCTTCCATGTTTATACTCTGGGGGGGAGGGACGTATCCTCTGATACTTTGAGGACATCACAATATGGACTCCTAATGGCGCTATGATCCTTTACACTACCTGGGCACAGGTTGGAGTCGTACCAGTGTCCGGTCACCATTGAAAAGGCTCTTAGGGACCTCGGATTTGCCTAAACCCCTTAATATTTCCTATACAACTACATAGTAGTGATCAGGAGTCGGATATTGCAGCGGTTTCCCTGGACTGATACTTGTTGCACCATTGTAGGATTCTAATGCGGCTTATTGCTCATTTTGTTTCCTTATTTTACGGTGTAGAAATAAAATAAGGAAAATAAAGACCAACAAAAGAAAAAAAAAAAAAGATCTGCAACCCACGTGCACCCACATACTAAAAGGGGCCGATTCAGTGCCAGCGGCAATCAGCTGGGTGCGCTGCTCCCGGAGGACACCTACCGAATTTCCAACTCCTCCGAACGGAGTATTGCTGGTCTGTCCAAACAGATTGGTCCCCGTCCCGAAGGCTGAGCCGGCATTTGTGTTGGTTGCTGTGCCAAAGAGGCCGGTGGACTGCGTGGCCTGAGTGCTGCCAAAAAGGCCCTGCGGAGGAAACATCACATGAAGCACACACAGCAGCTGCAGCAAAGTACATCACTGCGGGAAGACACGGCTGCCCCGAAGAGCTCGCCACCGTGCCGGCCTGAGGCCGCCGACAGCTCGCCGCCGTCCCGGCCTGCCGAGAACTCACCATTGTGCTAGTTTGCGGCTGCCCCAGGGTGTTGGTGTTTCCAAATGAGAAGCCGGCGTTCTGTGTGGTGGTGGCTGGGAAGGGCTTATTAAACAGGCTCGTGGCTGGCTGGGCGGTTGCTTGGCCGAATAGACTGCCAGTGTTTGCTCCAAATGTGTTGGTACCTGCAAATACAGTCAAAATGAGATGGCCAGTCCAGCCCGACCCCCCAACACTGCAGTTGCACCGCCAGTCCAACCCCCCCCCCCTCACACCACTGCAGTCACACCGCCAGTCCAGCCCGCCCCCCCACACAGCAGTCACACCGCCAGTCCAGCCCGCCCCCCCCCCCACACTGCAGTCACACCGCCAGTCCAGCCCATCCACCCGCAGAAACACCCCAATCCAGCCCACCCCCTGCAGTAAAACCGCCAGTCCAGCCCGCCCCCCCCCCCCGCACACTGCAGTCACACCGCCTGTCCAGCCCATCCCCCCCGCAGTAAAACCACCAGCCCAGCCCAGCCCCCTATAATCGAGCACTGCATCACCGGTACAGACCTCTATAGGACCCATCACTTACCTTGCCCGAATGCATTTTTATTGCCAAAGGAAAAGCTGCTGCTGGATGGCGTGGCCCCGAACAGACCAGTGGTGGCGCTTGAAGTGGCTGTGGATGCCCCAAATAGGCTTGTACCCGTGGCTGCCCCCACTGGATTCTGCGGCCCCTTCCTGTTGGCCTGATAATCTTCCAGTCGCAGCTCCTACAGGAAGACATGGCCGTCAGTGACCAGCATGAGGCACGCGACAGGCATCCGCGGCCGGCACTCACCTCTAGAGACTTGCTCTCATACTCCTTCATGGCTGTAATACACTGGTGCTTCGTACTGATGTTGGTGGTCACGCCGCCCTTGGCCATCGTGTCTGTACCAGAAGGGGCCTGAAAACCCAAAAGAGACGTAGCAGAGGATTCCTGCTCCAAAGGGGAAAGATCCGACTACAAACCACCGACTGGTGACCCCGAAACCAAGGTCTCATAATCAGAGGGTCCTCAGGTGCCAGTCAGCCCTGCAAGTCTAAGCACCCGGCCAGGAAGCCTGAACGACGGGCAGGTAAGACGCCGCGTCATCAGTGCCGCTCACCTCACAGGAAAAGTCACGTGCCGGGGTTAGCTGAAAATAAGCTCTAGCATGACTTACAGGACCAAGCAGGAAGCCATGGGCACCTTCAGCAGCACACGGCACCATTACACTCATTGCCCCTCAGAGAATGCCAAGCACCTGGGCAGTCACGCCATTTAAAGGCCAATAGCAGATACTGAGAGCAGCAGCTAAATGGTTAACAGCAGCGAGCAGAGCTGTAACACAGCCGACATCTGCCGCGTATAAAGCGCGCCCAGCTCCTATACAGCCCTTAGTGACCTGTCATGAAAAAGAACGTCATAGGTCACTAAAGGGTTAAGTAGCCAGCATTCTGCTCACATTACATAAACGTGCTGAGACCATTGTGTTAGGTGCGATCACCTGATTAGCAGATTCCAGGTGATCACCCGGTCACTGCCCGGCTTGGTGGGGTGCAGCCATTTTGTGCATAGCTACCAGTCCGGCCATGTAAGCCGTGACATTAGTCAGCGACTAAAGACTTGCACCAGCGAGCGCAGAATCCTCTCAGAGAGAAGCCGCCCGGTTGGGGGCCCTGTACTCACATTGAACTTGATGGTGGTCCCGCTGGGAGCTGCAGAGAACGTCGAGGCCCCAAACAGGGTGCTGGACGTTCCTCCAAATGGATTTGCGGTGGTGTTTGTGTTTCCGAAGAGGCTGGTGCTGTTTGTGCCTGTCCCAAAACCTACAAGTGAGAGGACACAGAGATAAGAGGATACCCGGAGACCCCAAAAAACGCTCAGACTGGGGCCACTTACTGCTGCTGAAGGTGGAAGGCTTTGTCTGGCCGAAGGCATTATTCTGAGACGAGAAGAGGCCGCCTCCGGTGTTCGTGGCCCCAAATAATGAGTTTGTGGTGCCAGTGGACGTCCCGAAGCCAAAACCTGTGCTAGTGGAGGAGGTCGCTGTCTGATTGAAGGTTCCTGTGCCAAAGAGTCCGCCTGAGAGGGGGTAAGACCGCCATAGCATCATGGAGCGCGACCACAAGAGCCACACAAGGGCCCCGTGGCCTCAGCACTGCGATCCTACCTGGTTTGTTTTGCGTGTTCCCAAAAAGGCCGCCAGTGTTCGTGTTGGTGCCGAAAGTTGAACTTCCAAAACCGGTGGCAGTCGAGGTTCCAAAACCAGGAGCTGAGAACCCAAGAAACATTAATGGTCACCAAGAGCATAACCCCCACCATGCTCAGACTGGCCGGCGGCTCTCCTGACCCCAGTGTGGCAGCTCCACGTCGTCCGCGTTATACTGACTACGTCCCTATACCGGCCCTGGAGCCCAGAAGGGATCAGAAAGCCCAAAACCCAACAGTAACTGGCCTTACACGGTGCACGGTGATCTACAAGACATGTGGAGGGGGGTAAACTGCGGACAGACCCCTCCACCGTGCCGACAGGAGTGGAGGCAGTGGTCCCATTATACTTACTTTGCCCAAAGGTTGATGTTGCTCCGAAAGCCCCAGTGCCTCCTCCGAAAGGAGTGCCGAAAGATTTATTGAACATGTTTCTAAAGCTTCATAGACCTGGAAAACAGAAGAGGCATTACTTCACATGAGGACGCTGAGCCGTGCAGAGGAGCTGACACTCTAAGGACGGAGCGACCGCAGGATGAGCAGCGGACTGACGTCAGATCCTCCCACCACTCACCCTCGTGATAATGACCTGTGCCCCCCCCCCCCCACAGCATGGACTCGCTGCCATCAGTCAGTGTGCAGAGTGGCACAGATCACCCACCATTTATACACACAAGCAACTATGAACAAGCAGAGCTGCAGTGTAAAGTATCAGAGAGAGTGAGAGTACAGCAGGAGCTGCCATCTGATGGGTGGAGGCAGATATAGGACCTCCCTGGACTCCGCCAGAAGATGCAGTAAAGTGGGAGTCAGGGGTCACAGCCGGCATCTCATGTGCAACACAAAATACCTTCCCAGAAAGAAAGCTCTGTCTGCAGAGATATGCTCCTACAAGTCCCGGCACAGGCGGGCAGTCGGGTCCCCCCCTACCACAGACGTCTGGTACCGGCAGGCGGTCAGATCCTTCCCTATAATGGGCGGCCCTGGCACCGCCAGTCCATAAGATGCAGTTCTGGTCATCACCAATGAATCACTGATGTGGTTAGGGATCAGGGTCTGATATACTAGAACTGCAAACACTGAGCCGACCAGAGAGGACGCTACTGTCTCCAGTCCGATCCCGTCTCCTCTCCATGCAGCGGGGGTCTCTATGTACGAGGCGGAAGCACAACGCATATTATATATATATATATATATATATATATATATATATATATATATATATATATATATATATATATATATATATATATATATATATATATATATTTTTATTATACATCAGAGCCGCACGAGGACACAGCAGAGACCTACAGGCCTAGAACCGTCACCTGCACGACACGAGGGGATGACACGGGACTAGATATCACCCCAAACACGTGATGTGGGGGACCCTGCTGACCAGGGCTGTGGAGTCAGTAAGCCAAGCCTCTGACTCCTCAATCTCCATGACACAGACTCAAACTCCGACCTCGACTCCACGACTCCCTCATACGCGGCTCATATGTAAGTGATGAATTTACTGCAGCACAGATTCATCTCCGCTAAAAGTCCAGACCCTGAGATCAGGAATAGGACATTTCAGAACTTTCCCAAATTCTTATGAAAAAATATTCCCCACCAACTGCATTGAACTACTGTACCCAATGTATTATATATTTTAGGAGTCGGTCCATTTTATACCAACTCCACAGCCCTGCCGCTGACAGACAAGAAAGATGTAGGAGCCTTTTATAGTGGCCTCAAATCCCAAGATAACGGGGCCGCCATCACCCGGCCCAGCGATCGGCCTCCGGGTAGTGGGGACGAACAGTCGCCCTGTGATCGCCTGCAGCCACACGGTCACCGTGCAGCTGACGGACAGAGACTCCTCGGCCTCCGGCTAATCTTTCTCCCATTCACAGTCTTCAGCTCCAGTACAGGCCGGTGTGTCTCCATGGTGACAGACTACACCCCCTCACCCAGTCCAGCATGAGCCCGCTCTGTTTCTGGCCACTGTACAGACCTGATCACCATCTCCAGCGTGCGTCTGTGACTGACCAGTGACTATTACACCAGACAGTATAAGCGCAGGTCACATGAAGAGGTTGTGCAGCAGCTGAGGATTATGGTCACGTGACTACCTCCCTTAGTGACGTCACATCCATTAAACACGGGTCTCAGTGCAGCCAATCAGCGCGCAGCTTTCATCTGGTCTCCTGCCTCACACATATAAGCTGGAATGTGATTGGCGGAGGCGGGTGACCCTGGCGCAGGTCACGAGGGTGAAGCTGTGAGTGGAGAGAGCGCAGAATGGTGGAGATACAGACACGCCGGCTCCTCACACACCCGCGGGCGCCTCCTGCCCCGCCGCCCCCATTACTGCCCCGCCGCCGCCCTCCTCCATACCAGCACCGGCTCCAGACGCCGCAGTGACGCCCCGCCGCCGCCTCCGCCTCTTACCGGTCCTCTCAGAACTTGCGGTCGCAGGCGGGAGAACCAAGTGCGTCATCTATCAATATGGCGCTGATGAGAGCGCGCTGACGTCATCACGCTCCGTGCGTCACAGCGGTTATCAGGTCGTGATTGGCTCACTCAGCAGGAGGGCGTGGCGTCAGAGGCCGCTGTTTCCTGTGGGCGTGCCCTGCGCAGCAGCTTCTTTTCTGATTGGTTGCCGTCACTTGGCTGGTCTATGAATGTTCAGAGCTGCTGATGATCATCCTGTTAAGGGCGTGGTCATCTAGCTACGCGGGTCACGTGACAGCCGGAGTCCGGCGGCGGTTGATGACGTCACCGGCGCCTGTCAGGTGACGAGCCCTTCAAGGGGAATTCCATCTTAGAGGGAAGGCGCGGCGATTATTTATGTTTGTATTAATAATGATTGGTTACACCATTAGTGAGAGGCAGAATAACAGTCACTGGTTTGATAGAAAACTTTTCTGCTGCTACTGGGGGGGATTTTGATTTTTTGGTTTTAATATCAGAGCAGGACACGTCGCACACACAGCAGCTCCTGGAGATGAGGGCTGCGGTCCCCTGGGTGTGCGCTGGGCCCCGGGCCATACAGGCCACAGCTGGGGGAGGGGGCGGTGCTGAGACTACAACAGGAGGTGACCGGCGGTCCACGAGAGGAGCAGCGGCGGCCGGACATTGTACCACTAATCCCAGAGACCCGGCCTGTGAGCAGGCGTCCGGGCGCTGAGCGCAGCTCACTGCGTCAGAGGAGAAGACTGCGGAGTAAAGCCTCATCCAGACCTCTCTGCAGATAAAGCCTCATCCAGACCTCTCTGCAGATAAAGCCTCATCCAGACCTCGCTGCAGATAAAGCCTCATCCAGACCTCGCTGCAGATAAAGCCTCATCCAGACCTCGCTGCAGATAAAGCCTCATCCAGACCTCGCTGCAGATAAAGCCTCATCCAGACCTCGCTGCAGATAAAGCCTCGTCCAGACCTCTCTGAAGCACAGGAGAAGACTGCAGATAAAGCCTCATCCAGACCTCGCTGCAGATAAAGCCTCATCCAGACCTCGCTGCAGCACAGGAGAAGACTGCGGAGTAAAGCCTCATCCAGACCTCGCTGCATCACAGAAGACTGCAGATAAAGCCTCATCCAGACCTCGCTGCAGCACAGGAGAAGACTGCAGATAAAGCCTCATCCAGACCTCACTGCATCAGAGGAGAAGACTGCAGGTAAAGCCTCATCCAGACCTCGCTGCAGCACAGGAGAAGACTGCGGAGTAAAGCCTCATCCAGACCTCGCTGCAGCACAGGAGAAGACTGCGGAGTAAAGCCTCATCCTGACCTCACTGCATCAGAGGAGAAGACTGCGGAGTAAAGCCTCATCCAGACCTCGCTGCAGCACAGGAGAAGACTGCAGATAAAGCCTCATCCAGACCTCGCTGCAGCACAGGAGAAGACTGCAGATAAAGCCTCATCCAGACCTCGCTGCAGCACAGGAGAAGACTGCAGATAAAGCCTCATCCAGACACTGCAGCACAGGAGAAGATGGCAGATAAAGCCTCATCCAGACCTCGCTGCAGCACAGGAGAAGACGGCAGATAAAGCCTCATCCAGACCTCACTGCATCAGAGGAGAAGACTGCAGGTAAAGCCTCATCCAGACCTCGCTGCAGCACAGGAGAAGACTGCAGATAAAGCCTCATCCAGACCTCACTGCAGCACAGGAGAAGACTGTGGAGTAAAACCTCATCCAGACCTCGCTGCAGCACAGGAGAAGACTGCGGAGTAAAGCCTCATCCAGACCTCGCTGCATCAGAGGAGAAGACTGCGGAGTAAAGCCTCATCCAGACCTCGCTGCAGCACAGGAGAAGACTGCAGATAAAGCCTCATCCAGACCTCACTGCAGCACAGGAGAAGACTGTGGAGTAAAGCCTCATCCAGACCTCGCTGCAGCACAGGAGAAGACTGCAGATAAAGCCTCATCCAGACCTCACTGCAGCACAGGAGAAGACGGCAGATAAAGCCTCATCCAGACCTCGCTGCAGCACAGGAGAAGACGGCAGATTAAGCCTCATCCAGACCTCACTGCATCAGAGGAGAAGACTGCAGGTAAAGCCTCATCCAGACCTCGCTGCAGCACAGGAGAAGACTGCAGATAAAGCCTCATCCAGACCTCACTGCAGCACAGGAGAAGACTGTGGAGTAAAGCCTCATCCAGACCTCGCTGCAGCACAGGAGAAGACTGCGGAGTAAAGCCTCATCCAGACCTCGCTGCATCAGAGGAGAAGACTGCGGAGTAAAGCCTCATCCAGACCTCACTGCAGCACAGGAGAAGACGGCAGATAAAGCCTCATCCAGACCTCGCTGCAGCACAGGAGAAGACTGCAGATAAAGCCTCATCCAGACACTGCAGCACAGGAGAAGACGGCAGATAAAGCCTCATCCAGACCTCGCTGCAGCACAGGAGAAGACGGCAGATAAAGCCTCATCCAGACCTCACTGCATCAGAGGAGAAGACTGCAGGTAAAGCCTCATCCAGACCTCGCTGCAGCACAGGAGAAGACTGCAGATAAAGCCTCATCCAGACCTCACTGCAGCACAGGAGAAGACTGTGGAGTAAAGCCTCATCCAGACCTCGCTGCAGCACAGGAGAAGACTGCGGAGTAAAGCCTCATCCAGACCTCGCTGCATCAGAGGAGAAGACTGCGGAGTAAAGCCTCATCCAGACCTCGCTGCAGCACAGGAGAAGACTGCAGATAAAGCCTCATCCAGACCTCACTGCAGCACAGGAGAAGACTGTGGAGTAAAGCCTCATCCAGACCTCGCTGCAGCACAGGAGAAGACTGCAGATAAAGCCTCATCCAGACCTCACTGCAGCACAGGAGAAGACGGCAGATAAAGCCTCATCCAGACCTCGCTGCAGCACAGGAGAAGACGGCAGATTAAGCCTCATCCAGACCTCACTGCATCAGAGGAGAAGACTGCAGGTAAAGCCTCATCCAGACCTCGCTGCAGCACAGGAGAAGACTGCAGATAAAGCCTCATCCAGACCTCACTGCAGCACAGGAGAAGACTGTGAAGTAAAGCCTCATCCAGACCTCGCTGCAGCACAGGAGAAGACTGCGGAGTAAAGCCTCATCCAGACCTCGCTGCATCAGAGGAGAAGACTGCGGAGTAAAGCCTCATCCAGACCTCGCTGCAGCACAGGAGAAGACGGCAGATAAAGCCTCATCCAGACCTCGGTGCAGCACAGGAGAAGACTGCGGAGTAAAGCCTCATCCCGACCTCGCTGCGTCAGAGGAGAAGACTGCGGAGTAAAGCCTCATCCAGACCTCGCTGCAGATAAAGCCTCATCCAGACCTCGCTGCAGATAAAGCCTCATCCAGACCTCGCTGCAGATAAAGCCTCGTCCAGACCTCTCTGAAGCACAGGAGAAGACTGCAGATAAAGCCTCATCCAGACCTCGCTGCAGATAAAGCCTCATCCAGACCTCGCTGCAGCACAGGAGAAGACTGCGGAGTAAAGCCTCATCCAGACCTCGCTGCATCACAGAAGACTGCAGATAAAGCCTCATCCAGACCTCGCTGCAGCACAGGAGAAGACTGCAGATAAAGCCTCATCCAGACCTCACTGCATCAGAGGAGAAGACTGCAGGTAAAGCCTCATCCAAACCTCGCTGCAGCACAGGAGAAGACTGCGGAGTAAAGCCTCATCCAGACCTCGCTGCAGCACAGAAGACTGCGGAGTAAAGCCTCATCCTGACCTCACTGCATCAGAGGAGAAGACTGCGGAGTAAAGCCTCATCCAGACCTCGCTGCAGCACAGGAGAAGACTGCAGATAAAGCCTCATCCAGACCTCACTGCATCAGAGGAGAAGACTGCAGGTAAAGCCTCATCCAGACCTCGCTGCAGCACAGGAGAAGACTGCAGATAAAGCCTCATCCAGACCTCGCTGCAGCACAGGAGAAGACTGCAGATAAAGCCTCATCCAGACCTCGCTGCAGCACAGGAGAAGACTGCAGATAAAGCCTCATCCAGACCTCACTGCAGCACAGGAGAAGACGGCAGATAAAGCCTCATCCAGATCTCGCTGCAGCACAGGAGAAGACGGCAGATAAAGCCTCATCCAGACCTCACTGCATCAGAGGAGAAGACTGCAGGTAAAGCCTCATCCAGACCTCGCTGCAGCACAGGAGAAGACTGTGGAGTAAAGCCTCATCCAGACCTCGCTGCAGCACAGGAGAAGACTGCGGAGTAAAGCCTCATCCAGACCTCGCTGCATCAGAGGAGAAGACTGCGGAGTAAAGCCTCATCCAGACCTCGCTGCAGCACAGGAGAAGACGGCAGATAAAGCCTCATCCAGACCTCGCTGCAGCACAGGAGAAGACTGCGGAGTAAAGCCTCATCCCGACCTCGCTGCAGCACAGGAGAAGACTGCAGATAAAGCCTCATCCAGACCTCGCTGCAGCACAGGAGAAGACTGCAGATAAAGCCTCATCCTGACCTCGCTGGAGCACAGGAGAAGACTGCGGAGTAAAGCCTCTTCCAGACCTCGCTGCGGCACAGGGGTTGCACCCTCCACTCCACTCTTCCCCGAGTTGCACCCTCTACTCCTCCCTGGGTTGCACCCTCTACTCTACTTTTCCCCCCGGGTTGCACCCTCCACTCCTCCCTGGGTTGTACACTCCACTCCTCCCTGGGTTGCACCCTCCACTTCACTCCCCCCCCCCCCCCCAGGTTGTACCCTCCACTCCACTCCTCCCCGGGTTGCACCCTCCACTCCACTCCTCCCCGAGTTGCACCCTCCACTCCACTTTTCACCCTGGGTTGCACCCTCCACTCCTCCCCAGGTTGCACCCTCCGCTCCATTCACTTCTATGGAAATTCCAAACAAGCGGGACCCTCTTCACCTCTCCACAGCTGTAGATGGCTCCAACCTCATCATAGGAGCAGGTCCCAGAGTGGGGGTCCTGATTATCGGACACGTGTATAGCATACCCCATGTGGGTGAGCAGCATACTCCTTCAGGAATCTATCTGCTTAGAGTGATTAGTAAAAAAAAGTTTTCTGAAAGTCACTAAAAAAGTGGAGAGGCGACACCCGCTGTCCACAGAGGGGCCGATGTCCCGGCAGACAGTATCACACAGGAGAGGATTGGATACATGGCTCAGCGAACAGTATCACACAGGATAGGATTAGATACACAGCTCAGCAGACAGTATCACACAGGAGAGGATTAGATACACAGCTCAGCAGACAGTATCACACAGGAGAGGATTGGATACATGGCTCAGCGAACAGTATCACACAGGATAGGATTAGATACACGGCTCAGCAGACAGTATCACACAGGAGAGGATTAGATACACGGCTCAGCAGACAGTATCACACAGGATAGGATTATATACACGGCTCAGCAGACAGTATCACACAGGATAGGATTAGATACACGGCTCAGCAGACAGTATCACACAGGAGAGGATTAGATACACGGCTCAGCAGACAGTATCACACAGGAGAGGATTAGATACACAGCTCAGCAGACAGTATCACACAGGAGAGGATTAGATACACGCACGGCTCAGCAGACAGTATCACACAGGAGAGGATTGGATACATGGCTCAGCGAACAGTATCACACAGGATAGGATTAGATACACGGCTCAGCAGACAGTATCACACAGGAGAGGATTAGATACACGGCTCAGCAGACAGTATCACACAGGATAGGATTAGATACACAGCTCAGCAGACAGTATCACACAAGATAGGATTAGATACACAGCTCACCAGGCAGTATCACACAGGATAGGATTAGATACACAGCTCAGCAGACAGTATCACACAGGAGAGGATTAGATACACAGCTCAGCAGACAGTATCACACAGGATAGGATTAGATACACGGCTCAGCAGACAGTATCACACAGGAGAGGATTAGAAACACGGCTCAGCAGACAGTATCACACAGGAGAGGATTAGATACACGGCTCAGCAGACAGTATCACACAGGAGAGGATTAGAAACACGGCTCAGCAGACAGTATCACACAGGAGAAGATTAGAAACACGGCTCAGCAGACAGTATCACACAGGAGAGGATTAGATACACGGCTCAGCAGTCAGTATCACACAGGATAGGATTAGATACACGGCTCAGCAGACAGTATCACACAGGATGCGATTAGATACACGGCTCAGCAGACAGTATCACACAGGAGAGGATTAGATACACAGCTCAGCAGACAGTATCACACAGGATGCGATTAGATACACGGCTCAGCAGACAGTATCACACAGGAGAGGATTAGATACACGGCTCAGCAGACAGTATCACACAGGAGAGGATTAGATACACGGCTCAGGAGACAGTATCACACAGGAGAGGATTAGATACAGTAGCTCAGCGGACAGTAACACAGGATAGGATTAGATACAGTAGCTCAGCAGACAGTATCACATGATAGGATTAGATACAGTAGCTCAGCAGACAGTATCACACAGGATAGGATTAGATACAGTAGCTCAGCAGACAGTATCATACAGGATAGGATTAGATACAGTAGCTCAGCAGTCAGTATCACACAGGATAGGATTAGATACACTGCTCAGCAGACAGTATCACACAGGATAGGATTAGATACAATAGCTCAGCAGACAGTATCACACAGGATAGGATTAGATACAATAGCTCAGCAGTCAGTATCACACAGGATAGGATAAGATACACTGCTCAGCATACAGTATCACACAGGATAGGATTAGATACAGTAGCTCAGCAGACAGTATCACACAGGATAGGATTAGATACTGTAGCTCAGCAGTCAGTATCACACAGGATAGGATTAGATACACGGCTCAGCAGACAGTATCACACAGGAGAGGATTAGATACACAGCTCAGCAGACAGTATCACACAGGAGAGGATTAGATACACGCACGGCTCAGCAGACAGTATCACACAGGAGAGGATTGGATACATGGCTCAGCGAACAGTATCACACAGGATAGGATTAGATACACGGCTCAGCAGACAGTATCACACAGGAGAGGATTAGATACACGGCTCAGCAGACAGTATCACACAGGATAGGATTAGATACACAGCTCAGCAGACAGTATCACACAAGATAGGATTAGATACACAGCTCACCAGGCAGTATCACACAGGATAGGATTAGATACACAGCTCAGCAGACAGTATCACACAGGAGAGGATTAGATACACAGCTCAGCAGACAGTATCACACAGGATAGGATTAGATACACGGCTCAGCAGACAGTATCACACAGGAGAGGATTAGAAACACGGCTCAGCAGACAGTATCACACAGGAGAGGATTAGATACACGGCTCAGCAGACAGTATCACACAGGAGAGGATTAGAAACACGGCTCAGCAGACAGTATCACACAGGAGAAGATTAGAAACACGGCTCAGCAGACAGTATCACACAGGAGAGGATTAGATACACGGCTCAGCAGTCAGTATCACACAGGATAGGATTAGATACACGGCTCAGCAGACAGTATCACACAGGATGCGATTAGATACACGGCTCAGCAGACAGTATCACACAGGAGAGGATTAGATACACAGCTCAGCAGACAGTATCACACAGGATGCGATTAGATACACGGCTCAGCAGACAGTATCACACAGGAGAGGATTAGATACACGGCTCAGCAGACAGTATCACACAGGAGAGGATTAGATACACGGCTCAGGAGACAGTATCACACAGGATAGAATTAGATACAGTAGCTCAGCGGACAGTAACACAGGATAGGATTAGATACAGTAGCTCAGCAGACAGTATCACATGATAGGATTAGATACAGTAGCTCAGCAGACAGTATCACACAGGATAGGATTAGATACAGTAGCTCAGCAGACAGTATCATACAGGATAGGATTAGATACAGTAGCTCAGCAGTCAGTATCACACAGGATAGGATTAGATACACTGCTCAGCAGACAGTATCACACAGGATAGGATTAGATACAGTAGCTCAGCAGACAGTATCACACAGGATAGGATTAGATACAATAGCTCAGCAGTCAGTATCACACAGGATAGGATAAGATACACTGCTCAGCATACAGTATCACACAGGATAGGATTAGATACAGTAGCTCAGCAGACAGTATCACACAGGATAGGATTAGATACTGTAGCTCAGCAGTCAGTATCACACAGGATAGGATTAGATACACTGCTCAGCAGACTATCACACAGGATAGGATTAGATACAGTAGCTCAGCAGACAGTATCACACAGGATAGGATTAGATACAGTAGCTCAGCAGTCAGTATCACACAGGATAGGATTAGATACACGGCTCAGCAGTCAGTATCACACAGGAGAGGATTAGATACACGGCTCAGCAGACAGTATCACACAGGAGAGGATTAGATACATGGCTCAGCAGACAGTATCACACAGGATAGGATTAGATACACGGCTCAGCAGACAGTATCACACAGGAGAGGATTAGATACACGGCTCAGCAGTCAGTATCACACAGGATAGGATTAGATACACAGCTCAGCAGTCAGTATCACACAGGAGAGGATTAGATACACGGCTCAACAGACAATATCACACAAGAGAGGATTAGATACACGGCTCAGCAGACAGTATCACACAGGAGAGGATTAGATACTGTAGCTCAGCAGTCAGTATCACACAGGAGAGGATTAGATACATGGCTCAGCAGACAGTATCACACAGGATAGGATTAGATACATGGCTCAGCAGACAGTATCACACAGGATAGGATTAGATACACGGCTCAGCAGACAGTATCACACAGGAGAGGATTAGATACTGTAGCTCAGCAGACAGTATCACACAGGATAGGATTAGATACACGGCTCAGCAGACAGTATCACACAGGATAGGATTAGATACACGGCTCAGCAGACAGTATCACCCAGGAGAGGATTAGATACACGGCTCAGCAGACAGTATCACACAGGATAGGATTAGATACACGGCTCAGCAGACAGTATCACACAGGATAGGATTAGATACACGGCTCAGCAGACAGTATCACACAGGATAGGATTAGATACACAGCTCAGCAGACTGTATCACACAGGAGAGGATTAGATACTGTAGCTCAGCAGACAGTATCACCCAGGAGAGGATTAGATACACGGCTCAGCAGACAGTATCACACAGGAGAGGATTAGATACTGTAGCTCAGCAGACAGTATCACACAGGATAGGATTAGATACACGGCTCAGCAGACAATATCACACAAGAGAGGATTAGATACACAGCTCAGCAGACAGTATCACACAGGAGAGGATTAGATACACGGCTCAGCAGACAGTATCACACAGGATAGGATTAGATACACGGCTCAGCAGACAGTATCACACAGGAGAGGATTAGATACACGGCTCAGCAGACAGTATCACACAGGAGAGGATTAGATACACGGCTCAGCAGACAGTATCACACAGGAGAAGATTAGATACATGGCTCAGCAGACAGTATCACACAGGAGAGGATTAGATACACGGCTCAGCAGACAGTATCACACAGGATAGGATTAGATACACGGCTCAGCAGACAGTATCACACAGGATAGGATTAGATACAGTAGCTCAGCAGACAGTATCACACAGGAGAGGATTAGATACAGTAGCTCAGCAGACAGTATCACACAGGACAGGATTAGATACACGGCTCAGCAGACAGTATCACACAGGATAGGATTAGATACAGCTCAGCAGACAGTATCACACAGGATAGGATTAGATTCACGGCTCAGCAGTCAGTATCACACAGGATAGGATTAGATGCATGGCTCAGCAGACAGTATCACACAGGATAGGATTAGATACACGGCTCAGCAGACAGTATCACACAGGATAGGATTAGATTCACGGCTCAGCAGTCAGTATCACACAGGATAGGATTAGATACACAGATCAGCAGACAGTATCACACAGGATAGGATTAGATACATGGCTCAGCAGACAGTATCACACAGGATAGGATTAGATACAGTAGCTCAGCAGACAGTATCACACAGGATAGGATTAGATAGTCTGCTGAGCAGTGTATCACACTGGATAGGATTAGATACACGGCTCAGCAGACAGTATCACACAGGAGAGTATTAGATACACAGCTCAGCAGTCAGTATCACACAGGATAGGATTAGATACACTGCTCAGCAGACAGTATCACACAGGATAGGATTAGATACAGTAGCTCAGCAGACAGTATCACACAGGATAGGATTAGATACAGTAGCTCAGCAGTCAGTATCACACAGGATAGGATTAGATACACAGCTCAGCAGACAGTATCACACAGGAGAGGATTAGATACACGGCTCAGCAGTCAGTATCACACAGGATAGGATTAGATACACTGCTCAGCAGACTATCACACTGGATAGGATTAGATACACGGCTCAGCAGACAGTATAACAGGATAGGATTAGATACAGTAGCTCAGCAGTCAGTATCACACAGGATAGGATTAGATACAGTAGCTCAGCATACAGTATCACACAGGATAGGATTAGATACAGTAGCTCAGCAGACAGTATCACACAGGATAGGATTAGATACTGTAGCTCAGCAGTCAGTATCACACAGGATAGGATTAGATACAGTAGCTCAGCAGACAGTATCACACAGGATAGGATTAGATACAGTAGCTCAGCAGACAGTATCACACAGGATAGGATTAGATACACTGCTCAGCAGACTGACTATCACACTGGATAGGATTAGATACACGGCTCAGCAGACAGTATCACACAGGAGAGTATTAGATACACGGCTCAGCAGACAGTATCACACAGGATAGGATTAGATACACTGCTCAGCAGACAGTATCACACAGGAGAGGATTAGATACACAGATCAGCTGACAGTATCACACATCATAGGATTAGATACACGGCTCAGCAGACAGTATCACACAGGAGAGGATTAGATACACCGCTCAGCAGACAGTATCACACGGGATAGGATTAGATACAGTAGCTCAGCAGACAGTATCACACAGGATAGGATTAGATACAGTAGCTCAGCAGTCAGTATCACACAGGATAGGATTAGATACACTGCTCAGCAGACTATCACACTGGATAGGATTAGATACACGGCTCAGCAGACAGTATAACAGGATAGGATTAGATACAGTAGCTCAGCAGTCAGTATCACACAGGATAGGATTAGATACAGTAGCTCAGCATACAGTATCACACAGGATAGGATTAGATACACGGCTCAGCAGACAGTATCACACAGGAGAGGATTAGATACACGGCTCAGCAGACAGTATCACACAGGAGAGGATTAGATACACGGCTCAGCAGACAGTATCACATGATAGGATTAGATACAATAGCTCAGCAGACAGTATCACACAGGATAGGATTAGATACTGTAGCTCAGCAGTCAGTATCACACAGGATAGGATTAGATACATGGCACAGCAGACAGTATCACACAGGATAGGATTAGATACATGGCTCAGCAGACAGTATCACAGGAGAGGATTAGATACATGGCTCAGCAGACAGTATCACACAGGATAGGATTAGATACATGGTTCAGCAGACAGTATCACACAGGAGAGGATTAGATACACGGCTCAGCAGACAGTATCACACAGGATAGGATTAGATACACGGCTCAGCAGACAGTATCACACAGGATAGGATTAGATACACGGCTCAGCAGTCAGTATCACACAGGATAGGATTAGATACACGGCTCAGCAGATAGTATCACACAGGATAGGATTAGATACACGGCTCAGCAGAGAGTATCACACAGGATAGGATTAGATACACTGCTCAGCAGACAGTATCACACAGGATAGGATTAGATACACGGCTCAGCAGACAGTATCACACAGGAGAGGATTAGATACACAGCTCAGCAGACAGTATCACACAGGAGAGGATTAGATACACAGCTCAGCAGACAGTATCACACAGGAGAGGATTAGATACACAGCTCAGCAGACAGTATCACACAGGAGAGGATTAGATACACAGCTCAGCAGACAGTATCACACAGGAGAGGATTAGATACACAGCTCAGCAGACAGTATCACACAGGATAGGATTAGACACACGGCTCAGCAGTCAGTATCACACAGGATAGGATTGGATACATGGCTCAGCGAACAGTATCACACAGGATGGGATTAGATACACGGCTCAGCAGACAGTATCACACAGGAGAGGATTAGATACACAGCTCAGCAGACAGTATCACACAGGATGGGATTAGATACACGGCTCAGCAGTCAGTATCACACAGGATGGGATTAGATACACGGCTCAGCAGTCAGTATCACACAGGAGAGGATTAGATACACGGTTCAGCAGACAGTATCACACAGGATAGGATTAGATACACGGCTCAGCAGACAGTATCACACAGGATAGGATTAGATACACGGCTCAGCAGACAGTATCACACAGGATAGGATTAGATACACGGCTCAGCAGACAGTATCACACAGGAGAGGATTAGATACACAGCTCAGCAGACAGTATCACACAGGAGAGGATTAGATACACAGCTCAGCAGACAGTATCACACAGGAGAGGATTAGATACACGGCTCAGCAGTCAGTATCACACAGGAGAGGATTAGATACACAGCTCAGCAGACAGTATCACACAGGAGAGGATTAGATACACAGCTCAGCAGACAGTATCACACAGGAGAGGATTAGATACACAGCTCAGCAGACAGTATCACACAGGAGAGGATTAGATACACATCTCTGCAGACAGTATCACACAGGATAGGATTAGATACACAGCTCAGCAGACAGTATCACACAGGAGAGGATTAGATACACGGCTCAGCAGTCAGTATCACACAGGATAGGATTAGATACACGGCTCAGCAGACAGTATCACACAGGATAAGATTAGATACACGGCTCAGCAGACAGTATCACACAGGATAGGATTAGATACACGGCTCAGCAGTCAGTATCACACAGGCTGGAGATGGCTGTGTTCTGCCATTGCTAATCTTGGTCTCCACAATGATGGCCGCTGCCGGGTCCTGGAGACGTTTCCTGGTTATGATATTTGCACCAATCATCCTTCACCCTGTGATTAGCTCCTCCCTCCTACTTATAATAACACTCGCCCCATACGACCATGTGCTGCTGAGACTTCTGAGCTGTCACTCTGGGGCAGCCACAGGAGGAGTGAGCTGCGGTGTCTCCTCTTCCTTCTGTTGGAGCGGACTGTATTGCATCTTCCTCCAGGTTCTGCTGTTTCTTTATTATCAGTTGCAACAGACTGTAGTTATCAGTGACTTGTACAGGTGGAGTGGACTGTGTGTTATTCAGGGGTCTCCTCCTGCAGGTGGAGTGGACTGTGTGTTATTCAGGGGTCTCCTCCTGCAGGTGGAGTGGACTGTGTGTCATTCAGGGGTCTCCTCCTGCAGGTGGAGTGGACTGTGTGTCATTCAGGGGTCTCCTCCTGCAGGTGGAGTGGACTGTGTGTCATTCAGGGGTCTCCTCCTGCAGGTGGAGTGGACTGTGTGTTATTCAGGGGTCTCCTCCTGCAGGTGGAGTGGACTGTGTGTCATTCAGGGGTCTCCTCCTGTAGGTGGAGTGGACTGTGTGTCATTCAGGGGTCTCCTCCTGCAGGTGGAGTGGACTGTGTGTCATTCAGGGGTCTCCTCCTGTAGGTGGAGTGGACTGTGTGTCATTCAGGGGTCTCCTTCTGCAGGTGGAGTGGACTGTGTGTCATTCAGGGGTCTCCTTCTGCAGGTGGAGTGGACTGTGTGTCATTCAGGGGTCTCCTCCTGCAGGTGGAGTGGACTGTGTGTCATTCAGGGGTCTCCTCCTGCAGGTGGAGTGGACTGTGTGTCATTCAGGGGTCTCCTCCTGCAGGTGGAGTGGACTGTGTGTCATTCAGGGGTCTCCTCCTGCAGGTGGAGTGGACTGTGTGTCATTCAGGGGTCTCCTCCTGCAGGTGGAGTGGACTGTGTGTCATTCAGGGGTCTCCTCCTGCAGGTGGAGTGGACTGTGTGTCATTCAGGGGTCTCCTCCTGCAGGTGGAGTGGACTGTGTGTCATTCAGGGGTCTCCTCCTGTAGGTGGAGTGGACTGTGTGTCATTCAGGGGTCTCCTCCTGCAGGTGGAGTGGACTGTGTGTCATTCAGGGGTCTCCTTCTGCAGGTGGAGTGGACTGTGTGTCATTCAGGGGTCTCCTTCTGCAGGTGGAGTGGACTGTGTGTCATTCAGGGGTCTCCTTCTGCAGGTGGAGTGGACTGTGTGTCATTCAGGGGTCTCCTCCTGCAGGTGGAGTGGACTGTGTGTCATTCAGGGGTCTCCTCCTGCAGGTGGAGTGGACTGTGTGTCATTCAGGGGTCTCCTCCTGCAGGTGGAGTGGACTGTGTGTCATTCAGGGGTCTCCTCCTGCAGGTGGAGTGGACTGTGTGTCATTCAGGGGTCTCCTTCTGCAGGTGGAGTGGACTGTGTGTCATTCAGGGGTCTCCTTCTGCAGGTGGAGTGGACTGTCTTCTCCTGCACAGTTATGGCGGCCGTCGCGTGGTCTGAGCGGGTTCTGGAGCTGGTGCTGAAGCTGAACAATTTGCAGCGTGCAGGTAGGGTGGCATGTTGTGTGTACAACTCTTTTGTGAGCGGCTCTGATCACGGACGTCCTGTTCTGATTCCGCAGCTTGTCTCCCGTTCTGTGTCCTCGGGCAGCGGGTCGGGTGGGTGACGCCGCCGGTGGCTCAGATCCTGGCACAGAGTTCTGACGTGTTCACACTGTATAAAGACTCTAGAGCCCGACTGGAGCTGAGCGACCGACTGCGCTGCCCCCAGGAGCGGACGAGGGCGGTGCAGGAGGTGATGGAGGATCTGCGAGGACGGGACGGCCTCCACTGTCTCCAGGAATGGAGGAATGAGGTGAGAGAGCACGAATATTATTATAGCGCCATTTATTCCATGACGCTTTACATGTGAAAAAGGGGTATACATAGCAGAAACAATTACAATAATCTTGAACACAATGTGACAGCGACTGGTCCAGGAGGAGCGAGGACCCTGCCCGCGAGGGCTCACAATCTACAAGGGATGGGTGAGGATACAGTAGGTGAGGGTAGAGCTGGTCGTGCAGCGGTATGGTGGAGCGAGGACCCTGCCCGCGAGGGCTCACAATCTACAGGGGATGGATGAGGATACAGTAGGTGAGGGCAGAGCTGGTCGTGCAGTGGTATGGTGGAGCGAGGACCCTGCCCGCGAGGGCTCACAGTCTACAAGGGATGGATGAGGATACAGTAGGTGAGGGTAGAGCTGGTCGTGCAGCGGTATGGTGGAGCGAGGACCCTGCCCGCGAGGGCTCACAGTCTACAAGGGATGGGTGAGGATACAGTAGGTGAGGGTAGAGCTGGTCATGGAGCGGTATGGTGGAGCGAGGACCCTGCCCGCGAGGGCTCACAGTCTACAAGGGATGGGTGAGGATACAGTAGGTGAGGGTAGAGCTGGTCGTGCAGTGGTATGGTGGAGCGAGGACCCTGCCCGCGAGGGCTCACAGTCTACAAGGGATGGGTGAGGATACAGTAGGTGAGGGTAGAGCTGATCGTGCAGCGGTATGGTGGAGCGATGACCCTGCCCGCGAGGGCTCACAGTCTACAAGGGATGGGGGAGGATACAGTAGGTGAGGGTAGAGCTGATCGTGCAGCGGTATGGTGGAGCGATGACCCTGCCCGCGAGGGCTCACAGTCTACAGGGGATGGGTGAGCATACAGTAGGTGAGGGTAGAGCTGGTCGTGCAGCGGTATGGTGGAGCGAGGACCCTGCCCGCGAGGGCTCACAGTCTACAGGGGATGGGTGAGGGTACAGTAGGTGAGGGTAGAGCTGGTCGTGCAGTGGTATGGTGGAGCGAGGACCCTGCCCGCGAGGGCTCACAATCTACAAGGGATGGGTGAGGATACAGTAGGTGAGGGTAGAGCTGGTCGTGCAGCGGTATGGTGGAGCGAGGACCCTGCCCGCGAGGGCTCACAGTCTACAAGGGATGGGTGAGGATACAGTAGGTGAGGGTAGAGCTGATCGTGCAGCGGTATGGTGGAGTGATGACCCTGCCCGCGAGGGCTCACAGTCTACAGAGGATGTGTGAGGATACAGTAGGTGAGGGTAGAGCTGGTCGTGCAGTGGTATGGTGGAGAGAGGACCCTGCCCGCGAGGGCTCACAGTCTACAAGGGATGGGTGAGGATACAGTAGGTGAGGGTAGAGCTGGTCGTGCAGTGGTATGGTGGAGCGAGGACCCTGCCCGCGAGGGCTCACAGTCTACAGGGGATGGGTGAGGATACAGTAGGTGAGGGTAGGGCTGGTCGTGCAGCGGTATGGTGGAGCGAGGTCCCTGCCCGCGAGGGCTCACAGTCTACAAGGGATGGGTGAGGATACAGTAGGTGAGGGTAGAGCTGGTCATGCAGCGGTATGGTGGAGCGAGGACCCTGCCCGCGAGGGCTCACAGTCTACAAGGGAAGGGTGAGGCTACAGTAGGTGAGGGTAGAGCTGGTCGTGCTGCGGTATGGTGGAGCGAGGACCCTGCCCGCGAGGGCTCACAGTCTACAAGGGATGGGTGAGGATACAGTAGGTGAGGGTAGAGCTGGTCGTGCAGCGGTGTGGTGGAGCGGTGGTTACTGCAGGTTGTAGGCTTGTCGGAAGAGGTGGGTCTTCAGGCTCCTTTTGAAGGTTTCCACGGTCGGCGAGAGTCTGATGTGTTGGGGTAGAGAGTTCCAGAGTAGGGGGGAAGCACGGGAGAAATCTTGTATACGGTTGTGGGAGGAGGAGATAAGAGGGGAGTAGAGAAGGAGATCTTGTGAGGATCAGAGGCTGCGTGCAGGTATGTACCGGGAGACTAGGTCACAGATGTATGGAGGAGACAGGTTGTGGATGGCTTAGTATGCCATGGTTAGAGTTTTGAACTGGAGTCTCTGAGCAGTGGGGAGCCAGTGAAGGAAGATTGTTTCTTCCTTATATTTTCTCTGAGTCTTTTGACAAAGACATTCCTGAGGGACCCCATATCTCGGACCCCTTATGTCACACCCACATACTGACTCAAAGTCTATTCTAGTAAGCAGAAGATGCATGTACAAAAATCAAAATGGAGTCAGGATAGATAAAGTATAACTCCTGCTCTCACAAAATCTAGCAGAGAAGGATGAGATGGTGGACACATTTTGGTTAGTAGGGAGGAGATATCGGGTCCAGAGAGGTAGATCTGTGTGTCATCAGCATAGAGGTGAGACTCTATGAGCTGTCCCAGGCCGAAGGTGTAGATGGAGAAGAGCAGGGGTCCTAGGACTGAACCTTGGGGGACACCGACAGGGGGCGAGATGAGGAGGTGGTGTGTGAGTGGGAGACGCTGATTGTCCGGTCTGTTAGGTATGAGGAGATCCAAGATAGAGCCAAGTCTGTGATGCCGAGAGATGAGAGAGTCTGTAGTAAGAGGGAATGGTCCACTGTGTCAAAAGCTGATGTCAGATCTAGGAGGAGGAGGACGACAGAGTATTGCTGCTTGGCTTTGGTGGTTAGTAGGTCGTTGGTGACTTTGGTCAGGGCAGTTTCAGTGGAGTGATGCGGTTGGAAGCCAGATTGTAGGCGATCGAAGAGGGAGTAGGAGGAGAGGTGGGAGGACAGTTCAAGATGGACATGTTGTTCCAGTAGTTTTGAGTCATAGGGGAGAAGTGATATGGGGCGATAGCTAGACACAGAGGATGGGTCAAGGGAGGGCTTTTTGAGGATGGGTGTGATCGAGGCATGTTTGAAGCATGAGGGGAAGACACCAGTTGTTAGTGACAGGTTGAAGAGATGGGTTATGGTTGGAATGAAGACTGTGGTGAGGTTTGGGATGAGGCGGGATGAGATTGGGTCGAGTGCACAGGTGGTGAGATGTGATCTTAATAGTATAGAGGAAAGTTGATCTTCTGTAATGGTGGAGAAGCTGGTTTTGGAGGAGGAGGGCTGAGTAGTTATGAGGAGGGGCTGTGGGGGTTGTAGGCCAAAGCTTTGTCTGATGTTGTCAATCTTCGGCTTGAAGAATGAGGCATAATCTTCAGCTGAGATGAGTGTAGAGGGAGGAGGTGCTGGGGGTGGAGGAGAGAATTGAAAGTGTTGAAAAGCTGTTTAGGACTGTGAGACAGGGAGGATGTGAGATGAGAAGTAGGTTTGCTTTGCCAGTTGGAGGGGGAGTAGATGCGCACAGAGTGCACCTCAAAAGAGGGGAGAGTAATGGAAGGTGGGAGTGGAATTGGGGTGAAGGAGCAGTTAACTGACATGAAAAAACCAACTCCTCCACCATGCTTGCTGCTGGGGCAGGTGGTGTGGGAAAGGTGGAATCCACAGTACAAAAGTGCAGCTGGAGAGGCCGTGTCAGAGGGGGTGAGCTAGAGTTTGGTGATGGCGAGGAAGGAAAGTTTGTTAATATTGAAAAGATTATGTATGTAGGAAAGTTTGTTGCAGACGGCGCGAGCGTTCCAGAGAGCTCTGGTTAGTGGGACAGGGGAAGCGAAGGCTGGGCGGATGGGTATAAGGTTATAAAGGTTGCGAAAAGTTGTGATACATCGTGGATAGGAGGTGGAAGTGACTGTGGGGATGTGGTGAGGAGGACCAGGATTCACCAGATATCCCCAGCAGTGAGGAGCAGAGAAAGTGTTAGTAGGTGGGAGCAGGAGAGGCCATGAGGTGGCTGTCTGTGTTTGGAGACAAAGGATTGTATGTTGAGGAACAGATCTGAGGAGGAGGTGAGATGGAAGGGGAGGATGGAGGGAGAGATGAACAGTTCATTACGAGGTGTAGGGATTAGGGGGGTTAGTAGGAAATGGAGGATTATAGGGGTGATAGTGAAAACAAACACAAACATTATTTACTGTGACTATCAAGTATCTTTCAACTCCCTTGTGGTTCAATTCTGGTCTAATTCATTGCAGTACACTTAGATTCTGCACGGGGCAGACTAAAGTCTATGCAGACAACTAACTCACAATATATATGTTTAGACATGGATTCAGGTGTGAAACAGAGGGAAGAGATATAGACTCCTCTTCTTAATCAGTTAATCAAAGCAGATCCAGATGCCGGAGAGAAAACAGGCTGGTCGTAAAGAAAAGTGTGGAGTGGGGTAGTGCAGATAGCAGGATCACACATACCAGGGATAAGCAGCAGAGGCCAGGAATATCAAACTTTAAGATGTGATATCACTGCTGTATTGTAATAAGATGTGATACAGACGCTTCTCACAAAATTAGAATATCATTCAAAAGTTAATTTATTTCATTTCTTCAATACAAAGACTGAAACTCCTATATTCTATAGAGTCATTACACACAGAGGGATCTATTCTATAGAGTCATTACACACAGGGGGATCTATTATATAGAGTCATTACACGCAGAGGGATCTATTCTATAGAGTCATTACACACAGAGGGATCTATTCTATAGAGTCATTACACACAGAGGGATCTATTCTATAGAGTCATTACACACAGAGGGATCTATTCTATAGAGTCATTACACACAGAGGGATCTATTATATAGAGTCATTACACACAGAGGGATCTATTATATAGAGTCATTACACGCAGAGGGATCTATTATATAGAGTCATTACACGCAGAGGGATCTATTATATAGAGTCATTACACGCAGAGGGATCTATTCTATAGAGTCATTACACGCAGAGGGATCTATTCTATAGAGTCATTACACGCAGAGGGATCTATTCTATAGAGTCATTACACACAGAGGGATCTATTCTATAGAGTCATTACACACAGAGGGATCTATTCTATAGAGTCATTACACACAGAGGGATCTATTCTATAGAGTCATTACACACAGAGGGATCTATTCTATAGAGTCATTACACACAGAGGGATCTATTCTATAGAGTCATTACACACAGAGGGATCTATTCTATAGAGTCATTACACACAGAGGGATCTATTCTATAGAGTCATTACACACAGAGGGATCTATTCTATAGAGTCATTACACACAGAGGGATCTATTATATAGAGTCATTACACACAGAGGGGTCTATTATATAGAGTCATTACACACAGAGCGGTCTATTATATAGAGTCATTACACACAGAGGGATCTATTATATAGAGTCATTACACACAGAGGGATCTATTATATAGAGTCATTACACACAGAGGGATCTATTATATAGAGTCATTACACACAGAGGGATCTATTATATAGAGTCATTACACACAGAGGGATCTATTATATAGAGTCATTACACACAGAGGGATCTATTATATAGAGTCATTACACACAGAGGGATCTATTATATAGAGTCATTACACACAGAGGGATCTATTATATAGAGTCATTACACACAGAGGGATCTATTATATAGAGTCATTACACACAGAGGGATCTATTATATAGAGTCATTACACACAGAGGGATCTATTGTATAGAGTCATTACACACAGAGGGATCTATTGTATAGAGTCATTACACACAGAGGGATCTATTGTATAGAGTCATTACACACAGTGATATATTATATAGAGTCATTACACACAGAGGGATCTATTATATAGAGTCATTACACACAGGGATCTATTATATAGAGTCATTACACGCAGAGGGATCTATTATATAGAGTCATTACACGCAGAGGGATCTATTATATAGAGTCGTTACACGCAGAGGGATCTATTATATAGAGTCATTACTGTAATGTCGTGGGGGGAGAAACCTCCTGGGCTGTCGGGCGCGGGGGGAGGCCTCCTGGGCTGTCGGGCGTGGGGGGGAGGCCTCCTGGGCTGTCGGGCGTGGGGGGGAGGCTTCCTGGGCTGTCGGGCGCGGGGGGAGGCCTCCTGGGCTGTCGGGCGCGGGGGGAGGCCTCTTGGGCTGTCGGGCGCGGGGGGAGGCCTCGTGGGCTGTCGGGCGTGGGGGGGAGGCCTCGTGGGCTGTCGGGCGTGGGGGGGAGGCCTCGTGGGCTGTCGGGCGTGGGGGGGGAGGCCTCGTGGGCTGTCGGGCGTGGGGGGGAGGCCTCGTGGGCTGTCGGGCGCGGGGGGAGGCCTCCTGGGCTGTCGGGCGTGGGGGGGAGGCCTCCTGGGCTGTCAGCCGCTGTCCGATCTCTGTGCCGCTCAATCACTTATTGTCCTTTTTCGTGGGGACCACTCTGGAGTGTTGCCCCCCCTCACCGTGTCCTGTTGTCCCAATAATACTAACAAGAAAATTTGGATTTTTGCATTTGCCGTGACATTCCTTCCTGGTTGAACACGTTGGGGGACACAGATCCCACCCTGTCCTGCTCCTGCTGTCCGGTCTGTGATTTTTCTACCTCCCATTCGGGTCTCGCCAGTTGTTTTTTGGTTGCCTTCCTACTTGTGCTGCCTCTTGTCTGAGGAGCGGTAAAGCCCACCAGCCGCACCGACACTTATCTCCTAGTGTTCAGCCTCCCGGCGGCCGCGCGAGACCTTCAAAGGAGACAGATTTCTTCCTCATACAGCAATACCGAAGTATTACCGCGAATAGTCTGATGGTCCGACGATCGTAGATTCAAGCTCCCTACAGAGACTAACAGAGGCAGTAACAAAAAAAACTAATTCAAAACCTCACTCCTTTTACCTCTAAAAATATATAAGATATTAAATAAATACACGTACAGTGAAGGAAAGAAGTATTTGATCCCTTGCTGGTTTTGTAAGTTTGCCCACTGACAAAGACAGGAACAGTCTATAATTTTAAGGGAAGGTTAATTTTAACATTGAGAGACAGAATATCCCCAAAAAAATCAAGAAAATCGCATTGTATAAATGAGAAATTTATTTGCATTTTGCAGTGAGAAATAAGTATTTGATCCCCTACAAACCATTATGAGTTCTGGCTCCTACAGACCAGTTAGACGCTACTAATCAACTCGTTACCTGCATTATAGACCGCTGTCTTACATAGTCACCTGTATAAAAGACTCCTGTCCACAGACTCCATTAATCAGTCAGGCTCTAACCTCTACAACATGGGCAAGACCAAAGAGCTTTCTAAGGATGTCAGGGACAAGATCATAGACCTGCACAAAGCTGGAATGGGCTACAAAACCATAAGTAAGACGCTGGGTGAGAAGGAGACAACTGTTGGTGCAATAGTAAGAAAATGGAAGAAATACAAAATGACTGTCAATCGATATCAATCTGGGGCACCATGCAAAATCTCACCTCGTGGGGTATCCTTGATCATGAGGAAGGTGAGAGATCAGCCTAAAACTACACAGGGGGAACTTGTTAATGATCTCAAGGCAGCTGGGACCACAGTCACCGAGAAAACCATTGGTAACACATTACGCCTTAAAGGTTTAAAATCCTGCAGTGCCCGCAAGGTCCCCCTGCTCAAGCAGGCACATGTGCAGGCCCGTCTGAAGTTTGCCAATGAACACCGGGATGATTCTGTGAGTTATTGGGAGAAGGTGTTGTGGTCAGATGAGACAAAAATTGAGCTCTTTGGCATTAACTCAACTCGCCGTGTTTGGAGTCTGAGAAATGATGCCTATGGCCCAAAGAACACCATCCCCACTGTCAAGCATGGAGGTGGAAACATTATGTTTTGGGGGTGTTTCTCTGCTAAGGGCACAGGACTACTTCACCGCATCAATGGGAGAATGGATGGAGCCATGTACCGTAAAATCCTGAGTGACCTCCAGGACATTAAAAATGGGTCATGGCTGGGTCTTCCAGCAAGACAATGACCCAAAACATACAGCCAAGGCAACAAAGAAGTGGCTCAAAAAGAAACACATTAAGGTGATGGAGTGGCCTAGCCAGTCTCCAGACCTTAATCCCATAGAAAACTTATGGAGGGAGTTGAATCTCCGAGTTGCCAAGCGACAGCCTCAAAATCTGAATGATTTAGAGATGATCTGCAAAGAGGAGTGGACCAAAACTCCTCCTGACATGTGCGCAACCCTCATCATCAACTACAAACAACGTCTGACTGCTGTGCTGCCAACAAGGGTTTTACCACCAAGTACTAAGTGTTGTTTGCCAGAGGGATCAAATACTTATTTCTCACTGCAAAATGCAAATACATTTATCTAATTTATACAATGTGATTTTCTTGATTTTTTTGGGGATATTCTATCTCTCAATGTTAAAATTAACCTGACCTTAAAATTATAGACTGTTCAGTGGGAAAACTTACAAAAACAGCAAGGGGTCAAATACTTATTTCCTTCACTGTATATTACCATCTTCTAGTCCATAAAAGTCCAATCTATTAAAATAAAAAATGAATTAACCTGATGGATAAACACCGGAGGAAGAACAAAATTCAGGGCTCAAAAAAAAATCAGTTTTTTATTTATTTTTTTGCTGCAAATAAAAACAGTAAGAAGCGATTAAAATGTCCTATCCCTTACCCGTAAAAACGCCGTCTCACCCCACAAAACTATCACCCCACAGCTCCGTCCACCGAAAGAAGGGTCTAGGGAAAAGGGCGACAGTCAAAAAATGGACATATAGGTTTATTTAATTATTTTTTTTGTTTTGTTTTCACCACTAAAAATAATAAAGAAAAATCTGGACACGTTTGGTATCGCCGGAATCGCAGTGATGAGGAGGATCACATCGCACCTCGTCACCGCCAGAAGTGTGTTTTTGGTTTTTTTTTCTATTTTCACCGCACGTAATGTACTGGAAAATGGGAAAATAATTTGATGTGGGAAAATGTCCGTGATCATTCCCAAGTAAAACGTGTCCCGCTCTTGTTAGGAGGAAAGTAAAAAACGGAAAAAATAGAAATTGGTCATGTCAGGAAGGGGTTAATAACGTCCGTGCCGGTAGACTGGGCTGGAAGCAGTGCGGGGGGTTTCTCCAGCTTGCTTTTCTTCGTCATCTGCAGATCCGTGTTGCATACGATTTCATCCACCCATCCCCCACCAAACCCGGCTGCGATTCCCCCATCAGTCCCAGTCCCACCTGCGAGTCCCACCGATCCCCCACCAGTCCCACCGATCCCCCACCAATTGCGCCTGCAATCCCCCACCAGTCCCACCGATCCCCCACCAATCCCGCCTGCGAGTCCCACCGATCCCCCACCAATTCCGCCTGCAATCCCCCACCAGTCCCCCACCAATCCCGCCTGCGAGTCCCACCGATCCCCCACCAATCCCGCCTGCGATCCCCCACCAATCCCGCCTGCGATCCCCCACCAATCCCGCCTGCGAGTCCCACCGATCCCCCACCAATCCCGCCTGCGATCCCCCACCAATCCCGCCTGCGATCCCCCACCAATCCCGCCTGCGAGTCACACAGATCCCACCTGCATTTTCCACCATGCCGGCTGCTACCCAACCCCCCCCCCATGCTGCCTGCGATCCCCCCACTATGCCGCCTGCGATCCCCCCACTATGCCGCCTGCGATCCCCCACCATCCCTCCAGCCGCTGCCATGCACGCATATAATGCAGGTGTACAGGGCTGACATGGCGGTTTCCTCTTGTCGCCCGCAGCTCTACGATGTGAAGGGTTTATTCGCGGATCCTCCTCTTCTCAGCATGGAGCGAGCAGCGACACGTGAGTCCTGTGACCTTACTGTGGGCCCAGGAGCTTGCAGTCTATCAGTCGCTGATGTCTGTATGTTTTGTGGTATTTATGTCATTATCGCCCTCCCCTTGTTGCAGCCCTCCTGGGGGTCCCCCGCTACGGGGTCCATGTGAACGGCTTTCTGCGCAGAGGAGCCGATATCTTTATGTGGATCGCTCGGCGGTCACTGACCAAACCCAACTACCCTGGAAAGCTGGACCATCTGGTGAGGGGCTTTATATCAGTTATAAAGGGGAACCCTGGCCAGAAATGGCTGCAGTGGGCAACCTGCCCTGGGTGACTGATGATTGTGCCTTGTACAGGCGGCCGGTGGAATCTCTGCGGGGTCCGGGGTGTGGGAGACCCTTCTGAAGGAGTGTACGGAGGAGGCGTGTATCCCAGAATCCCTTGCATCCACAGCCAGACCTGCCGGGACTGTCAGGTGAGCTCTGGCGGATGATTGTGAGGATGGATGCCACATTGTACCCATGCTGAGATCAGGGCTTTTACACACAATATCCACCTCTAGTGGGCGCCATAACCTTATGCTCACTGGTACTTTGTGTGGTATTCTTCATGTCAGCCCCTGCGCCAGTGCCCACATAATGCAGCTCCAGACGCCCTTCCCCATGGCAGTGCCCACATACTGCAGCTCCAGACGCCCGTCCCCATGGCAGTGCCCACATACTGCTGCTATAGACGCCCGTCCCCACGGCAGTGCCCACATACTGCTGCTATAGACGCCAGTCCCCACGGCAGTGCCCACATACTGCAGCTATAGACGCCCGTCCCCACGGCAGTGCCCACATACTGCAGCTACAGACGCCCGTCCCCACGGCAGTGCCCACATACTGCAGCTACAGACGCCCGTCCCCACGGCAGTGCCCACATACTGCAGCTACAGACGCCCGTCCCCACGGCAGTGCCCACATACTGCAGCTACAGACGCCCGTCCCCACGGCAGTGCACACGTACTGCAGCTACAGACGCCCGTCCCCACGGCAGTGCCCACATACTGCAGCTACAGACGCCCGTCCCCACGGCAGTGCACACGTACTGCAGCTCCAGACGCCCGTCCCCACGGCAGTGCCCACATACTGCAGCTACAGACGCCCGTCCCCACGGCAGTGCACACGTACTGCAGCTCCAGACGCCCGTCCCCACGGCAGTGCCCACATACTGCTGCTATAGACGCCCTTCCCCATGGCAGTGCCCACATACTGCAGCTCCAGACGCCCGTCCCCACGGCAGTGCCCACATACTGCAGCTATAGACTCCCGTCCCCACGGCAGTGCCCACATACTGCAGCTATAGACGCCCGTCCCCACGGCAGTGCCCACATACTGCAGCTCCAGACGCCCGTCCCCACGGCAGTGCCCACGTACTGCAGCTCCAGACGCCCGTCCCCACAGCAGTGCCCACGTACTGCAGCTCCAGACGCCCGTCCCCACGGCAGTGCCCACATACTGCTGCTATAGACGCCCTTCCCCATGGCAGTGCCCACATACTGCAGCTCCAGACGCCCGTCCCCACGGCAGTGCCCACGTACTGCAGCTCCAGACGCCCGTCCCCACGGCAGTGCCCACATACTGCCGCTATAGACGCCCGTCCCCACGGCAGTGCCCACATAGTGCAGCTATAGACTCCCGTCCCCACGGCAGTGCCCACATACTGCAGCTACAGACGCCCGTCCCCACGGCAGTGCACACGTACTGCAGCTACAGACGCCCGTCCCCACGGCAGTGCCCACATACTGCAGCTACAGACGCCCGTCCCCACGGCAGTGCCCACATACTGCAGCTACAGACGCCCGTCCCCACGGCAGTGCCCACATACTGCAGCTACAGACGCCCGTCCCCACGGCAGTGCCCACATACTGCAGCTACAGACGCCCGTCCCCACGGCAGTGCCCACATACTGCAGCTCCAGACGCCCGTCCCCACGGCAGTGCACACGTACTGCAGCTCCAGACGCCCGTCCCCACGGCAGTGCCCACATACTGCTGCTATAGACGCCCTTCCCCATGACAGTGCCCACATACTGCAGCTCCAGACGCCCGTCCCCACGGCAGTGCCCACATACTGCAGCTATAGACGCCCGTCCCCACGGCAGTGCCCACATACTGCAGCTATAGACGCCCGTCCCCACGGCGGTGCCCACATACTGCAGCTATAGACGCCCGTCCCCATGGTGGTGCCCACATACTGCAGCTATAGACGCCCGTCCCCACGGCGGTGCCCACATACTGCAGCTATAGACGCCCGTCCCCACGGCAGTGCCCACATACTGCAGCTATAGACGCCCGTCCCCACGGCAGTGCCCACATACTGCAGCTATAGACGCCCGTCCCCACGGCAGTGCACACGTACTGCAGCTCCAGACGCCCGTCCCCATGGCGGTGCCCACATACTCCAGCTATAGACGCCCGTCCCCATGGCGGTGCCCACAGCTCAGTTGTTTTTTGTCTTTTTTATGCTGGTCGTAGTCACGGGATGTTTGACTTACCGTTTCCGACCTAGGTGGTCCGCATTAATCTTGGCACATCCCCCTCCCTGCACTATGTGCCATCATATGTACACTATTTCTAGGGCCTGATTCCCTCCGGGTATGACTGTAGCGTGTGTGGTCACCATGTGATTGACTGTGGCTCTGCCCGCACAGCTATGCCTATCAGCAGGACGATGCCCTGTACCTGGAGTGCCAGTTTGTGTTTGATCTGGAGGTTCCCGAGTCCTTCCAGCCTCGTGTAGGGGACGGAGAGGTGCAGGAGTTCTATCTGTGGCCCCTGGACAAGGTGGGTACACGATGGCCCCTCCGTGTCAGAGCGTGGACTGTGCCCATCTGACCGGTCATGTCGCCCCCGCAGGTGACAGACGCCATCGCCACCCAGGAGTTCAAACCCAACTGCGCTCTGGTTGTCCTGGATTTTCTCATGCGGAACGGACACATTCAGCCGGATACAGGTGACTAACCACGTGGGGGCTGGGCTGTAGGGTGGGTGCTGGGCTGCTCATACCGGCCCTCCCCTGGCGTGGGACATTAGATAATAAGAAGTTTCTTCTGCTTTTCAGAAAAGTTCTATACAAAGTTTATGGAGAATCTGCATAGACCGCTGTGATGTCACCCGAGAGCGCCACGGCCCGGCGCCGGGATGTCACCCGAGAGCGCCACGGCCCGGCGCCGGGATGTCACCCGAGAGCGCCACGGCCCGGCCCCGGGATGTCACCCGAGAGCGCCACGGCCCGGCGCCGGGATGTCACCCGAGAGCGCCACGGCCAGGCCCCGGGATGTCACCCGAGAGCGCCACGGCCCGGTGCCGGGATGTCACACTGCCATGATTCGGTTCTTGTTACATGAGCGTTTATGGTAACGTTAGTTTTTAAATATTTGGACTTTGTAATCAACCACCGTCATCTGGTGCACCCCGGGCCCTGGTAACCCCCAGACCCTCCGCACCGCTCCTTTCATCTGTAGATCTATAATCACTGATCAGTTGTATATTAAAGCTGGAATCCTTAACCTGTGTTCACACCAGCAGATTTTTCAGCTGCAGCTATTAATCACGGCTCCATCTCACTATCTGCATGTGTTAAAAGGGAATGTGAACAGGGACTGACCAATTGTTTAGAAAAAAAAAATAGCTTTTTTTTTATTATTAAAAAAACAAAATTAATAATCCTGTGATTTTTTTTTTTTTCACACTGATCTCTGCGGGAGTTTTATTTATTTATTTTTTTTTATTACACACAGGATCCACCATTCACAATAGGTGATGTCACAGCTCACCTCCTCCTCCTCCTGTACAATGACTGATAACACATATACAGTATAAATTAGTTCTTGTACAGGAGGAGGAGGAGGTGAGCTGTGACATCACCTATTGTGAATGGTGGATCCTGTGTTATCAGCTGAATATACAGTGGCATACAAAAGTATTCACCCCCCCCGCGCCTTGTTACATTACAACCTGTGTAGATATTCCTGTAATCTGATGTGTGCTGCATCAGCGCTAAATGGTCAAAGGTGAAAACGTGAAAAATATCAGCATAAATTACCAGGATCAATAACTACACATGGGCCTGTGCTTATCTATTCACCCCTTTCCTAAACCTTTCTGGTGCAAACAATTCCCTCCATTAGTCCCAAGCTTAGTGGCAGGACTGTGTGCAATCTGTATACACTTTACTGAAAGGCCACCGGGGCTGCAACACCATTAACAAGAGGCTCCGCTAACCAAGCGGTGCGCAGACCGAGGGGGATCTCCGACAACCAAACGGCGCGCAGACCGAGGGGGATCTCCGACAACCAAACGGCGCGCAGACCGAGGGGGATCTCCGACAACCAAACGGCGCGCAGACCGAGGGGGATCTCCGACAACCAAACGGCGCACAGACCGAGGGGGATCTCCGACAACCAAACGGCGCACAGACCGAGGGGGATCTCCGACAACCAAACGGCGCGCAGACCGAGGGGGATCTCCGACAACCAAACGGCACGCAGACCGAGGGGGATCTCCGACAACCAAACGGCGCAAAGACCGAGGGGGATCTCCGACAACCAAACGGCGCGCAGACCGAGGGGGATCTCCGACAACCAAACGGCGCGCAGACCGGAAGGGGATCTCCGACAACCAAGCTGCGCGCGCTGACCGGAAGGGGATCTCCTCCAACCAAACGGCGCGCAGACCGGAAGGGGATCTCCTCCAACCAAGCGGCGCGCAGACCGAGGGGGATCTCCTCCAACCAAACGGCGCGCAGACCGGAAGGGGATCTCCTCCAACCAAACGGCGCGCAGACCGGAAGGGGATCTCCTCCAACCAAACGGCGCGCAGACCGAGGGGGATGTCCGACAACCAAACGGCGCGCAGACCGAGGGGGATGTCCGACAACCAAACGGCGCGCAGACCGAGGGGGATGTCCGACAACCAAACGGCGCGCCGACCGAGGGGGATCTCCGACAACCAAACGGCGCACAGACCGAGGGGGATCTCCGACAACCAAACGGCACGCAGACCGGAAGGGGATCTCCGACAACCAAGCTGTGCGCGCTGACCGGAAGGGGATCTCCTCCAACCAAACGGCGCGCAGACCGGAAGGGGATCTCCTCCAACCAAGCGGCGCGCAGACCGGAAGGGGATCTCCTCCAACCAAGCGGCGCGCAGACCGAGGGGGATCTCCTCCAACCAAGGGGCGCGCAGAGCGGAAGGGGATCTCAGACAACCAAACAGCGCGCAGACCAGAGGGGATCTCCACTAACTAAACAGCGCACAGACCGGAGGGGATCTCCAGCCACCAAACACCGCGCAGACCGAGGGGGATCTCCACTAACCAAACACCGCGCAGACCGAGGGGGATCTCCACTAACCAAACACCGCGCAGACCGAGGGGATCTCCAGCCAAACACCGCGCAGACCGAGGGGATCTCCAGCCAAACACCGCGCAGACCGAGGGGATTTCCAACCAAACACCGCGCAGACAGAGGGTGGAAAGAACATGGTACCACAACAAACCTGCCAAGAGAGGGCGCCACCAAAACTCAGCCCGGACAAAGAGGGCATTAATCAGAGAGACAGCACAGAGACCTAAGGTATCTCTGAAGGAGCAGCAGAGTTCCCAGCAGAGAGTGGAGTATCTATCCATACGACCACAACAAGCCGTACACTCCATAGAGGTGGCCTTTATGGAAGAGTGGGCAGAAAAAAGCCTACACACAAAAATTATAAAGCTCATTTAGAGTTTGCCAAAAGACATGTGAACCTCAAATGTATGGAGGAAGGTGATGTGGTCAGAAGACCAAAACTGAACTTTTTGGCCATCAAGGTAAACACTATGTCTGGTGCCAAACCAACATAGCTCATCACCCCAAGAACACCATCCCCACAGTAAAACATGGTGGTGGCAACATCCTGATGTGGGGATGTTTTTCGGCAGCGGGGACAGGGAGAATGGGCCGAGTCGAGTGGAAGATCGATGGTGCGAAATACAGGAATATTCTTACGCAAAACCTGTTTGTCAGTGATGTGAAACTGGGACGAAGGTTCACCTTCCAACAAGATAATAACCGAAAGCTACTGCTAAAGCAACACTGGAGTGGTGTAAGGGGAAACGTGTAAATGTTCTGGAGCGGCCGAGTCACAGCCCAGACCTTAATCCTATGGAAAATCTGTGGTCAGACGTGAAGATCGCTGTTCACCAGAGGAAACATCGGACCTGAAGGAGCTGGAGCAGTTTTGTCTTGAGGAACTGGCAGAAATCCCAGTGGCCAGACGTGGAAAGCTCATAGAGACTTATCCAAAGCGACTGCAGCTGTAATTGCCGGAAAAGGAGGCTTCACAAAGTACTGACTTTAGGGGGTGAATAGTTATGCACACTGAAGATTTCAGTTATTTTGTCCTATTTGTTTTTTTGCTTCACGATAAAAAGAAAACAAAATGTTCACAGTTGTCGGCACGTTCTCTACAGGAACTGGTGCAAACCCTCAAAAAGCCAAGTATGCACAGCAGATCACCTATTGTGAATGGTAGATCCTGGGTTATGTCACAGCTCACCTCCTCCTCCTCTACAATGACTGATAACACGTCTATATACAGCAGATCACCTATTGTGAATGGTGGATCCTGGATTATGTCACAGCTCACCTGCTCCTCCTCCTGCACACGCTCTGATCATCGTGGCTCATGGACTTGTGTCAGTTATGAAGCAATATTTAGTGTTAGTGTGCACAGGTCCTGACACCCAGTGTGATCATAGAAGATTTCTTTTTCTTAACACTTGATTGTGGCAGGTTTTGGGTTTTTAGGTAACACAAGCTCCTGCCTGACGGCCTTCTGATCCCCCCCAGGATTTGCCCCGTTGCCTCTTTGCTGCGCTGTTCTGGGGGTGCAGCTCCGTCATGAGATTGGGCTGTGGGGTTAACCCTTTCCATAGTCAGAGGACGGGCCTCGTATAAACCCATGAGACGAGTTGGGGGCAGGCGGCCGGCTGTCTGTACTCACCTGAGACATGGACGAATGAACTCGGCCTTATTACAGCTGCCCCCTAATCACAGATGCAGAGAAGTGAGGCCCCGATACAGCGCTGTGACGTCACATACCAGAGACCCTCATGTCCTCCGGTACCAGACAAAGCTGAAGCAGAGCTGTGCAGCAGACACCTGGCATTGAGTGCAGCGCCCCTCAGCAACCATGGCGCGCTCACTGACCAGATCTTTTGGGATGTTCAGCCTATGCGGTCAGAGTGATCAATGGCAAATACTGGAAGACAAGTGGGGGGTGTACATACTTTTATCAACCCTGGCGTACAGGCCAGCGCCCATGTTTTTCATATACACAATGTCCATGATGGTTGCATCGTGCGGCCACTTGTGTCCCGGCTTCTCAACCTCACCACGGCCAAAGCATGGATGTCCGAACACATAACATGCACTTAGTGTACGTACAAAATACCTGATGTGTGAACAAGGCCCAGTGATATTTGTACATCTTTATCACACCACTGTATAAGTATTTGCCCCCTTCCTGATTTCTTATTCATTTCCATGTTTGTCGCCTAAGGCTGAGTTCACACGATGCGTATTTCATGCGTTTCCGCAGCATTTTTGCAGTTGCGGAAACGCATGAAAAACGCATGGTAGAAGGGCAGCAATGTTCCCCAATGGAAATCCGCATGTGCTGTGCCCATGATGCGGATTTTTCCGCAGCGTTAACGCTGCGGTCAAAAATCCGCAGTATGTCAATTAATTTTGCGGAAACGCGGCGATTTCGCCGCCATTGACTTGCATTAGAACGCGCCAATTCCGCAAGACAGCATTTGTACTTGCGTTATTGGCGCGTTCTAATATGCGGATGGTACCCGGGTGTGGAGAAGAGGAGAGTCTCATCCACACCCAGGTACCATTAAAAAAGCTGTAAAAAAAAGAATAAAATAAAAAATAAATGTATGCTTACCATCTGTCGGCCCGCGCAGCGCTCCCGCTTGGTTCCCGGCACTTGCAGTGAGTTGTAGGACCTGATCTGACGTCAGAGTCATGTGACGGGTCACGTGACGCTGACATCGGCAGGTCTTTCAATTCAAAGTTGCCGGCGAGGGAGAACAGATTGAGCAGGACAGCGCGGGTCATCGGAGGTAAGTATATACACTCTCTCGGGTCACACTATATAAATCCATGCTGTTTGCATGGATTTATACAGTGTGATCTAGTTGTCAAGCACTTTGCAAGTGATGCTATCGCCTGGAAAGCGCTTGTCAATCTGCATGCGGAAACGCATGTGAATCCGCATGTATTCTGCAGGAAAAACGCATGTACAATCTGCATGCACAATCTGCATGCGTTTTTTCTGCCAGGGAGATGCAGAAATGATGCAGAAATTTTCTGCTTCATTTCTGCATCGTGGGCACATACCATAAATGTTTCAGATCACAAAACAAATGTAAACATTAGACGAAGATAACACAAGTGACCACAAAATGCAGTTTATAAATGAAGGTCTTTATTATTAAGGGAAAAAGAAATCCAAACCTACAGGGTCCTGTGTGAGAAAGCGACCCCCCCCCCCCCCCCTTAAATCATAAATTAACTGTGCTTTATCACATCTTTGGGAAGCTGAGTTCAATTTCCCTAGCCACACACAGGCCTGATTACTGCCACACCTGTTCTCAATCAAGAAATCACTTAAATAGGAACTGCCTGACAAAGTGAAGCAAACCAAAAGATCCTCAAAAGCTAGACATCATGCTGCGAGCCAAAGAAATTCAGGAACAAATAAGAAAAAGTAATTAGAAATGGCTTTACAACCTTTTCCTTTTCAAAGATTTGGGACTGCAGCGAACTACAATGAGAGCCATTACCCACAAATGGCGAAAACATGGAGCAGTGGTGAAGGTTCCAAGGAGTGGTCGGCCGACCAAAATTACCCCCAAGAGCGCAGTGACGACTCATCCAAGAGATCACAAAAGACCCCACAACGACATCCAAAGAACTGCAGGCCTCAGTTAAGGTCAGTGTTCATGACTCCACCATAAGAAAGAGACTGGGCAGAAGTGGCAGCAGAGCAGAGTTCCAAGAAGAAAACCACTGCTGAGCAAAAAGAACATGAAGGCTCGTCTCAGTTTTGCCAGAAAACATCTTGATGATCGCCAAGACTTTTGGGAGAATACTCTGTGGACTGACAAGACAAAAGTTTAACTTTTTGGAAGGTGTACGTCCCATTACATGTGGCATAGAAGTAACAACATTTCGGGAAAGGAACATCATACCAACAGTAAAACATGTTGGCGGTAATGTGATGGTCTGGGGCTGTTTTGCTGCTTCAGGACCTGGAAGACTTGCTGTGGTAAATGGAGCCATGAATTCTCCTGTCTACCAAAAAATCCTGAAGGAGAATATCCGGCCATCTGTCCATGACCTCAAGCTGAAGCGCACTTGAGTTACGCAGCAGGACAATGATCCAAAACACACCACCAAGTCCACCTCTGAATGGCTTAAGAAAAAAAAAAAAATGAAGACTTTGGAGCGGCCTAGTCAAAGTCCTGACCTTAATCTGATTGAGATGCTGTGGCCGGACCTTAAAGGCAGAAACCTCCGATGTGGCTGAACTACAACGACTCTGCAAAGATGAGCGGCAGAAATCCCTCCAGACCGTTGTAGACTCATTGCCGTTATCGCAAACGCTTGGTTGCAGTTGTTGCTGGTAAAGGCCCAACCAGTTATTAGGTTTGGGGGGCAATCACTATTACACAGGACCCTGTAGGTTTGGATTTCTTTTTCCATTAATAATAAAGGTCTTCATTTATAAACTGAATTTGGTGGTTACTTGTGTTTTCTTTGTCTAATATTTACAAATATATAAATAATGTTGCTCTCGGAGTAGTGAATAATAAATCGCACCGTGAACATTCATGAAATCCACGTCTCTATTTCTTCATTTACATCCACTACAGAAGACAAAACAACCCCCCCCCCCCAAAAAAAAAAGGTGCAATATACAGCGCAGCCCCCCCAAAACATGGCAGCCGGGAGCAGAAACGGAGCACGGACCTCAAAGAGGGAAACTACTCCGAAACAGTCACAGGGAGACGTCCACCAATCAAAGCCCCCCAATATATACACAGGTCACATGACACCAGAGGGCACGTGGCCAGAACGAGGAGGAGTCCACGGGCCGAACTATGTGAAGTAATGCGGCTTCTTCACGTTCACGCCGTATTCTGCCAGCGCCGGGGTCAGGTCCTCCATGGTCAGCGTGTACTTCTTATCCTGCAGAGGAGGCAGAAATATCACACCAGAGACACAGAGGGGACGCCGCACATCACACAGAGCGCCCCCATGTGGTGGAAGGCAGGAGAACCATCACCCACCTTGCTCTTACTGCGGGAACTCCCGGACGCCGTCCCCTTCATCTTACAGTGCTGAAGGGCGTCATTAGCGATGTCCGAGATAAACTTCTGGGCCGCCAAGGAGATGAGCCGGATACTGAGGGGAGACGGAGGGTCAGACAACAGTATAATACCCCCCGAGACCCCGACCGCCCCTAATATATCACCTGCACTGTAATAACATGTGATATCACCGCTCCTCTTATATCTCCTGTACAGTAATAAGATGTGATATCACCGCTCCTCTTATATCTCCTGCACTGTAATAAGATGTGATATCAGCGCTCCTCTTATATCTCCTGTACAGTAATAAGATGTGATATCACCGCTCCTCTTATATCTCCTGTACTGTAATAAGATGTGATATCACCGCTCCTCTTATATCTCCTGTACTGTAATAAGATGTGATATCACCGCTCCTCTTATATCCCCTGTACTGTAATAAGATGTGATATCACCGCTCCTCTTATATCTCCTGTACTGTAATAAGATGTGATATCACCGCTCCTCTTATATCTCCTGTACTGTAATAAGATGTGATATCACCGCTCCTCTTATATCCCCTGTACTGTAATAAGATGTGATATCACCGCTCCTCTTATATCCCCTGTACAGTAATAAGATGTGATATCACCGCTCCTCTTATATCTCCTGTACTGTAATAAGATGTGATATCACCGCTCCTCCTATATCTCCTGTACTGTAATAAGATGTGATATCACCGCTCCTCTTATATCACTGTACAGTAATAAGATGTGATATCACGGCTCCTCTTATATCTCCCTGTACTGTAATAAGATGTGATATCACCGCTCCTCTTATATCACCTGTACTGTAATAAGATGTGATATCACCGCTCCTCTTATATCCCCTGTACTGTAATAAGATGTGATATCACCGCTCCTCTTATATCTCCTGTACTGTAATAAGATGTGATATTACCGCTCCTTTTATATCCCCCTGTACTGTAATAAGATGTGATATTACCGCTCCTCTTATCACCTGTACTGTAATAAGATGTGATATCACCGCTCCTTTGATATCTCCCTGTACTGTAATAAGATGTGATATCACCGCTCCTCTTATATCACCTGTACTGTAATAAGATGTGATATCACCGCTCCTCCTATATCTCCCTGTACTGTAATAAGATGTGATATCACCGCTCCTCTTATATCACCCTGTACTGTAATAAGATGTGATATCACCGCTCCTCTTATATCACCCTGTACTGTAATAAGATGTGATATCACCGCTCCTCTTATATCCCCTGTACTGTAATAAGATGTGATATCACCGCTCCTCTTATATCACCTGTACTGTAATAAGATGTGATATCACCGCTCCTTATATCACCCTGTACTGTAATAAGATGTGATATCACCACTCCTCTTATATCACCCTGTACTGTAATAAGATGTGATATCATCGCTCCTCTTATATCACCCTGTACTGTAATAAGATGTGATATCATCGCTCCTCTTATATCACCCTGTACTGTAATAAGATGTGATATCATCGCTCCTCTTATATCACCCTGTACTGTAATAAGATGTGATATCATCGCTCCTCTTATATCACCCTGTACTGTAATAAGATGTGATATCACCGCTCCTCTTATATCTCCCTGTACTGTAATAAGATGTGATATCACCGCTCCTCTTATATCTCTCTGTACTGTAATAAGATGTGATATCACCGCTCCTCTTATATCTCCCTGTACTGTAATAAGATGTGATATCACCGCTCCTCTTATATCTCCTGTACTGTAATAAGATGTGATATCACCGCTCCTCTTATATCTCCTGTACTGTAATAAGATGTGGTATCACCGCTCCTCTTCTATCCCCTGTACTGTAATAAGATGTGATATCACCGCTCCTCTTCTATCTCCTGTACTGTAATAAGATGTGATATCACCGCTCCTCTTATATCTCCTGTACTGTAATAAGATGTGATATCACCGCTCCTCTTATATCACCCTGTACTGTAATAAGATGTGATATCACCGCTCCTCTTATATCACCCTGTACTGTAATAAGATGTGATATCACCGCTCCTCTTATATCACCCTGTACTGTAATAAGATGTGATATCACCGCTCCTCTTATATCCCCTGTACTGTAATAAGATGTGATATCACCGCTCCTCTTATATCTCCCTGTACTGTAATAAGATGTGATATCACCGCTCCTCTTATATCTCCTGTACTGTAATAAGATGTGATATCACCGCTCCTCTTATATCACTGTACTGTTATACTCACATCCTGGGGTCTGATGCCTCGAATCCCGCCCGGTTCAGATAATATCCAGTGACGGCATCCGGAATCTGATAGAGATGAAGAAAGATTTAATACATGTGACGAGCGGCTGCAGCGGTCTCTCCGGAGATCGAGATCTGTTCCTTCAGAGCAATGTTCACAATTCAGCATTTTGTATATAAGAAGCTTCTGATAACTGTGATCTCTGCAGCTACATTACATTACACTGCTGGGAGGAGACGAGAAGAACTACATGTAACAGAACGTCACCTACCGTCGGTGTATAATCCTCAAGCTGCATCAGGAAATCCACAAGCGGAGTGCTGGAGATCACCGGCTTAATGTCTCCATTGATCGCACCCGGCGGCAGGTACACCCCATTGGAAAGGGAACTCTCAGCAGGAGCCGTCGCCGAGGCCGCAGATACTGGAACTAAGGAGACGAAAGCGACCGGAGATCAGAGACTAAAAGAGGACAGACAGGCCGAGGACGAAAGGAGTCCTGCACCGGGCCTGAGAGACATCCTGTATTATACCCCAGAGCTGCACTCACTATTCTGCTGGTGCAGTCACTGTGTACATACATTACATTACTGATCCTGAGTTACATCCTGTATTATACTCCAGAGCTGCACTCACTATTCTGCTGGTGCAGTCACTGTGTACATACATTACATTACTGATCCTGAGTTACATCCTGTATTATGCTCCAGAGCTGCACTCACTATTCTGCTGGTGCAGTCACTGTGTACATACATTACATTACTGATCCTGAGTTACATCCTGTATTATACTCCAGAGCTGCGCTCACTATTCTGCTGGTGCAGTCACTGTGCACATACATTACATTACTGATCCTGAGTTATATCCTGTATTATACTGCAGAGCTGCACTCACTATTCTGCTGGTGCAGTCACTGTGCACATACATTACATTACTGATCCTGAGTTATATCCTGTATTATACTGCAGAGCTGCACTCACTATTCTGCTGGTGCAGTCACTGTGCACATACATTACATTACTGATCCTGAGTTATATCCTGTATTATACTGCAGAGCTGCACTCACTATTCTGCTGGTGCAGTCACTGTGTACATACATTACTGATCCGGAGTTACCTCCTGTATTATACTCCAGAGCTGCACTCACTATTCTGCTGGTGCAGTCACTGTGTACATACATTACATTACTGATCCTGAGTTACATCCTGTATTATACTCCAGAGCTGCACTCACTATTCTGCTGGTGCAGGCTGTTATGCACACGCCCGGACTGACTGGCGTGTGCGGGAGAAGTGGTTCCACTGGACCATGAACCGGAGAGTGCCTGGAGGGGCGTGACTAAGTATCTGGCCGATCCGACCAAGATGGCACGACGGCATACGACGCCAGTGCACCAGGGAGAAACCGGGCAGAGGGACCAGGTGCTACTCCAGGTCAAACTCCGGACACGGGGGTTGACCCACACAGGGATTACTGGAACAGGCAGGTTAGGCTGGCACACACTGGTGGATATAAGCGAACACGGCAAGTATGCAGACGGGTGGATACAGGCGAATATGCAGGCAGGGAGGTACTGGCCGAAAGGACGGGCTGGAGCACAGAGAGGACAAGACCCAGTACAGACTGGGTCACAGAAATAGAACCGCAGATGCGGTAGCCAAACACAGCAGAGAGGGAACGCCCGAAGCGGTGGGCAAGAGCAGAGCAGGACGGGACTGCCGGAGCAGCGGGCAAGAGCAGAGCAGGACGGGACTGCCGGAGCAGCGAGCAGATGCAGAGCAGGACGGGGCTGCCGGAGCAGCGAGCAGATGCAGAGCAGGACGGGGCTGCCGGAGCAGCGAGCAGATGCAGAGCAGGACGGGGCTGCCGGAGCAGCGAGCAGATGCAGAGCGGAAACCGCAAGAGCGGTAAACAAGGCAGGAGCAGAGCGGAAACCGCAAGAGCGGTAAACAAGGCAGGAGCAGAGCGGAAACCGCAAGAGCGGTAAACAAGGCAGGAGCAGAGCGGAAACCGCAAGAGCGGTAAACAAGGCAGGAGCAGAGCGGAAACCGCAAGAGCGGTAAACAAGGCAGGAGCAGAGCGGAAACCGCAAGAGCGGTAAACAAGGCAGGAGCAGAGCGGAAACCGCAAGAGCGGTAAACAAGGCAGGAGCAGAGCGGAAACCGCAAGAGCGGTAAACAAGGCAGGAGCAGAGCGGAAACCGCAAGAGCGGTAAACAAGGCAGGAGCAGAGCGGAAACCGCAAGAGCGGTAAACAAGGCAGGAGCAGAGCGGAAACCGCAAGAGCGGTAAACAAGGCAGGAGCAGAGCGGAAACCGCAAGAGCGGTAAACAAGGCAGGAGCAGAGCGGAAACCGCAAGAGCGGTAAACAAGGCAGGAGCAGAGCGGAAACCGCAAGAGCGGTAAACAAGGCAGGAGCAGAGCGGAAACCGCAAGAGCGGTAAACAAGGCAGGAGCAGAGCGGAAACCGCAAGAGCGGTAAACAAGGCAGGAGCAGAGCGGAAACCGCAAGAGCGGTAAACAAGGCAGGAGCAGAGCGGAAACCGCAAGAGCGGTAAACAAGGCAGGAGCAGAGCGGAAACCGCAAGAGCGGTAAACAAGGCAGGAGCAGAGCGGAAACCGCAAGAGCGGTAAACAAGGCAGGAGCAGAGCGGAAACCGCAAGAGCGGTAAACAAGGCAGGAGCAGAGCGGAAACCGCAAGAGCGGTAAACAAGGCAGGAGCAGAGCGGAAACCGCAAGAGCGGTAAACAAGGCAGGAGCAGAGCGGAAACCGCAAGAGCGGTAAACAAGGCAGGAGCAGAGCGGAAACCGCAAGAGCGGTAAACAAGGCAGGAGCAGAGCGGAAACCGCAAGAGCGGTAAACAAGGCAGGAGCAGAGCGGAAACCGCAAGAGCGGTAAACAAGGCAGGAGCAGAGCGGAAACCGCAAGAGCGGTAAACAAGGCAGGAGCAGAGCGGAAACCGCAAGAGCGGTAAACAAGGCAGGAGCAGAGCGGAAACCGCAAGAGCGGTAAACAAGGCAGGAGCAGAGCGGAAACCGCAAGAGCGGTAAACAAGGCAGGAGCAGAGCGGAAACCGCAAGAGCGGTAAACAAGGCAGGAGCAGAGCGGAAACCGCAAGAGCGGTAAACAAGGCAGGAGCAGAGCGGAAACCGCAAGAGCGGTAAACAAGGCAGGAGCAGAGCGGAAACCGCAAGAGCGGTAAACAAGGCAGGAGCAGAGCGGAAACCGCAAGAGCGGTAAACAAGGCAGGAGCAGAGCGGAAACCGCAAGAGCGGTAAACAAGGCAGGAGCAGAGCGGAAACCGCAAGAGCGGTAAACAAGGCAGGAGCAGAGCGGAAACCGCAAGAGCGGTAAACAAGGCAGGAGCAGAGCGGAAACCGCAAGAGCGGTAAACAAGGCAGGAGCAGAGCGGAAACCGCAAGAGCGGTAAACAAGGCAGGAGCAGAGCGGAAACCGCAAGAGCGGTAAACAAGGCAGGAGCAGAGCGGAAACCGCAAGAGCGGTAAACAAGGCAGGAGCAGAGCGGAAACCGCAAGAGCGGTAAACAAGGCAGGAGCAGAGCGGAAACCGCAAGAGCGGTAAACAAGGCAGGAGCAGAGCGGAAACCGCAAGAGCGGTAAACAAGGCAGGAGCAGAGCGGAAACCGCAAGAGCGGTAAACAAGGCAGGAGCAGAGCGGAAACCGCAAGAGCGGTAAACAAGGCAGGAGCAGAGCGGAAACCGCAAGAGCGGTAAACAAGGCAGGAGCAGAGCGGAAACCGCAAGAGCGGTAAACAAGGCAGGAGCAGAGCGGAAACCGCAAGAGCGGTAAACAAGGCAGGAGCAGAGCGGAAACCGCAAGAGCGGTAAACAAGGCAGGAGCAGAGCGGAAACCGCAAGAGCGGTAAACAAGGCAGGAGCAGAGCGGAAACCGCAAGAGCGGTAAACAAGGCAGGAGCAGAGCGGAAACCGCAAGAGCGGTAAACAAGGCAGGAGCAGAGCGGAAACCGCAAGAGCGGTAAACAAGGCAGGAGCAGAGCGGAAACCGCAAGAGCGGTAAACAAGGCAGGAGCAGAGCGGAAACCGCAAGAGCGGTAAACAAGGCAGGAGCAGAGCGGAAACCGCAAGAGCGGTAAACAAGGCAGGAGCAGAGCGGAAACCGCAAGAGCGGTAAACAAGGCAGGAGCAGAGCGGAAACCGCAAGAGCGGTAAACAAGGCAGGAGCAGAGCGGAAACCGCAAGAGCGGTAAACAAGGCAGGAGCAGAGCGGAAACCGCAAGAGCGGTAAACAAGGCAGGAGCAGAGCGGAAACCGCAAGAGCGGTAAACAAGGCAGGAGCAGAGCGGAAACCGCAAGAGCGGTAAACAAGGCAGGAGCAGAGCGGAAACCGCAAGAGCGGTAAACAAGGCAGGAGCAGAGCGGAAACCGCAAGAGCGGTAAACAAGGCAGGAGCAGAGCGGAAACCGCAAGAGCGGTAAACAAGGCAGGAGCAGAGCGGAAACCGCAAGAGCGGTAAACAAGGCAGGAGCAGAGCGGAAACCGCAAGAGCGGTAAACAAGGCAGGAGCAGAGCGGAAACCGCAAGAGCGGTAAACAAGGCAGGAGCGGAGCGGAAACCGCAAGAGCGGTAAACAAGGCAGGAGCGGAGCGGAAACCGCAAGAGCGGTAAACAAGGCAGGAGCGGAGCGGAAACCGCAGAGCGGTAAACAAGGCAGGAGCGGAGCGGAAACCGCAGAGCGGTAAACAAGGCAGGAGCGGAGCGGAAACCGCAGAGCGGCAAACAAGGCAGGAGCGGAGCGGAAACCGCAGAGCGGCAAACAAGGCAGGGGGATAGGACTCTGTTCACAAAGAACAGACGGAGAAGGAAAGGCAGAACCAGAAGCACACACAGTACTTACAAAGAAGTAGCGAGCGTACACTAAATTCACAACAGAGGTACAGAGACGACGAGAAGGAATTTAGGAGCAAGTTCAGACTCTGCAGAATGACGCAGAAAACAGACAAAGAGGGAAAAGGGAGAAAAGGCAAAAGTAGAAACGAGGCACAGACAACAGGGAACAGAGGAACGGGAACAGAGACAGCAAGGCTGGGACACAAACAGGACTCTGTTCAGACGGGAACAGATACCGCAAGGCACAGACAGGCAGATCTAGGAATACAGCCCCTAGAAGGCGAAAGAACAGGCTAGAAGCGTGTTCACAAGAACAGACCACAGTTCAGACACAGAACTGGAGAACAGGCAGGAAAACAGGATAGGACCTGGCATGTCAGAGACAAAAAAAAGCCAACTGACAGGACACAATGCTCAGGCGCCATCTTGAGGAAGAAGGTGGTATAAATACCCAAAGATGGCCAGCAATAGGCTGAAGGTGCAACAGGGGCGTGTCCGCAGCAGGTACAAGAAACAGGAAGTTCAGCAGGCGTCGCCCTATGCAGCCAAAACAGACAAACAGACAGCAAGGAGGGAAGCCAGAGAGACATTCTGGACAGGAGATCAAGTGCGCGCTCTTGCACAGTGGGACCACTATGCAAGGACGCCGCCAGGTATGTTACACAGTCACTGTGTACATACATTACATTACTGATCCTGAGTTACATCCTGTATTATACTGCAGAGCTGCACTCTCTATTCTGCTGGTGCAGTCACTGTGTACATACATTACATTACTGATCCTGAGTTACATCCTGTATTATACTCCAGAGCTGCCCTCACTATTCTGCTGGTGCAGTCACTGTGTACATACATTACATTACTGATCCTGAGTCACATCCTGTATTATACCCCAGAGCTGCACTCACTATTCTGCTGGTGCAGTCACTGTGTACATACATTACTGATCCTGAGTTACATCCTGTATTATACTCCAGAGCTGCACTCACTATTCTGCTGGTGCAGTCACTGTGTTCATACATTACATTACTGATCCTGAGTTACATCCTGTATTATACTCCAGAGCTGCACTCACTATTCTGCTGGTGCAGTCACTGTGTACATACATTACTGATCCTGAATTACATCCTGTATTATACTCCAGAGCTGCACTCACTATTCTGCTGGTGCAGTCACTGTGTACATACATTACTGATCCTGAGTTACATCCTGTATTATACCCCAGAGCTGCAATCACTATTCTGCTGGTGCAGTCACTGTGTACATACATTACATTACTGATCCTGAGTTACCTCCTGTATTATACCCCAGAGCTGCACTCATTATTCTGCTGGTGCAGTCACTGTGTACATACATTACATTACTGATCCTGAGTTACATCCTGTATTATACTGCAGAGCTGCACTCGCTATTCTGCTGGTGCAGTCACTGTGTACATACATTACATTACAGATCCTGAGTTACCTCCTGTATTATACCCCAGAGCTGCACTCACTATTCTGCTGGTGCAGTCACTGTGTACATACATTACTGATCCTGAGTTACATCCTGTATTATACTCCAGAGCTGCACTCACTATTCTGCTGGTGCAGTCACTGTGTTCATACATTACATTACTGATCCTGAGTTACACCTGTATTATACTCCAGAGCTGCACTCACTATTCTGCTGGTGCAGTCACTGTGTACATACATTACTGATCCTGAGTTACATCCTGTATTATACTCCAGAGCTGCACTCACTATTCTGCTGGTGCAGTCACTGTGTACATACATTACTGATCCTGAGTTACATCCTGTATTATACTCCAGAGCTGCACTCACTATTCTGCTGGTGCAGTCACTGTGTACATACATTACATTACTGATCCTGAGTTACATCCTGTATTATACTCCAGAGCTGCACTCACTATTCTGCTGGTGCAGTCACTGTGTACATACATTACATTACTGATCCTGAGTTACATCCTGTATTATACTGCAGAGCTGCACTCGCTATTCTGCTGGTGCAGTCACTGTGTACATACATTACATTACAGATCCTGAGTTACCTCCTGTATTATACCCCAGAGCTGCACTCACTATTCTGCTGGTGCAGTCACTGTGTACATACATTACTGATCCTGAGTTACATCCTGTATTATACTCCAGAGCTGCACTCACTATTCTGCTGGTGCAGTCACTGTGTTCATACATTACATTACTGATCCTGAGTTACACCTGTATTATACTCCAGAGCTGCACTCACTATTCTGCTGGTGCAGTCACTGTGTACATACATTACTGATCCTGAGTTACATCCTGTATTATACTCCAGAGCTGCACTCACTATTCTGCTGGTGCAGTCACTGTGTACATACATTACTGATCCTGAGTTACATCCTGTATTATACTCCAGAGCTGCACTCACTATTCTGCTGGTGCAGTCACTGTGTACATACATTACATTACTGATTCTGAGTTACATCCTGTATTATACTCCAGAGCTGCACTCACTATTCTGCTGGTGCAGTCACTGTGTACATACATTACATTACTGATCCTGAGTTACACCTGTATTATACTCCAGAGCTGCACTCACTATTCTGCTGGTGCAGTCACTGTGTACATACATTATATTACTGATCCTGAGTTACATCCTGTATTATCCTCCAGAGCTGCACTCACTATTCTGCTGGTGCAGTCACTGTGTACATACATTACTGATCCTGAGTTACATCCTGTATTATACTCCAGAGCTGCACTCACTATTCTGCTGGTGCAGTCACTGTGTACATACATTACTGATCCTGAGTTACCTCCTGTATTATACCCCAGAGCTGCACTCACTATTCTGCTGGTGCAGTCACTGTGTACATACATTACATTACTGATCCTGAGTTACACCTGTATTATACTCCAGAGCTGCACTCACTATTCTGCTGGTGCAGTCACTTTGTACATACATTACATTACTGATCCTGAGTTACATCCTGTATTATACTCCAGAGCTGCCCTCACTATTCTGCTGGTGCAGTCACTGTGTACATACATTATATTACTGATCCTGAGTTACACCTGTATTATACTCCAGAGCTGCACTCACTATTCTGCTGGTGCAGTCACTGTGTACATACATTACTGATCCGGAGTTACCTCCTGTATTATACCCAAGAGCTGCACTCACTATTCTGCTGGAGCAGTCACTTTGTACATACATTACATTACTGATCCTGAGTTACATCCTGTATTATACCCCAGAGCTGCACTCACTATTCTGCTGGTGCGGTCACTGTGTACATACATTACATTACTGCTCCTGAGTTACATCCTGTATTATACTCCAGAGCTGCACTCACTATTCTGCTGGTGCAGTCACTGTGTACATACATTACATTACTGATCCTGAGTTACATCCTGTATTATCCTCCAGAGCTGCACTCACTATTCTCCCCACACCCCCGGTCTCTGTTCCCCTCTTCCCCGTTCTTCTCACCGCTCGCCCGTCGCTCCCCCGGATCTCTCCCGGGTATACCGGCTCCGGTGCCGGCGGCTGTGGTGGCAGTAGGCCCAGGTTTGGGGATATTGGCCGGGCTCGGTTTGTTTTCGGTCCCAGCACCGAGCGGCGCCGGTTGTGTAGACACCGCATTCTCCTGCACCGGTTCTGCTGCGCTCATCTTTTCACTGTCAACTTCCGGTCTAAAACGGAACTGCTGCAAACACGTGATGATGGGAAAGTAATGACGTCATGACGTAGGGCACGTAAAATATCTGAGACTTTTTTTTTTGCTGTTAATAAAGTTATTTTTTCCGCCTTATTGCTGCACCGGGAAGTGGCGGAGTCGGTGATATCTGCAGAGAGGCGGACTCATCTGCGCGAGGTAACGGCGGCTCCTCCGGTCCCGGATCCCTACAATGGGTCCTCTGAGCTTCTCCGCTGTCTGACATTTACTGCTCATAACCCGCCATTCCCGGTGTACGGGACCTGGGGGAGCCTCGTCCTGCCACAGAGCAGCCCCGTGTACTGGATATGTCCGCCGTCCCCCCCCCCCTCCTCCCCGGTGTCTGCCGTCCCCCCCCCTCCTCCTCGGTGTCCGCCGTCCCCCCCCCCCCTCCTCCTCGGTGTCCGCCATTCCCCCCCCCTCCTCCTCGGTGTCCGCCGTCCCCCCCCCTCCTCCTCGGTGTCCGCCGCCCCCCCCCCTCGGTGTCCGCCGCCCCCCCCCCTCCTCGGTGTCCGCCGTCCCCCCCCCTCCTCGGTGTCCGCCGTCCCCCCCCCCCCCCTCCTCGGTGTCCGCCGTCCCCCCCCCCCCCCTCCTCGGTGTCCGCCGTCCCCCCCCCTCCTCCTCGGTGTCTGCCGTCCCCCCCCCCTCCTCCTCGGTGTCCGCCGTCCTCCCGTCCCCCCTCCTCCTCGGTGTCCGCCGTCCCCCCTCCTCCTCGGTGTCCGCCGTCCCCCCTCCTCCTCGGTGTCCGCCGTCCCCCCTCCTCCTCGGTGTCCGCCGTCCCCCCTCCTCCTCGGTGTCCGCCGTCCCCCCTCCTCCTCGGTGTCCGCCGTCCCCCCTCCTCCTCGGTGTCCGCCGTCCCCCCTCCTCCTCGGTGTCCGCCGTCCCCCCTCCTCCTCGGTGTCCGCCGTCCCCCCTCCTCCTCGGTGTCCGCCGTCGGCCCACCCCCCCCCCTCCTCTTCGGTGTCCGCCGTCGGCCCACCCCCCCTCCTCCTCCTCGGTGTCCGCCGTCGGCCCACCCCCCCCCTCCTCCTCCTCGGTGTCCGCCGTCCCCCCTCCTCCTCGGTGTCCGCCGTCCCCCCGTCCCCCCTCCTCCTCGGTGTCCGCCATCCCCCCGTCCCCCCTCCTCCTCGGTGTCCACCGTCGGCCCACCCCCCCCTCCTCCTCCTCGGTGTCCGCCGTCCCCCCTCCTCCTCGGTGTCCGCCGTCCCCCCTCCTCCTCGGTGTCCGCCGTCCCCCCTCCTCCTCGGTGTCCGCCGTCCCCCCTCCTCCTCGGTGTCCGCCGTCCCCCCTCCTCCTCGGTGTCCGCCGTCCCCCCTCCTCCTCGGTGTCCGCCGTCCCCCCTCCTCCTCGGTGTCCGCCGTCCCCCCTCCTCCTCGGTGTCCGCCGTCCCCCCTCCTCCTCGGTGTCCGCCGTCCCCCCTCCTCCTCGGTGTCCGCCGTCCCCCCTCCTCCTCGGTGTCCGCCGTCCCCCCTCCTCCTCGGTGTCCGCCGTCCCCCCTCCTCCTCGGTGTCCGCCGTCCCCCCTCCTCCTCGGTGTCCGCCGTCCCCCCTCCTCCTCGGTGTCCGCCGTCCCCCCTCCTCCTCGGTGTCCGCCGTCCCCCCTCCTCCTCGGTGTCCGCCGTCCCCCCTCCTCCTCGGTGTCCGCCGTCCCCCCTCCTCCTCGGTGTCCGCCGTCCCCCCTCCTCCTCGGTGTCCGCCGTCGGCCCACCCCCCTCGGTGTCCGCCGTCGGCCCACCCCCCTCGGTGTCCGCCGTCGGCCCACCCCCCTCGGTGTCCGCCGCCCCCCCCCCCTCGGTGTCCGCCGCCCCCCCCCCTCGGTGTCCGCCGTCCCCCCCCCTCCTTGGTGTCCGCCGTCCCCCCCCCTCCTCGGTGTCCGCCGTCCCCCCCCCCTCCTCCTCGGTGTCCGCCGTCCCCCCCCCTCCTCCTCGGTGTCCGCCGTCCCCCCCCCCTCCTCCTCGGTGTCCGCCGTCCCCCCCCCCTCCTCCTCGGTGTCTGCCGTCCCCCCCCCCTCCTCCTCGGTGTCCGCCGTCCTCCCGTCCCCCCTCCTCCTCGGTGTCCGCCGTCCCCCCGTCCCCCCTCCTCCTCGGTGTCCGCCGTCCCCCCTCCTCCTCGGTGTCCGCCGTCCCCCCTCCTCCTCGGTGTCCGCCGTCCCCCCTCCTCCTCGGTGTCCGCCGTCCCCCCTCCTCCTCGGTGTCCGCCGTCCCCCCTCCTCCTCGGTGTCCGCCGTCCCCCCTCCTCCTCGGTGTCCGCCGTCCCCCCTCCTCCTCGGTGTCCGCCGTCCCCCCTCCTCCTCGGTGTCCGCCGTCCCCCCTCCTCCTCGGTGTCCGCCGTCCCCCCTCCTCCTCGGTGTCCGCCGTCCCCCCTCCTCCTCGGTGTCCGCCGTCGGCCCACCCCCCCCTCCTCTTCGGTGTCCGCCGTCGGCCCACCCCCCCCCCCTCCTCCTCCTCGGTGTCCGCCGTCGGCCCACCCCCCCCCCTCCTCCTCCTCGGTGTCCGCCGTCGGCCCACCCCCCCCCCCTCCTCCTCCTCGGTGTCCGCCGTCGGCCCACCCCCCCTCCTCCTCCTCGGTGTCCGCCGTCGGCCCACCCCCCCCTCCTCCTCCTCGGTGTCCGCCGTCCCCCCTCCTCCTCGGTGTCCGCCGTCCCCCCGTCCCCCCTCCTCCTCGGTGTCCGCCATCCCCCCGTCCCCCCTCCTCCTCGGTGTCCGCCATCCCCCCGTCCCCCCTCCTCCTCGGTGTCCGCCGTCGGCCCCCCCCCCCCTCCTCCTCCTCGCTGTCCGCCGTCCCCCCACCCCCCCCCTCCTCCTCGGTGTCCGCCGTCCCCCCTCCTCCTCGGTGTCCGCCGTCCCCCCTCCTCCTCGGTGTCCGCCGTCCCCCCTCCTCCTCGGTGTCCGCCGTCCCCCCTCCTCCTCGGTGTCCGCCGTCCCCCCTCCTCCTCGGTGTCCGCCGTCCCCCCTCCTCCTCGGTGTCCGCCGTCCCCCCTCCTCCTCGGTGTCCGCCGTCGGCCCACCCCCCCCCCCTCCTCCTCGGTGTCCACCGTCGGCCCCCCTCCGTTTCCCGGGGCTGGTTGTGGGTGGGCAGAGATGTGTTTCTCACCTTTCTCCCTCCATCTTTGCAGGCTCAGGATGCCTCACCTCCCGCTGTCGATGCCCCCTGAGCGCGCCGGCGCCCTCTTCAGCCTGAAGTTCACCACGCTGGCGGTGGGCACGGTCTCTTTGCCGCTCTGCGGTTTTTTCTTCTGCATCGCTTGGTCGCTGAAATTTAACTTAACAGAGACAACAGCCACACACTGTGGGGTGAGCAGGAGCCGTGCGGCGTGGTGTCACTGTGGTTCCCCATGTGGCGGTGCTATGATGCAGGAGCAGCGTGTCCTGGTGTCGCTGCGGTGCCCCATGTGGCGGTGCTATGATGCAGCAGGATCAGCGCGTCCTGGTGTCACTGCGGCGCCCCATGGGCCAGGGCTATGATGCAGGAGCAGCGTGTCCTGGTGTCACTGCAGCGCCCCATGTGGCGGTGCTATGATGCAGGAGCAGCATGTCCTGGTGTCACTGCAGCACCCCATGTGGCGGTGCTATGATGCAGGAGCAGCGTGTCCTGGTGTCGCTGCGGTGCCCCATGTGGCGGTGCTATGATGCAGCTAGAGCAGCGTGTCCTGTTGTTGCTGCGGTGCCCCATGTGGCGGTGCTATGATGCAGCAGGATCAGCGCGTCCTGGTGTCACTGCGGCGCCCCATGGGCCGGGGCTATGATGCAGGAGCAGCGTGTCCTGGTGTTGCTGTTGCGACCCTCGTATGTGGCGGTGCTGTGATGCAGCAGGAGCCGCGCGTTCTGGTGTCACTGCGGCGCCCCATGTGGCGGTACTTTGATGCAGCAGGAGCCGCGCGTTCTGGTGTCACTGCGGCGCCCCATGTGGCGGTACTTTGATGCAGCAGGAGCCGCGCGTTCTGGTGTCACTGCGGCGCCCCATGTGGCGGTACTATGATGCAGCAGGAGGCGTGACCTGGTGTCACTGCGGTGCCCCATGGGGCGGTGCTATGATGCCGCAGGTGTCACTGCGGTGCCCCATGGGGCGGTGCTATGATGCCGCAGGTGTCACTGCAGTGCCCCATGTGGTGGTGCTATGATGATGCAGGAGCAGCGCGTCCTGGTGTCAGTGCAGCGCCCCATGTGGCGGTGCTATGATGCAGCAGGTGTCTGTGCAGTGCCCTATGTGGCAGTGCAATGCCCCATGTGGCGGTGCTATGATGATGCAGGAGCCGCGCGTCCTGTTGTCACTGCGGCGCCCCGTGTGGCGGTGCTGTGATGCGGCAGGTGTCGGTGCGGCGCCCCGTGTGGCGGTGCTGTGATGCGGCAGGTGTCGGTGCGGCGCCCCGTGTGTCGGTGCTGTGATGCGGCAGGTGGCGGTGCGGCGCCCCGTGTGTCGGTGCTGTGATGCGGCAGGTGGCGGTGCGGCGCCCCGTGTGGCGATGCGGCAGGTGGCGGTGCGGCGCCCCACGTGGCGGTGCTGTGATGCGGCAGGTGGTGGTGCGGCGCCCCACGTGGCGGTGCTGTGATGCGGCAGGTGGCGGTGCGGCGCCCCACGTGGCGGTGCTGTGATGCGGCAGGTGGCGGTGCGGCGCCCCGCGTGGCGGTGCTGTGATGCGGCAGGTGGCGGTGTGGCGCCCCGCGTGGCGGTGCTGTGATGCGGCAGGTGGCGGTGCTGTGATGCGGCAGGTGGCGGTGCGGCGCCCCGCGTGGCGGTGCTGTGATGCGGCAGGTGGCGGTGCTGTGATGCGGCAGGTGGCGGTGCGGCGCCCCGCGTGGCGGTGCTGTGATGCGGCAGGTGGCGGTGCGGCGCCCCGCGTGGCGGTGCTGTGATGCGGCAGGTGTCGGTGCGGCGCCCCGCGTGGCGGTGCTGTGATGCGGCAGGTGTCGGTGCGGCGCCCCGCGTGGCGGTGCTGTGATGCGGCCGCAGTTGGTCGGACCCCGCTGACGTCTCTGGTTTCCTTCCTCCAGGTGGATAACTTCCTGCCGTCCATCAGCGCGGCCATCGGGGGGGTGACCCCGCAGCGCTACGTCTGGCGGCTCTGCGTCGGCCTGCACTCGGCCCCCCGCCTGCTGGTGGCGGTGGCGTACCTGAACTCCTACATGGCAGCGGGCGGCTCGTACTGGAGATGTCACATCAACTTCCTGCTGAACGTGTGTGAGATCCTCAGCCTGCTGCTCCTGACCTACGTGTCCTCCAACGAGAACCACGGTGAGACCCCCGCTCCCCCGGACCCCAATAATCCCGTCCTGCCCTGCTCTCACCCCTCCTCTCTCTGCAGGGATCCACCAGCTGGCCTTCATCTTCTTCATGGTCTTCTCCCTCGGGCACATGATAGTCACCATCAGGATATGGAGCCTGTCGAGGAAATACTCTGTAAGTGCCGAGGTAAGAAGTCCACACTGGACACACGGGAGAAGACGCCCTCTGCTCCAGTCACCTCCAGAGCTGCGCTCACCGCTCCCACAATGCACTGCTGTGGTGGAAGATTCAGAAGTCCTTGTGGGTAGATAAGGCCTGCGCTGTACACCCTTGTAGTGAATGCAGCTCTGGATGTGACTGGAGTATAACTCCTGATGGTCAAGGTTCAGCCACCAAGGAGTCAGGTGCAGCGCTGGCGCCCTCTCCAGGAGGAGGTGGTCACCTGCACTTAGTGATCGCCGCGGATTGTTAAAGGGACGACATCGAAAGCAGAAAAGTGAGAACTCAGGAGATGAAGCCAGAATAATAATAATGGAGCAGAGAGCGGACGTGTACCCCGAAATCAGAAACACGGGGGCAACAGAGCACAGATGTCACAGGAGATGTCCTGTGCCGGTACAGGAGGGTCTGGGGACGGGGGGGCTTGTTCTCTGTGTCACACCTGGGATTAGTAAGGTAAGAAGACGACAGATCCGTCCTCTGCTGTGTGCACCGAGCTGGACGCGGGGAGCGCGGGGATCAGAGGGTCCGGCCGACACAGACCATGAGCGGCAGGGAAGTGTCCAACCTGAGCTCCAGCCAGAAGGTGGCAGAGCCCTGGACCCCGCAGGGGGACGCAGCAATAACCAATTATCTGTCTGGGGTTAGATTACACCACTAATATAATAAATATAATGGAGCTTCCTTCTGCCCTAGGAACGGAAATCCTACAGATATAAGCAATGTCTGCTCCTGCTCAACCTCCTGTCATTCCTGATCTCCCTGGTGTTTTACTATCACCATAACACGACCTGCAAACCAGGAGGTAAGGGAAGGGGGCTGGGTCCAAAAATATAACTACTATAATACTGCCCCCTATGTATGAGAATATAACTACTATAATACTGCCCCTATGTACAAGAATATAACTACTATAATACTGCTCCTATGTACAAGAATATAACTACTATAATACTGCCCCCTATGTACAAGAATATAACTACTATAATACTGCTCCTATGTACAAGAATATAACTACTATAATACTGCCCCCTATGTCCAAGAATATAACTACTATAATACTGCCCCCTATGTACAAGAATATAACTACTATAATACTGCTCCTATGTACAAGAATATAACTACTATAATACTGCCCCCTATGTCCAAGAATATAACTACTATAATACTGCCCCCTATGTACAAGAATATAACTACTATAATACTGCCTCCTATGTACAAGAATATAACTACTATAATACTGCCCCCTATGTACAAGAATATAACTACTATAATACTGCCCCCTATGTACAAGAATATAACTACTATAATACTGCTCCTATGTACAAGAATATAAATACTATAATACTGCCCCTATGTACAAGAATATAACTACTATAATACTGCCCCTATGTACAAGAATATAACTACTATAATACTGCTCCTATATACAAGAATATAACTACTATAATACTGCTCCTATGTACAAGAATATAACTACTAAAATAATGCCCCCTATGTACAAGAATATAACTACTATAATAATGTTCCTATGTACAAGAATATAACTACTATAATAATGTTCCTATGTACAAGAATATAACTACTATAATACTGCTCCCTATGTACAAGAATATAACTACTATAATACTGCTCCCTATGTACAAGAATATAACTACTATAATACTGCCCCCTATGTACAAGAATATAACTACTATAATACTGCCCCTATGTACAAGAATATAACTACTATAATACTGCTCCTATGTACAAGAATATAACTACTAAAATACTGCCCCCTATGTACAAGAATATAACTACTATAATACTGCTCCTATGTACAAGAATATAACTACTATAATACTGCCCCCTATGTACAAGAATATAACTACTATAATACTGCTCCTATGTACAAGAATATAACTACTATAATACTGCTCCCTATGTACAAGAATATAACTACTATAATACTGCTCCCTATGTACAAGAATATAACTACTATAATACTGCCCCCTATGTACAAGAATATAACTACTATAATACTGCTCCTATGTACAAGAATATAACTACTAAAATACTGCCCCCTATGTACAAGAATATAACTACTATAATACTGCTCCTATGTACAAGAATATAACTACTATAATACTGCTCCCTATGTACAAGAATATAACTACTATAATACTGCCCCCTATGTACAAGAATATAACTACTATAATACTGCCCCTATGTACAAGAATATAACTACTATAATACTGCTCCTATGTACAAGAATATAACTACTAAAATAATGCCCCCTATGTACAAGAATATAACTACTATAATAATGTTCCTATGTACAAGAATATAACTACTATAATACTGCTCCCTATGTACAAGAATATAACTACTATAATACTGCCCCCTATGTACAAGAATATAACTACTATAATACTGCCCCCTATGTACAAGAATATAACTACTATAATACTGCCCCTATGTACAAGAATATAACTACTATAATACTGCCCCCTATGTACAAGAATATAACTACTATAATACTGCCCCTATGTACAAGAATATAACTACTATAATACTGCCCCTATGTACAGGAATATAACTACTATAATACTGCCCCCTATGTACAAGAATATAACTACTATAATAATGTTCCTATGTACAAGAATATAACTACTATAATACTGCTCCCTATGTACAAGAATATAACTACTATAATACTGCCCCCTATGTACAAGAATATAACTACTATAATACTGCCCCCTATGTACAAGAATATAACTACTATAATACTGCCCCTATGTACAAGAATATAACTACTATAATACTGCTCCTATGTACAAGAATATAACTACTATAATACTGCCCCCTATGTACAAGAATATAACTACTATAATACTGCCCCTATGTACAAGAATATAACTACTATAATACTGCTCCTATGTACAAGAATATAACTACTAAAATACTGCCCCCTATGTACAAGAATATAACTACTATAATAATGTTCCTATGTACAAGAATATAACTACTATAATACTGCTCCCTATGTACAAGAATATAACTACTATAATACTGCCCCCTATGTACAAGAATATAACTACTATAATACTGCCCCCTATGTACAAGAATATAACTACTATAATACTGCCCCTATGTACAAGAATATAACTACTATAATACTGCTCCTATGTACAAGAATATAACTACTAAAATACTGCCCCCTATGTACAAGAATATAACTACTATAATACTGCTCCCTATGTACAAGAATATAACTACTATAATACTGCTCCCTATGTACAAGAATATAACTACGATAATACTGCCCCTATATATAAGAATATAACTACTATAATATTGCCCCTATATATAAGAATATAACTACTATAATACTGCCCCCTATGTACAAGAATATAACTACTATAATACTGCCCCCTATGTACAGGTATATAACTGCTATAATACTGCTCCCTATATACAGGAATATAACTACTATAATACTGCCCCCTATGTACAAGAATATAACTACTATAATACTGCCCCCTATGTACAAGAATATAACTACTATAATACTGCTCCTATGTACAAGAATATAACTACTATAATACTGCCCCCTATGTACAAGAATATAACTACTATAATACTGCCTCCTATGTACAAGAATATAACTACTATAATACTGCCCCCTATGTACAGGTATATAACTGCTATAATGCTTTTCTCCTCTCTCCCCATCTTGGCTCTATGGCGTCTTCTCCTGCAGTTTATTCCGCCTTCGCGTTCTTTGAGTATCTGGTCGTCCTGTCTAATATGGGCTTTCACATGACGGCTTGGTTCGACTTCGGCAGTAAGGAGCTTGTGATCTGCTCCCTGGAGGAGGACAAGCGTATCTGAGGGGTCCTGACACCACCTTACTGATCGGTGATGCATTATGAGGGCGACCATCGCTGTGATGTCAGGACTGAGACCTGATCTGTGAATTAGACAAAATGTCCGTCCTCCTCCTCTCCGGAGACAGGGATCGCCCGTCACTCTGCTGCCTGGTTTCGGTTTGGTGCTTGTGGTGATTTGGTTCCTGGGATTTATCATGAGACTTTTTTTGTAAAATACAGCACCGCCCCCTAGTGGAGGGTATATACCTGCACATTATGAGGTGTAATGTTTTCCGCAGCCTCCGGGGGGCATCACTGTGTAATTACCCCACACATCGGGTGGGCTGTGGCGGTGCGGTTGCCGATTCTGAGGATTCCTCTGTCCTTCTCTTTACACTGCAGTGAGTGGAGTACAGTGCTGACAATCGTGGATGACTGTTATTAATGCAGATTTCTATATTTTTGATAACTTTATTAAATAATTATTTATTGTCATCGCTCCGTTATTAATCTGGATCTGTAATATTTGATGGTTGAAGATGGGGAAACTCGAGAGCAATGGCTTCATGTAACCGATGCGATCAATGGATCGAAGGGATCGCTGACCGACCCGTTCTCCAGAGTCGCATCACGACATATTGGAAAAATCCCGGCAATTTCTACTAACTGATCGATTACACAAGATGCACGACATCTGGGAACAGTATGGACACCTAACTCCTTTTGCGTAGGCCTCACATTGAACATTTGGGAAGGGAGAGAGAAACTAATCAAAACTACCTTTGAAGCAGAGACGTCCTGCTGTGGACAGGTAATTAACACAGGATTTCTGGTGGGGGAAAAGACAGTAAGCTCTTAGATCTGTTTGTGCACAGGAGGAGATATCTCTCGCAGCCTGGCCGGTACCAGTGGACAGATATGAATATTGGGGGGTTTGCATTGATCCGATATTCATGGAATATAGATTTTTGGTCTTGTAGTGAAGGGATGGACGTGACGCATTCACTCACATCGCCGTGTGGCCACTACAGTCCCGCCAACTTAACGGTCAGATAGATGATGCTATCCATGATCTCTATGTAACAGTAAAATCATGATAATAAATATGGCATCAATATCTACTGGCTAGAGCCTTCAGGGACAAAGATATCCCTTAAGGTGGGGATCTCATAAAATTCTAACAGACCCAGCACATCCCACAGTCCACCCCTACGAAGGTCATCAAAGGGAGGTGTGTGGGCGAAATTGTGAGCTAACAAAAAGCAGTATTTGGGTCCAAGTCATTTGTCAGTTGTGGGTTTGGACTGTTTTCCCAATCGGAGTACCTCCCTTCGCTTATCTCTGAGCCGTTTCCCTGACATCACGTTTAGTAATCATTTCTTTATTTTTTTTTTATTTTATGTAATTGTATATATTGTATTGTTCCCATTTTGTATCATCTTCGTATATTTCTTGTAAATGCTGCCTATCTTTCTGGATTAAATACATATAATTTAATATCCCTGTTCCTCTTGCTCTGTGAACCGCTGCCCTGAAGCCATATGCTACCTGTGACGGGCGTCCAATCGGCCTGTATAAACGACTGGTGCTGGCAGCTAGTAGTGGTTCTTTGTTATTGTGGAGCTGGCAGTGACCTTATCGGAGTGTATATATATGTGTGTGTGTGTGTGTGTGTGTGTGTGTGTGTGTATATATATATATATATATATATATTTTATTTTCATATTGCATGCGTTGGAAATGGAGGTGTATATACCATACGCTCACTGTTAGTTCCCCAATAACCGGCCTAGTAGTGGAACCAGCTGCTGCCTCGTCCATCACTCGTCAGAAAAATTGCGTCATTGTCCTTGGAGTCAGCGGAGTTGTGTTCCCCTGACAAACTGGTGGGATCTGTGTGACCCCCCCCTCGGCTGTTAGCTGTGACAGATGAGTTCACATAAGAAGAGAAGTGAGGAAAGATGGTGGATTGCAGGAACCGGAAGGGGACAATACAGTACAGAATTGCCAGCTCATGACCCTTTCAAGACCATTTTCATTTTTGCACTTTTAGGATGGTTTTTTTTTTTTCTCCTTTTGCTTCTAGATCCAGAACTTTTCTTTTTTTGTTGACATCGCCCTACAAGGATTTGTACTTTGCGGTTTGATATCTAACAGTTCTGAATGATACCAGGCGCTTTACTCTACTAAAAAAAATTCCATTGAGAAAAACACACAATTTTTCCAATGTTTTTCTGTTTTAAGTTTTTATTGACCTTGTTCTCCTGATGAATACGGCATGATAAGAATGAAAAAGTTTATTTCTGGCTTTACTAGCGGAGGGATACAGGGAGCGTCATGTTGCCTCCATCCTTAGAATTTTGAAGACGGCAGACATTGGGGACAACAAAGCTGCAGAGGGCGAAAGCGACTCTCCACTGACCGGGATGACCGTCATCTTCGAAAATTTTGCTGTGGTATAGAGGGGATTCAAAGCTTTATTTCTTACATACAGTGAAGACTAAAGGTTTTTAATATATTACTTAGTCTTTTTCTAGGGTCCTTGAGCCTGTAATCTGCACGTGCTCAGGTGTGTACCAACAACCAAACCGTTTGCATGCCGCTGATATTGATGGCTTGCAGCATCTACATGGTTAAAACAGCAGCAGCCGGAGCTGGCTCTGATTGCTGCCTGCACTGCTTTGCTTCTGAGCGCGCTCAGTACCTGCTGACCCTGACGTCGACCGACGAACTGCTGCTTCCAAATGCACAAAGTGTTTGATCCCCATCAGGACAGGATCCGTGCGCTCACTGAGCATTACATTGAGTATATAGTATATTATCTAGTGTGCTACAGTCAGTCATCACGTCTGATTTTTAATCTTTTTGGCTTTTATCACATGGTTTAGTTAATTTTTGATAGATCAGATCTTTATATGTACGGTATCACTAAACATGATTGATTTTTTTTTTTGAAAGGTAGGAGGGGATTCAAATATAAAATTATATAATTTTTATGTTATTATATATTTATTTTTTTATTTTACCTTTATATTTTAATTACCCTGGAGGACTTTTTTGGTCGCTTGTACTTTATACTTTAATATTGCTGTATTTAATAAACTACTGATTTCTTATGATGCCCACAAGTGTCATAGGAGAACCAAGATCCAGCAACAGGAGCCAAAGAATTTGAGTTGCCACAGTAAGCCGTTGTGGGTGCCAGAATGATTACGCCACTATAATGCCACTGTCAGAGCGTGAAAGTAGAATTTAAATGGTTAAATAGCTGTGATCAGAGCTGGCTCTAGTCGCTGCTGTTATAGGTCGGCTCCGTCCCACAGTTATATAGTGGAGTATACAGTATATATTCACTGGATTATGTGGTTATCACTAGTGATGAGCGAGCGTGCTTGTTTAACCCTTTTAAACGAGCACGCTCGGGTACTCGCCGAGTAGTTTCGGCGTGCTCGGGTACTCGCCGAGTAGTTTCGGCGTGCTTGGCATTTCAGTTTCAGCTGCCGCAGCTGTTACGCATTTAGGGAATGCCTGACAAACAGCCGTGACACATGCAGCCGCGGCGGCTGACACTGAAAGGCAGAGCACGCGGAAACTCCTCGGCGAGTACCCGAGCACGCTCGCTCATCACCAGTTATCAGACTCCTAGTGCTGAAGGAAGAGCCGAGACGTCTTGTATTTGCAGAGATAACGTCTGCCTCCATCTCCGATCATCATATTCTAGTGTGAATGAGCCCCTGCGCTGGTAGATCTTGTATTCCTGTCCTCCTCACTACCAGCCACAAGGTGGCAGCTCAGCCATATCCTCCCCGCGTCCAGTGAAAATGTCCTCCAGTCCCGGGTGATACCGGGGGGTGGGGGTGGGGGGCGAGACGTTCCTCGTGTATTTTATAAACCATAAAGTATAAGAAATCCTAAGTGTAATGGCGTCTGATAAGGAGCGGAGGATACACAGATGACAATGAGGGAGGCGATTAACCCCTCCATGCCTTCTGTATGACAATTCAGCCTTTCTCCCACCAATGCTCCCATTTAACCCCTTAGATTCTGCTGTCAATAGTGACTACAGAATCTAAATAGTTAACAGAGTGTGGGGGGGCTTCCTCTTTAACCTCATGGGCACCCTGAGATCTTGATTGTGTGGTCCTGATGTTTGCCATGGCAGATAACGGGGGGCACTACGGGCTATAGCGGCCTGTTCAGAAGTTCTCAAAATTTAGGTGGTAGAAAAAAAACTTTTTCATTCTTATCATGCCACTTTCCATTACTTCCTGAAAAGCACCTGAAGGGTTAATGAACTACCTGAAAGCGGTTTTAAATACGTTGAAGGGTGTAGTTTTTAAAATGGTATCACTTTTGGGTGTTTTCCAACATATAGGACCCCCCAAAGTCACTTCAAAACTGAACAGGTCCTTTATTATAAAAAATAATTTTTGTAAATTTCCTTGAAAAAAAAAAAAGAAAAATGACTGCTCCATTTTTAAACCTTCTAAAATGCTAATAAAATAAAAGAACATTTTACAAATGGTGCTGATGTAAAGCCGACACGAGGGAAGTGTTATTTCTTAATGTTTTTGTGTGGTATGAGTATTGGGATTACAGGGATAGTCATGAAAAGTTTGAAAATTGCAAAAAAAAATTTGTCAAATTTCTGATATTTTTATAAATAAATGCAAAACATATCAACCTAAATGAACCATATTATAAAGTATCATGTGTCACAAAAAAAAAAAAAAACAGTCTCAAAATCAATGGGATATGTTGAAGAATTCCAGAGTTATTTCTACATAAAGTGACACTGGTCAGATTTAAAAAAAAAATTGGGTTTGGTGTGCCCCAGTATGGTACCTATAGAAATACAACTAGTCCCTTCTCATAAAAATGTAATATAAAAAGATGCATCTAAAATGAGACATGTAACAACCCATAGAATAACAAAATGTAACAATATAGTAAAAGAACAGAGGAATTTCTGCCCCCCACCTTACCCCACTAAAATAAGATAGACAATAAGTTCCACGTTAATCAATTTCCAAAATCAATCCCCCATAGACAGGTATAAAAATAAAAATGATGAGGTGAAAAGAAATTAAAAAGTGTTCTTGAGAATGAGGTTGCATCCTTAAGGGGTCAAAGAAGAGAAGAATCAAGGAGAGATGCCCGAGGATGGGCGGGAAAAGAAGGATCGAGAGATGTCCGAGGATGGGTGGGAAAAGAAGGATCGAGAGATGTCCGAGGATGGGTGGGAAAAGAAGGATCGAGAGATGTCCGAGGATGGGTGGGAAAAGAAGGATCGAGAGATGTCCGAGGATAGGCGGGAAAAGAAGGATCGAGAGATGCCCGAGGATGGGTGGGAAAAGAAGCATCGAGAGATGTCCGAGGATGGGTGGGAAAAGAAGCATCGAGAGATGCCCGAGGATGGGCGGGAAAAGAAGGATCGAGAGATGTCCGAGGATGGGCGGGAAAAGAAGGATCGAGAGATGCCCGAGGATGGGCGGGAAAAGAAGGATCGAGAGATGCCCGAGGATGGGCGGGAAAAGAAGGATCGAGAGATGTCTGAGGATGGGTGGGAAAAGAAGCATCGAGAGATGTCTGAGGATGGGTGGGAAAAGAAGCATCGAGAGATGTCTGAGGATGGGTGGGAAAAGAAGCATCGAGAGATGTCTGAGGATGGGTGGGAAAAGAAGCATCGAGAGATGTCTGAGGATGGGTGGGAAAAGAAGCATCGAGAGATGTCTGAGGATGGGTGGGAAAAGAAGGATCGACAGATGTCCGAGGATGGGCGGGAAAAGAAGGATCGACAGATGTCTGAGGATGGATGGGAAAAGAAGGATCGAGAGATGGATGGGAAAAGAAGGATCGAGAGATGTCTGAGGATGGACAAGAAGATGATAGGATGGATGGCAAGAGAAGGATGATTGAGAAATGTCTGAGGATGGATAGGAGGAGAGGGATCAAAAGATGTCTGAAGATGGACGGAAAAAAAAAAAGGATCGAAAGACGACTGATGATGGATGTTGTAATGGTGGAGGGTGTGGACCCACTGCGCCACGTGCCGAGCTTACCCTGGAGGCACGTGACTAAGTGTTTGTCGGGTATTCACTGGAGCCTCTGATGATGAGGATAAGCTACGCCGCTGGTAGACACCAGGTACCACTCCAGAGCAGTTCCCGGGACTGCAGTAGCTGACCAGAGGGTCAAAGACTTGGGTAGGGGGTACAGGTGGGCGAGACAAAAGTGAGGTCAGACGGTCCTAGGTCGGGGCAGGCAGCACAGGTTCAGAGTTACTAGCCAAGGTCAGGAGCGGAGAGATCAGGATAAACAAGAAGAAGGCAAGCTGGGTCGATAACAGGAGAGACAAAAGAGGATGATAGGTTGGGGAAGCAGATCTTTGCAGGATAGAATGGATGCAAATTCCTGAAGAGTTCAGCTGCGTCCCCCTATGACTCACAAACGGCCGAGCTGAAGAGATACACCAGGCAGGTCAGAGCGATGGTCAGGTATTGGGTGGAACCGAGCGAAACTCATGGTGAATAGCGCAGTGCTTAGAAGACGTGTGAGTGGCCGGCGTAACACATTCAAAGAAGGATCAAGAGATGTCTGAAGATGGATAGGAAGAGAAAGCTCAGGGGAGACAGCTGAGGATGCACGAGATTCTGTGGGGGTCGTGATGACATTCCACTCGTCCTCCAGTCACTCCAAATTAAGGCTATGAGCATGGGTCAACCATTCAAAGAATGAGTCAGACAACAAGCTGGTTCAAACTCAGAGCACGCTCAAAAGACTACTACAGACAACGTTCTCAGCAATGTTCTGTGTTTATTCCTACATACACAAACCTAAATACACTACATAATGGGGAGGGGAAAGGGGTTGTCCGGGGCGGGGTAAGCCATGAAAGTCCAGTGTCTGGCCACTCCTGATTGGTTCACATCTCCTTATCTCAGTCTCTGGGCAGATATTGCAGCCGTCAGCTTATAATCTTGTTTCGTTTCTCTGAAATAAGTCTTGGCAACACTGGAACTGTCTTAGTTTAAATTTCGATTTGAGTAATACGTAGCAAGGAAAGCTTATTGTTATAAGACACAAAATGGTGGTTAGTGCATTAGCAAAAAAGCGTATAAAAGTTACAAAAGTATAAAAGTTACAAAAATATATATTCTCTTTTACCCCGACATTCCCCCCTAAACACTAAGCTTTCCCTTGCTTCAGGGCCTTTGAGACTGTCCATGTGTGGGGAGAGGGGAGGTGGATTTCTTCACCCAATCATCTTAGAAGCTGCCCCCTTATGGGACGCCCCCAGACAATCGAGCCCTATCCTGGGTGACACATGGAGTTCTCCCAACTGTCCTTAAACTAAATCTCTCAATTGAACTTTGTCATGGGGGGGCTGGTCAGGCTTGTTCAAAGGAGTGTATTTCTCCATATCTTCTCTTGATTCAGAAAGGTCCCGGAGGTTGGGACAGCATTGGTTATATTTTTCCTGTATAAGGGGACTATGCAGCACAGGACCACCAGGCCGAATACTAGTAGACCTCCCATTACTAGACAAACTTGTTGGAGGAATCCCTTGAGCCCTCCCAACCAACCTGAAAAGAAGGAGGTATCTACCCCTGTGTGGTAGCTGTCCACCCTGGGACAGACAGTAAGCATATGGAAAGGATATAGAAGAAGGTAGTCATCTTTTATAGACTCGTTCTGTCTCTCTTGCAGTGGGAGGCGTGAATCCAGGTGCTCTTGCCCTCAAGCTTCAGAGCCGTCGGGGTGGTGAGAAGCACAGTGTACGGTCCCTCGAACCGCGGCTGGAGGCAGTCTTTCCGGACAAACTTCTTCACATACACTAGATCGCCTGGGATGAAATCATGTACTGCATCACCTGTAGATTCTGGGAGAGAAGCAGATACTGGAGAGCGGGTGTTAGTCAATTCTCTAGACAAGGCAATCACAAATTTTACCACTCTATCATGTGTTTCAGACAACTCTTGGGGCCTAATCTCTCCTATCTTGGGTGGGGTCCCAAACAAAATTTTATAGGGAGTCAGCCCATGTTTGGCCTGAGGAGTGTGTGTGATGTGATACAATACTATGGGGAGTAGGTCGGGCCAGGGGAGGGGATGATCTTAGGTCATTTTCAAGAGCTGGGTCTTGAGTGTGGAATTCATTCTCTCCACTTTGCCTGAACTGGCAGGATGGTATGGAGTGTGGAGGCCCAAATCTGTTCCCAACATGTTCCAGAGTTCTTCGTAGATATTTGCTGTGAAAGCTGGTCCTTGATCCGATTCTATGACTTGGGGAACTCCAAATCTGCAGGCAATTTCGGTGATCAGTTTCTTGGCTGTGACTTTAGCAGTCATGTTGACAACCGGGTAGGCCTCGGGCCAGGCTGAGAACATATCCACGGCTACCAAAACGTACTCCTATTTTCCTGCTTTAGGCATTTGGATATGGTCGACTTGTATTCTCTGCCAAGGGTAGTCTGGTTTAGCCAGGTGTTGGAGAGGGACCCGTGCCGTACACGTTGGGTTGCAGGTAGCGCAGACAGAGCAGGATTTTGAGTATGCAGTCACAGTGGAAGAGATTCCGGGTACAAAGTACAGTTTCTTGATACATGCCAAGGCTTGATTCTTTCCTCTGTGTGTAGGCCCGTGAGCCCATGCTGCCACAGCTGAGTACATGCGTCTAGGCAAGCAAGGCTTCCCATCCACTTGGTAAAGAGTCGAGTTGACCTTTGAATCTTTGCGACCTGCCAGCACAGCTCCTGCCGCTTTCCATTGCTTGACTTCTTCAGTGGGGGGTCTTCCTTTGTTCCTCACACAATTTTTCTTCAGGCATCCTGACCCCCCTGGATTCCACTCGTGTCTCCGCTGGACTTGTATGGTCTTCCGCCGGCTGTTCTTTGGCTCTTGCTCTAGTGAGCGCCACAGCTACGGTTTGCAGGGTCTCCCCCATCTCTTCTTCCTTTTCCTGCCACTTTGATGACACATTCTCCACTGCTGCAGTCTTGGCTACTTGGTCAGCTAGGTGGTTGCCCCTGGCTTCTCTGGATTCTAGTCTTCCATGAGCCTTGACCTTGATAACAGCAACCTGAATGGGTAGTTCCAGGGCCTTCATTAGGGCCTTAATCCATGAGACATGTTTCACTGGTGTACCTGCAGCTGTGATGAATCCTCTAGACTTCCACAAGAGTCCAGAATCATTGCAAATTCCATGTCCATACCTGGAATCGGTATATATATATTCGCCTTTGTTCCTGCTGCCAGGTGGCAGGCCTCTGTGAGAGCCACAAGTTCAGCTTCTTGTGCAGACATGTATGGTGGTAGAGCTTCAGCCTTGAGGACTGTTAGGTCCGTTGTGACAGCATATCCCGTGTGGAACTTCCCTTGAGGGTCTGCGAGCGGATGTGCCACCATATTCTCTGGAGCAGAAGTCTCTTCCTGCAAAATTTTTATACAATCATGAGGTTCCACCAATGGACCTTCACCCTCTTCACCTTCCCCCCCTAGAAGGTGGAAGCAAAGTGGCAGGATTGATAGTCAGACATCTGGTAAATGTTATATTGGAGGGCAACAATAGGGAACACTGCAGCCGCAGGTGTCTTTGGTTGGTGAGATGTTTCGGAGATGTTTGTTGCAGAACAGCTGAGAGATCATGGTCGGCCTGTATAACTAGATCATGTCCAAGGATGATATCAGCTGACTTGTCAAGGAGGATGTGAGCAGCGTGGACCGCCTTAAGGCACGTGGGGGCAGTTCAGGCGACAGGGTCCAGGCGGGCTGAGTACTAGCCCAAAGGCCGATACTTAAGATCATAGCGTTATGCTAGAACTCCAGAGGCATGACCTTCCGATTCCGAGACAAAAAGGTGAAATGGCTGAGTATAGTCTGGTAAGCCCAAGGCCGGGGCAGAGACAACAGCCTGTTTAAGACGGTCAAAACATAGTCTGTGTTGATGAGAAACACGTGGATCTTCAGCATGAAGCCAAACTGAGCATTCATTCTTGAGACAGTCGTACAGAGGTTGCATGAGCTTTGAGGCATCAGGGATCCATTGCCTGCAGTAAGTGATGAGGCCAAGGAAAGTCTGCATAGCGGAGTAGGTGGTTGGGAAGGTGATATCCATGATGGCTTGTTTTCTTTCTTCAGTCAGATGTCTAGCACCTTGTGATATACAATGTCCGAGGAAAATGACCTTGGGCAGACACCATTGGACTTCGCCTTTCGAGACTTTACAGTTAGCTGAGTGAAGAAACCAGAGAAGGGATGCTGACATCTCTGGCAAATTTTCTTCAGTGCCACAGAGTAAAAGATCATCCACATACTGTAGAAGGGTGACCTGAGGGTTCTCTTGAACCCATGGCTCCAGAATAGACTTCATAGAATGAGTGAATTGGTTAGGAGAGTTCTGGGCTCTTTGCGGAGTCCTGGTCCATGTAAGCTGTGCTCCTTGAAAGGTAAAGGCAGAAAGAAACCACGAATCTTCATGTAAGGGTATACTGAAGAAGGCGTTGGCCAGATCTAACACCGTAAATAAGTTGCCGTTGGAGGCACCTGAGACAAGAGGGTGTTTGGGTTGGGTACCACTGGAGTTTCTAAAATGGTAGCTGCATTGACGGCTCTGAGATCCTGAACCAACCGGTATCTTGGAGGCTCTCCCGGAGCGGTTTTCTTTTTTACAGGAAAGAGGGGTGTATTGCATGGAGATACACATCTGACAAGGACTCCTGATTCCAGGAGGGAAGCGATTTGGGTACCCAAGCTTTGTTCTTGTGCAGCCTTGAGGAGGTATTGTGGCAACCGTGGGTACCTGTGTCCAGGCTTGAGGTGTACTCGGACCGGGGGAACCTGCAGGAGGCAGACGTCCTCTGGACCACAGAGAATGAGGGAACTGTGAGGTTGTATGATCATCATCATGAGAGGGAAGGCTTTAAGAACACAGCGGTCTTCAGTCCCTTGTTCGGAATGAGGGTCCCGCAAAAGAAGCTCCATACCATGGTTTCCGAAGGTAATTGTTGCCTTCATCCGCTCTAAGAGATCGGCTCCCAACAGATTGACAGAGCAAGTTTCAGAGACCAAGAATCTTGTGAGTACTCCGGTGAACGGTCCTGCAGACACAGGGACTGTGAGTGGAGAGGAAATATGTTGGCCTTCCACCCCAACACAGGTGAGGGTATCCGGTGATAGGGATACAGAAGGAGGGAGCTGTGCAGAGGAAATGACAGATGTGGCCGCCCCAGTGTCCACCAGGAACTCCAGTGGTTGATGGTCCACCTGTAAAGTGACAGTCCCACAGGCGGCCGTGAGATGCGTAGCCGGGAAAGTGGACACTGGTTGACCGAGCCGTCATTGGCGTGGATGAGATGGTTCACGGGAAGGTCCATGGTTGTGTGGACCGTCACGGAACGACCGGTCATGGTACTGTCTGCGGGTTGGACAGTCTCTGAGGATGTGGTCAAGGCTACCACACTCCCAACACAACATTCGTCCTCCAGAATCACGAGATTGTCTTCTGTTTCTAGATGGTCCCTTGTCATCTCTTCTGTCTTGTTTTCTATATGTGGGAGGAGTATCATCACCTGTGCCTTTAACCATTACCCACTTGATTCCATGTTGGTTGCCAGGGGGTGGGTAGCTTTCTTGAGCTTGATATACCATGGCAGGAGCGGTTTTCTTCTTTGGCTTAGTATCCTTTTCCATTTTTAGCATTGATTTTTGGAAAGCTTTAACGATGTCCACCGCGTCGTTGAAAGAAGAAGAACGAATCTCGGGCCGTACTCTCAGGACTTCATCTCTGAGAGCGTCTTGTAGGCCATCTACTAGGGCCTGAACCAACAGGGCGGCCTGCGTCTTGACGTGAGGACTGTATCCGAGATCCTCAAAATGCATGCTGAGTCTTGCAGCATATCTTTCCACAGATTCATCAGGGTCTTGTTGAACATCTTGTACAGACCCAGCTTGATCTGACAAGCGATCCTGAGCCCAGGCCTTTAACTGTTTCATGTATTCTAGGCCGGATTCATACGTACTAAGAGATCCTGCTTTTGTGGAATCCATGGCCTTTTCGATAGGCAAGAAATATTCCTTGGCCTTCACAGATGTGATACCTGCCAAATCAGCCCCGGTTGCACCATAAATGGCTCTGGTTGTGTCCAAGCGTCTAGCATACTGCATGGGAGATTTATCGGGATCAGGAAGCTTTGAGACCAGAGTGTCTACTTGTACTGGGGTAAAGGGTTGATATTTAATCATCCCTAAAGGTCCAGGAACTTGTTGAGGACCGGGCAGCGTCGCTTGTTCCTTGGTGGTGTTTGGGGTGGCCGCTAGGGAGGATTCTTCAGGCAACAGAACCGCATTGGGAATCGGTGTCGGGGAGGAGGTTGCCACTAGTAGCTCAAGGGCCAAAGGCATAGCAACATGAACTGCTGGACTACGGACACAGACAATGCGTATCGAGTCCAATCCATGAGGGAGGGTCTCTATGCCTTCCTTGAGGGCCAGTACGTGTTCCTCCATGCACGGCCCGAGTGGGTAGCCGAAAATTCCAGAAGATATGAGTGGTATCGCTAAAGTGCGTCTGGGCATATCCTGATGACTCAATTTTCCTGCATGAAGGAGTACTGAACGGATGGTAGATGCGAGAGTGGAACGTGACTCTTCAGGGTTCCGGGAGTCATAAATAGGACCCACTGCATGTATGATGACATCAGCGGGCAGTCTACCCGCACGGGTGACTAAGGTCTGGCCTTGTGAAAGCTCTCCGTTTTCGGCTAAGTGAGCCTGGCATTCTGCAGCCAGAGTAGAACCAGCAGCAAGGGAAATTTTGCGAGCCAATCCTCCAACATGGCTCATACAGGTGTTTGCAGGGTTGACTATGGCCCCCACCCGATGTGTAAGGATGTCACCATAGCCTATTGACAGAGTGACAGGGCGTCCTGATGGGTCTACTAGATTACGGGAGCGGCAGGGGTCCCAAACTTCTGAGAGGCTGGGGGGTGGTGTTCTTTCAGCAGTTGCTTGGAGCAAGGGCCGGAGTACGGGTAATGGATGTGGGGTGGAGGATGCCATAGGAGACGTATGGGGTAAAGGAGGGGGGGCTGGAGTATCTTGAGCCCATCCCTCATCTGGCTCCGTATCGTCTTGAGTAACAGTATGTTGGCGGAGGGAGAGCAGTCTGGCCTGAAATTCTGGGGAGTTGAGGAGGATATCCCCAGGGTTGTGAGTGACTCCCATAGGAAACAGGGGAAGCGTCTCAGCATCGTGGACTGGAGCAGAGGGTGTCACATTAGTTTCAGATGGGTGCTCTGGGACTGCGGGCTTTTCCACCTGTGCTGGTGGCTGGTAATATGCACCGGACGGATCTAGTAGTGGATATAGGCCGGATTGGGGCTTTCCGGGCCTCCCACAACAAGTAAGAGGTGTAGCAAGATGGCCGTTGGAGGGAGGAGTTAGAGTGGAATTGTTCTTGGAGGCAGGCTGGGCATCGTGCCATGGGCGGCCCGCCCCACAGACACAGCAGAACTCCGCCCAGGGTGGGTTTTGCTCTCCACACACCTGACACGTCCACCTCTCCGGTGATTTGTTGTTGGCACCATTATAGGGCGGTGGCTGAAGGCTCGGTGTAGTGACAGGCATCAAAGGTGCAACAGCCATTTTGGGGGCACATAACAAATCACAGTCTGCAGCTTTCATGTATCCGAACAAAGGCTCGGCATTCTTTGTCCCCCCCCCACACCATCTACCTCTTTCCAGCCTTCAGACTTCAAATCACTCGCTACTCTAAGATGTGCTTGAGCCTGGTGCAGAAGTCCTCACCCAGCTTTCCCAATTTCTGTGTAACATATTCTTTCTACACTGAAAACTAAAGCCTGCCTGTACTGGATAAGCTTATCATGTTATACAAATTCCTAACATTCTTCTTGCCTTCCCGTAACTCCACTAATTGGCTTAACTCCCACAGCAGCATTCCGCAACTTACGAGATCTTTCAAATTTGAATATACGCAACATTTTCTTATAGAATGCAATGATCTGTCGCGACTCAGATCACTGGTGCAGTCCACAGGTCGCCACTCCTCAGTGTAGAGCACACCTCAATACACTGATGAGATAGAGAGACACCTCAATCTAACTCCTTTCCTAGCCTTGAATGGCGACTTTACAGTGCAACTCACCACGGCACCCTGACTACAGGTCACCACCCGTCAGTGTAGAGACACCTCAATACACTGATGAGATAGAGAGACACCTCAATCTATCTCCTTTCCTACCACGGCACCACCCAACAGTGTAGAGACACCTCAATCTATCTCCTTTCCTACCACGGCACCACCCGACAGTGTAGAGACACCTCAATACACTGATGAGATAGAGAGACACCTCAATCTATCTCCTTTCCTACCACGGCACCACCCGACAGTGTAGAGACACCTCAATACACTGTTTCCTAACCTTGACTTTACAGCAGTCTCTGTGTTAGACGAAGAGCACTCCTCAATTCGTCACAGATTCTGACAGCACAACACCTCCTTATGAGGTTTCTCTGTATAAGACGAAGAGTACACCTCAATTCGTCACAGATTCTTTCTCCCTTACACTACAATTCAGGAATGCTTTGAAACCTCGACTATCAGTTACGGGAGGCAGCTATCTAAAGAGAGTTCAGGGACCGGAGGAGGAGGAGGAGATGGTGTTCACACGAGCACGCGCAGGCATGCGACGTCACTCGTTTTAACACTTGCTGGTTCAGGACGTGGTGCGGGATGCCTGAGGTCTCACCACTCGACCGATCACCCACCCAGATCCAACCTGACAACCCAACAGGAACCGCTGCGGCTGACACACAGGCAAGTGAGACATATAAAATACATCTCAACTTACCGTGTTCGATGGAGGTTGATCAGGCCTCAAATTCAGCCACCGCGGTCACCACCAGGGAAATCAGCGATATGGGTCCGGGAGGGCGGCGTACCGCTAGCCACGCCGCACGTTGAGCGCCATTTGTGGGGGTCGTGATGACATTCCACTCGTCCTCCAGTCACTCCAAATTAAGGCTATGAGCATGGGTCAACCATTCAAAGAATGAGTCAGACAACAAGCTGGTTCAAACTCAGAGCACGCTCAAAAGACTACTACAGACAACGTTCTCAGCAATGTTCTGTGTTTATTTTTACATGCACAAACCTAAATACACTACATAATGGGAGGGGATAGGGGTTGTCCGGAGCGGGGTAAGCCATGAAAGTCCAGTGTCTGACCACTCCTGATTGGTCCACATCTCCTTATCTCAGTCTCTGGGCAGATATTGCAGCCGTCAGCTTATAATCTTGTTTCGTTTCTCTGAAATAAGTCTTGGCAACACTGGAACTGTCTTAGTTTAAATTTCGATTTGAGTAATACGTAGCAAGGAAAGCTTATTGTTATAAGACACAAAATGGTGGTTAGTACATTAGCAAAAAAGCGTATAAAAGTTACAAAAATATATATTCTCTTTTACCCCGACAATTCGAAGGATCAAGGAAGATGTCTAAGGATGGATAGCAAGAGAAGGATCGAGATATGTCTGAGGATTGATGGGAGAATAAGGATTGAGACAACTGAAGATGGATGTTAAAAAGGGTCAAGAGACGACTAAAATTGGATGTTAAAAGAAAGATCAAGAGATGTCTGAGGATGGATGGGAAGAGAAAGATCAGGGTAGACAACTGAATAGAGGATATCTGAAGACGGCAGATGAGGACATGGGAGAAGTCTGAGGATCAATGGGAAGATGATAATCGGGAAACGTGTGAGGATGGATAGGAAGATGAGGATCAATGGGAAGATGATAATCAGGGGAAATGTGTGAGGATGGATAGGAAGATGAGGATCAATGGGAAGATGATAATCGGGAAACGTGTGAGGATGGATAGGAAGATGAGGATCAATGGGAAGATGATAATCAGGGGAAATGTGTGAGGATGGATAGGAAGATGAGGATCAATGGGAAGATGATAATCGGGAAACGTGTGAGGATGGATAGGAAGATGAGGATCAGTGGAGACGGAGGATACATATGAGCATAAGGGATGGAAGATGAACAGGATAAAGATGATTATGGGATTTTTGACTTCATGATGAAAATCTGTAGAAATATTTGAGCAAGATGAGGAACAGAGGCGCCGTCTTAAGATGGATGGGGGGCAGGAGAGTCATCTGATGATGAATGGAAAGACTTAGCGGAAACACCTAATGGTGGACGGGACGATGAAAATCATCACCTAGAGCAATGATGGGTTGATGAAGATCAGGATAGATGAGAAGATGGTATCAAGTAAAGACGTCTGATTATAGACTGGATGATAAAGATGGAAGACGACTGAGAATGGACAAAAAGATGGTGGTTAGGGGAGATGTCTAAACATGGACAAAAGGTTGAAGATTTGGAGAGATGTCGGAGGATGGATATAATTATGGGGCTTGGAGAAGACACCGGAGGATGGATAGAAAGTGAGGATCAGGGCAGACGTAATGCCGATGGGGACAGGTCCATATTATTGTCCATAGTCTGTCCCCATCATCGGTCATCGGCTACTGGTTAAATTAGACAAAATGTACAAGTGAAGGAGGAAGGTTGAGCTCGATGGACCGAGGTCTTTATTCAACCTACGTAACTATGGAACAGGTAAACGACTTGTGTGTAGTCGATCGCGGCTCGTTACTGGTGCGCTGACGCGACAAGCTCACCCCAATGTATCATTCAGAAATGGGCGAGAGCGGGTGATGGGGAAACATCCAATATGGCGGCAACGAGGGATATCAGACAGCTGCTTCCTGGCCAGGAAACTGATGGGGCAAGAGACTGCACCGGAGGAAGAGACCGCACATAGTGACTGCACAAAAAGAGGAAGAGACCGCACATAGTGACTGCACAGAAAGAGGAAGACACTGCACAGGAGGCAGAGACCGCACATAGTGACTGCACAGAAAGAGGAAGAGACTGCACAGGAGGCAGAGACCGCACATAGTGACTGCACAGAAAGAGGAAGAGACTGCACAGGAGGCAGAGACCGCACATAGTGACTGCACAGAAAGAGGAAGAGACTGCACAGGAGGCAGAGACCGCACATAGTGACTGCACAGAAAGAGGAAGAGACTGCACAGGAGGCAGAGACCGCACATAGTGACTGCACAGAAAGAGGAAGACACTGCACAGGAGGCAGAGACCGCACATAGTGACTGCACAGAAAGAAGAAGACACTGCACAGGAGGCAGAGACCGCACATAGTGACTGCACAGAAAGAAGAAGACACTGCACAGGAGGCAGAGACCGCACATAGTGACTGCACAGAAAGAAGAAGACACTGCACAGGAGGCAGAGACCGCACATAGAGACTGCGCAGAAAGAGGAAGACACTGCACAGGAGGCAGAGACCGCACATAGTGACTGCGCAGAAAGAGGAAGACACTGCACAGGAGGCAGAGACCGCACATAGCGACTGTGCAGAAAGAGAAAGACACTGCACAGGAGGCAGAGACCGCACATAGCGACTGTGCAGAAAGAGGAAGACACTGCACAGGAGGCAGAGACCGCACATAGCGACTGTGCAGAAAGAGGAAGACACTGCACAGGAGGCAGAGACCGCACATAGCGACTGTGCAGAAAGAGGAAGACACTGCACAGGAGGCAGAGACCGCACATAGCGACTGTGCAGAAAGAGGAAGACACTGCACAGGAGGCAGAGACCGCACATAGGTACTGCACAGAAAGAAGAAGACACTGCACAGGAGGCAGAGACCGCACATAGCGACTGTGCAGAAAGAGGAAGACACTGCACAGGAGGCAGAGACCGCACATAGGTACTGCGCAGAAAGAGGAAGACACTGCACAGGAGGCAGAGACCGCACATAACTACTGCACAAAAAGAGGAAGACACTGCACAGGAGGCAGAGACTGCACATAGTGACTGCACAGAAAGAGGAAGAGACTGCACAGGAGGCAGAGACCGCACATAGTGACTGCGCAGAAAGAGGAAGACACTGCACAGGAGGCAGAGACCGCACATAGTGACTGCGCAGAAAGAGGAAGACACTGCACAGTAGGCAGAGACCGCACATAGTGACTGCGCAAAAAGAGGAAGACACTGCACAGGAGGCAGAGACCGCACATAGTGACTGCACAAAAAGAGGAAGACACTGCACAGGAGGCAGAGACCGCACATAGTGACTGCACAAAAAGAGGAAGACACTGCACAGGAGGCAGAGACCGCACATAGCGACTGTGCAGAAAGAGGAAGAGACTGCACAGGAGGCAGAAACCGCACATAGCGACTGTGCAGAAAGAGGAAGACCGCACATAGCGACTGCGCAGAAAGAGGAAGACACTGCACAGGAGGCAGAGACCGCACATAGTGACTGCGCAGAAAGAGGAAGACACTGCACAGGAGGCAGAGACCGCACATAGCGACTGTGCAGAAAGAGGAAGACACTGCACAGGAGGCAGAGACCGCACATAGCGACTGTGCAGAAAGAGGAAGACACTGCACAGGAGGCAGAGACCGCACATAGGTACTGCACAGAAAGAGGAAGACACTGCACAGGAGGCAGAGACCGCACATAGTGACTGCACAGAAAGAGGAAGAGACTGCACAGGAGGCAGAGACCGCACATAGTGACTGCGCAGAAAGAGGAAGACACTGCACAGGAGGCAGAGACCGCACATAGTGACTGCGCAGAAAGAGGAAGACACTGCACAGGAGGCAGAGACCGCACATAGTGACTGCGCAGAAAGAGGAAGACACTGCACAGTAGGCAGAGACCGCACATAGTGACTGCACAAAAAGAGGAAGACACTGCACAGGAGGCAGAGACCGCACATAGTGACTGCACAAAAAGAGGAAGACACTGCACAGGAGGCAGAGACCGCACATAGTGACTGCACAGGAGGCAGAGACCGCACATAGTGACTGCACAAAAAGAGGAAGACACTGCACAGGAGGCAGAGACCGCACATAGTGACTGCGCAGAAAGAGGAAGACACTGCACAGGAGGCAGAGACCGCACATAGCGACTGTGCAGAAAGAGAAAGACACTGCACAGGAGGCAGAGACCGCACATAGCGACTGTGCAGAAAGAGGAAGACACTGCACAGGAGGCAGAGACCGCACATAGCGACTGTGCAGAAAGAGGAAGACACTGCACAGGAGGCAGAGACCGCACATAGCGACTGTGCAGAAAGAGGAAGACACTGCACAGGAGGCAGAGACCGCACATAGGTACTGCACAGAAAGAAGAAGACACTGCACAGGAGGCAGAGACCGCACATAGCGACTGTGCAGAAAGAGGAAGACACTGCACAGGAGGCAGAGACCACACATAGCAACTGTGCAGAAAGAGGAAGACACTGCACAGGAGGCAGAGACCGCACATAGGTACTGCGCAGAAAGAGGAAGACACTGCACAGGAGGCAGAGACCGCACATAACTACTGCACAAAAAGAGGAAGACACTGCACAGGAGGCAGAGACTGCACATAGTGACTGCACAGAAAGAGGAAGAGACTGCACAGGAGGCAGAGACCGCACATAGTGACTGCGCAGAAAGAGGAAGACACTGCACAGGAGGCAGAGACCGCACATAGTGACTGCGCAGAAAGAGGAAGACACTGCACAGTAGGCAGAGACCGCACATAGTGACTGCGCAAAAAGAGGAAGACACTGCACAGGAGGCAGAGACCGCACATAGTGACTGCACAAAAAGAGGAAGACACTGCACAGGAGGCAGAGACCGCACATAGTGACTGCACAAAAAGAGGAAGACACTGCACAGGAGGCAGAGACCGCACATAGCGACTGTGCAGAAAGAGGAAGAGACTGCACAGGAGGCAGAAACCGCACATAGCGACTGTGCAGAAAGAGGAAGACCGCACATAGCGACTGCGCAGAAAGAGGAAGACACTGCACAGGAGGCAGAGACCGCACATAGTGACTGCGCAGAAAGAGGAAGACACTGCACAGGAGGCAGAGACCGCACATAGCGACTGTGCAGAAAGAGGAAGACACTGCACAGGAGGCAGAGACCGCACATAGCGACTGTGCAGAAAGAGGAAGACACTGCACAGGAGGCAGAGACCGCACATAGGTACTGCACAGAAAGAGGAAGACACTGCACAGGAGGCAGAGACTGCACATAGTGACTGCACAGAAAGAGGAAGAGACTGCACAGGAGGCAGAGACCGCACATAGTGACTGCGCAGAAAGAGGAAGACACTGCACAGGAGGCAGAGACCGCACATAGTGACTGCGCAGAAAGAGGAAGACACTGCACAGTAGGCAGAGACCGCACATAGTGACTGCACAAAAAGAGGAAGACACTGCACAGGAGGCAGAGACCGCACATAGTGACTGCACAAAAAGAGGAAGACACTGCACAGGAGGCAGAGACCGCACATAGTGACTGCACAGAAAGAGGAAGAGACTGCACAGGAGGCAGAGACCGCACATAGCGACTGCGCAGAAAGAGGAAGACACTGCACAGGAGGCAGAGACCGCACATAGTGACTGCGCAGAAAGAGGAAGACACTGCACAGGAGGCAGAGACCGCACATAGCGACTGTGCAGAAAGAGGAAGACACTGCACAGGAGGCAGAGACCGCACATAGTGACTGCGCAGAAAGAGGAAGACACTGCACAGGAGGCAGAGACCGCACATAGCGACTGCGCAGAAAGAGGAAGACACTGCACAGGAGGCAGAGACCGCACATAGCGACTGTGCAGAAAGAAGAAGACACTGCACAGGAGGCAGAGACCGCACATAGCGACTGTGCAGAAAGAAGAAGACACTGCACAGGAGGCAGAGACCTCACATAGGTACTGCACAGAAAGAAGAAGACACTGCACAGGAGGCAGAGACCGCACATAGCGACTGTGCAGAAAGAGGAAGACACTGCACAGGAGGCAGAGACCGCACATAGCGACTGTGCAGAAAGAGGAAGACACTGCACAGGAGGCAGAGACCGCACATAGTGACTGCGCAGAAAGAGGAAGACACTGCACAGGAGGCAGAGACCGCACATAGTGACTGCGCAGAAAGAGGAAGACACTGCACAGGAGGCAGAGACCGCACATAGTGACTGCGCAGAAAGAGGAAGACACTGCACAGTAGGCAGAGACCGCACATAGTGACTGCACAAAAAGAGGAAGACACTGCACAGGAGGCAGAGACCGCACATAGTGACTGCACAAAAAGAGGAAGACACTGCACAGGAGGCAGAGACCGCACATAGTGACTGCACAAAAAGAGGAAGACACTGCACAGGAGGCAGAGACCGCACATAGTGACTGCACAGAAAGAGGAAGAGACTGCACAGGAGGCAGAGACCGCACATAGCGACTGTGCAGAAAGAGGAAGACCGCACATAGCGACTGCGCAGAAAGAGGAAGACACTGCACAGGAGGCAGAGACCGCACATAGTGACTGCGCAGAAAGAGGAAGACACTGCACAGGAGGCAGAGACCGCACATAGTGACTGCGCAGAAAGAGGAAGACACTGCACAGGAGGCAGAGACCGCACATAGCGACTGTGCAGAAAGAGGAAGACACTGCACAGGAGGCAGAGACCGCACATAGCGACTGTGCAGAAAGAGGAAGACACTGCACAGGAGGCAGAGACCGCACATAGGTACTGCACAGAAAGAGGAAGACACTGCACAGGAGGCAGAGACTGCACATAGTGACTGCACAGAAAGAGGGAGAGACTGCACAGGAGGCAGAGACCGCACATAGTGACTGCGCAGAAAGAGGAAGACACTGCACAGGAGGCAGAGACCGCACATAGTGACTGCGCAGAAAGAGGAAGACACTGCACAGTAGGCAGAGACCGCACATAGTGACTGCACAAAAAGAGGAAGACACTGCACAGGAGGCAGAGACCGCACATAGTGACTGCACAAAAAGAGGAAGACACTGCACAGGAGGCAGAGACCGCACATAGTGACTGCACAAAAAGAGGAAGACACTGCACAGGAGGCAGAGACCGCACATAGTGACTGCACAGAAAGAGGAAGAGACTGCACAGGAGGCAGAGACCGCACATAGCGACTGTGCAGAAAGAGGAAGACCGCACATAGCGACTGCGCAGAAAGAGGAAGACACTGCACAGGAGGCAGAGACCGCACATAGTGACTGCGCAGAAAGAGGAAGACACTGCACAGGAGGCAGAGACCGCACATAGCGACTGTGCAGAAAGAGGAAGACACTGCACAGGAGGCAGAGACCGCACATAGCGACTGTGCAGAAAGAGGAAGACACTGCACAGGAGGCAGAGACCGCACATAGGTACTGCACAGAAAGAGGAAGACACTGCACAGGAGGCAGAGACTGCACATAGTGACTGCACAGAAAGAGGAAGAGACTGCACAGGAGGCAGAGACCGCACATAGTGACTGCGCAGAAAGAGGAAGACACTGCACAGGAGGCAGAGACCGCACATAGTGACTGCGCAGAAAGAGCAAGACACTGCACAGTAGGCAGAGACCGCACATAGTGACTGCACAAAAAGAGGAAGACACTGCACAGGAGGGAGAGACCGCACATAGTGACTGCACAAAAAGAGGAAGACACTGCACAGGAGGCAGAGACCGCACATAGTGACTGCACAAAAAGAGGAAGACACTGCACAGGAGGCAGAGACCGCACATAGTGACTGCACAGGAGGCAGAGACCGCACATAGTGACTGCACAAAAAGAGGAAGACACTGCACAGGAGGCAGAGACCGCACATAGTGACTGCACAGAAAGAGGAAGAGACTGCACAGGAGGCAGAGACCGCACATAGCGACTGCGCAGAAAGAGGAAGACACTGCACAGGAGGCAGAGACCGCACATAGTGACTGCGCAGAAAGAGGAAGACACTGCACAGGAGGCAGAGACCGCACATAGCGACTGTGCAGAAAGAGGAAGACACTGCACAGGAGGCAGAGACCGCACATAGCGACTGTGCAGAAAGAGGAAGACACTGCACAGGAGGCAGAGACCGCACATAGGTACTGCACAGAAAGAGGAAGACACTGCACAGGAGGCAGAGACCGCACATAGCGACTGCACAAAAAGAGGAAGACACTGCACAGGAGGCAGAGACTGCACATAGTGACTGCACAGAAAGAGGAAGAGACTGCACAGGAGGCAGAGACCGCACATAGTGGCTGCACAAAAAGAGGAAGACACTGCACAGGAGGCAGAGACCGCACATAGCGACTGCACAGAAAGAGGAAAACACTGCACAGGAGGCAGAGACCGCACATAGTGACTGCACAGAAAGAGGAAAACACTGCACAGGAGGCAGAGACCGCACATAGCGACTGCACAGAAAGAGGAAAACACTGCACAGGAGGCAGAGACCGCACATAGCGACTGCACAGAAAGAGGAAGACACTGCACAGGAGGCAGAGACCGCACATAGCGACTGCACAGAAAGAGGAAAACACTGCACAGGAGGCAGAGACCGCACATAGCGACTGCACAAAAAGAGGAAGACACTGCACAGGAGGCAGAGACCGCACATAGTGACTGCACAAAAAGAGGAAGACACTGCACAGGAGGCAGAGACCGCACATAGAGACTGCACAAAAAGAGGAAGACACTGCACAGGAGGCAGAGACCGCACATAGTGACTGCACAAAAAGAGGAAGACACTGCACAGGAGGCAGAGACCGCACATAGCGACTGCACAGAAAGAGGAAAACACTGCACAGGAGGCAGAGACCGCACATAGCGACTGCACAGAAAGAGGAAGACACTGCACAGGAGGCAGAGACCGCACATAGGTACTGCACAAAAAGAGGAAGACACTGCACAGGAGGCAGAGACCGCACATAGTGACTGCACAAAAAGAGGAAGACACTGCACAGGAGGCAGAGACCGCACATAGAGACTGCACAAAAAGAGGAAGACACTGCACAGGAGGCAGAGACCGCACATAGTGACTGCACAAAAAGAGGAAGACACTGCACAGGAGGCAGAGACCGCACATAGAGACTGCACAAAAAGAGGAAGACACTGCACAGGAAGGAGCACAAGAGTAGACTGCACAGGGGGGGGAAAGTATGCACAGTGAATGCACAGGAAGAAGAGACAGCAGAAAGTGACTGCGCAGGTGGAACAGACTGCACATAGTCACTGCACAGAAGGAGAGACCACATAGCAACTGTAAAGGTGAAAGTGACTTCACAGGAAAAGAGAGTGCCTGTAGTATCTGAACAGAAGGAGGAATAAACTACTTACAGAGAATGCAGAGGAGAAATAGAGTTCCCACACGGAAAGTTTAGGAGAAAGACTGCACACATAGAAGAGAGTGCACAAGAAAGAGACTTAAGGGACCACACAGGAGGAAGAGACAGCATGAGAAGACACTGCTCATGGTGACTTGCGCAGAAGAAGAGACTGCACACAGCAACTGCCCAGGATGAAGAGACTGCACAGGTAGAAGAGACTTGACGGAAAATACAAGATAGAAATAGATTTACCACAGTGACTGCACAGGAGAGAGAGAGACTGCACAGGAAGGAGAAGAGTAGACTGCACAGGAGAGAGAGACTGCACAGGAAGGAGCACAAGAGGAGACTGCACAGGAGAGAGACTGCACAGGAAGGAGCACAAGAGTAGACTGCACAGGAGAGAGAGAGAGACTGCACAGGGAGGAGCACAAGAGTAGACTGCACAGGAGAGAGAGAGACTGCACAGGAAGGAGAAGAGTAGACTGCACAGGAGAGAGAGACTGCACAGGAAGGAGCACAAGAGTAGACTGCACAGGAGAGAGAGACTGCACAGGAAGGAGCACAAGAGTAGACTGCACAGGAGAGAGAGACTGCACAGGAAGGAGCACAAGAGTAGACTGCACAGGAGAGAGAGAGACTGCACAGGAGAGAGAGACTGCACAGGAAGGAGCACAAGAGTAGACTGCACAGGAGAGAGAGAGACTGCACAGGAAGGAGCACAAGAGTAGACTGCACAGGAGAGAGTGACTGCACAGGAAGGAGCAGAAGAGTAGACTGCACAGGAAAGAGTGACTGCACAGGAAGGAGCACAAGAGTAGACTGCACAGGAGAGAGACTGCACAGGGAGGAGCACAAGAGTAGACTGCACAGGAAAGAGTGACTGCACAGGAAGGAGCACAAGAGTAGACTGCACAGGAGAGAGACTGCACAGGGAGGAGCACAAGAGTAGACTGCACAGGAGAGAGTGACTGCACAGGAAGGAGCAGAAGAGTAGACTGCACAGGAAAGAGTGACTGCACAGGAAGGAGCACAAGAGTAGACTGCACAGGAGAGAGACTGCACAGGAAGGAGCACAAGAGTAGACTGCACCGGAGAGAGAGAGAGACTGCACAGGGAGGAGCACAAGAGTAGACTGCACCGGAGAGAGAGAGAGACTGCATAGGAAGGAGCACAAGAGTAGACTGCACCGGAGAGAGAGAGACTGCACAGGGAGGAGCACAAGAGTAGACTGCACTGTAGAGAGAGACTGCACAGGGAGGAGCACTAGAGTAGACTGCACCGGAGAGAGAGACTGCACAGGAAGGAGCATAAGAGTAGACTGCACTGTAGAGAGAGACTGCACAGGGAGGAGCAGAAGAATAGACTGCACAGGAAAGAGACTGCACAGGGAGGAGCAGAAGAGGAGACTGCACAGGAGAGAGACTGCACAGGAAGGAGCAGAAGAGTAGACTGCACAGGAAAGAGACTGCACAGGAGAGAGTGACTGCACAGGAAAGAGAGACTGCACAGGAAGGAGCAGAAGAGTAGACTGCACTGTAGAGAGACTGCACAGGGAGGAGCACTAGAGTAGACTGCACTGTAGAGAGAGACTGCACAGGGAGGAGCACTAGAGTAGACTGCACTGTAGAGAGAGACTGCACAGGGAGGAGCACTAGAGTAGACTGCACTGTAGAGAGAGACTGCACAGGGAGGAGCACTAGAGTAGACTGCACTGTAGAGAGAGACTGCACAGGGAGGAGCACTAGAGTAGACTGCACTGTAGAGAGAGACTGCACAGGGAGGAGCACTAGAGTAGACTGCACCGGAGAGAGAGACGGCACAGTAAGGAGCATAAGAGTAGACTGCACCGCAGAGAGACTGCACAGGAAGGAGCACAAGAGTAGACTGCACAGGAGAGAGAGACTGCACAGGAAGGAGCACAAGAGTAGACTGCACCGGAGATAGAGAGACTGCACAGGAAGGAGCACAAGAGTAGACTGCACCGGAGAGAGAGAGACTGCACAGGAAGGAGCACAAGAGTAGACTGCACAGGAGAGACTGCACAGGAAGGAGCACAAGAGTAGACTGCACAGGGAGGAGCACAAGAGTAGACTGCACAGGGAGGAGCACAAGAGTAGACTGCACAGGAAGGAGCACAAGAGTAGACTGCACAGCAGAGAGAGACTGCACCGGAAGGAGCACAAGAGTAGACTGCACAGGAGAGAGAGACTGCACAGGAAGGAGCACAAGAGTAGACTGCACAGGAGAGAGAGACTGCACAGGAAGGAGCACAAGAGTAGACTGCACAGGAGAGAGAGACTGCACAGGAAGGAGCACAAGAGTAGACTGCACCGGAGTGAGAGACTGCACAGGAAGGAGCACAAGAGTAGACTGCACCGGAGAGAGAGACTGCACAGGAAGGAGCACAAGAGTAGACTGCACAGGAGAGACTGCACAGGAAGGAGCACAAGAGTAGACTGCACAGGAGAGAGACTGCACAGGAGAGAGAGACTGCACAGGAAGGAGCACAAGAGTAGACTGCACAGGAGAGAGAGACTGCACAGAAAGGAGCACAAGAGTAGACTGCACAGGAGAGAGACTGCACAGGAAGGAGCACAAGAGTAGACTGCACAAGAGAGAGAGAGACTGCACAGCAAGGAGCACAAGAGTAGACTGCACAGGAAGGAGCACAAGAGTAGACTGCACAGGAAGGAGCACAAGAGTAGACTGCACAGGAAGGAGCACAAGAGTAGACTGCACAGGAAGGAGCACAAGAGTAGACTGCACCGGAGAGAGACTGCACAGGAAGGAGCACAAGAGTAGACTGCACAGGAGAGAGACTGCACAGGGAGGAGCACAAGAGTAGACTGCACAGGAAAGAGACTGCACAGGAAGGAGCTGAAGAGTAGACTGCACAGGAGAGAGACTGCACAGGAAGGAGCAGAAGAGTAGACTGCACCGGAGAGAGAGACTACACAGGAAGGAGCAGAAGAGTAGACTGCACCGGAGAGAGAGACTGCACAGGAAGGAGCAGAAGAGTAGACTGCACAGGAAGGAGCACAAGAGTAGACTGCACAGGAAGGAGCACAAGAGTAGACTGCACCGGAGAGAAACTGCACAGGGAGGAGCACAAGAGTAGACTGCACAGAAGAGAGAGACTGCACAGGAAGGAGAAGAGTAGACTGCACAGGAGAGACTGCACAGGAAGGAGCACAAGAGTAGACTGCACAGAAGAGAGAGACTGCACAGGAAGGAGCACAAGAGTAGACTGCACAGAAGAGAGAGACTGCACAGGAAGGAGCACAAGAGTAGACTGCACAGAAGAGAGAGACTGCACAGGAAGGAGCACAAGAGTAGACTGCACAGGAGAGAGACTGCACAGGAAGAAGCAGAAGAGTAGACTGCACAGGAGAGAGAGACTGCACAGGAAGGAGCACAAGAGTAGACTGCACAGGAGAGACTGCACAGGAAGGAGCACAAGAGTAGACTGCACAGGAGAGAGACTGCACAGGGAGGAGCACAAGAGTAGACTGCACAGAAGAGAGAGACTGCACAGGAAGGAGCTGAAGAGTAGACTACACAGGAGAGAGACTGCACAGGAGAGAGACTGCACAGGAAGAAGCAGAAGAGTAGACTGCACAGGAGAGAGAGACTGCACAGTAAGGAGCTGAAGAGTAGACTGCACAGGAGAGAGAGACTGCACAGGAAGGAGCAGAAGAGTAGACTGCACAGGAGAGAGACTGCACAGGAAGGAGCAGAAGAGTAGACTGCACAGGAGAGAGTGACTGCACAGGAAGGAGCAGAAGAGTAGACTGCACAGGAGAGAGAGACTACACAGGAAGGAGCAGAAGAGTAGACTGCACAGGAGAGAGAGACTGCACAGGAAGGAGCACAAGAGTAGACTGCACCGGAGAGAGACTGCACAGGAAGGAGCACAAGAGTAGACTGCACAGGAGAGAGAGACTACACAGGAAGGAGCAGAAGAGTAGACTGCACAGGGAGGAGCACAAGAGTAGACTGCACCAGAGAGAGAGACTGCACAGGAAGGAGCACAAGAGTAGACTGCACAGGAGAGAGACTGCACAGGGAGGAGCACAAGAGTAGACTGCACAGGAAAGAGACTGCACAGGAAGGAGCTGAAGAGTAGACTGCACCGGAGAGAGAGACTGCACAGGGAGGAGCACAAGAGTAGACTGCACCGGAGAGAGACTGCACAGGAAGAAGCAGAAGAGTAGACTGCACAGGAGAGAGACTGCACAGGAAGGAGCAGAAGAGTAGACTGCACAGGAGAGAGACTGCACAGGAAGGAGCAGAAGAGTAGACTGCACAGGAGAGAGAGACTGCACAGGAAGGAGCTGAAGAGTAGACTGCACAGGAGAGAGACTGCACAGGAAGGAGCAGAAGAGTAGACTGCACAGGAGAGAGAGACTGCACAGGAAGGAGCACAAGAGTAGACTGCACAGGAAGGAGCACAAGAGTAGACTGCACAGGAGAGAGAGACTGCACAGGAAGGAGCACAAGAGTAGACGGCAAAGGAGAGAGACTGCACAGGAAGGAGCACAAGAGTAGACTGCACAGGAAAGAGACTGCACAGGAAGGAGCAGAAGAGTAGACTGCACCGGAGAGAGAGACTGCACAGGGAGGAGCACAAGAGTAGACTGCACCGGAGAGAGACTGCACAGGAAGAAGCAGAAGAGTAGACTGCACAGGAGAGAGACTGCACAGGAAGGAGCAGAAGAGTAGACTGCACAGGAGAGAGAGACTGCACAGGAAGGAGCTGAAGAGTAGACTGCACAGGAGAGAGACTGCACAGGAAGGAGCAGAAGAGTAGACTGCACAGGAGAGAGAGACTGCACAGGAAGGAGCACAAGAGTAGACTGCACAGGAAGGAGCACAAGAGTAGACTGCACAGGAGAGAGAGACTGCACAGGAAGGAGCACAAGAGTAGACTGCACAGGAAGGAGCACAAGAGTAGATGGCACAGGAGAGAGAGACTGCACAGGAAGGAGCACAAGAGTAGACGGCACAGGAGAGAGAGACAACACAGGAAGGAGCACAAGAGTAGACGGCACAGGAGAGAGAGACAACACAGGAAGGAGCTGAAGAGTAGACTGCACAGGAGAGAGACTGCACTGGAAGGAGCAGAAGAGTAGACTGCACAGGAGAGAGAGACTGCACAGGAAGGAGCACAAGAGTAGACTGCACAGGAGAGAGAGACTGCACAGGAAGGAGCACAAGAGTAGACGGCACAGGAGAGAGACTGCACAGGAATGAGCAGAAGAGTAGACTGCACAGGAGAGAGAGACTGCACAGGAAGGAGCAGAAGAGTAGACTGCGCAGGAGAGAGACTGCACAGGAAGGAGCAGAAGAGTAGACTGCACAGGAGAGAGAGACTGCACAGGAAGGAGCACAAGAGTAGACTGCACAGGAAGGAGCACAAGAGTAGACTGCACAGGAGAGAGAGACAACACAGGAAGGAGCTGAAGAGTAGACTGCACAGGAGAGAGACTGCACAGGAAGGAGCAGAAGAGTAGACTGCACAGGAGAGAGAGACTGCACAGGAAGGAGCACAAGAGTAGACTGCACAGGAGAGAGAGACAACACAGGAAGGAGCTGAAGAGTAGACTGCACAGGAGAGAGACTGCACAGGAAGGAGCAGAAGAGTAGACTGCACAGGAGAGAGAGACTGAACAGGAAGGAGCACAAGAGTAGACGGCACAGGAGAGAGAGACAACACAGGAAGGAGCTGAAGAGTAGACTGCACAGGAGAGAGACTGCACAGGAAGGAGCAGAAGAGTAGACTGCACAGGAGAGAGAGACTGCACAGGAAGGAGCACAAGAGTAGACTGCACAGGAGAGAGAGACTGCACAGGAAGGAGCACAAGAGTAGACTGCACAGGAAGGAGCACAAGAGTAGACGGCACAGGAGAGAGACTGCACAGGAAGGAGCTGAAGAGTAGACTGCACAGGAAGGAGCAGAAGAGTAGACTGCACCGGAGAGAGAGACTGCACAGGGAGGAGCACAAGAGTAGACTGCACCGGAGAGAGACTGCACAGGAAGAAGCAGAAGAGTAGACTGCACAGGAGAGAGACTGCACAGGAAGGAGCAGAAGAGTAGACTGCACAGGAGAGAGAGACTGCACAGGAAGGAGCTGAAGAGTAGACTGCACAGGAGAGAGACTGCACAGGAAGGAGCAGAAGAGTAGACTGCACAGGAAGGAGCACAAGAGTAGACTGCACAGGAAGGAGCACAAGAGTAGACTGCACAGGAGAGAGTGACTGCACAGGAAGGAGCACAAGAGTAGACAGCACAGGAGAGACTGCACAGGAAGGAGCACAAGAGTAGACGGCACAGGAGAGAGAGACTGCACAGGAAGGAGCTGAAGAGTAGACTGCACAGGAGAGAGACTGCCCAGGAAGGAGCAGAAGAGTAGACTGCACAGGAGAGAGAGACTGCACAGGAAGGAGCTGAAGAGTAGACTGCACAGGAGAGAGACTGCTCAGGAAGGAGCAGAAGAGTAGACTGCACAGGAAGGAGCACAAGAGTAGACTGCACAGGAGAGAGAGACTGCACAGGAAGGAGCACAGGAGTAGACTGCAAAGGAGAGACTGCACAGGAGAGAGAGACTGCACAGGGAGGAGCACAAGAGTAGACGGCACAGGAGAGAGAGACTGCACAGGAAGGAGCACAAGAGTAGACGGCACAGGAGAGAGAGACTGCACAGGAAGGAGCTGAAGAGTAGACTGCACAGGAGAGAGACTGCACAGGAAGGAGCAGAAGAGTAGACTGCACAGGAGAGAGACTGCACAGGAAGGAGCACAAGAGTAGACTGCACAGGAGAGAGAGACTGCACAGGAAGGAGCACAAGAGTAGACGGCACAGGAGAGAGAGACTGCACAAGAAGGAGCTGAAGAGTAGACTGCACAGGAGAGAGACTGCACAGGAAGGAGCAGAAGAGTAGACTGCACAGGAGAGAGAGACTGCACAGGAAGGAGCTGAAGAGTAGACTGCACAAGAAGGAGCACAAGAGTAGACTGCACAGGAGAGAGAGACTGCACAGGAAGGAGCACAAGAGTAGACTGCACTGGAAGGAGCAGAAGAGTAGACTGCACAGGAGAGAGAGACTGCACAGGAGAGAGAGACTCCACAGGGAGGAGCACAAGAGTAGACTGCACAGAAGAGAGAGACTGCACAGGAAGGAGCACAGGAGTAGACTGCAAAGGAGAGAGACTGCACAGGAAGGAGCAGAAGAGTAGACTGCACAGGAAGGAGCACAAGAGTAGACTGCACAGGAAAGAGACTGCACAGGAAGGAGCTGAAGAGTAGACTGCACAGGAAGGAGCACAAGAGTAGACTGCACAGGAGAGAGAGACTGCACAGGAAGGAGCACAGGAGTAGACTGCAAAGGAGAGAGACTGCACAGGAGAGAGAGACTGCACAGGGAGGAGCACAAGAGTAGACGGCACAGGAGAGAGAGACTGCACAGGAAGGAGCACAAGAGTAGACGGCACAGGAGAGAGACTGCACAGGAAGGAGCAGAAGAGTAGACTGCACAGGAAGGAGCAGAAGAGTAGACTGCACAGGAGAGAGAGACTGCACAGGAAGGAGCTGAAGAGTAGACTGCACAGGAGAGAGACTGCACAGGAAGGAGCAGAAGAGTAGACTGCACAGGAGAGAGAGACTGCACAGGAAGGAGCAGAAGAGTAGACTGCACAGGAGAGAGAGACTGCACAGGAAGGAGCACAAGAGTAGACTGCACAGGAGAGAGAGACTGCACAGGAAGGAGCACAAGAGTAGACTGCACCGGAGAGAGACTGCACAGGAAGGAGCAGAAGAGTAGACTGCACAGGAGAGAGAGACTGCACAGGAGAAAGAGACTCCACAGGGAGGAGCACAAGAGTAGACTGCACAGAAGAGAGTGACTGCACAGGAAAGAGACTGCACAGGAAGGAGCTGAAGAGTAGACTGCACAGGAGAGAGACTGCACAGGAAGGAGCAGAAGAGTAGACTGCACAGCAGCGAGAGAGACTGCACAGGAAGGAGTAGAAGAGTAGACTGCACAGGAGAGAGAGAGACTGCACAGGAAGGAGCACAAGAGTAGACTGCACCCGAGAGAGAGACTGCACAGGGAGGAGCACTAGAGCAGACTGCACCGGAGAGAGAGACTGCACAGGAAGGAGCACAAGAGTAGACTGCACAGGAGAGAGAGACTGCACAGGAAGGAGCACAAGAGTAGACTGCACCGGAGAGAGAGAGACTGCACAGGAAGGAGCACAAGAGTAGACTGCACAGGAAAGAGACTGCACAAGAGTAGACTGCACAGGAGAGAGTGACTGCACAGGAAAGAGACTGCACAGGAAGGAGACTGCACAGGAAGGAGACAGCACAGGAAGGAGCAGAAGAAAAGACTGCACAGGAGAGAGACTGTACAGGAAGGAGCAGAAGAGGAGACTGCACAGGAAAGAGACTGCACAGGAAGGAGCACAAGAGTAGACTGCACAGGAAGGAGCACAAGAGTAGACTGCACAGGAAGAAGCACAAGAGTAGACTGCACAGGAGAGAGAGTAGACTGCACAGGAAGAAGCACAAGAGTAGACTGCACAGGAGAGAGAGAGACTGCACAGTAAGGAGCACAAGAGTAGACTGCACAGGAGAGAGAGACTGCACAGGAAGGAGCACAAGAGGAGACTGCACAGGAGAGAGACTGCACAGGAAGGAGCACAAGAGTAGACTGCACAGGAGAGAGAGAGACTGCACAGCAAGGAGCACAAGAGTAGACTGCACAGGAGAGAGAGACTGCACAGCAAGGGGCACAAGAGTAGACTGCACAGAAAGGAGCACAAGAGTAGACTGCACAGAAGAGAGAGAGACTGCACAGGAGAGACTGCACAGGGAGGAGCACAAGAGTAGACTGCACAGGAGAGAGAGACTGCACAGGAAGGAGCACAAGAGTAGACTGCACCGGAGAGAGAGACTGCACAGGAAGGAGCAGAAGAGTAGACTGCACAGGAAAGAGACTGCACAGGAAGGAGCAGAAGAGTAGACTGCACAGGAAAGAGAGACTGCACAGGAAGGAGCACAAGAGTAGACTGCACCGGAGATAGAGAGACTGCACAGGGAGGAGCACAAGAGTAGACTGCACCGGAGATAGAGAGACTGCACAGGAAGGAGCAGAAGAGGAGTCTGCACAGGAGAGAGACTGCACAGGAAGGAGCAGAAGAGGAGTCTGCACAGGAGAGAGACTGTACAGGAAGGAGCAGAAGAGTAGACTGCACAGGAGAGAGAGACTGCACAGGAAGGAGCACAAGAGTAGACTGCACAGGAGAGAGTGACTGCACAGGAAAGAGAGACTGCACAGGAAGGAGCAGAAGAGTAGACTGCACAGGAGAGAGAGACTGCACAGGAAGGAGCAGAAGAAAAGACTGCACAGGAAAGAGACTGCACAGGAAGGAGCAGAAGAAAAGACTGCACAGGAAAGAGCACAAGAGTAGACTGCACAGGAGAGAGAGACTGCACAGCAAGGGGCACAAGAGTAGACTGCACAGGAAGGAGAGACTGCACAGCAAGGGGCACAAGAGTAGACTGCACAGGAAGGAGCACAAGAGTAGACTGCACAGAAGAGAGAGAGACTGCACAGGAGAGACTGCACAGGGAGGAGCACAAGAGTAGACTGCACAGGAGAGAGACTGCACAGGAAGGAGCAGAAGAGTAGACTGCACAGGAAGGAGCACAAGAGTAGACTGCACAGGAGAGAGAGACTGCACAGGAAGGAGCACAGGAGTAAACTGCAAAGGAGAGAGACTGCACAGGAGAGAGAGACTGCACAGGGAGGAGCACAAGAGTAGACGGCACAGGAGAGAGAGACTGCACAGGAAGGAGCACAAGAGTAGACGGCACAGGAGAGAGAGACTGCACAGGAAGGAGCTGAAGAGTAGACTGCACAGGAGAGAGACTGCACAGGAAGGAGCACAAGAGTAGACTGGACAGAAGAGAGTGACTGCACAGGAAGGAGCACAAGAGTAGACGGCACAGGAGAGAGAGACTGCACAGGAAGGAGCTGAAGAGTAGACTGCACAGGAGAGAGAGACTGCACAGGAAGGAGCTGAAGAGTAGACTGCACAGGAGAGAGACTGCACAGGAAGGAGCAGAAGAGTAGACTGCACAGGAGAGAGAGACTGCACAGGAAGGAGCACAAGAGTAGACTGCACAGGAGAGAGAGACTGCACAGGAAGGAGAGACTGCACAGGAAGGAGCAGAAGAGTAGACTGCACAGGAGAGAGAGACTGCACAGGAGAGAGACTGCACAGGAAGGAGCAGAAGAGTAGACTGCACAGCAGCGAGAGAGACTGCACAGGAAGGAGTAGAAGAGTAGACTGCACAGGAAAGAGACTGCACAGGAAGGAGCAGAAGAGTAGACTGCACAGGAGAGAGAGACTGCACAGGAAGGAGCACAAGAGTAGACGGCACAGGAGAGAGAGACTGCACTGGAAGGAGCAGAAGAGTAGACTGCACAGGAGAGAGACTGCACTGGAAGGAGCAGAAGAGTAGACTGCACAGGAGAGAGACTGCACAGGAAGGAGCACAAGAGTAGACTGCACAGGAAGGAGCACAAGAGTAGACTGCACAGGAGAGAGAGACTGCACAGGAAGGAGCACAAGAGTAGACTGCACAGAAGAGAGAGACTGCACAGGAGAGAGAGACTGCACAGGGAGGAGCACAAGAGTAGACTGCACAGGAGAGAGAGACTGCACAGGAAGGAGCAGAAGAGTAGACTGCACAGGAGAGAGAGACTGCACAGGAAGGAGCACAAGAGTAGACGGCACAGGAGAGAGAGACTGCACAGGAAGGAGCTGAAGAGTAGACTGCACAGGAGAGAGAGACTGCACAGGAAGGAGCACAAGAGTAGACTGCACAGGAGAGAGACTGCACAGGAAGGAGCAGAAGAGTAGACTGCACAGGAAGGAGCACAAGAGTAGACTGCACAGGAGAGAGAGACTGCACAGGAAGGAGCACAGGAGTAAACTGCAAAGGAGAGAGACTGCACAGGAGAGAGAGACTGCACAGGGAGGAGCACAAGAGTAGACTGCACAGAAGAGAGAGACTGCACAGGAGAGAGAGACTGCACAGGGAGGAGCACAAGAGTAGACTGCACAGGAGAGAGAGACTGCACAGGAAGGAGCAGAAGAGTAGACTGCACAGGAGAGAGAGACTGCACAGGAAGGAGCACAAGAGTAGACGGCACAGGAGAGAGAGACTGCACAGGAAGGAGCTGAAGAGTAGACTGCACAGGAGAGAGAGACTGCACAGGAAGGAGCACAAGAGTAGACTGCACAGGAAGGAGCACAAGAGTAGACTGCACAGGAGAGAGAGACTGCACAGGAAGGAGCACAAGAGTAGACTGCACAGGAGAGAGAGACTGCACAGGAAGGAGCAGAAGAGTAGACTGCACAGGAAAGAGACTGCACAGGAAGGAGCAGAAGAGTAGACTGCACAGGAGAGAGAGACTGCACAGGAAGGAGCACAAGAGTAGACGGCACAGGAGAGAGAGACTGCACTGGAAGGAGCAGAAGAGTAGACTGCACAGGAGAGAGACTGCACTGGAAGGAACAGAAGAGTAGACTGCACAGGAGAGAGACTGCACAGGAAGGAGCACAAGAGTAGACTGCACAGGAAGGAGCACAAGAGTAGACTGCACAGAAGAGAGAGACTGCACAGGAGAGAGAGACTGCACAGGAAGGAGCACAAGAGTAGACTGCACAGAAGAGAGAGACTGCACAGGAGAGAGAGACTGCACAGGGAGGAGCACAAGAGTAGACTGCACAGGAGAGAGAGACTGCACAGGAAGGAGCAGAAGAGTAGACTGCACAGGAGAGAGAGACTGCACAGGAAGGAGCACAAGAGTAGACGGCACAGGAGAGAGAGACTGCACAGGAAGGAGCTGAAGAGTAGACTGCACAGGAGAGAGAGACTGCACAGGAAGGAGCACAAGAGTAGACTGCACAGGAGAGAGACTGCACAGGAAGGAGCACAAGAGTAGACTGCACAGGAGAGAGAGACTGCACAGGAAGGAGCACAAGAGTAGACTGCACAGGAGAGAGAGACTGCACAGGAAGGAGCAGAAGAGTAGACTGCACAGGAAAGAGACTGCACAGGAAGGAGCAGAAGAGTAGACTGCACAGGAGAGAGAGACTGCACAGGAAGGAGCACAAGAGTAGACGGCACAGGAGAGAGAGACTGCACTGGAAGGAGCAGAAGAGTAGACTGCACAGGAGAGAGACTGCACTGGAAGGAGCAGAAGAGTAGACTGCACAGGAGAGAGACTGCACAGGAAGGAGCACAAGAGTAGACTGCACAGGAGAGAGAGACTGCACAGGAAGGAGCACAAGAGTAGACTGCACAGAAGAGAGAGACTGCACAGGAGAGAGAGACTGCACAGGGAGGAGCACAAGAGTAGACTGCACAGGAGAGAGACTGCACCGGAAGGAGCACAAGAGTAGACTGCACCGGAGAGAGAGACTGCACAGGAAGGAGCAGAAGAGTAGACTGCAGAGGAGAGAGAGACTGCACAGGAAGGAGCACAAGAGTAGACGGCACAGGAGAGAGAGACTGCACAGGAAGGAGCTGAAGAGTAGACTGCACAGGAGAGAGAGACTGCACAGGAAGGAGCACAAGAGTAGACGGCACAGGAGAGAGACTGCACAGGAAGGAGCACAAGAGTAGACTGCACAGGAGAGAGAGACTGCACAGGAAGGAGCACAAGAGTAGACTGCACAGGAAGGAGCACAAGAGTAGACTGCACAGGAAGGAGCACAAGAGTAGACTGCACAGGAAAGAGACTGCACAGGAAGGAGCAGAAGAGTAGACTGCACAAGAAAGAGAGACTGCACAGGAAGGAGCTGAAGAGTAGACTGCACAGGAGAGAGAGACTGCACAGGAGATGTTTCATTTTCGCTTTCATGGGGACCAGGTTTCTCCTGCGAGATCCCAAATGCTGCACCTGTGAAATAAATAATATGTGGGGAGGCTGCGGTGTACGGGGAGGCTGCGGTATACGGGGAGGCTGCGGTGTACGGGGAGATTGCGGTATACGGAGAGGCTGCGGTATACGGAGAAGCTGCGGTATACGGGGAGATTGCGGTATACGGGGAGGCTGTGGTGTACGGGGAGGCTGCGGTGTACGGGGAGGCTGCGGTGTACGGTGAGGCTGCGGTGTACGGTGAGGCTGCGGTGTACGGGGAGACTGCGGTGTTCGGGGAGGCTGCTGTGTCCGGGGAGGCTGCTGTGTCCAGGGAGGCTGCGGTATACGGGGAGATTGCGGTATACGGGGAGGCTGTGGTGTACGGGGAGGCTGCGGTGTACGGGGAGGCTGCGGTGTACGGTGAGGCTGCGGTGTACGGGGAGACTGCGGTGTTCGGGGAGGCTGCTGTGTTCGGGGAGGCTGCTGTGTCCGGGGAGGCTGCTGTGTCCGGGGAGGCTGCTGTGTCCGGGGAGGCTGCTGTGTTCGGGGAGGCTGCGGTATACGGGGAGGTTGCGTTATACGGGGAGGCTGCTGTGTACGGGGAGGCTGCGGTGTACGGGGAGATGGAAATATACAGGGAGACTGCAGTATACGGGGAGACAACGGTATACGGGGAGAAGGCGGTATACAAGGAGGCTGCGATATATGGGTAGACGGTGGTATACGGGGAGGCTGCGGTGTACGGGGAGGCTGCTGTGTCCGGGGAGGCTGCGGTATACGGGGAGATTGCGGTATACGGGGAGGCTGCGGTGTACGGGGAGGCTGCGGTGTACGGGGAGACTGCGGTGTTCGGGGAGGCTGCTGTGTACGGGGAGGCTGCTGTGTTCGGGGAGGCTGCTGTGTTCGGGGAGGCTGCTGTGTACGGGGAGGCTGCTGTGTCCGGGGAGGCTGCGGTATACGGGGAGACTGCGGTGTTCGGGGAGGCTGCTGTGTCCGGGGAGGCTGCTGTGTCCGGGGAGGCTGCGGTATACGGGGAGACTGCGGTGTTCGGGGAGGCTGCTGTGTCCGGGGAGGCTGCTGTGTCCGGGGAGGCTGCTGTATACGGGGAGGCTGCGGTGTACGGGGAGGCTACGGTGTACGGGGAGATGGAAATATACAGGGAGACTGCAGTATACTGGGAGATGGCAGTATGCGAGGAGGCTGCGGTATACGGGGAGGAGGCGGTATACGGGAAGATGGAAATATACAGGGAGACTGCAGTATACGAGGAGACGGGGAGACAACGGTATACGGGGAGAAGGCGGTATACAAGGAGGCTGCGATATATGGGGAGACGGTGGTATACGGGGAGGCTGCGGTAAACGGGTAAATTGTGGTATACGGGGAGGCTGTGGTATAGGAAGAGTGTGTAGTATACAGGTAGATGGCAGTATAAGTGGAGATGGCAGAATAAGGAGAGATGGCGGTATACGGGGAGACGGCGGTATACAGGGTGAAGGACAGCAGTGGATTTCTACCATCTTGCTGATGCCTCACGTTGTCCGGCGATCGGAGAGGAGTAGTATATACTCATGTACAGGAGGAGCAGTATATACTCATGTACAGGAGGAGCAGTATATACTCATGTACAGGAGGAGCAGTATATACTCAGGTGCAGGAGGAGCAGTTTATACTCATGTACAGGAGGAGCAGTGTGTACTCATGTACAGGAGGAGCAGTATATACTCATGTACAGGAGGAGCAGTAGATACTGATGTACAGGAGGAGCAGTATATACTGATGTACAGGAGGAGCAGTATATACTCATGTACAGGAGGAGCAGTAGATACTGATGTACAGGAGGAGCAGTATATACTGATGTACAGGAGGAGCAGTATATACTCATGTACAGGAGGAGCAGTAGATACTGATGTACAGGAGGAGCAGTATATACTGATGTACAGGAGGAGCAGTATATACTCATGTACAGGAGGAGCAGTATATACTCATGTACAGGAGGAGCAGTATATACTCATGTACAGGAGGAGCAGTATATACTCATGTACAGGAGGAGCAGTAGATACTGATGTACAGGAGGAGAAGTATATACTCATGTACAGGAGGAGCAGTGTATACTCATGTACAGGAGGAGCAGTATATACACAGGTACAGGAGGAGCAGTATATACTCATGTACAGGAGGAGCAGTAGATACTGATGTACAGGAGGAGCAGTAGATACTGATGTACAGGAGGAGCAGTATATACTCATGTACAGGAGGAGCAGTATATACTCATGTACAGGAGGAGCAGTATATACTCATGTACAGGAGGAGCAGTATATACTCAGGTACAGGAGGAGCAGTATATACTCATGTACAGGAGGAGCAGTATATACTCAGGTACAGGAGGAGCAGTATATAGTCATGTACAGGAGGAGCAGTATATACTGATGTACAGGAGGAGCAGTATATACTGATGTACAGGAGGAGCAGTATATACTGAAGTACAGGAGGAGCAGTATATACTCATGTACAGGAGGAGCAGTATATACTCATGTACAGGAGGAGCAGTATATACTCATGTACAGGAGGAGCAGTGTATACTCATGTACAGGAGGAGCAGTATATACTCAGGTACAGGAGGAGCAGTATATACTCATGTACTGGTCGAGCAGTATATACTCATGTACAGGAGGAGCAGTATATACTCATGTACTGGTCGAGCAGTATATACTCATGTACAGGAGGAGCAGTATATACTCATGTACAGGAGGAGCAGTATATACTCAGGTACAGGAGGAGCAGTATATACTCATGTACAGGAGGAGCAGTATATACTCATGTACAGGAGGAGCAGTATATACTCAGGTACAGGAGGAGCAGTATATACTCATGTACAGGAGGAGCAGTATATACTCAGGTACAGGAGGAGCAGTATATAATCATGTCCAGGAGGAGCAGTATATACTCATGTCCAGGAGGAGCAGTATATACTCATGTACTGGAGGAGCAGTATATACTCATGTACTGGAGGAGCAGTATATACTCATGTACAGGAGGAGCAGTATATACTCGTACAGGAGGAGCAGTATATACTCAGGTACAGGAGGAGCAGTATATACTCAGGTACAGGAGGAGCAGTGTATACTCAGGTACAGGAGGAGCAGTGTATACTCATGTACAGGAGGAGCAGTATATACTCATGTACAGGAGGAGCAGTATATACTCAGGTACAGGAGGAGCAGTATATACTCAGGTACAGGAGGAGCAGTATATACTCATGTACAGGAGGAGCAGTATATACTCATGTACAGGAGGAGCAGTATATACTCATGTACAGGAGGAGCAGTATATACTCATGTACAGGAGGAGCAGTATATACTCATGTACAGGAGGAGCAGTATATACTCATGTACAGGAGGAGCAGTATATAGTCATGTACAGGAGGAGCAGTATATAGTCATGTACAGGAGGAGCAGTGTATACTCATGTACAGGAGGAGCAGTATATACACAGGTACAGGATGAGAAGTATATACTCATGTACAGGATGAGAAGTATATACTCATGTACAGGAGGAGCAGTATATACTCATGTACAGGAAGAGCAGTAGATACTGATGTACAGGAGGAGCAGTAGATACTGATGTACAGGAGGAGCAGTATATACTCATGTACAGGAGGAGCAGTATATACTCATGTACAGGATGAGAAGTATATACTCATGTACAGGAGGAGCAGTATATACTCATGTACAGGAGGAGCAGTATATACACAGGTGCAGGAGGAGCAGTATATACTCATGTACAGGAGGAGCAGTATATACTCAGGTACAGGAGGAGCAGTATATACTCATGTACAGGATGAGAAGTATATACTCATGTACAGGAGGAGGAGTATATACTCATGTACAGGAGGAGCAGTATATACTCATGTACAGGAGGAGCAGTATATACTTAGGTACAGGAGGAGCAGTGTATACTCATGTACAGGAGGAGCAGTGTATACTCAGGTACAGGAGGAGCAGTATATACTCATGTACAGGAGGAGCAGTATATACACAGGTACAGGAGGAGCAGTATATACTGATGTACAGGAGGAGCAGTATATACTCATGTACAGGAGGAGCAGTATATACTCAGGTACAGGAGGAGCAGTATATACTCAGGTGCAGGAGGAGCAGTATATACTCATGTACAGGAGGAGCAGTAGATACTGATGTACAGGAGGAGCAGTATATACTCATGTACAGGAGGAGCAGTGTATACTCATGTACAGGAGGAGCAGTATATACACAGGTACAGGAGGAGCAGTATATACTCATGTACAGGAGGAGCAGTAGATACTGATGTACAGGAGGAGCAGTATATACTGATGTACAGGAGGAGCAGTATATACTCATGTACAGGAGGAGCAGTATATACTCAGGTACAGGAGGAGCAGTATATACTCAGGTACAGGAGGAGCAGTATATACTCATGTACAGGAGGAGCAGTATATACTCATGTACAGGAGGAGCAGTATATAGTCATGTACAGGAGGAGCAGTATATACACAGGTGCAGGAGGAGCAGTATATACTCATGTACAGGAGGAGCAGTATATACTCATGTACAGGAGGAGCAGTATATACTCATGTACAGGAGGAGCAGTATATACTCATGTACAGGAGGAGCAGTATATACTCAGGTACAGGAGGAGCAGTATATACTCAGGTACAGGAGGAGCAGTATATACTCATGTACAGGAGGAGCAGTACATACTCAGGTACAGGAGGAGCAGTATATAGTCATGTACAGGAGGAGCAGTATATACTGATGTACAGGAGGAGCAGTATATACTGATGTACAGGAGGAGCAGTATATACTCATGTACAGGAGGAGCAGTATATACTCATGTACAGGAGGAGCAGTATATACTCATGTACAGGAGGAGCAGTATATACTCATGTACAGGAGGAGCAGTATATACTCAGGTACAGGAGGAGCAGTATATACTCATGTACAGGAGGAGCAGTATATACTCATGTACAGGAGGAGCAGTATATAGTCATGTACAGGAGGAGCAGTATATAGTCATGTACAGGAGGAGCAGTATATACTCATGTACAGGAGGAGCAGTATATACACAGGTACAGGATGAGAAGTATATACTCATGTACAGGATGAGAAGTATATACTCATGTACAGGAGGAGCAGTATATACTCATGTACAGGAGGAGCAGTAGATACTGATGTACAGGAGGAGCAGTAGATACTGATGTACAGGAGGAGCAGTATATACTCATGTACAGGAGGAGCAGTATATACTCATGTACAGGATGAGAAGTATATACTCATGTACAGGAGGAGCAGTATATACTCATGTACAGGAGGAGCAGTATATACACAGGTGCAGGAGGAGCAGTATATACTGATGTACAGGAGGAGCAGTATATACTCAGGTACAGGAGGAGCAGTATATACTCATGTACAGGATGAGAAGTATATACTCATGTACAGGAGGAGGAGTATATACTCATGTACAGGAGGAGCAGTATATACTCATGTACAGGAGGAGCAGTATATACTTAGGTACAGGAGGAGCAGTGTATACTCATGTACAGGAGGAGCAGTGTATACTCAGGTACAGGAGGAGCAGTATATACTCATGTACAGGAGGAGCAGTATATACACAGGTACAGGAGGAGCAGTATATACTGATGTACAGGAGGAGCAGTATATACTCATGTACAGGAGGAGCAGTATATACTCAGGTGCAGGAGGAGCAGTATATACTCATGTACAGGAGGAGCAGTAGATACTGATGTACAGGAGGAGCAGTATATACTCATGTACAGGAGGAGCAGTGTATACTCATGTACAGGAGGAGCAGTATATACACAGGTACAGGAGGAGCAGTATATACTCATGTACAGGAGGAGCAGTAGATACTGATGTACAGGAGGAGCAGTATATACTGATGTACAGGAGGAGCAGTATATACTCATGTACAGGAGGAGCAGTATATACTCAGGTACAGGAGGAGCAGTATATACTCAGGTACAGGAGGAGCAGTATATACTCATGTACAGGAGGAGCAGTACATACTCAGGTACAGGAGGAGCAGTATATAGTCATGTACAGGAGGAGCAGTATATACTGATGTACAGGAGGAGCAGTATATACTGATGTACAGGAGGAGCAGTATATACTCATGTACAGGAGGAGCAGTATATACTCATGTACAGGAGGAGCAGTATATACTCAGGTACAGGAGGAGCAGTATATACTCATGTACTGGTCGAGCAGTATATACTCATGTACAGGAGGAGCAGTATATACTCATGTACTGGTCGAGCAGTATATACTCATGTACAGGAGGAGCAGTATATACTCATGTACAGGAGGAGCAGTATATACTCAGGTACAGGAGGAGCAGTATATACTCATGTACAGGAGGAGCAGTATATACTCATGTACAGGAGGAGCAGTATATACTCAGGTACAGGAGGAGCAGTATATACTCATGTACAGGAGGAGCAGTATATACTCAGGTACAGGAGGAGCAGTATATACTCATGTCCAGGAGGAGCAGTATATACTCATGTCCAGGAGGAGCAGTATATACTCATGTACTGGAGGAGCAGTATATACTCATGTACTGGAGGAGCAGTATATACTCATGTACAGGAGGAGCAGTATATACTCAGGTACAGGAGGAGCAGTATATACTCAGGTACAGGAGGAGCAGTATATACTCAGGTACAGGAGGAGCAGTGTATACTCAGGTACAGGAGGAGCAGTGTATACTCATGTACAGGAGGAGCAGTATATACTCATGTACAGGAGGAGCAGTATATACTCAGGTACAGGAGGAGCAGTATATACTCATGTACAGGAGGAGCAGTATATACTCAGGTACAGGAGGAGCAGTATATACTCATGTACAGGAGGAGCAGTATATACTCATGTACAGGAGGAGCAGTATATACTCATGTACAGGAGGAGCAGTATATACTCAGGTACAGGAGGAGCAGTATATACTCATGTACAGGAGGAGCAGTATATACTCATGTACAGGAGGAGCAGTATATACTCATGTACAGGAGGAGCAGTATATACTCATGTACAGGAGGAGCAGTATATACTCAGGTACAGGAGGAGCAGTATATACTCATGTACAGGAGGAGCAGTATATAGTCATGTACAGGAGGAGCAGTATATACTCATGTACAGGAGGAGCAGTATATACTCATGTACAGGAGGAGCAGTATATACACAGGTACAGGATGAGAAGTATATACTCATGTACAGGATGAGAAGTATATACTCATGTACAGGAGGAGCAGTATATACTCATGTACAGGAGGAGCAGTGTATACTCATGTACAGGAGGAGCAGTATATACACAGGTACAGGATGAGAAGTATATACTCATGTACAGGATGAGAAGTATATACTCATGTACAGGAGGAGCAGTATATACTCATGTACAGGAGGAGCAGTAGATACTGATGTACAGGAGGAGCAGTAGATACTGATGTACAGGAGGAGCAGTATATACTCATGTACAGGAGGAGCAGTATATACTCAGGTACAGGAGGAGCAGTATATACTCATGTACAGGAGGAGCAGTATATACTCATGTACAGGAGGAGCAGTATATACACAGGTGCAGGAGGAGCAGTATATACTCATGTACAGGAGGAGCAGTATATACTCATGTACAGGAGGAGCAGTATATACTGATGTACAGGAGGAGCAGTATATACTCAGGTACAGGAGGAGCAGTATATACTCATGTACAGGATGAGAAGTATATACTCATGTACAGGAGGAGGAGTATATACTCATGTACAGGAGGAGCAGTATATACTCATGTACAGGAGGAGCAGTATATACTTAGGTACAGGAGGAGCAGTGTATACTCATGTACAGGAGGAGCAGTGTATACTCAGGTACAGGAGGAGCAGTATATACACAGGTACAGGAGGAGCAGTATATACTGATGTTCAGGAGGAGCAGTATATACTCATGTACAGGAGGAGCAGTATATACTCAGGTGCAGGAGGAGCAGTATATACTCATGTACAGGAGGAGCAGTATATACTCCTGTACAGGAGGAGCAGTATATACACAGGTACAGGAGGAGCAGTATATACTCAGGTACAGGAGGAGCAGTATATACTCATGTACAGGATGAGAAGTATATACTCATGTACAGGAGGAGCAGTATATACTCATGTACAGGAGGAGCAGTATATACTCAGGTACAGGAGGAGCAGTATATACTCAGGTACAGGAGGAGCAGTATATACTCATGTACAGGAGGAGCAGTATATACTCAGGTACAGGAGGAGCAGTATATACTCAGGTACAGGAGGAGCAGTATATACTCATGTACAGGAGGAGGAGTATATACTCATGTACAGGAGGAGCAGTATATACTCAGGTACAGGAGGAGCAGTATATACTCATGTACAGGAGGAGCAGTATATACTCAGGTACAGGAGGAGCAGTATATACACAGGTACAGGAGGAGCAGTATATACTCAGGTACCGGAGGAGCAGTATATACTCAGGTGCAGGAGGAGCAGTATATACTCAGGTACAGGAGGAGCAGTATATACTCATGTACAGGAGGAGCAGTATATACACAGGTACAGGAGGAGCAGTATATACTCATGTACAGGAGGAGCAGTATATACACAGGTACAGGAGGAGCAGTGTATACTCATGTACAGGAGGAGCAGTATATACACAGGTACAGGAGGAGCAGTATATACTCAGGTACAGGAGGAGCAGTATATACTCATGTACAGGATGAGAAGTATATACTGATGTACAGGAGGAGCAGTATATACTCAGGTACAGGAGGAGCAGTATATACACAGGTACATGAGGAGCAGTATATACTCAGGTACAGGAAGAGCAGTATATACACAGGTACAGGAGGAGCAGTATATACTCAGGTACAGGATGAGCAGTAGATACTGATGTACAGGAGGAGCAGTATATACTCATGTACAGGAGGAGCAGTATATACTCATGTACAGGAGGAGCAGTATATACTCATGTACAGGAGGAGCAGTATATACTCAGGTACAGGAGGAGCAGTATATACACAGGTACAGGAGGAGCAGTATATACTCAGGTACAGGAGGAGCAGTATATACTCATGTACAGGAGGAGCAGTATATACTCATGTACTGGAGGAGCAGTATATACTCATGTACAGGAGGAGCAGTATATACTCATGTACAGGAGGAGCAGTATATACTCATGTACAGGAGGAGCAGTATATACTCATGTACAGGAGGAGCAGTATATACTCATGTACAGGAGGAGCAGTATATACTCATGTACAGGAGGAGCAGTATATACTCAGGTACAGGAGGAGCAGTATATACTCATGTACAGGAGGAGCAGTATATACTCAGGTACAGGAGGAGCAGTATATACTCATGTACAGGAGGAGCAGTATATACTCATGTACAGGAGGAGCAGTATATACTCATGTACAGGAGGAGCAGTATATACTCAGGTACAGGAGGAGCAGTATATACTCATGTACAGGGGGAGCAGTATATACTCATGTACAGGAGGAGCAGTATATACTCAGGTACAGGAGGAGCAGTGTATACTCATGTACAGGAGGAGCAGTATATACACAGGTACAGGAGGAGCAGTATATACTCAGGTACAGGAGGAGCAGTATATACTCATGTACAGGATGAGAAGTATATACTGATGTACAGGAGGAGCAGTATATACTCAGGTACAGGAGGAGCAGTATATACACAGGTACAGGAGGAGCAGTATATACTCAGGTACAGGAGGAGCAGTATATACACAGGTACAGGAGGAACAGTATATACTCAGGTACAGGAGGAGCAGTAGATACTGATGTACAGGAGGAGCAGTATATACTCATGTACAGGAGGAGCAGTATATACTCATGTACAGGAGGAGCAGTATATACTCAGGTACAGGAGGAGCAGTATATACTCAGGTACAGGAGGAGCAGTATATACTCATGTACAGGAGGAGCAGTATATACTCATGTACTGGAGGAGCAGTATATACTCATGTACAGGAGGAGCAGTATATACTCATGTACAGGAGGAGCAGTATATACTCAGGTACAGGAGGAGCAGTATATACTCAGGTACAGGAGGAGCAGTATATACTCATGTACAGGAGGAGCAGTATATACTCATGTACAGGAGGAGCAGTATATACTCATGTACAGGAGGAGCAGTATATACTCATGTACTGGAGGAGCAGTATATACTCATGTACTGGAGGAGCAGTATATACTCATGTACAGGAGGAGCAGTATATACTCATGTACAGGAGGAGCAGTATATACTCAGGTACAGGAGGAGCAGTGTATACTCAGGTACAGGAGGAGCAGTGTATACTCATGTACAGGAGGAGCAGTGTATACTCATGTACAGGAGGAGCAGTATATACTCAGGTACAGGAGGAGCAGTATATACTCATGTACAGGAGGAGCAGTATATACTCAGGTACAGGAGGAGCAGTATATACTCATGTACAGGAGGAGCAGTATATACTCATGTACAGGAGGAGCAGTGTATACTCATGTACAGGAGGAGCAGTATATACTCATGTACAGGAGGAGCAGTATATACTCAGGTACAGGAGGAGCAGTGTATACTCATGTACAGGAGGAGCAGTGTATACTCAGGTACAGGAGGAGCAGTATATACTCAGGTACAGGAGGAGCAGTATATACTCATGTACAGGAGGAGCAGTATATACTCATGTACAGGAGGAGCAGTATATACTCATGTACAGGAGGAGCAGTATATACTCAGGTACAGGAGGAGCAGTATATACTCATGTACAGGGGGAGCAGTATATACTCATGTACAGGAGGAGCAGTGTATACTCATGTACAGGAGGAGCAGTGTATACTCATGTACAGGAGGAGCAGTATATACTCATGTACAGGAGGAGCAGTATATAGTCATGTACAGGAGGAGCAGTATATAGTCATGTACAGGAGGAGCAGTATATAGTCATGTACAGGAGGAGCAGTATATACTCAAGTACAGGAGGAGCAGTGTATACTCATGTACAGGAGGAGCAGTATATACTCATGTACAGGAGGAGCAGTATATACTCATGTACAGGAGGAGCAGTATATACTCATGTACAGGAGGAGCAGTAGATACTGATGTACAGGAGGAGCAGTATATACTCATGTACAGGAGGAGTAGTATATACTCATGTACAGGATGAGAAGTATATACTCATGTACAGGAGGAGCAGTATATACTCATGTACAGGAGGAGCATTATATACACAGGTGCAGGAGGAGCAGTATATACTCATGTACAGGAGGAGCAGTATATATGTAGCACCCTGAGGACTCGGCTGCTACAGGGGTATTGCACCTCACTCCAGAGGTGTGGTATTCCACTCCCGGGTAAGGATGGAGTGTGGGACTGAGCTTAGTAGGCTGCATGCACTACATACATCCCATTTCCGGGGGACAGAACAACGGTACTCCCACCGGTATATGTGCAGGTACGACAGCGTCTGTCCCTGGCTGGAGTGGGAGAGGGGTGGAACATCCCAGTAGTGTAGGGGCAGATAGGGTGAGTAGTCTGGGTAAAGCTAGGAGCCCATTGGGTGCTGGTCACCTGGGTTCACACATAGAGGGAGTATATAAGGTGGGCACCATCTTAGAATAGGGTCTTTGGTAGAGTTCAGCCTGAGGAGAAGCAGAGCAGAGGAGCTCAGCCAGGAGGGCTGACAGGGAGCTGTGGCTCTGGCTGGGCCCAGCTCCAGGGCCAAGCCTGCAGTGAAGAGAGAGGAGTAAGAAGGACCCAGAGAGAAAGACAGAGGGAACACCAAGAACCCAGAATCAGACCAGAAAGGGTGAAGGGTTGGCAGAAAAGGGCACCGGATCCCAAGCTGGCACAGGCAGAAGTAACCCTTAACCAGGAACCGGAGGTCGTGGTCAAGTTTTGCCACGACCCTCACCATATCCACCAGGAAGGCACACCACGAGTAGGGCCAGGGAAGCCAGAGAAGGTTCAACCACTAAGAGGCCCGAGGGAGCCGGACAAAGGTGGATCCCTGGTGGGGACGGCCAGGAGAAAGAGAGTGAGAGGGAAGCTCAGGACCACGCTCCGGAACTGCCTGGGGGTTAGCCGAGTCCCGCACCTGGTGGACGCAGCACGGCTCGGGTGGTCACTCAAGGCCAGAGTGACTAAAGCAACATCAGTGAGTAAAAACCCTGAAACTGCATCTCCTGACTCTGCCTCTCCTTCCTGCAACATCACAACCCCCATCATCCACACCTGCTGCCCTGAGGCCATACCCCTCCCGTTGGGGGTTATACCATCACTGCTGCACATATACCACCGGCCTCAGCGGACTGCTCTGCAGCGGCGGCTTCAAAGCCGCACTCAACGGGTGGCGTAGTCGATCAAATTAACATCTACTGCCATAGACTGCCACTTAGTTTGACACCCTGGGCACGGACCGGGTCACCGCCACAAGGACTACTACCCCCATACAGATCCGGCTCCGGGTATCCCTTGAACATGGCCCAGGGGGCGCGTCAACTTTGGCGTAGTCGGCAGGATCACGTGCCCGCAACCACCGGGTACTGCGTGCCTGAAGAAAAGTTCATATTTACCGTAAAAAGAAGTCTCCCGCCAGTTCCGGAGGGTCCCCGCCATCGGACGCCATCTCGGATCGTTTCCCGCCGTTTGCCCGCCATCTGCAGTCTTTTCCCGCCATCCACAGAGTTTCCCGCCACTGGGAGAGGATTCCCGCCATCTAAGAAGATTTCCCGCCCTGGCAGAGCGGACGCCATTATGGGCGTGCCAGAGGGTGGCAAGAGACCACCTCCCATCGTGGGCCAGGACCAAGAATGGCGCCAAAAACGAAGACCGCCCCCACCAGCAGAGACTGCAATGATTGAGATGTCCATCAGCGTGGGGGGTCTGCCCCTGGAACTGACAATCGCCAAGTTGCCCCAGGACCGCCCTCAGTATGGGCGTATACAGAACAAAACAGAGAAGATGGGTGCAGCCTGGAGGAGTCTGGGGAGGTCGCACCCGGAGATGGAGGGAGAGTCAGGCAGCACCGACCCAGTGGTCAGGAGCCTGTTGCAAGCCACCACCCCACAAGACCTGGTGGAGATCCTGGCACAGCTCCCCCGAGACCGGGAGCGTGCACAGACCGCGCTGGAGGGCCTCGCACGGAGGATGGCCCAGGTGCAGCGAGAAACGCTGACAGAGTGGAGCAGGGAGATGGCCCAGCAGGCTGGAACCCGCCAGCGAAGCACACCACCCGCAACGAGGAGCACGCCTGCCCCTGAAGAGGATGCAGAAGGGACGGAGGCCGGAGACGACGCCGCAGAGGGAGCTGAAGAGACGGAGGCAAGTAAAGGGGACGTCACTACCCCAAGCCCGGCCACCGTAAGCCTACCCCCGCTCCCCGTCGCAGAGCCCGAAATCCCACCGATCGTGCCCGTTGCCGCACCGCTACCGCTCCAGACTAGGCCTCAAGCAGGAGCCGCGGCCACGCCTCTTGTGACGTCACGCGCCTCAACCCTGAGCGCGGCCAAGCAGGAGACGCCACCGGCCTGGTCGCAGGGCCGAGTACCCCCGGGCGCCGCAGTACCAACAGCGCCCTCTGCCGAGCCACCGGCCTGGTCGCAAAGTCAAGTACACCCGGGCGCCGCCGTCTTCACGGTGCCCTTCACCTTCAGGGTGCCCCAGGCCTGGTCGCAAGGCCTGGTGAACCCGGGCGCCGCTACCACCACCGCGCCCTCAACCTCCACAGTGCCGCACCTGGGTGAAGACTTGTTAGCCCAGCATATTTGCCCGGATGGGCAGCCCTTTGAGTGGTCACCGGAGTACCACCATCCCCGACTCCGGAAAGAAAGACCCCTGGATGAGCCCCTGATCCCGACTCCGGCGCCCGCCAAGATCACCCCACTCTCGTTGGAGGAAGCGCAGTTTGCGTGGGACCCCACTGGAGGAGACCTCATCGGGTTCACTCAAGAGACCCGGGCGGCCGCAGCCCAGCGAGTAGAGTGCTGCCGGCAGCAATTAGAGGTTTCCGACCGGGAACGACGAGAGAGGCGGGTCCGCGAGGAGCAGCTGCAAGTAAAGAGTGCAGAACAAAAGAGCCGGACCCGAAGAAACCCCCGTGCAGCCCACGGTCCCCGTGCCACCGGGACTGTAATTAAATTCCAACTGCAGCACGGTTGGGGCTTCATCAGAGATCATCACACCCCCGGCGACGTCTTCGTGACCAGAAGAGATGTCGAGTCCCACCTACCGGAGGGACACAGAGGTCGTGACCTATACCTGGGTGATGAGGTCACCTTTACCCGGCACCAATGTGCCAAAGGACCCTATGCCCTTCATGTACACCGGTTGACGGAGGAAGAGCTGAGGTGTCAGGAGGAGCAAGAGGACCCGGACGGGTCTAAAGAATACAGGGAGGAAGCATCAGGAGGACGCCGTTATTAGAGTACGGTAAAAAAGAACTGTACATAGTTACCAGTAAGGGTATAAGAACTGCTGCTAATTTAAATATGTTCCCCGTTGGGACAAGTGTGAACTTAAACCCGTGTGTCCCCTATCCCTTAACAGGCTGAGGACTGTAAACAGCCATTCCTTTTCCCCACTGGCCGAGGACTGAGAGCGGCCACCTCCCCTTGTATATAGTTGCGCTTTCTAAAGCGCCCCCTACTGTTTTATAAGGAACTGTGTTTTTTCCAGAAGAGACTGTTGCACTTTACCCGGTCACAAGTTGCACCGTGGCCAGAGGAACAAGAATGTTTGTAATGAAAAGTTTTATATGAAAGAAAAAGTTTATCTTGTTTAAATCTGATAATGTTTATAATGTTTGATATGTTTATGATGTTTTGAAAAAAAATTGTATGTTTTTGGAATGTTTATTCTTTTACAGCCCGAGGACGTGCTCTGATTTACCAGGGGGGAATGTAGCACCCTGAGGATTCGGCTGCTACAGGGGTATTGCACCTCACTCCAGAGGTGTGGTATTCCACTCCCGGGTAAGGATGGAGTGTGGGACTGAGCTCAGTAGGCTGCATGCACTACATACATCCCATTTCCGGGGGACAGAACAACGGTACTCCCACCAGTATATGTGCAGGTACGACAGCGTCTGTCCCTGGCTGGAGTGGGAGGGGGGTGGAACATCCCAGTAGTGTAGGGGCAGATAGGGGGAGTAGTCTGGGTAAAGCTAGGAGCCCATTGGGTGCTGGTCACCTGGGTTCACACATAGAGGGAGTATATAAGGTGGGCACCATCTTAGAATAGGGTCTTTGGTAGAGTTCAGCCTGAGGAGAAGCAGAGCAGAGGAGCTCAGCCAGGAGGGCTGACAGGGAGCTGTGGCTCTGGCTGGGCCCAGCTCCAGGGCCAAGCCTGCAGTGAAGAGAGAGGAGTAAGAAGGACCCAGAGAGAAAGACAGAGGGAACACCAAGAACCCAGAATCAGACCAGAAAGGGTGAAGGGTTGGCAGAAAAGGGCACCGGATCCCAAGCTGGCACAGGCAGAAGTAACCCTTAACCAGGAACCGGAGGTCATGGTCAAGTTTTGCCACGACCCTCACCATATCCACCAGGAAGGCACACCACGAGTAGGGCCAGGGAAGCCAGAGAAGGTTCAACCACTAAGAGGCCCGAGGGAGCCGGACAAAGGTGGATCCCTGGTGGGGACGGCCAGGAGAAAGAGAGTGAGAGGGAAGCTCAGGACCACGCTCCGGAACTGCCTGGGGGTTAGCCGAGTCCCGCACCTGGTGGACGCAGCACGGCTCGGGTGGTCACTCAAGGCCAGAGTGACTAAAGCAACATCAGTGAGTAAAAACCCTGAAACTGCATCTCCTGACTCTGCCTCTCCTTCCTGCAACATCACAACCCCCATCATCCACACCTGCTGCCCTGAGGCCATACCCCTCCCGTTGGGGGTTATACCATCACTGCTGCACATATACCACCGGCCTCAGCGGACTGCTCTGCAGCGGCGGCTTCAAAGCCGCACTCAACGGGTGGCGTAGTCGATCAAATTAACATCTACTGCCATAGACTGCCACTTAGTTTGACACCCTGGGCACGGACCGGGTCACCGCCACAAGGACTACTACCCCCATACAGATCCGGCTCCGGGTATCCCTTGAACATGGCCCAGGGGGCGCGTCAACTTTGGCGTAGTCGGCAGGATCACGTGCCCGCAACCACCGGGTACTGCGTGCCTGAAGAAAAGTTCATATTTACCGTAAAAAGAAGTCTCCCGCCAGTTCCGGAGGGTCCCCGCCATCGGACGCCATCTCGGATCGTTTCCCGCCGTTTGCCCGCCATCTGCAGTCTTTTCCCGCCATCCACAGAGTTTCCCGCCACTGGGAGAGGATTCCCGCCATCTAAGAAGATTTCCCGCCCTGGCAGAGCGGACGCCATTATGGGCGTGCCAGAGGGTGGCAAGAGACCACCTCCCATCGTGGGCCAGGACCAAGAATGGCGCCAAAAACGAAGACCGCCCCCACCAGCAGAGACTGCAATGATTGAGATGTCCATCAGCGTGGGGGGTCTGCCCCTGGAACTGACAATCGCCAAGTTGCCCCAGGACCGCCCTCAGTATGGGCGTATACAGAACAAAACAGAGAAGATGGGTGCAGCCTGGAGGAGTCTGGGGAGGTCGCACCCGGAGATGGAGGGAGAGTCAGGCAGCACCGACCCAGTGGTCAGGAGCCTGTTGCAAGCCACCACCCCACAAGACCTGGTGGAGATCCTGGCACAGCTCCCCCGAGACCGGGAGCGTGCACAGACCGCGCTGGAGGGCCTCGCACGGAGGATGGCCCAGGTGCAGCGAGAAACGCTGACAGAGTGGAGCAGGGAGATGGCCCAGCAGGCTGGAACCCGCCAGCGAAGCACACCACCCGCAACGAGGAGCACGCCTGCCCCTGAAGAGGATGCAGAAGGGACGGAGGCCGGAGACGACGCCGCAGAGGGAGCTGAAGAGACGGAGGCAAGTAAAGGGGACGTCACTACCCCAAGCCCGGCCACCGTAAGCCTACCCCCGCTCCCCGTCGCAGAGCCCGAAATCCCACCGATCGTGCCCGTTGCCGCACCGCTACCGCTCCAGACTAGGCCTCAAGCAGGAGCCGCGGCCACGCCTCTTGTGACGTCACGCGCCTCAACCCTGAGCGCGGCCAAGCAGGAGACGCCACCGGCCTGGTCGCAGGGCCGAGTACCCCCGGGCGCCGCAGTACCAACAGCGCCCTCTGCCGAGCCACCGGCCTGGTCGCAAAGTCAAGTACACCCGGGCGCCGCCGTCTTCACGGTGCCCTTCACCTTCAGGGTGCCCCAGGCCTGGTCGCAAGGCCTGGTGAACCCGGGCGCCGCTACCACCACCGCGCCCTCAACCTCCACAGTGCCGCACCTGGGTGAAGACTTGTTAGCCCAGCATATTTGCCCGGATGGGCAGCCCTTTGAGTGGTCACCGGAGTACCACCATCCCCGACTCCGGAAAGAAAGACCCCTGGATGAGCCCCTGATCCCGGCTCCGGCGCCCGCCAAGATCACCCCACTCTCGTTGGAGGAAGCGCAGTTTGCGTGGGACCCCACTGGAGGAGACCTCATCGGGTTCACTCAAGAGACCCGGGCGGCCGCAGCCCAGCGAGTAGAGTGCTGCCGGCAGCAATTAGAGGTTTCCGACCGGGAACGACGAGAGAGGCGGGTCCGCGAGGAGCAGCTGCAAGTAAAGAGTGCAGAACAAAAGAGCCGGACCCGAAGAAACCCCCGTGCAGCCCACGGTCCCCGTGCCACCGGGACTGTAATTAAATTCCAACTGCAGCACGGTTGGGGCTTCATCAGAGATCATCACACCCCCGGCGACGTCTTCGTGACCAGAAGAGATGTCGAGTCCCACCTACCGGAGGGACACAGAGGTCGTGACCTATACCTGGGTGATGAGGTCACCTTTACCCGGCACCAATGTGCCAAAGGACCCTATGCCCTTCATGTACACCGGTTGACGGAGGAAGAGCTGAGGTGTCAGGAGGAGCAAGAGGACCCGGACGGGTCTAAAGAATACAGGGAGGAAGCATCAGGAGGACGCCGTTATTAGAGTACGGTAAAAAAGAACTGTACATAGTTACCAGTAAGGGTATAAGAACTGCTGCTAATTTAAATATGTTCCCCGTTGGGACAAGTGTGAACTTAAACCCGTGTGTCCCCTATCCCTTAACAGGCTGAGGACTGTAAACAGCCATTCCTTTTCCCCACTGGCCGAGGACTGAGAGCGGCCACCTCCCCTTGTATATAGTTGCGCTTTCTAAAGCGCCCCCTACTGTTTTATAAGGAACTGTGTTTTTTCCAGAAGAGACTGTTGCACTTTACCCGGTCACAAGTTGCACCGTGGCCAGAGGAACAAGAATGTTTGTAATGAAAAGTTTTATATGAAAGAAAAAGTTTATCTTGTTTAAATCTGATAATGTTTATAATGTTTGATATGTTTATGATGTTTTGAAAAAAAATTGTATGTTTTTGGAATGTTTATTCTTTTACAGCCCGAGGACGTGCTCTGATTTACCAGGGGGGAATGTAGCACCCTGAGGATTCGGCTGCTACAGGGGTATTGCACCTCACTCCAGAGGTGTGGTATTCCACTCCCGGGTAAGGATGGAGTGTGGGACTGAGCTCAGTAGGCTGCATGCACTACATACATCCCATTTCCGGGGGACAGAACAACGGTACTCCCACCAGTATATGTGCAGGTACGACAGCGTCTGTCCCTGGCTGGAGTGGGAGGGGGGTGGAACATCCCAGTAGTGTAGGGGCAGATAGGGGGAGTAGTCTGGGTAAAGCTAGGAGCCCATTGGGTGCTGGTCACCTGGGTTCACACATAGAGGGAGTATATAAGGTGGGCACCATCTTAGAATAGGGTCTTTGGTAGAGTTCAGCCTGAGGAGAAGCAGAGCAGAGGAGCTCAGCCAGGAGGGCTGACAGGGAGCTGTGGCTCTGGCTGGGCCCAGCTCCAGGGCCAAGCCTGCAGTGAAGAGAGAGGAGTAAGAAGGACCCAGAGAGAAAGACAGAGGGAACACCAAGAACCCAGAATCAGACCAGAAAGGGTGAAGGGTTGGCAGAAAAGGGCACCGGATCCCAAGCTGGCACAGGCAGAAGTAACCCTTAACCAGGAACCGGAGGTCATGGTCAAGTTTTGCCACGACCCTCACCATATCCACCAGGAAGGCACACCACGAGTAGGGCCAGGGAAGCCAGAGAAGGTTCAACCACTAAGAGGCCCGAGGGAGCCGGACAAAGGTGGATCCCTGGTGGGGACGGCCAGGAGAAAGAGAGTGAGAGGGAAGCTCAGGACCACGCTCCGGAACTGCCTGGGGGTTGGCCGAGTCCCGCACCTGGTGGACGCAGCACGGCTCGGGTGGTCACTCAAGGCCAGAGTGACTAAAGCAACATCAGTGAGTAAAAACCCTGAAACTGCATCTCCTGACTCTGCCTCTCCTTCCTGCATCATCACAACCCCCACCATCTACACCTGCTGCCCTGAGGCCATACCCCTCCCGTTGGGGGTTATACCATCACTGCTGCACATATACCACCGGCCTCAGCGGACTGCTCTGCAGCGGCGGCTTCAAAGCCGCACTCAACGGGTGGCGTAGTCGATCAAATTAACATCTACTGCCATAGACTGCCACTTAGTTTGACACCCTGGGCACGGACCGGGTCACCGCCACAAGGACTACTACCCCCATACAGATCCGGCTCCGGGTATCCCTTGAACATGGCCCAGGGGGCGCGTCATATACTCATGTACAGGAGGAGCAGTATATACTGATGTACAGGAGGAGCAGTGTATACTGATGTACAGGAGGAGCAGTATATACTGATGTACAGGAGGAGCAGTATATACTCATGTACAGGAGGAGCAGTATATACTGATGTACAGGAGGAGCAGTATATACTCATGTACAGGAGGAGCAGTATATACTCATGTACAGGAGGAGCAGTATATACTCATGTACAGGATGAGAAGTATATACTCATGTACAGGAGGAGCAGTATATACTCATGTACAGGAGGAGCAGTATATACTCAGGTACAGGAGGAGCAGTATATACTCAGGTACAGGAGGAGCAGTATATACTCATGTACAGGAGGAGCAGTATATACTCATGTACAGGAGGAGCAGTATATACACAGGTGCAGGAGGAGCAGTATATACTCATGTACAGGAGGAGCAGTATATACTCATGTACAGGAGGAGCAGTATATACTGATGTACAGGAGGAGCAGTATATACTGATGTACAGGAGGAGCAGTATATACTCAGGTACAGGAGGAGCAGTATATACTCAGGTGCAGGAGGAGCAGTTTATACTCATGTACAGGAGGAGCAGTGTATACTCATGTACAGGAGGAGCAGTATATACTCAGGTACAGGAGGAGCAGTGTATACTCATGTACAGGAGGAGCAGTATATACTCAGGTGCAGGAGGAGCAGTTTATACTCATGTACAGGAGGAGCAGTGTATACTCATGTACAGGGGGAGCAGTATATACTCAGGTACAGGAGGAGCAGTATATACTCATGTACAGGAAGAGCAGTATATACTCAGGTACAGGAGGAGCAGTGTATACTCATGTACAGGAGGAGCAGTATATACTGATGTACAGGAGGAGCAGTATATACTCATGTACAGGAGGAGCAGTGTATACTCATGTACAGGAGGAGCAGTATATACTCATGTACAGGAGGAGCAGTATATACTCATGTACAGGAAGAGCAGTGTATACTCATGTACAGGAGGAGCAGTATATACTCATGTACAGGAGGAGCAGTATATACACAGGTACAGGAGGAGCAGTATATACTCATGTACAGGGGGAGCAGTATATACTCATGTACAGGGGGAGCAGTATATACTCATGTACAGGAGGAGCAGTATATACTCATGTACAGGAGGAGCAGTATATACTCAGGTACAGGAAGAGCAGTATATACTCATGTACAGGAGGAGCAGTGTATACTCATGTACAGGAGGAGCAGTATATACTCATGTACAGGAGGAGCAGTGTATACTCATGTACAGGAGGAGCAGTATATACTCATGTACAGGAGGAGCAGTATATACACAGGTGCAGGAGGAGCAGTATATACTCATGTACAGGGGGAGCAGTATATACTCATGTACAGGGGGAGCAGTATATACACAGGTACAGGAGGAGCAGTATATACTCATGTACAGGAAGAGCAGTGTATACTCATGTACAGGAGGAGCAGTATATACTCATGTACAGGGGGAGCAGTATATACTCATGTACAGGAGGAGCAGTGTATACTCATGTACAGGGGGAGCAGTATATACTCATGTACAGGGGGAGCAGTATATACTCATGTACAGGGGGAGCAGTATATACTCATGTACAGGAGGAGCAGTATATACTCATGTACAGGGGGAGCAGTATATACTCATGTACAGGGGGAGCAGTATATACTCATGTACAGGAGGAGCAGTATATACTCATGTACAGGAGGAGCAGTATATACTCATGTACAGGAGGAGCAGTATATACACAGGTACAGGAGGAGCAGTATATACTCATGTACAGGGGGAGCAGTATATACTCATGTACAGGAGGAGCAGTATATACTCATGTACAGGGGGAGCAGTATATACTCATGTACAGGAGGAGCAGTGTATACTCATGTACAGGAGGAGCAGTATATACTCAGGTACAGGAGGAGCAGTGTATACTCATGTACAGGGGGAGCAGTATATACTCATGTACAGGAGGAGCAGTGTATACTCATGTACAGGAGGAGCAGTATATACTCAGGTACAGGAGGAGCAGTGTATACTCATGTACAGGAGGAGCAGTATATACTCAGGTGCAGGAGGAGCAGTTTATACTCATGTACAGGAGGAGCAGTGTATACTCATGTACAGGAGGAGCAGTATATACTCAGGTACAGGAGGAGCAGTGTATACTCATGTACAGGAGGAGCAGTATATACTGATGTACAGGAGGAGCAGTATATACTCATGTACAGGAGGAGCAGTGTATACTCATGTACAGGAGGAGCAGTATATACTCATGTACAGGAGGAGCAGTATATACTCATGTACAGGAGGAGCAGTATATACTCAGGTACAGGAGGAGCAGTGTATACTCATGTACAGGAGGAGCAGTATATACTCAGGTACAGGAGGAGCAGTATATACTCATGTACAGGAGGAGCAGTATATACTCAGGTACAGGAGGAGCAGTGTATACTCATGTACAGGAGGAGCAGTATATACTCATGTACAGGAGGAGCAGTATATACTCAGGTACAGGAGGAGCAGTGTATACTCAGGTACAGGAGGAGCAGTATATACTCAGGTACAGGAGGAGCAGTGTATACTCAGGTACAGGAGGAGCAGTATATACTCATGTACAGGAGGAGCAGTATATACTCAGGTACAGGAGGAGCAGTGTATACTCAGGTACAGGAGGAGCAGTATATACTCATGTACAGGAGGAGCAGTATATACTCATGTACAGGGGGAGCAGTATATACTCAGGTACAGGAGGAGCAGTATATACTCATGTACAGGAGGAGCAGTATATACTCAGGTACAGGAGGAGCAGTGTATACTCATGTACAGGAGGAGCAGTATATACTGATGTACAGGAGGAGCAGTATATACTCATGTACAGGAGGAGCAGTGTATACTCATGTACAGGAGGAGCAGTATATACTCATGTACAGGAGGAGCAGTATATACTCATGTACAGGAAGAGCAGTGTATACTCATGTACAGGAGGAGCAGTATATACTCATGTACAGGAGGAGCAGTATATACACAGGTACAGGAGGAGCAGTATATACTCATGTACAGGGGGAGCAGTATATACTCATGTACAGGGGAGCAGTATATACTCATGTACAGGAGGAGCAGTATATACTCATGTACAGGAGGAGCAGTATATACTCATGTACAGGAGGAGCAGTATATACTCAGGTACAGGAGGAGCAGTATATACTCATGTACAGGAGGAGCAGTGTATACTCATGTACAGGAGGAGCAGTGTATACTCATGTACAGGAGGAGCAGTATATACTCATGTACAGGAGGAGCAGTATATACACAGGTGCAGGAGGAGCAGTATATACTCATGTACAGGGGGAGCAGTACATACTCATGTACAGGGGGAGCAGTATATACACAGGTACAGGAGGAGCAGTATATACTCATGTACAGGAAGAGCAGTGTATACTCATGTACAGGAGGAGCAGTATATACTCATGTACAGGGGGAGCAGTATATACTCATGTACAGGAGGAGCAGTATATACTCATGTACAGGAGGAGCAGTATATACACAGGTACAGGAGGAGCAGTATATACTCATGTACAGGGGGAGCAGTATATACTCATGTACAGGAGGAGCAGTATATACACAGGTACAGGAGGAGCAGTATATACTCATGTACAGGAAGAGCAGTGTATACTCATGTACAGGAGGAGCAGTATATACTGATGTACAGGAGGAGCAGTATATACACAGGTACAGGAGGAGCAGTATATACTCATATACAGGGGGAGCAGTATATACTCATGTACAGGGGGAGCAGTATATACTCATGTACAGGAGGAGCAGTATATACACAGGTACAGGAGGAGCAGTATATACTCATATACAGGGGGAGCAGTATATACTCATGTACAGGGGGAGCAGTATATACTCATGTACAGGAGGAGCAGTATATACTCATGTACAGGAGGAGCAGTATATACTCATGTACAGGAGGAGCAGTATATACTCATGTACAGGAGGAGCAGTATACACTCAGGTACAGGAGGAGCAGTATACACTCATGTACAGGAGGAGCAGTATATACTCATGTACAGGAGGAGCAGTATATACTCAGGTACAGGAGAAGCAGTATATACTCATGTACAGGAGGAGCAGTGTATACTCATGTACAGGAGGAGCAGTATATACTCATGTACAGGAGGAGCAGTGTATACTCATGTACAGGAGGAGCAGTATATGCTCATGTACAGGAGGAGCAGTATATACACAGGTGCAGGAGGAGCAGTATATACTCATGTACAGGAGGAGCAGTATATACTCATGTACAGGAGGAGCAGTATATACTCGTACAGGAGGAGCAGTAGATACTCATGTACAGGAGGAGCAGTAGATACTGATGTACAGGAGGAGCAGTATATACTCATGTACAGGAGGAGCAGTATATACTCATGTACAGGAGGAGCAGTAGATACTGATGTACAGGAGGAGCAGTATATACTCATGTACAGGAGGAGCAGTAGATACTGATGTACAGGAGGAGCAGTATATACTCATGTACAGGAGGAGCAGTATATACTCAGGTACAGGAGGAGCAGTATATACTCAGGTACAGGAGGAGCAGTATATACTCATGTACAGGAGGAGCAGTATATACTCATGTACAGGAGGAGCAGTATATACTCATGTACAGGAGGAGCAGTATATACTCATGTACAGGAAGAGCTGTATATACTCATGTACAGGAGGAGCAGTATATACTCATGTACAGGAGGAGCAGTGTATACTCATGTACAGGAGGAGCAGTATATACTGATGTACAGGAGGAGCAGTATATACTCAGGTACAGGAGGAGCAGTATATACTCATGTACAGGAGGAGCAGTATATACTCATGTACAGGAGGAGCAGTATATACTCATGTACAGGAGGAGCAGTATATACTCATGTACAGGAGGAGCAGTATATACTCAGGTACAGGAGGAGCAGTATATACTCCGGTACAGGAGGAGCAGTATATACTCATGTACAGGAGGAGCAGTGTATACTCCGGTACAGGAGGAGCAGTATATACTCAGGTACAGGAGGAGCAGTGTATACTCCGGTACAGGAAGAGCAGTATATACTCAGGTACAGGAGGAGCAGTATATACTCATGTACAGGAGGAGCAGTATATACTGATGTACAGGAGGAGCAGTATATACTCATGTACAGGAGGAGCAGTATATACTCATGTACAGGAGGAGCAGTATATACACAGGTGCAGGAGGAGCAGTATATACTCATGTACAGGAGGAGCAGTATATACTGATGTACAGGAGGAGCAGTATATACTGATGTACAGGAGGAGCAGTATATACTCATGTACAGGAGGAGCAGTATATACTCATGTACAGGAGGAGCAGTATATACACAGGTACAGGAGGAGCAGTATATACTCAGGTACAGGAGGAGCAGTATATACTCAGGTACAGGAGGAGCAGTCTATACTCAGGTACAGGAGGAGCAGTATATACTGATGTACAGGAGGAGCAGTATATACTGATGTACAGGAGGAGCAGTCTATACTCAGGTACAGGAGGAGCAGTATATACTCAGGTACAGGAGGAGCAGTCTATACTCAGGTACAGGAGGAGCAGTATATACTGATGTACAGGAGGAGCAGTATATACTGATGTACAGGAGGAGCAGTATATACTCATGTACAGGAGGAGCAGTATATACTCATGTACAGGAGGAGCAGTATATACACAGGTACAGGAGGAGCAGTATATACTCAGGTACAGGAGGAGCAGTATATACTCAGGTACAGGAGGAGCAGTCTATACTCAGGTACAGGAGGAGCAGTATATACTGATGTACAGGAGGAGCAGTATATACTGATGTACAGGAGGAGCAGTCTATACTCAGGTACAGGAGGAGCAGTATATACTCAGGTACAGGAGGAGCAGTCTATACTCAGGTACAGGAGGAGCAGTATATACTGATGTACAGGAGGAGCAGTATATACTCAGGTACAGGAGGAGCAGTATATACTCAGGTACAGGAGGAGCAGTATATACTCATGTACAGGAGGAGCAGTATATACTCATGTACAGGAGGAGCAGTATATACTCATGTACAGGAGGAGCAGTATATACTCATGTACAGGAGGAGCAGTATATACTCAGGTACAGGAGGAGCAGTGTATACTCATGTACAGGAGGAGCAGTGTATACTCATGTACAGGAGGAGCAGTATATACTCATGTACAGGAGGAGCAGTATATACTGATGTACAGGAGGAGCAGTATATACTCATGTACAGGAAGAGCTGTATATACTCATGTACAGGAGGAGCAGTATATACTCATGTACAGGAGGAGCAGTATATACTGATGTACAGGAGGAGCAGTATATACTCATGTACAGGAAGAGCTGTATATACTCATGTACAGGAGGAGCAGTATATACTCATGTACAGGAGGAGCAGTGTATACTCATGTACAGGAGGAGCAGTATATACTGATGTACAGGAGGAGCAGTATATACTCAGGTACAGGAGGAGCAGTATATACTCAGGTACAGGAGGAGCAGTATATACTCATGTACAGGAGGAGCAGTATATACTCATGTACAGGAGGAGCAGTATATACTCATGTACAGGAGGAGCAGTATATACTCAGGTACAGGAGGAGCAGTATATACTCCGGTACAGGAAGAGCAGTATATACTCATGTACAGGAGGAGCAGTATATACTCATGTACAGGAGGAGCAGTGTATACTCCGGTACAGGAAGAGCAGTATATACTCAGGTACAGGAGGAGCAGTATATACTCATGTACAGGAGGAGCAGTCTATACTCAGGTACAGGAGGAGCAGTATATACTCATGTACAGGAGGAGCAGTATATACTCATGTACAGGAGGAGCAGTATATACTCATGTACAGGAGGAGCAGTATATACTCAGGTACAGGAGGAGCAGTATATACTCCGGTACAGGAAGAGCAGTATATACTCATGTACAGGAGGAGCAGTATATACTCATGTACAGGAGGAGCAGTGTATACTCCGGTACAGGAGGAGCAGTATATACTCAGGTACAGGAGGAGCAGTGTATACTCCGGTACAGGAAGAGCAGTATATACTCAGGTACAGGAGGAGCAGTATATACTCATGTACAGGAGGAGCAGTATATACTGATGTACAGGAGGAGCAGTATATACTCATGTACAGGAGGAGCAGTATATACTCATGTACAGGAGGAGCAGTATATACACAGGTGCAGGAGGAGCAGTATATACTCATGTACAGGAGGAGCAGTATATACTGATGTACAGGAGGAGCAGTATATACTGATGTACAGGAGGAGCAGTATATACTCATGTACAGGAGGAGCAGTATATACTCATGTACAGGAGGAGCAGTATATACACAGGTACAGGAGGAGCAGTATATACTCATGTACAGGAGGAGCAGTATATACTCATGTACAGGAGGAGCAGTATATACTCATGTACAGGAGGAGCAGTATATACTCATGTACAGGAGGAGCAGTATATACTCAGGTACAGGAGGAGCAGTATATACTCAGGTACAGGAGGAGCAGTCTATACTCAGGTACAGGAGGAGCAGTATATACTGATGTACAGGAGGAGCAGTATATACTGATGTACAGGAGGAGCAGTATATACTCATGTACAGGAAGAGCTGTATATACTCATGTACAGGAGGAGCAGTATATACTCATGTACAGGAGGAGCAGTGTATACTCATGTACAGGAGGAGCAGTATATACTGATGTACAGGAGGAGCAGTATATACTCAGGTACAGGAGGAGCAGTATATACTCATGTACAGGAGGAGCAGTATATACTCATGTACAGGAGGAGCAGTATATACTCATGTACAGGAGGAGCAGTATATACTCAGGTACAGGAGGAGCAGTATATACTCCGGTACAGGAAGAGCAGTATATACTCATGTACAGGAGGAGCAGTATATACTCATGTACAGGAGGAGCAGTGTATACTCCGGTACAGGAGGAGCAGTATATACTCAGGTACAGGAGGAGCAGTGTATACTCCGGTACAGGAAGAGCAGTATATACTCAGGTACAGGAGGAGCAGTATATACTCATGTACAGGAGGAGCAGTATATACTGATGTACAGGAGGAGCAGTATATACTCATGTACAGGAGGAGCAGTATATACTCAGGTACAGGAGGAGCAGTATATACTCATGTACAGGAGGAGCAGTATATACTCAGGTACAGGAGGAGCAGTATATACTCATGTACAGGAGGAGCAGTATATACTGATGTACAGGAGGAGCAGTATATACTCATGTACAGGAGGAGCAGTATATACTCATGTACAGGAGGAGCAGTATATACACAGGTGCAGGAGGAGCAGTATATACACAGGTGCAGGAGGAGCAGTATATACTCATGTACAGGAGGAGCAGTATATACTGATGTACAGGAGGAGCAGTATATACTGATGTACAGGAGGAGCAGTATATACTCATGTACAGGAGGAGCAGTATATACTCATGTACAGGAGGAGCAGTATATACACAGGTACAGGAGGAGCAGTATATACTCATGTACAGGAGGAGCAGTATATACTCATGTACAGGAGGAGCAGTATATACTCATGTACAGGAGGAGCAGTATATACTCAGGTACAGGAGGAGCAGTATATACTCAGGTACAGGAGGAGCAGTCTATACTCAGGTACAGGAGGAGCAGTATATACTGATGTACAGGAGGAGCAGTATATACTGATGTACAGGAGGAGCAGTATATACAGTTATATGAAAAAGTTTGGGCACCCCTATTAATCTTAAGCTTAATGTTTTATAAAAATTGGCGTTTTTGCAACAGCTATTTCAGTTTGATATATGTAATAACTGTTGGACACAGTAATGTTTCTGCCTTGAAATGAGGTTTATTGTACTAACAGAAAATGTGCAATCTGCATTCAAACAAAATTTGACAGATGCATAAGTATGGGCACCTCACCAGAAAAGTGACATTAATATTTAGTAGATCCTCCTTTTGCCTCTAGTCGCTTCCTGTAGCTTTTAATGATTTCCTGGATCCTGGATGAAGGTATTTTTGACCATTCCTCTTTACAAAACAATTCCAGTTCAGTTAAGTTTGATGGTCGCCCCCGAGCATGGACAGCCCTCTTCAAATGATCCCACAGATGTTCAATGATATTCAGGTCTGGGGACTGGGATGGCCATTCCGGAATATTGTAATTGTTCCTTTGCATGAATGCCTGAGTAGAGTTGGAGCGGTGTTTTGGATCATTGTCTTGCTGAAAGATCCAACCCTGCATAACTTCAACTTTGTCACTGATTCTTGAACATTATTGTCAAGAATCTGCTGATACTGAGTGGAATCCATGCGTCCCTCAACTTTAACAAGATTCCCGGTGCCGGCATTGGCCACACAGCCCCAAAGCATGATGGAACCTCCACCAAATTTTACTGTGGGTAGCAAGTGTTTTTCTTGGAATGCTGTGTTTTTTTGCCGCCGTGCATAACGCCTTTTTGTATGACCAAACAACTCAATCTTGGTTTCATCAGTCCACAGGACCTTCTTCCAAAAAGAAATTGGCTTCTCCAAATGTGCTTTTGCATACCTCAGCCGACTCTGTTTGTGGCGTGCTTGCAGAAACGGCTTCTTTCGCATCACTCTCTCATACAGCTTCTCCTTGTGCAAAGTGCGTTGTATAGTTGACCGATGCGCAGTGACACCATCTGCAGCAAGTTGATGCTGCAACTCTCTGGAGGTGGTCTGAGGATTGTCCTTGACTGATCTCACCATTCTTCTTCTCTGCCTTTCTGATGTTTTTCTTGTCCTGCCACTTCTGGCCTTAACAAGAACTGTCCCTGTGTTATTCCATTTCCTTACTATGTTCCTCACAGTGGAAACTGATAGGTTAAATCTCTGAGACAGCTTTTTGTATCCTTCCCCTGAACAACTATGTTGAATAATCTTTGTTTTCAGATCATTTGACAGTTGTTTTGAGGAGCCCATGATGCCACTCTTCAGAGGAGATTCATACAGGAGAACAACTTGCAAGTGGCCACTTTAAGTAGCTTTTCTCATGATTGCATACACCTGGCTATGAAGTTCAAAGCTCAATGAGGTTACAAAACCAAAAAAAGTGCTTTAGTAAGTCAGTAAAAAGTAGGTAGGAGTATTTAAACCAAGAAAATGATAAGGGTGCCCATACTTATGCACCAGTCAAATTTTGTTTGAATGCAGATTGCACATTTTCTGTTAGTACAATAAACCTCATTTCAAGGCAGAAACATTACTGTGTCCAACAGTTATTACATATATCAAACTGAAATAGCTGTTGCAAAAACACCAATTTTTATAAAACATTAAGCTTAAGATTAATAGGGGTGCCCAAACTTTTTCATATAACTGTACACAGGTACAGGAGGAGCAGTATATACTCATGTACAGGAGGAGCAGTGTATACTCAGGTACAGGAGGAGCAGTGTATACTGATGTACAGGAGGAGCAGTATATACTGAGGTACAGGAGGAGCAGTATATACTGATGTACAGGAGGAGCAGTATATACTCATGTACAGGAGGAGCAGTATATACACAGGTACAGGAGGAGCAGTATATACTCATGTACAGGAGGAGCAGTATATACTCATGTACAGGAGGAGCAGTATATACTCATGTACAGGAGGAGCAGTATATACTCAGGTACAGGAGGAGCAGTATATACTCAGGTACAGGAGGAGCAGTGTATACTCAGGTACAGGAGGAGCAGTGTATACTCATGTACAGGAGGAGCAGTATATACTCATGTATAGGAGGAGCAGTATATACTCATGTACAGGAGGTTCAGTATATACTCATGTACAGGAAAAGCAGTATATACACAGGTACAGGAGGAGCAGTATATACTCATGTACAGGAGGAGCAGTATATACTCATGTACAGGAGGAGCAGTATATACTCGGGTACAGGAGGAGCAGTATATACTCAGGTACAGGAGGTGCAGTATATACTCATGTACAGGAGGAGCAGTGTATACTCATGTACAGGAGGAGCAGTATATACTCATGTATAGGAGGAGCAGTATATACTCATGTACAGGAGGTTCAGTATATACTCATGTACAGGAAAAGCAGTATATACTCATGTACAGGAGGAGCAGTATATACTGATGTACAGGAGGAGCAGTATATACTCAGGTACAGGAGGAGCAGTGTATACTCATGTACAGGAGGAGCAGTATATACTCATGTATAGGAGGAGCAGTGTATACTCATGTACAGGAGGAGCAGTATATACTCATGTATAGGAGGAGCAGTATATACTCATGTACAGGAGGTTCAGTATATACTCATGTACAGGAAAAGCAGTATATACTCATGTACAGGAGGAGCAGTATATACTGATGTACAGGAGGAGCAGTATATACACAGGTACAGGAGGAGCAGTATATATTCATGTACAGGAGGAGCAGTATATACTCATGTACAGGAGGAGCAGTATATACTCGGGTACAGGAGGAGCAGTATATACTCAGGTACAGGAGGTGCAGTATATACTCATGTACAGGAGGAGCAGTGTATACTCAGGTGCAGGAGGAGCAGTGTATACTCAGGTACAGGAGGAGCAGTATATACTCATGTATAGGAGGAGCAGTATATACTCATGTACAGGAGGAGCAGTATATACTCATGTACAGGAGGAGCAGTATATACTCATGTACAGGAGGAGCAGTATATACTCATGTACAGGAGGAGCAGTATATACTCATGTACAGGAGGAGCAGTATATACTCATGTACAGGAGGAGCAGTATATACTCAGGTACAGGAGGAGCAGTGTATACTCATGTACAGGAGGAGCAGTATATACTCATGTACAGGAGGAGCAGTGTATACTCATGTACAGGAGGAGCAGTATATACTCATGTACAGGGGGAGCAGTATATACTCATGTACAGGAGGAGCAGTAGATACTGATGTACAGGAGGAGCAGTATATACTCATGTACAGGAGGAGCAGTATATACTCATGTACAGGAGGAGCAGTATATACTCATGTACAGGAGGAGCAGTGTATACTCATGTACAGGAGGAGCAGTATATACTCATGTACAGGAGGAGCAGTATATACTCATGTACAGGAGGAGCAGTATATACTCATGTACAGGAGGAGCAGTAGATACTGATGTACAGGAGGAGCAGTGTATACTCATGTACAGGAGGAGCAGTGTATACTCATGTACAGGAGGAGCAGTGTATACTCATGTACAGGAGGAGCAGTATATACTCATGTACAGGAGGAGCAGTAGATACTGATGTATAGGAGGAGCAGTATATACTGATGTACAGGAGGAGCAGTATATACTCATGTACAGGAGGAGCAGTATATACTCATGTACAGGAGGAGCAGTATATACTCATGTACAGGAGGAGCAGTATATACTCATGTACAGGAGGAGCAGTATATACTCAGGTACAGGAGGAGCAGTATATACTCAGGTACAGGAGGAGCAGTGTATACTGATGTACAGGAGGAGCAGTATATACTCATGTACAGGAGGAGCAGTATATACTCATGTACAGGAGGAGCAGTATATACTCATGTACAGGAGGAGCAGTATATACTCAGGTACAGGAGGAGCAGTATATACTCATGTACAGGAGGAGCAGTATATACTCATGTACAGGAGGAGCAGTGTATACTCAGGTACAGCAGGAGCAGTATATACTCAAGTACAGGAGGAGCAGTATATACTCATGTACAGGATGAGAAGTATATACTCATGTACAGGAGGAGCAGTATATACTCATGTACAGGAGGAGCAGTATATACTCATGTACAGGAGGAACAGTATATACTCATGTACAGGAGGAGCAGTATATACGCATGTACAGTAGGAGCAGTATATACTCAGGTACAGGAGGAGCAGTATATACTCATGTACAGGAGGAGCAGTGTATACTCAGGTGCAGGAGGAGCAGTATATACTCAGGTACAGGAGGAGCAGTATATACTCAAGTACAGGAGGAGCAGTATATACTCATGTACAGGAGGAGCAGTATATACTCATGTACAGGAGGAGCAGTATATACTCATGTACAGGAGGAGCAGTATATACTCATGTACAGGAGGAGCAGTGTATACTCATGTACAGGAGGAGCAGTGTATACTCATGTACAGGAGGAGCAGTATATACTCATGTACAGGAGGAGCAGTATATACTCATGTACAGGAGGAGCAGTATATACTCAGGTACAGGAGGAGCAGTATATACTCAGGTACAGGAGGAGCAGTATATACTGATGTACAGGAGGAGCAGTATATACTCATGTACAGGAGGAGCAGTATATACTCATGTACAGGAGGAGCAGTATATACACATATACAGGAGGAGCAGTATATAGTCATGTACAGGAGGAGCAGTATATACTCATGTACAGGAGGAGCAGTATATACTCAGGTACAGGAGGAGCAGTATATAGTCAGGTACAGGAGGAGCAGTATATACTCAGGTACAGGAGGAGCAGTATATACTCATGTACAGGAGGAGCAGTATATACTCAGGTACAGGAGGAGCAGTATATAGTCATGTACAGGAGGAGCAGTATATACTCATGTACAGGAGGAGCAGTATATACACAGGTACAGGAGGAGCAGTGTATACTGATGTACAGGAGGAGCAGTATATACTCATGTACAGGAGGAGCAGTATATACTCAGGTACAGGAGGAGCAGTATATAGTCATGTACAGGAGGAGCAGTGTATACTCATGTACAGGAGGAGCAGTATATACTGATGTACAGGAGGAGCAGTATATACTGATGTACAGGAGGAGCAGTATATACTCATGTACAGGAGGAGCAGTATATACTCATGTACAGGAGGAGCAGTATATACACAGGTACAGGAGGAGCAGTATATACTCATGTACAGGAGGAGCAGTATATACTCAGGTACAGGAGGAGCAGTATATACTCATGTACAGGAGGAGCAGTATATACTCATGTACAGGAGGAGCAGTATATAATCAGGTACAGGAGGAGCAGTATATACTCAGGTACAGGAGGAGCAGTATATACTCATGTACAGGAGGAGCAGTGTATACTCAGGTGCAGGAGGAGCAGTATATAATCATGTACAGGAGGAGCAGTATATACTCATGTACAGGAGGAGCAGTGTATACTCAGGTGCAGGAGGAGCAGTATATACTCATGTACAGGAGGAGCAGTATATACTCAGGTACAGGAGGAGCAGTATATACTCATGTACAGGAGGAGCAGTATATACTCATGTACAGGAGGAGCAGTGTATACTCATGTACAGGAGGAGCAGTATATACTCATGTACAGGAGGAGCAGTATATACTCATGTACAGGAGGAGCAGTATATACTCATGTACAGGAGGAGCAGTATATACTCATGTACAGGAGGAGCAGTATATACTCAGGTGCAGGAGGAGCAGTATATACTCATGTACAGGAGGAGCAGTATATACTCATGTACAGGAGGAGCAGTATATACTCAGGTGCAGGAGGAGCAGTATATACTCATGTACAGGAGGAGCAGTATATACTCAGGTACAGGAGGAGCAGTATATACTCATGTACAGGAGGAGCAGTGTATACTCATGTACAGGAGGAGCAGTATATACTCATGTACAGGAGGAGCAGTATATACTCATGTACAGGAGGAGCAGTATATACTCATGTACAGGAGGAGCAGTATATAGTCATGTACAGGAGGAGCAGTGTATACTCATGTACAGGAGGAGCAGTATATACTCATGTACAGGAGGAGCAGTATATACTCATGTACAGGAGGAGCAGTATATACTCATGTACAGGAGGAGCAGTATATACTCATGTACAGGAGGAGCAGTATATACTCAGGTACAGGAGGAGCAGTATATACTCATGTACAGGAGGAGCAGTATATACTCAGGTACAGGAGGAGCAGTATATACTCATGTACAGGAGGAGCAGTGTATACTCATGTACAGGAGGAGCAGTGTATACTCAGGTGCAGGAGGAGCAGTATATACTCATGTACAGGAGGAGCAGTATATACTCATGTACAGGAGGAGCAGTATATACTCATGTACAGGAGGAGCAGTATATACTCATGTACAGGAGGAGCAGTATATACTCATGTACAGGAGGAGCAGTATATACTCATGTACAGGAGGAGCAGTATATACTCAGGTACAGGAGGAGCAGTATATACTCATGTACAGGAGGAGCAGTATATACTCATGTACAGGAGGAGCAGTATATACTCAGGTACAGGAGGAGCAGTATATACTCATGTACAGGAGGAGCAGTATATACTCAGGTACAGGAGGAGCAGTATATACTCATGTACAGGAGGAGCAGTATATACTCATGTACAGGAGGAGCAGTATATACTCATGTACAGGAGGAGCAGTATATACTCATGTACAGGAGGAGCAGTATATACTCATGTACAGGAGGAGCAGTATATACTCATGTATAGGAGGAGCAGTATATACTCAGGTACAGGAGGAGCAGTATATACTCATGTACAGGAGGAGCAGTATATACTCATGTACAGGAGGAGCAGTATATACTCATGTACAGGAGGAGCAGTGTATACTCATGTACAGGAGGAGCAGTGTATACTCAGGTGCAGGAGGAGCAGTATATACTCAGGTACAGGAGGAGCAGTATATACTCATGTACAGGAGGAGCAGTATATACTCATGTACAGGAGGAGCAGTATATACTCATGTACAGGAGGAGCAGTATATACTCATGTACAGGAGGAGCAGTATATACTCATGTACAGGAGGAGCAGTGTATACTCATGTACAGGAGGAGCAGTGTATACTCATGTACAGGAGGAGCAGTATATACTCATGTACAGGAGGAGCAGTATATACTCAGGTACAGGAGGAGCAGTATATACTCATGTACAGGAGGAGCAGTATATACTCATGTACAGGAGGAGCAGTATATACACATATACAGGAGGAGCAGTATATAGTCATGTACAGGAGGAGCAGTATATACTCATGTACAGGAGGAGCAGTATATACTCAGGTACAGGAGGAGCAGTATATACTCAGGTACAGGAGGAGCAGTGTATACTCAGGTACAGGAGGAGCAGTATATACTCATGTACAGGAGGAGCAGTATATACTCATGTACAGGAGGAGCAGTATATACTCATGTACAGGAGGAGCAGTATATACTCATGTACAGGAGGAGCAGTATATACTCATGTACAGGAGGAGCAGTATATACTCATGTACAGGGGGAGCAGTATATACTCATGTACAGGGGGAGCAGTATATACTCATGTACAGGGGGAGCAGTATATACTCATGTACAGGAGGAGCAGTATATACTCATGTACAGGAGGAGCAGTATATACTCATGTACAGGAGGAGCAGTATATACTCATGTACAGGAGGAGCAGTATATACTCATGTACAGGGGGAGCAGTATATACTCATGTACAGGAGGAGCAGTATATACTCATGTACAGGGGGAGCAGTATATACTGATGTACAGGAGGAGCAGTATATACTCATGTACAGGAGGAGCAGTATATACTCATGTACAGGAGGAGCAGTATATACTCATGTACAGGAGGAGCAGTATATACTCATGTACAGGAGGAGCAGTATATACACATATACAGGAGGAGCAGTATATACTCATGTACAGGAGGAGCAGTATATACACATATACAGGAGGAGCAGTATATACTCATGTACAGGAGGAGCAGTATACACTCAGGTACAGGAGGAGCAGTATATACTCATGTACAGGAGGAGCAGTATATACTCATGTACAGGAGGAGCAGTATATACACATATACAGGAGGAGCAGTATATACTCATGTACAGGAGGAGCAGTATATACTCATGTACAGGAGGAGCAGTATATACTCATGTACAGGAGGAGCAGTATATACACATATACAGGAGGAGCAGTATATACTCATGTACAGGAGGAGCAGTATATACTCAGGTACAGGAGGAGCAGTATATACTCATGTACAGGAGGAGCAGTATATACTCATGTACAGGAGGAGCAGTGTATACTCATGTACAGGAGGAGAGGTCTGTGCCGACTCCTGAGAGAAGATCCAAGGAGCCCAGAAACCAGGAGAGGAGCAGAGAGAGAGAGAGAGAGACAGCAGGAGGAGGAGGAGGAGGAGGAGGAGGAAACTGAGGAGGTGCGAAGACTGACAGAGACAGAGCGAGACAGCGGGCACTGGGGGCGTCCAGCACCCGAGACCCCAACCGCCTCCATGGCCTGAACCCCAAAACTTTGCAACTTCTCCACACGGCACACACCATGAAACCGCTGCCACTAATCAGCTGCTGCCTCTGCCTCCTGCCAGGTGAGTGCGGGTCCCACAGGAGACCCCATCCTCCGCAGTGTCAGTGTTATCTGTGGTGTTACATAGGACTGCAGGTGACATCTACTACATTATCTGTACTCAGAGAGTTATCACTGTGTTATCTGTGGTGTTACATAGGACTGCAGGTGACATCTATTACATTATCTGTACTCAGAGAGTTATCACTGTGTTATCTGTGGTGTTACATTGGACTGCAGGTGACATCTACTACATTATCTGTACTCAGAGAGTTATCGCTGTGTTATCTGTGGTGTTACATAGGACTGCAGGTGACATCTACTACATTATCTGTACTCAGAGAGATATCACTGTGTTATCTGTGGTGTTACATAGGACTGCAGGTGACATCTCCTACATTATCTGTACTCAGAGAGTTATCACTGTGTTATCTGTGGTGTTACATAGGACTGCAGGTGAAATCTACTACATTATCTGTACTCAGAGAGTTATCACTGTGTTATCTGTGGTGTTACATAGGACTGCAGGTGACATCTACTACATTATCTGTACTCAGAGAGTTATCACTGTGTTATCTGTGGTGTTACATAGGACTGCAAGTGACATCTACTACATTATCTGTACTCAGAGAGTTATCACTGTGTTATCTGTGGTGTTACATAGGACTGCAGGTGACATCTATTACATTATCTGTATTCAGAGAGTTATCACTGTGTTATCTGTGGTGTTACATAGGACTGCAGGTGACATCTACTGCATTATCTGTACTCAGAGAGTTATCACTGTGTTATCTGTGGTGTTACATAGGACTGCAGGTGACATCTACTACATTATCTGTACTCAGAGAGATATCACTGTGTTATCTGTGGTGTTACATAGGACTGCAGGTGACATATCCTACATTATCTGTACTCAGAGAGTTATCACTGTGTTATCTGTGGTGTTACATAGGACTGCAGGTGAAATCTACTACATTATCTGTACTCAGAGAGTTATCACTGTGTTATCTATGGTGTTACATAGGACTGCAGGTGACATCTACTACATTATCTGTACTCAGAGAGTTATCACTGTGTTATCTGTGGTGTTACATAGGACTGCAAGTGACATCTACTACATTATCTGTACTCAGAGAGTTATCACTATGTTATCTGTGGTGTTACATAGGACTGCAGGTGACATCTACTACATTATCTGTACTCAGAGAGTTATCACTGTGTTATCTGTCGTGTTACATAGGACTGCAGGTGACATCTACTACATTATCTGTACTCAGAGAGTTATCACTATGTTATCTGTGGTGTTACATAGGACTGCAGGTGACATCTACTACATTATCTGTACACAGAGAGTTATCACTGTGTTATCTGTCGTGTTACATAGGACTGCAGGTGACATCTACTACATTATCTGTACTCAGAGAGTTATCACTGTGTTATCTGTGGTGTTACATAGGACTGCAGGTGACATCTACTACATTATCTGTACTCAGAGAGTTATCACTGTGTTATCTGTGGTGTTACATAGGACTGCAGGTGACATCTACTACATTATCTGTACTCGAAGAGTTATCACTGTGTTATCTGTGGTGTTACATAGGACTGCAGGTGACATCTACTACATTATCTGTACTCAGAGAGTTATCACTGTAATATCTGTGGTGTTACATAGGACTGCAGGTGACATCTACTACATTATCTGTACTCAGAGAGTTATCACTGTATTATCTTTGGTGTTACACAGGACTGCAGGTGACATCTACTACATTATCTGTACTCAGAGAGTTATTACTGTGTTATCTGTGGTGTTACATAGGACTGCAGGTGACATCTACTACATTATCTGTACTCAGAGAGTCATCACTGTGTTATCTGTGGTGTTACATAGGACTGCAGGTGACATCTACTACATTATCTGTACTCAGAGAGTCATCACTGTGTTATCTGTGGTGTTACATAGGACTGCAGGTCACATCTACTACATTATCTGTACTCAGAGAGTTATCACTGTGATATCTGTGGTGTTACATAGGACTGCAGGTGACATCTACTACATTATCTGTACTCAGAGAGTTATCACTGTAATATCTGTGGTGTTACATAGGACTGCAGGTGACATCTACTACATTATCTGTACTCAGAGAGTTATCACTGTATTATCTTTGGTGTTACACAGGACTGCAGGTGACATCTACTACATTATCTGTACTCAGAGAGTTATTACTGTGTTATCTGTGGTGTTACATAGGACTGCAGGTGACATCTACTACATTATCTGTACTCAGAGAGTCATCACTGTGTTATCTGTGGTGTTACATAGGACTGCAGGTGACATCTACTACATTATCTGTACTCAGAGAGTCATCACTGTGTTATCTGTGGTGTTACATAGGACTGCAGGTGACATCTACTACATTATCTGTACTCAGAGAGTTATCACTGTGTTATCTGTGGTGTTACATAGGACTGCAGGTGACATCTACTACATTATCTGTGCTCAGAGAGTTATTACTGTGTTATCTGTGGTGTTACATAGGACTGCAGGTGACATCTACTACATTATCTGTACTCAGAGAGTCATCACTGTGTTATCTGTGGTGTTACATAGGACTGCAGGTCACATCTACTACATTATCTGTACTCGAAGAGTTATCACTGTGTTATCTCTGGTGTTACATAGGACTGCAGGTGACATCTACTACATTATCTGTACTCAGAGAGTTATCACTGTAATATCTGTGGTGTTACACAGGACTGCAGGTGACATCTACTACATTATCTGTACTCAGAGAGTTATTACTGTGTTATCTGTGGTGTTACATAGGACTGCAGGTGACATCTACTACATTATCTGTACTCAGAGAGTCATCACTGTGTTATCGGTGGTGTTACATAGGACTGCAGGTAACATCTACTACATTATCTGTACTCAGAGAGTTATCACTGTGATATCTGTGGTGTTACATAGGACTGCATGTGACATCTACTACATTATCTGTACTCAGAGAGTTATTACTGTGATATCTGTGGTGTTACATAGGACTACAGGTGACATCTACTACATTATCTGTACTCAGAGAGTTATCACTGTGTTATCTGGGGTGTTACATAGGACTGCAGGTGACATCTACTACATTATCTGTGCTCAGAGAGTTATTACTGTGATATCTGTGGTGTTACATAGGACTGCAGGTGACATCTACTACATTATCTGTACTCAGAGAGTTATTACTGTGTTATCTGTGGTGTTACATAGGACTGCAGGTGACATCTACTACATTATCTGTACTCAGAGAGTTATTACTGTGTTATCTGTGGTGTTACATAGGACTGCAGGTGACATCTACTACATTATCTGTACTCAGAGAGTTATCACTGTGTTATCTGGGGTGTTACATAGGACTGCAGGTGACATCTACTACATTATCTGTACTCAGAGAGTTATCACTGTAATATCTGTGGTGTTACATGGGACTGCAGGTGACATCTACTACATTATCTGTACTCAGAGAGTTATTACTGTGTTATCTGTGGTGTTACATAGGACTGCAGGTGACATCTACTACATTATCTGTACTCAGAGAGTTATTACTGTGATATCTGTGGTGTTACATAGGACTGCAGGTGACATCTACTACATTATCTGTTCTCAGAGAGTTATCACTGTGTTATCTGTGGTGTTACATGGGACTGCAGGTGACATCTCCTACAATATCTGTACTCAGAGAGTTATCACTGTGTTATCTGTGGTGTTATAGGACTGCATGTGACATCTACTACATTATCTGTACTCAGAGAGTTATCACTGTGTTATCTGTGGTGTTACATAGGACTGCAGGTGACATCTACTATATTATCTGTACTCAGAGAGTCATCACTGTGTTATCTGTGGTGTTACATAGGACTGCAGGTGACATCTACTACATTATCTGTACTCAGAGAGTTATCACTGTGTTATCTGTGGTGTTACATAGGACTGCAGGTGACATCTACTATATTATCTGTACTCAGAGAGTCATCACTGTGTTATCTGTGGTGTTACATAGGACTGCAGGTGAAATCTACTACATTATCTGTACTCAGAGAGTTATCACTGTGTTATCTGTGGTGTTACATAGGACTGCAGGTGACATCTACTACATTATATGTACTCAGAGAGTTATCACTGTGTTATCTGTGGTGTTACATAGGACTGCAAGTGACATCTACTACATTATCTGTACTCAGAGAGTTATCACTGTGTTATCTGTGGTGTTACATAGGACTGCAGGTGACATCTACTACATTATCTGTACTCAGAGAGTTATCACTGTGTTATCTGTGGTGTTACATAGGACTGCAGGTGACATCTACTATATTATCTGTACTCAGAGAGTCATCACTGTGTTATCTGTGGTGTTACATAGGACTGCAGGTGAAATCTACTACATTATCTGTACTCAGAGAGTTATCACTGTGTTATCTGTGGTGTTACATAGGACTGCAGGTGACATCTACTACATTATCTGTACTCAGAGAGTTATCACTGTGTTATCTGTGGTGTTACATAGGACTGCAAGTGACATCTACTACATTATCTGTACTCAGAGAGTTATCACTATGTTATCTGTGGTGTTACATAGGACTGCAGGTGACATCTACTACATTATCTGTACTCAGAGAGTTATCACTGTGTTATCTGTGGTGTTACATAGGACTGCAGGTGACATCTACTACATTATCTGTACTCAGAGTTATCACTGTGTGATCTGTGGTGTTACATAGGACTGCAGGTGACATCTACTACATTATCTGTACTCAGAGTTATCACTGTGTTATCTGTGGTGTTACATAGGACTGCAGGTGACATCTACTACATTATCTGTACTCAGAGAGTTATCACTGTAATATCTGTGGTGTTACATAGGACTGCAGGTGACATCTACTACATTATCTGTACTCAGAGAGTTATCACTGTGTTATCTGTGGTGTTACATAGGACTGCAGGTGACATCTACTACATTATCTGTACTCAGAGAGTTATCACTGTATTATCTTTGGTGTTACACAGGACTGCAGGTGACATCTACTACATTATCTGTACTCAGAGAGTTATTACTGTGTTATCTGTGGTGTTACATAGGACTGCAGGTGACATCTACTACATTATCTGTACTCAGAGAGTCATCACTGTGTTATCTGTGGTGTTACATAGGACTGCAGGTGACATCTACTACATTATCTGTACTCAGAGAGTTATCACTGTGTTATCTGTGGTGTTACATAGGACTGCAGGTGACATCTACTACATTATATGTACTCAGAGAGTTATCACTGTGTTATCTGTGGTGTTACATAGGACTGCAAGTGACATCTACTACATTATCTGTACTCAGAGAGTTATCACTGTGTTATCTGTGGTGTTACATAGGACTGCAGGTGACATCTACTACATTATCTGTACTCAGAGAGTTATCACTGTGTTATCTGTGGTGTTACATAGGACTGCAGGTGACATCTACTATATTATCTGTACTCAGAGAGTCATCACTGTGTTATCTGTGGTGTTACATAGGACTGCAGGTGAAATCTACTACATTATCTGTACTCAGAGTTATCACTGTGTGATCTGTGGTGTTACATAGGACTGCAGGTGACATCTACTACATTATTTGTACTCAGAGAGTTATCACTGTAATATCTGTGGTGTTACATAGGACTGCAGGTGACATCTACTACATTATCTGTACTCAGAGAGTTATCACTGTGTTATCTGTGGTGTTACATAGGACTGCAGGTGACATCTACTACATTATCTGTACTCAGAGAGTTATCACTGTGTTATCTGTGGTGTTACATAGGACTGCAGGTGACATCTACTACATTATCTGTACTCGAAGAGTTATCACTGTGTTATCTGTGGTGTTACATAGGACTGCAGGTGACATCTACTACATTATCTGTACTCAGAGAGTTATCACTGTAATATCTGTGGTGTTACATAGGACTGCAGGTGACATCTACTACATTATCTGTACTCAGAGTTATCACTGTATTATCTTTGGTGTTACACAGGACTGCAGGTGACATCTACTACATTATCTGTACTCAGAGAGTTATTACTGTGTTATCTGTGGTGTTACATAGGACTGCAGGTGACATCTACTACATTATCTGTACTCAGAGAGTCATCACTGTGTTATCTGTGGTGTTACATAGGACTGCAGGTCACATCTACTACATTATCTGTACTCAGAGAGTTATCACTGTGATATCTGTGGTGTTACATAGGACTGCAGGTGACATCTACTACATTATCTGTACTCAGAGAGTTATCACTGTAATATCTGTGGTGTTACATAGGACTGCAGGTGACATCTACTACATTATCTGTACTCAGAGAGTTATCACTGTGTTATCTTTGGTGTTACACAGGACTGCAGGTGACATCTACTACATTATCTGTACTCAGAGAGTTATTACTGTGTTATCTGTGGTGTTACATAGGACTGCAGGTGACATCTACTACATTATCTGTACTCAGAGAGTTATCACTGTGTTATCTGTGGTGTTACATAGGACTGCAGGTGACATCTACTACATTATCTGTACTCAGAGAGTTATCACTGTGTTATCTGTGGTGTTACATAGGACTGCAGGTGACATCTACTACATTATCTGTACTCAGAGAGTTATCACTGTGTTATCTGTGGTGTTACATAGGACTGCAGGTGACATCTACTACATTATCTGTACTCAGAGAGTCATCACTGTGTTATCTGTGGTGTTACATAGGACTGCAGGTGACATCTACTACATTATCTGTACTCAGAGAGTTATCACTGTGTTATCTGTGGTGTTACATAGGACTGCAGGTGACATCTACTACATTATCTGTGCTCAGAGAGTTATTACTGTGTTATCTGTGGTGTTACATAGGACTGCAGGTCACATCTACTACATTATCTGTACTCGAAGAGTTATCACTGTGTTATCTCTGGTGTTACATAGGACTGCAGGTGACATCTACTACATTATCTGTACTCAGAGAGTTATTACTGTGTTATCTGTGGTGTTACATAGGACTGCAGGTGACATCTACTACATTATCTGTACTCAGAGAGTCATCACTGTGTTATCTGTGGTGTTACATAGGACTGCAGGTGACATCTACTACATTATCTGTACTCAGAGAGTCATCACTGTGTTATCTGTGGTGTTACATAGGACTGCAGGTCACATCTACTACATTATCTGTACTCGAAGAGTTATCACTGTGTTATCTCTGGTGTTACATAGGACTGCAGGTGACATCTACTACATTATCTGTACTCAGAGAGTTATCACTGTAATATCTGTGGTGTTACACAGGACTGCAGGTGACATCTACTACATTATCTGTACTCAGAGAGTTATTACTGTGTTATCTGTGGTGTTACATAGGACTGCAGGTGACATCTACTACATTATCTGTACTCAGAGAGTCATCACTGTGTTATCGGTGGTGTTACATAGGACTGCAGGTAACATCTACTACATTATCTGTACTCAGAGAGTTATCACTGTGATATCTGTGGTGTTACATAGGACTGCATGTGACATCTACTACATTATCTGTACTCAGAGAGTTATTACTGTGATATCTGTGGTGTTACATAGGACTACAGGTGACATCTACTACATTATCTGTACTCAGAGAGTTATTACTGTGATATCTGTGGTGTTACATAGGACTGCAGGTGACATCTACTACATTATCTGTACTCAGAGAGTTATCACTGTGTTATCTGGGGTGTTACATAGGACTGCAGGTGACATCTACTACATTATCTGTGCTCAGAGAGTTATTACTGTGATATCTGTGGTGTTACATAGGACTGCAGGTGACATCTACTACATTATCTGTACTCAGAGAGTTATTACTGTGTTATCTGTGGTGTTACATAGGACTGCAGGTGACATCTACTACATTATCTGTACTCAGAGAGTTATCACTGTGTTATCTGGGGTGTTACATAGGACTGCAGGTGACATCTACTACATTATCTGTACTCAGAGAGTTATCACTGTAATATCTCTGGTGTTACATGGGACTGCAGGTGACATCTACTACATTATCTGTACTCAGAGAGTTATTACTGTGTTATCTGTGGTGTTACATAGGACTGCAGGTGACATCTACTACATTATCTGTACTCAGAGAGTTATTACTGTGATATCTGTGGTGTTACATAGGACTGCAGGTGACATCTACTACATTATCTGTACTCAGAGAGTTATCACTGTAATATCTGTGGTGTTACATAGGACTGCAGGTGACATCTACTACATTATCTGTACTCAGAGAGTTATTACTGTGTTATCTGTGGTGTTACATAGGACTGCAGGTGACATCTACTACATTATATGTACTCAGAGAGTCATCACTGTGTTATCTGTGGTGTTACATAGGACTGCAGGTGACATCTACTACATTATCTGTACTCAGAGTTATCTCTGTGTTATCTGTGGTGTTACATAGGACTGCAGGTGACATCTACTACATTATCTGTACTCAGAGAGATATCACTGTGTTATCCGTGGTGTTACATAGGACTGCAGGTGACATCTACTACATTATCTGTTCTCAGAGAGTTATCACTGTGTTATCTGTGGTGTTACATGGGACTGCAGGTGACATCTCCTACAATATCTGTACTCAGAGAGTTATCACTGTGTTATCTGTGGTGTTACATAGGACTGCATGTGACATCTACTACATTATCTGTACTCAGAGAGTTATCACTGTGTTATCTGTGGTGTTACATAGGACTGCAGGTGACATCTACTACATTATCTGTACTCAGAGAGTTATCACTGTGTTATCTGTGGTGTTACATAGGACTGCAGGTGACATCTACTATATTATCTGTACTCAGAGAGTCATCACTGTGTTATCTGTGGTGTTACATAGGACTGCAGGTGACATCTACTACATTATCTGTACTCAGAGAGTTATCACTGTGTTATCTGTGGTGTTACATAGGACTGCAGGTGACATCTACTATATTATCTGTACTCAGAGAGTCATCACTGTGTTATCTGTGGTGTTACATAGGACTGCAGGTGACATCTACTACATTATCTGTACTCAGAGAGTTATCACTGTGTTATCTGTGGTGTTACATAGGACTGCAGGTGACATCTACTACATTATATGTATCAGAGAGTTATCACTGTGTTATCTGTGGTGTTACATAGGACTGCATGTGACATCTACTACATTATCTGTACTCAGAGAGTTATCACTGTGTTATCTGTGGTGTTACATAGGACTGCAGGTGACATCTACTACATTATCTGTACTCAGAGAGTCATCACTGTGTTATCTGTGGTGTTACATAGGACTGCAGGTGACATCTACTACATTATCTGTACTCAGAGAGTTATCACTGTGTTATCTGTAGTGTTACATAGGACTGCAGGTGACATCTACTACATTATCTGTACTCAGATAGTTATCACCGTGTTATCTGTGGTGTTACATAGGACTGCAGGTGACATCTACTACATTATCTGTACTCAGAGAGTTATCACTGTGTTATCTGTAGTGTTACATAGGACTGCAGGTGACATCTACTACATTATCTGTACTCAGAGAGTTATCACTGTGTTATCTGTGGTGTTACATAGGACTGCAGGTGACATCTACTACATTATCTGTATCAGAGAGTTATCACTGTGTTATCTGTGGTGTTACATAGGACTGCATGTGACATCTACTACATTATCTGTACTCAGAGAGTTATCACTGTGTTATCTGTGGTGTTACATAGGACTGCAGGTGACATCTACTACATTATCTGTATCAGAGAGTTATCACTGTGTTATCTGTGGTGTTACATAGGACTGCATGTGACATCTACTACATTATCTGTACTCAGAGAGTCATCACTGTGTTATCTGTGGTGTTACATAGGACTGCAGGTGACATCTACTACATTATCTGTACTCAGAGAGTTATCACTGTGTTATCTGTAGTGTTACATAGGACTGCAGGTGACATCTACTACATTATCTGTACTCAGATAGTTATCACCGTGTTATCTGTGGTGTTACATAGGACTGCAGGTGACATCTACTACATTATCTGTACTCAGAGAGTTATCACTGTGTTATCTGTAGTGTTACATAGGACTGCAGGTGACATCTACTACATTATCTGTACTCAGATAGTTATCACCGTGTTATCTGTGGTGTTACATAGGACTGCAGGTGACATCTACTACATTATCTGTACTCAGAGAGTTATCACTGTGTTATCTGTAGTGTTACATAGGACTGCAGGTGACATCTACTACATTATCTGTACTCAGAGAGTTATCACTGTGTTATCTGTGGTGTTACATAGGACTGCAGGTGACATCTACTACATTATCTGTATCAGAGAGTTATCACTGTGTTATCTGTGGTGTTACATAGGACTGCATGTGACATCTACTACATTATCTGTACTCAGAGAGTTATCACTGTGTTATCTGTGGTGTTACATAGGACTGCAGGTGACATCTACTACATTATCTGTACTCAGAGAGTCATCACTGTGTTATCTGTGGTGTTACATAGGACTGCAGGTGACATCTACTACATTATCTGTACTCAGAGAGTTATCACTGTGTTATCTGTGGTGTTACACAGGACTGCAGGTGACATCTACTACATTATCTGTACTCAGAGAGTTATCACTGTGTTATCTGTGGTGTTACATAGGACTGCAGGTGACATCTACTACATTATCTGTACTCAGATAGTTATCACCGTGTTATCTGTGGTGTTACATAGGACTGCAGGTGACATCTACTACATTATCTGTACTCAGATAGTTATCACCGTGTTATCTGTGGTGTTACATAGGACTGCAGCTGACATCTACTACATTATCTGTACTCAGAGAGTTATCACTGTGTTATCTGTGGTGTTACATAGGACTGCAGGTGACATCTACTACATTATCTGTATCAGAGAGTTATCACTGTGTTATCTGTGGTGTTACATAGGACTGCATGTGACATCTACTACATTATCTGTACTCAGAGAGTTATCACTGTGTTATCTGTGGTGTTACATAGGACTGCAGGTGACATCTACTACATTATCTGTACTCAGAGAGTCATCACTGTGTTATCTGTGGTGTTACATAGGACTGCAGGTGACATCTACTACATTATCTGTACTCAGAGAGTTATCACTGTGTTATCTGTGGTGTTACACAGGACTGCAGGTGACATCTACTACATTATCTGTACTCAGAGAGTTATCACTGTGTTATCTGTGGTGTTACATAGGACTGCAGGTGACATCTACTACATTATCTGTACTCAGATAGTTATCACCGTGTTATCTGTGGTGTTACATAGGACTGCAGGTGACATCTACTACATTATCTGTACTCAGATAGTTATCACCGTGTTATCTGTGGTGTTACATAGGACTGCAGCTGACATCTACTACATTATCTGTACTCAGAGAGTTATCACTGTGTTATCTGTGGTGGTACATAGGACTGCAGGTGACATCTACTACATTATCTGTACTCTGAGTTATCAGTAATTTAGCAGTCCTCCACCAGGGGCGCCGTACAGCTGCGTTTTGGTGGTGGGCTCAGACTAACTGTAGAATGACCGGACCTTTCGCTATCAGTTTTGTGCTGGACTTTCTGACAAAATCTAGGACATATTAGTCGTAGCCCCCAACTGTCCGGAATCCTCTTCTACAGGGGTCCTGTACAGTCCCCATTGGTGGAGCTGTCCCAGGAGGTCGGGGACATGACACAGCTTTCACCCTGTGCAATGTCTCGCCTCCGGCCGTGCGGTCGCTGAGTTCATTGCTCAGTCGCTCCTCTTCCTCGGCCCCTGACTCCAGGGTTGGGGTCGGCATCTCTGCTCTGTACATTTATTTCATTAAGTCTTTTTCTTCCTGTGAGTCAAACTCCCAACCTGTAGCTTTAGAGGCAGCACCAAGTATAGAAGTTGTAGCATCGGGGTCTCTGCCCCCTGCCAGGCAGAGATGCCGTCCCCCTTACCACCGCGCTCCTGGTCCGGCATCTTCCGGCCTCTCTGCTGCTTCGGCTGCTGGTGTACGCTGCTTCCCGGGCACTGTGCTTAGGGCGCGCTCCCTCCCTCTTAAAGGGGCCGCGCGCGCCATCTTAAAACGTCCCCGGCCAATGGCCGGAGGACTTTCCCTATTTAAAGCACCTCTTTCAATATGGAGGTGCCCGTGCAAGGTTGTTGCTCTGTGATTCTACTGTTGCTTCAGCCCTCAGGTCCCTTTGCAAGTCAGTCCTGTCCGCCAATCTGTTCTTCAGTCCAGTCCGCCAGTCTGTCTACAGTCCAGTCCGCCAGTCTGTCTATGGGCTGTGCCCGCCTGCTTACCTGGAGGCACTTGCCTGTTACCTGCCATGCCTGCCTGCCTGCTTACCTGGAAGCACCTGCCTGCTACCTGCCGTGCCCGCCAGCCTGCTTACCTGGAAGCACCTGTCTGTTACCTGCCGTGCCCGCCAGCCTACTTACCTGGAAGCACCTGCCAGTTACCCGTTGTACCCGCCAGCCTGCCTACCCAGAGCACCCATCTGGCTATCAGCCTGCCGTGCTCATCCGCTGTACCGGTCAGTTCCTGCCATCTGACCCGTGGGAGTCACCTGCTCTCATACAAGGTCGGTCTCAGAGTGGCACCTGGTCCCTCCGCTCGGTCCCTCCCTGGTTCACGGAGTCGATTGAGCCGCTGTGCGACCTTGGTCAGGCCGAGTAGATACCTAGTTACGCCCCTCTGGTCCCTCCTTGCACCGCAGCACAGAGGTTCCACCACCCGGATCCGTAACAGTTTTCACGGGCCATTGAACCCAGTCGCCCCCAGGCTCCTTAGTTCTCTGACCTGTACCAGGAGGTTTCTCGTCAGAGATCCCAACAGGAAACTATCCTGACCTACCTGTGGTTAGTCAGCTCACGCCTGGACACGCTGCCCACCCCATCTGTGTCCGTCTCGAGCCGAGCGGCACCCGCTACGGCGGCGCCTCAGCCTACCAATACCATGGCATCCAGCTCAGGACCCCGGCTCTCTGCGCCTCCACGTTTTGGTGGTGACCCCGTCTTATGTCGGGGTTTTCTAAATCAGTGCACACTGCACTTTGAACTCCTGGCACATCAGTTTCCATCTGACCTGGCCAACGTGGCGTTCATCATGTCTCACCTCACCGGAGAGGCATTGGCATGGCTTAACCCTCTGTGGGAGAGAGGGGATCCCCTGGTGTCCGATCTTCCGGCTTTCCTCACTGCCTTCCGGAAGGTCTTCGATGAGCCCGGCGAAAGACTTCTACTGCCTCCTCACTTCTCCGTCTCCGCCAAGGGAGTCTCACCGTGGGCCAGTATGCCATACATTTCCGTACCCTCGCATCTGAGTTTGCCTTGAACAACGAGGCCCTGGTGTTCACCTTCTGGGAGGGTCTTTCCGGACTAATCAAGGATGAGCTAGCCGGTCGTGATATCCCTCCCACCCTGGACGACCTGGTGTCACTAGCTACCCGGATTGACATCTGTTTTTTGGAACGAGCTAAGGAGACTACCCGGGAGAGAAGACTTCCATGTCTCCTGTATTCCAAAAACCTGCCTCCCAACCAGCAATTCCCCGGGCACGCTTGCCTGAACCCATGCAAGTTGACCAAACCAAGATGGTCAAGTCTCGCCAGGAGACGCGCCGAGCCGAAGGGAGTTGCTTCTACTGTTGCAGTAAGGAGCCTCTGATCCGCTCCTGTCCGGTGAAGCTGGGAAACTCCAGTGTCTAGGATCGCTCGGAGAGGTTGTCCTAGGCAAGAATAAATCCTCTCCTTCCTTGACTCTATCTGTTTCTATTTCCAGTGGTGAGATCCGCTTCTTCGAGACCGCCCACCTGGATTCCGGAGCCGGTGGGAATCTAATTTCTCAGGCGTTGTGGAGCGGTATCAGATTCCTTCCATACATCTGGGTGAACCATTGGTAGTTGCTTCCGTGGATGGGAGACTTCTTCCAGAGACCATCTTGCTCGTCACAGAGCCTGTAACCCTTCAGGTGGGAATGCTGCTCTCGGAGAGGATCTCCTTTCATGTGCTGTCCGGTCTCTCTCACTCCCTCTTGCTTGGTCTACCCTGGTTACAGAGACATGAACCTGTCCTGAATTGGCGATTTGGTGAGGTGCTCCGTTGGGGGCAGGATTGCCATGAGTCCTGCCTGGTTCCGGTTCGTCCAGCTCGACCCCCGTCTACTCCAGCTAATCTACCTGGTCTGCCGGCACCCTACTGGTCCTATGTGGACGTCTTCGACAAGAAGGAAGCTGAGACACTACCACCTCATAGGCCGTATGATTGCCCAATCGATCGGGTACCCGGTGCTTCACCTCCCCGCGGGCGTATCTACCCCTTGTCGCTGGCTGAGACCCGGGCCATGTCTGAGTTCATAGAAGAGAATCTTGCTAGGGAATTCATCCTGAAATCTTCCTCCACGGCTGGAGCAGGATTCTTCTTCGTTTAGAAGAAAGACGGCTCGCTACGTCTGTGTATCGACTACAGGGGTCTTAACCATATCACCATCAAGAATAAGAACCCCCTGCCTCTCATCTCGGAGCTGTTTGACCACCTTAAAGGCGTGAAGATCTTCACCAAGCTCGATCTTCGTGGGGCGTACAATTTGGTCCGGATCCGCCAGAGAGACGAGTGGAAGACGGCATTCAACACCCAGGACGGTCACTACGAATACCGCGTGATGCCCTTTGGTCTCTGTAATGCCCCAGTCGTCTTCCAGGAGCTGGTTAACGACATCTTCCGTGATCTCCTGTATTCTTGCGTGATGGTGTATCTGGACAATATCCTGGTCTTCTCTCCGGATCTGCCCACACACCGGAGGGATGTTCGTCAGGTTCTGCTAAGGCTCCGGCAGAATCGCCTCTACGCAAAATTTGAGAAATGCCTCTTCGAGCAGACTTCCCTTCCGTTCCTGGGATATATTATCTCCGAGACTGGTCTTTGGATGGATCCCGAGAAGGTTTCTGCCGTCTTAAAGTGGCCTCGTCTGGAGGGGTTGAAGGCGATTCAGCGATTCCTGGGCTTCGCAAATTATTACCGCCTCTTCATCCCTCATTTCTCCTCCCAGACCGCTCCCATCTCCGCGCTCACCCGTAAGGGAGCAAATCCCAAGGAATGGACTTCCGAAGCGGAGGAGGCCTTCGTCTCCCTTAAACAAGCTTTCTCCTCTGCCCCTGTGCTGCACCGTCCAGATTGCAACAAGCAGTTCTTCCTGGAGGTTGATGCCTCCTCCTCCGGAGCGGTTCTCACCCAGAAATCCCCGTCCGGGAGAATGGTAACCTGCGTCTTCTTCTCCAAACTCTTCTCCTCATCCGAGCGCAACTATTCCATAGGAGATCGTGAGCTGTTTGCCAGCAAATTGGCGCTGGAGGAGTGGCGCTACCTGCTGGAGGGGGCTCTGCACCCGGTGGTCATCTACACTGACCACAAAAACCTGGCCTATTTACAAAACGCCCAAAGACTCAATCCGCGTCAAGACCGGTGGTCTCTGTTCTTTGCCCGATTCTGCTTTACTCTGCATTATCGCCCTGCGGACAAGAACATTAAAGCCGACGCTCTATCCCGCTCATTCCTGTCTTCCGACCAAGAGGAGGAGCCTCTGCGTATCATCGACCCCTCCAAAGTAAGACTGTGGCTCCGTTTGACCTGTCTCGTCTTCCACCCGGTAAGACTTTTGTAGTGGTTCCGGATCGTAAGAAGGTTCTTCTCTGGGGCCATTCATCCAAACAAGCCGGCCATGCTGGCTAGAGGAAGACCTTCCTGCTCATTGCTCAGCATTACTGGTGGCCTTCCCTACGCAAGGACGTTGCAGATTTCGTCACGGCTTGTTCCTCCTGTGCCCGTAACAAGGTTCCCAGGCATCTTCCAGCCGGCCGTCTCCTTCCTCTTCCCGTACCTTCCGCTCCCTGGCAGCACATTGCTATGGACTTTATTACGGATCTCCCTGCTTCTGCCAGTTGTACTGTCATTTGGGTGGTCTCTGACCGCTTTTCTAAAATGGCCCACTTCATCCCTCGGCCTGGTCTCCCGTCTGCATCTGTGCTGGCTAAGGACTTCATCCATCACATCTTTCGTCTCCACGGCCTACCCCTCCACATTGTGTCTGATCGCGGGGTCCAGTTCACTTCGCGCTTCTGGAGAGCTACGTGCAAGCTGCTGGACGTCTCCTTAGACTTCTCCTCTGCTTATCATCCCCAGTCCAATGGTCAAGTGGAACATATCAACCAGGTCCTTACCATCTTTCTTCGGCACTTCGTCAAACTTCACCAAAACGATTGGGTTGAGCTCCTAACATGGGCCGAGTTCTCCTATTACAACCATGAGAGCGAGTCTTCTTCCAAATCCCTGTTCTTTGTGGTCTACGGTCAACACCCCTTGATTCCTTTTCCCGTCTCCGCCTCAGTGGACAATCCTGCCGCGGAGTCTCTGGTCTGCAAATTTTCTGCTATTTAGGAGGACACTAGATCCGCACTTCTTCAGTCCTCTGAGCGGATGTAGAAACATGCTGATAAGAGACCTCTGGATCTGCCTCAATTCCGTCCGGTAGACAAGGTTTGGCTCTCCTCCAAATATGTTCATCTCAAAATACCATCGCATAAGTTGGGTCCACGGTTCATCGGTCCATTTGAGGTCCTCAACCAAATCAATCCTGTGGCTTACAAGCTAAAACTCCCGGCCACCTTACAGATTCCCAACTCCTTCCATGTATCTCTCCTCAAACCAGTTGTTCTTAATTCTTTTTCTGACGATCCAGGTACCACTCCAGCTCCGGTCTCCGCTGAGGACGTCTATGAGGTAGAGAACATTTTGGCCACCAAGAGGGTAAGAGGAAAGACTTTCTTTCTTGTGGATTGGAAGGGGTTTGGCCCAGAGGAGAGGTCTTGGGAACCGTGGGAGAACATCCATGCCCCGCTTCTTCTTAAAGAATTTCTTGCAGGCCTATAAAAGAGGGGGCGTAAAGGGGGGGTACTGTAGCATTGGCGTCTCTGCCCCCTGCCAGGTTGAGGCGCCGTCCCCCTTACTGCCGCGCTCCTGGTCCGGTGTCTCCCGGCCTCCCTGCTGCTGCTGCACGCAGCTTCCCGGGAACTGTTCTTAGGGAGCGCGCGCGCTCCCTCCCTCTTAAAGGGGCCGCGCGCGCTGTCCTAAAAAGTCCCCGGCCAATGGCCGGAGAACTTTCCCTATTTAAAGCACCTCCTACAATATGGAGGTGCCCGTGCAAGGTTGTTGCTTTGTGATTCTACTGTTGCTTCAGCCCTCAGGTCCCTCTGCAAGTCAGTCCTGTCCGCCAGTCTGTTCTTCAGTCCAGTCCGCCATTCTGACTACTATCCAACCCGAAAGTCTACAGTCCGGTCCACCAGTCTGTCTATGGGCTCTGCCTGCCTGCTTTCCTGGAAGCACCTGCCTGTTACCTGCCATGCCTGCCAGCCTGCTTACCTGGAAGCACTTACCTGGAAGCACCTGCCTGTTACCTGCTGTGCCCACCTGCCTGCTCACCTGGAAGCACCTGTCTGTTACCTGCCGTGTCCGCCAGCCTGCTTACCTGGAAGCACCTGCCTGTTACCCTTTGTGCTCGCCAGCCTGCCTACCTGGAGCACCCATCTGGCTATCAGCCTGCCGTGCTCATCCGCTGTACCGGTCAGTTCCTGCCATCTGACCCGTGGGAGTCACCTGCTCTCATACAAGGTTGGTCCCAGAGTGGCACCTGGTCCCTCCGCTCGGTCCCTCCTTGGTTCACGGAGTCGATTGAGCCGCCGTGCGACCTTGGTCAGGCCGAGTAGATACTTAGTTACGCCCCTCTGGTCCCTCCTTGCACCGCAGGACACAGAGGTTCCACCACCCGGATCCGTAACAGAAGTATAGAATGTTCTGCATTTGAATGTACATTGTACTTTTCATTACAGCCAGATGATACTGGTACATGGAGACACATCTCTATATGCCAGTGCATTTCTATGTCCATGTATTCCAGAGGGAATATAAAAAAGTGATTTTTTTTCTCCTCTAAAATTATTAAAAAACAGTGAAAAATAATTCCAGTAATGACCTTTTGAATGCCCCTTGCAAATAACAAAATAACAGACATATTTGTATGCCTGTATATAGATCAGACTTAAAAGTCTTGTTGTATCCCGTGTACTACGCTTGCGCCTCCCTGAAGCCCGATCCCCTGCCGGTTCCTGTATCTTTGTGCTGTGACTTGCTGCCGTTTGGCCCCGGGATGTCGCACACAGCAGGACGTGGGTGGTGGGATTTCGATGCTGTTGGAGACGGCACATGTTTCGCCATTGTGCACGGCTTGCTATAGCTCTTCAGGATGCATCCAGATTATTCCTGGCCAGCCGCTGTGATGACGCCACCCCCAGATGAAGGCTGATGTCGAAACAAGTGTCGGGGCTGGCACCATTCCAGCATGACAGGACAAGTATACAAGTTTCTTACTTTATGATGTCTCCTTTGTTGTGATATACAGCGCTCAGCATAAATGCGTAAGAGGGTGGAAGAATGATCAGCGCTCCCTGATGATGTAGAATATTGTGTTATGTTGCTGCATTTCTCAGCTACTGCATTGATTTATAAGTGTAATGTGGAAACTATTGCTGCTGCAGCAATATAAGGGGCTGTAAAGGCCTAGTACACCATTATGCCTGTAGTTACAGCACAGGGGGAAGCGGGGAGAGGCCCAAACCAGATCATAAGGTGCAGTCAGACGGACGTATTAGTCGGATCGAGATTGGAATGCAGTGCACGGACTGGCCGGCAGCACTCCCGACCTGAGTGTAACAGCGTGACTGCCGCGCTCAGTCCGTGCACTGTGTTCCGATCTTGCTCCGATTTATATGGCCATCTGACTGTGCCCTAAGTGGTAAAATCGGAGCTACTGGTGGTCCTGAGACCGCTGGGGGCTGGATGAGGTCGCCCTGATACAGCGGTGGAGTGCGAGGTGCCAACCACGTGTGGAAGATTTGGAGAAGGAACTCTATGTTTCGCCTCATGGAGCATCTGGAGATGTGGCTGCTGCAGCCGGTATGCAGTAAAGAGCACAGAAGGCTTCTCCTATTATATACAGTGGCTTGTGAAAGTATTCACCCCCCTGGCATGTTTTGTGTTTTGCCACCTCACAACCTGGAATTCACTGGTTTTTTTTTTGAGGGTTTGCACCAGTTCATGCGAAGAACACGCCGACAACTGTGAACATTTGGTTTTATTTTTATTCTGAAGTAAACAACAAATGGGACAAAACAACTATTCACCCTCTAAAGTCAGTACTCTGTAGAGCCTCCTTTTGCAGCAATTACAGCTGCAGTCACTTTGGATAAGTATGTGATCTTTCCACATCTTGTCACTGGGATTTTTGCCCGTTCCTCAAGGCAAATCTGCTCCAGCTCCTTCAGGTCCGATGTTTCCTCTGGTGAACAGCGATCTTCACGTCTGACCACAGATTCTCCATAGGATTAAGGTCTGGGCTGTGACTCGGCCGCTCCAGAACATTTCCACGTTTCCTCTTACACCACTCCAGTGTTGCTTTAGCAGTAGCTTTGGGTCATTGTCTTGTTAGAAGGTGAACCTTCGTCCCAGTCTCACATCACTGACACGTAAGAAAACTTGGCACTAAGAGTAGATGAAATTAAATGACTTAATATGCAATCCAACAATGAAGGCTCACAAATGTTTCAGTCTACATTAGACCTTCCTCAGTCGACTATTGTCCAATTGAAAAGATATCAGATTGCGTTTTTCCCCTGGGTCAGATAGGAACCACTGAATCCGGTGTCCACCGCTGGTTCAAATGGACGTCTGTTTGAACTAGCTGTGAACACCGGGTTGAGCGGTACCTAGCTGACCCAAGATTATCCCAGTAATTAGCACCATCCATCTTCCCCTCTGACCATTTTCCCTGTCCCTGCTGATAAAAAACATCCCCACAGCATGATGCTGCCACCACCATGTTTCACTGTTGGAATGTTTGAAGCCCAGATGATGCCAGTCAAGAGCCAAGGCCCAGCCCTTACCTCACCTGCCACGAGGGACATTCATCATCGGTCAAGCACCGAAGACCTGTGAGGAGACTCCACTCGAGAGTGGACGCCAGCTGTGGTGAATGGAAGGCGCAAGTGAACCGGGCCGTTGCTTCCAACACTGACGTACGGTACAGGGGTTGGCCTGGGCTAAGACAACAGACAGAGTAGGGGCTAGTTGACACGAAGATGGCCCAACGAGCCTTGTTAGACTTTGTCAGGAGGACTTACTGCCTAGCGGGAAGAACCAGAGGCCCCCGCTTGGTCCTGTATTAGAGGAATAGATAGTGCTGTGACTCATAATATCGGAAGTACAACCCCTATTGAAAAGTCATAAAAATATCTAACTGCTGCAACAGAGTGAACCTGAGGATTCATTGTATACCATGTACTGTATATTTCATGCCATAATTACTCTATTTTGCATGGTTTACCGTTGCTATTGTTACCGCAATTTCCCGCCACACTAGGGAAATAAACAATTTCATTGGTTACTTCAGCCTTGGCCCTGTCTGCGTGTTGCATCCGTTCACCTGCTTACAGTTACCTATATCGGCCTCCTTGGCTTCCTCACTCGTTCCGTCCACCACACGATATTGCAGGCCACTGCCACCGGCTGCTGAGGGAGCAATGCCGATAGTGTGAGGGAGACATTCGTCACCACATCACGTGTGTCACCGGTGTTCAGGGTTTCCATATCGCACTCGGCCAAACAAAACCTTACACCAAAACTTGGTATAGTCGGCAGAATGAAGACCCCTGAATGCTATCTGACATGAGAATGTGACCTCTGGTCAGTTCTGGAGGTTGCTGATGAAGCTTTAGTGTAAGGTGGGGAATGTTATCACGAGAATACTACCTGACCATCAACCAACACCATTGCCCGCCGCTTACATGCGACAGCGTCTCTCCCAGGACAGCACGATGAGTGTACTGCAACCACCGAATGGGGGGCTAGAGTTGGTCAAGGACTCGGCCATCTTATCAGCGAACATCATGGGACCAAACACAGGCCTTCACACTCTATCCTGACTTCTGGTGAGGGCCAAAAAAGGACTTGGGCTATTCTGACCGTCGGGATGACTGGCTTACTGATTTAGTGGAGGAGAGGAAACCACCGAGGATTATTCTCAAGAGTGGCTATCTGGGCCATGGAGGTTCCTGTTTTGAGGATCAGTGCTCTGTAGGCTTCAACGGGATTCAATATTCAGAGAGGGTTCAGGTTCCTTCAGGAGTTCGATACTGGGGTCAACATTTTTTGTAAGTCAGAGCATTGTGAAGAGGAGATTTTTTTTTTCCCCTTATCTCCATATCTTGTACCTGGAAGAGCTTGTGACATGTATGAAACTCTGGAACTAGAAAGACTAGTTTGCAGTGGGGGTAACCTGCCCGGCTAGAGCTGAAGATGTCGAGAATTGGGAGAGAGTACTTCAGAAAAGAACAACGAGAACGGCGCCGCCAGTTGGAGTCGGGTTCCATGCCAGGAGTGGAGAGCGACCCACTGACTGATTGAAAAAACCAAGCTTACTATCATTATTACAAACCCTCTAATGTTAGAACCCCTGAGGCGGACACCCGAAAAGTGTCCCAGAAGAGGTCACTGTCACACCAACTTTACCATCTAACATCAATATCCAGAATACCACTGCCACGGAGAACCTGGGAAGTCGAATACCGGTCATGGAACATCCCAATCAAGTAAAAATATCCTGACCAACTCTGGAGGTGGCCGAAATTGTCCCATTGGGACCAGACTCCAAAATGAAGAGTCAGAAAGGAAGTGGTTGTTGGCCATGAAAACCGCACTTATACCCACGAGGGAACCACCAGTTGTCTTCCTAATCATTGATGTGAGCCGAGCTGGGCTTCTGAGTAAAAAGCGGAGGGACTGTTCATATTTTGTCTATACCCTCGTGGCCAAGTAGGCTCGAAATAGCCAGATAAGCTGGACTTAGCTAATTTGTGGCCAAGTAGGCTCGAAATAGCCAGATAAGCTGGACTTAACTAATTTTTTTTTTCAATGTTGTTGCCCCTGTTGCACCCTTTTCTGCTGGATTAACCCCTTCACACCCCCAGCCTCTTTTCACCTTCATGACCAGGCCAATATTTTCAATTCAATTCTGACCGGCGTCACTTTATGAGGTTATAACTCTGGAGCTTCAACATAGCCCAGTGATTCTGAGACTGTTTTTGTAATATGCCGTACTTCATGTTAGTGGTAAAATTTTGGTTGATTATGATTTGCATTTATTTATGAAAATATCAAAAATTAAAAAAATTAAAAATTGAAAATTTAGCAATTTTTCAAATTTTTAATTTTGATGCCCTTAAATTAGATAATTATATCATACAAAATACACTGAATAAAAATATAAACACATTGCGTTCGTTTTTTCTCCCATTTGTCATGAGCTGAACGCAAAGATCTAAGACTTTTTCTATGGACACAAAAGGTTTTTTTCTCTCAAATATTGTTCACAAATGTGTCTAGATCTGTGTTAGTGAGATCTTCTCCTCTGCCGAGATCCATCCACCTCACAGTGCGGCATTTCAGGATGCCTGATAGACACATGATTATCGCACAGGTGCCTTAGGCTGCCACTATAAGAGGCCGCTCTACAGTGTGTTTTATCACACAACCCAATGCCACAGATGTCACACATTTTGGGGGGGTGTAGTTGGCATGCTGACTGTAGGAATGGCCACCAGAGCTGTTGCCCGTGAATTGAATGTTCATTTCTCTACCATAAGCCGTAGTATATTCAACCGGCCTCACAACCGCAGACCATGTGTAACCCGCCCAGGACCTCAACATCCAGCATCTTCACCTCCAAGATGGTCTGAGACCAGCCACCCGGACAGCTGCTGCAATTGTAGGTTTTCATAACCCAAGAAGTTCTGCACAAACTGTCAAGCTGCATGCTCATCGTCCTCATTGGGGTCTCCACCTGACTGCAGCTCGCCTTCCTCATCGGGGTCTCCACCCGACTGCAGCTCGTCGTCCTCATTGGGGTCTCTACCTGACTGCAGCTTGTTGTCCTCATCGGGTTCTCCAAACAACTGCAGCTCAACATCCTCACCGGGGTTTCCACTCGACTGCAGCTCGTCATCCTCATCATGGTCTCCACCCGACTGCAGCTCGCCTTCCTCATCGTGGTCTCCACCCGACTGCAGCTCGCCTTCCTCATCGTGGTCTCCACCCGACTGCAGTTCGCCTTCCTCATGGGGGTCTCCATCCAACTGCAGCTCGCCTTCTCATCGGGGTCTCCACCCGACTGCAGCTCGTCGTCCTCATTGGGGTCTCTACCTGACTGCAGCTCGTCGTCCTTATTGGGGTCTCTACCTGACTGCAGCTCATCGTGGTAACCGACTTGAGTGGGCAAATGCTCACATTCGATGGCATCTGGCACATTGGAGAGGTGTTCTCTTTATGAATGATTCCCAGTTTTCACTGTACGGGGCAGATGGCAGACTGTGTGTATGACATCGTGTGGGTGAGCGGTTTGCCAATGTCATTGTCGTAGTTACTTAGTCCCTTTCTGGGACTTTAACAGTTATTACTACAAGAGGAGCATCTTGGTAGATGGGGGCAGGTGTGGGAGCTGCTTCAGAAGATAAAGCCCCGGAAGTGTCATCTGTACTCGGAAGCCCTGAAAGTGTCATCTGTACATCGAGTACTTGGGGGCGTACGGTCTCCAGTGAAGGTGTGTGCCTGACAAAGGAGAAAGTAGCTGCCGTACAGTAGTGGCCTACACCCACAACACTGAGAGAGTTATGGGCATTCCTGGGCCAGTCAGGATACTATAGAAGATTTATCAAGGATTTTGCTAAGACTACAACATCACTACATGAGCTACTAAGGGTAACGGCAGGAGGTTCTAGGAGTCAGCCGATCCAGTGGGGGCCGAGACAAAAAGAGGCCTTACAGGCGCTGAAGCTCGCATTGACTAATGCCCCTATCCTGGCTTATGCTGACCTCTCTCAACCCTTAGTGTTATACATGGATGGAAGTCTCTGCGGACTAGGGGCAGTGCTGAAGGACAAGAACGGGTGATTGCCAACGCTACTACATCCCAATGGGATATGGAGAGAAATCCTGAGAACTATAGCTGATATCAACTAGAATTGTTGTCTCTGGTATGGGCCATGACCGAAAAGTTTACTGAGTATCTGTCGGGGTCTCTAGTTAATGTACAGACTGACAACAACCCACTTGGCCATTTAGAAAAAACGCAAAACTGGGAGCATTGTAACAATGATGGTTCACGAGGGTGTCCAAGTATCAGTACATGATAGCTTATCGGGTGAAGGCCAAAAACACCCATGCAGACGCACTATCCAAACTGACCCATGAACAACCAACCCAAGATGTGGATGAAGAGTTGAAGGTGATGAGACCACCGATATCAGGCGCTTTGCGATAGCTCTTGTAGTCTCACAAGGATCGGAAAAAGTACACTGACCAAATCGAGTGCTGGAACGGCCAAGAGATGAATTGGTACAGCTGCAGCAGTCAAATCCAGAATTATCAGAGCTATGGAAGTGGCTGACCCTAGGCCAGAAGCCCAGCAGGGAGGAGAGAGAAGCTTTGTCCATCAGTGCCTTTCAGATGCTGGGACAATGGTAGCGGATCTGTATGAAGAATGTCCTGTTATACGGGTGGATACAGTTGCCCTCAGAGTTCGGAATTACATGGCAAGTGGTGATCCCAGAAGGTATGGTGCAGAGTCTGGCAAAAGAGACCATGAGAGGAGTGTGCACTTCAGAACAGAGAGGACCTTCCAATTGCTGCAGGTGCTTATGTATTGGCCGCAACTACATCAGGTGGTGGAAGAAGTTCGTCAAGTGCCAGCGGTGAGAATTGGCTAAGCCATCAGAACAGAGGGCACCCACACAAGTAATGAGGACGTCTTGAGCCGCTGAATGTGTTAATGGTGAACTACTTCATGATTCGCCCATCCCATAATGGCTGCAAATATTGCCTGGTGATGACAGACCATTTGATGAAGTTTGCAGTCACCCCTACCCGAGACAAGACGGCCGAGTCAGCAGCACAAGCTACCTGCCGAGATTTCATCTGAGTGTATGGGTACCCGAAGAGGATCCACTCGGATCAAGGCTCCTGCTTCCAGGGGAAAGTCATGGAGGAACTACATCGACTCTACGGTATTGAGAAGTCTAAAACAATGCCTTACCACCCTCAGGGAAACGGGGCTTGCAAACTCTTCAACAGGACGTTGCTACAAATACCGAGGACGTTGGAAGATAATCAGAAAATGAGGTGGCCTGAGTTTGCTCCAGAGCTGGTGTGAGTGTACAATAACCAAGCTCATACTACAACCGGGTACATGCCCTACATGCTGCTGGTTGGCCATACCAGTCATGAAATTCTGGAGCTGGAGCCAGAGGAAGATATCACCAGGATGAGCACGACCACCTGGGTGTGTGGACACCGACGTCGGCTGCAGATGCTGACACGACTCGTCAAACAGAAATTGCAGGAGATGAGCCATCCAAACATGACCCTGCTGTAGGAGGCACCACTGCAACCTGGGGACGGAGTGCTGGTACGAGTCTAGAGGCAAGTTGGACAACTGGTGAGCGACAACTCCCCACCAGGTCATCAGAAAGTTACACGCTGAGAATCTGATGTATGAAGTTCAGCGAGAGGGGGAAGAGGGGACACCACAAAAAGTGCTATACTATAACATGCTTTGTCCCTGTGTGTCTGAGGTGGAGAGAGTACCCGAACCTCCGAAAGAGCAGAGGAACCTACAGAGGATGGAGTTGGGAGGCCTACAGAGGACGAAGATGAATGGTGGGTGGTACCCGCAGCACCTTGAGAGACAATACTATTCCTTCAGACTGACCAAGAGAATAGGCCAGGGGCTGAGCCTGTGAGAGAATAGTCAGAAGGCCCAAGTGCTCCCGAAAGAGTAAGTCAGGAAGGGCCTTGTAGAATTAAGTGTGCCAATGCTGGTGTATCACCCACGAGGTACGCAGATGATCAATTCATCTGGCAATGCATTGTACAAAAGGCACAGGAGTGTGCTCGAATACTAGCTACGCTGGGCCCAACCCCAAAGAGAGGATCTGAGGTCTGAATCTAATTTTCTCGCCTGAGTTGAAAGAAGAAAGGAATGTAATGGGATGAAGTAGTGAAAGGACTCGTATAAGTGTTTAAAGCTGAGTATCTATGGGCGAACACCACCACCTGATGATCAAAGTGAAAGTGAAAGGAAAAGAACTATATTAGTAAGAACCTAATTGTGGGAACCTATGTTCCCATAGGAAGGGGATTGAGAAGACTCCGGGTCAGGTGACACTTGTGCTGCAGTGACAAAATATAAAAGGCCTGACTGGGCAGAGAAGGGAGGAGTTGGCACCAGAACCTGTACCAGGCAGGTCGTGTGGCTGCAAGGTGGACTTACAGCCACCATTACCACAGAAGGGTCAGAGAGCAGTCAGATGTTGTTGGAGAAGGTCTGAGGTGTGAGGAAGATCCATGACCAGTGCCAGTAGAAGACCGTGAGCAACGCCAATAGAAGACCATAAGCAGCACCAGTAGAAGACTGTGACCAGCGCCAGTAGAAGACCATGAGCAGTGCCAATAGAACAACGTGTCCAGATCTGAACCATGGATGGTGTCATGTATCACGAGATTTTGGCCAACAACCTCCTTCCCTCAGTAAGAGCATTGAAGATGGGTCGTGGCTGGGTCTTCCAGCATGACAATGACCCGGAACACACAGCCAGGGCAACTAGGGAGTGGCTCTGTAAGAAGCATTTCAAGGTCCTGGAGTGACCTAGCCAGTCTCCAGGCCTGAACCCAATAGAAAATCTTTGGAGGAAGCGGAAACTCCATGTTACCCAGCGACAGCCCCGAATCCTGAAAGATCTGGAGAAGATCTGTACGGAGGAGGGGGCCAAAATCCCTGCTGCAGTGTCTGCAAACCGGGTCAAGATCTACAGGAAACGTCTGACCTCTGTGATTGTAACAAAGGTTTCTGCACCAAATATTAAGTTCTGTTTTTCTATTGTATCAAATACTTATTTCATGGAATAAAATGCAAATTATTATGTAAAAATCATACAATGTGATTTTCTGGATTATTTTTAGATTCTGTCTCTCACAGGTGAAGTGACCTGCGATAAAAATTACCGATCTCTCCATTCTTTGTAGGTGGGAAAACCTGCAAAATCGGCAGCGTATCAAATACTTATTTTCCCCACTGCACACACATATATATATATATATATATATGTATGTGTATATATATATGTGGCCCCTCAGGGCGGGTGTGTGGTGGCCCCTTGGGGCGGGGGTTGGGCTCTCCTGCTCCGCTGACACCTGTAACAGATCCCGGTAGAATCTCCCGGCTCCGGTGTCTCTGGGATCCTACAATCCGCCGTCATCTCTGAATTAGTTGTAATTCAATCGAGCGTGGCGGCCGTCCTCCATTGCTGCCTGATAACTGCGAGCGATGTCCTGATCTGTAAGTGAGTCTGGGAGATGTCAACGGAGAGATGATCCGGGAAGAGGAGACCAGGGCATTAAACATTCAGGACCTGGGGGGTCCAACAGCTGCAAATAGGCAAAGCCCCCCATAGACCGATGGTTAGTGATGGTGGAGCGCTCCTGGTGCACGGTCAGGTTGTCACTCAGCTTTCCAGACATATTCCTTGCTTCTGTGAGTCCCTGTTGCTTCCACCAGATTAAGTACTTCTCCTGAAATACTCTGTGCTGCTGGAATGACCTGATTCTTAAATTATGTTGAGATGATTTCCACAAATTGAGAATTGCTGTGAGCGGTGTGCTGCAGTTGGCTGATAACTGTGGACAATAGCACACACAGGTAATAATAGAGTAGAGATGCATTCTTTGCTCTGCAGCGGGGGTCCTGTATACCCGTGGAATATCCCCACATGATGGCGCCTCGTCCTCTGCTCTGAGCTAATCATTGACTGACACGCTGGAGAGTGCTGACCCAGATCCAGCGGCACCAGGAGCGGCCCCCGGGGCTCTATCTGTAGATCTGCTCGGTTCCAGGTCACTTCAGTAAAAAACATTAACAATGCAAAATGACCAAAGAAAGTCCTGGCAGAGCTGGAGCTGAGAGATGGGGTCTGGGACAATCCTCTGTGAGCTGCGGCCTTGACTCTGGGCTGATACATTGTATATTGCTGCTCCCCACACAGATGATTGTTCAGACTGAATACATTGTATATTGCTGCTCCCTACACAGATGATTGTTCAGACTGAATACATTGTATATTGCTGCTCCCCACACAGATGATTGTTCAGACTGAATACATTGTATATTGCTGCTCCCCACACAGATGATTGTTCAGACTGAATACATTGTATATTGCTGCTCCCCACACAGATGATTGTTCAGACTGAATACATTGTATATTGTTGCTCCCCACACAGATGATTGTTCAGACTGAATACATTGTATATTGCTGCTCCCCACACAGATGATTGTTCAGACTGAATACATTGTAGCGAGGTTATTTACACAAAAATCTACAACCTTTCCTTTCCCTGTTTATGATAATTAAGGGGGACGTTATAGGAGGGGGGTGATGCAGCAAATCTGCCATATCTCACCCCAGGAAATTCAGCTTACAGAGGACCGGGCACAGAGACAAGTGAGCAGATTTTGCTCTTATTTTATTCCTGTTGATCTCAGTCCACCATGCGGTTCCAGAGAGATGGACCTTTTTATTTAGGGCTCATTCTCATAGTCTTTACCAAGGGGGCGTGGCTCACAGGATTCTCTGGAGGCGTGTTTTCAGTCTGAAGTAAGTACACATAAGCGAATAATTAGACTCATTTCTAGTATAATATTCTATTCAAAAGAATAATGAGGATACCCAATATCGAATATATTAATTCTCATTCCTACCCCCTGACAAAGCAGAATGCGAAACGCGCGTTGGGGTACGAGGCAGAGTGGTTCATTACAAGATGCCACATGGTCTGTATGTTCAGCATTGATTTATGTAACTATAGGGGTGACAGCAATTCCTCCTTCTTGGGCTAACTAGAGTATCTCTGGGTGGTTTTTGTGTTTATGTATTCGCAACTAATGACCTTGGAACCCATTGAGATAATAACTGTAATATAGATTTATATTATATGAGACACACCTCATCAGTCCTCAATATTTACCTTAGAATCATGCATTGTAATTACAATTATTGTTACAAACAGCTATTGTTGTAAAGCTGTATATGTATGAAATGTATAATATATGTCAACTATGTAACTCTATTCTAAGAATGTGTGAAGTTTAATGTTGCTCAATCTTGATAATATAATCATGGTGCCAAACAATATTTTCATCTAGAACCACACTGCTGGAGTCTTTTTAATAGGTCTTTTTTTAGGGGCAAATTTTAGAAAAGGGTCTTGTCTATTGACTGTGTAATTTGGTATTTTTGATGTAATAAACTTTGTAACTTTGATAATACATGAATTGTTTTTTTGACTTATTATAATGAGGTATGAGAATTAAGTGTTTTCAGTCTGATCTGCATAATCACCCTGTGAGCATCTCCATAAAAAGGATCCTATCGAGTGCCCTAAACAAAATCACTTTCCCAGCAGCCTCTCACCCGACAGTCACTTTCCCAGCAGCCTCTCTCCCAACACAGTCACTTTCCCAGCAGCCTCTCTCTAGACAGTCACTTTCCCTGCAGCCTTTGTTCTACTACAGTCACTTTCCCTGCAGCCTCTCTCCTGACAGTCACTTTCTCTGCAGCCTCTCTCTTCTGACACAGTCACTTTCTCTGCAGCCTCTCTCCTGACACAGTCACTTTCTCTGCAGCCTCTCTCTAGACAGTCACTTTGTCTGCAGCCTCTCTCTCCTGACACAGTCACTTTCTCTGCAGCCTCTCTCCTGACACAGTCACTTTCTCTGCAGCCTCTCTCTAGACAGTCACTTTGTCTGCAGCCTCTCTCTCCTGACACAGTCACTTTCTCTGCAGCCTCTCACCCACACAGTCACTTTGTCTGCAGCCTCTCTCTAGACAGTCACTTTCTCTGCAGCCTCTCTCTAGACAGTCACTTTGTCTGCAGCCTCTCTCTCCTGACACAGTCACTTTGTCTGCAGCCTCTCTCTAGACAGTCACTTTGTCTGCAGCCTCTCTCTCCTGACAGTCACTTTGTCTGCAGCCTCTCTCTCCTGACACAGTCACTTTGTCTGCAGCCTCTCTCTAGACAGTCACTTTCCCTGCAGCCTTTGTTCTACTACAGTCAATTTCTCTGCAGCCTCTCTCTCCTGACACAGTCACTTTCTCTGCAGCCTCTCACCCACACAGTCACTTTCCCTGCAGCCTCTCTCTCCTGACACAGTCACTTTCTCTGCAGCCTCTCTCAGTCTAGACAGTCACTTTGTCTGCAGCCTCTCTCTCCTGACAGTCACTTTCTCTGCAGCCTCTCTCTAGACAGTCACTTTGTCTGCAGCCTCTCTCTAGACAGTCACTTTGTCTGCAGCCTCTCTCTCCTGACACAGTCACTTTGTCTGCAGCCTCTCTCTAGACAGTCACTTTGTCTGCAGCCTCTCTCTCCTGACAGTCACTTTGTCTGCAGCCTCTCTCCTGACACAGTCACTTTGTCTGCAGCCTCTCTCTAGACAGTCACTTTCCCTGCAGCCTTTGTTCTACTACAGTCAATTTCTCTGCAGCCTCTCTCTCCTGACACAGTCACTTTCTCTGCAGCCTCTCTCAGTCTAGACAGTCACTTTGTCTGCAGCCTCTCTCTCCTGACAGTCACTTTCTCTGCAGCCTCTCTCTAGACAGTCACTTTGTCTGCAGCCTCTCTCTCCTGACACAGTCACTTTCTCTGCAGCCTCTCTCTAGACAGTCACTTTCCCTGCAGCCTTTGTTCTACTACAGTCAATTTCTCTGCAGCCTCTCTCTCCTGACAGTCACTTTCTCTGCAGCCTCTCTCTAGACAGTCACTTTGTCTGCAGCCTCTCTCTCCTGACACAGTCACTTTGTCTGCAGCCTCTCTCTAGACAGTCACTTTGTCTGCAGCCTCTCTCTCCTGACAGTCACTTTGTCTGCAGCCTCTCTCTCCTGACACAGTCACTTTGTCTGCAGCCTCTCTCTAGACAGTCACTTTGTCTGCAGCCTCTCTCTCCTGACACAGTCCCTTTGTCTGCAGCCTCTCTCTCCTGACAGTCACTTTCTCTGCAGCCTCTCACCCACACAGTCACTTTCCCTGCAGCCTCTCTCTCCTGACACAGTCACTTTCTCTGCAGCCTCTCTCAGTCTAGACAGTCACTTTGTCTGCAGCCTCTCTCTCCTGACACAGTCACTTTCTCTGCAGCCTCTCTCTAGACAGTCACTTTGTCTGCAGCCTCTCTCTCCTGACACAGTCACTTTCTCTGCAGCCTCTCTCTAAACAGTCACTTTGTCTGCAGCCTCTCTCTCCTGACACAGTCACTTTCTCTGCAGCCTCTCACCCACACAGTCACTTTCCCTGCAGCCTCTCTCTCCCAACACAGTCACTTTCTCTGCAGCCTCTCTCTAGACAGTCACTTTGTCTGCAGCCTCTCTCTCCTGACACAGTCACTTTCTCTGCAGCCTCTCTCTCCTGACACAGTCACTTTCTCTGCAGCCTCTCTAGACAGTCACTTTGTCTGCAGCCTCTCTCCCGACACAGTCACTTTCCCTGCAGCCTCTCACCCACACAGTCACTTTCCATGCAGCCTCTCTCCTGACACAGTCACTTTCCCTGCAGCCTCTCTCCTGACACAGTCACTTTCCCTGCAGCCTCTCTTTCCTGACACAGTCACTTTCCCTGCAGCCTTTCTTTCCTGACACAGTCACTTTCTCTGCAGCCTCTCTCTCCTGACAGTCATTTTCCCTGCAGCCTGTCTACCGACACAGTCACTTTCCCTGTAGCCTCTCCTCCTCTACAGTCACTTTCCCTGTAGCCTCTCCTCCTCTACAGTCACTTTCCCTGTAGCCTCTCCTCCTCTACAGTCACTTTCCCTGTAGCCTCTCTCCCTCTACAGTCACTTTCCCTGCAGCCTCTCTCTCCTGACACAGTCATTTTCCCTGCTGCCTGTCTCCCTCTACAGTAAGTTTCCCTGCAGCCTGTCTCCCGACACAGTCACTTTCCCTGCAGCCTTTCTTCCGACAGTCACTTTCCCTGCAGCCTTTCTCCCGAAAGTCACTTTCTCTGCAGCCTCTCTCTCCTGACAGTCACTTTCCCTGCAGCCTCTCTCCCGACACAGTCACTTTCTCTGCAGCCTCTCTCCTGACAGTCACTTTCTCTGCAGCCTCTCTCCTGACTCAATCATTTTCCCAGCAGCCTCTCTCCCAACAGTCACTTTCTCTGCAACTTCTCTCCCAATACAGTCACTTTCTCTGCAGCCTCTCTCCCAACACAGTGAATTTTTCTGCAACCTCTCTCCCAACTCAGTGACTTTCTCTACAGCCTCTCTCCCAACATTGTGACTTTCTCTGTAACCTCTCTCCAAATACAGTCACTTTCTCTGCAGCCTCTCTCCCAACATTGTGACTTTCTCTGTAACCTCTCTCCAAATACAGTCACTTTCTCTGCAGCCTCTCTCCCAACACAGTGACTTTCTCTGCAGCCTCTCTCCCAACATAGTGACTTTCTCTGCAGCCTCTCTCCCAACACAGTGACTTTCTCTGCAGCCTCTCTCCCAACACAGTGGCTTTCTCTGCAGCCTCTCTCCCAACACAGTGACTTTCTCTGCAACCTGTCTCCCAACAGTGACTTTCTTTGCAACCTCTCTCCCAGCACAGTGACTTTCTCTGCAACCTCTCTCCCAACACAGTGACTTTCTCTGCAACCTCTCTCCCAACACAGTGACTTTCTCTGCAACCTCTCTCCCAACACAGTGACTTTCTCTGCAGCCTCTCTCCCAACACAGTGACTTTCTTTGCAACCTCTCTCCCAGCACAGTGACTTTCTCTGCAACCTCTCTCCCAACACAGTGACTTTCTCTGCAGCCTCTCTCCCAACACAGTGACTTTCTTTGCAACCTCTCTCCCAGCACAGTGACTTTCTCTGCAACCTCTCTCCCAACACAGTGGCTTTCTCTACAGCCTCTCTCCCAACAGTGACTTTCTCTGCAACCTCTCTCCCAACACAGTGACTTTCTCTGCAACCTCTCTCCCAACACAGTGACTTTCTCTGCAGCCTCTCTCCCAACACAGTGACTTTCTCTGCAGCCTCTCTCCCAACACAGTGACTTTCTCTGCAGCCTCTCTCCCAACACAGTGACTTTCTCTGCAGCCTCTCTCCCAACACAGTGGCTTTCTCTACAGCCTCTCTCCCAACACAGTGACTTTCTCTGCAACCTCTCTCCCAACACAGTGACTTTCTCTGCAACCTCTCTCCCAACACAGTGACTTTCTCTGCAACCTCTCTCCCAACAGTCACTTTCTCTGCAACTTCTCTCCCAATACAGTGACTTTCTCTGCAACCTCTCTCCAAATACAGTGACTTTCTCGGCAGCCTCTCTCCCAACACAGTGACTTTCTCTACAGCCTCTCTCCCAACACAGTGACTTTCTCTGCAACCTCTCTCCCAACACAGTGACTTTCTCTGCAACCTCTCTCCCAACACAATGACTTTCTCTGCAATCTCTCTCCCAACACAGTGACTTTCTCTGCAACCTCTCTCCCAACACAGTGACTTTCTCTGCAGCCTCTCTCCCAACACAGTGACTTTCTCTACAGCCTCTCTCCCAACACAGTCACTTTCTCTGCAACCTCTCTCCCAACACAGTGACTTTCTCTGCAACCTCTCTCCAAATACAGTGACTTTCTCTGCAACCTCTCTCCAAACACGGTGACTTTCTCGGCAGCCTCTCTCCCAACACAGTGACTTTCTCTGCAACCTCTCTCCCAACATTGTGACTTTCTCTGCAACCTCTCTCCCAACACAGTGACTTTCTCTGCAGCCTCTCTCCCAACACAGTGACTTTCTCTGCAGCCTCTCTCCCAACACAGTGACTTTCTCTGCAACCTCTCTCCCAACACAGTGACTTTCTCTGCAACCTCTCTCCCAACACAGTGGCTTTCTCTACAGCCTCTCTCCCAACACAGTGGCTTTCTCTACAGCCTCTCTCCCAACACAGTGACTTTCTCTGCAGCCTCTCTCCCAACACAGTGACTTTCTCTGCAGCCTCTCTCCCAACACAGTGACTTTCTCTGCAGCCTCTCTCCCAACACAGTGACTTTCTCTGCAACCTCTCTCCCAACACAGTGACTTTCTCTGCAACCTCTCTCCCAACACAGTGACTTTCTCTGCAGCCTCTCTCCCAACACAGTGACTTTCTCTGCAACCTCTCTCCCAACACAGTGACTTTCTCTGCAGCCTCTCTCCCAACACAGTGACTTTCTCTGCAACCTCTCTCCCAACACAGTGACTTTCTCTGCAACCTCTCTCCCAACACAGTGGCTTTCTCTACAACCTCTCTCCCAACAGTCACTTTCTCTGCAACTTCTCTCCCAATACAGTGACTTTCTCTGCAGCCTCTCTCCCAACACAGTGACTTTCTCTGCAGCCTCTCTCCCAACACAGTGACTTTCTCTGCAGCCTCTCTCCCGACAGTCACTTTCTCTGCAACTTCTCTCCCAACACAGTGGCTTTCTCTACAGCCTCTCTCCCAACACAGTGGCTTTCTCTACAGCCTCTCTCCCAGCACAGTGGCTTTCTCTACAGCCTCTCTCCCAACACAGTGACTTTCTCTGCAGCCTCTCTCCCAACACAGTGACTTTCTCTGCAGCCTCTCTCCCAACACAGTGACTTTCTCTGCAGCCTCTCTCCCAACACAGTGACTTTCTCTGCAGCCTCTCTCCCAACAAAGTGACTTTCTCTGCAACCTCTCTCCCAACACAGTGACTTTCTCTGCAACCTCTCTCCCAACACAGTGACTTTCTCTGCAGCCTCTCTCCCAACACAGTGACTTTCTCTACAACCTCTCTCCCAACACAGTGGCTTTCTCTGCAACCTCTCTCCCAACACAGTGACTTTCTCTGCAACCTCTCTCCCAACACAGTGACTTTCTCTGCAGCCTCTCTCCCGACAGTCACTTTCTCTGCAACTTCTCTCTCAATACAGTCACTTTCTCTGCAGCCTCTCTCCCAACACAGTGACTTTCTCTGCAGCCTCTCTCCCAACACAGTGACTTTCTCTGCAGCCTCTCTCCTGACAGTGACTTTCTCTGCAACTTCTCTCCCAACACAGTGACTTTCTCTGCAGCCTCTCTCCCAACACAGTGACTTTCTCTGCAGCCTCTCTCCCAACACAGTGACTTTCTCTGCAACCTCTCTCCCAACAGTCACTTTCTCTGCAGCCTCTCTCCCGACACAGTCACTTTCTCTGCAGCATCTCTCTCCTGACAGTCATTTTCCCTGCCGCCTCTCACCCGACACAGTCATAGTAACTTTCCCTGCAGCTTCTCTCCCTTTACAGTCATTTTCCCTGCAGTCTCTCTCCCTCTACAGTAACTTTCTCTGCAGCCTCTCTCCCGACAGTCACTTTCCCTGCAGCTTCTCTCCCCCGACAGTCACTTTCCCTTGAGCATCTTTCTACAATCACTTCCCTTGCAGCCTCTCTCCCTCTGCAATCACTTCCCCTGCAGCCTCTCTTTCTGCAGCCTCTCTCCCTCTGCAATCACTTCTCCTGCAGCCTCTCTTTCTGCAGCTTCTCTCGCTCTGCAATCACTTCCCCTGCAGCCTCTCTTTCTGCAGCCTCTCTCCTTCTTTAGTCACTTCCCCTGCAGCCTCTCTTTCTGCAGCCTTTCTCCCTCTGCAATCACTTCCCTTGCAGCCTCTCTTTCTGCAGCTTCTCTCCCTTTGCAATCACTTTCCTTGCAGCCTCTCTTTCTGCAGCCTCTCTCCCTCTGCAATCACTTCCCTTGCAGACTCTCTTTCTGCAGCTTCTCTCCCTCTGCAATCACTTCCCTTGCAGCCTCTCTTTCTGCAGCTTCTCTCCCTCTACAATCATTTCCCCTGCAGCCTCTCTCCCTCTGCAATCACTTCCCTTGCAGCCTCTCTTTCTGCAGCCTCTCCCCCTCTGCAATCACTTCTCCTGCAGCCTCTCTTTCTGCAGCTTCTCTCCCTCTGCAATCACTTCCCCTGCAGCCTCTCTTTCTGCAGCCTTTCTCCCTCTGCAATCACTTCCCTTGCAGCCTCTCTTTCTGCAGCTTCTCTCCCTTTGCAATCACTTCCCTTGCAGCCTCTCTTTCTGCAGCCTCTCTCCCTCTGCAATCACTTCCCTTGCAGCCTCTCTTTCTGCAGCCTCTCTCCCTCTGCAATCACTTCCCTTGCAGCCTCTCTTTCTGCAGCCTCTCTCCCTCTGCAATCACTTCCCTTGCAGCCTCTCTTTCTGCAGCTTCTCTCCCTCTGCAATCACTTATCCTGCAGCCTCTATTTCTGCAGCTTCTCTCCCTCTGCAATCACTTCCCTTGCAGCCTCTCTTTCTGCAGCCTCTCTCCCTCTGCAATCACTTCTCCTGCAGCCTCTCTTTCTGCAGCTTCTCTCCCTCTGCAATCACTTCTCCTGCAGCCTCTCTTTCTGCAGCTTTTCTCCCTTTGCAATCACTTTCCTTGCAGCCTCTCTTTCTGCAGCCTCTCTCCCTCTGCAATCACTTCCCTTGCAGCCTCTCTTTCTGCAGCTTCTCTCCCTCTGCAATCACTTCCCCTGCAGCCTCTCTCCCTCTGCAATCACTTCCCCTGCAGCCTCTCTTTCTGCAGCCTCTCTCCCTCTGCAATCACTTCCCCTGCAGCCTCTCTTTCTGCAGCCTCTCTCCCTCTGCAATCACTTCCCTTGCAGCCTCTCTTTCTGCAGCTTCTCTCCCTCTGCAATCACTTCCCTTGCAGCTTCTCTTTCTGCAGCTTCTCTCCCTCTACAATCACTTCCCCTGCAGCCTCTCTCCCTCTGCAATCACTTCCCCTGCAGCCTCTCTTTCTGCAGCCTCTCTCCCTCTGCAATCACTTCCCTTGCAGCCTCTCTTTCTGCAGCCTCTCTCCCTCTGCAATCACTTCTCCTGCAGCCTCTCTTTCTGCAGCTTCTCTCCCTCTGCAATCACTTCCCCTGCAGCCTCTTTCAGCAGCCTCTCTCCTTCTTTAGTCACTTCCCCTGCAGCCTCTCTTTCTGCAGCCTCTCTCCCTCTGCAATCACTTCCCTTGCAGCCTCTCTTTCTGCAGCTTCTCTCCCTTTGCAATCACTTTCCTTGCAGCCTCTCTTTCTGCAGCCTCTCTCCCTCTGCAATCACTTCCCTTGCAGCCTCTCTTTCTGCAGCCTCTCTCCCTCTGCAATCACTTCCCTTGCAGCCTCTCTTTCTGCAGCTTCTCTCCCTCTGCAATCACTTCTCCTGCAGCCTCTCTTTCTGCAGCTTCTCTCCCTCTGCAATCACTTCCCTTGCAGCCTCTCTTTCTGCAGCTTCTCTCCCTCTGCAATCACTTCTCCTGCAGCCTCTATTTCTGCAGCTTCTCTCCCTCTGCAATCACTTCCCCTGCAGCCTCTCTTTCTGCAGCCTCTCTCCTTCTTTAGTCACTTCCCCTGCAGCCTCTCTTTCTGCAGCCTCTCTCCCTCTGCAATCACTTCCCTTGCAGCCTCTCTTTCTGCAGCTTCTCTCCCTCTGCAATCACTTCCCTTGCAGCTTCTCTTTCTGCAGCCTCTCTCCCTCTGCAATCACTTCCCCTGCAGCCTCTCTTTCTGCAGCCTCTCTCCTTCTTTAGTCACTTCCCCTGCAGCCTCTCTTTCTGCAGCCTCTCTCCCTCTGCAATCACTTCCCCTGCAGCCTCTCTTTCTGCAGCCTCTCTCCTTCTTTAGTCACTTCCCCTGCAGCCTCTCTTTCTGCAGCCTCTCTCCTTCTTTAGTCACTTCCCCTGCAGCCTCTCTTTCTGCAGCCTCTCTCCTTCTTTAGTCACTTCCCCTGCAGCCTCTCTTTCTGCAGCCTCTCTCCCTCTGCAATCACTTCCCCTGCAGCCTCTCTTTCTGCAGCCTCTCTCCTTCTTTAGTCACTTCCCCTGCAGCCTCTCTTTCTGCAGCCTCTCTCCCTCTGCAATCACTTCCCCTGCAGCCTCTCTTTCTGCAGCCTCTCTCCTTCTTTAGTCACTTCCCCTGCAGCCTCTCTTTCTGCAGCCTCTCTCCTTCTTTAGTCACTTCCCCTGCAGCCTCTCTTTCTGCAGCCTTTCTCCTTCTTTAGTCACTTCCCCTGCAGCCTCTCTTTCTGCAGCCTCTCTCCTTCTTTAGTCACTTCCCCTGCAGCCTCTCTTTCTGCAGCCTCTCTTTCTGCAGCCTCTCTTTCTGCAGCCTCTCTCCCTCTGCAATCACTTCCCCTGCAGCCTCTCTTTCTGCAGCCTCTCTCCTTTAGTCACTTCCCCTGCAGCCTCTCTTTCTGCAGCCTTTCTCCCTCTGCAATCACTTCCCTTGCAGCCTCTCTTTCTGCAGCTTCTCTCCCTTTGCAATCACTTTCCTTGCAGCCTCTCTTTCTGCAGCCTCTCTCCCTCTGCAATCACTTCCCCTGCAGCCTCTCTTTCTGCAGCCTCTCTCCTTTAGTCACTTCCCCTGCAGCCTCTCTTTCTGCAGCCTCTCTCCCTCTGCAATCACTTCTCCTGCAGCCTCTCTTTCTGCAGCTTCTCTCCCTCTGCAATCACTTCCCCTGCAGCCTCTCTTTCAGCAGCCTCTCTCCTTCTTTAGTCACTTCCCCTGCAGCCTCTCTTTCTGCAGCCTTTCTCCCTCTGCAATCCCTTCCCTTGCAGCCTCTCTTTCTGCAGCCTCTCTCCCTTTGCAATCACTTTCCTTGCAGCCTCTCTTTCTGCAGCCTCTCTCCCTCTGCAATCCCTTCCCTTGCAGCCTCTCTTTCTGCAGCCTCTCTCCCTTTGCAATCACTTTCCTTGCAGCCTCTCTTTCTGCAGCCTCTCTCCCTCTGCAATCACTTTCCTTGCAGCCTCTCTTTCTGCAGCCTTTTTTTCTGCAGCCTCTCTCCTTCTTTAGTCACTTCCGTGAATCGCGATATTGCTCCATTGAAGTGGATAAAATGGGTGTGTTTATGAAAATTCCACCCAAAAGTGAATGTTTAAAGGTTTTCCTTGGTATTTTAGGGGGTGATCCTGATGATAAATGTCTCAAGTCTGACCATTGAAATACTGGTGAGTTTATGGCGACTGACCCATGTGACACCAGAACTTTCAGTGACCCGGTCGGATCTTCACGAGAGGGCGAAGAGTCATTGGCGTCACTGGATATGAAACGGCCATAGATGTATCACTAGGCCCTCGATCTGCGCAGAGTTCTGACTAGTGGACCCCATGATGTCCCGACGAGGCTTTACACAAAACCAGTCTGCCCCTTTTAAGCAGCAGCTATTCTTTACTGCAGGTTTATACAATGGGAAGCTGTTATATGTGGCGCCGCCCCTTTAATTGATGTTGCAGATACGTTTCGGACCTTCTCTGATCTCTTTTCTTCTATCTGTCGGATCATTATCTTTTCTTTTCTTAATTAATTTCCTTTTAATTGGATTTTACGCTTATAACATTGATGATAATCAGCGAGGATCATGGGAGCGTGGAGTCTCCTAAACTGATCCGATACTACAAGATATAAGTCGGGCGTCTTGTCTGCACACAATATCCCATGGCCCCTGCACATGTATGAAGCGTCTGGCCGCCATGCTGAATGTGTTAAGATCTCTTCTTGCTGTCAGCGATTGGGAACTTTCTCACATATGGTTTGTTACATTGTATCGGTGCAGACACTTTGGGGACTCCATATTGATACATTCCCTTTATCTGGGGGTTCTGGGGATGATGAGTTCTTAGTCTCAGAATGTAAATATTGACTGTTCTCATTCAGTAACAGCAAGCTGAGATCCAACCCAGATCCAGCCCAGATCCACCGCTGCATCCCGAGAGTAATCCGTTCACACTGCGGCAAATCGCCAGGAAACTTTCCGCGCAGCAGTTTGTCATAGAGCTGAGTGCACTAACTCTATTCTTACAATGTTATAGTGTCAGTCGTGTCCTCAGGTTATTCTCACTCTGTCCTCACAATGTTATAGTGTCAGTCGTGTCCTCAGGTTATTCTCACTCTGTCCTCACAATGTTATAGTGTCAGTCTTGTCCTCAGGTTATTCTCACTCTGTCCTCACAATGTTATAGTGTCAGTCGTGTCCTCAGCTTATTCTCACTCTGTCCTCACAGTGTTATAGTGTCAGTCGTATCCTCAGGTTATTCTCACTCTGTCCTCACAATGTTATTCTGTCAGTCATGTCCTCAGGTTATTCTCACTCTGTCTTCACAATGTTATAGTGTCAGTCGTATCCTCAGGTTATTCTCACTCTGTCCTCACAATGTTATAGTGTCAGTCATGTCCTCGGGTTATTCTCATTCTGTGCTCACAATGTTATAGTGTCAGTTGTGTCCTCAGGTTATTCTCACTCTATTCTTACAATGTTATAGTGTCAGTCGTGTCCTCAGGTTATTCTCACTCTATTCTTACAATGTTATAGTGTCAGTCGTGTCCTCAGGTTATTCTCACTTTATTCTTACAATGTTATAGTGTCAGTCGTGTCCTCAGGTTATTCTCACTCTATTCTTACAATGTTATAGTGTCAGTCGTGTCCTCAGGTTATTCTCACTCTATTCTTACAATGTTATAGTGTCAGTCGTGTCCTCAGGTTATTCTCACTCTATTCTTACAATGTTATAGTGTCAGTCGTGTCCTCAGGTTATTCTCACTCTGTCCTCTCAGTGTTATAGTGTCAGTCGCGTCCTCAGGTTATTCTCACTTTGTCCTCTCAGTGTTATAGTGTCAGTCGTGTCCTCAGGTTATTCTCACTCTGTCCTCTCAGTGTTATAGTGTCAGTCGTGTCCTCAGGTTATTCTCACTCTGTCCTCACAGTGTTATAGTGTCAGTCATGTCCTCAGGTTATTCTCACTCTGTCCTCTCATTGTTTTAGTGTCAGTCGTGTCCTCAGGTTATTCTCACTCTGTCCTCTCAGTGTTTTAGTGTCAGCCGTGTCCTCAGGTTATTCTCACTCTGTCCTCACAGTGTTATAGTGTCAGTCGTGTCCTCAGGTTATTCTCACTCTGTCCTCTCAGTGTTATAGTGCCAGTCGTGTCCTCAAGTTATTCTCACTCTATTCTTACAATGTTATAGTGTCAGTCGTGTCCTCAGGTTATTCTCACTCTGTCCTCTCAGTGTTATAGTGTCAGCCGTGTCCTCAGGTTATTCTCACTCTGTCCTCACAGTGTTATAGTGTCAGTCGTGTCCTCAGGTTATTCTCACTCTGTCCTCTCAGTGTTATAGTGCCAGTCGTGTCCTCAGGTTATTCTCACTCTGTCCTCTCAGTGTTATTGTGTCAGTGGTATCCTCAGGTTATTCTCACTCTGTCCTCTCAGTGTTATAGTGTCAGTCGTGTCCTCAGGTTATTCTCACTCTGTCCTCACAATGTTATAGTGTCAGTTGTGTCCTCAGGTTATTCTCACTCTGTCCTCACAATGTTATAGTGTCAGTCGTGTCCTCAGGTTATTCTCACTCTGTCCTCACAGTGTTATAGTGTCAGTCGTATCCTCAGGTTATTCTCACTCTGTCCTCACAATGTTATTCTGTCAGTCGTGTCCTCAGGTTATTCTCACTCTGTCTTCACAATGTTATAGTGTCAGTCGTATCCTCAGGTTATTCTCACTCTGTCCTCACAATGTTATTGTGTCAGTCGTGTCCTCAGGTTATTCTCACTCTGTCCTCACAATGTTATAGTGTCAGTCGTGTCCTCAGGTTATTCTCACTCTGTCCTCACAGTGTTATAGTGTCACTCGTGTCCTCAGGTTATTTTCACTCTGTCCTCACAATGTTATAGTGTCAGTCATGTCCTCGGGTTATTCTCATTCTGTGCTCACAATGTTATAGTGTCAGTCGTGTCCTCAGGTTATTCTCACTCTATTCTTACAATGTTATAGTGTCAGTCGTGTCCTCAGGTTATTCTCACTCTATTCTTACAATGTTATAGTGTCAGTCGTGTCCTCAGGTTATTCTCACTTTATTCTTACAATGTTATAGTGTCAGTCGTGTCCTCAGGTTATTCTCACTCTATTCTTACAATGTTATAGTGTCAGTCGTGTCCTCAGGTTATTCTCACTCTATTCTTACAATGTTATAGTGTCAGTCGTGTCCTCAGGTTATTCTCACTCTATTCTTACAATGTTATAGTGTCAGTCGTGTCCTCAGGTTATTCTCACTCTATTCTTACAATGTTATAGTGTCAGTCGTGTCCTCAGGTTATTCTCACTCTATTCTTACAATGTTATAGTGTCAGTCGTGTCCTCAGGTTATTCTCACTCTATTCTTACAATGTTACAGTGTCAGTCGTGTCCTCAGGTTATTCTCACTCTGTCCTCTCAGTGTTATAGTGTCAGTCGCGTCCTCAGGTTATTCTCACTTTGTCCTCTCAGTGTTATAGTGTCAGTCGTGTCCTCAGGTTATTCTCACTCTGTCCTCTCAGTGTTATAGTGTCAGTCGTGTCCTCAGGTTATTCTCACTCTGTCCTCTCAGTGTTATAGTGTCAGTCGTGTCCTCAGGTTATTCTCACTTTATTCTTACAATGTTATAGTGTCAGTCGTGTCCTCAGGTTATTCTCACTCTATTCTTACAATGTTATAGTGTCAGTCGTGTCCTCAGGTTATTCTCACTCTATTCTTACAATGTTATAGTGTCAGTCGTGTCCTCAGGTTATTCTCACTCTGTCCTCACAGTGTTATAGTGTCAGTCGTGTCCTCAGGTTATTCTCACTTTATTCTTACAATGTTATAGTGTCAGTCGTGTCCTCAGGTTATTCTCACTCTATTCTTACAATGTTATAGTGTCAGTCGTGTCCTCAGGTTATTCTCACTCTATTCTTACAATGTTATAGTGTCAGTCGTGTCCTCAGGTTATTCTCACTCTATTCTTACAATGTTATAGTGTCAGTCGTGTCCTCAGGTTATTCTCACTCTATTCTTACAATGTTATAGTGTCAGTCGTGTCCTCAGGTTATTCTCACTCTATTCTTACAATGTTATAGTGTCAGTCGTGTCCTCAGGTTATTCTCACTCTATTCTTACAATGTTATAGTGTCAGTCGTGTCCTCAGGTTATTCTCACTCTGTCCTCTCAGTGTTATAGTGTCAGTCGTGTCCTCAGGTTATTCTCACTCTGTCCTCTCAGTGTTATAGTGTCAGTCGTGTCCTCAGGTTATTCTCACTCTGTCCTCACAGTGTTATATTGTCAGTCGTGTCCTCAGGTTATTCTCACTCTGTCCTCTCAGTGTTATAGTGCCAGTCGTGTCCTCAGGTTATTCTCACTCTGTCCTCACAGTGTTATAGTGTCAGTCGTGTCCTCAGGTTATTCTCACTCTGTCCTCACAATGTTATCTTGTAAGTCGTATCCTCAGGTTATTCTCACTCTGTCCTCACAGTGTTATAGTGTCAGTCATGTCCTCAGGTTATTCTCACTCTGTCCTCTCATTGTTTTAGTGTCAGTTGTGTCCTCAGGTTATTCTCACTCTGTCCTCTCAGTGTTTTAGTGTCAGCCGTGTCCTCAGGTTATTCTCACTCTGTCCTCACAGTGTTATAGTGTCAGTCGTGTCCTCAGGTTATTCTCACTCTGTCCTCTCAGTGTTATAGTGCCAGTCGTGTCCTCAGGTTATTCTCACTCTGTCCTCTCAGTGTTATAGTGTCAGTCGTGTCCTCAGGTTATTCTCACTCTGTCCTCTCAGTGTTATTGTGTCAGTCGTGTCCTCAGGTTATTCTCACTCTGTCCTCTCAGTGTTATTGTGTCAGTGGTATCCTCAGGTTATTCTCACTCTGTCCTCTCAGTGTTATAGTGTCAGTCGTGTCCTCAGGTTATTTTCACTCTGTCCTCACAATGTTATAGTGTCAGTCATGTCCTCGGGTTATTCTCATTCTGTGCTCACAATGTTATAGTGTCAGTCGTGTCCTCAGGTTATTCTCACTCTATTCTTACAATGTTATAGTGTCAGTCGTGTCCTCAGGTTATTCTCACTCTATTCTTACAATGTTATTCTGTCAGTCGTGTCCTCAGGTTATTCTCACTCTGTCTTCACAATGTTATAGTGTCAGTCGTATCCTCAGGTTTTTCTCACTCTGTCCTCACAATGTTATAGTGTCAGTCGTGTCCTCAGGTTATTCTCACTCTGTCCTCACAGTGTTATAGTGTCAGTCGTATCCTCAGGTTATTCTCACTCTGTCCTCACAATGTTATTCTGTCAGTCGTGTCCTCAGGTTATTCTCACTCTGTCTTCACCAATTTATAGTGTCAGTCGTATCCTCAGGTTTTTCTCACTCTGTCCTCACAATGTTATTGTGTCAGTCGTGTCCTCAGGTTATTCTCACTCTGTCCTCACAGTGTTATAGTGTCAGTCGTGTCGTCAGGTTATTTTCACTCTGTCCTCACAATGTTATAGTGTCAGTCATGTCCTCGGGTTATTCTCATTCTGTGCTCACAATGTTATAGTGTCAGTTGTGTCCTCAGGTTATTCTCACTCTATTCTTACAATGTTATAGTGTCAGTCGTGTCCTCAGGTTATTCTCACTCTATTCTTACAATGTTATAGTGTCAGTCATGTCCTCAGGTTATTCTCACTTTATTCTTACAATGTTATAGTGTCAGTCGTGTCCTCAGGTTATTCTCACTCTATTCATACAATGTTATAGTGTCAGTCGTGTCCTCAGGTTATTCTCACTCTATTCTTACAATGTTATAGTGTCAGTCGTGTCCTCAGGTTATTCTCACTCTATTCGTACAATGTTATAGTGTCAGTCGTGTCCTCAGGTTATTCTCACTCTGTCCTCTCAGTGTTATAGTGTCAGTCGCGTCCTCAGGTTATTCTCACTTTGTCCTCTCAGTGTTATAGTGTCAGTCGTGTCCTCAGGTTATTCTCACTCTGTCCTCTCAGTGTTATTGTGTCAGTCGTGTCCTCAGGTTATTCTCACTCTGTCCTCTCAGTGTTATAGTGTCAGTCGTGTCCTCAGGTTATTCTCACTCTGTCCTCTCAGTGTTATAGTGTCAGTCGTGTCCTCAGGTTATTCTCACTCTGTCCTCACAGTGTTATAGTGTCAGTCGTGTCCTCAGGTTATTCTCACTCTGTCCTCACAGTGTTATAGTGTCAGTCGTGTCCTCAGGTTATTCTCACTCTGTCCTCTCAGTGTTATAGTGTCAGTCGTGTCCTCAGGTTATTCTCACTCTGTCCTCACAATATTATAGTGTCAGTCGTGTCCTCAGGTTATTCTCACTCTGTCCTCACAGTGTTATAGTGTCAGTCGTGTCCTCAGGTTATTCTCTCTCTGTCCTCACAATGTTATCTTGTCAGTGGTATCCTCAGGTTATTCTCACTCTGTCCTCACAGTGTTATAGTGTCAGTCATGTCCTCAGGTTATTCTCACTCTGTCCTCTGATTGTTTTAGAGTCAGTCGTGTCCTCAGGTTATTCTCACTCTGTCCTCTCAGTGTTTTAGTGTCAGCCGTGTCCTCAGGTTATTGTCACTCTGTTCTCACAGTGTTATAGTGTCAGTCGTGTCCTCAAGTTATTCTCACTCTGTCCTCTCAGTGTTATAGTGTCAGTCGTGTCCTCAGGTTATTCTCACTCTGTCCTCACAGTGTTATTGTGTCAGTCGTGTCCTCAGGTTATTCTCACTCTGTCCTCTCAGTGTTATTGTGTCAGTCGTGTCCTCAGGTTATTCTTACTCTGTCCTCACAGTGTTATAGTTTCAGTCGTGTCCTCAGGTTATTCTCACTCTGTCCTCTCAGTGTTATTGTGTCAGTCGTGTCCTCAGGTTATTCTCACTCTGTCCTCTCAGTGTTATTGTGTCAGTCGTGTCCTCAGGTTATTCTCACTCTGTCCTCACAGTGTTATAGTGTCAGTCGTGTCCTCAGGTTATTCTCACTCTGTCCTCTCAGTGTTATTGTGTCAGTCGTGTCCTCAGGTTATTCTCACTCTGTCCTCTCAGTGTTATTGTGTCAGTCGTGTCCTCAGGTTATTCTCACTCTGTCCTCACAGTGTTATAGTGTCAGTCATGTGCTCAGGTTATTCTCACTCTGTCCTCACAGTGTTATAGTGTCAGTCGTATCCTCAGGTTATTCTCACTCTGTCCTCACAATGTTATAGTGTCAGTCATGTCCTCAGGTTATTCTCACTCTGTCCTCACAATGTTATAGTGTCAGTCGTGTCCTCAGGTTATTCTCACTCTGTCCTCACAATGTTATAGTGTCAGTTGTGTCCTCAGGTTATTCTCACTCTGTCCTCTCAGTGTTATTGTGTCAGTCGTGTCCTCAGGTTATTCTCACTCTGTCCTCACAGTGTTTTAGTGTCAGTCGTGTCGTCAGGTTATTTTCACTCTGTCCTCACAATGTTATAGTGTCAGTCATGTCCTCGGGTTATTCTCATTCTGTGCTCACAATGTTATAGTGTCAGTTGTGTCCTCAGGTTATTCTCACTCTATTCTTACAATGTTATAGTGTCAGTCGTGTCCTCAGGTTATTCTCACTCTATTCTTACAATGTTATAGTGTCAGTCATGTCCTCAGGTTATTCTCACTTTATTCTTACAATGTTATAGTGTCAGTCGTGTCCTCAGGTTATTCTCACTCTATTCATACAATGTTATAGTGTCAGTCGTGTCCTCAGGTTATTCTCACTCTATTCTTACAATGTTATAGTGTCAGTCGTGTCCTCAGGTTATTCTCACTCTATTCGTACAATGTTATAGTGTCAGTCGTGTCCTCAGGTTATTCTCACTCTGTCCTCTCAGTGTTATAGTGTCAGTCGCGTCCTCAGGTTATTCTCACTTTGTCCTCTCAGTGTTATAGTGTCAGTCGTGTCCTCAGGTTATTCTCACTCTGTCCTCTCAGTGTTATAGTGTCAGTCGTGTCCTCAGGTTATTCTCACTCTGTCCTCTCAGTGTTATAGTGTCAGTCGTGTCCTCAGGTTATTCTCACTCTGTCCTCTCAGTGTTATAGTGTCAGTCGTGTCCTCAGGTTATTCTCACTCTGTCCTCACAGTGTTATAGTGTCAGTCGTGTCCTCAGGTTATTCTCACTCTGTCCTCTCAGTGTTATAGTGTCAGTCGTGTCCTCAGGTTATTCTCACTCTGTCCTCACAATATTATAGTGTCAGTCGTGTCCTCAGGTTATTCTCACTCTGTCCTCACAGTGTTATAGTGCCAGTCGTGTCCTCAGGTTATTCTCACTCTGTCCTCACAGTGTTATAGTGTCAGTCGTGTCCTCAGGTTATTCTCTCTCTGTCCTCACAATGTTATCTTGTCAGTGGTATCCTCAGGTTATTCTCACTCTGTCATCACAGTGTTATAGTGTCAGTCATGTCCTCAGGTTATTCTCACTCTGTCCTCTGATTGTTTTAGAGTCAGTCGTGTCCTCAGGTTATTCTCACTCTGTCCTCTCAGTGTTTTAGTGTCAGCCGTGTCCTCAGGTTATTGTCACTCTGTTCTCACAGTGTTATAGTGTCAGTCGTGTCCTCAAGTTATTCTCACTCTGTCCTCTCAGTGTTATAGTGTCAGTCGTGTCCTCAGGTTATTCTCACTCTGTCCTCACAGTGTTATTGTGTCAGTCGTGTCCTCAGGTTATTCTCACTCTGTCCTCTCAGTGTTATTGTGTCAGTCGTGTCCTCAGGTTATTCTTACTCTGTCCTCACAGTGTTATAGTGTCAGTCGTGTCCTCAGGTTATTCTCACTCTGTCCTCTCAGTGTTATTGTGTCAGTCGTGTCCTCAGGTTATTCTCACTCTGTCCTCTCAGTGTTATTGTGTCAGTCGTGTCCTCAGGTTATTCTCACTCTGTCCTCACAGTGTTATAGTGTCAGTCGTGTCCTCAGGTTATTCTCACTCTGTCCTCTCAGTGTTATTGTGTCAGTCGTGTCCTCAGGTTATTCTCACTCTGTCCTCTCAGTGTTATTGTGTCAGTCGTGTCCTCAGGTTATTCTCACTCTGTCCTCACAGTGTTATAGTGTCAGTCATGTGCTCAGGTTATTCTCACTCTGTCCTCACAGTGTTATAGTGTCAGTCGTATCCTCAGGTTATTCTCACTCTGTCCTCACAGTGTTATAGTGTCAGTCATGTGCTCAGGTTATTCTCACTCTGTCCTCTCAGTGTTATCTTGTCAGTCGTATCCTCAGGTTATTCTCACTCTGTCCTCACAATGTTATAGTGTCAGTCGTGTCCTCAGGTTATTCTCACTCTGTCCTCACAATGTTATAGTGTCAGTCGTGTCCTCAGGTTATTCTCACTCTGTCCTCACAATGTTATAGTGTCAGTTGTGTCCTCAGGTTATTCTCACTCTGTCCTCTCAGTGTTATTGTGTCAGTCGTGTCCTCAGGTTATTCTCACTCTGTCCTCACAGTGTTTTAGTGTCAGTCATGTCCTCAGGTTATTCTCACTCTGTCCTCACAATGTTATAGTGTCAGTCGTGTCCTCAGGTTATTCTCACTCTGTCCTCACAGTGTTATTGTGTCAGTAGTAACCCCAGTATAATGCACTATAGTTGTATTCGACACTCTGGGGTATCTGGGGAGCTGTACTCTCAGTCCAGGCCCAGGATCCTAAATTTACTGTGTATTTACTTATATTTCAGGGGTTCTGGGGGCTCAAGGGAAGTTCGCCTACAAACTGATGAATGACTTATTTGCCAACTACTCCAATGCTCTGCGGCCAGTGGAAGACATGGACAAGGCCATGAATGTGACGCTGCAGATCACCCTGTCACAGATCATCGACATGGTACAGTCACCCCCAAAGCTGAGCCGCTACTTCATATAGCTAAGAGTATCCTGTATGAACCCACATATGTATCCCAATATGAGGAAGAGTTGTAAGCTCTGAAGCATTCACAAAGATATTATGCTACATCATGTCTTATTCTCCAGTCACCTCCAGAGCTGCAGTCACTATTCTGCTGTTACATCGTGCCTCATCCTCCAGTCACCTCCAGAGCTGCAGTCACTATTCTGCTGTTACATCGTGCCTCATCCTCCAGTCACCTCCAGAGCTGCAGTCACTATTCTGCTGTTACATCGTGCCTCATCCTCCAGTCACCTCCAGAGCTGCAGTCACTATTCTGCTGTTACATCGTGCCTCATCCTCCAGTCACCTCCAGAGCTGCACTCTCTATTCTGCTGTTACATCATGTCTTATTCTCCAGTCACCTCCAGAGCTGCAGTCACTATTCTGCTGTTACATCGTTCCTCATCCTCCAGTCACCTCCAGAGCTGCAGTCACTATTCTGCTGTTACATCGTGCCTCATCCTCCAGTCACCTCCAGAGCTGCAGTCACTATTCTGCTGTTACATCATGTCTTATCCTCTAGTCACCTCCAGAGCTGCAGTCACTATTCTGCTGTTACATCATGTCTTATTCTCCAGTCACCTCCAGAGCTGCAGTCACTATTCTGCTGTTACATCGTGCCTCATCCTCCAGTCACCTCCAGAGCTGCAGTCACTATTCTGCTGTTACATCGTGCCTCATCCTCCAGTCACCTCCAGAGCTGCAGTCCCTATTCTGCTGTTACATAGTCTCTTATCCTCCAGTCACCTCCAGAGCTGCAGTCACTATTCTGCTGTTACATCATGTCTTATCCTCCAGTCACCTCCAGAGCTGCAGTCACTATTCTGCTGTTACATCATGTCTCATCCTCAAGTCACCTCCAGAGCTGCAGTCACTATTCTGCTGTTGCATTGTGTCTTATTCTCCAGTCACCTCCAGAGCTGCAGTCACTATTCTGCTGTTACATCATGTCTTATTCTCCAGTCACCTCCAGAGCTTCATTCACTACTCTGCAGTTACATCATGTCTTATCCTCCAGTCACCTCCAGAGCTGCAGTCACTATTCTGCTGTTACCTCCAGAGCTGCACTCTCCATGTCGGCAGCTCTGATACTGTAAATTCCTGCTCATAGCCGCTGACAATCCTTCCCATGATGCAATGCTGGGGGCAGTATGGTGCACCTCTGGCACGGCTCCCCCTCCCCATTGGGGGCACATTTATCGTTGCCCTTGAGCCCCTCTGTCTCTGGGTCGCCCCTGCTCCTATCTCGGCTACTAGTTTAGTGCTAACGTGTGCAGTGCAGCGTTCTGAGTGCAGCTCTGGAGCTGATCCTTGTGGACTTGTCTCTGACTGTGGTTTCTTTCGCAGGATGAGCGGAACCAGATCCTGATGGCATACCTGTGGATTCGGCAGGTGTGGTTTGACGCTTACCTGCGCTGGAACAAGGAGGACTATGATGGGCTCGATACCATCCGTATACCTAGCAGTTATGTTTGGAGGCCTGACATAGTCCTATATAACAAGTAGGTCGGATGGAGGTCGAGGCTCATCGGCTGGAGGCCGGCGCGGTCTGGCGGCTCCAGTCCTCGTATAGATCAGTCCTGGAGTCTCTGTATCTGGGGAAGCCGGTGACAGTCAGTATGGCCGCGATTACAGCTCCGGAGGGTCCGGGATGGCGCGCCGGCCTCGTCATGCAGCGCCGTGCGCTCGTGCACGCGTCATTCAGGGTCTGGGAAAACTGAGACCATAGTGGTTATCACCAGCTCTCCCCGGAGCAGATGGAGCTACATGGCTGATATACAGCGCCTTAAAAAAGTCTTCACACCCCGGGAACTTTTCCACATTGTTTCACGTTACACCACAAACCTAAATGTATTTTATTGTGATTTTCTGTGAAACCGATTTAAACTATCAAGTATCTGTGACGTGGAAAGGAAATGACAAGAGGCTTTCTAAATATGTTACAGATATAAATCTCAGCATTGTGCCGTGCATTAGTATTCAGCCCCCTGTAGTCTGATGCCCCTATAAATCCTGAGTGACCAATTGCCCCCAGAAGTCACATAATTGGTACATTGCGTTCACCTAGGTGTGATTTCTTTTCAGCTGCTCTGTGGAGACCTCAGAGGTTTATGTGAGAACATTAGGGATCAAACAGCATCATGAAAACCAAGGAGCCCACCAGACAGGTCAGGGATAAAGCTGAAAAGCAAAGAGCCCACCAGACAGGTCAGGGATGAAGCTCAAAACCAAGGAGCCCACCAGACAGGTCAAGGATAAGGCTCAAAACCAAGGAGCCCACCAGACAGGTCAGGGATAAAGCACAAAACCAAGGAGCCCACCAGACAGGTCAGGGATGAAGCTCAAAACCAAGAAGACCACCAGACAGGTCAAGGATAAAGCTCAAAACCAAGGATCCCACCAGACAGGTTAGGGATAAAGCTGAAAAGCAAAGAGCCCACCAGACAGGTCAGGGATGAAGCTCAAAACCAAGGAGCCAACCAGACAGGTCAGGGATAAAGCTCAAAACCAAGGAGCCCACCAGACAGGTTAGGGATGAAGCTCAAAACCAAGGAGCCCACCAGACAGGTCAGGGATGAAGCTCAAAACCAAGGAGTCCACCAGACAGATCAGGGATAAAGCTGAAAACCAAGGAGCCCACCAGACAGGACAGGCCCCACTATCAGTATAAGACCACTGCCCCACTATCAGTATTCGGTCAGTATTTTTTCTCAGGAGCCAAAACCAGGTGAGGAACAATCAGGGAAAAGGTAGAATAGAAACAAGTCACCAATTCTGCATTTATCACCCACTGCTGAGAAAAATACTGACCGAATATTGATAGTGGGGCCGCGGCCTTATACTGATAGTGGGGCCGCGGCCTTATACCGATAGTGGGGCCGTGGCCTTATACTGATAGTGGGGCTGTGGCCTTATACTGATAGTGGGGCCGTGACCTTATACTGATAGTGGGGCCGTGACCTTATACTGATAGTGGGGCTGTGGCCTTATACCGATAGTGGGGCCGTGGCCTTATACTGATAGTGGGGTCGTGGCCTTATACTGATAGTGGGGCCGTGGCCTTATACTGATAGTGGGGCCGCGGCCTTATACTGATAGTGGGGCCGTGGCCTTATACTGATAGTGGGGCCGTGGCCTTATACTGATAGTGGGGCCGTGGCCTTATACTGATAGTGGGGCCGTCGCCTTATACTGATAGTGGGGCTGTCGCCTTATACTGATAGTGGGGCTGTGGCCTTATACTGATAGTGGGGCCGTGGCCTTATACTGATAGTGGGGCCGTGGCCTTATACTGATAGTGGGGCCGTGGCCTTATACTGATAGTGGGGCCGTGGCCTTATACTGATAGTGGGGCCGTGGCCTTATACTGATAGTGGGGCCGCGGCCTTATACTGATAGTGGGGCTGTGGCCTTATACTGATAGTGGGGCCGTGGCCTTATACTGATAGTGGGGCCGTGGCCTTATACTGATAGTGGGGCCGTGGCCTTATACTGATAGTGGGGCTGTGGCCTTATACTGATAGTGGGGCCGTGGCCTTATACTGATAGTGGGGCCGTGGCCTTATACTGATAGTGGGGCTGTGGCCTTATACTGATAGTGGGGCCGTGACCTTATACTGATAGTGGGGTCGCGGCCTTATACTGATAGTGGGGCCGCGGCCTTATATTGATAGTGGGGCTGTGGCCTTATACTGATAGTGGGGCCGCGGACTTATACTGATAGTGGGGCCGTGGCCTTATACTGATAGTGGGGCCGCGGCCTTATACTGATAGTGGGGTCGTGGCCTTATACTGATAGTGGGGCCGCGGCCTTATACTGATAGTGGGGTCGTGGCCTTATACCGATAGTGGGGCCGTGGCCTTATACCGATAGTGGGGCCGTGGCCTTATACCGATAGTAGGGCCGTGGCCTTATACTGATAGTGGGGCCGCGGACTTATACTGATAGTGGGGCCGTGGCCTTATACTGATAGTGGGGCCGCGGACTTATACTGATAGTGGGGCCGTGGCCTTATACTGATAGTGGGGCCGTAGCCTTATACTGATAGTGGGGCCGTGGCCTTATACTGATAGTGGGGCCGTGGCCTTATACCGATAGTGGGGCCGTGGCCTTATACCGATAGTGGGGCCGTGGCCTTATACCGATAGTGGGGCCGTGGCCTTATACTGATAGCGGGGCCGTGGCCTTATACTGATAGCGGGGCCGTGGCCTTATACCGATAGTCGGGCCGTGGCCTTATACCGATAGTGGGGCTGTGGCCTTATACCGATAGTGGGGCCGTGGCCTTATACTGATAGTGGGGCCGTGGCCTTATACCGATAGTGGGGCCGTGGCCTTATACCGATAGTGGGGCCGTGGCCTTATACCGATAGTGGGGCTCGTCACAACTTGCTACTTTGTGTCAGTGTCACATAAAATCCATTGAAGTTTGTGGGTGTAACATGAATAATGTGGAGAAGCTCCGGGGTGTGAAGACTTTCAGTGTGAGTGATGACGTTGTGCCGGTCCCCTCCGCAGCGCTCGCTGTATTACACCGCAGATCACTAGCCGCGTCCTGCTCTCAGGTGGGGTATCCGGGCTCCATTACTGGCTGGAGCCCCTCTGTTGTGTCCTGGGGGTCTGTACGCCCCATGTTGTGCTCGGCTCCGGTGTAACACTATCGCCGGTGCAGCTGCTGCCTGAGGCGGCTCATGTTCTGCAGCAGAGGTGACTCTCGGAGCCGCGCGACCGAATTACAGCATTAACCGGGGGCAGAACGTGTGCGAACATCCCCGGGGAGGGGTCCCTGCCAAGTCACCCGCCCCAGACTGTGACTGCCCCCTACTGCCAGCTCCTCTCATCTCCATATAGCACTGAGGGTAAACCATGCACTGGCCCCTGTACTGAGCAGAGGTGCAGCATTATACTCCAGTCACCTCCGGAGCTGCACTCACTATCCTGCTGTTACATCATGTCTTATCCTCCAGTCACCTCCAGAGCTGCAGTCACTATTCTGCTGTTACATCATGTCTTATCCTCCAGTCACCTCCAGAGCTGCAGTCACTATTCTGCTGTTACATCATGTCTTAACCTCCAGTCACCTCCAGAGCTGCAGTCACTATTCTGCAGTCACCTCCAGAGCTGCAGTCACTATTCTGCAGTCACCTCCAGAGCTGTAGATATAATCCTGCTGGGTGACACTTAATGCTTAGACAAGTGGCCTACAACCTTCACTGCCCCCTGTAATACAGGACACTGTAGACAATTACTTCTCCATGTCTTGGTCCTTTGGCCATATAACTTTTTCTCCACCATGTTTTTCACTGCAGGTATTCTCTTCTGGTGAGTGGCCTCTGTTAGTACCACGTGGCTTTCGTGGTAACTTGCTTTACCATCATGCTTTACACTTCAAGTATTGGACTCTTTTGTTTTTGTTTTGTGGCTACTCACTTCCATTTCATCCACCATGCTTTACACGTTTTCCTGCTCCTGTGACCACGCGTTTTGTCGCGATTTTGACACGTTTTTTATGCGGTTTTTTATGCGGTTTTTAATGCATTTTTTAAAGCGTCTTTGTACATCAATGAATGCTTTTTGGAGCTAAATAAAGTCAATTGAAAAAAAACGTGGGACATTGCTTTAACCCTTGGATTATCGTCAGACCTTACGGTGAGTATATTGGTTAATTTAAATGATTAAAGAATGTGTCTGTTGTGTTTCAAATAAAGTGTTTGCTCTGTGTCTGTGTGTTTATTTAACTCTTTACTTTACTTTGATTAGGTGTAGTAATAAAAGGGTCTGATTGACACCTTGTCATCACCACACAAAAGGGCTAGGTGTCAGCTAATCCCTTAAGCCCAATCTCATTAGCATTTCCATTCATGTAATTTCTGTGGCAGCTGAGAGCTGATATGTTTAGCCTAGTCAGGTGCCATTAGGCAAACATGTTCCCTGGCTAGTAATAACAGCTCACAGCTGTTTCGTTAGCCGCTACGTCCCCCCGATCAGCAACCAGTAGCGCTTTGGACACAGCGTATTTTTGCTGCGTCAAAAACGCTGTGTTCTAATGCTGCACTTTTGTTGTCGGTACATGTGGATCCACAGCATATAATGACACTTCAATCGGTCAAAATCTGCAGCGGAGACTAGCGTGTCCGCTACAGAAATTGTCATGCCGTGGGTGAGTTTGGGTACATGGCCACGGTCAGGAGCCACTGCAAGTTTAAAGCTGTGTATTTATGCAGCGTCAAATCTGCAGCGTCCAGATGTTACAGCATAGTAGATGGGATTTCTAGAAACCCCATGTCCACTATGCGTGCATCTGAGGCTGCGAATCACCCTCGGACACTGACATGCCGCACATCTTTCAGGACCACAGTGTAACATCCCTGGCGGTGTGCTGACATGGCTTACCATCTCCCACCATGCAAGACCGCCAACTTACCTATCAGTCCAGGCTGCACACTTTGCTCCAGTACGTTCTGTGTGCATGTCTCTTGTCTGATTTCTTAGGGTGGCGGCGCTGTTACTGCCTGATTCTTAAACTTAAAGTGTGCGCAGTCCTAATGCCTCCCCAGCCTATTGCTGTGAGTCACTGGATACTTAAACCCCCTCCACCCAGTAGGAGGTGCCTGAGCAACACTTTCTTTCAGTGTGTTCTGTGCAACTGAGTTGCCAGGTCCTGTCCTGTATCTTGTCTCTTTCCGCCACCCTGGGGGCTGTGTACCCAGGCCCGTTACCTGTATCTGTGACTTCTAGTCTGTTCCGCAACCCTGGGGGCTGTATACCCAGGCCCGTACCTGTATCTGTGACTTCTAGTCTGTTTCCGCCACCCTGGGGGCTGAGTTCCCAGGCCTGTTACCTGTATCTGTGGCTTCTAGTCTGTTTCCGCCACCCTTGGGGCTGAGTTCCCAGGCTCGTTCCTGTATCTTGTTCCGGGTTCAGTTCCTGTCTGAACTGTGTCCTAGCCCGTTACCTGTTTGTCTCTATGTCCGAACCTTCCCTTTTCCTGCAGTGTCTGAACCTGCACCTAACTCCAACTCGTCTCTGTACCGTATTTTTCGGACTATAAGGCGCACATATAATCTCAGAATTTTCTCAGAAATCAAAAGTGCGCCTTATAGTCCGGTGCGCCTTATATATGGACCCGCACCTGGCTTAAGCAATACGGCCACCGTAGTCAGGATCCTCACTGAGCGCGGTGACACATACAGCTCTGTGCGCAGGAGCCCCGTGCTTAAGTTTCTATACCGACTACCCCATAAATGCCTCCTGTTAAGAGACATGCTTATGATGCAGATTTTAAGCTTAAAGCTATAAGTCATGCAGTAGTGCATGGAAATAGAGCAGCTGCAAGAGAATTCAACATAAATGAATCTATGGTGCGTAAGTGGAGGAAACAAGAAGATGCCCTACGCCAGGGAAAGAAGACCAAACTGAGTTTCCGAGGAAACAAAGCAAGATGGCCACATTTGGAGGACAAAATAGAACAGTGGGTTATCGAACAAAGAGCCGCAGGTAGAAGCGTCTCCACTGTCTCTATTCGCCTAAAAGCCACAGTGATAGCACGCGACATGGAGATCAAGGACTTTCGAGGAGGTCCTTCATGGTGCTTTCGTTTTATGAAAAGGCGTAATCTCTCTATCCGCACCAGAACTACTGTCTGCCAGCAACTGCCAAAGGATTATGAAGAGAAGCTGGCCATTTTCCGCACCTACTGTATAACCAAAATAAATGAAAAGAAGATCCAACCAGAACACATCACTAACATGGATGAGGTCCCCCTCACTTTTGACATCCCCGTAAACCGTACTGTTGAGAAAACAGGGACCAGTACGGTATCTATACGTACCACAGGAAACGAGAAGTCATCTTTCACTGTAGTTCTCGGCTGTCAGGCTAATGGCCAGAAACTACCACCCATGGTCATTTTCAAGAGGAAGACTTTGCCAAAGGAACAGTTTCCTGCTGGTGTCATCATCAAGGCTAATCCAAAGGGCTGGATGGACGAGGAGAAGATGAGTGAGTGGCTGAGGGAGGTCTACGTCAGGAGACCGGATGGCTTTTTTCACAGATCCCCATCCCTATTGGTCTGTGACTCTATGCGCGCCCATCTGACCGAAGCTGTCAAAGACCAAGTGAGGAAAACTAATTCGGAGCTTGCCGTCATTCCGGGTGGATTAACCAAGGAGCTCCAGCCACTAGATATTGGCATCAACAGGTCTTTTAAAGTTAAATTGAGAGCTGCATGGGAGCATTGGATGACAGAAGGGGACCACACATTCACCAACACCGGGAGGCAACGCCGGGCGAGTTATGCCACTATGTGCAAGTGGATCGTGGATGCCTGGGAGAAGGTATCAGTCTCCAGTGTCATCCGAGCTTTCAGGAAGTCTGGAATTATCACTGAAGAAGAGCTAAACATCAGTGGCGAGACCGACTCGGATAATGATGAGGAGGACCCGAGCATGCTTGATGCCGAAATCGCCCAGCTATTAAACTCTGACACTGAAGATGAAGAGTTTGATGGATTTGTGGTAGAAGAATTAACTGAAAAAGCAAATGTATTGATTTGCAGCTATTGTGAAAGAGTTAAATAAAATTTGATTTACGGTCTGAGCCTTGTTTAATTTAATGCGCCTTATAGTCCGGTGCGCCTTATATATGGACCAAAACGTTTCAGCAGAGTTTTTTTGTTAATGCGCCTTATAATCCGGTGCGCCTTATAGTCCGAAAAATACGGTACTTCTATTTGTGAGTTTTGTGTCCACTCGCTACTTCATAGTAAGTACCTTGTGTGTATCTGGTTCTGCTTGTCCCGTTTCCCTGCCTCCGTATCTATCTCCTGTGTTCTAACTATCTTCCTGTGTTTCCCAGTCTGTTCCATGTGAACAGAGCCCGGTCCTGTCTGCCTGCACCTTCTGCTCTGCGGTTTTGCTCTGCTCTGTTCTGCCTTGCTTGTCCACCGCACCTGCGGTTTTGCTCTGCTCTGCTTGTCCACCGCACCTGCGGTTTCACTGTGCTCTGCTTGTCCACCGCACCTGCGGTTTCACTCTGCTCTGCTTGTCCACCGCACCTGCGGTTTCGCTCTGCTCTGCTTGTCCACCGCACCTGCGCTTTCTCTCTGCTCTGCTTGTCCACCTCACCTGCGGTTTCGCTCTGCTCTGCTTGTCCACCGCACCTGCGGTTTCGCTCTGCTCTGCTTGTCCACCGCACCTGCGGTTTCGCTCTGCTCTGCTTGTCCACCGCACCTGCTGTCTCGCTCTGCTCTGCTTGTCCACCGCACCTGCTGTCTCGCTCTGCTCTGCTTGTCCACCGCACCTGCGGTTTCGCTCTGCTCTGTTTGTTCACCGCACCTGCGGTTTCGCTCTGCTCTGCTTGTCCACCGCACCTGTGGTTTCGCTCTGCTCTGCTTGTCCACCGCACCTGCGGTTTCGCTCTGCTCTGCTTGTCCACCACATCTGCAGTTTCGCTCTGCTCTGCTTGTCCACCGCACCTGCGGTTTCGCTCTGCTCTGCCCCACTTGTCCTCCGAGCCTGCGGTTCTGCTCTGCTTGTCCACCGCACTCGCGGCTCTGTTCCTGTATCCCAGTCTGTACTGGTCCCTATCCAGCCTGCGTTCCTACCTGCCAGTATCTGCCTGTCTGCATACCAGCCGTGCCTGCCAGTACCCACCTGTCTGCATACCAGCTGTGCCTGCCCGTTCCTGCATTCCCCGGTGTGGGTCAACAGCTGTGACCGGGGTCTGACCTGTCCTAATGCCTCCCCAGCCTATTGCTGAGTGTCACTGGATACTTAAACCCCCTCCACCCAGTAGGAGGTGCCTGAGCAACACTTTCTTTCAGTGTGTTCTGTGCAACTGAGTTGCCAGGTCCTGTCCTGTATCTTCTCTGTTTCCGCCACACTGGGGGCTGTATACCCAGGCCCGTTACCTGTATCTGTGACTTCTAGTCTCTTCCGCCACCCTGGGGGCTGTATACCCAGGCCCGTACCTGTATCTGTGACTTCTAGTCTGTTTCTGCCACCCTGGGGGCTGAGTTCCCAGGCCCGTTACCTGTATTTGTGGCTTCTAGTCTGTTTCCGCCACCCTGGGGGCTGAGTTCCCAGGCTCGTTCCTATATCTTGTTCCGGGTTCAGTTCCTGTCTGAACTGTGTCCTAGCCCGTTACCTGTTTGTCCCTATGTCCGAACCTTCCCTTTTCCTGCAGTGTCTGAACCTGCACCTAACTCCAAATCGTTGTCTCTGTACTTCTGTTTGTGAGTTTTGTGTCCACTCGCTACTTCATTGTAAGTACCTTGTGTGTATCTGGTTCTGCTTGTCCCGTTACCCTGCCTCCGTATCTACCTCCTGTGTTCTAGCTATCTTCCTGCATTTTCCCTACCCTGTCTGTTCCATGTGAACAGAGCCCTGTCTGCCTGGCCACTCCTGCGGCATTCCCGCCTGGCCGCTCCTGCGGCATTCCCGCCTGGCCTCTCCTGCGGCATTCCTTCCCGTCCGCACCTGCGGCTCTGCTCTGCTTTCCATCCGCACCTGCGGCTCTGCTCTGCTTTCCATCCGCACCTGCGGCTCTGCTCCGCTCCGCTTCCCTTCCGTACCTGTGGCCCTGCCCCGCTCCGCTTCCCGTCCGCACCTGCGGCCCTGCCCCGCTTCCCGTCCGCACCTGTGGCCCTGTCCCGCTCCGCTTCCCGTCCGCACCTGCGGCCCTGCCTCGCTCCGCTTCCCGTCCGCACCTGCGGCCCTGCCTCGCTCCGCTTCCCGTCTGCACCTGCGGCCCTGCCCCTGTATCCCAGTCTGTACTGGCCCCTATCCAGCCTGTCTGCCTGCATGCTTGTATACCAGCCATGTCCGCCAGTACCTGCCCGTTCCTGCATACCCCGGTGGGATCAACAACTGTGTGACCGGGGTCTGCCCTGGAGTAGCACCTGGGCCACCTCCCTCGTCCCTCCTTGGTTCAGAGTCGACTAAGCCTCCGTATGAGCCAGGTTCGGATCTGGCGAGGCCCCTAGTCAAGCCCCTCCAGGCACTCCTCGGTTCGTGGCCCAGTGGGACCACTAACCAGGCCAGAAGATCCAGGCGTGAGCGTAAGAACTATCCCAATGCACACAATGGGCCTAGTGTCTGGGAAAACAATGGCTTGAGGCCCCTGAGATACTAACAAGATTAATGGAATGATGGCTTTACCTTTACCTTTAGCAATCTCCTGTCTGGCCTTATGTATTGTGGTAGATCGGCTCTCTTGGTTGCACATAGTGGTATACAGGAACACTGTCTCTTTAAATTCTTCCCAGATTTATTAGGTAGCATAAACCATGGAAAGTAAAACAAACCCGGCCCTTTGGGCAAAAACAGGAAAACAAAACAAAGTGGTGATGCCAAACACAGTCCTTGTGGTAGCGGGGATACCCCGCTCAGAGTCCAGCAAACACAGGGTTCAGATTAGTTCAACACAAACATGTCCTGCCTGGAGTTAGCCTCTCCAGATACCCTGAATGCCTCAGCAGGACGAGCATTTAAAGCCCCAGACCACACCCTGGGGTGGAGATATGGAGAACAGCCTCCCGCCCTTCACTATGGTTGTTGTCATAAAAACACGCCCTTTTACAAATGGTGGTTTAATCCCCCAGCACATAAGATGCTGGAGGAAACTTAACGGTTTTAACATATCTCTCATCCAGCACATTACCAGTGACTTTGTCACAGTATATACAAGATCCATCCTGCACTTCTTCCTCTGCTTACTGTCACTGAATGGAAACATTGATTCCTGAGGCTGAACTGACGAGCAAGTGAATCTGTCACGGGTGTGTCAGAGGTGACATACAGTCGCCCTGCAGTGGGTTGCAGGAGCTCTCTACTTTTGGAATTGCAGACAGCTTCTTAGCTAAGAGTCTGTCTTTAGGACCGAGCGGCTACCTCCCTCTTGCTAATTAGTTCCCTGGCCTGGGTGTATATATATACCTGGTGTGTCTGAGAGGGAGTCGTCGGCTATATTCATTTCTACTTGTGAGGCTTAGCAGGAGCAGTACTTCGTCCTCTATGGAGCTTGAGGCCGTGTGCATATTTGGAGTCATCTAAAATCCTTCATGGCTTGTCTCTCAGGGCCAGAAAGATTATCGCCCTGCAGTGGGTTGAAGGAGATCTCTACTTTTGGAATTGCAGACAGCTTCTTAGATAAGAGGCTATCTTTAGAACCGAACGGCTACCTCCCTCTTGCTAATTAGTTCCCTGGCTTGGGTGTATATACATACCTGGTGTGTCTGAGAGGGAGTCGCCAGCTATATTCATTTCTACTTGTGAGGCTTAGCAGGAGCAGTACTTGGTCCTCTCTGGAGCTTGAGGCTGTGTGCATATTTGGAGTCATCTAAAATCCTTCATGGCTTGTCTCTCACGGCCAGAAAGATTATCCAGTCTAATCTGCACCGCAAAGTAATCAGGGAACATCATAACTCTGTGCTTGCTGGGCATCCAGGTGGAAAGGCAACCGCGGACCTCCTCTCTTGTCATTTTTGGTGGCCGGGGTTGCATCGGGATGTAATTGAACACGTAGCTGCTTGTAGTATTTGCGCGTGTTCTAAGGTTTTGCACACCCGTCCGTCTGCTATTCTTCTTCCGCTACCTATCCCTAGTAGGCCATGGACACACTTGTCCATGGATTTTATTACTGACCTACTGGTTTCTGCAGGCAAAACCATGGTTTTGGTGGTTGTAGATAGGTTCAGTAAAATGGTTCACTTCGTCGCTTTACCTGCACTTCCCAATGCTAAGACTCTTGCTCAGGTTTTTCATAAATGATATCATGAAGCTTCACAGGGTTCCCTCCGATGTGGTGTCTGATCGGGGGACCCAGTTTGTTTCCAAGTTCTGGAAGGCATTTTGTACTCGACTGGGGGTGCAGCTGTCCTTTTCCTCTGCCTTCCACCCTCAGTCGAATGGTCAGACCGAGCGTGTCAATCAGAACTTGGAGACCTACCTCAGGTGTTTTGTCTCCGAAAATCAGGAGGATTGGGTGTCCTACTTACCACTGGCAGAATTTGCATCAATAATCATTGTCAAGAATCCACTGGCAGGTCACCGTTCTTCGGTGCATACGGTTATCATCCACAGTTTGGTACCTTCAGTGGGAGAGGAGCTTCAGGAGTTCCTGAGGAGGAACGGTTTGCTTCGTCGCTCTCCTCGGTAAGGCAGGGTGTGCTGAGTAATATAAAGATCAAGGGAGACAGGTATAAACGTATGGCTGACAGGAGACGCTCGCCAGGTCCAGACCTGAATGTGAATGACTTTGTCTGGTTGTCTACCAGGAATATAGGATTGAAAGATCCTTCTTGGAAGCTGGGACCTAGGTTTATTGGTCCCTATAAAATAACCGCCGTCATGAACCCAGCAGCGTTTCGTCTTGAACTTCCTCAGGCCTTTAAGCTCCACAACGTGTTCCACAGGTCCTTACTCAAAAGGTATGTGGAACCTCTTGAGCCCTCACCTCTACCACCGCCCCCAGTAATGGTTGATGGTAATCTGGAGTTCCAGATTTTGAGGATTGTAGATTCTCGTCTCCAATGTCGTTCTCTACAATACTTGGTGCACTAGAAAGGCTATGGTCCAGAAGAGAGGATGTGGGTTTCAGCGTCAGAGGTGAACACTCCCAGATTAGTTCGCTCATTCTACACCTCTTATCCTGAGAAACCCGGTCCTGAGTGTCCGGAGGCCACCCCTAGAGGAGGGGGGGGGTACTGTTACGGGTGTGTCAGGTGACAGACAGTCGCCCTGCAGTTGGTTTCAGGAGATCTCTATGTCTGGCATTGCAGACATCTTCTTAGATAAGAGGCTGTCTTTGAGACCGAGCGGCTACCTGTCTCTGGCTAATTAGTTCTCTGGCCTGGGTGTATATATACCTGGTGTGTCTGAGAGGGAGGTTACCGGCGATATTCATTACTACTTGTGAGGCTTTAGCAAGAGCAGTACTTCGTCCTCTCTGGAGCTTGAGGCCGTGTGCTTATTTAGAGTCATCTAAAGCTAAGCAATTTCCCCCTGTTTTGTCTACCCTTGTTGTCTATAGTGTTTAGTGGAGGTTGATTAGTGCTCATCTCCTCGCTTCCCAAGCCGTAGCCATATGCCAGGGAAAAGTAGGGCGAGTCACGCGTGCGGCGATTGCTGAAGAGGCAATATTGGGATGGTAGTTGAGACAGGGTGACGTTAGACCAGACTAGGAGGTCTCCACTTCCCCCTTTCCCTAGTGACTGGGCTTCCTTTCCCTTTTCCCTCTGTGTTGCACTAACACCTGGCGTGACAGAATCTCTAATAAAACAGCAATAGGATTGACGTAACCGGTGCTCCGTGCTGGAAAAGTCTGCATCACTTAGAGCCGTGGACTCCACTCCACGTTCAATGGTTCAATAGTCTTTAGAACAAGGCCAGATCCTCACAGGTGGATTTCTCAGGAATAAGACATCGGGTTACAGATATCAAGGTGTCATTGTATTCAGCTTCCTATGACCTGCAGCCCATATAGACGGCTCAGGGGGGACGTTCACTGACTTCAGTAGTGCTGAGATTGTTCTTCACTGTCTCATCAAAGTAATCAAAATTGTGATTTCAGCTCTGCATGTGACTAGATCATAAGATGTGTATCAACAGAATAGTGCAGCTCTGAAGCATAAGATACAATGTAACTGCAGAATAATGACCGCAGCTCTGGAGGTGACTGGAGGGATAAGACATGATGTAACAGTAGAATAGTGACTGCAGCTCTGGAGGATAAGACAAGATGTAACAGCAGAATAGTGACTGCAGCTCTGGAGGATAAGACAAGATGTAACAGCAGAATAGTGACTGTAGTGTGACACCCCAGGGGTCTGGTTGCCACAGTGATAGAGATATTACGTCTGAGAGCAGGTGGGAGGTCTCTTGGTCAGGAATCCTATGCATGCCACACCTCCTGCCCAGTCCTGGGAGGGGAAGAACTTCCCCTATATAAACCTAGGGCTGAGGCAGGGTTAGTGAGTAGAGAAGAAGTAGAGACAGAGAAAAGAAGCAAATATAGGAACAGAACATCAGGAGCTCTGTGGGAGCAGTGTTACAAGGAGTCAGGGGCTGGCAGCTGCAGAGCTCGCCCTGACTGAGAAGATTTCTTACCGGACCCGGAGTCCGAGGCTGTGGGGACTAACTCCTACCCAGCAGCAGAATCCGTCAGGCAGGGGATTCCAGGTCCTCTGGCCAAGAAACCCGAAGGCACGGTCACACGCATGGGACCAGCACCGCCGTCGTGGAGCGGAAGCTACTAGAAGACCCCGAGTCACCGGCCATACGGGTGAGCACCACACGGTACACTCAGGGACGTGGGCTACTTATACCCGCCTCTAGCAAGGTAGCCAGAAGAGTACAGTTAGTTTGGGAGGCCTACAACTCCGCCTGGCCAGGGGAGATCCCATCTGCTCAAGGACTGACCAGGCCCCAATCGCTAGCCAGTACTCCGGGAGGGTCTATCTTTGTCACCAGTAAAGACCCTGAACTACACCGTACCGTCTCCGAGTGGTTCCTGCTACCCCCATCATCCACGTCGGCTGCCCTGAGGCCATACCCCTCCCGTTGGGGGTTATACTATCACGCTGCACAATCCTACCACCGGCCTCAGCGGTCTGCCCTGCAGCAGCAGCTCCTTAGCTGTACTCAACGGGTGGCGTAGTCGTCCAACATCTACCGCTGATACATCGCCGCTCAGTTTGACTCCCTGGGCACGGACCGGGTCACCGCCACGAGACTACAACCCTCAACAGATCCGGCTCCGGTAAGCTCCCGCTTGCGCAACGCAGCGCGACACAGGCCCAGGGGCGCGTCAACTTTTGGCGTAGTCGGCAGGATTTCGTGCCCGCAACCACCGGGTACTGCGTGCCTGAAAAAGACTGTTCAAACTTACCTGTGGTGAAGATTCCCGCCATCCGGCGCCATCTTCAGCCTTCTTCCCGCCATCGGTGAAGATTCCCGCCATCCGGCGCCATTTTCAGCCTTCTTCCCGCCTTCCGTGGAGTTTTCCCGCCGTTGGACGCCATCTTGAAGACGTCGCGCGGGAAGAAGAGGGGCGTGGACTCCGAAAGCGCGCGAGAACTGAAGCCCCGCCTCACGTCCGGACGTCGCGTAAGGTCCTGGAAGGAGCCCAGCAGACGCCGACGTCACAGGAGCGCGACGGAAGGTCCTCAACCCTGACGATCTACTGCGGAGCCGCGGCCTACGGAAGAGGATCATCGCAAGGTAGGCCACGGTCCACTAGGGGGGAGGAGGATGTCGGATACGGAGGAGAGCTTCACTGCCTCAACCCCCGCCAGCGCCACCGCTGCTGCAGTCATGCCTTTCACCATGCCCTATATCCCGGGAGCGGCCTGGCTACCCCAGTACTCAGGGGAGTCACATACCCTGCATGACTTTAGAGAAAAGCTGGATAGCCTCTTCCAGGTGTACCCCCTCACAGAAGAGCAAAAAGTGAGCATCCTGGTGGCCCAATTAACTGGGGCAGCCCGAAGGGAGGTAAAGTCCTGGCCACCTGGGGGGAAGACTGTAGCAGGGATACTAACCCGGCTGAGGGACACCTTTGATACCCGCACCTCAGCCGAGATCAAGCTTAGATTCTACGGGTGCAAGCAGCGAGCACACGAGAGTATAAGGGACTATGCCCTGAACCTACAAGAGGCCCTGAGAGCCATTAAGCAGACCGACCCTGACGGCGTGGTAGACGAGGACAGGCTGTTGACTGAACAATTTATAGAGGGTTTATATTGCAATGCCCACCGAACCCAGTTGCGGGCAATGGCCTTACAGGACCCTCATCTGGGATTTGCACAGTTCAAGGACAGAGCCATCCGGGTGCTCCGAGAACCGGCACCAGGTGGCGTTGTGACCCACAGACGCCTCACTACCACTTACCACCAGGAGGCGGCACCCTTGTCGGCAGGGCCTGTGGGAGCTGATGCGCAGGCTTTGAACAATGACCCGGCTCCAGACCTGCACCATCAGGTCCAAGAGCTAACTAAAAGCGTTGCTGCGCTAACCCGAACTGTGCAGTCTTTACAGGTTTCCACTCCAGGGAAGATCCAGCTGGCATCCGGACCGGAGGACATCCCGTGGCGTCGACCAAGGAGGACCCCACCGGCCAGAGGGAGACCCAGCGACCGATACAACGAGGACGGACGACCCATCTGCCGCCGCTGCAATCAACCCGGACATATGGCAAGGTACTGTCCTTTAAACTGGCACAACCTGGGGTAGAGGGCCAACCCCCAGGAAAAAGATCACCAGGCCCATCGAACTGGCGCGACAAATATGTGGGAGGACGTCCAGTCTTACCCGTGGTACTGGATGGCATTCCTATGAGTGCCCTACTGGACACCGGGTCACAGGTCACCACCATCCCGTACGTGCTCTTCAAGCAGTACTGGAATGACTCGGATATCACCCGCTACCCTGACGACGACTTGAGTATCATCGCCAGCAATGGCCAGCCCGTGCCACAGATTGGATTTAAAGAGGTGACCATTAAAATCGGTAGAGTCGAACTGGCAGCACATGGACTGATCATTGTAGACATTGACAAACACGAGAGTCACCCAAAGATAACTCTAGGAACTAATGTAATTGAAAATTGTCTTGCAGAGGTGATTTTCCTTTTACAGCAGGTTGCCAAGAACGCCAGCTCCGGCGAGCAGCGAGTGCTCCAGAAAGAGATCCGGGCACTGATGCGACAGCAACAGGTGGAACTCTCCGGCGGTGAGATTGGTAGCGTGAGAATGTGTGACCCTTTCCCTATTGCCATGCCCCCAAAAAGTGAAATGATGATTTGGTGCCGGGCAGCTATTGGTCTGAGAGGTAGAGATTACCAGGCAATGGTAGAACCAGTTTACTCAGACAGTAGGCCCACCATCTTGACAGCACGGGGGGTGGTTAATGTACGCCATGGGAGGGTGCCCGTTCGCATAATCAATATCGGGAAGAGGGAAGTGTACCTGCCCCGGTATGCCACGCTAGCCAAATTATATACCATTAACCAAAATGCTATACAATCTGTGGAACCCTTGCCTCCATCTCACCCGGAGGAAGGTAACGGCTCTAAGAAAACAATGGAGGACTGGTGTCAGCAACTACATTTGGGTACTGACTCCACTCCCTCACACCAGAAACAGGGAGTCTATCGGGTGGTTCAAGAGTACGAGAGAGTGTTTAGTAAACACCCGTTAGACTTCGGGCGAGTCAAGGGGGTAGAACACCACATCCCCACGGGAGACCATCCTCCCATAAAAGAGAGGTATCGACCCGTACCCCCTGCACACTACCAACACGCCAAGGGGATGCTTAGAGACATGAAGGAGGCTGGGGTGATCAGGGATAGCTGTAGCCCCTGGGCAGCTCCACTAGTCTTAGTCAAAAAGAAAGACAACACCATGAGGATGTGTGTAGATTACCGGAAAATCAACCGTATCACACACAAGGATGCGTACCCCTTACCAAGGATAGAGGAGTCTTTGGCTGCTTTAAGATCTGCTCATTTCTTCTCTACCTTGGATCTCACTAGTGGGTACTGGCAGGTTCCTGTAGCAGAGGCGGACCGGGAGAAGACCGCATTCACCACCCCGATGGGACTTAGCGAGTTTACCTGTATGCCGTTCGGACTCTGCAACGCACCAGGAACCTTCCAACGATTAATGGAGTGCTGTCTGGGCCACAGAAACTTCGAGACGGTCCTGTTGTACCTGGACGATGTCATCGTATATTCTAAGACTTATGAGGACCACCTGAAACACCTGGCGGAAGTGTTCGAAGCTCTGGCAAGCTACGGCCTAAAGGTGAAACCCTCCAAGTGTCACCTCCTGAAACCAAAGGTGCAGTACCTGGGACACGTGGTGAGCGCTGACGGAGTGGCTCCCGACCCTGATAAGATCACCGCAATTAAGGAATGGCCAAGTCCCTCCAGTGTAAAGGAAGTGCGGCAGTTCCTCGGGTTGGTAGGCTACTACCGCAGGTTCATCCCCGGTTTCACCAAAAAGGCAACTCCTATGCAGGACCTCCTGATAGGCCAGTCCCGGAAGGCCAAGAACCAGAAGCCGCCCTTCAGATGGGAGAAGTTGGAAGAAGAGTCCTTCCGCCAGCTGAAGATGGCCCTCACGGGGGATGAAATCCTGGCGTACCCGGATTACAGCCAGCCCTTTATCCTCTACACCGACGCAAGTAACATCGGGCTAGGAGCCGTGCTGTCCCAGATCCAGCAGGGGAAAGAGCGAGTAATCGCTTACGCCAGCCGAAAACTGCGACCCACCGACAGAAACCCTGAGAATTACAGCTCATTTAAGCTAGAGTTCCTGGCGGTGGTGTGGGCAGTCACCGAACGCTTTAAGCACTACCTCGCTTCTTCCCGGTTCGTCGTGTACACAGATAACAACCCGTTGACACACCTGGACACGGCAAGACTCGGTGCCCTAGAGCAGAGATGGATGGCCCGCCTGTCCAACTACGAGTTCACCATCAAATACCGGGCAGGACGCTCCAATACCAACGCGGACGCCCTGTCCAGGATGCCAAACCTACCGGACGTAGGAGAAGATCCAGAGGGACTGGAAGAAGTCGAACTCCCCGCGTTTCACCGTCATGGGACTATCCAGTATTCCCATCGGGTAAGGAGTAAGCAAGGCGCTACGCTTAACCCCTTACCTCACTACAACTGGGCGGAAACGCAAGACAGTGACCCTGCCGTCCGGCTGGTGAAGGAGATGCTGACTCGGCCAGAGGCTCGCCTTGACCCAGACGCTCCGGAGGAAGCCAAGCAACTGTGGGCAGAAAAGAGTAGACTGTTCCTTTACAAGGGGAAGTTGTGCCGCAGGATGGTTAACTCCCGGACGCATGAACTAATCTGGCAAGTAGTGGTGCCACGACGAGACGCAGCCATGGTGATGGAGGCATACCATGATGGAGCTGGGCATTTCGGATGGAAGAAGCTGGAGTTCCTGCTGCGCGGGCGGTTCCATTGGGTAGGCATGAGGGGAACCATCGAGAGGTGGTGCAGAGACTGTGGCCCGTGCAACCTGAGGAGGAAGGACCGTGCCAGCCAGAAGACTCCCCTGCAGTCCATCGTCACCCGGCAGCCGTTGGAACTGGTAGCCTTGGATCATGTAAAACTGACCCCAAGCAGAAGTGGCTACGTCTACGCACTAACCATCGTGGATCACTACTCCCGGTTCTTGGTTGTCGTCCCCGTCAAGGACTTAACAGCTCGAACAGCAGCTAAAGCCTTCCAGCAGCATTTCTGCCGTCCACACGGGTACCCGGACCAAGTGTTGACAGACCAGGGACCTGCCTTTGAAGCGGAGGTCTTCCAAGAATTCTGCACTCTGTATGGCTGCCGGAAGATAAGGACGACACCCTATCATCCGCAAACTAATGGACTTTGTGAGAAAATGAACCAGGTGGTGATAGATCTTCTGAAAACATTGCCCCTGGAAGAACGCAGTCTGTGGCCTGAGAAGCTGCCCGACCTAGTGGACCTATACAACCACATCCCGGTAGGTTCCACCAACTGTACCCCGGCTTACCTGATGAGGGCAAGACCTGGGAAGCTACCTGTTGACCTGGAGATGGGAGTCCTGACACCCGAGGACACTTCACCAGAAGCAGACTGGGACACAGAGAGGCAGCAGCAGTACCGGAAAGTACAGGAGAGCGTGGAGCGAAGTCTCTGTCAAGCTAGGGAAAGACAAGAGAAAACTTACAACCAGTGTGCTCCCGCTGTTCCCCTGGTACCCGGAGAGCAGGTCTTGAAGAGGAAAAGGCGGCTCCACAAGTTGGACGACCAGTGGGAGAAGGACCCATACATCGTACTGCCCTCAAGCCACGACAACCCAAAGGTCTGTACCATCAGTAAAGACGGAGGGGAAACCACAACCATTGTATCCCGGGATCACCTGAAGAAGTGTCCCGAACAGCTACGGAACCCTGAAGAGGAACAAGAAGACCCTCGACCCGTAGAGGAAAGGGAAGATATGGTTAGTACTGTGCTCGGAGACTTCCCTCGGTCTTGGACTCAAGTCAATGGCGCAGTTGTGGTACCCGTACACACCTTCCTCCAACCAGCATCCCAAGCACCTACGGAGCAACAGCTAGAGCTGGAAGAACAGCCGGTCCAGGAGGCAGAAGACCCCACACCAGCAGACCAGGAGGATCAACCCTCTGCTTATAGTGAACCTGCCATGCCTCTAGTGAGCCAAAGGGCCCGTGGACAGCTGCCCAGTTTACCCTTGACAGTTCCTACACCCTGTAGTTCGGGGCTAGACAGTCAGCTCCGTAGGTCCACTAGGGCCACTAGAGGCCAGTTACCCGCACGATGGAGGATTTGAAGTGTATAAGTTGTTTTATTTATGGTTACCTGTTTTTCTTGTTGCTTGTAAATAATTATGTGTTTCTAGTTATTTTTAGGAGTCCTTGGTGGATTTACCGGGAATCCTTGTACAATTAGTTGGAGCGTAACCCAGGATGGACTAAAAGACTGATAAGGACTCGGGGCAGGACAGACCCCTACCTGGTTACGTCTCCCTGTTTTGGTGAAATGGACACCTTTGTTTTCTTCAAAACTGCACCCGGTTGCGGACACGCCGTAACCATCTTTATGTGTTTTTCTTATTGTATTATTATTGTTTATACCTTGTTATGTTTTTTCTAAAAATATATTTAGTCCCGGAGTACTAAAGTTCACTAGGGGGGAATGTGACACCCCAGGGGTCTGGTTGCCACAGTGATAGAGATATTACGTCTGAGAGCAGGTGGGAGGTCTCTTGGTCAGGAATCCTATGCATGCCACACCTCCTGCCCAGTCCTGGGAGGGGAAGAACTTCCCCTATATAAACCTAGGGCTGAGGCAGGGTTAGTGAGTAGAGAAGAAGTAGAGACAGAGAAAAGAAGCAAATATAGGAACAGAACATCAGGAGCTCTGTGGGAGCAGTGTTACAAGGAGTCAGGGGCTGGCAGCTGCAGAGCTCGCCCTGACTGAGAAGATTTCTTACCGGACCCGGAGTCCGAGGCTGTGGGGACTAACTCCTACCCAGCAGCAGAATCCGCCAGGCAGGGGATTCCAGGTCCTCTGGCCAAGAAACCCGAAGGCACGGTCACACGCATGGGACCAGCACCGCCGTCGTGGAGCGGAAGCTACTAGAAGGCCCCGAGTCACCGGCCATACGGGTGAGCACCACACGGTACACTCAGGGACGTGGGCTACTTATACCCGCCTCTAGCAAGGTAGCCAGAAGAGTACAGTTAGTTTGGGAGGCCTACAACTCCGCCTGGCCAGGGGAGATCCCATCTGCTCAAGGACTGACCAGGCCCCAATCGCTAGCCAGTACTCCGGGAGGGTCTATCTTTGTCACCAGTAAAGACCCTGAACTACACCGTACCGTCTCCGAGTGGTTCCTGCTACCCCCATCATCCACGTCGGCTGCCCTGAGGCCATACCCCTCCCGTTGGGGGTTATACTATCACGCTGCACAATCCTACCACCGGCCTCAGCGGTCTGCCCTGCAGCAGCAGCTCCTTAGCTGTACTCAACGGGTGGCGTAGTCGTCCAACATCTACCGCTGATACATCGCCGCTCAGTTTGACTCCCTGGGCACGGACCGGGTCACCGCCACGAGACTACAACCCTCAACAGATCCGGCTCCGGGTAAGCTCCCGCGTGCGCAACGCAGCGCGACACAGGCCCAGGGGCGCGTCAGTAGCTCTGGAGGATAAGACATGATGTAACAGCAGAATAGTGACTGTAGCTCTGGAGGATAAGACATGATGTAACAGCAGAATAGTGACTGCAGCTCTGGAGGCGATGGGAGGATAAGACATGATGTAACAGCAGAATAGTGGCTGCAGCTCTGGAGGTGACTGGAGGATAAGACATGATGTAACAGCAGAATAGTGGCTGCAGCTCTGGAGGATAAGACATGATGTAACAGCAGCATAATGACTGCAGCTCTGGAGGTGACTGGAGGAGAAGACATGATGTAACAGCAGAATAGTGACTGCAGCTCTGGAGGTGACTGGAGGATGAGACATGATGTAACAGCAGAATAGTGACTGCAGCTCTGGAGGTGACTGGAGGAGAAGACATGATGTAACAGCAGAATAGTGACTGCAGCTCTGGAGGTGACTGGAGGATGAGACATCATGTAACAGCAGAATAGTGAGTGCAGCTCTGGAGGAGAAGACATGATGTAACAGCAGAATAGTGAGTGCAGCTCTGGAGGTGACTGGAGGATAAGACATGATGTAACAGCAGAATAGTGAGTGCAGCTCTGGAGGATAAGACATGATGTAACAGTAGAATAGTGACCGCAGCTCTGGAGGTGACTGGAGGATAAGACAAGATGTAACAGCAGCATAATGACTGCAGCTCTGGAGGTGATTGGAGGAGAAGACATGGTATAACAGCTGAATAGTGACTGCAGCTCTGGAGGTGACTGGAGGATAAGACACGATGTAACAGCAGAATAGTGAGTGCAGCTCTGGAGGTGACTGGAGGAGAAGACATGATGTAACAGCAGAATAGTGAGTGCAGCTCTGGAGGTGACTGGAGGATAAGTCTATACTGGGAGTTATTCTGGTGTTCCCCTTTTTTCCAGCGCTGATGACCAGTTCACCGGCTCGATGGAGACTAACGTGGTGATCCGATACGATGGGCAGATCATGTGGGACTCTCCGGCCATTACCAAGAGCTCCTGTAAGGTGGACGTCTCCTTCTTCCCCTTTGATGGTCAGCAATGTCGCTTGACCTTCGGCTCGTGGACATATAACGGTAATCAGATTGACATCCTGAACGGTCTGGACACCGGGGATCTGACAGACTTTGTGGAGAACGTAGAGTGGGAGGTGCTGGGGATGCCGGCAAAGAAGAACGTGATCACCTATGGCTGCTGCTCGGAGCCGTACCCTGATGTCACCTACACCCTAAACCTGAAGAGGAGGGCCTCCTTCTACATCTTCAACCTGCTCCTTCCTTGTGTGATGATCTCCTTCCTGGCTCCGCTGGGCTTCTACCTCCCAGCAGACTCTGGGGAGAAGGTGTCCCTGGGAGTCACCGTCCTTCTGGCCCTCACCGTCTTCCAGCTGCTCGTGGCTGAGAGCATGCCACCTTCCGAAAACGTGCCACTCATCGGTGAGTACCAAAAACACCAAAACCAATGCCAACCGTCAGGGTGGACATCGGATGACCATTGATACATACCCCATGTTGGGTCCTTGTAGGAAAACCAAAAATCATAGCTTCACTGTGTAGTTTTTCTTGTGGGCTTAGTACGATGCTATTATACAGCGCCTTGAAAAAGTCTTCTGACCCTGTGAACTCTTCCACATTTGTTCACGTTATGTGTCCTGCATGTGTCCTGCATGTGTCCTGCATGTGTCCTCCATGTGTCCTCCATGTGTCCTCCATGTGTCCTGCATGTGTCCTCCATGTGTCCTGCATGTGTCCTCCATGTGTCCTCCATGTGCCCTCCATGTGTCCTGCAGGTGTCCTCCATGTGTCCTCCATGTGCCCTCCATGTGTCCTGTATGTGTCCTGTATGTGTCCTGCATGTGTCCTGTATGTGTCCTGTATGTGCCCTCCATGTGTCCTGCATGTGTCCTGCATGTGTCCTGCAGGTGTCCTCCATGTGTCCTGCATGTGTCCTCCATGTGTCCTGCATGTGTCCTGCATGTGTCCTGTATGTGTCCTGCATGTGTCCTGCATGTGTCCTGTATGTGACATGTATGTGCCCTCCATGTGTCCTGCATGTGTCCTGCATGTGTCCTGCAGGTGTCCTCCATGTGTCCTCCATGTGTCCTGTATGTGTCCTGCATGTGTCCTGCATGTGTCCTGTATGTGTCCTGTATGTGTCCTGTATGTGTCCTGCATGTGTCCTGTATGTGTCCTCCATGTGTCCTCCATGTGTCCTCCATGTGTCCTGCATGTGTCCTCCATGTGTCCTCCATGTGCCCTCCATGTGTCCTGCAGGTGTCCTCCATGTGTCCTCCATGTGCCCTCCATGTGTCCTGTATGTGTCCTGTATGTGCCCTCCATGTGTCCTGCATGTGTCCTGCATGTGTCCTGTATGTGTCCTGTATGTGCCCTCCATGTGTCCTGCATGTGTCCTGCATGTGTCCTGCAGGTGTCCTCCATGTGTCCTGCATGTGTCCTCCATGTGTCCTGCAGGTGTCCTGCATGTGTCCTGCATGTGTCCTGTATGTGTCATGTATGTGTCCTGCATGTGTCCTCCATGTGTCCTCCATGTGTCCTGCATGTGTCCTGTATGTGTCATGTATGTGTCCTGCATGTGTCCTGTATGTGTCCTGCATGTGTCCTGCATGTGTCCTGTATGTGTCATGTATGTGTCCTGCATGTGTCCTGCATGTGTCATGTATGTGTCCTGCATGTGTCCTGTATGTGTCATGTATGTGTCCTGCATGTGTCCTGTATGTGTCCTGTATGTGTCCTGCATGTGTCCTCCATGTGTCCTGTATGTGTCCTGTATGTGTCCTGCATGTGTCCTGTATGTGTCCTGCATGTGTCCTGCATGTGTCCTGTATGTGACATGTATGTGTCCTGCATGTGTCCTGTATGTGTCCTGTATGTGTCCTGCATGTGTCCTGTATGTGTCCTCCATGTGTCCTCCATGTGTCCTCCATGTGTCCTGCATGTGTCCTCCATGTGTCCTCCATGTGCCCTCCATGTGTCCTGCAGGTGTCCTCCATGTGTCCTCCATGTGCCCTCCTTGTGTCCTGTATGTGTCCTGTATGTGCCCTCCATGTGTCCTGCATGTGTCCTGCATGTGTCCTGTATGTGTCATGTATGTGTCCTGCATGTGTCCTGCATGTGTCATGTATGTGTCCTGCATGTGTCCTGCATGTGTCCTGCATGTGTCCTGTATGTGTCCTGCATGTGTCCTGCATGTGTCCTGCATGTGTCCTCCATGTGTCCTGTATGTGTCATGTATGTGTCCTGCATGTGTCCTGCATGTGTCATGTATGTGTCCTGCATGTGTCCTGCATGTGTCCTGTATGTGTCCTGCATGTGTCCTCCATGTGTCCTGTATGTGTCCTGTATGTGTCCTGCATGTGTCCTGTATGTGTCCTGCATGTGTCCTGCATGTGTCCTGTATGTGACATGTATGTGTCCTGCATGTGTCCTGTATGTGTCCTGTATGTGTCCTGCATGTGTCCTGTATGTGTCCTCCATGTGTCCTCCATGTGTCCTCCATGTGTCCTCCATGTGTCCTGCATGTGTCCTCCATGTGTCCTCCATGTGCCCTCCATGTGTCCTGCAGGTGTCCTCCATGTGTCCTCCATGTGCCCTCCTTGTGTCCTGTATGTGTCCTGTATGTGCCCTCCATGTGTCCTGCATGTGTCCTGCATGTGTCCTGCATGTGTCCTGTATGTGTCCTGCATGTGTCCTGTATGTGTCCTGTATGTGCCCTCCATGTGTCCTGCATGTGTCCTGCATATGTCCTGCATGTGTCCTCCATGTGTCCTGTATGTGTCATGTATGTGTCCTGCATGTGTCCTGCATGTGTCATGTATGTGTCCTGCATGTGTCCTGTATGTGTCATGTATGTGTCCTGCATGTGTCCTGCATGTGTCCTGTATGTGTCCTCCATGTGTCCTGTATGTGTCCTGTATGTGTCCTGCATGTGTCCTGTATGTGTCCTGCATGTGTCCTGCATGTGTCCTGCATGTGTCCTGTATGTGTCCTGCATGTGTCCTGCATGTGTCCTGTATGTGACATGTATGTGTCCTGCATGTGTCCTGTATGTGTCCTGTATGTGTCCTGCATGTGTCCTGTATGTGTCCTCCATGTGTCCTGCATGTGTCCTGCATGTGTCCTCCATGTGTCCTCCATGTGTCCTGCATGTGTCTTGCATGTGTCCTGTATGTGTCATGTATGTGTCCTGCATGTGTCCTGGATGTGTCCTGTATGTGTCCTGCATGTGTCCTGGATGTGTTCTGCATGTGTCCTCCATGTGTCCTCCATGTGTCCTGCATGTGTCCTCCATGTGTCCTGCATGTGTCCTGTATGTGTCCTGCATGTGTCCTCCATGTGTCCTCCATGTGTCCTGCATGTGTCCTGCAGGTGTCCTGGATGTGTTCTGCATGTGTCCTGCAGGTGTCCTGGATGTGTCCTGCATGTGTCCTGCATGTGTCCTGCAGGTGTCCTGGATGTGTCCTGCAGGTGTCCTGTATGTGTCATGTATGTGTCCTGCAGGTGTCCTGGATGTGTTCTGCATGTGTCCTGGATGTGTCCTCCATGTGTCCTGCATGTGTAGGAGCAGTATTATAGTAGTTATATTCTTGTATATAGGGGCAGTATTATAGTAGTTATATTCTTGTACATAGTGGGCAGTATTATAGTAGTTATATTCTTGTACATAGGGGCAGTATTATAGTAGTTATATTCTTGTACATAGGGGGCAGTATTATAGTAGTTATATTCTTGTACATAGGAGCAGTATTGTAGTAGTTATATTCTTGTACATAGGGGGCAGTATTATAGTAGTTATATTCTTGTACATAGGGGGCAGTATTATAGTAGTTATATTCTTGTACATAGTGGCAGTATTATAGTAGTTATTTTCTTGTACATAGTGGGCAGTATTATAGTAGTTATATTCTTGTACATAGGGGGCAGTATTATAGTAGTTATATTCTTGTACATAGGGGGCAGTATTATAGTAGTTATATTCTTGTACATAGTGGCAGTATTATAGTAGTTATTTTCTTGTACATAGTGGGCAGTATTATAGTAGTTATATTCTTGTACATAGGGGCAGTATTATAGTAGTTATATTCTTGTACATAGGAGCAGTATTATAGTAGTTATATTCTTGTACATAGGGGCAGTATTATAGTAGTTATATTCTTGTACATAGTGGGCAGTATTATAGTAGTTATATTCTTGTACATAGGGGCAGTATTATAGTAGTTATATTCTTGTACATAGGGGGCAGTATTATAGTAGTTATATTCTTGTACATAGGAGCAGTATTGTAGTAGTTATATTCTTGTACATAGGGGGCAGTATTATAGTAGTTATATTCTTGTACATAGGGGGCAGTATTATAGTAGTTATATTCTTGTACATAGTGGCAGTATTATAGTAGTTATTTTCTTGTACATAGTGGGCAGTATTATAGTAGTTATATTCTTGTACATAGGGGGCAGTATTATAGTAGTTATATTCTTGTACATAGGGGGCAGTATTATAGTAGTTATATTCTTGTACATAGTGGCAGTATTATAGTAGTTATTTTCTTGTACATAGTGGGCAGTATTATAGTAGTTATATTCTTGTACATAGGGGCAGTATTATAGTAGTTATATTCTTGTACATAGGAGCAGTATTATAGTAGTTATATTCTTGTACATAGGGGCAGTATTATAGTAGTTATATTCTTGTACATAGTGGGCAGTATTATAGTAGTTATATTCTTGTACATAGGGGCAGTATTATAGTAGTTATATTCTTGTACTTAGGGGCAGTATTATAGTAGTTATATTCTTGTACATAGGGGCAGTATTATAGTAGTTATATTCTTGTACATAGGGGGCAGTATTATAGTAGTTATATTCTTGTACATAGGGGGCAGTATTATAGTAATTATATTCTTGTACATAGGGGGCAGTATTATAGTACTTATATTCTTGTACATAGGGGGCAGTATTATAGTAGTTATATTCTTGTACATAGGGGCAGTATTATAGTAATTATATTCTTGTACATAGGGGGCAGTATTATAGTAGTTATATTCTTGTACATAGGGGCAGTATTATAGTAATTATATTCTTGTACTTAGGGGCAGTATTATAGTAGTTATATTCTTGTACATAGGGGGCAGTATTATAGTAGTTATATTCTTGTACATAGGGGGCAGTATTATAGTAATTATATTCTTGTACATAGGGGGCAGTATTATAGTAGTTATATTCTTGTACATAGGGGGCAGTATTATAGTAGTTATATTCTTGTACATAGGGGGCAGTATTATAGTAATTATATTCTTGTACATAGGGGGCAGTATTATAGTAGTTATATTCTTGTACATAGGGGGCAGTATTATAGTAGTTATATTCTTGTACATAGGGGGCAGTATTATAGTAATTATATTCTTGTATATAGGGGACAGTATTATAGTAGTTATATTCTTGTACATAGGGGCAGTATTATAGTAATTATATTCTTGTACATAGGAGCAGTATTATAGTAGTTATATTCTTGTACATAGGGGGCAGTATTATAGTAGTTATATTCTTGTACATAGGGGGCAGTATTATAGTAGTTATATTCTTGTACATAAGAGCAGTATTATAGTAGTTATATTCTTGTACATATGGGCAGTATTATAGTAGTTATATTCTTGTACATAGGGGGCAGTATTATAGTAGTTATATTCTTGTTCATAGGAGCAGTATTATAGTAGTTATATTCTTGTACATATGGGCAGTATTATAGTAGTTATATTCTTGTACTTAGGGGCAGTATTATAGTAGTTATATTCTTGTACATAGGGGGCAGTATTATAGTAATTATATTCTTGTACATAGGGGGCAGTATTATAGTAGTTATATTCTTGTACATAGGGGCAGTATTATAGTAGTTATATTCTTGTACTTAGGGGCAGTATTATAGTAGTTATATTCTTGTACATAGGGGGCAGTATTATAGTAGTTATATTCTTGTACATAGCAGCAGTATTATAGTAGTTATATTCTTGTACATAGGGGGCAGTATTATAGTACTTATATTCTTGCACATAGGGGGCAGTATTATAGTAGTTATATTCTTGTACATAAGGGGCAGTATTAAAGTAGTTATATTCTTGTACATAGCAGCAGTATTATAGTAGTTATATTCTTGTACATAGCAGCAGTATTATAGTAGTTATATTCTTGTATATAGAGGGCAGTATTATAGTAGTTATATTCTTGTACATAGGAGCAGTATTATAGTAGTTATATTCTTGTACATAGGGGCAGTATTATAGCAGTTATATTCTTGTACATAGGAGCAGTATTATAGTAGTTATATTCTTGTACATAGTGGGCAATATTATAGTAGTTATATTCTTGTACATAGGGGCAGTATTATAGTAGTTATATTCTTGTACATAAGGGGCAGTATTATAGTAGTTATATTCTTGTACATAGTGGGCAATATTATAGTAGTTATATTCTTGTACTTAGGGGCAGTATTATAGTAGTTATATTCTAGTACATAAGGGGCAGTATTATAGTAGTTATATTCTTGTACATAAGAGGCAGTATTATAGTAGTTATATTCTTGTACATAGTGGACAATATTATAGTAGTTATATTCTTGTACTTAGGGGCAGTATTATAGTAGTTATATTCTTGTACATAAGGGGCAGTATTATAGTAGTTATATTCTTGTACATAGTGGGCAATATTATAGTAGTTATATTCTTGTACATAGGGGCAGTATTATAGTAGTTATATTCTTGTACATAGGGGGCAGTATTATAGTAGTTATATTCTTGTACATAGTGGGCAGTGTTATAGTAGATATATTCTTATACATAGCGGGCAGTATTATAGTAGTTATATTCTTGTACATAGGGGCCAGTATTATAGTAGTTATATTCTTGTACATAGTGGGCAATATTATAGTAGTTATATTCTTGTACATAGTGGGCACTATTATAGTAGTTATATTCTTGTACATAGGGGGCAGTATTATAGTAGTTATATTCTTGTACATAGGGGGCAGTATTATAGTAGTTATATTCTTGTACATAGGGGGCAGTATTATAGTAGTTATATTCTTGTACATAGGGGGTAGTATTATAGTATTTATATTCTTGTACATAGTGGGCAATATTATAGTAGTTATATTCTTGTACATAGGGGGCAGTATTATAGTAGTTATATTCTTGTACATAGTGGGCAATATTATAGTAGTTATATTCTTGTACATAGGAGCAGTATTGTAGTAGTTATATTCTTGTACATAGGGGCAGTATTATAGTAGTTATATTCTTGTACATAGGGGGCAGTATTATAGTAGTTATATTCTTGAACATAGGAGCAGTATTATAGTAGTTATATTCTTGTACATAGGAGCACCATTATAGTAGTTATATTCTTATACATAGGAGCAGTATTATAGTAGTTCTATTCTTGTACATAGGGGGCAGTATTATGGTAGTTATATTCTTGTACATAGCAGCAGTATTATAGTAGTTATATTCTTGTACATAGGAGCAGTATTATAGTAGTTATATTCTTGTACATAGTGGCAGTATTATAGTAGTTATATTCTTGTACATAGGGGGCAGTATTATAGTAGTTATATTCTTGTACATAGGGGGCAGTATTATAGTAGTTATATTCTTGTACATAAGGGGCAGTATTATAGTAGTTATATTCTTGTACATAGGGGCAGTATTATAGTAGTTATATTCTTGTACATAGGGGGCAGTATTATAGTAGTTATATTCTTCTACATAGGGGGCAGTATTATAGTAGTTATATTCTTCTACATAGGGGCAGTATTATAGTAGTTATATTCTTGTACATAGGGGCAGTATTATAGTAGTTATATTCTTGTACATAGGAGCAGTATTATAGTAGTTATATTCTTGTACATAGGGGGCAGTATTATAGTAGTTATATTCTTGTACATAGTGGGCAATATTATAGTAGTTATATTCTTGTACATAGGGGACAGTATTATAGTATTTATATTCTTGTACATAGGGGCAGTATTATAGTAGTTATATTCTTGTACATAAGGGGCAGTATTATAGTAGTTATATTCTTGTACATAGTGGGCAATATTATAGTAGTTATATTCTTGTACTTAGGGGCAGTATTATAGTAGTTATATTCTTGTACATAGGGGCAGTATTATAGTAGTTATATTCTTGTACATAGGGGGCAGTATTATAGTAGCTATATTCTTGTACATAGTGGGCAATATTATAGTAGTTATATTCTTGTACATAGGGGCAGTATTATAGTAGTTATATTCTTGTACATAGGGGGCAGTATTATAGTAGTTATATTCTTGTACATAGGGGCAGAATTATGGTAGTTATATTCTTGTACATAGGGGGCAGTATTATAGTAGTTATATTCTTGTACATAGTGGGCAGTATTATAGTAGTTATATTCTTATACATAGCGGGCAGTATTATAGTAGTTATATTCTTGTACATAGGGGCAGTATTATAGTAGTTATATTCTTGTACATAGGGGGCAGTATTATAGTAGTTATATTCTTTTACATAGGGGGCAGTATTATAGTAGTTATATTCTTGTACATAGGGGGCAGTATTATAGTAGTTATATTCTTCTACATAGGGGGCAGTATTATAGTAGTTATATTCTTCTACATAGGGAGCAGTATTATAGTAGTTATATTCTTGTACATAGGGGGCAGTATTATAGTAGTTATATTCTTATACATAGTGGCAGTATTATAGTAGTTATATTCTTGTACATAGGAGCAGTATTATAGTAGTTATATTCTTGTACATAGGGGGCAGTATTATAGTAGTTATATTCTTGTACATAGGGGCAGTATTATAGTAGTTATATTCTTGTACATAGGGGCAGTATTATAGTAGTTATATTCTTGTACATAGGGGGCAGTATTATAGTAGTTATATTCTTGTACATAAAGGGCAGTATTATAGTAGTTATATTCTTGTACATAGGGGGCAGTATTATAGTAGTTATATTTTTGTACATAGGGGGCAGTATTATAGTAGTTATATTCTTCTACATAGGGGGCAGTATTATAGTAGTTATATTCTTGTACATAGGGGGCAGTATTATAGTAGTTATATTCTTCTACATAGGGGCAGTATTATAGTAGTTATATTCTTGTACATAGGGGCAGTATTATAGTAGTTATATTCTTGTAAATAGGGGCAGTATTATAGTAGTTATATTCTTGTACATAGGAGCAGTATTATAGTAGTTATATTCTTGTACATAGGGGGGCAGTATTATAGTAGTTATATTCTTGTACATAGGGGGCAGTATTATAGTAGTTATATTCTTCTATGGGGGCAGTATTATAGTAGTTATATTCTTCTACATAGGGGGCAGTATTATAGTAGTTATATTCTTGTACATAGGGGGTAGTATTATAGTAGTTATATTCTTGTACATAGGAGCAGTATTATAGTAGTTATATTCTTGTACATAGGGGGCAGTATTATAGTAGTTATATTCTTGTACATAGGAGCAATATTATAGTAGTTATATTCTTGTACATAGGGGCAGTATTATAGTAGTTATATTCTTGTACATAGGGGCAGTATTATAGTAGTTATATTCTTGTACATAGGGGGCAGTATTATAGTAGTTATATTCTTGTACATAGGAGCAGTATTATAGTAGTTATATTCTTGTACATAGGGGGCAGTATTATAGTAGTTATATTCTTGTACATAAGGGGCAGTATTATAGTAGTTATATTCTTTTACATAGGGGGCAGTATTATAGTAGTTATATTCTTGTACATAGGGGGCAGTATTATTGTAGTTATATTCTTCTACATAGGGGGCAGTATTATAGTAGTTATATTCTTCTACATAGGGAGCAGTATTATAGTAGTTATATTCTTGTACATAGGGGGCAGTATTATAGTAGTTATATTCTTGTACATAGTGGCAGTATTATAGTAGTTATATTCTTTTACATAGGAGCAGTATTATAGTAGTTATATTCTTGTACATAGGGGGCAGTATTATAGTAGTTATATTCTTGTACATAGGGGCAGTATTATAGTAGTAATATTTTTGTACATAGGGGCAGTATTATAGTAGTTATATTCTTGTACATAGGGGGCAGTATTATAGTAGTTATATTCTTGTACATAAAGGGCAGTATTATAGTAGTTATATTCTTGTACATAGGGGGCAGTATTATAGTAGTTATATTCTTGTACATAGGGGGCAGTATTATAGTAGTTATATTCTTCTACATAGGGGGCAGTATTATAGTAGTTATATTCTTCTACATAGGGGGCAGTATTATAGTAGTTATATTCTTGTACATAGGGGCAGTATTATAGTAGTTATATTCTTGTACATAGGGGCAGTATTATAGTAGTTATATTCTTGTAAATAGGGACAGTATTATAGTAGTTATATTCTTCTACATGGGGGCAGTATTATAGTAGTTATATTCTTCTACATAGGGGGAAGTATTATAGTAGTTATATTCTTGTACATAGGGGGTAGTATTATAGTAGTTATATTCTTGTACATAGGGGCAGTATTATAGTAGTTATATTCTTCTACATAGGGGGCAGTATTATAGTAGTTATATTCTTGTACATAGGGGGCAGTATTATAGTAGTTATATTCTTCTACATAGGGGCAGTATTATAGTAGTTATATTCTTGTAAATAGGGGCAGTATTATAGTAGTTATATTCTTGTACATAGGAGCAGTATTATAGTAGTTATATTCTTGTACATAGGGGGGCAGTATTATAGTAGTTATATTCTTGTACATAGGGGGCAGTATTATAGTAGTTATATTCTTCTATGGGGGCAGAATTATAGTAGTTATATTCTTCTACATAGGGGGCAGTATTATAGTAGTTATATTCTTGTACATAGGGGGTAGTATTATAGTAGTTATATTCTTGTACATAGGAGCAGTATTATAGTAGTTATATTCTTGTACATAGGGGGCAGTATTATAGTAGTTATATTCTTGTACATAGGAGCAATATTATAGTAGTTATATTCTTGTACATAGGGGCAGTATTATAGTAGTTATATTCTTGTACATAGGGGCAGTATTATAGTAGTTATATTCTTGTACATAGGGGGCAGTATTATAGTAGTTATATTCTTGTACATAGGAGCAGTATTATAGTAGTTATATTCTTGTACATAGGGGGCAGTATTATAGTAGTTATATTCTTGTACATAAGGGACAGTATTATAGTAGTTATATTCTTTTACATAGGGGGCAGTATTATAGTAGTTATATTCTTGGACATAGGGGGCAGTATTATTGTAGTTATATTCTTCTACATAGGGGGCAGTATTATAGTAGTTATATTCTTCTACATAGGGAGCAGTATTATAGTAGTTATATTCTTGTACATAGGGGGCAGTATTATAGTAGTTATATTCTTGTACATAGTGGGCAATATTATAGTAGTTATATTCTTGTACATAGGAGCAGTATTGTAGTAGTTATATTCTTGTACATAGGGGCAGTATTATAGTAGTTATATTCTTGTACATAGGGGGCAGTATTATAGTAGTTATATTCTTGAACATAGGAGCAGTATTATAGTAGTTATATTCTTGTACATAGGAGCACCATTATAGTAGTTATATTCTTATACATAGGAGCAGTATTATAGTAGTTCTATTCTTGTACATAGGGGGCAGTATTATGGTAGTTATATTCTTGTACATAGCAGCAGTATTATAGTAGTTATATTCTTGTACATAGGAGCAGTATTATAGTAGTTATATTCTTGTACATAGTGGCAGTATTATAGTAGTTATATTCTTGTACATAGGGGGCAGTATTATAGTAGTTATATTCTTGTACATAGGGGGCAGTATTATAGTAGTTATATTCTTGTACATAGGGGGCAGTATTATAGTAGTTATATTCTTGTACATAAGGGGCAGTATTATAGTAGTTATATTCTTGTACATAGGGGCAGTATTATAGTAGTTATATTCTTGTACATAGGGGGCAGTATTATAGTAGTTATATTCTTCTACATAGGGGGCAGTATTATAGTAGTTATATTCTTCTACATAGGGGCAGTATTATAGTAGTTATATTCTTGTACATAGGGGCAGTATTATAGTAGTTATATTCTTGTACATAGGAGCAGTATTATAGTAGTTATATTCTTGTACATAGGGGGCAGTATTATAGTAGTTATATTCTTGTACATAGTGGGCAATATTATAGTAGTTATATTCTTGTACATAGGGGACAGTATTATAGTATTTATATTCTTGTACATAGGGGCAGTATTATAGTAGTTATATTCTTGTACATAAGGGGCAGTATTATAGTAGTTATATTCTTGTACATAGTGGGCAATATTATAGTAGTTATATTCTTGTACTTAGGGGCAGTATTATAGTAGTTATATTCTTGTACATAGGGGCAGTATTATAGTAGTTATATTCTTGTACATAGGGGGCAGTATTATAGTAGCTATATTCTTGTACATAGTGGGCAATATTATAGTAGTTATATTCTTGTACATAGGGGCAGTATTATAGTAGTTATATTCTTGTACATAGGGGGCAGTATTATAGTAGTTATATTCTTGTACATAGGGGCAGAATTATGGTAGTTATATTCTTGTACATAGGGGGCAGTATTATAGTAGTTATATTCTTGTACATAGTGGGCAGTATTATAGTAGTTATATTCTTATACATAGCGGGCAGTATTATAGTAGTTATATTCTTGTACATAGGGGCAGTATTATAGTAGTTATATTCTTGTACATAGGGGGCAGTATTATAGTAGTTATATTCTTTTACATAGGGGGCAGTATTATAGTAGTTATATTCTTGTACATAGGGGGCAGTATTATAGTAGTTATATTCTTCTACATAGGGGGCAGTATTATAGTAGTTATATTCTTCTACATAGGGAGCAGTATTATAGTAGTTATATTCTTGTACATAGGGGGCAGTATTATAGTAGTTATATTCTTATACATAGTGGCAGTATTATAGTAGTTATATTCTTGTACATAGGAGCAGTATTATAGTAGTTATATTCTTGTACATAGGGGGCAGTATTATAGTAGTTATATTCTTGTACATAGGGGCAGTATTATAGTAGTTATATTCTTGTACATAGGGGCAGTATTATAGTAGTTATATTCTTGTACATAGGGGGCAGTATTATAGTAGTTATATTCTTGTACATAAAGGGCAGTATTATAGTAGTTATATTCTTGTACATAGGGGGCAGTATTATAGTAGTTATATTTTTGTACATAGGGGGCAGTATTATAGTAGTTATATTCTTCTACATAGGGGGCAGTATTATAGTAGTTATATTCTTGTACATAGGGGGCAGTATTATAGTAGTTATATTCTTCTACATAGGGGCAGTATTATAGTAGTTATATTCTTGTACATAGGGGCAGTATTATAGTAGTTATATTCTTGTAAATAGGGGCAGTATTATAGTAGTTATATTCTTGTACATAGGAGCAGTATTATAGTAGTTATATTCTTGTACATAGGGGGGCAGTATTATAGTAGTTATATTCTTGTACATAGGGGGCAGTATTATAGTAGTTATATTCTTCTATGGGGGCAGTATTATAGTAGTTATATTCTTCTACATAGGGGGCAGTATTATAGTAGTTATATTCTTGTACATAGGGGGTAGTATTATAGTAGTTATATTCTTGTACATAGGAGCAGTATTATAGTAGTTATATTCTTGTACATAGGGGGCAGTATTATAGTAGTTATATTCTTGTACATAGGAGCAATATTATAGTAGTTATATTCTTGTACATAGGGGCAGTATTATAGTAGTTATATTCTTGTACATAGGGGCAGTATTATAGTAGTTATATTCTTGTACATAGGGGGCAGTATTATAGTAGTTATATTCTTGTACATAGGAGCAGTATTATAGTAGTTATATTCTTGTACATAGGGGGCAGTATTATAGTAGTTATATTCTTGTACATAAGGGGCAGTATTATAGTAGTTATATTCTTTTACATAGGGGGCAGTATTATAGTAGTTATATTCTTGTACATAGGGGGCAGTATTATTGTAGTTATATTCTTCTACATAGTGGGCAGTATTATAGTAGTTATATTCTTCTACATAGGGAGCAGTATTATAGTAGTTATATTCTTGTACATAGGGGGCAGTATTATAGTAGTTATATTCTTGTACATAGTGGCAGTATTATAGTAGTTATATTCTTTTACATAGGAGCAGTATTATAGTAGTTATATTCTTGTACATAGGGGGCAGTATTATAGTAGTTATATTCTTGTACATAGGGGCAGTATTATAGTAGTAATATTTTTGTACATAGGGGCAGTATTATAGTAGTTATATTCTTGTACATAGGGGGCAGTATTATAGTAGTTATATTTTTGTACATAAAGGGCAGTATTATAGTAGTTATATTCTTGTACATAGGGGGCAGTATTATAGTAGTTATATTCTTGTACATAGGGGGCAGTATTATAGTAGTTATATTCTTCTACATAGGGGGCAGTATTATAGTAGTTATATTCTTGTACATAGGGGGCAGTATTATAGTAGTTATATTCTTGTACATAGGGGCAGTATTATAGTAGTTATATTCTTGTACATAGGGGCAGTATTATAGTAGTTATATTCTTGTAAATAGGGACAGTATTATAGTAGTTATATTCTTCTACATGGGGGCAGTATTATAGTAGTTATATTCTTCTACATAGGGGGAAGTATTATAGTAGTTATATTCTTGTACATAGGGGGTAGTATTATAGTAGTTATATTCTTGTACATAGGGGCAGTATTATAGTAGTTATATTCTTCTACATAGGGGGCAGTATTATAGTAGTTATATTCTTGTACATAGGGGGCAGTATTATAGTAGTTATATTCTTCTACATAGGGGCAGTATTATAGTAGTTATATTCTTGTACATAGGGGCAGTATTATAGTAGTTATATTCTTGTAAATAGGGGCAGTATTATAGTAGTTATATTCTTGTACATAGGAGCAGTATTATAGTAGTTATATTCTTGTACATAGGGGGGCAGTATTATAGTAGTTATATTCTTGTACATAGGGGGCAGTATTATAGTAGTTATATTCTTCTATGGGGGCAGAATTATAGTAGTTATATTCTTCTACATAGGGGGCAGTATTATAGTAGTTATATTCTTGTACATAGGGGGTAGTATTATAGTAGTTATATTCTTGTACATAGGAGCAGTATTATAGTAGTTATATTCTTGTACATAGGGGGCAGTATTATAGTAGTTATATTCTTGTACATAGGAGCAATATTATAGTAGTTATATTCTTGTACATAGGGGCAGTATTATAGTAGTTATATTCTTGTACATAGGGGCAGTATTATAGTAGTTATATTCTTGTACATAGGGGGCAGTATTATAGTAGTTATATTCTTGTACATAGGAGCAGTATTATAGTAGTTATATTCTTGTACATAGGGGGCAGTATTATAGTAGTTATATTCTTGTACATAAGGGACAGTATTATAGTAGTTATATTCTTTTACATAGGGGGCAGTATTATAGTAGTTATATTCTTGTACATAGGGGGCAGTATTATTGTAGTTATATTCTTCTACATAGGGGGCAGTATTATAGTAGTTATATTCTTCTACATAGGGAGCAGTATTATAGTAGTTATATTCTTGTACATAGGGGGCAGTATTATAGTAGTTATATTCTTGTACATAGTGGCAGTATTATAGTAATTATATTCTTTTACATAGGAGCAGTATTATAGTAGTTATATTCTTGTACATAGGGGGCAGTATTATAGTAGTTATATTCTTGTACATAGGGGCAGTATTATAGTAGTTATATTTTTGTACATAGGGGCAGTATTATAGTAGTTATATTCTTGTACATAGGGGGCAGTATTATAGTAGTTATATTCTTGTACATAAAGGGCAGTATTATAGTAGTTATATTCTTGTACATAGGGGGCAGTATTATAGTAGTTATATTCTTGTACATAGGGGCAGTATTATAGTAGTTATATTCTTCTACATAGGGGGCAGTATTATAGTAGTTATATTCTTGTACATAGGGGGCAGTATTATAGTAGTTATATTCTTGTACATAGGGGCAGTATTATAGTAGTTATATTCTTGTACATAGGGGCAGTATTATAGTAGTTATATTCTTGTAAATAGGGGCAGTATTCTAGTAGTTATATTCTTGTACATAGGAGCAGTATTATAGTAGTTATATTCTTGTACATAGGGGGGCAGTATTATAGTAGTTATATTCTTGTACATAGGGGGCAGTATTATAGTAGTTATATTCTTCTACATAGGGGCAGTATTATAGTAGTTATATTCTTCTACATAGTGGGCAGTATTATAGTAGTTATATTCTTGTACATAGGGGGTAGTATTATAGTAGTTATATTCTTGTACATAGGAGCAGTATTATAGTAGTTATATTCTTGTACATAGGGGGCAGTATTATAGTAGTTATATTCTTGTACATAGGAGCAATATTATAGTAGTTATATTCTTGTACATAGGGGGCAGTATTATAGTAGTTATATTCTTGTACATAGGGGCAGTATTATAGTAGTTATATTCTTGTACATAGGGGGTAGTATTATAGTAGTTATATTCTTGTACATAGGAGCAGTATTATAGTAGTTATATTCTTGTACATAGGTGGCAGTATTATAGTAGTTATATTCTTGTACATAGGGGCAGTATTATAGTAGTTATATTCTTGTACATAGGGGCAGTATTATAGTAGTTATATTCTTGTACATAGGGGGCAGTATTATAGTAGTTATATTCTTCTACATAGGGGGCAGTATTATAGTAGTTATATACTTGTACATAGTGGGCAGTATTATAGTAGTTATATTCTTGTACATAGTGGGCAGTATTATAGTAGTTATATTCTTGTACATAGGGGGCAGTATTATAGTAGTTATATTCTTGTACATAGGGGCAGTATTATAGTAGTTATATTCTTGTACATAAGGGGCAGTATTATAGTAGTTATATTCTTGTAAATAGGGGCAGTATTATAGTAGTTATATTCTTGTACATAGGAGCAGTATTATAGTAGTTATATTCTTGTACATAGGGGGGCAGTATTATAGTAGTTATATTCTTGTACATAGGGGGCAGTATTATAGTAGTTATATTCTTGTACATAGGGGCAGTATTATAGTAGTTATATTATTGTACATAAGGGGCAGTATTATAGTAGTTATATTCTTGTACATAGTGGGCAATATTATAGTAGTTATATTCTTGTACTTAGGGGCAGTATTATAGTAGTTATATTCTTGTACATAGGGGCAGTATTATAGTAGTTATATTCTTGTACATAGGGGGCAGTATTATAGTAGCTATATTCTTGTACATAGTGGGCAATATTATAGTAGTTATATTCTTGTACATAGGGGCAGTATTATAGTAGTTATATTCTTGTACATAGGGGGCAGTATTATAGTAGTTATATTCTTGTACATAGGGGCAGTATTATAGTAGTTATATTCTTGTACATAGGGGGCAGTATTATAGTAGTTATATTCTTGTACATAGTGGGCAGTATTATAGTAGTTATATTCTTATACATAGCGGGCAGTATTATAGTAATTATATTCTTGTACATAGGGGGAAGTATTATAGTAGTTATATTCTTGTACATAGGGGGCAGTATTATAGTAGTTATATTCTTCTACATAGTGGGCAGTATTATAGTAGTTATATTCTTGTACATAGGGGGTAGTATTATAGTAGTTATATTCTTGTACATAGGAGCAGTATTATAGTAGTTATATTCTTGTACATAGGGGGCAGTATTATAGTAGTTATATTCTTGTACATAGGAGCAGTATTATAGTAGTTATATTCTTGTACATAGGGGCAGTATTATAGTAGTTATATTCTTGTACATAGGGGCAGTATTATAGTAGTTATATTCTTGTACATAGGGGGCAGTATTATAGTAGTTATATTCTTGTACATAGGAGCAGTATTATAGTAGTTATATTCTTGTACATAGGGGGCAGTATTATCGTAGTTATATTCTTGTACATAGGGGCAGTATTATAGTAGTTATATTCTTGTACATAGGGGCAGTATAATAGTAGTTATATTCTTGTACATAGGGGGCAGTATTATAGTAGTTATGTTCTTGTACACAGGGGGCAGTATTATAGTAGTTATATACTTGTACATAGTGGGCAGTATTATAGTAGTTATATTCTTGTACATAGTGGGCAGTATTATAGTAGTTATATTCTTGTACATAGGGGGCAGTATTATAGTAGTTATATTCTTGTACATAGGGGCAGTATTATAGTAGTTATATTCTTGTACATAAGGGGCAGTATTATAGTAGTTATATTCTTGTACATAGTGGGCAATATTATAGTAGTTATATTCTTGTACATAAGGGGCAGTATTATAGTAGTTATATTCTTTTACATAGGGGGCAGTATTATAGTAGTTATATTCTTGTACATAGGGGGCAGTATTATTGTAGTTATATTCTTCTACATAGGGGGCAGTATTATAGTAGTTATATTCTTCTACATAGGGAGCAGTATTATAGTAGTTATATTCTTGTACATAGGGGGCAGTATTATAGTAGTTATATTCTTGTACATAGTGGCAGTATTATAGTAGTTATATTCTTGTACATAGGAGCAGTATTATAGTAGTTATATTCTTGTACATAGGGGGCAGTATTATAGTAGTTATATTCTTGTACATAGGGGCAGTATTATAGTAGTTATATTTTTGTACATAGGGGCAGTATTATAGTAGTTATATTCTTGTACATAGGGGGCAGTATTATAGTAGTTATATTCTTGTACATAAAGGGCAGTATTATAGTAGTTATATTCTTGTACATAGGGGGCAGTATTATAGTAGTTATATTCTTATACATAGGGGGCAGTATTATAGTAGTTATATTCTTCTACATAGGGGGCAGTATTATAGTAGTTATATTCTTGTACATAGGGGGCAGTATTATAGTAGTTATATTCTTGTACATAGGGGCAGTATTATAGTAGTTATATTCTTGTACATAGGGGCAGTATTATAGTAGTTATATTCTTGTAAATAGGGGCAGTATTATAGTAGTTATATTCTTGTACATAGGAGCAGTATTATAGTAGTTATATTCTTGTACATAGGGGGGCAGTATTATGGTAGTTATATTCTTGTACATAGGGGGCAGTATTATAGTAGTTATATTCTTGTACATAGGAGCAATATTATAGTAGTTATATTCTTGTACATAGGGGGCAGTATTATAGTAGTTATATTCTTGTACATAGGGGCAGTATTATAGTAGTTATATTCTTGTACATAGGGGGTAGTATTATAGTAGTTATATTCTTGTACATAGGAGCAGTATTATAGTAGTTATATTCTTGTACATAAGGGGCAGTATTATAGTAGTTATATTCTTGTACATAGGGGCAGTATTATAGTAGTTATATTCTTGTACATAGGGGCAGTATTATAGTAGTTATATTCTTGTACATAGGGGGCAGTATTATAGTAGTTATATTCTTCTACATAGGGGGCAGTATTATAGTAGTTTTATACTTGTACATAGTGGGCAGTATTATAGTAGTTATATTCTTGTACATAGTGGGCAATATTATAGTAGTTATATTCTTGTAAATAGGGGGCAGTATTATAGTAGTTATATTCTTGTACATAGGGGCAGTATTATAGTAGTTATATTCTTGTACATAAGGGGCAGTATTATAGTAGTTATATTCTTGTACATAGTGGGCAATATTATAGTAGTTATATTCTTGTACATAGGGGGCAGTATTATAGTAGCTATATTCTTGTACATAGTGGGCAATATTATAGTAGTTATATTCTTGTACATAGGGGCAGTATTATAGTAGTTATATTCTTGTACATAGGGGGCAGTATTATAGTAGTTATATTCTTGTACATAGGGGCAGTATTATAGTAGTTATATTCTTGTACATAGGGGGCAGTATTATAGTAGTTATATTCTTGTACATAGTGGGCAGTATTATAGTAGTTATATTCTTATACATAGCGGGCAGTATTATAGTAATTATATTCTTGTACATAGGGGGCAGTATTATAGTAGTTATATTCTTGTACATAGGGGGCAGTATTATAGTAGTTATATTCTTCTACATAGGGGGCAGTATTATAGTAGTTATATTCTTGTACATAGGGGGTAGTATTATAGTAGTTATATTCTTGTACATAGGAGCAGTATTATAGTAGTTATATTCTTGTACATAGGGGGCAGTATTATAGTAGTTATATTCTTGTACATAGGAGCAGTATTATAGTAGTTATATTCTTGTACATAGGGGGCAGTATTATAGTAGTTATATTCTCGTACATAGGGGCAGTATTATAGTAGTTATATTCTTGTACATAGGGGGCAGTATTATAGTAGTTATATTCTTGTACATAGGAGCAGTATTATAGTAGTTATATTCTTGTACATAGGGGGCAGCATTATAGTAGTTATATTCTTGTACATAGGGAGCAGTATTATAGTAGATATATTCTTTTACATAGGAGCAGTATTAAAGCAGTTATATTCTTGTACATAGGGGCAGTATTATAGTAGTTATATTCTTGTACATAGGGGCAGTATTATAGCAGTTATATTCTTGTACATAGGAGCAGTATTATAGTAGTTATATTCTTGTACATATGGGCAGTATTATAGTAGTTATATTCTTGTACATAGGGGGCAGTATTATAGCAGTTATATTCTTGTACATAGGAGCAGTATTATAGTAGTTATATTCTTGTACATATGGGCAGTATTATAGTAGTTATATTCTTGTACATAGGGGCAGTATTATAGTAGTTATATTCTTGTACATAGGAGCAGTATTATAGTAGTTATATTCTTGTACATAGGGGCAGTATTATAGTAGTTATATTCTTGTACATAGGGGGCAGCATTATAGTAGTTATATTCTTGTACATAGCGGCAGTATTATAGTAGTTATATTCTTGTACATAGGGGGCAGTATTATAGTAGATATATTCTTGTATATAGGGGCAGTATTAGAGTAGTTATATTCTTGTATATAGGGGGCTGTATTATAGTAGTTATATTCTTGTATATATGGGGCAGCATTATAGTAGTTATATTCTTGTACATAGGGGCAGTATTATAGTAGTTATATTCTTGTATATAGGGGGCAGTATTATAGTAGTTATATTCTTGTATATAGGGGGCAGCATTATAGCAGTTATATTCTTGTACATAGCGAGCAGTATTATAGTAGTTATATTCTTTTACATAGGAGCAGTATTATAGCAGTTATATTCTTGTACATAGGGGCAGTATTATAGTAGTTATATTCTTGTACATAGGGGGCAGTATTATAGTAGTTATATTCTTATACATAGTGGCAGTATTATAGTAGTTATATTCTTGTACATAGGAGCAGTATTATAGTAGTTATATTCTTGTACATAGGGGGCAGTATTATAGTAGTTATATTCTTGTACATAGGGGCAGTATTATAGTAGTTATATTCTTGTACATAGGGGCAGTATTATAGTAATTATATTCTTGTACATAGGGGGCAGTATTATAGTAGTTATATTCTTGTACTTAAAGGGCAGTATTATAGTAGTTATATTCTTGTACATAGGGGGCAGTATTATAGTAGTTATATTCTTGTACATAGGGGGCAGTATTATAGTAGTTATATTCTTGTACATTGGGGGCAGTATTATAGTAGTTATATTCTTGTACATAGGGGGCAGTATTATAGTAGTTATATTCTTGTACATAGGGGCAGTATTATAGTAGTTATATTCTTGTACATAGGGGCAGTATTATAGTAGTTATATTCTTGTAAATAGGGGCAGTATTATAGTAGTTATATTCTTGTACATAGGAGCAGTATTATAGTAGTTATATTCTTGTACATAGGGGGGCAGTATTATAGTAGTTATATTCTTGTACATAGGGGGCAGTATTATAGTAGTTATATTCTTCTATGGGGGCAGTATTATAGTAGTTATATTCTTCTACATAGGGGGCAGTATTATAGTAGTTATATTCTTGTACATAGGGGTAGTATTATAGTAGTTATATTCTTGTACATAGGAGCAGTATTATAGTAGTTATATTCTTGTACATAGGGGGCAGTATTATAGTAGTTATATTCTTGTACATAGGAGCAATATTATAGTAGTTATATTCTTGTACATAGGGGGCAGTATTATAGTAGTTATATTCTTGTACATAGGGGCAGTATTATAGTAGTTATATTCTTGTACATAGGGGGCAGTATTATAGTAGTTATATTCTTGTACATAGGAGCAGTATTATAGTAGTTATATTCTTGTACATAGGAGCAGTATTATAGTAGTTATATTCTTGTACATAAGGGGCAGTATTATAGTAGTTATATTCTTGTACATAGGGGGCAGTATTATAGTAGTTATATTCTTGTACATAGGAGCAGTATTATAGTAGTTATATTCTTGTACATAGGGGCAGTATTATAGTAGTTATATTCTTGTACATAAGGGGCAGTATTATAGTAGTTATATTCTTTTACATAGGGGGCAGTATTATAGTAGTTATATTCTTGTACATAGGGGGCAGTATTATTGTAGTTATATTCTTCTACATAGGGGGCAGTATTATAGTAGTTATATTCTTCTACATAGGGAGCAGTATTATAGTAGTTATATTCTTGTACATAGGGGGCAGTATTATAGTAGTTATATTCTTGTACATAGTGGCAGTATTATAGTAGTTATATTCTTGTACATAGGAGCAGTATTATAGTAGTTATATTCTTGTACATAGGGGGCAGTATTATAGTAGTTATATTCTTGTACATAGGGGCAGTATTATAGTAGTTATATTTTTGTACATAGGGGCAGTATTATAGTAGTTATATTCTTGTACATAGGGGGCAGTATTATAGTAGTTATATTCTTGTAAATAAAGGGCAGTATTATAGTAGTTATATTCTTGTACATAGGGGGCAGTATTTTAGTAGTTATATTCTTGTACATAGGGGGCAGTATTATAGTAGTTATATTCTTCTACATAGGGGGCAGTATTATAGTAGTTATATTCTTGTACATAGGGGGCAGTATTATAGTAGTTATATTCTTGTACATAGGGGCAGTATTATAGTAGTTATATTCTTGTACATAGGGGCAGTATTATAGTACTTATATTCTTGTAAATAGGGGCAGTATTATAGTAGTTATATTCTTGTACATAGGAGCAGTATTATAGTAGTTATATTCTTGTACATAGGGGGGCAGTATTATAGTAGTTATATTCTTGTACATAGGGGGCAGTATTATAGTAGTTATATTTTTCTACATGGGGGCAGTATTATAGTAGTTATATTCTTCTACATAGGGGGCAGTATTATAGTAGTTATATTCTTGTACATAGGGGGTAGTATTATAGTAGTTATATTCTTGTACATAGGGGCAGTATTATAGTAGTTATATTCTTGTACATAGGAGGCAGTATTATAGTAGTTATATTCTTGTACATAGGGGCAGTATTATAGTAGTTATATTCTTGTACATAGGGGCAGTATAATAGTAGTTATATTCTTGTACATAGGGGGCAGTATTATAGTAGTTATGTTCTTGTACACAGGGGGCAGTATTATAGTAGTTATATACTTGTACATAGTGGGCAGTATTATAGTAGTTATATTCTTGTACATAGTGGGCAGTATTATAGTAGTTATATTCTTGTACATAGGGGGCAGTATTATAGTAGTTATATTCTTGTACATAGGGGCAGTATTATAGTAGTTATATTCTTGTACATAAGGGGCAGTATTATAGTAGTTATATTCTTGTACATAGGGGCAGTATTATAGTAGTTATATTCTTGTACATAGTGGGCAATATTATAGTAGTTATATTCTTGTACTTAGGGGCAGTATTATAGTAGTTATATTCTTGTACATAGGGGCAGTATTATAGTAGTTATATTCTTGTACATAGGGGGCAGTATTATAGTAGCTATATTCTTGTACATAGTGGGCAATACTATAGTAGTTATATTCTTGTACATAGGGGCAGTATTATAGTAGTTATATTCTTGTACATAGGGGGCAGTATTATAGTAGTTATATTCTTGTACATAGGGGCAGTATTATAGTAGTTATATTCTTGTACTTAGGGGGCAGTATTATAGTAGTTATATTCTTGTACATAGTGGGCAGTATTATAGAAGTTATATTCTTATACATAGCGGGCAGTATTATAGTAGTTATATTCTTGTACATAGGGGCAGTATTATAGTAGTTATATTCTTGTACATAGGGGGCAGTATTATAGTAGTTATATTCTTGTACATAGGGGGCAGTATTATAGTAGTTATATTCTTGTACATAGGGGGCAGTATTATAGTAGTTATATTCTTGTACATAGGGGGCAATATTATAGTAGTTATATTCTTGTACATAGGAGGCAGTATTATAGTAGTTATATTCTTGTACATAGGGGCAGTATTATAGTAGTTATATTCTTGTACATAGGGGCAGTATTATAGTAGTTATATTCTTGTACATAGGGGGCAGTATTATAGTAGCTATATTCTTGTACATAGTGGGCAATATTATAGTAGTTATATTCTTGTACATAGGGGCAGTATTATAGTAGTTATATTCTTGTACATAGGGGCAGTATTATAGCAGTTATATTCTTGTACATAGGGGCAGTATTATAGTAGTTATATTCTTGTACATAGGAGCAGTATTATAGTAGTTATATTCTTGTATATAGGGGGCAGCATTATAGTAGTTATATTCTTGTACATAGGGAGCAGTATTATAGTAGATATATTCTTTTACATAGGAGCAGTATTAAAGCAGTTATATTCTTGTACATAGGGGCAGTATTATAGTAGTTATATTATTGTACATAGGGGCAGTATTATAGCAGTTATATTCTTGTACATAGGAGCAGTATTATAGTAGTTATATTCTTGTACATATGGGCAGTATTATAGTAGTTATATTCTTGTACATAGGGGCAGTATTATAGTAGTTATATTCTTGTACATAGGAGCAGTATTATAGTAGTTATATTCTTGTACATAGGGGCAGTATTATAGTAGTTATATTCTTGTACATAGGGGGCAGCATTATAGTAGTTATATTCTTGTACATAGCGGCAGTATTATAGTAGTTATATTCTTGTACATAGGGGGCAGTATTATAGTAGTTATATTCTTGTACATAGGAGCAGTATTATAGTAGTTATATTCTTGTACATAGGGGGCAGTATTATAGTAGTTATATTCTTGTACATATGGGCAGTATTATAGTAGTTATATTCTTGTACATAGGGGGCAGTATTATAGTAGTTATATTCTTGTACATAGGAGCAGTATTATAGTAATTATATTCTTGTACATAGGGGGCAATATTATAGTAGTTATATTCTTGTACATAGGGGGCAGTATTATAGTAGTTATATTCTTGTACATAGGGGGCAGCATTATAGTAGTTATATTCTTGTACATAGCGGCAGTATTATAGTAGTTATATTCTTGTACATAGGGGGCAGTATTATAGTAGTTATATTCTTGTACATAGGGGGCAGCATTATAGTAGTTATATTCTTGTACATAGCGGCAGTATTATAGTAGTTATATTCTTGTACATAGGGGGCAGTATTATAGTAGTTATATTCTTGTACATAGGAGCAGTATTATAGTAGTTATATTCTTGTACATAGGGGGCAGTATTATAGTAGTTATATTCTTGTACATATGGGCAGTATTATAGTAGTTATATTCTTGTACATAGGGGGCAGTATTATAGTAGTTATATTCTTGTACATAGGAGCAGTATTATAGTAGTTATATTCTTGTACATAGGGGGCAGCATTATAGTAGTTATATTCTTGTACATAGGGAGCAGTATTATAGTAGATATATTCTTTTACATAGGAGCAGTATTAAAGCAGTTATATTCTTGTACATAGGGGCAGTATTATAGTAGTTATATTCTTGTACATAGGGGCAGTATTATAGCAGTTATATTCTTGTACATAGGAGCAGTATTATAGTAGTTATATTCTTGTACATATAGGCAGTATTATAGTAGTTATATTCTTGTACATAGGGGCAGTATTATAGTAGTTATATTCTTGTACATAGGAGCAGTATTATAGTAGTTATATTCTTGTACATAGGGGCAGTATTATAGTAGTTATATTCTTGTACATAGGGGGCAGCATTATAGTAGTTATATTCTTGTACATAGCGGCAGTATTATAGTAGTTATATTCTTGTACATAGGGGGCAGTATTATAGTAGATATATTCTTGTATATAGGGGCAGTATTATAGTAGTTATATTCTTGTATATAGGGGGCTGTATTATAGTAGTTATATTCTTGTATATATGGGGCAGCATTATAGTAGTTATATTCTTGTACATAGGGGCAGTATTATAGTAGTTATATTCTTGTATATAGGGGGCAGTATTATAGTAGTTATATTCTTGTATATAGGGGGCAGCATTATAGTAGTTATATTCTTGTACATAGCGAGCAGTATTATAGTAGTTATATTCTTTTACATAGGAGCAGTATTATAGCAGTTATATTCTTGTACATAGGGGCAGTATTATAGTAGTTATATTCTTGTACATAGGGGGCAGTATTATAGTAGTTATATTCTTATACATAGTGGCAGTATTATAGTAGTTATATTCTTGTACATAGGAGCAGTATTATAGTAGTTATATTCTTGTACATAGGGGGCAGTATTAGAGTAGTTATATTCTTGTACATAGGGGCAGTATTATAGTAGTTATATTCTTGTACATAGGGGCAGTATTATAGTAATTATATTCTTGTACATAGGGGGCAGTATTATAGTAGTTATATTCTTGTACATAAAGGGCAGTATTATAGTAGTTATATTCTTGTACATAGGGGGCAGTATTATAGTAGTTATATTCTTGTACATAGGGGGCAGTATTATAGTAGTTATATTCTTGTACATAGGGGGCAGTATTATAGTAGTTATATTCTTGTACATAGGGGGCAGTATTATAGTAGTTATATTCTTGTACATAGGGGCAGTATTATAGTAGTTATATTCTTGTACATAGGGGCAGTATTATAGTAGTTATATTCTTGTAAATAGGGGCAGTATTATAGTAGTTATATTCTTGTACATAGGAGCAGTATTATAGTAGTTATATTCTTGTACATAGGGGGGCAGTATTATAGTAGTTATATTCTTGTACATAGGGGGCAGTATTATAGTAGTTATATTCTTCTATGGGGGCAGTATTATAGTAGTTATATTCTTCTACATAGGGAGCAGTATTATAGTAGTTATATTCTTGTACATAGGGGGTAGTATTATAGTAGTTATATTCTTGTACATAGGAGCAGTATTATAGTAGTTATATTCTTGTACATAGGGGGCAGTATTATAGTAGTTATATTCTTGTACATAGGAGCAATATTATAGTAGTTATATTCTTGTACATAGGGGGCAGTATTATAGTAGTTATATTCTTGTACATAGGGGCAGTATTATAGTAGTTATATTCTTGTACATAGGGGCAGTATTATAGTAGTTATATTCTTGTACATAGGAGCAGTATTATAGTAGTTATATTCTTGTACATAGGGGGCAGTATTATAGTAGTTATATTCTTGTACATAAGGGGCAGTATTATAGTAGTTATATTCTTTTACATAGGGGGCAGTATTATAGTAGTTATATTCTTGTACATAGGGGGCAGTATTATTGTAGTTATATTCTTCTACATAGGGGGCAGTATTATAGTAGTTATATTCTTCTACATAGGGAGCAGTATTATAGTAGTTATATTCTTGTACATAGGGGGCAGTATTATAGTAGTTATATTCTTGTACATAGTGGCAGTATTATAGTAGTTATATTCTTGTACATAGGAGCAGTATTATAGTAGTTATATTCTTGTACATAGGGGGCAGTATTATAGTAGTTATATTCTTGTACATAGGGGCAGTATTATAGTAGTTATATTCTTGTACATAGGGGCAGTATTATAGTAATTATATTCTTGTACATAGGGGGCAGTATTATAGTAGTTATATTCTTGTACATAAAGGGCAGTATTATAGTAGTTATATTCTTGTACATAGGGGGCAGTATTATAGTAGTTATATTCTTGTACATAGGGGGCAGTATTATAGTAGTTATATTCTTGTACATAGGGGGCAGTATTATAGTAGTTATATTCTTGTACATAGGGGGCAGTATTATAGTAGTTATATTCTTGTACATAGGGGCAGTATTATAGTAGTTATATTCTTGTACATAGGGGCAGTATTATAGTAGTTATATTCTTGTAAATAGGGGCAGTATTATAGTAGTTATATTCTTGTACATAGGAGCAGTATTATAGTAGTTATATTCTTGTACATAGGGGGGCAGTATTATAGTAGTTATATTCTTGTACATAGGGGGCAGTATTATAGTAGTTATATTCTTCTATGGGGGCAGTATTATAGTAGTTATATTCTTCTACATAGGGGGCAGTATTATAGTAGTTATATTCTTGTACATAGGGGGTAGTATTATAGTATTTATATTCTTGTACATAGGAGCAGTATTATAGTAGTTATATTCTTGTACATAGGGGGCAGTATTATAGTAGTTATATTCTTGTACATAGGAGCAATATTATAGTAGTTATATTCTTGTACATAGGGGGCAGTATTATAGTAGTTATATTCTTGTACATAGGGGCAGTATTATAGTAGTTATATTCTTGTACATAGGGGGCAGTATTATAGTAGTTATATTCTTGTACATAGGAGCAGTATTATAGTAGTTATATTCTTGTACATAGGGGGCAGTATTATAGTAGTTATATTCTTGTACATAGGGAGCAGTATTATTGTAGTTATATTCTTCTACATAGGGGGCAGTATTATAGTAGTTATATTCTTCTACATAGGGAGCAGTATTATAGTAGTTATATTCATGTACATAGGGGGCAGTATTATAGTAGTTATATTCTTGTACATAGTGGCAGTATTATAGTAGTTATATTCTTGTACATAGGAGCAGTATTATAGTAGTTATATTCTTGTACATAGGGGGCAGTATTATAGTAGTTATATTCTTGTACATAGGGGCAGTATTATAGTAGTTATATTTTTGTACATAGGGGCAGTATTATAGTAGTTATATTCTTGTACATAGGGGGCAGTATTATAGTAGTTATATTCTTGTAAATAAAGGGCAGTATTATAGTAGTTATATTCTTGTACATAGGGGGCAGTATTATAGTAGTTATATTCTTGTACATAGGGGGCAGTATTATAGTAGTTATATTCTTCTACATAGGGGGCAGTATTATAGTAGTTATATTCTTGTACATAGGGGGCAGTATTATAGTAGTTATATTCTTGTACATAGGGGCAGTATTATAGTAGTCATATTCTTGTACATAGGGGCAGTATTATAGTACTTATATTCTTGTAAATAGGGGCAGTATTATAGTAGTTATATTCTTGTACATAGGAGCAGTATTATAGTAGTTATATTCTTGTACATAGGGGGGCAGTATTATAGTAGTTATATTCTTGTACATATTGGGCAGTATTATAGTAGTTATATTCTTCTACATGGGGGCAGTATTATAGTAGTTATATTCTTCTACATAGGGGGCAGTATTATAGTAGTTATATTCTTGTACATAGGGGGTAGTATTATAGTAGTTATATTCTTGTACATAGGAGCAGTATTATAGTAGTTATATTCTTGTACATAGGGGGCAGTATTATAGTAGTTATATTCTTGTACATAGGAGCAATATTATAGTAGTTATATTCTTGTACATAGGGGGCAATATTATAGTAGTTATATTCTTGTACATAGGGGCAGTATTATAGTAGTTATATTCTTGTACATAGGGGGTAGTATTATAGTAGTTATATTCTTGTACATAGGAGCAGTATTATAGTAGTTATATTCTTGTACATAGGGGCAGTATTATAGTAGTTATATTCTTGTACATAGGGGCAGTATTATAGTAATTATATTCTTGTACATAGGGGGCAGTATTATAGTAGTTATATTCTTGTACATAGGGGGCAGTATTATAGTAGTTATATTCTTCTACATAGGGGGCAGTATTATAGTAGTTATATTCTTGTACATAGGGGGTAGTATTATAGTAGTTATATTCTTGTACATAGGAGCAGTATTATAGTAGTTATATTCTTGTACATAGGGGGCAGTATTATAGTAGTTATATTCTTGTACATAGGAGCAGTATTATAGTAGTTATATTCTTGTACATAGGGGGCAGTATTATAGTAGTTATATTCTTGTACATAGGGGCAGTATTATAGTAGTTATATTCTTGTACATAGGGGGCAGTATTATAGTAGTTATATTCTTGTACATAGGAGCAGTATTATAGTAGTTATATTCTTGTACATAGGGGGCAGTATTATAGTAGTTATATTCTTGTACATAGGGGCAGTATTATAGTAGTTATATTCTTGTACATAGGGGCAGTATAATAGTAGTTATATTCTTGTACATAGGGGGCAGTATTATAGTAGTTATGTTCTTGTACACAGGGGGCAGTATTATAGTAGTTATATACTTGTACATAGTGGGCAGTATTATAGTAGTTATATTCTTGTACATAGTGGGCAGTATTATAGTAGTTATATTCTTGTACATAGGGGGCAGTATTATAGTAGTTATATTCTTGTACATAGGGGCAGTATTATAGTAGTTATATTCTTGTACATAAGGGGCAGTATTATAGTAGTTATATTCTTGTACATAGTGGGCAATATTATAGTAGTTATATTCTTGTACTTAGGGGCAGTATTATAGTAGTTATATTCTTGTACATAGGGGCAGTATTATAGTAGTTATATTCTTGTACATAGGGGGCAGTATTATAGTAGCTATATTCTTGTACATAGTGGGCAATACTATAGTAGTTATATTCTTGTACATAGGGGCAGTATTATAGTTGTTATATTCTTGTACATAGGGGGCAGTATTATAGTAGTTATATTCTTGTACATAGGGGCAGTATTATAGTAGTTATATTCTTGTACTTAGGGGGCAGTATTATAGTAGTTATATTCTTGTACATAGTGGGCAGTATTATAGTAGTTATATTCTTATACATAGCGGGCAGTATTATAGTAGTTATATTCTTATACATAGCGGGCAGTATTATAGTAGTTATATTCTTGTACATAGGGGCAGTATTATAGTAGTTATATTCTTGTACATAGGGGGCAGTATTATAGTTGTTATATTCTTGTACATAGGGGGCAGTATTATAGTAGTTATATTCTTGTACATAGGGGGCAGTATTATAGTAGTTATATTCTTGTACATAGGGGGCAATATTATAGTAGTTATATTCTTTTACATAGGGGGCAGTATTATAGTAGTTATATTCTTGTACATAGGGGCAGTATTATAGTAGTTATATTCTTGTACATAGGGGCAGTATTATAGTAGTTATATTCTTGTACATAGGAGCAGTATTATAGTAGTTATATTCTTGTACATAGGGGCAGTATTATAGTAGTTATATTCTTGTACATAGGGGGCAGTATTATAGTAGCTATATTCTTGTACATAGTGGGCAATATTATAGTAGTTATATTCTTGTACATAGGGGCAGTATTATAGTAGTTATATTCTTGTACATAGGGGCAGTATTATAGCAGTTATATTCTTGTACATAGGGGCAGTATTATAGTAGTTATATTCTTGTACATAGGAGCAGTATTATAGTAGTTATATTCTTGTATATAGGGGGCAGCATTATAGTAGTTATATTCTTGTACATAGGGAGCAGTATTATAGTAGATATATTCTTTTACATAGGAGCAGTATTAAAGCAGTTATATGCTTGTACATAGGGGCAGTATTATAGTAGTTATATTATTGTACATAGGGGCAGTATTATAGCAGTAATATTCTTGTACATAGGAGCAGTATTATAGTAGTTATATTCTTGTACATATGGGCAGTATTATAGTAGTTATATTCTTGTACATAGGGGCAGTATTATAGTAGTTATATTCTTGTACATAGGAGCAGTATTATAGTAGTTATATTCTTGTACATAGGGGCAGTATTATAGTAGTTATATTCTTGTACATAGGGGGCAGCATTATAGTAGTTATATTCTTGTACATAGCGGCAGTATTATAGTAGTTATATTCTTGTACATAGGGGGCAGTATTATAGTAGATATATTCTTGTATATAGGGGCAGTATTATAGTAGTTATATTCTTGTATATAGGGGGCTGTATTATAGTAGTTATATTCTTGTATATATGGGGCAGCATTATAGTAGTTATATTCTTGTACATAGGGGCAGTATTATAGTAGTTATATTCTTGTATATAGGGGGCAGTATTATAGTAGTTATATTCTTGTATATAGGGGGCAGCATTATAGTAGTTATATTCTTGTACATAGGGAGCAGTATTATAGTAGTTATATTCTTTTACATAGGAGCAGTATTATAGTAGTTATATTCTTGTACATAGGGGCAGTATTATAGTAGTTATATTCTTGTACATAGGGAGCAGTATTATAGTAGTTATATTCTTGTACATAGGAGCAGTATTATAGTAGTTATATTCTTATATATAGGGGGCAGTATTATAGTAGTTATATTCTTGTACATAGGAGCAGTATTATAGTAGTTATATTCTTCTACATAGGAGCAGTATTATAGTAGTTATATTCTTGTACATAGGGGGTAGTATTATAGTAGTTATATTCTTGTATATAGGGGCAGTATTATAGTAGTTATATTCTTGTACAGAGGGGGCAGTATTATAGTAGTTATATTCTTGTATAAAGGTGGCAGTATTATAGTAGTTGTATTCTTGTACATAGGAGCAGTATTATAGTAGTTATATTCTTGTACATAGGGGGCAGCATTATAGTAGTTATATTCCTGTACATAGGGGCAGTATTATAGTAGTTATATTCTTGTACATAGGGGGCAGCATTATAGTAGTTATATTCTTGAACATAGGGGGCAGTATTATAGTAGATATATTCTTGTATATAGGGGGCAGTATTATAGTAGTTATATTCTTGTACATAGGGGGCAGTATTATAGTAGTTATATTCCTGTACATAGGGAGCAGTATTATAGTAGTTATATTCTTGTACATAGGGGCAGTATTATAGTAGTTATATTCTTGTATATAGGGGGCTGTATTATAGTAGTTATATTCTTGTACATAGGAGCAGTATTATAGTAGTTATATTCTTGTACATAGGGGGCAGCATTATAGTAGTTATATTCTTGTACATAGGAGCAGTGTTATAGTAGTTATATTCTTGTACATAGGGGCTGTATTATAGTAGTTATATTCTTGTACATAGAAGTAGTATTATAGTAGTTATATTCTTGTACATAGGAGCAGTATTATAGTAGTTATATTCTTGTATATAGGGGCAGTATTATAGTAGTTATATTCTTGTACATAGGGGGCAGTATTATAGTAGATATATTCTTGTATATAGGGGGCAGTATTATAGTAGTTATATTCTTGTACATAGGGGGCAGTATTATAGTAGTTATATTCCTGTACATAGGGAGCAGTATTATAGTAGTTATATTCTTGTACATAGTGGCAGTATTATAGTAGTTATATTCTTGTATATAGGGGGCAATATTATAGTAGTTATATTCTTGTACATAGGGGGCAGTATTATAGTAGTTATATTCTTGTACATAGGAGTAGTATTATAGTAGTTATATTCTTGTACATAGGGGACAGTATTATAGTACTTATATTCTTGTACATAGGGGCAGTATTATAGTAGTTATATTCTTGTATATAGGGGGCAGCATTATAGTAGTTATATTCTTGTACATAGTGGCATTATTATAGTAGTTATATTCTTGTATATAGGGGGCAGTATTATAGTAGTTATATTCTTGTACATAGGGGGCAGTATTATAGTAGATATATTCTTGTATATAGGGGGCAGTATTATAGTAGTTATATTCTTGTACATAGGAGCAGTATTATAGTAGTTATATACTTGTACATAGGAGCAGTATTATAGTAGTTATATTCCTGTACATAGGGAGCAGTATTATAGTAGTTATATTCTTGTACATAGGGGCAGTATTATAGTAGTTATATTCTTGTATATAGGGGGCAGCATTATAGTAGTTATATTCTTGTACATAGGGGGCAGTATTATAGTCGTTATATTCTTGTACATAGGAGTAGTATTATAGTAGTTATATTCTTGCACATAGGAGCAGTATTATAGTAGTTATATTCTTGTACATAGGGGGCAGTATTATAGTAGTTATATTCTTGTACAAAGGGGCAGTATTATAGCAGTTATATTATTGTATATAGGGGCAGTATTATAGTAGTTATATTCTTGTACATAGGGGGCAGTATTATAGTAGTTATATTCCTGTACATAGGGGCAGTATTATAGTAGTTATATTCTTGTACATAGGGGGCAGTATTATAGTAGTTATATTCTTGTACATAGGGGGCAGTATTATAGTAGTTATATTCTTGTACATAGGGGGTAGTATTATAGTAGTTATATTCTTGTATATAGGGGCAGTATTATAGTAGTTATATTCTTGTACAGAGGGGGCAGTATTATAGTAGTTATATTCTTGTACATAGGGGGCAGTATTATAGTAGTTATATTCTTGTACTTAGGGGCAGTATTATAGTAGTTATATTCTTGTACATAGGGAGCAGTATTATAGTAGTTATATTCCTGTACATAGGAGCAGTATTATAGTATTTATATTCTTGTACATAGGGGGCAGAATTATAGTAGTTATATTCTTGTACATAGGGGCAGTATTATAGTAGTTATATTCTTGTACATAGGGAGCAGTATTATAGTAGTTATATTCTTGTACATAGGAGCAGTATTATAGTAGTTATATTCTTGTACATAGGGGCAGTATTATAGTAGTTATATTCTTGTACATAGGGAGCAGTATTATAGTAGTTATATTCTTGTACATAGGAGCAGTATTATAGTAGTTATATTCTTATATATAGGGGGCAGTATTATAGTAGTTATATTCTTGTACATAGGAGCAGTATTATAGTAGTTATATTCTTCTACATAGGAGCAGTATTATAGTAGTTATATTCTTGTACATAGGGGGTAGTATTATAGTAGTTATATTCTTGTATATAGGGGCAGTATTATAGTAGTTATATTCTTGTACAGAGGGGGCAGTATTATAGTAGTTATATTCTTGTACATAGGAGGCAGTATTATAGTAGTTATATTCTTGTACATAGGGGCAGTATTATAGTAGTTATATTCTTGTACATAGGGAGCAGTATTATAGTAGTTATATTCCTGTACATAGGAGCAGTATTATAGTATTTATATTCTTGTACATAGGGGGCAGAATTATAGTAGTTATATTCTTGTACATAGGGAGCAGTATTATAGTAGTTATATTCCTGTACATAGGAGCAGTATTATAGTATTTATATTCTTGTACATAGGGGGCAGAATTATAGTAGTTATATTCTTGTACATAGGGGCAGTATTATAGTAGTTATATTCTTGTACATAGGGAGCAGTATTATAGTAGTTATATTCTTGTACATAGGAGCAGTATTATAGTAGTTATATTCTTGTACATAGGGGCAGTATTATAGTAGTTATATTCTTGTACATAGGGAGCAGTATTATAGTAGTTATATTCTTGTACATAGGAGCAGTATTATAGTAGTTATATTCTTATATATAGGGGGCAGTATTATAGTAGTTATATTCTTGTACATAGGGGGCAGTATTATAGTAGTTATATTCCTGTACATAGGGGCAGTATTATAGTAGTTATATTCTTGTACATAGGGGGCAGTATTATAGTAGTTATATTCTTGTACATAGGGGGCAGTATTATAGTAGTTATATTCTTGTACATAGGGGGTAGTATTATAGTAGTTATATTCTTGTATATAGGGGCAGTATTATAGTAGTTATATTCTTGTACAGAGGGGGCAGTATTATAGTAGTTATATTCTTGTACATAGGGGGCAGTATTATAGTAGTTATATTCTTGTACTTAGGGGCAGTATTATAGTAGTTATATTCTTGTACATAGGGAGCAGTATTATAGTAGTTATATTCCTGTACATAGGAGCAGTATTATAGTATTTATATTCTTGTACATAGGGGGCAGAATTATAGTAGTTATATTCTTGTACATAGGGGCAGTATTATAGTAGTTATATTCTTGTACATAGGGAGCAGTATTATAGTAGTTATATTCTTGTACATAGGAGCAGTATTATAGTAGTTATATTCTTGTACATAGGGGCAGTATTATAGTAGTTATATTCTTGTACATAGGAAGCAGTATTATAGTAGTTATATTCTTGTACATAGGAGCAGTATTATAGTAGTTATATTCTTATATATAGGGGGCAGTATTATAGTAGTTATATTCTTGTACATAGGAGCAGTATTATAGTAGTTAAATTCTTCTACATAGGAGCAGTATTATAGTAGTTATATTCTTGTACATAGGGGGTAGCATTATAGTAGTTATATTCTTGTATATAGGGGCAGTATTATAGTAGTTATATTCTTGTACAGAGGGGGCAGTATTATAGTAGTTATATTCTAGTACATAGGGAGCAGTATTATAGTAGTTATATTCTTGTACATAGGGGCAGTATTATAGTAGTTATATTCTTGTACATAGGGAGCAGTATTATAGTAGTTATATTCCTGTACATAGGAGCAGTATTATAGTATTTATATTCTTGTACATAGGGGGCAGAATTATAGTAGTTATATTCTTGTACATATGGGCAGTATTATAGTAGTTATATTCTTGTACATAGGGAGCAGTATTATAGTAGTTATATTCTTGTACATAGGAGCAGTATTATAGTAGTTATATTCTTGTACATAGGGGCAGTATTATAGTAGTTATATTCTTGTACATAGGGAGCAGTATTATAGTAGTTATATTCTTGTACATAGGAGCAGTATTATAGTAGTTATATTCTTATATATAGGGGGCAGTATTATAGTAGTTATATTCTTGTACATAGGGGGCAGTATTATAGTAGCTATATTCTTGTACATAGGAGCAGTATTATAGTAGTTATATTCTTGTACATAGGAGCAGTATTATAGTAGTTATATTCTTCTACATAGGAGCAGTATTAAAGTAGTTATATTCTTGTACATAGTGGGCAGTATTAGTTCTAATTTGGGAACTTTTCGGTTCTCTTTATTCCTAATGACATGTAATTGTTATTAGAATTTGACTTTTTTCTATTTTTCTGTGTCCTGAGACCTTCAGAAACAAATCAGTGTCAGTATGTGAGATAAATAAACCTTCGTCACTATTTCATACATTTTTCTTGTTTCTCTCACTGTAGGGAAGTATTATATCGCCACCATGACAATGATCACGGCGTCAACAGCGCTGACAATCTTTATAATGAATATTCACCACTGCGGCCCAGAAGCGAAACCCGTCCCTAAGTGGGCAAAGAAACTTTTCTTGCAGTACATGTCCAGGATATTCTTTGTGTATGAGGTGGGGGAGAGCTGCAGTCGGCCCACTCCTGAAGATGAGAAATCCCCCAAAGTTCACGTCATGAACAGAGAAGCCAAAGTGGACGACCCGGCGGCCAAACTGAAAAACTGGCAGGAGAGTATCCCTAAGATGAACACCGCTATGAAGGAAGACTCGGACTGGAAGCCAGAAAATGGGGCTGAGAAAAGTCAAGGGTGCGGTGAGTGCCCCAAGTTGCAATGTCTGTGCCACAATGAACGCCTGCTGAAGAACATTGAATACATGGCCAGCTGCTTCAGAGAGCAAAAGGCAGCGCAAAAACGGACTGGGGAATGGAAAAAAGTAGCCAAGGTGATGGATCGGTTCTTCATGTGGGTGTTCTTCTTCATGGTGTTCATCATGAGTGTGCTAATAATAGGAAAGGCAATCTGAGTGGCCTTCTCCTTGGACCAGGTCAAAGGTTTTCCAGCCATCGCCGATCCTTAAAATCAATTACGTCCAATCAGTCTAACCAGGTCTCACTAGCTAGAGCTTCACATCAGTGCCCATCCAGTCACGTCATACTGCTGCCCTCGTAAGGGTCAGACTAACCACGGGAAAAGACTAACTGAGATACATTGTCATACTGCTGCCCTCATAAGGGTCAGACTAACCACGGGAAAAGACTAACTGAGATACATTGTCATATTGCTGCCCTCGTAAGGGTCAGACTAACCACGGGAAAAGACTAACTGAGATACATTGTCATACTTCTGCCCTCATAAGGGTCAGACTAACCACGGGAAAAGACTAACTGAGATACATTGTCATACTGCTGCCCTCATAAGGGTCAGACTATCCACGGGAAAAGACTAACTGAGATACATTGTCATACTGCTGCCCTCGTAAGGGTCAGACTAACCACGGGAAAAGACTAACTGAGATACATTGTCATATTGCTGCCCTCGTAAGGGTCAGACTAACCACGGGAAAAGACTAACTGAGATACATTGTCATACTGCTGCCCTCGTAAGGGTCAGACTAACCACGGGAAAAGACTAACTGAGATACATTGTCATACTGCTGCCCTCGTAAGGGTCAGACTAACCACGGGAAAAGACTAACTGAGATACATTGTCATACTGCTGCCCTCGTAAGGGTCAGACTAACCACGGGAAAAGACTAACTGAGATACATTGTCATACTGCTGCCCTCGTAAGGGTCAGACTAACCACGGGAAAAGACTAACTGAGATACATTGTCATACTGCTGCCCTCGTAAGGGTCAGACTAACCACGGGAAAAGACTAACTGAGATACATTGTCATACTGCTGCCCTCATAAGGGTCAGACTATCCACGGGAAAAGACTAACTGAGATACATTGTCATACTTCTGCCCTCGTAAGGGTCAGACTAACCACGGGAAAAGACTAACTGAGATACATCGTCATGCTGCTGCCCTCATAAGGGTCAGACTAACCACGGGAAAAGACTAACTGAGATACATTGTCATACTGCTGCCCTCATAAGGGTCAGACTAACCACGGGAAAAGACTAACTGAGATACATTGTCAGATAAAGGTTTGATGGTCTGGTCCTTGATGGTTAACAGGATCAATGGATGGTTGCCTAAAACCTATTCTAGAACATTTCGAGCCACCAGACCACGACTAAATAATACTATCATCATGGAAAGTGCTTATTATTGGGGAAAAACATGCATCATTTGTCAATGAATCGTCATGGATGGCAAGGTTCAACATGTCCAACCTGGTTACTTGTCTTTAGTGGAGAAGACATGGATCGGTGACTGCCCATGTAATCCTATCATACTATTTAAATAATGTGCTAGATATGTTTTTCTACAAGAAGACTTGGCCAAATATTGGATTCTCTGGCCAGTATCGCTCCTTCTGTCCCATTATGCTTTACCTCATTATAACAGTATTGCAAAATATCGTCATCTAGATTAAAGGCTTTGTGCACTCAATAAAACCATAATGCTCTCCCGAAGGAGACTTCTATAGAGAGAGTAACTGGAGACCCCAAGGCCGTAGAGGAGACTCAAACAGTTCTCGAATTGAAAGCAAGTTCTTCCATGTCTCACCGAGTCTATTCTAGAAGATCTACTGATCGTTGTCCCACTGCTCTCCTCGAAAAAACGTTCATTAGTAACATCTTTGATTCATCATCCATGGAAATGGTTTATGTTATTAACGATTAATAAAGTTATTGTGGATCTTCAAGGGTTCAGTTGTCCAAAAGTGTTAGCTAGAATTCTGCAAAAAATTTTGCTGGATCCTGATCCAGTGGCCACGTCGGTTGTCCATGGCTACTGAAGTACAGCACTAGGAAGCCCCTACTTCCTACGCCACCCCCTGCACCACGTCTAATTAGTAGGCTATCGCAACATCATTTGTATGTGGTGTTGGAACTTGATGACATCGCAGTGGCCTACTAATCAGACGAGGCACCGGAGTAGGAGGTTCACAGTGCTCTACTCCAGTGGCCAAGGACTACAATTGTGGTGGACCAGTGTCCCGAAAATCTGCTTACTCCACTCTATTCTCAGTTATATGCGCATACAGCCAACAGCTGTCTCTACTGACTCCTCAATTAACAGGACAAGAGGGGAAGAAGCATAACCTCCATCTCCCTAGGCCCCCTCCAGACATTTCTGTCCCTCTTCAGACTCTTTTTTTTCAGACCTTTTCCTTCCTCCAGACTCATCTGTCCCCATTGAGACTCATCTGTCTTCATTGAAACTCCTCTGCCCCCCTTGAGACTCCCCTGTCCTCCTCCAAACTACTCTGTACTCTTCCATACTCCTCTGTCATCCTCCTCCTCCATCCAGACTCCTCTGTCATCCTCCTCCTCCATCCAGACTCCTCTGTCCTCCTCCTCCATCCAGACTCCTCTGTCCTCCTCCTCCTCCATCCAGACTCCTCTGTCCTCTTCCTCCTCCATTCAGACTCCTCTGTCCTCCTCCTCCATCGAGACTCCTCTGTCCTCCTCCTCCTCCCTCCAGACTCCTCTGTCCTCCTCTTCCTCCCTCCAGACTCCTCTGTCCTCCTCCTCCTCCCTCCAGACTCCTCTGTCCTCCTCTTCCTCCCTCCAGACTCCTCTGTCCTCCTCTTCCTCCCTCCAGACTCCTCTGTCCTCCTCTTCCTCCCTCCAGACTCCTCTGTCCTCCTCCTCCTCCTCTCTCCAGACTCCTCTGTCCTCCTCCTCCTCTCTCCAGATTCCTCTGTCCTCCTTCTCCTTTCTCCAGACTCCTCTGTCCTCCTCCTCCTTTCTCCAGACTCCTCTGTCCTCCTCCTCCTTTCTCCAGACTCCTCTGTCCTCCTCCTCCTCTCTCCAGACTCCTCTGTCCTCCTCCTCCTCTCTCCAGACTCCCCTGTCCTCCTCCTCCTCTCTTCAGACTCCTCTGTCCTCCTCCTCGCTCCAGACTCCTCTCTCCCTCTCCTCCTCTCTCCAGACTCCTCTGTCCTCCTCCTCCTCTCTCCAAACTCCTCTGTCCTCCTCCTCTCTCCAGATTCCTCTGTCCTCCTTCTCCTTTCTCCTCACTCCTCTGTCCTCCTCTTCCTCCCTCCAGACTCCTCTGTCCTCCTCTTCCTCCCTCCAGACTCCTCTGTCCTCCTCCTCCTCACTCAGGTTCCTCTGTCCTCCTTCTCCTTTCTCCAGACTCCTCTGTCCTCCTCTTCCTCCCTCCAGACTCCTCTGTCCTCCTCTCTCCAGACTCCTCTGTCCTCCTCTCTCCAGACTCCTCTGTCCTCCTCCTCCTCTCTCCAGATTCCTCTGTCCTCCTTCTCCTTTCTCCAGACTCCTCTGTCCTCCTTCTCCTCTCTCCAGACTCCTCTGTCCTCCTCCTCTCTCCAGATTCCTCTGTCCTCCTTCTCCTTTCTCCAGACTCCTCTGTCTTCCTCCTCCTCTCTTCAGACTCCTCTGTCTTCCTCCTCCTCTCTTCAGACTCCTCTGTCCCACCTCCTCCTCTCTCCAGACTCCCCTGTCCTCCTCCTCCTCTCTCAGGTTCCTCTGTCCTCCTTCTCCTTTCTCCAGACTCCTCTGTCCTTCTCCTCCTCTCTCCAGACTCCTCTGTCCTCATCCTCTCTCCAGATTCCTCTGTCCTCCTCCTCCTCTCTCCAGACTCCTCTGTCCTCCTCCTCCTCCTCTCTCCAGATTCCTCTGTCCTCCTCCTCCTCTCTCCAGACTCCTCTGTCCTCCTCCTCTCTTCAGACTCCTCTGTCCTCCTCCTCCTCTCTCCAGATTCCTCTGTCCTCCTCCTCCTCCTCCTCCTCTCTCCAGACTCCCCTGTCCTCCTCCTCCTCTCTCCAGACTCCCCTGTCCTCCTCCTCCTCTCTCCAGACTCCCCTGTCCTCCTCCTCCTCTCTCCAGACTCCCCTGTCCTCCTCCTCCTCTCTCCAGACTCCTCTGTCCCACCTCCTCCTCTCTTCAGACTCCTCTGTCCCACCTCCTCCTCTCTCCAGACTCCCCTGTCCTCCTCCTCCTCTCTCCAGACTCCCCTGTCCTCCTCCTCCTCTCTCCAGACTCCCCTGTCCTCCTCCTCTGTCTCCCTCAGAGTATCTTCTTCAGGAACACAGGATCTTGCATGTTGAAATCAGTTGACTTTCGAAACTTGTGATCACATCAAGGTGGTGCGTTCTCCAGAAAAATCTTCCGATGGAGAAACTGAGGGTCCATCTGATTCCATTCCCTCAATACAAGACAAAAAGAGGGAGTTTTTTTGTATTACAAAATAAAAAAGCAATAGAATAGCTCAGACTATGATATTCCATATATTAATTTCCAATAAAAAGACAACTTGAGGTAAACATCTTTTAGCATAAGTGCATATGGAAGATGGAAACCTCTTCATGGTGTCCATCAGATATACAGTGGGTACGGAAAGTATTCAGACCCCACCCTCACTATACAGTGGGTACGGAAAGTATTCAGACCCCTTTGAATTTTTCACTGTTTCATTGCAGCCATTTGGTAAATTCTAAAAAGTTCATTTTTTTCTCATTAAAGTCCACTCTGTTCCCATCTTCACTGAAAAAAACAGAAATGTAGAAATTTTTGCAAATTTATTAAAAAAGAAAAACTGAAATCTCACATGGTCATAAGTATTCAGACCCTTTGCTCAGTATTGAGTAGAAGCCCCCTTTTGAGCTAGTACAGCCATGAGTCTTCTTGGGAATGATGCAACAAGTTTTTCACCCCTGGATTTGGGGTCCTCGGCCATTCTTCCTTGCAGATCCTCTCCAGTTCCGTCAGGTTGGATGGTGAACGTTGGTGGACAGCCATTTTCAGGTCTCTCCAGAGATGCTCAGTTGGCTTTAGGTCAGGGCTCTGGCTGGGCCAGTCAAGAATGGTCACAGAGTTGTTCTGAAGCCACTCCTTTGTTATTTTAGCTGTGTGCTTAGGGTCACTGTCTTGTTGGAAGGTGAACCTTCGGCCAAGTCTGAGGTCCGGAGCACTCTGGAAGAGGTTTTCATCCAGGATATCTCTGTACTTGGCCGCATTCATGTTTCCTTCAATTGCAACCAGTCGTCCTATCCCTGCAGCTGAAAAACACCCCCATAGCATGATGCTGCCACCACCATGTTTCACTGTTGGGATTGTATTAGGCAGGTGATGAGCAGTTCCTGGTTTTCTCCACACATACCGCTTAGAATTATCACCAAAAAGTTCTATCTTCGTCTCATCAGACCAGAGAATCTTATTTCTCATAGTCTGGGAGTCCTTCATGTGTTTTTGAGCAAACTCTATACGGACTTTCATATGTCTTGCACTGAGGAGAGGCTTCCATAGGACCACTCTGCCATAAAGGCCCGACTGGTAGAAGGCTGCAGTGATAGTTGAGTTTGTGGAACTTTCTCCCATCGCCCTACTGCATCTCTGGAGCTCAGCCACAGTGATCTTGGGGTTCTTCTTTACCTTTCTCACCAAGGCTCTTCTTCTACGATTGCTCAGTTTGGCTGGACGGCCAGGTCTAGGAAGACTTCTGGTGGTCCCAAACTTCTTCTATTTAAGGATTATGGAGGCTACTGTGCTCTTAGGAACTTGAGTAATGCAGAAATTCTTTTGTAACCTTGCCCAGATCTGTGCCTTGCCACAATTCTGTCTCTGAGCTCCTTGGGCAGTTCCTTTGAGCTGATGATTCTCATTTGGTCTGACATGCACTGTGAGCTGTGAGGTCTTATATAGACTGGTGTGTGCCTTTCCAAATCAAGTCCTATCAGTTTAATGAAACACAGCTGGACTCCAATGAAGGAGTAGAATCATCTCAAGGAGGATCACAAGGAAATGGGCAGCATGTGACTTAAATATCAGTGTCTGAGCAAAGGGTCTGAATACTTATGACCATGTGATATTTCAGTTTTTCTTTTTTAATAAATTTGCAAAAATTTCTACTTTTCTGTTTTTTTCAGTCAGGATGGGGACAGAGTGGACTTTACTGAGAAAAAAATGAACTTTATAGAATTTACCAAATGGCTGCAATGAAACAAAGAGTGAAACATTTAAAGGGGTCTGAATACTTTCCGTACCCACTGAATGTCAGCAGCTTCTCTCGTCATATATCACATGGAGGCCAGTAATGTCATGTGAACAGGTCTAATCTCTATGGGCGCCCCGAAATCTTGTCATTTTGTTCTAGTGCGGTTTAGGTCATTGTCCAGCGCCTCAACCTCCTGGAGGACATGGATCGTCATGATTATTAATCATTACCATGGCTTCCCCAGCTCTGCATTGTTCGGAAGATCCATGACTTCCAGAAAAGCTTCAGATCATCTCTGGCAATAGTGTCTGTCTGGAGCGTTTGCTGGGTGTTGTGGTGTTTAGATGATGAACTTATAAGCATGTTATGAAGTTATTATGTAACTAGACGGCTTCATGGTTTACGTGAAATAATAAAAGCACACATCATCGATGCCGGTCAGATATGTGGGTGAGCCGATTGTGTCTTAGACTGTTGCGTTGTCACCGGATCATTTATAGGGGATGCATAGTCTACATATTCCCCTCTTCTACCCACCGAAGCCTTCTGCCACATGAAATGCCAACACCAAATAATGTCCGCCTTTCTCCTGTGTACTATATTCTATTTCTGCTGAATAAAGCATTACCACCGCCGGGTGGCGTAGCACACCAGGGGCAAGCTCAGCATTTTACGCCCCAAATCCATGAACCGTCAGCACTACCGGAGTCTCTTCCGCCAAGAACATGTATTTTAAGAAAATACTGATGTAATTATCGTTTTCCCGTTGACCATACAGTTATTTTCTGTTTTGTATTTTTTTTGCTGAAATCTGACCTACAAGTTAAAAAATAAAACGTTATACAGTACATTGTAATATATTTTTATACTTATTTATTATTTTTTCATGTTAATATTAAACCTATCCTTAACCCTAATCCTAACTCTAAACTTTGCTTTGCCCTAACCCTACCACTACCCTTAGCTCTAGTCCTAACTCCGAACCTTGCCATAGTCCTACCGATATCCTTAACCCTACTCCTAACTCTAAACCTTGCCCTAGCCTTACCAATATCCTTAACCCTAGAACTAACTCTAAACTTTGTCCATGCCCTAAACCTACCACTATCCTTAGCCCTAGTCCTAACTCTAAAACTTGTCCTAGCCCTAATCTTATCATTATCTTTTATCTTATTTCAAACTCCAAACCGTGCACTAGCCCTACCAATATCCTTAACCCTAGTTCTAACTCTAAACCTTGCCCTAACCCTACCACTATCCTTAACTCTAGTACTAACTCTAAACCTTGCTCTAGCCCTACCACTATCCTAAACCCTAGTCCTAACTTTAAACCTTGCCCTAACCCTACCACTATCCTTAACCCTAGTCCTAAATCTAAACCTTGCTCTAGCCCTACCAATATTCTTAACCCTAGTCCTAACTCTAAACTTTGTCCTAGCCCTAACCCTATCGCTATCTTTAACCCTATTTCTAACTCTTAACCTTGTTCTAACCCTACCACTATCCTTAACCCTAGTACTAACTCTAAACCTTGCCCTAGCCCTACCACTATCCTAAACCCTAGTCTTAACTTTAAACCTTGCCCTAACCCTACCACTATCCTTAACCCTAGTCCTAACTCTAAACCTTGCCCTAACCCTACCACTATCCTTAACCCTAGTCCTAAATCTAAACCTTGTCCTAACCCTACCACTATCCTTAACCCTAGTCCTAAATCTAAACCTTGCCCTAACCCTACCACTATCCTTAACCCTAGTCCTAAATCTAAACCTTGCTCTAGCCCTACCAATATTCTTAACCCTAGTCCTAACTCTAAACTTTGTCCTAGCCCTAACCCTATTGCTATCTTTAACCCTATTTCTAACTCTTAACCTTGTTCTAACCCTACCACTATCCTTAACCCTAGTACTAACTCTAAACCTTGCCCTAGCCCTACCACTATCCTAAACCCTAGTCCTAACTTTAAACCTTGCCCTAACCCTACCACTATCCTTAACCCTAGTCCTAACTCTAAACTTTGCCCTAGCCCTACCACTATCCTAAACCCTAGTCCTAACTTTAAACCTTGTTCTAACCCTACCACTATCCTTAACCCTAGTCCTAACTCTAAACCTTGCCCTAACCCTACCGCTATCCTTTTCCCTAGTCCTAACTCTAAACCTTGTCCTAGCCCTACCAATATTCTTAACCCTAGTCCTAACTCTAAACCTTGTCCTAGCCCTAACCCTATTGCTATCTTTAACCCTATTTCTAACTCTAAACCTTGTTCTAACCCTAGCCCTAAAACTATCATTAACCCTAGTCCTAAAGCTATCACTATCCTTAACCCTAGTGCTAACTCTAAACTTTGTCCTAGCTCTAACCCCAGCCCGATCCCATTATCCTTAATCCTACTCTAACCCTTGTCCTAGCCCTAACCCTAACAATCTACACTACAGCTTTCTCTTCTGTCTATGCAGAGCGCAGCAGATAATTACAAACTCATCTTGACTCCTGCGGCCCCTGCCAGGCAGTGACTGTACCTCTGTGTCGCTCCAAGAAGAAGAAGCATTGGGGTAGAGGCAAAATCTTGCACCCGCATAGAAATTGATATGCAGGGTCAACCATCCTGCTACACCACTTACCACTACGCTCTGCTTCAATGTAACCGCCACAAATCCAAAAATTTAGTATAAGGATATGGATTGTATACGGCTGCTGTTGTAAATGCCCAATAAAGGATGAGGAGCTGTAGCATGGCTATGGACAATTCAGAGGGTATGCATTGGGGGGGCACACATATGGGCATGTCTGTATCAGTGACCCCTAACTACTATGGTCCATTTATCCTACTGTGGTAGACAGGCATCCATCGATAGCTCTGGTATTTGGGTCACCCATGCCAAGCACATGGACCTATTGTGCCACGCGCTGCCCCTGACTCATCTAAGTGAATGTCCATCTATATTTCATGAAAGCAGCTGCGCGTCACGTGGACTCTGAAGGTGACAAAAAGGTAAATAATTAAAGACCTGGATTTCCATCACGACAGGAGAGGGAGAGGAAATAATGCGGGGAATGGACAAGAGACGTTTACTAAAGCTGAAATGCATTTACTGCCAGGTTGCATCTACGACCTTCGCAAAACCACAACTCCAAGCATGTATCGACAGCCAAAAATCACCACCAATTAAAGGGATTGTCCAGCGGCGCTCAGGAGGTGTGTGGTGCTGAGGACGTTGCATCTCCACATACCGGACTGGTTTATGATCGGCTCGTATCTGGAGCCTGTCCTTATTCACTGCATAGAACAGCCGTGTCGATTTATTAAAGGAGGCCCCATTTTCATATCACATACTCTACATGCCCCACCATTCATTGTTTTTGGATGTGTGTTTGGACGTCCAAGGCTTTATCTGATGGTGGAGCATCCGGGCATTACTCAGAAGAAACCTTCTCTAATCGCAGTTTTCCATAGGTTTCAGTAGTGCCCGGGAGATTTATCTCCTTCTCTCCGAGTCCGAGAGGTCTTCACTTTTCTGGGAGCCTCCTGAAGTTTTGGGACAGTTTCGGGCAAGTATGCCTTAAAGATTACCAATGTACTCCCCCCAACCTCTGTGCTGGGTGGATGGGCTCCGTACTTTTTTGGATCCTCTTATAACCTTCCTTATTGCCCTCACACTAATTCTGGTTCTGAATCAGAACTTTCTATACACGAAACAAAATCTGAAGTAGAGTTCTGGAGTTGTCATCAACGATCTCGCTAAGTGACAACCAACGTGGCCACCATTATAGATGCCAGATGAGTTGTCCCTCAGTTTACCTTATTAATGCTTTAATACAGACACAACCTCCAACCTCAATAATCATCGATTCGACAACCTATGGACTCGGCTTCTGTGGGGGGCCATTTCCACGTAGTTTCAGCAGAGTTTTCCTTATGATACATTTCTCCGCAATCCACATGATCCAAAACAAAATAGGTTTTATGCATACGGCTGTGTTAAGTTTTCTACACCGTTATAAGACCCCTATTCATCTTCATTGGGGTCTATGCTGCACCCCTGTTTGCCTAACTCCTTCTAGGAAGGATGTCCTGCAGTCTCCATCCATGGGGCTTTGCAAGGTGTCAAAGATCACAGCCATGGGAGTCACGCTAAACCACCCCACTGTTACCTTTTTGTCACGGACAGCCTCCTGTTGCCACCTATCATCAGGACAATTACATGATTGGCCGACGATCAACAGATGAGGCCGCAGGCTGTTACCATTTATAGGCCGGTTATGGGGGAACTAACAGTGAGCGTATGGTATATACACCTCTGATTCCAACACCAGTATGGTCAATGCTAACTCCACGATAACCCAAGAACTACTCGCTGCCACCACCAGTCGTTTATAGAGGCCGATTGGACGCCACTTTCTGGTAGCGTATGGCTTTCAGGAGTCTGGTTTACTGAACAAAAGGAACAGAACTATTAAATTTTATATTTAATCCAGAACGATAGGCAGTGTTTATAAAAAATATACAAATAGATTTTACAAAGGGAACAAAATAATACAGAATATACAATTGCATAAAATAAAAGGAGAAACAAAAGAAATTTACTACGCTGGTCACAGAGATGGCTCAGCTAAGGAAGGAGAGCACTTTGATTGGAAACATCCAGTGAATGGGAATCATGCATACACTGATATGTATCTCTCTGCAGGAACACAGAACATAAATCGCCTAAGTTACACCCACACACCTCCCCTTGATGACTTACAACAGAGCTGGTTATGGGATGTGGCTTCAGTTTCAGAAAATTATGAGATTTCCAATTTCCAGAATATTTCTGCCCCTGGGGGATCATAGGCAGGATATATTACTGTCATATTTTTTATCATGATTTTACCATTACCCAGAGACCAAACATGACCGGTTCACACCGTCTGTCAGGCGATTATTTAATTGGAGGGATTCTAGTGAACCCACGGTGAAGTAAGTGTGACACGTTCGTACCCTCCCTAATACACAAAAAATCTAAATCTCATAAATATCTGATCTATACAAACCTCAATATTCATAACTTCCCATCAGCACTGAACTGTCTAGTTGCAGACATCCAATTTCCTCTGAGGTAACAATAGTTACTTCTAAAGGTGTTAGATATTCGCTTCCCTTCCTTTCAAATCTTAAACGCTATGGCTGCTTCCCCACAATAGATATCCTCTGGGCACTGCAGGGAGTCTGGGCTTCAAAAGGAGCTTTTATTAGCTTTGTCCCTTCTCAGCTATACGTAATTTCCTCACTTCCCATATGTTAACTGTGCAATTCTGTTTCAAAAAGACTCTTAGATTGCCAGCTCTTTCTCCTTGAAATTTGGTGCGAGAGAGGAGGAGGGTGTGAATGTCCCCTCAGTGGAGCTGTGTTATGGATCTTGATGTTTTCTATGACACAAGGGTACAATGTATCATATAGAAATGTTAGGTTTTGCTCATGATATTGCTATGATCTCCAGAAAACAATTAGGCACATTTTTAAATTGGATCCCTTTTAGGCTATAGTGAACAAAGAAAAGGGGGATGAATTAATGTGCAGAAACCACTCCTAAATTGATATGAACAAAGAGAACAAATGGAGTTTTTGAAGGTAAAAAAAATTATTAATTTTTATTGATACAACAATATTTTGCTAAAAACAGTGACACACCATTAAAATGACAGTCCGGACAATGATGGTTCCAAAAGAACAAAGAATATATATACAAAGGAAGAGGGAAAGTCCCACTCATGGGCAGGTAAGAATATGCAGTACAAAGAGTTGGGAGGTTTAGACCAGGAAAGGTTCACTTTGTTATGGCGATAAGAATCATGCTGTCTGTGTAATACGGAACCTCCTGTCTATATGTTATAAAAAAGGTCCTCATAACAAACTGCACATAGTAAGCACCAAATAGGCAATCAATCCTTACCAATTGAATTGGATCATCCCTCAGAAGTAAATCGCAGCCCCAACGCGCGTTTCGCAATCTGTATCAAGGGGGAAGTAGTGTGCTAGCAAAAAATGACCTTGCAGGACCTTTTAAACCCGTGACCTTGGTCATATGTGCATTCACAGCAAATCAGTCATCAGCTATACGGCGCATCCGCATGAGTCATCTGCCCGCCCCAAGCTGTCAGGTGGACGAAGCCCATGACCGGGAGCGAGGAAGCATTGCCTAGGCTCCCAGACATGTGCACACCCGCCTAAAGACGTCGGGACGCGAGCTGGACGCCGGGCGTGGAAAGGTGCAAGCGCACACCAGATGAAGATGAGAGACAGGTAAAGTCAAGCCATAATCTTTAAAGGAACCACAGTGTCCCTACTGGCAAAATGGGGCACATGGCTCCCTAAGAGACAAATTAATTTGCACAATACGGAGGCCTAAGAGTAATATAAAAAAGACGAGTCAAAAAATTATACATATAAGTTCGCCGTCCAATGCCAACCATAGCAGTTGGAAATGATGTAATATAACTAGTGTTGAGCATTCCGATACTGAAATATCGGGTATCGGCCGATATTCGCGGTATCGGAATTCCGATACTTAATTCCGATACTATTGCAATATCGTATACCGGAATCGGAAGTTCCCATAATGCAATGAGACATTTTCATTTTATTCAGCCAATGAGGATCCTAAGAAGTGTGGGCACATCCTGTTAGGCATGTAGGCATCTTAACTAATGGCATGGCTGTGATTGGCTGCTGAAATGATGTCATGATGCACTATAAAAGCCACCGCCGCCATTTTGAGCTCACTCTGCTGTGAATTCAGTTAGGGATAGGACGCTGTTGTTCTGAGGGACAGTTTTAGCTACCTATTTGCTCTATACTGCTTTACCCAAGCTACTTTCTAAATCACTGTGCCTTGCAGTGCTAGTGCACAGTTCCCTGTGCTGTTCACCGCTATCTGCAAGGTCTGTGTGTGTGAGTGCAGCTCACCCTGTAGTGTGTGCTTCAGCCACGTCTGGTTGTAGTGCACTCAGTGTGTGTCACTGCCTCATACATTGTCCTTTATTGCCAATTCATAATTTTTCCTGATATCTCCTATTAGTGTGGTGGTTCCATCTGTATTCAGCTAAATTGGTTCCAAACACACTATATAGGAGTAGATAGAGAAATTTTTTCCGTCTTGCAGCACTAGTGCACAGTGCTCTGCATCTGTACTGTTCACCGCTGTCTGCAAGGTCTGGTGTGTGAGTGCAGCTCACCCTGTAGTGTGTGCTTCAACCCCGTCTGGTTGTAGTGCACTCAGTGTGTGTCACTGCCTCATACATTGTCCTTTATTGCCAATTCATAATTTTTCCTGATATCTCCTATTAGTGTGGTGGTTCCATCCATATTCAGCTAAATTGATTCCAAACACACTATATAGGAGTAGATAGAGGAGCCTTTCTGCAGCATTGGGCCCTGCAGCCCCAGCCAGATTAGTATTAGCCTATTTTTTGCAGCCTCATCTATTGCATTGTAGGTTACCTTCCTACATTGTAATAGCTACAAAAAGTTTGTGATACTATCGTTATTACATCTTTAGGCACATCCAGTGTCTTTTTGTGACAAAAAAAACCTAAATAAAGTTCACCAAACACTCCACTTTACAGTTGTGTAGGCCACATTAGCTCATATTAAAGTCTAGTCCACACTTTATAAAATTAGTGTTTCTTATACCTGTTAGCAGCTGTTCAGGAATAAGCACACTAAGCCCTTAGTACTTTTCTGCCTATCTTTATCAGTCTACCAAGATGAAGAAGGCAGGGAGTAAGGCATGTGGTCGTGGTCGTGGGCGTGGGCGTGGAGTTTCTGCAGGGAGAGGACGTGAGGATTCTGTGCCTGCAGGGAGAGGACGTGGGGATTCTGTGCCTGCTGCGGGCACCAGTGACTCAGCATCCCCCAGTTTTACCAGGGAGCAGTCCTTTATGCGCAGCTTTGTAGGAGCTAGCCGTACCCCACTGCTGCGCGAGGACCAAATTGAAGCCGTTGTCGGATGGATGGCAGCTAACGCATCGACTTCAATTAGTTCCAGATCCTCTCAGGTCCTGAGCACTGAAGAGCACCCATCTGTCTCTTCACCACCTGCCAAATTGCCCAGGCAGTCAGAGAGCCCTGGACAGGAGCCATCTCTACTTCTGTTCTCTGAATCTCTTGGCTTGGAAAGAGGGGGCCAGCCAAGCAGAATTCGAGAATTTGAAGAAGAGGTAGTATGCAGTGATGCGCAACCGTTTTGTCTCTCTGAATCTGAAGAGGCGGGTGGGCCAGTGCCTATGGTCAGCAGCACACCTCAGTACGCATCTGATGATGAGACTCAGGTGCCACTTTCTGGTGCGTACTGTGCTGTCGAGACTACCCAGGAGAAGCAGTTGTTTGAAGAGGGTGGTGTAGATGATGAGGTCCTTGACCCATCATGGCGTGAGGGACAGGAAGGTGGTGGGAGCAGCTCTGAGGAAGAGATTCCCCGAACGGCCCAAAAAGGAGGGAGAGGGAGGGGGCAGACTTGGTTGCCTGTAGCCTCCACTTCGGCACCCATTAGGAGCATGGCTCTTCCAAAATCCAAAGCGGGCGCTCCCAAGACTTGCAGTGCCTGGTCCTTTTTTGACACAGTTGCAGATGACATTTGCTTTGTCAAATGCAAGCTGTGTAATCAGAAGGTGAAAAGAGGGAAAAGTGTCAGCAACCTAAGTACCACAAATATGTGGAAACATGTGCGGACCAAGCACGTGGTGGAGTTACACAAACACACTGAAGACCTAGGCCAACCTACAGCGCCACCTACCACCTCTTCAGCTCGTGTTGTAGCCTCTTCCTCCAGCTCACACACAGCTGGTTCGGCTTCCTCACAGGATCGCCATGGAAGAATCTCTGGCACTGTTGTACAGAGACACAGTGTAATTCCACCCACAGCACCACTTTCCCAGTCATCCTCACACTCCCAGGCCAGTCTACAGCCATCGTTAGCACAGGCATGGGAGAAAAGGCGCCCATACTCGGCAAACCACCCCCGAGCACAGGCTCTGAATGCTGGCATTGCTAAACTACTGGCCCTTGAAATGCTATCATTCAGGCTGGTGGAGACTGACACATTCCGTAACTTTATGGCATTGGCAGTCCCACAATACAACGTGCCCAGCCGCTTTTATTTCAGCAGGCAAGCCGTCCCTGCCCTGCAACATCATGTGGAGGGAAAAATTAAACATGCGCTACAAAACGCCGTCAGTAGCAAGGTCCACCTGACCACTGATGCGTGGACCAGTAAGCATGGACAGGGACGATACCTTTCCCTCACTGCCCATTGGGTAAATGTTGTGGAGCCGGGTACAGATCTTGAGAGTGGCGCTGTACGTGTTCTGCCAACTCCAAGGATTGCAGGAATCCAGTCTGTACACATTGACTCCTCCTCATACTCCAGTTCCTCTGAATCAGCGCTGCAGGAGCCGTCACGGTCTACCTCCACATCGACCCGTGAACGGTTGGTTACCTGTTATGATGACCGATATGAGCACAGCCGTGGCCAAACGTCAACAGGCCGTATTAAAATTAATTTCTTTGGGGAATCGAAGCCACACAGCGCAGGAGCTCTGGAATGCCATCAAGCAGCAGAGTGACGTGTGGTTTGTGCCAGCGAATCTCCAGCCAGGCATGGTAGTGTGTGACAATGGCCGAAATCTGGTGGCAGCTCTGGGCCTAGGCAACCTCACTCACATCCCATGTCTGGCACATGTGCTCAACTTGGTCGTGCAGAGTTTTTTGAGGGACTATCCGGATCTTGATGCACTGCTTCACAAGGTCCGCATAGAGTGCGCTCACTTGCGGCGTTCCAGCAATGCAAGATCACGCATTGCAGCTCTGCAGCGCCGATTATGTCTTCCGGAACATCGCATCATATGTGACCTACCCACCAGGTGGAATTCAACGTTACATATGTTGGAGAGGTTGTGTGAGCAGCAGGCAGCAGTAATGGAGTACCAGCTGCAGCAGGCGCAAACAAGTCGCAGTGCGCGCCGTTCACACTTCACCACCACTGAGTGGGCCTCTATGAAGGACATTTGCCACGTTTTGCGTGCCTTCGATTATTCCACGCGGATGGCGAGTGCAGATGATGCACTAGTCAGCATGACTATCCCCCTTATCTGCCTGCTTGAAAAAACACTGCAAGCACTAAGGGACGAGGTTTTGGAAGAGGTGGAGGATGAGGAGTCACAAATGCCATCTGCTTCTCTACAGTCTGCGCAACGTGGTTCCTCACAAAGGCCTAGGCAGGGGACACTTTGTGAGGAGGATGAGGAGGAGTCAATGGATGAGGAAGACATCTGTCCAGAGGAGGGAGGTACACAATGCTCTAGTAGTCAGTATCTAGAGCGAGGGTGGGGTGATGCAGAGCAGGCAGAGATCACGCCTCAAGCAGGGGACAGCGTTTCTTGGCCAGTTGGCAGTCTGCAGCACATGGTTGATTTCATGCTGCAGTGCCTCAGAAACGACCGCCGCATCGCCCACATTCTCAACACGGCTGATTATTGGGTGTCCACCCTCCTAGATCCTCGCTACCGGGACAACTTACAAAGCCTCATAACACCATTGAACCGGGAGCGTAAAATGCGGGAGTACCAAGACGCACTGGTGCATTCCATCATGTTCTCCATTCCAACCGAGAGCAGTGCTGCTAGTGCTTTACAAAGCAGCTCAGTGCGTCGAGGCAGTGGAGGAAGCTCTGCACAAAGAGGGAGCAGAAGCAGCGCCTCAGCACAAGGCAAGACCAGTATGGCCGAAATGTGGCAAAGTTTTGTGTCCCCGCCGCCACAAATGTCTACACCATCACAGACAGCTCCAGTCAGCAGGAGGCAACGTTTCCGTCAGATGGTGACAGACTACATGTCTTGCCCTCTTAGTGTACTCCCAGACGGCTCTTCTCCCTTCAAGTTTTGGGTCTGTAAGCTGGATACATGGCCAGAGCTTAGTCAGTATGCACTGGAGGTGCTAGCTTGCCCTGGTGCTAGTGTATTATCGGAACGCGTCTTTAGTGCCGCAGGTGGTGTACTAACAGACCGTCGCATGCGACTATCCTCCGATAACGTTGACCGGCTTACTTTTCTCAAAATGAACAAGGCCTGGATCTCTCATGAATTTGCCAGTCCTCTTCCAGAATAAATAATTGGTTGGCAACAGTATCCAGGTCTCCTGTTCTGTTCATGTTTCTACCACCTGAACTGTAATCCCTGAGCTCCAACACCGCCAGTTGGCGCTCGGAAGTGCCGTCTGCACAGTCAACACTTGCTGCCGTGTTATTGGGGTTCAGTAACGTCAGCTGTTCCCCTGCTGTGCGGACGGCAATTTCTCCTGCTCTGTCCACATTCTCACTACTACAGATTTTAAAGTTGCTCCAATTACTCCTCTGGCTCCTCTGTTTTCATTCTTATCCCTGGGCTCCAGCACCGCCAGTTGGCGCTCGGAAGTGCCGTCTGCACAGTCAACACTTGCTGCGGTGTTATTGGGGTTCGGTAACGTCAGCTGTTCCCCTGCTGTGTTCACGGCAATTTCTCCTGCTCTGTCCATATTCACTGTGCTACTTATTTAAAACTTGCTCCAATTACACCTCTGGCTCCTCCGTTTTTAGTATTTACCCTGGGCTCCAATACCGCTAGTTGCTGCTCAGAAGTGCCGTCTGCACAGTCAACGCTTGCTCCAGTGTTATTGGGATTCAGTAACGTCAGCTGTTCCCCTGCTGTGTGTCCGGCAAATTCTCCTGCTTTGTCCACATCCACTGTACTACTGATTTAAAACCTCCTCCAAATACACCTCTGGCTCTTCTGTTTTTAGTATTTACCCTGGGCTCCAGCACCGCCAGCTGGTTCTCGGCAGTTCCATTGGCTCTTGTACCTTCTGCTACCCATCCGGGTTCCAGTACCGTCAGCTGGTTCTCGGCAGTGTCTTTGGCACGGGTACTCCCTCCTGCCCAGCCTGGTTCCAGCACGCCAGCTGTTTCCGGGTAGTGTCAACGTCACTTTGCCTCCAATGCGTTGTCCTGTCGTGTTGCGGTCGGGTTAGCCGACTCTATGGTGCCTGCAGTTTAGGTGACTCCTATGTGGGCTGCGGGATCTGGCAATGAAGGCTGGTTCCATAGTGCCAATAGGACAAGCACCCTCTGTAGGACTGTGGGTTTTGGTAACTGCGGCCGGCTCGCGGCCTTGAACTTTTTTTTTACATGGGTACCTTCTGCTACCCATCCGGGTTCCAGTACCGTCAGCTGGTTCTCGGCAGTGCCTTTGGATTAGGTGCCTCCTTCTCGGTATCCAAGTTCCACCAACGTCTGCTGGTCCTTGGTAGTGCTTTCTGGCACAGGTACCTCCTGCTTAGTAACCGAGTTCCAGTAACATCAGCTGGTCCTCGGTAGTTCCATTGGCTCTTGTACCTTCTGCTACCCATCCGGGTTCCAGTACCGTCAGCTGGTCCTCGGTAGTTCCATTTGCTCTTGTATCTTCTGCTACCCATCCGGGTTCCAGTACCGTCAGCTGGTTCTCGGCAGTGTCTTTGGCACGGGTACTCCCTCCTGCCCAGCCTGGTTCCAGCACGCCAGCTGTTTCCGGGTAGTGTCAACGTCACTTTGCCTCCAATGCGTTGTCCTGTCGTGTTGCGGTCGGGTTAGCCGACTCTATGGTGCCTGCAGTTTAGGTGACTCCTATGTGGGCTGCGGGATCTGGCAATGAAGGCTGGTTCCATAGTGCCAATAGGACAAGCACCCTCTGTAGGACTGTGGGTTTTGGTAACTGCGGCCGGCTTGCGGCCTTGAACTTTTTTTTTACATGGGTACCTTCTGCTACCCATCCGGGTTCCAGTACCGTCAGCTGGTTCTCGGCAGTGCCTTTGGATTAGGTGCCTCCTTCTCGGTATCCAAGTTCCACCAACGTCTGCTGGTCCTTGGTAGTGCTTTCTGGCACAGGTACCTCCTGCTTAGTAACCGAGTTCCAGTAACATCAGCTGGTCCTCGGTAGTTCCATTGGCTCTTGTACCTTCTGCTACCCATCCGGGTTCCAGTACCGTCAGCTGGTCCTCGGTAGTTCCATTTGCTCTTGTATCTTCTGCTACCCATCCGGGTTCCAGTACCGTCAGCTGGTCCTCGGTAGTTCCATTTGCTCTTGTATCTTCTGCTACCCATCCGGGTTCCAGTACCGTCAGCTGGTTCTCGGCAGTGCCTTTGGATTAGGTGCCTCCTTCTCGGTATCCAAGTTCCACCAACGTCTGCTGGTCCTTGGTAGTGCTTTCTGGCACAGGTACCTCCTGCTTAGTAACCGAGTTCCAGTAACATCAGCTGGTCCTCGGTAGTTCCATTGGCTCTTGTACCTTCTGCTACCCATCCGGGTTCCAGTACCGTCAGCTGGTCCTCGGTAGTTCCATTTGCTCTTGTATCTTCTGCTACCCATCCGGGTTCCAGTACCGTCAGCTGGTTCTCGGCAGTGCCTTTGGATTAGGTGCCTCCTTCTCGGTATCCAAGTTCCACCAACGTCTGCTGGTCCTTGGTAGTGCTTTCTGGCACAGGTACCTCCTGCTTAGTAACCGAGTTCCAGTAACATCAGCTGGTCCTCGGTAGTTCCATTGGCTCTTGTACCTTCTGCTACCCATCCGGGTTCCAGTACCGTCAGCTGGTCCTCGGTAGTTCCATTTGCTCTTGTATCTTCTGCTACCCATCCGGGTTCCAGTACCGTCAGCTGGTTCTCGGCAGTGCCTTTGGATTAGGTGCCTCCTTCTCGGTATCCAAGTTCCACCAACGTCTGCTGGTCCTTGGTAGTGCTTTCTGGCACAGGTACCTCCTGCTTAGTAACCGAGTTCCAGTAACATCAGCTGGTCCTCGGTAGTTCCATTGGCTCTTGTACCTTCTGCTACCCATCCGGGTTCCAGTAACATCAGCTGGTCCTCGGTAGTTCCATTGGCTCTTGTACCTTCTGCTACCCATCCGGGTTCCAGTACCGTCAGCTGGTTCTCGGCAGTGCCTTTGGATTAGGTGCCTCCTTCTCGGTATCCAAGTTCCACCAACGTCTGCTGGTCCTTGGTAGTGCTTTCTGGCACAGGTACCTCCTGCTTAGTAACCGAGTTCCAGTAACATCAGCTGGTCCTCGGTAGTTCCATTGGCTCTTGTACCTTCTGCTATCCATCCGGGTTCCAGTACCGTCAGCTGGTCCTCGGTAGTTCCTCAGCTTTCTTGTACCTTCTGCTACATTTCCAAGTTCAAGCTTTTTGAAATGGTTCTTGGTAATCACTCTGGATCTCCCTGACGAGGACCCTGAAGACGAGGACCCTGAAGACCAACCCTAAGAAGACGAGGACCCCGAAGACAATGACCCTGAAGACGAGGACCCTGAAGACCACCCCGAAGAAGACGAGGACCCTGAAGACCACCCCGAAGAAGACGAGGACCCTGAAGACCACCCCGAAGAAGACGAGGACCCCGAAGACGAGGACCCAGAAGACCAACCCGAAGAAGACGAGGACCCCGAAGACGAGGACCCCCGAAGACGACGACCCTGAAGACCACCCCGAAGAAGACCAAGAAGATGACCCTGAAGAAGTTGACCAAGAAGACAAAGAAGAGAAGACAAGCACCAAGATACAGAAAAACAAGAGACAGAAAACCAAGAAGCAGAAATACAAGAAGCTGCAGAACAAAAAGCGGAAGAACATTAAGCATAAGACTAAAAATCAGAGCAAAAGATAATATCTAAATTATAAGCAGAAGATGACTAAGCAGTGTATGGGGGTGAGTCCGTTCCTCCTCGTGGTGCCCCTGGAAAAGACCTGCTGCTGCAGGCCAAACTGAACGCGGACAAATCCTGTTGTAAATCTTTTGTGACGGGCAGAACGAAAGGTGTAATGTCCAACCTTTTATAGATAACAACTACAGGAATGCCTGTCACAAATAAGAATATGATGAAGAAGAAGAATATGAAGAAGATGAAGAAGTAGAATATGAAGAATGTAAAAAAAAGAATAATACGAAGAAGGTGAAGAAGAAGAAGGTGAAGAAGAAGTGGATGAAAAAGATGCTGAGGATGATGAAGGAGAAAGTGTGGGAGAAGTAAAAAAGAAGGTGAAGAGCATGGAAGTAGTGAAACATAAATATCTGACAAAATATAAAAATACTTAACATAGTTAATATTTCCGTAACTCAGAACATAATAAAAAAATATTAATTCCTGCTATTCCATTTGACTGGGCTAAACCTCTATGCCTTTATTGTCTCCCCCACCTCCCCCAATACATTCTACATTATTCTTAGTTGTTTTCCTTCATGTAGAAATAACCTACAAGGAAAGAAAGGGTTTATTTTAATTCCGATATTTATGTCCCATTGACTTGCATTGGTTTCCGGTATCGGAATCGGCGATATCCGATACTTTTTCGGTATCGGTCCGATCCAATCCGATCCGATATTTCCCGATATCGGAAGGTATCGCTCAACACTAAATATAACCCATAACAACCCATAACTCTCTAGTTGTTAATCTGACATAGAATTTCGGGCATCCCCATGTAGCATAGTATACAACATGAGTGCTACTACATGTTATATATTGGTTGATGGAATAATGACGTAATCCATCGGCTGAATCAAATGAAGAGCAGCGAAGGACATTGGTGTAGGCAAGACAGCGGCCGCACGGAAAAAACCTTTCGAAGGTTTGCCATCATTGGTGTGTAATGGCTTTTAACTAGGAGGTCCTTTAGGTTCCTGGAACGTCTTTCAGTCATCAGAGGAGTGGCAGATATGCTGGATCGTAAAGTTGGCTCAGTTTTAAGAATTTACCAATGTCTATTCAGAATAGTCCGCATGTTCTGCCACCACTCATGATTGTATGTAGAGATGAACCTCAATTGGATATCTTGTTTACTTATTTTAGGTGGTGGGTATAGGAGCGAGTTGCGAGCTTTTGCACTCCTATACCCACGTTTGATGCACCTATGACTGTAACCCCTGTCCTCAAACCTAGATCTCAAGTCCCTCGCCTGCATTTCAAATTTGTCCTCGGTTGAACACATCCACCTCATTCTGAGGAACTAGCCCATCGAAACGGCCCGAATAGTGTCTGAATTATGTGCGGATGTAGCATGGATCAGAGCGTTCACAGAGGTCAACTTCCTGAACACATCAGTCTGTATCCGTGTCTCACCGTGCACCTCAATACTGACGTCCAGAAAGTCCAACCTTCTGCAATCCGCCTTACATGTCCGTTTGATATTGAAGGGGTTAACATTAAACTGACCCATGAAGTGGTCGAGCTGCTCGATCGTCCCCTTCCAAAAAAATAACAGGTCTTCAATGTACCTGTACCAGCACTGGATATAGTGCGCGGCCTGCACACTCCCGACACCAAAAATCGTCCTCTCCCAATAGCTGAGAAAGAGGTTAGCATATGAGGGCGCGCAGGCCGTGCCCATCGCAGTGCCCCGAACTTGTAAATAAAAGGAATTCTTAAATACAAAAAAATTATGTTTGAGGACGAAATCGAGCAGCTCAAGCACCAATTCACATATTGGACTTTTGGGGAAGATATACAAAGTTGGGATCTTAGGTGATCTCACAGTTAGTCCCTCCAAAACCTTTTTGGTAATGATCCCATTCTCGTAGGCTTCAACCAATATAGCCTGGAGTTGATCTGAGAAGGAGGACACTGGATTGTATGGCAATTTTGAATAAGTGTTCCTATCTCTTAACTGCCAAAATAAATCCTTCTCGTACTTTTCGGTTGGCCAGATCATGATGTTCCCCCATTTGTTAGCTGCCTTCATCACTAAGCTGCCTTTGTCATTGCTAAGTGATTTTTTTAGTCCTGAAGTGCCACCCTTTGATGGTGGGTGAGGTTATCATATCTACGCCTCGTTGACCATTCCCTGAAATCTTTTATTACCAATTTAGTGAAAATTTCCACTGCTGGCCAGGGTGACAAAGTGATCTCCAGAAAACATCCTGAGTCCCGATCAATGTCACTCCCTCCCCTCATCTCTTCCACCCATCGTGGATCTCCGTCACTTTACATCTTCGACTCTTCTGCGCGTCATGGACTTCCATCACTTCTCACCCTAATTGCTTCTTCTCATCATGGATCTCCATTAGTGTTGCGCTAACATCGTAGATCTCCATCTCTCCTCACCCTAATTGCTTCTACCTATTGTGGATCTCCATCACTTCTTCCCCTTATCTTTTCTGCTCATCATGGAATCCATCACTTGTCATCCTCATTGCTTGTACCCATCGTTGCTCTCCATCACTTCTCACCATCATTTCATCATTGATCTGTCACTTACCGCTTTCACTGCTTCTATTCATCATGAACCTCTAGTACCCGGAGGAAACCCATGGAAACACAGGGAGAACATACAAACTCCTTGCAGATGTTGTCCTTGGTTGGATTTGAACCCAGGACCCCAGTACTGCAAGGCTGCAGTGCTAACCACTGAGCCACCTGTGAAGACACGGAGGTCAGTGGGTGCTCTTGTCCGCTGGCCCGGCTGTCTTTAGAAAGACTGCATGGACCAGGGCTCATACCATAATTGTTTGAGCATTTTATCAACTTGCATAGTTTGTCCTCCATTGCTCGGCAAATCAACAACTCCCTGGGCTGGTATAATTCGTAATCAGCATTTTATCAGACAGTATTGCTCCATGACCGTATCTTGCAAGATTTGCAGACAATAAGTTGAAGTGCATCTCAACTAAAGTGTCAACGTTGAGGATTATTCAGACAATAGTCTGTATTAATCAACCAAAGAAGAACACAAATGCAAAAGTCAACATGAAGATAAAAGCATATAGCTCCTGGCTTACTGAATTTAAGTCTGGCATAACTAAGAAGAAAAGCTGTGTTGTCACATTTCTCCCCCTTCTTAATAAGCCCCAGAGACTGCTGGATTCTGTAGTGGGTCAATGTTGACGGGGCTACCAGACGTGATAGGCTTCCGGTCGGCTACCCACTCTCGTATTCTTGGGGCCATTTTCTCCATAAGTTGCTCGAGCACGATTATGTCCCGTAGGGCAGCAGTATCGGAGTGGGCAGCCCTACCATCGAGTCAGCAGTTGCAGTGTCGTCAGAGTTGACTGACAAATTCTACATAGGAGACCCCCTACATAGGAGACAATGTCCGGAACTTAATGTGATATTTCTCGGGGGTGATGGTAAAAAGGGCCAGCAGGGTGTCCTTAAAAGTTCCATAGACAAGGCAGTCCTGAGGCCCAAGCACCCGGGCAGCATCCCGTGCCCAGTCAGTCAAACTAGTCCACAGGTATTTAGCCAAATCAGCCATGAGTACCTGGTGCATCAGCATAAGAGTCTCAAAATCTTGCAGATGTTCATCGACTTTGGTGTTGGACTTATTAAACAGTGGCACGTCTCTGCAGCAGAGATGAGTTCCTTGATGGGTAACCATCCTAGGAGTAGGGTCCGGCGCTGGCGGTAGGGATACTGGAACTCCCAAAACTGATTCCATAACACAAGACCTTTCCCCACTTAAGGCTCCAGGTCTCAATGCAACCAACAACTCCTGGATTTGGGCTGTTGGGGACTGGATTGAATCCAGACCGCCACTGGGTCCTTCCTCTGGCAATTTCTCTGGGTCCATCTCAGCGGAGTTTTCGTCATCCTCCACAACGTTCTGGGCATCCCAACGGAACAATTTCTTGATCAAATCCGACCGAGTGTCGGTAGCCCAGTATTCAATCCGTTGAAACTGGCATAGCTCCTGTAGTTGCCGTTTCTTGCTACGGCTATACATCCACTTCCGTGCTCTTCCCAAGACTGGGCTGGTGGGTTGGACATAGTGGCGTCCGAAATCTGCTGTGTATGCCTCACTTATGGTCTGTTGTGTCTGCCTATATGCCTCCCTGGTTGTGGAGCCCCCGGACGATGTCTGCGAACACCAGTCCCCTGTAGCTCCCCCGGATCAGCCGAGCTGTGTAGTATCCCACAGCTGCCACCAATATGTGAAGACACGGGGGTCAGTGGGTGCTCTCGTCTGCTGGACCGGTTGTTTTTAAAAAGACCGCATGGACCAGGGCTCATACCTCTGGACGCCCGCACTCTTTTACTGTGGCCAGAACACAACTCAGTCAACACAGGATGAGAGTATATAATATAAAAGTAATAAATAAATCAGTTTATTAAATCAGGATAAATAATAAATTATTGAATAACTAATTACAATGGACGTTTTATTTTTGCAATTTTTTTTATATTTCTCCAAATGATGAATTTCATATAGAGTTGATTCTGTAGGAGTTGATTCCCTCCACTCTTTCGGGGGTCTCTTCCCTGCGCAGACTTGGACTTCACAAACCTCCTGAGATTAAGTGTTATCCGGCTTGTCCAAACTAATTAACAATTTAAAAGGCTTCCGCTCTCCTCGTCTTCCTATCTCCAGACTGAATTTTCTGCCGCTCTGTCTTATCTCACAGCTTAAAGCTGGAGAAGAGCTTATACCCCAGCGATAAGAAAGTGCTGGGATCATGTTAATATTATTCACGAGAACATCACACGTAAAACACTTGTCAACTGGGTCAAACTAAGTGGAGGACATCAGCAAAAGGACGGAGCGCAAATCTACTGACAGGAGGAACAACAATGGCTGAGTCTGATAATGATCGCCGAGGTCATCTGTACCATCTGTACACGACCATACAGATCCCTCCGTGATCAGCTCATCATCAATGAGAGCCAACAAAATCCATCAACCAAGGGCAGACACATCACCAGAAGCGGTTTATTATATTCATTGCTCCAGTACCATTATATTTTAGGGGTAATTTTATAATTATTGCACACTATCTGTCTAGAGATGAGACTTCCCGGTTACATAGTAGGTCCAGACTGGGATCCCTTCTACAGATGATGCTTCATGGGTACAGGTCCAGACCGGGATGATCGATCCCTTCTAGAGATGAAGCTTCCTGGGTACAGGTCCAGACTGGGATCACTTCTAGAGATGATGCCTCCCGGGTACAGATCCAGACTTGGATCCATTCTAGAGATGATGTCTCCAGGGTACAGGTGCAGACTGGGATCCCTCCTAGAGATGACGCTTCCCAGGTACAGATCCAAACTGGGGATCCCTTCTAGAGATGATGCCTCCCGGGTACAGGGGCAGACTGGGATCCCTTCTAGAGATGATGCCTCCCAGGTACAGATCCAGACTGGGGATCCCTTCTAGAGATGATGCTTCAGCGGTACAGGTCCAGACTGGGATCCCTTCTAGAGATGATGCTTTGACTGTACAGACTGGGAGGTGTTGTGTACCATGAAAGAGAAATGTAATGTTAATGAGATTACTGGCAGAGTTACTGATTACATCAACTTCTGTATGGACATTGTAGTACCTGTTCAAGAGATTCGGTGTTATGCAAACAATAAGCCATGGATTACAAAAGAGTTGAAACATTTACTAAACATGAAAAAACTGGCTTTTAAAAGGAAGGACAAGGAGGCATTGAAAATTATACAGCGAGACCTAAAGGGGAAAATTAAGATTGCCCGTGAGGCATTCAGAGTTAAATTAGAAAATCAATTTGCACAAAAAAGCTCCAGAGAGGTGTGGGCTGGAATGAAGCTAGTGACTGGGTTTAAGGCAAGGTCGGAGCAGGGGGGTGGTGGACTTATAATGGCTAATGAAATGAATCAGTTCTTCAATAGATTCAGCAATAAAGGTGCGGTAGCAGCAGGGAAGGGGGAGGAGGCCGGGGAACAACTAGCTAAATTAACAGGGGGTGAAATACATCATTTCTCGGTCTCCAAAAATGACGTGAGGGACCAGTTTAGTAAGCTGGCCATTGGCAAAGCAGCAGGGCCTGACGGTCTCAGTCCACGTGTCCTCAGAGTGTGTGCAAATGAGTTATGTACTGTCTTCCAGCATCTCTTTAACCAGAGCTTACAATCAAAGAGAGTACCAGTGCTATGGAAGACTTCCTGCCTGGTGCCGATTCCCAAGACTACCTTCCCGGCTTCCCCGGGGGACTATAGACCGGTGGCCTTAACATCGCATGCGATGAAGTCCTTGGAGAGAATAGTACTTGCTCACTTGTGTCCGAGGGTGATGGCGCATACTGATGCTCTTCAGTTTGCGTACCGGCAGGGACTGGGTGTGGACGATGCTGTAGCGTCTCTGCTACAAACAGTACATTCCTTTTTGGACAATGATGGAACCACAGTGCGTGCTTTGTTCTTTGATTTCTCTAGTGCGTTCAACACATTACAGCCACTCTTACTGCGAGGAAAGTTGATTAAAATGGCGGTGGATGAGGGACTTGTGAATTGGATAATTGACTACCTGTCGGATAGGCCACAGTTTGTTAGGTGGGGGACGGCTACATCAGATAGTGTACTGAGCAGTGTCGGAGCCCCGCAGGGAACAGTGCTGTCGCCATTCCTCTTTACATTGTACACAGCTGACTTTCAGTATAAATCAGACCGTTGTCACCTCCAGAAGTACTCGGATGACTCTGTGATAGTTGGCGGTATTGGGAAGGACCAGGACGAAGAGGAATATAGAAGGGTGGTTGCGGACTTTGTAGTATGGTGCCAGGCTAACCATCTAGAACTAAATGTTAAGAAAACCAGGGAGTTGGTGATGAGCTATGGAAGGTGCAAGAAGGTATGCCTACCTGTTACCATTGACGGTCAGGATGTGGAGATGGTGGACAGTTTCAAATATTTGGGGGTTTACCTGGATAGCAAGCTAGACTGGAAGTGCCACATGGAGAAGGTCTACAAGAAGGGGATGAGTAGATTGTACTTCCTAAGGAAGTTAAGGTCTTTTAATGTGTGTGGCAAAATGCTTGAGGTGTTCTACCAATCCATTGTGGCTAGTGCCACCTTTGCGGCAATAATTTGCTGGGGTAACAGTGTGCGTGTTGCTGACGCCAACAAGCTCAACAAACTTATAAAGAAGGCTAGCGCGACGGTGGGCCTACAGCTTGGGACTTTTGAAGAGGTGGTAGAGGATAGGATTAAGAAGAAGTGCAGAGCTATAATGGGCAACAACACACACCCGCTTTATGAACTGTTTGCGAAACAGAAGAGCACATTCAGCAATCGCCTAATACAACTAAGGTGTAAAAAGGAAAAATACAGGAGATCGTTTGTTCCAACAGCTATGGGGGTGTTTAACAAATGTCTGAAAAGCAATGTCTAAAGCATTCCAAATGTTTTGTTATTATATGTGTCATGTTCGAGATCTGTGTTCTGCTGCTGTGATACCGCAATTTCCTCCGGGATAAATAAAGTATATCTTATCTTATCTTATGATGCTTCAGCGGTACAGGTCCAGACTGGGATCCCTTGTGGAGATGATGCTTCCCGGGTACAAGTCCAGACCGCATCCCTTCTAGAGATGATACTTCCTGAGTACAGGTCCAGATAGGAATAATCGATCCCTTCTAGGGATTATGATTCCCGGGTACAAGTCCAGACTGTGATCACTTCTAGAGATGATGCTTCCCGCGTACAGATCCAGACTGGGGATACCTTCTAGAGATGATGCCTCATGGGTACAGGTGCAGACTGGGACCACTTCTAGAGATGATGCCTCCCGGGTACAGATCCAGACTTGGATCCATTCTAGAGATGATGTCTCCAGGGTACAGGTGCAGACTGGGATCCCTCCTAGAGATGACGCTTCCCAGGTACAGATCCAGACTGGGGATCCCTTCTAGAGATGATGTCTCCCGGGTACAGGGGCAGACTGGGATCCCTTCTAGAGATGATGCCTCCCAGGTACAGATCCAGACTGGGGATCCCTTCTAGAGATGATGCTTCAGCGGTACAGGTCCAGACTGGGATCCCTTCTAGAGATGATGCTTCAGCGGTACAGGTCCAGACTGGGATCCCTTGTGGAGATGATGCTTCCCGGGTACAAGTCCAGACCGGCATCCCTTCTAGAGATGATACTTCCCGAGTACAGGTCCAGATAGGGATAATCGATCCCTTCTAGGGATTATGATTCCCGGGTACAAGTCCAGACTGCGATCACTTCTAGAGATGATGCTTCCCGCGTACAGATCCAGACTGGGGATACCTTCTAGAGATGATGCCTCACGGGTACAGGTGCAGACTGGGACCACTTCTAGAGATGATGCCTCCTGGGTACAGGTGCAGACTGGGATCCCTTCTAGAGATGACGCTTCCCAGATACAGATCCAGACTGGGGATCCTTTTGTGATGCCCAGCTGCGCTTGGTATCACAGATCCTAGAAGAGTGCATTGATGGAATCCTCCACAAGAGGCCCCCATAACCATTCACACATCTCCACCTTCCACCTCAGCCCAGCAGAGGGAGCCCGTTAGGGATATATAACCAGGCAGCCCAGAAAGTGATTCAGCAGTTTCCTGCTCAGACACAGAAGGACTCAGTGCAGTCGAGCCAGAGCCTAGCAGTTCCTGCAGAAAGAGTTCAGTACAGTCTGTAGAGTGATTCCAGACTAGAACTCACAGAGCTCAGGATAGAGAGCTAGGAGTGTGCCGACACTCTGAGAGCGGCGAAGAAGAGCAGTGTCCCGGCTGCAGTGTGTGTAGCCTAGTGAGGGCCCAGAGCGGGGCCGAAGGCGAGTGGAAAGTGAGTAACATAGGGGGCAGAGGAGCTTAACCAGCTCACCCCGAAGTATATACCGGACACCGGGTCCGAAGCTTACCGGGATCTCCACGACCCAGTAAGGCATAACCGGAACCCTTGGCGAACTACATGTCCCAGGATCACCGAAAGCTGATACGTACCAGGGTCAGGAATCACAGAGACCCCAAAGAATAGGGAGAGTGATCTCCAATAGAAGGCCCTACCACAAGGTCAGCCGGTGCAGGACAGAGATAAAGTTAGGCCTAGCTCCAGGCAGGTCAGAAACTTACTACGCAGAGGCAAGAAACAGGAGGCCCTACACCCGCTCATTGGGGAGGATCCAGACATACACCCTTCACCCTACAGTGCTCCGGGATGTGCCTGATTTTCCACCAGTAAAAGGTACTGAAGTGACTATTGTGTCTGTCCCTGTTCTTGCTCTGACCCGGCTGGGTCTCGTCTGTCCTGCATCCCCCCTACATACGCTGCCCTGAGACCTAGCTCCACCTGTGGGGAGTTATACCATCGAGCTGCCTTATCACCGGCCTAAGTGGACTGCGCAGCGCTGGTGATTCTCACCAGATACCACAGGTGGCGTCACAAACTTTCATAAGATTAATAAACAACCCCCTTTTTAAAAGCTGACCCCAGAGTAGGGGCCCAGGAGCTGACCACCGCGACATCCCCAAGGTCAGGCAAAAGGCCCGGGTACCGAGTCGTCCCCATCACCCTGGGCGAGTCACTTTCTAGAGATGATGCCTCCCGGGTACAGGTATAATTCAGGTAGACAGTATACAACAGCAGAGACATAGGCAGAACAACAGTATATTTCTTTTATTGAACAGCTAATATTAGTTGTAAAACACGTATTATATGATAACAATTTCTTTACAACGTTTGACAGTAAAATAAGCAGGAAATCACATAACAGAATAAATGATCAGAATACACTAGAATTCAGGGGCTGGTAGTTTAAAATGATCTACTGGAGTGAAGGGGAAGTATATTAACTATACCGGGCAAGGGGTAGTCTTTTAAAGCTTTGGCAATACTCTGTTCCTATCACAACTCGCTGTCACGGGTGTGTCAGAGGTGACAGACAGTCGCCCTGCAGTGGGTTGCAGGAGATCTCCACGTTTGGCATTTCAGACAGTTTCTTAGATAAGAGGCTGTCTTTAGGACCGAGCGGCTACCTCTCTCTTGCTAATTAGCTCTCTGGCCTGGGTGTATATATACCTGGTGTGTCTGAGAGGGAGTCGCCGACTATATCCATTTCTACTTGTGAAGCTTAGCAGGAGCAGTACTTAGTCCTCTCTGGAGCTTGAGGCCGTGTGCTTATTTGGAGTCATCTAAAGCTGAGCCATTTCCCCTGTTTTGTCTACCCTTGTTGTCTATAGCGTTTAGTGGCAGTTGACTAGTGCTCATCTCCTTCCATCCCTAGCCATAGCCCTACACCAGGGAAAGTAAGGCGAGGCGCGCATGTGGCGATTGCTGAGGAGGCAATATAGGGACGATAGTTGAGACAGGGTGACGATAGACCAGACTAGGAGGTCTCCACTCCCCCCTTTCCCTAGTGTCTGGGCTCCCTTTCCCTTTGTGTAGCACTAAATCTTCTCCACACCTGGCGTGACACTCGCTGCCCATTTCCCCCGTCACTCTCTATCCACTTTCGCGATGCCGCTCTAGCGTCTGCTGGTCCCCGTCTGACTACTGTCTTTCCCTCTATCCGTGCCTGGTACCATATGTCCCTGTCAGATGTAACGGCCCGTCTTGCGCGTCCTTCCTGGTCGCTGACCCGACTGTAAATCTCCGATCTGACACCTCCAGAGCTTCTGCGACGTCCTGTCACTGGCGCACACGTCTGAAAACCGTGCTGCCACAACCTGTTCCCGTTCTGTCGACTGACATCACCCAGGTGAGGAACCTTGACTGGCGTCGCTCAGGTTTTTGGGGATTGACTGTCGATGTCTGGGCTGGGAACCTTGACTGGCGTTGCTCGGGTCTTCAGGGATTGACTGTCGATGTCTGGGCTGGGAACCTTGACTGGTGTCGCTCAGGTCTTCAGGGATTGACTGTCAATGTCTGGGCTGGGAACCTTGACTGGCGTCGCTCAGGTCTTCCGGGATTGACTGTCGATGTCTGGGCTGGGAACCTTGACTGGCGTCGCTCAGGTCTTCGGGGATTGACTGTCGGCATCTGGGCTGGGCGGATACGTGGCACCTTTCTTCCTGACAGGAGCTCCGGACGCTGCTGTTGCTCCTCCCGTCTCTCTCTTCGGCATCAGAATCACCTCAGTACTTGCACACGCGCTGTTTTTCTCCTCAACTCGTTTCCCTGACAACGCTCTACCCAGAGTCCTGATCAAACTCCTCCCCTCTGCCACGCCTCCTCCCCTCTGCCACGCCTCCTCCCCTCTGTCACGCCTCCTCCCCTCTGCCACGCCTCCATGCTGTTCTGGTTCCACCGTGTCTTGTCTCTTTACATTCCTCCTCCCTGGGCGAGGGAAGTTTACATATGTGTGTTGTTTCTTTAAGGGTTGTCCAACTTCTGCCAAGAGCCACACACAATCCTGAGTTTTCTGTTGGATTTGCATCCAGATGAACTCATCTTGTGCATACCGCTTAGGAGGAATGCCTGCATTGCCTCATTCTGTCCTGCACGGTTCTCCCGATAGAGGTTCTTTTGAGAGATCTGAGGTTCTAGCCGGTTCACTGGGCGTCAGCCCCAGTAGTTCCGTCGGTACGTTGATCCACCATTCATCATGATCGACCGCCGGTTCAGTGACTGTTTTTAGTGGGGTCTTCAGGGGGAGCACCTTTTCCCGTTTTTCCGCCTCAGAAAGGCATGGGCGAAGCATATTTCTGTGCAACACTCGCGTCAGGGGACTCTCTTCACCTTCCGGTCGAACTTCATTGACTGGGCTATTTGGGTAGATTCGCCTCACAATTTGATAGGGCACTTCTTCCCACCGATAATCTAACTTATTCTTGGGTCGCTTGGCTCGTCTTAACACCCACTCTCTTGCCCGAAGGGGTTCCTCCTGTGTTGGACTTTTGACGTGGTATTCTATTTCCTTAAGTCTCTGTTCCACCGAGCGTCTCATCATTTGAAGTCGATGATGATGTCCCCGAACCCAGGTAGTTGGGTGACTTCCCGGATATTTATCCTTTAACTCTAGTCCTAATTTGGTAATTTCTCGACCACCTAGCCCAAATAGTAATGTGTAGGGTGTGTATCTAGTGGTCGCATGAACCCGATTGCTATACATCCACACCAGCTCGGAGACAAACTCAGGCCACCTCATTTTCTGATCTTCTTACAGTGTTCGTAGCATTTGTAACAGAGTTCTATTGAAGCGTTCGCAAGCTCCATTTCCCTGTGGGTGGTATGGTGTTGTCCGGGATTTGTCTATACCGTAGAGATGGTTCACTTCCTCCATTATCCTCCCTTGGAAGCAGGCTCCTTGATCTGAATGAATTCTCTTCAGGCACCCATACACACAGATGAAATCTCGGCAAATTGCTTTGGATGCTGTTTCTGCTGTCTGTTCTCAAATCAGAGTGACCACAGCGAACTTTGTGAAGTGGTCAGTCATTACCAAACAATGCTCAACCGTTGTAGGATGTTCCGATCATCAAGTAATCAAGCATCAATACTTCCAATGGGGCAGACGTCTTTATAGTTTGGACTGGTGCCCTTCGTTCTGGAGGCTTGGTTAACTCACACTGATGGTACCTTCGATAGACTTCTTCCACTGTCTGTCGCAGCTGAGGCCAGTACACTAATCGTTGCAGCCATCGGAAAGTCTTTTCAGTGCCAAAATGGGCCCCTCGTTCATGAGCTTCCTTTGCCAGACTCATCGCCATTTCTTCAGAGATGACCACTTGCCAGGTGACGTCCATCTCCCGAGGCAGCTGAATCCTTCAGCACAGCAGGCCATTCTTCATGACAAGTCGTTCCCATTGGCCTAAGATCTGCAACTTACTAGCTGATAGAGATGCTCTTAACTACTGATCAGGTTTCTGCCCCAAGGTAACCCACTTCCTCAGCACCGCAAGTTCAGGATTGGACTGCTGGAGATAAATCCATTCATCCCTTGGGCGTCCCAGGACCTGGGCAGGTTTATGCTCTCCTTCTTTTTCTTGAGCAGCCACCACTGCAGCTGCGAAATGAGTGAAATCCGGGATCTCGTCGCCTTCTAGATCTTCATCTGTGTCTCCCTTTGGACTTATTGGAGTGACTCGAGACAGTGCATCGGGATGGGTATTCTGAGATTTTGACCAATTCGCGATTCTGTACGGGAACTTGGACATTCTGGCAATCCACCTTTGTTCCAGCGCTCCTAACTTTGCATTTTCAAGATGAGCAAGGGGACTGTTATCGGTTCTCACCTGAACCTCCGACCTTGACAGATACTCAGCAAGCTTTTCAGTCATGGCTCAGACTAGCGCCAGCAGCTCTAACTTGGATGAACTGTAGTTATCAGGGTTCCTTTTGGTTTTTCTCAGTGACCGACTAGCATATGCAATTACCCGTTCTTTACCTTCTTGAATTTGCACTAATACTGCTCCTAAGACGTACAGACTTCCATCGGTGTATAGTAAGAAGGGTTGGGAGAAGGCCAGTATGGGAGCGCTGGTTAACGCCATCTTCAGGCTATGTGCCCACGTAGCATTTTTGTAGCATTTTTGCGGCGTTTTTACGCACGCGAAAACGCTTGTAAAGCGGTCTGCCATGCAAAGCAATGTGAATTCGGATGTGCTAATTAGCGCGCCAAAATCACTTTGCATTGCAGAACGCAGCATGACCATTTCTACCGCGATTACGCTGCAAATTCGCGGACATTGAGGAACATTGAAACGCAGCAAACCCGCAGGTATAAGTGGATTTGCTGCGTTTCAATTAAATTCAATGGCCACGAATTTGCAGCGTAATTGCGGTGCGTGTGGTACCCGGGATGAAGAGGAGACTACAACTCCTCTTCATCCCGGCTACCACGCGGTGAAAAAAAGAAATAAAAAAGTTAAAAAAAACCTGTATACTCACCTATCCGGTCTTCTCCCGGTCGCGTCCTCTCTCCTCGGCGTCCCGCGGTGTACTGGCAGGACCTGCGGTGACGTCATTTAGTCAGCTGATGGTCACGCGACCGCTGACGTCGGCGGTCAGGTGATGGTCGCGTGACCATCAGCTGACTAAATGACGTCACTGCAGGTCTTGCCAGTACACCGCGGGACGCCGAAGAGAGAGGATCGCAGGATCGCCGCCGGGAGGAGACTGGAGAGGTGATTATTTTTTATTTTTAACTTTTTAATTCTTTTTTTTTTTTTACTATAGATGCAGCATTTAAAGCATCTAAGTTGGTCACACAATATAAATCCATGCTGGTTGCTATGTGGGCACATAGCCTCAGGGCACAAAAGGCTTCTTCCTGTCGGGGTCCTCATTGAATGGCCCATTGTTTATGTTCCCCAGCTGATCCTCTCAGAAGCTCGTGGAGCAGGGTCGCTATTTTGGCAAAATATTTGATGAATCTTTGATAGTAACCTGCCAGGCCCAGGAACGCTCTTAACTTTCTTATATTAGTGGGCCACTTCTGTACAGCTGACACTTTTTGGTGGGTGGGGTAGACCCCAGCACTGGAGATGATGTGCCCCAGATACTCAATCTCCCTCTGAAACAAGTGACATTTCAGAGGTTTAATCTTCAGCCCATGCATTTGGAGCCTCTCTAGCACTTGTTCTAACCAACTGAGATGTTTCTCGAAGGTGGAAGAGAATAATACAATGTCATCCAGATAGATTAAGGTCGCTTTGAAATTGAGATCCCCAAGACATCTCTCCATCAACCGTTGAAAAGTTCCAGGTACATTAGTTAGGCCGAAGGGCATCTGGTTGAACTCGAAAAGACCCATGGGGAGGATGAAGGCAGTCTTTGACCGATCCTTATTGACCATAGGAACTTGCCAGTAGCCGCTGGCCAGATCGAGGGAGGAGACATATTTAGCCTTTCCTAAAGCAGACATGGACTCTTCAATCTGCTGCAGCGGATAGGAATCCCACACCGTACAAGCGTTCAACTGTCGATTATCTGTGCAGAACCTCAAGGTCTCATCCTTCTTCCGAACTAGTACAATGGATGCAGCCCAAGGGCTCTGACTTTCTCGAATTACTCCATTTTGTAACATATGGGACAAGAGGTCTTTCACTTCTTGAAACATTTGTGGCAGAATCTGAAGGTATCTCCCTCTAATGGGAGCGGTGTCCCACGTAGGGATCTCATGCTGGATAGCCTCAGTGCACCCAAAATCGTCTTTATGACGAGCGAACACCCCATAAGAATGCTGCAGTAGGCCCTCGATTTGTTCTACTTGCTCTGGGGAAAATTCTGTAAGGTCAGCCTTCATCTGTTCCAGGAGAAAGCGACCAACCTGTGCTCCCCCCTTCTTTCACTGTCTTAGCGAGAGACACTGATTGAGTCCATGGATCTCCTTCCAGGGATGTTAACTCAATAGTCGGGTTTGGGAAGATCTTCTTGCATTACGTTCACCTGGGCGCTTTCTTTCCGAGGGTTCAACTGTAAATTTATTTTGCTCAAGTTTATGCAGCGTACCGGCACACGACCGTGCCGCACTGTGGTGAGAGTTTGGGCGACCAGGAACCCAGGTATTGTTTCATCTCCTTCTATGGGCTCAATTTGCACCTCCACCTCCCCGATTGGTACACAGGCCCTTACAGGGAGGGTGAGGGTGAGTATGGTTTGTCCAATGGGTAGAGTTACAGCACCCAGGAGGTATAATCACTTTGCCAAAAAGCTGAGAGGTGTCTGGTAAATTCTGGACCTGACTCACTCGAATGAGTTGCTGAAAAACCCCTTTGTCTAGCGTGACGCCTGGTTACACGATTCCGGTTGCCTCTTTGTGGTTCACCAATCAGGAACTCCACTACTTCCTTCAGGATATTGATTCCCAACGTCACTATGGGCCTGGGGCTTATTGGGCCTTTCACCAACACAATCCTTTTCTTTCCTAATTCTCATCTGCACATATGGACAGTCATCCACACCACCCTGACCAGTGGAATGGAGAGCTGGTTGGCAGCAACTAGTCTAATATTAGGCACCTTGTTGGACCAGGCGACTGCAGGGAAGTGAGCGTGGAAGTATTTTTCAGGCATAGTGGTCACCTGAGACCCCATGTCCATTAAACATTGAATACGTTTCCCATCAAATTCTGCCCAAGTCATGGGCCTTTCAGAGACAATATTTTCAGAGCCTTCCTCCCCTTCTCCTGGGACATGGTACCCCATGGTGTGCTCCTCAACCGTGGGTCTCCTGAGTTTAAAGGACGCCCCCTTCTTCCTTGGCTCCGGCTTGGGCACTCTCAGGATATGTGTCCTCGGCCACCACAGTTCCAACATTCAACTCTTCGCTCTTCCGTCCGGCGACGGGTCTGAGACGAGGAATTCGGGGGTATAGCATCCTCCCCTTGGTCCTTCTCCTTATATCTAGCTGAGGAGCTGTCCCTTGGCAAGTTACTAGAAGCTCCTTTGAGATTGTGTAACTCTCCTCGAATATCTCTGATCTCCTGACGTAATTCTCATGCCCAGTCAGGTTTCCTGCCGGCGGATTCTGAGGCGATAGCTACCTAGTGACTCCGAACCGTGCCCGTCAAGACGGGTGCCTCTTTTTCTCGAAAATCATGCCTCAGCCCCGGTTTCCAAGGAAGTCATGTCCGGATTAGTCCATAACCACTCCTTCAGAGCCTGTCGCAGGTAGGGGTCCCTTAGTCCGGCAACAAATTGATCCCGCAGTACTTCGTCTAAGGATCCCAGACCTTGATATTCCTTTTTAGTCTTTTTGGCGATATGGGCCTTCACCTCCTTCAGAGCATTGACATACTGCGCAATAGTCTCACCTTCCCTTTGAATTCGTTTAAATAAGCGCATGCGTAAGTTACCAAGGTCAGTAGTGTCACCGTGCATATCTTCCAAAATCCCAATCACTTTTTCTATTGTCACGGTCCTTAGGTTGTCGGTACATAACAGTCTGTTGTGCCTCCCCATCAAGAGTCAGTAAGGTTAACTCTGCCTGCATGGCTGGGGTCGTTGGGTACATCCTGACCATGCTCTGCCGTCTCTCCACCCAATCTCATAAATGTAAATTATTCCCTGTGAATTTTGGGAGGTTACTGAGCATGGCCCCCAGGGGAATACTTCCCCTGACAAGCCCGCCATCACTCTGTTCCGCCATTTCCGCACTGGAATGTTGCATCCTGCCGACTGCGCCAAATATAATGCCGGTAAAAAGTATGCAACAGCGGAGACATAGGCGGAACAATAGTATATTTCTTTTATTTAACAACTAATATTAATTGTAAAACATGTATTATATGGTAACAATTTCTTTACAACATTTGACAGTAAATAAGCAGCAAATCACATAGAATAAATTATCAGAATGCACTAGAATTCAGGGGCTGGTAGTTTAAATGATCTATGTGACATGCAGAAGTAGTGCTGTTGCAGAGTGTGACATGCAGAAGTAGTGCTGTTGCAGAGTGTGACATGCAGAAGTAGTGCTGTTGCAGAGTGTGACATGCAGAAGTAGTGCTGTTGCTTGAAGAGCATTCAGCAACTATTAGCAGTAACACAAGCACATGAGACAGGAAGTGTTGTGCTCAAGAAGCATCCAGCAACTAGAGGGGTTAACAAAGTCACAGGAGAAGGAGATTGTTTTAGCAGAGCCCCAGGGGGATTGTGGGGAAGTTGTTTACTGTCTGGCTGGAGCCAAAGAGAAAGGTGGTGTGTGTGTTCTGTATCTCACAGAAGGCATCTGCAAGTGAAAAGGATTCAAGTCAGGATTCAAGCTTAGCACAGGACAGGTAGAGTTCCTGAACTAACAGTGCAGAGTATTGTCAGGCAGAAAGATAAGGACTGGAAGAAATGGTGTCACAGGGATCATCTCCCTCAGCAAACCCTCCCCCCTCCTCCATCTCACTGTGCTGTAAAGAATGCTGTGTTCATTAATGTGCCTTTGCATTAGAACTGTGCTGTCCTGTACTACTGAGAAGACTGTGAACTGCTGCACTGCTAAGGAAACTGTACTGTTTGTCACTGCAGCCTGTTGCTCATAAGACTTAACTTGTACTGGCTGTGCGGCTTCTTATTAAATGCTACTGTTCTACCGTTTATGAGGACTCTTGTCAAGTGTGTCTGGTCAGCAAGTGAAACAACCTACGCATCTGTGCCTGAGGGTCAATACCCCTGTGTGCCTGAGAGAAACTGCAGCCTATGGTCTATGGTCGCCCTGAGTAACGGTTCCCCCGGGATTCCAAAGAATTCATGCAACCTGTCTCGCCCCCATCTGAACCTAGCGGCCAGTGTGTAACATTGGTGGCCCGTACGGGGAATCCTGAGCGGGAATTAGCGTGTAGAGGGAGAAGAGGAAAAGTGTCTGGAAAAACAAAGCAGCACAGCACCTCAAACTCAACTCTGCTGCACCAGTTAAAGGGGACCAGCCCTAAAGAAAAACTCACTAGCAGCAATGGATGTGGAAATACAAATGGACAGAATTAGTGAGCTGCTTCTTCAGTTAACCTGTGAAGAATTGAGAACAGTAGCAGAACATATAAAGATGTCAGTAGAACAGATTTCCAAAGCACACAACCGCAGGCAACTGTTAGCTAACATTAATGCAAAAATGGATGAGTTGGGGGAGAAAAAAGCTGAAGATGTCATGGAGACGTTCCTCCAGGAGCTAACACAGTTTCTAACAAGGTTGAAGTTGGAGGATGGAGGGGCGGCTCCAATTACCAAAAGCGGGAATCTCTGTCCACAGACTGAACTACAGGAATTGAAAGAACAATTCAAAGCCCTAACAACAACCCTGCAGGAATCAACCAAAATCTCTGAACGGGTGATAGACTCAGACAGGACCTTTAACCTGCTCGGGTTAGATAAATCAGGGAGACAGTCCTCTCTAACACCACAAATCACCATAAGGAAAGAATTCAAGATCCTGGGACAGATTGGAGAGTGTGAGCAGAAAGGGAGACTGTCTTATAGGAACTTGTTGCACCAGATCGATGCAAGCTTACAGAAAGGCTACCAGCTAGATGAAATCGTTGAGGGGGTGGTGAAAGCGATCAGCCCAGGACTGAACCTCCGTAGTATGCTAGAAATGAAAAGTCAATTGACCTTGCAACAGCTGAAGATGATTTTAAAAAGGCACTATAAAGAAGAGAGTACTTCAGAATTGTTCCACTGACTCATTAACCTCTCACAGAAAAATAATGAATCACCCCAAAATTTCTTGTTCAGAGCAATTGACCCGAAGGATAGACTGTTTTTTGCATCCAGAGATGTAGAAGCGGAAGAGAAGTTTGATGTTTGACTAGTCCAGAAGAAGTTCTTGAAATTATTGGGAATGGGATTAATCAGCAAAGATATCAAGTTGCAGCTGAAACAGTACCTAGAAGATCCTGGCATTTTGGATGAAGTCGTAACTGAAAAAATGAATGAGGCAGCTAGTTTGGAGTCAGAGAGCGAACAGAAGTTAAAGAAAGGCTCTGCTCCTAAAATCACCAAAATGAGTCAGCTGAAGTTGGAGACCCCCGGTGGCCAGTCCGAAGATCATCATAGAGACCCTCTAGTACTACCTCCGAGAGGGAACCTTAAATCACCAACAAAAGAGAGGACCCCCAGCGCTGACTGGGAGGAAGTAATAAGAGAACTGCAAGCCGAGCTGATTGAGGTGAAAAAGTTGATTCGTTCCAGGTCAGAACCTGTATCCCTCAGACCCAGGAGTGGGTTCCAAAATAGAAGATACCCGGCTTGTGAAGTGTGCCATTCATCAAATCAGAGCACGGTGTGTGTCCACTGTCAAAGATGTGGTGAGGAAGGACATTATGCCAAGGAGTGCCAATGGTCACGGTCGTTTGGGTTAAAAGACAGGAGGTTGCCAGTGCGGGGCGACTGGTAACCGCGACACGGAGGAGGCCCCAGAAGCAAATCCAAATCTTACCAAACCCCAAAACGGCGCATGAGGTAAAATGGCTGCGTCAGTACTATCCCCAAGTGTGTTCCCATTTACAACAGCTGCAAGAGAGACAGGGGCATCAGTTACTTATAGCTCAGTGCGGAGGTCAAACGATGTACTCCTGGGAAGAGGATTCCTTGGTCAGTAAAGATATCCTCATCAGCCTAATCGGTGAAAGGTGCTTCATACAGTGCCAGCTAGGTGGACTCTTAGTAAAAGAACTGTGGGACACAGGGGCCCAAGCGAGCCTTTTAAATGAAGAATGGAGAAGGCGCTACCTGTCACATACCTGCCTTCGGTCACTAAAAGAACTCTTAGGACCAGTGGAACTCCACGGCAAAGCCGTCAACCAGACCGAAATCCCTTTCATAGGCTGGGTGGAAGTGACTTTCCAACTCAGGGCCACGAAGAACAGCAACACCATTGATCTTTTGGTACCTTTTCTCATGACCAGTGATCAGAACGTGGCAGAGGATCCTATCCTGGGTTATAATGTAATCAGTGAGGTCATCTAGAAACACAAGTCTGGGACACTGGTGGTGGATGCAATCGCCACATCGCTTGCCATACACAACGCCGTGGCGAAAAGCGTGAATCATAGAGTAAAGAAAGCACAGAATACAATGGACCTAAAAGAAGTCAAGGTATGCTGGCACCCAACCATCATCCCTGCAAACCAAATGGTGGGGGTGAGGTGTGGAGTCCGGGTAGAACCGGGAAGAAAAGTCCAGAAAAGACTGTTCATGCCAAAAGACTCCTCAGAACTTCCGGAAGGCCTAGTTCAAGGTGAGACTGTGCTTACGATTCCTGCTGGTGTATTTGCTCGAGTGACAGTACCTGTGATGAATACTACGAAACACAAAATTAGACTAGATCCAAAGACTGTGTTAGGTCATATTGAAACCGTTAAAACGGTATATCCAGCCAGTGTGAGCCCCGCTCAGGGGTCTACCATGAATTCAGTCTACCCACCAAGGAACAGGAGTTGCCCAGGAGTAGAAATTGAACGACCCACCTCGGGGTCCTGGGATCCCCCAGTATCCCTGAACACTTGTGTGCTGAAGATCGAGCGGTAGCAAAACAGATGCTTAGAGAAGAGCGTCATGCGTTCTCCAAATATGACTCTGATATAGGCTCTATCCCATCGTTGCAGTTGAAAATCAATTTGAAAGACACGACCCCAGTAACCAGAAGTTACATGTCTGTGCCGAAACCATTACACAGTGAAGTGAAAGAGTATTTACAAGATCTAATCAACAGAGGATGGGTCCAAAAGTCGAAGTCGTCTTATTCCTCAGCTATTGTCTGTGTTAGGAAGAAGGATGGTACATTGAGACTCTGTTGTGATTACCGGGAACTAAACCGAAAGTCAGTACCTGATCGACACCCAATGCCAAAGATTCAAGATATGCTGAATAACCTATCAGGAAGCACCTGGTTCTCTGTCCTCGATCAGGGTAAGGCATACCACCAAGGGTTTGTTGAAGAGTCCAGTAGACCCTTGACAGCATTCATCACACTGTGGGGATTATATGAGTGGATCCGCATACCGTTTGGGCTCAGTTCAGCTCCAGCAGAATTCCAGAGGAGCATGGAGACATGTTTAAAAGGATTGAGGGCCGATATCTGCCAGCCGTACTTGGATGACAATGTGGTACACAGCAAAACCTTCCGGGAGCATGTTGAACACGTGAGGACCGTATTACAAAGGTATCAACAACACAGAGTTAAGTTGACCCCAAAGAAGTGTGAACTGTTCAAAAGACAAGTCAGATTTCTAGGGAAAATTGTGTCCAGAGAAGGATATACCATGGACCCAGCAGAAATTACTCCGGTACTGGCCTTAAAAGACAAGCGGCCCTCTACTCTCGGGGAATTGAGACAGATCTTGGGATTCCTCTCCTACTATCGTACTTATGTTTGGAACTTCTCCAGGATTGCCGCCCCACTATACCTCCTCTTGGGGGGATGACAGAGACAACAACACCCACTGAAAAAAAGAAGAATGCAAGTAGGACCGGGCTTAAAAGAAACAACGCCGAAGCCCATTCTTTGGACAGCCTACCACCAGGAGGTATTGGAAGAACTAGTAGACTACCTGGTAAAACCACCCATCTTGGGATATCCTGATTTCAATTTACCATTTGTTTTTCAATGTGACACTTCTCAAGTTGGACTGGGAGCTGTCCTGTATCAGAATCAAGATGGAAAAATTAGAGTCAATGGCTACGGTTCTGGAACGTTGACAGACGCCGAGAAGAATTACCATCTACATTCTGGAAAACGAGTTCCTGGCACTGAAATGGGCTACCTGTGAATGATTTATAGATTATCTCTACTACAGCAAAGAGTTTGAGGTATACACTGACAACAACCCTTTGACCTGTGTCCTTACTACAGCCAAACTGAATGCAATGGGTCAGAGATGGGTCACTGAACTAGCTGACTTCAATTTCAGCATCAAATAGTCAGGAAAATGCAATGCGGATGCTGACGGATTGTCAAGAATGCAACTAGAGCCTGAGGAGTTCATGCAAGAATGCTCGGAGGAAGTCAGTCTGGAAGTAATTGAGAGCACTACCCAAGCCGTACAAGCTTATCAGGGGGAAGACACACCATTGTGGTGTCCGTTGACAATGGAAACCACCATAAAAGCGAGAGAACAAGATCACCCCCGGTCTATTCAACAACTATCAAAAGGGAAAATCCGTACAGCACAACGGGAAGATCAGATAATTGGTAGAATACTACTTTATGTGGACCAAAATCGGTTTCCAAGTAAATGGGAAAGAGACAATGAGTCACCAGTAGTATCTGTTTTAGTTAAAGAATGGAGGAAGCTCTACCTCAGTGAAGACTGTATACTCTATCGTAAAGGAGGACAAAACCGGCAATTGGTACTACCCAGAGTATTCAGTAGGTTGGTCTTCAAAGAACTCCATGAAAACATGGGACACCTGGGAGTGCAAAGGACAACAAATTTGATCCATGAGCGTTTCTTCTGGCCATACATGCAGAGAGATATTTAGAGGTACGTGACAAATGAGTGTGGGTGTCTGAAAGATAAACGTCCCAACACATCAACCCGGGCACCTATGGGCAACATCCAAACGACGGATCCGTTTGAGATGGTCTCAATAGACTTTCTACATCTCGAGACGTGCAATAGTGGTTACGAATACATCTTGGTGGTGATGGACCACTTCACTCTATTTGTTCAAGCATATGACACCAAATCAGGTCGAACAGCGGCAGAGAAGATCTTTAATGATTTTGCTTTGAGGTTTGGGCTCCCTACAAGGTTACACCACGACCAAGGAAGAGAATTTGAGAACCAGCTCTTTGCCAATATAGGAAAGTAGTGTATAATTCAGAGATCCCACACAACGCCCTATCACCCAGAGGGTAATGGACAACTGGAACGTTTTAACAGGACATTATTGTCGATGTTGCGCACTTTAACAGCTGATGATAATAAAGACTGGAAGAGTTCCCTGTCAAAAGTGGTACATGCCTATAACTGTACAAAGAGCGATGCAACGGGCTACTCACCCTTTTTCCTATTGTATGGACGATCGCCAAGACTGCCAATCGACATCATGTTCGATACTCCGGTGTCAGAGACTTACAGAACGTATCCGGAGTACGATCGGAAATGGAAGGAACGGATGGCAGAGGCATACAACATAGCGTCCAAAGTAGTTATGCAAGGACAGAGCAAGAGTAAGGAGTACTATGATCGAAAATGTTATAGAGCAGAATTGGCACCGGGAAGCCGGGTGCTAGTCAAGAACGTACATGAGAATGGCGGTCCAGGAAAACTTTGTTCGTACTGGGAAGACAAGGTGTATGTGGTCGTAAGGAGGAAAGCTGATGACAGTTCAGTGTATGAAATCTGATTGGAAATGGGAGACAAGAAAACCAGAATAGTCCATCGGAATTTACTTCTACCCTGTGATTATCTCCCACCATAACCAGACTTCCCAGAAGTAGACCGACATCGTCAGAGATCGACTAAGGGACCTCCACAGACTGAAGCTCCGGAGGTGGATAGTGACCTTGAAAGTTCCGATGGAGAAGAAAACACCGTTGTATTTCTCGGACCGGCAAGGAGAGGGATGTACCATCCTCAGGAGAGTGAACTAAGTCCTGAGGCTCCAGAGTTTGTACCAAGGAGTACAGATGAAGTCCAATTCAGATCTGATAATCGAACACCAGCCCCTGAAGAGACCGATCGACACTCAGGAGGAGTGGAATTACCAGACCATGCGGAAACAAGCGACTTAGGAGAAGTACAGGAACTTACAGAGGCAGCTCCAAGAGCATCTGAGGAAGCACGGGAAATGAGTACGGCGGAAGAAACTCCTGTGACCGAAGAACCCGTGGTATCTGAGGAACAACCCACCAGGAGGATGTCGACTCAAGAAGTGAGGAGGCCCATGATGCTGACGTATGAGACAATTGGTGAACCGAGTCAAGTGCCAAGGACTGTCGACTGGAAGCAGGTATCTCTGCCTGCGGACCAGGTAAGCCCACTTGAGTGGTATTCACCACTGAGAGGCAGTATGGAAGATGTTGCCTGGGGGAAAGACTTGTTTTCATACTTAGATTTTCCTTAAAAGACTTCGTAGAAGCAAAGAACTGTTAAAGCTTAGAGAGAGAGAGCTGGTTGAAGATGTACAAAACGCCAGCTGAAGAGATATTGATTGTTTTAATTGTGTTAATTGTTTATTTCTTACAGGCATCCTACAAGAAAAAGGTTGTTAGGTTGTTATCAATGTTTATGAACGTTATACCAATTTCACAATGCCAATTTGTATATAAAGTTATCCAACTTTCACCACTGTCTCAGAATTGGTCAGATTGACCAATTAAGATGAATGTCGAGGACGACATTCAAAAAGGAGGGAAGAGTGTGACATGCAGAAGTAGTGCTGTTGCTTTAAAAGCATTCAGCAACTATTAGAAGTAACACAAGCACATGAGACAGGAAGTGTTGTGCTCCAGAAGCATGAAGCAGCTAGAGGGGTTAACACAGTCACAGGAGAAGGGGAGTGTTTTAGCAGAGCCCCAGGGGGATTGTGGGGAAGTTGTTTACTGTCTGGCAGGAGCCAAAGAGAAAGGTGGTGAGAAAGGTGGTGTGTGTGTTCTGTATCTCACAGAAGGCACCTGCAAGTGCCTGAGAGAAGCTGCAGCACAGGGTCTATGGTCACCCTGAGTAACGGTTCCCCCAGGATTCCAAAGAATTCATGTAACCTGTCTCACCCCTATCTGAACCTAGCGGCGTGAGTGTAACATCCACTGGAGGGAAGGAGAACTATATTAACTATACTGGGCGAGGGACAGTCTTTTAAAGCTTTAGCAACACTCTGTTCCTATTACAACTCGCTGCCCGTTTCCCCCGTCACTCTCTATCCACTTTTGTGATGCCGCTCTGGCGTCTGCTGGTCCCCGTGTGGCTACTGTCTTTCCCTCTATCCATGCCCGGTACCATATGTCCCTGTCAGAGGTAACGGCCCGTCTCACGCGTCCTTCCTGGTCACCGACCCGACCGTGAATCTCTGATCTGACTCCGCCGGAGCTTCTGTGACGTCCTGTCACTGGCGCACAAGTCTGAGAGCCGTGCTGCCGCAACCTGCTCCCGTTCTGTCAACCGACGTCACCTGGGTGAGGAACCTTGACTGGCGTCGCTCGGGTCTTTGGGGCTTGAACATCGACGTATGGGCTGGGCGGATACGCGGCACCTTTCTTCCTGACAGGAGCTCCGGACGCTGCTGTTGCTCCTTCCGTCTCTCTCTTCGGCGTCAGAATCACCTCAGAATTTGCACACGCGCTGTTTATCTCCTCAGCTCGTTTCCCTGACAACACTCTACCCACAGTCCTGATCAAACTCCTCCCCTCTGCCACGCCTCCTCCCCTCTGCCAAGCCTCCTCCCCTCTGCCACGCCTCCTCCCCTCTGCCAAGCCTCCTCCCCTCTGCCACGTCTCCTCTCCTCTGCCACGCCTCCTCCCCTCTGCCACGCCTCCTCCCCTCTGTCACGCCTCCTCCCCTCTGCCACGCCTCCTCCCTTCTGCCACGCCTCCTCCCCTCTGTCACGCCTCCTCCCCTCTGCCACGTCTCCTCCCCTCTGTCACGCCTCCTCCCCTCTGCCACGCCTCCTCCCCTCTGTCACGCCTCCTCCCCTCTGCCACGCCTCCTCCCCTCTGCCACGGCTCCTCCCCTCTGCCACGGCTCCTCCCCTCTGTCACGCCTCCTCCCCTCTGTCACGCCTCCTCCCCTCTGCCATGACTCCTCCCCTCTGCCACGACTCCTCCCCTTTGTCACGTCTCCTCCCCTCTGCCACGACTCCTCCCCTTTGTCACGTCTCCTCCCCTCTGCCACGGCTCCTCCCCTCTGTCACGCCTCCTCCCTCTGTCACGCCTCCTCCCCTCTGCCACGCCTCCTCCCCTCTGCCATGACTCCTCCCCTCTGCCACGACTCCTCCCCTTTGCACGTCTCCTCCCCTCTGCCACGACTCCTCCCCTTTGTCACGCCTCCTTCCCTCTGCCACGCCTCCTCCCCTCTGTCACGCCTCCTCCCCTCTGCCACGCCTCCTTCCCTCTGTCACGCCTCCTTCCCTCTGCCACGCCTCCTCCCCTCTGTCACGCCTTCTCCACTCTGTCACGCCATCTCCCCGCCTCCTCCCCTCTGCCCCGCCTCCTCCCTCTGCCACGCCTCCTCCCTCTGCCACGCCTCCTCCCCTCTGCCATGCCTCCTTCCCTCTGTCACGCATCCTCCCCTCTGCCACGCCTCCTCCCCTCTGCCACGCCTCCTCCCCTCTGTCACGCCTCCTCCCCTCTGTCACTCCTTCTCCCGTCTGCCACGCCTCCTCCCCTCTGTCACGCCTTCTCCCTTCTGCCACGCCTCCTCCCCTCTGTCACGCATTTTCCCCTCTGCCACGCCTCCTCCCCTATGCCACGCCTCCTCCCCTCTGTCACGCCTCCTCCCCTCTGCCACACCTCCTCTCCTCTGCCACGCCTCCTCCCCTCTGTCACGCCTCCTCCCCTCTGTCACGCCTCCTCCCCTCTGTCACGCCTCCTCCCCTCTGCCATGCCTCCTCCCCTCTGCCATGCCTCCTCCCCTCTGTCACGCCTCCTCTCCTCTGCCACGCCTCCTCCCCTCTGTCACGCCTCCTCCCCTCTGCCACGACTCCTCCCCTCTGCCACGCCTCCTCTCCTTTGCCACACCTCCTCCCCTCTGTCACACCTCCTCCCCTCTGTCACGCCTCCTCCCCTCAACCACGCCTCCTCCCCTCTGTCACGCTTCCTCCCCTCTGTCACGCCTCTTCCCCTCTGCCACGCCTCCTCCCCTCTGTCACGGCTCCTCTCCTCTGCCACGCCTCCTCCCCTCTGTCATGCCTCCTCCCCTCTGTCACGCCTCCTCCCCTCAACCACGCCTCCTCCCCTCTGTCACGCCTCCTCCCCTCTGTCACGCCTCCTCCCCTCTGCCACGCCTCTTCCCCTCTGCCACGCCTCCTCCCCTCTGTCACGCCTCCTCCCCTCTGTCACGCCTCCTCGCCTCTGCCACGCCTCCTCCCCTCTGTCACGCCTCCTCACCTCAACCACGCCTCCTACCCTCAACCACGCCTCCTCCCCTCTGCCACGCCTCCTCCCCTCTGTCACGCCTCCTCCCCTCTGTCACGCCTCCTCCCCTCTGTCACGCCTCCTCCCCTCTGCCACGCCTCCTCCCCTCTGCCACGCCTCCTCCCCTCTGCCACGCCTCCTCCCCTCTGTCACGCCTCCTCGCCTCTGCCACGCCTCCTCCCCTCTGTCACGCCTCCTCCCCTCTGTCACGCCTCCTCCCCTCTGCCACGCCTCTTCCCCTCTTTCACGCCTCCTCCCCTCTGTCACGCCTCCTCCCCTCTGTCACGCCTCCTCGCCTCTGCCACGCCTCCTCCCCTCTGTCACGCCTCCTCCCCTCTGTCACGCCTCCTCGCCTCTGTCACGCCTCCTCGCCTCTGCCACGCCTCCTCCCCTCTGTCACGCCTCCTCCCCTCTGTCACGCCTCCTCGCCTCTGTCACGCCTCCTCCCCTCTGTCACGCCTCCTCGCCTCTGTCACGCCTCCTCGCCTCTGTCACGCCTCCTCCCCTCTGTCACGCCTCCTCCCCTCTGTCACGCCTCCTCACCTCTGCCACGCCTCCTCACCTCTGCCACGCCTCCTCCCCTCTGTCACGCCTCCTCTCCTCTGTCACGCCTCCTCACCTCTGCCACGCCTCCTCCCCTCTGCCACGCCTCCTCCCCTCTGCCATGACTCCTCCCCTCTGCCATGACTCCTCCCCTTTGTCACGTCTCCTCCCCTCTGCCACGACTCCTCCCCTTTGTCACGTCTCCTCCCCTCTGCCACGCCTCCTCCCCTCTGCCACGCCTCCTCCCCTCTGTCACGCCTCCTCCCCTCTGTCACGCCTCCTCCCCTCTGCCACGCCTCCTTCCCTCTGTCACGCCTCCTCCCCTCTGTCACGCCTCCTCCCCTCTGTCACGCCTCCTCCCCTCTGTCACGCCTCCTCCCCTCTGTCACGCCTCCTCCCCTCTGTCACGCCTCCTCCCCTCTGTCACGCCTCCTCCCCTCTGTCACGCCTCCTCCCCTCTGTCACGCCTCCATGCTGTTCTGGTTCTACAGTGTCTTGTCTCCTTACACAGGTGCAGACTGGGATCCCTTCTAGAGATGATGCTCCCCGGGTACAGGTCCCCGTCCTTCTCCTGCTCTGTGGTCCCGAGTATTCTCCCATCTAATGTATATACAGCAGTAGGATTCCTCCGTCCTCAGTGCATTACTCTGCATTCATCTACATTAACCTCATCTGCCGAGTGTTTCCCATCCAGTCTCTTATCCTGATCGTTCTGCAATATTGTATTGACGGTATGAGGGGGCACTATATGATGGTATGAGGAGGCACTATATGATGGTATGAGGGGGCACTATATGATGGTATGAGGAGACACTATATGATGGTATGAGGAGACACTATATGATGGTATGAGGGGACACTATATGATGGTATGAGGGGGCACTATATGATGGTATGAGGAGACACTATATGATGGTATGAGGGGGCACTATATGATGGTATGAGGAGGCACTATATGATGGTATGAGGGGGCACTATATGATGGTATGAGGGGACACTATATGACGGTATGAGGAGACACTATATGATGGTATGAGGAGACACTATATGATGGTATGAGGGGGCACTGTATGATGTTATGAGGGGGCACTATATGACGATATGAGGGGCACTATATGATGGTATGAGGGGGCACTATATGATGGTATGAGGGGGCACTATATGATGGTATGAGGGGGCACTATATGATGGTATGAGGAGGCACTATATGACGGTATGAGGAGACACTATATGATGGTATGAGGAGACACTATATGATGGTATGAGGGGGCACTATATGATGGTATGAGGGGGCACTATATGATGGTATGAGGGGGCACTATATGATGGTATGAGGGGGCACTATATGATGGTATGAGGGGGCACTATATGACGGTATGAGGAGACACTATATGATGGTATGAGGAGACACTATATGATGGTATGAGGGGGCACTATATGATGGTATGAGGAGGCACTATATGATGGTATGAGGGGGCACTATATGATGGTATGAGGAGACACTATATGATGGTATGAGGGGGCACTATATGATGGTATGAGGGGACACTATATGATGGTATGAGGGGACACTATATGATGGTATGAGGAGACACTATATGATGGTATGAGGGGGCACTATATGATGGTATGAGGGGACACTATATGATGGTATGAGGGGACACTATATGATGGTATGAGGGGACACTATATGATGGTATGAGGGGACACTATATGATGGTATGAGGGGACACTATATGATGGTATGAGGAGACACTATATGATGGTATGAGGGGACACTATATGATGGTATGAGGGGACACTATATGATGGTATGAGGAGACACTATATGATGGTATGAGGGGACACTATATGATGGTATGAGGGGACACTATATGATGGTATGAGGGGACACTATATGATGGTATGAGGGGACACTATATGATGGTATGAGGGGACACTATATGATGGTATGAGGGGACACTATATGATGGTATGAGGAGACACTATATGATGGTATGAGGGGACACTATATGATGGTATGAGGGGACACTATATGATGGTATGAGGGGACACTATATGATGGTATGAGGGGACACTATATGATGGTATGAGGGGACACTATATGATGGTATGAGGAGACACTATATGATGGTATGAGGAGACACTATATGATGGTATGAGGAGACACTATATGATGGTATGAGGAGACACTATATGATGGTATGAGGAGACACTATATGATGGTATGAGGGGACACTATATGATGGTATGAGGAGACACTATATGATGGTATGAGGAGACACTATATGATGGTATGAGGGGACACTATATGATGGTATGAGGAGACACTATATGATGGTATGAGGAGACACTATATGATGGTATGAGGGGGCACTATATGATGGTATGAGGGGACACTATATGATGGTATGAGGAGACACTATATGATGGTATGAGGGGGCACTATATGATGGTATGAGGAGACACTATATGATGGTATGAGGGGACACTATATGATGGTATGAGGAGACACTATATGATGGTATGAGGAGACACTATATGATGGTATGAGGGGACACTATATGATGGTATGAGGAGACACTATATGATGGTATGAGGGGACACTATATGATGGTATGAGGAGACACTATATGATGGTATGAGGAGACACTATATGATGGTATGAGGAGACACTATATGATGGTATGAGGAGACACTATATGATGGTATGAGGAGACACTATATGATGGTATGAGGAGACACTATATGATGGTATGAGGGGACACTATATGATGGTATGAGGAGACACGATATGACGGTATGAGGAGACACTATATGATGGTATGAGGAGACACTATATGATGGTATGAGGAGGCACTATATGATGGTATGAGGGGACACTATATGATGGTATGAGGGGACACTATATGATGGTATGAGGGGGCACTATATGATGGTATGAGGAGACACTATATGATGGTATGAGGAGACACTATATGATGGTATGAGGGGGCACTATATGATGGTATGAGGGGGCACTATATGACGGTATGAGGAGACACTATATGATGGTATGAGGGGACACTATATGATGGTATGAGGGGGCACTATATGATGGTATGAGGAGACACTATATGATGGTATGAGGAGACACTATATGATGGTATGAGGAGACACTATATGATGGTATGAGGGGACACTATATGATGGTATGAGGGGGCACTATATGATGGTATGAGGAGACACTATATGATGGTATGAGGGGGCACTATATGATGGTATGAGGAGACACTATATGATGGTATGAGGGGGCACTATATGATGGTATGAGGGGGCACTATATGATGGTATGAGGAGACACTATATGACGGTATGAGGGGACACTATATGATGGTATGAGGGGGCACTATATGATGGTATGAGGAGACACTATATGATGGTATGAGGAGACACTATATGATGGTATGAGGAGACACTATATGATGGTATGAGGAGACACTATATGATGGTATGAGGGGGCACTATATGACGGTATGAGGGGGCACTATATGACGGTATGAGGAGACACTATATGACGGTATGAGGAGACACTATATGACGGTATGAGGAGACACTATATGACGGTATGAGGAGACACTATATGATGGTATGAGGGGGCACTATATGATGGTATGAGGGGGCACTATATGATGGTATGAGGGGACACTATATGATGGTATGAGGAGACACTATATGATGGTATGAGGAGACACTATATGATGGTATGAGGAGACACTATATGACGGTATGAGGAGACACTATATGATGGTATGAGGAGACACTATATGACGGTATGAGGAGACACTATATGATGGTATGAGGAGACACTATATGATGGTATGAGGGGCACTATATGATGGTATGAGGAGACACTATATGATGGTATGAGGAGACACTATATGATGGTATGAGGAGGCACTATATGATGGTATGAGGGGCACTATATGATGGTATGAGGAGACACTATATGATGGTATGAGGGGGCACTATATGATGGTATGAGGGGGCACTATATGATGGTATGAGGGGCACTATATGATGGTATGAGGAGACACTATATGATGGTATGAGGAGACACTATATGATGGTATGAGGAGACACTATATGATGGTATGAGGAGACACTATATGACGGTATGAGGAGACACTATATGATGGTATGAGGGGGCACTATATGATGGTATGAGGGGACACTATATGATGGTATGAGGGGACACTATATGATGGTATGAGGAGACACTATATGACGGTATGAGGAGACACTATATGATGGTATGAGGGGGCACTATATGACGGTATGAGGGGGCACTATATGACGGTATGAGGAGACACTATATGACGGTATGAGGAGACACTATATGACGGTATGAGGAGACACTATATGACGGTATGAGGAGACACTATATGATGGTATGAGGGGGCACTATATGATGGTATGAGGGGGCACTATATGATGGTATGAGGGGACACTATATGATGGTATGAGGAGACACTATATGATGGTATGAGGAGACACTATATGATGGTATGAGGAGACACTATATGACGGTATGAGGAGACACTATATGATGGTATGAGGAGACACTATATGACGGTATGAGGAGACACTATATGATGGTATGAGGAGACACTATATGATGGTATGAGGGGCACTATATGATGGTATGAGGAGACACTATATGATGGTATGAGGAGACACTATATGATGGTATGAGGAGGCACTATATGATGGTATGAGGGGCACTATATGATGGTATGAGGAGACACTATATGATGGTATGAGGGGGCACTATATGATGGTATGAGGAGGCACTATATGATGGTATGAGGGGCACTATATGATGGTATGAGGAGACACTATATGATGGTATGAGGAGACACTATATGATGGTATGAGGAGACACTATATGATGGTATGAGGAGACACTATATGACGGTATGAGGAGACACTATATGATGGTATGAGGGGGCACTATATGATGGTATGAGGGGACACTATATGATGGTATGAGGGGACACTATATGATGGTATGAGGAGACACTATATGATGGTATGAGGAGACACTATATGATGGTATGAGGAGACACTATATGACGGTATGAGGAGACACTATATGATGGTATGAGGAGACACTATATGATGGTATGAGGAGACACTATATGAGGGTATGAGGAGACACTATATGATGGTATGAGGGGGCACTATATGATGGTATGAGGGGACACTATATGATGGTATGAGGGGGCACTATATGATGGTATGAGGAGACACTATATGATGGTATGAGGGGGCACTATATGATGGTATGAGGAGACACTATATGATGGTATGAGGGGGCACTATATGATGGTATGAGGGGGCACTATATGATGGTATGAGGAGACACTATATGACGGTATGAGGGGACACTATATGATGGTATGAGGGGGCACTATATGATGGTATGAGGAGACACTATATGATGGTATGAGGGGGCACTATATGATGGTATGAGGAGACACTATATGACGGTATGAGGAGACACTATATGATGGTATGAGGGGGCACTATATGATGGTATGAGGGGGCACTATATGATGGTATGAGGAGACACTATATGACGGTATGAGGAGACACTATATGATGGTATGAGGAGACACTATATGACGGTATGAGGAGACACTATATGATGGTATGAGGGGGCACTATATGATGGTATGAGGGGGCACTATATGATGGTATGAGGGGGCACTATATGATGGTATGAGGAGACACTATATGATGGTATGAGGGGGCACTATATGATGGTATGAGGGGGCACTATATGATGGTATGAGGAGACACTATATGACGGTATGAGGAGACACTATATGATGGTATGAGGGGGCACTATATGATGGTATGAGGGGGCACTATATGATGGTATGAGGAGACACTATATGACGGTATGAGGAGACACTATATGACGGTATGAGGAGACACTATATGATGGTATGAGGAGACACTATATGATGGTATGAGGAGACACTATATGATGGTATGAGGGGGCACTATATGATGGTATGAGGGGGCACTATATGATGGTATGAGGAGACACTATATGACGGTATGAGGAGACACTATATGATGGTATGAGGGGGCACTATATGATGGTATGAGGGGGCACTATATGACGGTATGAGGAGACACTATATGACGGTATGAGGAGACACTATATGATGGTATGAGGAGACACTATATGACGGTATGAGGAGACACTATATGATGGTATGAGGGGGCACTATATGATGGTATGAGGGGGCACTATATGATGGTATGAGGGGACACTATATGATGGTATGAGGAGACACTATATGATGGTATGAGGAGACACTATATGATGGTATGAGGAGACACTATATGACGGTATGAGGAGACACTATATGATGGTATGAGGAGACACTATATGACGGTATGAGGAGACACTATATGATGGTATGAGGAGACACTATATGATGGTATGAGGGGGCACTATATGATGGTATGAGGAGACACTATATGATGGTATGAGGAGGCACTATATGATGGTATGAGGGGCACTATATGATGGTATGAGGAGACACTATATGATGGTATGAGGGGGCACTATATGATGGTATGAGGGGGCACTATATGATGGTATGAGGAGACACTATATGATGGTATGAGGAGACACTATATGACGGTATGAGGAGACACTATATGATGGTATGAGGAGACACTATATGATGGTATGAGGAGACACTATATGACGGTATGAGGAGATACTATATGATGGTATGAGGGGGCACTATATGATGGTATGAGGGGACACTATATGATGGTATGAGGGGACACTATATGATGGTATGAGGAGACACTATATGATGGTATGAGGAGACACTATATGATGGTATGAGGAGACACTATATGACGGTATGAGGAGACACTATATGATGGTATGAGGAGACACTATATGATGGTATGAGGAGACACTATATGATGGTATGAGGAGACACTATATGAGGGTATGAGGAGACACTATATGATGGTATGAGGGGGCACTATATGATGGTATGAGGGGACACTATATGATGGTATGAGGGGACACTATATGATGGTATGAGGAGACACTATATGATGGTATGAGGAGACACTATATGATGGTATGAGGAGACACTATATGATGGTATGAGGAGACACTATATGATGGTATGAGGGGACACTATATGACGGTATGAGGAGACACTATATGATGGTATGAGGGGGCACTATATGACGGTATGAGGAGACACTATATGACGGTATGAGGAGACACTATATGATGGTATGAGGGGGCACTATATGATGGTATGAGGGGGCACTATATGACGGTATGAGGAGACACTATATGATGGTATGAGGAGACACTATATGACGGTATGAGGAGACACTATATGATGGTATGAGGAGACACTATATGATGGTATGAGGGGACAATATATGATGGTATGAGGGGACACTATATGATGGTATGAGGGGCACTATATGACGGTATGAGGGGGCACTATATGATGGTATGAGGGGACAATATATGACGGTATGAGGGGGCACTATATGATGGTATGAGGAGACACTATATGACGGTATGAGGAGACACTATATGATGGTATGAGGGGACACTATATGATGGTATGAGGAGACACTATATGATGGTATGAGGGGGCATTATATGATGGTATGAGGGGACACTATATGATGGTATGAGGAGACAATATATGACGGTATGAGGGGGCACTATATGATGGTATGAGGGGGCACTATATGATGGTATGAGGAGACACTATATGATGGTATGAGGGGACAATATATGATGGTATGAGGGGACACTATATGATGGCATGAGGGGACAATATATGACGGTATGAGGGGGCACTATATGATGGTATGAGGGGGCACTATATAATGGTATGAGGGGACACTATATGATGGTATGAGGGGACACTATATGATGGTATGAGGGGGCACTATATGATGGTATGAGGGGGCATTATATGATGGTATGAGGGGACACTATATGATGGTATGAGGAGACACTATATGATGGTATGAGGGGACAATATATGACGGTATGAGGGGGCATTATATGACGGTATGAGGAGACACTATATGATGGTATGAGGGGGCACTATATGATGGTATGAGGGGACACTATATGATGGTATGAGGGGGCACTATATGATGGTATGAGGGGGCATTATATGATGGTATGAGGGGACACTATATGATGGTATGAGGGGGCATTATATGATGGTATGAGGGGACAATATATGACGGTATGAGGGGGCACTATATGATGGTATGAGGGGACAATATATGATGGTATGAGGGGGCACTATATGACGATATGAGGGGACAATATATGATGGTATGAGGAGACACAATATGATGGTATGAGGGGGCACTATATGATGGTATGAGGGGACAATATATGACGGTATGAGGGGCACTATATGATGGTATGAGGAGACACTATATGATGGTATGAGGAGACACTATATGATGGTATGAGGGGGCACTATATGATGGTATGAGGAGACACTATATGATGGTATGAGGGGGCACTATATGATGGTATGAGGGGACACTATATGATGGTATGAGGAGACACTATATGACGATATGAGGAGACACTATATGATGGTATGAGGAGACACTATATGATGGTATGAGGAGACACTATATGATGGTATGAGGGGGCACTATATGATGGTATGAGGAGACACTATATGATGGTATGAGGGGGCACTATATGATGGTATGAGGGGACACTATATGATGGTATGAGGAGACACTATATGACGATATGAGGAGACACTATATGATGGTATGAGGAGACACTATATGATGGTATGAGGAGACACTATATGACGATATGAGTTGACACTATATGATGGTATGAGGAGACACTATATGATGGTATGAGGGGGCACTATATGATGGTATGAGGGGGCACTATATGATGGTATGAGGAGACACTATATGATGGTATGAGGGGGCACTATATGATGGTATGAGGAGACACTATATGATGGTATGAGGGGGCACTATATGATGGTACGAGGGGGCACTATATGATGGTATGAGGAGACACTATGTGACGGTATGAGGGGGCACTATATGATGGTATGAGGGGGCACTATATGATGGTATGAGGGGACAATATATGATGGTATGAGGAGACACTATATGATGGTATGAGGGGGCACTATATCATGGTATGAGGGGACACTATATGATGGTATGAGGGGGCACTATATGATGGTATGAGGGGGCACTATATGATGGTATGAGGGGGCACTATATGATGGTATGAGGGGACAATATATGATGGTATGAGGAGACACTATATGATGGTATGAGGGGGCACTATATGATGGTATGAGGGGACACTATATGATGGTATGAGGGGGCACTATATGATGGTATGAGGGGGCACTATATGATGGTATGAGGGGGCACTATATGATGGTATGAGGAGACACTATATGATGGTATGAGGGGGCACTATATGATGGTATGAGGGGACACTATATGACGGTATGAGGAGACACTATATGACGATATGAGGAGACACTATATGATGGTATGAGGAGACACTATATGATGGTATGAGGGGACACTATATGATGGTATGAGGAGACACTATATGACGGTATGAGGGGGCACTATATGATGGTATGAGGGGGCACTATATGATGGTATTAGGAGACACTATATGATGGTATGAGGAGACACTATATGATGGTATGAGGGGGCACTATATGATGGTATGAGGGGGCACTATATGATGGTATGAGGGGGCACTATATGATGGTATGAGGAGACAATATATGATGGTATGAGGGGGCACTATATGATGGTATGAGGGGACACTATATGACGGTATGAGGAGACACTATATGACGATATGAGGAGACACTATATGATGGTATGAGGAGACACTATATGATGGTATGAGGGGACACTATATGATGGTATGAGGAGACACTATATGATGGTATGAGGAGACACTATATGACGATATGAGGAGACACTATATGATGGTATGAGGAGACACTATATGACGGTATGAGGAGACACTATATGACGATATGAGGAGACACTATATGACGATATGAGGGGACAATATATGATGGTATGAGGAGACACTATATGATGGTATGAGGGGGCACTATATGATGGTATGAGGGGACACTATATGATGGTATGAGGGGACACTATATAATGGTATGAGGGGGCACTATATGACGATATGAGGAGACACTGTATGATGGTATGAGAGGACACGATATGATGGTATGAGGGGGCACTATATGATGGTATGAGGAGACACTATATGATGGTATGAGGGGGCACTATATGATGGTATGAGAGGACATGATATGATGGTATGAGGGGGCACTATATGATGGTATGAGGAGACACTATATGATGGTATGAGGAGACACTATATGATGGTATGAGGGGACACTATATGATGGTATGAGGGGGCACTATATGATGGTATGAGGGGACACTATATGATGGTATGAGGGGGCACTATATGATGGTATGAGGGGACACTATATGATGGTATGAGGGGGCACTATATGACGATATGAGGAGACACTGTATGATGGTATGAGGGGACACTATATGATGGTATGAGGGGACACTATATGATGGTATGAGGGGGCACTATATGATGGTATGAGGGGACACTATATGATGGTATGAGGGGACACTATATGATGGTATGAGGGGACACTATATGATGGTATGAGGGGGCACTATATGACGATATGAGGAGACACTGTATGATGGTATGAGGGGACACTATATGATGGTATGAGGGGGCACTATATGATGGTATGAGGAGACACTATATGATGGTATGAGGGGGCACTATATGATGGCATGAGGGGACACTATATGATGGTATGAGGGGGCACTATATGATGGTATGAGGAGACACTATATGATGGTATGAGGGGGCACTATATGATGGTATGAGGGGGCACTATATGATGGTATGAGGGGACACTATATGATGGTATGAGGAGACAATATATGATGGTATGAGGGGGCACTATATGATGGTATGAGGGGGCACTATATGATGGTATGAGGAGACACTATATGATGGTATGAGGGGACACTATATGATGGTATGAGGGGGCACTATATGATGGTATGAGGAGACACTATATGATGGTATGAGGGGGCACTATATGATGGTATGAGGAGACACTATATGATGGTATGAGGGGGCACTATATGATGGTATGAGGGGGCACTATATGATGGTATGAGGAGACACTATATGATGGTATGAGGGGACACTATATGATGGTATGAGGGGACAATATATGATGGTATGAGGGGGCACTATATGATGGTATGAGGAGACACTATATGACGATATGAGGAGACACTATATGATGGTATGAGGGGGCACTATATGATGGTATGAGGGGGCACTATATGATGGTATGAGGGGGCACTATATGATGGTATGAGGGGACACTATATGATGGTATGAGGGGACACTATATAATGGTATGAGGGGGCACTATATGACGATATGAGGAGACACTGTATGATGGTATGAGAGGACACGATATGATGGTATGAGGGGGCACTATATGATGGTATGAGGAGACACTATATGATGGTATGAGGGGGCACTATATGATGGTATGAGAGGACATGATATGATGGTATGAGGGGGCACTATATGATGGTATGAGGAGACACTATATGATGGTATGAGGAGACACTATATGATGGTATGAGGGGACACTATATGATGGTATGAGGGGGCACTATATGATGGTATGAGGGGACACTATATGATGGTATGAGGGGGCACTATATGATGGTATGAGGGGACACTATATGATGGTATGAGGGGGCACTATATGACGATATGAGGAGACACTGTATGATGGTATGAGGGGACACTATATGATGGTATGAGGGGACACTATATGATGGTATGAGGGGGCACTATATGATGGTATGAGGGGACACTATATGATGGTATGAGGGGACACTATATGATGGTATGAGGGGACACTATATGATGGTATGAGGGGGCACTATATGACGATATGAGGAGACACTGTATGATGGTATGAGGGGACACTATATGATGGTATGAGGGGGCACTATATGATGGTATGAGGAGACACTATATGATGGTATGAGGGGGCACTATATGATGGCATGAGGGGACACTATATGATGGTATGAGGGGGCACTATATGATGGTATGAGGAGACACTATATGATGGTATGAGGGGGCACTATATGATGGTATGAGGGGGCACTATATGATGGTATGAGGGGACACTATATGATGGTATGAGGAGACAATATATGATGGTATGAGGGGGCACTATATGATGGTATGAGGGGGCACTATATGATGGTATGAGGAGACACTATATGATGGTATGAGGGGACACTATATGATGGTATGAGGGGGCACTATATGATGGTATGAGGAGACACTATATGATGGTATGAGGGGGCACTATATGATGGTATGAGGAGACACTATATGATGGTATGAGGGGGCACTATATGATGGTATGAGGGGGCACTATATGATGGTATGAGGAGACACTATATGATGGTATGAGGGGACACTATATGATGGTATGAGGGGACAATATATGATGGTATGAGGGGGCACTATATGATGGTATGAGGAGACACTATATGACGATATGAGGAGACACTATATGATGGTATGAGGGGGCACTATATGATGGTATGAGGGGGCACTATATGATGGTATGAGGGGGCACTATATGATGGTATGAGGGGACACTATATGATGGTATGAGGAGACACTATATGACGATATGAGGAGACACTATATGATGGTATGAGGGGGCACTATATGATGGTATGAGGGGGCACTATATGATGGTATGAGGGGACACTATATGATGGTATGAGGGGGCACTATATGATGGTATGAGGAGACACTATATGACGATATGAGGAGACACTATATGATGGTATGAGGGGGCACTATATGATGGTATGAGGGGGCACTATATGATGGTATGAGGGGACACTATATGATGGTATGAGGGGGCACTATATGATGGTATGAGGGGGCACTATATGATGGTATGAGGAGACACTATATGATGGTATGAGGGGACACTATATGATGGCATGAGGGGGCACTATATGATGGTATGAGGAGACACTATATGATGGTATGAGGGGGCACTATATGATGGTATGAGGGGCACTATATGATGGTATGAGGAGACACTATATGATGGTATGAGGAGGCACTATATGATGGTATGAGGGGGCACTATATGATGGTATGAGGGGGCACTATATGATGGTATGAGGAGACACTATATGATGGTATGAGGGGACACTATATGATGGTATGAGGGGGCACTATATGATGGTATGAGGGGGCATTATATGATGGTATGAGGGGGCACTATATGATGGTATGAGCGAGCACTTTATGACGGTATGAGGGGGCATTATATGATGGTATGAGGAGACACTATATGAGGGTATGAGGGGGCACTATATGATGGTATGAGGGGGCACTATATGACGGTATGAGGGGACACTATATGATGGTATGAGGGGACACTATATGATGGTATGAGGAGACACTATATGATGGTATGAGGGGGCACTATATGATGGTATGAGGGGACACTATATGATGGTATGAGGGGACACTATATGATGGTATGAGGGGGCACTATATGACGGTATGAGGAGACACTATATGATGGTATGAGCGAGCACTTTATGACGGTATGAGGGGGCATTATATGATGGTATGAGGAGACACTATATGATGGTATGAGGGGACACTATATGATGGTATGAGGAGACACTATATGATGGTATGAGGGGGCACTATATGATGGTATGAGGGGACACTATATGATGGCATGAGGGGGCACTATATGACGGTATGAGGGGACACTATATGATGGTATGAGGAGACACTATATGATGGTATGAGGAGGCACTATATGATGGTATGAGGGGGCACTATATGATGGTATGAGGAGACACTATATGATGGTATGAGGGGACACTATATGATGGTATGAGGGGGCACTATATGATGGTATGAGGGGGCATTATATGATGGTATGAGGGGGCACTATATGATGGTATGAGCGAGCACTTTATGACGGTATGAGGGGGCATTATATGATGGTATGAGGGGGCACTATATGATGGTATGAGGGGGCACTATATGATGGTATGAGGGGGCACTATATGACGGTATGAGGGGGCACTATATGATGGTATGAGGGGACACTATATGATGGTATGATGGGGCACTATATGATGGTATGAGGGGCACTATATGACGGTATGAGGAGACACTATATGATGGTATGAGGGGGCACTATATGACGGTATGAGGGGGCACTATATGATGGTATGAGGGGACAATATATGACGGTATGAGGGGACAATATATGACGGTATGAGGGGGCACTATATGATGGTATGAGGGGGCACTATATGATGGTATGAGGGGACAATATATGATGGTATGAGGAGACACTATATGATGGTATGAGGGGACACTATATGATGGTATGAGGGGGCACTATATGATGGTATGAGGGGACACTATATGATGGTATGAGGGGGCACTATATGATGGTATGAGGGGACACTATATGATGGTATGAGGGGGCACTATATGATGGTATGAGGAGACACTATATGATGGTATGAGGGGGCACTATATGATGGTATGAGGGGACACTATATGACGGTATGAGGAGACACTATATGATGGTATGAGGGGACACTATATGATGGTATGAGGGGGCATTATATGATGGTATGAGGGGGCACTATATGATGGTATGAGGGGACACTATATGATGGTATGAGGGGGCATTATATGATGGTATGAGGGGGCACTTTATGATGGTATGAGGGGGCACTATATGATGGTATGAGGAGACACTATATGATGGTATGAGGGGACACTATATGATGGTATGAGGGGGCACTATATGATGGTATGAGGGGGCACTATATGATGGTATGAGGGGACACTATATGATGGTATGAGGAGACACTATATGATGGTATGAGGGGGCAATATATCATGGTATGAGGGGGCACTATATGATGGTATGAGGAGACACTATATGATGGTATGAGGGGACACTATATGACGGTATGAGTAGACACTATATGATGGTATGAGGGGACACTATATGATGGTATGAGGGGGCATTATATGATGGTATGAGGGGGCACTATATGATGGTATGAGGGGACACTATATGATGGTATGAGGGGGCATTATATGATGGTATGAGGGGGCACTTTATGATGGTATGAGGGGGCACTATATGACGGTATGAGGGGACACTATATGACGGTATGAGGAGACACTATATGATGGTATGAGGGGGCATTATATGATGGTATGAGGGGACACTATATGATGGTATGAGGGGACACTATATGATGGTATGAGGGGGCATTATATGATAGTATGAGGGGGCACTATATGATGGTATGAGGGGACACTATATGATGGTATGAGGGGGCATTATATGATGGTATGAGGAGACACTATATGATGGTATGAGGAGGCACTATATGATGGTATGAGGGGGCATTATATGATGGTATGAGGGGGCACTATATGATGGTATGAGGGGACACTATATGATGGTATGAGGGGGCACTATATGATGGTATGAGGGGACACTATATGATGGTATGAGGGGGCATTATATGATGGTATGAGGGGGCACTATATGATGGTATGAGGGGACACTATATGATGGTATGAGGGGGCACTATATGATGGTATGAGGGGACACTATATGATGGTATGAGGGGGCATTATATGATGGTATGAGGGGGCACTATATGATGGTATGAGGGGACACTATATGATGGTATGAGGGGACACTATATGATGGTATGAGGGGACACTATATGATGGTATGAGGGGGCATTATATGATGGTATGAGGGGACACTATATGATGGTATGAGGGGGCACTATATGATGGTATGAGGAGACACTATATGATGGTATGAGGGGGCACTATATGATGGTATGAGGGGGCACTATATGATGGTATGAGGAGACACTATATGATGGTATGAGGGGACACTATATTATGGTATGAGGGGGCACTATATGATGGTATGAGGGGGCACTATATGATGGTATGAGGGGGCACTATATGACGGTATGAGGGGGCACTATATGACGGTATGAGGGGGCACTATATGATGGTATGAGGGGGCACTATATGATGGTATGAGGGGGCACTATATGATGGTATGAGGGGACACTATATGATGGTATGAGGGGACACTATATGATGGTATGAGGGGACACTATATGATGGTATGAGGGGGCATTATATGATGGTATGAGGGGGCACTATATGATGGTATGAGGGGACACTATATGATGGTATGAGGGGACACTATATGATGGTATGAGGGGACACTATATGATGGTATGAGGGGGCATTATATGATGGTATGAGGGGACACTATATGATGGTATGAGGGGGCACTATATGATGGTATGAGGAGACACTATATGATGGTATGAGGGGGCACTATATGATGGTATGAGGGGGCACTATATGATGGTATGAGGAGACACTATATGATGGTATGAGGGGACACTATATTATGGTATGAGGGGGCACTATATGATGGTATGAGGGGGCACTATATGATGGTATGAGGGGGCACTATATGATGGTATGAGGGGGCACTATATGACGGTATGAGGGGGCACTATATGATGGTATGAGGGGGCACTATATGATGGTATGAGGGGACACTATATGATGGTATGAGGGGGCACTATATGATGGTATGAGGGGACACTATATGATGGTATGAGGGGGCATTATATGATGGTATGAGGGGACACTATATGATGGTATGAGGGGGCACTATATGACGGTATGAGGGGGCACTATATGACGGTATGAGGGGGCACTATATGATGGTATGAGGGGGCACTATATGATGGTATGAGGGGGCACTATATGATGGTATGAGGGGGCACTATATGATGGTATGAGGGGGCATTATATGATGGTATGAGGGGACACTATATGATGGTATGAGGGGGCATTATATGATGGTATGAGGGGGCACTATATGATGGTATGAGGGGGCACTATATGACGGTATGAGGGGGCACTATATGACGGTATGAGGGGGCACTATATGATGGTATGAGGGGGCACTATATGATGGTATGAGGGGGCACTATATGATGGTATGAGGGGGCACTATATGATGGTATGAGGGGGCACTATATGATGGTATGAGGGGACACTATATGATGGTATGAGGGGGCATTATATGATGGTATGAGGGGGCACTATATGATGGTATGAGGGGACACTATATGATGGTATGAGGGGACACTATATGATGGTATGAGGGGGCACTATATGATGGTATGAGGGGACACTATATGATGGTATGAGGGGGCATTATATGATGGTATGAGGAGACACTATATGATGGTATGAGGGGACACTATATGATGGTATGAGGGGACACTATATGATGGTATGAGGGGGCATTATATGATGGTATGAGGGGACACTATATGATGGTATGAGGGGGCACTATATGATGGTATGAGGAGACACTATATGATGGTATGAGGGGGCACTATATGATGGTATGAGGAGACACTATATGATGGTATGAGGGGACACTATATTATGGTATGAGGGGGCACTATATGATGGTATGAGGGGACACTATATGATGGTATGAGGGGACACTATATGATGGTATGAGGGGGCACTATATGATGGTATGAGGGGACACTATATGATGGTATGAGGGGACACTATATGATGGTATGAGGGGGCATTATATGATGGTATGAGGGGGCACTATATGATGGTATGAGGGGGCATTATATGATGGTATGAGGGGACACTATATGATGGTATGAGGGGGCATTATATGATGGTATGAGGGGACAATATATGACGGTATGAGGGGGCACTATATGATGGTATGAGGTGGCACTTTATGACGGTATGAGGGGGCATTATATGACGGTATGAGGGGGCACTATATGATGGTATGAGGGGGCACTATATGACGATATGAGGGGGCATTATATGATGGTATGAGGAGACACTATATGACGGTATGAGGGGGCACTATATGATGGTATGAGGGGGCATTATATGATGGTATGAGGGGGCACTATATGATGGTATGAGGGGACACTATATGATGGTATGAGGGGACACTATATGATGGTATGAGGAGGCATTATATGATGGTATGAGGAGACACTATATGATGGTATGAGGAGACACTATATGATGGTATGAGGGGGCACTATATGATGGTATGAGGGGGCACTATATGATGGTATGAAGGGACACTATATGATGGTATGAGGAGGCATTATATGATGGTATGAGGGGACACTATATGATGGTATGAGGGGGCACTATATGATGGTATGAGGGGACACTATATGATGGTATGAGGGGGCACTATATGATGGTATGAGGAGGCATTATATGATGGTATGAGGGGACACTATATGATGGTATGAGGGGGCACTATATGATGGTATGAGGAGGCATTATATGATGGTATGAGGGGACACTATATGATGGTATGAGGAGACACTATATGATGGTATGAGGGGGCACTATATGATGGTATGAGGGGGCACTATATGATGGTATGAAGGGACACTATATGATGGTATGAGGGGGCATTATATGATGGTATGAGGGGACACTATATGATGGTATGAGGGGACACTATATGATGGTATGAGGGGGCATTATATGATGGTATGAGGGGACACTATATGATGGTATGAGGGGGCATTATATGATGGTATGAGGGGGCACTATATGATGGTATGAGGGGACAATATATGACGGTATGAGGGGGCACTATATGATGGTATGAGGGGGCACTTTATGACGGTATGAGGGGGCATTATATGACGGTATGAGGGGACACTATATGATGGTATGAGGGGACACTATATGATGGTATGAGGGGGCACTATATGATGGTATGAGGGGGCACTATATGATGGTATGAGGGGACACTATATGATGGTATGAGGGGACACTATATGATGGTATGAGGGGACACTATATGATGGTATGAGGGGGCACTATATGATGGTATGAGGGGACACTATATGATGGTATGAGGGGACACTATATGATGGTATGAGGGGGCATTATATGATGGTATGAGGGGGCACTATATGATGGTATGAGGGGACAATATATGACGGTATGAGGGGGCATTATATGATGGTATGAGGGGACACTATATGATGGTATGAGGGGACACTATATGATGGTATGAGGGGACAATATATGATGGTATGAGGGGGCATTATATGATGGTATGAGGGGGCACTATATGATGGTATGAGGGGACAATATATGACGGTATGAGGGGGCACTATATGATGGTATGAGGGGGCATTATATGATGGTATGAGGGGACACTATATGGTGGTATGAGGGGGCATTATATGATGGTATGAGGGGACACTATATGATGGTATGAGGGGGCATTATATGATGGTATGAGGGGGCACTATATGATGGTATGAGGGGACAATATATGACGGTATGAGGGGGCATTATATGATGGTATGAGGGGGCATTATATGATGGTATGAGGAGACACTATATGATGGTATGAGGGGACACTATATGATGGTATGAGGGGGCATTATATGATGGTATGAGGGGGCACTATATGATGGTATGAGGGGACAATATATGACGGTATGAGGGGGCATTATATGATGGTATGAGGGGACACTATATGGTGGTATGAGGGGGCATTATATGATGGTATGAGGGGACACTATATGATGGTATGAGGGGGCACTATATGATGGTATGAGGGGACAATATATGACGGTATGAGGGGGCACTATATGATGGTATGAGGGGGCATTATATGATGGTATGAGGGGACAATATATGACGGTATGAGGGGGCACTATATGATGGTATGAGGGGACAATATATGACGGTATGAGGGGGCACTATATGATGGTATGAAGGGGCATTATATGATGGTATGAGGGGACACTATATGATGGTATGAGGGGGCACTATATGATGGTATGAGGGGACAATATATGACGGTATGAGGGGACACTATATGATGGTATGAGGGGGCATTATATGATGGTATGAGGGGGCACTATATGATGGTATGAGGGGACAATATATGACGGTATGAGGGGACAATATATGATGGTATGAGGAGACACTATATGATGGTATGAGGGGACAATATATGACGGTATGAGGGGGCACTATATGATGGTATGAGGGGGCATTATATGATGGTATGAGGGGACACTATATGGTGGTATGAGGGGGCATTATATGATGGTATGAGGGGACACTATATGATGGTATGAGGGGGTACTATATGATGGTATGAGGGGACAATATATGACGGTATGAGGGGGCACTATATGACGGTATGAGGGGGCACTATATGGTGGTATGAGGGGGCATTATATGATGGTATGAGGGGACACTATATGATGGTATGAGGGGGCACTATATGATGGTATGAGGGGGCACTATATGATGGTATGAGGGGGCACTATATGATGGTATGAGGGGCACTATATGATGGTATGAGGGGGCACTATATGATGGTATGAGGGGACACTATATGATGGTATGAGGGGGCACTATATGATGGTATGAGGGGGCATTATATGATAGTATGAGGGGGCACTATATGATGGTATGAGGAGACACTATATGATGGTATGAGGGGGCACTATATGATGGTATGAGGGGGCACTATATGATGGTATGAGGGGGCACTATATGATGGTATGAGCGGGCACTTTATGACGGTATGAGGGGGCACTATATGATGGTATGAGGGGGCACTATATGATGGTATGAGGGGGCACGATATGATGGTATGAGGGGCACTATATGATGGTATGAGGGGACACTATATGATGGTATGAGGAGACACTTATATCATGGTATGAGGGGACACTATATGATGGTATGAGGGGGCACTATATGATGGTATGAGGAGACACTATATGATGGTATGAGGGGACACTATATGATGGTATGAGGGGGCACTATATGATGGTATGAGGGGGCACGATATGATGGTATGAGGGGCACTATATGATGGTATGAGGGGACACTATATGATGGTATGAGGGGGCACTATATGATGGTATGAGGGGGCATTATATGATGGTATGAGGAGACACTTATATCATGGTATGAGGGGACACTATATGATGGTATGAGGGGGCACTATATGATGGTATGAGGGGGCACTATATGATGGTATGAGGGGACACTATATGATGGTATGAGGGGGCACTATATGATGGTATGAGGGGGCACTATATGATGGTATGAGGGGCACTATATGATGGTATGAGGGGGCACTATATGATGGTATGAGGAGACACTATATGATGGTATGAGGAGACACTATATGATGGTATGAGGGGGCATTATATGATGGTATGAGGAGACACTTATATCATGGTATGAGGGGACACTATATGATGGTATGAGGGGGCACTATATGATGGTATGAGGAGACACTATATGATGGTATGAGGGGGCACTATATGATGGTATGAGGAGACAATATATGACGGTATGAGGGGGCACTATATGATGGTATGAGGAGACACTATATGATGGTATGAGGGGACACTATATGATGGTATGAGGGGGCACTATATGATGGTATGAGGGGGCACTATATGATGGTATGAGGGGCACTATATGATGGTATGAGGGGACAATATATGACGGTATGAGGGGGCACTATATGATGGTATGAGGAGACACTATATGACTGTATGAGGGGGCACTATATGATGGTATGAGGAGACACTATATGACGGTATGAGGGGGCACTATATGACGGTATGAGGGGGCACTATATGATGGTATGAGGAGACACTATATGATGGTATGAGGGGGCACTATATGATGGTATGAGGGGACACTATATGATGGTATGAGGAGACACTATATGACGGTATGAGGGGGCACTATATGACGGTATGAGGGGGCACTATATGACGGTATGAGGGGGCACTATATGATGGTATGAGGAGGCACTATATGATGGTATGAGGGGGCACTATATGATGGTATGAGGAGACACTATATGATGGTATGAGGGGGCACTATATGATGGTATGAGGTTGCACTATATGATGGTATGAGGGGGCACTATATGATGGTATGAGGGGACACTATATGATGGTATGAGGAGACACTATATGATGGTATGAGGGGCACTATATGATGGTATGAGGAGACACTATATGATGGTATGAGGGGACAATATATGATGGTATGAGGGGACACTATATGATGGTATGAGGGGACACTATATGATGGTATGAGGAGACACTATATGATGGTATGAGGGGGCACTATATGATGGTATGAGGAGACACTATATGATGGTATGAGGAGACACTATATGATGGTATGAGGGGACACTATATGATGGTATGAGGGGACACTATATGATGGTATGAGGAGACACTATATGATGGTATGAGGGGTCACTATATGATGGTATGAGGGGACAATATATGATGGTATGAGGGGGCACTATATGATGGTATGAGGGGACACTATATGATGGTATGAGGGGACACTATATGATGGTATGAGGGGACAATATATGATGGTATGAGGAGACACTATATGATGGTATGAGGAGACACTATATGATGGTATGAGGAGGCACTATATGATGGTATGAGGAGACACTATATGATGGTATGAGCAGACACTATATGATGGTATGAGGGGACACTATATGATGGTATGAGGAGACACTATATGATGGTATGAGGGGACACTATATGATGGTATGAGGAGACACTATATGACGGTATGAGGAGACACTATATGATGGTATAAGGGGTCACTATATGATGGTATGAGGGGACAATATATGATGGTATGAGGGGGCACTATATGATGGTATGAGGGGGCACTATATGATGGTATGAGGGGACACTATATGATGGTATGAGGGGACACTATATGATGGTATGAGGGGGCACTATATGATGGTATGAGGGGCACTATATGATGGTATGAGGGGACACTATATGATGGTATGAGGGGACACTATATGATGGTATGAAGAGACACTATATGATGGTATGAGGGGTCACTATATGATGGTATGAGGGGTCACTATATGATGGTATGAGGGGACACTATATGATGGTATGAGGGGACACTATATGATGGTATGAGGGGCACTATATGATGGTATGAAGAGACACTATATGATGGTATGAGGGGTCACTATATGATGGTATGAGGGGTCACTATATGATGGTATGAGGGGACACTATATGATGGTATGAGGGGACACTATATGATGGTATGAGGGGGCACTATATGATGGTATGAGGGGTCACTATATGATGGTATGAGGGGACACTATATGATGGTATGAGGGGACACTATATGATGGTATGAGGGGGCACTATATGATGGTATGAGGAGACACTATATGATGGTATGAGGAGACACTATATGATGGTATGAGGGGACACTATATGATGGTATGAGGGGACACTATATGATGGTATGAGGAGACACTATATGATGGTATAAGGGGTCACTATATGATGGTATGAGGGGACAATATATGATGGTATGAGGGGGCACTATATGATGGTATGAGGGGACACTATATGATGGTATGAGGGGACACTATATGATGGTATGAGGAGACACTATATGATGGTATGAGGGGTCACTATATGATGGTATAAGGGGTCACTATATGATGGTATGAGGGGACAATATATGATGGTATGAGGGGACACTATATGATGGTATGAGGAGACACTATATGATGGTATGAGGGGTCACTATATGATGGTATAAGGGGTCACTATATGATGGTATGAGGGGACAATATATGATGGTATGAGGAGACACTATATGATGGTATGAGGGGACACTATATGATGGTATGAGGAGACACTATATGATGGTATGAGGGGACACTATATGATGATATGAGGAGACACTATATGATGGTATGAGGAGACACTATATGATGGTATAAGGGGTCACTATATGATGGTATGAGGGGACACTATATGATGGTATGAGGAGACACTATATGATGGTATGAGGGGTCACTATATGATGGTATAAGGGGTCACTATATGATGGTATGAGGGGACAATATATGATGGTATGAGGGGGCACTATATGATGGTATGAGGGGGCACTATATGATGGTATGAGGGGACACTATATGATGGTATGAGGGGACACTATATGATGGTATGAGGGGGCACTATATGATGGTATGAGGGGCACTATATGATGGTATGAGGGGACACTATATGATGGTATGAGGGGACACTATATGATGGTATGAAGAGACACTATATGATGGTATGAGGGGTCACTATATGATGGTATGAGGGGTCACTATATGATGGTATGAGGGGACACTATATGATGGTATGAGGGGACACTATATGATGGTATGAGGGGACACTATATGATGGTATGAGGGGGCACTATATGATGGTATGAGGAGACACTATATGATGGTATGAGGGGGCACTATATGATGGTATGAGGGGGCACTATATGATGGTATGAGGAGACACTATATGATGGTATGAGGAGACACTATATGATGGTATGAGGGGACACTATATGATGGTATGAGGGGCACTATATGATGGTATGAGGGGGCACTATATGATGGTATGAGGGGTCACTATATGATGGTATGAGGGGACACTATATGATGGTATGAGGGGACACTATATGATGGTATGAGGGGGCACTATATGATGGTATGAGGAGACACTATATGATGGTATGAGGGGGCACTATATGATGGTATGAGGGGGCACTATATGATGGTATGAGGAGACACTATATGATGGTATGAGGAGACACTATATGATGGTATGAGGGGACACTATATGATGGTATGAGGGGCACTATATGATGGTATGAGGAGACACTATATGATGGTATGAGGAGACACTATATGATGGTATGAGGGGGCACTATATGATGGTAAGAGGGGGCACTATATGATGGTATGAGGAGACACTATATGATGGTATGAGGGGGCACTATATGATGGTATGAGGGGGCACTATATGATGGTATGAGGGGGCACTATATGATGTTATGAGGGGGCACTATATGACGATATGAGGGGCACTATATGATGGTATGAGGGGGCACTATATGATGGTATGAGGGGGCACTATATGATGGTATGAGGGGGCACTATATGATGGTATGAGGAGGCACTATATGACGGTATGAGGAGACACTATATGATGGTATGAGGAGACACTATATGATGGTATGAGGGGGCACTATATGATGGTATGAGGGGGCACTATATGATGGTATGAGGGGGCACTATATGATGGTATGAGGGGGCACTATATGATGGTATGAGGGGGCACTATATGATGGTATGAGGGGGCACTATATGACGGTATGAGGAGACACTATATGATGGTATGAGGAGACACTATATGATGGTATGAGGGGGCACTATATGATGGTATGAGGAGGCACTATATGATGGTATGAGGGGGCACTATATGATGGTATGAGGGGACACTATATGATGGTATGAGGAGACACTATATGATGGTATGAGGGGACACTATATGATGGTATGAGGGGGCACTATATGATGGTATGAGGAGACACTATATGATGGTAAGAGGGGACACTATATGATGGTATGAGGGGACACTATATGATGGTATGAGGGGGCACTATATGATGGTATGAGGAGACACTATATGATGGTATGAGGAGACACTATATGATGGTATGAGGGGACACTATATGATGGTATGAGGGGGCACTATATGATGGTATGAGGAGACACTATATGATGGTATGAGGGGGCACTATATGATGGTATGAGGAGACACTATATGATGGTATGAGGAGACACTATATGATGGTATGAGGGGACACTATATGATGGTATGAGGGGACACTATATGATGGTATGAGGGGGCACTATATGATGGTATGAGGAGACACTATATGATGGTATGAGGGGACACTATATGATGGTATGAGGGGACACTATATGATGGTATGAGGGGGCACTATATGATGGTATGAGGAGACACTATATGATGGTATGAGGAGACACTATATGATGGTATGAGGGGGCACTATATGATGGTATGAGGGGGCACTATATGACGGTATGAGGAGACACTATATGATGGTATGAGGGGACACTATATGATGGTATGAGGGGGCACTATATGATGGTATGAGGAGACACTATATGATGGTATGAGGAGACACTATATGATGGTATGAGGAGACACTATATGATGGTATGAGGAGACACTATATGATGGTATGAGGAGACACTATATGATGGTATGAGGGGGCACTATATGGTGGTATGAGGGGGCACTATATGATGGTATGAGGAGACACTATATGACGGTATGAGGAGACACTATATGATGGTATGAGGGGGCACTATATGACGGTATGAGGAGACACTATATGACGGTATGAGGAGACACTATATGATGGTATGAGGGGGCACTATATGATGGTATGAGGGGGCACTATATGATGGTATGAGGGGACACTATATGATGGTATGAGGAGACACTATATGATGGTATGAGGAGACACTATATGATGGTATGAGGAGACACTATATGACGGTATGAGGAGACACTATATGATGGTATGAGGAGACACTATATGACGGTATGAGGAGACACTATATGATGGTATGAGGAGACACTATATGATGGTATGAGGGGGCACTATATGATGGTATGAGGAGACACTATATGATGGTATGAGGAGGCACTATATGACGGTATGAGGAGACACTATATGATGGTATGAGGAGACACTATATGACGGTATGAGGAGACACTATATGATGGTATGAGGAGACACTATATGATGGTATGAGGAGACACTATATGATGGTATGAGGAGACACTATATGATGGTATGAGGGGCACTATATGATGGTATGAGGAGACACTATATGATGGTATGAGGGGGCACTATATGATGGTATGAGGAGACACTATATGATGGTATGAGGAGACACTATATGATGGTATGAGGAGACACTATATGATGGTATGAGGAGACACTATATGATGGTATGAGGGGGCACTATATGATGGTATGAGGGGACACTATATGATGGTATGAGGGGACACTATATGATGGTATGAGGAGACACTATATGATGGTATGAGGAGACACTATATGATGGTATGAGGAGACACTATATGATGGTATGAGGAGACACTATATGACGGTATGAGGAGACACTATATGATGGTATGAGGGGGCACTATATGATGGTATGAGGGGACACTATATGATGGTATGAGGGGACACTATATGATGGTATGAGGAGACACTATATGATGGTATGAGGAGACACTATATGATGGTATGAGGAGACACTATATGATGGTATGAGGGGACACTATATGACGGTATGAGGAGACACTATATGATGGTATGAGGGGGCACTATATGATGGTATGAGGGGGCACTATATGACGGTATGAGGAGACACTATATGACGGTATGAGGAGACACTATATGATGGTATGAGGGGGCACTATATGATGGTATGAGGGGGCACTATATGACGGTATGAGGAGACACTATATGATGGTATGAGGAGACACTATATGACGGTATGAGGAGACACTATATGATGGTATGAGGAGACACTATATGACGGTATGAGGAGACACTATATGATGGTATGAGGAGACACTATATGATGGTATGAGGGGACAATATATGATGGTATGAGGGGACACTATATGATGGTATGAGGGGCACTATATGACGGTATGAGGGGGCACTATATGATGGTATGAGGGGACAATATATGACGGTATGAGGGGGCACTATATGATGGTATGAGGAGACACTATATGATGGTATGAGGAGACACTATATGACGGTATGAGGAGACACTATATGATGGTATGAGGAGACACTATATGATGGTATGAGGGGACAATATATGATGGTATGAGGGGACACTATATGATGGTATGAGGGGCACTATATGACGGTATGAGGGGGCACTATATGATGGTATGAGGGGACAATATATGACGGTATGAGGGGGCACTATATGATGGTATGAGGAGACACTATATGACGGTATGAGGAGACACTATATGATGGTATGAGGAGACACTATATGACGGTATGAGGAGACACTATATGATGGTATGAGGAGACACTATATGATGGTATGAGGGGGCACTATATGATGGTATGAGGGGACAATATATGATGGTATGAGGGGACACTATATGATGGTATGAGGGGGCACTATATGACGGTATGAGGAGACACTATATGATGGTATGAGGGGGCACTATATGATGGTATGAGGGGGCACTATATGATGGTATGAGGGGACAATATATGACGGTATGAGGGGGCACTATATGATGGTATGAGGGGGCACTATATGATGGTATGAGGGGACAATATATGACGGTATGAGGGGGCACTATATGATGGTATGAGGAGACACTATATGATGGTATGAGGAGACACTATATGACGGTATGAGGAGACACTATATGATGGTATGAGGGGGCACTATATGATGGTATGAGGGGGCACTATATGACGGTATGAGGAGACACTATATGATGGTATGAGGGGGCACTATATGATGGTATGAGGAGACACTATATGACGGTATGAGGAGACACTATATGATGGTATGAGGGGGCACTATATGATGGTATGAGGGGGCACTATATGACGGTATGAGGAGACACTATATGATGGTATGAGGAGACACTATATGATGGTATGAGGGGACACTATATGATGGTATGAGGGGACAATATATGATGGTATGAGGGGACACTATATGATGGTATGAGGGGCACTATATGACGGTATGAGGGGGCACTATATGATGGTATGAGGGGACAATATATGACGGTATGAGGGGGCACTATATGATGGTATGAGGAGACACTATATGATGGTATGAGGAGACACTGTATGACGGTATGAGGAGACACTATATGATGGTATGAGGGGGCACTATATGATGGTATGAGGAGACACTATATGATGGTATGAGGGGACACTATATGATGGTATGAGGGGACACTATATGATGGTATGAGGAGACACTATATGATGGTATGAGGAGACACTATATGATGGTATGAGGAGACACTATATGATGGTATGAGGAGACACTATATGACGGTATGAGGAGACACTATATGATGGTATGAGGAGACACTATATGATAGTATGAGGGGACAATATATGATGGTATGAGGGGACACTATATGATGGTATGAGGGGCACTATATGACGGTATGAGGGGGCACTATATGATGGTATGAGGGGACAATATATGACGGTATGAGGGGACACTATATGATGGTATGAGGGGGCACTATATAATGGTATGAGGGGACACTATATGACGGTATGAGGGGACAATATATGACGGTATGAGGGGGCATTATATGACGGTATGAGGAGACACTATATGATGGTATGAGGGGACACTATATGATGGTATGAGGGGACAATATATGACGGTATGAGGGGGCACTATATGATGGTATGAGGGGGCACTATATGATGGTATGAGGGGACACTATATGATGGTATGAGGGGACACTATATGATGGTATGAGGGGACAATATATGACGGTATGAGGGGGCACTATATGATGGTATGAGGGGGCACTATATGATGGTATGAGGGGCACTATATGACGGTATGAGGGGGCACTATATGATGGTATGAGGGGACAATATATGACGGTATGAGGGGGCACTATATGATGGTATGAGGGGGCACTATATAATGGTATGAGGGGACACTATATGACGGTATGAGGGGACAATATATGACGGTATGAGGGGGCATTATATGACGGTATGAGGAGACACTATATGATGGTATGAGGGGGCACTATATAATGGTATGAGGGGACACTATATGATGGTATGAGGGGACAATATATGACGGTATGAGGGGGCACTATATGATGGTATGAGGGGGCACTATATGATGGTATGAGGGGACACTATATGATGGTATGAGGGGACAATATATGACGGTATGAGGGGACAATATATGACGGTATGAGGGGGCATTATATGATGGTATGAGGGGACACTATATGATGGTATGAGGGGACAATATATGACGGTATGAGGGGGCACTATATGATGGTATGAGGGGGCACTATATGATGGTATGAGGGGACACTATATGATGGTATGAGCGGACAATATATGATGGTATGAGGGGGCACTATATGACGGTATGAGGGGGCACTATATGATGGTATGAGGGGACAATATATGACGGTATGAGGGGGCACTATATGATGGTATGAGGGGGCACTATATAATGGTATGAGGGGACACTATATGACGGTATGAGGGGACAATATATGACGGTATGAGGGGGCATTATATGACGGTATGAGGAGACACTATATGATGGTATGAGGAGACACTATATGATGGTATGAGGGGGCATTATATGATGGTATGAGGGGACACTATATGATGGTATGAGGAGACAATATATGACGGTATGAGGGGGCACTATATGATGGTATGAGGGGGCACTATATGATGGTATGAGGAGACACTATATGATGGTATGAGGGGACAATATATGATGGTATGAGGGGACACTATATGATGGCATGAGGGGACAATATATGACGGTATGAGGGGGCACTATATGATGGTATGAGGGGGCACTATATAATGGTATGAGGGGACACTATATGATGGTATGAGGGGACAATACATGACGGTATGAGGGGGCACTATATGATGGTATGAGGGGACAATATATGACGGTATGAGGGGGCATTATATGACGGTATGAGGAGACACTATATGATGGTATGAGGGGGCACTATATGATGGTATGAGGGGACACTATATGATGGTATGAGGGGGCACTATATGATGGTATGAGGGGGCATTATATGATGGTATGAGGGGACACTATATGATGGTATGAGGGGGCATTATATGATGGTATGAGGGGACAATATATGACGGTATGAGGGGGCACTATATGATGGTATGAGGGGACAATATATGATGGTATGAGGGGGCACTATATGACGATATGAGGGGACAATATATGATGGTATGAGGAGACACAATATGATGGTATGAGGGGGCACTATATGATGGTATGAGGGGACAATATATGACGGTATGAGGAGACACTATATGATGGTATGAGGGGACAATATATGACGGTATGAGGAGACACTATATGATGGTATGAGGAGACACTATATGATGGTATGAGGAGACACTATATGATGGTATGAGGAGGCACTATATGATGGTATGAGGAGACACTATATGATGGTATGAGGAGACACTATATGATGGTATGAGGGGGCACTATATGATGGTATGAGGGGCACTATATGATGGTATGAGGAGACACTATATGATGGTATGAGGAGACACTATATGATGGTATGAGGGGGCACTATATGATGGTATGAGGAGACACTATATGATGGTATGAGGGGGCACTATATGATGGTATGAGGGGACACTATATGATGGTATGAGGAGACACTATATGACGATATGAGGAGACACTATATGATGGTATGAGGGGGCACTATATGATGGTATGAGGAGACACTATATGATGGTATGAGGGGGCACTATATGATGGTATGAGGAGACACTATATGATGGTATGAGGGGGCACTATATGATGGTATGAGGGGACACTATATGATGGTATGAGGAGACACTATATGACGATATGAGGAGACACTATATGATGGTATGAGTTGACACTATATGATGGTATGAGGAGACACTATATGATGGTATGAGGGGGCAGTATATGATGGTATGAGGGGGCACTATATGATGGTATGAGGAGACACTATATGATGGTATGAGGGGGCACTATATGATGGTATGAGGAGACACTATATGATGGTATGAGGGGGCACTATATGATGGTATGAGGGGACACTATATGATGGTATGAGGAGACACTATATGACGATATGAGGAGACACTATATGACGATATGAGTTGACACTATATGATGGTATGAGGAGACACTATATGATGGTATGAGGGGGCAGTATATGATGGTATGAGGGGGCACTATATGATGGTATGAGGAGACACTATATGATGGTATGAGGGGGCACTATATGATGGTATGAGGAGACACTATATGATGGTATGAGGGGGCACTATATGATGGTACGAGGGGGCACTATATGATGGTATGAGGAGACACTATATGATGGTATGAGGGGGCACTATATGATGGTATGAGGGGACACTATATGATGGTATGAGGAGACACTATATGATGGTATGAGGGGACACTATATGATGGTATGAGGGGCACTATATGACGGTATGAGGGGGCACTATATGATGGTATGAGGGGACAATATATGACGGTATGAGGGGACACTATATGATGGTATGAGGGGGCACTATATAATGGTATGAGGGGACACTATATGACGGTATGAGGGGACAATATATGACGGTATGAGGGGGCATTATATGACGGTATGAGGAGACACTATATGATGGTATGAGGGGACACTATATGATGGTATGAGGGGACAATATATGACGGTATGAGGGGGCACTATATGATGGTATGAGGGGGCACTATATGATGGTATGAGGGGACACTATATGATGGTATGAGGGGACACTATATGATGGTATGAGGGGACAATATATGACGGTATGAGGGGGCACTATATGATGGTATGAGGGGGCACTATATGACGGTATGAGGGGCACTATATGACGGTATGAGGGGGCACTATATGATGGTATGAGGGGACAATATATGACGGTATGAGGGGGCACTATATGATGGTATGAGGGGGCACTATATAATGGTATGAGGGGACACTATATGACGGTATGAGGGGACAATATATGACGGTATGAGGGGGCATTATATGACGGTATGAGGAGACACTATATGATGGTATGAGGGGACACTATATGATGGTATGAGGGGACAATATATGACGGTATGAGGGGGCACTATATGATGGTATGAGGGGGCACTATATGATGGTATGAGGGGACACTATATGATGGTATGAGGGGACAATATATGACGGTATGAGGGGGCACTATATGATGGTATGAGGGGGCACTATATGATGGTATGAGGGGACACTATATGATGGTATGAGGGGACAATATATGACGGTATGAGGGGACAATATATGACGGTATGAGGGGGCACTATATGATGGTATGAGGGGACACTATATGATGGTATGAGGGGACAATATATGACGGTATGAGGGGGCACTATATGATGGTATGAGGGGGCACTATATGATGGTATGAGGGGGCACTATATGATGGTATGAGGGGACACTATATGATGGTATGAGGGGGCACTATATGATGGTATGAGGGGGCACTATATGATGGTATGAGGGGGCACTATATGATGGTATGAGGGGACAATATATGATGGTATGAGGAGACACTATATGATGGTATGAGGGGGCACTATATGATGGTATGAGGGGACACTATATGATGGTATGAGGGGGCACTATATGATGGTATGAGGGGGCACTATATGATGGTATGAGGGGGCACTATATGATGGTATGAGGAGACACTATATGATGGTATGAGGGGGCACTATATGATGGTATGAGGGGACACTATATGACGGTATGAGGAGACACTATATGACGATATGAGGAGACACTATATGATGGTATGAGGAGACACTATATGATGGTATGAGGGGACACTATATGATGGTATGAGGAGACACTATATGACGGTATGAGGGGGCACTATATGATGGTATGAGGGGGCACTATATGATGGTATGAGGAGACACTATATGATGGTATGAGGGGGCACTATATGATGGTATGAGGGGGCACTATATGATGGTATGAGGGGGCACTATATGATGGTATGAGGAGACAATATATGATGGTATGAGGGGGCACTATATGATGGTATGAGGGGACACTATATGACGGTATGAGGAGACACTATATGACGATATGAGGAGACACTATATGATGGTATGAGGAGACACTATATGATGGTATGAGGGGACACTATATGATGGTATGAGGAGACACTATATGATGGTATGAGGGGGCACTATATGACGATATGAGGAGACACTATATGATGGTATGAGGAGACACTATATGACGGTATGAGGAGACACTATATGACGATATGAGGAGACACTATATGACGATATGAGGAGACACTATATGATGGTATGAGGGGGCACTATATGATGGTATGAGGAGACACTATATGATGGTATGAGGGGGCACTATATGATGGTATGAGGGGGCACTATATGATGGTATGAGGGGACAATATATGATGGTATGAGGAGACACTATATGATGGTATGAGGGGGCACTATATGATGGTATGAGGGGACACTATATGATGGTATGAGGGGGCACTATATGACGATATGAGGAGACACTGTATGATGGTATGAGGGGACACTATATGATGGTATGAGGGGGCACTATATGACGATATGAGGAGACACTGTATGATGGTATGAGGGGACACTATATGATGGTATGAGGGGGCACTATATGATGGTATGAGGGGACACTATATGATGGTATGAGGGGGCACTATATGACGATATGAGGAGACACTGTATGATGGTATGAGGGGACACTATATGATGGTATGAGGGGGCACTATATGATGGTATGAGGGGACACTATATGATGGTATGAGGGGACACTATATGATGGTATGAGGGGACACTATATGATGGTATGAGGGGGCACTATATGACGATATGAGGAGACACTGTATGATGGTATGAGGGGACACTATATGATGGTATGAGGGGGCACTATATGATGGTATGAGGAGACACTATATGATGGTATGAGGGGGCACTATATGATGGTATGAGGGGACACTATATGATGGTATGAGGGGGCACTATATGATGGTATGAGGAGACACTATATGATGGTATGAGGGGGCACTATATGATGGTATGAGGAGACACTATATGATGGTATGAGGGGGCACTATATGATGGTATGAGGGGGCACTATATGATGGTATGAGGAGACACTATATGATGGTATGAGGGGACACTATATGATGGTATGAGGGGGCACTATATGACGATATGAGGAGACACTGTATGATGGTATGAGGGGACACTATATGATGGTATGAGGGGGCACTATATGATGGTATGAGGGGACACTATATGATGGTATGAGGGGGCACTATATGACGATATGAGGAGACACTGTATGATGGTATGAGGGGACACTATATGATGGTATGAGGGGGCACTATATGATGGTATGAGGGGACACTATATGATGGTATGAGGGGACACTATATGATGGTATGAGGGGACACTATATGATGGTATGAGGGGGCACTATATGACGATATGAGGAGACACTGTATGATGGTATGAGGGGACACTATATGATGGTATGAGGGGGCACTATATGATGGTATGAGGAGACACTATATGATGGTATGAGGGGGCACTATATGATGGTATGAGGGGACACTATATGATGGTATGAGGGGGCACTATATGATGGTATGAGGAGACACTATATGATGGTATGAGGGGGCACTATATGATGGTATGAGGAGACACTATATGATGGTATGAGGGGGCACTATATGATGGTATGAGGGGGCACTATATGACGATATGAGGAGACACTGTATGATGGTATGAGGGGACACTATATGATGGTATGAGGGGGCACTATATGACGATATGAGGAGACACTGTATGATGGTATGAGGGGACACTATATGATGGTATGAGGGGGCACTATATGATGGTATGAGGGGACACTATATGATGGTATGAGGGGGCACTATATGACGATATGAGGAGACACTGTATGATGGTATGAGGGGACACTATATGATGGTATGAGGGGGCACTATATGATGGTATGAGGGGACACTATATGATGGTATGAGGGGACACTATATGATGGTATGAGGGGACACTATATGATGGTATGAGGGGGCACTATATGACGATATGAGGAGACACTGTATGATGGTATGAGGGGACACTATATGATGGTATGAGGGGGCACTATATGATGGTATGAGGAGACACTATATGATGGTATGAGGGGGCACTATATGATGGTATGAGGGGACACTATATGATGGTATGAGGGGGCACTATATGATGGTATGAGGAGACACTATATGATGGTATGAGGGGGCACTATATGATGGTATGAGGAGACACTATATGATGGTATGAGGGGACACTATATGATGGTATGAGGGGGCACTATATGATGGTATGAGGAGACACTATATGATGGTATGAGGGGACACTATATGATGGTATGAGGAGACACTATATGATGGTATGAGGGGACACTATATGATGCTATGAGGGGGCACTATATGATGGTATGAGGAGACACTATATGATGGTATGAGGGGGCACTATATGATGGTATGAGGAGACACTATATGATGGTATGAGGGGGCACTATATGATGGTATGAGGGGGCACTATATGATGGTATGAGGAGACACTATATGATGGTATGAGGGGACACTATATGATGGTATGAGGGGACAATATATGATGGTATGAGGGGGCACTATATGATGGTATGAGGAGACACTATATGACGATATGAGGAGACACTATATGATGGTATGAGGGGGCACTATATGATGGTATGAGGGGGCACTATATGATGGTATGAGGGGACACTATATGATGGTATGAGGAGACACTATATGACGATATGAGGAGACACTATATGATGGTATGAGGGGGCACTATATGATGGTATGAGGGGGCACTATATGATGGTATGAGGGGACACTATATGATGGTATGAGGGGGCACTATATGATGGTATGAGGAGACACTATATGACGATATGAGGAGACACTATATGATGGTATGAGGGGGCACTATATGATGGTATGAGGGGGCACTATATGATGGTATGAGGGGACACTATATGATGGTATGAGGGGGCACTATATGATGGTATGAGGGGGCACTATATGATGGTATGAGGAGACACTATATGATGGTATGAGGGGACACTATATGATGGCATGAGGGGGCACTATATGACGGTATGAGGGGACACTATATGATGGCATGAGGGGGCACTATATGATGGTATGAGGGGGCACTATATGATGGTATGAGGGGCACTATATGATGGTATGAGGAGACACTATATGATGGTATGAGGAGGCACTATATGATGGTATGAGGGGGCACTATATGATGGTATGAGGGGGCACTATATGATGGTATGAGGAGACACTATATGATGGTATGAGGGGACACTATATGATGGTATGAGGGGGCACTATATGATGGTATGAGGGGGCATTATATGATGGTATGAGGGGGCACTATATGATGGTATGAGCGAGCACTTTATGACGGTATGAGGGGGCATTATATGATGGTATGAGGAGACACTATATGAGGGTATGAGGGGGCACTATATGATGGTATGAGGGGGCACTATATGACGGTATGAGGGGACACTATATGATGGTATGAGGGGACACTATATGATGGTATGAGGAGACACTATATGATGGTATGAGGGGGCACTATATGATGGTATGAGGGGACACTATATGATGGTATGAGGGGACACTATATGATGGTATGAGGGGGCACTATATGACGGTATGAGGAGACACTATATGATGGTATGAGCGAGCACTTTATGACGGTATGAGGGGGCATTATATGATGGTATGAGGAGACACTATATGATGGTATGAGGAGACACTATATGATGGTATGAGGGGGCACTATATGATGGTATGAGGGGACACTATATGATGGTATGAGGAGACACTATATGATGGTATGAGGGGGCACTATATGATGGTATGAGGGGACACTATATGATGGTATGAGGGGGCACTATATGATGGTATGAGGAGGCACTATATGATGGTATGAGGGGGCACTATATGATGGTATGAGCGAGCACTTTATGACGGTATGAGGGGGTATTATATGATGGTATGAGGGGGCACTATATGATGGTATGAGGGGGCACTATATGATGGTATGAGGGGGCACTATATGACGGTATGAGGGGGCACTATATGATGGTATGAGGGGACACTATATGATGGTATGATGGGGCACTATATGATGGTATGAGGGGCACTATATGACGGTATGAGGAGACACTATATGATGGTATGAGGGGGCACTATATGACGGTATGAGGGGGCACTATATGATGGTATGAGGGGACAATATATGATGGTATGAGGGGACAATATATGACGGTATGAGGGGGCACTATATGATGGTATGAGGGGGCACTATATGATGGTATGAGGGGACAATATATGATGGTATGAGGAGACACTATATGATGGTATGAGGGGACACTATATGATGGTATGAGGGGGCACTATATGATGGTATGAGGGGACACTATATGATGGTATGAGGGGGCACTATATGATGGTATGAGGGGACACTATATGATGGTATGAGGGGGCACTATATGATGGTATGAGGGGACAATATATGATGGTATGAGGAGGCACTATATGATGGTATGAGGAGACACTATATGATGGTATGAGGGGACACTATATGATGGTATGAGGGGGCACTATATGATGGTATGAGGGGACACTATATGATGGTATGAGGGGGCACTATATGATGGTATGAGGGTGCACTATATGATGGTATGAGGGGACACTATATGATGGTATGAGGGGGCACTATATGATGGTATGAGGGGACACTATATGATGGTATGAGGGGGCACTATATGATGGTATGAGGGGACACTATATGACGGTATGAGGAGACACTATATGATGGTATGAGGGGACACTATATGATGGTATGAGGGGGCATTATATGATGGTATGAGGGGACACTATATGATGGTATGAGGAGACACTATATGATGGTATGAGGGGACACTATATGATGGTATGAGGGGACACTATATGATGGTATGAGGGGGCAATATATGATGGTATGAGGGGGCACTATATGATGGTATGAGGGGACACTATATGACGGTATGAGGAGACACTATATGATGGTATGAGGGGACACTATATGATGGTATGAGGGGGCATTATATGATGGTATGAGGGGGCACTATATGATGGTATGAGGGGACACTATATGATGGTATGAGGGGGCATTATATGATGGTATGAGGGGGCACTTTATGATGGTATGAGGGGGCACTATATGATGGTATGAGGAGACACTATATGATGGTATGAGGGGACACTATATGATGGTATGAGGGGGCACTATATGATGGTATGAGGGGGCACTATATGATGGTATGAGGGGACACTATATGATGGTATGAGGAGACACTATATGATGGTATGAGTAGACACTATATGATGGTATGAGGGGACACTATATGATGGTATGAGGGGGCACTATATGATGGTATGAGGGGGCAATATATGATGGTATGAGGAGACACTATATGATGGTATGAGGGGACACTATATGACGGTATGAGTAGACACTATATGATGGTATGAGGGGACACTATATGATGGTATGAGGGGGCATTATATGATGGTATGAGGGGGCACTATATGATGGTATGAGGGGACACTATATGACGGTATGAGTAGACACTATATGATGGTATGAGGGGACACTATATGATGGTATGAGGGGGCACTATATGATGGTATGAGGAGACACTATATGATGGTATGAGGGGACACTATATGACGGTATGAGTAGACACTATATGATGGTATGAGGGGACACTATATGATGGTATGAGGGGGCATTATATGATGGTATGAGGGGGCACTATATGATGGTATGAGGGGACACTATATGATGGTATGAGGGGGCATTATATGATGGTATGAGGGGGCACTTTATGATGGTATGAGGGGGCACTATATGATGGTATGAGGGGACACTATATGACGGTATGAGGAGACACTATATGATGGTATGAGGGGACACTATATGATGGTATGAGGGGGCTCTATATGATGGTATGAGGGGACACTATATGATGGTATGAGGGGACACTATATGATGGTATGAGGGGGCATTATATGATAGTATGAGGGGGCACTATATGATGGTATGAGGGGACACTATATGATGGTATGAGGGGGCATTATATGATGGTATGAGGAGACACTATATGATGGTATGAGGAGGCACTATATGATGGTATGAGGGGACACTATATGATGGTATGAGGGGGCACTATATGATGGTATGAGGGTGCACTATATGATGGTATGAGGGGACACTATATGATGGTATGAGGGGGCACTATATGATGGTATGAGGGGACACTATATGATGGTATGAGGGGACACTATATGATGGTATGAGGGGGCACTATATGATGGTATGAGGGGGCATTATATGATGGTATGAGGGGACACTATATGATGGTATGAGGGGGCATTATATGATGGTATGAGGGGGCACTATATGATGGTATGAGGGGACACTATATGATGGTATGAGGGGGCACTATATGATGGTATGAGGGGACACTATATGATGGTATGAGGGGGCATTATATGATGGTATGAGGGGGCACTATATGATGGTATGAGGGGACACTATATGATGGTATGAGGGGACACTATATGATGGTATGAGGGGACACTATATGATGGTATGAGGGGGCATTATATGATGGTATGAGGGGACACTATATGATGGTATGAGGGGGCACTATATGATGGTATGAGGAGACACTATATGATGGTATGAGGGGACACTATATTATGGTATGAGGGGGCACTATATGATGGTATGAGGGGGCACTATATGATGGTATGAGGGGGCACTATATGATGGTATGAGGGGGCACTATATGACGGTATGAGGGGGCACTATATGACGGTATGAGGGGGCACTATATGATGGTATGAGGGGGCACTATATGATGGTATGAGGGGGCACTATATGATGGTATGAGGGGACACTATATGATGGTATGAGGGGACACTATATGATGGTATGAGGGGACACTATATGATGGTATGAGGGGGCATTATATGATGGTATGAGGGGGCACTATATGATGGTATGAGGGGACACTATATGATGGTATGAGGGGACACTATATGATGGTATGAGGGGACACTATATGATGGTATGAGGGGGCATTATATGATGGTATGAGGGGACACTATATGATGGTATGAGGGGGCACTATATGATGGTATGAGGAGACACTATATGATGGTATGAGGGGGCACTATATGATGGTATGAGGGGGCACTATATGATGGTATGAGGAGACACTATATGATGGTATGAGGGGACACTATATTATGGTATGAGGGGGCACTATATGATGGTATGAGGGGGCACTATATGATGGTATGAGGGGGCACTATATGATGGTATGAGGGGGCACTATATGACGGTATGAGGGGGCACTATATGATGGTATGAGGGGGCACTATATGATGGTATGAGGGGACACTATATGATGGTATGAGGGGGCACTATATGATGGTATGAGGGGACACTATATGATGGTATGAGGGGGCATTATATGATGGTATGAGGGGACACTATATGACGGTATGAGGGGGCACTATATGACGGTATGAGGGGGCACTATATGACGGTATGAGGGGGCACTATATGATGGTATGAGGGGGCACTATATGATGGTATGAGGGGGCACTATATGATGGTATGAGGGGGCACTATATGATGGTATGAGGGGGCATTATATGATGGTATGAGGGGACACTATATGATGGTATGAGGGGGCATTATATGATGGTATGAGGGGGCACTATATGATGGTATGAGGGGGCACTATATGACGGTATGAGGGGGCACTATATGATGGTATGAGGGGGCACTATATGATGGTATGAGGGGGCACTATATGATGGTATGAGGGGGCACTATATGATGGTATGAGGGGACACTATATGATGGTATGAGGGGGCACTATATGATGGTATGAGGGGACACTATATGATGGTATGAGGGGGCATTATATGATGGTATGAGGGGACACTATATGATGGTATGAGGGGACACTATATGATGGTATGAGGGGGCATTATATGATGGTATGAGGGGACACTATATGTTGGTATGAGGGGGCACTATATGATGGTATGAGGAGACACTATATGATGGTATGAGGGGGCACTATATGATGGTATGAGGAGACACTATATGATGGTATGAGGGGACACTATATTATGGTATGAGGGGGCACTATATGATGGTATGAGGGGACACTATATGATGGTATGAGGGGACACTATATGATGGTATGAGGGGGCACTATATGATGGTATGAGGGGACACTATATGATGGTATGAGGGGACACTATATGATGGTATGAGGGGGCATTATATGATGGTATGAGGGGGCACTATATGATGGTATGAGGGGGCATTATATGATGGTATGAGGGGACACTATATGACGGTATGAGGGGGCACTATATGATGGTATGAGGTGGCACTTTATGACGGTATGAGGGGGCATTATATGACGGTATGAGGGGGCACTATATGATGGTATGAGGGGGCACTATATGACGATATGAGGGGGCATTATATGATGGTATGAGGAGACACTATATGACGGTATGAGGGGGCACTATATGATGGTATGAGGGGGCATTATATGATGGTATGAGGGGACACTATATGATGGTATGAGGAGGCATTATATGATGGTATGAGGAGACACTATATGATGGTATGAGGGGACCCTATATGATGGTATGAGGGGGCACTATATGATGGTATGAGGAGGCATTATATGATGGTATGAGGGGACACTATATGATGGTATGAGGGGACACTATATGATGGTATGAGGAGGCATTATATGATGGTATGAGGGGACACTATATGATGGTATGAGGAGACACTATATGATGGTATGAGGGGGCACTATATGATGGTATGAGGGGGCACTATATGATGGTATGAAGGGACACTATATGATGGTATGAGGGGGCATTATATGATGGTATGAGGGGACACTATATGATGGTATGAGGGGGCATTATATGATGGTATGAGGAGGCATTATATGATGGTATGAGGGGACACTATATGATGGTATGAGGAGACACTATATGATGGTATGAGGAGGCATTATATGATGGTATGAGGGGACACTATATGATGGTATGAGGAGACACTATATGATGGTATGAGGGGGCACTATATGATGGTATGAGGGGGCACTATATGATGGTATGAAGGGACACTATATGATGGTATGAGGAGGCATTATATGATGGTATGAGGGGACACTATATGATGGTATGAGGGGGCACTATATGATGGTATGAGGGGACACTATATGATAGTATGAGGGGGCACTATATGATGGTATGAGGAGGCATTATATGATGGTATGAGGGGACACTATATGATGGTATGAGGGGGCACTATATGATGGTATGAGGGGGCACTATATGATGGTATGAGGGGACACTATATGATGGTATGAGGAGGCATTATATGATGGTATGAGGGGACACTATATGATGGTATGAGGAGACACTATATGATGGTATGAGGGGGCACTATATGATGGTATGAAGGGACACTATATGATGGTATGAGGAGGCATTATATGATGGTATGAGGGGACACTATATGATGGTATGAGGGGACACTATATGATGGTATGAGGAGGCATTATATGATGGTATGAGGGGACACTATATGATGATATGAGGAGACACTATATGATGGTATGAGGGGGCACTATATGATGGTATGAGGGGGCACTATATGATGGTATGAAGGGACACTATATGATGGTATGAGGGGGCATTATATGATGGTATGAGGGGACACTATATGATGGTATGAGGGGACACTATATGATGGTATGAGGGGGCATTATATGATGGTATGAGGGGACACTATATGATGGTATGAGGGGGCATTATATGATGGTATGAGGGGGCACTATATGATGGTATGAGGGGACACTATATGACGGTATGAGGGGGCACTATATGATGGTATGAGGGGGCACTTTATGACGGTATGAGGGGGCATTATATGACGGTATGAGGAGACACTATATGACGGTATGAGGGGACACTATATGATGGTATGAGGGGACACTATATGATGGTATGAGGGGGCACTATATGATGGTATGAGGGGGCACTATATGATGGTATGAGGGGACACTATATGATGGTATGAGGGGACACTATATGATGGTATGAGGGGGCACTATATGATGGTATGAGGGGACACTATATGATGGTATGAGGGGACACTATATGATGGTATGAGGGGGCATTATATGATGGTATGAGGGGGCACTATATGATGGTATGAGGGGACAATATATGACGGTATGAGGGGGCATTATATGATGGTATGAGGGGGCACTATATGATGGTATGAGGAGACACTATATGATGGTATGAGGGGGCACTATATGATGGTATGAGGGGGCACTATATGATGGTATGAGGGGACACTATATGATGGTATGAGGGGACAATATATGATGGTATGAGGGGGCATTATATGATGGTATGAGGGGGCACTATATGATGGTATGAGGGGACAATATATGACGGTATGAGGGGGCACTATATGATGGTATGAGGGGGCATTATATGATGGTATGAGGGGACACTATATGGTGGTATGAGGGGGCATTATATGATGGTATGAGGGGACACTATATGATGGTATGAGGGGGCATTATATGATGGTATGAGGGGGCACTATATGATGGTATGAGGGGACAATATATGACGGTATGAGGGGGCATTATATGATGGTATGAGGGGGCATTATATGATGGTATGAGGAGACACTATATGATGGTATGAGGGGACACTATATGATGGTATGAGGGGGCATTATATGATGGTATGAGGGGGCACTATATGATGGTATGAGGGGACAATATATGACGGTATGAGGGGGCATTATATGATGGTATGAGGGGACACTATATGGTGGTATGAGGGGGCATTATATGATGGTATGAGGGGACACTATATGATGGTATGAGGGGGCACTATATGATGGTATGAGGGGACAATATATGACGGTATGAGGGGGCACTATATGATGGTATGAGGGGGCATTATATGATGGTATGAGGGGACAATATATGACGGTATGAGGGGGCACTATAGGATGGTATGAGGGGACAATATATGACGGTATGAGGGGGCACTATATGATGGTATGAGGGGGCATTATATGATGGTATGAGGGGACACTATATGATGGTATGAGGGGGCACTATATGATAGTATGAGGGGACAATATATGACGGTATGAGGGGACACTATATGATGGTATGAGGGGGCATTATATGATGGTATGAGGGGGCACTATATGATGGTATGAGGGGACAATATATGATGGTATGAGGGGACAATATATGATGGTATGAGGAGACACTATATGATGGTATGAGGGGACAATATATGACGGTATGAGGGGGCACTATATGATGGTATGAGGGGGCATTATATGATGGTATGAGGGGACACTATATGGTGGTATGAGGGGGCATTATATGATGGTATGAGGGGACACTATATGATGGTATGAGGGGGTACTATATGATGGTATGAGGGGACAATATATGACGGTATGAGGGGGCACTATATGACGGTATGAGGGGGCACTATATGGTGGTATGAGGGGGCATTATATGATGGTATGAGGGGACACTATATGATGGTATGAGGGGGCACTATATGATGGTATGAGGGGGCACTATATGATGGTATGAGGGGGCACTATATGATGGTATGAGGGGCACTATATGATGGTATGAGGGGGCACTATATGATGGTATGAGGGGACACTATATGATGGTATGAGGGGGCACTATATGATGGTATGAGGGGGCATTATATGATGGTATGAGGGGGCACTATATGATGGTATGAGGAGACACTATATGATGGTATGAGGGGGCACTATATGATGGTATGAGGGGGCACTATATGATGGTATGAGGGGGCACTATATGATGGTATGAGGGGGCACTATATGATGGTATGAGCGGGCACTTTATGACGGTATGAGGGGGCATTATATGACGGTATGAGGGGGCACTATATGATGTTATGAGGGGCACTATATGATGGTATGAGGGGGCACTATATGACGATATGAGGGGGCACTATATGATGTTATGAGGGGCACTATATGATGGTATGAGCGGGCACTTTATGACGGTATGAGGGGGCATTATATGACGGTATGAGGGGGCACTATATGATGGTATGAGGAGACACTATATGATGGTATGAGGGGGCACTATATGACGGTATGAGGGGGCACTATATGATGGTATGAGGAGACACTATATGATGGTATGAGGGGGCACTATATGATGGTATGAGGGGACACTATATGATGGTATGAGGAGACACTATATGACGGTATGAGGGGGCACTATATGACGGTATGAGGGGGCACTATATGACGGTATGAGGGGGCACTATATGATGGTATGAGGAGGCACTATTTGATGGTATGAGGGGGCACTATATGATGGTATGAGGAGACACTATATGATGGTATGAGGGGGCACTATATGATGGTATGAGGAGACACTATATGATGGTATGAGGGGGCACTATATGATGGTATGAGGGGACACTATATGATGGTATGAGGGGCACTATATGATGGTATGAGGGGGCACTATATGATGGTATGAGGGGACACTATATGATGGTATGAGGGGACACTATATGATGGTATGAGGGGCACTATATGATGGTATGAGGAGACACTATATGATGGTATGAGGGGACAATATATGATGGTATGAGGGGACACTATATGATGGTATGAGGGGACACTATATGATGGTATGAGGAGACACTATATGATGGTATGAGGAGACACTATATGATGGTATGAGGGGACACTATATGATGGTATGAGGGGACACTATATGATGGTATGAGGAGGCACTATATGACGGTATGAGGGGGCACTATATGATGGTATGAGGGGACACTATATGATGGTATGAGGGGCACTATATGATGGTATGAGGAGGCACTATATGACGGTATGAGGGGGCACTATATGATGGTATGAGGGGACACTATATGATGGTATGAGGGGCACTATATGATGGTATGAGGAGGCACTATATGACGGTATGAGGTTGCACTATATGATGGTATGAGGGAGCACTATATGATGGTATGAGGGGACACTATATGATGGTATGAGGAGGCACTATATGACGGTATGAGGGGGCACTATATGATGGTATGAGGGGACACTATATGATGGTATGAGGGGCACTATATGATGGTATGAGGGGGCACTATATGATGGTATGAGGGGACACTATATGATGGTATGAGGGGACACTATATGATGGTATGAGGGGCACTATATGATGGTATGAGGAGACACTATATGATGGTATGAGGGGACAATATATGATGGTATGAGGGGACACTATATGATGGTATGAGGGGACACTATATGATGGTATGAGGAGACACTATATGATGGTATGAGGAGACACTATATGATGGTATGAGGGGACACTATATGATGGTATGAGGGGACACTATATGATGGTATGAGGAGACACTATATGATGGTATGAGGGGTCACTATATGATGGTATAAGGGGTCACTATATGATGGTATGAGGGGACAATATATGATGGTATGAGGGGGCACTATATGATGGTATGAGGGGACACTATATGATGGTATGAGGGGACACTATATGATGGTATGAGGGGACAATATATGATGGTATGAGGAGACACTATATGATGGTATGAGGAGACACTATATGATGGTATGAGGAGGCACTATATGATGGTATGAGGAGACACTATATGATGGTATGAGGAGACACTATATGATGGTATGAGGGGACACTATATGATGGTATGAGGAGACACTATATGATGGTATGAGGGGTCACTATATGATGGTATAAGGGGTCACTATATGATGGTATGAGGGGACAATATATGATGGTATGAGGGGGCACTATATGATGGTATGAGGGGGCACTATATGATGGTATGAGGGGACACTATATGATGGTATGAGGGGACACTATATGATGGTATGAGGGGGCACTATATGATGGTATGAGGGGCACTATATGATGGTATGAGGGGACACTATATGATGGTATGAGGGGACACTATATGATGGTATGAAGAGACACTATATGATGGTATGAGGGGTCACTATATGATGGTATGAGGGGTCACTATATGATGGTATGAGGGGACACTATATGATGGTATGAGGGGACACTATATGATGGTATGAGGGGGCACTATATGATGGTATGAGGGGTCACTATATGATGGTATGAGGGGACACTATATGATGGTATGAGGGGACACTATATGATGGTATGAGGGGGCACTATATGATGGTATGAGGAGACACTATATGATGGTATGAGGAGACACTATATGATGGTATGAGGGGACACTATATGATGGTATGAGGGGACACTATATGATGGTATGAGGAGACACTATATGATGGTATGAGGGGTCACTATATGATGGTATAAGGGGTCACTATATGATGGTATGAGGGGACAATATATGATGGTATGAGGGGGCACTATATGATGGTATGAGGGGACACTATATGATGGTATGAGGGGACACTATATGATGGTATGAGGAGACACTATATGATGGTATGAGGGGTCACTATATGATGGTATAAGGGGTCACTATATGATGGTATGAGGGGACAATATATGATGGTATGAGGGGGCACTATATGATGGTATGAGGGGGCACTATATGATGGTATGAGGGGACAATATATGATGGTATGAGGGGACACTATATGATGGTATGAGGGGGCACTATATGATGGTATGAGGAGACACTATATGATGGTATGAGGAGACACTATATGATGGTATGAGGGGACACTATATGATGGTATGAGGGGACACTATATGATGGTATGAGGAGACACTATATGATGGTATGAGGGGTCACTATATGATGGTATAAGGGGTCACTATATGATGGTATGAGGGGACAATATATGATGGTATGAGGGGTCACTATATGATGGTATAAGGGGTCAATATATGATGGTATGAGGGGACAATATATGATGGTATGAGGGGGCACTATATGATGGTATGAGGGGACACTATATGATGGTATGAGGGGACACTATATGATGGTATGAGGAGACACTATATGATGGTATGAGGGGTCACTATATGATGGTATAAGGGGTCACTATATGATGGTATGAGGGGACAATATATGATGGTATGAGGAGACACTATATGATGGTATGAGGAGACACTATATGATGGTATGAGGAGACACTATATGATGGTATGAGGGGTCACTATATGATGGTATAAGGGGTCACTATATGATGGTATAAGGGGTCACTATATGATGGTATGAGGGGACACTATATGATGGTATGAGGAGACACTATATGATGGTATGAGGGGTCACTATATGATGGTATAAGGGGTCACTATATGATGGTATGAGGGGACAATATATGATGGTATGAGGGGGCACTATATGATGGTATGAGGGGGCACTATATGATGGTATGAGGGGACACTATATGATGGTATGAGGGGACACTATATGATGGTATGAGGGGGCACTATATGATGGTATGAGGGGCACTATATGATGGTATGAGTGGACACTATATGATGGTATGAGGGGACACTATATGATGGTATGAAGAGACACTATATGATGGTATGAGGGGTCACTATATGATGGTATGAGGGGTCACTATATGATGGTATGAGGGGACACTATATGATGGTATGAGGGGACACTATATGATGGTATGAGGGGGCACTATATGATGGTATGAGGGGTCACTATATGATGGTATGAGGGGACACTATATGATGGTATGAGGGGACACTATATGATGGTATGAGGGGGCACTATATGATGGTATGAGGAGACACTATATGATGGTATGAGGGGGCACTATATGATGGTATGAGGGGGCACTATATGATGGTATGAGGGGCACTATATGATGGTATGAGGAGACACTATATGATGGTATGAGGAGACACTATATGATGGTATGAGGGGGCACTATATGATGGTATGAGGGGGCACTATATGATGGTATGAGGAGACACTATATGATGGTATGAGGGGGCACTATATGATGGTATGAGGGGCACTATATGATGGTATGAGGGGACACTATATGATGGTATGAGGGGACACTATATGATGGTATGAAGAGACACTATATGACGGTATGAGGGGTCACTATATGATGGTATGAGGGGTCACTATATGATGGTATGAGGGGACACTATATGATGGTATGAGGGGGCACTATATGATGGTATGAGGGGTCACTATATGATGGTATGAGGGGACACTATATGATGGTATGAGGGGACACTATATGATGGTATGAGGAGACACTATATGATGGTATGAGGAGACACTATATGATGGTATGAGGGGGCACTATATGATGGTATGAGGGGGCACTATATGATGGTATGAGGGGGCACTATATGATGGTATGAGGGGACACTATATGATGGTATGAGGGGGCACTATATGATGGTATGAGGGGTCACTATATGATGGTATGAGGGGACACTATATGATGGTATGAGGGGGCACTATATGATGGTATGAGGGGTCACTATATGATGGTATGAGGGGACACTATATGATGGTATGAGGGGACACTATATGATGGTATGAGGAGACACTATATGATGGTATGAGGAGACACTATATGATGGTATGAGGAGACACTATATGATGGTATGAGGAGACACTATATGATGGTATGAGGGGGCACTATATGATGGTATGAGGGGGCACTATATGACGGTATGAGGGGACACTATATGATGGTATGAGGAGACACTATATGATGGTATGAGGGGCACTATATGATGGTATGAGGGGGCACTATATGATGGTATGAGGGGCACTATATGATGGTATGAGGAGACACTATATGATGGTATGAGGAGGCACTATATGATGGTATGAGGGGCACTATATGATGGTATGAGGAGACACTATATGATGGTATGAGGAGACACTATATGATGGTATGAGGGGACACTATATGATGGTATGAGGGGGAACTATATGATGGTATGAGGGGCACTATATGATGGTATGAGGGGCACTATATGATGGTATGAGGAGACACTATATGATGGTATGAGAAGGCACTATATGATGGTATGAGGGGGCATTATATGATGGTATGAGGGGGCACTATATGATGGTATGAGGGGGCACTATATGATGGTATGAGGGGGCACTATATGATGGTATGAGGAGACACTATATGATGGTATGAGGAGACACTATATGATGGTATGAGGAGACACTATATGATGGTATGAGGGGGCACTATATGATGGTATGAGGAGACACTATATGATGGTATGAGGAGACACTATATGATGGTATGAGGGGGCACTATATGATGGTATGAGGAGACACTATATGATGGTATGAGGGGGCACTATATGATGGTATGAGGAGACACTATATGATGGTATGAGGAGACACTATATGATGGTATGAGGGGGCATTATATGATGGTATGAGGGGGCACTATATGATGGTATGAGGGGGCACTATATGATGGTATGAGGGGCACTATATGATGGTTTGAGGAGACACTATATGATGGTATGAGGAGACACTATATGATGGTATGAGGAGACACTATATGATGGTATGAGGAGACACTATATGATGGTATGAGGGGGCATTATATGATGGTATGAGGGGGCACTATATGATGGTATGAGGGGACACTATATGATGGTATGAGGGGGAACTATATGATGGTATGAGGGGCACTATATGATGGTATGAGGGGCACTATATGATGGTATGAGGGGCACTATATGATGGTATGAGGAGACACTATATGATGGTATGAGGAGACACTATATGACGGTATGAGGGGGCACTATATGATGGTATGAGGGGACACTATATGATGGTATGAGGAGACACTATATGATGGTATGAGGAGACACTATATGATGGTATGAGGGGGCACTATATGATGGTATGAGGGGCACTATATGATGGTATGAGGAGACACTATATGATGGTATGAGGAGACACTATATGACGGTATGAGGAGACACTATATGATGGTATGAGGATACACTATATGATGGTATGAGGAGACACTATATGATGGTATGAGGAGACACTATATGATGGTATGAGGAGACACTATATGATGGTATGAGGGGGCACTATATGATGGTATGAGGGGACACTATATGATGGTATGAGGAGACACTATATGATGGTATGAGGAGACACTATATGATGGTATGAGGGGACACTATATGATGGTATGAGGAGACACTATATGATGGTATGAGGAGACACTATATGATGGTATGAGGGGACACTATATGATGGTATGAGGGGACACTATATGATGGTATGAGGGGACACTATATGATGGTATGAGGAGACACTATATGATGGTATGAGGAGACACTATATGATGGTATGAGGGGACACTATATGATGGTATGAGGAGACACTATATGACGGTATGAGGAGACACTATATGATGGTATGAGGAGACACTATATGATGGTATGAGGGGACACTATATGATGGTATGAGGAGACACTATATGATGGTATGAGGAGACACTATATGATGGTATGAGGAGACACTATATGATGGTATGAGGGGGCACTATATGATGGTATGAGGGGACACTATATGATGGTATGAGGAGACACTATATGATGGTATGAGGAGACACTATATGATGGTATGAGGAGACACTATATGATGGTATGAGGAGACACTATATGATGGTATGAGGGGACACTATATGATGGTATGAGGGGACAATATATGATGGTATGAGGGGACAATATATGATGGTATGAGGGGGCACTATATGATGGTATGAGGGGACACTATATGATGGTATGAGGGGACACTATATGATGGTATGAGGGGACAATATATGATGGTATGAGGAGACACTATATGATGGTATGAGGAGACACTATATGATGGTATGAGGGGACAATATATGATGGTATGAGGGGACACTATATGATGGTATGAGGGGACACTATATGATGGTATGAGGAGACACTATATGATGGTATGAGGAGACACTATATGATGGTATGAGGGGACACTATATGATGGTATGAGGGGACACTATATGATGGTATGAGGAGACACTATATGATGGTATGAGGGGTCACTATATGATGGTATAAGGGGTCACTATATGATGGTATGAGGGGACAATATATGATGGTATGAGGGGGCACTATATGATGGTATGAGGGGACACTATATGATGGTATGAGGGGACACTATATGATGGTATGAGGGGACAATATATGATGGTATGAGGAGACACTATATGATGGTATGAGGAGACACTATATGATGGTATGAGGAGGCACTATATGATGGTATGAGGAGACACTATATGATGGTATGAGGAGACACTATATGATGGTATGAGGGGACACTATATGATGGTATGAGGAGACACTATATGATGGTATGAGGGGTCACTATATGATGGTATAAGGGGTCACTATATGATGGTATGAGGGGACAATATATGATGGTATGAGGGGGCACTATATGATGGTATGAGGGGGCACTATATGATGGTATGAGGGGACACTATATGATGGTATGAGGGGACACTATATGATGGTATGAGGGGGCACTATATGATGGTATGAGGGGCACTATATGATGGTATGAGGGGACACTATATGATGGTATGAGGGGACACTATATGATGGTATGAAGAGACACTATATGATGGTATGAGGGGTCACTATATGATGGTATGAGGGGTCACTATATGATGGTATGAGGGGACACTATATGATGGTATGAGGGGACACTATATGATGGTATGAGGGGGCACTATATGATGGTATGAGGGGTCACTATATGATGGTATGAGGGGACACTATATGATGGTATGAGGGGACACTATATGATGGTATGAGGGGGCACTATATGATGGTATGAGGAGACACTATATGATGGTATGAGGAGACACTATATGATGGTATGAGGGGACACTATATGATGGTATGAGGGGACACTATATGATGGTATGAGGAGACACTATATGATGGTATGAGGGGTCACTATATGATGGTATAAGGGGTCACTATATGATGGTATGAGGGGACAATATATGATGGTATGAGGGGGCACTATATGATGGTATGAGGGGACACTATATGATGGTATGAGGGGACACTATATGATGGTATGAGGGGACAATATATGATGGTATGAGGAGACACTATATGATGGTATGAGGAGACACTATATGATGGTATGAGGGGACACTATATGATGGTATGAGGAGACACTATATGATGGTATGAGGGGTCACTATATGATGGTATAAGGGGTCACTATATGATGGTATGAGGGGACAATATATGATGGTATGAGGGGGCACTATATGATGGTATGAGGGGGCACTATATGATGGTATGAGGGGACACTATATGATGGTATGAGGGGACACTATATGATGGTATGAGGGGGCACTATATGATGGTATGAGGGGCACTATATGATGGTATGAGGGGACACTATATGATGGTATGAGGGGACACTATATGATGGTATGAAGAGACACTATATGATGGTATGAGGGGTCACTATATGATGGTATGAGGGGTCACTATATGATGGTATGAGGGGACACTATATGATGGTATGAGGGGACACTATATGATGGTATGAGGGGGCACTATATGATGGTATGAGGGGTCACTATATGATGGTATGAGGGGACACTATATGATGGTATGAGGGGACACTATATGATGGTATGAGGGGGCACTATATGATGGTATGAGGAGACACTATATGATGGTATGAGGGGGCACTATATGATGGTATGAGGGGCACTATATGATGGTATGAGGGGGCATTATATGATGGTATGAGGGGACACTATATGATGGTATGAGGGGGCACTATATGATGGTATGAGGAGACACTATATGATGGTATGAGGGGACACTATATGATGGTATGAGGAGACACTATATGATGGTATGAGGAGACACTATATGATGGTATGAGGGGGCACTATATGATGGTATGAGGGGGCACTATATGATGGTATGAGGGGGCACTATATGATGGTATGAGGGGACACTATATGATGGTATGAGGGGGCACTATATGATGGTATGAGGGGTCACTATATGATGGTATGAGGGGACACTATATGATGGTATGAGGGGGCACTATATGATGGTATGAGGGGTCACTATATGATGGTATGAGGGGACACTATATGATGGTATGAGGGGACACTATATGATGGTATGAGGAGACACTATATGATGGTATGAGGAGACACTATATGATGGTATGAGGAGACACTATATGATGGTATGAGGAGACACTATATGATGGTATGAGGGGGCACTATATGATGGTATGAGGGGGCACTATATGACGGTATGAGGGGACACTATATGATGGTATGAGGAGACACTATATGATGGTATGAGGGGCACTATATGATGGTATGAGGGGGCACTATATGATGGTATGAGGGGCACTATATGATGGTATGAGGAGACACTATATGATGGTATGAGGAGGCACTATATGATGGTATGAGGGGCACTATATGATGGTATGAGGAGACACTATATGATGGTATGAGGAGACACTATATGATGGTATGAGGGGACACTATATGATGGTATGAGGGGGAACTATATGATGGTATGAGGGGCACTATATGATGGTATGAGGGGCACTATATGATGGTATGAGGAGACACTATATGATGGTATGAGAAGGCACTATATGATGGTATGAGGGGGCATTATATGATGGTATGAGGGGGCACTATATGATGGTATGAGGGGGCACTATATGATGGTATGAGGGGGCACTATATGATGGTATGAGGAGACACTATATGATGGTATGAGGAGACACTATATGATGGTATGAGGGGGCACTATATGATGGTATGAGGAGACACTATATGATGGTATGAGGGGGCACTATATGATGGTATGAGGGGGCATTATATGATGGTATGAGGGGGCACTATATGATGGTATGAGGGGGCACTATATGATGGTATGAGGGGCACTATATGATGGTTTGAGGAGACACTATATGATGGTATGAGGAGACACTATATGATGGTATGAGGAGACACTATATGATGGTATGAGGAGAAACTATATGATGGTATGAGGGGGCATTATATGATGGTATGAGGGGCACTATATGATGGTATGAGGGGCACTATATGATGGTATGAGGAGACACTATATGATGGTATGAGGAGACACTATATGACGGTATGAGGGGGCACTATATGATGGTATGAGGAGACACTATATGATGGTATGAGGGGACACTATATGATGGTATGAGGAGACACTATATGATGGTATGAGGAGACACTATATGATGGTATGAGGAGACACTATATGATGGTATGAGGGGACACTATATGATGGTATGAGGAGACACTATATGATGGTATGAGGAGACACTATATGATGGTATGAGGAGACACTATATGATGGTATGAGGAGACACTATATGATGGTATGAGGGGGCACTATATGACGGTATGAGGAGACACTATATGATGGTATGAGGAGACACTATATGATGGTATGAGGAGACACTATATGATGGTATGAGGGGGCACTATATGACGGTATGAGGAGACACTATATGATGGTATGAGGAGACACTATATGATGGTATGAGGGGGCACTATATGACGGTATGAGGAGACACTATATGATGGTATGAGGAGGCACTATATGATGGTATGAGGAGACACTATATGATGGTATGAGGGGGCACTATATGACGGTATGAGGAGACACTATATGATGGTATGAGGGGGCACTATATGACGGTATTAGGAGACACTATATGATGGTGTGAGGAGACACTATATGATGGTATGAGGAGACACTATATGATGGTATGAGGGGGCACTATATGATGGTATGAGGAGACACTATATGATGGTATGAGGGGGCATTATATGATGGTATGAGGGGGCACTATATGATGGTATGAGGGGGCACTATATGATGGTATGAGGGGCACTATATGATGGTTTGAGGAGACACTATATGATGGTATGAGGGGGCACTATATGATGGTATGAGGAGACACTATATGATGGTATGAGGAGACACTATATGATGGTATGAGGGGGCACTATATGATGGTATGAGGAGACACTATATGATGGTATGAGGAGACACTATATGATGGTATGAGGAGACACTATATGATGGTATGAGGGGGCACTATATGATGGTATGAGGGGGCACTATATGATGGTATGAGGAGACACTATATGATGGTATGAGGAGACACTATATGATGGTATGAGGGGGCACTATATGATGGTATGAGGAGACACTATATGATGGTATGAGGGGACACTATATGATGGTATGAGGAGACACTATATGATGGTATGAGGGGGCACTATATGATGGTATGAGGAGACACTATATGATGGTATGAGGGGGCAAAATATGATGGTATGAGGGGACACTATATGATGGTATGAGGAGACACTATATGATGGTATGAGGGGGCACTATATGATGGTATGAGGAGACACTATATGATGGTATGAGGGGGCACTATATGATGGTATGAGGGGACACTATATGATGGTATGAGGGGGCACTATATGATGGTATGAGGGGACACTATATGATGGTATGAGGAGACACTATATGATGGTATGAGGGGGCACTATATGATGGTATGAGGAGACACTATATGATGGTATGAGGGGGCACTATATGATGGTATGAGGGGACACTATATGATGGTATGAGGAGACACTATATGATGGTATGAGGGGGCACTATATGATGGTATGAGGAGACACTATATGATGGTATGAGGGGGCAAAATATGATGGTATGAGGGGACACTATATGATGGTATGAGGAGACACTATATGATGGTATGAGGGGGCACTATATGATGGTATGAGGGGACACTATATGATGGTATGAGGAGACACTATATGATGGTATGAGGGGGCACTATATGATGGTATGAGGAGACACTATATGATGGTATGAGGGGGCAAAATATGATGGTATGAGGGGACACTATATGATGGTATGAGGAGACACTATATGATGGTATGAGGGGGCACTATATGATGGTATGAGGAGGCACTATATGATGGTATGAGGGGCACTATATGATGGTATGAGGAGACACTATATGATGGTATGAGGGGGCACTATATGATGGTATGAGGGGACACTATATGATGGTATGAGGAGACACTATATGATGGTATGAGGGGGCACTATATGATGGTATGAGGAGACACTATATGATGGTATGAGGGGGCACTATATGATGGTATGAGGGGACACTATATGATGGTATGAGGAGACACTATATGATGGTATGAGGGGGCACTATATGATGGTATGAGGAGACACTATATGATGGTATGAGGGGGCACTATATGATGGTATGAGGGGGCACTATATGATGGTATGAGGAGACACTATATGATGGTATGAGGGGGCACTATATGATGGTATGAGGGGACACTATATGATGGTATGAGGAGACACTATATGATGGTATGAGGAGGCACTATATGATGGTATGAGGAGGCACTATATGATGGTATGAGGGGCACTATATGATGGTATGAGGAGACACTATATGATGGTATGAGGGGGCACTATATGATGGTATGAGGGGACACTATATGATGGTATGAGGAGACACTATATGATGGTATGAGGGGGCACTATATGATGGTATGAGGAGACACTATATGATGGTATGAGGGGGCACTATATGATGGTATGAGGGGACACTATATGATGGTATGAGGAGACACTATATGATGGTATGAGGGGGCACTATATGATGGTATGAGGAGACACTATATGATGGTATGAGGGGGCAAAATATGATGGTATGAGGGGACACTATATGATGGTATGAGGAGACACTATATGATGGTATGAGGAGGCACTATATGATGGTATGAGGAGGCACTATATGATGGTATGAGGGGCACTATATGATGGTATGAGGAGACACTATATGATGGTATGAGGGGGCACTATATGATGGTATGAGGGGACACTATATGATGGTATGAGGAGACACTATATGATGGTATGAGGGGGCACTATATGATGGTATGAGGAGACACTATATGATGGTATGAGGGGGCACTATATGATGGTATGAGGGGACACTATATGATGGTATGAGGGGGCACTATATGATGGTATGAGGAGACACTATATGATGGTATGAGGGGGCACTATATGATGGTATGAGGAGACACTATATGATGGTATGAGGGGGCACTATATGATGGTATGAGGGGGCACTATATGATGGTATGAGGGGACACTATATGATGGTATGAGGGGGCACTATATGATGGTATGAGGAGACACTATATGATGGTATGAGGGGGCACTATATGATGGTATGAGGAGACACTATATGATGGTATGTGGAGACACTATATGATGGTATGAGGAGACACTATATGATGGTATGAGGGGGCACTATATGATGGTATGAGGAGACACTATATGATGGTATGAGGGGGCACTATATGATGGTATGAGGGGGCACTATATGATGGTATGAGGAGACACTATATGATGGTATGAGGGGGCACTATATGATGGTATGAGGGGACACTATATGATGGTATGAGGAGACACTATATGATGGTATGAGGAGACACTATATGATGGTATGAGGGGACACTATATGATGGTATGAGGAGACACTATATGATGGTATGAGGAGACACTATATGATGGTATGAGGGGGCACTATATGACGGTATGAGGAGACACTATATGATGGTATGTGGAGACACTATATGATGGTATGAGGAGACACTATATGATGGTATGAGGAGACACTATATGATGGTATGAGGGGGCACTATATGATGGTATGAGGGGGCACTATATGATGGTATGAGGGGCACTATATGATGGTATGAGGAGGCACTATATGATGGTATGAGGGGACACTATATGATGGTATGAGGAGACACTATATGATGGTATGAGGAGACACTATATGATGGTATGAGGGGGCACTATATGATGGTATGAGGGGGCACTATATGATGGTATGAGGGGCACTATATGATGGTATGAGGAGACACTATATGATGGTATGAGGAGGCACTATATGATGGTATGAGGGGGCACTATATGATGGTATGAGGAGACACTATATGATGGTATGAGGAGACACTATATGATGGTATGAGGAGACACTATATGATGGTATGAGGGGACACTATATGATGGTATGAGGAGACACTATATGATGGTATGAGGAGGCACTATATGATGGTATGAGGGGCACTATATGATGGTATGAGGAGACACTATATGATGGTATGAGGAGACACTATATGATGGTATGAGGGGGCACTATATGATGGTATGAGGGGGCACTATATGATGGTATGAGGTGGCACTATATGATGGTATGAGGGGGCACTATATGATGGTATGAGGGGCACTATATGATGGTATGCGGAGACACTATATGATGGTATGAGGAGGCACTATATGATGGTATGAGGGGCACTATATGATGGTATGAGGAGACACTATATGATGGTATGAGGAGACACTATATGATGGTATGAGGGGGCACTATATGATGGTATGAGGGGACACTATATGATGGTATGAGGAGACACTATATGATGGTATGAGGGGGCACTATATGATGGTATGAGGGGACACTATATGATGGTATGAGGAGACACTATATGATGGTATGAGGGGACACTATATGATGGTATGAGGGGGCACTATATGATGGTATGAGGAGACACTATATGATGGTATGAGGAGACACTATATGATGGTATGAGGGGGCACTATATGATGGTATGAGGGGGCACTATATGATGGTATGAGGGGGCACTATATGATGGTATGAGGGGCACTATATGATGGTATGAGGAGACACTATATGATGGTATGAGGAGGCACTATATGATGGTATGAGGAGACACTATATGATGGTATGAGGGGACACTATATGATGGTATGAGGAGACACTATATGATGGTATGAGGGGGCACTATATGATGGTATGAGGAGACACTATATGATGGTATGAGGGGACACTATATGATGGTATGAGGAGACACTATATAATGGTATGAGGGGACACTATATGATGGTATGAGGAGACACTATATGATGGTATGAGGGGCACTATATGATGGTATGAGGAGACACTATATGATGGTATGAGGAGACACTATATGATGGTATGAGGGGACACTATATGATGGTATGAGGGGGCACTATATGATGGTATGAGGAGACACTATATGATGGTATGAGGAGACAATATATGATGGTATGAGGGGACACTATATGATGGTATGAGGGGACACTATATGATGGTATGAGGGGGCACTATATGATGGTATGAGGGGCACTATATGATGGTATGAGGAGACACTATATGATGGTATGAGGGGGCACTATATGATGGTATGAGGGGACACTATATGATGGTATGAGGAGACACTATATGATGGTATGAGGGGGCACTATATGATGGTATGAGGAGACACTATATGATGGTATGAGGGGGCACTATATGATGGTATGAGGAGACACTATATGATGGTATGAGGGGGCACTATATGATGGTATGAGGAGACACTATATGATGGTATGAGGGGGCACTATATGATGGTATGAGGGGGCACTATATAATGGTATGAGGGGCACTATATGATGGTATGAGGAGACACTATATGATGGTATGAGGGGGCACTATATGATGGTATGAGGGGACACTATATGATGGTATGAGGAGACACTATATGATGGTATGAGGGGACACTATATGATGGTATGAGGAGACACTATATGATGGTATGAGGGGGCACTATATGATGGTATGAGGAGACACTATATGATGGTATGAGGGGGCACTATATGATGGTATGAGGAGACACTATATGATGGTATGAGGAGACACTATATGATGGTATGAGGGGACAATATATGATGGTATGAGGGGGCACTATATGACGGTATGAGGAGACACTATATGATGGTATGAGGAGACACTATATGATGGTATGAGGGGACAATATATGATGGTATGAGGGGGCACTATATGATGGTATGAGGAGACACTATATGATGGTATGAGGAGACACTATATGATGGTATGAGGGGACACTATATGATGGTATGAGGAGACACTATATGATGGTATGAGGAGACACTATATGACGGTATGAGGGGGCACTATATGACGGTATGAGGAGACACTATATGATGGTATGTGGAGACACTATATGATGGTATGAGGGGGCACTATATGACGGTATGAGGAGGCACTATATGATGGTATGAGGAGACACTATATGACGGTATGAGGGGGCACTATATGACGGTATGAGGAGACACTATATGATGGTATGTGGAGACACTATATGACGGTATGAGGGGGCACTATATGACGGTATGAGGAGGCACTATATGATGGTATGAGGGGCACTATATGATGGTATGAGGAGACACTATATGATGGTATGAGGAGACACTATATGATGGTATGAGGGGGCACTATATGATGGTATGAGAGGACACTATATGATGGTATGAGGAGACACTATATGATGGTATGAGGGGGCACTATATGATGGTATGAGGGGACACTATATGATGGTATGAGGAGACACTATATGATGGTATGAGGGGACACTATATGATGGTATGAGGGGGCACTATATGATGGTATGAGGAGACACTATATGATGGTATGAGGAGACACTATATGATGGTATGAGGGGGCACTATATGATGGTATGAGGGGGCACTATATGATGGTATGAGGGGGCACTATATGATGGTATGAGGGGCACTATATGATGGTATGAGGAGACACTATATGATGGTATGAGGAGGCACTATATGATGGTATGAGGAGACACTATATGATGGTATGAGGGGACACTATATGATGGTATGAGGAGACACTATATGATGGTATGAGGGGGCACTATATGATGGTATGAGGAGACACTATATGATGGTATGAGGGGACACTATATGATGGTATGAGGAGACACTATATAATGGTATGAGGGGACACTATATGATGGTATGAGGAGACACTATATGATGGTATGAGGGGCACTATATGATGGTATGAGGAGACACTATATGATGGTATGAGGAGACACTATATGATGGTATGAGGGGACACTATATGATGGTATGAGGGGGCACTATATGATGGTATGAGGAGACACTATATGATGGTATGAGGAGACAATATATGATGGTATGAGGGGACACTATATGATGGTATGAGGGGACACTATATGATGGTATGAGGGGGCACTATATGATGGTATGAGGGGCACTATATGATGGTATGAGGAGACACTATATGATGGTATGAGGGGGCACTATATGATGGTATGAGGGGACACTATATGATGGTATGAGGAGACACTATATGATGGTATGAGGGGGCACTATATGATGGTATGAGGAGACACTATATGATGGTATGAGGGGGCACTATATGATGGTATGAGGAGACACTATATGATGGTATGAGGGGGCACTATATGATGGTATGAGGAGACACTATATGATGGTATGAGGGGGCACTATATGATGGTATGAGGGGGCACTATATAATGGTATGAGGGGCACTATATGATGGTATGAGGAGACACTATATGATGGTATGAGGGGGCACTATATGATGGTATGAGGGGACACTATATGATGGTATGAGGAGACACTATATGATGGTATGAGGGGACACTATATGATGGTATGAGGAGACACTATATGATGGTATGAGGGGGCACTATATGATGGTATGAGGAGACACTATATGATGGTATGAGGGGGCACTATATGATGGTATGAGGAGACACTATATGATGGTATGAGGAGACACTATATGATGGTATGAGGGGACAATATATGATGGTATGAGGGGGCACTATATGACGGTATGAGGAGACACTATATGATGGTATGAGGAGACACTATATGATGGTATGAGGGGACAATATATGATGGTATGAGGGGGCACTATATGATGGTATGAGGAGACACTATATGATGGTATGAGGAGACACTATATGATGGTATGAGGGGACACTATATGATGGTATGAGGAGACACTATATGATGGTATGAGGAGACACTATATGACGGTATGAGGGGGCACTATATGACGGTATGAGGAGACACTATATGATGGTATGTGGAGACACTATATGATGGTATGAGGAGACACTATATGATGGTATGAGGAGACACTATATGATGGTATGAGGGGGCACTATATGATGGTATGAGGGGCACTATATGATGGTATGTGGAGACACTATATGATGGTATGAGGAGACACTATATGATGGTATGAGGGGCACTATATGATGGTATGAGGAGACACTATATGATGGTATGAGGAGACACTATATGATGGTATGAGGGGGCACTATATGACGGTATGAGGAGACACTATATGATGGTATGTGGAGACACTATATGATGGTATGAGGAGACACTATATGATGGTATGAGGAGACACTATATGATGGTATGAGGGGGCACTATATGATGGTATGAGGAGACACTATATGATGGTATGAGGAGACACTATATGATGGTATGAGGAGACACTATATGATGGTATGAGGGGACACTATATGATGGTATGAGGAGACACTATATGATGGTATGAGGAGACACTATATGATGGTATGAGGGGGCACTATATGACGGTATGAGGAGACACTATATGATGGTATGAGGAGACACTATATGATGGTATGAGGGGGCACTATATGACGGTATGAGGAGACACTATATGATGGTATGTGGAGACACTATATGATGGTATGAGGAGACACTATATGATGGTATGAGGAGACACTATATGATGGTATGAGGGGGCACTATATGATGGTATGAGGGGGCACTATATGATGGTATGAGGGGCACTATATGATGGTATGAGGAGACACTATATGATGGTATGAGGAGACACTATATGATGGTATGAGGAGACACTATATGATGGTATGAGGAGACACTATATGATGGTATGAGGGGGCACTATATGATGGTATGAGGGGGCACTATATGATGGTATGAGGGGCACTATATGATGGTATGAGGAGACACTATATGATGGTATGAGGAGACACTATATGATGGTATGAGGGGGCACTATATGACGGTATGAGGGGGCACTATATGATGGTATGAGGGGGCACTATATGATGGTATGAGGGGGCACTATATGATGGTATGAGCGAGCACTTTATGACGGTATGAGGGGGCATTATATGATGGTATGAGGGGGCACTATATGACGGTATGAGGGGGCATTATATGATGGTATGAGGGGGCACTATATGATGGTATGAGGGGGCACTTTATGACGGTATGAGGAGACACTATATGACGGTATGAGGGGACACTATATGATAGTATGAGGAGACACTATATGATGGTATGAGGGGGCACTATATGATGGTATGAGGGGGCACTATATGATGGTATGAGGGGGCACTATATGATGGTATGAGCGAGCACTTTATGACGGTATGAGGGGGCATTATATGACGGTATGAGGAGACACTATATGATGGTATGAGTAGACACTATATGATGGTATGAGGAGACACTATATGATGGTATGAGGGGGCACTATATGATGGTATGAGGAGACACTATATGACGGTATGAGGGGGCACTATATGATGGTATGAGGAGACACTATATGACGGTATGAGGGGGCACTATATGATGGTATGAGGGGGCACTATATGACGGTATGAGGAGACACTATATGACGGTATGAGGAGACACTATATGATGGTATGAGGGGGCACTATATGACGGTATGAGGAGACACTTTATGACGGTATGAGGGGGCACTATATGACGGTATGAGGGGGCACTATATGACGTATGAGGGGGCACTATATGACGGTATGAGGAGACACTATATGATGGTATGAGGTGGCACTATATGACGGTATGAGGGGGCACTATATGACGGTATGAGGAGACACTATATGACGGTATGAGGGGGCACTATATGACGGTATGAGGGGGCACTATATGACGGTATGAGGGGGCACTATATGATGGTATGAGGGGGCACTATATGATGGTATGAGGGGGCACTATATGATGGTATGAGCGAGCACTTTATGACGGTATGAGGGGGCATTATATGATGGTATGAGGGGGCACTATATGACGGTATGAGGGGGCATTATATGATGGTATGAGGGGGCACTATATGATGGTATGAGGGGGCACTTTATGACGGTATGAGGAGACACTATATGACGGTATGAGGGGACACTATATGATAGTATGAGGAGACACTATATGATGGTATGAGGGGGCACTATATGATGGTATGAGGGGGCACTATATGATGGTATGAGCGAGCACTTTATGACGGTATGAGGGGGCATTATATGACGGTATGAGGAGACACTATATGATGGTATGAGGAGACACTATATGATGGTATGAGGGGGCACTATATGATGGTATGAGGGGGCACTATATGATGGTATGAGCGAGCACTTTATGACGGTATGAGGGGGCATTATATGACGGTATGAGGAGACACTATATGATGGTATGAGTAGACACTATATGATGGTATGAGGAGACACTATATGATGGTATGAGGGGGCACTATATGATGGTATGAGGAGACACTATATGACGGTATGAGGGGGCACTATATGACGGTATGAGGAGACACTATATGACGGTATGAGGGGGCACTATATGATGGTATGAGGGGGCACTATATGACGGTATGAGGAGACACTATATGACGGTATGAGGAGACACTATATGATGGTATGAGGGGGCACTATATGACGGTATGAGGAGACACTTTATGACGGTATTAGGGGGCACTATATGACGGTATGAGGGGGCACTATATGACGTATGAGGGGGCACTATATGACGGTATGAGGAGACACTATATGATGGTATGAGGTGGCACTATATGACGGTATGAGGGGGCACTATATGACGGTATGAGGAGACACTATATGACGGTATGAGGGGGCACTATATGACGGTATGAGGGGGCACTATATGACGGTATGAGGAGACACTATATGACGTTATGATGGGGCACTATATGACGGTATGAGCGGGCACTATATGACGGTATGAGGTGGCACTATATGACGGTATGAGGAGACACTATATGATGGTATGAGGTGGCATTATATGACGGTATGAGGGGGCACTATATGACGGTATGAGGAGACACTATATGACGGTATGAGGGGGCACTATATGACGGTATGAGGAGACACTATATGACGGTATGAGGAGACACTTTATGATGGGATGAGGGGGCACTATATGACGGCATGAGGGGGCACTATATGACGGTATGAGGAGACACTATATGACGGTATGAGGGTGCACTATATGATGGTATGAGGGGGCACTATATGATGGTATGAGGAGACACTATATGACGGTATGAGGGGGCACTATATGACGGTATGAGGAGACACTATATGATGGTATGAGGAGGCACTATATGATGGTATGAGGTGGCACTATATGACGGTATGAGGGAACACTATATGACGGTATGAGGAGTCACTATATGATGGTATGAGGGGGCACTATATGACGGTATGAGGGGGCACTATATGACGGTATGAAGGGGCACTATATGACGGTATGAGGGGCACTATATGACGGTATGAGGGGGCACTATATGACGGTATGAGGGGACACTATATGACGGTATGAGGGGGCACTATATGACGGTATGAGGGGGCACTATATGATGGTATGAGGAGACACTATATGATGGTATGAGGAGACACTATATGACGGTATGAGGAGACACTATATGACGGTATGAGGAGACACTATATGACGGTATGAGGAGACACTATATGATGGTATGAGGGGGCACTATATGACGGTATGAGGAGACACTATATGACGGTATGAGGAGACACTATATGACGGTATGAGGAGAAACTATATGATGGTATGAGGGGGCACTATATGACGGTATGAGGAGACACTATATGATGGTATGAGGGGGCACTATATGACGGTATGAGGGGGCACTATATGATGGTATGAGGAGACACTATATGACGGTATGAGGAGACACTATATGACGGTATGAGGAGACACTATATGATGGTATGAGGGGGCACTATATGACGGTATGAGGGGGCACTATATGATGGTATGAGGAGACACTATATGATGGTATGAGGAGACACTATATGACGGTATGAGGGGGCACTATATGATGGTATGAGGGGACACTATATGACGGTATGAGGGGGCACTATATGATGGTATGAGGGGACACTATATGACGGTATGAGGAGACACTATGTGATGGGGCACTATATGACGGTATGAGGAGACACTATATGATGGTAGGAGGGGGCACTATATGACGGTATGAGGAGACACTATATGACGGTATGAGGGGACACTATATGACGGTATGAGGGGGCACTATATGACGGTTTGAGGAGACACTATATGACGGTATGAGGAGACACTATATGACGGTATGAGGGGGCACTATATGACGGTATGAGGAGACACTATATGACGGTATGAGGGGACACAATATGACGGTATGAGGGGGCACTATATGACGGTATGAGGAGACACTATATGATGGTATGAGGGGGCACTATATGATGGTATGAGGGGACACTATATGATGGTATGAGGGGGCACTATATGATGGTATGAGGGGGCACTATATGATGGTATGAGGAGACACTATATGATGGTATGAGGAGACACTATATGATGGTATGAGGGGGCACTATATGACGGTATGAGGGGGCACTATATGACGGTATGAGGAGACACTATATGATGGTATGAGGAGACACTATATGATGGTATGAGGGGCACTATATGATGGTATGAGGGGACACTATATGACGGTATGAGGGGGCACTATATGATGGTATGAGGGGACACTATATGACGGTATGAGGGGGCATTATATGATGTATGAGGGGACAATATATGACGGTATGAGGGGGCACTATATGACGGTATGAGGGGGCACTATATGATGGTATGAGAGGGCTTTATATGATGTATGAGGGGACAATATATGACGGTATGAGGGGGCACTATATGACGGTATGAGGGGGCACTATATGATGATATGAGGGGGCATTATATGATGTATGAGGGGACAATATATGACGGTATGAGGGTGTAAAATAATACTCTTCTCTGTATTATTTTTCTCTACTGAGGACTTCTCAAAGTATCAATATCACGATATTCTTATAAAAAAATGTATCTATTTATTCTTGGATTGTCCATTAAAAAGAATCAGATTGCAGCAGGTACATATAATAATTAGTTATAAAGTAATTGTCCATTTGTCCATAATTAGCTTAATTGTTGAGATTCACCCATCTTTCCTTGGATCCTGGCTGGTAAATCATGTCTTTGTCCAGCACGTGTCCAGGCCTACATGTCATCTGCTTCTCAGCATGAAGATTCTTCTTGTGGGGTGGGAAGAGCAAGAGAGCCCCCCCTTTCTGTACCATGGTCTTTTATAGCCAGTCGTATGGACACCTGTTCTACATATGGTAGTGAGCCAAAAATACACATACAAATAGCGCATGTCAACTAGACACGATGGCTGATGCAATCCTTGTATAGAACTCAAATTTAAGAAAAATGATTATCGATTATTAATTAACATTCCAAATGAATTTCCATAATTAACCATTTAACATTTCCCCCTTTTTTGAGAATAAAAGGATTTAAACTGAAAATTCTCAAAAGAAGATACATTCATCAATCATTTTTTCCTTTCCATCTTCCTTGGCAATATCATTAAATTTCCATAATAATAATAATAATAATAATAATAATAATATCAATATCGGATTATTGTTATATAATGATGTGAATTCATGTTATGGTAAGCCGTGACTAATATTCATTTAATATGTATAATTATACTTCCCTATATCTAAATTGAAGCAATCGCGGGTTCAATCGTCATCATCTGATGTCATCGGGTCGTCGTCTCGTCTTCTTCTTGGTTCTTTTATAACACAGTCTTTAGATGAAAACTCCTTTGAAATAAATGACAGCATGTAGATATTGTACAGCCCATAATTGTGTTCATTATTATGCAGTCCATAAACTGTCCTCTTCATTAGAAAGATCATGTGTGTCAATTGATAAGAAAACAAAGTCCATGGATGAAATGTAGCTTTAATATCTGTGTGATGTCACCTGGACTTACGTTGTCTTTGGAATCTTCCGTGTCGTCCGCACTGGTCTCGTGTCACTTTTGGAACAGATGTGACGTCTTTGGTCAGTAAAGCAAGGGTTAACTTGACACTTCCCTGCTTTATATAGCCCCATAACCAGTACTCAGTCCTTTATATACAGGACACATATGCCAGGTATTACCTGCTCACCAGCTTTCATTGAAGCGTTGCAGGTGATAAGAAACCACTGGAACGTGATGAAACTTGAACACAACCCAGTACATATAGGATCATCGTCCTCTGCCGTCCCGGTGATCAGTGGTGTGAATTGTATCTGACACAGTCTATGATCACTCAGCATTCACACCTGTTACCTTCTGAGACGTCCGGATATCGGTTGCTTCTTCTTGTAACTTTTGAGAGTATCTTTTTGATTTATAAATATGAAAAGTCTTTATTAAGATAGAATTCATAATTGCGATGTCTTGATTGAAGTCTTCATTCCCTAATCTGATACCAAATCTGGCAATTTTCCTAACCTATAATATCACAGCGTACCATAGCAATCAGTAATATCCATCTAATTATTATCAAAACATTAAAATAAATTATGTTTGGAATAATAAACAATAATAGATAATAATTCATTATTAATCAAGTTCTCCATATGATAGAACATTTTTATGTCATAGGTGTAATTACCTTTTCCAACCCATAGGTGTCAGTGTGTTTTGAAACAACAAGTGTTTATATCTTTATTAAACCAATAATATCAAAGAATGCATACTCCTGAACTAAAATGAATAAATATATGAATGTATGAAGGAATGAATGAATGAATTGTTGTTTACTCAGAAAATTCAAACATTTTTCTTATATTAATTCATATCATCATTATATTTAATGAAGCAATATTCTTGTACTTGACATTACCCCATTAAATATTAATGTGTTTTCTCAATTAAAATATTGAACTGAATTAAAATCAAAAATTGAGAATTAAAAATGAAAAATGGAAAAATAAGAAAATAAGTAAGAATAAAATTTTAAAAATGAAAAATAAAATTAAGAGTAAAAATAAGAATAAAAATAAAAATAAGGCCTTTAAATTTTAATGACAAATTCAGAGTAATTATATTCTCCATAAAAAATACCCTTATATTTCCATTATCTGGATGATTTCATATTTGTCATAACCTTGTATCACCAAAAAATTATTAAACTATGCAACTTTGCATGTAACACCCTTCTTAATTATATCATTGTACCTTATTATTGTATCTTCTTTATTAAAATGTGTAAAAAATAAGTATTGATCAAAAGTGATTATGTAATCAGGATCAAAAACACATTTTCCCCCTTAATACCAAAAAATATTATTTTATAAAATGTATGTATATATCAGAACCAAATTAAAAATAATTATTCTTCTAGAAATATTGTGCATAAATTTCATATTGATGAGTAGCATAGATTTGTCTAAAGAGAGGTGTGTACCTATTTAGGTAACCATTAAAAATAATATCTTAGTTATTCAAGAATATTATCATGTGGAAAAATTATTCTAAATATAAATTTGCTTTGTAAACCATTTGATGTGTGGTTGCTCTTATCCACTATTAGTTAAATCAAGAAATAATAATTATTAAAGAAATATAGAAGTATATATATATGTAGATAATACCTAATTATGTATTATAATTTTTCTCAGAATTAAATATATTTTTGTACCTTCACATAAAGAAACATTTTTTTTAAACATACAAACGTACGAGGCCTCTGTCACATCAATCACACTTAGCAGCTGCGGATTTACTCATCTGTCACCTTCACTCTGACATTCACAGATCTGTTCAACTCAAACATTCCACATATGAAGTTTTATATATATATATATATATATATATTTAACCCAAAATTGTTGTATCCCAATTTATTAATGCGCATTGCCATATCAATTAAATATCTTAATATTCTTTGAATATTCCCCAAATACATATTATATAATATGAGAGTAAGTATTTGAAATTTCAAACACTTGAAAAAACTCTTGACTTAGATTCTTTTTTTCACTGGCTGCCCGGTCTTAAGTTACATCAGCTGGAAATAGAATGAATGGGATCTATACTATTTGCTCAAAGTTCAAAGGCCGCAGCTGTCACACGTCATGCTGGAAAGCTACAGGTTAAAACAAAAACTTCATGCACAGAAAATATTAGCAACACAAAAGAATTAATAAGTATTACATGTATTATAGTCCAACTAGTTATATTGTTAATTTTTTAAAATGTAACACATATAAATCATGCAATTTTTCCACTTCCTGTGTGAATAAAGAAATAAATCCATTTTAGAGTTGTTTGATCAAATCCTGCTTTGGAATGAAACCTCTAAGGAAATATAAGAAAATAAAATTAAATATCAAATTCATACAGAAACAGAATTATTTAAATATCTTATATCTATATTGGTTGGCTCTAATGTAATTCAAAATATTGTTACTTAAATTTATATATGAAGTTCTAATTTATTAATTAATATATATATTTTATAAACATATATATAAATACAATTATACACAATCTCTACTTAGACAAGTGTGTATATATATATATATATATATACATACATACATGAACTACTAGAAACTATGTAACTACAATTTTACTGTATAAGATTATAAATAAATATTGAGACATTGTATAACATTTTGATACAACATCATAATTACAGTTTTTCCTTAGCCACTCCCTAAACCAAATCTTCTGTCTCTCTCAAATATCTCCAGGAACGCCCTATTTAGGAAAGACATTTTTCTATCCTTCAAAACCTCAGAGAACTGTCTGTTCTTCTGTCCACATTCCATGACGTCACTGTGAGCCGGTCGTCTCACTTGTCTCTGTTCATCAGTTTCGGCCATTTTCCTTTCTAGGGAAAAGTCACAGCTTTGCATTTTTAACTCTTTGTGTGGAGATATGGAGTTTTGAATTATCTGATATGGCTTATAACAGATATGAAATCTCCTGCGTATTTGATAGAGTTCACTATGGGGATGACTCAGTCTAGGAGAGTTTGATATTGGCTTTTGAGAAGATTTTACCTTTTCTGGTTTTATAAAATTAACTTGATTTATTTTCTTTGCACAATTCTCATGTTTTCTAACAGAATCCAGCAACTGCGCACATTTAAATAGGGATTCTTTTTGTGACGCTATAACTCTAGATACTGGATCTAGGAATTTGAATTTTTGTACAAAAGTTTTTATCATATGTTGTACTTTTCCATTTTTGATAAGAGCTTTATACAACCGTTCAAACATGGACATGAATGTATATGTACATTCCTTCCTACCAATCCTTAGTTTCTGCAGATCTTCTATGTTGGGAAAATCCTTTGTGACACAATAAATCAAATATCTTAATCTGTCCGAATCATTTTCCCATCCATTAGGAGAGTCATTTTCACAGGGCATTAAATGTAAACGTCTGGACAATGTCACAGGAATCCATATTTTAAATAATTGATTCCTCTCCTCATTGGATAAATCAAACTTATCAGAGAAGCTCTCAAATGTCTCTGAATTTCTACAGGCATGGATTTTGACATCATATTTTGGCATGATTTTGTATAGTTTTAGCAAATTTTTCCTCATTTTCATTTGGAGTTGAGCCTGGGTAATTCCTGAATTCTCTGATATTTTTAGTGGCTCTTGTACGTCCGCTCCTCCTACGTCACTCACGTCTCCTCCCACATCACCTAATATGTCAGTTTCTCGTATGTCAGTCATGTCTCCTCCCATGTCAGATTTCTGTATGTCCGTCTCTTGGTCAGACCCAAGGTCACCTTCAGTTACAGACACGTGTCTTACTTCTTGTTCATTTTCCACATTACAGTCAGAATCATTGTCACGATCTGTCACTATTTCTACACAATTTTCCTGCTTAGAACTTTCAAGTACAAAATTATGAAATACTTGTACAAGATGTAGAATATTCCGCAATTTGTGTTTCTCTCTATTTACCAATTTAGAAGTTAACTGTAAATTCTGCAATTCACATTCTTTGTATAAACTGAGCCACAAAACTTCTATGTCATCTCCTACATTAACTTTGAAATTAATATTACTTTGTTTAGCAAAAGAAGAAATTATATCCATATTTTGCTTACCTTAAGATTCCTTAACTTTTCTTTATCAGCACGTCCTGTCTTCAGTTCGTCTGATTCTGTTCCTTGTTAGTACCTCTGCTTCCCGATAGTCCTCAGTCTGTAGGCTCCTTTCTGCTTCTCGTGACAAATTAGTGAATTTACTGACACCTGAACAACAGCTGTTCAGCTCGTCAGGACTTCCCCCCTTGTTCATGGGAAGAAATTCACTTACTTAATTTAAAAAAACGAAAAAACAGGGCTGGCTGGCTCACCATTGTAAAATAGTACTCTTCTCTGTATTATTTTTTCTACTGAGGACTTCTCAAAGTATCAATATCACGATATTCTTATAAAAAAATGTATCTATTTATTCTTGGATTGTCCATTAAAAAGAATCAGATTGCAGCAGGTACATATAATAATTAGTTATAAAGTAATTGTCCATTTGTCCATAATTAGCTTAATTGTTGAGATTCACCCATCTTCCCTTGGATCCTGGCTGGTAAATCATGACTTTGTCCAGCATGTGTCCAGGCCTACATGTCAGATACGTCTCAGCATGAAGATTCTTCTTCTGTGTCTTGTGGGATGGGCAGAACAAGAGAGCCCCCCTTTCTGTACCATGGGCTTTTATAGCCAGTCGTATGGACACCTGTTCTACATATAGTAGTGAACTAAAAATACACACACAAATAGCGCATGTCAACTAGACACGATGGCTGAGGCATAGAACTCAGATTTAAGAAAAATGATTATCGATTATTAATTATTTAACAGACGGTATGAGGAGACACTATATGATGGTATGAGGAGACACTATATGATGGTATGAGGAGACACTATATGATGGTATGAGGAGACACTATATGATGGTATGAGGAGACAATATATGACAGTATGAGGGGACACTATATGATGGTATGAGGAGACACTATATGACGGTATGAGGAGACACTATATGATGGTATGAGGGGGCACTATATGATGGTATGAGGAGACACTATATGACGGTATGAGGAGACACTATATGATGGTATGAGGGGGCACTATATGATGGTATGAGGAGACACTATATGATGGTATGAGGAGACACTATATGATGGTATGAGGGGGCACTATATGATGGTATGAGGAGACACTATATGATGGTATGAGGAGACACTATATGATGGTATGAGGAGACACTATATGACGGTATGAGGGGACAATATATGACGGTATGAGGGGGCACTATATGACGGTATGAGGAGACACTATATGACGGTATGAGGGGGCACTATATGATGGTATGAGGGGGCACTATATGATGGTATGAGGAGACACTATATGATGGTATGAGGAGACACTATATGACGGTATGAGGGGGCACTATATGATGGTATGAGGAGACACTATATGATGGTATGAGGAGACACTATATGATGATATGAGGAGACACTATATGATGGTATCAGGAGACACTATATGACGGTATGAGGGGACAATATATGACGGTATGAGGGGGCACTATATGATGGTATGAGGAGACACTATATGACGGTATGAGGGGACAATATATGACGGTATGAGGGGGCACTATATGATGGTATGAGGAGACACTATATGACGGTATGAGGAGACACTATATGATGGTATGAGGAGACACTATATGACTGTATGAGGGGACAATATATGATGGTATGAGGGTACACTATAGATGATATGAGGAGACACTATATGATGGTATGAGGAGACACTATATGACGGTATGAGGGGACAATATATGACGGTATGAGGGGGCACTATATGATGGTATGAGGAGACACTATATGACGGTATGAGGGGACAATATATGACGGTATGAGGGGGCACTATATGATGGTATGAGGAGACACTATATGACGGTATGAGGAGACACTATATGATGGTATGAGGAGACACTATATGATGGTATGAGGGGACAATATATGATGGTATGAGGGTACACTATATGATGATATGAGGAGACACTATATGATGGTATGAGGAGACACTATATGACGGTATGAGGGGACAATATATGACGGTATGAGGGGGCACTATATGATGGTATGAGGAGACACTATATGACGGTATGAGGGGACAATATATGACGGTATGAGGGGGCACTATATGATGGTATGAGGAGACACTATATGACGGTATGAGGAGACACTATATGATGGTATGAGGAGACACTATATGACTGTATGAGGGGACAATATATGACGGTATGAGGAGACACTATATGATGGTATGAGGGGACAATATATGACGGTATGAGGGGGCACTATATGACGGTATGAGGAGACACTATATGATGGTATGAGGAGACACTATATGACTGTATGAGGGGACAATATATGACGGTATGAGGAGACACTATATGATGGTATGAGGGGGCACTACATGACGGTATGAGGAGACACTATATGATGGTATGAGGGGGCACTATATGATGGTATGAGGAGACACTATATGATGGTATGAAGGGGCACTATATGATGGTATGAGGAGACACTATATGATGGTATGAGGAGACACTATATGATGGTATGAGGAGACACTATATGACGGTATGAGGGGGCACTATATGATGGTATGAGGGGACACTATATGATGGTATGAGGGGGCACTATATGATGGTATGAGGGGGCACTATATGACGATATGAGGGGGCACTATATGACAGTATGAGGAGACACTATATGACTGTATGAGGGGACATTTTATGACGGTATGAGGGGGCACTATATGACGGTATGAGGAGACACTATATGATGGTATGAGGAGACACTATATGACGGTATGAGGGGACAATATATGACGGTATGAGGGGGCACTATATGACGGTATGAGGAGACACTATATGATGGTATGAGGGGGCACTATATGATGCTATGAGGGGACACTATATGATGATATGAGGAGACACTATATGATGGTATGAGGGGGCACTCTATGATGGTATGAGGGGGCACTCTATGATGGTTTGAGGAGACACTATATGGCGGTATGAGGGGACAATATATGACGGTATGAGGGGGCACTATATGATGGTATGAGGAGACACTATATGACGGTATGAGGGGACAATATATGACGGTATGAGGAGACTGTATATGATGGTATGAGGGGACAATATATGACGGTATGAGGGGCACTATATGATGGTATGAGGAGACACTATATGATGGTATGAGGAGACACTATATGATGGTATGAGGGTGTAAAATAATACTCTTCTCTGTATTATTTTTTCTACTGAGGACTTCTCAAAGTATCAATATCACGATATTCTTATAAAAAAATGTATCTATTTATTCTTGGATTGTCCATTAAAAAGAATCAGATTGCAGCAGGTACATATAATAATTAGTTATAAAGTAATTGTCCATTTGTCCATAATTAGCTTAATTGTTGAGATTCACCCATCTTTCCTTGGATCCTGGCTGGTAAATCATGACTTTGTCCAGCACGTGTCCAGGCCTACATGTCAGATACGTCTCAGCATGAAGATTCTTCTTGTCGGGTGGGAAGAACAAGAGAGCCCCCCCTTTCTGTACCATGGTCTTTTATAGCCAGTCGTATGGACACCTGTTCTACATATAGTAGTGAACCAAAAATACACACACAAATAGCGCATGTCAACTAGACACAATGGCTGATGCAATCCTTGTATAGAACTCAAATTTAAGGAAAATGATTATCGATTATTAATTAACATTCCAAATGAATTTCCATAATTAACCATTTAACATTTCCCCCTTTTTTGAGAATAAAAGGATTTAAACTGAAAATTCTCAAAAGAAGATACATTCATCAATCATTTTTTCCTTTCCTTCTTCCTTGGCAATATCATTAAATTTCCATAATAATAATAATAATATCAATAATAATATCAATAATAGTATCAGATATAATGATGTGAATTCATGTTATGGTAAGCCGTGACTAATATTCATTTAATATGTATAATTATACTTCCCTATATCTAAATTGAAGTAATCGCGGGTTCAATCGTCATCATCTGATGTCATCGGGTCGTCGTCTCGTCTTCTTCTTGGTTCTTTTATAACACAGTCTTTAGATGAAAACTCCTTTGAAACAAATGACAGCATGTAGATATTGTACAGTCCATAATTGTATTCATTATTGTGCAGTCCATAAACTGTCCTCTTTATTAGAAAGATCATGTGTCAATTGATAAGAAACAAAGTCCATGGATGAAATGTAGCTTTAATATCTGTGTGATGTCACCTGGACTTACGTTGTCTTTGGATAATTCTGGAATCCACTGCGTCATCCGCACTGGTCTCGTGTCACTTTTAGAACAGATGTGACATCTTTGGTCAGTAAAGCAAGGGTTAACTTAACACTTCCCTGCTTTATATAGCACCATAACCAGTACTCAGTCCTTTATATACAGGACACATATGCCAGGTATTACCTGCTCACCAGCTTTCATTGAAGCGTTGCAGGTGATAAGAAACCACTGGAACGTGATGAAACTTGAACACAACCCAGTACATATAGGATCATCGTCCTCTGCCGTCCCGGTGATCAGTGGTGTGAATTGTATTGTATGTAATGGACACAGTCTATTATAACACTCAGCATTCACACCTGTTACCTTCTGAGACGTCCGGATATCAGTTGCTTCTTCTTGTAACTTTTGAGAGTCTCTTTGATTTATAAAAATTAAAAGTCTTTATTAAGATAGAATTCATAATTGCGATGTCTTGATTGAAGTCTTCATTCCCTAATCTGATACCAAAGCTGGCAATTTTTCCTAACCTATAATATCACAGCGTACCATAGCAATCAATAATATCCATCTAATTATTATCAAAACATTAAAATAAATTATGTTTGGAATAATAAACAATAATAGATAATAATTCATTATTAATCAAGTTCTCCATATGATAGAACATTTTTATGTCATAGGGGTAATTACCTTTTCCAACCCATAGGTGTCAGTGTGTTTTGAAACAAGTGTTTATATCTTTATTAAACCAATAATACCAAAGAATGTATACTCCTGAACTAAAATGAATAAATATATGAATGTATGAAGGAATGAATGAATGAATGAATGAATTGTTGTGTTTACTCAGAAAATGTAAACATTTTTCTTATATTAATTCATATCATCATTATATTTAATGAAGCAATATTCTTGTACTTGACATTACCCCATTAAATATTAATGTGTTTTCTCAATTGAAATATTGAACTGAATTAAAATCAAAAATTGAGAATTAAAAATGAAAAATGGAAAAATAAGAAAATAAGTAAGAATAAAATTTTAAAAATGAAAAATAAAATTAAAAGTAAAAATAAGAATAAAAATAAGAATAAAAATAAGGCCTTTAAATTTTAATGACAAATGCAGAGTAATTATATTCTCCATAAAAATACCCTTATATCTCCATTATCTGGATGATTTCATATTTGTCATAACCTTGTATCACCAAAAAATTATTAAACTATGCAACTTTGCATGTAACACCCTTCTTAATTATATCATTGTACCTTATTATTGTTTCTTCTTTATTAAAATGTGTAAAAAATAAGTATTGATCAAAAGTGATTATGTAATCAGGATCAAAAACACATTTTCCCCCTTAATACCAAAAAATATTATTTTATAAAATTTATGTATATATCAGAACCAAATTAAAAATAGTTATTCTTCTAGAAATATTGTGCATAAATTTCATATCGATGAGTAGCATAGATTTGTCTAAAGAGAGGTGTGTACCTATTTAGGTAACCATTAAAAATAATATCATAGTTATTCAAGAATATTATCATGTGGAAAATTATTCTAAATGTAAATTTGCTTTGTAAACCATTTGATGTGTGGTTGCTCTTATCCACTATTAGTTAAATCAAGAAATAATAATTATTAAAGAAATATAGAAGTATATATATATATATGTGGATAATACCTAATTATGTATTATAATTTTTCTCAGAATTAAATATATTTTTGTACGTTCACATAAAGAAACATTTTTTTTCAAACATACAAACATACGAGGCCTCTGTCACATCAATCACACTTAGCAGCTGCTGATTTACTCATCTGTCACCTTCACTCTGACATTCACAGATCTGTTCAACTCAAACATTCCACATATGAAGTTTTAGATATATATATATTTAACCCAAAATTGTTGTATCCCAATTTATTAATGCGCATTTCCATATCAATTAAATATCTTAATATTCTTTGAATATTTCCCAAATACATGTTATATAATATGAGAGTACGTATTTGAAATTTCAAACACTTGAAAAAAAAAACTTTTGTCTTGCAAAAAAATAGAAATGTCCTTAGGTTCCTTTTTTTTTTACTCACTGGCTGCCCGGTCTTAAGTTGCATCAGCTGGAAATAGAATGAATGGGATCTATACTATTAGCTCAAAGTTCAAAGGCCGCAGCTGTCACACGTCATGCTGTAAAGCTACCCCAATCAGCACGAACACTTCATGCACAGAAAATATTAGCAACACAAAAGAATTAATAAGTATTACATATATTATAGTCCAACTAGTTATATTGTTAATTTTTTTAAAATGTAACACATATAAATCATGCAATTTTTCCACTTCCTGTGTGAATAAAGAAATAAATCCATTTTAGAGTTGTTTGATCAAATCCTGCTTTGGAATGAAACCTCTAAGGAAATATAAGAAAATAAAATTAAATATCAAATTCATACAGAAACAGAATTATTTAAATATCTTATATCTATATTGGTTGGCTCTAATGTAATTCAAAATATTGTTACTTAAATTTATATATGAAGTTCTAATTTATTAATTAATATATATATTTTATAAACATATATATAAATACAATTATACACAATCTCTACTTAGACAAGTGTGTATATATATATATATATATATATATATATATACATACATACATGAACTACTAGAAACTATGTAACTACAATTTTACTGTATAAGATTATAAATAAATATTGAGACATTGTATAACATTTTGATACAACATCATAATTACAGTTTTTCCTTAGCCACTCCCTAAACCAAATCTTCTGTCTCTCTCAAATATCTCCAGGAACGCCCTATTTAGGAAAGACATTTTTCTATCCTTCAAAACCTCAGAGAACTGTCTGTTCTTCTGTCCACATTCCATGACGTCACTGTGAGCCGGTCGTCTCACTTGTCTCTGTTCATCAGTTTCGGCCATTTTCCTTTCTAGGGAAAAGTCACAGCTTTGCATTTTTAACTCTTTGTGTGGAGATATGGAGTTTTGAATTATCTGATATGGCTTATAACAGATATGAAATCTCCTGCGTATTTGATAGAGTTCACTATGGGGATGACTCAGTCTAGGAGAGTTTGATATTGGCTTTTGATAAGATTTTACCTTTTCTGGTTTTATAAAATTAACTTGATTTATTTTCTTTGCACAATTCTCATGTTTTCTAACAGAATCCAGCAACTGCGCACATTTAAATAGGGATTCTTTTTGTGACGCTATAACTCTAGATACTGGATCTAGGAATTTGAATTTTTGTACAAAAGTTTTTATCATATGTTGTACTTTTCCATTTTTGATAAGAGCTTTATACAACCGTTCAAACATGGACATGAATGTATATGTACATTCCTTCCTACCAATCCTTAGTTTCTGCAGATCTTCTATGTTGGGAAAATCCTTTGTGACACAATAAATCAAATATCTTAATCTGTCCGAATCATTTTCCCATCCATTAGGAGAGTCATTTTCACAGGGCATTAAATGTAAACGTCTGGACAATGTCACAGGAATCCACATTTTAAATAATTGATTCCTCTCCTCATTGGATAAATCAAACTTATCAGAGAAGCTCTCAAATGTCTCTGAATTTCTACAGGCATGGATTTTGACATCATATTTTGGCATGATTTTGTATAGTTTTAGCAAATTTTTCCTCATTTTCATTTGGAGTTGAGCCTGGGTAATTCCTGAATTCTCTGATATTTTTAGTGGCTCTTGTACGTCCGCTCCTCCTACGTCACTCACGTCTCCTCCCACATCACCTAATATGTCAGTTTCTCGTATGTCAGTCATGTCTCCTCCCATGTCAGATTTCTGTATGTCCGTCTCTTGGTCAGACCCAAGGTCACCTTCAGTTACAGACACGTGTCTTACTTCTTGTTCATTTTCCACATTACAGTCAGAATCATTGTCACTATCTGTCACTATTTCTACACAATTTTCCTGCTTAGAACTTTCAAGTACAAAATTATGAAATACTTGTACAAGATGTAGAATATTCCGCAATTTGTGTTTCTCTCTATTTACCAATTTAGAAGTTAACTGTAAATTCTGCAATTCACATTCTTTGTATAAACTGAGCCACAAAACTTCTATGTCATCTCCTACATTAACTTTGAAATTAATATTACTTTGTTTAGCAAAAGAAGAAATTATATCCATATTTTGCTTACCTTAAGATTCCTTAACTTTTCTTTATCAGCACGTCCGGTCTTCAGTTCGTCTGATTCTGTTCCTTGTTAGTACCTCTGCTTCCCGTTAGTCCTCAGTCTGTAGGCTTCTTTCTGCTTCTCGTGACAAATTAGTGAATTTACTGACACCTGAACAACAGCTGTTCAGCTCGTCAGGACTTCCCCCCTTGTTCATGGGAAGAAATTCACTTACTTAATTTAAAAAAACGAAAAAACAGGGCTGGCTCACCATTGTAAAATAGTACTCTTCTCTGTATTATTTTTTCTACTGAGGACTTCTCAAAGTATCAATATCACGATATTCTTATAAAAAAATGTATCTATTTATTCTTGGATTGTCCATTAAAAAGAATCAGATTGCAGCAGGTACATATAATAATTAGTTATAAAGTAATTGTCCATTTGTCCATAATTAGCTTAATTGTTGAGATTCACCCATCTTCCCTTGGATCCTGGCTGGTAAATCATGACTTTGTCCAGCATGTGTCCAGGCCTACATGTCAGATACGTCTCAGCATGAAGATTCTTCTTCTGTGTCTTGTGGGATGGGCAGAACAAGAGAGCCCCCCCTTTCTGTACCATGGGCTTTTATAGCCAGTCGTATGGACACCTGTTCTACATATAGTAGTGAACTAAAAATACACACACAAATAGCGCATGTCAACTAGACACGATGGCTGAGGCATAGAACTCAGATTTAAGAAAAATGATTATCGATTATTAATTATTTAACAGACGGTATGAGGAGACACTATATGATGGTATGAGGAGACACTATATGATGGTATGAGGAGACACTATATAACGGTATGAGGGGACAATATATGACGGTATGAGGGGGCACTATATGACGGTATGAGGAGACACTATATGACGGTATGAGGGGGCACTATATGATGGTATGAGGGGGCACTATATGACGGTATGAGGGGGCACTATATGATGATATGAGGAGACACTATATGATGGTATGAGGAGACACTATATGATGGTATGAGGGGGCACTATATGATGGTATGAGGAGACACTATATGATGGTATGAGGGTACACTATATGATGATATGAGGAGACACTATATGATGGTATCAGGAGACACTATATGACGGTATGAGGGGACAATATATGACGGTATGAGGGGACAATATATGACGGTATGAGGAGACACTATATGACGGTATGAGGGGACAATATATGACGGTATGAGGGGGCACTATATGATGGTATGAGGAGACACTATATGACGGTATGAGGAGACACTATATGATGGTATGAGGAGACACTATATGACTGTATGAGGGGACAATATATGATGGTATGAGGGTACACTATATGATGATATGAGGAGACACTATATGATGGTATGAGGAGACACTATATGACGGTATGAGGGGACAATATATGACGGTATGAGGGGGCACTATATGACGGTATGAGGAGACACTATATGACGGTATGAGGGGGCACTATATGATGGTATGAGGGGGCACTATATGATGGTATGAGGGTACACTATATGATGATATGAGAAGACACTATATGATGGTATGAGGAGACACTATATGACGGTATGAGGGGACAATATATGACGGTATGAGGGGGCACTATATGATGGTATGAGGAGACACTATATGACGGTATGAGGGGACAATATATGACGGTATGAGGGGGCACTATATGATGGTATGAGGAGACACTATATGATGGTATGAGGGGGCACTATATGATGGTATGAGGAGACACTATATGATGGTATGAGGAGACACTATATGATGGTATGAGGAGACAATATATGATGGTATGAGGGGACAATATATGACAGTATGAGGAGACACTATATGACAGTATGAGGAGACACTATATGATGGTATGAGGAGACACTATATGATGGTATGAGGAGACACTATATGATGGTATGAGGAGACACTATATGATGGTATGAGGGGACACTATATGACAGTATGAGGAGACACTATATGATGGTATGAGGAGACACTATATGATGGTATGAGGGGACACTATATGATGGTATGAGGAGACACTATATGATGGTATGAGGGGGCACTATATGATGGTATGAGGGGGCATTATATGATGGTATGAGGAGACACTATATGATGGTATGAGGAGACACTATATGACGGTATGAGGAGACACTATATGACGGTATGAGGAGACACTATATGATGGTATGAGGAGACACTATATGATGGTATGAGGAGACACTATGTGATGGTATGAGGAGACACTATGTGATGGTATGAGGAGACACTATATGATGGTATGAGGAGACACTATATGACGGTATGAGGGGACACTATATGACGGTATGAGGAGACACTATATGACGGTATGAGGAGACACTATATGACGGTATGAGGAGACACTATATGACGATAAGAGGGGACACTATATGATGGTATGAGGGGGCACTATATGATGGTATGAGGAGACACTATATGACGGTATGAGGGGGCACTATATGACGGTATGAGGAGACACTATATGACGGTATGAGGAGACACTATATGACGGTATGAGGAGACACTATATGATGGTATGAGGAGACACTATATGATGGTATGAGGAGACACTATATGATGGTATGAGGGGGCACTATATGATGGTATGAGGAGACACTATATGATGGTATGAGGAGACACTATATGATGGTATGAGGAGACACTATATGATGGTATGAGGAGACACTATATGATGGTATGAGGAGACACTATATGATGGTATGAGGGGGCACTATATGACGGTATGAGGAGACACTATATGATGGTATGAGGAGACACTATATGACGATATGAGGGGACACTATATGATGGTATGAGGGGGCACTATATGATGGTATGAGGAGACACTATATGACGGTATGAGGGGGCACTATATGATGGTATGAGGAGACACTATATGATGGTATGAGGAGGCACTATATGATGGTATGAGGGGGCACTATATGATGGTATGAGGAGACACTATATGATGGTATGAGGAGACACTATATGATGGTATGAGGAGACACTATATGATGGTATGAGGAGACACTATATGATGGTATGAGGGGACACTATATGATGGTATGAGGAGACACTATATGACGGTATGAGGGGACACTATATGATGGTATGAGGGGACACTATATGATGGTATGAGGAGACACTATATGATGGTATGAGGAGACACTATATGATGGTATGAGGAGACACTATATGACGGTATGAGGGGACATTATATGATGGTATGAGGGGGCATTATATGATGGTATGAGGAGACACTATATGATGGTATGAGGGGACACTATATGATGGTATGAGGAGACACTATATGACGGTATGAGGGGACACTATATGATGGTATGAGGAGACACTATATGATGGTATGAGGGGACACTATATGATGGTATGAGGAGACACTATATGACGATATGAGGGGACACTATATGATGGTATGAGGGGACACTATATGATGGTATGAGGAGACAATATATGATGGTATGAGGGGGCATTACATGACGGTATGAGGAGACACTATATGATGGTATGAGGGGGCACTATATGATGATATGAGGAGACACTATATGATGGTATGAGGAGACACTATATGATGGTATGAGGGGACAATATATGATGGTATGAGGGGGCATTACATGACGGTATGAGGAGACACTATATGATGGTATGAGGGGGCACTATATGATGATATGAGGAGACACTATATGATGGTATGAGGAGACACTATATGATGGTATGAGGAGACAATATATGACGGTATGAGGAGATACTATATGATGATATGAGGGGACACTATATGATGGTATGAGGAGACACTATATGACGGTATGAGGAGACACTATATGATGGTATGAGGGGGCATTATATGACGGTATGAGGGGCACTATATGATGATATGAGGAGACAATATATGACGGTATGAGGAGATACTATATGATGATATGAGGGGACACTATATGATGGTATGAGGAGACACTATATGACGATATGAGGGGACACTATATGATGGTATGAGGAGACACTATATGATGGTATGAGGGGGCATTATATGACGGTATGAGGGGCACTATATGATGATATGAGGGGGCACTATATGATGGTATGAGGAGACACTATATGACGATATGAGGGGACACTATATGATGGTATGAGGAGACACTATATGATGGTATGAGGGGGCATTATATGACGGTATGAGGGGCACTATATGATGATATGAGGAGACACTATATGATGGTATGAGGAGACACTATATGATGGTATGAGGAGACACTATATGACGATATGAGGGGACACTATATGATGGTATGAGGGGGCACTATATGATGGTATGAGGGGGCACTATATGATGGTATGAGGGGGCACTATATGATGGTATGAGGGGGCACTATATGATGGTATGAGGGGGCACTATATGATGGTATGAGGAGACACTATATGATGGTATGAGGGGACACTATATGATGGTATGAGGGGGCACTATATGATGGTATGAGGGGGCACTATATGATGGTATGAGGAGACACTATATGATGGTATGAGGGGGCACTATATGATGATATGAGGAGACACTATATGATGGTATGAGGAGACACTATATGATGGTATGAGGGGACAATATATGATGGTATGAGGAGACACTATATGATGGTATGAGGGGGCACTATATGATGGTATGAGGAGACACTATATGATGGTATGAGGAGACAATATATGACGGTATGAGGAGATACTATATGATGGTATGAGGGGGCATTATATGACGGTATGAGGGGACACTATATGATGGTATGAGGGGGCATTATATGACGGTATGAGGGGCACTATATGATGATATGAGGAGACACTATATGATGGTATGAGGAGACACTATATGATGGTATGAGGAGACAATATATGACGGTATGAGGAGATACTATATGATGGTATGAGGGGGCATTATATGACGGTATGAGGGGACACTATATGATGGTATGAGGGGGCATTATATGACGGTATGAGGGGGCACTATATGATGATATGAGGGGACACTATATGATGGTATGAGGGGGCACTATATGACGATATGAGGGGGCACTATATGATGATATGAGGGGACACTATATGATGGTATGAGGGGACACTATATGATGGTATGAGGGGGCACTATATGACGGTATGAGGGGACACTATATGATGGTATGAGGGGACACTATATGATGGTATGAGGAGGCACTATATGATGGTATGAGGGGACACTATATGATGGTATGAGGGGGCATTATATGACGGTATGAGGGGGCACTATATGATGATATGAGGGGACACTATATGATGGCATGAGGAGACACTATATGATGGTATGAGGGGGCACTATATGATGGTATGAGGAGGCACTATATGATGGTATGAGGGGACACTATATGACGGTATGAGGGGGCATTATATGACGGTATGAGGGGGCACTATATGATGATATGAGGGGACACTATATGATGGTATGAGGGGACACTATATGATGGTATGAGGGGGCACTATATGACGGTATGAGGGGGCACTATATGATGATATGAGGGGACACTATATGACGGTATGAGGAGACACTATATGACGGTATGAGGAGACACTATATGACAGTATGAGGAGACACTATATGACGGTATGAGGGGCACTATATGACGATATGAGGAGACACTATATGACGGTATGAGGAGACACTATATGATGGTATGAGGAGACACTATATGACGGTATGAGGAGACACTATATGATGGTATGAGGAGACACTATATGATGGTATGAGGGGGCATTATATGACGGTATGAGGGGGCACTATATGATGGTATGAGGAGACACTATATGACGATATGAGGGGACACTATATGACGGTATGAGGAGACACTATATGATGGTATGAGGAGACACTATATGACGATATGAGGGGACACTATATGACGGTATGAGGAGACACTATGTGATGGTATGAGGAGACACTATATGACAGTATGAGGAGACACTATATGATGGTATGAGGAGACACTATATGATGGTATGAGGAGACACTATATGATGGTATGAGGAGACACTATATGACGGTATGAGGAGACACTATATGACGATATGAGGGGGCACTATATGACTGTATGAGGAGACATTATATGACGGTATGAGAAGACACTATATGACGGTATGAAGGGGCACTATATGACAATATGAGGAGACACTATATGACGGTATGAGGAGACACTATATGACGGTATGAGGGGGCACTATATGACGGTATGAGGGGGCATTATATGACTGTATGAGGGGGCACTATATGATGGTATGAGGGGTACTATATGATGGTATGAGGGGGCACTATATGATGGTATGAGGGGACAATATATGACGGTATGAGGGGGCACTATATGACGGTATGAGGAGACACTATATGATGGTGTGAGGGGACACTATATGACGGTATGAGGGGGCACTATATGACGGTATGAGGAGACACTATATGACGGTATGAGGAGACACTATATGATGGTATGAGGAGACACTATATGATGGTATGAGGGGGCACTATATGATGGTATGAGGGGCACTATATGATGGTATGAGGAGACACTATATGATGGTATGAGGGGGCACTATATGATGGTATGAGGGGGCATTATATGATGGTATGACTAGACACTATATGACGGTATGAGGGGGCACTATATGACTATATGAGGGGACACTATATGACGGTATGAGGGGGCACTATGTGACGGTATGAGGAGACAGTATATGACGGTATGAGGGGCACTGTATGACGATATGAGGGGGCACTATATGACAGTATGAGGGGGCACTATATGACAGTATGAGGGGGCATTATATGACGGTATGAGGGGCACTATATGACGATATGAGGGGGCACTATATGACAGTATGAGGAGACACTATATGATGTGACGGTATGAGGGGGCACTATATGATGGTATGAGGGGACACCATATGATGTGACGGTATGAGGGGGCACTATATGATGGTATGAGGGGGCACTATATGATGGTATGAGGGGACAATATATGATGGTATGAGGGGACAATATATGACGGTATGAGGGGACAATATATGACGGTATGAGGGGACACTATATGATGGTATGAGGAGACACTTTATGACGGTATGAGGGGGCACTATATGACGGTATGAGTGGGCACTATATGATGGTATGAGGAGACACTATAAGATGGTATGAGGGGACACTATATGACGGTATGAGGGGGCACTATATGATGGTATGAGGGGACAATATATGACGGTATGAGGGGGCACTATATGACGGTATGAGGGGGCACTATATGATGGTATGAGGGGGCACTATATGATGGTATGAGGGGACAATATATGACGGTATGAGGAGACACTATATGCTGGTATGAGGGGACACTATATGATGGTATGAGGGGGCACTATATGATGGTATGAGGGGGCACTATATGATGGTATGAGGGGGCACTATATGATGGTATGAGGGGGCACTATATGATGGTATGAGGGGGCACTATATGATGGTATGAGGGGGCACTATATGACGGTATGAGGAGACACTATATGATGGTATGAGGGGACACTATATGACGGTATGAGGAGACACTATATGCTGGTATGAGGGGACACTATATGATGGTATGAGGAGACACTATATGATGGTATGAGGGGGCACTATATGATGGTATTAGGAGACACTATATGACGGTATGAGGGGGCACTATATGACGGTATGAGGAGACACTATATGACGATATGAGGGGACACTATATGATGGTATGAGGAGACACTATATGATGGTATGAGGGGGCACTATATGATGGTATGAGGAGACACTATATGATGGTATGAGGAGACACTATATGATGGTATGAGGGGGCACTATATGATGGTATGAGGAGACACTATATGATGGTATGAGGAGACACTATATGATGGTATGAGGGGGCACTATATGACGGTATGAGGAGACACTATATGATGGTATGAGGGGGCACTATATGATGGTATGAGGGGACACTATATGACGGTATGAGGGGGCACTATATGATGGTATGAGGAGACACTATATGATGGTATGAGGAGACACTATATGATGGTATGAGGGGGCACTATATGACGGTATGAGGAGACACTATATGATGGTATGAGGGGGCACTATATGATGGTATGAGGGGACAATATATGACGGTATGAGGGGGCACTATATGATGGTATGAGGGGGCACTATATGATGGTATGAGGGGACATTATATGATGGTATGAGGGGACATTATATGATGGTATGAGGAGACACTATATGATGGTATGAGGAGACACTATATGACGATATGAGGAGACACTATATGATGGTATGAGGGGGCACTATATGATGGTATGAGGAGACAATATATGACGATATGAGGGGGCACTATATGATGGTATGAGGAGACACTATATGATGGTATGAGGAGACACTATATGATGGTATGAGGAGACACTATATGATGGTATGAGGGGGCACTATATAATGGTATGAGGGGACAATATATGACGGTATGAGGGGGCACTATATGATGGTATGAGGGGGCACTATATGATGGTATGAGGGGACATTATATGATGGTATGAGGGGACATTATATGATGGTATGAGGAGACACTATATGATGGTATGAGGAGACACTATATGACGATATGAGGAGACACTATATGATGGTATGAGGGGGCACTATATGATGGTATGAGGAGACAATATATGACGATATGAGGGGGCACTATATGATGGTATGAGGAGACACTATATGATGGTATGAGGAGACACTATATGATGGTATGAGGGGACAATATATGACGGTATGAGGAGACACTATATGATGGTATGAGGGGGCATTATATGACGGTATGAGGGGACAATATATGACGGTATGAGGGGGCACTATATGATGGTATGAGGAGACACTATATGATGGTATGAGGAGACACTATATGATGGTATGAGGGGACAATATATGACGGTATGAGGGGGCACGATATGACGGTATGAGGGGGAACTATATGATGTGACGGTATGAGGGGGCACTATATGATGGTATGAGGAGACACTATATGTCGGTATGAGGAGACACTATATGACGGTATGAGGGGGCACTATATGATGGTATGAGGAGACACTATATGACGGTATGAGGGGGCACTATATGATGGTATGAGGAGACACTATATGACGGTATGAGTGGGCACTATATGATGGTATGAGGGGGCACTATATGATGGTATGAGGAGACACTATATGACGGTATGAGGAGACACTATATGATGGTATGAGGAGACACTATATGATGGTATGAGGAGGCACTATATGACGGTATGAGGGGGCACTATATGATGGTATGAGGGGGCACTATATGACGGTATGAGGAGACACTATATGACGGTATGAGGAGACACTATATGATGGTATGAGGAGACACTATATGATGGTATGAGGAGACACTATATGATGGTATGAGGGGGCACTATATGACGGTATGAGGGGACACTATATGATGGTATGAGGAGACACTATATGATGGTATGAGGAGACACTATATGATGGTATGAGGGGGCACTATATGATGGTATGAGGGGGCACTATATGATGGTATGAGGAGACACTATATGATGGTATGAGGGGGCACTATATGATGGTATGAGGAGACACTATATGATGGTATGAGGGGGCACTATATGATGGTATGAGGAGACACTATATGATGGTATGAGGAGACACTATATGATGGTATGAGGAGACACTATATGATGGTATGAGGAGACACTATATGATGGTATGAGGAGACACTATATGATGGTATGAGGGGACACTATATGATGGTATGAGGAGACACTATATGATGGTATGAGGAGACACTATATGATGGTATGAGGAGACACTATATGATGGTATGAGGGGGCATTATATGATGGTATGAGGAGACACTATATGATGGTATGAGGAGACACTATATGATGGTATGAGGGGACACTATATGATGGTATGAGGAGACACTATATGATGGTATGAGGGGACACTATATGATGGTATGAGGAGACACTATATGATGGTATGAGGGGGCACTATATGATGGTATGAGGGGGCATTATATGATGGTATGAGGAGACACTATATGATGGTATGAGGAGACACTATATGATGGTATGAGGGGACACTATATGATGGTATGAGGAGACACTATATGATGGTATGAGGAGACACTATATGATGGTATGAGGAGACACTATATGATGGTATGAGGGGACACTATATGATGGTATGAGGGGACAATATATGACGGTATGAGGGGGCACTATATGATGGTATGAGGAGACACTATATGATGGTATGAGGAGACACTATATGATGGTATGAGGAGACACTATATGATGGTATGAGGAGACACTATATGATGGTATGAGGAGACACTATATGATGGTATGAGGAGACACTATATGATGGTATGAGGAGGCACTATATGATGATATGAGGGGACACTATATGATGGTATGAGGGGGCACTATATGATGGTATGAGGAGACACTATATGATGGTATGAGGGGGCACTATATGATGGTATGAGGGGGCACTATATGATGGTATGAGGAGGCACTATATGATGATATGAGGAGACACTATATGATGGTATGAGGGGGCACTATATGATGATATGAGGAGACACTATATGATGGTATGAGGAGACACTATATGATGGTATGAGGAGACACTATATGATGGTATGAGGGGACACTATATGATGGTATGAGGAGACACTATATGATGGTATGAGGAGACACTATATGATGGTATGAGGAGACACTATATGATGGTATGAGGGGACACTATATGATGGTATGAGGAGACACTATATGATGGTATGAGGAGGCACTATATGATGATATGAGGGGACACTATATGATGGTATGAGGAGACACTATATGATGGTATGAGGAGACACTATATGATGGTATGAGGAGACACTATATGACTCTATGAGGGGGCACTATATGATGGTATGAGGAGACACTATATGATGGTATGAGGGGGCACTATATGATGGTATGAGGGGACACTATATGATGGTATGAGGGGACAATATATGATGATATGAGGAGACACTATATGATGGTATGAGGAGACACTATATGATGGTATGAGGGGGCACTATATGATGGTATGAGGGGGCACTATATGATGATATGAGGAGACACTATATGATGGTATGAGGAGACACTATATGATGGTATGAGGAGACACTATATGATGGTATGAGGAGGCACTATATGATGGTATGAGGGGACACTATATGATGGTATGAGGGGGCACTATATGATGGTATGAGGAGACACTATATGATGGTATGAGGAGACACTATATGATGGTATGAGGAGGCACTATATGATGGTATGAGGAGACACTATATGATGGTATGAGGAGACACTATATGATGGTATGAGGGGACACTATATGATGGTATGAGGGGGCACTATATGATGGTATGAGGAGACACTATATGACGGTATGAGGGGGCACTATATGATGGTATGAGGAGACACTATATGATGGTATGAGGGGGCACTATATGATGGTATGAGGGGGCACTATATGACGGTATGAGGGGGCACTATATGATGGTATGAGGAGGCACTATATGATGGTATGAGGGGACACTATATGATGGTATGAGGAGGCACTATATGATGGTATGAGGAGACACTATATGATGGTATGAGGGGACACTATATGATGGTATGAGGGGGCACTATATGATGGTATGAGGAGACACTATATGACGGTATGAGGGGGCACTATATGATGGTATGAGGAGACACTATATGATGGTATGAGGAGACACTATATGACTCTATGAGGGGGCACTATATGATGGTATGAGGAGACACTATATGATGGTATGAGGAGGCACTATATGATGGTATGAGGAGACACTATATGATGGTATGAGGAGACACTATATGATGGTATGAGGAGACACTATATGATGGTATGAGGAGGCACTATATGATGGTATGAGGGGACACTATATGATGGTATGAGGGGGCACTATATGATGGTATGAGGAGACACTATATGATGGTATGAGGAGGCACTATATGATGGTATGAGGAGGCACTATATGATGGTATGAGGAGACACTATATGATGGTATGAGGGGGCACTATATGATGGTATGAGGAGACACTATATGATGGTATGAGGAGACACTATATGATGGTATGAGGAGGCACTATATGATGGTATGAGGAGGCACTATATGATGGTATGAGGAGACACTATATGATGGTATGAGGGGGCACTATATGATGGTATGAGGAGACACTATATGATGGTATGAGGAGGCACTATATGATGGTATGAGGAGGCACTATATGATGGTATGAGGAGACACTATATGATGGTATGAGGAGGCACTATATGATGGTATGAGGGGACACTATATGATGGTATGAGGGGGCACTATATGATGGTATGAGGAGACACTATATGATGGTATGAGGAGACACTATATGATGGTATGAGGAGGCACTATATGATGGTATGAGGAGACACTATATGATGGTATGAGGAGGCACTATATGATGGTATGAGGGGGCACTATATGATGATATGAGGAGACACTATATGATGGTATGAGGAGACACTATATGATGGTATGAGGAGACACTATATGATGGTATGAGGAGGCACTATATGATGGTATGAGGAGACACTATATGATGGTATGAGGAGACACTATATGATGGTATGAGGAGACACTATATGATGGTATGAGGAGACACTATATGATGGTATGAGGAGGCACTATATGATGGTATGAGGAGACACTATATGATGGTATGAGGAGGCACTATATGATGGTATGAGGAGACACTATATGATGGTATGAGGGGACACTATATGATGGTATGAGGGGGCACTATATGATGGTATGAGGGGGCACTATATGATGATATGAGGAGACACTATATGATGGTATGAGGGGACAATATATGACGGTATGAGGAGACACTATATGACGGTATGAGGAGACACTATATGATGGTATGAGGAGACACTATATGATGGTATGAGGAGGCACTATATGATGATATGAGGAGACACTATATGATGATATGAGGAGACACTATATGATGGTATGAGGAGGCACTATATGATGGTATGAGGAGGCACTATATGATGATATGAGGAGACACTATATGATGATATGAGGAGACACTATATGATGGTATGAGGAGACACTATATGATGGTATGAGGAGACACTATATGATGGTATGAGGAGACACTATATGATGGTATGAGGGGACACTATATGATGGTATGAGGAGGCACTATATGATGATATGAGGAGACACTATATGATGATATGAGGAGACACTATATGATGGTATGAGGAGACACTATATGATGGTATGAGGAGACACTATATGACTCTATGAGGGGGCACTATATGATGGTATGAGGAGACACTATATGATGGTATGAGGGGGCACTATATGATGGTATGAGGGGACACTATATGATGGTATGAGGGGACACTATATGATGGTATGAGGAGACACTATATGATGGTATGAGGGGGCACTATATGATGGTATGAGGAGACACTATATGATGGTATGAGGAGACACTATATGATGGTATGAGGGGGCACTATATGATGATATGAGGGGACACTATATGATGGTATGAGGAGACACTATATGATGGTATGAGGGGGCACTATATGATGGTATGAGGAGGCACTATATGATGGTATGAGGAGACACTATATGATGGTATGAGGGGGCACTATATGATGGTATGAGGGGACACTATATGATGGTATGAGGGGGCACTATATGATGGTATGAGGAGACACTATATGATGGTATGAGGAGACACTATATGATGGTATGAGGAGACACTATATGATGGTATGAGGGGACACTATATGATGGTATGAGGAGACACTATATGATGGTATGAGGAGACACTATATGATGGTATGAGGAGACACTATATGATGGTATGAGGGGGCACTATATGATGATATGAGGGGACACTATATGATGGTATGAGGAGACACTATATGATGGTATGAGGAGACACTATATGATGGTATGAGGAGACACTATATGATGGTATGAGGAGACACTATATGATGGTATGAGGGGGCACTATATGATGGTATGAGGGGGCACTATATGATGATATGAGGAGACACTATATGATGGTATGAGGGGGCACTATATGATGATATGAGGGGACACTATATGATGGTATGAGGTGGAACTATATGATGGTATGAGGAGACACTATATGATGGTATGAGGGGGCACTATATGACGGTATGAGGAGACACTATATGATGGTATGAGGGGGCACTATATGACGGTATGAGGGGGCACTATATGACGGTATGAGGAGACACTATATGATGGTATGAGGAGACACTATATGATGGTATGAGGAGACACTATATGATGGTATGAGGGGACACTATATGATGGTATGAGGAGACACTATATGATGGTATGAGGAGACACTATATGATGGTATGAGGAGACACTATATGATGGTATGAGGAGGCACTATATGATGGTATGAGGAGACACTATATGATGGTATGAGGAGACACTATATGATGGTATGAGGGGGCACTATATGATGGTATGAGGAGACACTATATGACGGTATGAGGGGGCACTATATGATGGTATGAGGAGACACTATATGATGGTATGAGGGGGCACTATATGATGGTATGAGGGGGCACTATATGACGGTATGAGGGGGCACTATATGATGGTATGAGGAGGCACTATATGATGGTATGAGGGGACACTATATGATGGTATGAGGAGGCACTATATGATGGTATGAGGAGACACTATATGATGGTATGAGGGGACACTATATGATGGTATGAGGGGGCACTATATGATGGTATGAGGAGACACTATATGACGGTATGAGGGGGCACTATATGATGGTATGAGGAGACACTATATGATGGTATGAGGAGACACTATATGACTCTATGAGGGGGCACTATATGATGGTATGAGGAGACACTATATGATGGTATGAGGGGGCACTATATGATGGTATGAGGAGACACTATATGATGGTATGAGGAGACACTATATGATGGTATGAGGAGACACTATATGATGGTATGAGGAGACACTATATGATGGTATGAGGGGGCACTATATGATGGTATGAGGAGACACTATATGATGGTATGAGGAGACACTATATGATGGTATGAGGAGACACTATATGATGGTATGAGGAGACACTATATGATGGTATGAGGAGACACTATATGACGGTATGAGGGGGCACTATATGATGGTATGAGGGGGCACTATATGACGGTATGAGGAGACACTATATGATGGTATGAGGAGACACTATATGATGGTATGAGGAGACACTATATGACGGTATGAGGGGGCACTATATGACGGTATGAGGAGACACTATATGATGGTATGAGGGGGCACTATATGACGGTATGAGGGGGCACTATATGACGGTATGAGGAGACACTATATGATGGTATGAGGAGACACTATATGATGGTATGAGGAGACACTATATGACGGTATGAGGGGGCACTATATGACGGTATGAGGAGACACTATATGATGGTATGAGGGGGCACTATATGATGGTATGAGGAGACACTATATGATGGCATGAGGGGGCACTATATGATGGTATGAGGAGACACTATATGATGGTATGAGGAGACACTATACGACGGTATGAGGAGACACTATATGATGGTATGAGGAGACACTATATGATGGTATGAGGAGACACTATATGATGGTATGAGGAGACACCATATGATGGTATGAGGAGACACTATATGACGGTATGAGGAGACACTATATGATGGTATGAGGGGACACTATATGACGGTATGAGGAGACACTATATGATGGTATGAGGGGGCACTATATGACGGTATGAGGAGACACTATATGACGGTATGAGGAGACACTTATATGATGGTATGAGGGGACACTATATGACGGTATGAGGGGACACTATATGATGGTATGAGGAGACACTATATGATGGTATGAGGAGACACTATATGACGGTATGAGGGGGCACTATATGATGGTATGAGGGGACACTATATGATGGTATGAGGGGACACTATATGATGGTATGAGGAGACACTATATGATGGTATGAGGAGACACTATATGATGGTATGAGGGGGCATTATATGATGGTATGAGGAGACACTATATGATGGTATGAGGAGACACTATATGATGGTATAAGGAGGCACTATATGACGGTATGAGGGGGCACTATATGATGGTATGAGGGGGCACTATATGATGGTATGAGGAGACACTATATGATGGTATAAGGAGGCACTATATGACGGTATGAGGGGGCACTATATGATGGTATGAGGGGGCACTATATGATGGTATGAGGAGACACTATATGATGGTATAAGGAGGCACTATATGACGGTATGAGGGGGCATTATATGATGGTATGAGGAGACACTATATGATGGTATGAGGGGGCATTATATGATGGTATGTGGGGACACTATATGATGGTATTAGGGGACACTATATGACGGTATGAGGAGACACTATATGACGGTATGAGGAGACACTTATATGATGGTATGAGGGGACACTATATGACGGTATGAGGGGACACTATATGACGGTATAAGGAGGCACTATATGACGGTATGAGGGGGCATTATATGATGGTATGAGGAGACACTATATGATGGTATGAGGGGGCATTATATGATGGTATGAGGGGACACTATATGACGGTATGAGGGGACACTATATGATGGTATGAGGAGACACTATATGACGGTATGAGGGGGCATTATATGATGGTATGAGGAGACACTATATGATGGTATGAGGGGGCATTATATGATGGTATGAGGGGACACTATATGATGGTATGAGGAGACACTATATGATGGTATTAGGGGACACTATATGACGGTATGAGGAGACACTATATGACGGTATGAGGAGACACTATATGACGGTATGAGGGGACACTATATGACGGTATGAGGGGACACTATATGATGGTATGAGGAGACACTATATGATGGTATGAGGGGACACTATATGATGGTATGAGGAGACACTATATGACGGTATTAGGGGACATTATATGACGGTATGAGGAGACACTATATGACGGTATGAGGAGACACTATATGATGGTATGAGGGGACACTATATGACGGTATGAGGAGATACTATATGATGGTATGAGGGGGCATTATATGATGGTATGAGGGGGCATTATATGATGGTATGAGGGGGCACTATATGATGGTATGAGGAGACACTATATGATGGTATGAGGAGACACTATATGATGGTATGAGGGGGCACTATATGATGGTATGAGGAGGCACTATATGATGGTATGAGGAGACACTTATATCATGGTATGAGGGGACACTATATGATGGTATGAGGGGGCATTATATGATGGTATGAGGAGACACTTATATCATGGTATGAGGGGGCACTATATGACGGTATGAGGAGACACTATATCATGGTATGAGGAGACACTATATGATGGTATGAGGAGACACTATATGATGGTATGAGGGGGCACTATATGATGGTATGAGGAGGCACTATATGATGGTATGAGGAGACACTTATATCATGGTATGAGGGGACACTATATGATGGTATGAGGGGGCATTATATGATGGTATGAGGAGACACTATATGATGGTATGAGGGGGCACTATATGATGGTATGAGGGGGCACTATATGATGGTATGAGGAGGCACTATATGATGGTATGAGGAGACACTTATATGATGGTATGAGGGGACACTATATGATGGTATGAGGGGGCACTATATGATGGTATGAGGAGACACTTATATGATGGTATGAGGAGACACTATATGATGGTATGAGGAGACACTTATATGATGGTATGAGGAGACACTATATGATGGTATGAGGGGGCACTATATGATGGTATGAGGGGGCACTATATGATGGTATGAGGAGGCACTATATGATGGTATGAGGAGACACTTATATGATGGTATGAGGGGACACTATATGATGGTATGAGGAGACACTATATGATGGTATGAGGAGACACTATATGATGGTATGAGGAGACACTATATCATGGTATGAGGAGACACTATATGATGGTATGAGGGGGCACTATATCATGGTATGAGGAGACACTATATGATGGTATGAGGAGACACTATATGATGGTATGAGGAGACACTATATGATGGTATGAGGAGACACTATATGATGGTATGAGGGGGCACTATATGATGGTATGAGGAGGCACTATATGATGGTATGAGGAGACACTTATATCATGGTATGAGGGGACACTATATGATGGTATGAGGAGACACTATATGATGGTATGAGGAGGCACTATATGATGGTATGAGGAGACACTTATATCATGGTATGAGGGGACACTATATGATGGTATGAGGGGGCATTATATGATGGTATGAGGAGACACTTATATCATGGTATGAGGGGGCACTATATGACGGTATGAGGAGACACTATATCATGGTATGAGGAGACACTATATGATGGTATGAGGGGGCACTATATGATGGTATGAGGAGGCACTATATGATGGTATGAGGGGACACTATATGATGGTATGAGGGGGCACTATATGATGGTATGAGGAGACACTTATATCATGGTATGAGGGGACACTATATGATGGTATGAGGGGGCATTATATGATGGTATGAGGAGACACTTATATCATGGTATGAGGGGGCACTATATGACGGTATGAGGGGCACTATATGATGGTATGAGGAGACACTATATGATGGTATGAGGGGGCACTATATGATGGTATGAGGAGACACTTATATGATGGTATGAGGAGACACTATATGATGGTATGAGGGGGCACTATATGATGGTATGAGGAGACACTTATATCATGGTATGAGGGGACACTATATGATGGTATGAGGAGACACTATATGATGGTATGAGGAGACACTATATGATGGTATGAGGAGACACTATATGATGGTATGAGGAGACACTTATATCATGGTATGAGGGGACACTATATGATGGTATGAGGAGACACTTATATCATGGTATGAGGGGACACTATATGATGGTATGAGGAGACACTATATGATGGTATGAGGAGACACTTATATCATGGTATGAGGGGACACTATATGATGGTATGAGGAGACACTATATGATGGTATGAGGAGACACTTATATCATGGTATGAGGGGACACTATATGATGGTATGAGGGGGCACTATATGATGGTATGAGGGGGCACTATATGATGGTATGAGGGGGCACTATATGATGGTATGAGGAGACACTATATGATGGTATGAGGGGGCACTATATGATGGTATGAGGAGACACTATATGATGGTATGAGGAGACACTATATGATGGTATGAGGAGACACTATATGATGGTATGAGGGGGCACTATATGATGGTATGAGGGGGCACTATATGATGGTATGAGGGGACACTATATGATGGTATGAGGGGGCACTATATGATGGTATGAGGAGACACTTATATGATGGTATGAGGGGGCACTATATGATGGTATGAGGGGGCACTATATGATGGTATGAGGGGACACTATATGATGGTATGAGGGGGCATTATATGATGGTATGAGGAGACACTATATGATGGTATGAGGGGACACTATATGATGGTATGAGGGGACACTATATGATGGTATGAGGGGGCATTATATGATGGTATGAGGAGACACTATATGATGGTATGAGGAGACACTATATGATGGTATGAGGAGACACTATATGATGGTATGAGGGGACACTATATGATGGTATGAGGAGACACTATATGATGGTATGAGGGGGCACTATATGATGGTATGAGGAGACACTATATGATGGTATGAGGAGACACTATATGATGGTATGAGGGGGCACTATATGATGTTATGAGGGGACACTATATGATGGTATGAGGAGACACTATATGATGGTATGAGGAGACACTATATGATGTTATGAGGGGACACTATATGATGGTATGAGGAGACACTATATGATGGTATAAGGAGGCACTATATGACGGTATGAGGGGGCACTATATGATGGTATGAGGGGGCACTATATGATGGTATGAGGAGACACTATATGATGGTATGAGGAGACACTATATGATGGTATGAGGGGGCACTATATGATGTTATGAGGGGACACTATATGATGGTATGAGGAGACACTGTATGATGGTATGAGGAGCCACTATATGATGGTATGAGGAGACACTATATGATGGTATGAGGAGACACTATATGATGGTATGAGGAGACACTATATGATGGTATGAGGGGGCACTATATGATGGTATGAGGGGACACTATATGATGGTATGAGGAGACACTATATGATGGTATGAGGAGACACTATATGATGGTATGAGGAGACACTATATGATGGTATGAGGAGACACTATATGATGGTATGAGGGGGCACTATATGATGGTATGAGGAGACACTATATGATGGTATGAGGAGACACTATATGACGGTATGAGGGGGCACTATATGATGGTATGAGGAGACACTATATGATGGTATGAGGAGGCACTATATGATGGTATGAGGAGACACTATATGATGGTATGAGGAGACACTATATGATGGTATGAGGAGACACTATATGATGGTATGAGGAGACACTTATATGATGGTATGAGGAGACACTATATGATGGTATGAGGAGACACTATATGATGGTATGAGGAGACACTATATGATGGTATGAGGAGACACTATATGATGGTATGAGGGGCACTATATGATGGTATGAGGAGACACTATATGATGGTATGAGGAGACACTTATATGATGGTATGAGGAGACACTATATGATGGTATGAGGAGACACTTATATGATGGTATGAGGAGACACTATATGATGGTATGAGGAGACACTATATGATGGTATGAGGAGACACTATATGATGGTATGAGGAGACACTATATGATGGTATGAGGAGACACTATATGATGGTATGAGGAGACACTATATGATGGTATGAGGAGACACTATATGATGGTATGAGGGGGCACTATATGATGGTATGAGGGGGCACTATATGATGGTATGAGGGGGCACTATATGATGGTATGAGGGGGCACTATATGATGGTATGAGGAGACACTATATGATGGTATGAGGAGACACTATATGATGGTATGAGGAGACACTATATGATGGTATGAGGGGGCACTATATGATGGTATGAGGGGGCACTATATGATGGTATGAGGAGGCACTATATGATGGTATGAGGAGACACTATATGATGGTATGAGGAGACACTATATGATGGTATGAGGAGACACTTATATGATGGTATGAGGAGACACTATATGATGGTATGAGGGGGCACTATATGATGGTATGAGGAGACACTATATGATGGTATGAGGGGGCACTATATGATGGTATGAGGAGACACTATATGATGGTATGAGGAGACACTATATGATGGTATGAGGGGGCACTATATGATGGTATGAGGAGACACTATATGATGATATGAGGAGACACTATATGATGGTATGAGGAGACACTATATGATGGTATGAGGAGACACTATATGATGGTATGAGGAGACACTTATATGATGGTATGAGGAGACACTATATGATGGTATGAGGGGACACTATATGATGGTATGAGGGGGCACTATATGATGGTATGAGGAGACACTATATGATGGTATGAGGAGACACTATATGATGGTATGAAGAGACACTATATGATGGTATGAGGGGACACTATATGATGGTATGAGGGGGCACTATATAATGGTATGAGGAGACACTATATGATGGTATGAGGAGACACTATATGATGGTATGAAGAGACACTATATGATGGTATGAGGAGACACTATATGATGATATGAGGGGACACTATATGATGGTATGAGGGGGCACTATATAATGGTATGAGGAGACACTATATGATGGTATGAGGAGACACTATATGATGGTATGAAGAGACACTATATGATGGTATGAGGAGACACTATATGATGGTATGAGGAGACACTATATGATGGTATGAGGGGACACTATATGATGGTATGAGGAGACACTTATATGATGGTATGAGGAGACACTATATGATGGTATGAAGAGACACTATATGATGGTATGAGGAGACACTATATGATGGTATGAGGGGGCACTATATGATGGTATGAGGGGACACTATATGATGGTATGAGGGGGCACTATATAATGGTATGAGGAGACACTATATGATGGTATGAGGAGACACTATATGATGGTATGAGGAGACACTATATGATGGTATGAGGGGACACTATATGATGGTATGAGGGGGCACTATATAATGGTATGAGGAGACACTATATGATGGTATGAGGAGACACTATATGATGGTATGAAGAGACACTATATGATGGTATGAGGAGACACTATATGATGATATGAGGAGACACTATATGATGGTATGAGGAGACACTATATGATGGTATGAGGAGACACTATATGATGGTATGAGGGGACACTATATGATGGTATGAGGGGGCACTATATGATGGTATGAGGAGACACTATATGATGGTATGAGGAGACACTTATATGATGGTATGAGGAGACACTATATGATGGTATGAGGGGGCACTATATGATGGTATGAGGGGACACTATATGATGGTATGAGGGGGCACTATATAATGGTATGAGGAGACACTATATGATGGTATGAGGAGACACTATATGATGGTATGAGGAGACACTATATGATGGTATGAGGGGACACTATATGATGGTATGAGGAGACACTATATGATGGTATGAGGAGACACTATATGATGGTATGAGGAGACACTATATGATGGTATGAGGAGACACTATATGATGGTATGAGGAGACACTATATGATGGTATGAGGAGACACTATATGATGGTATGAGGGGGCACTATATAATGGTATGAGGAGACACTATATGATGGTATGAGGAGACACTATATGATGGTATGAGGAGACACTATATGATGGTATGAGGGGACACTATATGATGGTATGAGGAGACACTATATGATGGTATGAGGGGGCACTATATGATGGTATGAGGAGACACTATATGATGGTATGAGGAGACACTTATATGATGGTATGAGGAGACACTATATGATGGTATGAGGGGGCACTATATGATGGTATGAGGGGACACTATATGATGGTATGAGGGGGCACTATATAATGGTATGAGGAGACACTATATGATGGTATGAGGAGACACTATATGATGGTATGAGGAGACACTATATGATGGTATGAGGGGACACTATATGATGGTATGAGGGGGCACTATATAATGGTATGAGGAGACACTATATGATGGTATGAGGAGACACTATATGATGGTATGAGGAGACACTATATGATGGTATGAGGGGACACTATATGATGGTATGAGGGGGCACTATATAATGGTATGAGGAGACACTATATGATGGTATGAGGAGACACTATATGATGGTATGAAGAGACACTATATGATGGTATGAGGAGACACTATATGATGATATGAGGAGACACTATATGATGGTATGAAGAGACACTATATGATGGTATGAGGAGACACTATATGATGGTATGAGGAGACACTTATATGATGGTATGAGGAGACACTATATGATGGTATGAAGAGACACTATATGATGGTATGAGGAGACACTATATGATGATATGAGGAGACACTATATGATGGTATGAGGAGACACTATATGATGGTATGAGGAGACACTATATGATGGTATGAGGAGACATTATATGACGGTATGAGGGGGCACTATATGATGGTATGAGGAGACACTATATGATGGTATGAGGGGACACTATATGTTGGTATGAGGAGACACTATATGATGGTATGAGGAGACATTATATGACGGTATGAGGAGACACTATATGATGGTATGAGGAGACACTATATGATGGTATGAGGGGACACTATATGATGGTATGAGGAGACACTTATATGATGGTATGAGGAGACACTATATGATGGTATGAGGAGACACTTATATGATGGTATGAGGAGACACTATATGATGGTATGAGGGGGCATTATATGATGGTATAAGGAGGCACTATATGACGGTATGAGGAGACACTTATATGATGGTATGAGGGGACACTATATGATGGTATGAGGAGACACTATATGACGGTATGAGGGGGCACTATATGATGGTATGAGGGGGCACTATATGATGGTATGAGGAGACACTATATGTTGGTATGAGGAGACACTATATGTTGGTATGAGGAGACACTATATGATGGTATAAGGAGGCACTATATGATGGTATGAGGAGACACTTATATGATGGTATGAGGGGACACTATATGATGGTATGAGGAGACACTATATGACGGTATGAGGGGGCACTATATGATGGTATGAGGGGGCACTATATGATGGTATGAGGAGACACTATATGTTGGTATGAGGAGACACTATATGTTGGTATGAGGAGACACTATATGATGGTATGAGGAGACACTATATGATGGTATGAGGAGACACTATATGATGGTATGAGGAGACACTATATGATGGTATGAGGAGACACTATATGACGGTATGAGGAGACACTATATGATGGTATGAGGAGACACTATATGACGGTATGAGGAGACACTATATGATGGTATGAGGAGACACTATATGATGGTATGAGGGGGCACTATATGATGGTATGAGGGGGCACTATATGACGGTATGAGGGGACACTATATGATGGTATGAGGGGGCACTATATGATGGTATGAGGGGACACTATATGATGGTATGAGGGGGCACTATATGATGGTATGAGGAGACACTATATGATGGTATGAGGAGACACTTATATGATGGTATGAGGGGACACTATATGATGGTATGAGGAGACACTTATATGATGGTATGAGGAGACACTATATGATGGTATGAGGAGACACTTATATGATGGTATGAGGAGACACTATATGATGGTATGAGGAGACACTTATATGATGGTATGAGGAGACACTATATGATGGTATGAGGGGGCATTATATGATGGTATAAGGAGGCACTATATGACGGTATGAGGGGGCACTATATGATGGTATGAGGAGACACTATTTGATGGTATGAGGAGACACTATATGTTGGTATGAGGAGACACTATATGACGGTATGAGGAGACACTATATGATGGTATGAGGAGACACTATATGATGGTATGAGGAGACACTATATGACGGTATGAGGAGACACTATATGATGGTATGAGGAGACACTATATGATGGTATGAGGGGGCACTATATGATGGTATGAGGGGGCACTATATGACGGTATGAGGGGACACTATATGATGGTATGAGGGGGCACTATATGACGGTATGAGGGGACACTATATGATGGTATGAGGGGGCACTATATGATGGTATGAGGAGACACTATATGATGGTATGAGGAGACACTTATATGATGGTATGAGGAGACACTTATATGATGGGAGGAGGGGAGGAGTCCTGAGGAGATAATTTGCATATTCCCACTGCATTTTGGGGTAAGTGAAGAGTCTCCGCGAGCTCAAAGAACACTGGATTTTGGCTGTTGGAGCTGAAAAGAGGACATCGGTAAACCGCGCGCCTACCGGCGCGCGCATTTTGAAGCTTTTTTCTTAAGCTTTTTTCACTGTTTTCAGAACATTAACAATAAGAACATGGAAGAGTCCAGGAGCCATTTGGTGAGCTGCATATCCTGCTACATGTTCACAGACTTGCCAGTGGAAAAGCCAAACTTCACATGCCAGAAATGCAAGCTTGTGTCCCTGTTGGAGGAAAAGTTGCGAAATCTAGAAGAGAGGTTAACTACCTTGAAAATCATTAAGGAAGGTGAAGAGTTCTTAGACAGAGCAGAATTATCTCTTCATGATTCAGAAAGAGAAGAAATTCGAACTGCACCTGAGGAAACAGAGGAATGGAAGCCTGTGACCCACAGAAGCAGGAGGATCGAGAGGCAGTCAGCACCCATACTGCTCAGGAACCAGTACCAGGCTCTCACGCAGGAGAACCATGAAGAAATATAGCAAAATAAGACTTTGCCAGCAATGAATGACCTTGTAAGCCCTCAGAATCCTCCCGGATGGAGAAAGAAGAATGTTGTGAAGAAAAAACGGAGAGTGGTGGTCATGGGGGATTCCCTGTTAAGAGGAACAGAGGCCGCTATCTGCAGACCAGACATAACCTCAAGAGAAATGTGCTGTCTTCCAGGAGCAAAAATTAAAGATGTGTCTGACAGAATATCAAGACTCTTCAGACCTACAGATCACTACCCATTCCTGCTAATACATGTGGGGACAAATGACACCGCAAGAAAGGACCTGGAAACCATCTGCAGTGACTTTGAAGACTTAGGCAAGAAAGTGAAAGAATTAGGAGCGCAGGTGGTCTTCTCATCCATCCTCCCAGTGGATGGCCATGGAACAATGAGGTGGAATAAGATTCTACAGGTGAACAACTGGCTACGTCGATGGTGCCGTCAACAAGGATTTGGATTTCTGGATCACGGAATGAATTACCTATACGATGGACTACTTGCTAGAGATGGGGTGCACCTTACGAAGACTGGAAAACATGTATTTGGAAGTCGCCTTGCTACACTCATCAGAAGAGCTTTAAACTAGAACAATGTGGGAAGGGAAGCAAAAGGCCAGAAAAAGCCATACAGCTGACAAATACTATTGAGATCTCTGCTACTGGAAGTGGAAAGGAAGAACAAAGACAAAACAATTTAAATAATAAAAATATGGGAGGAAGAGAAACCAATCACAAACTAAAATGTTTTTATACAAATGCACAAAGCATGGGCAACAAACAAGGAGAATTGGAACTACTAATGCAGGAAAAGGAATATGATGTCATTGGAATCACTGAAACTTGGTGGGACGATACACATGATTGGAATAAAAGGCTAAAAGGATACAACTTATTTGCAAGAAACAGACTTGATAAACGAGGAGGAGGTGTTGCATTGTATGTTAGAAAAGCGTATATCTGCACAGAGATTGAAGCTTCAGAGACTGGGAGTTCTGTGGAAACTGTTTGGGTAAGAATACAAGGAGAGAACAACGGAAAGGACACCATTGTAGGCATTTACTACAGGCCACCTGGGCAAGCTGAAGATATGGATGAACTCTTTATGTATCAAATGACCAAGTTCTCCAAAAAATATGACGTAGTGGTCATGGGAGATTTCAACTATCCAGACATTTGTTGGGAATCTCTCTCAAGTAAAACTAACAGGTCAAGCAAATTCTTATCCTCTCTTGATGACAACTTTATCTTCCAAAAGGTAGGGGAGAAAACAAGGGGATCTGCTACTTTGGATCTAATCCTTATAAACAGGGAGGAAATGGTTGAGGAGGTAAAGGTGGCTGGGACCCTAGGAGGCAGCGATCATGCTATTATAGAATTTTGGATAACTAGAGGAGGAAGACATGTGAAGACTCAAACTTCAAGGTTAGATTTTAGAAAGGCAGATTTTAAGAGACTCAGAAAGAGAATAGGAGGGATCCAATGGCTGGATGTCCTTAAGGACAAAAATGTCCAGGAAGGATGGGAAATTTTTAAAAATGAGATTCTCAAAGCACAATCGTTAACAATCCCGAAAAGTAGGAAGAATGGGAAGCATTTAAGGAAACCAGGATGGATGAACACAGAACTTAAACACATGCTAAAAAGAAAGAAAGAAATGTTTATTAAATGGAAAGAGGGAGGCATATCTAAAGAAGATTATAATGCAGTCTGCAGATCCTGCAGGGCACGTATCAGGTTAGCTAAAGCTGACAATGAATTAAGGCTTGCAAGAGATGTCAAAAGCAATAAAAAAGGATTTTGGGGGTATGTCAAAAGTAAAAGAAAAGTCAAAGATGCTATAGGATTTTTACAGGATGAAAATGGAGAAATGGTAAGAGAGGATGTTGAGAAGGCCGAACTTTTTAATTCCTATTTTGCATCTGTTTTCTCTCAGAAAGAAAATGTAACATCAACTGATATTCACTGTCCTTTTAAAGGAATAGAGGAATCCAAGTTATCTGTAAACAGAAAGATTGTGAGGGAATATTTAGCTAACATAAATGAGTTCAAGTCTCCAGGTCCAGATGAATTACACCCCAGAGTACTGAAGGAGATCGTAGAAGAAATTTTAGAACCACTCTCCATAATCTTTGAAAATTCTTGGAGAACAGGAGAAGTCCCAGAAGACTGGAGAAGAGCAAATGTTGTTCCTATCTTCAAAAAGGGGAAGAAGGTGGACCCTGGGAACTATAGGCCGGTGAGTCTGACTTCTATACCAGGAAAGATCTTTGAACAAATTATTAAACAACATGTATGTAAGTACATGGATAAGAATGAAGTGATTAACCAGAGTCAGCATGGGTTTGTAACTAACAAGTCATGTCAGACTAACTTAATTTCCTTCTATGACAGAATCACTGACTGGGTGGATCAGGGAAATGCTGTAGATATAGTATATCTTGACTTCAGCAAAGCATTTGACAAAGTATCTCACACCATCCTTATTGAAAAAATGACCAAGTATGCAATGGACCAGGCAACTGTTAGGTGGATTCATAACTGGCTTAGTGACCGGACTCAAAGGGTGGTTGTAAATGGCTTCACATCCAGCTGGATGAATGTCTCAAGTGGGGTACCACAGGGCTCCGTCCTGGGACCTGTATTGTTCAACATCTTTATCAATGATTTAGATGAAGGAATTGAGGGTAAACTGATTAAATTTGCTGATGATACAAAGCTAGGAGGGATAGCTAATACTAGAGAAGAGAGAGAGAGGATTCAAAAAGACCTAAATAAACTGGAGCAGTGGGCAGCAACCAACAGAATGGTTTTTAACAGGGAAAAATGCAAAGTACTACATCTGGGCAATAAAAATGAAAAAAGCATATACAGAATGGGAGGAATAGAGCTAAGCAACAGTACATGTGAAAAAGACTTAGGTATACTAATAGATCATAGACTGAACATGAGTCAACAGTGTGATGCAGCAGCAAAAAAGGCAAATACAATTCTGGGATGTATTAACAGAAGCATACAGTCTAGATCACGTGAAGTCATTATCGGTCTTTACTCCTCTTTGGTCAGACCTCATCTGGAATACTGTGTACAGTTTTGGGCACCACATTTTAAAAAAGACATAGACAAACTGGAGCAAGTTCAGAGAAGAGCGACCAGAATGGTGACTGGTCTGCAAACCATGTCCTATGAGGAACGGTTGCAGGATTTGGGAATGTTTAGCTTGCAAAAAAGAAGACTGAGAGGAGACTTAATAGCTGTCTACAAATATGTCAAGGGCTGTCACATTGTAGAAGGATCATCTTTATTCTCATTTGCACAAGGAAAGACTAGAAGCAATGGGATGAAACTAAATGGGAGGAGACACAGATTAGATATTAGAAAAAACTTTTTGACAGTTAGGGTGATTAATGAGTGGAACAGGCTGCCACGAGAGGTGGTGAGTTCCCCTTCAATGGACGTCTTCAAACAGAGGCTGGACAGACATCTGTCTGAGATGATCTAGTGAATCCTGCTTTGAGCAGGGGGTTGGACCAGATGACCCAGGAGGTCCCCTCCAACTCTACCATTCTATGATTCTATGATTCTATGATGGTATGAGGAGACACTATATGATGGTATAAGGAGGCACTATATGACGGTATGAGGGGGCACTATATGATGGTATGAGGAGACACTATATGATGGTATGAGGAGACACTATTTGATGGTATGAGGAGACACTATATGTTGGTATGAGGAGACACTATATGTTGGTATGAGGAGACATTATATGACGGTATGAGGAGACACTATATGATGGTATGAGGAGACACTATATGATGGTATGAGGAGACACTATATGTTGGTATGAGGAGACATTATATGACGGTATGAGGAGACACTATATGATGGTATGAGGAGACACTATATGATGGTATGAGGAGACACTATATGACGGTATGAGGAGACACTATATGACGGTATGAGGAGACACTATATGATGGTATGAGGGGGCACTATATGATGGTATGAGGAGGCACTATATGATGGTATGAGGGGACACTATATGATGGTATGAGGAGACACTATATGATGGTATGAGGAAACACTATATGACGGTATGAGGAGACACTATATGATGGTATGAGGGGACACTATATGACGGTATGAGGAGACACTATATGACGGTATGAGGAGACACTATATGATGGTATGAGGAGACACTATATGATGGTATGAGGAGACACTATATGATGGTATGAGGAGACACTATATGATGGTATGAGGAGACACTATATGACGGTATGAGGAGACACTATATGATGGTATGAGGAGACACTATATGATGGTATGAGGGGGCAATATATGATGGTATGAGGGGGCACTATATGATGGTATGAGGGGGCACTATATGACGGTATGAGGAGACACTATATGATGGCATGAGGAGACACTATATGATGGTATGAGGGGGCAATATATGATGGTATGAGGGGGCACTATATGATGGTATGAGAAGACACTATATGATGGTATGAGGGGGCACTATATGATGTGACGGTATAAGGGGGCACTATATGATGGTATGAGGAGACACTATATGATGGTATGAGGGGGCACTATATGATGGTATGAGGGGACACTATATGACGGTATGAGGAGACACTATATGACGGTATGAGGGGGCACTATATGATGTGACGGTATAAGGGGGCACTATATGATGGTATGAGGAGACACTATATGACGGTATGAGGGGGCACTATATGATGGTATGAGGAGACACTATATGATGGTATGAGGAGACACTATATGATGGTATGAGGGGGCACTATATGACGGTATGAGGAGACACTATATGATGGTATGAGGAGACACTATATGATGGTATGAGGAGACACTATATGATGGTATGAGGGGGCACTATATGATGGTATGAGGAGACACTATATGACGGTATGAGGGGGCACTATATGATGGTATGAGGGGGCACTATATGACGGTATGAGGAGACACTATATGACGGTATGAGGGGGCACTATATGATGTGACGGTATAAGGGGGCACTATATGATGGTATGAGGAGACACTATATGACGGTATGAGGGGGCACTATATGATGGTATGAGGGGGCACTATATGATGGTATGAGGAGACACTATATGACGGTATGAGGGGGCACTATATGATGGTATGAGGGGGCACTATATGACGGTATGAGGGGACAATATATGATGGTATGAGGAGACACTATATGATGGTATGAGGGGGCACTATATGATGGTATGAGGAGACACTATATGATGGTATGAGGAGACACTATATGATGGTATGAGGGGGTCACTATATGACGGTATGAGGGGGCACTATATGACGGTATGAGGGGGCACTATATGATGTGACGGTATGCGGGGACACTATATGACGGTATGAGGGGACACTATATGACGGTATGAGGGGGCACTATATGACGGTATGAGGGGACACTATATGACGGTATGTGGGGGCACTATATGACGGTATGAGGGGGCACTATATGACGTATGAGGGGGCACTATATGACGGTATGAGGGGACAGTATATGACGGTTTGAGGGGGCACTATATGATATGATGGTATGAGGGGGCACTATATGACGGTAGGAGGAGACATTATATGACGGTATGAGGGGGTCACTATATGACGGTATGAGGGGGCACTATATGATGTGACGGTATGCGGGGACACTATATGACGGTATGAGGGGACACTATATGACGGTATGCGGGGACACTATATGACGGTATGAGGGGACACTATATGACGGTATGAGGGGGCACTATATGACGGTATGAGGGGGCACTATATGACGTATGAGGGGGCACTATATGACGGTATGAGGGGACAGTATATGACGGTTTGAGGGGGCACTATATGATATGATGGTATGAGGGGGCACTATATGACGGTATGAGGAGACATTATATGACGGTATGAGGGGGTCACTATATGACGGTATGAGGGGGCACTATATGATGTGACGGTATGCGGGGACACTATATGACGGTATGAGGGGACACTATATGACGGTATGCGGGGACACTATATGACGGTATGAGGGGACACTATATGACGGTATGAGGGGGCACTATATGACGGTATGAGGGGGCACTATATGACGTATGAGGGGGCACTATATGACGGTATGAGGGGACAGTATATGACGGTTTGAGGGGGCACTATATGATATGATGGTATGAGGGGGCACTATATGACGGTATGAGGAGACATTATATGACGGTATGAGGGGGTCACTATATGACGGTATGAGGGGGCACTATATGACGGTATGAGGGGGCACTATATGATGTGACGGTATGCGGGGACACTATATGACGATATGAGGGGGCACTATATGACGGTATGAGGGGCACTATATGACGATATGAGGGGGCACTATACGACTGTATGAGGAGACACTATATGATGGTATGAGGAGACATTATATGACGGTATGAGGAGACACTATATGACAGTATGAAGGGGCACTATATGATGGTATGAGGGGGCACTATATGATGGTATGAGGGGGCACTATATGACGATATGAGGGGGCACTATATGACTGTATGAGGGGGCACTATATGATGGTATGAGGGGGCACTATATGACGGTATGAGGAGACACTATATGACGGTATGAGGGGGCACTATATGATGGTATGAGGGGGCACTATATGATGGTATGAGGGGGCACTATATGATGGTATGAGGAGGCACTATATGACGGTATGAGGGGGCACTATATGATGGTATGAGGGGGCACTATATGACGATATGAGGGGGCACTATATGACGGTATGAGGAGACACTATATGACGGTATGAGGGGGCACTATATGATGGTATGAGGGGGCACTATATGACGATATGAGGGGGCACTATATGATGGTATGAGGAGACACTATACGACGGTATGAGGAGACACTATATGATGGTATGAGGAGACACTATATGATGGTATAAGGGGGCACTATATGACGGTATGAGGAGACATTATATGACGGTATGAGGAGACACTATATGATGGTATGAGGAGACACTATATGACGGTATGAGGGACACTATATGACGGTATGAGGAGACACTATATGACGGTATGAGGAGACATTATATGACGGTATGAGGAGACACTATATGATGGTATGAGGAGACACTATATGACGGTATGAGGAGACACTATATGATGGTATGAGGAGACATTATATGACGGTATGAGGAGACACTATATGATGGTATGAGGAGACATTATATGACGGTATGAGGAGACATTATATGACGGTATGAGGAGACACTATATGATGGTATGAGGAGACACTATATGACGGTATGAGGAGACATTATATGACGGTATGAGGAGACACTATATGATGGTATGAGGGGGCACTATATGATGGTATGAGGAGACACTATATGATGGTATGAGGGGGCACTATATGATGGTATGAGGAGACACTATATGATGGTATGAGGAGACACTATATGACGGTATGAGGAGACACTATATGATGGTATGAGGAGACACTATATGACGGTATGAGGAGACACTATATGATGGTATGAGGAGACATTATATGACGGTATGAGGAGACACTATATGACGGTATGAGGAGACACTATATGACGGTATGAGGGGCACTATATGACGGTATGAGGAGACACTATATGACGGTATGAGGGGGCACTATATGATGGTATGAGGAGACACTATATGACGATATGAGGGGGCACTATATGATGGTATGAGGGGGCATTATATGATGGTATGAGGGGCACTATATGACGTTATGAGGAGACACTATATGACGGTATGAGGGGGCACTATATGACGGTATGAGGGGGCACTATATGATGGTATGAGGAGACACTATATGACGGTATGAAGGGGCACTATATGATGGTATGAGGAGACACTATATGACGGTATGAGGGGGCACTATATGACGGTATGAGGGGGCACTATATGATGGTATGAGGAGACACTATATGACGGTATGAAGGGGCACTATATGATGGTATGAGGAGACACTATATGATGGTATGAGGGGGCACTATATGATGGTATGAGGAGACACTATATGACGATATGAGGAGACACTATATGACGGTATGAGGAGACACTATATGACGGTATGAAGGGGCACTATATGACGGTATGAGGGGGCATTATATGTCTGTATGAGGGGGCACTATATGATGGTATGAGGGGTACTATATGATGGTATGAGGGGCACTATATGACGGTATGAGGGGCACTATAAGAAGGTATGAGGGGGCACTATATGACGGTATGAGGAGACACTATATGACGATATGAGGGGGCACTATATGATGGTATGAGGGGGCACTATATGATGGTATGAGGGGCACTATATGACGGTATGAGGAGACACTATATGACGGTATGAGGGGGCACTATATGACGGTATGAGGGGGCACTATATGACGATATGAGGAGACACTATATGACGGTATGAGGAGACACTATATGACGGTATGAAGGGGCACTATATGACGATATGAGGAGACACTATATGACGGTATGAGGAGACACTATATGACGGTATGAGGGGGCATTATATGACTGTATGAGGTGGCATTATATGACTGTATGAGGGGGCACTATATGATGGTATGAGGGGTACTATATGAAGGTATGAGGGGCACTATATGACGGTATGAGGGGCACTATATGACGGTATGAGGGGGCATTATATGACTGTATGAGGGGGCACTATATGATGGTATGAGGGGTACTATATGATGGTATGAGGGGCACTATATGACGGTATGAGGGGCACTATATGAAGGTATGAGGGGGCACTATATGACGGTATGAGGGGACACTATATGACGGTATGAGGGGCACTATATGACGGTATGAGGGGCACTATATGAAGGTATGAGGGGGCACTATATGACGGTATGAGGGGACACTATATGACGGTATGAGGGGCACTATATGACGATATGAGGGGGCACTATATGACGGTATGAGGGGACACTATATGACGGTATGAGGGGCACTATATGACGGTATGAGGGGCACTATATGAAGGTATGAGGGGGCACTATATGACGGTATGAGGGGACACTATATGAAGGTATGAGGGGGCACTATATGACGGTATGAGGGGACACTATATGACGGTATGAGGAGACACTATATGACGGTATGAGGGGATACTATATGATGGTATGAGGGGACACTATATGACGGTATGAGGGGGCACTATATGACGGTATGAGGGGGCACTATATGACGGTATGAGGGGCACTATATGACGATATGAGGGGGCACTATACGACGGTATGAGGGGACACTATATGACGGTATGAGGGGACACTATATGACGGTATGAGGGGACACTATATGACGGTATGAGGGGCACTATATGACGATATGAGGGGGCACTATACGACGGTATGAGGGGACACTATATGACGGTATGAGGGGACACTATATGACGGTATGAGGGGTCACTATATGACGGTATGAGGAGACACTATATGACGGTATGAGGGGTCACTATACGACGGTATGAGGGGACACTATATGACGGTATGAGGAGATACTATATGATGGTATGAGGGGACACTATATGACGGTATGAGGGGACACTATATGACGGTATGAGGGGACACTATATGACGGTATGAGGGGCACTATACGACGATATGAGGGGGCACTATACGACGGTATGAGGGGACACTATATGACGGTATGAGGAGACACTATATGACGGTATGAGGGGTCACTATACGACGGTATGAGGGGACACTATATGACGGTATGAGGAGACATTATATGACGGTATGAGGGGGCACTATATGACGGTATGATGAGACATTATATGATGGTATGAGGGGTCACTATACGACGGTATAAGGGGCACTATATGACGGTGTGAGGGGGCACTATATGACGGTATGAGGAGACATTATATGATGGTATGAGGGGTCACTATACGACGGTATGAGGGGCACTATATGACGGTATGAGGGGGCACTATATGACGGTATGAGGGGCACTATATGACGATATGAGGGGGCACTATATGACGATATGAGGGGGCACTATATGACGATATGAGGGGGCACTATATGACGATATGAGGGGGCACTATATGACGGTATGAGGGGCACTATACGACGGTATGAGGGGCACTATATGACGGTATGAGGGGCACTATATGACGATATGAGGGGGCACTATATGACGGTATGAGGGGCACTATATGACGATATGAGGGGGCACTATATGACGGTATGAGGGGCACTATATGACGGTATGAGGGGCACTATATGACGATATGAGGGGCACTATATGACGGTATGAGGAGACATTATATGACGGTATGAGGGGGCACTATATGACGGTATGAGGGGGTCACTATATGACGGTATGAGGGGGTCACTATATGATGGTATGATGAGACACTATATGACGGTATGAGGAGACACGATATGACTGTATGAGGGGCACTATATGACGGTATGAGGGGACACTATATGATGGTATGAGGGGACACTATATGATGGTATGAGGGGACACTATATGACGGTATGAGGGGGCACTATATGATGGTATGAGGGGACACTATATGATGGTATGAGGGGTCACTATATGATGGTTTGAGGGGGCACTATATGACGGTATGAGAGGCACTATATGATGATATGAGGGGGCACCATATGACGGTATGAGGGGTACTATATGACGGTATGAGGGGGCACTATATGATGGTATGAGGGGTCACTATATGATGGTATGAGGGGGCACTATATGACGGTATGAGGGGGCACTATATGATGGTATGAGCGACACTATATGACGGTATGAGGAGACACTATATGATGGCATGAGGGGGCACTATATGACGGTATGAGGGGGCACTATATGATGGTATGAGGAGACACTATATGATGGCATGAGGGGGCACTATATGACGGTATGAGGGGGCACTATATGATGGTATGAGGGGGCACTATATGACGGTATGAGGGGGCACTATATGACGGTATGAGGGGGCACTATATGGCGAGACACTATATGATGGTATGAGGGGGCACTATATGACGGTATGAGGAGACACTATATGACGGTATGAGGGGGCACTATATGATGGTATGAGGAGTCACTATATGATGGCATGAGGGGGCACTATATGACGGTATGAGGGTGCACTATATGACGGTATGAGGGGGCACTATATGACGGTATGAGGGGGCACTATATGACGGTATGAGGGGGCACTATATGATGGTATGAGGGGGCACTATATGACGGTATGAGGGGGCACTATATGATGGTATGAGGGGGCACTATATGATGGTATGAGGAGACACTATATGATGGTATGAGGGGTCACTATATGATGGTATGAGAGGGCACTATATGACGGTATGAGGGGGCATTATATGATGGTATGAGGGGGCACTATATGACGGTATGAGGGGGCACTATATGACAGTATGAGGGGGCACTATATGATGGTATGAGGGGGCACTATATGATGGTATGAGGGGGCATTATATGACGGTATGAGGGGGCACTATATGACGGTATGAGGAGACACTATATGATGGTATGAGGGGGCACTATATGACAGTATGAGGGGGCACTATCTGATGGTATGAGGAGACACTATATGATGGTATGAGGAGACACTATATGATGGTATGAGTGACACTATATGATGGTATGAGGAGACACTATATGACGGTATGAGGGGGCACTATATGATGGTATGAGGGGGCACTATATGATGGTATGAGGAGACACTATATGATGGTATGAGGGGTCACTATATGATGGTATGAGGGGGCACTATATGACGGTATGAGTGGGCACTATATGACAGTATGAGGGGGCACTATATGACGGTATGAGGGGGCACTATATGACGGTATGAGGGGGCACTATATGACGGTATGAGGGGGCACTATATGACGGTATGAGGGGGCACTATATGACGGTATGAGCAGACACTATATGATGGTATGTGGGGGCACTATATGACGGTATGAGGGGGCACTATATGACGGTATGAGGGGGCACTATATGACGGTATGAGGGGGCACTATATGATGGTATGAGGGGGCACTATATGACGGTATGAGGGGACACTATATGACGGTATGAGGGGGCACTATATGATAGTATGCGGGGGCACTATATGATGGTATGAGGGGACACTATATGACGGTATGAGGGGGCACTATATGATGGTATGAGGGGGTCACTATATGACGGTATGAGGGGGCACTATATGATGGTGTGAGGGGGTCACTATATGACGGTATGAGGAGACACTATATGATGGTATGAGGAGACACTATATGACGGTATGAGGGGGCACTATATGATGGTATGAGGGGTCACTATATGATGGCATGAGGAGACACTATATGACGGTATGAGGAGACACTATATGACAGTATGAGGGGGCACTATATGATGGTATGAGGAGACACTATATGATGGTATGAGGAGACACTATATGATGGTATGAGGGGACACTATATGACGGTATGAGGGGGCACTATATGATGGTATGAGGAGATACTATATGATGGTATGAGGGGGTCACTATATGACGGTATGAGGAGACACTATATGATGGTATGAGGAGACACTATATGATGGTATGAGGAGACACTATATGATGGTATGAGGGGACACTATATGACGGTATGAGGGGGCACTATATGATGGTATGAGGAGATACTATATGATGGTATGAGGGGGTCACTATATGACGGTATGAGGGGGCACTATATGACAGTATGAGGGGGCACTATATGATGGTATGAGGGGGCACTATATGACGGTATGAGGGGGCACTATATGACGGTATGAGGGGGCACTATATGACGGTATGAGGGGCACTATATGACGATATGAGGGGGCACTATACGACGGTATGAGGGGACACTATATGACGGTATGAGGGGACACTATATGACGGTATGAGGGGACACTATATGACGGTATGAGGGGCACTATATGACGATATGAGGGGGCACTATACGACGGTATGAGGGGACACTATATGACGGTATGAGGAGACACTATATGACGGTATGAGGGGTCACTATACGACGGTATGAGGGGACACTATATGACGGTATGAGGAGACACTATATGACGGTATGAGGGGTCACTATACGACGGTATGAGGGGACACTATATGACGGTATGAGGAGACACTATATGATGGTATGAGGGGACACTATATGACGGTATGAGGGGACACTATATGACGGTATGAGGGGACACTATATGACGGTATGAGGGGCACTATATGACGATATGAGGGGGCACTATACGACGGTATGAGGGGACACTATATGACGGTATGAGGAGACACTATATGACGGTATGAGGGGTCACTATACGACGGTATGAGGGGACACTATATGACGGTATGAGGAGACATTATATGACGGTATGAGGGGGCACTATATGACGGTATGATGAGACATTATATGATGGTATGAGGGGTCACTATACGACGGTATAAGGGGCACTATATGACGGTGTGAGGGGGCACTATATGACGGTATGAGGAGACATTATATGATGGTATGAGGGGTCACTATACGACGGTATGAGGGGCACTATATGACGGTATGAGGGGGCACTATATGACGATATGAGGGGGCACTATATGACGATATGAGGGGGCACTATATGACGATATGAGGGGGCACTATATGACGATATGAGGGGGCACTATATGACGGTATGAGGGGCACTATACGACGGTATGAGGGGCACTATATGACGGTATGAGGGGCACTATATGACGATATGAGGGGGCACTATATGACGGTATGAGGGGCACTATATGACGATATGAGGGGGCACTATATGACGGTATGAGGGGCACTATATGACGATATGAGGGGCACTATATGACGGTATGAGGAGACATTATGTGACGGTATGAGGGGGCACTATATGACGGTATGAGGGGGTCACTATATGATGGTATGATGAGACACTATATGACGGTATGAGGAGACACGATATGACTGTATGAAGGGCACTATATGACGGTATGAGGGGACACTATATGATGGTATGAGGGGACACTATATGATGGTATGAGGGGGCACTATATGACGGTATGAGGGGACACTATATGATGGTATGAGGGGGTCACTATATGACGGTATGAGGAGACACTATATGACGGTATGAGGGGGCACTATATGATGGTATGAGGAGACACTATATGATGGTATGAGGGGTCACTATATGATGGTTTGAGGGGGCACTATATGACGGTATGAGGGGCACTATATGATGATATGAGGGGGCACCATATGACGGTATGAGGGGTACTATATGATGGTATGAGGGGTCACTATATGATGGTATGAGGGGTCACTATATGATGGTATGAGGGGGCACTATATGACGGTATGAGGGGGCACTATATGATGGTATGAGCGACACTATATGACGGTATGAGGAGACACTATATGATGGCATGAGGGGGCACTATATGACGGTATGAGGGGGCACTATATGATGGTATGAGGAGACACTATATGATGGCATGAGGGGGCACTATATGACGGTATGAGGGGGCACTATATGATGGTATGAGGGGGCACTATATGACGGTATGAGGGGGCACTATATGACGGTATGAGGGGGCACTATATGACGAGACACTATATGATGGTATGAGGGGGCACTATATGACGGTATGAGGAGACACTATATGACGGTATGAGGGGGCACTATATGATGGTATGAGGAGTCACTATATGATGGCATGAGGGGGCACTATATGACGGTATGAGGGTGCACTATATGACGGTATGAGGGGGCACTATATGACGGTATGAGGGGGCACTATATGATGGTATGAGGGGGCACTATATGATGGTATGAGGGGGCACTATATGACGGTATGAGGGGGCACTATATGATGGTATGAGGGGGCACTATATGATGGTATGAGGAGACACTATATGATGGTATGAGGGGTCACTATATGATGGTATGAGAGGGCACTATATGACGGTATGAGGGGGCATTATATGATGGTATGAGGGGGCACTATATGACGGTATGAGGGGGCACTATATGACAGTATGAGGGGGCACTATATGACGGTATGAGGGGGCACTATATGACAGTATGAGGGGGCACTATATGATGGTATGAGGGGGCACTATATGATGGTATGAGGGGGCATTATATGACGGTATGAGGGGGCACTATATGACGGTATGAGGAGACACTATATGATGGTATGAGGGGGCACTATATGACAGTATGAGGGGGCACTATATGACAGTATGAGGAGACACTATATGATGGTATGAGGAGACACTATATGATGGTATGAGTGACACTATATGATGGTATGAGGAGACACTATATGACGGTATGAGGGGGCACTATATGATGGTATGAGGGGGCACTATATGATGGTATGAGGAGACACTATATGATGGTATGAGGGGTCACTATATGATGGTATGAGGGGGCACTATATGACGGTATGAGTGGGCACTATATGACAGTATGAGGGGGCACTATATGACGGTATGAGGGGGCACTATATGACGGTATGAGGGGGCACTATATGACGGTATGAGGGGGCACTATATGACGGTATGAGCAGACACTATATGATGGTATGTGGGGGCACTATATGACGGTATGAGGGGGCACTATATGACGGTATGAGGGGGCACTATATGACGGTATGAGGGGGCACTATATGATGGTATGAGGGGGCACTATATGACGGTATGAGGGGACACTATATGACGGTATGAGGGGGCACTATATGATGGTATGAGGGGGCACTATATGATGGTATGAGGGGACACTATATGACGGTATGAGGGGGCACTATATGATGGTATGAGGGGGTCACTATATGACGGTATGAGGGGGCACTATATGATGGTGTGAGGGGGTCACTATATGACGGTATGAGGAGACACTATATGATGGTATGAGGGGGCACTATATGATGGTATGAGGGGGCACTATATGATGGTATGAGGAGACACTATATGACGGTATGAGGAGACACTATATGACGGTATGAGGGGGCACTATATGATGGTATGAGGAGACACTATATGATGGTATGAGGGGACACTATATGACGGTATGAGGAGACACTATATGATGGTATGAGGAGACACTATATGATGGTATGAGGAGACACTATATGACAGTATGAGGGGGCACTATATGATGGTATGAGGGGGCACTATATGACGGTATGAGGGGGCACTATATGACGGTATGAGGAGACACTATATGATGGTATGAGGGGGCACTATATGACGGTATGAGGGGGCACTATATGACGGTATGAGGGGGCACTATATGACGGTATGAGGGGGCACTATATGATGGTATGAGGGGGCACTATATGACGGTATGAGGGGACACTATATGACGGTATGAGGGGGCACTATATGATGGTATGAGGGGGCACTATATGATGGTATGAGGGGACACTATATGACGGTATGAGGGGGCACTATATGATGGTATGAGGGGGCACTATATGATGGTATGAGGGGACAATATATGACGGTATGAGGAGACACTATATGACGGAATGAAGGGGCACTATATGATGGTATGAGGGGTCAGTATATGATGGTATGAGGAGACACTATATGATGGTATGAGGGGGTCACTATATGACGGTATGAGGGGGCACTATATGACGGTATGAGGGGGCACTATATGACGGTATGAGGAGACACTATGACGGTATGAGGGGGCACTATATGATGGTATGAGGGGGCATTATATGATGGTATGAGGAGACACTATATGATGGTATGAGGGGACACTATATGACGGTATGAGGGGGCACTATATGATGGTATGAGGGGACACTATATGACGGTATGAGGGGGCACTATATGACGGTATGAGGAGACACTATATGATGGTATGAGGTGGTCACTATATGACGGTATGAGGGGGCACTATATGATGGTATGAGGGGTCACTATATGATGGTATGAGGAGACACTATATGATGGTATGATGGGGTCACTATATGACGGTATGAGGGGACACTATATGACGGTATGAGGAGACACTATATGACGGTATGAGGGGGCACTATATGATGGTATGAGGGGGCACTATATGACGGTATGAGGAGACACTATATGACGGTATGAGGGGGCACTATATGATGGTATGAGGAGACACTATATGATGGTATGAGGGGACACTATATGACGGTATGAGGGGGCACTATATGATGGTATGAGGAGACACTATATGATGGTATGAGGAGACACTATATGATGGTATGAGGGGACACTATATGACGGTATGAGGAGACACTATATGATGGTATGAGGGGGTCACTATATGACGGTATGAGGGGGCACTATATGATGGTGTGAGGGGGTCACTATATGACGGTATGAGGAGACACTATATGATGGTATGAGGAGACACTATATGACGGTATGAGGGGGCACTATATGATGGTATGAGGGGTCACTATATGATGGTATGAGGAGACACTATATGACGGTATGAGGAGACACTATATGACAGTATGAGGGGGCACTATATGATGGTATGAGGAGACACTATATGATGGTATGAGGGGACACTATATGACGGTATGAGGGGGCACTATATGATGGTATGAGGAGACACTATATGACGGTATGAGGGGGCACTATATGACAGTATGAGGGGGCACTATATGATGGTATGAGGGGGCACTATATGACGGTATGAGGGGGCACTATATGACGGTATGAGGAGACACTATATGATGGTATGAGGGGGCACTATATGACGGTATGAGGGGGCACTATATGACGGTATGAGGGGGCACTATATGACGGTATGAGGGGGCACTATATGATGGTATGAGGGGGCACTATATGACGGTATGAGGGGACACTATATGACGGTATGAGGGGGCACTATATGACGGTATGAGGGGGCACTATATGATGGTATGAGGGGACACTATATGACGGTATGAGGGGGCACTATATGATGGTATGAGGGGACACTATATGATGGTATGAGGGGGCACTATATGATGGTATGAGGGGACAATATATGACGGTATGAGGAGACACTATATGACGGAATGAGGGGGCACTATATGATGGTATGAGGGGTCAGTATATGATGGTATGAGGAGACACTATATGATGGTATGAGGGGGTCACTATATGACGGTATGAGGGGGCACTATATGACGGTATGAGGGGGCACTATATGACGGTATGAGGAGACACTATGACGGTATGAGGGGGCACTATATGATGGTATGAGGGGGCATTATATGATGGTATGAGGAGACACTATATGATGGTATGAGGGGACACTATATGACGGTATGAGGGGGCACTATATGACGGTATGAGGAGACACTATATGATGGTATGAGGTGGTCACTATATGACGGTATGAGGGGGCACTATATGATGGTATGAGGGGTCACTATATGATGGTATGAGGAGACACTATATGATGGTATGAGGGGGCACTATATGACGGTATGAGGGGGCACTATATGACGGTATGAGGAGACACTATATGACGGTATGAGGGGGCACTATATGATGGTATGAGGAGACACTATATGATGGTATGAGGGGACACTATATGACGGTATGAGGGGGCACTATATGATGGTATGAGGAGACACTATATGACGGTATGAGGGGGCACTATATGACGGTATGAGGGGGCACTATATGACGGTATGAGGAGACACTATATGACGGTATGAGGGGGCACTATATGATGGTATGAGGAGACACTATATGATGGTATGAGGGGACACTATATGACGGTATGAGGGGGCACTATATGATGGTATGAGGAGACACTATATGACGGTATGAGGGGGCACTATATGACGGTATGAGGGGGCACTATATGACGGTATGAGGAGACACTATATGACGGTATGAGGGGGCACTATATGATGGTATGAGGAGACACTATATGACGGTATGAGGGGGCACTATATGACGGTATGAGGGGGCACTATATGATGGTATGAGGAGACACTATATGATGGTATGAGGAGACACTATATGATGGTATGAGGGGACACTATATGACGGTATGAGGAGACACTATATGATGGTATGAGGGGGTCACTATATGACGGTATGAGGGGGCACTATATGATGGTGTGAGGGGGTCACTATATGACGGTATGAGGAGACACTATATGATGGTATGAGGAGACACTATATGACGGTATGAGGGGGCACTATATGATGGTATGAGGGGGCACTATATGACGGTATGAGGGGTCACTATATGATGGTATGAGGAGACACTATATGACGGTATGAGGAGACACTATATGACAGTATGAGGGGGCACTATATGATGGTATGAGGAGACACTATATGATGGTATGAGGGGACACTATATGACGGTATGAGGGGGCACTATATGATGGTATGAGGAGACACTATATGACGGTATGAGGGGGCACTATATGACAGTATGAGGGGGCACTATATGATGGTATGAGGGGGCACTATATGACGGTATGAGGGGGCACTATATGACGGTATGAGGAGACACTATATGATGGTATGAGGGGGCACTATATGACGGTATGAGGGGGCACTATATGACGGTATGAGGGGGCACTATATGACGGTATGAGGGGGCACTATATGACGGTATGAGGAGACACTATATGATGGTATGAGGGGGCACTATATGACGGTATGAGGGGGCACTATATGACGGTATGAGGTGGCACTATATGATGGTATGAGGTGGCACTATATGATGGTATGAGGGGGCATTATATGATGGTATGAGGGGGCACTATATGATGGTATGAGGGGGCACTATATGATGGTATGAGGGGGCACTATATGATGGTATGAGGAGGCACTATATGATGGTATGAGGAGGCACTATATGATGGTATGAGGAGGCACTATATGATGGTATGAGGAGACACTATATGATGGTATGAGGGGGCACTATATGACGGTATGAGGGGGCACTATATGACGGTATGAGGGGGCACTATATGACGGTATGAGGGGGCACTATATGACGGTATGAGGGGACACTATATGTGGATGCACAGATGATGTGGTGTCTTCTCGGTGTCGGCCTCCTGTAGATGATCCGCGCAGATCCTATTAGCGCCATTAGTCCCGCTGTTGTCGCCGGTGCTGCCGATAGGGAGGCGATTACGTCTTCTGGACAATCCGGCTCTTAATTATGGCGGCAGCTGATTACGGCGTCGTACACTGGAGGCGACGCAGAGATAATTGGCGCAGTAATTAACGGTTAACCCTCTCACTGCAACTGGCGCAGTAATTAACGGTTAACCCTCTCACTGCAACTGGCGCAGTAATTAACGGTTAACCCTCTCACTGCAACTGGCGCAGTAATTAACGGTTAACCCTCTCTCTGCAACTGGCGCAGTAATTAACGGTTAACCCTCTCACTGCAACTGGCGCAGTAATTAACGGTTAACCCTCTTACTGCAACTGGCGCAGTAATTAACGGTTAACCCTCTCACTGCAGGGTCATGTGTCCTTGTAAAGATCGGACGGAAACATATAATAAACTGCACGCGGCCTCCCCCGACCCCCGGTCCGTGCCCACCCAGAGCCATAAGTGACCCCAATGTGTCCACAGAGCCATACAGTGATGGCAGAGCCCCCGGAGAGCCGCACCGCCCTGCTGAGGGCCCAGAATGCATTAACAGCAGCACAGAGCATTACAGCACAGTCATCTTGGATGGTGATGGTACATGGTGCATGTAGGAGGGGGCTGACCCTCTCCTGTTTTTGGGGTGTCACATAGTTACCCTGGGGCATTATTCCTGGTAGCGGAGGCCCACATCGCGCTGTTCCTTCCTCCCCGTGAAGGGTTAAAGCGTCCATTGTTGTTTCTTGTCTTTAATTACTGCGCCGGCGGCGAAGCTGAAATATTCATGAGGCAGCTGCGATCAGGTACAGGCACACTGTAACGCCTCCTCCGCTCTGCTGCAGCCGACCTCACGGCGCTGTCACATTACTGCCCCTGAAGACACGGATCGCGCTGTGCGGTGTACAATGTGAATAGTGTCATGTATGTGTGACGTAATACAAAGGAGATCTGCGCAGCAACATGCTGCACGGACAGACATACTGGAGTTAAAGGGGTTGTCCAGTCCAAATCGATAAGTCTGCAGTCCCTTTATGTGACTGCAGACTTATGAATCCCCCCAGCGTAGGCACTGTGCTCTACGGGGATTCACCGCTTTTAGACCCGGACCGGAGGGTATGTATACGTTATACATACTCCGGGCCAGTGGGCACAGCCTTGCTCCATACACTTATATTGAGAATAGAAGTGTACTGAAGCGAGGTCGCACCCACAGGCCAGGAGTATGTATAAGGCACAGAGTGACTGCACACTTTTCGATTTGGACCGGACAACACCTTTAAGGTTCAGGACTAGCCCATAGTGGGAGGAACAAGCCCCAATAAAAAGGACTGCTCCCTGATAGCAGATCAGATAGAGAAGTGCAGTAATCAAAGTGAAGTTCAAGTTGCAGTGGGCAAGAATCTGCCGTTCGGGTCAGTGGAAGGCCTTAGGCCATGTGCCCACGTAGCGTTTTGGTGGCGTTTTTGCGGCTGCGAAAACGCTTGTAAAACAGTCTGCCATGCAAAGCAATGTGAATTCGGACGTGCTGTGCACATGATGCGCTGATTTGGTCGCCAAATTTGCATTGGGTTGCAAAACGCAGCATGACCAGTTCTACCGCGATTACGCTGCAAATTCGCGGACATTGAGGAACATTGAAACGCAGCAAACCCGCAGGTATATGTGGATTTGCTGCGTTTCATTTAAAGTCAATGGCCGCGAATTTGCAGGGTAATCGCGGTGCGTGTGGTACCCGGGATGAAGAGGAGACTACAACTCCTCTCCTCCCGGCTACCACGCGGTGAAAAAAAGAAATAAAAAGTTAAAAATAAACAAAACCTGTATATTCACCTCTCCGGCGGCCCCCGGTCTGCTCCCAGCCACGTCCTCTCTCCTCGGCGTACCGCGGTGTACTGGCAGGACCTGCGGTGACGTCATTTAGTCACGTGATGGTCACGCGACCGCTGACGTCGGCGGTCAGGTGATGGTCGCATGACCATCAGCTGACTAAATGACGTCACCGCGGGTCCTGACAGTACACCGCGGGACGCCGAGGAGAGAGGACGCCGCCGGGAGGAGACTGGAGAGGTGAGTATACAGGTTTTTTTTTTTTTATTTTTAACGTTTTAGTTCTCTTTTTTTTTACTATAGATGCTGCATTTAAAGCATCAGTTGTTCACACATTATAAATCCATGCCGGTTGCCAGTTGCCGGTTGCATGGATTTATATTGTGTGACCAACTTGTCAAGCACTTTCCAAGTGATGCTAAAATCGCTTGGAAAACTGCTTGAAAAAACGCTGAAAAAACGCTGAAAAAACGCTGAAAAACGCATGTAAATCTGCAGAGAGAGGCAAAAACGCTCTGCATCAAATCTGCTACGTGGGCACATAGCCTTACTGGAATCTCTTGCGGACATTCCTGCAAAGTCCGGAGATCAAGGCTTGATACAGGTACTATGGAGAGTGCCTTATCCTCTGGCGTACAGGGGACAATGGACGTGGAACTGTGTGAAGGGAAGGTAACGGAACTCGGGTGTACTGCGGGACTGAACGGGAAATCCCTGGGGCTGACAGGAACAGTAACTATAGGGATAGTCCAGGAGGAACAGATAGTAATGCTGAAGACGCACTGTATTAGGGAAACAAGATCTAAGAAGTGTTGTGCCCGATACTGCATGTTACACTTAAACTTTAGCTTGTTGAAATGAACTTTGTGACCCCTGAATTATGTGCGGCGGCTCCTGAAGATGGAGGCCTGGAAACAGCAGAGGCCAGGAGCGTACAATCGAGTGTGATCCACCCCACACCTGACAGCAAATTGGGACTGGGACACGATTTTACTGTAAAGTGCCAGGGCGCCAAGGAGCAGCATCTCGTCCACAGTTACAGCCCTCGGTCACTTTACACAGTCATAGGGGGGCTACAGAAGAGGCATCTGGACCCCTGTGTGTAGGGGGGCTCCCACCATCTCTGCACCGATGTCATCACAGTGGATGGTACTTCATAATCTAGAGCGGGAGGCACAGATGGGCCCTCAGACCTGGGGCCCCTAACCTCAATGACAACTTCAGGTCACCTAATAACAAGCAGAGTTCCCCTGTAATACAAGCCGCAGAGCCTCCAGAACAGTCTGGGTGACCCCCCGTATCTCATACTGGAGCCACCATGCTGGTCACCACTCAGCTTCCTCAGTTACAGATGCAGATGGCCGGACAGAGACATCAGAGGGCGACTTCTGATTTGTTGGCTTCTTCTCGGGCGACGCTGCTGGATCCCTCCAGGTTCTATTTTGCTTTTATCTGGCGGCAGCCGGTGGTCGGTGATTTGTACGCAGCGTCCCCTGAGCGTCAGGAATAAGCCGATTAACCAAATTCACATCTGCTGAACACGAGGCGCAAGAAAGAAGAAAACCGCCAATTACGGCCGTCACACACAGCGGCCTCATTACCGGAGAAGTGGGGTGTATTAACCAGTGCAGTACTGGGAGGGACCAGTAAGGTAGGAAGGACCCCACACACAAGACCCTCTGATTACATTTCATCACCCCCTCCAGTGAGAGTGCTGGGAACCAAAGTAATGGAAGGGGTTAGACTGCTCCACCACTTGCCTGCTGCCGCTAATAGGGATTGTAGTCACCTCCCTCCAGTAATGGCTGATAACAGGGAGTAATAGATTCTAGTTTCCTCCCCCAGTAATGGCTGATAACAGGGAGCAATAGATTGTAATTAGTGATGAGCGAGCATGCTCGTTACTCGAGAGTTACGAGCATGCTCGGGTGTTTTCCGAGTATCTTCGGCGTGCTCGGGTGTTATGTTTGAGTCACTCCATGTGCATGATTTGTGACTGTTTGACAGCTTGTTTCTTAGGCATTCCTCACATGTATTAAAGCAGTCAAACAGTCGCAAATCATGCACATGGAGTGACTCAAACATAACACCCGAGCACACAGAAGATACTCGGCGAGCACCTGAGCATGCTCGCCGAAAGGGTTAACAGAACGTGCTCGCTCATCACTAATTGTAATAGACAGTCTAGTGCTTTGTTCACACAGAGCTTTTCCCGCTCAGAGTGGGTTTCTCAGTCCTGGATCCTCAATGATACTTTTTCTCCGATCCTGATTAGAGGCGATACATTCATTTTTGGGATGTGAACATCAGCTGTTATAATGGATGAGGATATGGGAGTGATGGCGGATTTATATAATCTCCGGCCGAGTGATTATAGCTGGGAACATTACTCCATCTTGTGGTGAATGCTATGTACTGCATTATAATGGAGCGCAAACATCAACAGTGCGCTGACACCTGTGACACTTTCTGAAGTTTTCTGCCGATTTACTCGGCGGCTCTTCCCTCCACCTCAGTCTTTGCATCTTTCACAGTGCCACATAGCAGACACTACTCGCAGTCACCTCTCTTGTTAGTAATGATCCCTGTCTACACTTAGTTCCAGCCTCAGTCCATCTCTGCGGTGGCACTGCTGTTCACACTTAGGCATTAGCCTCAAGGCTCTTTTTATGTGGCTCTTCCTCACTCTTATGGCGGCTAATCTTCATCACTCTTCACTTACAGTAACGGTGGTTCTCCCATGCAGTTAGGCTACTGTCCTTCCCCTGGGACAAAGAACTTTGGAAGCCAGATCAGGCTGAAGTATCCTCCATTCTGCTCCCTGCTCCTCTCTAGCAGGTGCTCCTCTCCCCCACTACTAGCTAGCTCTAGTGCAGTCACTCTGTGCAGCTGCACAGCTTCTCCTCCTTTGCCTGTTACTGACCTCTGCTGGCAGGAAACAGGATCTTTTTATGGAACTGTCATGTTTCCAGGGGTCTGCTTCCTAGTCATGTCAGCAGGAATGCGGTTCATTAACTCTTTTATAGACAAAGCACACCCTGCTACTAACGAGCTCCTCCTCGCACCTCACTGCTGCTTCTTGTGGCATCCAGTCTGGTGATTACTTGTGTTAGGCTATGTGTACACGGTCAGGATTTGAAGCAGAAATTTCCTGAACGTTTCTACATCTCCTTGACAGGAAAAAGGCTGCGGAAAAATCGCGCATTTTTGACACTTTTTTGAAGCGTTTTTGAAGCGTTTTTGCACATCAATGAAAACTTTGTTTAGCTCCAAAAGCAATTTGGTGGGACATTGCTTAAACCCTTGCATTACCGTCAGACCTAGGGTGCGTATATTGGTTAATTTAAATCAGGGGTCCTCAAACTACGGCCCGCGGGCCACATGCGGCCCGCGGAGGACTTTTATCCGGCCCGCCGGGCTATGGGCGGAGGAGGAGAGGAGAGTGGTGTCAGCGCCCGCCCTTCTCCCCCGCTTGCTCAGGGCCCCGGCAGGCGGATACTTACCTCTCCCCGTGCCTCTGCAGATCCGCTGTCTTCCTGCTCTGCGCTCCCTGTGACGTCTCAGGTCAGAGGGCGCGGTGACATCTTTACACCGCGCCCTCCCGAGTGCCGTCACAGGCAGCGCAGAGCGGGACAACGCCGCCGCGACGCTGGAGTCCGGACCAGAGTAGAGCAGCAGCAGTGAGGTGAGTATTGGATTTTTTTTTTTTTTTTTTATGTATGGAGGCATAGGTCATTATATGGGGGGGGGGGGTGACATCCTGCAAGGGGTATAATATGGGGGGCTGACATCCTGCATGGGGAATGATATGGGGGGTGACATCCTGCATGGGGCATTATATGGGGGGTGACATGCTGCATGGGGCATTATATGGGGGGGGATAAGGACATCCTGCATGGGGCATTATATGGGTGGAAAGGGACATCCTGCATAGGGCATAATATGGGGGGAAAGGGACATCCTGCATGGGGCATAATATGGGGGGGTGTGACATGCTGCATGGGGCATAATATGGGGGGGTGACATGCTGCATGGGGCATTATATGGGGGGGAGGGTGACATGCTGCATGGGGCATTATATGGGGGGAAAGGGACATCCTGCATGGGGCATTATATGGGGGGAAAGGGACATCCTGCATGGGGCATAATATGGGGGGGAGGGACATCCTGCATGGGGCATTATATGGGGGGAAAGGGACATCCTGCATGGGGCATAATATGGGGGGGGTGACATCCTGCATGGGGCATTATATGGGGGGGAGGGTGACATGCTGCATGGGGCATTATATGGGGGGAAAGGGACATCCTGCATGGGGCATTATATGGGGGGAAAGGGACATCCTGCATGGGGCATAATATGGGGGGGTGACATGCTGCATGGGGCATTATATGGGGGGGAGGGTGACATGCTGCATGGGGCATAATATGGGGGGGTGACATGCTGCATGGGGCATTATATGGGGGGGAGGGTGACATGCTACATGGGGCATTATATGGGGGGAAAGGGACATCCTGCATGGGGCATTATATGGGGGGAAAGGGACATCCTGCATGGGGCATAATATGGGGGGGTGTGACATGCTGCATGGGGCATAATATGGGGGGGTGACATGCTGCATGGGGCATTATATGGGGGGAAAGGGACATCCTGCATGGGGCATTATATGGGGGGAAAGGGACATCCTGCATGGGGCATAATATGGGGGGGAGGGACATCCTGCATGGGGCATTATATGGGGGGAAAGGGACATCCTGCATGGGGCATAATATGGGGGGGGTGACATCCTGCATGGGGCATTATATGGGGGGGAGGGTGACATGCTGCATGGGGCATTATATGGGGGGAAAGGGACATCCTGCATGGGGCATTATATGGGGGGAAAGGGACATCCTGCATGGGGCATAATATGGGGGGGTGACATGCTGCATGGGGCATTATATGGGGGGGAGGGTGACATGCTGCATGGGGCATAATATGGGGGGGTGACATGCTGCATGGGGCATAATATGGGGGGGTGACATGCTGCATGGGGCATTATATGGGGGGGAGGGTGACATGCTACATGGGGCATTATATGGGGGGAAAGGGACATCCTGCATGGGGCATTATATGGGGGGAAAGGGACATCCTGCATGGGGCATAATATGGGGGGGAGGGACATCCTGCATGGGGCATTATATGGGGGGAAAGGGACATCCTGCATGGGGCATAATATGGGGGGGTGACATCCTGCATGGGGCATTATATGGGGGGGAGGGTGACATGCTGCATGGGGCATTATATGGGGGGAAAGGGACATCCTGCATGGGGCATTATATGGGGGGAAAGGGACATCCTGCATGGGGCATAATATGGGGGGGTGACATGCTGCATGGGGCATTATATGGGGGGAGGGTGACATGCTGCATGGGGCATTATATGGGGGGAAAGGGACATCCTGCATGGGGCATTATATGGGGGGAAAGGGACATCCTGCATGGGGCATTATATGGGGGGAAAGGGACATCCTGCATGGGGCATAATATGGGGGGGGGGTGACATGCTGCATGGGGCATTATATGGGGGGGTGACATGCTGCATGGGGCATTATAAAGACAGGAGAGTGATATCCTGCATGGGGCATTATATGGGGGGTGACATCCTGCATGGGGCATTATATGGGGGGAGGGTGACATGCTGCATGGTGCATTATATGGGGGGGTGACATCCTGCATGGGGCATTATATGGGGGGTGACATCCTGCATGGGGCATGATATGGGGGGTGACATCCTGCATGGGGCATTATATGGGGGGGTGACATCCTGCATGGGGCATTATAAAGACAGGGGAGTGATATCTTGCATGTGGCATTATATGGTGTGAGAAAGGGACATCCTGCATGGGGCATTATATGGAGGGTGGCATCCTGCATGGGGCATTATATGGGGGGTGGCATCCAGCATGGGGCATTATAAGGGGGGGAACAGCCTGCATGGGGCATTATAAGGGGGAAACAGCCTGCCTATTGGGAACATTTACCTGCCCATTGAGGACCTATGCTGCCTATTGGGGATATTTACCTGCCTATTGGGGATATTTACCTGCCTATTGAGGACCTATGCTGCCTATTGGGGATATTTACCTGCCTATTGGGGACCTATGCTGCCTATTGGGTACATTTACCTGCCTATTGGGGACCTATGCTGCCTATTGGGGACATTTACCTGCCTATTGGGGACATTTACCTGCCTATTGGGTACATTTACCTGCCTATTGGGGATATGTACCTGCCTATTGGGGATATTTACCTGCCTATTGAGGACCTATGCTGCCTATTGGGGACATTTACCTGCCTATTGGGGACCTATGCTGCCTATTGGGTACATTTACCTGCCTATTGAGGACCTATGCTGCCTATTGGGTACAGTTACCTACCTATTGAAATACCGGTTGATTTAACTTTACTTGTTCTTCATTTTGAATATTGTATTTGTTCCTGTATTGTTTTTTTTTACTTCAAAATAAGATATGTGCAGTGTGCAGAGGAATTTGTTCATAGTTTTTTTTCAAAAACTATATTCCGGCCCTCCAATGGTCTGAGGAACCGTGAACTGGCCCCCTGTTTTAAAAGTTTGAGGATCCCTGATTTAAATGATTAAAGAATGTGTCTGTTGTATTTCAAATAAAGGGTTTGCTCTGTGTCTGTGGGTTTATTTAACTATTCTTTCTTTATGTTAATTAGGATTGGTGATGAAAGGGTCTGAATGACACCTTGTCATCACCAAACAAAAGAGCTAGGTGTCAGCTAATCCCATTCGCCAAATCTCATTAGCATTTCTATTCATGTAATTTCTGGGGCAGCTGCAAGCTGCTATTTTTAGCCTAGGAAGGTGCCATTAGGCAAACATGGTCCCTGGTCATTATTAACAGCTCACAGCTGCTTCGTTAGCTGCTACGTCCCCCTGATCAGCAACCAGTAGCTCTTTGGACGCAGCATATTTTTGCAGCGTCCAAAACACTGTGTTCTAATGCCGCACTTTTGTTGTCGGTACATGTGAATCCACCGCATATAATGACACTTCAATTGGTCAAAATCTGCAGCGGAGACTAGCGTGTCCGCTACAGAAATTAACATGCTGCAGGTGAGTTTGGGTACGTGGACACGATCAGGAGCCGCTGCAGGTTTGACGCTGCGTGTATATACAGCGTCAAACCCACAGCGTCCAGATGTTACAGCATAGTGGATGGGATCTCTAGAAATCCCATGTCCGCTATGCGTGCATCTGAGGCTGCGGATCACCTATGGACACTGACATGGGGCACGTCTTTCAGGACCGCAGCATGTCAAATTCTCTTGTGGAGTCACTAGTCTCCGCAACAGAAATTTGACCACTAAAAAGTATAGAATGCGGTAAATCCGCATGGTTCAGTGAACACGTGTGGATTTACCTGCATTCAATAGAATGCAACATTTTGGACGCAGCAAAAAATATGCGTCCAAAGCGATGCTATGTTCAGATCGTGGGCACAGAGCCTAAAATTTAAAAAAAAATGGCGTGGGCTCCTGCGTCATTTTTATAACCAGCAGAGGGAAAGCCGACCGCTGGGGGTTGATATTAGTAGCCGGGGAAAGGGTTATTAGCCAACAATGGTCCCTGGCTATTAATATCAGTCCGCAGCTGTTTGCTTAGCCTTTACTGGCTAGATTACAGGGGGACCCCAGAATTTTTTTTTACGTGGGATCCCCCTATAAAATCTAACCAGAAAAGGCTAAACAGACAGCTGCGGGCTGATATTAATAGCCAGGGAAGGGGCCATGAATACTAGTTCCCTCCACGGCTATTAATATCACCCCTCAGCAGTCCCAGAAATGGCGCATCCATAAGATGCACCAAATCTGGCGCTTAGCCTCCGTTCTTCCCACTGCCCTGTAGCGGTGGCAGTGGGGTAATGGGGTTGGGGTTCACGTCGGCCTTGTATTGGCAGCTGACGTGAAGCCCAGGTTAGTAATGGGTGGTTGCCGCTTTTTCAATAAAAGACACCGCCAGAATAAAGTATTTTATTGAAATAAAAAACACATGGTTTTAATAATTTTTTTTTATCGCACTCTGTCCACGACGCGATCAATCTTCTGAAAAAAAAGTAAAAAAACAAACAACCATATCCCTCACCTGTTCGCTGTCAAGGACGCAGTCCACGATTATGCCAACAATTGTCCCTCGGCGATCCAGGTCACTTCTACAGCAGTGACATCAGCAATCACTGTCACTGCTGTAGAAGACAGCACTGTATACTGACAGGGGTGTAAAATCACCCATATCAGTATACATGCTGCAGGAGGTCACTGGGGTTCATCAGCTGAAGATCAGCCGATCAGCCCCGGTGGGCTCACCACGATGGGAACATTCTTCAGAATGTTCCCACAGTGAGGTCACGTGAGCGATCAGCAGATTGCTCACGTGTCTGCAGGTCCTGGCAGCGCAGTACACTGCTGGGAGCGAGCACGCTTCCCGCAGTGTACCGCAGGCCGCCGGGAGGAGAGCATCGCCGGGGACCGAGGACCAGGAGGACACCGGGGGGTGCCAGACAGGTGAGTATAGTGTTTTTTATTTTAATCTTTACTTTTTTTTTTACCGCGGGCACGGCAGAGCAGACTACTGCTCCCCCAAGCTGACCTGCTCTCTCTGTTATCAACGAGAGCGGCAGTCGGATGAGAGGAGTAGTAGTCATCCTCTCCCGACCTGGGTACCACCCGTACCGCGTTTCTGCCGTGAATTCGTGGCTATTGGCTTTAATTGGAATGCAGCAAATCCGCAGGCATAAATATTATACCTGCGGATTTGCTGCGGTTCAATTCAAGTCAATGGGCGCTGTGCTAGGACGACTCGCTCAGCCACTTCCGGAAGTAGACTCAGGAACCCGGGTTTTCTTTGCAGGCTTTATTAGCAGCATAAAGCTCTGGACTCCAGCAAAATAAATACAGCCTTACTTGGCTAAACCACAAAACAAAAAGATAAACTATAGCATAGTCCATATGTGTGTGCGGGTCGCACACACCGGTTATGTCCTGTCTTCAGCTCCCTCCTGAGCTGTGGCTGACCAGTCTGGAGACCTTGCCTCTCCAAACACAACTCACGGAAAAAAACACAGGAGTGAACATTTAAACGATGCTCAGCCACACCCTGAGGTGGAGGTATGGGGAATGACGTCCCTCCCATCACTATGTCATTCCCCTAAAACCACGCCCTTTAAGTGAGTTAACCCACCAGCATATAACATGCTGGCAGAAAGTCCATTGGTTTCAGTTCACACAGGCTAGCAACCTGTGCGACACATACCTCCCCTCATATATCATACCAGTGACCCTGTCACATATTCCCCCCCTCTGCCCAAAGCCGGGGGTTTGGGCACCTTCCGATACCAGACAGGGAATTCTAGAAAGGGCATCAGCATTCTGTGTAACTTTCCGGGCCTATGCTCTACGTGCAAGTTGAAGTCCTGAAGAGCTAGGAACCATCTAGTTACCCTGGCATTTTTACCCCTCTTTTCCCTCAACTATCTCAATGGGGCATGGTCTGATACCAACTTAAACTTCCGGCCTAGTAGGTAGTATCTTAGCGTATCTACGGCCCATTTTATGGCTAGACACTCTTTTTCTACTATTGCGTAGTTTTTCTCGCAGGACGAAAGCTTCCAGCTCAGATAGAGAATGGGATGTTCTTCTCCATTTATCTCTTGAGAGAGTGTGGCGCCCCTGAGGGTTCAGTCGCCACAGAGGTACTGCACCTCACCCAGAGGTGTGGTGTCTCCTTCTCTCAGGTAAGGAGGGAGTACTGCCCGGAACCCCAACACCCACATTCAACACTACACTACTCCAGGCCGGCTGGAAGGGCAAGATGCAATGTGTTTTTCTACTGAGCCCTGACCCTGGCTGGAGTGGGGGGAACTCAAAGGTAGGGGGAACCAGTAGTGGGTGTGGGTGGAGGAAGCAGTTCAGGGGAGCACCATAGAAGGAGGTATATAATGGGAAGCCATCTTAGGGTGGCAGTGAGAACAGTAGAGGAGTCAGTGGAGAACAGTCAGGGAGCAGAGTCTCGTTAGGAGCTCTGCTCCACAAGTAGGGCCCAGTCCTAGAGGCCCAGATGGGGAGCAGAGGAGTAGGCTCCGTTCTAAGAAGGGATCCTAGGGGGTACGGCGAGTGCAGGACGGCACCTGTACGCCCCGCATCTGCCAGAAGACAGAGGGATCGTAGGCCGCAAGAAGGGGACCGGCCCCTGGACCAGCCGTGTTACTCCAGGTCTCGGCTGGGAAAACCGGAGGCTTCTGGCTTATATGGTCAATTGCCGAAGCCTCATTCTAATCCCCGTGAGGGTCAAGCAGGTCCGGGAACTCCGACAAGACAGGAGGGACTTCAGAGCACCCAAGCGGGATTGAGAGTGGGAAGCGCAGGGCAGGAGGGAGAAAGACCCAGCGTGAAGACGGTCTAGCTAGGAACACAAGAAAGTGGGGTTCTGTCAGGTACTCCTAATCTGCCTGAGGAAGTGCTGAACCCCCACCTGGTGAACGCACCGCGACGTGGGAGGCCGACAACTGTACAGTGCACCAGTGGAACCGTCCATTCTTTTATCTGCGCCATCTTTCCCTCCCTGCACTACAACGCCCAGCGCAACTTACACTACCTACACTGCCCTGGAGCTAGCTCTACCTGTGGAGAGCCACACCATCCCTGCTGCCGTAACACCAGCTCCAGAGGACTGCTCCGCAGCGGCGGCACCCTTTAGCTGCAATCCACAGGTGGCGTCACGAACTTTCCAAATCCCCTATTATTCCCCTTTTTACTGACCGCCCTTCGACACGGACCGGGCCAGCCACCGTGATATTCCCCATACCGGCATCCACAAGCGGCCCGGCTGCCGAGTATCCCACGGCCCAGGGAGCGTGTCAAGAGCACGGCTCCTAGACCAACCTCTGAATTGTCTGTCTCGACCACAAACTCTGTCTTGAAGTCTAGTGCGACCAGGACCAGCTGTTTACACAGTGCTGACTTCAACAGTTGAAACGCAGTCTCTGTTTCCTCCGTCCACTTCACCATGGTTGATCTGGTGCCTTTTAGGAGATCCGTCAGTGGCGCGGCCATCATGGCAAAATTTGGGATAAACCGCCAGTAATATCCCACCATTCCCAGGAATGCTCTCACTTGCTTCTTGGAGAGCGGTTGCGGCCAGGTCTGGATTGCCTCCACTTTATTAACTTGCGGCTTTATTTCACCTCTCCCCGACGACATAGCCCAAGTACTTGGCCTCCTCTTTTCCAAGTGCGCAGTTTTTTGATTTATTGTAAATCCCGCCTTCCTTAGAGCATCCAGAACGGCCTGTAGTTTAGGTTGATGACTTTCCCAGTCTGGGCTAAAGACTACAATGTCGTCAAGGTAGGCTGCAGCATACTTCTTATGTGGGGCTAGGATCCGATCCATAGCCCTCTGGAAGGTGGCTGGGGCCCCCTGTAGTCCGAACGGCATCTGAGTGTATTGGAAGCACCCATCAGGTGTTGAGAAAGCCGTCTTCTCCTTGGCTGTCTGGGACATGGGGATCTGCCAGTAGCCCTTGGTCAGGTCCAGAGTGGTGATGTACCTCGCCGGTCCAAGCCTCTCGATGAGTTAATCGACGCAAGGCATCGGGTGCGCATCACACTTGGACACCTCATTCAGCCGGTGGTAATCATTACAAAACCTCCACTCTCCGTTGGGTTTTGGCACGAGGACAATGGGGCTCGACCAACCACTCTTTGACTCCTCTATCACACCGAGGTCTAACATCCTCTTCACCTCGGCCGAGATCACCTCCCGGTGTGCTTCAGGAATCCTGTATGGCTTCAGGTTCACCCTTATATGCGGCTCTGTTAGCACACCATGTTCTACCACCTGAGTATGCCCCGGCAACTCTGAGAACAGGTCCCGATTCTGCTGGAGCAGTTCTCGACACTATTGCTTCTGGGCTGGCGAAAGGGTCTCCGCTATTGTGACATCTTCCACCTGGCCTTCGGGAGTGGCTCCTAGGCAAGGAGTTCCCACAGGTTCCCGATCTCGCTACGGCTTGAGCAGGTTTACATGGTACACCTGGTGTGGCTTTCTTCGGCCAGGCTGGTGGACTCTGTAGTTCACTTCACTGAGCTTCTCCACCACCTCATATGGGCCTTGCCACTTGGCCAGAAACTTACTTTCAATGGTGGGAATAAGAACCAGGATGCGATCCCCAGATTGGAACTGTCTCAGCCTTGCCGACCGGTTATACACCCTCGCCTCGGCTTCCTGCGCCTGGAGGAGATGTTCCTTCACGATGGGCATCACCTTCGCCATTCTCTCCTGTAACTGGGCGACATGTTCGATGATGCTCCGGTGGGGCGTGACCTCGGCCTCCCAGGTTTCCTTGGCGATGTCTAGGAGACCTCTTGGATGCCGTCCATACAGGAGCTCAAATGCAGAGAAGTCAGTGGAGGCTTGAGGAACTTCTCTGACAGAGAAAAGCAGAAATGGGAGCAGGTAGTCCCAGTCTCGCCCATGCTTTTCAATGACCTTCCTGAGCATTGCCTTTAAGGTCTTATTGAAGTGTTCCACTAAGCCGTCCGTCTGCGGATGATAAACTGAGGTCCAAATCTGGGCAATCTGAAGGACTCTGCACAGCTCCTTCATCACCTTGCTCATGAAGGGGGTTCCTTGGTCTGTCAAGATGTCTTTTGGCAGACCTGTCCGAGCAAAAATATGAACTAGCTCTTGGGCTATACTTTTACTGGACGAGTTCCTTAGGGGTACCGCCTCAGGGTGCCAGGTCGCATAGTCCATGACCACCAGGATGTATTTGTGGCCCCGGGCCGATTTAACTAAGGGACCCACAAGGTCCATGGCAGTCCTCTCAAAGGGAACCTCTATGACAGGTAGTGGAACTAAGGGACTACGGAAGTGGGAGGTGGGCGCGGTTATCTGGCAGGTGGGGCAGGACCTACATTAGTTTAAGATTTCCCGATGACATCCTGGCCAATAAAACTTTCTTATAATTCTCTCCTGGGTTTTCTCAACCCCTAGGTGTCCCCCCAGAATATGTGAGTGTGCCATGTTTAATATCCTCTGACGGTATGAACCTGGAACTAACAGCTGTTCCTCTACCTCTTCACTTTTTAGTTTGGTCACCTGGTATAATAGCTCCCCCTAAACTGCAAAGTGTGGATACCTGGTGTCCGCCCCCGGTTCTTGAGCAGCACCATTACAAACAGTAACATTATCCCACGCCCCTTTCAAGGTCAAGTCCCGAACCTGAGCTGACCCAAAGTTCTCTCCAGGCACCTCTAATTCAGGGAGGTCGACCACCTCAGACACAGTCTCAACCTCGTCACCGACAAGGATACATAGTGGGAACTCATCCACTTCCGATGTCGACGGGGGTATTTCTCTAGGGTCCTGGCTTTTTTCCACGGGACTCGGTCTGGATCCCTTCCCCCACAAGTCCCAGAACAAGAGAAAATCGTGCCCCAAAATGATGGGATGTATCAGGTCCCTGACCACCCCGACCTCGTGGGGTTGGGCGCCACAGTCTGTTCCGACTGTCACTCTGGCCACCGGGTAGTTCTTGGCATCCCCATGTATGCAGCGGACGCCCACAGATTTGGTAGGGATCAGCTGGGGGGGAAGGGTGGCACTGATTAAGGTTACCAGACTCCAAGAGTCCAACAGCCCCAGGACCATCACTCCGTTAACAGATACGGCACACACCTGCGGCCCCTCGCTGGGTTGACAGTCCACACTGCAGGATGGGTAAGCATAGTATGAACATCATCTGCCTAGGTTGCAGTCCATTGGCTCAGCAGATGTATGACACTGGGCGGCTACGTGTCCCGGATTGCGACACTGAGAACAGATCATATCCTTAACAGCAGTCCTTGCGGCACCTTCAGTGGAAGTGGGACGCCCCCCAGTTGTGGCTTTGAACCCCTTCCGTGGTGAACCAACCCCCTTTTGGGCACTCCAGTAGGGGGAGGTGATTATGTCGGGTTTCCCTAGGGATTTTTCGACCACTTGGTACCTCTCTATCAGGCCAACAAGGTCGTCCGCATTCCGAGGGTTGCCCTGGGCACCCCAGGTCTGCATCGGCCTGGGTAGGGAATGGATGAACCTGTCCATCACCACACGCTCAACCATCTGGGCAGGAGAGGAAGACTCTGGCTTCAGCCACTTCTGGACTAGATGTAACAAGTCGAACATCTGTGAGCGTGGAGGTTTGTCGCCAGCATACGCCCAGTGGTGGACCCTTTGCGCTCTGACAGACATTGTCACTCCTGAGCGTGCCAATATCTCGTTTTTTAATTTTGCGTACTCCTTTGCATCTTGTAAAGTCAGATCATAATAGGCCTTCTGCGGCTCCCCGGTCAAATATGGCGCCAGAACCTCCGCCCACTGCTCCTGAGGTAATCTCTCCCGTTCCGCCACCCTTTCAAAAACAGGAACGCCTCAGCGTCATCCCCCGGGGTCATCTTCTGTAAGGTTCTCCTTACCGTTTTCCTGACGTGTGCGTCCTCACCTGGATCTGGGGGTGGAGCGGATGTCCTGCCATGGATCTCCCCTGCTAGGAGCTCCATCTGTCATTGCTGCTGCTGGATTTGCTGTATCAGGAGTTTATTTGTCTCCTGCTGCTGCTCCCGTTGTTGCTGAAGCAGCTCTCTGTGGGTCTGCAAGTGCAGTTGCTGCATGCTCTGCTGGCTTTGGACCAGGTGCTTAATGAGCTCCTCCATGCTGCCGGACTTCTCTGGCTGGCTGGCGGCCTTTACCCAGGCCATCCACTGGTCTCTGTGGCAGGTACACGTGTTCCTGGAATCTTGCACGCACTCTCGCACCAACTGTGGTAGGACGGCTCACTCGGCCACTTCCAGAAGTAGACTCAGGAACCCAGGTTTTCTTTGCAGGCTTTATTAATAGCATAAAGCTCTGCACTCCAGCAAAATAAATACAGCCTTACTTGGCTAAACAACAAAACAAAAAGATAAACTATAGCACAGTCCATATGTGTGTGTGCGGGTCGCACACACAAGTTATGTCCAGCCTTCAGCTCCCTCCTGAGTTATGGCTGACCAGCCTGGAGACCTTGCCTCTCCAAACACAACTCAAAGAAAAAAAAACAGGACTGAACATTTAAACGATGCTCAGCCACACCCTTGGGTGGAGGTATGGGGAATGACGTCCCTCCCATCACTATGTCATTCCCCTAAAACCACGCCCTTTAAGTGAGTTAACCCACCAGCATATAACATGCTGGCAGAAAGTCCACTGGTTTCAGTTCATGTGGTGCCCCTGAGGGTTCGGTCGCCACAGAGGAACTGCACCTCACCCAGAGGTGTGGTGTCTCCTTCTCTCAGGAAAGGAGGGAGTGCTGCCCGGAACCCCAACACCTGCATCCAACACTACACTGCTCCAGGCCGGCTGGAAGGGCAAGATGCAATGTGTTTCCTGCTGAGCCCTGTCCCTGGCTGGAGTGGGGGGAACCCAGAGGTAGGGGGAACCAGTAGTGGGTGTGGGTGGAGGAAGCAGTTTAAGGGAGCACCATCATAGGAGGTATAAAAAGGGAAGCCATCTTAGGGTGGCAGTGCAGTCAATGAGAGGAGAGAATGAAGACAGTCTGGGAGCAGAGTCTCGTTAGGAGCTCTGCTCCACAAGTAGGGCCTAGTGCTAGAGGCCCAGGAGGGGAGCAGAGGAGGAAGGCTCCGATCTATAGAAGGGATCCTAGGGGGTACGGCGAGTGCAGGACAGCACCCGTACGCCCCGAATCTGTCAGAAGACAGAGGGATCAGGCCGCAAGAAGGGGACCGGCCCCTGGACCAGCCGTGTTACTCCAGGTCTCGGCTGGTAAAACCGGAGACTTCTGACTTTTATAGTTCAGTTGCCAAAGCCTCATTCTAATCTCCGTGAGGGTCAAGCAGGTCCGGGAACTCCAGTTAGACAGGAGGGACTTCAGAGCACCCGAGCGGGACTGAGAGTGGGGAAGCGCAGGGCAGGAGGGAGAAGACCCAGCGTGAAGACGGTCTAGAGAGGAACATAAGGAAAGCGGGGTTCCGTCAGGTGCTCCTAACCTACCTGAGGAAGAGCTGAACCCCCGGTCTGGTGAACGCAGTGCGACGTGGGAGGCTGGTACCCGCGCAGTGTATCAGTGGAACGTACATGAGAACTGTGAGTAAAGACTCGGATGACTGCACCGCACTGCCTCCGTCCATTATTTTAGCTGCGCCATCTTTCCCCCTGCACTACAACGCCCAGTGCAACCAACAATATCTACACTGCCCTGGAGCTAGCTCTACCTGTGGAGAGCCACACCATCCCTGCTGCAGTAACACCAGCTCCAGAGGACTGCTCCGCAGCGGCGGCTCCATATAGCCGCAATCCACAGGTGGCGTCACAAACACTTCCTAAAACTACAAACCCCTTACAAATAACATTCCCCTTTTTGTTGACCGCCCTGGGCCACGGACCGGGCCAGCCGCCGTGATATCCCCCACCAGCATCCATAGGCCCGGCTGCCGAGTACCCCACGGCTCTGGGGGCGCGTCATTCACACAGGCTATGTGCGACACATGCCTCCCCTCATATACCATACCAGCGCGAATTCGCAGCGGAAACGCCCGCAAAATGGTCATGCTGCGGTTTTTACCGCAGTGATAATCCTAAGTGGAAATTTCTGCATCATGTTCACAGCACATCAGGATTACTATTGCTATAGCTGGCAGACCTATTAACAAGTATTTTCGCAGTATTTCCGCGGCAGAAAAACCACCGCGGAAACGCAGTAAAAATGCTTCGTGTGCACATAGCCTTAGGGAGTAAAAAAGAACTCTCACCTAAACCTGTGTGAATGTAAGTAGTGTAGGTTCAGTAATACACTCAGTGATCGCCGTCTTCCCTGGTTTCCAGCACCGCTCCGCTCCTCTTCTCACCCATGTGACATCTATCCCGACTCTCCAAAAGCGGCTTTTACACTGTAAGTCTATGGAGCCTGCTTCTGAGCCTCGTTACCCCGCTCCATAGACTTACATGAGAAGTGACTTCTGCCTCACACAGGGAGCGCAGCGTGACCCGGAGAGTCCGAATAGAAGACGTGAGTGAGTAGAGGAGTGGAGCGCCGCTGGAGACCGGGGAAGACGGCGACCGGAGAGAATTACTGCACTCACTCTACATTACAGTCACACAGGTTTAGGTTTGGAGGGAGATATTTCTCTAACCGCCACCAGCATCCTAAAACCGACCCACAATTTATATCGCCCACACACATGGCAGAAAAGGGCATCAGTTCAGACATTACTGGACGGACCAAACCAACATGGCCACAATAGTAGCCAGCAACCACGCATCACTGGGTAACACGACGTTACATAACCTGGTGACCTCCTCACTGCAGAGGATTCTGCACAGTGTGCATGTTGGACTCAGTCTGCATTAATGACTGCATGGCAGACTTCTCATCCGCACTCTTCCTCCTTTTGTCCTCTGATTCCTCTACACTCCTGGCCTTCTCTCCATTCTTTGCTCCACTGAAGATGTCTCTTCCACAGTGCGCTTATCATCATGGCTGCAGTCAGTGCACAGCAGCCGCCTTTCTCACAAGCAGACGTCTTAGGTGATCAGACTCCATCTCCTACAATAACACAGGCTCCCCCACCCTACAGTGAGCTGGACTATAACTCTCAGCATCTGTGGCCTCCAGATTCCCAGGCTCGTGCACGACGTACACACTTAGGGGTCCGCACCAGATCTGCTCCCAGCCCGGCCAGCTCTACTATGGACCCACAGAGGTCACACGACTGGAAGGTGCCAGATGCATGTACTGCAGCACCGTGCATCATGTAGTTGTGCCACTAGATGGCAGCACAGCATTAGTCACCATGCACATACCTAGGCTGCCCAGAAATCATCTACTAGCCGTACAAGGAATGTCCTGGCCACCACAGTCACCTATGCGAAGCTCCAGTAATGCCGGCTGTGCTGATGTTAGGGCTCGGCTTTTATACTGCGGTGTCATTGCGCCATACAAGCACCTCAGAAAGCCTCTCCTCCCTGATGACCCAGTAGGATAGTGTAACGTGGGGCGGGGTGGCAGCCGTCAGCGAGGTACTTGTCTTCCACGCTCTGGCACACTACATGATGATGAGGGTCCTGGCTTTGTCCGTGGGGGTGCTTCGCCCTTGCAGGCCACATAATGCCGGTGACTTTGGCTGGCCACAACCAGGTGATGAGGAGTTCAATGAAGGAGACCACCAGCCAACAATAAACCGTCTTTCACTGAACGGACACTTGGCGGAATTACGTATAGTAGACAGCGGGGGCTGTGAGGAATGGTAGCAGAGAGATCCCGCAGAATCCCACTGTTACCACCACTTGTGAAGGATCCACACCTTGCCACCTGCCTGATGTCACAATTACGGCAGACAGATCACGTGATGCGGATCTACCCTTTGCACCAATGTGACGTTCCACACCCCCTCGAGGACACGTAAGGTCAGATTGGTACAGTTCTACACAGACACCCCCTGTCCACACGGGTACAGGAAGGCACCGGGAGTGAGAAGAGGTGGCCCACTCAGTCACTGACGTGGCTCCACACTCGCTCACACGCCTTACAGGCTGAGAGGCTCCTTCTCACTAGCCCCAGTGAAGCAGAACCTTGTCGGCCTGGTAGAGCTGCCACAAGTTTCTATTAGATATAATTCCCGCTAGGACCGGGGGATTATATCGGGCCAGAAATCAGCCCAGTAGCGTGTTCGTTGGACCGAACAACAGAGGTTCGTGGATTGAGATAAAAGAGCAGCCCAAGGTTAAAATATATATTTAATCGCCTTAAGGGCACACTAGACAATACACTATATGCATAAGGGTTATACATACATAGTGGGCAGAGATGCAAACACAATAGTAGTGGTACAAAAGGTATAAGCAGTTACTAAGAGTCAGTTACCAGTCAGATGGAAGGCCTGGCTTGCAGGGGAGGGACTGCTACATGGGAGGCTTGTGGTCCCCTTGGTTGCAGGACTTCTCCCACATGATGTATCGTCGTGACCTCCCAGGAAAAAGACAAAGAGCTATGGCTGCTGGAGCTCTTAACCTCTCTGGGTCACTCCCCCTCCTGCCTCCTGGCTGGACCTAAATCTCCACTCTTGGTCTCTCTCAGCTACAAACTCTAAAAACTAAAATGAGTTATACTTCCTTCATGGATGGTTCTAGGGAGCCGTTTCTGGTGTCATCTGGTGCCAGCTGGGCCCCTGCTACGCGTGGAGACCAAATACAGTGGCCTTAGGGGTTTCTGAAAGGCTGTGCCGTGTATCTCCCCATCCCTACGCGCTAGACTGTGCTGGAAGCTAGGGTGACATTCCCCATTTTCTTGGGATCTCGAAAATCTAGGTTATGAATAACTGGGACATATAGTATTCCCATAACTCGGTATTGAATTATAGTATCTGACACAAAGGGAGCTGCATGGCTGTGGTCCATAGGGGGTTTTCCTTTGGCAGCTCCACAGCTGAAGGTGCAGGTTTTCACTCATGTCAGGGATCCCTCCTACTCTGGGCTAGTCCCAAGCATTAACCCTAACTCTCCCTACTGTCGGTCAAACTACAACTTCGTCACTAATAATGCATGTCACAGTAAACATTACACATTATAACAATATGTGTGTCTTCAACTAGGAAGGTGGGCATCTCCTTACAATAGCCTCCACCCCCTGATGACCAGGTGTTACAGCTTCCACTCTTCAGTAACTCGGTAGGATAGCCTCTACTCTCTGGTGACCTGGCAAAATAGTGTCCAGTCCCTTGTGACCTGGTAGGATAGTCTCCACTCCCTGGTGAGCAGAAGGATAGTCTCCACTCCCTGGTGAGCAGTAGGATAGTTACCACTCCCTGGTGACCAGTAGGATAGTCACCACTCCCTGGTGACCAGTAGGATAGTCACCACTCCCTGGTAACATGATAGGAGAGCTGCCACTTTCTAGTGACCCAGAAGTACAGGCTTTACTCCTTGATAACCCAGCAGGATTGCCTCCTCTTCTTGGTGACCCAGAAGGGTAGTCTCTATTCCCTGGTGACATGTTGGACAGCCTCTGCTCCCACCTAGTAGGATAGTCTCCACTGGCTTACGATAAGTGAGTATACAGATGTCACAGTAGGGGCTCTCAGCTGCTGCTTCCTGAGGTAACACATTTCCCTGTCTGTTTTATCACAGGAGCGAGTTTTTCTGCCGCATCTCCAGCCCCCCTGAGCTCATCGTAAATCAAGTCAGTAATGTATAAGCTCAGCGGCTGCTGGACCTCCTATCTGTATGACTTATGCTATCTGTATGATGGTCTCCATTCCCCGTCGCCCCTGTATGATAGTCTCCACTCCCCGGGGCCACTGTATGATAGTGTCCACTCCTCCATGCCCCTGTATGATAGTCTCCACTCCCTGGGGCCCCTGTATGTTAGTCTCCACTCCCCGGGGTCCCTGTATGTTAGTCTCCACTCCCCGGGGCCCCTGTATGATAGTCTCCACACCCCAGGGCCCCTGTATGATAGTCTCCACTTCCTGCGGCCCCTGTATGATAGTCTCCACTCCCCGGGGCCCCTGTATGATAGTCTCCACGCCCCGGGGCTCCTGTATGATAGTCTCCACTCCCCGGGGCCCCTGTATGATACTCTCCACTCCCCGGGGCCCCTGTATGATATTCTCCACTCCCCCAGGCTCCTGTATGATAGTCTCCACTCCCCGGGGCCCCTGTATGATATTCTCCACTCCCCGGGACCCCTGTATGATAGTATCCACTTCCCGGGGCCCCTGTATGATATTCTCCACTTCCTGTGGCCCCTGTATGATAGTCTCCACTTCCTGCGGCCCCTGTATGATAGTCTTCACTCCCCGGGACCCCTCTATGATAGTATCCACTCCCCGGGACCCCTGTATGATAGTATCCACTCCCCGGGACCCCTGTATGATAGTCTCCACTCCCTGGGACCCCTGTATGATAGTCTCCACTCCCCGGGGCCCCTGTATGATATTCTCCACTCCCCAGGGCCCCTGTATGATATTCTCCACTCCCCGGGACCCCTGTATGATAGTCTCCACTCCCCGGAACCCCTGTATGATAGTCTCCACTCCCAGGAGCCCCTGTATGATAGTCTCCACTCCCTGGGACCCCTGTATGATAGTCTCCACTCCCTGGGGCCCCTGTATGATATTCTCCACTCCCCAGGGCCCCTGTATGATGTTCTCCACTCCCCGGGACCCCTGTATGATAGTCTCCACTCCCCGGGGTCCCTGTATGTTAGTCTCCACTCCCCGGGGCCCCTGTATGATACTCTCCACACCCCAGGGCCCCTGTATGATAGTCTCCACTTCCTGCGGCCCCTGTATGATAGTCTCCACTCCCCGGGGCCCCTGTATGATAGTCTCCACGCCCCGGGGCTCCTGTATGATAGTCTCCACTCCCCGGGGCCCCTGTATGATACTCTCCACTCCCCGGGGCCCCTGTATGATATTCTCCACTCCCCCAGGCTCCTGTATGATAGTCTCCACTTCCCGGGGCCCCTGTATGATATTCTCCACTCCCCGGGACCCCTATATGATAGTCTCCACTCCCCGGGGCCCCTGTATGATAGTCTCCACTCCCCGGGGCCCCTGTATGATAGTCTCCACTCCCCGGGACCCCTGTATGATAGTATCCACTTCCCGGGGCCCCTGTATGATATTCTCCACTTCCTGCGGCCCCTGTATGATAGTCTCCACTTCCTGCGGCCCCTGTATGATAGTCTTCACTCCCCGGGACCCCTCTATGATAGTATCCACTCCCCGGGGCCCCTGTATGATAGTCTCCACTCCCCGGGACCCCTGTATGATAGTATCCACTCCCCGGGACCCCTGTATGATAGTCTCCACTCCCTGGGACCCCTGTATGATAGTCTCCACTCCCCGGGGCCCCTGTATGATATTCTCCATTCCCCAGGGCCCCTGTATGATATTCTCCACTCCCCGGGACCCCTGTATGATAGTCTCCACTCCCCGGAACCCCTGTATGATAGTCTCCACTCCCCGGGACCCCTGTATGATAGTCTCCACTCCCCGGAGCCCCTGTATGATAGTCTCCACTCCCCGGAGCCCCTGTATGATAGTCTCCACTCCCTGGGACCCCTGTATGATAGTCTCCACTCCCCGGGGCCCCTGTATGATATTCTCCACTCCCCAGGGCCCCTGTATGATGTTCTCCACTCCCCAGGGCCCCTGTATGATAGTCTCCACTCCCTGGGACCCCTGTATGATAGTCTCCACTCCCCGGGGCCCCTGTATGATATTCTCCACTCCCCAGGGCCCCTGTATGATGTTCTCCACTCCCCAGGGCCCCTGTATGATAGTCTCCACTCCCTGGGACCCCTGTATGATAGTCTCCACTCCCCGGGGCCCCTGTATGATATTCTCCACTCCCCGGGACCCCTGTATGATAGTCTCCACTCCCCGGAACCCCTGTATGATAGTCTCCACTCCCCGGGACCCCTGTATGATAGTCTCCACTCCCCGGAGCCCCTGTATGATAGTCTCCACTCCCCGGGGCCCCTGTATGATATTCTCCACTCCCCAGGGCCCCTGTATGATGTTCTCCACTCCCCAGGGCCCCTGTATGATAGTCTCCACTCCCTGGGACCCCTGTATGATAGTCTCCACTCCCCGGGGCCCCTGTATGATATTCTCCACTCCCCAGGGCCCCTGTATGATAGTCTCCACTCCCCGGAGCCCCTGTATGATAGTCTCCACTCCCCGGAGCCCCTGTATGATAGTCTCCACTCCCTGAGGGTTGGTTCTGTATATTGGACATTATATCCAGTTATTTGGAGCCGTGGGGATGATTTTTGGGATTGCCAGGTCACCTGTGTGATCGGGGGGTCCACGCCTCACACTGTGTAACGGGAGCCCTCCTGCAGCAGAACAGGTGCGGACATGGGAGAAGCGTCGTCCCTCCTCCTCCAGGTGAAGGATCAGTAACAGGATGAGGGATCCGGGGCCGGCGGACGGCGGAGCTCAGGTGAGCGCACAGCAGTGTCTATACCTGTGAGCGCACCTGTACACCTGTACACCTGTGTGCTCTGGTTAAAGGGCCGGTGCGCTCTTATACTGATCTCTCTACACGGATAAGCTCCATCACTGGCGTCTTATCTTTAGGTCTTTTTTTCTTGTGGAGATGGTTGAGGCTTAGTTATTCTTTTCTCCGCTGTTCATGGTAGAGGCAGGCGGCGGTGACTGCGGAGATAAATGCCGCACGGCTTCCATTCTCTATCTGATTTATCTGGTTTACATGGGACTGACCATTGTAGATTGTGAGCTCCGGGGGACAGCGGTCTGGCTGCTGCGCTCCTCTTCCTCCGCAGTGACGATGATGATGATGGATCCTCTGCACATTCGTCACTTTCTGACGCTTTCTTACATGTCCCGGAGATCACAATCTTTGTGTTTGTTCACATGTCACACCCCTTAGACAAACATGGCGGTTTGTGTACCGTGTCCGCCACCGCGTGTATCCGTGTGTTACTCACCTGGTATGTAAACGCCGAAGCAGAGCACCTCCCCGGGGCCAGGGGGGTTTAACTCCTTCACACGCCATTATAAATTGCAGTCGGCGACATATTATATCTGTTCCTGGGAAAGCTGGGTGATGGCCACCATGGCTATGATTCAGGAGTCTGGGAAAGCTGGGTGATGGCCACCATGGCTATAATTCAGGAGTCTGGGAAAGCTGGGTGATGTCACCATGGCTATGATTCAGGAGTCTGGGAAAGCTGGGTGATGGCACCATAGCTGTGTTTCAGGAGTCTGGGAAAGCTGGGTGATGTCACCATGGCTATAATTCAGGAGTCTGGGAAAGCTGGGTGAGGGCCAACATGGCTGTGTTTGAAGAGTCTGGAAAAGCTGGGTAATGGCCAACATGGCTATGATTCAGAAGTCTGGGAAAGCTGGGTGATGGCCACCATGGCTATGATTCAGGAGTCTGGGAAAGCTGGATGATGGCCACCATGGCTATGATTCAGGAGTCTGGGAAAGCTGGGTGATGGCACCATAGCTGTGTTTCAGGAGTCTGGGAAAGCTGGGTGATGTCACCATGGCTATAATTCAGGAGTCTGGGAAAGCTGGGTGAGGGCCAACATGGCTGTGTTTGAAGAGTCTGGAAAAGCTGGGTGATGGCCAACATGGCTATGATTTAGGAGTCTGGGAAAGCTGGGTGATGGCCACTATGGCTATGATTCAGGAGTCTGGGAAAGCTGGGTGATGGCACCATAGCTGTGTTTCAGGAGTCTGGGAAAGCTGGGTGATGTCACCATGGCTATGATTCAGGAGTCTGGGAAAGCTGGGTGATGGCCACCATGGCTATGATTCAGGAGTCTGGGAAAGCTGGGTGATGGCACAATAGCTGTGTTTCAGGAGTCTGGGAAAGCTGGGTGATGTCACCATGGCTATGATTCAGGAGTCTGGGAAAGCTGGGTGAGGGCCAACATGGCTGTGTTTGAAGAGTCTGGAAAAGCTGGGTGATGGCCAACATGGCTATGATTCATTAGTCTGGGAAAGCTGGGTGATGGCCACCATGGCTATGATTCAGGAGTCTAGAAAGCTGGGTGATGGCCACCATGGCTATGATTCAGGAGTCTGGGAAAGTTGGGTGATGGCCAACATGGCTATGATTCAGGAGTCTGGGAGAGCTGGGTGAGGGCCAACATGGCTATGATTCAGGAGTCTGGGAAAGTTGGGTGATGGCCAACAAGGCTATGATTCAGGAGTCTGGGAGAGCTGGATGATGGCCAACATGGCTGTGTTTCAGGAGTCTGGGAAAGCTGGGTGATGGCAAACATGGCTATGATTCAGCAGCCTGGGAAAGCTGGGTGATGGCCACCATGGCTATGATTCAGGTGTCTGGAAAGCTGGGTGATGGCACCATGGCTATGATTCAGGAGTCTTGGAAAGCTGGGTGATGGCCAACATTGGCTATGATTCAGGAGTCTGGGAAAGCTGGGTGATGGCATCATGGCTATAATTCAGGAGTCTTGGAAAGCTGGGTGATGGCCACCATAGCTGTGTTTCAAGAGTCTGGGAAAGCTGGGTGATGGCATCATGGCTATAATTCAGGAGTCTGGAAAGTTGGGTGATGGCCACCATGGCTTTAATTCAGGAGCCTGGGAAAGCTGGGTGATGGCCACCATGGCTGTGTTTCAGGAGTCTGGTAAAGCTGGGTGATGGCCAACATGGCTGTGTTTCAAGAGTCTGGGAAAGCTGGGTGATGGCATCATGGCTATAATTCAGAAGTCTGGAAAGCTGGGTGATGGCCACCATAACTGTGTTTCAAGAGTCTGGGAAAGCTGGGTGATGGCCAACATGGCTGTGTTTCAAGAGTCTGGGAAAGCTGGGTGATGGCATCATGGATATAATTCAGGAGTCTTGGAAAGTTGGGTGATGGCCACCATGGCTTTAATTCAGGAGTCTGGAAAGTTGGGTGATGGCCACCATGGCTTTAATTCAGGAGCCTGGGAAAGCTGGGTGATGGCCACCATGGCTATAATTCAGGAGTCTGGAAAGTTGGGTGATGGCCACCATGGCTATAATTCAGGAGTCTGGAAAGTTGGGTGATGGCCACCATGGCTATAATTCAGGAGTCTGGAAAGTTGGGTGATGGCCACCATGGCTTTAATTCAGGAGCCTGGGAAAGCTGGGTGATGGCCACCATAGCTGTGTTTCAAGAGTCTGGGAAAGCTGGATGATGGCATCATGGATATAATTCAGGAGTCTGGAAAGTTGGGTGATGGCCACCATGGCTTTAATTCAGGAGCCTGGGAAAGCTGGGTGATGGCCACCATGGCTATGATTCAGGAGTCTGGAAAGTTGGGTGATGGCCAACATGGCTATGATTCAGGAGTCTGGGAAAACTGGATGATGGCGACCATGGCTATGATTCAGGAGTCTGGGAAAGCTGGGTGATGGCCAACATGGCTATGATTCAGGAGTCTGGGAGAGCTGGGTGATGGCCACCATGGCTATAATTCAGGAGCCTGGGAAAGCTGGGTGATGTCCACCATGGTTGTGTTTAAGGAGTCTGGGAAAAATGGATGATGGCCTCCATGGCTATGATTCAGGAGTCTGGGAAAGCTGGGTGATGGCCAACATGGCTATGATTCAGGAGTCTGGGAAAGCTGGGTGACTGCACCATGGATATGATTCAGGAGTCTGGGAAAGCTGGGTGATGGCCAACATTGGCTGTGTTTCAGCAGTCTGGGAAAGCTGGGTGATGGCCACCATGGCTATAATTCACGTGTCTGGGAAAGCTGGGTGAGGGCCAACATGGCTGTGTTTGAAGACTCTGGAAAAGCTGGGTGACGGCACCATGGATGTAATTCAGGAGTCTGGGAAAGCTGGGTGATAGCCAACATGGCTATGATTCAGGAGTCTGGGAAAACTGGGTGATGGCCACCATGGTTGTGTTTCAGGAGTCTGGGAAAGCTGGGTGATGGCCAACATTGGCTGTGTTTCAGGAGTCTGGGAAAGCTGGGTGATGGCATCATGGCTATGATTCAGCAGCCTGGGAAAGCTGGGTGATGGCCAACATGGCTATGATTCAGGAGTCTGGGAAAACTGGGTGATGGCCACCATGGCTATGATTCACGTGTCTGGGAAAGCTGGGTGATGGCCAACATGGCTGTGTTTGAAGACTCTGGAAAAGCTGGGTGACGGCACCATGGATATGATTCAGGAGTCTGGGAAAACTGGGTAATGGCCAACATTGGCTGTGTTTCAGGAGTCTGGGAAAGCTGGGTGATGGCCACCATGGCTATAATTCAGGAGCCTGGGAAAGCTGGGTGATGGCCACCATGGTTGTGTTTCAGGAGTCTGGGAAAGCTGGGTGATGGCCAACATTGGCTGTGTTTCAGGAGTCTGGGAAAGCTGGGTGATGGCATCATGGCTATAATTCAGGAGTCTGGGAAAGCTGGGTGATGGCCAACATTGGCTGTGTTTCAGGAGTCTGGGAAAGCTGAGTGATGGCATCATGGCTATGATTCAGCAGCCTGGGAAAGCTGGGTGATGGCCAACATGGCTATGATTCAGGAGTCTGGGAAAGCTGGGTGAGGGCCAACATGGCTGTGTTTCAGGAGTCTGGGAAAGCTGGGTGATGGCCAACATGGCTGTGTTTCAGGAGTCTGGGAAAGCTGGGTGATGGCCACCATGGCTATGTTTCAGGAGTCTGGAAAGCTGGGTGATGGCCACCATGGCTATGATTCAAGAGTCTGGGAAAGCTAGGTGAGGGCCAACATGGCTATGATTCAGGAGTCTGGGAAAGCTGGGTGATGGCCACCATGGCTATGATTCAAGAGTCTGGGAAAACTGCGTGATGGCCACCATGGCTATGATTCAGGAGTCTGGGAAAGCTGGGTTATGGCCAGCATGGCTGTGTTTCAAGAGTCTGGGAAAGCTGGTTGATGGCCACCATGGCTATGATTCAGGAGTCTGGGAAAGCTGGGTGATGGCCAACATAGCTGTGTTTCAAGAGTCTGGGAAAGCTGCGTTATGGCCAACATGGATATGATTCAGGAGTCTGGGAAAGTTGGGTGATGGCCAACATGGCTGTGTTTCAGGAGTCTGGGAAAGCTGGGTGATGGCCACCATAGTTGTGTTTCAGGACTCTGGGAAAGCTGGGTGATGGCACCATGGCTATAATTCAGGAGTCTGGAAAGTTGGGTGATGGCCACCATGGCTATAATTCAGGAGCCTGGGAAAGCTGGGTGATGGCCACCATGGCTGTGTTTCAGGAGCCTGGGAAAGCTGGGTGATGGCACCATGGCTATGATTCAGGAGTCTGAGAAAACTGGATGATGGCCAACATGGCTATGATTCAAGAGTCTTGGAGAGCTGGGTGATGGCATCATGGCTATGATTCAGGAGTCTGGGAAAGCTGGGTGACGGCACCATGGATATGATTCAGGAGTCTGGGAAAGCTGGGTGATGGCACCATGGCTATGATTCGGGAGTCTGGGAAAGCTGGGTGATGGCCACCATGGCTATGATTCAGGTGTCTTGGAAAGCTGGGTGATGGCCACCATGGCTATGATTCAGGTGTCTTGGAAAGCTGGGTGATGGCACCATGGCTATGATTCAGGAGTCTGGGAAAGCTGGATGATGGCCACCATGGCTATGATTCAGGAGTCTGGGAAAGCTGGGTGATGGCACCATAGCTGTGTTTCAGGAGTCTGGGAAAGCTGGGTGATGTCACCATGGCTATAATTCAGGAGTCTGGGAAAGCTGGGTGAGGGCCAACATGGCTGTGTTTGAAGAGTCTGGAAAAGCTGGGTGATGGCCAACATGGCTATGATTTAGGAGTCTGGGAAAGCTGGGTGATGGCCACCATGGCTATGATTCAGGAGTCTGGGAAAGCTGGGTGATGGCACCATAGCTGTGTTTCAGGAGTCTGGGAAAGCTGGGTGATGTCACCATGGCTATGATTCAGGAGTCTGGGAAAGCTGGGTGATGGCACCATAGCTGTGTTTCAGCAGTCTGGGAAAACTGGATGATGGCCACCATGGCTATGATTCAGGAGTCTGGGAAAGCTGGGTGAGGGCCAACATGGCTGTGTTTGAAGAGTCTGGAAAAGCTGGGTGATGGCCAACATGGCTATGATTCAGGCGTCTGGGAAAGCTGGGTGATGGCCAACATTGGCTATGTTTCAGGAGTCCGGGAAAGCTGGGTGATGGCCAACATTGGCTGTGTTTCAGGAGTCTGGGAAAGCTGGGTGATGGCCACCATGGCTATAATTCAGGAGCCTGGGAAAGCTGGGTGATGGCCACCATGGCTATGATTCAGGAGTCTGGGAAAGCTGGGTGATGGCACAATAGCTGTGTTTCAGGAGTCTGGGAAAGCTGGGTGATGTCACCATGGCTATGATTCAGGAGTCTGGGAAAGCTGGGTGAGGGCCAACATGGCTGTGTTTGAAGAGTCTGGAAAAGCTGGGTGATGGCCAACATGGCTATGATTCAGGAGTCTGGGAAAGCTGGGTGATGTCCACCATGGCTATGATTCAGGAGTCTGGGAAAGCTGGGTGATGGCACCATAGCTGTGTTTCAGGAGTCTGGGAAAGCTGGGTGATGTCACCATGGCTATGATTCAGGAGTCTGGGAAAGCTGGGTGATGGCACCATAGCTGTGTTTCAGCAGTCTGGGAAAACTGGATGATGGCCACCATGGCTATGATTCAGGAGTCTGGGAAAGCTGGGTGAGGGCCAACATGGCTGTGTTTGAAGAGTCTGGAAAAGCTGGGTGATGGCCAACATGGCTATGATTCAGGCGTCTGGGAAAGCTGGGTGATGGCCAACATTGGCTATGTTTCAGGAGTCCGGGAAAGCTGGGTGATGGCCAACATTGGCTGTGTTTCAGGAGTCTGGGAAAGCTGGGTGATGGCCACCATGGCTATAATTCAGGAGCCTGGGAAAGCTGGGTGATGGCCACCATGGTTGTGTTTCAGGAGTCTGGGAAAGCTGGGTGATGGCCACCATGGCTATGATTCAGGAGTCTGGGAAAGCTGGGTGATGGCCAACATGGCTATGATTCAGGTGTCTTGGAAAGCTGAATGATGGCATCATGGCTATGATTTAGCAGTCTGGGAAAGCTGGGTGATGGCCAACATGGCTATGATTCAGGAGTCTGGGAAAGCTGGGTGATGGCCACCATGGCTATGATTCAGGAGTCTAGAAAGCTGGGTGATGGCCACCATGGCTATGATTCAGGAGTCTGGGAAAGTTGGGTGATGGCCAACATGGCTATGATTCAGGAGTCTGGGAGAGCTGGGTGATGGCCACCATGGCTATGATTCAGGAGTCTGGGAAAGCTGGGTGAGGGCCAACATGGCTATGATTCAGGAGTCTGGGAAAGTTGGGTGATGGCCAACAAGGCTATGATTCAGGAGTCTGGGAGAGCTGGATGATGGCCAACATGGCTATGTTTCAGGAGTCTGGGAAAGCTGGGTGATGGCAAACATGGCTATGATTCAGCAGCCTGGGAAAGCTGGGTGATGGCCACCATGGCTATGATTCAGGTGTCTGGAAAGCTGGGTGATGGCACCATGGCTATGGTTCAGGAGTCTTGGAAAGCTGGGTGATGGCCAACATTGGCTATGATTCAGGAGTCTGGGAAAGCTGGGTGATGGCATCATGGCTATAATTCAGGAGTCTTGGAAAGCTGGGTGATGGCCACCATAGCTGTGTTTCAAGAGTCTGGGAAAGCTGGGTATGGCATCATGGCTATAATTCAGGAGTCTGGAAAGTTGGGTGATGGCCACCATGGCTTTAATTCAGGAGCCTGGGAAAGCTGGGTGATGGCCACCATGGCTGTGTTTCAGGAGTCTGGTAAAGCTGGGTGATGGCCAACATGGCTGTGTTTCAAGAGTCTGGGAAAGCTGGGTGATGGCATCATGGCTATAATTCAGGAGTCTGGAAAGCTGGGTGATGGCCACCATAACTGTGTTTCAAGAGTCTGGGAAAGCTGGGTGATGGCCAACATGGCTGTGTTTCAAGAGTCTGGGAAAGCTGGGTGATGGCATCATGGATATAATTCAGGAGTCTTGGAAAGTTGGGTGATGGCCACCATGGCTTTAATTCAGGAGTCTGGAAAGTTGGGTGATGGCCACCATGGCTTTAATTCAGGAGCCTGGGAAAGCTGGGTGATGGCCACCATGGCTATAATTCAGGAGTCTGGAAAGTTGGGTGATGGCCACCATGGCTATAATTCAGGAGTCTGGAAAGTTGGGTGATGGCCACCATGGCTTTAATTCAGGAGCCTGGGAAAGCTGGGTGATGGCCACCATAGCTGTGTTTCAAGAGTCTGGGAAAGCTGGATGATGGCATCATGGATATAATTCAGGAGTCTGGAAAGTTGGGTGATGGCCACCATGGCTTTAATTCAGGAGCCTGGGAAAGCTGGGTGATGGCCACCATGGCTATGATTCAGGAGTCTGGGAAAGCTGGGTGACTGCACCATGGATATGATTCAGGAGTCTGGGAAAGCTGGGTGATGGCCAACATTGGCTGTGTTTCAGCAGTCTGGGAAAGCTGGGTGATGGCCACCATGGCTATAATTCACGTGTCTGGGAAAGCTGGGTGAGGGCCAACATGGCTGTGTTTGAAGACTCTGGAAAAGCTTGGTGACGGCACCATGGATGTAATTCAGGAGTCTGGGAAAGCTGGGTGATGGCCAACATGGCTATGATTCAGGAGTCTGGGAAAACTGGGTGATGGCCACCATGGTTGTGTTTCAGGAGTCTGGGAAAGCTGGGTGATGGCCAACATTGGCTGTGTTTCAGGAGTCTGGGAAAGCTGGGTGATGGCATCATGGCTATGATTCAGCAGCCTGGGAAAGCTGGGTGATGGCCAACATGGCTATGATTCAGGAGTCTGGGAAAACTGGGTGATGGCCACCATGGCTATAATTCACGTGTCTGGGAAAGCTGGGTGAGGGCCAACATGGCTGTGTTTGAAGACTCTGGAAAAGCTGGGTGACGGCACCATGGATATGATTCAGGAGTCTGGGAAAACTGGGTAATGGCCAACATTGGCTGTGTTTCAGGAGTCTGGGAAAGCTGGGTGATGGCCACCATGGCTATAATTCAGGAGCCTGGGAAAGCTGGGTGATGGCCACCATGGTTGTGTTTCAGGAGTCTGGGAAAGCTGGGTGATGGCCAACATTGGCTGTGTTTCAGGAGTCTGGGAAAGCTGGGTGATGGCATCATGGCTATAATTCAGGAGTCTGGGAAAGCTGGGTGATGGCCAACATTGGCTGTGTTTCAGGAGTCTGGGAAAGCTGAGTGATGGCATCATGGCTATGATTCAGCAGCCTGGGAAAGCTGGGTGATGGCCAACATGGCTATGATTCAGGAATCTGGGAAAGCTGGGTGAGGGCCAACATGGCTGTGTTTCAGGAGTCTGGGAAAGCTGGGTGATGGCCAACATGGCTGTGTTTCAGGAGTCTGGGAAAGCTGGGTGATGGCCACCATGGCTATGTTTCAGGAGTCTGGAAAGCTGGGTGATGGCCACCATGGCTATGATTCAAGAGTCTGGGAAAGCTGGGTGAGGGCCAACATGGCTATGATTCAGGAGTCTGGGAAAGCTGGGTGATGGCCACCATGGCTATGATTCAAGAGTCTGGGAAAACTGCGTGATGGCCACCATGGCTATGATTCAGGAGTCTGGGAAAGCTGGGTTATGGCCAGCATGGCTGTGTTTCAGGAGTCTGGGAAAGCTGCATGATGGCCAGCATGGCTGTGTTTCAGGAGTCTGGGAAAGCTGGGTGATGGCCACCATGGCTATGATTCAGGAGTCTGGGAAAGCTGGGTGATGGCCAACATAGCTGTGTTTCAAGAGTCTGGGAAAGCTGCGTTATGGCCAACATGGCTATAATTCAGGAGTCTGGGAAAGCTGGGTGATGGCCACCATGGATATGATTCAGGAGTCTGGGAAAGTTGGGTGATGGCCAACATGGCTGTGTTTCAGGAGTCTGGGAAAGCTGGGTGATGGCACCATGGCTATAATTCAGGAGTCTGGAAAGTTGGGTGATGGCCACCATGGCTATAATTCAGGAGCCTGGGAAAGCTGGGTGATGGCCACCATGGCTGTGTTTCAGGAGCCTGGGAAAGCTGGGTGATGGCACCATGGCTATGATTCAGGAGTCTGAGAAAACTGGATGATGGACAACATGGCTATGATTCAAGAGTCTTGGAGAGCTGGGTGATGGCATCATGGCTATAATTCAGGAGCCTGGGAAAGCTGGGTGATGGCTACCATAACTGTGTTTCAGGAGTCTGGGAAAGATGGGTGATGGCATCATGGCTATAATTCAGGAGTCTGGAAAGTTGGGTGATGGCCACCATGGCTATAATTCAGGAGCCTGGGAAAGCTGGGTGATGGCCACCATGGCTGTGTTTCAGGAGCCTGGGAAAGCTGGGTGATGGCACCATGGCTATAATTCAGGAGTCTGGAAAGTTGGATGATGGCCAACATGGCTATGATTGAGGAGTCTGGGAAAACTGGGTGATGGCCACCATGGCTATAATTCAGGAGCCTGGGAAAGCTGGGTGATGGCTACCATAACTGTGTTTCAGGAGTCTGGGAAAGCTGGGTGATGGCACCATGGCTATAATTCAGGAGTCTGGAAAATTGGATGATGGCCAACATGGCTATGATTCAGGAGTCTGGGAGAGCTGGGTGATGGCATCATGGCTATAATTCAGGAGCCTGGGAAAGCTGGGTGATGGCTACCATAACTGTGTTTCAGGAGTCTGGGAAAGCTGGGTGATGGCACCATGGCTATAATTCAGGAGTCTGGAAAGTTGGATGATGGCCAACATGGCTATGATTCAGGAGTCTGGGAGAGCAGGGTGAGGGCCAACATGGCTGTGTTTGAAGAGTCTGGCAAAGCTGGGTGACGGCACCATGGATATGATTCAGGAGTCTGGGAAAGCTGGGTGATGGCCAACATTGGCTGTGTTTCAGGAGTCTGGGAAAGCTGGGTGATGGCCACCATGGCTATAATTCAGGAGCCTGGGAAAGCTGAGTAATGGCATCATGGCTATAATTCAGGAGTCTGGAAAGTTGGGTGATGGCCACCATGGCTATAATTCAGGAGCCTGGGAAAGCTGGGTGATGGCACCATGGCTATAATTCAGGAGTCTGAGAAAACTGGATGATGGCCAACATGGCTATGATTCAGGAGTCTTGGAGAGCTGGGTGATGGCCAACATTGGCTATGATTCAGGAGTCTGGGAAAGCTGGGTGATGGCATCATGGCTATAATTCAGGAGCCTGGGAAAGCTGGGTGATGGCTACCATAGCTGTGTTTCAGGAGTCTGGGAAAGATGGGTGATGGCATCATGGCTATAATTCAGGAGTCTGGAAAGTTGGATGATGGCCACCATGGCTATGATTCAGGAGTCTGGCAAAGCTGGGTGACGGCACCATGGATATGATTCAGGAGTCTGGGAAAGCTGGTGATGGCCAACATTGGCTGTGTTTCAGGAGTCTGGGAAAGCTGGGTGATGGCCACCATGGCTATAATTCAGGAGCCTGGGAAAGCTGGGTGATGGCCACCATGGCTGTGTTTCAGGAGCTGGGAAAGCTGGGTAATGGCACTATGGCTATAATTCAGGAGTCTGGAAAGTTGGATGATGGCCACTATGGCTATGATTCAGGAGTCTGGCAAAGCTGGGTGACGGCACCATGGATATGATTCAGGAGTCTGGGAAAGCTGGGTGATGGCCAACATTGGCTGTGTTTCAGGAGTCTGGGAAAGCTGGGTGATGGCTACCATGGCTATCATTCAGGAGCCTGGGAAAGCTGGGTGATGGCCACCATGGTTGTGTTTCAGGAGTCTGGGAAAGCTGGGTGATGGCCAACATTGGCTGTGTTTCAGGTGTCTGGGAAACCTGGGTGATGGCATCATGGCTATGATTCAGCAGCCTGGGAAAGCTGGGTGAGGGCCAACATGGCTGTGTTTGAAGACTCTGGAAAATCTGGGTGACGGCACCATGGATATGATTCAGGAGTCTGGGAAAGCTGGGTGATGGCCAACATTGGCTGTGTTTCAGGAGTCTGGGAAAGCTGGGTGATGGCCACCATGGCTATAATTCAGGAGCCCGGGAAAGCTGGGTGATGGCCACCATGGTTGTGTTTAAGGAGTCTGGGAAAACTGGATGATGGCCTCCATGGCTATGATTCAGGAGTCTGGGAAAGCTGGGTGACGGCACCATGGATATGATTCAGGAGTATAGGAAAGCTCGGTGATGGCCAACATTGGCTGTGTTTCAGCAGTCTGGGAAAGCTGTGTGATGGCCACCATGGCTATAATTCACGTGTCTGGGAAAGCTGGGTGATGGCCAACATGGCTGTGTTTGAAGACTCTGGAAAAGCTGGGTGATGGCACCATGGTTGTGTTTCAGAAGTCTGGGAAATCTGGTTGATGGCCACCATGGCTCTGATTCAGGAGTCTGGGAAAGCTGAGTGACTGCACCATGGATGTAATTCAGGAGTCTGGGAAAGCTGGGCGATGGCCAACATTGGCTGTGTTTCAGGAGTGTGGGAAAGCTGGGTGATGTCCACCATGGCTATAATTCAGGAGCCTGGGAAAGCTGGGTGATGGCCACCATGGTTGTGTTTCAGGAGTCTGGGAAAGCTGGGTGATGGCCAACATTGGCTGTGTTTCAGGAGTCTGGGAAAGCTGAGTGATGGCATCATGGCTATGATTCAGTAGCCTGGGAAAGCTGGGTGATGGCCAACATGGCTATGATTCAGGAGTCTGGGAAAGCTGGGTGAGGGCCAACATGGCTGTGTTTCAGGAGTCTGGGAAAGCTGGGTGATGGACAACATGGCTGTGTTTCAGGAGTCTGGGAAAGCTGGGTGATGGCCACCATGGCTATGTTTCAGGAGTCTGGAAAGCTGCGTGATGGCCACCATGGCTATGATTCAGGAGTCTGGGAAAGCTGGGTGATGGCCAACATGGCTATGATTCAGGAGTCTGGGAAAGCTGGGTGAGGGCCAACATGGCTGTGTTTCAGGAGTCTGGGAAAGCTGGGTGATGGCCAACATGGCTGTGTTTCAGGAGTCTGGGAAAGCTGCATGATGGCCAACATGGCTGTGTTTCAGGAGTCTGGGAAATCTGGGTGATGGCCAACATGGCTATGATTCAGGAGTCTGGGAAAGCTGGGTGATGGCCACCATGGCTATGATTCAGGAGTCTGGGAAAGCTGGGTGATGGCCAACATAGCTGTTTTTCAGGAGTCTGGGAAAGCTGGGTGATGGCCAACATGGCTATAATTCAGGAGTCTGGGAAAGCTGGGTGATGGTCAGCATGGCTGTGATTCAGGAGTCTGGGAAAGCTGGGTGATGGCCAACATAGCTGTTTTTCAGGAGTCTGGGAAAGCTGGGTGATGGCCAACATGGCTATAATTCAGGAGTCTGGGAAAGCTGGGTGATGGCCAGCATGGCTGTGATTCAGGAGTCTGGGAAAGCTGGGTGATGGCCAACATGGTTGTGTTTCAGGAGTCTGGGAAAGCTGGGTGATAGCCACCATAGCTGTGTTTCAGGAGTCTGGGAGAACTGGGTGATGGCCAACATAGCTGTGTTTCACGAGTCTGGGAAAGCTGGGTGATGGCCACCATAGCTGTGTTTCAGGAGTCTGGGAAAGCTGGGTGATGGCCACCATAGCTGTGTTTCAGGAGTCTGGGAAAGCTGGATGATGGCACCATGGCTATGATTCAGGAGTCTGGGAAAACTGGGTGATGGCCACCATGGCTATGATTCAGGAGTCTGGGAAAGCTGGGTGATGGCCAACATTGGCTGTGTTTGAAGAGTCTGGCAAAGTTGGGTGACGGCACCATGGATATGATTCAGGAGTCTGGGAAAGCTGGGTGATGGCCAACATTGGCTGTGTTTCAGGAGTCTGGGAAAGCTGGGTGATGGCCACCATGGCTATAATTCAGGAGCCTGGGAAAGCTGGGTGATGACATCATGGCTATAATTCAGGAGTCTGGAAAGTTGGGTGATGGCCACCATGGCTATAATTCAGGAGTCTGAGAAAACTGGATGATGGCCAACATGGCTATGATTCAGGAATCTGGGAAAGCTGGGTGATGGCATCATGGCTATAATTCAGGAGCCTGGGAAAGCTGGGTGATGGCTACCATAGCTGTGTTTCAGGAGTCTGGGAAAGATGGGTGATGGCATCATGGCTATAATTCAGGAGCCTGGGAAAGCTGGGTGATGGCCACCATGGCTGTGTTTCAGGAGCCTGGGAAAGCTGGGTGATGGCACCATGGCTATAATTCAGGAGTCTGGAAAGTTGGATGATGGCCATCATGGCTATGATTCAGGAGTCTGGGAGAGCTGGGTGAGGGCCAACATGGCTATGATTCAGGAGTCTGGGAGAGCTGGGTGATGGCCACCATGGCTATGATTCAGCAGCCTGGGAAAGCTGGGTGATGGCCACCATGGCTATGATTCAGGAGTCTGGGAAAGCTGGGTGATGGCCAACATGGCTATGATTCAGGAGTCTGGGAAAGCTGGGTGAGGGCCAACATGGCTGTGTTTGAAGACTCTGGAAAATCTGGGTGACGGCACCATGGATATGATTCAGGAGTCTGGGAAAGCTGGGTGATGGCCAACATTGGCTGTGTTTCAGGAGTCTGGGAAAGTTGGGTGATGGCCACCATGGCTATAATTCAGGAGCCTGGGAAAGCTGGGTGATGGCCACCATGGTTGTGTTTAAGGAGTCTGGGAAAACTGGATGATGGCCTCCATGGCTATGATTCAGGAGTCTGGGAAAGCTGGGTGACGGCACCATGGATATGATTCAGGAGTCTAGGAAAGCTCGGTGATGGCCAACATTGTCTGTGTTTCAGCAGTCTGGGAAAGCTGTGTGATGGCCACCATGGCTATAATTCACGTGTCTGGGAAAGCTGGGTGAGGGCCAACATGGCTGTGTTTGAAGACTCTGTTAAAGCTGGGTGACGGCACCATGGTTGTGTTTCAGAAGTCTGGGAAATCTGGGTGATGGCCAACATTGGCTGTGTTTCAGGAGTCTGGGAAAGCTGGGTGATGGCCAACATGGCTATAATTCAGGAGCCTGGGAAAGCTGGGTGATGGCCACCATGGTTGTGTTTCAGGAGTCTGGGAAAGCTGGGTGATGGCCAACATTTGCTGTGTTTCAGGAGTCTGGGAAAGCTGAGTGATGGTATCATGGCTATGATTCAGTAGCCTGGGAAAGCTGGGTGATGGCCAACATGGCTGTGTTTCAGGAGTCTGGGAAAGCTGGGTGATGGCCAACATGGCTGTGTTTCAGGAGTCTGGGAAAGCTGGGTGATGGCCACCATGGCTATGTTTCAGGAGTCTGGAAAGCTGCGTGATGGCCACCATGGCTATGATTCAGGAGTCTGGGAAAGCTGGGTGATGGCCAACATGGCTATGATTCAGGAGTCTGGGAAAGCTGGGTTACGGCCAACATGGCTATGATTCAGGAGTCTGGGAGAGCTGGGTGATGGCCAACATGGCTATGATTCAGGAGTCTGGGAAAGCTGGGTGATGGCCACCATGGCTATGATTCAGGAGTCTGGGAAAGCTGGATGATGGCCAGCATGGCTGTGTTTCAAGAGTCTGGGAAAGCTGCATGATGGCCAACATGGCTATGATTCAGGAGTCTGGGAAATCTGGGTGATGGCCAACATGGCTATGATTCAGGAGTCTGGGAAAGCTGGGTGATGGCCACCATGGCTATGATTCAGGAGTCTGGGAAAGCTGGGTGATGGCCAACATAGCTGTTTTTCAGGAGTCTGGGAAAGCTGGGTGATGGCCAACATGGCTATAATTCAGGAGTCTGGGAAAGCTGGGTGATGGCCAGCATGGCTGTGATTAAGGAGTCTGGGAAAGCTGGGTGATGGCCAACATGGTTGTGTTTCAGGAGTCTGGGAAAGCTGGGTGATGGCCACCATAGCTGTGTTTCAGGAGTCTGGGAAAGCTGGGTGATGGCCAACATAGCTGTGTTTCAGGAGTCTGGGAAAGCTGGGTGATGGCCACCATAGCTGTGTTTCAGGAGTCTGGGAAAGCTGGGTGATGGCCACCATAGCTGTGTTTCAGGAGTCTGGGAAAGCTGGGTGATGGCCACCATAGCTGTGTTTCAGGAGTCTGGAAAGTTGGGTGATGGCCACCATGGCTATAATTCAGGAGCCTGGGAAAGCTGGGTGATGGCCACCATGGCTGTGTTTCAGGACTCTGGGAAAGCTGGGTGACGGCACCATGGATGTAATTCAGGAGTCTGGGAAAGCTGGGTGATGGCCAACATTGGCTGTGTTTCAGGAGTCTGGGAAAGCTGGGTGATGGCCAACATGGCTATGATTCAGGAGTCTGGGAAAACTGGGTGATGGCCAACATTGGCTGTGTTTCAGGAGTCTGGGAAAGCTGGGTGATAGCCACCATGGCTATAGTTCAGGAGCCTGGGAAAGCTGGGTGATGGCCACCATGGTTGTGTTTCAGGAGTCTGGGAAAGCTGGGTGATGGCCAACATTTGCTGTGTTTCAGGAGTCTCGGAAAGCTGGGTGATGGCCACCATGGCTATGTTTCAGGAGTCTGGGAAAGCTGGATGATGGCCAACATGGCTGTGTTTCAGGAGTCTGGGAAAGCTGGGTGATGGCCACCATAGCTGTGTTTCAGGAGTCTGGAAAGCTGCGTGATGGCCACCATGGCTATGATTCAGGAGTCTGGGAAAGCTGGGTGATGGCCAACATGGCTATGATTCAGGAGTCTGGGAAAGCTGGGTTGCGGCCAACATGGCTATGATTCAGGAGTCTGGGAGAGCTGGGTGATGGCCAACATGGCTGTGTTTCAGGAGTCTGGGAAAGCTGGGTTACGGCCAACATGGCTATGATTCAGGAGTCTGGGAGAGCTGGGTGATGGCCACCATGGCTATGTTTCAGGAGTCTGGGAAAGCTGGGTGATGGCCAACATGGCTGTGTTTCAGGAGTCTGGAAAGCTGCGTGATGGCCACCATGGCTATGATTCAGGAGTCTGGGAAAGCTGGGTGATGGCCAACATGGCTATGATTCAGGAGTCTGGGAGAGCTGGGTGATGGCCACCATGGCTATGTTTCAGGAGTCTGGGAAAGCTGGGTAATGGCCACCATAGCTGTGTTTCAGGAGTCTGGAAAGCTGCGTGATGGCCACCATGGCTATGATTCAGGAGTCTGGGAAAGCTGGGTGATGGCCAACATGGCTATGATTCAGGAGTCTGGGAAAGCTGGGTTACGGCAAACATGGCTATGATTCAGGAGTCTGGGAAAGCTGGGTGATGGCCACCATGGCCATGATTCAGGAGTCTGGGAAAGCTGGATGATGGCCAGCATGGCTGTGTTTCAAGAGTCTAGGAAAGCTGCATGATGGCCAACATGGCTGTGTTTCAGGAGTCTGGGAAAGCTGTGTGATGGCCACCATGGCTATGATTCAGGAGTCTGGGAAAGCTGGGTGATGGCCAACATGGCTGTGTTTCAGGAGTCTGGGAAATCTGGGTGATGGCCAACATGGCTATGATTCAGGAGTCTGGGAAAGCTGGGTGATGGCCAACATAGCTGTTTTTCAGGAGTCTGGGAAAGCTGGGTGATGGCCAACATGGCTATAATTCAGGAGTCTGGGAAAGCTGGGTGATGGCCAGCATGGCTGTGATTCAGGAGTCTGGGAAAGCTGGGTGATGGCCAACATGGCTGTGTTTCAGGAGTCTGGGAAAGCTGGGTGATGGCCACCATAGCTGTGTTTCAGGAGTCTGGGAAAGCTGGGTGATGGCCAACATAGCTGTGTTTCAGGAGTCTGGGAAAGCTGGGTGATGGCCACCATAGCTGCGTTTCAGGAGCCTGGGAAAGCTGGGTGATGGCACCATGGCTATAATTCAGGAGTCTGAGACAGCTGGGTGATGTTGGCCATGATTCAGGATTCTTGGAGAGCTGGGTGATGGCCAACATTGGCTATGTTTCAGGAGTCTGGGAAAGCTGGGTGATGGCATCATGGCTATAATTCAGGAGCCTGGGAAAGCTGGGTGATGGCCAACATAGCTGTGTTTCAGGAGTCTGGTAAAGCTGGGTGATGGCATCATGGCTATAATTCAGGAGCCTGGGAAAGCTGGGTGATGGCCACCATGGTTGTGTTTCAGGAGTCTGGGAAATCTGGGTGATGGCCACCATGGCTATAATTCAGGAGCCTGGGAAAGCTGGGTGATGGCCACCATGGTTGTGTTTCAGGAGTCTGGGAAATCTGGGTGATGGCCACCATGGCTTTGATTCAGGTGTCTTGGAAAGCTGAGTGATAGCATCATGGCTATGATTCAGCAGCCTGGGAAAGCTGAGTGATGGCCAACATGGCTATGATTCAGGAGTCTGGGAAATCTGGGTGATGGCCAACATGGCTATGATTCAGGAGTCTGGGAAAGCTGGGTGATGGCCACCATAGCTGTGTTTCAAGATTCTGGGAAAGCTGCGTGATAGCCAACATGGCTGTGTTTCAGGAGTCTGGGAAAGCTGGGTGATGGCACCATGGCTATGATTCAGGAGTCTGGGAAAGTTGGATGATGTCCAGCATGGCTATATTTCAGGAGTCTGGGAAAGCTGGGTGATGGCCAACATAGCTGTGTTTCAAGAGTCTGGGAAAGCTGCGTGATGGCCAACATGGCTGTGTTTCAGGAGTCTGGGAAAGCTGGGTGATGACCAGCATGGCTGTGATTCAGGAGTCTGGGAAAGCTGAGTGGTGGCCACCATGGCCATGATTCAGTAGTCTGGGAAAGCTGGGTGATGGCCAACATGGCTATGATTCAGGAGTCTGGGAAAGCTGGGCGATGGCCAACATGGCTATGATTCAGGAGTCTGGGAAAGCTGGGTGATGGCCACCATGACTATGATTCAGGAGTCTGGGAAAGCTGGGTGATGGCCACCATGGCTATGATTCAGGAATCTGGGAAAGCTGCGTAATGGCCACCATGGCTATGATGCAGGAGTCTGGGAAAGCTGGGTGATGGCACCATGGCTATGATTCAGGAGTCTGGGAAAGCTGGGTGATGGCCACCATGGCTATAATTCAGGAGTCTGGGAAAGCTGCGTGATGGCCACCATGGCTATGACTCAGGAGTCTGAGAAAGCTGGGTTAGGGCCACCATGGCTATGATTCAGGAGTCTGGAAAGTTGGGTGATGGCCAACATGGCTGTGTTTGAAGAGTCTGGCAAGGCTGGGTGACGGCACCATGGATATGATTCAGGAGTCTGGGAAAGCTGGGTGATGGCCAACATTGGCTGTGTTTCAGGAGTCTGGGATAGCTGGGTGATGTCCTACATGGCTATAATTCAGGAGCCTGGGAAAGCTGGGTGATGGCCACCATGGTTGTGTTTCAGGAGCCTGGGAAATCTGGGTGATGGCCACCATGGCTATAATTCAGGAGCCTGGGAAAGCTGGGTGATGGCCACCATGGTTGTGTTTCAGGAGTCTGGGAAATCTGGGTGATGGCCACCATGGCTATGATTCAGGTGTCTTGGAAAGCTGAGTGATAGCATCATGGCTATGATTCAGCAGCCTGGGAAAGCTGAGTGATGGCCAACATGGCTATGATTCAGGAGTCTGGGAAAGCTGGGTGATGGCCAACATAGCTGTTTTTCAGGAGTCTGGGAAAGCTGGGTGATGGCCAACATGGCTATAATTCAGGAGTCTGGGAAAGCTGGGTGATGGCCAGCATGGCTGTGATTCAGGAGTCTGGGAAAGCTGGGTGATGGCCAACATGGCTGCGTTTCAGGAGTCTGGGAAAGCTGGGTGATGGCCTCCATAGCTGTGTTTCAGGAGTCTGGGAAAGCTGGGTGATGGCCAACATAGCTGTGTTTCAGGAGTCTGGGAAAGCTGGGTAATGGCCACCATAGCTGTGTTTCAGGAGCCTGGGAAAGCTGGGTGTTGGCACCATGGCTATGATTCAGGAGTCTGGGAAAGCTGGATGATGGCCAGCATGGCTATATTTCAGGAGTCTGGGAAAGCTGGGTGATGGCACCATGGCTATGATTCAGGTGTCTTGGAAAGCTGAGTGATAGCATCATGGCTATGATTCAGCAGCCTGGGAAAGCTGAGTGATGGCCAACATGGCTATGATTCAGGAGTCTGGGAAATCTGGGTGATGGCCAACATGGCTATGATTCAGGAGTCTGGGAAAGCTGGGTGATGGCCACCATAGCTGTGTTTCAAGATTCTGGGAAAGCTGCGTGATGGCCAACATGGCTGTGTTTCAGGAGTCTGGGAAAGCTGAGTGATGGCACCATGGCTATGATTCAGGAGTCTGGGAAAGTTGGATGATGTCCAGCATGGCTATATTTCAGGAGTCTGGGAAAGCTGGGTGATGGCCAACATAGCTGTGTTTCAAGAGTCTGGGAAAGCTGCGTGATGGCCAACATGGCTGTGTTTCAGGAGTCTGGGAAAGCTGGGTGATGACCAGCATGGCTGTGTTTCAGGAGTCTGGGAAAGCTGAGTGGTGGCCACCATGGCCATGATTCAGTAGTCTGGGAAAGCTGGGTGATGGCCAACATGGCTATGATTCAGGAGTCTGGGAAAGCTGGGCGATGGCCAACATGGCTATGATTCAGGAGTCTGGGAAAGCTGGGTGATGGCCACCATGACTATGATTCAGGAGTCTGGGAAAGCTGGGTGATGGCCACCATGGCTATGATTCAGGAATCTGGGAAAGCTGCGTAATGGCCACCATGGCTATGATTCAGGAGTCTGGGAAAGCTGGGTGATGGCACCATGGCTATGATTCAGGAGTCTGGGAAAGCTGGGTGATGGCCACCATGGCTATAATTCAGGAGTCTGGGAAAGCTGCGTGATGGCCACCATGGCTATGATTCAGGAGTCTGGAAAGTTGGGTGATGGCCAACATGGCTATGATTCAGGAGTCTGGGAGAGCTGGGTGAGGGCCAACATGGCTGTGTTTGAAGAGTCTGGCAAGGCTGGGTGACGGCACCATGGATATGATTCAGGAGTCTGGGAAAGCTGGGTGATGGCCAACATTGGCTGTGTTTCAGGAGTCTGGGATAGCTGGGTGATGTCCTACATGGCTATAATTCAGGAGCCTGGGAAAGCTGGGTGATGGCCACCATGGTTGTGTTTCAGGAGCCTGGGAAATCTGGGTGATGGCCACCATGGCTATAATTCAGGAGCCTGGGAAAGCTGGGTGATGGCCACCATGGTTGTGTTTCAGGAGTCTGGGAAATCTGGGTGATGGCCACCATGGCTATGATTCAGGTGTCTTGGAAAGCTGAGTGATAGCATCATGGCTATGATTCAGCAGCCTGGGAAAGCTGAGTGATGGCCAACATGGCTATGATTCAGGAGTCTGGGAAAGCTGGGTGATGGCCAACATAGCTGTTTTTCAGGAGTCTGGGAAAGCTGGGTGATGGCCAACATGGCTATAATTCAGGAGTCTGGGAAAGCTGGGTGATGGCCAGCATGGCTGTGATTCAGGAGTCTGGGAAAGCTGGGTGATGGCCAACATGGCTGTGTTTCAGGAGTCTGGGAAAGCTGGGTGATGGCCTCCATAGCTGTGTTTCAGGAGTCTGGGAAAGCTGGGTGATGGCCTCCATAGCTGTATTTCAGGAGTCTGGGAAAGCTGGGTGATGGCCTCCATAGCTGTGTTTCAGGAGTCTGGGAAAGCTGGGTGATGGCCTCCATAGCTGTGTTTCAGGAGTCTGGGAAAGCTGGGTAATGGCCACCATAGCTGCGTTTCAGGAGCCTGGGAAAGCTGGGTGTTGGCACCATGGCTATGATTCAGGAGTCTGGGAAAGCTGGATGATGGCCAGCATGGCTATATTTCAGGAGTCTGGAAAAGTTGGGTGATGGCACCATGGCTATGATTCAGGAGTCTGGGAAATCTGGGTGATGGCCAACATGGCTATGATTCAGGAGTCTGGGAAAGCTGGGTGATGGCCACCATAGCTGTGTTTCAAGAGTCTGGGAAAGCTGCGTGATGGCCACCATGGCCATGATTCAGGAGCCTGGGAAAGCTGGATGATGACCAGCATGGCTGTGTTTCAGGAGTCTGGGAAAGCTGGGTGATGGCCAACATGGCTATGATTCAAGAGTCTGGGAAAGCTGCGTGATGACCAACATGGCTATGATTCAGGAGCCTGGGAAAGCTGGGTGAGGGCCAACATGGCTGTTTTTGAAGACTCTGGAAAAGCTGGGTGATGGCACCATGGATATGATTCAGGAGTCTGGGAAGGCTGGGTGATGGCCACCATGGCCATGATTCAGGAGTCTGGGAAAGCTGGGTGATGGCCACCATGACTATGATTCAGGAGTCTGGGAAAGCTGGGTAATGGCCACCATGGCTATGATTCAGGAGTCTGGGAAAGCTGCGTAATGGCCACCATGGCTATGATTCAGGAGTCTGGGAAAGCTGGATGATGGCACCATGGCTATGATTCAGGAGTCTGGGAAAGCTGCGTGATGGCCACCATGGCTATGATTCAGGAGTCTGGGAAAGCTGCGTGATGGCCACCATGGCTATGATTCAGGAGTCTGAGAAAGCTGGGTGATGGCCTCCATGGCTATGATTCAGGAGTCTGGGAAAGCTGCGTGATGGCCACAATGGCTATGATTCAGGAGTCTGGGAAAGCTGGGTGATGGCACCATGACTATGATTCAGGAGTCTGGGAAAGCTGGGTGATGGCCACCATGACTATGATTCAGGAGTCTGAGAAAGCTACGTGATGGCCACCATGGCTATGATTCAGGAGTCTGGGAAAGCTGGGTGATGGCACCATGGCTATGATTCAGGAGTCTGGGAAAGCTGCGTGATGGCCACCATGGCTATGATTCAGGAGTCTGAGAAAGCTGGGTGATGGCCACCATGGCTATGATTCAGGAGTCTGGGAAAGCTGCGTGATGGCCACAATGGCTATGATTCAGGAGTCTGGGAAAGCTGGGTGATGGCACCATGACTATGATTCAGGAGTCTGGGAAAGCTGGGTGATGGCCACCATGACTATGATTCAGGAGTCTGAGAAAGCTCGGTGATGGCACCATGGCTATGATTCAGGAGTCTGGGAAAGCTACGTGATGGCCACCATGGCTATGATTCAGGAGTCTGGGAAAGCTGGGTGATGGCACCATGGCTATAATTCAGGAGTCTGGGAAAGCTGGGTGATGGCCACCATGGCTATGATTCAGGAGTCTGGGAAAGCTGGGTGATGGCCACCATGGCTATGATTCAGGAGTCTGGGAAAGCTGGGTGATGGCACCTTGGCTATGATTCAGGAGTCTGGGAAAGCTGGGTGATGGCACCATGGCTATGATTCAGGAGTCTGGGAAAGCTGCGTGATGGCCACCATGGCTATGATTCAGGAGTCTGGGAAAGCTGGGTGATGGCCACCATGGATATGATTCAAGAGTCTGGGAAATCTGCGTGATGGCCAGCATGGCTATGATTCAAGAGTCTAGTAAAGCTGGGTGATGGCCACCATGGATATGATTCAAGAGTCTGGGAAATCTGCGTGATGGCCACCATGGCTATGATTCAAGAGTCTAGGAAAGCTGGGTGATGGCCACCATGGATATGATTTACGAGTCTGGGAAAGCTGGGTGATGGCCACCATGGCTATGATTCAAGAGTCTGGGAAAGCTGCGTGATGGCCACCATGGCTATGATTCAGGAGTCTGGGAAAGCTGCGTAATGGCCACCATGGCTATGATTCAGGAGTCTGGGAAAGCTGGGTGATGGCACCATGGCTATGATTCAGGAGTCTGGGAAAACTGGGTGATGGCCACCATGGCTATAATTCAGGAGTCTGGGAAAGCTGCGTGATGGCCACCATGGCTATGATTCAGGAGTCTGGGAAAGCTGGGTGATGGCCACCATGGCTATGATTCAGGAGTCTGGGAACGCTGGGTGACGGCACCATGGCTATGATTCAGGAGTCTGGGAAAGCTGGGTGATGGACACCATGGCTATGATTCAGGAGTCTGGGAAATCTGAGTGACGGCACCATGGCTATGATTCAGGAGTCTGGGAAAGCTGGGTGAGGGCCAACATGGCTATGATTCAGGAGTCTGGGAAAGCTGGGTGATGGCCACCATGGCTATGACTCAGGAGTCTGGGAAAGCTGGGTGATGGCCAACATGGCTATGATTCAAGAGTCTGGGAAAGCTGCGTGATGACCAACATGGCTATGATTCAGGAGCCTGGGAAAGCTGGGTGAGGGCCAACATGGCTGTTTTTGAAGACTCTGGAAAAGCTGGGTGATGGCACCATGGATATGATTCAGGAGTCTGGGAAGGCTGGGTGATGGCCACCATGGCCATGATTCAGGAGTCTGGGAAAGCTGGGTGATGGCCACCATGACTATGATTCAGGAGTCTGGGAAAGCTGGGTAATGGCCACCATGGCTATGATTCAGGAGTCTGGGAAAGCTGCGTAATGGCCACCATGGCTATGATTCAGGAGTCTGGGAAAGCTGGATGATGGCACCATGGCTATGATTCAGGAGTCTGGGAAAGCTGCGTGATGGCCACCATGGCTATGATTCAGGAGTCTGGGAAAGCTGCGTGATGGCCACCATGGCTATGATTCAGGAGTCTGAGAAAGCTGGGTGATGGCCACCATGGCTATGATTCAGGAGTCTGGGAAAGCTGCGTGATGGCCACAATGGCTATGATTCAGGAGTCTGGGAAAGCTGGGTGATGGCACCATGACTATGATTCAGGAGTCTGGGAAAGCTGGGTGATGGCCACCATGACTATGATTCAGGAGTCTGAGAAAGCTACGTGATGGCCACCATGGCTATGATTCAGGAGTCTGGGAAAGCTGGGTGATGGCACCATGGCTATGATTCAGGAGTCTGGGAAAGCTGCGTGATGGCCACCATGGCTATGATTCAGGAGTCTGAGAAAGCTGGGTGATGGCCACCATGGCTATGATTCAGGAGTCTGGGAAAGCTGCGTGATGGCCACAATGGCTATGATTCAGGAGTCTGGGAAAGCTGGGTGATGGCACCATGACTATGATTCAGGAGTCTGGGAAAGCTGGGTGATGGCCACCATGACTATGATTCAGGAGTCTGAGAAAGCTCGGTGATGGCACCATGGCTATGATTCAGGAGTCTGGGAAAGCTACGTGATGGCCACCATGGCTATGATTCAGGAGTCTGGGAAAGCTGGGTGATGGCACCATGGCTATAATTCAGGAGTCTGGGAAAGCTGGGTGATGGCCACCATGGCTATGATTCAGGAGTCTGGGAAAGCTGGGTGATGGCCACCATGGCTATGATTCAGGAGTCTGGGAAAGCTGGGTGATGGCACCTTGGCTATGATTCAGGAGTCTGGGAAAGCTGGGTGATGGCACCATGGCTATGATTCAGGAGTCTGGGAAAGCTGCGTGATGGCCACCATGGCTATGATTCAGGAGTCTGGGAAAGCTGGGTGATGGCCACCATGGATATGATTCAAGAGTCTGGGAAATCTGCGTGATGGCCAGCATGGCTATGATTCAAGAGTCTAGTAAAGCTGGGTGATGGCCACCATGGATATGATTCAAGAGTCTGGGAAATCTGCGTGATGGCCACCATGGCTATGATTCAAGAGTCTAGGAAAGCTGGGTGATGGCCACCATGGATATGATTTACGAGTCTGGGAAAGCTGGGTGATGGCCACCATGGCTATGATTCAAGAGTCTGGGAAAGCTGCGTGATGGCCACCATGGCTATGATTCAGGAGTCTGGGAAAGCTGCGTAATGGCCACCATGGCTATGATTCAGGAGTCTGGGAAAGCTGGGTGATGGCACCATGGCTATGATTCAGGAGTCTGGGAAAACTGGGTGATGGCCACCATGGCTATAATTCAGGAGTCTGGGAAAGCTGCGTGATGGCCACCATGGCTATGATTCAGGAGTCTGGGAAAGCTGGGTGATGGCCACCATGGCTATGATTCAGGAGTCTGGGAACGCTGGGTGACGGCACCATGGCTATGATTCAGGAGTCTGGGAAAGCTGGGTGATGGACACCATGGCTATGATTCAGGAGTCTGGGAAATCTGAGTGACGGCACCATGGCTATGATTCAGGAGTCTGGGAAAGCTGGGTGAGGGCCAACATGGCTATGATTCAGGAGTCTGGGAAAGCTGGGTGATGGCCACCATGGCTATGACTCAGGAGTCTGGGAAAGCTGGGTGATAGCACCATGGCTATGATTCAGGAGTCTGGGAAAGCTGGGTGATAACCACCATGGATATGATTCAGGAGTCTGGGAAAGCTGCGTGATGGCCACCATGGCTATGATTCAGGAGTCTGGGAAAGCTGGGTTATGACCACCATGGATATGATTCAGGAGTCTGGGAAAGCTTCGTGATGGCCCCCATGGCTATGATTCAAGAGTCTGGGAAAGCTGCGTGATGGCCACCATGGCTATGATTCAGGAGTCTTGGAAAGCTGGGTGATGGCCACCATGGCTATGATTCAGGAGTCTGGGAAAGCTGGGTGATGGCACCTTGGCTATGATTCAGGAGTCTGGGAAAGCTGGGTGATGGCACCATGGCTATGATTCAGGAGTCTGGGAAAGCTGCGTGATGGCCACCATGGATATGATTCAAGAGTCTGGGAAATCTGCGTGATGGCCACCATGGCTATGATTCATGAGTCTGGGAAAGCTGGGTGATGGCCACCATGGCTATGATTCAAGAGTCTAGTAAAGCTGGGTGATGGCCACCATGGATATGATTCAAGAGTCTGGGAAATCTGTGTGATGGCCACCATGGCTATGATTCAAGAGTCTAGGAAAGCTGGGTGATGGACACCATGGATATGATTTACGAGTCTGGGAAAGCTGGGTGATGGCCACCATGGCTATGATTCAAGAGTCTAGTAAAGCTGGGTGATGGCCACCATGGATATGATTCAAGAGTCTGGGAAATCTGCGTGATGGCCACCATGGCTATGATTCAAGAGTCTAGGAAAGCTGGGTGATGGCCACCATGGATATGATTTACGAGTCTGGGAAAGCTGGGTGATGGCCACCATGGCTATGATTCAAGAGTCTGGGAAAGCTGCGTGATGGCCACCATGGCTATGATTCAGGAGTCTGGGAAAGCTGCGTAATGGCCACCATGGCTATGATTCAGGAGTTTGGGAAAGCTGGGTGATGGCACCATGGCTATGATTCAGGAGTCTGGGAAAACTGGGTGATGGCCACCATGGCTATAATTCAGGAGTCTGGGAAAGCTGCGTGATGGCCACCATGGCTATGATTCAGGAGTCTAGGAAAGCTGGGTGATGGCCACCATGGCTATGATTCAGGAGTCTGGGAAAGCTGGGTGATGGCCACCATGGCTATGATTCAGGAGTCTGGGAAATCTGGGTGACGGCACCATGGCTATGATTCAGGAGTCTGGGAAAGCTGGGTGAGGGCCAACATGGCTATGATTCAGGAGTCTGGGAAAGCTGGGTGATGGCCACCATGGCTATGACTCAGGAGTCTGGGAAAGCTGGGTGATAGCACCATGGCTATGATTCAGGAGTCTGGGAAAGCTGGGTGATAACCACCATGGATATGATTCAGGAGTCTGGGAAAGCTGCGTGATGGCCACCATGGCTATGATTCAGGAGTCTGGGAAAGCTGGGTTATGACCACCATGGATATGATTCAGGAGTCTGGGAAAGCTTCGTGATGGCCCCCATGGCTATGATTCAAGAGTCTGGGAAAGCTGCGTGATGGCCACCATGGCTATGATTCAGGAGTCTTGGAAAGCTGGGTGATTGCACCATGGCTATGATTCAGGAGTCTTGGAGAGCTGGTTGATGGCACCATGGCTATGATTCAGGAGTCTGGGAAAGCTGGTTGATGGCACCATGGCTATGATTCAGGAGTCTGGGAAAGCTGGGTGATGACCACCATGGTTATGATTCAGGAGTCTGGGAAAGATGCATGATGGCCACCATGGCTATGATTCAGGAGTCTGGGAAAGCTGGGTGAGGGCCAACATGGCTATGATTCAGGAGTCTGGGAAAGCTGGGTGATGGCCACCATGGCTATGTTTCAAGAGTCTGGGAAAGCTGCGTGATGGCCACCATGGCTATGATTCAGGAGTCTGGGAAAGCTGGGTGACGGCCAACATGGCTATGATTCAGGAGTCTGGGAAAGCTGGGTGATGTCACCATGGCTATGATGCAGGAGTCTGGGAAAGCTGGGTGATGGCACCATGGCTATGATTCGGGAGTCTGGGAAAGCTGGGTGATGGCCACCATGGCTATGATTCAGGTGTCTTGGAAAGCTGGGTGATGGCACCATGGCTATGATTCAGAAGTCTGGGAAAGCTGGGTGATGGCCACCATGGCTATGATTCAGGAGTCTGGGAAAGCTGGGTGATGGCCAACATAGCTGTGTTTCAAGAGTCTGGGAAAGCTATATGATGGCCAACATGGCTGTGTTTCAGGAGTCTGGGAAATCTGGGTGATGGCCACCATAGCTGTGTTTCAAGAGTCTGGGAAAGCTGGGTGATGGCCAACATAGCTGTGTTTCAAGAGTCTGGGAGAGCTGCGTTATGGCCAACATGGCTGTGTTTCAGCAGTCTGGGAAAGCTGGGTGATGGCCACCATGGCTATGATTCAGGAGTCTGGGAAAGCTGGGTGATGGCCAACATAGCTGTTTTTCAGGAGTCTGGGAAAGCTGGGTGATGGTCAACATGGCTATAATTCAGGAGTCTGGGAAAGCTGGGTGATGGCCAGCATGGCTGTGATTCAGGAGTCTGGGAAAGCTGGGTGATGGCCAACATGGCTGTGTTTCAGGAGTCTGGGAAAGCTGGGTGATGGCCACCATAGCTGTGTTTCAGGAGTCTGGGAAAGCTGGGTGATGGCCAACATAGCTGTGTTTCAGGAGTCTGGGAAAGCTGGGTGATGGCCACCATAGCTGTGTTTCAGGAGCCTGGGAAAGCTGGGTGATGGCACCATGGCTATAATTCAGGAGTCTCAGAAAGCTGGGTGATGGCCAACATGGCCATGATTCAGGATTCTTGGAGAGCTGGGTGATGGCCACCATGGCTATGATTCAAGAGTCTGGGAAAGCTGGGTGATGGCCACCATGGCTATAATTCAGGAGCCTGGGAAAGCTGGGTGATGGCCACCATGGCTGTGTTTCAGGAGCCTGGGAAAGCTGGGTGATGGCACCATGACTATAATTCAGGAGTCTGGAAAGATGGGTGATGGCCACCATGGCTATAATTCAGGAGTCTGGAAAGTTGGGTGATGGCCAACATGGCTATGATTCAGGAGTCTGGGAGAGCTGGGTGAGGGCCAACATGGCTGTGTTTGAAGAGTCTGGCAAGGCTGGGTGACGGCACCATGGATATGATTCAGGAGTCTGGGAAAGCTGGGTGATGGCCAACATTGGCTGTGTTTCAGGAGTCTGGGAAAGCTGGGTGATGTCCAACATGGCTATAATTCAGGAGCCTGGGAAAGCTGGGTGATGGCCACCATGGTTGTGTTTCAGGAGTCTGGGAAATCTGGGTGATGGCCACCATGGCTATAATTCAGGAGCCGGGGAAAGCTGGGTGATGGCCACCATGGTTGTGTTTCAGGAGTCTGGGAAATCTGGGTGATGGCCACCATGGCTATGATTCAGGTGTCTTGGAAAGCTGAGTGATAGCATCATGGCTATGATTCAGGAGTCTGGGAAAGCTGGGTGATGGCCACCATAGCTGTGTTTCAAGATTCTGGGAAAGCTGCGTGATGGCCAACATGGCTGTGTTTCAGGAGTCTGGGAAAGCTGGGTGATGGCACCATGGCTATGATTCAGGAGTCTGGGAAAGTTGGATGATGTCCAGCATGGCTATATTTCAGGAGTCTGGGAAAGCTGGGTGATGGCCAACATAGCTGTGTTTCAAGAGTCTGGGAAAGCTGGGTGATGACCAGCATGGCTGTGTTTCAGGAGTCTGGGAAAGCTGAGTGGTGGCCACCATGGCCATGATTCAGGAGTCTGGGAAAGCTGGGTGATGGCCAACATGGCTATGATTCAGGAGTCTGGGAAAGCTGGGTGATGGCCAACATGGCTATGATTCAGGAGTCTGGGAAAGCTGGGTGATGGCCACCATGACTATGATTCAGGAGTCTGGGAAAGCTGGGTGATGGCCACCATGGCTATGATTCAGGAGTCTGGGAAAGCTGCGTAATGGCCACCATGGCTATGATTCAGGAGTCTGGGAAAGCTGGGTGATGGCACCATGGCTATGATTCAGGAGTCTGGGAAAGCTGGGTGATGGCCACCATGGCTATGATTCAGGAGTCTGGGAAAGCTGCGTAATGGCCACCATGGCTATGATTCAGGAGTCTGGGAAAGCTGGGTGATGGCACCTTGGCTATAATTCAGGAGTCTGGGAAAGCTGCGTGATGGCCACCATGGCTATGACTCAGGAGTCTGAGAAAGCTGGGTGATGGCCACCATGGCTATGATTCAGGAGTCTGGAAAGATGGGTGATGGCCACCATGGCTATAATTCAGGAGTCTGGAAAGTTGGGTGATGGCCAACATGGCTATGATTCAGGAGTCTGGGAGAGCTGGGTGAGGGCCAACATGGCTGTGTTTGAAGAGTCTGGCAAGGCTGGGTGACGGCACCATGGATATGATTCAGGAGTCTGGGAAAGCTGGGTGATGGCCAACATTGGCTGTGTTTCAGGAGTCTGGGAAAGCTGGGTGATGTCCTACATGGCTATAATTCAGGAGCCTGGGAAAGCTGGGTGATGGCCACCATGGTTGTGTTTCAGGAGTCTGGGAAATCTGGGTGATGGCCACCATGGCTATGATTCAGGAGCCTGGGAAAGCTGGGTGATGGCCACCATGGTTGTGTTTCAGGAGTCTGGGAAATCTGGGTGATGGCCACCATGGCTATGATTCAGGTGTCTTGGAAAGCTGAGTGATAGCATCATGGCTATGATTCAGCAGCCTGGGAAAGCTGAGTGATGGCCAACATGGCTATGATTCAGGAGTCTGGGAAATCTGGGTGAGGGCCAACATGGCTATGATTCAGGAGTCTGGGAAAGCTGGGTGATGGCCACCATAGCTGTGTTTCAAGATTCTGGGAAAGCTGCGTGATGGCCAACATGGCTGTGTTTCAGGAGTCTTGGAAAGCTGGGTGATGGCACCATGGCTATGATTCAGGAGTCTGGGAAAGCTGGATGATGGCCAGCATGGCTATATTTCAGGAGTCTGGGAAAGCTGCGTGATGGCCAACATAGCTGTGTTTCAAGAGTCTGGGAAAGCTGGGTGATGACCAGCATGGCTGTGTTTCAGGAGTCTGGGAAAGCTGAGTGGTGGCCACCATGGCCATGATTCAGGAGTCTGGGAAAGCTGGGTGATGGCCAACATGGCTATGATTCAGGAGTCTGGGAAAGCTGGGTGATGGCCAACATGGCTATGATTCAGGAGTCTGGGAAAGCTGGGTGATGGCCACCATGATTATGATTCAGGAGTCTGGGAAAGCTGGGTGATGGCCACCATGGCTATGATTCAGGAGTCTGGGAAAGCTGCGTAATGGCCACCATGGCTATGATTCAGGAGTCTGGGAAAGCTGGGTGATGGCACCATGGCTATGATTCAGGAGTCTGGGAAAGCTGCGTGATGGCCACCATGGCTATAATTCAGGAGTCTGGGAAAGCTGCGTGATGGCCACCATGGCTATGACTCAGGAGTCTGAGAAAGCTGGGTGATGGCCACCATGGCTATGATTCAGGAGTCTGGGAAAGCTGCGTGATGGCCACCATGGCTATGATTCAGGAGTCTGGGAAGGCTGGGTGATGGCACCATGGCTATGATTCAGGAGTCTTGGAGAGCTGGGTGATGGCACCATGGCTATGATTCAGGAGTCTGGGAAAGCTGGGTGATGGCCACCATGACTATGATTGAGGAGTCTGAGAAAGCTACGTGGTGGCCACCATGGCTATGATTCAGGTGTCTGGGAAAGCTACGTGATGGCCACCATGGCTATGATTCAGGAGTCTGGGAAGGCTGGGTGATGGCACCATGGCTATGATTCAGGAGTCTTGGAGAGCTGGGTGATGGCACCATGGCTATGATTCAGGAGTCTGGGAAAGCTGGGTGATGGCACCATGGCTATAATTCAGGAGTCTGGGAAAGCTGGGTGACGGCCACCATGGCTATGATTCAGGAGTCTGGGAAAGCTGGGTGATGGCCACCATGGCTATGATTCAGGAGTCTGGGAAAGCTGGGTGATGGCACCTTGGCTATGATTCAGGAGTCTGGGAAAGCTGGGTGATGGCACCATTGCTATGATTCAGGAGTCTGGGAAAGCTGCGTGATGGCCACCATGGCTATGATTCAGGAGTCTGGGAAAGCTGGGTGATGGCCACCATGGATATGATTCAGGAGTCTGAGAAAGCTGGGTGATGGCACCATGGCTATGATTCAGGAGTCTGGGAAAGCTGCGTGATGGCCACCATGGCTATGATTCAGGAGTCTGAGAAAGCTGGGTGATGGCACCATGGCTATGATTCAGGAGTCTGGGAAAGCTGGGTGATGGCCACCATGACTATGATTCAGGAGTCTGGGAAATCTGGGTGATGGCCACCATGGCTATGATTCAGGAGTCGGGGAAAGCTACGTGATGGCCACCATGGCTATGATTCAGGAGTCTGGGAAGGCTGGGTGATGGCACCATGGCTATGATTCAGGAGTCTTGGAGAGCTGGGTGATGGCACCATGGCTATGATTCAGGAGTCTGGGAAAGCTGGGTGATGGCCACCATGACTATGATTGAGGAGTCTGAGAAAGCTACGTGGTGGCCACCATGGCTATGATTCAGGTGTCTGGGAAAGCTACGTGATGGCCACCATGGCTATGATTCAGGAGTCTGGGAAGGCTGGGTGATGGCACCATGGCTATGATTCAGGAGTCTTGGAGAGCTGGGTGATGGCACCATGGCTATGATTCAGGAGTCTGGGAAAGCTGGGTGATGGCACCATGGCTATAATTCAGGAGTCTGGGAAAGCTGGGTGACGGCCACCATGGCTATGATTCAGGAGTCTGGGAAAGCTGGGTGATGGCCACCATGGCTATGATTCAGGAGTCTGGGAAAGCTGGGTGATGGCACCTTGGCTATGATTCAGGAGTCTGGGAAAGCTGGGTGATGGCACCATTGCTATGATTCAGGAGTCTGGGAAAGCTGCGTGATGGCCACCATGGCTATGATTCAGGAGTCTGGGAAAGCTGGGTGATGGCCACCATGGATATGATTCAAGAGTCTGGGAAAGCTGCGTGATGGCCACCATGGCTATGATTCAAGAGTCTAGGAAAGCTGGGTGATGGCCACCATTTATATGATTCAAGAGTCTGGGAAATCTGCGTGATGGCCACCATGGCTATGATTCAAGAGTCTAGGAAAGCTAGGTGATGGCCACCATGGATATGATTTACGAGTCTGGGAAAGCTGGGTGATGGCCACCATGGCTATGATTCAAGAGTCTGGGAAAGCTGCGTGATGGCCACCATGGCTATAATTCAGGAGTCTGGGAAAGCTGCGTGATGGCCACCATGGCTATGATTCAGGAGTCTGGGAAAGCTGGGTGATGGCCACCATGGCTATGATTCAGGAGTCTGGGAACGCTGGGTGACGGCACCATGGCTATGATTCAGGAGTCTGGGAAAGCTGGGTGATGGCCACCATGGCTATGATTCAGGAGTCTGGGAAAGCTGGGTGAGGACCACCATGGCTATGACTCAGGAGTCTGGGAAAGCTGGGTGATAGCACCATGGCTATGATTCAGGAGTCTGGGAAAGCTGGGTGATAACCACCATGGCTATGATTCAGGAGTCTGGGAAAGCTGCGTGATGCCCACCATGGCTATGATTCAGGAGTCTGGGAAAGCTGGGTGACGGCACCATGGCTATGATTCAGGAGTCTGGGAAAGCTGGGTGAGGAACAACATGGCTATGATTCAGGAGTCTGGGAAAGCTGGGTGATGGCCACCATGGCTATGACTCAGGAGTCTGGGAAAGCTGGGTGATAGCACCATGGCTATGATTCAGGAGTCTGGGAAAGCTGGGTGATAACCACCATGGATATGATTCAGGAGTCTGGGAAAGCTGCGTGATGGCCACCATGGCTATGATTCAGGAGTCTGGGAAAGCTGGGTTATGACCACCATGGATATGATTCAGGAGTCTGGGAAATCTGCGTGATGGCCACCATGGCTATGATTCAGGAGTCTGGGAAAGCTGGGTTATGACCACCATGGCTATGACTCAGGAGTCTGGGAAAGCTGGGTGATAGCACCATGGCTATGATTCAGGAGTCTGGGAAAGCTGGGTGATAACCACCATGGCTATGATTCAGGAGTCAGGGAAAGCTGCGTGATGCCCACCATGGCTATGATTCAGGAGTCTGGGAAAGCTGGGTGACGGCACCATGGCTATGATTCAGGAGTCTGGGAAAGCTGGGTGAGGGACAACTTGGCTATGATTCAGGAGTCTGGGAAAGCTGGGTGATGGCCACCATGGCTATGACTCAGGAGTCTGGGAAAGCTGGGTGATAGCACCATGGCTATGATTCAGGAGTCTGGGAAAGCTGGGTGATAACCACCATGGATATGATTCAGGAGTCTGGGAAAGCTGCGTGATGGCCACCATGGCTATGATTCAGGAGTCTGGGAAAGCTGGGTTATGACCACCATGGATATGATTCAGGAGTCTGGGAAAGCTGCGTGATGGCCACCATGGCTATGATTCAGGAGTCTGGGAAAGCTGGGTTTTGACCACCATGGATATGATTCAGGAGTCTGGGAAAGCTTTGTGATGGCCACCATGGCTATGATTCAGGAGTCTTGGAAAGCTGGGTGATTGCACCATGGCTATGATTCAGGAGTCTTGGAGAGCTGGGTGATGGCACCATGGCTATGATTCAGGAGTCTGGGAAAGCTGGGTGATGGCACCATGGCTATGATTCAGGAGTCTGGGAAAGCTGCGTGATGGCACCATGGCTATGATTCAGGAGTCTGGGAAAGCTGCGTGATGGCCACCATGGATATGATTCAGGAGTCTGGGAAAGATGCGTGATGGCCACCATGGCTATGATTCAGGAGTCTGGGAAAGCTGGGTTATGACCACCATGGATATGATTCAGGAGTCTGGGAAAGCTTCGTGATGGCCACCATGGCTATGATTCAGGAGTCTTGGAAAGCTGGGTGATTGCACCATGGCTATGATTCAGGAGTCTTGGAGAGCTGGGTGATGGCACCATGGCTATGATTCAGGAGTCTGGGAAAGCTGGGTGATGGCACCATGGATATGATTCAGGAGTCTGGGAAAGCTGGGTGATGACCACCATGGCTATGATTCAGGAGTCTGGGAAAGCTGCGTGATGGCCACCATGGCTATGATTCAGGAGTCTGGGAAAGCTGGGTTTTGACCACCATGGATATGATTCAGGAGTCTGGGAAAGCTTTGTGATGGCCACCATGGCTATGATTCAGGAGTCTTGGAAAGCTGGGTGATTGCACCATGGCTATGATTCAGGAGTCTTGGAGAGCTGGGTGATGGCACCATGGCTATGATTCAGGAGTCTGGGAAAGCTGGGTGATGGCACCATGGCTATGATTCAGGAGTCTGGGAAAGCTGCGTGATGGCACCATGGCTATGATTCAGGAGTCTGGGAAAGCTGCGTGATGGCCACCATGGATATGATTCAGGAGTCTGGGAAAGATGCGTGATGGCCACCATGGCTATGATTCAGGAGTCTGGGAAAGCTGGGTTATGACCACCATGGATATGATTCAGGAGTCTGGGAAAGCTTCGTGATGGCCACCATGGCTATGATTCAGGAGTCTTGGAAAGCTGGGTGATTGCACCATGGCTATGATTCAGGAGTCTTGGAGAGCTGGGTGATGGCACCATGGCTATGATTCAGGAGTCTGGGAAAGCTGGGTGATGGCACCATGGATATGATTCAGGAGTCTGGGAAAGCTGGGTGATGACCACCATGGCTATGATTCAGGAGTCTGGGAAAGCTGCGTGATGGCCACCATGGATATGATTCAGGAGTCTGGGAAAGATGCGTGATGGCCACCATGACTATGATTCAGGAGTCTGGGAAAGCTGGGTGAGGGCCAACATGGCTATGATTCAGGAGTCTGGGAAAGCTGCGTGATGGCCACCATGGATATGATTCAGGAGTCTGGGAAAGATGCGTGATGGCCACCATGACTATGATTCAGGAGTCTGGGAAAGCTGGGTGAGGGCCAACATGGCTATGATTCAGGAGTCTGGGAAAGATGCGTGATGGCCACCATGACTATGATTCAGGAGTCTGGGAAAGCTGGGTGATGGCCACCATGGCTATGATTCAGGAGTCTGGGAAAGCTGGGTGAGGACCACCATGGCTATGACTCAGGAGTCTGGGAAAGCTGGGTGATAGCACCATGGCTATGATTCAGGAGTCTGGGAAAGCTATGTGATAACCACCATGGCTATGATTCAGGAGTCAGGGAAAGCTGCGTGATGCCCACCATGGCTATGATTCAGGAGTCTGGGAAAGCTGGGTGACGGCACCATGGCTATGATTCAGGAGTCTGGGAAAGCTGGGTGAGGGACAACATGGCTATGATTCAGGAGTCTGGGAAAGCTGGGTGATGGCCACCATGGCTATGACTCAGGAGTCTGGGAAAGCTGCGTGATGGCCACCATGGCTATGATTCAGGAGTCTGGGAAAGCTGGGTTATGACCACCATGGATATGATTCAGGAGTCTGGGAAAGCTGGGTGATGGCCACCATGGCTATGATTCAGGAGTCTGGGAAAGCTGGGTGAGGGACAACATGGCTATGATTCAGGAGTCTGGGAAAGCTGGGTGATAACCACCATGGATATGATTCAGGAGTCTGGGAAAGCTGCGTGATGGCCACCATGGCTATGATTCAGGAGTCTGGGAAAGCTGGGTTATGACCACCATGGATATGATTCAGGAGTCTGGGAAAGCTGCGTGATGGACACCATGGCTATGATTCAGGAGTCTGGGAAAGCTGGGTTATGACCACCATGGATATGATTCAGGAGTCTGGGAAAGCTTCGTGATGGCCACCATGGCTATGATTCAGGAGTCTTGGAAAGCTGGGTGATTGCACCATGGCTATGATTCAGGAGTCTTGGAGAGCTGGGTGATGACCACCATGGCTATGATTCAGGAGTCTGGGAAAGCTGGGTGATGGCCACCATGGCTATGATTCAGGAGTCTGGGAAAGCTGCGTGATGGCCACCATGGATATGATTCAGGAGTCTGGGAAAGATGCGTGATGGCCACCATGGCTATGATTCAGGAGTCTGGGAAAGCTGGGTGAGGGCCAACATGGCTATGATTCAGGAGTCTGGGAAAGCTGGGTGATGGCCACCATGGCTATGATTCAGGAGTCTGGGAAAGCTGGGTGAGGGCCAACATGACTATGATTCAGGAGTCTGGGAAAGCTGGGTGATGTCACCATGGCTATGATTCAGGAGTCTGGGAAAGCTGCGTGATGGCCACCATGGCTATGATTCAGGAGTCTTGGAAAGCTGGGTGACGGCACCATGGATATGATTCAGGAGTCTGGGAAAGCTGGGTGATGGCACCATGGCTATGATTCGGGAGTCTGGGAAAGCTGGGTGATGGCCACCATGGCTATGATTCAGGTGTCTTGGAAAGCTGGGTGATGGCCACCATGGCTATGATTCAGGAGTCTTGGAAAGCTGGGTGATGGCACCATGGATATGATTCAGGAGTCTGGGAAAGCTGGGTGATGGCACCATGGCTATGATTCGGGAGTCTGGGAAAGCTGGGTGATGGCCACCATGGCTATGATTCAGGTGTCTTGGAAAGCTGGGTGATGGCCACCATGGCTATGATTCAGGTGTCTTGGAAAGCTGGGTGATGGCACCTTGGCTATGATTCAGGTGTCTTGGAAAGCTGGGTGATGGCTGGGGATGCCTTTAGGACAGGCGTCTGTGTCCCGGGGGGCATTCTAGTCTTTTATTAGCCCCTCAGTCCCTACCCCAGCAGCAGCAGTGACCCCAGACTGATATAATGGGGGGCCCGTCCGCTGACCGCTGCCTGTGATGGTGGCGGACCATAGGGATCGGCATTTCCCTTCTGATGGAGAAACTTTCCAGGATCTGAGAGGTTAAGGTCCCAGAACAAACATGTTTCTCTGGGTTTGGATTAACCCTTGCTGAGGAAGCTCCACGTCTTACATTGTATTCTCTGTATGACAAGCGACCATAAGAGGTGACACCCGACGCTGATACCGGACACGATCCCGGGAATCCACAACCTCTGGAGATCAGCCACTGTTCAGACCCTCCATAGACCGGATAAGGTGCATGGTGGTCTACAGGGTCCAGATATATCTGCTGACCGCTGGACACTGACCAACTTGAGGAGACGAGGAGAACATATGAAGAATGGGACTGAGGGGAGCGGGGAAGACCCTGTGCGTGATCCTCTGCCAGGTGAGAAGCTGTGGGGAGTGGGGGAGACCCTGTGCATGATCCTCTGCCAGGTGAGAAGCTGTGGGGAGCGGGGGGAGACCCTGTGCATGATCCTCTGCCAGGTGAGAAGCTGTGGGGAGCGGGGAAGACCCTGTGCATGATCCTCTGCCAGGTGAGAAGCTGTGGGGAGCGGGGGGAGACCCTGTGCATGATCCTCTGCCAGGTGAGAAGCTGTGGGGAGCGGGGGGAGACCCTGTGCATGATCCTCTGCCAGGTGAGAAGCTGTGGGGAGTGGGGGAGACCCTGTGCATGATCCTCTGCCAGGTGAGAAGCTGTGGGGAGTGGGGGAGACCCTGTGCATGATCCTCTGCCACGTGAGAAGCTGTGGGGAGTGGGGGAGACCCTGTGCATGATCCTCTGCCAGGTGAGAAGCTGTGGGGAGCGGGGAAGACTCTGTGCATGATCCTCTGCCAGGTGAGAAGCTGTGGGGAGCGGGGAAGACCCTGTGCATGATCCTCTGCCAGGTGAGAAGCTGTGGGGAGCGGGGGGAGACCCTGTGCATGATCCTCTGCCAGGTGAGAAGCTGTGGGGAGTGGGGGAGACCCTGTGCATGATCCTCTGCCAGGTGAGAAGCTGTGGGGAGTGGGGGAGACCCTGTGCATGATCCTCTGCCACGTGAGAAGCTGTGGGGAGTGGGGGAGACCCTGTGCATGATCCTCTGCCAGGTGAGAAGCTGTGGGGAGCGGGGAAGACCCTGTGCATGATCCTCTGCCAGGTGAGAAGCTGTGGGGAGCGGGGAAGACCCTGTGCGTGATCCTCTGCCAGGTGAGAAGATGTGGGGAGTGGGGGAGACCCTGTGCATGATCCTCTGCCAGGTGAGAAGCTGTGGGGAGCGGGGGAGACCCTGTGCATGCTCCTCTGCCAGGTGAGAAGCTGTGGGGAGCGGGGGGAGACCCTGTGCATGATCCTCTGCCAGGTGAGAAGCTGTGGGGAGCTGGGGGAGATCCTGTGCATGATCCTCTGCCAGGTGAGAAGCTGTGGGGAGCGGGGGAGACCCTGTGCATGATCCTCTGCCAGGTGAGAAGCTGTGGGGAGCTGGGGGAGATCCTGTGCATGATCCTCTGCCAGGTGAGAAGCTGTGGGGAGCGGGGGAGACCCTGTGCATGATCCTCTGCCAGGTGAGAAGCTGTGGGAAGCTGTGGGGAGTGGGGGAGACCCTGTGCATAATCCTCTGCCAGGTGAGAAGCTGTGGGGAGCGGGGGAAGACCCTGTGCATGATCCTCTGCCAGGTGAGAAGCTGTGGGGAGTGGGGGAGACCCTGTGCATGATCCTCTGCCAGGTGAGAAGCTGTGGGGAGTGGGGGAGACCCTGTGCGTAATCCTCTGCCAGGTGAGAAGCTGTGGGGAGCGGGGGGAGACCCTGTGCATGATCCTCTGCCAGGTGAGAAGCTGTGGGGAGCTGGGGGAGATCCTGTGCATGATCCTCTGCCAGGTGAGAAGCTGTGGGGAGCGGGGGGAGACCCTGTGCATGATCCTCTGCCAGGTGAGAAGCTGTGGGGAGCGGGGGAGACCCTGTGCATGATCCTCGGCCAGGTGAGAAGCTGTGGGGAGTGGGGGAGACCCTGTGCGTGATCCTCTGCCAGGTGAGAAGCTGTGGGGAGTGGGGGGAGACCCTGTGCATGATCCTCTGCCAGGTGAGAAGCTGTGGGGAGTGGGGGAGACCCTGTGCATGATCCTCTGCCAGGTGAGAAGCTGTGGGGAGTGGGGGAGACCCTGTGCGTGATCCTCTGCCAGGTGAGAAGCTGTGGGGAGCGGGGGGAGACCCTGTGCATGATCCTCTGCCAGGTGAGAAGCTGTGGGGAGCGGGGGGAGATCCTGTGCATGATCCTCTGCCAGGTGAGAAGCTGTGGGGAGCGGGGGGAGATCCTGTGCATGATCCTCTGCCAGGTGAGAAGCTGTGGGGAGCGGGGGGAGACCCTGTGCATGATCCTCTGCCAGGTGAGAAGCTGTGGGGAGTGGGGGAGACCCTGTGCGTGATCCTCTGCCAGGTGAGAAGCTGTGGGGAGTGGGGGAGACCCTGTGCGTGATCCTCTGCCAGGTGAGAAGCTGTGGGGAGCGGGGGAGACCCTGTGCGTGATCCTCTGCCAGGTGAGAAGCTGTGGGGAGCGGGGGGAGACCCTGTGCATGATCCTCTGCCAGGTGAGAAGCTGTGAGGAGTGGGGGAGACCCTGTGCATGATCCTCTGCCAGGTGAGAAGCTGTGGGGAGTGGGGGAGACCCTGTGCATGATCCTCTGCCAGGTGAGAAGCTGTGGGGAGTGGGGAGACCCTGTGCATGATCCTCTGCCAGGTGAGAAGCTGTGGGGAGCGGGGGGAGACCCTGTGCATGATCCTCTGCCAAGTGAGAAGCTGTGGGGAGCGGGGGAGACCCTGTGCGTGATCCTCTGCCAGGTGAGAAGCTGTGGGGAGCGGGGGAGACCCTGTGCATGATCCTCTGCCAGGTGAGAAGCTGTGGGGAGCGGGGAGACCCTGTGCATGATCCTCTGCCAGGTGAGAAGCTGTGGGGAGCGGGTGGGGAGACCCTGTGCATGATCCTCTGCCAGGTGAGAAGCTGTGGGGAGCGGGGGGAGACCCTGTGCATGATCCTCTGCCAGGTGAGAAGCTGTGGGGAGCGGGGGAGACCCTGTGCATGATCCTCTGCCAGGTGAGAAGCTGTGGGGAGTGGGGGAGACCCTGTGCGTGATCCTCTGCCAGGTGAGAAGCTGTGAGGAGTGGGGGAGACCCTGTGCATGATCCTCTGCCAGGTGAGAAGCTGTGGGGAGCGGGGGGAGACCCTGTGCATGATCCTCTACCAGGTGAGAAGCTGTGAGGAGTGGGGGAGACCCTGTGCATGATCCTCTGCCAGTTGAGAAGCTGTGGGGAGCGGGGGAGACCCTGTACGTGATCCTCTGCCAGGTGAGAAGCTGTGGGGAGCGGGGGAGACCCTGTGCATGATCCTCTGCCAGGTGAGAAGCTGTAGGGAGCGGGGGGAGACCCTGTGCATGATCCTCTGCCAGGTGAGAAGCTGTGGGGAGCGGGGGTGACCCTGTGCATGATCCTCTGCCAGGTGAGAAGATGTGGGGAGCGGGGGAAACCCTGTGCATGATCCTCTGCCAGGTGAGAAGCTGTGGGGAGCGGGGGAGACCCTGTGCATGATCCTCTGCCAGGTGAGAAGCTGTGGGGAGCGGGAGGAGACCCTGTGCGTGATCCTCTGCCAGGTGAGAAGCTGTGGGGAGTGGGGAGACCCTGTGCATGATCCTCTGCCAGGTGAGAAGCTGTGGGGAGCGGGGGAGACCCTGTGCATGATCCTCTGCCAGGTGAGAAGCTGTGGGGAGTGGGGGAGACCCTGTGCATGATCCTCTGCCAGGTGAGAAGTTGTGGGGAGTGGGGGAGACCCTGTGCATGATCCTCTGCCAGGTGAGAAGCTGTGGGGAGCGGGGGGAGACCCTGTGCATAATCCTCTGCCAGGTGAGAAGCTGTGGGGAGCGGGGGGAGACCCTGTGCATGATCCTCTGCCAGGTGAGAAGCTGTGGGGAGTGGGGGAGACCCTGTGCATGATCCTCTGCCAGGTGAGAAGCTGTGGGGAGCGGGGGGAGACCCTGTGCGTGATCCTCTGCCAGGTGAGAAGCTGTGGGGAGTGGGGGAGACCCTGTGCATGATCCTCTGCCAGGTGAGAAGCTGTGGGGAGTGGGGGAGACCCTGTGCATGATCCTCTGCCAGGTGAGAAGCTGTGGGGAGCGGGGGAGACCCTGTGCATGATCCTCTGCCAGGTGAGAAGCTGTGGGGAGTGGGGAGACCCTGTGCATGATCCTCTGCCAGGTGAGAAGCTGTGGGGAGTGCGGAGACCCTGTGCATGATCCTCTGCCAGGTGAGAAGCTGTGGGGAGTGGGGGAGACCCTGTGCATGATCCTCTGCCAGGTGAGAAGCTGTGGGGAGTGGGGATACCCTGTGCATGATTCTCTGCCAGGTGAGAAGCTGTGGGGAGTGGGGGTGACCCTGTGCCTGATCCTCTGCCAGGTGAGAAGCTGTGGGGCGTGGGGGAGACCCTGTGCATGATCCTCTGCCAGGTGAGAAGCTGTGGGGAGCGGGGGAGACCCTGTGCATGATCCTCTGCCAGGTGAGAAGCAGTGGGGAGTGGGGAGACCCTGTGCATGATCCTCTGCCAGGTGAGAAGCTGTGGGGAGCGGGGGGAGACCCTGTGCATGATCCTCTGCCAGGTGAGAAGCTGTGGGGAGCGGGGGAGACCCTGTGCATGATCCTCTGCCAGGTGAGAAGCTGTGGGGAGCGGGGGAGACCCTGTGCATGATCCTCTGCCAGGTGAGAAGCTGTGGGGAGTGGGGGAGACCCTGTGCATGATCCTCTGCCAGGTGAGAAGCTGTGGGGAGTGGGGGAGACCCTGTGCATGATCCTCTGCCAGGTGAGAAGCTGTGGGGAGCGGGGGAGACCCTGTGCATGATCCTCTGCCAGGTGAGAAGCTGTGGGGAGCGGGGGAGACACTGTGCGTGATCCTCTGCCAGGTAAGAAGCTGTGGGAGGTGGGGAGACTCTGTGCATGATCCTCTGCCAGGTGAGAAGCTGTGGGGAGCGGGGGAGACCCTGTGCATGATCCTCTGCCAGGTGAGAAGCTGTGGGTGGTGGGGAGACCCTGTGCGTGATCCTCTGCCTGGTGAGAAGCTGTGGGGAGCGGGGGAGACCCTGTGCATGATCCTCTGCCAGGTGAGAAGCTGTGGGGAGCGGGGGAGACCCTGTGCGTGATCCTCTGCCAGGTAAGAAGCTGTGGGAGGTGGGGAGACTCTGTGCATGATCCTCTGCCAGGTGAGAAGCTGTGGGGAGCGGGGGAGACCCTGTGCATGATCCTCTGCCAGGTGAGAAGCTGTGGGTGGTGGGGAGACCCTGTGCATGATCCTCTGCCAGGTGAGAAGCAGTGGGGAGTGGGGAGACCCTGTGCATGATCCTCTGCCAGGTGAGAAGCTGTGGGGAGCGGGGGAAGACCGTATGCATGATCCTCTGCCAGGTGAGAAGCTGTGGGGAGCGGAGGAGACCCTGTGCATGATCCTCTGCCAGGTGAGAAGCTGTGGGGAGCGGGGGAGACCCTGTGCATGATCCTCTGCCAGGTGAGAAGCTGTGGGGAGTGGGGGAGACCCTGTGCATGATCCTCTGCCAGGTGAGAAGCTGTGGGGAGCGGGGGAGACCCTGTGCATGATCCTCTGCCAGGTGAGAAGCTGTGGGTGGTGGGGAGACCCTGTGCATGATCCTCTGCCAGGTGAGAAGCTGTGGGGAGTGGGGGAGACCCTGTGCATGATCCTCTGCCAGGTGAGAAGCTGTGGGGAGCGGGGGAGACTCTGTGCATGATCCTCTGCCAGGTGAGAAGCTGTGGGGAGTGGGGGAGACCCTGTGCATGATCCTCTGCCAGGTGAGAAGCTGTGGGGAGTGGGGAGACCCTGTGCATGATCCTCTGCCAGGTGAGAAGCTGTGGGGAGCAGGGGGAGACCCTGTGCATGATCCTCTGCCAGGTGAGAAGCTGTGGGGAGCGGGGGAGACCCTGTGCATGATCCTCTGACAGGGGAGAAGCTGTGGGGAGCGGGGGAGACCCTGTGCATGATCCTCTGACAGGGGAGAAGCTGTGGGGAGCGGGGGGAGACCCTGTGCATGATCCTCTGCCAGGTGAGAAGCTGTGGGGAGCGGGGGAGACCCTGTGCATGATCCTCTGACAGGTGAGAAGCTGTGGGGAGCGGGGGAGACCCTGTGCATGATCCTCTGCCAGGTGAGAAGCTGTGGGGAGTGGGGGAGACCCTGTGCATGATCCTCTGCCAGGTGAGAAGCTGTGGGGAGCGGGGGAGACCCTGTGCATGATCCTCTGCCAGGTGAGAAGCTGTGGGGGGTGGGGAGACTCTGTGCATGATCCTCTGCCAGGTGAGAAGCTGTGGGGGGTGGGGAGACTCTGTGCATGATCCTCTGTACTGGGGCATATTCAGATTGTGCAGAGAATCACAGGTCAAAACCAGGGAACGTTATCTACTGACCTCTGTACACTGTCATACAGCAACTCAGAATATTCTCCTATATTATTCTCACTATTTGAACATCTATAATTCTCAGTATACATTGCCTTGAAATAGTCTTCTTACATAGTGAACTTTTCCACATATTTTCATGTAATAGCAACAAACTTAAATGTATTTTATTGGAATTTTATGTGATACCGACACAAAGTAGCAAGTATCTATGACATATAAAGGAATAATTATTTTAAAAATACAGATCTGAACATTGTGCATTAGTATTCAACCCCCTGTAGTCTGATGCCCCTAAGTAAAATCCAGAGGGACTATTTGCCTCCAGAAGTCACATAATTGGTACATTGCGTTCACCTGGGTGTGATTTCTTCTCAGTATAACTACAGCTGTTCTGTGAAGGCCTCAGAGGTTTGTGTGAGAACATTAGGGATTAAACAGCATCATGAAAACAAGGAGCTCACCAGACAGGTCAGGGATAAAGCTGAAAACCAAGGAGCCCAGCTGACAGGTCAGGGATAAAGCTGAAAACCAAGGGGCCCACCAGACAGGTCAGGGATAAAGTTGTGGAGAAGAGGAAAGCAGGGTAAGGTTATAAAAAAAAAAATAATAATAATAGCCCAAGCTCTGAACATCTTATGGAGCACTATTCAATCCGTCATCCAAAACTGGGAGGCGTATGGCACAACTGCAGATCTACCAAGGTCTGGCCATCCATCTAACCTGATATCCTAAGCAAGGAGAGCGCTAATGAGAGAAGACGCCAAGAGGCCCATGGTCACTGAAGGAGCTGCAGATCCACAGCTCAGGGGGGAGAATCTGTCCACAGGAAGACTATTGGTCGTATACTTCATAAATCTGCCCTCTATGGAAGAGCAGCAAGAAGAAAGACATTTTGAAAACAAACCACAAGAAGTCCCGTGTGCAATTTACTATAAGCCATGTAAGACACAGCAAGCATGTGGAAGAAGGGGCTCTGGTCAGATGAGACCAAAGGAGAACCTTTGGGCTAAATGCAAATAGTTATGTGTGCGGAAAATGAACACTGTACATCACCCTGAAAACACCATCCCCACCGTCACACATGGTGGCAGCAGCATCCTGCTGTGGGGAGGCTTTTCTTCAGCAGGGGCAGGGGAGCTGGTCAGAGGTGATGGGAAGATGGATGGAGCTAAATACAGGAAATTTCCAGGAGGAAAACCTGTTAGAGGCTGCAGAAGACCTGAGACCGGGGTGTAGGTTCACCTTCCAGCAGGACAACGACCCTCAACATCCTGCAGAGCCACAATGGAGGGTTTAGATCAGAGCATATTCCTGTGTGTGAACGGCGCAGTCACAGTTCAGACCCAAATCTAGAGAATATCGCTGATCACAGACATCTCCATCCAATCACTGAGCGAGAGCGAGGGGGCAAAGCTGGAGAGACAGACCCCAAAAGACTGCAGAGAAAGCTGGAGAGACAGACCCCAAAAGACTGCAGAGAAAGCTGGAGAGACAGACCCCCAAAGACTGCAGAGAAAGCTGGAGAGACAGACCCCAAAAGACTGCAGAGAAAGGTGGGAGAGACAGACCCCAAAAGACTGCAGAGAAAGCTGGAGATACAGACCCCAAAAGATTGCAGAGAAAGGTGGGCGAGACAGACCCCAAAAGACTGCAGAGAAAGCTGGGAGAGACAGACCCCAAAAGAATGCAGAGAAAGCTGGAGAGACAGACCCCAAAAGACTGCAGAGAAAGGTGGGAGAGACAGACCCCAAAAGACTGCAGAGAAAGGTGGGAGAGACAGACCCCAAAAGACTGCAGAGAAAGGTGGGAGAGACAGACCCCAAAAGACTGCAGAGAAAGCTGGAGAGACAGACCCCGAAAGACTGGAGAGAAAGGTGGGAGAGACGGACCCCAAAAGACTGCAGAGAAAGCTGGAGAGACAGACCCCGAAAGACTGCAGAGAAAGCTGGAGAGACAGACCCCAAAAGAATGCAGAGAAAGCTGGAGAGACAGACCCCAAAAGAATGCAGAGAAAGCTGGAGAGACAGACCCCAAAAGACTGCAGAGAAAGGTGGGAGAGACAGACCCCAAAAGAATGCAGAGAAAGCTGGAGAGACAGACCCCAAAAGACTGCAGAGAAAGGTGGGAGAGACAGACCCCAAAAGACTACAGAGAAAGGTGGGAGAGACAGACCCCAAAAGACTGCAGAGAAAGGTGGGAGAGACAGACCCCAAAAGAATGCAGAGAAAGCTGGAGAGACAGACCCCAAAAGACTGCAGAGAAAGGTGGGAGAGACAGACCCCAAAAGACTGCAGAGAAAGGTGGGAGAGACAGACCCCAAAAGACTGCAGAGAAAGGTGGGAGAGACAGACCCCAAAAGACTGCAGAGAAAGCTGGAGAGACAGACCCCGAAAGACTGGAGAGAAAGGTGGGAGAGACGGACCCTAAAAGACTGCAGAGATAGCTGGAGAGACAGACCCCAAAAGAATGCAGAGAAAGCTGGAGAGACAGACCCCAAAAGAATGCAGAGAAAGCTGGAGAGACAGACCCCAAAAGACTGCAGAGAAAGGTGGGAGAGACAGACCCCAAAAGACTGCAGAGAAAGGTGGGAGAGACAGACCCCAAAAGACTGCAGAGAAAGGTGGGAGAGACAGACCCCAAAAGACTGCAGAGAAAGCTGGAGAGACAGACCCCGAAAGACTGGAGAGAAAGGTGGGAGAGACGGACCCCAAAAGACTGCAGAGAAAGCTGGAGAGACAGACCCCGAAAGACTGCAGAGAAAGCTGGAGAGACAGACCCCAAAAGAATGCAGAGAAAGCTGGAGAGACAGACCCCAAAAGAATGCAGAGAAAGCTGGAGAGACAGACCCCAAAAGACTGCAGAGAAAGGTGGGAGAGACAGACCCCAAAAGAATGCAGAGAAAGCTGGAGAGACAGACCCCAAAAGACTGCAGAGAAAGGTGGGAGAGACAGACCCCAAAAGACTACAGAGAAAGGTGGGAGAGACAGACCCCAAAAGACTGCAGAGAAAGGTGGGAGAGACAGACCCCAAAAGAATGCAGAGAAAGCTGGAGAGACAGACCCCAAAAGACTGCAGAGAAAGGTGGGAGAGACAGACCCCAAAAGACTGCAGAGAAAGGTGGGAGAGACAGACCCCAAAAGACTGCAGAGAAAGGTGGGAGAGACAGACCCCAAAAGACTGCAGAGAAAGCTGGAGAGACAGACCCCGAAAGACTGGAGAGAAAGGTGGGAGAGACGGACCCTAAAAGACTGCAGAGATAGCTGGAGAGACAGACCCCAAAAGAATGCAGAGAAAGCTGGAGAGACAGACCCCAAAAGAATGCAGAGAAAGCTGGAGAGACAGACCCCAAAAGAATGCAGAGAAAGCTGGAGAGACAGACCCCAAAAGACTGCAGAGAAAGGTGGGAGAGACAGACCCCAAAAGAATGCAGAGAAAGCTGGAGAGACAGACCCCAAAAGACTGCAGAGAAAGCTGGAGAGACAGACCCCAAAAGACTGCAGAGAAAGGTGGGAGAGACAGACCCCGAAAGACTGCAGAGAAAGCTGGAGAGACAGACCCCAAAAGAATGCAGAGAAAGCTGGAGAGACAGACCCCAAAAGAATGCAGAGAAAGCTGGAGAGACAGACCCCAAAAGACTGCAGAGAAAGGTGGGAGAGACAGACCCCAAAAGAATGCAGAGAAAGCTGGAGAGACAGACCCCAAAAGACTGCAGAGAAAGGTGGGAGAGACAGACCCCAAAAGACTGCAGAGAAAGGTGGGAGAGACAGACCCCAAAAGAATGCAGAGAAAGGTGGGAGAGACAGACCCCAAAAGACTGCAGAGAAAGCTGGAGAGACAGACCCCGAAAGACTGGAGAGAAAGGTGGGAGAGACGGACCCCAAAAGACTGCAGAGAAAGCTGGAGAGACAGACCCCGAAAGACTGCAGAGAAAGGTGGGAGAGACAGACCCCAAAAGACTGCAGAGAAAGGTGGGAGAGACAGACCCCAAAAGACTGCAGAGAAAGGTGGGCGAGACAGACCCCAAAAGACTGCAGAGAAAGCTGGAGAGACAGACCCCAAAAGAATGCAGAGAAAGCTGGCGAGACAGACCCCAAAAGACTGCAGAGAAAGGTGGGAGAGACAGACCCCAAAAGACTGCAGAGAAAGCTGGAGAGACAGACCCCAAAAGACTGCAGAGAAAGGTGGGAGAGACAGACCCCAAAAGACTGCAGAGAAAGCTGGAGAGACAGACCCCAAAAGACTGCAGAGAAAGGTGGGAGAGACAGACCCCAAAAGACTGCAGAGAAAGCTGGAGAGACAGACCCCGAAAGACTGCAGAGAAAGGTGGGAGAGACAGACCCCAAAAGACTGCAGAGAAAGGTGGGAGAGACAGACCCCAAAAGACTGCAGAGAAAGGTGGGAGAGACAGACCCCAAAAGACTGCAGGGAAAGTTGGGAAAGACAGACCCCAAAAGACTGCAGAGAAAGGTGGGAGAGACAGACCCCAAAAGACTGTAGAGAAAGGAGGAGAGACAGACCCCAAAAGACTGCAGAGAAAGATGAGAGAGACAGACCCCCAAAAGACTGCAGAGAAAGATGGGAGAGACAGACCCCAAAAGACTGCAGAGAAAGGTGGAGAGACAGACCCCAAAAGACTGCAGGGAAAGGTGGGAGAGATAGACCCCAAAAGACTGCAGAGAAAGGTGGGAGAGACAGACCCCAAAAGACTGCAGAGAAAGGTGGGAGAGACAGACCCCAAAAGACTGCAGGGAAAGGTGGGAGAGACAGACCCCAAAAGACTGCAGGGAAAGGTGGGAGAGACAGACCCCAAAAGACTGCAGAGAAAGGTGGGAGAGACAGACCCCAAAAGACTGTAGAGAAAGGAGGAGAGACAGACCCCAAAAGACTGCAGAGAAAGATGAGAGAGACAGACCCCAAAAGACTGCAGAGACAGACCCCAAAAGACTGCAGAGAAAGGTGGCAGAGACAGACCCCAAAAGACTGCAGAGAAAGGTGGGAGAGACAGACCCCAAAAGACTGTAGAGAAAGGAGGAGAGACAGACCCCAAAAGACTGCAGAGAAAGATGAGAGAGACAGACCCCCAAAAGACTGCAGAGAAAGATGGGAGAGACAGACCCCAAAAGACTGCAGAGAAAGGTGGAGAGACAGACCCCAAAAGACTGCAGGGAAAGGTGGGAGAGATAGACCCCAAAAGACTGCAGAGAAAGGTGGGAGAGACAGACCCCAAAAGACTGCAGAGAAAGGTGGGAGAGACAGACCCCAAAAGACTGCAGAGAAAGCTGGGAGAGACAGACCCCAAAAGACTGCAGAGAAAGCTGGGAGAGACAGACCCCAAAAGACTGCAGAGAAAGATGGGAGAGACAGACCCCAAAAGACTGCAGAGAAAGGTGGGAGAGACAGACCCCAAAAGACTGCAGAGAAAGCTGGAGAGACAGACCCCAAAAGACTGCAGAGAAAGGTGGGAGAGACAGACCCCAAAAGACTGCAGAGAAAGCTGGAGAGACAGACCCCGAAAGACTGCAGAGAAAGGTGGGAGAGACAGACCCCAAAAGACTGCAGAGAAAGCTGGAGAGACAGACCCCGAAAGACTGCAGAGAAAGGTGGGAGAGACAGACCCCAAAAGACTGCAGAGAAAGGTGGGAGAGACAGACCCCAAAAGACTGCAGAGAAAGGTGGGAGAGACAGACCCCAAAAGACTGCAGGGAAAGGTGGGAGAGACAGACCCCAAAAGACTGCAGAGAAAGGTGGGAGAGACAGACCCCAAAAGACTGTAGAGAAAGGAGGAGAGACAGACCCCAAAAGACTGCAGAGAAAGATGAGAGAGACAGACCCCAAAAGACTGCAGAGACAGACCCCAAAAGACTGCAGAGAAAGGTGGCAGAGACAGACCCCAAAAGACTGCAGAGAAAGGTGGGAGAGACAGACCCCAAAAGACTGCAGAGAAAGCTGGGAGACACAGACCCCAAAAGACTGCAGAGAAAGCTGGAGAGACAGACCCCAAAAGAATGCAGAGAAAGCTGGCGAGACAGACCCCAAAAGACTGCAGAGAAAGGTGGGAGAGACAGACCCCAAAAGACTGCAGAGAAAGCTGGAGAGACAGACCCCAAAAGACTGCAGAGAAAGGTGGGAGAGACAGACCCCAAAAGACTGCAGAGAAAGCTGGAGAGACAGACCCCAAAAGACTGCAGAGAAAGGTGGGAGAGACAGACCCCAAAAGACTGCAGAGAAAGCTGGAGAGACAGACCCCGAAAGACTGCAGAGAAAGGTGGGAGAGACAGACCCCAAAAGACTGCAGAGAAAGGTGGGAGAGACAGACCCCAAAAGACTGCAGAGAAAGGTGGGAGAGACAGACCCCAAAAGACTGTAGAGAAAGGAGGAGAGACAGACCCCAAAAGACTGCAGAGAAAGATGAGAGAGACAGACCCCCAAAAGACTGCAGAGAAAGATGGGAGAGACAGACCCCAAAAGACTGTAGAGAAAGGAGGAGAGACAGACCCCAAAAGACTGCAGAGAAAGATGAGAGAGACAGACCCCCAAAAGACTGCAGAGAAAGATGGGAGAGACAGACCCCAAAAGACTGCAGAGAAAGGTGGAGAGACAGACCCCAAAAGACTGCAGGGAAAGGTGGGAGAGATAGACCCCAAAAGACTGCAGAGAAAGGTGGGAGAGACAGACCCCAAAAGACTGCAGAGAAAGCTGGGAGAGACAGACCCCAAAAGACTGCAGAGAAAGCTGGGAGAGACAGACCCCAAAAGACTGCAGAGAAAGATGGGAGAGACAGACCCCAAAAGACTGCAGAGAAAGGTGGGAGAGACAGACCCCAAAAGACTGCAGAGAAAGCTGGAGAGACAGACCCCAAAAGACTGCAGAGAAAGGTGGGAGAGACAGACCCCAAAAGACTGCAGAGAAAACTGGAGAGACAGACCCCGAAAGACTGCAGAGAAAGGTGGGAGAGACAGACCCCAAAAGACTGCAGAGAAAGCTGGAGAGACAGACCCCGAAAGACTGCAGAGAAAGGTGGGAGAGACAGACCCCAAAAGACTGCAGAGAAAGGTGGGAGAGACAGACCCCAAAAGACTGCAGAGAAAGGTGGGAGAGACAGACCCCAAAAGACTGCAGGGAAAGGTGGGAGAGACAGACCCCAAAAGACTGCAGAGAAAGGTGGGAGAGACAGACCCCAAAAGACTGTAGAGAAAGGAGGAGAGACAGACCCCAAAAGACTGCAGAGAAAGATGAGAGAGACAGACCCCAAAAGACTGCAGAGAAAGATGGGAGAGACAGACCCCAAAAGACTGCAGAGAAAGGTGGCAGAGACAGACCCCAAAAGACTGCAGAGAAAGGTGGGAGAGACAGACCCCAAAAGACTGCAGAGAAAGCTGGGAGACACAGACCCCAAAAGACTGCAGAGAAAGCTGGAGAGACAGACCCCAAAAGACTGCAGGGAAAGCTGGAGAGACAGACCGCAAAAGACTGCAGAGAAAGGTGGGAGAGACAGACCCTAAAAGACTGCAGAGAAAGGTGGGAGAGACAGACTCCAAAAGACTGCAGAGAAAGGTGGGAGAGACAGACCCCAAAAAGACTGCAGAGAAAGGTGGAGAGACAGACCCCAAAAGACTGCAGAGAAAGGTGGGAGAGACAGACCCCAAAAGACTGCAGAGAAAGGTGGGAGAGACAGACCCCAAAAGACTGCAGAGAAAGCTGGAGAGACAGACCCCAAAAGACTGCAGAGAAAGGTGGGAGAGACAGACCCCAAAAGACTGCAGAGAAAGGTGGGAGAGACAGACCCCAAAAGACTGCAGAGAAAGTTGGGAGAGACAGACCCCAAAAGACTGCAGAGAAAGGTGGGAGAGACAGACCCCAAAAGACTGCAGAGAAAGCAGGAGAGACAGACCCCAAAAGAATGCAGAGAAAGCTGGCGAGACAGACCCCAAAAGACTGCAGAGAAAGGTGGGAGAGACAGACCCCAAAAGACTGCAGAGAAAGCTGGAGAGACAGACCCCAAAAGACTGCAGAGAAAGGTGGGAGAGACAGACCCCAAAAGACTGCAGAGAAAGCTGGAGAGACAGACCCCAAAAGACTGCAGAGAAAGGTGGGAGAGACAGACCCCAAAAGACTGCAGAGAAAGCTGGAGAGACAGACCCCGAAAGACTGCAGAGAAAGGTGGGAGAGACAGACCCCAAAAGACTGCAGAGAAAGGTGGGAGAGACAGACCCCAAAAGACTGCAGAGAAAGGTGGGAGAGACAGACCCCAAAAGACTGTAGAGAAAGGAGGAGAGACAGACCCCAAAAGACTGCAGAGAAAGATGAGAGAGACAGACCCCCAAAAGACTGCAGAGAAAGATGGGAGAGACAGACCCCAAAAGACTGCAGAGAAAGGTGGAGAGACAGACCCCAAAAGACTGCAGGGAAAGGTGGGAGAGATAGACCCCAAAAGACTGCAGAGAAAGGTGGGAGAGACAGACCCCAAAAGACTGCAGAGAAAGCTGGGAGAGACAGACCCCAAAAGACTGCAGAGAAAGCTGGGAGAGACAGACCCCAAAAGACTGCAGAGAAAGATGGGAGAGACAGACCCCAAAAGACTGCAGAGAAAGGTGGGAGAGACAGACCCCAAAAGACTGCAGAGAAAGCTGGAGAGACAGACCCCAAAAGACTGCAGAGAAAGGTGGGAGAGACAGACCCCAAAAGACTGCAGAGAAAGCTGGAGAGACAGACCCCGAAAGACTGCAGAGAAAGGTGGGAGAGACAGACCCCAAAAGACTGCAGAGAAAGCTGGAGAGACAGACCCCGAAAGACTGCAGAGAAAGGTGGGAGAGACAGACCCCAAAAGACTGCAGAGAAAGGTGGGAGAGACAGACCCCAAAAGACTGCAGAGAAAGGTGGGAGAGACAGACCCCAAAAGACTGCAGGGAAAGGTGGGAGAGACAGACCCCAAAAGACTGCAGAGAAAGGTGGGAGAGACAGACCCCAAAAGACTGTAGAGAAAGGAGGAGAGACAGACCCCAAAAGACTGCAGAGAAAGATGAGAGAGACAGACCCCAAAAGACTGCAGAGAAAGATGGGAGAGACAGACCCCAAAAGACTGCAGAGAAAGGTGGCAGAGACAGACCCCAAAAGACTGCAGAGAAAGGTGGGAGAGACAGACCCCAAAAGACTGCAGAGAAAGCTGGGAGACACAGACCCCAAAAGACTGCAGAGAAAGCTGGAGAGACAGACCCCAAAAGACTGCAGGGAAAGCTGGAGAGACAGACCGCAAAAGACTGCAGAGAAAGGTGGGAGAGACAGACCCTAAAAGACTGCAGAGAAAGGTGGGAGAGACAGACTCCAAAAGACTGCAGAGAAAGGTGGGAGAGACAGACCCCAAAAAGACTGCAGAGAAAGGTGGAGAGACAGACCCCAAAAGACTGCAGAGAAAGGTGGGAGAGACAGACCCCAAAAGACTGCAGAGAAAGGTGGGAGAGACAGACCCCAAAAGACTGCAGAGAAAGCTGGAGAGACAGACCCCAAAAGACTGCAGAGAAAGGTGGGAGAGACAGACCCCAAAAGACTGCAGAGAAAGGTGGGAGAGACAGACCCCAAAAGACTGCAGAGAAAGTTGGGAGAGACAGACCCCAAAAGACTGCAGAGAAAGGTGGGAGAGACAGACCCCAAAAGACTGCAGAGAAAGCAGGAGAGACAGACCCCAAAAGACTGCAGAGAAAGCTGGGAGAGACAGACCCCAAAAGACTGCAGAGAAAGTTGGGAGAGACAGACCCCAAAAGACTGCAGGGAAAGGTGGGAGAGACAGACCCCAAAAGACTGCAGAGAAAGCTGGGAGAGACAGACCCCAAAAGATTGCAGAGAAAGGTGGGAGAGACAGACCCCAAAAGACTGCAGGGAAAGGTGGGAGAGACAGACCCCAAAAGACTGCAGAGAAAGGTGGGAGAGACAGACCCCAAAAGACTGTAGAGAAAGGAGGAGAGACAGACCCCAAAAGACTGCAGAGAAAGATGAGAGAGACAGACCCCCAAAAGACTGCAGAGAAAGATGGGAGAGACAGACCCCAAAAGACTGCAGAGAAAGGTGGAGAGACAGACCCCAAAAGACTGCAGGGAAAGGTGGGAGAGATAGACCCCAAAAGACTGCAGAGAAAGGTGGGAGAGACAGACCCCAAAAGACTGCAGAGAAAGGTGGGAGAGACAGACCCCAAAAGACTGCAGAGAAAGCTGGGAGAGACAGACCCCAAAAGACTGCAGAGAAAGCTGGGAGAGACAGACCCCAAAAGACTGCAGAGAAAGATGGGAGAGACAGACCCCAAAAGACTGCAGAGAAAGGTGGGAGAGACAGACCCCAAAAGACTGCAGAGAAAGCTGGAGAGACAGACCCCAAAAGACTGCAGAGAAAGGTGGGAGAGACAGACCCCAAAAGACTGCAGAGAAAGCTGGAGAGACAGACCCCGAAAGACTGCAGAGAAAGGTGGGAGAGACAGACCCCAAAAGACTGCAGAGAAAGCTGGAGAGACAGACCCCGAAAGACTGCAGAGAAAGGTGGGAGAGACAGACCCCAAAAGACTGCAGAGAAAGGTGGGAGAGACAGACCCCAAAAGACTGCAGAGAAAGGTGGGAGAGACAGACCCCAAAAGACTGCAGGGAAAGGTGGGAGAGACAGACCCCAAAAGACTACAGAGAAAGGTGGGAGAGACAGACCCCAAAAGACTGTAGAGAAAGGAGGAGAGACAGACCCCAAAAGACTGCAGAGAAAGATGAGAGAGACAGACCCCAAAAGACTGCAGAGACAGACCCCAAAAGACTGCAGAGAAAGGTGGCAGAGACAGACTCCAAAAGACTGCAGAGAAAGGTGGGAGAGACAGACCCCAAAAGACTGCAGAGAAAGCTGGGAGACACAGACCCCAAAAGACTGCAGAGAAAGCTGGAGAGACAGACCCCAAAAGAATGCAGAGAAAGCTGGCGAGACAGACCCCAAAAGACTGCAGAGAAAGGTGGGAGAGACAGACCCCAAAAGACTGCAGAGAAAGCTGGAGAGACAGACCCCAAAAGACTGCAGAGAAAGGTGGGAGAGACAGACCCCAAAAGACTGCAGAGAAAGCTGGAGAGACAGACCCCAAAAGACTGCAGAGAAAGGTGGGAGAGACAGACCCCAAAAGACTGCAGAGAAAGCTGGAGAGACAGACCCCGAAAGACTGCAGAGAAAGGTGGGAGAGACAGACCCCAAAAGACTGCAGAGAAAGGTGGGAGAGACAGACCCCAAAAGACTGCAGAGAAAGGTGGGAGAGACAGACCCCAAAAGACTGTAGAGAAAGGAGGAGAGACAGACCCCAAAAGACTGCAGAGAAAGATGAGAGAGACAGACCCCCAAAAGACTGCAGAGAAAGATGGGAGAGACAGACCCCAAAAGACTGCAGAGAAAGGTGGAGAGACAGACCCCAAAAGACTGCAGGGAAAGGTGGGAGAGATAGACCCCAAAAGACTGCAGAGAAAGGTGGGAGAGACAGACCCCAAAAGACTGCAGAGAAAGCTGGGAGAGACAGACCCCAAAAGACTGCAGAGAAAGCTGGGAGAGACAGACCCCAAAAGACTGCAGAGAAAGATGGGAGAGACAGACCCCAAAAGACTGCAGAGAAAGGTGGGAGAGACAGACCCCAAAAGACTGCAGAGAAAGCTGGAGAGACAGACCCCAAAAGACTGCAGAGAAAGGTGGGAGAGACAGACCCCAAAAGACTGCACAGAAAGCTGGAGAGACAGACCCCGAAAGACTGCAGAGAAAGGTGGGAGAGACAGACCCCAAAAGACTGCAGAGAAAGCTGGAGAGACAGACCCCGAAAGACTGCAGAGAAAGGTGGGAGAGACAGACCCCAAAAGACTGCAGAGAAAGGTGGGAGAGACAGACCCCAAAAGACTGCAGAGAAAGGTGGGAGAGACAGACCCCAAAAGACTGCAGGGAAAGGTGGGAGAGACAGACCCCAAAAGACTGCAGAGAAAGGTGGGAGAGACAGACCCCAAAAGACTGTAGAGAAAGGAGGAGAGACAGACCCCAAAAGACTGCAGAGAAAGATGAGAGAGACAGACCCCAAAAGACTGCAGAGAAAGATGGGAGAGACAGACCCCAAAAGACTGCAGAGAAAGGTGGCAGAGACAGACCCCAAAAGACTGCAGAGAAAGGTGGGAGAGACAGACCCCAAAAGACTGCAGAGAAAGCTGGGAGACACAGACCCCAAAAGACTGCAGAGAAAGCTGGAGAGACAGACCCCAAAAGACTGCAGGGAAAGCTGGAGAGACAGACCGCAAAAGACTGCAGAGAAAGGTGGGAGAGACAGACCCTAAAAGACTGCAGAGAAAGGTGGGAGAGACAGACTCCAAAAGACTGCAGAGAAAGGTGGGAGAGACAGACCCCAAAAAGACTGCAGAGAAAGGTGGAGAGACAGACCCCAAAAGACTGCAGAGAAAGGTGGGAGAGACAGACCCCAAAAGACTGCAGAGAAAGGTGGGAGAGACAGACCCCAAAAGACTGCAGAGAAAGCTGGAGAGACAGACCCCAAAAGACTGCAGAGAAAGGTGGGAGAGACAGACCCCAAAAGACTGCAGAGAAAGGTGGGAGAGACAGACCCCAAAAGACTGCAGAGAAAGTTGGGAGAGACAGACCCCAAAAGACTGCAGAGAAAGGTGGGAGAGACAGACCCCAAAAGACTGCAGAGAAAGCAGGAGAGACAGACCCCAAAAGACTGCAGAGAAAGCTGGGAGAGACAGACCCCAAAAGACTGCAGAGAAAGTTGGGAGAGACAGACCCCAAAAGACTGCAGGGAAAGGTGGGAGAGACAGACCCCAAAAGACTGCAGAGAAAGCTGGGAGAGACAGACCCCAAAAGATTGCAGAGAAAGGTGGGAGAGACAGACCCCAAAAGACTGCAGGGAAAGGTGGGAGAGACAGACCCAAAAAGACTGCAGAGAAAGGTGGGAGAGACAGACCCCAAAAGACTGTAGAGAAAGGAGGAGAGACAGACCCCAAAAGACTGCAGAGAAAGATGAGAGAGACAGACCCCAAAAGACTGCAGAGAAAGATGGGAGAGACAGACCCCAAAAGACTGCAGAGAAAGGTGGGAGAGACAGACCCCAAAAGACTGCAGAGAAAGGTGGGAGAGACAGACCCCAAAAGACTGCAGAGAAAGCTGGGAGAGACAGACCCCAAAAGACTGCAGAGAAAGCTGGAGAGACAGACCCCAAAAGACTGCAGGGAAAGCTGGAGAGACAGACCGCAAAAGACTGCAGAGAAAGGTGGGAGAGACAGACACCAAAAGACTGCAGAGAAAGCTGGGAGAGACAGACCCCAAAAGACTGCAGAGAAAGCTGGGAGAGACAGACCCCAAAAGACTGCAGAGAAAGCTAGGAGAGACAGACCCCAAAAGACTGCAGAGAAAGTTGGGAGAGACAGACCCCAAAAAACTGCAGAGAAAGGTGGAGAGACAGACCCCAAAAGACTGCAGAGAAAGGTGGGAGAGACAGACCCCAAAAGACTGCAGGGAAAGCTGGGAGAGACAGACCCCAAAAGACTGGAGAGAAAGGTGGGAGAGACAGACCCCAAAAGACTGCAGAGAAAGCTGGAGAGACAGACTCCAAAAGACTGTAGAGAAAGGTGGGAGAGACAGACCCCAAAAGACTGCAGAGAAAGGTGGAGAGACAGACAGACCCCAAAAGACTGCAGAGAAAGCTGGAGAGACAGACCCCAAAAGACTGCAGAGAAAGATGGGAGAGACAGACCCCAAAAGACTGGAGAGAAAGCTGGAGAGACAGACCCCAAAAGACTGCAGAGAAAGGTGGGAGAGACTGACCCCAAAAGACTGCAGGGAAAGGTGGGAGAGACAGACCCCAAAAGACTGCAGAGAAAGATGGGAGAGACAGACCCCAAAAGACTGCAGAGAAAGCTGGAGAGACAGACAGACCCCAAAAGACTGCAGAGAAAGCTGGAGAGACAGACCCCAAAAGACTGCAGAGAAAGATGGGAGAGACAGACCCCAAAAGACTGCAGAGAAAGGTGGGAGAGACAGACCCCAAAAGACTGCAGAGAAAGGTGGGAGAGACAGACCCCAAAATACTGCAGGGAAAGGTGGGAGAGACAGACCCCAAAAGACTGCAGAGAAAGATGGAGAGACAGACCCCAAAAGACGGCAGAGAAAGCTGGAGAGACAGACCCCAAAAGATTGCAGGGAAAGGTGGGAGAGACAGACCCCAAAAGACTGCAGAGAAAGGTGGGAGAGACAGACCCCAAAAGACTGCAGAGAAAGGTGGGAGAGACAGACCCCAAAAGACTGCAGAGAAAGCTGGAGAGACAGACCCCAAAAGACTGCAGAGAAAGCTGGAGAGACAGACCCCAAAAGACTGAAGAGAAAGCTGGAGAGACAGACCCCAAAAGACTGCAGGGAAAGGTGGGAGAGACAGACCCCAAAAGACTGCAGAGAAAGGTGGGAGAGACAGACCCCAAAAGACTGTAGAGAAAGTAGGAGAGAGACAGACCCCAAAAGACTGCAGAGAAAGATGAGAGAGACAGACCCCAAAAGACTGCAGAGAAAGGTGGCAGAGACAGACCCCAAAAGACTGCAGAGAAAGGTGGGAGAGACAGACCCCAAAAGACTGCAGAGAAAGCTGGGAGAGACAGACCCCAAAAGACTGCAGAGAAAGCTGGAGAGACAGACCCCAAAAGACTGCAGGGAAAGCTGGAGAGACAGACCGCAAAAGACTGCAGAGAAAGGTGGAGAGACAGACCCCAAAAGACTGCAGAGAAAGGTGGGAGAGACAGACCCCAAAAGACTGCAGAGAAAGGTGGGAGAGACAGACCCCAAAAGACTGCAGAGAAAGCTGGAGAGACAGACCCCAAAAGACTGCAGAGAAAGGTGGGAGAGACAGACCCCAAAAGACTGCAAAGAAAGCTGGGAGAGACAGACCCCAAAAGACTGCAGAGAAAGTTGGGAGAGACAGACCCCAAAAGACTGCAGGGAAAGGTGGGAGAGACAGACCCCAAAAGACTGCAGAGAAAGGTGGGAGAGACAGACCCCAAAAGACTGTAGAGAAAGGAGGAGAGACAGACCCCAAAAGACTGCAGGGAAAGCTGGAGAGGCAGACCGCAAAAGACTGCAGAGAAAGGTGGAGAGACAGACCCCAAAAGACTGCAGAGAAAGGTGGGAGAGACAGACCCCAAAAGACTGCAGAGAAAGCTGGAGAGACAGACCCCAAAAGACTTCAGAGAAAGGTGGGAGAGACAGACCCCAAAAGACTGCAGAGAAAGCTGGGAGAGACCGACCCCAAAAGACTGCAGAGAAAGTTGGGAGAGACAGACCCCAAAAGACTGCAGGGAAAGGTGGGAGAGACTGCAGAGAAAGCTGGGAGAGACAGACCCCAAAAGATTGCAGAGAAAGCTGGGAGAGACAGACCCCAAAAGACTGCAGAGAAAGCTGGAGAGACAGACCCCAAAAGACTGCAGGGAAAGCTGGAGAGACAGACCGCAAAAGACTGCAGAGAAAGGTGGGAGAGACAGACACCAAAAGACTGCAGAGAAAGCTGGGAGAGACAGACCCCAAAAGACTGCAGAGAAAGCTGGGAGAGACAGACCCCAAAAGACTGCAGAGAAAGCTAGGAGAGACAGACCCCAAAAGACTGCAGAGAAAGTTGGGAGAGACAGACCCCAAAAAACTGCAGAGAAAGGTGGAGAGACAGACCCCAAAAGACTGCAGAGAAAGGTGGGAGAGACAGACCCCAAAAGACTGCAGGGAAAGCTGGGAGAGACAGACCCCAAAAGACTGGAGAGAAAGGTGGGAGAGACAGACCCCAAAAGACTGCAGAGAAAGCTGGAGAGACAGACTCCAAAAGACTGTAGAGAAAGGTGGGAGAGACAGACCCCAAAAGACTGCAGAGAAAGGTGGAGAGACAGACAGACCCCAAAAGACTGCAGAGAAAGCTGGAGAGACAGACCCCAAAAGACTGCAGAGAAAGATGGGAGAGACAGACCCCAAAAGACTGGAGAGAAAGCTGGAGAGACAGACCCCAAAAGACTGCAGAGAAAGGTGGGAGAGACTGACCCCAAAAGACTGCAGGGAAAGGTGGGAGAGACAGACCCCAAAAGACTGCAGAGAAAGATGGGAGAGACAGACCCCAAAAGACTGCAGAGAAAGCTGGAGAGACAGACAGACCCCAAAAGACTGCAGAGAAAGCTGGAGAGACAGACCCCAAAAGACTGCAGAGAAAGATGGGAGAGACAGACCCCAAAAGACTGCAGAGAAAGGTGGGAGAGACAGACCCCAAAAGACTGCAGAGAAAGGTGGGAGAGACAGACCCCAAAATACTGCAGGGAAAGGTGGGAGAGACAGACCCCAAAAGACTGCAGAGAAAGATGGAGAGACAGACCCCAAAAGACGGCAGAGAAAGCTGGAGAGACAGACCCCAAAAGATTGCAGGGAAAGGTGGGAGAGACAGACCCCAAAAGACTGCAGAGAAAGGTGGGAGAGACAGACCCCAAAAGACTGCAGAGAAAGGTGGGAGAGACAGACCCCAAAAGACTGCAGAGAAAGCTGGAGAGACAGACCCCAAAAGACTGCAGAGAAAGCTGGAGAGACAGACCCCAAAAGACTGAAGAGAAAGCTGGAGAGACAGACCCCAAAAGACTGCAGGGAAAGGTGGGAGAGACAGACCCCAAAAGACTGCAGAGAAAGGTGGGAGAGACAGACCCCAAAAGACTGTAGAGAAAGTAGGAGAGAGACAGACCCCAAAAGACTGCAGAGAAAGATGAGAGAGACAGACCCCAAAAGACTGCAGAGAAAGGTGGCAGAGACAGACCCCAAAAGACTGCAGAGAAAGGTGGGAGAGACAGACCCCAAAAGACTGCAGAGAAAGCTGGGAGAGACAGACCCCAAAAGACTGCAGAGAAAGCTGGAGAGACAGACCCCAAAAGACTGCAGGGAAAGCTGGAGAGACAGACCGCAAAAGACTGCAGAGAAAGGTGGAGAGACAGACCCCAAAAGACTGCAGAGAAAGGTGGGAGAGACAGACCCCAAAAGACTGCAGAGAAAGGTGGGAGAGACAGACCCCAAAAGACTGCAGAGAAAGCTGGAGAGACAGACCCCAAAAGACTGCAGAGAAAGGTGGGAGAGACAGACCCCAAAAGACTGCAAAGAAAGCTGGGAGAGACAGACCCCAAAAGACTGCAGAGAAAGTTGGGAGAGACAGACCCCAAAAGACTGCAGGGAAAGGTGGGAGAGACAGACCCCAAAAGACTGCAGAGAAAGGTGGGAGAGACAGACCCCAAAAGACTGTAGAGAAAGGAGGAGAGACAGACCCCAAAAGACTGCAGGGAAAGCTGGAGAGGCAGACCGCAAAAGACTGCAGAGAAAGGTGGAGAGACAGACCCCAAAAGACTGCAGAGAAAGGTGGGAGAGACAGACCCCAAAAGACTGCAGAGAAAGCTGGAGAGACAGACCCCAAAAGACTTCAGAGAAAGGTGGGAGAGACAGACCCCAAAAGACTGCAGAGAAAGCTGGGAGAGACCGACCCCAAAAGACTGCAGAGAAAGTTGGGAGAGACAGACCCCAAAAGACTGCAGGGAAAGGTGGGAGAGACTGCAGAGAAAGCTGGGAGAGACAGACCCCAAAAGATTGCAGAGAAAGGTGGGAGAGACAGACCCCAAAAGACTGCAGAGAAAGGTAGGAGAGACAGACCACAAAAGACTGCAGAGAAAGGTGGGAGAGACAGACCCCAAAAGACTGTAGAGAAAGGAGGAGAGACAGACCCCAAAAGACTGCAGAGAAAGATGAGAGAGACAGACCCCAAAAGACTGCAGAGAAAGATGGGAGAGACAGACCCCAAAAGACTGCAGAGAAAGGTGGGAGAGACAGACCCCAAAAGACTACAGAGAAAGGTGGGAGAGACAGACCCAAAAAGACTGCAGAGAAAGCTGGGAGAGACAGACCCCAAAAGACTGCAGAGAAAGCTGGAGAGACAGACCCCAAAAGACTGCAGGGAAAGCTGGAGAGACAGACCCCAAAAGACTGCAGAGAAAGCTGGAGAGACAGACCCCAAAAGACTGCAGGGAAAGCTGGAGAGACAGACCTCAAAAGACTGCAGAGAAAGCTGGGAGAGACAGACCCCAAAAGACTGCAGAGAAAGCTGGGAGAGACAGACCCCAAAAGACTGCAGAGAAAGGTGGGAGAGACAGACCCCAAAAGACTGCAGAGAAAGGTGGGAGAGATAGACCCCAAAAGACTGCAGAGAAAGCTGGGAGAGAAAGACCCTAAAAGACTGCAGAGAAAGTTGGGAGAGACAGACCCCAAAAGACTGCAGAGAAAGATGGGAGAGACAGACCCCAAAAGACTGCAGAGAAAGGTGGAGAGACAGACCCCAAAAGACTGCAGAGAAAGGTGGGAGAGACAGACCCCAAAAGATTGCAGGGAAAGGTGGGAGAGACAGACCCAAAAGACTGCAGAGAAAGCTGGGAGAGACAGACCCCAAAAGACTGCAGAGAAAGCTGGGAGAGACAGACCCCAAAAGACTGCAGAGAAAGCTGGAGAGACAGACCCCAAAAGACTGCAGAGAAAGGTGGAGAGACAGACAGACCCCAAAAGACTGCAGAGAAAGGTGGAGAGACAGACAGACCCCAAAAGACTGCAGAGAAAGCTGGAGAGACAGACCCCAAAAGACTGCAGAGAAAGATGGGAGAGACAGACCCCAAAAGACTGCAGAGAAAGCTGGAGAGACAGACCCCAAAAGACTGCAGAGAAAGGTGGGAGAGACAGACCCCAAAATACTGCAGGGAAAGGTGGGAGAGACAGACCCCAAAAGACTGCAGAGAAAGATGGAAGAGACAGACCCCAAAAGACTGCAGAGAAAGCTGGAGAGACAGACCCCAAAATACTGCAGGGAAAGCTGGAGAGACAGACCCCAAAAGACTGCAGAGAAAGCTGGAGAGACAGACCCCAAAAGACTGCAGAGAAAGATGGGAGAGACAGACCCCAAAAGACTGCAGAGAAAGCTGGAGAGACAGACCCCAAAAGACTGCAGAGAAAGGTGGGAGAGACAGACCCCAAAATACTGCAGGGAAAGGTGGAAGAGACAGACCCCAAAAGACTGCAGAGAAAGCTGGAGAGACAGACCCCAAAAGACTGCAGAGAAAGCTGGAGAGACAGACCCCAAAATACTGCAGGGAAAGCTGGAGAGACAGACCCCAAAATACTGCAGGGAAAGCTGGAGAGACAGACCCCAAAATACTGCAGGGAAAGCTGGAGAGACAGACCCCAAAAGACTGCAGAGAAAGCTGGAGAGACAGACCCCAAAAGATTGCAGGGAAAGGTGGGAGAGACAGACTCCAAAAGACTGCAGAGAAAGGTGGCAGAGACAGACCCCAAAAGACTGCAGAGAAAGGTGGGAGAGACAGACCCCAAAAGACTGCAGAGAAAGCTGGGAGACACAGACCCCAAAAGACTGCAGAGAAAGCTGGAGAGACAGACCCCAAAAGACTGCAGGGAAAGCTGGAGAGACAGACCGCAAAAGACTGCAGAGAAAGGTGGGAGAGACAGACCCTAAAAGACTGCAGAGAAAGGTGGGAGAGACAGACTCCAAAAGACTGCAGAGAAAGGTGGGAGAGACAGACCCCAAAAAGACTGCAGAGAAAGGTGGAGAGACAGACCCCAAAAGACTGCAGAGAAAGGTGGGAGAGACAGACCCCAAAAGACTGCAGAGAAAGGTGGGAGAGACAGACCCCAAAAGACTGCAGAGAAAGCTGGAGAGACAGACCCCAAAAGACTGCAGAGAAAGGTGGGAGAGACAGACCCCAAAAGACTGCAGAGAAAGGTGGGAGAGACAGACCCCAAAAGACTGCAGAGAAAGTTGGGAGAGACAGACCCCAAAAGACTGCAGAGAAAGGTGGGAGAGACAGACCCCAAAAGACTGCAGAGAAAGCAGGAGAGACAGACCCCAAAAGACTGCAGAGAAAGCTGGGAGAGACAGACCCCAAAAGACTGCAGAGAAAGTTGGGAGAGACAGACCCCAAAAGACTGCAGGGAAAGGTGGGAGAGACAGACCCCAAAAGACTGCAGAGAAAGCTGGGAGAGACAGACCCCAAAAGATTGCAGAGAAAGGTGGGAGAGACAGACCCCAAAAGACTGCAGGGAAAGGTGGGAGAGACAGACCCAAAAAGACTGCAGAGAAAGGTGGGAGAGACAGACCCCAAAAGACTGTAGAGAAAGGAGGAGAGACAGACCCCAAAAGACTGCAGAGAAAGATGAGAGAGACAGACCCCAAAAGACTGCAGAGAAAGATGGGAGAGACAGACCCCAAAAGACTGCAGAGAAAGGTGGGAGAGACAGACCCCAAAAGACTGCAGAGAAAGGTGGGAGAGACAGACCCCAAAAGACTGCAGAGAAAGCTGGGAGAGACAGACCCCAAAAGACTGCAGAGAAAGCTGGAGAGACAGACCCCAAAAGACTGCAGGGAAAGCTGGAGAGACAGACCGCAAAAGACTGCAGAGAAAGGTGGGAGAGACAGACACCAAAAGACTGCAGAGAAAGCTGGGAGAGACAGACCCCAAAAGACTGCAGAGAAAGCTGGGAGAGACAGACCCCAAAAGACTGCAGAGAAAGCTAGGAGAGACAGACCCCAAAAGACTGCAGAGAAAGTTGGGAGAGACAGACCCCAAAAAACTGCAGAGAAAGGTGGAGAGACAGACCCCAAAAGACTGCAGAGAAAGGTGGGAGAGACAGACCCCAAAAGACTGCAGGGAAAGCTGGGAGAGACAGACCCCAAAAGACTGGAGAGAAAGGTGGGAGAGACAGACCCCAAAAGACTGCAGAGAAAGCTGGAGAGACAGACTCCAAAAGACTGTAGAGAAAGGTGGGAGAGACAGACCCCAAAAGACTGCAGAGAAAGGTGGAGAGACAGACAGACCCCAAAAGACTGCAGAGAAAGCTGGAGAGACAGACCCCAAAAGACTGCAGAGAAAGATGGGAGAGACAGACCCCAAAAGACTGGAGAGAAAGCTGGAGAGACAGACCCCAAAAGACTGCAGAGAAAGGTGGGAGAGACTGACCCCAAAAGACTGCAGGGAAAGGTGGGAGAGACAGACCCCAAAAGACTGCAGAGAAAGATGGGAGAGACAGACCCCAAAAGACTGCAGAGAAAGCTGGAGAGACAGACAGACCCCAAAAGACTGCAGAGAAAGCTGGAGAGACAGACCCCAAAAGACTGCAGAGAAAGATGGGAGAGACAGACCCCAAAAGACTGCAGAGAAAGGTGGGAGAGACAGACCCCAAAAGACTGCAGAGAAAGGTGGGAGAGACAGACCCCAAAATACTGCAGGGAAAGGTGGGAGAGACAGACCCCAAAAGACTGCAGAGAAAGATGGAGAGACAGACCCCAAAAGACGGCAGAGAAAGCTGGAGAGACAGACCCCAAAAGATTGCAGGGAAAGGTGGGAGAGACAGACCCCAAAAGACTGCAGAGAAAGGTGGGAGAGACAGACCCCAAAAGACTGCAGAGAAAGGTGGGAGAGACAGACCCCAAAAGACTGCAGAGAAAGCTGGAGAGACAGACCCCAAAAGACTGCAGAGAAAGCTGGAGAGACAGACCCCAAAAGACTGAAGAGAAAGCTGGAGAGACAGACCCCAAAAGACTGCAGGGAAAGGTGGGAGAGACAGACCCCAAAAGACTGCAGAGAAAGGTGGGAGAGACAGACCCCAAAAGACTGTAGAGAAAGTAGGAGAGAGACAGACCCCAAAAGACTGCAGAGAAAGATGAGAGAGACAGACCCCAAAAGACTGCAGAGAAAGGTGGCAGAGACAGACCCCAAAAGACTGCAGAGAAAGGTGGGAGAGACAGACCCCAAAAGACTGCAGAGAAAGCTGGGAGAGACAGACCCCAAAAGACTGCAGAGAAAGCTGGAGAGACAGACCCCAAAAGACTGCAGGGAAAGCTGGAGAGACAGACCGCAAAAGACTGCAGAGAAAGGTGGAGAGACAGACCCCAAAAGACTGCAGAGAAAGGTGGGAGAGACAGACCCCAAAAGACTGCAGAGAAAGGTGGGAGAGACAGACCCCAAAAGACTGCAGAGAAAGCTGGAGAGACAGACCCCAAAAGACTGCAGAGAAAGGTGGGAGAGACAGACCCCAAAAGACTGCAAAGAAAGCTGGGAGAGACAGACCCCAAAAGACTGCAGAGAAAGTTGGGAGAGACAGACCCCAAAAGACTGCAGGGAAAGGTGGGAGAGACAGACCCCAAAAGACTGCAGAGAAAGGTGGGAGAGACAGACCCCAAAAGACTGTAGAGAAAGGAGGAGAGACAGACCCCAAAAGACTGCAGGGAAAGCTGGAGAGGCAGACCGCAAAAGACTGCAGAGAAAGGTGGAGAGACAGACCCCAAAAGACTGCAGAGAAAGGTGGGAGAGACAGACCCCAAAAGACTGCAGAGAAAGCTGGAGAGACAGACCCCAAAAGACTTCAGAGAAAGGTGGGAGAGACAGACCCCAAAAGACTGCAGAGAAAGCTGGGAGAGACCGACCCCAAAAGACTGCAGAGAAAGTTGGGAGAGACAGACCCCAAAAGACTGCAGGGAAAGGTGGGAGAGACTGCAGAGAAAGCTGGGAGAGACAGACCCCAAAAGATTGCAGAGAAAGGTGGGAGAGACAGACCCCAAAAGACTGCAGAGAAAGGTAGGAGAGACAGACCACAAAAGACTGCAGAGAAAGGTGGGAGAGACAGACCCCAAAAGACTGTAGAGAAAGGAGGAGAGACAGACCCCAAAAGACTGCAGAGAAAGATGAGAGAGACAGACCCCAAAAGACTGCAGAGAAAGATGGGAGAGACAGACCCCAAAAGACTGCAGAGAAAGGTGGGAGAGACAGACCCCAAAAGACTACAGAGAAAGGTGGGAGAGACAGACCCAAAAAGACTGCAGAGAAAGCTGGGAGAGACAGACCCCAAAAGACTGCAGAGAAAGCTGGAGAGACAGACCCCAAAAGACTGCAGGGAAAGCTGGAGAGACAGACCCCAAAAGACTGCAGAGAAAGCTGGAGAGACAGACCCCAAAAGACTGCAGGGAAAGCTGGAGAGACAGACCTCAAAAGACTGCAGAGAAAGCTGGGAGAGACAGACCCCAAAAGACTGCAGAGAAAGCTGGGAGAGACAGACCCCAAAAGACTGCAGAGAAAGGTGGGAGAGACAGACCCCAAAAGACTGCAGAGAAAGGTGGGAGAGATAGACCCCAAAAGACTGCAGAGAAAGCTGGGAGAGAAAGACCCTAAAAGACTGCAGAGAAAGTTGGGAGAGACAGACCCCAAAAGACTGCAGAGAAAGATGGGAGAGACAGACCCCAAAAGACTGCAGAGAAAGGTGGAGAGACAGACCCCAAAAGACTGCAGAGAAAGGTGGGAGAGACAGACCCCAAAAGATTGCAGGGAAAGGTGGGAGAGACAGACCCAAAAGACTGCAGAGAAAGCTGGGAGAGACAGACCCCAAAAGACTGCAGAGAAAGCTGGGAGAGACAGACCCCAAAAGACTGCAGAGAAAGCTGGAGAGACAGACCCCAAAAGACTGCAGAGAAAGGTGGAGAGACAGACAGACCCCAAAAGACTGCAGAGAAAGGTGGAGAGACAGACAGACCCCAAAAGACTGCAGAGAAAGCTGGAGAGACAGACCCCAAAAGACTGCAGAGAAAGATGGGAGAGACAGACCCCAAAAGACTGCAGAGAAAGCTGGAGAGACAGACCCCAAAAGACTGCAGAGAAAGGTGGGAGAGACAGACCCCAAAATACTGCAGGGAAAGGTGGGAGAGACAGACCCCAAAAGACTGCAGAGAAAGATGGAAGAGACAGACCCCAAAAGACTGCAGAGAAAGCTGGAGAGACAGACCCCAAAATACTGCAGGGAAAGCTGGAGAGACAGACCCCAAAAGACTGCAGAGAAAGCTGGAGAGACAGACCCCAAAAGACTGCAGAGAAAGATGGGAGAGACAGACCCCAAAAGACTGCAGAGAAAGCTGGAGAGACAGACCCCAAAAGACTGCAGAGAAAGGTGGGAGAGACAGACCCCAAAATACTGCAGGGAAAGGTGGAAGAGACAGACCCCAAAAGACTGCAGAGAAAGCTGGAGAGACAGACCCCAAAAGACTGCAGAGAAAGCTGGAGAGACAGACCCCAAAATACTGCAGGGAAAGCTGGAGAGACAGACCCCAAAATACTGCAGGGAAAGCTGGAGAGACAGACCCCAAAATACTGCAGGGAAAGCTGGAGAGACAGACCCCAAAAGACTGCAGAGAAAGCTGGAGAGACAGACCCCAAAAGATTGCAGGGAAAGGTGGGAGAGACAGACTCCAAAAGACTGCAGAGAAAGGTGGAGAGCCAGACCCCAAAAGACGGCAGAGAAAGATGGAGAGACAGACCCCAAAAGACTGCAGAGAAAGATGGAGAGACAGACCCCAAAAGACGGCAGAGAAAGCTGGAGAGACAGACCCCAAAAGATTGCAGGGAAAGGTGAGAGAGACAGACCCCAAAAGACTGCAGAGAAAGGTGGGAGAGACAGACCCCAAAAGACTGCAGAGAAAGGTGGGAGAGACAGTCCCCAAAAGACTGCAGAGAAAGCTGGAGAGACAGACCCCAAAAGACTGCAGAGAAAGCTGGAGAGACAGACCCCAAAAGACTGCAGGGAAAGGTGGGAGAGACAGACCCCAAAAGACTGCAGAGAAAGGTGGGAGAGACAGACCCCAAAAGACTGTAGAGAAAGGAGGAGAGAGACAGACCCCAAAAGACTGCAGAGAAAGGTGGGAGAGACAGACCCCAAAAGACTGCAGAGAAAGCTGGGAGAGATAGACCCCAAAAGACTGCAGAGAAAGGTGGGAGAGACAGACCCCAAAAGACTGCAGAGAAAGCTGGGAGAGATAGACCCCAAAAGACTGCAGGGAAAGGTGGGAGAGACAGACCCCAAAAGACTGCAGAGAAAGGTGGGAGAGACAGACCCCAAAAGACTGCAGAGAAAGGTGGGAGAGACAGACCCCAAAAGACTGCAGAGAAAGCTGGGAGAGACAGACCCCAAAAGACTGCAGGGAAAGGTGGGAGAGACAGACCCCAAAAGACTGCAGAGAAAGGTGGGAGAGACAGACCCCAAAAGACTGCAGAGAAAGCTGGGAGAGACAGACCCCAAAAGACTGCAGAGAAAGCTGGGAGAGACAGACCCCAAAAGACTGCAGAGAAAGATGGGAGAGACAGACCCCAAAAGACTGCAGAGAAAGCTGGAGAGACAGACCCCAAAAGACTGCAGAGAAAGGTGGAGAGACAGACCCCGAAAGACTGCAGAGAAAGGTGGGAGAGACAGACCCCAAAAGACTGCAGAGAAAGCTGGAGAGACAGACCCCGAAAGACTGCAGAGAAAGGTGGGAGAGACAGACCTCAAAAGACTGCAGAGAAAGGTGGGAGAGACAGACCCCAAAAGACTGCAGAGAAAGCTGGAGAGACAGACCCCAAAAGACTGCAGAGAAAGGTGGGAGAGACAGACCCCAAAAGACTGCAGGGAAAGGTTGGAGAGACAGACCCCAAAAGACTGCAGAGAAAGATGGGAGAGACAGACCCCAAAAGACTGCAGGGAAAGATGGGAGAGACAGACCCCAAAAGACTGCTGAGAAAGGTGGAGAGACAGACCCCAAAAGACTGCAGAGAAAGCTGGAGAGACAGACCCCAAAAGATTGCAGGGAAAGGTGGGAGAGACAGACCCCAAAAGACTGCAGAGAAAGCTGGAGAGACAGACCCCAAAATACTGCAGGGAAAGCTGGAGAGACAGACCCCAAAAGACTGCAGAGAAAGCTGGAGAGACAGACCCCAAAAGATTGCAGGGAAAGGTGGGAGAGACAGACCCCAAAAGACTGCAGAGAAAGGTGGAGAGACAGACCCCAAAAGAATGCAGAGAAAGCTGGAGAGACAGACCCCGAAAGACTGCAGAGAAAGCTGGAGAGACAGACCCCAAAAGACTGCAGAGAAAGCTGGAGAGACAGACCCCAAAATACTGCAGGGAAAGCTGGAGAGACAGACCCCAAAAGACTGCAGAGAAAGCTGGAGAGACAGACCCCAAAATACTGCAGGGAAAGCTGGAGAGACAGACCCCAAAATACTGCAGGGAAAGGTGGAGAGACAGACCCCAAAAGACGGCAGAGAAAGCTGGAGAGACAGACCCCAAAATACTGCAGGGAAAGCTGGAGAGACAGACCCCAAAAGACTGCAGAGAAAGCTGGAGAGACAGACCCCAAAAGATTGCAGGGAAAGGTGGGAGAGACAGACCCCAAAAGACTGCAGAGAAAGGTGGAGAGACAGACCCCAAAAGACTGCAGAGATAGGTGGGAGAGACAGACCCCAAAAGACGGCAGAGAAAGGTGGGAGAGACAGACCCCAAAAGACTGCAGAGAAAGCTGGGAGAGACAGACCCCAAAAGACTGCAGAGAAAGATGGAGAGACAGACCCCAAAAGACTGCAGAGAAAGCTGGAGACACAGACCCCAAAAGACTGCAGAGAAAGATGGAGAGACAGACCCCAAAAGACGGCAGAGAAAGCTGGAGAGACAGACCCCAAAAGATTGCAGGGAAAGGTGGGAGAGACAGACCCCAAAAGACTGCAGGGAAAGGTGGGAGAGACAGACCCCAAAAGACTGCAGAGAAAGGTGGGAGAAACAGACCCCAAAAGACTGCAGAGAAAGCTGGAGAGACAGACCCCAAAAGACTGCAGAGAAAGGTGGGAGAGACAGACCCCAAAAGACTGCAGGGAAAGCTGGGAGAGACATACCCCAAAAGATTGCAGGGAAAGGTGGGAGAGACAGACTCCAAAAGACTGCAGAGAAAGGTGGGAGAGACAGACCCCAAAAGACTGCAGAGAAAGCTGGGAGAGACAGACCCCAAAAGACTGCAGAGAAAGCTGGAGAGACAGACCCCAAAAGACTGCAGAGAAAGGTGGAGAGATAGACAGACCCCAAAAGACTGCAGAGAAAGGTGGAGAGACAGACAGACCCCAAAAGACTGCAGAGAAAGCTGGAGAGACAGACCCCAAAAGACTGCAGAGAAAGATGGGAGAGACAGACCCCAAAAGACTGCAGAGAAAGCTGGAGAGACAGACCCCAAAAGACTGCAGAGAAAGGTGGGAGAGACAGACCCCAAAATACTGCAGGGAAAGGTGGGAGAGACAGACCCCAAAAGACTGCAGAGAAAGATGGGAGAGACAGACCCCAAAAGACTGCAGAGAAAGCTGGAGAGACAGACAGACCCCAAAAGACTGCAGAGAAAGGTGGAGAGACAGACAGACCCCAAAAGACTGCAGAGAAAGCTGGAGAGACAGACCCCAAAAGACTGCAGAGAAAGATGGGAGAGACAGACCCCAAAAGACTGCAGAGAAAGCTGGAGAGACAGACCCCAAAAGACTGCAGAGAAAGGTGGGAGAGACACACCCCAAAATACTGCAGGGAAAGGTGGGAGAGACAGACCCCAAAAGACTGCAGAGAAAGCTGGAGAGACAGACCCCAAAATACTGCAGGGAAAGCTGGAGAGACAGACCCCAAAATACTGCAGGGAAAGCTGGAGAGACAGACCCCAAAAGACTGCAGAGAAAGCTGGAGAGACAGACTCCAAAAGATTGCAGGGAAAGGTGGGAGAGACAGACCCCAAAAGACTGCAGAGAAAGGTGGAGAGACAGACCCGAAAAGACGGCAGAGAAAGCTGGAGAGACAGACCCCAAAAGACTGCAGAGAAAGATGGAGAGACAGACCCCAAAAGACGGCAGAGAAAGCTGGAGAGACAGACCCCAAAAGATTGCAGGGAAAGGTGGGAGAGACAGACCCCAAAAGACTGCAGAGAAAGGTGGGAGAGACAGACCCCAAAAGACTGCAGAGAAAGGTGGGAGAGACAGTCCCCAAAAGACTGCAGAGAAAGCTGGAGAGACAGACCCCAAAAGACTGCAGAGAAAGCTGGAGAGACAGACCCCAAAAGACTGCAGAGAAAGCTGGAGAGACAGACCCCAAAAGACTGCAGGGAAAGGTGGGAGAGACAGACCCCAAAAGACTGCAGAGAAAGGTGGGAGAGACAGACCCCAAAAGACTGTAGAGAAAGGAGGAGAGAGACAGACCCCAAAAGACTGCAGAGAAAGGTGGGAGAGACAGACCCCAAAAGACTGCAGAGAAAGCTGGAGAGACAGACCCCAAAAGACTGCAGAGAAAGGTGGGAGAGACAGACCCCAAAAGACTGCAGGGAAAGCTGGGAGAGACAGACCCCAAAAGATTGCAGGGAAAGGTGGGAGAGACAGACTCCAAAAGACTGCAGAGAAAGGTGGGAGAGACAGACCCCAAAAGACTGCAGAGAAAGCTGGAGAGACAGACCCCAAATAACTGCAGAGAAAGGTGGAGAGACAGACAGACCCCAAAAGACTGCAGAGAAAGGTGGAGAGACAGACAGACCCCAAAAGACTGCAGAGAAAGCTGGAGAGACAGACCCCAAAAGACTGCAGAGAAAGATGGGAGAGACAGACCCAAAAGACTGCAGAGAAAGCTGGAGAGACAGACCCCAAAAGACTGCAGAGAAAGGTGGGAGAGACAGACCCCAAAATACTGCAGGGAAAGGTGGGAGAGACAGACCCCAAAAGACTGCAGAGAAAGATGGGAGAGACAGACCCCAAAAGACTGCAGAGAAAGCTGGAGAGACAGACAGACCCCAAAAGACTGCAGAGAAAGGTGGAGAGACAGACAGACCCCAAAAGACTGCAGAGAAAGCTGGAGAGACAGACAGACCCCAAAAGACTGCAGAGAAAGATGGGAGAGACAGACCCCAAAAGACTGCAGAGAAAGCTGGAGAGACAGACCCCAAAAGACTGCAGAGAAAGGTGGGAGAGACACACCCCAAAATACTGCAGGGAAAGGTGGGAGAGACAGACCCCAAAAGACTGCAGAGAAAGCTGGAGAGACAGACCCCAAAATACTGCAGGGAAAGCTGGAGAGACAGACCCCAAAAGACTGCAGAGAAAGGTGGGAGAGACAGACCCCAAAGACTGCAGAGAAAGGTGGGAGAGACAGACCCCAAAAGACTGTAGAGAAAGGAGGAGAGACAGACCCCAAAAGACTGCAGAGAAAGATGAGAGAGACAGACCCCCAAAAGACTGCAGAGAAAGCTGGGAGAGACAGACCCCAAAAGACTGCAGGGAAAGGTGGGAGAGACAGACCCCAAAAGACTGCAGAGAAAGCTGGAGAGACAGACCCCAAAATACTGCAGGGAAACCTGGAGAGATTGACCCCAAAAGACTGCAGAGAAAGGTGGAGAGACAGACCCCAAAATACTGCAGGGAAACCTGGAGAGATTGACCCCAAAAGACTGCAGAGAAAGCTGGAGAGACAGACCCCAAAATACTGCAGGGAAACCTGGAGAGATTGACCCCAAAAGACTGCAGAGAAACCTGGAGAGACAGACTCCAAAAGATTGCAGGGAAAGGTGGGAGAGACAGACCCCAAAAGACTGCAGAGAAAGGTGGAGAGACAGACCCGAAAAGACGGCAGAGAAAGCTGGAGAGACAGACCCCAAAAGACTGCAGAGAAAGATGGAGAGACAGACCCCAAAAGACGGCAGAGAAAGCTGGAGAGACAGACCCCAAAAGATTGCAGGGAAAGGTGGGAGAGACAGACCCCAAAAGACTGCAGAGAAAGGTGGGAGAGACAGACCCCAAAAGACTGCAGAGAAAGGTGGGAGAGACAGACCCCAAAATACTGCAGGGAAAGGTGGAAGAGACAGACCCCAAAAGACTGCAGAGAAAGCTGGAGAGACAGACCCCAAAATACTGCAGGGAAAGCTGGAGAGACAGACCCCAAAATACTGCAGGGAAAGCTGGAGAGACAGACCCCAAAATACTGCAGGGAAAGCTGGAGAGACAGACCCCAAAATACTGCAGGGAAAGCTGGAGAGACAGACCCCAAAAGACTGCAGAGAAAGCTGGAGAGACAGACCCCAAAAGATTGCAGGGAAAGGTGGGAGAGACAGACTCCAAAAGACTGCAGAGAAAGGTGGAGAGCCAGACCCCAAAAGACGGCAGAGAAAGCTGGAGAGACAGACCCCAAAAGACTGCAGGGAAAGCTGGAGAGACAGACCCCAAAATACTGCAGGGAAAGCTGGAGAGACAGACCCCAAAAGACTGCAGAGAAAGCTGGAGAGACAGACCCCAAAAGATTGCAGGGAAAGGTGGGAGAGACAGACTCCAAAAGACTGCAGAGAAAGGTGGAGAGCCAGACCCCAAAAGACGGCAGAGAAAGCTGGAGAGACAGACCCCAAAAGACTGCAGAGAAAGATGGAGAGACAGACCCCAAAAGACGGCAGAGAAAGCTGGAGAGACAGACCCCAAAAGATTGCAGGGAAAGGTGAGAGAGACAGACCCCAAAAGACTGCAGAGAAAGGTGGGAGAGACAGACCCCAAAAGACTGCAGAGAAAGGTGGGAGAGACAGTCCCCAAAAGACTGCAGAGAAAGCTGGAGAGACAGACCCCAAAAGACTGCAGAGAAAGCTGGAGAGACAGACCCCAAAAGACTGCAGGGAAAGGTGGGAGAGACAGACCCCAAAAGACTGCAGAGAAAGGTGGGAGAGACAGACCCCAAAAGACTGTAAAGAAAGGAGGAGAGAGACAGACCCCAAAAGACTGCAGAGAAAGGTGGGAGAGACAGACCCCAAAAGACTGCAGAGAAAGCTGGGAGAGATAGACCCCAAAAGACTGCAGAGAAAGGTGGGAGAGACAGACCCCAAAAGACTGCAGAGAAAGCTGGGAGAGATAGACCCCAAAAGACTGCAGGGAAAGGTGGGAGAGACAGACCCCAAAAGACTGCAGAGAAAGGTGGGAGAGACAGACCCCAAAAGACTGCAGAGAAAGGTGGGAGAGACAGACCCCAAAAGACTGCAGAGAAAGCTGGGAGAGACAGACCCCAAAAGACTGCAGGGAAAGGTGGGAGAGACAGACCCCAAAAGACTGCAGAGAAAGGTGGGAGAGACAGACCCCAAAAGACTGCAGAGAAAGCTGGGAGAGACAGACCCCAAAAGACTGCAGAGAAAGCTGGGAGAGACAGACCCCAAAAGACTGCAGAGAAAGATGGGAGAGACAGACCCCAAAAGACTGCAGAGAAAGCTGGAGAGACAGACCCCAAAAGACTGCAGAGAAAGGTGGAGAGACAGACCCCGAAAGACTGCAGAGAAAGGTGGGAGAGACAGACCCCAAAAGACTGCAGAGAAAGCTGGAGAGACAGACCCCGAAAGACTGCAGAGAAAGGTGGGAGAGACAGACCCCAAAAGACTGCAGAGAAAGGTGGGAGAGACAGACCCCAAAAGACTGCAGAGAAAGCTGGAGAGACAGACCCCAAAAGACTGCAGAGAAAGGTGGGAGAGACAGACCCCAAAAGACTGCAGGGAAAGGTTGGAGAGACAGACCCCAAAAGACTGCAGAGAAAGATGGGAGAGACAGACTCCAAAAGACTGCAGGGAAAGATGGGAGAGACAGACCCCAAAAGACTGCTGAGAAAGGTGGAGAGACAGACCCCAAAAGACTGCAGAGAAAGCTGGAGAGACAGACCCCAAAAGATTGCAGGGAAAGGTGGGAGAGACAGACCCCAAAAGACTGCAGAGAAAGCTGGAGAGACAGACCCCAAAATACTGCAGGGAAAGCTGGAGAGACAGACCCCAAAAGACTGCAGAGAAAGCTGGAGAGACAGACCCCAAAAGATTGCAGGGAAAGGTGGGAGAGACAGACCCCAAAAGACTGCAGAGAAAGGTGGAGAGACAGACCCCAAAAGAATGCAGAGAAAGCTGGAGAGACAGACCCCGAAAGACTGCAGAGAAAGCTGGAGAGACAGACCCCAAAAGACTGCAGAGAAAGCTGGAGAGACAGACCCCAAAATACTGCAGGGAAAGCTGGAGAGACAGACCCCAAAAGACTGCAGAGAAAGCTGGAGAGACAGACCCCAAAATACTGCAGGGAAAGCTGGAGAGACAGACCCCAAAAGACGGCAGAGAAAGCTGGAGAGACAGACCCCAAAATACTGCAGGGAAAGCTGGAGAGACAGACCCCAAAAGACTGCAGAGAAAGCTGGAGAGACAGACCCCAAAAGATTGCAGGGAAAGGTGGGAGAGACAGACCCCAAAAGACTGCAGAGAAAGGTGGAGAGACAGACCCCAAAAGACTGCAGAGATAGGTGGGAGAGACAGACCCCAAAAGACGGCAGAGAAAGGTGGGAGAGACAGACCCCAAAAGACTGCAGAGAAAGCTGGGAGAGACAGACCCCAAAAGACTGCAGAGAAAGATGGAGAGACAGACCCCAAAAGACTGCAGAGAAAGCTGGAGAGACAGACCCCAAAAGACTGCAGAGAAAGATGGAGAGACAGACCCCAAAAGACGGCAGAGAAAGCTGGAGAGACAGACCCCAAAAGATTGCAGGGAAAGGTGGGAGAGACAGACCCCAAAAGACTGCAGGGAAAGGTGGGAGAGACAGACCCCAAAAGACTGCAGAGAAAGGTGGGAGAGACAGACCCCAAAAGACTGCAGAGAAAGCTGGAGAGACAGACCCCAAAAGACTGCAGAGAAAGGTGGGAGAGACAGACCCCAAAAGACTGCAGGGAAAGCTGGGAGAGACAGACCCCAAAAGATTGCAGGGAAAGGTGGGAGAGACAGACTCCAAAAGACTGCAGAGAAAGGTGGGAGAGACAGACCCCAAAAGACTGCAGAGAAAGCTGGGAGAGACAGACCCCAAAAGACTGCAGAGAAAGCTGGAGAGACAGACCCCAAAAGACTGCAGAGAAAGGTGGAGAGACAGACAGACCCCAAAAGACTGCAGAGAAAGGTGGAGAGACAGACAGACCCCAAAAGACTGCAGAGAAAGCTGGAGAGACAGACCCCAAAAGACTGCAGAGAAAGATGGGAGAGACAGACCCCAAAAGACTGCAGAGAAAGCTGGAGAGACAGACCCCAAAAGACTGCAGAGAAAGGTGGGAGAGACAGACCCCAAAATACTGCAGGGAAAGGTGGGAGAGACAGACCCCAAAAGACTGCAGAGAAAGATGGGAGAGACAGACCCCAAAAGACTGCAGAGAAAGCTGGAGAGACAGACAGACCCCAAAAGACTGCAGAGAAAGGTGGAGAGACAGACAGACCCCAAAAGACTGCAGAGAAAGCTGGAGAGACAGACCCCAAAAGACTGCAGAGAAAGATGGGAGAGACAGACCCCAAAAGACTGCAGAGAAAGCTGGAGAGACAGACCCCAAAAGACTGCAGAGAAAGGTGGGAGAGACACACCCCAAAATACTGCAGGGAAAGGTGGGAGAGACAGACCCCAAAAGACTGCAGAGAAAGCTGGAGAGACAGACCCCAAAATACTGCAGGGAAAGCTGGAGAGACAGACCCCAAAAGACTGCAGAGAAAGCTGGAGAGACAGACTCCAAAAGATTGCAGGGAAAGGTGGGAGAGACAGACCCCAAAAGACTGCAGAGAAAGGTGGAGAGACAGACCCGAAAAGACGGCAGAGAAAGCTGGAGAGACAGACCCCAAAAGACTGCAGAGAAAGATGGAGAGACAGACCCCAAAAGACGGCAGAGAAAGCTGGAGAGACAGACCCCAAAAGATTGCAGGGAAAGGTGGGAGAGACAGACCCCAAAAGACTGCAGAGAAAGGTGGGAGAGACAGACCCCAAAAGACTGCAGAGAAAGGTGGGAGAGACAGTCCCCAAAAGACTGCAGAGAAAGCTGGAGAGACAGACCCCAAAAGACTGCAGAGAAAGCTGGAGAGACAGACCCCAAAAGACTGCAGAGAAAGCTGGAGAGACAGACCCCAAAAGACTGCAGGGAAAGGTGGGAGAGACAGACCCCAAAAGACTGCAGAGAAAGGTGGGAGAGACAGACCCCAAAAGACTGTAGAGAAAGGAGGAGAGAGACAGACCCCAAAAGACTGCAGAGAAAGGTGGGAGAGACAGACCCCAAAAGACTGCAGAGAAAGCTGGAGAGACAGACCCCAAAAGACTGCAGAGAAAGGTGGGAGAGACAGACCCCAAAAGACTGCAGGGAAAGCTGGGAGAGACAGACCCCAAAAGATTGCAGGGAAAGGTGGGAGAGACAGACTCCAAAAGACTGCAGAGAAAGTTGGGAGAGACAGACCCCAAAAGACTGCAGAGAAAGCTGGGAGAGACAGACCCCAAAAGACTGCAGAGAAAGCTGGAGAGACAGACCCCAAATAACTGCAGAGAAAGGTGGAGAGACAGACAGACCCCAAAAGACTGCAGAGAAAGGTGGAGAGACAGACAGACCCCAAAAGACTGCAGAGAAAGCTGGAGAGACAGACCCCAAAAGACTGCAGAGAAAGATGGGAGAGACAGACCCAAAAGACTGTAGAGAAAGGTGGGAGAGACAGACCCCAAAAGACTGCAGAGAAAGGTGGGAGAGACAGACCCCAAAATACTGCAGGGAAAGGTGGGAGAGACAGACCCCAAAAGACTGCAGAGAAAGATGGGAGAGACAGACCCCAAAAGACTGCAGAGAAAGCTGGAGAGACAGACAGACCCCAAAAGACTGCAGAGAAAGGTGGAGAGACAGACAGACCCCAAAAGACTGCAGAGAAAGCTGGAGAGACAGACCCCAAAAGACTGCAGAGAAAGATGGGAGAGACAGACCCCAAAAGACTGCAGAGAAAGCTGGAGAGACAGACCCCAAAAGACTGCAGAGAAAGGTGGGAGAGACACACCCCAAAATACTGCAGGGAAAGGTGGGAGAGACAGACCCCAAAAGACTGCAGAGAAAGCTGGAGAGACAGACCCCAAAATACTGCAGGGAAAGCTGGAGAGACAGACCCCAAAAGACTGCAGAGAAAGGTGGGAGAGACAGACCCCAAAAGACTGTAGAGAAAGGAGGAGAGACAGACCCCAAAAGACTGCAGAGAAAGATGAGAGAGACAGACCCCCAAAAGACTGCAGAGAAAGCTGGGAGAGACAGACCCCAAAAGACTGCAGGGAAAGGTGGGAGAGACAGACCCCAAAAGACTGCAGAGAAAGCTGGAGAGACAGACCCCAAAATACTGCAGGGAAACCTGGAGAGATTGACCCCAAAAGACTGCAGAGAAACCTGGAGAGACAGACTCCAAAAGATTGCAGGGAAAGGTGGGAGAGACAGACCCCAAAAGACTGCAGAGAAAGGTGGAGAGACAGACCCGAAAAGACGGCAGAGAAAGCTGGAGAGACAGACCCCAAAAGACTGCAGAGAAAGATGGAGAGACAGACCCCAAAAGACGGCAGAGAAAGCTGGAGAGACAGACCCCAAAAGATTGCAGGGAAAGGTGGGAGAGACAGACCCCAAAAGACTGCAGAGAAAGGTGGGAGAGACAGACCCCAAAAGACTGCAGAGAAAGGTGGGAGAGACAGTCCCCAAAAGACTGCAGAGAAAGCTGGAGAGACAGACCCCAAAATACTGCAGAGAAAGCTGGAGAGACAGAACCAAAAAGACTGCATTGAAAGGTGGGAGAGACAGACCCCAAAAGACTGTAGAGAAAGGAGGAGAGAGACAGACCCCAAAAGACTGCAGAGAAAGGTGGGAGAGACAGACCCCCAAAGACTGCAGAGAAAGCTGGAGAGGTAGACCCCAAAAGACTGCAGGGAAAGGTAGGAGAGACAGACCCCAAAAGACTGCAGAGAAAGGTGGGAGAGACAGACCCCAAAAGACTGCAGAGAAAGGTGGGAGAGACAGACCCCAAAAGACTGCAGAGAAAGCTGGGAGAGACAGACCCCAAAAGACTACAGGGAAAGGTGGGAGAGACAGACCCCAAAAGACTGCAGAGAAAGGTGGGAGAGACAGACCCCAAAAGACTGCAGAGAAAGCTGGAGAGATAGACCCCAAAAGACTGCAGGGAAAGGTGGGAGAGACAGACCCCAAAAGACTGCAGAGAAAGGTGGGAGAGACAGACCCCAAAAGACTGCAGAGAAAGGTGGGAGAGACAGACCCCAAAAGACTGCAGAGAAAGCTGGGAGAGACAGACCCCAAAAGACTGCAGGGAAAGGTGGGAGAGACAGACCCCAAAAGACTGCAGAGAAAGGTGGGAGAGACAGACCCCAAAAGACTGCAGAGAAAGGTGGGAGAGACAGACCCCAAAAGACTGCAGAGAAAGCTGGGAGAGACAGACCCCAAAAGACTGCAGAGAAAGCTGGGAGAGACAGACCCCAAAAGACTGCAGAGAAAGATCGGAGAGACAGACCCCAAAAGACTGCAGAGAAAGCTGGAGAGACAGACCCCGAAAGACTGCAGAGAAAGGTGGGAGAGACAGACCCCAAAAGACTGCAGAGAAAGCTGGAGAGACAGACCCCAAAAGACTGCAGAGAAAGGTGGGAGAGACAGACCCCAAAAGACTGCAGAGAAAGGCGGGAGAGACAGACCCCAAAAGACTGCAGAGAAAGCTGGAGAGACAGACCCCAAAAGACTGCAGAGAAAGGTGGGAGAGACAGACCCCAAAAGACTGCAGGGAAAGGTGGGAGAGACAGACCCCAAAAGACTGCAGAGAAAGATGGGAGAGACAGACCCCAAAAGACTGCAGGGAAAGATGGGAGAGACAGACCCCAAAAGACTGCAGAGAAAGGTGGAGAGACAAATCCCAAAAGACTGCAGAGAAAGATGGAGAGACAGACCCCAAAAGATTGCAGGGAAAGGTGGGAGAGACAGACCCCAAAAGACTGCAGAGAAAGGTGGGAGAGACAGACCCCAAAAGACTGCAGAGAAAGGTGGGAGAGACAGACCCCAAAAGACTGTAGAGAAAGGAGGAGAGAGACAGACCCCAAAAGACTGCAGAGAAAGGTGGGAGAGACAGACCCCAAAAGACTGCAGAGAAAGCTGGAGAGATAGACCCCAAAAGACTGCAGGGAAAGGTGGGAGAGACAGACCCCAAAAGACTGCAGAGAAAGGTGGGAGAGACAGATCCCAAAAGACTGCAGAGAAAGGTGGAGAGACAGACCCGAAAAGACGGCAGAGAAAGCTGGAGAGACAGACCCCAAAAGACTGCAGAGAAAGATGGAGAGACAGACCCCAAAAGACGGCAGAGAAAGCTGGAGAGACAGACCCCAAAAGATTTCAGGGAAAGGTGGGAGAGACAGACCCCAAAAGACTGCAGAGAAAGGTGGGAGAGACAGACCCCAAAAGACTGCAGAGAAAGGTGGGAGAGACAGTCCCCAAAAGACTGCAGAGAAAGCTGGAGAGACAGACCCCAAAATACTGCAGAGAAAGCTGGAGAGACAGACCCAAAAAGACTGCATTGAAAGGTGGGAGAGACAGACCCCAAAAGACTGTAGAGAAAGGAGGAGAGAGACAGACCCCAAAAGACTGCAGAGAAAGGTGGGAGAGACAGACCCCCAAAGACTGCAGAGAAAGCTGGAGAGGTAGACCCCAAAAGACTGCAGGGAAAGGTGGGAGAGACAGACCCCAAAAGACTGCAGAGAAAGGTGGGAGAGACAGACCCCAAAAGACTGCAGAGAAAGGTGGGAGAGACAGACCCCAAAAGACTGCAGAGAAAGCTGGGAGAGACAGACCCCAAAAGACTGCAGGGAAAGGTGGGAGAGACAGACCCCAAAAGACTGCAGAGAAAGGTGGGAGAGACAGACCCCAAAAGACTGCAGAGAAAGCTGGAGAGATAGACCCCAAAAGACTGCAGGGAAAGGTGGGAGAGACAGACCCCAAAAGACTGCAGAGAAAGGTGGGAGAGACAGACCCCAAAAGACTGCAGAGAAAGATGGGAGAGACAGACCCCAAAAGACTGCAGAGAAAGCTGGGAGAGACAGACCCCAAAAGACTGCAGGGAAAGGTGGGAGAGACAGACCCCAAAAGACTGCAGAGAAAGGTGGGAGAGACAGACCCCAAAAGACTGCAGAGAAAGGTGGGAGAGACAGACCCCAAAAGACTGCAGAGAAAGCTGGGAGAGACAGACCCCAAAAGACTGCAGAGAAAGCTGGGAGAGACAGACCCCAAAAGACTGCAGAGAAAGATCGGAGAGACAGACCCCAAAAGACTGCAGAGAAAGCTGGAGAGACAGACCCCGAAAGACTGCAGAGAAAGGTGGGAGAGACAGACCCCAAAAGACTGCAGAGAAAGGTGGGAGAGACAGACCCCAAAAGACTGCAGAGAAAGCTGGAGAGATAGACCCCAAAAGACTGCAGGGAAAGGTGGGAGAGACAGACCCCAAAAGACTGCAGAGAAAGGTGGGAGAGACAGACCCCAAAAGACTGCAGAGAAAGGTGGGAGAGACAGACCCCAAAAGACTGCAGAGAAAGCTGGAGAGACAGACCCCAAAAGACTGCAGAGAAAGGTGGGAGAGACAGACCCCAAAAGACTGCAGGGAAAGCTGGGAGAGACAGACCCCAAAAGATTGCAGGGAAAGGTGGGAGAGACAGACTCCAAAAGACTGCAGAGAAAGGTGGGAGAGACAGACCCCAAAAGACTGCAGAGAAAGCTGGGAGAGACAGACCCCAAAAGACTGCAGAGAAAGCTGGAGAGACAGACCCCAAAAGACTGCAGAGAAAGGTGGAGAGACAGACAGACCCCAAAAGACTGCAGAGAAAGGTGGAGAGACAGACAGACCCCAAAAGACTGCAGAGAAAGCTGGAGAGACAGACCCCAAAAGACTGCAGAGAAAGATGGGAGAGACAGACCCCAAAAGACTGCAGAGAAAGCTGGAGAGACAGACCCCAAAAGACTGCAGAGAAAGGTGGGAGAGACAGACCCCAAAATACTGCAGGGAAAGGTGGGAGAGACAGACCCCAAAAGACTGCAGAGAAAGATGGGAGAGACAGACCCCAAAAGACTGCAGAGAAAGCTGGAGAGACAGACAGACCCCAAAAGACTGCAGAGAAAGGTGGAGAGACAGACAGACCCCAAAAGACTGCAGAGAAAGCTGGAGAGACAGACCCCAAAAGACTGCAGAGAAAGATGGGAGAGACAGACCCCAAAAGACTGCAGAGAAAGCTGGAGAGACAGACCCCAAAAGACTGCAGAGAAAGGTGGGAGAGACACACCCCAAAATACTGCAGGGAAAGGTGGGAGAGACAGACCCCAAAAGACTGCAGAGAAAGCTGGAGAGACAGACCCCAAAATACTGCAGGGAAAGCTGGAGAGACAGACCCCAAAAGACTGCAGAGAAAGCTGGAGAGACAGACTCCAAAAGATTGCAGGGAAAGGTGGGAGAGACAGACCCCAAAAGACTGCAGAGAAAGGTGGAGAGACAGACCCGAAAAGACGGCAGAGAAAGCTGGAGAGACAGACCCCAAAAGACTGCAGAGAAAGATGGAGAGACAGACCCCAAAAGACGGCAGAGAAAGCTGGAGAGACAGACCCCAAAAGATTGCAGGGAAAGGTGGGAGAGACAGACCCCAAAAGACTGCAGAGAAAGGTGGGAGAGACAGACCCCAAAAGACTGCAGAGAAAGGTGGGAGAGACAGTCCCCAAAAGACTGCAGAGAAAGCTGGAGAGACAGACCCCAAAAGACTGCAGAGAAAGCTGGAGAGACAGACCCCAAAAGACTGCAGAGAAAGCTGGAGAGACAGACCCCAAAAGACTGCAGGGAAAGGTGGGAGAGACAGACCCCAAAAGACTGCAGAGAAAGGTGGGAGAGACAGACCCCAAAAGACTGTAGAGAAAGGAGGAGAGAGACAGACCCCAAAAGACTGCAGAGAAAGGTGGGAGAGACAGACCCCAAAAGACTGCAGAGAAAGCTGGAGAGACAGACCCCAAAAGACTGCAGAGAAAGGTGGGAGAGACAGACCCCAAAAGACTGCAGGGAAAGCTGGGAGAGACAGACCCCAAAAGATTGCAGGGAAAGGTGGGAGAGACAGACTCCAAAAGACTGCAGAGAAAGGTGGGAGAGACAGACCCCAAAAGACTGCAGAGAAAGCTGGGAGAGACAGACCCCAAAAGACTGCAGAGAAAGCTGGAGAGACAGACCCCAAATAACTGCAGAGAAAGGTGGAGAGACAGACAGACCCCAAAAGACTGCAGAGAAAGGTGGAGAGACAGACAGACCCCAAAAGACTGCAGAGAAAGCTGGAGAGACAGACCCCAAAAGACTGCAGAGAAAGATGGGAGAGACAGACCCAAAAGACTGTAGAGAAAGGTGGGAGAGACAGACCCCAAAAGACTGCAGAGAAAGGTGGGAGAGACAGACCCCAAAATACTGCAGGGAAAGGTGGGAGAGACAGACCCCAAAAGACTGCAGAGAAAGATGGGAGAGACAGACCCCAAAAGACTGCAGAGAAAGCTGGAGAGACAGACAGACCCCAAAAGACTGCAGAGAAAGGTGGAGAGACAGACAGACCCCAAAAGACTGCAGAGAAAGCTGGAGAGACAGACCCCAAACGACTGCAGAGAAAGATGGGAGAGACAGACCCCAAAAGACTGCAGAGAAAGCTGGAGAGACAGACCCCAAAAGACTGCAGAGAAAGGTGGGAGAGACACACCCCAAAATACTGCAGGGAAAGGTGGGAGAGACAGACCCCAAAAGACTGCAGAGAAAGCTGGAGAGACAGACCCCAAAATACTGCAGGGAAAGCTGGAGAGACAGACCCCAAAAGACTGCAGAGAAAGGTGGGAGAGACAGACCCCAAAGACTGCAGAGAAAGGTGGGAGAGACAGACCCCAAAAGACTGTAGAGAAAGGAGGAGAGACAGACCCCAAAAGACTGCAGAGAAAGATGAGAGAGACAGACCCCCAAAAGACTGCAGAGAAAGCTGGGAGAGACAGACCCCAAAAGACTGCAGGGAAAGGTGGGAGAGACAGACCCCAAAAGACTGCAGAGAAAGCTGGAGAGACAGACCCCAAAATACTGCAGGGAAACCTGGAGAGATTGACCCCAAAAGACTGCAGAGAAACCTGGAGAGACAGACTCCAAAAGATTGCAGGGAAAGGTGGGAGAGACAGACCCCAAAAGACTGCAGAGAAAGGTGGAGAGACAGACCCGAAAAGACGGCAGAGAAAGCTGGAGAGACAGACCCCAAAAGACTGCAGAGAAAGATGGAGAGACAGACCCCAAAAGACGGCAGAGAAAGCTGGAGAGACAGACCCCAAAAGATTGCAGGGAAAGGTGGGAGAGACAGACCCCAAAAGACTGCAGAGAAAGGTGGGAGAGACAGACCCCAAAAGACTGCAGAGAAAGGTGGGAGAGACAGTCCCCAAAAGACTGCAGAGAAAGCTGGAGAGACAGACCCCAAAATACTGCAGAGAAAGCTGGAGAGACAGACCCAAAAAGACTGCATTGAAAGGTGGGAGAGACAGACCCCAAAAGACTGTAGAGAAAGGAGGAGAGAGACAGACCCCAAAAGACTGCAGAGAAAGGTGGGAGAGACAGACCCCCAAAGACTGCAGAGAAAGCTGGAGAGGTAGACCCCAAAAGACTGCAGGGAAAGGTAGGAGAGACAGACCCCAAAAGACTGCAGAGAAAGGTGGGAGAGACAGACCCCAAAAGACTGCAGAGAAAGGTGGGAGAGACAGACCCCAAAAGACTGCAGAGAAAGCTGGGAGAGACAGACCCCAAAAGACTGCAGGGAAAGGTGGGAGAGACAGACCCCAAAAGACTGCAGAGAAAGGTGGGAGAGACAGACCCCAAAAGACTGCAGAGAAAGCTGGAGAGATAGACCCCAAAAGACTGCAGGGAAAGGTGGGAGAGACAGACCCCAAAAGACTGCAGAGAAAGGTGGGAGAGACAGACCCCAAAAGACTGCAGAGAAAGGTGGGAGAGACAGACCCCAAAAGACTGCAGAGAAAGCTGGGAGAGACAGACCCCAAAAGACTGCAGGGAAAGGTGGGAGAGACAGACCCCAAAAGACTGCAGAGAAAGGTGGGAGAGACAGACCCCAAAAGACTGCAGAGAAAGGTGGGAGAGACAGACCCCAAAAGACTGCAGAGAAAGCTGGGAGAGACAGACCCCAAAAGACTGCAGAGAAAGCTGGGAGAGACAGACCCCAAAAGACTGCAGAGAAAGATCGGAGAGACAGACCCCAAAAGACTGCAGAGAAAGCTGGAGAGACAGACCCCGAAAGACTGCAGAGAAAGGTGGGAGAGACAGACCCCAAAAGACTGCAGAGAAAGCTGGAGAGACAGACCCCAAAAGACTGCAGAGAAAGGTGGGAGAGACAGACCCCAAAAGACTGCAGAGAAAGGCGGGAGAGACAGACCCCAAAAGACTGCAGAGAAAGCTGGAGAGACAGACCCCAAAAGACTGCAGAGAAAGGTGGGAGAGACAGACCCCAAAAGACTGCAGGGAAAGGTGGGAGAGACAGACCCCAAAAGACTGCAGAGAAAGATGGGAGAGACAGACCCCAAAAGACTGCAGGGAAAGATGGGAGAGACAGACCCCAAAAGACTGCAGAGAAAGGTGGAGAGACAAACCCCAAAAGACTGCAGAGAAAGATGGAGAGACAGACCCCAAAAGATTGCAGGGAAAGGTGGGAGAGACAGACCCCAAAAGACTGCAGAGAAAGGTGGGAGAGACAGACCCCAAAAGACTGCAGAGAAAGGTGGGAGAGACAGACCCCAAAAGACTGTAGAGAAAGGAGGAGAGAGACAGACCCCAAAAGACTGCAGAGAAAGGTGGGAGAGACAGACCCCAAAAGACTGCAGAGAAAGCTGGAGAGATAGACCCCAAAAGACTGCAGGGAAAGGTGGGAGAGACAGACCCCAAAAGACTGCAGAGAAAGGTGGGAGAGACAGACCCCAAAAGACTGCAGAGAAAGGTGGAGAGACAGACCCGAAAAGACGGCAGAGAAAGCTGGAGAGACAGACCCCAAAAGACTGCAGAGAAAGATGGAGAGACAGACCCCAAAAGACGGCAGAGAAAGCTGGAGAGACAGACCCCAAAAGATTGCAGGGAAAGGTGGGAGAGACAGACCCCAAAAGACTGCAGAGAAAGGTGGGAGAGACAGACCCCAAAAGACTGCAGAGAAAGGTGGGAGAGACAGTCCCCAAAAGACTGCAGAGAAAGCTGGAGAGACAGACCCCAAAATACTGCAGAGAAAGCTGGAGAGACAGACCCAAAAAGACTGCATTGAAAGGTGGGAGAGACAGACCCCAAAAGACTGTAGAGAAAGGAGGAGAGAGACAGACCCCAAAAGACTGCAGAGAAAGGTGGGAGAGACAGACCCCCAAAGACTGCAGAGAAAGCTGGAGAGGTAGACCCCAAAAGACTGCAGGGAAAGGTGGGAGAGACAGACCCCAAAATACTGCAGAGAAAGGTGGGAGAGACAGACCCCAAAAGACTGCAGAGAAAGGTGGGAGAGACAGACCCCAAAAGACTGCAGAGAAAGGTGGGAGAGACAGACCCCAAAAGACTGCAGAGAAAGGTGGGAGAGACAGACCCCAAAAGACTGCAGAGAAAGGTGGGAGAGACAGACCCCAAAAGACTGCAGAGAAAGGTGGGAGAGACAGACCCCAAAAGACTGCAGAGAAAGCTGGGAGAGACAGACCCCAAAAGACTGCAGGGAAAGGTGGGAGAGACAGACCCCAAAAGACTGCAGAGAAAGGTGGGAGAGACAGACCCCAAAAGACTGCAGAGAAAGCTGGAGAGATAGACCCCAAAAGACTGCAGGGAAAGGTGGGAGAGACAGACCCCAAAAGACTGCAGAGAAAGGTGGGAGAGACAGACCCCAAAAGACTGCAGAGAAAGGTGGGAGAGACAGACCCCAAAAGACTGCAGAGAAAGCTGGGAGAGACAGACCCCAAAAGACTGCAGGGAAAGGTGGGAGAGACAGACCCCAAAAGACTGCAGAGAAAGGTGGGAGAGACAGACCCCAAAAGACTGCAGAGAAAGGTGGGAGAGACAGACCCCAAAAGACTGCAGAGAAAGCTGGGAGAGACAGACCCCAAAAGACTGCAGAGAAAGCTGGGAGAGACAGACCCCAAAAGACTGCAGAGAAAGATCGGAGAGACAGACCCCAAAAGACTGCAGAGAAAGCTGGAGAGACAGACCCCGAAAGACTGCAGAGAAAGGTGGGAGAGACAGACCCCAAAAGACTGCAGAGAAAGCTGGAGAGACAGACCCCAAAAGACTGCAGAGAAAGGTGGGAGAGACAGACCCCAAAAGACTGCAGAGAAAGGCGGGAGAGACAGACCCCAAAAGACTGCAGAGAAAGCTGGAGAGACAGACCCCAAAAGACTGCAGAGAAAGGTGGGAGAGACAGACCCCAAAAGACTGCAGGGAAAGGTGGGAGAGACAGACCCCAAAAGACTGCAGAGAAAGATGGGAGAGACAGACCCCAAAAGACTGCAGGGAAAGATGGGAGAGACAGACCCCAAAATACTGCAGAGAAAGATGGAGAGACAGACCCCAAAAGACTGCAGAGAAAGATGGAGAGACAGACCCCAAAAGATTGCAGGGAAAGGTGGGAGAGACAGACCCCAAAAGACTGCAGAGAAAGGTGGGAGAGACAGACCCCAAAAGACTGCAGAGAAAGGTGGGAGAGACAGACCCCAAAAGACTGTAGAGAAAGGAGGAGAGAGACAGACCCCAAAAGACTGCAGAGAAAGGTGGGAGAGACAGACCCCAAAAGACTGCAGAGAAAGCTGGAGAGATAGACCCCAAAAGACTGCAGGGAAAGGTGGGAGAGACAGACCCCAAAAGACTGCAGAGAAAGGTGGGAGAGACAGACCCCAAAAGACTGCAGAGAAAGGTGGGAGAGACAGACCCCAAAAGACTGCAGAGAAAGCTGGGAGAGACAGACCCCAAAAGACTGCAGGGAAAGGTGGGAGAGACAGACCCCAAAAGACTGCAGAGAAAGGTGGGAGAGACAGACCCCAAAAGACTGCAGAGAAAGCTGGGAGAGACAGACCCCAAAAGACTGCAGAGAAAGCTGGGAGAGACAGACCCCAAAAGACTGCAGAGAAAGATCGGAGAGACAGACCCCAAAAGACTGCAGAGAAAGCTGGAGAGACAGACCCCGAAAGACTGCAGAGAAAGGTGGGAGAGACAGACCCCAAAAGACTGCAGAGAAAGCTGGAGAGACAGACCCCAAAAGACTGCAGAGAAAGGTGGGAGAGACAGACCCCAAAAGACTGCAGAGAAAGGCGGGAGAGACAGACCCCAAAAGACTGCAGAGAAAGCTGGAGAGACAGACCCCAAAAGACTGCAGAGAAAGGTGGGAGAGACAGACCCCAAAAGACTGCAGGGAAAGGTGGGAGAGACAGACCCCAAAAGACTGCAGAGAAAGATGGGAGAGACAGACCCCAAAAGACTGCAGGGAAAGATGGGAGAGACAGACCCCAAAAGACTGCAGAGAAAGGTGGAGAGACAAACCCCAAAAGACTGCAGAGAAAGATGGAGAGACAGACCCCAAAAGATTGCAGGGAAAGGTGGGAGAGACAGACCCCAAAAGACTGCAGAGAAAGCTGGAGAGACAGACCCCAAAATACTGCAGGGAAAGCTGGAGAGACAGACCCCAAAAGACTGCAGAGAAAGCTGGAGAGACAGACCCCAAAAGATTGCAGGGAAAGGTGGGAGAGACAGACCCCAAAAGACTGCAGAGAAAGGTGGAGAGACAGACCCCAAAAGAATGCAGAGAAAGCTAGAGAGACAGACCCCGAAAGACTGCAGAGAAAGCTGGAGAGACAGACCCCAAAAGACTGCAGAGAAAGCTGGAGAGACAGACCCCAAAATACTGCAGGGAAAGCTGGAGAGACAGACCCCAAAAGACTGCAGAGAAAGCTGGAGAGACAGACCCCAAAATACTGCAGGGAAAGCTGGAGAGACAGACCCCAAAATACTGCAGGCAAAGCTGGAGAGACAGACCCCAAAAGACTGCAGAGAAAGCTGGAGAGCAGACCCCAAAATACTGCAGGGAAAGCTGGAGAGACAGACCCCAAAAGATTGCAGGGAAAGGTGGGAGAGACAGACCCCAAAAGACGGCAGAGAAAGGTGGAGAGACAGACTCCAAAAGACTGCAGAGAAAGGTGGGAGAGACAGACCCCAAAAGACGGCAGAGAAAGGTGGGAGAGACAAACCCCAAAAGACTGCAGAGAAAGGTGGAGAGACAGACAGACCCCAAGAGACTGCAGAGAAAGCTGGAGAGACAGACCCCAAAAGACTGCAGAGAAAGATGGGAGAGACAGACCCCAAAAGACTGCAGAGAAAGCTGGAGAGACAGACCCCAAAAGACTGCAGAGAAAGGTGGGAGAGACACACCCCAAAATACTGCAGGGAAAGGTGGGAGAGACAGACCCCAAAAGACTGCAGAGAAAGCTGGAGAGACAGACCCCAAAATACTGCAGGGAAAGCTGGAGAGACAGACCCCAAAATACTGCAGGGAAAGCTGGAGAGACAGACCCCAAAAGACTGCAGAGAAAGCTGGAGAGACAGCCTCCAAAAGATTGCAGGGAAAGGTGGGAGAGACAGACCCCAAAAGACTGCAGAGAAAGGTGGAGAGACAGACCCGAAAAGACGGCAGAGAAAGCTGGAGAGACAGACCCCAAAAGACTGCAGAGAAAGATGGAGAGACAGACCCCAAAAGACGGCAGAGAAAGCTGGAGAGACAGACCCCAAAAGATTGCAGGGAAAGGTGGGAGAGACAGACCCCAAAAGACTGCAGAGAAAGGTGGGAGAGACAGACCCCAAAAGACTGCAGAGAAAGGTGGGAGAGACAGTCCCCAAAAGACTGCAGAGAAAGCTGGAGAGACAGACCCCAAAAGACTGCAGAGAAAGCTGGAGAGACAGACCCCAAAAGACTGCAGAGAAAGCTGGAGAGACAGACCCCAAAAGACTGCAGGGAAAGGTGGGAGAGACAGACCCCAAAAGACTGCAGAGAAAGGTGGGAGAGACAGACCCCAAAAGACTGTAGAGAAAGGAGGAGAGAGACAGACCCCAAAAGACTGCAGAGAAAGGTGGGAGAGACAGACCCCAAAAGACTGCAGAGAAAGCTGGAGAGACAGACCCCAAAAGACTGCAGAGAAAGGTGGGAGAGACAGACCCCAAAAGACTGCAGGGAAAGCTGGGAGAGACAGACCCCAAAAGATTGCAGGGAAAGGTGGGAGAGACAGACTCCAAAAGACTGCAGAGAAAGGTGGGAGAGACAGACCCCAAAAGACTGCAGAGAAAGCTGGGAGAGACAGACCCCAAAAGACTGCAGAGAAAGCTGGGAGAGACCGACCCCAAAAGACTGCAGAGAAAGCTGGAGAGACAGACAGACCCCAAAAGACTGCAGAGAAAGGTGGAGAGACAGACAGACCCCAAAAGACTGCAGAGAAAGCTGGAGAGACAGACCCCAAAAGACTGCAGAGAAAGGTGGAGAGACAGACAGACCCCAAAAGACTGCAGAGAAAGGTGGAGAGACAGACAGACCCCAAAAGACTGCAGAGAAAGCTGGAGAGACAGACCCCAAAAGACTGCAGAGAAAGATGGGAGAGACAGACCCCAAAAGACTGCAGAGAAAGCTGGAGAGACAGACCCCAAAAGACTGCAGAGAAAGGTGGGAGAGACAGACCCCAAAATACTGCAGGGAAAGGTGGGAGAGACAGACCCCAAAAGACTGCAGAGAAAGATGGGAGAGACAGACCCCAAAAGACTGCAGAGAAAGCTGTAGAGACAGACAGACCCCAAAGGACTGCAGAGAAACGTGGAGAGACAGACAGACCCCAAAAGACTGCAGAGAAAGCTGGAGAGACAGACAGACCCCAAAAGACTGCAGAGAAAGGTGGAGAGACAGACAGACCCCAAAAGACTGCAGAGAAAGCTGGAGAGACAGACCCCAAAAGACTGCAGAGAAAGATGGGAGAGACAGACCCCAAAAGACTGCAGAGAAAGCTGGAGAGACAGACCCCAAAAGACTGCAGAGAAAGGTGGGATAGACAGACCCCAAAATACTGCAGGGAAAGGTGGGAGAGACAGACCCCAAAAGACTGCAGAGAAAGGTGGGAGAGACAGACCCCAAAATACTGCAGGGAAAGGTGGGAGAGACAGACCCCAAAAGACTGCAGAGAAAGATGGGAGAGACAGACCCCAAAAGACTGCAGAGAAAGCTGGAGAGACAGACAGACCCCAAAAGACTGCAGAGAAAGGTGGAGAGACAGACAGACCCCAAAAGACTGCAGAGAAAGCTGGAGAGACAGACCCCAAACGACTGCAGAGAAAGATGGGAGAGACAGACCCCAAAAGACTGCAGAGAAAGCTGGAGAGACAGACCCCAAAAGACTGCAGAGAAAGGTGGGAGAGACACACCCCAAAATACTGCAGGGAAAGGTGGGAGAGACAGACCCCAAAAGACTGCAGAGAAAGCTGGAGAGACAGACCCCAAAATACTGCAGGGAAAGCTGGAGAGACAGACCCCAAAAGACTGCAGAGAAAGGTGGGAGAGACAGACCCCAAAGACTGCAGAGAAAGGTGGGAGAGACAGACCCCAAAAGACTGTAGAGAAAGGAGGAGAGACAGACCCCAAAAGACTGCAGAGAAAGATGAGAGAGACAGACCCCCAAAAGACTGCAGAGAAAGCTGGGAGAGACAGACCCCAAAAGACTGCAGGGAAAGGTGGGAGAGACAGACCCCAAAAGACTGCAGAGAAAGCTGGAGAGACAGACCCCAAAATACTGCAGGGAAACCTGGAGAGATTGACCCCAAAAGACTGCAGAGAAACCTGGAGAGACAGACTCCAAAAGATTGCAGGGAAAGGTGGGAGAGACAGACCCCAAAAGACTGCAGAGAAAGGTGGAGAGACAGACCCGAAAAGACGGCAGAGAAAGCTGGAGAGACAGACCCCAAAAGACTGCAGAGAAAGATGGAGAGACAGACCCCAAAAGACGGCAGAGAAAGCTGGAGAGACAGACCCCAAAAGATTGCAGGGAAAGGTGGGAGAGACAGACCCCAAAAGACTGCAGAGAAAGGTGGGAGAGACAGACCCCAAAAGACTGCAGAGAAAGGTGGGAGAGACAGTCCCCAAAAGACTGCAGAGAAAGCTGGAGAGACAGACCCCAAAATACTGCAGAGAAAGCTGGAGAGACAGACCCAAAAAGACTGCATTGAAAGGTGGGAGAGACAGACCCCAAAAGACTGTAGAGAAAGGAGGAGAGAGACAGACCCCAAAAGACTGCAGAGAAAGGTGGGAGAGACAGACCCCCAAAGACTGCAGAGAAAGCTGGAGAGGTAGACCCCAAAAGACTGCAGGGAAAGGTAGGAGAGACAGACCCCAAAAGACTGCAGAGAAAGGTGGGAGAGACAGACCCCAAAAGACTGCAGAGAAAGGTGGGAGAGACAGACCCCAAAAGACTGCAGAGAAAGCTGGGAGAGACAGACCCCAAAAGACTGCAGGGAAAGGTGGGAGAGACAGACCCCAAAAGACTGCAGAGAAAGGTGGGAGAGACAGACCCCAAAAGACTGCAGAGAAAGCTGGAGAGATAGACCCCAAAAGACTGCAGGGAAAGGTGGGAGAGACAGACCCCAAAAGACTGCAGAGAAAGGTGGGAGAGACAGACCCCAAAAGACTGCAGAGAAAGGTGGGAGAGACAGACCCCAAAAGACTGCAGAGAAAGCTGGGAGAGACAGACCCCAAAAGACTGCAGGGAAAGGTGGGAGAGACAGACCCCAAAAGACTGCAGAGAAAGGTGGGAGAGACAGACCCCAAAAGACTGCAGAGAAAGGTGGGAGAGACAGACCCCAAAAGACTGCAGAGAAAGCTGGGAGAGACAGACCCCAAAAGACTGCAGAGAAAGCTGGGAGAGACAGACCCCAAAAGACTGCAGAGAAAGATCGGAGAGACAGACCCCAAAAGACTGCAGAGAAAGCTGGAGAGACAGACCCCGAAAGACTGCAGAGAAAGGTGGGAGAGACAGACCCCAAAAGACTGCAGAGAAAGCTGGAGAGACAGACCCCAAAAGACTGCAGAGAAAGGTGGGAGAGACAGACCCCAAAAGACTGCAGAGAAAGGCGGGAGAGACAGACCCCAAAAGACTGCAGAGAAAGCTGGAGAGACAGACCCCAAAAGACTGCAGAGAAAGGTGGGAGAGACAGACCCCAAAAGACTGCAGGGAAAGGTGGGAGAGACAGACCCCAAAAGACTGCAGAGAAAGATGGGAGAGACAGACCCCAAAAGACTGCAGGGAAAGATGGGAGAGACAGACCCCAAAAGACTGCAGAGAAAGGTGGAGAGACAAACCCCAAAAGACTGCAGAGAAAGATGGAGAGACAGACCCCAAAAGATTGCAGGGAAAGGTGGGAGAGACAGACCCCAAAAGACTGCAGAGAAAGGTGGGAGAGACAGACCCCAAAAGACTGCAGAGAAAGGTGGGAGAGACAGACCCCAAAAGACTGTAGAGAAAGGAGGAGAGAGACAGACCCCAAAAGACTGCAGAGAAAGGTGGGAGAGACAGACCCCAAAAGACTGCAGAGAAAGCTGGAGAGATAGACCCCAAAAGACTGCAGGGAAAGGTGGGAGAGACAGACCCCAAAAGACTGCAGAGAAAGGTGGGAGAGACAGACCCCAAAAGACTGCAGAGAAAGGTGGAGAGACAGACCCGAAAAGACGGCAGAGAAAGCTGGAGAGACAGACCCCAAAAGACTGCAGAGAAAGATGGAGAGACAGACCCCAAAAGACGGCAGAGAAAGCTGGAGAGACAGACCCCAAAAGATTGCAGGGAAAGGTGGGAGAGACAGACCCCAAAAGACTGCAGAGAAAGGTGGGAGAGACAGACCCCAAAAGACTGCAGAGAAAGGTGGGAGAGACAGTCCCCAAAAGACTGCAGAGAAAGCTGGAGAGACAGACCCCAAAATACTGCAGAGAAAGCTGGAGAGACAGACCCAAAAAGACTGCATTGAAAGGTGGGAGAGACAGACCCCAAAAGACTGTAGAGAAAGGAGGAGAGAGACAGACCCCAAAAGACTGCAGAGAAAGGTGGGAGAGACAGACCCCCAAAGACTGCAGAGAAAGCTGGAGAGGTAGACCCCAAAAGACTGCAGGGAAAGGTGGGAGAGACAGACCCCAAAATACTGCAGAGAAAGGTGGGAGAGACAGACCCCAAAAGACTGCAGAGAAAGGTGGGAGAGACAGACCCCAAAAGACTGCAGAGAAAGGTGGGAGAGACAGACCCCAAAAGACTGCAGAGAAAGGTGGGAGAGACAGACCCCAAAAGACTGCAGAGAAAGGTGGGAGAGACAGACCCCAAAAGACTGCAGAGAAAGGTGGGAGAGACAGACCCCAAAAGACTGCAGAGAAAGCTGGGAGAGACAGACCCCAAAAGACTGCAGGGAAAGGTGGGAGAGACAGACCCCAAAAGACTGCAGAGAAAGGTGGGAGAGACAGACCCCAAAAGACTGCAGAGAAAGCTGGAGAGATAGACCCCAAAAGACTGCAGGGAAAGGTGGGAGAGACAGACCCCAAAAGACTGCAGAGAAAGGTGGGAGAGACAGACCCCAAAAGACTGCAGAGAAAGGTGGGAGAGACAGACCCCAAAAGACTGCAGAGAAAGCTGGGAGAGACAGACCCCAAAAGACTGCAGGGAAAGGTGGGAGAGACAGACCCCAAAAGACTGCAGAGAAAGGTGGGAGAGACAGACCCCAAAAGACTGCAGAGAAAGGTGGGAGAGACAGACCCCAAAAGACTGCAGAGAAAGCTGGGAGAGACAGACCCCAAAAGACTGCAGAGAAAGCTGGGAGAGACAGACCCCAAAAGACTGCAGAGAAAGATCGGAGAGACAGACCCCAAAAGACTGCAGAGAAAGCTGGAGAGACAGACCCCGAAAGACTGCAGAGAAAGGTGGGAGAGACAGACCCCAAAAGACTGCAGAGAAAGCTGGAGAGACAGACCCCAAAAGACTGCAGAGAAAGGTGGGAGAGACAGACCCCAAAAGACTGCAGAGAAAGGCGGGAGAGACAGACCCCAAAAGACTGCAGAGAAAGCTGGAGAGACAGACCCCAAAAGACTGCAGAGAAAGGTGGGAGAGACAGACCCCAAAAGACTGCAGGGAAAGGTGGGAGAGACAGACCCCAAAAGACTGCAGAGAAAGATGGGAGAGACAGACCCCAAAAGACTGCAGGGAAAGATGGGAGAGACAGACCCCAAAAGACTGCAGAGAAAGGTGGAGAGACAAACCCCAAAAGACTGCAGAGAAAGATGGAGAGACAGACCCCAAAAGATTGCAGGGAAAGGTGGGAGAGACAGACCCCAAAAGACTGCAGAGAAAGGTGGGAGAGACAGACCCCAAAAGACTGCAGAGAAAGGTGGGAGAGACAGACCCCAAAAGACTGTAGAGAAAGGAGGAGAGAGACAGACCCCAAAAGACTGCAGAGAAAGGTGGGAGAGACAGACCCCAAAAGACTGCAGAGAAAGCTGGAGAGATAGACCCCAAAAGACTGCAGGGAAAGGTGGGAGAGACAGACCCCAAAAGACTGCAGAGAAAGGTGGGAGAGACAGACCCCAAAAGACTGCAGAGAAAGGTGGGAGAGACAGACCCCAAAAGACTGCAGAGAAAGCTGGGAGAGACAGACCCCAAAAGACTGCAGGGAAAGGTGGGAGAGACAGACCCCAAAAGACTGCAGAGAAAGGTGGGAGAGACAGACCCCAAAAGACTGCAGAGAAAGCTGGGAGAGACAGACCCCAAAAGACTGCAGAGAAAGCTGGGAGAGACAGACCCCAAAAGACTGCAGAGAAAGATCGGAGAGACAGACCCCAAAAGACTGCAGAGAAAGCTGGAGAGACAGACCCCGAAAGACTGCAGAGAAAGGTGGGAGAGACAGACCCCAAAAGACTGCAGAGAAAGCTGGAGAGACAGACCCCAAAAGACTGCAGAGAAAGGTGGGAGAGACAGACCCCAAAAGACTGCAGAGAAAGGCGGGAGAGACAGACCCCAAAAGACTGCAGAGAAAGCTGGAGAGACAGACCCCAAAAGACTGCAGAGAAAGGTGGGAGAGACAGACCCCAAAAGACTGCAGGGAAAGGTGGGAGAGACAGACCCCAAAAGACTGCAGAGAAAGATGGGAGAGACAGACCCCAAAAGACTGCAGGGAAAGATGGGAGAGACAGACCCCAAAAGACTGCAGAGAAAGGTGGAGAGACAAACCCCAAAAGACTGCAGAGAAAGATGGAGAGACAGACCCCAAAAGATTGCAGGGAAAGGTGGGAGAGACAGACCCCAAAAGACTGCAGAGAAAGCTGGAGAGACAGACCCCAAAATACTGCAGGGAAAGCTGGAGAGACAGACCCCAAAAGACTGCAGAGAAAGCTGGAGAGACAGACCCCAAAAGATTGCAGGGAAAGGTGGGAGAGACAGACCCCAAAAGACTGCAGAGAAAGGTGGAGAGACAGACCCCAAAAGAATGCAGAGAAAGCTAGAGAGACAGACCCCGAAAGACTGCAGAGAAAGCTGGAGAGACAGACCCCAAAAGACTGCAGAGAAAGCTGGAGAGACAGACCCCAAAATACTGCAGGGAAAGCTGGAGAGACAGACCCCAAAAGACTGCAGAGAAAGCTGGAGAGACAGACCCCAAAATACTGCAGGGAAAGCTGGAGAGACAGACCCCAAAATACTGCAGGCAAAGCTGGAGAGACAGACCCCAAAAGACTGCAGAGAAAGCTGGAGAGCAGACCCCAAAATACTGCAGGGAAAGCTGGAGAGACAGACCCCAAAAGATTGCAGGGAAAGGTGGGAGAGACAGACCCCAAAAGACGGCAGAGAAAGGTGGAGAGACAGACTCCAAAAGACTGCAGAGAAAGGTGGGAGAGACAGACCCCAAAAGACGGCAGAGAAAGGTGGGAGAGACAAACCCCAAAAGACTGCAGAGAAAGGTGGAGAGACAGACAGACCCCAAGAGACTGCAGAGAAAGCTGGAGAGACAGACCCCAAAAGACTGCAGAGAAAGATGGGAGAGACAGACCCCAAAAGACTGCAGAGAAAGCTGGAGAGACAGACCCCAAAAGACTGCAGAGAAAGGTGGGAGAGACACACCCCAAAATACTGCAGGGAAAGGTGGGAGAGACAGACCCCAAAAGACTGCAGAGAAAGCTGGAGAGACAGACCCCAAAATACTGCAGGGAAAGCTGGAGAGACAGACCCCAAAATACTGCAGGGAAAGCTGGAGAGACAGACCCCAAAAGACTGCAGAGAAAGCTGGAGAGACAGCCTCCAAAAGATTGCAGGGAAAGGTGGGAGAGACAGACCCCAAAAGACTGCAGAGAAAGGTGGAGAGACAGACCCGAAAAGACGGCAGAGAAAGCTGGAGAGACAGACCCCAAAAGACTGCAGAGAAAGATGGAGAGACAGACCCCAAAAGACGGCAGAGAAAGCTGGAGAGACAGACCCCAAAAGATTGCAGGGAAAGGTGGGAGAGACAGACCCCAAAAGACTGCAGAGAAAGGTGGGAGAGACAGACCCCAAAAGACTGCAGAGAAAGGTGGGAGAGACAGTCCCCAAAAGACTGCAGAGAAAGCTGGAGAGACAGACCCCAAAAGACTGCAGAGAAAGCTGGAGAGACAGACCCCAAAAGACTGCAGAGAAAGCTGGAGAGACAGACCCCAAAAGACTGCAGGGAAAGGTGGGAGAGACAGACCCCAAAAGACTGCAGAGAAAGGTGGGAGAGACAGACCCCAAAAGACTGTAGAGAAAGGAGGAGAGAGACAGACCCCAAAAGACTGCAGAGAAAGGTGGGAGAGACAGACCCCAAAAGACTGCAGAGAAAGCTGGAGAGACAGACCCCAAAAGACTGCAGAGAAAGGTGGGAGAGACAGACCCCAAAAGACTGCAGGGAAAGCTGGGAGAGACAGACCCCAAAAGATTGCAGGGAAAGGTGGGAGAGACAGACTCCAAAAGACTGCAGAGAAAGGTGGGAGAGACAGACCCCAAAAGACTGCAGAGAAAGCTGGGAGAGACAGACCCCAAAAGACTGCAGAGAAAGCTGGGAGAGACCGACCCCAAAAGACTGCAGAGAAAGCTGGAGAGACAGACAGACCCCAAAAGACTGCAGAGAAAGGTGGAGAGACAGACAGACCCCAAAAGACTGCAGAGAAAGCTGGAGAGACAGACCCCAAAAGACTGCAGAGAAAGGTGGAGAGACAGACAGACCCCAAAAGACTGCAGAGAAAGGTGGAGAGACAGACAGACCCCAAAAGACTGCAGAGAAAGCTGGAGAGACAGACCCCAAAAGACTGCAGAGAAAGATGGGAGAGACAGACCCCAAAAGACTGCAGAGAAAGCTGGAGAGACAGACCCCAAAAGACTGCAGAGAAAGGTGGGAGAGACAGACCCCAAAATACTGCAGGGAAAGGTGGGAGAGACAGACCCCAAAAGACTGCAGAGAAAGATGGGAGAGACAGACCCCAAAAGACTGCAGAGAAAGCTGTAGAGACAGACAGACCCCAAAGGACTGCAGAGAAACGTGGAGAGACAGACAGACCCCAAAAGACTGCAGAGAAAGCTGGAGAGACAGACAGACCCCAAAAGACTGCAGAGAAAGGTGGAGAGACAGACAGACCCCAAAAGACTGCAGAGAAAGCTGGAGAGACAGACCCCAAAAGACTGCAGAGAAAGATGGGAGAGACAGACCCCAAAAGACTGCAGAGAAAGCTGGAGAGACAGACCCCAAAAGACTGCAGAGAAAGGTGGGATAGACAGACCCCAAAATACTGCAGGGAAAGGTGGGAGAGACAGACCCCAAAAGACTGCAGAGAAAGCTGGAGAGACAGACCCCAAAATACTGCAGGGAAAGCTGGAGAGACAGACCCCAAAAGACTGCAGAGAAAGGTGGGAGAGATAGACCCCAAAAGACTGCAGAGAAAGGTGGGAGAGACAGACCCCAAAAGACTGCAGGGAAAGTTGGGAAAGACAGACCCCAAAAGACTGCAGAGAAAGGTGGGAGAGACAGACCCCAAAAGACTGTAGAGAAAGGAGGAGAGACAGACCCCAAAAGACTGCAGAGAAAGATGAGAGAGACAGACCCCCAAAAGACTTCAGAGAAAGCTGGGAGAGACAGACCCCAAAAGACTGCAGGGAAAGGTGGGAGAGACAGACCCCAAAAGACTGCAGAGAAAGCTGGAGAGACAGACCCCAAAATACTGCAGGGAAAGGTGGGAGAGACAGACCCCAAAAGACTGCAGAGAAAGGTGGAGAGACAGACCCGAAAAGACGGCAGAGAAAGCTGGAGAGACAGACCCCAAAAGACTGCAGAGAAAGCTGGAGAGACAGACCCCAAAAGACGGCAGAGAAAGCTGGAGAGACAGACCCCAAAAGATTGCAGGGAAAGGTGGGAGAGACAGACCCCAAAAGACTGCAGAGAAAGGTGGGAGAGACAGACCCCAAAAGACTGCAGAGAAAGGTGGGAGAGACAGACCCCAAAAGACTGCAGAGAAAGGTGGAGAGACAGACCCCAAAAGACTGCAGAGAAAGCTGGAGAGACAGACCCCAAAAGACTGCAGAGACAGCTGGAGAGACAGACCCCAAAAGACTGCAGGGAAAGGTGGGAGAGACAGACCCCAAAAGACTGCAGAGAAAGGTGGGAGAGACAGACCCCAAAAGACTGTAGAGAAAGGAGGAGAGAGACAGACCCCAAAAGACTGCAGAGAAAGGTGGGAGAGACAGACCCCAAAAGACTGCAGAGAAAGCTGGAGAGATAGACCCCAAAAGACTGCAGGGAAAGGTGGGAGAGACAGACCCCAAAAGACTGCAGAGAAAGGTGGGAGAGACAGACCCCAAAAGACTGCAGAGAAAGGTGGGAGAGACAGACCCCAAAAGACTGCAGAGAAAGCTGGGAGAGACAGACCCCAAAAGACTGCAGGGAAAGGTGGGAGAGACAGACCCCAAAAGACTGCAGAGAAAGGTGGGAGAGACAGACCCCAAAAGACTGCAGAGAAAGCTGGGAGAGACAGACCCCAAAAGACTGCAGAGAAAGCTGGGAGAGACAGACCCCAAAAGACTGCAGAGAAAGCTGGGAGAGACAGACCCCAAAAGACTGCAGAGAAAGATCGGAGAGACAGACCCCAAAAGACTGCAGAGAAAGATCGGAGAGACAGACCCCAAAAGACTGCAGAGAAAGCTGGAGAGACAGACCCCGAAAGACTGCAGAGAAAGGTGGGAGAGACAGACCCCAAAAGACTGCAGAGAAAGCTGGAGAGACAGACCCCAAAAGACTGCAGAGAAAGGTGGGAGACACAGACTCCAAAAGACTGCAGAGAAAGGCGGAAGAGACAGACCCCAAAAGACTGCAGAGAAAGCTGGAGAGACAGACCCCAAAAGACTGCAGAGAAAGGTGGGAGAGACAGACCCCAAAAGACTGCAGGGAAAGGTGGGAGAGACAGACCCCAAAAGACTGCAGAGAAAGATGGGAGAGACAGACCCCAAAAGACTGCAGGGAAAGATGGGAGAGACAGACCCCAAAAGACTGCAGAGAAAGCTGGGAGAGACAGACCCCAAAAGACTGCAGAGAAAGGTGGAGAGACAGACCCCAAAAGACTGCAGCAGTAATGGCAGCGAAAGGTGGTCCTACAAAGGGGGCTGAATACAAATTCATGGCACAATTTTCAGACTTATATTTTTAGTACACCTTGTATCATTCCCTTTACTCGTCACTAATACTCGTTACTTTGTGTTATTATCACATAAAATCCCAATAAAATACATTTAAGTTTGTGGGTGTAACGTGAAACAAAATGAGGAAAAAGTTCATGGGGTGTGAAGACTTTTTCAAGACAATGTATTGTCCTTTATCATCCTCGGTATATTATAATTTCTGAATCTCCGTATATTTTCATCTATGTGATCAGTTGTCAATCAGGTCCATCAGCTACAAACACCATCATTATTAATTACTGTCGTAGTTTTGATGGAGTTTTATATGGAGACCTCGGCCTAATATTCTTCTTCTTATCCAGGTTAAGAAGGGGACATAAACCTAATGTTCTTCTTATAAAGGTCCACAATCAGACCTCGATATAATGACCTTCTTCTAATTCCAATCATTTTATTAACATTTTATAAATGGTTAGAAGGGGAAAGGGTACGGGAAGGAAAGAAAGTTGATCTTTATTGGGTAAACTTAGGGAAGATGAAGGAAGGGAATAGAGGGACGGAGAGGAGAATAACTACAATATTGTAATATTATTATTAACTGGTTATAATATTACATTTGAAATCTACTAATAGGGTTTAACATTTCTGTGAACATAAGTTTAAAGTGAAATCACAAAACTTTACAGAGGAGAATATGAAAGTATTACGAAACAAATATTCTGTAATATTAGACATAAAATATTAAGAATGAAACATAATATCAGTCAGTAACCATTTCAAGAAGTTGTCAAAGTCTTAAACAAAACTTAGCTAATTAGAGGAAAAGTTAATCCAGGGTCCCCATGTCTTCTAGGACTTTGGCTCCTCTCATAAGAATTATGAAGAGTTATTTTGTCTACAATATCTTCAATGGGGGCAATGGATGTTTTTTTGCCAATTTGCTTTTACGACATTTTTAGCTACTAGAAAAACGTGAATTAGTATCGATCTCAAAGATGGATTTACCACATCCAAATCTAAAGATAGTAAAACCATTTGGAGAAGTAAGATAACGTTCTGTCTTATTATCTGATTAATAAGTGATGATATTTCTTTCCAAAGAATGTTGACGTTTGGGACATTCCCATAGAATGGGTAATAAATCTCCCTCGAGCCCCCCAATCCCTCCAACAAAGAGGAGATCGCTTTGGGAAAGTCTTTGCTAGTTTATTTGGGAGTAAAATACCATCTAGAGACGAGTTATTGGTTGAATTGGAAAGAAGTAACCTAATGGGGTCAGTTGCTAGAGCTTTTAGTTATAAGAGGATAGATATTGTTTTCCTCATACTATTGAAAATTCCAATGTCGGAATCAGTTCTCTTATTATTACACATTTTTAGGTTTTTGGAAGGGAATAAATCGGATTCCATCATGGAAATCCCTGATTTTCTTTAAGATTTCCAAGAGTCGGGAATTTTTTTGCCCAGAAATAAGTTGAGATGTTTTTGATTTGATCAAATTTTGGCATTTTTCTGCTTGAAACACTAGCAACTTTTTCCCGTGCATGAATAACTGCTGATATAGGGGGGTGTTGGGGACGTGTAAGAGAGGGATTAATAATAAGTAGAGAAACTGCTATTGGAATAAGCTTCCAGATCTGTCCAAGCCGGAGATTTTATTCTTCCAGTTTTGAGATCGCTTAATTAAGTTGGTACAATAATAATTATTTACATTTGGTAATCCAAGAAATCCACGTAGTTTGTTCTTAAGTAGCATTTTATTGGAGGTCCTAACTCTCGTTTGATTCCAGATTAATTTGTTTAATAGTGATTGTAACTTATTGATGAATTTTTGGGGGAATTGCTCTGAATACATATAACATTTTTGGTAATGTAATTATCTTTGTTTTTTTGAGTCATTTTTTAAGTCTGCTTGCACCGTGTTCTTTATGTAATTCAATTGTGGTTTTAAAATCTCTGGCGAGGATTATTCCCGGGTACGAGACGGCCTCATTTTCCCAGTTAAAGGATGAGTTTGTTTTTTTTATGGAATTGATAAGGTTGTTGCTTAAATTAAAGTCTAGTATTTCTGATTTTGTGATATTAATTTTGCAGTAAAATTGCAAATGATTCAATTGTTTGAATGACTTCTTTAATAGAAGACAAAGGATTTCCAAGGGGGAGTATGATGTCGTCGGCAGAAAAAGGCCAATTTTAAGTTGCCGTTTATCCGTTAGGATATCTTTTTTGATTTTAGAATTGCTTCTTATTGATTCAGCAAATGGTTCGATTATTAGTGCAAAGAGCAAAGGAGACAGAGGGCAGCCCCTGTCCAGCGCCATTTGCGATTTGAAACAATTTAGATCGGTGATTATTTGCATGCATTTTAGCCGTTGGGTGTGAATAAAGGGCCATAATTGTCCTGATAAGTTGAGAGTTAAAACCAAAATTTGAGAAGAGCGACTTTTAAGAAGTCCCAGTTGATTCTATCGAAAAGACTTCTCGGCTTTCGATAGAAACATCAAAAGTATTGATGTTTTTTTTAGAGCATTTTATAATGTCAATTAGATGTAATATTCTTCTTGTTGCATCTACAGTCTGACGACCCTCAATGAAGCCCAACTGATCGCTATCTATAATTCCAGGAAGAATTTTCTTAAGTCTATTTGCAATAATAAGTATTGTTAAGATTAGTCAATTGTGTCTGAGTTACCGAAGGGAGATTCATCGGTGATTAAGAAGACATGTACAGTTATATGAAAAAGTTTGGGCACCCCTATTAATCTTAAGCTTAATGTTTTATAAAAATTGGTGTTTTTGCAACAGCTATTTCAGTTTGATATATGTAATAACTGTTGGATACAGTAATGTTTCTGCCTTGAAATGAGGTTTATTGTACTAACAGAAAATGTGCAATCTGCATTCAAACAAAATTTGACAGATGCATAAGTATGGGCACCTCACCAGAAAAGTGACATTAATATTTAGTAGATCCTCCTTTTGCCTCTAGTCGCTTCCTGTAGCTTTTAATGAGTTCCTGGATCCTGGATGAAGGTATTTTTGACCATTCCTCTTTACAAAACAATTCCAGTTCAGTTAAGTTTGATGGTCGCCGAGCATGGACAGCCCTCTTCAAATGATCCCACAGATGTTCAATGATGTTCAGGTCTGGGGACTGGGATGGCCATTCCAGAACATTGTAATTGTTCCTCTGCATGAATGCCTGAGTAGATTTGGAGCGGTGTTTTGGATCATTGTCTTGCTGAAAGATCCATCCCCTGCGTAACTTCAGCTTTATCACTGATTCTTGAACATTATTGTCAAGAATCTGCTGATACTGAGTGGAATCCATGCGTCCCTCATCTTTAACAAGATTCCCGGTGCCGGCATTGGCCACACAGCCCCAAAGCATGATGGAACCTCCACCAAATTTTACTGTGGGTAGCAAGTGTTTTTCTTGGAATGCTGTGTTTTTTTGCCACCATGCATAACGCCTTTTTGTATGACCAAACAACTCAATCTTGGTTTCATCAGTCCACAGGACCTTCTTCCAAAAAGAAATTGGCTTCTCCAAATGTGCTTTTGCATACCTCAGCCGACTTTGTTTGTGGCGTGCTTGCAGAAACGGCTTCTTTTGCATCACTCTCCCATACAGCTTCTCCTTGTGCAAAGTGCGTTGTATAGTTGACCGATGCACAGTGACACCATCTGCAGCAATTTGATGCTGCAGCTCTCTGGAGGTGGTCTGAGGATTGTCCTTGACTGATCTCACCATTCTTCTTCTCTGCCTTTCTGATGTTTTTCTTGGCCTGCCACTTCTGGCCTTAACAAGAACTGTCCCTGTGTTCTTCCATTTCCTTACTATGTTCCTCACAGTGGAAACTGACAGGTTAAATCTCTGAGACAGCTTTTTGTATCCTTCCCCTGAACAACTATGTTGAATAATCTTTGTTTTCAGATCATTTGACAGTTGTTTTGAGGAGCCCATGATGCCACTCTTCAGAGGAGATTCAAACAGGAGAACAACTTGCAAGTGGCAACTTTAAGTAGCTTTTCTCATGATTGCATACACCTGGCTATGAAGTTCAAAGCTCAGTGACGTTACAAAACCAAAAAATGTGCTTTAGTAAGTCAGTAAAAAGTAGGTAGGAGTATTTAAAACAAGAAAATGATAAGGGTGCCCATACTTATGCACCTGTCAAATTTTGTTTGAATGCAGATTGCACATTTTCTGTTACTACAATAAACCTCATTTCAAGGCAGAAACATTACTGTGTCCAACAGTTATTACATATATCAAACTGAAATAGCTGTTGCAAAAACACCAATTTTTATAAAACATTAAGCTTAAGATTAATAGGGGTGCCCAAACTTTTTCATATAACTGTATTATTTCTTTGGAAGGTTGGAGCGTCTGTGGGTCAAACTTGAAATTGTTTCGATTATCATAGTAATCGGCAAAAGAGTCAACAATGTCCTCTGGATGATTTGGCTGTGGAACCACTTTAGTTTTTTAATTTTGTTGATTCTACGTTTGATTCTTAGCAATTTTAACTCTTTGTGCCATAAGTCTTGTAGGTTTGTTATAAGAAGTGTAAAATGTAGTTTTTTTTCTTTTTTGCAAAGTTTGTCCTGTTCAGAGAATAATGCATTTCTTAGGTCTGATCTTGAGGATTTCCTTATGAATTCGTTGAGGATGGAGTTGTGAGATTTTGCTGAATTTTTTTTTCTTTCTCCAAAAAGCTCTGACTGTATATATTTTTTTTTTCCTGTTCTCTTTTTTTATTATTTTTGCATTAGTATTCCCCTCAGAACTGCCTTATGTGCATTCCATAACATAAATGGGCGGACGTCTTCTACATTATTTCCTTTTAAAGTAATTCGCAATGGCGTTTTCAATATCTTTTTTTTTTTAGATTTAGGGGAACGTAGGAGAAGAGAATTACAAGTAAGGAGATGAGGGGTTTCCTAAATATACATCACAGGCGATTGATGAATGGTCTGAAAATGATTTTGGATAATTGAGAGCTTTCTAAATTTGGATATTGATAGAGAATCTGTTAAAAATCAAGTCTATACGAGAGAAGGATTTGTGAGCATCAGAATAAAATGTATATTCAATGGAATAGGTATTTAAGCATCGAAAAACATCAAGGAGTTCTTCTTTATTTAACCAATTTTTCAATGGAGGGACAGAATGTCGTGAATGGGCAGAATAATGACCTTCTTCTAACCCAGGTCCATATGGAGACCTCAACCTGATGTTCTTCTTGTCCTGTTTCATTAGGAGATTTTAATCTGATGTTTTTCTTATCCGGGTTCATACGACGACCTCAACCTTATGCTATTCTTATTATGAAGGTCCATATGGAGACCCCCAACCTAATGTTCTACATATTAATAAGGTCCATAAAGAAACCTCCATCTAATATTCTTCTGCTTATCCATGTCGCTACAACAACATTGACCTGAAGTTCTACTTGTCCAAGTTCATTAGGAGACTTCCACTAGATGATCTTATTTTTATCCAGGTTTATAAGGAGACCACAACCTAATGTTCTTCTTCCTATTGAGGTCCATAAGAAGCCCTCAACCTGTTATTTTACTTTTTTTTGCGCAGGCTATTTGTGATGTATGTATAAAATGTAATACTTCCTTTTGCTTTCAGTGCTGTTGGATGCAGATGGTCACATCTCAGACAAGGACCACTGGCCGGCCATCCTTCATTGACTTCATCAAGCCACCAGAGAAGATTTCCAAGAGTCCAGTCCTGGTAGTTTTCTATCACTGTGAGAGGAACCAGGTGGTCCACATTGACATTTTAGCCTCTTCTCTCTCTCGGTCCCTAGTTGGTATATTTAAAAAACGCTGGACTTGCAGCCCTAATGGCGCAGAGTCAAGCCGAGAAATCAAGGTAGACTTTCCGGACCAGATGGTCTACAAAGAAGACTATTTCTTGAGACGGCCTATTCATGTGACAGACGTACTGCTGAGAGCATGGATCTCAGATTATCCTATTGACTTTGACAAGCCGGACAGTCACTCGTACAGCAAAACGGTGGTGAAGACATCTCACCGAATGAAGGCGTTACCTCTATACAGCCGACCTTACAAAGACCACCGGAGGACTCTCCTCTGGGACCAGGATCTTCTATGGAATCTCACAATGGATAAAATCATACAGTGTCCGGTGGAGGCAGGTGAGGGATGATGAAGACGTTGATCTGAAATATATTGATGGTTCCATGCATTTATCAGCCTCCTCCAATGGTTCTTGGGTGAGGGTTCAGTATTTTGTGTGAAGGCATCAACTTCCTTCCTTTTTTTGGAAAAAAAAACAACAACATTTAAAGGAAATGTCAAATATCAGGAGGAGATGAGCTGATTGATATATGTTACCATGTGTAGCATCAAATGAGTGGTCCTAATCAGAGACAGCCCGCCCCGTTACTGTGCGTAGAGGGTGCTATGGCTAATCAGATGGTATAATATATGGATGTAGATGAGGACAGAGAAGCCCCTGGAGATGGATGTGGGGGGCACATACTTTCCTCCATATTAATGTCTATGGATGTAGATGAGGACAGAGAAGCCCCCGGAGGTGGATGTGGGGGGCACATACTTTTCCCCATATTAATGTCTATGGATATAGATGAGGACAGAGAAGCCCCCGGAGGTGGATGTGGGGGGGGCACATACTTTCCTCCATATTAATGTCTATGGATGTAGATGAGGACAGAGAAGCCCCTGGAGGTGGATGTGGGGGGCACATACTTTTCTCCATATTAATGTCTATGGATGTAGATGAGGACAGAGAAGCCCCTGGAGGTGGATGTGGGGGGCACATACTTTTCTCCATATTAATGTCTATGGATGTAGATGAGGACAGAGAAGCCCCCGGAGGTGGATGTGGGGGGCACATACTTTCCTCCATATTAATGTCTATGGATGTAGATGAGGACAGAGAAGCCCCCGGAGGTGGATGTGGGGGGCACATACTTTCTCCATATTAATGTCTATGGATGTAGATGAAGGACAGAGAAGCCCCCGGAGGTGGATGTGGGGGGCACATACTTTTCTCCATATTAATGTCTATGGATGTAGATGAAGGACAGAGAAGCCCCTGGAGGTGGATGTGGGGGGCACATACTTTCCTCCATATTAATGTCTATGGATGTAGATGAGGACAGAGAAGCCCCCGGAGGTGGATGTGGGGGGTACATACTTTCCTCCATATTAATGTCTATGGATGTAGATGAGGACAGAGAAGCCCCTGGAGGTGGATGTGGGGGGCACATACTTTTCTCTATATTAATGTCTATGGATGTACATGAGGACAGAGAAGCCCCTGGAGGTGGATGTGGGGGGCACATACTTTTCTCCATATTAATGTCTATGGATGTAGATGAGGACAGAGAAGCCCCCGGAGGTGGATGTGGGGGGCACATACTTTCCTCCATATTAATGTCTATGGATGTAGATGAGGACAGAGAAGCCCCTGGAGGTGGATGTGGGGGGCACATACTTTTCTCCATATTAATGTCTATGGATGTAGATGAGGACAGAGAAGCCCCTGGGGGTGGATGTGGGGGGCACATACTTTTCTCCATATTAATGTCTATGGATGTAGATGAGGACAGAGAAGCCCCCGGAGGTGGATGTGGGGGGCACATACTTTCCTCCATATTAATGTCTATGGATGTAGATGAGGACAGAGAAGCCCCCGGAGGTGGATGTGGGGGGCACATACTTTCTCCATATTAATGTCTATGGATGTAGATGAAGGACAGAGAAGCCCCCGGAGGTGGATGTGGGGGGCACATACTTTTCTCCATATTAATGTCTATGGATGTAGATGAAGGACAGAGAAGCCCCCGGAGGTGGATGTGGGGGGCATATACTTTCCTCCATATTAATGTCTATGGATGTAGATGAGGACAGAGAAGCCCCTGGAGGTGGATGTGGGGGGCACATACTTTCCTCCATATTAATGTCTATGGATGTAGATGAGGACAGAGAAGCCCCCGGAGGTGGATGTGGGGGGCACATACTTTCCTCCATATTAATGTCTATGGATGTAGATGAGGACAGAGAAGCCCCTGGAGGTGGATGTGGGGGGCACATACTTTTCTCCATATTAATGTCTATGGATGTAGATGAGGACAGAGAAGCCCCCGGAGGTGGATGTGGGGGGCACATACTTTCCTCCATATTAATGTCTATGGATGTAGATGAGGACAGAGAAGCCCCCGGAGGTGGATGTGGGGGGCACATACTTTCTCCATATTAATGTCTATGGATGTAGATGAAGGACAGAGAAGCCCCCGGAGGTGGATGTGGGGGGCACATACTTTTCTCCATATTAATGTCTATGGATGTAGATGAAGGACAGAGAAGCCCCCGGAGGTGGATGTGGGGGGCACATACTTTCTCCATATTAATGTCTATGGATGTAGATGAAGGACAGAGAAGCCCCCGGAGGTGGATGTGGGGGGCACATACTTTTCTCCATATTAATGTCTATGGATGTAGATGAAGGACAGAGAAGCCCCTGGAGGTGGATGTGGGGGGCACATACTTTCCTCCATATTAATGTCTATGGATGTAGATGAGGACAGAGAAGCCCCTGGAGGTGGATGTGGGGGGCACATACTTTTCTTCATATTAATGTCTATGGATGTAGATGAGGACAGAGAAGCCCCTGGAGGTGGATGTGGGGGGCACATACTTTCTCCATATTAATGTCTATGGATGTAGATGAGGACAGAGAAGCCCCTGGAGGTGGATGTGGGGGGCACATACTTTTCTCCATATTAATGTCTATGGATGTAGATGAGGACAGAGAAGCCCCTGGAGGTGGATGTGGGGGGCACATACTTCCTCCATATTAATGTCTATGGATGTAGATGAGGACAGAGAAGCCCCTGGAGGTGGATGTGGGGGGCACATACTTTCTCCATATTAATGTCTATGGATGTAGATGAGGACAGAGAAGCCCCTGGGGGTGGATGTGGGGGGCACATACTTTTCTCCATATTAATGTCTATGGATGTAGATGAGGACAGAGAAGCCCCCGGAGGTGGATGTGGGGGGCACATACTTTCCTCCATATTAATGTCTATGGATGTAGATGAGGACAGAGAAGCCCCCGGAGGTGGATGTGGGGGGCACATACTTTCTCCATATTAATGTCTATGGATGTAGATGAAGGACAGAGAAGCCCCCGGAGGTGGATGTGGGGGGCACATACTTTTCTCCATATTAATGTCTATGGATGTAGATGAAGGACAGAGAAGCCCCCGGAGGTGGATGTGGGGGGCATATACTTTCCTCCATATTAATGTCTATGGATGTAGATGAGGACAGAGAAGCCCCTGGAGGTGGATGTGGGGGGCACATACTTTCCTCCATATTAATGTCTATGGATGTAGATGAGGACAGAGAAGCCCCCGGAGGTGGATGTGGGGGGCACATACTTTCCTCCATATTAATGTCTATGGATGTAGATGAGGACAGAGAAGCCCCTGGAGGTGGATGTGGGGGGCACATACTTTTCTCCATATTAATGTCTATGGATGTAGATGAGGACAGAGAAGCCCCCGGAGGTGGATGTGGGGGGCACATACTTTCCTCCATATTAATGTCTATGGATGTAGATGAGGACAGAGAAGCCCCCGGAGGTGGATGTGGGGGGCACATACTTTCTCCATATTAATGTCTATGGATGTAGATGAAGGACAGAGAAGCCCCCGGAGGTGGATGTGGGGGGCACATACTTTTCTCCATATTAATGTCTATGGATGTAGATGAAGGACAGAGAAGCCCCCGGAGGTGGATGTGGGGGGCACATACTTTCTCCATATTAATGTCTATGGATGTAGATGAAGGACAGAGAAGCCCCCGGAGGTGGATGTGGGGGGCACATACTTTTCTCCATATTAATGTCTATGGATGTAGATGAAGGACAGAGAAGCCCCTGGAGGTGGATGTGGGGGGCACATACTTTCCTCCATATTAATGTCTATGGATGTAGATGAGGACAGAGAAGCCCCTGGAGGTGGATGTGGGGGGCACATACTTTTCTTCATATTAATGTCTATGGATGTAGATGAGGACAGAGAAGCCCCTGGAGGTGGATGTGGGGGGCACATACTTTCTCCATATTAATGTCTATGGATGTAGATGAGGACAGAGAAGCCCCTGGAGGTGGATGTGGGGGGCACATACTTTTCTCCATATTAATGTCTATGGATGTAGATGAGGACAGAGAAGCCCCTGGAGGTGGATGTGGGGGGCACATACTTCCTCCATATTAATGTCTATGGATGTAGATGAGGACAGAGAAGCCCCTGGAGGTGGATGTGGGGGGCACATACTTTCTCCATATTAATGTCTATGGATGTAGATGAGGACAGAGAAGCCCCCGGAGGTGGATGTGGGGGGCACATACTTTCCTCCATATTAATGTCTATGGATGTAGATGAGGACAGAGAAGCCCCCGGAGGTGGCTGTGGGGGGCACATACTTTTCTCCATATTAATGTCTATGGATGTAGATGAGGACAGAGAAGCCCCTGGAGGTGGATGTGGGGGGCACATACTTTCCTCCATATTAATGTCTATGGATGTAGATGAGGACAGAGAAGCCCCCGGAGGTGGATGTGGGGGGCACATACTTTTCTCCAAATTAATGTCTATGGATGTAGATGAGGACAGAGAAGCCCCTGGAGGTGGATGTGGGGGGCACATACTTTCCTCCATATTAATGTCTATGGATGTAGATGAGGACAGAGAAGCCCCCGGAGGTGGATGTGGGGGGCACATACTTTTCTCCAAATTAATGTCTATGGATGTAGATGAGGACAGAGAAACCCCCGGAGGTAGATGTGGGGGGCACATACTTTTCTCCAAATTAATGTCTATGGATGTAGATGAGGACAGAGAAGCCCCCGGAGGTAGATGTGGGGGGCACATACTTTTCTACATATTAATGTCTATGGATGTAGATGAGGACAGAGAAGCCCCTGGAGGTGGATGTGGGGGGCACATACTTTTCTCCATATTAATGTCTATGGATGTAGATGAGGACAGAGAAGCCCCCGGAGGTGGATGTGGGGGGCACATACTTTCCTCCATATTAATGTCTATGGATGTAGATGAGGACAGAGAAGCCCCCGGAGGTGGATGTGGGGGGCACATACTTTCTCCATATTAATGTCTATGGATGTAGATGAAGGACAGAGAAGCCCCCGGAGGTGGATGTGGGGGGCACATACTTTTCTCCATATTAATGTCTATGGATGTAGATGAAGGACAGAGAAGCCCCCGGAGGTGGATGTGGGGGGCACATACTTTCTCCATATTAATGTCTATGGATGTAGATGAAGGACAGAGAAGCCCCCGGAGGTGGATGTGGGGGGCACATACTTTTCTCCTTATTAATGTCTATGGATGTAGATGAAGGACAGAGAAGCCCCTGGAGGTGGATGTGGGGGGCACATACTTTCCTCCATATTAATGTCTATGGATGTAGATGAGGACAGAGAAGCCCCTGGAGGTGGATGTGGGGGGCACATACTTTTCTTCATATTAATGTCTATGGATGTAGATGAGGACAGAGAAGCCCCTGGAGGTGGATGTGGGGGGCACATACTTTCTCCATATTAATGTCTATGGATGTAGATGAGGACAGAGAAGCCCCTGGAGGTGGATGTGGGGGGCACATACTTTTCTCCATATTAATGTCTATGGATGTAGATGAGGACAGAGAAGCCCCTGGAGGTGGATGTGGGGGGCACATACTTCCTCCATATTAATGTCTATGGATGTAGATGAGGACAGAGAAGCCCCTGGAGGTGGATGTGGGGGGCACATACTTTCTCCATATTAATGTCTATGGATGTAGATGAGGACAGAGAAGCCCCCGGAGGTGGATGTGGGGGGCACATACTTTCCTCCATATTAATGTCTATGGATGTAGATGAGGACAGAGAAGCCCCCGGAGGTGGCTGTGGGGGGCACATACTTTTCTCCATATTAATGTCTATGGATGTAGATGAGGACAGAGAAGCCCCTGGAGGTGGATGTGGGGGGCACATACTTTCCTCCATATTAATGTCTATGGATGTAGATGAGGACAGAGAAGCCCCCGGAGGTGGATGTGGGGGGCACATACTTTTCTCCAAATTAATGTCTATGGATGTAGATGAGGACAGAGAAGCCCCTGGAGGTGGATGTGGGGGGCACATACTTTCCTCCATATTAATGTCTATGGATGTAGATGAGGACAGAGAAGCCCCCGGAGGTGGATGTGGGGGGCACATACTTTTCTCCAAATTAATGTCTATGGATGTAGATGAGGACAGAGAAACCCCCGGAGGTAGATGTGGGGGGCACATACTTTTCTCCAAATTAATGTCTATGGATGTAGATGAGGACAGAGAAGCCCCCGGAGGTAGATGTGGGGGGCACATACTTTTCTACATATTAATGTCTATGGATGTAGATGAGGACAGAGAAGCCCCTGGAGGTGGATGTGGGGGGCACATACTTTTCTCCAAATTAATGTCTATGGATGTAGATGAGGACAGAGAAACCCCCGGAGGTAGATGTGGGGGGCACATACTTTTCTCCATATTAATGTCTATGGATGTAGATGAGGACAGAGAAGCCCCCGGAGGTGGATGTGGGGGGCACATACTTTCCTCCATATTAATGTCTATGGATGTAGATGAGGATAGAGAAGCCCCCGGAGGTGGATGTGGGGGGCACATACTTTCCTCCATATTAATGTCTATGGATGTAGATGAGGATAGAGAAGCCCCTGGAGGTGGATGTGGGGGGCACATAATTTCCTCCATATTAATGTCTATAGATGTAGATGAGGACAGAGAAGCCCCTGGAGGTGGATGTGGGGGGCACATACTTTCCTCCATATTAATGTCTATGGATGTAGATGAGGACAGAGAAGCCCCCGGAGGTGGATGTGGGGGGCACATACTTTCCTCCATATTAATGTCTATGGATGTAGATGAGGATAGAGAAGCCCCTGGAGGTGGATGTGGGGGGCACATACTTTCCTCCATATTAATGTCTATAGATGTAGATGAGGACAGAGAAGCCCCTGGAGGTGGATGTGGGGGGCACATACTTTCCTCCATATTAATGTCTATGGATGTAGATGAGGACAGAGAAGCCCCCGGAGGTGGATGTGGGGGGCACATACTTTTCTCCATATTAATGTCTATGGATGTAGATGAGGACAGAGAAGCCCCCGGAGGTGGATGTGGGGGGCACATACTTTCTCCATATTAATATCTATGGATGTAGATGAGGACAGAGAAGCCCCCAGAGGTGGATGTGGGGGGCACATACTTTCCTCCATATTAATGTCTATGGATGTAGATGAGGACAGAGAAGCCCCCGGAGGTGGATGTGGGGGGCACATACTTTCCTCCATATTAATGTCTATGGATTTGGATGAGGACAGAGAAGCCCCCGGAGGTGGATGTGGGGGGCACATACTTTCCTCCATATTAATGTCTATGGATGTAGATGAGGACAGAGAAGCCCCCGGAGGTGGATGTGGGGGGCACATACTTTCCTCCATATTAATGTCTATGGATGTAGATGAGGACAGAGAAGCCCCCGGAGGTGGCTGTGGGGGGCACATACTTTTCTCCATATTAATGTCTATGGATGTAGATGAGGACAGAGAAGCCCCCGGAGATGGATGTGGGGGGCACATACTTTTCTACATATTAATGTCTATGGATGTAGATGAGGACAGAGAAGCCCCTGGAGGTGGATGTGGGGGGCACATACTTTTCTCCAAATTAATGTCTATGGATGTAGATGAGGACAGAGAAACCCCCGGAGGTAGATGTGGGGGGCACATACTTTTCTCCATATTAATGTCTATGGATGTAGATGAGGACAGAGAAGCCCCCGGAGGTGGATGTGGGGGGCACATACTTTTCTCCATATTAATGTCTATGGATGTAGATGAGGACAGAGAAGCCCCCGGAGGTGGATGTGGGGGGCACATACTTTCCTCCATATTAATGTCTATGGATGTAGATGAGGACAGAGAAGCCCCCGGAGGTGGATGTGGGGGGGCACATACTTTCTCCATATTAATGTCTATGGATGTAGATGAGGACAGAGAAGCCCCCGGAGGTGGATGTGGGGGGCACATACTTTCCTCCATATTAATGTCTATGGATGTAGATGAGGACAGAGAAGCCCCCGGAGGGGGATGTGGGGGGCACATACTTTTCTCCATATTAATGTCTATGGATGTAGATGAGGACAGAGAAGCCCCCGGAGGTGGATGTGGGGGGCACATACTTTTCCCCATATTAATGTCTATGGATGTAGATGAGGACAGAGAAGCCCCCGGAGGTGGATGTGGGGGGCACATTCTTTCCTCCATATTAATGTCTATGGATGCAGATGAGGACAGAGAAGCCCCTGGAGGTGGATGTGGGGGGCACACACTTTCCTCCATATTAATGTCTATGGATGCAGATGAGGACAGAGAAGCCCCTGGAGGTGGATGTGGGGGGCACATACTTTCCTCCATATTAATGTCTATGGATGTAGATGAGAACAGTGAAGCCCCCGGAGGTGGATGTGGGGGGCACATACTTTCCTCCATATTATTGTCTATGGATGTAGATGAGGTCAGAGAAGCCCCCGGAGGTGGATGTGGGGGGCACATACTTTCCTCCATATTAATGTCTATGGATGTAGATGAGGACAGAGAAGCCCCCGGAGGTGGATTTGGGGGGCACATACTTTCCTCCATATTAATGTCTATGGATGTAGATGAGAACAGAGAAGCCCCCGGAGGTCGATGTGGGGGGGGGGGGGGGGGGCACATACTTTTCTCCATATTAATGTCTATGGATGTAGATGAGAACAGAGAAGCCCCCGGAGGTGGATGTGGGGGGCACATACTTTCCTCCATATTAATGTCTATGGGTGTAGATGAGGATAGAGAAGCCCCCGGAGGTGGATGTGGGGGTCACATACTTTCCTCCATATTAATGTCTATGGATGTAGATGAGGACAGAGAAGCCCCTGGAGGTGGATGTGGGGGGCACATACTTTCCTCCATATTAATGTCTATGGGTGTAGATGATGATAGAGAAGCCCCCGGAGGTGGATGTGGGGGGCACATACTTTCCTCCATATTAATGTCTATGGGTGTAGATGAGGATAGAGAAGCCCCCGGAGGTGGATGTGGGGGGCACATACTTTTCTCCATATTAATGTCTATGGATGTAGATGAGGACAGAGAAGCCCCTGGAGGTGGATGTGGGGGGCACATACTTTTCTCCATATTAATGTCTATGGATGTAGATGAGGACAGAGAAGCCCCTGGAGGTGGATGTGGGGGGCACATACTTTTCTCCATATTAATGTCTATGGATGTAGATGAGGACAGAGAAGCCCCCGGAGGTGGATGTGGGGGGCACTTACTTTTCTCCATATTAATGTCTTTGGATGTAGATGAGGACAGAGAAGCCCCCGGAGGTGGATGTGGGGGGCACATACTTTCCTCCATATTAATGTCTATGGATGTAGATGAGGATAGAGAAGCCCCTTGAGGTGGATGTGGGGGGCACATACTTTCCTCCATATTAATGTCTATGGATGTAGATGAGGACAGAGAAGCCCCCGGAGGTGGATGTGGGGGGCACATACTTTCCTCCATATTAATGTCTATGGATGTAGATGAGGACAGAGAAGCCCCTGGGGGTGGATGTGGGGGGCACATACTTTCCTCCATATTAATGTCTATGGATGTAAATGAGGACAGAGAAGCCCCCGGAGGTGGATGTTGGGGGGGGGCACATACTTTCCTCCATATTAATGTCCATGGATGTAGATGAGGACAGAGAAGCCCCTGGAGGTGGATGTGGGGGGCACATACTTTCTCCATATTAATGTCTATGGATGTAGATGAGGACAGAGAAGCCCCCGGAGGTGGATGTGGGGGGCACATACTTTCTCCATATTAATGTCTATGGATGTAGATGAGGACAGAGAAGCCCCTGGAGGTGGATGTGGGGGGCACATACTTTCTCCATATTAATGTCTATGGATGTAGATGAGGACAGAGAAGCCCCCGGAGGTGGATGTGGGGGGCACATACTTTTCTCCATATTAATGTCTATGGATGTAGATGAGGACAGAGAAGCCCCTGGAGGTGGATGTGGGGGGCACATACTTTCCTCCATATTAATGTTTATCGATGTAGATGAGGACAGAGAAGCCCCCGGAGGTGGATGTGGGGGGCACATACTTTTCTCCATATTAATGTCTATGGATGTAGATGAGGAAAGAGAAGCCCCTGGAGGTGGATGTGGGGGGCACATACTTTCCTCCATATTAATGTCTATGGATGTAGATGAGGACAGAGAAGCCCCAGGAGGTGGATGTGGGGGGCACATACTTTCCTCCATATTAATGTCTATGGATGTAGATGAGGATAGAGAAGCCCCCGGAGGTGGATGTGGGGGGCACATACTTTCCTCCATATTAATGTCTATGGATGTAGATGAGGACAGAGAAGCCCCTGGAGGTGGATGTGGGGGGCACATACTTTCCTCCATATTAATGTCTATGGATGTAGATGAGGACAGAGAAGCCCCCGGAGGTGGATGTGGGGGGCACATACTTTCCTCCATATTAATGTCTATGGGTGTAGATGAGGATAGAGAAGCCCCCGGAGGTGGATGTGGGGGGCACATACTTTCCTCCATATTAATGTCTATGGATGTAGATGAGGACAGAGAAGCCCCTGGAGGTGGATGTGGGGGGCACATACTTTCCTCCATATTAATGTCTATGGGTGTAGATGAGGACAGAGAAGCCCCCGGAGGTGGATGTGGGGGGCACATACTTTCCTCCATATTAATGTCTATGGGTGTAGATGAGGATAGAGAAGCCCCCGGAGGTGGATGTGGGGGGCACATACTTTCCTCCATATTAATGTCTATGGATGTAGATGAGGACAGAGAAGCCCCCGGAGGTGGATGTGGGGGGCACATACTTTTCTCCATAATAATGTCTATGGATGTAGATGAGGACAGAGAAGCCCCCGGAGTTGGATGTGGGGGGCACATTCTTTTCTCCATATTAATGTCTATGGATGTAGATGAGGACAGAGAAGCCCCCGGAGGTGGATGTGGGGGGCACATTCTTTTCTCCATATTAATGTCTATGGATGTAGATGAGGATAGAGAAGCCCCCGGAGGTGGATGTGGGGGGCACATACTTTTCTCCATATTAATGTCTATGGATGTAGATGAGGACAGAGAAGCCCCTGGAGGTGGATGTGGGGGGCACATACTTTCCTCCATATTAATGTCTATGGATGTAGATGAGGACAGAGAAGCCCCTGGAGGTGGATGTGGGGGGCACATACTTTTCTCCATATTAATGTCTATGGATGTAGATGAGGACAGAGAAGCCCCTGGAGGTGGATGTGGGGGGCACATACTTTTCTCCATATTAATGTCTATGGATGTAGATGAGGACAGAGAAGCCCCCGGAGGTGGATGTGGGGGGCACATACTTTTCTCCATATTAATGTCTATGGATGTAGATGAGGGCAGAGAAGCCCCCGGAGGTGGAGATTGGGGGCACATACTTTTCTCCATATTAATGTCTATGGATGTAGATGAGGACAAAGAAGCCCCTGGAGGTGGATGTGGGGGGCACTTACTTTTCTCCATATTAATGTCTTTGGATGTAGATGAGGACAGAGAAGCCCCTGGAGGTGGATGTGGGGGGCACATACTTTCCTCCATATTAATGTCTATGGATGTAGATGAGGACAGAGAAGCCCCCGGAGGTGGATGTTGGGGGCACATACTTTCCTCCATATTAATGTCTATGGATGTAGATGAGGATAGAGAAGCCCCTTGAGGTGGATGTGGGGGGCACATACTTTCCTCCATATTAATGTCTATGGATGTAGATGAGGACAGAGAAGCCCCCGGAGGTGGATGTGGGGGGCACATACTTTTCTCCATATTAATGTCTATGGATGTAGATGAGGACAGAGAAGCCCCCGGAGGTGGATGTGGGGGGCACATACTTTCCTCCATATTAATGTCTATGGATGTAGATGAGGACAGAGAAGCCCCTGGAGGTGGATGTGGGGGTTACATACTTTTCTCCATATTAATGTCTATGGATGTAGATGAGGACAGAGAAGCCCCCGGAGGTGGATGTGGGGGGCACATACTTTCCTCCATATTAATGTCTATGGATGTAGATGAGGACAGAGAAGCCCCCGGAGGTGGATGTGGGGGGCATATACTTTTCTCCATACTAATGTCTATGGATGTAGATGAGGACAGAGAAGCCCCCGGAGGTGGATGTGGGGGGCACATACTTTTCTCCATATTAATGTCTATGGATGTAGATGAGGACAGAGAAGCCCCCGGAGGTGGATGTGGGGGGGGCACATACTTTTCTCCATATTAATGTCTATTGATGTAGATGAGGACAGAGAAGCCCCTGGAGGTGGATGTGGGGGGCACTTACTTTTCTCCATATTAATGTCTATGGATATAGATGAGGACAGAGAAGCCCCCGGAGGTGGATGTGGGGGGCACATACTTTTCTCCATATTAATGTCTATGGATGTAGATGAGGACAGAGAAGCCCCCGGAGGTGGATGTGGGGTGGGCACATACTTTCTCCATATTAATGTCTATGGATGTAGATGAGGACAGAGAAGCCCCTGGAGGTGGATGTGGGGGGCACATACATTTCTCCATATTAATGTCTATGGATGTAGATGAGGACAGAGAAGCCCCCGGAGGTGGATGTGGGGGGCACATACTTTCCTCCATATTAATGTCTATGGATGTAGATGAGGATAGAGAAGCCCCCGGAGGTGGATGTGGGGGGCACATACTTTCCTCCATATTAATGTCTATGGATGTAGATGAGGACAGAGAAGCCCCTGGAGGTGGGTGTGGGGGGCACATACTTTCCTCCATATTAATGTCTATGGGTGTAGATGAGGACAGAGAAGCCCCCGGAGGTGGATGTGGGGGGCACATACTTTCCTCCATATTAATGTCTATGGGTGTAGATGAGGATAGAGAAGCCCCCGGAGGTGGATGTGGGGGGCACATACTTTCCTCCATATTAATGTCTATGGGTGTAGATGAGGATAGAGAAGCCCCCGGAGGTGGATGTGGGGGGCACATACTTTCCTCCATATTAATGTCTATGGATGTAGATGAGGACAGAGAAGCCCCCGGAGGTGGATGTGGGGGGCACATACTTTTCTCCATATTAATGTCTATGGATGTAGATGAGGATAGAGAAGCCCCCGGAGGTGGATGTGGGGGGCACATACTTTCCTCCATATTAATGTCTATGGATGTAGATGAGGACAGAGAAGCCCCCGGAGGTGGATGTGGGGGGCACATACTTTTCTCCATATTAATGTCTATGGATGTAGATGAGGACAGAGAAGCCCCTGGAGGTGGATGTGGGGGGCACATACTTTTCTCCATATTAATTTCTATGGATGTAGATGAGGACAGAGAAGCCCCCGGAGGTGGATGTGGGGGGCACATTCTTTTCTCCATATTAATGTCTATGGATGTAGATGAGGATAGAGAAGCCCCCGGAGGTGGATGTGGGGGGCACATTCTTTTCTCCATATTAATGTCTATGGATGTAGATGAGGACAGAGAAGCCCCCGGAGGTGGATGTGGGGGGCACATACTTTCCTCCATATTAATGTCTATGGATGTAGATGAGGACAGAGAAGCCCCTGGAGGTGGATGTGGGGGGCACATACTTTTCTCCATATTAATGTCTATGGATGTAGATGAGGACAGAGAAGCCCCCGGAGGTGGATGTGGGGGGCACATACTTTTCTCCATATTAATGTCTATGGATGTAGATGAGGGCAGAGAAGCCCCCGGAGGTGGAGATTGGGGGCACATACTTTTCTCCATATTAATGTCTATGGATGTAGATGAGGACAGAGAAGCCCCTGGAGGTGGATGTGGGGGGCACTTACTTTTCTCCATATTAATGTCTTTGGATGTAGATGAGGACAGAGAAGCCCCTGGAGTTGGATGTGGGGGGCACATACTTTCCTCCATATTAATGTCTATGGATGTAGATGAGGACAGAGAAGCCCCCGGAGGTGGATGTTGGGGGCACATACTTTCCTCCATATTAATGTCTATGGATGTAGATGAGGATAGAGAAGCCCCTTGAGGTGGATGTGGGGGGCACATACTTTCCTCCATATTAATGTCTATGGATGTAGATGAGGACAGAGAAGCCCCCGGAGGTGGATGTGGGGGGCACATACTTTTCTCCATATTAATGTCTATGGATGTAGATGAGGACAGAGAAGCCCCCGGAGGTGGATGTGGGGGGCACATACTTTCCTCCATATTAATGTCTATGGATGTAGATGAGGACAGAGAAGCCCCCGGAGGTGGATGTGGGGGGCATATACTTTTCTCCATATTAATGTCTATGGATGTAGATGAGGACAGAGAAGCCCCCGGAGGTGGATGTGGGGGGCATATACTTTTCTCCATATTAATGTCTATGGATGTAGATGAGGACAGAGAAGCCCCCGGAGGTGGATGTGGGGGGCACATACTTTTCTCCATATTAATGTCTATGGATGTAGATGAGGACAGAGAAGCCCCCGGAGGTGGATGTGGGGGGGGCACATACTTTCTCCATATTAATGTCTATTGATGTAGATGAGGACAGAGAAGCCCCTGGAGGTGGATGTGGGGGGCACATACATTTCTCCATATTAATGTCTATGGATGTAGATGAGGACAGAGAAGCCCCCGGAGGTGGATGTGGGGGGCACATACTTTCCTCCATATTAATGTCTATGGATGTAGATGAGGATAGAGAAGCCCCTGGAGGTGGATGTGGGGGGCACATACTTTCCTCCATATTAATGTCTATGGATGTAGATGAGGACAGAGAAGCCCCTGGAGGTGGATGTGGGGGGCACATACTTTCCTCCATATTAATGTCTATGGATGTAGATGAGGACAGAGAAGCCCCCGGAGGTGGATGTGGGGGGCACATACTTTCTCCATATTAATATCTATGGATGTAGATGAGGACAGAGAAGCCCCCGGAGGTGGATGTGGGGGGCACATACTTTCCTCCATATTAATGTCTATGGATTTGGATGAGGACAGAGAAGCCCCCGGAGGTGGATGTGGGGGGCACATACTTTCCTCCATATTAATGTCTATGGATGTAGATGAGGACAGAGAAGCCCCCAGAGGTGGATGTGGGGGGCACATACTTTTCTCCATATTAATGTCTATGGATGTAGATGAGGACAGAGAAGCCCCCAGAGGTGGATGTGGGGGGCACATACTTTCCTCCATATTAATGTCTATGGATGTAGATGAGGACAGAGAAGCCCCCGGAGGTGGATGTGGGGGGCACATACTTTCCTCCATATTAATGTCTATGGATTTGGATGAGGACAGAGAAGCCCCCGGAGGTGGATGTGGGGGGCACATACTTTCCTCCATATTAATGTCTATGGATGTAGATGAGGACAGAGAAGCCCCCGGAGGTGGATGTGGGGGGCACATACTTTCCTCCATATTAATGTCTATGGATGTAGATGAGGACAGAGAAGCCCCCGGAGGTGGCTGTGGGGGGCACATACTTTTCTCCATATTAATGTCTATGGATGTAGATGAGGACAGAGAAGCCCCCGGAGATGGATGTGGGGGGCACATACTTTTCTACATATTAATGTCTATGGATGTAGATGAGGACAGAGAAGCCCCTGGAGGTGGATGTGGGGGGCACATACTTTTCTACATATTAATGTCTATGGATGTAGATGAGAACAGAGAAGCCCCCGGAGGTGGATGTGGGGGGCACATACTTTTCTCCAAATTAATGTCTATGGATGTAGATGAGGACAGAGAAACCCCCGGAGGTGGATGTGGGGGGCACATACTTTTCTCCATATTAATGTCTATGGATGTAGATGAGAACAGAGAAGCCCCCGGAGGTGGATGTGGGGGGCACATACTTTTCTCCATATTAATGTCTATGGATGTAGATGAGGACAGAGAAACCCCCGGAGGTGGATGTGGGGGGCACATACTTTTCTCCATATTAATGTCTATGGATGTAGATGAGGACAGAGAAACCCCCGGAGGTGGATGTGGGGGGCACATACTTTTCTACATATTAATGTCTATGGATGTAGATGAGGACAGAGAAGCCCCCGGAGGGGGATGTGGGGGGCACATACTTTTCTCCAAATTAATGTCTATGGATGTAGATGAGGACAGAGAAACCCCCGGAGGTGGATGTGGGGGGCACATACTTTTCTCCATATTAATGTCTATGGATGTAGATGAGAACAGAGAAGCCCCCGGAGGTGGATGTGGGGGGCACATACTTTTCTCCAAATTAATGTCTATGGATGTAGATGAGGACAGAGAAGCCCCCGGAGGTGGATGTGGGGGGCACATACTTTTCTCCATATTAATGTCTATGGATGTAGATGAGGACAGAGAAGCCCCCGGAGGTGGATGTGGGGGGCACATACTTTCCTCCATATTAATGTCTATGGATGTAGATGAGGACAGAGAAGCCCCCGGAGGTGGATGTGGGGGGGCACATACTTTCTCCATATTAATGTCTATGGATGTAGATGAGGACAGAGAAGCCCCCGGAGGTGGATGTGGGGGGCAAATACTTTCCTCCATATTAATGTCTATGGATGTAGATGAGGACAGAGAAGCCCCCGGAGGGGGATGTGGGGGGCACATACTTTTCTCCATATTAATGTCTATGGATGTAGATGAGGACAGAGAAGCCCCCGGAGGTGGATGTGGGGGGCACATACTTTTCCCCATATTAATGTCTATGGATGTAGATGAGGACAGAGAAGCCCCCGGAGGTGGATGTGGGGGGCACATACTTTTATCCATATTAATGTCTATGGATGTAGATGAGGACAGAGAAGCCCCCGGAGGTGGATGTGGGGGGCACATACTTTTCTCCATATTAATGTCTATGGATGTAGATGAGGACAGAGAAGCCCCCGGAGGTGGATGTGGGGGGCACATACTTTTCTCCATATTAATGTCTATGGATGTAGATGAGGACAGAGAAGCCCCCGGAGGTGGATGTGGGGGGTCACATACTTTCTCCATATTAATGTCTATGGATGTAGATGAGGACAGAGAAGCCCCCGGAGGTGGATGTGGGGGGCACATACTTTCCTCCATATTAATGTCTATGGATATAGATGAGGACAGAGAAGCCCCCGGAGGTGGATGTGGGGGACACATACTTTTCTCCATATTAATGTCTATGGATGTAGATGAGGACAGAGAAGCCCCCGGAGGTGGATGTGGGGGGTCACATACTTTCTCCATATTAATGTCTATGGATGTAGATGAGGACAGAGAAGCCCCCGGAGGTGGATGTGGGGGGCACATACTTTCTCCATATTAATGTCTATGGATGTAGATGAGGACAGAGAAGCCCCTGGAGGTGGATGTGGGGGGGCACATACTTTTCCCCATATTAATGTCTATGGATGTAGATGAGGACAGAGAAGCCCCCGGAGGTGGATGTGGGGGGCACATACTTTTATCCATATTAATGTCTATGGATGTAGATGAGGACAGAGAAGCCCCCGGAGGTGGATGTGGGGGGCACATACTTTTCTCCATATTAATGTCTATGGATGTAGATGAGGACAGAGAAGCCCCCGGAGGTGGATGTGGGGGGCACATACTTTTCTCCATATTAATGTCTATGGATGTAGATGAGGACAGAGAAGCCCCCGGAGGTGGATGTGGGGGGTCACATACTTTCTCCATATTAATGTCTATGGATGTAGATGAGGACAGAGAAGCCCCCGGAGGTGGATGTGGGGGGCACATACTTTCCTCCATATTAATGTCTATGGATATAGATGAGGACAGAGAAGCCCCCGGAGGTGGATGTGGGGGACACATACTTTTCTCCATATTAATGTCTATGGATGTAGATGAGGACAGAGAAGCCCCCGGAGGTGGATGTGGGGGGTCACATACTTTCTCCATATTAATGTCTATGGATATAGATGAGGACAGAGAAGCCCCCGGAGGTGGATGTGGGGGGTCACATACTTTCTCCATATTAATGTCTATGGATATAGATGAGGACAGAGAAGCCCCCGGAGGTGGATGTGGGGGGCACATACTTTTCTCCATATTAATGTCTATGGATGTAGATGAGGACAGAGAAGCCCCCGGAGGTGGATGTGGGGGGTCACATACTTTCTCCATATTAATGTCTATGGATGTAGATGAGGACAGAGAAGCCCCCGGAGGTGGATGTGGGGGGCACATACTTTCCTCCATATTAATGTCTATGGATATAGATGAGGACAGAGAAGCCCCTGGAGGTGGATGTGGGGGGCACATACTTTTCTCCATATTAATGTCTATGGATGTAGATGAGGACAGAGAAGCCCCTGGAGGTGGATGTGGGGGGCACATACTTTCCACCATATTAATGTCTATGGATATAGATGAGGACAGAGAAGCCCCCGGAGGTGGATGTGGGGGGCACATACTTTCCACCATATTAATGTCTATGGATATAGATGAGGACAGAGAAGCCCCCGGAGGTGGATGTGGGGGGCACATACTTTCCTCCATATTAATGTCTATGGATATAGATGAGGACAGAGAAGCCCCTGGAGGTGGATGTGGGGGGCACATACTTTCCACCATATTAATGTCTATGGATATAGATGAGGACAGAGAAGCCCCTGGAGGTGGATGTGGGGGGCACATACTTTCCTCCATATTAATGTCTATGGATGTAGATGAGGACAGAGAAGCCCCCGGAGGTGGATGTGGGGGGCACATACTTTTCTCCATATTAATGTCTATGGATGTAGATGAGGACAGAGAAGCCCCCGGAGGTGGATGTGGGGGGCACATACTTTCCTCCATATTAATGTCTATGGATATAGATGAGGACAGAGAAGCCCCTGGAGGTGGATGTGGGGGGCACATACTTTCCACCATATTAATGTCTATGGATGTAGATGAGGACAGAGAAGCCCCCGGAGGTGGATGTGGGGGGCACATACATTTCTCCATATTAATGTCTATGGATGTAGATGAGGACAGAGAAGCCCCCGGAGGTGGATGTGGGGGGCACATACTTTTCTCCAAATTAATGTCTATGGATGTAGATGAGGACAGAGAAGCCCCCGGAGGTGGATGTGGGGGGCACATACTTTTCTCCATATTAATGTCTATGGATGTAGATGAGGACAGAGAAGCCCCCGGAGGTGGATGTGGGGGGCACATACTTTCTCCATATTAATGTCTATGGATGTAGATGAGGACAGAGAAGCCCCCGGAGGTGGATGTGGGGGGCACATACTTTCCTCATATTAATGTCTATCGATGTAGATGAGGACAGAGAAGCCCCTGGAGGTGGATGTGGGGGGCACATACTTTCTCCATATTAATGTCTATGAATGTAGATGAGGACAGAGAAGCCCCTGGAGGTGGATGTGGGGGGGCACATACTTTCTCCATATTAATGTCTATGGATGTAGATGAGGACAGAGAAGCCCCCGGAGGTGGATGTGGGGGGCACATACTTTTCTCCATATTAATGTCTATGGATGTAGATGAGGACAGAGAAGCCCCCGGAGGTGGATGTGGGGGGCACATACTTTTCTCCATATTAATGTCTATGGATGTAGATGAGGACAGAGAAGCCCCCGGAGGTGGATGTGGGGGGCACATACTTTTCTCCATATTAATGTCTATGGATGTAGATGAGGACAGAGAAGCCCCCGGAGGTGGATGTGGGGGGGCACATACTTTCCTCCATATTAATGTCTATGGATGTAGATGAGGACAGAGAAGCCCCCGGAGGTGGATGTGGGGGGCACATACTTTCCTCCATATTAATGTCTATGGATGTAGATGAGGACAGAGAAGCCCCCGGAGGTGGATGTGGGGGGCACATACTTTTCTCCATATTAATGTCTATGGATGTAGATGAGGACAGAGAAGCCCCCGGAGGTGGATGTGGGGGGCACATACTTTTCTCCATGTTAATGTCTATGGATGTAGATGAGGACAGAGAAGCCCCCGGAGGTGGATGTGGGGGGCACATACTTTCCTCCATATTAATGTCTATGGATGTAGATGAGGACAGAGAAGCCCCTGGAGGTGGATGTGGGGGGGCACATACTTTCTCCATATTAATGTCTATGGATGTAGATGAGGACAGAGAAGCCCCTGGAGGTGGATGTGGGGGGGCACATACTTTCTCCATATTAATGTCTATGGATGTAGATGAGGACAGAGAAGCCCCCGGAGGTGGATGTGGGGGGCACATACTTTCTCCATATTAATGTCTATGGATGTAGATGAGGACAGAGAAGCCCCAGGAGGTGGATGTGGGGGGCACATACTTTCTCCATATTAATGTCTATGGATGTAGATGAGGACAGAGAAGCCCCCGGAGGTGGATGTGGGGGGCACATACTTTCTCCATATTAATGTCTATGGATGTAGATGAGGACAGAGAAGCCCCCGGAGGTGGATGTGGGGGGCACATACTTTCTCCATATTAATGTCTATGGATGTAGATGAGGACAGAGAAGTCCCCGGAGGTGGATGTGGGGGGCACATACTTTCTCCATATTAATGTCTATGGATGTAGATGAGGACAGAGAAGCCCCCGGAGGTGGATGTGGGGGGCACATACTTTCTCCCTATTAATGTCTATGGATGTAGATGAGGACAGAGAAGCCCCCGGAGGTGGATGTGGGGGGCACATACTTTTCTCCATATTAATGTCTATGGATGTAGATGAGGACAGAGAAGCCCCCGGAGGTGGATGTGGGGGGCACATACTTTCCTCCATATTAATGTCTATGGATGTAGATGAGGACAGAGAAGCCCCCGGAGGTGGATGTGGGGGGCACATACTTTTCTCCATATTAATGTCTATGGATGCAGATGAGGACAGAGAAGCCCCTGGAGGTGGATGTGGGGGGCACACACTTTCCTCCATATTAATGTCTATGGATGTAGATGAGGACAGAGAAGCCCCCGGAGGTGGATGTGAGGGGCACATACTTTCCTCCATATTAATGTCTATGGATGTAGATGAGGACAGAGAAGCCCCCGGAGGTGGATTTGGGGGGCACATACTTTCCTCCATATTAATGTCTATGGATGTAGATGAGAACAGAGAAGCCCCCGGAGGTCGATGTGGGGGGGGGGGGGCACATACTTTTCTCCATATTAATGTCTATGGATGTAGATGAGAACAGAGAAGCCCCCGGAGGTGGATGTGGGGGGCACATACTTTCCTCCATATTAATGTCTATGGGTGTAGATGAGGATAGAGAAGCCCCCGGAGGTGGATGTGGGGGTCACATACTTTCCTCCATATTAATGTCTATGGATGTAGATGAGGACAGAGAAGCCCCCGGAGGTGGATGTGGGGGGCACATACTTTCCTCCATATTAATGTCTATGGGTGTAGATGAGGATAGAGAAGCCCCCGGAGGTGGATGTGGGGGGAACATACTTTCCTCCATATTAATGTCTATGGGTGTAGATGAGGATAGAGAAGCCCCCGGAGGTGGATGTGGGGGGCACATACTTTCCTCCATATTAATGTCTATGGGTGTAGATGAGGATAGAGAAGCCCCCGGAGGTGGATGTGGGGGGCAGATACTTTTCTCCATATTAATGTCTATGGATGTAGATGAGGACAGAGAAGCCCCTGGAGGTGGATGTGGGGGGCACATACTTTTCTCCATATTAATGTCTATGGATGTAGATGAGGACAGAGAAGCCCCTGGAGGTGGATGTGGGGGGCACATACTTTTCTCCATATTAATGTCTATGGATGTAGATGAGGACAGAGAAGCCCCCGGAGGTGGATGTGGGGGGCACTTACTTTTCTCCATATTAATGTCTTTGGATGTAGATGAGGACAGAGAAGCCCCCGGAGGTGGATGTGGGGGGCACATACTTTCCTCCATATTAATGTCTATGGATGTAGATGAGGACAGAGAAGCCCCCGGAGGTGGATGTGGGGGCACATACTTTCCTCCATATTAATGTCTATGGATGTAGATGAGGATAGAGAAGCCCCTTGAGGTGGATGTGGGGGGCACATACTTTCCTCCATATTAATGTCTATGGATGTAGATGAGGACAGAGAAGCCCCCGGAGGTGGATGTGGGGGGCACATACTTTCCTCCATATTAATGTCTATGGATGTAGATGAGGACAGAGAAGCCCCCGGAGGTGGATGTTGGGGGGGGCACATACTTTCCTCCATATTAATGTCCATGGATGTAGATGAGGACAGAGAAGCCCCTGGAGGTGGATGTGGGGGGCACATACTTTCTCCATATTAATGTCTATGGATGTAGATGAGGACAGAGAAGCCCCCGGAGGTGGATGTGGGGGGCACATACTTTCCTCCATATTAATGTCTATGGATGTAGATGAGGACAGAGAAGCCCCCGGAGGTGGATGTGGGGGGCACATACTTTCCTCCATATTAATGTCTATGGATGTAGATGAGGACAGAGAAGCCCCCGGAGGTGGATGTGGGGGGCACATACTTTCCTCCATATTAATGTCTATGGATGTAGATGAGGACAGAGAAGCCCCCGGAGGTGGATGTTGGGGGGGCACATACTTTCCTCCATATTAATATCTATGGATGTAGGTGAGGACAGAGAAGCACCTGGAGGTGGATGTGGGGGGCACATACTTTCTCCATATTAATGTCTATGGATGTAGATGAGGACAGAGAAGCCCCCGGAGGTGGATGTGGGGGGCACATACTTTCTCCATATTAATGTCTATGGATGTAGATGAGGACAGAGAAGCCCCTGGAGGTGGATGTGGGGGGCACATACTTTCTCCATATTAATGTCTATGGATGTAGATGAGGACAGAGAAGCCCCCGGAGGTGGATGTGGGGGGCACATACTTTTCTCCATATTAATGTCTATGGATGTAGATGAGGACAGAGAAGCCCCTGGAGGTGGATGTGGGGGGCACATACTTTCCTCCATATTAATGTCTATCGATGTAGATGAGGACAGAGAAGCCCCCGGAGGTGGATGTGGGGGGCACATACTTTCCTCCATATTAATGTTTATCGATGTAGATGAGGACAGAGAAGCCCCCGGAGGTGGATGTGGGGGGCACATACTTTTCTCCATATTAATGTCTATGGATGTAGATGAGGACAGAGAAGCCCCTGGAGGTGGATGTGGGGGGCACATACTTTCCTCCATATTAATGTCTATGGATGTAGATGAGGACAGAGAAGCCCCTGGAGGTGGATGTGGGGGGCACATACTTTCCTCCATATTAATGTCTATGGATGTAGATGAGGACAGAGAAGCCCCAGGAGGTGGATGTGGGGGGCACATACTTTCCTCCATATTAATGTCTATGGATGTAGATGAGGACAGAGAAGCCCCCGGAGGTGGATGTGGGGGGCACATACTTTCCTCCATATTAATGTCTATGGATGTAGATGAGGACAGAGAAGCCCCTGGAGGTGGATGTGGGGGGCACATACTTTTCTCCATATTAATGTCTATGGATGTAGATGAGGACAGAGAAGCCCCCGGAGGTGGATGTGGGGGGGGCACATACTTTTCTCCATATTAATGTCTATTGATGTAGATGAGGACAGAGAAGCCCCCGGAGATGGATGTGGGGGGCACATACTTTTCTCCATATTAATGTCTATGGATGTAGATGAGGACAGAGAAGCCCCCGGAGGTGGATGTGGGGGGCATATACTTTTCTCCATATTAATGTCTATGGATGTAGATGAGGACAGAGAAGCCCCCGGAGGTGGATGTGGGGGGCACATACTTTTCTCCATATTAATGTCTATGGATGTAGATGAGGACAGAGAAGCCCCCGGAGGTGGATGTGGGGGGCACATACTTTTCTCCATATTAATGTCTATGGATGTAGATGAGGACAGAGAAGCCCCCGGAGGTGGATGTGGGGGGCACATACTTTTCTCCATATTAATGTCTATGGATGTAGATGAGGACAGAGAAGCCCCCGGAGGTGGATGTGGGGGGGCACATACTTTCTCCATATTAATGTCTATGGATGTAGATGAGGACAGAGAAGCCCCCGGAGGTGGATGTGGGGGGGCACATACTTTCTCCATATTAATGTCTATGGATGTAGATGAGGACAGAGAAGCCCCCGGAGGTGGATGTGGGGGGGGCACATACTTTTCTCCATATTAATGTCTATTGATGTAGATGAGGACAGAGAAGCCCCCGGAGATGGATGTGGGGGGCACATACTTTTCTCCATATTAATGTCTATGGATGTAGATGAGGACAGAGAAGCCCCCGGAGGTGGATGTGGGGGGCATATACTTTTCTCCATATTAATGTCTATGGATGTAGATGAGGACAGAGAAGCCCCCGGAGGTGGATGTGGGGGGCACATACTTTTCTCCATATTAATGTCTATGGATGTAGATGAGGACAGAGAAGCCCCCGGAGGTGGATGTGGGGGGGGCACATACTTTTCTCCATATTAATGTCTATTGATGTAGATGAGGACAGAGAAGCCCCCGGAGGTGGATGTGGGGGGCACATACTTTTCTCCATATTAATGTCTATGGATGTAGATGAGGACAGAGAAGCCGCCGGAGGTGGATGTGGGGGGGGCACATACTTTTCTCCATATTAATGTCTATGGATGTAGATGAGGACAGAGAAACCCCCGGAGGTGGATGTGGGGGGGGCACATACTTTTCTCCATATTAATGTCTATGGATATAGATGAGGACAGGGAAGCCCCCGGAGGTGGATGTGGGGGGCACATACTTTTCTCCATATTAATGTCTATGGATGTAGATGAGGACAGAGAAGCCCCCGGAGGTGGATGTGGGGGGGGCACATACTTTTCTCCATATTAATGTCTATGGATGTAGATGAGGACAGAGAAGCCCCTGGAGGTGGATGTGGGGGGCACATACTTTCCTCCATATTAATGTCTATGGATATAGATGAGGACAGAGAAGCCCCCGGAGGTGGATGTGGGGGGCACATACTTTTCTCCATATTAATGTCTATGGATATAGATGAGGACAGAGAAGCCCCCGGAGGTGGATGTGGGGGGCACATACTTTTCTCCATATTAATGTCTATGGATATAGATGAGGACAGAGAAGCCCCCGGAGGTGGATGTGGGGGGCACATACTTTTCTCCATATTAATGTCTATGGATATAGATGAGGACAGAGAAGCCCCCGGAGGTGGATGTGGGGGCACATACTTTTCTCCATATTAATGTCTATGGATATAGATGAGGACAGGGAAGCCCCCGGAGGTGGATGTGGGGGGCACATACTTTTCTCCATATTAATGTCTATGGATATAGATGAGGACAGAGAAGCCCCCGGAGGTGGATGTGGGGGGCACATACTTTTCTCCATATTAATGTCTATGGATGTAGATGAGGACAGAGAAGCCCCCGGAGGTGGATGTGGGGGGGCACATACTTTTCTCCATATTAATGTCTATGGATATAGATGAGGACAGAGAAGCCCCCGGAGGTGGATGTGGGGGGCACATACTTTTCTCCATATTAATGTCTATGGATATAGATGAGGACAGAGAAGCCCCCGGAGGTGGATGTGTGGGGCACATACTTTTCTCCATATTAATGTCTATGGATATAGATGAGGACAGAGAAGCCCCCGGAGGTGGATGTGGGGGGCACATACTTTTCTCCATATTAATGTCTATGGATATAGATGAGGACAGAGAAGCCCCCGGAGGTGGATGTGTGGGGCACATACTTTTCTCCATATTAATGTCTATGGATATAGATGAGGACAGAGAAGCCCCCGGAGGTGGATGTGGGGGGCACATACTTTTCTCCATATTAATGTCTATGGATGTAGATGAGGACAGAGAAGCCCCCGGAGGTGGATGTGGGGGGGGCACATACTTTTCTCCATATTAATGTCTATGGATGCAGATGAGGACAGAGAAGCCCCTGGAGGTGGATGTGGGGGGCAAATACTTTCCTCCATATTAATGTCTATGGATGTAGATGAGGACAGAGAAGCCCCCGGAGGTGGATGTGGGGGGCACATACTTTCCTCCATATTAATGTCTATGGATGCAGATGAGGACAGAGAAGCCCCTGGAGGTGGATGTGGGGGGCACATACTTTCCTCCATATTAATGTCTATGGATGTAGATGAGGACAGAGAAGCCCCCGGAGGTGGATGTGGGGGGCACATACTTTCCTCCATATTAATGTCTATGGATGTAGATGAGAACAGAGAAGCCCCCGGAGGTGGATGTGGGGGGGGGCACATACTTTTCTCCATATTAATGTCTATGGATGTAGATGAGGACAGAGAAGCCCCTGGAGGTGGATGTGGGGGGCACATACTTTTCTCCATATTAATGTCTATGGATGTAGATGAGGACAGAGAAGCCCCTGGAGGTGGATGTGGGGGGCACATACTTTTCTCCATATTAATGTCTATGGATGTAGATGAGGACAGAGAAGCCCCCGGAGGTGGATGTGGGGGGCACATACTTTTCTCCATATTAATGTCTATGGATGTAGATGAGGACAGAGAAGCCCCCGGAGGTGGATGTGGGGGGCACATACTTTCCTCCATATTAATGTCTATGGGTGTAGATGAGGATAGAGAAGCCCCCGGAGGTGGATGTGGGGGGCACATACTTTCCTCCATATTAATGTCTATGGATGTAGATGAGGACAGAGAAGCCCCTGGAGGTGGATGTGGGGGGCACATACTTTCTCCATATTAATGTCTATGGATGTAGATGAGGACAGAGAAGCCCCCGGAGGTGGATGTGGGGGGCACATACTTTCCTCCATATTAATGTCTATGGGTGTAGATGAGGACAGAGAAGCCCCCGGAGGTGGATGTGGGGGGCACATACTTTTCTCTTTATTAATGTCTATGGATGTAGTTGAGGACAGAGAAGCCCCCGGAGGTGGATGTGGGGGGCACATACTTTCCTCCATATTAATGTCTATGGATGTAGATGAGGACAGAGAAGCCCCTGGAGGTGGATGTGGGGGGCACATACTTTCCTCCATATTAATGTCTATGGGTGTAGATGAGGACAGAGAAGCCCCCGGAGGTGGATGTGGGGGGCACATACTTTCCTCCATATTAATGTCTATGGGTGTAGATGAGGATAGAGAAGCCCCCGGAGGTGGATGTGGGGGGCACATACTTTCCTCCATATTAATGTCTATGGGTGTAGATGAGGACAGAGAAGCCCCCGGAGGTGGATGTGGGGGGCACATACTTTCCTCCATATTAATGTCTATGGGTGTAGATGAGGATAGAGAAGCCCCCGGAGGTGGATGTGGGGGGCACATACTTTCCTCCATATTAATGTCTATGGGTGTAGATGAGGATAGAGAAGCCCCCGGACGTGGATGTGGGGGGCACATACTTTCCTCCATATTAATGTCTATGGGTGTAGATGAGGACAGTGAAGCCCCTGGAGGTGGATGTGGGGGGCACATACTTTCCTCCATATTAATGTCTATGGATGTAGATGAGGATAGAGAAGCCCCTGGAGGTGGATGTGGGGGGCACATACTTTTCTCCATATTAATGTCTATGGATGTAGATGAGGACAGAGAAGCCCCCGGAGGTGGATGTGGGGGGCACATTCTTTTCTCCATATTAATGTCTATGGATGTAGATGAGGACAGAGAAGCCCCCGGAGGTGGATGTGGGGGGCACATTCTTTTCTCCATATTAATGTCTATGGATGTAGATGGGGACAGAGAAGCCCCTGGAGGTGGATGTGGGGGGCACATACTTTCCTCCATATTAATGTCTATGGGTGTAGATGAGGATAGAGAAGCCCCCGGAGGTGGATGTGGGGGGCACATACTTTCCTCCATATTAATGTCTATGGATGTAGATGAGGATAGAGAAGCCCCTGGAGGTGGATGTGGGGGGCACATACTTTTCTCCATATTAATGTCTATGGATGTAGATGAGGACAGAGAAGCCCCCGGAGGTGGATGTGGGGGGCACATTCTTTTCTCCATATTAATGTCTATGGATGTAGATGAGGATAGAGAAGCCCCCGGAGGTGGATGTGGGGGGCACATTCTTTTCTCCATATTAATGTCTATGGATGTAGATGGGGACAGAGAAGCCCCCGGAGGTGGATGTGGGGGGCACATACTTTTCTCCATATTAATGTCTATGGATGTAGATGAGGACAGAGAAGCCCCTGGAGGTGGATGTGGGGGGCACATTCTTTTCTCCATATTAATGTCTATGGATGTAGATGAGGACAGAGAAGCCCCCGGAGGTGGATGTGGGGGGCACATACTTTTCTCCATATTAATGTCTATGGATGTAGATGAGGACAGAGAAGCCCCCGGAGGTGGATGTGGGGGGCACATTCTTTTCTCCATATTAATGTCTATGGATGTAGATGGGGACAGAGAAGCCCCCGGAGGTGGATGTGGGGGGCACATACTTTTCTCCATATTAATGTCTATGGATATAGATGAGGACAGAGAAGCCCCTGGAGGTGGATGTGGGGGGCACATTCTTTTCTCCATATTAATGTCTATGGATGTAGATGAGGACAGAGAAGCCCCTGGAGGTGGATGTGGGGGGCACATACTTTTCTCCATATTAATGTCTATGGATGTAGATGAGGACAGAGAAGCCCCTGGAGGTGGATGTGGGGGGCACATACTTTTCTCCATATTAATGTCTATGGATATAGATGAGGACAGAGAAGCCCCCGGAGGTGGATGTGGGGGGCACATACTTTTCTCCATATTAATGTCTATGGATATAGATGAGGACAGAGAAGCCCCCGGAGGTGGATGTGGGGGGCACATACTTTTCTCCATATTAATGTCTATGGATGTAGATGAGGACAGAGAAGCCCCCGGAGGTGGATGTGGGGGGGCACATACTTTTCTCCATATTAATGTCTATGGATATAGATGAGGACAGAGAAGCCCCCGGAGGTGGATGTGGGGGGCACATACTTTTCTCCATATTAATGTCTATGGATGTAGATGAGGACAGAGAAGCCCCCGGAGGTGGATGTGGGGGGGGCACATACTTTTCTCCATATTAATGTCTATGGATGTAGATGAGGACAGAGAAGCCCCCGGAGGTGGATGTGGGGGGCACATACTTTCCTCCATTTTAATGTCTATGGATGTAGATGAGAACAGAGAAGCCCCCGGAGGTGGATGTGGGGGGGGGCACATACTTTTCTCCATATTAATGTCTATGGATGTAGATGAGGACAGAGAAGCCCCTGGAGGTGGATGTGGGGGGCACATACTTTTCTCCATATTAATGTCTATGGATGTAGATGAGGACAGAGAAGCCCCCGGAGGTGGATGTGGGGGGCACATACTTTCCTCCATATTAATGTCTATGGATGTAGATGAGGACAGAGAAGCCCCTGGAGGTGGATGTGGGGGGCACATACTTTCCTCCATATTAATGTCTATGGATGTAGATGAGGACAGAGAAGCCCACGGAGGTGGATGTGGGGGGCACATACTTTCCTCCATATTAATGTCTATGGATGTAGATGAGGACAGAGAAGCCCCCGGAGGTGGATGTGGGGGGCACATACTTTCCTCCATATTAATGTCTATGGATGTAGATGAGGACAGAGAAGCCCCTGGAGGTGGATGTGGGGGGCACATACTTCCCTCCATATTAATGTCTATGGGTGTAGATGAGGATAGAGAAGCCCCCGGAGGTGGATGTGGGGGGCACATACTTTCCTCCATATTAATGTCTATGGATGTAGATGAGGACAGAGAAGCCCCTGGAGGTGGATGTGGGGGGCACATACTTTCCTCCATATTAATGTCTATGGATGTAGATGAGGACAGAGAAGCCCCCGGAGGTGGATGTGGGGGGCACATACTTTTCTCCATATTAATGTCTATGGATGTAGATGAGGATAGAGAAGCCCCTGGAGGTGGATGTGGGGGGCACATACTTTTCTCCATATTAATGTCTATGGATGTAGATGAGGATAGAGAAGCCCCTGGAGGTGGATGTGGGGGGCACATACTTTTCTCCATATTAATGTCTATGGATGTAGATGAGGACAGAGAAGCCCCCGGAGGTGGATGTGGGGGGCACATACTTTCCTCCATATTAATGTCTATGGATGTAGATGAGGACAGAGAAGCCCCTGGAGGTGGATGTGGGGGGCACATACTTTCCTCCATATTAATGTCTATGGATGTAGATGAGGACAGAGAAGCCCCCGGAGGTGGATGTGGGGGGCACATACTTTTCTCCATATTAATGTCTATGGATGTAGATGAGGATAGAGAAGCCCCTGGAGGTGGATGTGGGGGGCACATACTTTTCTCCATATTAATGTCTATGGATGTAGATGAGGATAGAGAAGCCCCTGGAGGTGGATGTGGGGGGCACATACTTTTCTCCATATTAATGTCTATGGATGTAGATGAGGACAGAGAAGCCCCCGGAGGTGGATGTGGGGGGCACATACTTTCCTCCATATTAATGTCTATGGATGTAGATGAGGACAGAGAAGCCCCCGGAGGTGGATGTGGGGGGCACATTCTTTTCTCCATATTAATGTCTATGGATGTAGATGAGGATAGAGAAGCCCCCGGAGGTGGATGTGGGGGGCACATTCTTTTCTCCATATTAATGTCTATGGATGTAGATGGGGACAGAGAAGTCCCCGGAGGTGGATGTGGGGGGCACATACTTTTCTCCATATTAATGTCTATGGATGTAGATGAGGACAGAGAAGCCCCTGGAGGTGGATGTGGGGGGCACATACTTTCCTCCATATTAATGTCTATGGATGTAGATGAGGACAGAGAAGCCCCTAGAGGTGGATGTGGGGGGCACATACTTTTCTCCATATTAATGTCTATGGATGTAGATGAGGACAGAGAAGCCCCTGGAGGTGGATGTGGGGGGCACATACTTTTCTCCATATTAATGTCTATGGATGTAGATGAGGACAGAGAATCCCCCGGAGGTGGATGTCGGGGGCACATACTTTTCTCCATATTAATGTCTATGGATGTAGATGAGGACAGAGAAGCCCCTGGAGGTGGATGTGGGGGGCACTTCCTTTTCTCCATATTAATGTCTTTGGATGTAGATGAGGACAGAGAAGCCCCTGGAGGTGGATGTGGGGGGCACATACTTTCCTCCATATTAATGTCTATGGATGTAGATGAGGACAGAGAAGCCCCCGGAGGTGGATGTTGGGGGCACATACTTTCCTCCATATTAATGTCTATGGATGTAGATGAGGATAGAGAAGCCCCTTGAGGTGGATGTGGGGGGCACATACTTTCCTCCATATTAATGTCTATGGATGTAGATGAGGACAGAGAAGCCCCCGGAGGTGGATGTGGGGGGCACATACTTTTCTCCATATTAATGTCTATGGATGTAGATGAGGACAGAGAAGCCCCTGGAGGTGGATGTGGGGGGCACATACTTTCTCCATATTAATGTCTATGGATGTAGATGAGGACAGAGAAGCCCCCGGAGGTGGATGTGGGGGGCACATACTTTCCTCCATATTAATGTCTATGGATGTAGATGAGGACAGAGAAGCCCCCGGAGGTGGATGTGGGGGGCACATACTTTTCTCCATATTAATGTCTATGGATGTAGATGAGGACAGAGAAGCCCCCGGAGGTGGATGTGGGGGGCACATACTTTCCTCCATATTAATGTCTATGGATGTAGATGAGGACAGAGAAGCCCCTGGAGGTGGATGTGGGGGGCACATACTTTTCTACATATTAATGTCTATGGATGTAGATGAGGACAGAGAAGCCCCCGGAGGTGGATGTGGGGGGCACATACTTTTCTCCATATTAATGTCTATGGATGTAGATGAGGACAGAGAAGCCCCTGGAGGTGGATGTGGGGGGCACATACTTTTCTCCATATTAATGTCTATGGATATAGATGAGGACAGAGAAGCCCCCGGAGGTGGATGTGGGGGGCATATACTTTTCTCCATATTAATGTCTATGGATGTAGATGAGGACAGAGAAGCCCCCGGAGGTGGATGTGGGGGGCACATACTTTCTCCATATTAATGTCTATGGGTGTAGATGAGGACAGAGAAGCCCCTGGAGGTGGATGTGGGGGGCACATACTTTCTCCATATTAATGTCTATGGGTGTAGATGAGGACAGAGAAGCCCCTGGAGGTGGATGTGGGGGGCACATACTTTTCTCCATATTAATGTCTATGGATATAGATGAGGACAGAGAAGCCCCTGGAGGTGGATGTGGGGGGCACATACTTTTCTCCATATTAATGTCTATGGATGTAGATGAGGACAGAGAAGCCCCCGGAGGTGGATGTGGGGGGCACATACTTTTCTACATATTAATGTCTATGGATGTAGATGAGGACAGAGAAGCCACTGGAGGTGGATGTGGGGGGCACATACTTTTCTCCATATTAATGTCTATGGATGTAGATGAGGACAGAGAAGCCCCCGGAGGTGGATGTGGGGGGCACATACTTTCCTCCATATTAATGTCTATGGATGTAGATGAGGACAGAGAAGCCCCTGGAGGTGGATGTGGGGGGCACAAACTTTTCTCCATATTAATGTCTATGGATGTAGATGAGGACAGAGAAGCCCCTGGAGGTGGATGTGGGGGGCACATACTTTTCTCCATATTAATGTCTATGGATGTAGATGAGGACAGAGAAGCCCCCGGAGGTGGATGTGGGGGGCACATACTTTCCTCCATATTAATGTCTATGGATGTAGATGAGGACAGAGAAGCCCCTGGAGGTGGATGTGGGGGGCACAAACTTTTCTCCATATTAATGTCTATGGATGTAGATGAGGACAGAGAAGCCCCTGGAGGTGGATGTGGGGGGCACATACTTTCTCCATATTAATGTCTATGGATGTAGATGAGGACAGAGAAGCCCCTGGAGGTGGATGTGGGGGGCACATACTTTTCTCCATATTAATGTCTATGGATGTAGATGAGGACAGAGAAGCCCCTGGAGGTGGATGTGGGGGGCACATACTTTTCTCCATATTAATGTCTATGGATGTAGATGAGGACAGAGAAGCCCCTGGAGGTGGATGTGGGGGGGCACATACTTTTCTCCATATTAATGTCTATGGATGTAGATGAGGACAGAGAAGCCCCTGGAGGTGGATGTGGGGGGCACATACTTTTCTCCATATTAATGTCTATGGATGTAGATGAGGACAGAGAAGCCCCCGGAGGTGGATGTGGGGGGCACATACATTCCTCCATATTAATGTCTATGGATGTAGATGAGGACAGAGAAGCCCCCGGAGGTGGATGTGGGGGGCACATACTTTCCTCCATATTAATGTCTATGGATGTAGATGAGGACAGAGAAGCCCCCGGAGGTGGATGTGGGGGGCACATACTTTCCTCCATATTAATGTCTATGGATGTAGATGAGGACAGAGAAGCCCCCGGAGGTGGATGTGGGGGGCACATACTTTTCTCCATATTAATGTCTATGGATGTAGATGAGGACAGAGAAGCCCCCGGAGGTGGATGTGGGGGGCACATACTTTCCTCCATATTAATGTCTATGGGTGTAGATGAGGATAGAGAAGCCCCCGGAGGTGGATGTGGGGGGCACATACTTTCCTCCATATTAATGTCTATGGGTGTAGATGAGGATAGAGAAGCCCCCGGAGGTGGATGTGGGGGGCACATACTTTTCTCCATATTAATGTCTATGGATGTAGATGAGGACAGAGAAGCCCCTGGAGGTGGATGTGGGGGGCACATACTTTTCTCCATATTAATGTCTATGGATGTAGATGAGGACAGAGAAGCCCCCGGAGGTGGATGTGGGGGGCACATACTTTTCTCCATATTAATGTCTATGGATGTAGATGAGGACAGAGAAGCCCCTGGAGGTGGATGTGGGGGGCACATACTTTTCTCCATATTAATGTCTATGGATGTAGATGAGGACAGAGAAGCCCCCGGAGGTGGATGTGGGGGGCACATACTTTCCTCCATATTAATGTCTATGGATGTAGATGAGGACAGAGAAGCCCCCGGAGGTGGATGTGGGGGGCACATACTTTCCTCCATATTAATGTCTATGGATGTACATGAGGACAGAGAAGCCTCCGGAGGTGGATGTGGGGGGCACTTACTTTCCTCCATATTAATGTCTATGGATGTAGATGAGGACAGAGAAGCCCCCGGAGATGGATGTGGGGGGCACATACTTTCCTCCATATTAATGTCTATGGATGTAGATGAGGACAGAGAAGCCCCCAGAGGTGGATGTGGGGGGCACATACTTTCCTCTATATTAAAGTCTATAGATGTAGATGAGGACAGAGAAGCCCCCGGAGGTGGATGTGGGGGGGGCACATACTTTCCTCCATATTAATGTCTATGGATGTAGATGAGGACAGAGAAGCCCCTGGAGGTGGATGTGGGGGGCACATACTTTCCTCCATATTAATGTCTATGGATGTAGATGAGGACAGAGAAGCCCCCGGAGGTGGATGCGGGGGGCACATACTTTCCTCCATATTAATGTCTATGGATGTAGATGACGACAGAGAAGCCCCCGGAGGTGGATGTGGGGGGCACATACTTTCTCCATATTAATGTCTATGGATGTAGATGAGGACAGAGAAGCCCCCGGAGGTGGATGTGGGGGGCACATACATTCCTCCATATTAATGTCTATGAATGTAGATGACGACAGAGAAGCCCCCGGAGGTGGATGTGGGGGGCACATACTTTCTCCATATTAATGTCTATGGATGTAGATGACGACAGAGAAGCCCCCGGAGGTGGATGTGGGGGGCACATACTTTTCTCCATATTAATGTCTATGGATGTAGATGACGACAGAGAAGCCCCCGGAGGTGGATGTGGGGGGCACATACTTTCTCCATATTAATGTCTATGGATGTAGATGAGGACAGAGAAGCCCCTGGAGGTGGATGTGGGGGGCACATAATTTCCTCCATATTAATGTCTATGGATGTAGATGAGGACAGAGAAGCCCCTGGAGGTGGATGTGGGGGGCACATACTTTTCTCCATATTAATGTCTATGGATGTAGATGAGGACAGAGAAGCCCCCGGAGGTGGATGTGGGGGGCACATACTTTTCTCCATATTAATGTCTATGGATGTAGATGAGGACAGAGAAGCCCCTGGAGGTGGATGTGGGGGGCACATACTTTTCTCCATATTAATGTCTATGGATGTAGATGAGGACAGAGAAGCCCCCGGAGGTGGATGTGGGGGGCACATACTTTCCTCCATATTAATGTCTATGGATGTAGATGAGGACAGAGAAGCCCCCGGAGGTGGATGTGGGGGGCACATACTTTCCTCCATATTAATGTCTATGGGTGTAGATGAGGATAGAGAAGCCCCCGGAGGTGGATGTGGGGGGCACATACTTTCCTCCATATTAATGTCTATGGATGTAGATGAGGACAGAGAAGCCCCCGGAGGTGGATGTGGGGGGCACATACTTTCCTCCATATTAATGTCTATGGATGTAGATGAGGACAGAGAAGCCCCTGGAGGTGGATGTGGGGGGCACATACTTTCCTCCATATTAATGTCTATGGATGTAGATGACGACAGAGAAGCCCCCGGAGGTGGATGTGGGGGGCACATACTTTCTCCATATTAATGTCTATGGATGTAGATGAGGACAGAGAAGCCCCCGGAGGTGGATGTGGGGGGCACATACATTCCTCCATATTAATGTCTATGAATGTAGATGACGACAGAGAAGCCCCCGGAGGTGGATGTGGGGGGCACATACTTTCTCCATATTAATGTCTATGGATGTAGATGAGGACAGAGAAGCCCCTGGAGGTGGATTTGGGGGGCACATAATTTCCTCCATATTAATGTCTATGGATGTAGATGAGGACAGAGAAGCCCCTGGAGGTGGATGTGGGGGGCACATACTTTTCTCCATATTAATGTCTATGGATGTAGATGAGGACAGAGAAGCCCCTGGAGGTGGATGTGGGGGGCACATACTTTTCTCCATATTAATGTCTATGGATGTAGATGAGGACAGAGAAGCCCCCGGAGGTGGATGTGGGGGGCACATACTTTCCTCCATATTAATGTCTATGGATGTAGATGAGGACAGAGAAGCCCCCGGAGGTGGATGTGGGGGGCACATACTTTTCTCCATATTAATGTCTATGGATGTAGATGAGGACAGAAAAGCCCCCGGAGGTGGATGTGGGGGGCACATACTTTCCTCCATATTAATGTCTATGGGTGTAGATGAGGATAGAGAAGCCCCCGGAGGTGGATGTGGGGGGCACATACTTTCCTCCATATTAATGTCTATGGATGTAGATGAGGACAGAGAAGCCTCCGGAGGTGGATGTGGGGGGCACATACTTTTCTCCATATTAATGTCTATGGATGTAGATGAGGACAGAAAAGCCCCCGGAGGTGGATGTGGGGGGCACATACTTTCCTCCATATTAATGTCTATGAATGTAGATGACGACAGAGAAGCCCCCGGAGGTGGATGTGGGGGGCACATACTTTCTCCATATTAATGTCTATGGATGTAGATGAGGACAGAGAAGCCCCTGGAGGTGGATTTGGGGGGCACATAATTTCCTCCATATTAATGTCTATGGATGTAGATGAGGACAGAGAAGCCCCTGGAGGTGGATGTGGGGGGCACATACTTTTCTCCATATTAATGTCTATGGATGTAGATGAGGACAGAGAAGCCCCTGGAGGTGGATGTGGGGGGCACATACTTTTCTCCATATTAATGTCTATGGATGTAGATGAGGACAGAGAAGCCCCCGGAGGTGGATGTGGGGGGCACATACTTTCCTCCATATTAATGTCTATGGATGTAGATGAGGACAGAGAAGCCCCCGGAGGTGGATGTGGGGGGCACATACTTTTCTCCATATTAATGTCTATGGATGTAGATGAGGACAGAAAAGCCCCCGGAGGTGGATGTGGGGGGCACATACTTTCCTCCATATTAATGTCTATGGGTGTAGATGAGGATAGAGAAGCCCCCGGAGGTGGATGTGGGGGGCACATACTTTCCTCCATATTAATGTCTATGGATGTAGATGAGGACAGAGAAGCCTCCGGAGGTGGATGTGGGGGGCACATACTTTTCTCCATATTAATGTCTATGGATGTAGATGAGGACAGAAAAGCCCCCGGAGGTGGATGTGGGGGGCACATACTTTTCTCCATATTAATGTCTATGGATATAGATGAGGACAGAGAAGCCTCCGGAGGTGGATGTGGGGGGCACATACTTTTCTCCATATTAATGTCTATGGATGTAGATGAGGACAGAGAAGCCCCCGGAGGTGGATGTGGGGGGCACATACTTTCCTCCATATTAATGTCTATGGATGTAGATGAGGACAGAGAAGCCCCCGGAGGTGGATGTGGGGGGCACATACTTTCTCCATATTAATGTCTATGGATGTAGATGAGGACAGAGAAGCCCCCGGAGGTGGATGTGGGGGGCACATACTTTCCTCCATATTAATGTCTATGGATGTAGATGAGGACAGAGAAGCCCCCGGAGGTGGATGTGGGGGGCACATACTTTTCTCCATATTAATGTCTATGGATGTAGATGAGGACAGAGAAGCCCCCGGAGGTGGATGTGGGGGGCACATACTTTTCTCCATATTAATGTCTATGGATGTAGATGAGGACAGAGAAGCCCCCGGAGGTGGATGTGGGGGGCACATACTTTCCTCCATATTAATGTCTATGGGTGTAGATGAGGATAGAGAAGCCCCCGGAGGTGGATGTGGGGGGCACATACTTTCCTCCATATTAATGTCTATGGATGTAGATGAGGACAGAGAAGCCCCCGGGGGTGGATGTGGGGGGCACATACTTTCCTCCATATTAATGTCTATGGATGTAGATGAGGACAGAGAAGCCCCCGGAGGTGGATGTGGGGGGCACATACTTTTCTCCATATTAATGTCTATGGGTGTAGATGAGGATAGAGAAGCCCCCGGAGGTGGATGTGGGGGGCACATACTTTCCTCCATATTAATGTCTATGGATGTAGATGAGGACAGAGAAGCCCCCGGAGGTGGATGTGGGGGGCACATACTTTTCTCCATATTAATGTCTATGGATGTAGATGAGGACAGAGAAGCCCCCGGAGGTGGATGTGGGGGGCACATACTTTTCTCCATATTAATGTCTATGGATGTAGATGAGGACAGAGAAGCCCCCGGAGGTGGATGTGGGGGGCACATACTTTTCTCCATATTAATGTCTATGGATGTAGATGAGGACAGAGAAGCCCCCGGAGGTGGATGTGGGGGGCACATACTTTTCTCTATATTAATGTCTATGGATGTAGATGAGGACAGAGAAGCCCCTGGAGGTGGATGTGGGGGGCACATACTTTCCTCCATATTAATGTCTATGGATGTAGATGAGGACAGAGAAGCCCCTGGAGGTAGATGTGGGGGGCACATACTTTCCTCCATATTAATGTCTATGGATGTAGATGAGGACAGAGAAGCCCCCGGAGGTGGATGTGGGGGGCACATACTTTTCTCCATATTAATGTCTATGGATGTAGATGAGGACAGAGAAGCCCCCGGAGGTGGATGTGGGGGGCACATATTTTTCTCCATATTAATATCTATGGATGTAGATGAGGACAGAGAAGCCCCCGGAGGTGGATGTGGGGGGCACATACTTTCTCCATATTAATGTCTATGGATGTAGATGAGGACAGAGAAGCCCCTGGAGGTGGATGTGGGGGGCACATACTTTCCTCCATATTAATGTCTATGGATGTAGATGAGGACAGAGAAGCCCCCGGAGGTGCATGTGGGGGGCACATACTTTCCTCCATATTAATGTCTATGGATGTAGATGAGGACAGAGAAGCCCCCGGAGGTGGATGTGGGGGGCACATACTTTTCTCCATATTAATGTCTATGGATGTAGATGAGGACAGAGAAGCCCCCGGAGGTGGATGTGGGGGGCACATATTTTTCTCCATATTAATATCTATGGATGTAGATGAGGACAGAGAAGCCCCCGGAGGTGGATGTGGGGGGCACATACTTTCTCCATATTAATGTCTATGGATGTAGATGAGGACAGAGAAGCCCCCGGAGGTGGATGTGGGGGGCACATACTTTCCTCCATATTAATGTCTATGGATGTAGATGAGGACAGAGAAACCCCTGGAGGTGGATGTGGGGGGCACATACTTTCTCCATATTAATGTCTATGGATGTAGATGAGGACAGAGAAGCCCCCGGAGGTGGATGTGGGGGGCACATACTTTCTCCATATTAATGTCTATGGATGTAGATGAGGACAGAGAAGCCCCTGGAGGTGGATGTGGGGGGCACATATGACGCGCCCCCTGGGCCAGTGTTGTTTGGGGGATACCCGGAGCCGGATCAGATGGGGTTTGTAGTCTCCGAGTGGCGGTGACCCGGTCCGTGCCCAGGGTGTCAAGCTCAGTGTGTGGCAGTCCTACAGATGTTGCTGGATGTTCTTTAGTGTCGACTACGCCACCCGTTGATTTGCGGTCAATACGGCCGCCGCTGCAGCAGGGTCCGCTGAGGCTGATGGTGTGTGTGCAGCTTCTGATAGTATAACCCCCAACGGGAGGGGTATAGCCTCAGGGGGTCAGTTGTAGAGGGTGGTGGTTGTGGTGGTGCAGTGAGGATGGTAATCAGACTCAGAGTCGGGCTGTGCAGTTCAGGGTTTTTACTTACTGCTGTTGTTCTTGTCACTCCGGCCTTGAGTGACCGCCCGAGCCGTGCTGCGTCCACCAGGTCCTGGACTCGGCCAACCCCCAGGTAATTCTGGAGCGTGATCCTGAGCTCCCTTTCTGACGTTCCTTTTCTCTGGCCTTCCCCACCAGGGATCCACTTATGTCCGGCTCCCTCGGGTCTCTTGGTGGGTACACCTCTTCTGGGTTCCCTGACCCTATACTTGGTCTGCCTTTCGGGTGGATTTAGTGGGGGGTCATGGCAGATCCTGCCCACAACCTCCGGTCTCTGGCTGAGGATTAGTGCCCTCCACCAGCTTGGGATCCGGTACCCTTGTGCCAACCCTTCACCCTGTTGCTTGTATTTGGGCTCTTGGGGTTCCCTCTTCTTCCCCTCTGGGTCCTTTTCTTCTCCTCTCTCTCTTCTTTCAGGACTGCTTGACCCTCTACAAAAGACTGACTGGTAGCTGTCTGCCTGTCTGACCCTGATCTAAGATGGTTCCCACCTTATATACTCCCTCTATGTGTGAGCTCAGGTGACCAGCACCCAATGAGCTCCTAGCCTTACCCAGACTGCTCCCCCTATCTGCCCCTACACTACTGGGATGTTCCACCCCCCTCCCACTCCAGCCAGGGACAGACACTATCGTACCTGCACATAAACTGGTGGGAGTACCGTTGGTCTGTCCCCCGGAAATGGGATGTATATAGTGTATGCAGCTAACTGAGCTCAGTTCCACACTCCATCCTTACCCGGGAGTGGAATATCACACCTCTGGCTTGAGGTGCAATACCCCTGTAGCAGCCGAATCCTCAGGGTGCTACATTCCCCCTGGTAAACCACAGCACGTCCTCGGGCTGTAAGAGAAGAAAAACATCAAACATACAAATTTTCATAACAACAATAACATATAAAACATTATATATATATTAACACTCTTGCTCCTCCGGCCACGGTGCAACTTGTGACCGGGTAAAGTGCGACAGTCTCTTCAAGAAAAACAACAGTTTTTTATAAAACCGGTAGGGGGCGCCTTAGAAAGCGCAACTATATACAAGGAAAGGTATGGCCGCTCTCAGTCCTCGGCCAGGTATAAGAAAGGAATGACCGCTCTCAGTCCTCGGTCAGTGGGATTAAGGGAAATACAGGTAACAGTTTACACTTGTCCCAACGGGGACATATTTAAAGCAGCAACAGTTCACTGTACCCCGACGGGTAACTATTTACAGTCTCTTTACCGTACTTTAACGACGGCGTCCTCCTGGTCCGGCTCTTCTGCCCTGCGCTCTGTTCCTGCAGCCGCTGCTCACGGATCCGCCTCTCTTTCCGCTCTTGCTCGAAGGCTGCCAACTACTGGCGGCAGCACTCCACTCGCTCTGCTGCGGCTGCCCGCGTTTCTTGAGTGAACCCCATGAGATCTCCTCCGGTGGGGTCCCACTCGAATTGTGCTTCTTCTAGCGGGAGCGGGGTTCTCCTGACGGGCTTCGGAACCGGAATCAGGGGCTCATCTAGGGGTCTTTCTTTCCGGAGTCGGGGATGGTGAAACTCCGGTGGCCACACAAAGGGCTGCCCATCCGGGCACGTGTGCTGGGCAAATAGATCTTCGCCCAGGTGCGGCACTCGAGATGTTGAGGGCGCGTTGATGGTAGCGGCGCCCGGGTTGACCAGGCCTTGCGTCCAGGCTTAGGGCACCCTAAAGGAAAAGGGCACCGTAAGGACGGCGGCGCCCGGGGTTACTCGGCCCTGCGACCAGGCCGGTGGCTCCGCGGAGGTAGGGGGCGCTGTTGGAATTGCGGCGCCCGGGGGTACTAGGCCTTGTGACCAGGCCGATGGTATTTCCTGTTTGGTCGCGCTCAGGGTCGAGGCGTGTGACGTCACAGGGGTCGCGGCCGCGGCTTCTACTTGAGGCCTAGTCCGGCACGGTGACGATGCAGCGACGGGCACGGCAGGGGGAATTTCGGGCTCTGCGACGGGGAGCTGGGACAGGTACACGGTTTCTCGGCTTGGGGTAAAGACGTCCCCTTTACCTGCCTCCGTCCGTTCAGCTCCCTTCTCGGCGCCGTCTCCGGCCTTCACTCCTCCTGCACCATCCTCAGAGGCGGTCTGTCTCCTCATCTCGGGTGGCGTGCTCCGCTGACGGGTTCCGGTCTGCTGGGCCATCTCACGGCTCCACTCCGTCAGCGTGTCTTGCTGCACCTGGGCCATCCTCCGTGCGAGGCCCTCCAGCGCGGTCTGCGCACACTCCCGGTCTCGGGGGAGCTGTGCTAGGATCTCCACTAAGCCTAGTGGGGTTGTTGCTTGCAGCAGGCTCCTGACCACAGGGTCGGTGCTGCCTGACTCTCCTTCCATCTCCGGGTGCGACTTCTCCGGAGTCCTCTCCAGACCTCTTGTCTCCGGGTGCGCTCTCTCCAGACTCCTCCAGGCTGCACCCATCTTCGTTCTTTTGTTCTGTCTCCGCCCACATTGAGGGTGGTCCCGGGGCAACTTTGTGATTGTCAGTTCCAGGGGCAGTTCTCTCACGCTGATGGACACTTCCAGCATCACAGTCTCTGTTGGTGGGCGCGGTTTCCGCTTTTGGCGCCATTCTTCGACCTGGCCCACGATGGGAGGTGGCCTTTTGCCACCCTCTGGCACGCCCATAATGGCGTCCGCTCTTCCAAGGCGGGAAATCTTTGGAAATGGCGGGAATCGTCTCCCAGTGGCGGGAAACTCCATGGATGGCGGGAAAAAGCTGCAAATGGCGGACAACCGGCGGGAAACGACCTGTGATGGGGTCCGTTGGCGGGGACCCTCCGGAACCGGCGGTAGACTTCTTTTTGAGGTAACGATGAACTTTTCTACAGGCACGCAGTACCCGGTTGTTGCGGGCACGTTATCCTGCCGACTACGCCAAAGTTGACGCGCCCCCTGGGCCAGTGTTGTTTGGGGGATACCCGGAGCCGGATCAGATGGGGGTTGTAGTCTCCGAGTGGCGGTGACCCGGTCCGTGCCCAGGGTGTCAAGCTCAGTGTGTGGCAGTCCTACAGATGTTGCTGGATGTTCTTTAGTGTCGACTACGCCACCCGTTGATTTGCGGTCAATACGGCCGCCGCTGCAGCAGGGTCCGCTGAGGCTGATGGTGTGTGTGCAGCTTCTGATAGTATAACCCCCAACGGGAGGGGTATAGCCTCAGGGGGTCAGTTGTAGAGGGTGGTGGTTGTGGTGGTGCAGTGAGGATGGTAATCAGACTCAGAGTCGGGCTGTGCAGTTCAGGGTTTTTACTTACTGCTGTTGTTCTGGTCACTCCGGCCTTGAGTGATCGCCCGAGCCGTGCTGCGTCCACCAGGTCCTGGACTCGGCCAACCCCCAGGTAATTCTGGAGCGTGATCCTGAGCTCCCTTTCTGACGTTCCTTTTCTCTGGCCTTCCCCACCAGGGATCCACTTATGTCCGGCTCCCTCGGGTCTCTTGGTGGGTACACCTCTTCTGGGTTCCCTGACCCTATACTTGGTCTGCCTTTCGGGTGGATTTAGTGGGGGGTCGTGGCAGATCCTGCCCACAACCTCCGGTCTCTGGCTGAGGATTAGTGCCCTCCACCAGCTTGGGATCCGGTACCCTTGTGCCAACCCTTCACCCTGTTGCTTGTATTTGGGCTCTTGGGGTTCCCTCTTCTTCCCCTCTGGGTCCTTTTCTTCTCCTCTCTCTCTTCTTTCAGGACTGCTTGACCCTCTACAAAAGACTGACTGGTAGCTGTCTGCCTGTCTGACCCTGATCTAAGATGGTTCCCACCTTATATACTCCCTCTATGTGTGAGCTCAGGTGACCAGCACCCAATGAGCTCCTAGCATTACCCAGACTGCTCCCCCTATCTGCCCCTACACTACTGGGATGTTCCACCCCCCTCCCACTCCAGCCAGGGACAGACACTATCGTACCTGCACATAAACTGGTGGGAGTACCGTTGGTCTGTCCCCCGGAAATGGGATGTATATAGTGTATGCAGCTAACTGAGCTCAGTTCCACACTCCATCCTTACCCGGGAGTGGAATATCACACCTCTGGGTTGAGGTGCAATACCCCTGTAGCAGCTGAATCCTCAGGGTGCTACACATACTTTCCTCCATATTAATGTCTATGGATGTAGATGAGGACAGAGAAGCCCCCGGAGGTGGATGTGGGGGGCACATACTTTCCTCCATATTAATGTCTATGGATGTAGATGAGGACAGAGAAGCCCCTGGAGGTGGATGTGGGGGGCACATACTTTCCTCCATATTAATGTCTATGGATGTAGATGAGGACAGAGAAGCCCCCGGAGGTGGATGTGGGGGGCACATACTTTTCTCCATATTAATGTCTATGGATGTAGATGAGGACAGAGAAGCCCCTGGAGGTGGATGTGGGGGGCACATACTTTCCTCCATATTAATGTCTATGGATGTAGATGAGGACAGAGAAGCCCCCGGAGGTGGATGTGGGGGGCACATACTTTCCTCCATATTAATGTCTATGGATGTAGATGAGGACAGAGAAGCCCCTGGAGGTGGATGTGGGGGGCACATACTTTCCTCCATATTAATGTCTATGGATGTACATGAGGACAGAGAAGCCCCTGGAGGTGGATGTGGGGGGCACATACTTTCTCCATATTAATGTCTATGGATGTACATGAGGACAGAGAAGCCCCTGGAGGTGGATGTGGGGGGCACATACTTTTCTCCATATTAATGTCTATGGATGTAGATGAGGTCAGAGAAGCCCCTGGAGGTGGATGTGGGGGGCACATACTTTCTCCATATTAATGTCTATGGATGTAGATGAGGACAGAGAAGCCCCCGGAGGTGGATGTGGGGGGGCACATACTTTTCTCCATATTAATGTCTATGGATGTAGATGAGGACAGAGAAGCCCCCGGAGGTGCATGTGGGGGGCACATACTTTTCTCCATATTAATGTCTATGGATGAAGATGAGGACAGAGAAGCCCCCGGAGGTGGATGTGGGGGGGCACATACTTTTCTCCATATTAATGTCTATGGATGTAGATGAGGACAGAGAAGCCCCCGGAGGTGGATGTGGGGGGCACATACTTTTCTCCATATTAATGTCTATGGATGTAGATGAGGACAGAGAAGCCCCCGGAGGTGGATGTGGGGGGCACATACTTTCCTCCATATTAATGTCTATGGATGTAGATGAGGACAGAGAAGCCCCCGGAGGTGGATGTGGGGGGCACATACTTTCCTCCATATTAATGTCTATGGATGTAGATGTGGACAGAAAAGCCCCCGGAGGTGGATGTGGGGGGCACATACTTTCCTCCATATTAATGTCTATGGATGTAGATGAGGACAGAGAAGCCCCTGGAGGTGGATGTGGGGGGCACATACTTTTCTCCATATTAATGTCTATGGATGTAGATGAGGACAGAGAAGCCCCTGGAGGTGGATGTGGGGGGCACATACTTTCCTCCATATTAATGTCTATGGATGTAGATGAGGACAGAGAAGCCCCCGGAGGTGGATGTGGGGGGCACATACTTTCTTCCATATTAATGTCTATGGATGTAGATGAGGACAGAGAAGCCCCCGGAGGTGGATGTGGGGGGCACATACTTTTCTCCATATTAATGTCTATGGATGTAGATGAGGACAGAGAAGCCCCCGGAGGTGGATTTGGGGGGCACATACTTTCTTCCATATTAATGTCTATGGATGTAGATGAGGACAGAGAAGCCCCCGGAGGTGGATGTGGGGGGCACATACTTTTATCCATATTAATGTCTATGGATGTAGATGAGGACAGAGAAGCCCCCGGAGGTGGATGTGGGGGGCACATACTTTTATCCATATTAATATCTATGGATGTAGATGAGGACAGAGAAGCCCCCGGAGGTGGATGTGGGGGGCACATACTTTCTCCATATTAATGTCTATGGATGTAGATGAGGACAGAGAAGCCCCCGGAGGTGGATGTGGGGGGCACATACTTTCCTCCATATTAATGTCTATGGATGTAGATGAGGACAGAGAAGCCCCCGGAGGTGGATGTGGGGGGGGCACGTACTTTTCTCCATATTAATGTCTATGGATGTAGATGAGGACAGAGAAGCCCCCGGAGGTGGATGTGGGGGGCACATACTTTCCTCCATATTAATATCTATGGATGTAGATGAGGACAGAGAAGCCCCCGGAGGTGGATGTGGGGGGCACATACTTTTCTCCATATTAATATCTATGGATGTAGATGAGGATAGAGAAGCCCCTGGAGGTGGATGTGGGGGGCACATACTTTTCTCCATATTAATATCTATGGATGTAGATGAGGACAGAGAAGCCCCCGGAGGTGGATGTGGGGGGGCACATACTTTTCTCCATATTAATATCTATGGATGTAGATGAGGACAGAGAAGCCCCCGGAGGTGGATGTGGGGGGCACATACTTTCCTCCATATTAATGTCTATGGATGTAGATGAGGACAGAGAAGCCCCTGGAGGTGGATGTGGGGGGCACATACTTTTCTCCATATTAATATCTATGGATGTAGATGAGGACAGAGAAGCCCCCGGAGGTGGATGTGGGGGGCACATACTTTCCTCCATATTAATGTCTATGGATGTAGATGAGGACAGAGAAACCCCTGGAGGTGGATGTGGGGGGCACATACTTTTCTCCATATTAATGTCTATGGATGTAGATGAGGACAGAGAAGCCCCTGGAGGTGGATGTGGGGGGCACATACTTTTCTCCATATTAATATCTATGGATGTAGATGAGGACAGAGAAACCCCTGGAGGTGGATGTGGGGGGCACATACTTTTCTCCATATTAATATCTATGGATGTAGATGAGGACAGAGAAGCCCCTGGAGGTGGATGTGGGGGGCACATACTTTTCTCCATATTAATGTCTATGGATGTAGATGAGGACAGAGAAGCCCCCGGAGGTGGATGTGGGGGGGCACCTACTTTTCTCCATATTAATATCTATGGATGTAGATGAGGACAGAGAAGCCCCCGGAGGTGGATGTGGGGGGCACATACTTTCCTCCATATTAATGTCTATGGATGTAGATGAGGACAGAGAAGCCCCCGGAGGTGGATGTGGGGGGCACATACTTTCCTCCATATTAATGTCTATGGATGTAGATGAGGACAGAAAAGCCCCTTGAGGTGGATGTGGGGGGCACATACTTTCCTCCATATTAATGTCTATGGATGTACATGAGGACAGAGAAGCCCCTGGAGGTGGATGTGGGGGGCACATACTTTTCTCTATATTAATGTCTATGGATGTAGATGAGGTCAGAGAAGCCCCTGGAGGTGGATGTGGGGGGCACATACTTTCTCCATATTAATGTCTATGGATGTAGATGAGGACAGAGAAGCCCCTGGAGGTGGATGTGGGGGGCACATACTTTTCTCCATATTAATGTCTATGGATGTAGATGAGGACAGAGAAGCCCCCGGAGGTGGATGTGGGGGGGCACCTACTTTTCTCCATATTAATATCTATGGATGTAGATGAGGACAGAGAAGCCCCCGGAGGTGGATGTGGGGGGCACATACTTTCCTCCATATTAATGTCTATGGATGTAGATGAGGACAGAGAAGCCCCCGGAGGTGGATGTGGGGGGCACATACTTTCCTCCATATTAATGTCTATGGATGTAGATGAGGACAGAGAAGCCCCTTGAGGTGGATGTGGGGGGCACATACTTTCCTCCATATTAATGTCTATGGATGTACATGAGGACAGAGAAGCCCCTGGAGGTGGATGTGGGGGGCACATACTTTTGTCTATATTAATGTCTATGGATGTAGATGAGGTCAGAGAAGCCCCTGGAGGTGGATGTGGGGGGCACATACTTTCTCCATATTAATGTCTATGGATGTAGATGAGGACAGAGAAGCCCCCGGAGGTGGATGTGGGGGGCACATACTTTTCTCCATATTAATGTCTATGGATGTAGATGAGGACAGAGAAGCCCCCGGAGGTGGATGTGGGGGGCACATACTTTTCTCCATATTAATGTCTATGGATGTAGATGAGGACAGAGAAGCCCCCGGAGGTGGATGTGGGGGGCACATACTTTTCTCCATATTAATGTCTATGGATGTAGATGAGGACAGAGAAGCCCCCGGAGGTGGATGTGGGGGGCACATACTTTCCTCCATATTAATGTCTATGGATGTAGATGTGGACAGAGAAGCCCCCGGAGGTGGATGTGGGGGGCACATACTTTTCTCCATATTAATGTCTATGGATGTAGATGAGGATAGAGAAGCACCTGGAGGTGGATGTGGGGGGCACATACTTTCCTCCATATTAATGTCTATGGATGTAGATGAGGACAGAGAAGCCCCCGGAGGTGGATGTGGGGGGCACATACTTTCTTCCATATTAATGTCTATGGATGTAGATGAGGACAGAGAAGCCCCTGGAGGTGGATGTGGGGGGCACATACTTTCTCCATATTAATGTCTATGGATGTAGATGAGGACAGAGAAGCCCCCGGAGGTGGATGTGGGGGGCACATACTTTCTTCCATATTAATGTCTATGGATGTAGATGAGGACAGAGAAGCCCCTGGAGGTGGATGTGGGGGGCACATACTTTTCTCCATATTAATGTCTATGGATGTAGATGAGGACAGAGAAGCCCCTGGAGGTGGATGTGGGGGGCACATACTTTTCTCCATATTAATGTCTATGGATGTAGATGAGGACAGAGAAGCCCCTGGAGATGGATGTGGGGGGCACATACTTTTCTCCATATTAATGTCTATGGATGTAGATGAGGACAGAGAAGCCCCTGGAGGTGGATGTGGGGGGCACATACTTTCTCCATATTAATGTCTATGGATGTAGATGAGGACAGAGAAGCCCCCGGAGGTGGATGTGGGGGGCACATACTTTCTCCATATTAATGTCTATGGATGTAGATGAGGACAGAGAAGCCCCTGGAGGTGGATGTGGGGGGCACATACTTTTCTCTATTTTAATTTCTATGGGTGTAGATGAGGACAGAGAAGCCCCCGGAGGTGGATGTGGGGGGCACATACTTTCTCCATATTAATGTCTATGGATGTAGATGAGGACAGAGAAGCCCCTGGAGGTGGATGTGGGGGGCACATACTTTTCTCCATATTAATGTCTATGGATGTAGATGAGGACAGAGAAGCCCCTGGAGGTGGATGTGGGGGGCACATACTTTTCTCCATATTAATGTCTATGGATGTAGATGAGGACAGAGAAGCCCCTGGAGATGGATGTGGGGGGCACATACTTTTCTCCATATTAATGTCTATGGATGTAGATGAGGACAGAGAAGCCCCTGGAGGTGGATGTGGGGGGCACATACTTTCTCCATATTAATGTCTATGGATGTAGATGAGGACAGAGAAGCCCCCGGAGGTGGATGTGGGGGGCACATACTTTCTCCATATTAATGTCTATGGATGTAGATGAGGACAGAGAAGCCCCTGGAGGTGGATGTGGGGGGCACATACTTTTCTCTATTTTAATTTCTATGGGTGTAGATGAGGACAGAGAAGCCCCCGGAGGTGGATGTGGGGGGCACATACTTTCTCCATATTAATGTCTATGGATGTAGATGAGGACAGAGAAGCCCCCGGAGGTGGATGTGGGGGGCACATACTTTCCTCCATATTAATGTCTATGGATGTAGATGAGCACAGAGAAGCCCCCGGAGGTGGATGTGGGGGGCACATACTTTTCTCCATATTAATGTCTATGGATGTAGATGAGGACAGAGAAGCCCCCGGAGGTGGATGTGGGGGGCACATACTTTCCTCCATATTAATGTCTATGGATGTAGATGAGAACAGTGAAGCCCCCGGAGGTGGATGTGGGGGGCACATACTTTCCTCCATATTAATGTCTGTGGATGTAGATGAGGACAGAGAAGCCCCTGGAGGTGGATGTGGGGGGCACATACTTTCCTCCATATTAATGTCTATGGATGTAGATGACAGAGAAGCCCCTTGAGGTGTATGTGGGGGGCACATACTTTCCTCCATATTAATGTCTATGGATGTAGATGAGGACAGAGAAGCCCCCGGAGGTGGATGTGGGGGGCACATACTTTCCTCCATATTAATGTCTATAGATGTAGATGAGGATAGAGAAGCCCCTGGAGGTGGATGTGGGGGGCACATACTTTCCTCCATATTAATGTCTATGGATGTAGATGTGGACAGAGAAGCCCCCGGAGGTGGATGTGGGGGGCACATACTTTTCTCCATATTAATGTCTATGGATGTAGATGAGGATAGAGAAGCCCCTGAAGGTGGATGTGGGGGGCACATACTTTCCTCCATATTAATGTCTATGGATGTAGATGAGGACAGAGAAGCCCCCGGAGGTGGATGTGGGGGGCACATACTTTCTTCCATATTAATGTCTATGGATGTAGATGAGGACAGAGAAGCCCCTGGAGGTGGATGTGGGGGGCACATACTTTCTCCATATTAATGTCTATGGATGTAGATGAGGACAGAGAAGCCCCCGGAGGTGGATGTGGGGGGCACATACTTTCTTCCATATTAATGTCTATGGATGTAGATGAGGACAGAGAAGCCCCTGGAGGTGGATGTGGGGGGCACATACTTTTCTCCATATTAATGTCTATGGATGTAGATGAGGACAGAGAAGCCCCTGGAGGTGGATGTGGGGGGCACATACTTTCTCCATATTAATGTCTATGGATGTAGATGAGGACAGAGAAGCCCCCGGAGGTGGATGTGGGGGGCACATACTTTCTCCATATTAATGTCTATGGATGTAGATGAGGACAGAGAAGCCCCTGGAGGTGGATGTGGGGGGCACATACTTTTCTCTATTTTAATTTCTATGGGTGTAGATGAGGACAGAGAAGCCCCCGGAGGTGGATGTGTGGGGCACATACTTTCCTCCATATTAATGTCTATGGATGTAGATGAGGACAGAGAAGCCCCCGGAGGTGGATGTGGGGGGCACATACTATCCTCCATATTAATGTCTATGGATGTAGATGAGAGCAGAGAAGCCCCTGGAGGTGGATGTGGGGGGCACATACTTTTCTCCATATTAATGTCTATGGATGTAGATGAGGACAGAGAAGCCCCCGGAGGTGGATGTGGGGGGCACATACTTTCCTCCATATTAATGTCTATGGATGTAGATGAGAACAGTGAAGCCCCCGGAGGTGGATGTGGGGGGCACATACTTTCCTCCATATTAATGTCTGTGGATGTAGATGAGGACAGAGAAGCCCCCGGAGGTGGATGTGGGGGGCACATACTTTCCTCCATATTAATGTCTATGGATGTAGATGACAGAGAAGCCACCGGAGGTGGATGTGGGGGGCACATACTTTCCTCCATATTAATGTCTATGGATGTAGATGACAGAGAAGCCCCTTGAGGTGTATGTGGGGGGCACATACTTTCCTCCATATTAATGTCTATGGATGTAGATGACAGAGAAGCCAGCGGATGTGGATGTGGGGGGCACAAATGTAGCACCCTGAGGATTCGGCTGCTACAGGGGTATTGCACCTCAACCCAGAGGTGTGGTATTCCACTCCCGGGTAAGGATGGAGTGTGGAGCTGAGCTCAGTTAGCTGCATGCACTACACACATCCCATTTCCGGAGGGCAGACCAACGGTACTCCCACTTAGAAATGTGCAGGTACGATCGAGTCTGTCCTTGGCTGGAGTGGGAGGGGGGTGGTACATCCCAGTAGTGTAGGGGCAGATAGGGGGAGCAGTCTGGGTAGTGCTAGGAGCTCATTGGGTGCTGGTCACCTGAGCTCACACATAGAGGGAGTATTTAAGGTGGGAACCATCTAAGATCAGGGTCAGTCAGTCTGTCAGAGTTTTGTCAGAGCAGAGCAGAGGAAGAGAGCAGAGGAGAAGAGCAGCTCCAAGGCCCAGAGAGAGAGAGAGGAGAAAGAAAGACCCAGAGGGGGAGACAGAAGGAACTCTGAGAACCCAAGTACAACCCTAGGGTGAAGAGTTGGCAACAGGGTACCGGATCCCAAACTGGTGGGGGCTAAAGCATACCTCAGCCAGAGACCGGAGGCCGTGGGCAGGATCTGCCACGGCCACCCACCACATCCACCCTGAAGGCAAACCACGTGTAGGGTCAGGGAACCCAAGGCCAAGGGTCTCCCAACAGAAGGCCCGAGGGAGCTGGACCTAGGTGGATCCCTGGTGGGGACGGCCAGAAGAAAGGACAAGAAGGAGGGCTCAGGGACACGCTCCGGACTTGCTTGGGGGTTGGCTGAATCCAGGACCTGGTGGACGCAGCACGGCTCGGGTGGTCACTCAAGGCCGGAGTGACCGGAATATCTGCAGTAAGTAAACACCCTGAACTGCACAACCCGACTCTGTCTTTAATTATCATCTACGCTGCACCACCACAACCCCCATCCTCTGCACCTGACCCCCTGAGGCCATACCCCTCCCGTTGGGGGTTATACTATCTAAAGCTGCACCAACACCATCAGCCTCAGCGGACCCTGCTGCAGCGGCGGCCGTAGTGACCGCAATCCAACGGGTGGCGTAGTCGACATAACGAACTTTGTAACATCTGTAGGACTGCCACATACTCTGAGCTTGACACCCTGGGCACGGACCGGGTCACAGCCACTCGGAGACTACAACCCCCATCTGATCCGGCTCCGGGTATTCCCCTAAAGAATATGGCCCAGGGGGCGCGTCAACTTTGGCGTAGTCAGCAGGATCTCGTGCCCGCAACAACCGGGTACTGCGTGCCTGAAGAAAAGTACACCGTTACCTCAGAAAGAAGTCTCCTGCCGGTTCCGGAGGGTCCCCGCCAACGGGCCCCATCACAGGTCGTTTCCCGCCGGTTGTCCGCCATTTGCAGCTTTTTCCCGCCATCCATGGAGTTTCCCGCCACTGGGAGACGATTCCCGCCATTTCCAAAGATTTCCCGCCTTGGAAGAGCGGACGCCATTATGGGCGTGCCAGAGGGTGGCAAGAGGCCACCTCCCATCGTGGGCCAGGTCGAAGAATGGCGCCAAAAGCGGAAACCGCGCCCACCAACAGAGACTGTGATGCTGGAAGTGTCCATCAGCGTGAGAGAACTGCCCCTGGAACTGACAATCACAAAGTTGCCCCGGGACCACCCTCGGTGTGGGCGGAGACAGAAGAAGAGAGCAAAGATGGGTGTCGCCTGGAGCAGTCTGGAGAGAGCGCACCCGGAGACAAGACGTCTGGAAGAGAGTCCAGAAAGAGCCTACCCGGAGATGGAGGGAGAGCCAGGTAGCACCGACCCAGTGGTCAGGAACCTGATGCGGGCCGCCACTCCAGGCAGCACCGACCCAGTGGTCAGGAGCCTGTTGCCGGTCGCCACTCCAGAAGGCCTGCTGGAGACAACGAGAGGAGAGCAGAGCAGCACCGACCCGTTGGTCAGGAGCCTGCTAGAAGCAACGACCCCACTAGGCTTAGTGGAGGTCCTGGCACAGCTCCCCCGAGATCGGGAGTGTGCACAGACCGCGCTGGAGGGCCTCGCACGGAGGATGGCCCGGGTGCAGCGAGAGACGTTAGCGGAATGGAGCCGTGAGATGGCCCAGCAGACAAGAACCCGTCAGCGGAGCACGCCACCCGAGACGAGGAGACAGACCGCCTCTGAGGATGGCGCAGGAGGACTGAAGGCCGGAGACGGCGCCGAGAAGGGAGCCGAACGAATGGAGGCAGGTAAAGGGGACGTCACTACCCCGAGCCGGGAAACCGCGTGCCTGCCCCAGCTCCCCGTCGCAGAGCCCGAAGTACCCCCTGCCGTGCCCGTAACCGCAACGTCACCGCCACAGACTAGGCCTCAACCGGAAGCCGCAGCCGCGACCCCTGTGACGTCACACGCCTCGACCCCGAGCGTGACCAAGCAGGAAGTACCACCAGCCTGGTCGCAGGGCCTAGTACCCCCGGGCGCCGCAATACCAACAGCGCCCCCTACCTCCGCGGAGCCACCGGCCTGGTCGCAGGGCCGAATAACCCAGGGCGCCGCCGTTCTTACGGTGCCCTTTGCCTTTAGGGTGCCCCAAGCCTGGTCGCAAGGCCTGGTCGACCCGGGCGCCACTACCATCAACGCGCCCTCAACATCTAGAGTGCCGCACCTGGGTGAAGATCTATTCGCCCAGCATACGTGCCCGGATGGGCAGCCCTTCATCTGGCCCCAGGAGTACATTCAGCTGGAACTCCAGAGAGCAAGGGCCATGTGCGAACCCCTGATTCCGGCTCCGAAGCCCGTAAAGAGGACCTCGCCCCCGCTGGAGGAGGCACAGTTCGAGTGGGACCCCACCGGAGAAGACCTCATGGGGTTCACTCAGGAGACTCGGGCGGCCGCAGCAGAGCGTGCAGAGTGCTGCCGGCAGCAGCTCGAGGTCTTTGAGAGGGAGCGGAGAGAGAGGCGGGTCCGGGAACAACAAGCCCAAATAAAGAGCGCGGAGCAGAAGAGCCGGGCCAGGAGGAGTCCCCGTGCAGCTCATGGTCCCCCTTCCACCGGGACTGTGATCAAGTTTAATATGCAGCACGGGTGGGGCTTCATCCGAGATCACCGCACCCCAGGCGACGTCTTCGTGACAAGAAGAGACGTTGAGTCCCACCTACCGGAGGGACACAGAGGACGTGACCTGTATGTAGGGGACGAGGTCACCTTCACCCGGCACAAGTGTGCCAAAGGACCCTACGCCCTCCATGTGCATCGCCTGACGGAGGAGGAGCTGCGGTGTGAAGAGGAGCAAGAGGACCCGGACGGGTCTGAAACTGAAACTGTCCACAAAGAAAGAGCAGGAGGACGCCGTCGTTGAGTACGGTAGTATAGAGACTGTATATAGTTGCCCATCGGGGCACAGTGAACCGTTGCTGCTAATATAGTCCCCGTTGGGACCAGAGAACTGAACTGTTAACCCGTGTGTCCCTATTCCCACTGACCGAGGACTGAGAGCGGTCATCCCTTCCCTAATACCTGGCCGAGGACTGAGAGCGGCCATATCCCCTTGTATATAGTTGCGCTTCCTAAAGCGCCCCCTACCGGTTTTATAGGAAACTGTTGTTTTTACTAAAAGAGACTGTCGCACTTTACCCGGTCACAAGTTGCACCGTGACCGGAGGAACCAGAAGGCAAGAATGTTTATATGAAAAGTTTATGCTGATATATATGATGTTTTATATGTTTTATATGTTTATGTTTATAAAAAAAAATGTATGTTTTGGATGTTTTATATCTTACAGCCCGAGGACGTGCTGTGGTTTACCAGGGGGGAATGTAGCACCCTGAGGATTCGGCTGCTACAGGGGTATTGCACCTCAACCCAGAGGTGTGGTATTCCACTCCCGGGTAAGGATGGAGTGTGGAGCTGAGCTCAGAAGGCTGCATGCACTACACACATCCCATTTCTGGAGGGCAGACCAACGGTACTCCCACTTAGAAATGTGCAGGTACGATCGAGTCTGTCCTTGGCTGGAGTGGGAGGGGGGTGGTACATCCCAGTAGTGTAGGGGCAGATAGGGGGAGCAGTCTGGGTAGTGCTAGGAGCTCATTGGGTGCTGGTCACCTGAGCTCACACATAGAGGGAGTATTTAAGGTGGGAACCATCTAAGATCAGGGTCAGTCAGTCTGTCAGAGTTTTGTCAGAGCAGAGCAGAGGAAGAGAGCAGAGGAGAAGAGCAGCTCCAAGGCCCAGAGAGAGAGAGAGGAGAAAGAAAGACCCAGAGGGGGAGACAGAAGGAACTCTGAGAACCCAAGTACAACCCTAGGGTGAAGAGTTGGCAACAGGGTACCGGATCCCAAACTGGTGGGGGCTAAAGCATACCTCAGCCAGAGACCGGAGGCCGTGGGCAGGATCTGCCACGGCCACCCACCACATCCACCCTGAAGGCAAACCACGTGTAGGGTCAGGGAACCCAAGGCCAAGGGTCTCCCAACAGAAGGCCCGAGGGAGCTGGACCTAGGTGGATCCCTGGTGGGGACGGCCAGAAGAAAGGACAAGAAGGAGGGCTCAGGGACACGCTCCGGACTTGCTTGGGGGTTGGCTGAATCCAGGACCTGGTGGACGCAGCACGGCTCGGGTGGTCACTCAAGGCCGGAGTGACCGGAATATCTGCAGTAAGTAAACACCCTGAACTGCACAACCCGACTCTGTCTTTAATTATCATCTACGCTGCACCACCACAACCCCCATCCTCTGCACCTGACCCCCTGAGGCCATACCCCTCCCGTTGGGGGTTATACTATCTAAAGCTGCACCAACACCATCAGCCTCAGCGGACCCTGCTGCAGCGGCGGCCGTAGTGACCGCAATCCAACGGGTGGCGTAGTCGACATAACGAACTTTGTAACATCTGTAGGACTGCCACATACTCTGAGCTTGACACCCTGGGCACGGACCGGGTCACAGCCACTCGGAGACTACAACCCCCATCTGATCCGGCTCCGGGTATTCCCCTAAAGAATATGGCCCAGGGGGCGCGTCACATACTTTCCTCCATATAAATATCTATGGATGTAGATGACAGAGAAGCCCCTTGAGGTGGATGTGGGGGGCACATACTTTTCTCCATATTAATGTCTATGGATGTAGATGAGGACAGAGAAGCCCCCGGAGGTGGATGTGGGGGGCACATACTTTCCTCTATTTTAATGTCTATGGATGTAGATGAGGACAGAGAAGCCCCTGGAGGTGGATGTGGGGGGCACATACTTTTCTCCATATTAATGTCTATGGATGTAGATGACAGAGAAGCCCCTGGAGGTGGATGTGGGGGGCACATACTTTTCTCCATATTAATGTCTATGGATGTAGATGACAGAGAAGCCCCTGGAGGTGGATGTGGGGGGCACATACTTTTCTCCATATTAATGTCTATGGATGTAGATGACAGAGAAGCCCCTGGAGGTGGATGTGGGGGGCACATACTTTTCTCCATATTAATGTCTATGGATGTAGATGAGGACAGAGAAGCCCCCGGAGGTGGATGTGGGGTGCACATACTTTTCTCCATATTAATGTCTATGGATGTAGATGAGGACAGAGAAGCCCCCGGAGGTGGATGTGGGGGGCACATACTTTTCTCCATATTAATGTCTATGGATGTAGATGAGGACAGAGAAGCCCCCGGAGGTGGATGTGGGGGGCACATACTTTTCTCCATATTAATGTCTATGGATGTAGATGAGGACAGAGAAGCCCCCGGAGGTGGATGTGGGGGGCACATACTTTTCTCCATATTAATGTCTATGGATGTAGATGACAGAGAAGCCCCTGGAGGTGGATGTGGGGGGCACATACTTTTCTCCATATTAATGTCTATGGATGTAGATGAGGACAGAGAAGCCCCTGGAGGTGGATGTGGGGGGCACATACTTTCCTCCATATTAATGTCTATGGGTGTAGATGAGGACAGAGAAGCCCCCGGAGGTGGATGTGGGGGGCACATACTTTTCTCCATATTAATGTCTATGGATGTAGATGAGGACAGAGAAGCCCCTGGAGGTGGATGTGGGGGGCACATACTTTCTCCATATTAATGTCTATGGATGTAGATGAGGATAGAGAAGCCCCCGGAGGTGGATGTGGGGGGCACATACTTTCCTCCATATTAATGTCTATGGATGTAGATGAGGACAGAGAAGCCCCCGGAGGTGGATGTGGGGGGCACATACTTTCTCCATATTAATGTCTATGGATGTAGATGAGGATAGAGAAGCCCCCGGAGGTGGATGTGGGGGGCACAAACTTTCCTCCATATTAATGTCTATGGATGTAGATGAGGACAGAGAAGCCCCCGGAGGTGGATGTGGGGGGCACATACTTTTCTCCATATTAATGTCTATGGATGTAGATGAGGACAGAGAAGCCCCTGGAGGTGGATGTGGGGGGCACATACTTTCCTCCATATTAATGTCTATGGATGTAGATGAGGACAGAGAAGCCCCTGGAGGTGGATGTGGGGGGCACATACTTTCTTCCATATTAATGTCTATGGATGTAGATGAGGACAGAGAAGCCCCTGGAGGTGGATGTGGGGGGCACATACTTTCCTCCATATTAATGTCTATGGATGTAGATGAGGACAGAGAAGCCCCTGGAGGTGGATGTGGGGGGCACATACTTTCTCCATATTAATGTCTATGGATGTAGATGTGGACAGAGAAGCCCCTGGAGGTGGATGTGGGGGGCACATACTTTCTCCATATTAATGTCTATGGATGTAGATGAGGACAGAGAAGCCCCTGGAGGTGGATGTGGGGGCACATACTTTCTCCATATTAATGTCTATGGATGTAGATGTGGACAGAGAAGCCCCTGGAGGTGGATGTGGGGGGCACATACTTTCTCCATATTAATGTCTATGGATGTAGATGAGGACAGAGAAGCCCCTGGAGGTGGATGTGGGGGGCACATACTTTCTCCATATTAATGTCTATGGATGTAGATGTGGACAGAGAAGCCCCTGGAGGTGGATGTGGGGGGCACATACTTTCTCCATATTAATGTCTATGGATGTAGATGAGGACAGAGAAGCCCCTGGAGGTGGATGTGGGGGGCACATACTTTCCTCCATATTAATGTCTATGGATGTAGATGTGGACAGAGAAGCCCCTGGAGGTGGATGTGGGGGGCACATACTTTCTCCATATTAATGTCTATGGATGTAGATGTGGACAGAGAAGCCCCTGGAGGTGGATGTGGGGGGCACATACTTTTCTCCATATTAATGTCTATGGATGTAGATGAGGACAGAGAAGCCCCTGGAGGTGGATGTGGGGGGCACATACTTTTCTCTATATTAATGTCTATGGATGTAGATGAGGACAGAGAAGCCCCTGGAGATGGATGTGGGGGGCACATACTTTTCTCCATATCAATGTCTATGGATGTAGATGAGGACAGAGAAGCCCCTGGAGATGGATGTGGGGGGCACATACTTTTCTCCATATTAATGTCTATGGATGTAGATGAGGACAGAGAAGCCCCTGGAGGTGGATGTGGGGGGCACATACTTTCTCCATATTAATGTCTATGGATGTAGATGAGGACAGAGAAGCCCCCGGAGGTGGATGTGGGGGGTACATACTTTCTCCATATTAATGTCTATGGATGTAGATGAGGACAGAGAAGCCCCTGGAGGTGGATGTGGGGGGCACATACTTTTCTCCATATTAATGTCTATGGGTGTAGATGAGGACAGAGAAGCCCCCGGAGGTGGATGTGGGGGGCACATACTTTTCTCCATATTAATGTCTATGGGTGTAGATGAGGACAGAGAAGCCCCTGGAGGTGGATGTGGGGGGCACATACTTTTCTCCATATTAATGTCTATGGGTGTAGATGAGGACAGAGAAGCCCCTGGAGGTGGATGTGGGGGGCACATACTTTTCTCCATATTAATGTCTATGGATGTAGATGAGGACAGAGAAGCCCCTGGAGGTGGATGTGGGGGGCACATACTTTCTCCATATTAATGTCTATGGATGTAGATGAGGACAGAGAAGCCCCCGGAGGTGGATGTGGGGGGCACATACTTTCTCCATATTAATGTCTATGGATGTAGATGAGGACAGAGAAGCCCCTGGAGGTGGATGTGGGGGGCACATACTTTTCTTCATATTAATGTCTATGGATGTAGATGAGGACAGAGAAGCCCCCGGAGGTGGATGTGGGGGGCACATACTTTTCTTCATATTAATGTCTATGGATGTAGATGAGGACAGAGAAGCCCCTGGAGGTGGATGTGGGGGGCACATACTTTCTCCATATTAATGTCTATGGATGTAGATGAGGACAGAGAAGCCCCCGGAGGTGGATGTGGGGGGCACATACTTTCTCCATATTAATGTCTATGGATGTAGATGAGGACAGAGAAGCCCCTGGCGGTGGATGTGGGGGGCACATACTTTTCTCCATATTAATGTCTATGGATGTAGATGAGGACAGAGAAGCCCCTGGAGGTGGATGTGGGGGGCACATACTTTTCTCCATATTAATTTCTATGGGTGTAGATGAGGACAGAGAAGCCCCCGGAGGTGGATGTGGGGGGCACAAACTTTCCTCCATATTAATGTCTATGGATGTAGATGAGGACAGAGAAGCCCCTGGAGGTGGATGTGGGGGGCACATACTTTTCTCCATATTAATGTCTATGGGTGTAGATGAGGACAGAGAAGCCCCCGGAGGTGGATGTGGGGGGCACATACTTTTCTCTATTTTAATTTCTATGGGTGTAGATGAGGACAGAGAAGCCCCCGGAGGTGGATGTGGGGGGCACATACTTTCCTCCATATTAATGTCTATGGATGTAGATGAGAACAGTGAAGCCCCCGGAGGTGGATGTGGGGGGCACATACTTTCCTCCATATTAATGTCTATGGATGTAGATGACAGAGAAGTCACCGGAGGTGGATGTGGGGGGCACATACTTTCCTCCATATTAATGTCTATGGATGTAGATGACAGAGAAGCCCCTTGAGGTGGATGTGGGGGGCACATACTTTCCTCCATATTAATGTCTATGGATGTAGATGACAGAGAAGCCCCTTGAGGTGGATGTGGGGGGCACATACTTTCCTCCATATTAATGTCTATGGATGTAGATGACAGAGAAGCCCCTTGAGGTGGATGTGGGGGGCACATACTTTCCTCCATATTAATGTCTATGGATGTAGATGACAGATAAGCCCCCGGAGGTGGATGTGGGGGGCACATACTTTCCTCCATATTAATGTCTATGGATGTAGATGAGAACAGTGAAGCCCCCGGAGGTGGATGTGGGGGGCACATACTTTCCTCCATATTAATGTCTATGGATGTAGATGACAGAGAAGCCACCGGAGGTGGATGTGGGGGGCACATACTTTCCTCCATATTAATGTCTATGGATGTAGATGACAGAGAAGCCCCTTGAGGTGGATGTGGGGGGCACATACTTTCCTCCATATTAATGTCTATGGATGTAGATGACAGAGAAGCCCCTTGAGGTGGATGTGGGGGGCACATACTTTCCTCCATATTAATGTCTATGGATGTAGATGACAGAGAAGCCCCTTGAGGTGGATGTGGGGGGGCACATACTTTCCTCCATATAAATATCTATGGATGTAGATGACAGAGAAGCCCCTTGAGGTGGATGTGGGGGGCACATACTTTTCTCCATATTAATGTCTATGGATGTAGATGAGGACAGAGAAGCCCCCGGAGGTGGATGTGGGGGGCACATACTTTCCTCTATTTTAATGTCTATGGATGTAGATGAGGACAGAGAAGCCCCTGGAGGTGGATGTGGGGGGCACATACTTTTCTCCATATTAATGTCTATGGATGTAGATGAGGACAGAGAAACCCCCGGAGGTGGATGTGGGGGGCACATACTTTTCTCCATATTAATGTCTATGGATGTAGATGAGGACAGAGAAACCCCCGGAGGTGGATGTGGGGGGCACATACTTTTCTCCATATTAATGTCTATGGATGTAGATGAGGACAGAGAAGCCCCCAGAGGTGGATGTGGGGGGCACATACTTTCCTCCATATTAATGTCTATGGATGTAGATGACAGAGAAGCCACCGGATGTGGATGTGGGGGGCACATACTTTTCTCTATATTAATGTCTATGGATGTAGATGACAGAGAAGCCCCCGGAGGTGGATGTGGGGGGCACATACTTTCTCCATATTAATGTCTATGGATGTAGATGAGGACAGAGAAGCCCCCGGAGGTGGATGTGGGGGGCACATACTTTCTCCATATTAATATCTATGGATGTAGATGAGGACAGAGAAACCCCCGGAGGTGGATGTGGGGGGCACACACTTTTCTCTATATAAATGTCTATGGATGTAGATGAGGACAGAGAAGCCCCCGGAGGTGGATGTGGGGGGCACATACTTTTCTCTATATTAATGTCTATGGATGTAGATGAGGACAGAGAAGCCCCCGGAGGTGGATGTGGGGGGCACATACTTTTCTCTATATAAATGTCTATGGGTGTAGATGAGGACAGAGAAGCCCCCGGAGGTGGATGTGGGGGGCACATACTTTTCTCTATATAAATGTCTATGGGTGTAGATGAGGACAGAGAAGCCCCCGGAGGTGGATGTGGGGGGCACATACTTTCTCCATATTAATGTCTATGGATGTAGATGAGGACAGAGAAGCCCCTGGAGGTGGATGTGGGGGGCACATACTTTTCTCTATATTAATGTGTATGGGTGTAGATGAGGACAGAGAAGCCCCTGGAGGTGTATGTGGGGGGCACATATGACGCGCCCCCTGGGCCAGTGTTGTTTGGGGGAATACCCGGAGCCGGATCAGATGGGGGTTGTAGTCTCCGAGTGGCGGTGACCCGGTCCGTGCCCAGGGTGTCAAGCTCAGTGTGTGGCAGACCTTACAGATGTTATTAGTGTTCTTTGTGTCGACTACGCCACCCGTTGATTTGCGGTCAATACGGCCGCCGCTGCAGCAGGGTCCGCTGAGGCTGGTGGTGCTTGTGCAGCTCTGGTAGTATAACCCCCAACGGGAGGGGTATAGCCTCAGGGGGTCAGGTGTAGAGGATGGTGGTAGTGGTGGTGCAGTGTGGATGTTAAGAAGACTCCGAGCCGGGCTGTGCAGTTCAGGGTTTTTACTTACTGCTGTTCTTGTGGTCACTCTGGCCTTAAGTGACCGCCCGAGCCGTGCTGCGTCCACCAGGTCTTGGACTCGGCCAACCCCCAGGTGATTCTGGAGCGTGGTCCTGAGCTCCCTTTCTGACTTGTCCTTCTCTCTGGCCTTCCCCACCAGGGATCCACCTAAGTCCGGCTCCCTCGGGCCTCTTGTTGGTAAACCCTTGTCTCTGGGTTCCCTGACCCTATTCTTGGTTTGCCTTCCGGGTGGATTTAGTGGGTGGTCGTGGCAGATCCTGCCCACGACCTCCGGTCTCTGGCTAAGGTGTGCTGTAGCCTCCACCAGCTTGGGATCCGGTACCCTGTTGCCAACTCTTCACCCTCTGATCTAATTTTGGGTTCTTGGAGTTCCCTCTTCTCCCCCTCTGGGTCTTTCTTTCTCCTCTCTCTCTCTTGGCCTGGGGCTGCTCTGCTCTTCTGCTCTCTTCCTCTGCAAAGACTGACAGACCAGCCTTCTACAAAAGACTCCTCTGCAAAGACTTACTGACTGACTGACTGACCCTGATCTTAGATGGTGCCCACCTTAAATACTCCCTCTATGTGTGAGCTCAGGTGACCAGCACCCAATGAGCTCCTAACTTTACCCAGGCTGCTCCCCCTATCTGCCCCTACACTACTGGGATGTACCACCCCCCTCCCACTCCAGCCAAGGACAGACTCGGTCGTACCTGCACATTTCTAAGTGGGAGTACCGTTGGTCTGCCCTCCGGAAATGGGATGTGTGTAGTGCATGCAGCTAACTGAGCTCAGCTCCACACTCCATCCTTACCCGGGAGTGGAATATCACACCTCTGGGTTGAGGTGCAATACCCCTGTAGCAGCCGAATCCTCAGGGTGCTACATTCCCCCCTGGTAAATCACAGCACGTCCTCGGGCTGTAAGATATAAACAACATCCAAAACATACAATTTTTTCATAAACATATAAAACATCACATATATTATCAGCAATAAACTTTTCATATAAATAACATTTTTGTAAACATTCCTGTCTCTGGTTCCTCCGGTCACGGTGCAACTTGTTACCGGGTAAAATGCGACAGTCTCTTGAAGAAAATGGTTTTCCCATAAAACCAGTAGGGGGCGCTTTTAGGAAGCGCAACTATTTACAAGGGGAGGTATGGCCGCTCTCAGTCCTCGGCCAGGTAATGGGAATAGGGATAACCGCTCTCAGTCCTCGGTCAGTGGGAATAGGGACACACGGGTTAACAGTTCAGTTCTCTGGTCCCAACGGGGACTATATTAGCAGCAACGGTTCACTGTGCCCCGACGGGCAACTATATACAGCTTCTACTCTGCTGTACTCAACGACGACGTCCTCCTGCTCTTTCTTTGTGGACAGTTTCAGTTTCAGACCCGTCCGGGTCCTCTTGCTCCTCCTCACACCGCAGCTCCTCCTCCGTCAGGCGATGCACATGGAGGGCGTAGGGTCCTTTGGCACACTTGTGCCGGGTGAAGGTGACCTCGTCCCCTATATAAAGGTCACGACCTCTGTGTCCCTCCGGTAGGTGGGACTCAACGTCTCTTCTGGTCACGAAGACGTCACCTGGGGTGCGGTGATCTCGGATGAAGCCCCACCCGTGCTGCATATTAAACTTGATCACAGTCCCGGTGGAAGGGGGACCATGAGCTGCACGGGGACTCCTCCTGGCCCGGCTCTTCTGCTCCGCGCTCTTTATTTGGGCTTGTTGTTCCCGGACCCGCCTCTCTCTCCGCTCCCTCTCAAAGACCTCGAGCTGCTGGCGGCAGCACTCTGCACGCTCCGCTGCGGCTGCCCGAGTCTCCTGAGTGAACCCCATGAGATCTTCTCCGGTGGGGTCCCACTCAAACTGTGCCTCCTCTAGCGGGGGCGAGATCCTCTTTATGGGCTTTGGAACCGGGATCAGGGGTTCGTCTAGGGGTCTCTCTTTCCGGAGTCGAGGATGGTGAAACTCCGGTGGCCATATGAAGGGCTGCCCATCCGGGCACGTATGTTGGGCGAACAGATCTTCTCCCAGATGCGGCACTCTTGGTTTTATGGGCGCGGTGGTGGTGGCGCCCGGGTTGCCCAGGCCTTGCGGCCAGGCCTGGGGCACCTGGAAAGTGAAGGGCACCGTAAGGACGGCGGCGCCCTGGGCTACTTGGCCCTGCGACCAGGCCGGTGGCTCCGCGGAGGTAGGGGGCGCTGTTGGTATTGCGGCGCCCGGGGGTACTAGGCCCTGCGACCAGGCTGGTGGTACTTCCTGCTTGGTCACGCTTGGGGTCGAGGCGTGTGACGTCACAGGGGTCGCGGCTGCGGCTTCCGGTTGAGGCCTAGTCTGTGGCGGTGACGTTGCGGTTACGGGCACGGCAGGGGGTACTTCGGGCTCTGCGACGGGGAGCTGGGGCAGGTTCGCGGTTTCCCGGTTTGGGGTAGAGACGTCCCCTTTACCTGCCTCCTTTCGTTCGGCTCCCTTCTCGGCGCCGTCTCCGGCCTTCAGTCCTCCTGCGCCATCCTCAGAGGCGGTCTGTCTCCTCGTCTCGGGTGGCGTGCTCCGCTGACGAGTTCTTGTCTGCTGGGCCATCTCTCGGCTCCACTCCGCTAACGTCTCTCGCTGCACCCGGGCCATCCTCCGTGCGAGGCCCTCCAGCGCAGTCTGTGCACACTCCCGATCTCGGGGGAGCTGTGCCAGGACCTCCACTAAGCCTAGTGGGGTCGTTGCTTCTAGCAGGCTCCTGACCAACGGGTCGGTGCTGCTCTGCTCTCCTCTCGTTGTCTCCAGCAGGCCTTCTGGAGTGGCGACCGGCAACAGGCTCCTGACCACTGGGTCGGTGCTGCCTGGAGTGGCGGCCCGCATCAGGCTCCTGACCACTGGGTCGGTGCTGCCTGGCTCTCCCTCCATCTCCGGGTAGGCTCTTTCTGGGCTCTCCTCCAGACGTCTTGTCTCCGGGTGCGCTCTCTCCAGACTGCTCCAGGCGACACCCATCTTTGTTCTCTTCTTCTGTCTCCGCCCACATCGAGGGTGGTCCCGGGGCAACTTGGTGATTGTCAGTTCCAGGGGCAGTTCTCTCACGCTGATGGACACTTCCAGCATCACAGTCTCTGTTGGTGGGGGCGGTTTCCGCTTTTGGCGCCATTCTTCGACCTGGCCCACGATGGGAGGTGGCCTTTTGCCACCCTCTGGCACGCTCATAATGGCGTCCGCTCCCCCAAGGCGGGAAATCTTCGGAAATGGCGGGAATCGCTTCCCAGTGGCGGGAAACTCCATGGATGGCGGGAAAAAGCTGCAAATGGCGGACAACCGGCGGGAAACGACCTGTGATGGGGCCCGATGGCGGGGACCCTCCGGAACCGGCAGGAGACTTCTTTCTAAGGTAACGATGAACTTTTTCTTCAGGCACGCAGTACCCGGTTGTTGCGGGCACGTTATCCTGCCGACTACGCCAAAGTTGACGCGCCCCCTGGGCCAGTGTTGTTTGGGGGAATACCCGGAGCCGGATCAGTTGGGGGTTGTAGTCTCCGAGTGGCGGTGACCCGGTCCGTGCCCAGGGTGTCAAGCTCAGTGTGTGGCAGACCTTACAGATGTTATTAGTGTTCTTTGTGTCGACTACGCCACCCGTTGATTTGCGGTCAATACGGCCGCCGCTGCAGCAGGGTCCGCTGAGGCTGGTGGTGCTTGTGCAGCTCTGGTAGTATAACCCCCAACGGGAGGGGTATAGCCTCAGGGGGTCAGGTGTAGAGGATGGTGGTAGTGGTGGTGCAGTGTGGATGTTAAGAAGACTCCGAGCCGGGCTGTGCAGTTCAGGGTTTTTACTTACTGCTGTTCTTGTGGTCACTCTGGCCTTAAGTGACCGCCCGAGCCGTGCTGCGTCCACCAGGTCTTGGACTCGGCCAACCCCCAGGTGATTCTGGAGCGTGGTCCTGAGCTCCCTTTCTGACTTGTCCTTCTCTCTGGCCTTCCCCACCAGGGATCCACCTAAGTCCGGCTCCCTCGGGCCTCTTGTTGGTAAACCCTTGTCTCTGGGTTCCCTGACCCTATTCTTGGTTTGCCTTCCGGGTGGATTTAGTGGGTGGTCGTGGCAGATCCTGCCCACGACCTCCGGTCTCTGGCTAAGGTGTGCTGTAGCCTCCACCAGCTTGGGATCCGGTACCCTGTTGCCAACTCTTCACCCTCTGATCTAATTTTGGGTTCTTGGAGTTCCCTCTTCTCCCCCTCTGGGTCTTTCTTTCTCCTCTCTCTCTCTTGGCCTGGGGCTGCTCTGCTCTTCTGCTCTCTTCCTCTGCAAAGACTGACAGACCAGCCTTCTACAAAAGACTCCTCTGCAAAGACTTACTGACTGACTGACTGACCCTGATCTTAGATGGTGCCCACCTTAAATACTCCCTCTATGTGTGAGCTCAGGTGACCAGCACCCAATGAGCTCCTAACTTTACCCAGGCTGCTCCCCCTATCTGCCCCTACACTACTGGGATGTACCACCCCCCTCCCACTCCAGCCAAGGACAGACTCGATCGTACCTGCACATTTCTAAGTGGGAGTACCGTTGGTCTGCCCTCCGGAAATGGGATGTGTGTAGTGCATGCAGCTAACTGAGCTCAGCTCCACACTCCATCCTTACCCGGGAGTGGAATACCACACCTCTGGGTTGAGGTGCAATACCCCTGTAGCAGCCGAATCCTCAGGGTGCTACACATACTTTTCTCTATATTAATGTCCATGGATGTAGATGAGGACAGAGAAACCCCCGGAGGTGGATGTGGGGGGCACTTACTTTTCTCCATATTAATGTCTATGGATGTAGATGAGGACAGAGAAGCCCCCGGAGGTGGATGTGGGGGGCACTTACTTTTCTCCATATTAATGTCTATGGGTGTAGATGAGGACAGAGAAGCCCCTGGAGGTGGATGTGGGGGGCACATACTTTTCTCTATATTAATGTCTATGGATGTAGATGAGGACAGAGAAGCCCCCGGAGTTGGATGTGGGGGGCACTTACTTTTCTCCATATTAATGTCTATGGATGTAGATGAGGAGAGAGAAGCCCCTGGAGGTGGATGTGGGGGGCACATACTTTTCTCTATATTAATGTCTATGGATGTAGATGAGGACAGAGAAGCCCCCGGAGGTGGATGTGGGGGGCACTTACTTTTCTCCATATTAATGTCTATGGGTGTAGATGAGGACAGAGAAGCCCCCGGAGGTGGATGTGGGGGGCACATACTTTTCTCTATATTAATGTCTATGGATGTAGATGAGGACAGAGAAGCCCCCGGAGGTGGATGTGGGGGGCACTTACTTTTCTCCATATTAATGTCTATGGGTGTAGATGAGGACAGAGAAGCCCCCGGAGGTGGATGTGGGGGGCACATACTTTTCTCTATATTAATGTCTATGGATGTAGATGAGGACAGAGAAGCCCCTGGAGGTGGATGTGGGGGCACATACTTTTCTCTATATTAATGTCTATGGATGTAGATGAGGACAGAGAAGCCCCCGGAGGTGGATGTGGGGGGCATTTACTTTTCTTCATATTAATGTCTATGGATGTAGATGAGGACAGAGAAGCCCCCGGAGGTAGATGTGGGGGGCACATACTTTCCTCCATATTAATGTCTATGGATGTAGATGAGGACAGAGAAGCCCCTGGAGGTGGATGTGGGGGGCACATACTTTTCTCCATATTAATGTCTATGGATGTAGATGAGGACAGAGAAGCCCCCGGAGGTCAATGTGGGGGGCATATACTTTCTCCATATTAATGTCTATGAATGTAGATGAGGACAGAGAAGCCCCCGGAGGTGGATGTGGGGGGCACATACTTTTCTCCATATTAATGTCTATGGATGTAGATGAGGACAGAGAAGCCCCCGGAGGTGGATGTGGGGGGCACATACTTTTCTCCATATTAATGTCTATGAATGTAGATGAGGACAGAGAAGCCCCTGGAGGTGGATGTGGGGGGCACATACTTTTCCCCATATTAATGTCTATGGATATAGATGGGGACAGTGAAGCCCCCGGAGGTGGATGTGGGGGGCACATACTTTCTCCATATTAATGTCTATGAATGTATATGAGGACAGAGAAGCCCCTGGAGGTGGATGTGGGGGGCACATACTTTCCTCCATAATAATGTCTATGGATGTAGTTGAGGAAAGAGAAGCCCCCGGAGGTGGATGTGGGGGGCACATACTTTCTCCATATTAATGTCTATGGATGTAGATGAGGTCAGAGAAGCCCCCGGAGGTGGATGTGGGGGGCACATATTTTTCTCCATATTAATGTCTATGGATGTAGATGAGGACAGAGAAGCCCCCGGAGGTGGATGTGGGGGGCACATACTTTTCTCCATATTAATGTCTATGGATGTAGATGAGGACAGAGAAGCCCCCGGAGGTGGATGTGGGGGGCACATACTTTTCTCCATATTAATGTCTATGGATGTAGATGAGGACAGAGAAGGCCCTGGAGGTGGTTGTGGGGGGCACATACTTTCCTCCATATTAATGTCTATGGATGTAGATGAGGACAGAGAAGCCCCTGGAGGTGGATGTGGGGGGGGGCACATACTTTCTCCATATTAATGTCTATGGATGTAGATGAGGACAGAGAAGCCCCCGGAGGTGGATGTGAGGGGGCACATACTTTCCTCCATATTAATGTCTATGGATGTAGATGAGGACAGAGAAGCCCCTGGAGGTGGATGTGGGGGGCACATACTTTCCTCCATATTAATGTCTATGGATGTAGATGAGGACAGAGAAGCCCCCGGAGGTGGATGTGGGGGGCACATACTTTTCTCCATATTAAGTCTATGGATGTAGATGAGGACAGAGAAGCCCCCGGAGGTGGATGTGGGGGGGCACATACTTTCCTCCATATTAATGTCTATGGATGTAGATGAGGACAGAGAAGCCCCCGGAGGTGGATGTGGGGTGCACATACTTTTCTCCATATTAATGTCTATGGATGTAGATGAGGACAGAGAAGCCCCTGGAGGTGGATGTGGGGGGCACATATGTGGCACCCCAGGGTTCTGGTTACCACAGTAATAGCAATGTTATGTCTGAGAGCAGGTGGGAGGTCTCCTGGTCAGGAACCCTAAGCATGCCACACCTCCTGCCCAGTACTGGGAGGGGAAGAACTTCCCCTATATAAACTGGGGCTGAGGTGGGGTTAGAAAAAAAAGAAGAGAAGAAGAGGAGTCCCAGACAGAGACACAGTCTGGTCTGGTGAGGAGCAGATGCAGGGAGAGCAAGATCAGGAGCTCTGTGGGAGCAGTGATAAAAGGGGTCCAGGACTGGAAGCTGTAGAGCTCGTCCTGACTGACGAGATCTCACCGGACACGGAGTCCGAGGCTGTGGGGACTGTTCCATACCCAGCAGCAGAAACCGTCCGGCAGGGGATTTCAGGTCCTCTGGCCAAGAAACCCGAAGGCACGGTCACACGCAAGGGACCAGCACCGCCGTCGTGGAGCGGAGGCTACCAGAAGGCCCCGAGTCACCGGCCATACGGGTGAGCACCACACGGTACACTCAGGGACGTGGGCTACTTTTACCCGCTTCTAGCAAGGTAGCCAGGAAGAGTACAATTAGTTGGGGAGGCCTACAACTCCGCCTGGCCGGGGGAGATCCTATCTGCTCACGGACTGACCAGGCCCCGATCGCTAGCCAGTACTCCCGGGAGGGTCTACCTTTGCCACCAGTAAAGACCCTGAACTACACCGCACCGTCTCTGAGTGGTTCCTGGTGCCTGCGTGCAATTCTGCTATCCCCATCATCCACGTCTGCTGCCCTGAGGCCATACCCCTCCCGTTGGGGGTTATACTACCCACGCTGCACAACTGTACCACCGGCCTCAGCGGTCTGCCCTGCAGCGGCGGCTTCATAACCGCATTCAACGGGTGGCGTAGTCGAACACTATAACATCTTCTGCTAAATTCCGCCACTTAGTTGGACACCCTGGGCACGGACCGGGTCACCGCCACGAGGACTACTAACCCCGACAGATCCGGCTCCGGGTATTCCCTGCGTGCGCAACGCTACACAACACAGGCCCAGGGGGCGCGTCAACTTTGGCGTAGTCGGCAGGATCTCGTGCCCGCAACCACCGGGTACTGCATGCCTGAAAAAGACTGTTAAACTTACCTGTGGTGAAGATTCCCGCCATCCGACGCCATCTTTTGCCTTCTTCCCGCCATCCGTGGAGTTTTCCCGCCATCCGACGCCATCTTTTGCCTTCTTCCCGCCATCCGTGGAGTTTTCCCGCCATTGGACGCCATCTCGAGGACGCCGCGCGAGAAGAAGAGGGGCGTGGACTCCGAAAGCGCGCGAGAACTGAAGCCCCGCCTCACGTCCGGACGTTGCGTAAGGTCCTGGAAGGAGCCCAGCAGACGCCGACGTCACAGGAGCGCGACGGAAGGTCCTCAACCCTGACGATCCACTGCGGAGCCGCGGCCTATGGAAGAGGATCATCGCAAGGTAGGCCACGGTCCACTAGGGGGGAGGAGGATGTCGGATACGGAGGAGAGCTTCACTGCTACAGCCACCGCCAGCACCACCGCTGCTGCGGTCATGCCTTTCACCATGCCCTACATCCCGGGGGCAGCCTGGCTACCCCAGTACTCAGGGGAGTCCCATACCCTAAATGACTTCAGAGAAAGGCTGGATAGCCTCTTCCAGGTGTACCCCCTCACAGAAGAGCAAAAAGTGAGCATCCTGGTGGCTCAATTAACAGGGGCAGCCCAAAGGGAGGTAAAGTCCTGGCCACTTGGGAGGAGGAGGACTGTCGCAGAGATACTAGCCCGGCTGAAGGACACCTTTGATACCCGTACCTCAGCCGAGATCAAGCTTAGATTCTACGGGTGCAAGCAGCGAGCACATGAGAATATAAGGGACTATGCACTAAACCTACAAGATGCCCTGAGAGCCATTAAGCAGGCCGACCCTGACGGCGTGGGAAACGAAGACAAGCTGTTGACTGAACAATTTATAGAGGGTCTACATTGCAATGCCCACCGAACCCAGTTGCGAGCAATGGCCTTACAGGACCCTCATCTGGACTTTGCACAGTTCAAGGACAGAGCCATCCGGGTGCTCCGAGAACCGGCACCAGGTGGCGCTGTGACCCACAAACGCCCTGCTACCATTTACCACCAGGAGACGGCGCCCTTGTCGGCAGGGCCTGTGGGAGCTGATGCGCAGGCTTTAAACAATGACCCGGCTACAGACCTGCACCGTCAGGTCCAAGAGCTAACTAAAAGCGTTGCCGCGCTAACCCGAACTGTGCAGTCTTTACAGGTTTCTACTCCAGGGAAGATCCAGCTGGCATCCGGACCGGAGGATATCCCGTGGCGCCGACCAAGGAGGACCCCACCGGCCAGAGGAAGACCCAGCGACCGATACAACCAGGACGGACAACCCATCTGCCGCCGCTGCAATCAACCCGGACATATGGCAAGGTACTGTCCTTTAAACTGGCACAACCTGGGGTAGAGGGCCAACCCCTAGGAATAAGATCACCAGGCCCATCGAACTGGCGTGACAAATACGTGGGAGGATGTCCAGTCTTGCCTGTAGTACTGGATGGCATTCCTATGAGTGCCCTACTTGACACCGGGTCACAGGTCACCACCATCCCGTACGTGCTCTTCAAGCAGTACTGGAATGACTCGGATATAGCCCGCCTTGACCCAGACGCTCCGGAGGAGACCAAGCAACTGTGGGCTGAGAAGAGTCGACTGTTTCTTTACAAGGGGAAGTTGTGCCGCAGAATGGTTAACTCTCGGACGCATGAACTGATCTGGCAAGTAGTGGTGCCAAGAAGAGATGCGGCTATGGTACTGGAGGCATACCACGACGGAGCTGGGCACTTCGGATGGAAGAAGCTGGAGTTCCTGCTGCGTGGGCGGTTCCACTGGGTAGGCATGAGAGGGACCATCGAGAGGTGGTGCAGAGACTGTGGCCCATGCAACCTAAGAAGGAAGGACCGTGCCAGCCAGAAGACTCCCCTGCATTCCATCGTCACCAGGCAGCCGTTGGAACTGGTAGCCTTGGACCATGTAAAACTGACCCCCAGCAGAAGTGGCTACATCTATGCGTTAACCATCGTGGATCACTACTCCCGGTTCTTGGTTGTAGTCCCTGTCAAGGACTTAACGGCTCAAACAGCAGCTAGAGCCTTCCAGCAGCACTTCTGTCGTCCACACGGATACCCAGAGCAGGTGCTGACGGACCAAGGACCTGCCTTTGAAGCGGAAGTCTTCCAGGAGTTCTGCACTCTGTATGGCTGCCGGAAGATAAGAACAACACCCTATCATCCGCAAACCAATGGACTTTGCGAGAAGATGAACCAGGTGGTGATAGACCTTCTGAAAACATTGCCCCTGGAAGAACGCAGTCTGTGGCCTGAGAAACTGCCTGATCTGGTGGACCTATACAACCACATCCCTGTAGGTTCTACCAACTGTACCCCGGCTTACCTAATGAGAGCAAGACCTGGTAAGCTGCCTGTTGATCTGGATATGGGAGTCCTGACACCCGAGGACACTTCACCGGAAGCAGACTGGGACACAGAGAGGCAGCAGCAGTACCGGAAAGTACAGGAGAGCGTTGAGCGAAGTCTCCGTCAAGCAAGAGAAAGACAGGAGAAGACTTACAACCAGTGTGCTCCCGCTGTTCCCCTGGTACCTGGAGAGCAGGTCTTGAAGAGGAAAAGACGGCTCCCAAGTTGGACGACCAGTGGGAGAAGGACCCGTACACCGTACTGTCATCAAGCCATGAAAACCCAAAAATCTGCACAATCAGTAAGGATGGAGGAGAAACCACAGCCATTGTCTCCCGAGATCACCTGAAGAAGTGTCCCGAGCAGCTACGAAACCCTGAAGAAGATCAAGAAAACCCTCGACCCGCAGAGGAAAGGGAAGAGATGGTCAGTACTGTACTCGGAGACTTCCCTCGGTCTTGGACACAGGTAAATGGCGCTGTTGTGGTACCCGTCCTCACCTTCCTCCAGCCAGCATCCCAAGTGCCTACGGAAAAACAGGTAGAAATGGAAGAGCAGCCGGTCCAGGAGGCAGAAGACCCCACACAAGCAGACCAGGAGAATCGACCCTCTGCTTATAGTGAGCCTGCCGTGCCCCTAGTGAGCCAAAGAGTCCGTAGACAGCTGCCCAGCTTACCTTTGACAGCTCCTACACCCTGTAGCTCAGGACCGGTCAGTAAGCTCCGTAGGTCTACTAGGGCCAATAGAGGCCAGTTGCCCGTACGTTGGAGGATCTAAAGTGTTCAGACTGTCTTATTGGTATTTACCTGTTTACTGTTGCTTGTAAATAATTATGTTTTTCCAGTTATTTTATAGGTGTCTTTTGTGGATTAACCGGAACTCTGTTGTATATATGTTTGGAGCGTAACCCAGGAACGGACTATAGACTGTTAAAGACTCGGGGCAGAACAGACCCCTACCTGGTTACGGCTCCCCGTTCTTTGGTGAAATGGACACCCTTTTTGCTTCAAAAATTGCACCCGGTTGCGGACACTCCGTGACCACCCTAGCATGTTTTTCCTTATTGTATTGTTCCTGTTTATACCCTGTTATGTTTTCAAAAATATGTTTAGTCCCGGAGTACTAAATTTTACTAGGGGGGAATGTGGCACCCCAGGGTTCTGGTTACCACAGTAATAGCAATATTACGTCTGTGAGCAGGTGGGAGGTCTCCTGGTCAGGAACCCTAAGCATGCCACACCTCCTGCCCAGTCCTGGGAGGGGAAGAACTTCCCCTATATAAACTGGGGCTGAGGTGGGGTTAGAAAAAAAAGAAGAGAAGAAGAGGAGTCCCAGACAGAGACACAGTCTGGTCTGGAGTGGAGCAGATGCAGGGAGAGCAAGATCAGGAGCTCTGTGGGAGCAGTGATAAAAGGGGTCCAGGACTGGAAGCTGTAGAGCTCGTCCTGACTGAAGAGATCTCACCGGACACGGAGTCCGAGGCTGTGGGGACTGTTCCATACCCAGCAGCAGAAACCGTCCGGCAGGGGATTTCAGGTCCTCTGGCCAAGAAACCCGAAGGCACGGTCACACGCAAGGGACCAGCACCGCCGTCGTGGAGCGGAGGCTACCAGAAGGCCCCGAGTCACCGGCCATACGGGTGAGCACCACACGGTACACTCAGGGACGTGGGCTACTTTTACCCGCTTCTAGCAAGGTAGCCAGGAAGAGTACAATTAGTTGGGGAGGCCTACAACTCCGCCTGGCCGGGGGAGATCCTATCTGCTCACGGACTGACCAGGCCCCGATCGCTAGCCAGTACTCCCGGGAGGGTCTACCTTTGCCACCAGTAAAGACCCTGAACTACACCGCACCGTCTCTGAGTGGTTCCTGGTGCCTGCGTGCAATTCTGCTATCCCCATCATCCACGTCTGCTGCCCTGAGGCCATACCCCTCCCGTTGGGGGTTATACTACCCACGCTGCACAACTGTACCACCGGCCTCAGCGGTCTGCCCTGCAGCGGCGGCTTCATAACCGCATTCAACGGGTGGCGTAGTCGAACACTATAACATCTTCTGCTAAATTCCGCCACTTAGTTTGACACCCTGGGCACGGACCGGGTCACCGCCACGAGGACTACTAACCCCGACAGATCCGGCTCCGGGTATTCCCCGCGTGCGCAACACTACACAACACAGGCCCAGGGGGCGCGTCACATACTTTCCTCCATATTATTGTCTATGGATGTATATGAGGACAGAGAAGCCCCTGGAGGTGGATGTGGGGGGCACATACTTTTCTCCATATTAATGTCTATGGATGTAGATGAGAACAGTGAAGCCCCCGGAGGTGGATGTGGGGGGCACATACTTTCCTCCATATTATTGCTCTATATATGTAGATGAGGTCAGAGAAGCCCCCGGAGGTGGATGTGGGGGGCACATACTTTTCTCCATATTAATGTCTATGGATGTAGATGAGGACAGAGAAGCCCCTGGAGATGGATGTGGGGGGCACATACTTTTCTCCATATTAATGTCTATGGATGTAGATGAGGACAGAGAAGCCCCCGGAGGTGGATGTGGGGGGCACATACTTTTCTCCATATTGATGTCTATGGATGTAGATGAGGACAGTGAAGCCCCTGGAGATGGATGTGGGGGGCACATACTTTCCTCCATATTAATGTCTATGGATGTAGATGAGGACAGAGAAGCCCCCGGAGGTGGATGTGGGGGGGGCACATACTTTTCTCCATATTAATGTCTATGGATGTAGATGAGGACAGAGAAGCCCCTGGAGGTGGATGTGGGGGGCACATACTTTCCTCCATATTAATGTCTATGGATGTAGATGAGGACAGAGAAGCCCCCGGAGGTGGATGTGGGGGGCACATACTTTCCTCCATATTAATGTCTATGGATGTAGATGAGGACAGAGAAGCCCCTGGAGGTGGATGTGGGGGGCACATACTTTTTTCCATATTAATGTCTATGGATGTAGATGAGGACAGAGAAGCCCCCGGAGGTGGATGTGGGGGGCACATACTTTTCTCCATATTAATGTCTATGGATGTAGATGAGGACAGAGAAGCCCCTGGAGGTGGATGTGGGGGGCACATACTTTCCTCCATATTAATGTCTATGGATGTAGATGAGGACAGAGAAGCCCCCGGAGGTGGATGTGGGGGGCACATACTTTCCTCCATATTAATGTCTATGGATGTAGATGAGGACAGAGAAGCCCCTGGAGGTGGATGTGGGGGGCACATACTTTCCTCCATATTAATGTCTATGGATGTAGATGAGGACAGAGAAGCCCCTGGAGGTGGATGTGGGGGTCACAAACTTTCCTCCATATTAATATCTATGGATGTAGATGAGGACAGAGAAGCCCCTGGAGGTGGATGTGGGGGGCACATACTTTCCTCCATATTAATGTCTATGGATGTAGATGAGGACAGAGAAGCCCCTGGAGGTGGATGTGGGGGGCACATACTTTTCTCCATATTAATGTCTATGGATGTAGATGAGGATAGAGAAGCCCCTGGAGGTGGATGTGGGGGGCACATACTTTCCTCCATATTAATGTCTATGGATGTAGATGAGGACAAAGAAGCCCCAGGAGGTGGATGTGGGGGGCACATACTTTTCTCCATATTAATGTCTATGGATGTAGATGAGGACAGAGAAACCCCTGGAGGTGGATGTGGGGGGCACATACTTTCCTCCATATTAATGTCTATGGAAGTAGATGAGGATAGAGAAGCCCCCGGAGGTGGATGTGGGGGGCACATACTTTTCTCCATATTAATGTCTATGGATGTAGATGAGGACAGAGAAGCCCCCGGAGGTGGATGTGGGGGGCACATACTTTCCTCCATATTAATGTCTATGGATGTAGATGAGGACAGAGAAGCCCCTGGAGGTGGATGTGGGGGGCACATACTTTCCTCCATATTAATGTCTATGGATGTAGATGAGGACAGAGAAGCCCCTGGAGGTGGATGTGGGGGGCACATACTTTCTCCATATTAATGTCTATGGATGTAGATGAGGACAGAGAAGCCCCTGGAGGTGGATGTGGGGGGCACATACTTTCTCCATATTAATGTCTATGGATGTAGATGAGGACAGAGAAGCCCCCGGAGGTGGATGTGGGGGGTCACATACTTTCTCCATATTAATGGCTATGGATGTAGATGAGGACAGAGAAGCCCCTGGAGGTGGATGTGGGGGGCACATACTTTCTCCATATTAATATCTATGGATGTAGATGAGGACAGAGAAGCCCCCGGAGGTGGATGTGGGGGGTCACATACTTTCTCCATATTAATGGCTATGGATGTAGATGAGGACAGAGAAGCCCCCGGAGGTGGATGTGGGGGGTCACATACTTTCTCCATATTAATGGCTATGGATGTAGATGAGGACAGAGAAGCCCCCGGAGGTGGATGTGGGGGGTCACATACTTTTCTCCATATTAATGTCTATGGATGTAGCTGAGGATAGAGAAGCCCCTGGAGATGGATGTGGGGGGCACATACTTTTCTCCATATTAATGTCTATGGATGTAGATGAGGATAGAGAAGCCCCTGGAGATGGATGTGGGGGGCACATACTTTCTCCATATTAATGTCTATGGATGTAGATGAGGACAGAGAAGCCCCCGGAGGTGGATGTGGGGGGCACATACTTTCCTCCATATTAATGTCTATGGATGTAGATGAGGACAGAGAAGCCCCCGGAGGTGGATGTGGGGGGCACATACTTTCTCCATATTAATGTCTATGGATGTAGATGAGGACAGAGAAGCCCCCGGAGGTGGATGTGGGGGGCACATACTTTCCTCCATATTAATGTCTATGGATGTAGATGAGGACAGAGAAGCCCCCGGAGGTGGATGTGGGGGGCACATACTTTCTCCATATTAATGTCTATAGATGTAGATGAGGATAGAGAAGCCCCTGGAGGTGGATGTGGGGGGCACATACTTTTCTCCATATTAATGTCTATAGATGTAGATGAGGATAGAGAAGCCCCTGGAGGTGGATGTGGGGGGCACATACTTTTCTCCATATTAAGTCTATGGATGTAGATGAGGACAGAGAAGCCCCTGGAGGTGGATGTGGGGGGCACATACTTTCCTCCATATTAATGTCTATGGATGTAGATGAGGACAGAGAAGCCCCCGGAGGTGGATGTGGGGGGCACATACTTTCCTCCATATTAATGTCTATGGATGTAGATGAGGACAGAGAAGCCCCTGGAGGTGGATGTGGGGGGCACATACTTTCCTCCATATTAATGTCTATGGATGTAGATGAGGACAGAGAAGCCCCTGGAGGTGGATGTGGGGGGCACATACTTTCCTCCATATTAATGTCTATGGATGTAGATGAGGACAGAGAAGCCCCCGGAGGTGGATGTGGGGGGCACATACTTTCTCCATATTAATGTCTATGGATGTAGATGAGGACAGAGAAGCCCCTGGAGGTGGATGTGGGGGGCACATACTTTCCTCCATATTAATGTCTATGGATGTAGATGAGGACAGAGAAGCCCCTGGAGGTGGATGTGGGGGGCACATACTTTCCTCCATATTAATGTCTATGGATGTAGATGAGGACAGAGAAGCCCCCGGAGGTGGATGTGGGGGGCACATACTTTCTCCATATTAATGTCTATGGATGTAGATGAGGACAGAGAAGCCCCTGGAGGTGAATGTGGGGGGCACATACTTTTCTCCATATTAATGTCTATGGATGTAGATGAGGACAGAGAAGCCCCCGGAGGTGGATGTGGGGGGCACATACTTTCCTCCATATTAATGTCTATGGATGTAGATGAGGACAGAGAAGCCCCTGGAGGTGGATGTGGGGGGCACATACTTTTCTCCATATTAATGTCTATAGATGTAGATGAGGATAGAGAAGCCCCTGGAGGTGGATGTGGGGGGCACATACTTTTCTCCATATTAAGTCTATGGATGTAGATGAGGACAGAGAAGCCCCTGGAGGTGGATGTGGGGGGCACATACTTTCCTCCATATTAATGTCTATGGATGTAGATGAGGACAGAGAAGCCCCCGGAGGTGGATGTGGGGGGCACATACTTTCCTCCATATTAATGTCTATGGATGTAGATGAGGACAGAGAAGCCCCCGGAGGTGGATGTGGGGGGCACATACTTTCCTCCATATTAATGTCTATGGATGTAGATGAGGACAGAGAAGCCCCTGGAGGTGGATGTGGGGGGCACATACTTTCCTCCATATTAATGTCTATGGATGTAGATGAGGACAGAGAAGCCCCCGGAGGTGGATGTGGGGGGCACATACTTTCTCCATATTAATGTCTATGGATGTAGATGAGGACAGAGAAGCCCCTGGAGGTGAATGTGGGGGGCACATACTTTTCTCCATATTAATGTCTATGGATGTAGATGAGGACAGAGAAGCCCCCGGAGGTGGATGTGGGGGGCACATACTTTCCTCCATATTAATGTCTATGGATGTAGATGAGGACAGAGAAGCCCCTGGAGGTGGATGTGGGGGGCACATACTTTTCTCCATATTAATGTCTATGGATGTAGATGAGGACAGAGAAGCCCCTGGAGGTGGATGTGGGGGGCACATACTTTTCTCCATATTAATGTCTATGGATGTAGATGAGGACAGAGAAGCCCCTGGAGGTGGATGTGGGGGGCACATACTTTTCTCCATATTAATGTCTATGGATGTAGATGAGGACAGAGAAGCCCCTGGAGGTGGATGTGGGGGGCACATACTTTTCTCCATATTAATGTCTATGGATGTAGATGAGGACAGAGAAGCCCCTGGAGGTGGATGTGGGGGGCACATTCTTTTCTCCATATTAATGTCTATGGATGTAGATGAGGACAGAGAAGCCCCAGGAGGTGGATGTGGGGGGCACATACTTTTCTCCATATTAATGTCTATGGATGTAGATGAGGACAGAGAAGCCCCCGGAGGTGGATGTGGGGGGCACATACTTTCCTCCATATTAATGTCTATGGATGTAGATGAGGACAGAGAAGCCCCAGGAGGTGGATGTGGGGGGCACATACTTTTCTCCATATTAATGTCTATGGATGTAGATGAGGACAGAGAAGCCCCCGGAGGTGGATGTGGGGGGCACATACTTTCCTCCATATTAATGTCTATGGATGTAGATGAGGACAGAGAAGCCCCCGGAGGTGGATGTGGGGGGCACATACTTTTCTCTATATTAATGTCTATGGATGTAGATGAGGATAGAGAAGCCCCCGGAGGTGGATGTGGGGGGCACATACTTTTCTCTATATTAATGTCTATGGATGTAGATGAGGACAGAGAAGCCCCCGGAGGTGGATGTGGGGGGCACATACTTTCCTCCATATTAATGTCTATGGATGTAGATGAGGACAGAGAAGCCCCTGGAGGTGGATGTGGGGGGCACATACTTTCCTCCATATTAATGTCTATGGATGTAGATGAGGACAGAGAAGCCCCCGGAGGTGGATGTGGGGGGCACATACTTTCCTCCATATTAATGTCTATGGATGTAGATGAGGACAGAGAAGCCCCTGGAGGTGGATGTGGGGGGGCACATTCTTTTCTCCATATTAATGTCTATGGATGTAGATGAGGACAGAGAAGCCCCTGGAGGTGGATGTGGGGGGCACATACTTTCCTCCATATTAATGTCTATGGATGTAGATGAGGACAGAGAAGCCCCCGGAGGTGGATGTGGGGGGCACATACTTTTCTCCATATTAATGTCTATGGATGTAGATGAGGACAGAGAAGCCCCCGGAGGTGGATGTGGGGGGCACATACTTTCTCCATATTAATGTCTATGGATGTAGATGAGGACAGAGAAGCCCCCGGAGGTGGATGTGGGGGGCACATACTTTCCTCCATATTAATGTCTATGGATGTAGATGAGGACAGAGAAGCCCCCGGAGGTGGATGTGGGGGGCACATACTTTTCTCCATATAGTGGGGCAGCATAGTAATCCAGGAACCTCTATAGAATTGGGTACAATTTGGAGGTCAGATCTGAATGCACCCACAATCCTCAGGAGAGGCCACGTTCTGCCAGATCCCAGATACAAAGTGTCCCATCCTCAATGGAGACAAGAACATCTGAACCCCTGAATCCTGTGTTTGGATGAACCTGAGCACGTCTGAATGTGGTGGACGGTATAATCTATGGGTTACTCTCCACTGACTGCAAGCATCGTGACAATGGTGAAGAACTGAAATACCAGGTTTCATGAAAGAAGTAGGGATGTTGTGAAGCTCTTCCTTGCCTTGTGTATGGTGTCTCCTCTCTGTGGAGGTTGTCCTCACCTTGTATTTGGTGTCTCCTCTCTGTGGAGGTTGTCCTCACCTTGTATTTGGTGTCTCCTCTCTGTGGAGGTTGTCCTCACCTTGTATTTGGTGTCTCCTCTCTGGAGGTTGGCCTCACCTTGTGTTTGTTGTCTCTTCTCTGTAGTGGTACTCCCCACCTTGTGTTTGCTGCCTCCTCTCTGTAGAGGTTTTCCTTACCTTGTGTTTGGTGTCTTCTCTCTGGAGGTCATCCTCACCTTATGCTTGGTTTCTCATCTCTGAAGAAGTTTTCTTCACAATGTGTTTTGTGTTTTCTCTCTGTGGAAGTCACCCTCACCTTCTGTTTGGTGTCTTCTACTTTGTAGAGGTCATCCTTGCCTTGTGTTTGGTGTCTCCACTTTGTGGGGTTGTCCTCACCTTTTTGATTTATCTCCTCTCTGTACAGGCGTCCACGCCTTGTGTTTGGTGTCTCCTTTCTGTGAAGGTTGTCCTCATCTTGTGTTTGGTGTAGTCTCTCTGTGTAGGTCATCCTCACCATGTGTTTGGTTTCTTCTCTCTGTAGAGGTCATCCTCACCTTGTGTTTGTTGTCATCTCTCTGTGGAGGTCATCCTTACCTTGTGTTTGGTGTCTCCTCTCTGTGAAGGTTGTCCTCATCTTGTGTTTGGTGTAGTCTCTCTGTGTAGGTCATCCTCACCATGTGTTTGGTTTCTTCTCTCTGTAGAGGTCATCCTCACCTTGTGTTTGGTGTCTCCACTTTGCTGAGGTGTCTGCTCTCTATAGCTGGCGTTCACACCTTTTTGTTTGGTGTCTCCTCTCTTTAGAGGTCATCCTCAGCTTGTGTTTGGGGTCTCTTCTCTGTAGAGGTTGTCCTCACCTTCTGCTTGGTGTTTCCTCTCTGTAGAAGTTTTCTTCACATTGTGGTTGGTGTCTTCTCTCTGTAGAGGTCATCCTCACCTTATGTTTGGTGTCTCCTTTCTGTGGAAGTTGGCCTCACCTTGTGATGAAAAGGTAGTGACTCGCCCCCTGGGCCGTGGGGCACTCGGATCCGGGCAATAGGGAAACGGTGGGAGTAGTAGGTGCAACCCGGTTCCGTGGCTCAGGGTGGTCAGGCCAGTGGTAGTCCGTTATGTGCTGATATTTATGTCCGACTACGCCACCCGTGGATTGCGGTTATTAGGAACCGCCGCTGCATGCAGACCGCTGGGGCTGATGAGGTGTGCAGCTAGGGTAGTGTGATTCCCCACGGGAAGAGCGCAGCCCCAGGGCAGTATAATGGATGTTGGGAGTGATGGTAGTGAGAGTCCCGGTGCTGATAGTGCTGGAGGAGCAAGGAGCACACAGACAACAAGTTGCAGTCCAGGGTCTTTACTGAAACAGGTAAACTGACCCATAAACAGTCCCAGCTAGGAGGGGACCTGGATGTCTGAGAGCAACGGGGAAATTGGCCCTGGTCAGGGTGAGGGTGTAGGCCTACCGTGCTTTCTGCGCTCCTTCTGGCTATCTCCTCGTTATAGGGTAACAGCCCACGTTTCCGAGCTTTCCGTGTATTCTCGCCTGTATGGCCTGCGACGTGGGTTCCTTTCTGCTCCCAGCCTTGTACGGCTTTACTGGTCCCTTCGGTTGTGGCAGGGCCTCCAGGCTTCTTAGGCCAAGGAATATACAGTCCCTTGCGGACTGGTTCTCTGCTGGGGGAGGTGGAATCCTCCCAGCCTCAGACACCAAAGTCTGGTAAAGTCAGTCTCTTATCTGCCAAGACAGGCTCTCTTCGCCTCTTGTCTCTGGCTTGTGGCTCTCCTCCTGCCACACTTCATCTTAGGTGCAATCAACTGTCTGTCCCTGCTCTGCTCCGGGACACGTCTCAGTGCTGAGACAGGCAATCCAGTTCTCCCTAACCCTGCCCCCAGTACCAGCTTTTATAGGGGCAGCCTGCTCCCCCTACTGGCCTGAGACAGGAGGCATTGCATGCTAATGTTCCCCTGACTAGAGAACCTCCCCCTTGCTCTCAGACACAGCTTTAATTACACTTGTGGCATCCAGGCCAGGGTGACACATGCCCCCCTAGTAAAATTTAGTACTCCGGGACTAAACAATAAACAAAGACAATATGCATAACCATAAAAAATTAACAGACAGACGACGCACAGATTGAGTTCTTAAGGTCACAGTGTGGCCTGTGACCGGGTGTCCATATCACCAGCACAAAGGGGAGCCTTAACCAGGTAGGGGTCTGTCCTATCCCAAGTCCTTTACAGTCTTAGTTCATTCCTTGGTTAGGCTCCAAATGCAGTCCATACAAGGTCCTGATTATAAAAAGTCCATAACCTTTGAGTCCGTACGGTAACTGCAAGAAACTGAAACACAGAATTACCAAACAAGCATGTAACTTGGCAAACAATTCAACATTTGGCAGCAGGGTTATTTACAATCTTAGCACGCTCTATATTCTCCAGCGAGCGGGTATCTGTCCCTTTGTGCTCCTGGTTGACCTACGTAGCCCACTGTCTGGTGGTGGACCAACCTGGCTTTCCCCACTAGCGTTAGGGGTACAGCTACCAGCTGGGTGTACAGGTAGGGCAGGCAGCTGTCTGCGGGTCCTTTGGCTTACCGCAGGCATGGCAGGCTCACTGTCAGCAGAGGGTTGACTCTCCTGGGCTGCTGGTACAGGCTCTTCTGCCTCTGGAACCGCTTGCTCCTCTTCACCTTCCGGCTCTGGTGTTGGTTGTTGCTGTGCCGGTTGCAGGAAATGCAGGACAGGTACCACTATGGCATCATTTATGCGAGTCCAGGACTGAGGGAACTCTCCGAGAACGGTGCTGATCATTTCTTCCTTGTCCTCTGTGGGTTCAAGGTCACTCTGATCCCCTTCTGCACTACGGAGTTGCTCGGGGCACCTTTTGAAGTGGTCTCTGGAGAGGACACTAGTGGTTTCTCCTCCGTCCTTGGTGATTACGCACACCTTTGGGTTGTCGTGGTCAGACTGCAGTACGGTGTAGGGTTCCCTTTCCCACTGGTCGTCCAACTTATGTAGCCTTCTCTTCCACTTCAGCACTTGCTCACCAGGTTCTAGGGGACCAGCAGGGGCGTGTTGATTGAAGAGTTTTTCTTGCCTCTCTCTCACCTGGGCCAGGCTCTTCTCCACACTCTCCTGGACCTTCTTGTACTGCAGTTGCCTTTCCGTATCCCAGTCTGCATCCGGGGAGGTGTCCTCAGGTATTATGACTCCCATCTCCAGGTCTACGGGCAGCTTACCTGGTCTAGCTCGCATCAGGTAAGCCGGGGTGCAGTTTGTAGCATTCACCGGGATATTGTTGTATAGGTCTATCAGGTCCGGCAGTTTTTCTGGCCACAGGCTGCGTTCCTCCAGGGGCAACGTCTTCAGGAGATCAATGACTATATTGTTCATCTTCTCACACATCCCGTTGGTTTGGGGGTGGTAAGGCGTTGTACGAATCTTCTTACAGCCATAGAGGTTGCAGAACTCCTGGAAGATTTCAGCCTCGAACGCTGGACCCTGGTCTGTCAGGACCTGTTCAGGATACCCGTGTGGACGGCAGAAATATTGCTGGAAGGCTCTGGCCGCTGTTTGGGCTGTCAAGTCTTTTACCGGGACCACCACGAGAAAATGGGAATAGTGGTCCACGATTGTCAGGGCATAGATGTATCCAGACCGGCTTGGAGCCAATTTGACGTGGTCCAGAGCTACCAGCTCAAGAGGCTGCGTGGTGACGATGGGCCTCAAGGGTGTCTTCTGGCTGGCACGGTCCTTCCTCCTTAGGTGACAAGGGCCACAGTCTCTGCACCATTTTTCTACAGCTCCTCTCATACCGACCCAAAAGAACCTTCCTCTTAGTAGGAACTCCAGTTTCTTCCAACCGAAGTGTCCCGCTCTGTCATGGTAAGCCCCCAGGACCATAGCTGCATCTCGCCTTGGGACCACGACTTGCCAGGTCAGCTCATGCGTCCGGTGGTTGACAATCCTTCTGCACAACTTGCCTTCGTAGAGGAACAGCTTGCTCTTCTCCTTCCATAGCTGCTTGGCTTCCTCTGGGGCATCTGGATCTAAGCGGGCGTCTTCCCGGGTCAGCAGATCTTTCACCAGGCGGATTGCAGGGTCACTATCTTGGGTCTCGGCCCAGCTGTGGTGAGGTAGGGGATTGATCATCACAGTTGTTAGATCCTCCTCCTTCACGCGGTGAGAGTGTTGAGCGGCTCCATACCGGTGAAACGCGGGGAGTTCTACCTCCTCCAGCTCTTCTGGGTCTTCGTCACCCTCAGGTAAGTGAGGCATTCTTGATAGGGCGTCCGCGTTGGCATTGGTTTTGCCTGCCCGGTACTTGATCACGAAGTCATAGTTGGAGAGACGGGCCATCCACCGCTGTTCTAGGGCACCCAGTCTTGCATTGTCCAGGTGTGTCAACGGGTTGTTGTCCGTGTACACGGTGAACTTTGCGGAGGCCAGGTAACGCTTGAAGCGTTCCGTCACGGCCCACACCACCGCCAAGAATTCTAGCTTGAAGGAGCTGTAATTCTCCGGGTTCCTCTCGGTGGGCCTCAGCTTCCGGCTGGCGTATGCGATCACCCGTTCTCTGCCCTGTTGGTTTTGGGACAGTACGGCTCCCAGTCCCACATTACTGGCGTCTGTGTGGAGAATAAAAGGCTGGCCATAGTCAGGGTAGGCCAGGATCTCATCCCCCGTGAGGGCCATCTTCAACTGGCGGAAGGACTCCTCTTCCGGTTTATCCCACTTGAAGGGTGGCTTTTGACTTCTGGACTTAAACTGTCCGATCAGGGGGTCCTGCATAGGAGCTGCCATCTTAGTGAACCCGGGGATGAACCTTCGGTAGTAGCCTACCAACCCGAGAAACTGTCTCACCTCTTTGATGTTCGAGGGGCTTGGCCAGCTCTTGATTGCCGTGACCTTGTCAGGGTCGGGGGCCACTGCTTCCGCGCTTACCACGTGCCCTAGGTACTGGACCTTTGGTTTCAGCAGGTGACACTTCGATGGTTTCACCTTCAGGCCATAGCCTGCCAGGGCTTCGTACACCTCGGCCAGGTGCTTTAGGTGGTCCTCGTAGGTCTTTGAATAGACGATCACGTCGTCCAGGTAAAGGAGAACCGTCTCGAAGTTTCGGTGCCCTAGACAGCATTCCATCAGCCGCTGGAAGGTCCCTGGTGCATTGCAGAGCCCGAAAGGCATACAGTTGAACTCACTCAGTCCCATCGGGGTGGTGAAGGCGGTCTTCTCCTTATCAGCCTCTGCCACAGGAACCTGGCAGTACCCGCTAGTAAGGTCCAAAGTAGAAAAGAAGTTAGCTGATTTTAGTGCGGCTAAAGACTCCTCTATTCTAGGCAGCGGATATGCGTCTTTGTGGGTGATACGGTTGATTTGTCTATAGTCCACGCACATTCTCATGGTGCCGTCTTTCTTTTTGACCAGAACCAAGAGGGCTGCCCAGGGGCTACAGCTATCTCTAATGACCCCAGCTTCTTTCATTTCTCTTAGCATGCCCTTTGCGTTCTGATAATGTGCAGGGGGTACAGGTCTGTGCCTCTCTTTTATTGGTGGGTGGCTCCCGGTGGGGATGTGGTGTTCTATCCCCTTTACTCTGCCGAAGTCTAGCGGGTGCTTACTAAAGACTCTCTCGTACTCCTGTACCACCCGGTAGACTCCTTGTTTTTGGTGCAGGGGAGTGGAGTCAGCACCCACATGGAGTTTCTGGCACCAGTCCTCCTTTTGTTTCTGGAAGCCATTACCCTCCGCCTGTGGAGATGGAGGCAAGGGTTCCACGGCCCTGATAGCTTTGTGTTCGACAACAAACAGTTTAGCGAGTGTAGCGTACCTGGGTAAGTGTACTTCCCTCTCCCCAATGTTGAGGATGCGGACGGGCACCCTCCCATGACGGACATCAACCACCCCCCGGGCTGTCAAAATGGTGGGCCTGCTGTCTGAGTACACGGGTTCTACCATGGCTTGGTAGTCTCTACCTCTCAACCCGATTGCAGTCCGACACCAGATCATCATTTCACTTTTGGGAGGCATGGAAATGGGGAATGGGTCACTCAGTCTTACGCTACCGATCTCACCACCAGACAGTTCTACCTGCTGCCGTCTCATCAGGGCTTTTATCTCCTTGTTGAGGACTCTCTGTTGGCTGGAACTAGCATTCACCGCCACCTGTTGTAGAATTACAATTACCTCTGAAAGACAATTTTCAATTACGTTAGTACCCACAGTTATTTTAGGGACATTTCACGACGGTCAATGTCCACAATAATCACTCCCTGTGCCGGCAGTTCAACTTTACCAATTTTAATGGTCATCTCCTTGAACCCCATCTGCGGCACGGGTAAGCCATTACTGGCGATGATGCTCAAGTTACTGTCTGGATACCGTGTGATATCAGCATCAGTCCAATACTGCTTAAAAAGTACATAAGGGATAGTGGTTACTTGTGACCCAGTATCCAGCAAGGCGCTCATGGGGATACCGTCCAGCACCATGGGTAAAACCGGGCGCCCCCCAACGTACTTATTACGCCAATTGTAAGGGCCTGGTGATCTTATGCCTGGGGGTTGGCCCTCTGCCCCAGGTTGGACCCGTTTAAATTACAGTACCTGGAAATGTGTCCGGGCTGGTTGCATCGACGGCAAATGGGCTGTCCATCCTCTGCGTAGCGATCTGTGGGCCTCCCTTGGAACGACGGGATCCTCCTCTGTCGACGCCACGGGACATCCTCCGGACTTGAAGCCAGCTCGATGGGTCTTGACGGGTCCACTTGCAACGCCTGGACTGTCCTGGTCAACGCTGCGACGCTCCTGGTCAGCTCCTGGACTTCGTGGTGCAGGTCTTTCGACGGGGCTTGGTTCAGGGCCTGTGCATCAACCCCCACGGGGTCCATAGAGGAGGGCGCCGCCTCCTGGTGGTAGGTGAGAGCAGGGCGCCGGGGGTTTATAGCGCCACTGGTTGCAGATTCACGGAGCACCCTTATGGCCCTGTCCTTAAATTGGGCAAAGGTCAGGTCGGGGTTCTGAAAGAACATGAGGCGCAGTTGGGCCCTGTGGGCGCTGGACAGCAGACCTTCTATGAATTGTTCTGTTAGCAGCTTATCGGTTTCCTGCACACTGCCAGGGTCAGTTTGTTGAATAGCCCTCAAGGCTTCCTGCAGATTTAAGGCATAGTCTCTGATGCTGTCCTGTGTCCGCTGCTTACATCCACAGAACCTCATTTTAATCTCAGCGGGGGTACGTGTGTCAAAGGTACCCCGCAGCCGGGCCAGAATACCCTTCACAGTCCTTTTCTCCTCAGTGGGCCATGATTTTACCTCCCTTTGGGCTGCGCCAGTTAACTGCCATGTTAGTATGCTGACCTTCTGTTCCTTTGTCAGGGGGTAAACCTGGAACAAACTGTACAGCCTTTCCTTAAAGTCAGTTAGGGCATGGGGCTCCCCTGAGTATTTGGGCAGCCAGGCCGCTCCAGGGATGTAGGGCAGGGAAAAGGGCATCACCGCTGCTGCAGCTGCGCTGGTGGTAGTGGGCGCCTCTGTGTCCGACATCTTCCTCCCCCCTAGTTAAGCGTGGCCTACCTTCCGACGATCCTCTTCTGTAGGCCGCGACTCCGCTGCTGCTGCTCTGGACGAGGACCTGGCGTCGCGTCCTGATGACGTCAGCGTCGCTCTCTCTCCCTTCCAGGACCTTGCGCAGCGTCGGTGCGTGGGGCGGAGCTTCGGATCTCGCGCGGTTTTGACGTCCACGCCCCTCTTCTTCCCGCGCGGCGTCCTGAAGATGGCGTCCGATGGCGGGAAGCAGCTGCGGATGGCGGGAAGACGGCAGAAGACGGCGGGAAACGGTCCAAGATGGCGTCTGATGGCGGGAATCGGCTCCGGATGGCGGGAAACGACTCCAGACGGCGGGAAACTTCGCCACATGGAAGGTTAGAAAAGTCTTTTTCAGGCACGCAGTACCCGGTGGTTGCGGGCACGAAATCCTGCCGACTACGCCAAAGCTGACTCGCCCCCTGGGCCGTTGGGCACTCGGATCCGGGCAATAGGGAAACGGTGGGAGTAGTAGTGGCAACCCGGTTCCGTGGCTCAGGGTGGTCAGGCCAGTGGTAGTCCGTTATGTGCTGATGTTTATGTCCGACTACGCCACCCGTGGATTGCGGTTATTAGGAACCGCCGCTGCATGCAGACCGCTGGGGCTGATGAGGTGTGCAGCTAGGGTAGTGTGATTCCCCACGGGAAGAGCGCAGCCCCAGGGCAGTATAATGGATGTTGGGAGTGATGGTAGTGAGAGTCCCGGTGCTGATAGTGCTGGAGGAGCAAGGAGCACACAGACAACAAGTTGCAGTCCAGGGTCTTTACTGAAACAGGTAAACTGACCCATAAACAGTCCCAGCTAGGAGGGGACCTGGATGTCTGAGAGCAACGGGGAAATTGGCCCTGGTCAGGGTGAGGGTGTAGGCCTACCGTGCTTTCTGCGCTCCTTCTGGCTATCTCCTCCTTATAGGGTAACAGCCCACGTTTCTGAGCTTTCCGTGTATTCTCGCCTGTATGGCCTGCGACGTGGATTCCTTTCTGCTCCCAGCCTTGTACGGCTTTACTGGTCCCTTCGGTTGTGGCAGGGCCTCCAGGCTTCTTAGGCCAAGGAATATACAGTCCCTTGCGGACTGGTTTTCTGCTGGAGGATGTGGAATCCTTCCAGCCTCAGACACCAAAGTCTGGTAAATTAAGTCCTCTTTCTGCCAAGACAGGCTCTCTTCGCCTCTTGTCTCTGGCTTGTGGCTCTCCTCCTGCCACACTTCCTCTTAGGTGCAATACAACTGTCTGTCCCTGCTCTGCTCCGAGACAAGTCTCAGTGCTGAGACAGGCCATCAAGTTCTCTCTAACCCTGCCCCCAGCACCAGCTTTTATAGGGGCAGCCTGCTCCCCCTACTGGCCTGAGACAGGAGGTACTGCATGCTAATGTTCCCCTGACTAGAGAACCTCCCCCTTGCTCTCAGACACAGCTTTAATTACACTTGTGGCATCCAGGCCAGGGTGACACAGTAGTTATCCAGCAACTCGTGAAATTGACTTAAAAAATAGCCTTTATTTTGAAAAAAATTAAAAACATGAGACCATAGTGCAAATAAAAGCGTACAGAGGCTGACGCGTTTCGGATGCGTAGATCCTTATTCATAGCATATGCTATGAATTTTTTTCAAAATAAAGGCTATTTTTTAAGTCACTTTCACGAGTTGCTGGATAACTACCTTTTCATCACTGCCTAATGTCTCCCAGACGGGGATCTTTACAATCCGAGCACCGTGCCTCATGAGAAAGTGGTCCGAGCAGGCTGACCCAGGTGAGCTGAAATCTATTTTTCTGTACATGGCCTCACCTTGTGTTTGGTGTCTCCTTTCTGTGGAGGTTGGCCTCACCTTGTGTTTGGTGTCTCTTCTCTGTAGTAGTCGTCCTCACTTGTGTTTGCTGCCTCCTCTCTGTAGAGGTTTTCCTTACCTTGTGTTCGGTGTCTTCTCTCTGTGGAGTTCGCCCTCACCTTGTGTTTGGTGTCTCTTCTCTTGGTAGAGGTCGTCTTCACCTTGTGTTTGATACCTCCTCTCTGGATGTTGTCCTCACCTTGTGATTGGTGTCTCCACTTTGTGGAGGTTGTCTTCACCTTTTGAGTTGCCTCATCTCTGCAGCAGGCATCCACACCTTGTGTTTGGTGTCTCAACTCTGTAGAGATTGTCCTCATATTATGTTTGGTGTCTCCTCCTCTCTGTGGAGGTTGTCCTCAGCTTGTGTTTGGTGTCTTCTATTTTGTAGAGGTCATCCTCGCCTTGTGTTTGGTGTCTCCACTTTGTGGAGGTTGTCCTCACCTTTTTGATTTGTCTCCTCTCTGTACAGGCGTCCACGCCTTGTGTTTGGTGTTTCCTCTCTGTAGAGGTTGTCCTTTCCTTGTGTTTTGTGTAGTCTCTCTGTGTAGGTCATCCTCACCATGTGTTTGGTGTCTTCTCTCTGTAGAGGTCATCCTCACCTTATGTTTGGTGTCTCCTTTCTGTGGAGGTTGGCCTCACCTTGTGTTTGGTGTCTCTTCTCTGTAGTAGTCGTCCTCACTTGTGTTTGCTGCCTCCTCTCTGTAGAGGTTTTCCTTACCTTGTATTCGGTGTCTTCTCTCTGTGGAGGTCGCCCTCACCTTGTGTTTGGTGTCTCTTCTCTTGTTAGAGGTCGTCCTCACCTTGTGTTTGATGCCTCCTTTCTGGATGTTGTCCTCACCTTGTGATTGGTGTCTCCACTTTGTGGAGGTTGTCTTCACCTTTTGAGTTGCCTCATCTCTGTAGCAGGCATCCACACCTTGTGTTTGGTGTCTCAACTCTGTAGAGATTGTCCTCATATTATGTTTGGTGTCTCCTCCTCTCTGTGGAGGTTGTCCTCAGCTTGTGTTTGGTGTCTCCTCTCTGTGGAGGCTGTCCTCACCTTGTGTTTGGTGTTGTCTCTCTGTGTAGGTCATCATCACCTTGTATTTGGTTTCTTCTCTCTGTAGAGGTCATCCTCACCTTATGTTTGGTGTCTCCACTTTGCGGAGGTTGTCCTCACCTTGTGAGTGGTGTCTGCTCTCTGTAGCTGGCGTTCACACCTTTTGTTTGGTGTCTCCTCTCTGTAGAGGTTGTCCTCACCTTGTGCTTGGTGGCTCCTCTCTGTAGAAGTTTTCTTCACATTGTGTTTGGTGTCTTCTCTATGCAGAGGTCGTCCTCACCTTGTATTTGGTGCCTCCTCTCTGGATGTCGCCTCATCTTGTAACTGGTATCTCTCTGTAGCTGTCGTCATCAACTTGTGTTTGATGTCTTCTCTCTGTAGAGGTCATCCTCACCTTGTGCTTGGTGTCTCCAATTTATAGAGTTGTCCTCACCTTGTGTTTGGTGTCTTCTCTCTGTAGAAGTTGTCCTCACCTTTTGATTTGTCTCCTCTCTATAGCTGGTGTTCACACCTTTTTGTTTGGTGTCTCCTCTCTGTAAAGGTCATCCTCAGATTGTGTTTGGGGTCTTCTCTCTGTAGAGGTTGCTCTTACCTTGTGTTTGGTGTCTCCTCTCCATGGAGGCCATCCTCACCTTGTGTTTGGTATCTTCTCTCTGTAGAGGTTGTCCTCACCTTGTGTTTGGTATCTTCTCCTTTCTGTAGTGGTCATCCTCACCTTGTGCTTGGTGTCTTCTCTCTGTGGAGGTTGTTCTCACTTTGTGTTTGGTGTCTTCTCTCTGTGGTGGTTGTCCTCACCTTGTGCTTGGTGTCTTCTCTCTCTGGAGGTTGTCCTCACCTTGTACTTGGTGTCTTCTCTCTCTGGAGGTTGTCCTCACCTTATGCTTGGTGTCTTCTCTCTGTGGAGGTTGTCCTCACTTTGTGCTTGGTGTCTTCTCTCTGTGGAGGTTATTCTCACCTTGTTTTTTATCGTCTTCTGCTTTCTGTAGTGGTCTTCCTCACCTTGTGTTTGTAGTCTCCTCTCTGTAGAGGTCATCCTCACCTTGTCTTTGGTGTCTCCTCTATGGAGGTTGGCCTCACATTGTGTTTGGTGTCTTCTCTCTGTAGAGGTCGTCCAGCTCCTGTCCTTCGTGTTCGCCAGTACCGGTGGGAGCTATGGAGTAATTCGAGTGCTGAATCCGCACCAAGACCGCGTACTGGAATTGCAGAGACAGCGACACTCAGCGTCTCCTCGGTGAGAAGCTGTAAGATGTTGGAGATTTCTACATAATACATGGTGCATAGACAGTAGTGCAGTGCGCACCATCACACCGCAGCAGCCGAGGGAACCTGAGTATATGGCAGCACAGGTCATCAGTTTCCTCTGTTTATCAGTGGAGACAGTTATCATATGAGCTGCTACGTCATTAAATCTAACTCTACTCTAGTTCCCTCCAGAACTGCACAAACAGAAATGTGCACCAGCTGAGCTCTGCTGCATTGCGTTTCAGGAGGTGCACTAAGGTGCTGTGCGGAATATTATCTCATCTGATGTCTCTGCTCTCCGTAGTTGTACGTTTCGCTTCTGGATCTACGTCACACAATGGTGTTCATCCACTTTCTGCGGCGTTTTCTACCATCTGGACGTCAGACATGAATACATGACTCCTGCATTGCTGATAACGGACACAGGTAGGGGTGCGGAGAGGCGCAGTGTGGTGGATGGGGCAGATATATGTGGAGGGAGATGTGTGGGTCTGGTGTTCATGACTGTGACCCGAGCCTTACTGATCACTGGAGATTCTACTGTAGGACAAGTGCACCTTGTCCTCCGACTATAATAAGACCATAGATGATAGGTCTCCCTTCAGCGTGCGCTCCTAATCAGACAGGTGTCTTTGCCACGTGTGCTGCTGATCAGACAGATGTCCCTGCCACGTGTGCTCCTGATCAGACAGGGGTCCCTGCCATGTGTGCTCCTGATCAGACAGGGGTCCCTGCCATGTGTGCTCCTGATCAGACAGGTGTCCCTGCAGTGTGTGCTCCTGATCAGACAGGTGTCCCTGCAGTATGCGCTCCTGAGCAGACAGCAATTCCTGCAGCATGTGCTCCCGATCAGACAGGTGTCCCTGCAGCGTGTGCTCCTGATCAGACCGGTGTCCCTTCAGTGTGTGCTCCTGATCAGACAGGTGTCCCTGCAGCGTGCACTCCCGATCAGACAGGTGTCCCTGCAGTGTGTGCTCCTAATCAGACAAGTGTCCCTGCAGTGTGCGCTCCTAATCAGACAAGTGTCCCTGCAGTGTGCACTTCTGAGCAGACAGTAATCCCTGCAGCGTGTGCTCCTGATCAGACAGGGGTCCCTGCAGCGTGCACTCCTGATCAGACAGGTGTCCCTGCAGTGTGCGCTCCTGAGCAGACAGTAATCCCTGCAGCTTGTGCTCCTGATCAGACGGGTGTCCCTTCCACGTGTGCTCCTGATCAGACGGGTGTCCCTGCCACGTGTGCTCCTGATCAGACAGGTGTCCCTGTGTGTGCTCCTGATCAGACAGGTGTCCCTGTGTGTGCTCCTGATCAGACAAGTGTCCCTGCGTGTGCTCCTGATCAGACAGGTGTCCCTGCTTGTGCTCCTGATCAGACAGGTGTCCCTGCGTGTGCTCCTGATCAGACAGGTGTCCCTGCTGCCTGTGCTCCTGATCAGACAGGTGTCCCTGCAGTGTGTGCTCCTGATCAGACAGGTGTCCCTGCAGCGTGTGCTCCTGATCAGACAGGTGTCCCTGCAGTGTGTGCTCCTGATCAGACAGGTGTCCCTGCAGTATGCGCTCCTGAGCAGACAGCAATTCCTGCAGCATGTGCTCCCGATCAGACAGGTGTCCCTGCAGCGTGTGCTCCTGATCAGACCGGTGTCCCTTCAGTGTGTGCTCCTGATCAGACAGGTGTCCCTGCAGCGTGCACTCCCGATCAGACAGGTGTCCCTGCAGTGTGTGCTCCTAATCAGACAAGTGTCCCTGCAGTGTGCGCTCCTAATCAGACAAGTGTCCCTGCAGTGTGCACTTCTGAGCAGACAGTAATCCCTGCAGCGTGTGCTCCTGATCAGACAGGGGTCCCTGCAGCGTGCACTCCTGATCAGACAGGTGTCCCTGCAGTGTGCGCTCCTGAGCAGACAGTAATCCCTGCAGCTTGTGCTCCTGATCAGACGGGTGTCCCTTCCACGTGTGCTCCTGATCAGACGGGTGTCCCTGCCACGTGTGCTCCTGATCAGACAGGTGTCCCTGTGTGTGCTCCTGATCAGACAGGTGTCCCTGTGTGTGCTCCTGATCAGACAAGTGTCCCTGCGTGTGCTCCTGATCAGACAGGTGTCCCTGCTTGTGCTCCTGATCAGACAGGTGTCCCTGCATGTGCTCCTGATCAGACAGGTGTCCCTGCTGCCTGTGCTCCTGATCAGACAGGTGTCCCTGCGTGTGCTCCTGATGAGACAGGTGTCCCTGCCACGTGTGCTCCTGATCAGACAAATGTCCCTGCCACGTATGCTCTTGATCAGACAGATGTCCCTGCAGCGTGTGTTCCTGATCAGACAGATGTCCCTGCAGCATGTGCTCCTTATAAGACAAGTGGCCCTGCCACATGTGCTCTTGATCAGACAGGTGTCCCTGCAGCGTGTGCTCCTGATCAGACAGGTGTCCCTGCAGCGTGTGCTCCTGATCAGACAGGTGTCCCTGCAGTGTGCGCTCCTGAGCAGACAGCAATTCCTGCAGCATGTGCTCCCGATCAGACAGGTGTCCCTGCAGCATGTGCTCCTGATCAGACCGGTGTCCCTGCAGTGTGTGCTCCTGATCAGACAGGTGTCCCTGCAGCGTGCACTCCCGATCAGACAGGTGTCCCTGCAGTGTGCGCTCCTGAGCAGACAGTAATCCCTGCAACGTGTGCTACTGATCAGACTGGTGTCCCTGCAGTGTGTGCTCCCGATCAGACAGGTGTCCCTGCAGCGCGTGCTCCTAATCAGACAGGTGTCCCTGCAGTGTGTGCCCCTGATCAGACAGGTGTCCCTGCAGCGTGCACTCCCGATCAGACAGGTGTCCCTGCAGTGTGCGCTCTTGAGCAGACAGTAATCCCTGCAGCGTGTGCTCCTAATCAGACAAGTGTCCCTGCAGTGTGCGGTTCTGAGTAGACAGTAATCCCTGCAGCGTGTGCTCCCGATCAGACAGGTGTCCCTGCAGCGTGCACTCCCGATCAGACAGGTGTCCCTGCAGTGTGCGCTCCTGAGCAGACAGTAATCCCTGCAGCATGTGCTCCTGATCAGACAGGTGTCCCTGCAGCGTGTGCTCCTGATCAGACAGGTGTCCCTGCAGCGTGGGCTCCCGATCAGACAGGTGTCCCTGCAGCGTGGGCTCCCGATCAGACAGGTGTCCCTGCAGCGTGCACTCCCGATCAGACAGGTGTCCCTGCAGTGTGCGCTCCTGATCAGACAGGTGTCCCTGCAGTGTGTGCTCCTGATCAGACAGGTGTCCCTGCAGCGTGCACTCCTGATCAGACAGGTGTCCCTGCAGTGTGCGCTTCTGAGCAGACAGTAATCCCTGCAGCATGTGCTCCCGATCAGACAGGTGTCCCTGCAGCATGTGCTCCCGATCAGACAAGTGTCCCTGCAGCGTGTGCTCCTGATCAGACAGGTTTCTGTCCCTGCAGCGTGCACTCCAGATCAGATAAGTGTCCCTGCAGCGTGTGCTCCTGATCAGACAAGTGTCCCTGCAGCGTTTGCTCCTGATCAGACAGGTTTCTGTCCCTGCAGCGTGCACTCCAGATCAGATAAGTGTCCCTGCAGCGTGTGCTCCTGATCAGACAGGTGTCCCTGCAGCGTGTGCTCCTGATCAGACAGGTGTCCCTGCAGCGTGTGCTCCTGATCAGACAGGTGTCCCTGCAGCGTGCACTCCCGATCAGACAGGTGTCCCTGCAGTGTGCGCTCCTGAGCAGACAGTAATCCCTGCTGCGTGTGCTCCTGATCAGACAGGTGTCCCTGCAGCGTGTGCTCCCGATCAGACAGGTGTCCCTGCAGCGTGTGCTCCCGATCAGACAAGTGTCCCTGCAGCGTGTGCTCCTGATCAGACAGGTGTCCCTGCAGTGTGTGCTCCTGATCAGACAGGTGTCCCTGCAGCGTGTGCTCCTGATCAGACAAGTGTCCCTGCAGCGTGTGCTCCTGATCAGACAGGTTTCCCTGCAGCATGCACTCCCAATCAGACAGGTGTCCCTGCAGCGTGCGCTCCTGAGCAGACAGTAATCCCTGCAGCGTGCGCTCCCGATCAGACAGGTGTCCCTGCAGCGTGTGCTCCCGATCAGACAAGTGTCCCTGCAGCGTGTGCTCCCGATCAGACAAGTGTCCCTGCAGTGTGTGCTCCTGATCAGACAGGTTTCTGTCCCTGCAGCGTGCACTCCAGATCAGATAAGTGTCCCTGCAGCGTGTGCTCCTGATCAGACAAGTGTCCCTGCAGCGCGTGCTCCTAATCAGACAGGTGTCCCTGCAGTGTGTGCCCCTGATCAGACAGGTGTCCCTGCAGCGTGCACTCCCGATCAGACAGGTGTCCCTGCAGTGTGCGCTCTTGAGCAGACAGTAATCCCTGCAGCGTGTGCTCCTAATCAGACAAGTGTCCCTGCAGTGTGCGCTTCTGAGTAGACAGTAATCCCTGCAGCGTGTGCTCCCGATCAGACAGGTGTCCCTGCAGCGTGCACTCCCGATCAGACAGGTGTCCCTGCAGTGTGCGCTCCTGAGCAGACAGTAATCCCTGCAGCATGTGCTCCTGATCAGACAGCTGTCCCTGCAGCGTGTGCTCCTGATCAGACAGGTGTCCCTGCAGCGTGTGCTCCCGATCAGACAGGTGTCCCTGCAGCATGGGCTCCCGATCAGACAGGTGTCCCTGCAGCGTGCACTCCCGATCAGACAGGTGTCCCTGCAGTGTGTGCTCCTGATCATACAGGTTGCCCTGCAGTGTGTGCTCCTGATCAGACAGGTGTCCCTGCAGCGTGCACTCCTGATCAGACAGGTGTCCCTGCAGTGTGCGCTTCTGAGCAGACAGTAATCCCTGCAGCATGTGCTCCCGATCAGACAAGTGTCCCTGCAGCGTGTGCTCCTGATCAGACAGGTTTCTGTCCCTGCAGCGTGCACTCCAGATCAGATAAGTGTCCCTGCAGCGTGTGCTCCTGATCAGACAAGTGTCCCTGCAGCGTTTGCTCCTGATCAGACAGGTTTCTGTCCCTGCAGCGTGCACTCCAGATCAGATAAGTGTCCCTGCAGCGTGTGCTCCTGATCAGACAGGTGTCCCTGCAGCGTGTGCTCCTGATCAGACAGGTGTCCCTGCAGTGTGTGCTCCTGATCAGACAGGTGTCCCTGCAGTGTGCACTCCCGATCAGACAGGTGTCCCTGCAGTGTGCGCTCCTGAGCAGACAGTAATCCCTGCTGCGTGTGCTCCTGATCAGACAGGTGTCCCTGCAGCGTGTGCTCCCGATCAGACAGGTGTCCCTGCAGCGTGTGCTCCCGATCAGACAAGTGTCCCTGCAGCGTGTGCTCCTGATCAGACACGTGTCCCTGCAGTGTGTGCTCCTGATCAGACAGGTGTCCCTGCAGCGTGTGCTCCTGATCAGACAAGTGTCCCTGCAGCGTGTGCTCCTGATCAGACAGGTTTCCCTGCAGCATGCACTCCCGATCAGACAGGTGTCCCTGCAGCATGCGCTCCTGAGCAGACAGTAATCCCTGCAGCGTGCGCTCCCGATCAGACAGGTGTCCCTGCAGCGTGTGCTCCCGATCAGACAAGTGTCCCTGCAGCGTGTGCTCCCGATCAGACAAGTGTCCCTGCAGCGTGTGCTCCTGATCAGACAGGTTTCTGTCCCTGCAGCGTGCACTCCAGATCAGATAAGTGTCCCTGCAGCGTGTGCTCCTGATCAGACAAGTGTCCCTGCAGCGTGTGCTCCTGATCAGACAAGTGTCCCTGCAGCGTGTGCTCCTGATCAGACAGGTTTCTGTCCCTGCAGCGTGCACTCCAGATCAGATAAGTGTCCCTGCAGCGTGTGCTCCTGATCAGACAGGTGTCCCTGCAGCATGTGCTCCTGATCAGACAAGTGTCCCTGCAGCGTGTGCTCCCGATCAGACAAGTGTCCCTGCAGCGTGCGCTCCTGATCAGACAGGTGTCCCTGCAGCGTGCACTCCTGATCAGACAGGTGTCCCTGCAGTGTGCGCTTCTGAGCAGACAGTAATCCCTGCAGCATGTGCTCCCGATCAGACTGGTGTCCCTGCAGCGTGTGCTCCCGATCAGACAAGTGTCCCTGCAGCGTGTGCTCCTGATCAGACAGGTGTCCCTGCAGTGTGTGCTCCTGATCAGACATGTGTCCCTGCAGCGTGTGCTCCTGATCAGACAAGTGTCCCTGCAGCGTGTGCTCCTGATCAGACAGGTGTCCCTGCAGTGTGTGCTCCTGATCAGACATGTGTCCCTGCAGCGTGCACTCCAGATCAGATAAGTGTCCCTGCAGCGTGTGCTCCTGATCAGACAAGTGTCCCTGCAGCGTGTGCTCCTGATCAGACAGGTTTCTGTCCCTGCAGCGTGCACTCCAGATCAGATAAGTGTCCCTGCAGCGTGTGCCCCTGATCAGTCAGGTGTCCCTGCAGCGTGTGCTCCTGATCAGACAGGTGTCCCTGCAGCGTGCACTCCCGATCAGACAGGTGTCCCTGCAGTGTGCGCTCCTGAGCAGACAGTAATCCCTGCAACGTGCGCTCCCGATCAGACAGGTGTCCCTGTAGCGTGTGCTCCCGATCAGACAGGTGTCCCTGCAGCGTGTGCTCCCGATCAGACAAGTGTCCCTGCAGCGTGTGCTCCTGATCAGACAGGTGTCCCTGCAGTGTGTGCTCCTGATCAGACATGTGTCCCTGCAGCGTGTGCTCCTGATCAGACAAGTGTCCCTGCAGCGTGTGCTCCTGATCAGACAGGTGTCCCTGCAGTGTGTGCTCCTGATCAGACATGTGTCCCTGCAGTGTGTGCTCCTGATCAGACATGTGTCCCTGCAGCGTGTGCTCCTGATCAGACAAGTGTCCCTGCAGCGTGTGCTCCTGATCAGACAGGTGTCCCTGCAGTGTGTGCTCCTGATCAGACAGGTGTCCCTGCAGCGTGCGCTCCTGAGCAGACATTAATCCCTGCAGCGTGCGCTCCCGATCAGACAGGTGTCCCTGCAGCGTGCGCTCCCGATCAGACAGGTGTCCCTGCAACGTGTGCTCCTGATCAGACAGGTTTCTGTCCCTGCAGCGTGTGCTCCTGATCAGACAGGTTTCTGTCCCTGCAGCGTGTGCTCCTGATCAGACAGGTTTCTGTCCCTGCAGCGTGCACTCCAGATCAGATAAGTGTCCCTGCAGCGTGTGCTCCTGATCAGACAGGTGTCCCTGCAGCATGTGCTCCTGATCAGACAAGTGTCCCTGCAGCGTGTGCTCCTGATCAGACAGGTGTCCCTGCAGTGTGTGCTCCTGATCAGACAGGTGTCCCTGCAGCGTGTGCTCCTGATCAGACATGTGTCCCTGCAGTGTGTGCTCCTGATCAGACATGTGTCCCTGCAGCGTGTGCTCCTGATCAGACAAGTGTCCCTGCAGCGTGTGCTCCTGATCAGACAGGTGTCCCTGCAGTGTGTGCTCCTGATCAGACAAGTGTCCCTGCAGCGTGTGCTCCTGATCAGACAGGTGTCCCTGCAGTGTGTGCTCCTGATCAGACATGTGTCCCTGCAGTGTGTGCTCCTGATCAGACATGTGTCCCTGCAGCATGTGCTCCTGATCAGACAAGTGTCCCTGCAGTGTGTGCTCCTGATCAGACAGGTGTCCCTGCAGCGTGCACTCCCGATCAGACAGGTGTCCCTGCAGCGTGCGCTCCTGAGCAGACATTAATCCCTGCAGCGTGCGCTCCCGATCAGACAGGTGTCCCTGCAGCGTGCGCTCCCGATCAGACAAGTGTCCCTGCAACGTGTGCTCCTGATCAGACAGGTTTCTGTCCCTGCAGCGTGTGCTCCTGATCAGACAGGTTTCTGTCTCTGCAGCGTGCACTCCAGATCAGATAAGTGTCCCTGCAGCAGGTATGTTCATTCTCACCACTGGGATTACAGAGGATTATATAATTGCATTATAATCCCTGGACTGACATGAGTCATTGCAGAGCTATCTCTCTAGGATTATAGACAGAGGATCATAGAGATTTATTTTTTTTTTGGCCTTATCTTTTAACCCAAATGATTTCTCTCCTAAAATACTCTGTGCTGCTCTGCTGAGTTCTTGAGATCTTTCCAATATAAAGTTTGTGGTTGAGCCGGATGTGATTTACTATCAGGAAGTTCCTCGTGTTCCTTTCTGGTTTACAACCGGAGATATTTGTGCCAAATAAAACCCGCAGACATAGGTGACAGCGATCCTACAGATGTCAGCACCCGCACCACCCTGTAATGAGGGGCCCCAGAACACAGGGCCCGGCACCCAGGTTCCCATAAACACTGACTAGCAAGGATAGCAGTAGGGGAAATCGCGCAAATCCCACCGCTGCCACCAATTTGTCAGGGAGACGCAACTCTGCTGCCTCCAATCATCAGGACAATTCAAGAATTGTCTGACGAGTGATGGATGAGACCGCAGCTGCTTCCACTACTAGGCCGGTTATTGGGGAACTAACAGTGAGCGTATGGTATATATACCTCCGATTCCAACGCATGGAATATTTTGCAATTTTCAAAATTTGAATTTTTATGCCCTTAAATCAGAGAGATATGTCACACAAAATAGTTAATAAATAACATTTCCCACATGTCTACTTTACATCATTATTGGGGAGCTATAAGGGTTAAAAGTTGACCAGCGATTTCTCATTTTTCCATCAAAATTTGCAAAAACATTTTTTTAGGGACCACATCACACTTGAAGTCACTTTGAGGGGTCTTTATGCCAGAAAATACCACAAAGTGACACCATTCTAAAAATTGAACCCCTCAAGGTGCTCAAAACCACATTCAAGAAGTTTATTAACCCTTCAGGTGCTTCACAGGAATTGCTGGAATGTGGAAGAAAAAAATTAACATTTAACTTTTTCACAAAAATTTTAATTTAGACCCAATTTTTTTTATTTTCACAGGGGTAACAGGAAAAAATGGACCCCAAAATTTGTTGTGCAATTTCTCCTGAGCACACCAATACCCCATATGTGGGGGCAAGCCACTGTTTGGGCGCACGGCAGGGTTCGGAAGGGAAGGAGCGCCATTTGACTTTTTGAATGTAAAATTTGCTTGAATAATTAGCAGATGCCATGTTGCGTTTGGAGAGCCCCTGATGTGCCTAACCAGTGGAAACCCCCCACAAGTGACACCATTTTGGGAACTAGACACCTCAGGGAACTTATCTAGATGTGTGGTGAGCACCCTGAACCCCCAGGTGCTTCACAGAAGTTTATAACATTGAGCCGTAAAAATAAAATTTTCACATTTTTCCCACAAAAATGTTTTTCAGCCCCCAATTTTGCATTTTCATAAGGGTAACAGGAGAAATTGCACCATGCACTTTGTTGTGCAATTTCTCCTGAGTAAGCAGATACCCCATATGTGGGGGAAAACCACTGTTTGGGCGCACGGCAGGGTTCGGAAGGGAAGGAGCGCCATTTGACTTTTTGAATGTAAAATTTACTTGAATACTTAGCGGACGCCATGTTGCGTTTGGAGAGCCCCTGATGTGCCTAAACAGTGGAAACCCCCCACAAATGACACCATTTTGGAAACTAGACTGCTCAGGGAACTTATCTAGATGTGTGGTGAGAACCCTGAACCCCCAAGTGCTTTGCAGAAGTTTATAACATGGAGCCGTGAAAATAAAAAAATCAAACTTTTTCCACAAAAATAATGTTTTAGCCCCAATTTTTTTATTTTCACAAGGGTAAGAGGAGAAAATGGACCCCAAAAACTGTTGTGCAATTTCTCCTGAGTACGCCAATACCCCATATGTGGAGAAAATACAGTGTTTGGGCGCACGGCAGAGTTCAGAAGGGAAGGAGCACTGTGTGACTTTTTGAATGCAAAATCGGCTGGAATCGAGAGCTGACGCCATGTTGCGTTTGGAGAGCCCCTGATGCGCCTAAATAGTGGAAACCCCCCACAAGTGACCCCATTTTGGAAACTAGACCCCTCAAGGATTTTATCAAGGGGTATAGTGAACATTTTGAACCCAGAGCTACGACACAGAATTTGATAACATTAGGTCATCATATCTAATAAGTTGTTTGCATCAGGTACTCGGGCATGCACCATGTATCGTGGGTGCTCGAGTGACATGCTCGAGTCATGTTTCACGGTTATTAGACACCCAAAAAAAACATTCGGAGATCGCTCGTGCATGGCAGGCAATCCCTGCGAGTTTTTTTTGGCCACGATGCATATGGGGCGTCGACTCGAGCATGTCACTTGAGTACCCGCGATACTCAGTGCATACCCGAGCACTCGATGCAAACTCAAGTAGCGAGCACTTGTGGTCAAAAATAGTCGCCATATCGTCATCATTTTTTTTTTTTTAATTTTGAAAAAAATCCCAACCCTAACCCTAGCACAACCCTAACCCTAACCCAACCGTAACCCTAGCCCAACCCTAACCTAGAGTTTATTTTTTACGCTGTTCCTCATGCGGTATAAGTGATTAGACTTTTTTTATGTTTTGGCGCTTTTACACAATAAAAGCTAATTTATAGAAAAAAATATTGTTTTGCATCGCTTTATTCTGAGAGCTATAACTTTTTTATTTTTCGGCTGATGGAGCTGTATGGCGGCTTGTTTTTTGCGGGACAAGATGACGTTTTCAGCGGTATCATTTTTATTTATATTTGTCTTTTTGATCGTGTGTTATTTCATTTTTTGTTTGGCAGTATGATGATAAAGCATTGTTTTTTGCTTCGTTTTTTTTTTTTTTTTACCGTGTTCACTAAAGGGGTTAACTAGTGGGACAGTTTTATAGGTCAGGTTGTTCCAGACGCGGCGATACCAAATATGTGTACTTTTATTGTTTTTTTTTTCATAATAATATTTATTGATGGGTACATTATATTTTTATTTTTGGTGCATTATTTATTTATTTTTTTTAAAAATATTTTTACAATTTTTTTTTTTCATTTTTTAACACGACATCAGGTTGTCATGGCAACATCCGGGAAGCCGCGGCAGACAGCGCTGGAGGCCGGCAGGAGAGGGTGAGTATCCCGATCATCTCCCCTTGCCACCGCAATGCTGCGATCAACTTCGATAACAGCATTGAGGGGGATAATGTGTCGGAAGCGGTGCGGGACCGCTCCCTGCACATAGCACCGGGTGTCAGCTGTGACTATTAGCTGACACCCAGCGGCGATCGCCCCGCACCGCTTATGTGCGGGCGCGGTCGTCATATGACCTAATAATATGTCATTGGTCCAATCGGCACAGGTCACCATGACGTACTATTAGGTCATACGTCAGAAAGGGGTTAATCCATAAAGGTAGGCAGTGTTTATAAAAATATACAAGATGATACAGAATAGAAACAATAGAATACGGTATATAAAATTACATACAATAAAAAAGGATAACGAAAGAGAATTACTAAACCTGGTCACGGAAATGGCTCAGAGCTTAGCGGAGGAAAGAACTCCTTTAGGAAACAGACAGTACGCACAACAAGCTGTATCTTCCAGGACTGACAAATGACCAAACCCCATCCCTGTTTTCTATTAGATCAAGGTTACCCCCGCATACCTCCCATTGTTGAGCTCATGTGTGGGCCGGTCATGGGATGTGCTGGGTCTTTTATAAGATTATTAGATTCCCAACTTTCAGGATATCTTCGCTCCTGAAGGTCCAAGGCGGTAGATATCGTTGTCATGTTTCCTATCATGATTTTACCTTTCTATAAAGAGGAAACATGGCATGGATAACATCATCCATTTGATATTAACTTTGAGGCTTTTGAACAGCCTTACGGTGATGTTAGTGAATGCGTTATGTTCGCCCCTTCCCTACAACGCTGAAAATATATCTTACATAAATATCGGATAAATGCAAACCCCAATATTCATCACTGACCACTGGCTCCAAAAAGTCTCAGACCAGTCCTTTGAACAGAAGAAGCTCTTGCCTCAGAAGTGTGCTTCTCCGCCTCTCTATATATACGAATCCAAGACTTGGTATCTGGTTCTCAGAACAAATCTCTTCTGTAATTACCTGTTCACTGAAGGAGGTCATACTTCAATGGAGGTTGATGTGTCTTCTCTTTATCGCTTCCCCAGTTATAATTAATCCCATACTTTCAATGTCAGGGTGATGTCTGTATGGATTTTATATTTTTTTTCTCTACAACACTGTCATCAGTCTGCAGCTTCCATGTCTGTGTCTTCTTCTCCAGGTTATCTACACGTGCAGGTGGAGCTCATCTCCAGGGAGGCGCAGGCTTTCATGAGCCACAAACCTGTGCCCCTGGACCAGTGGTGCCAGATCCAGCTGACACTGGAAACCTCACTGGTGGGGAAATATTATACTGTATATCTACTGTGTGTGCCGTGTGTAATCACCTCCAGAGCTGCACTCACTATTCTGCTGTTCCATCGTGTCTTATTCTCCAGTCACCTCTAGAGCTGCAGTCACTATTCTGCTGTTACATCATGTCTTATCCTCCAGTCACCTCCAGAGCTGCAGTCACTTTTCTGCTGTCACATCGTGTCTTATCCTCCAGTCACCTCCAGAGCTGCAGTCACTATTCTGCTGTTACATCATGTCTTATCCTCCAGTCACCTGTCACCTCCAGAGCTGCACACACTATTCTACTGTTACATGATGTCTGATATGATGATGATAGTAGTTGCTGTGATGATGAGGGTGGTAGCTTTGGCTGTGATGATGAAGGTGATACTTCTGTCATTGTCCTTTCTAGGGGAATCTGACGGTCACATGTGGAGATACAGTTGATGAGACCACCTTCAGGTAACGGCCAGGCTCCATAGAAAACTATCCTCCAGTCACCTGCAGAGCTGCATTCACAGTTCAGCTGGCTGTTGATCACTGCTCACTAACGACTGAATTCCCATAATGCACTTCTGCCTGAGAGCGAGAGATTTGCATAACTGTGAATGCAGCTCTGAATGTGACTGGAGCATGAGGCAGAATCCCTAGATTAACTCTTTCCTTTTCTGGGTGTCTTCCTCCTTCCCCTGCAGATTCTCGGCAGCGGTTTTGCTCTTGGACGCGGCTGGACATTTCTATCTGGGCGGCTCTAAGTACGTGCCGGGGATGAGCGGATTCTACGGGCCGAGCGTTTACTACCGGCACCGCGTCGTGCCCCTCCACAGGGTAACGTCACCCGCCCCTCGTACAGATCTCTGCCAGGTCCAGCCTGACCCCGGGCAGGTCCGAGGCCTCGCGTCTCCGCGTCGCCTGCTGATACCTGTTCTGCTCTTCCTCAGTCACCCCCTCCTCGGCTCGTCCACAATCTCGAGCTTCCTCTCTGGTTCCAGAAGTGCGAGGCCTTCAAGGAGGAAAGTTCCATGAGGTTCTTGCATTATCTATCGCAGCAGAGAACAACAGGTGAGGCTGACGCGCCCCCTGGGCCGTGGGGTACTCGGCAGCCGGGCCTCTGGTTGCTGGGGGGGATATCACGGTAGCTGGCCTGGTCTGTGACCCAGTCTGACTGAACACTCACTGAACTAACTTCTGACTAACTGCTGAGCTAACTGAGTTGCCTGGCTCCACCCTCCCTATATATATCCCTATCAGGGCTCCCTCTGCTGGACTGAGGTGGTAGGGTGGAGGTGTGTGAATGTGTGAGGGCCTCTTGTGGAGAAGTCCATCCATGCACCCTTCTGGGTTCTGTGGCACCAGTGCACAGCAGGGCGCCACACAGCCGCGGCTCTGACTAATGCCGGGGTCCTGATGGGACTATACAGTACTGACTATACAATATATGCTCCTTTCCCCTAATTCTGCTCTATTGCGATTTATTGCGCAATTACAGTGGAGAAAATAAGTATTTGATACACTGCTGATTTTACAAGTTTTCCCACCTACAAAGAATGGAGAGGACTGTAATTTTTATCGTAGATCACTTCACCTGTGAGAGACAGAATCTAAAAATAAAAACAGAAAATAACATTGTAGGATTTTTACATAATTAATTTGCATTTTATTGCATGAAATAAGTATTTGATCACCGACCAACCAGTAAGAATTTTGGCTCTCACAGACCTGTTAGTTTTTCTGTAAGAAGCCCTCCTACTCTGCACTCATTACCTGTATTAATTGCACCTGTTTGAACTCATTACCTGTATAAAAGACACCTGTCCACACACTCAATCAATCACACTCCAACCTCTCCACCATGGCCAAGACCAAAGAGCTGTCTAAGGACACCAGGGACAAAATTGTAGACCTGCACAAGGCTGGGATGAGCTACAGGACAATAGGCAAACAGCTTGGTGAGAGGCAACAACTGCTTGCGCAATTATTAGAAAATGAAAGAAACACAAGACGGCTGTCAATCTTCCTCAGGCTGGGGCTCTATGCAAGATCTCGCCTCGTGGGGTAAGGATGATTCTGAGAAAGGTCAAGAATCAGCCCAGAACTACACAGGAGGACCTGGTCAATGACCTGAAGAGAGCTGGGACCACAGTCTCAAACATTATCATTAGTAACACACTAAACATATGCTAAAATCCTGTAGGGCACGCAAGGTTCCCCTGATCACGCCAGCACATGTCCAGGCCTGGTTGCGGTTTGCCAATGACCATCTGGATGATCCAGAGGAGACATTGGAGAAGGTCATTTGGTCAGATGAGACCAAAATATAACTTTTTGGTATCAACTCCACTCACCATGTATGAAGGCAGGAGAAGGATGAGCACAACCCCAAGAAATCCATCCCAACCGTGAAGCATGGTGGGGGAAACATCATACTTTGGTGGTGCTTTTCTGCATCGGGGAGAGAGCAACTGCCCACATTGAAAGGAGGATGGATGGGGTCATGTATCGTGAGATTTTGGCCAACAACCTCCTTCCCTCAGTAAGACCATTGAAGATGGGTCGTGGCTGGGTCTTCCAGCATGACAATGACCCAAAACACACAGCCAGGGCAACTAAGAAGGGCTCCGTAAGAAGCATTTCAATGTCCTGGAGTGGCCTAACCAGTCTCCAGACCTGAACCCAATAGAAAATCTTTGGAGGGAGCTGAAACTCAATGTTACCCAGTGACGCCCCCGAAACCTGAAGGATCTGGAGAAGATCTGTACGGAGGAGGGGGCCAAAATCCCTGCTGCAGTGTCTGCAAACCTGGTCAAGAACTACAGGAAACGTCTGACCTCTGTAATTGTAACAAAGGTTTCTGCACCAAATATTAAGTTCTGTTTTTCTATTATATCAAATGCTTATTTCATGCAATAAAATTCAAATGATGTGAAAATCATACAATGGGATTCTCTGGATTATTTTCAGATTCTGTCTCTCACAGGTGAAGTGACCTGCGATAAAAATTACCGACCTCTCCATTCATTGTAGGTGGGAAAACTTGTAATATTGGCAGTGAATCAAATACTTGTTTTACCTGCCCAATACAGTGGGAAAAATAAGTCTGTGCCAGATGGGAAGGCAGTCTATTGTACAGCAGATAATACAAGCCTGTGTATAATGAAGACAGTCTACTGTATAGCAGATAATACAAGCCTGTGTATAATGAAGACAGTCTACTGTACAGCAGATAATACAAGCCTGTGTATAATGAAGACAGTCTACTGTACAGTAGATAATACAAGCCTGTGTATAATGAAGACAGTCTACTGTATAGCAGATAATACAAGCCTGTGTATAATGAAGACAGTCTACTGTACAGCAGATAATACAAGCCTGTGTATAATGAAGACAGTCTACTGTACAGCAGATAATACAAGCCTGTGTATAATGAAGACAGTCTACTGTACAGCAGATAATACAAGCCTGTGTATAATGAAGACAGTCTACTGTACAGCAGATAATACAAGCCTGTGTATAATGAAGACAGTCTACTGTACAGTAGATAATACAAGCCTGTGTATAATGAAGACAGTCTACTGTACAGTAGATAATACAAGCCTGCGTATAATGAAGACAGTCTACTGTACAGCAGATAATACAAGCCTGTGTATAATGAAGACAGTCTACTGTACAGCAGATAATACAAGCCTCTGTATAATGAAGACAGTCTACTGTACAGCAGATAATACAGGTCTGTGTATAATGAAGACAGTCTACTGTACAGCAGATAATACAAGCCTGTGTATGATGAAGACAGTCTACTGTACAGCAGATAATACAAGCCTGTGCATATTGAAGACGGTCTACTGTACAGCAGATAATACAAGCCTGTGTATAATGAAGACAGTCTACTGTACAGCAGATAATACAAGCCTGTGTATAATGAAGACAGTCTACTGTACAGCAGATAATACAAGCCTGTGTATAATGAAGACAGTCTACTGTACAGCAGATAATACAAGCCTGTGTATAATGAAGACAGTCTACTGTACAGCAGATAATACAAGCCTGTGTATAATGAAGACAGTGTACTGTACAGCAGATAATACAAGCCTGTGTATAATGAAGACAGTCTACTGTGCAGCAGATAATACAAGTCTGTGTATAATGAAGACAGTCTACTGTACAGCAGATAATACAAGTCTGTGTATAATGAAGACAGTCTATTGTATAGTAGATAATACAAGCCTGTGTATAATGAAGACAGTCTACTGTACAGCAGATAATACAAGTCTGTGTATAATGAAGACAGTCTATTGTATAGTAGATAATACAAGCCTGTGTATAATGAAGACAGTCTACTGTACAGCAGATAATACAAGCCTGTGTATAATGAAGACAGTCTACTGTACAGCAGATAATGCAAGCCTGTGTATAATGAAGACAGTCTACTGTACAGTAGATAATACAAGCCTGTGTATAATGAAGACAGTCTACTGTATAGTAGATAATACAAGCCTGTGTATAATGAAGACAGTCTACTGTACAGCAGATAATACAAGCCTGTGTATAATGAAGACAGTCTACTGTACAGCAGATAATACAAGCCTGTGTATAATGAAGACAGTCTACTGTACAGCAGATAATACAAGCCTCTGTATAATGAAGACAGTCTACTGTATAGTAGATAATACAAGCCTGTGTATAATGAAGACAGTCTACTGTACAGCAGATAATACAAGCCTGTGTATAATGAAGACAGTCTACTGTACAGCAGATAATACAAGCCTGTGTATAATGAAGACAGTCTACTGTACAGCAGATAATACAAGCCTGTGTATAATGAAGACAGTCTACTGTATAGTAGATAATACAAGCCTGTGTATAATGAAGACAGTCTACTGTACAGCAGATAATACAAGCCTGTGTATAATGAAGACAGTCTACTGTACAGCAGATAATACAAGCCTGTGTATAATGAAGACAGTCTACTGTATAGCAGATAATACAAGCCTGTGTATAATGAAGACAGTCTACTGTACAGCAGATAATACAAGCCTGTGTATAATGAAGACAGTGTACTGTATAGTAGATAATACAAGCCTGTGTATAATGAAGACAGTCTACTGTACAGCAGATAATACAAGCCTGTGTATAATGAAGACAGTCTACTGTACAGCAGATAATACAAGCCTGTGTATAATGAAGACAGTCTACTGTACAGCAGATAATACAAGCCTGTGTATAATGAAGACAGTCTACTGTATAGTAGATAATACAAGCCTGTGTATAATGAAGACAGTCTACTGTATAGTAGATAATACAGGTCTGTGCCACATGATGAGACATTCTGATAGACAGCAAATAATAAACCAATGTGTTGCACTGAAAGTGAAGTCTATTGTACAGTAGATAATACAAGTCTGTGCCACATGGAAAGGCAGTCCACTGTGCATCAAATAATAGAAGCATGGGCCACATGGGGAGGCAGGCTCCTATACAGCAGATAAGTAACCCTGTGCTGCATTGAAGGTAATGTGTACTGTGCAGTATGTACATGATGTTACCTGCCCGCATCCTCCACCACAGGAACCTGCTCTGCCACCTACCATCAGTACCGGAGCCGTCATGGCGGACAGTCTCCTGCTGCTCCGTGCTCGGTGTGGGACTCGCCTCCGCCCCCGCACAGGACCCTAATCAACAAGCTGCTGAGGAGGAGGGTGAGCGGAGCAGGTGAGATCATGCCCCCGCGGGCGGCTGGGACGGGCCGCAGTGGCACCACAGCAGGGCAGATGGCCATTATTGCGGTGCTAGTGAGGGCCAGATAAAGGGACCCCCCAACCGTGCTCCCCCAACATCGTGCAGTGTAATATGGCGAGATATGGTGCATTATAGTCCTGTATTATATGCAGTGCCATGTAATATCGCCCGCTCTGCTCGGTATATGGCGGTACACCATCTCATCGAACCCCACCTTACTCAACGGCAGAAACATAGTCATCAGGTTGTAGTGAATTATAGGGTCCCTGCTGATTGACAAGTGCAGGGTTTGCCACGGCGGATCTTAATCAGCCCCAGCTCTTGTGCTTCTGCCCCCTGGTGGCGACAGTGACTAATCTCTTGCTGCTCATCTTACAGGTCACATCACCTTTAGTCGTCAGCTCTTTGGCCAAGCCCTGTACAGAATATACAACACGAGGATCCTGGCTGTTGGTGGTTTCTCCAGGATGAGACGTTCTCTGCCTCTCCTGCTCCAGGCGGGATGTCTGGGGTATCACCCTGCGCTATACACGGCGGCTGTGCTGCACCAAACTGGCCTGGGGGTCACAAAGGACACATCTAAGGTACCACATGTATGACCCACCTACGGTATGACCGTACCTGGTCCCGCCGTGGTTTCCTTGTTCTTATGGGAATGTGAACATTTTAGATTCAGACTGATGGCAGCAAAACTACGAAGGAAGGAAAGAGGGAAGGACACATGTGACACAAGTAGCGAAGAAACACATGTGACACAAGCCAGGATGTGTGTTACCTGACAGACTTCTGGTGACATCCCCTCTACTTAACTCTGATGACAGCCTTACACCCCTCGACTTCTCTCCACAGCTTCATCAGGTCGTCACCTGGAGGCTTCCAACAATCCTGGAGAAGTTCCTGGAGGTGCCGAGCGCTTGTCGCTGCTTTGCCTTCACTTTGAGTCCAACTCATCCCAAATCATTTTCATTGGGTTGAGGTTGATGACTGTGGAGGCCGTGTCCTCTGACACCATCTCCATCCTCCATGGTCACTCTGGAGGTTCTGTCTCATTGTGTTGTTATAACACAAATGATGACTAAGTAAAGACCAGATGGGACAGCAGTCATTGCAGAATTCTGTGGTGGCCATGCTGGGAAATGGGCCTTGTGTTTGTAATAAATCACTAGTGTCACCAGTAAAGCCCCCCCCACCATCACAACGTCCCTCCATGCTTCACGTTGGGCACTGCTTATGTAGAACCCATCTGCTCACCTTCCCTGCACCTCATAAATACATGGCAGATGGTACCAAAAATCTCTAATTCTGACTCATCAGACCACACATTTCCACAGATCTAATGTCCAGTCCTTGCGTTGCTCGGTTCATACAAGTCTCTTCTTGCCTGTGGTCCTCAGTCGCAGCCTCTTCTTGTTTGTGGACCTTAGTGGTGGCTTCTTCTTGTTTGTTGTCTTCAGTAGCGGCTTCTGCTTGTTTGTCGTCCTCAGCAATGGCTTCTTCTTGTCTGTTGTACCCAATAGCAGCTTCTTCATGTCTGTCGTCCTCAGTAGTTGCTTCTTCTTGTTTGTCGTCCTCAGTAGAAACTTCTTCTTGTCTGTGGTCCTCAGTAGTTGCTTCTTCTTGTATGTCATCCTCAGCAATGGCTTTTTCTTGCCTGTGGTCCTTAGTCGCAACTTCTTCTTGTCTGTGGTCTTCAGTAGCGGTTTCTTGTTTGTCGTCCTCAGTAGTGGCTTCTTCTTGTCTGTGGTTCTCAGTAGCAGCTTCTTCTTGTTTGTCGTCCTCAGTAGAAACTTCTTCTTGTCTGTGGACCTCAGTAGCAGCGTCTTCTTGTCTGTTGTACCCAATAGCAGCTTCTTCATGTCTGTGGTCCTCAGTAGTTGCTTCTTCTTGTATGTCATCCTCAGCAATGGCTTTTTCTTGCCTGTGGTCCTTAGTCGCGACTTCTTCTTGTCTATGGTCTTCAGTAGCAGTTTCTTGTTTGTCGTCCTCAGTAGTGACTTCTTCTTGTCTGTTGCACTCAGTAGTAGCTTCATCTTGCCTGTGGTCCTCATTAGAAGCTTCTTCTTGTCTGTGGTCCTCAGCCTCGGCTTCCTCTTGTTTGCGGACCTCAGTGGTGATTTCTTTTGAGCAATTTCACCATAAAGGCAACTTCTTGCACTCTCCTCTGGACAGCTGATGTTGACATGTGTCTGTTACTTTAGGTCGGGGCATCATTTATGAGGGCTGTTATGAGGTGCTGACTAGTGATGAGCGAACATGCTCGCCACTACTCAGTACTCGCCCGAGCATCATGGTGCTCGACAAGCTCGGCGAGTATTTCTGGGTTACTCGGGCAGGAGCTCGAGTCCCCTCCCTGCATGTTTGGCGCTCTTTACAGAGCCAATGAACATGCAGGGATTGTCTGCCACTCACTGTAATGCCGCAGTCATGTTGGTTGTGGACATTACAGTGATTGGCTGGCCGCACAGCGTCATCAGGTCTATTTCAGACCGGGCGCCGTCATACTCGTCACAGTCACTCTGGATCAGACAGTGTAGGGAGAGCGAATGCTGAGCTAGGGAGAGATTTGCTTGTGTATTAGGTAGTGTAGGGAGGAAAAGCTTACATTACACATATCCATCTTAACAAACAGTCCTTCTGAGGACTAATCCATCTGCAGAGATATCAGGCAGGCAGTGTATATAGGCAGGCAGTGTATATAGACAGGCAGGGTATATAGGCAGGCAGTGTATATAGGCAGGCAGGGTATATAGGCAGGCAGTGTATATAGCAGGCTGCAGTGTATATAGCACAAGAGGCTCCATTCCAGTTCTGCCTTCTGCTGCTGTTAGATATTTCTATACAAAGGCCCAGGTCTCAGGGGCCAGGAATCATTTTTTTGCATCTTAATCCTCATTATTTGCTTAAAAAGAAATTCAGAGAACACCATTTTTCTGCGCCATTTGCTTGTTGGCACTGCAGAATACAGCCAGGTCCTTTCCATATTAGAGCGCTAGAAATCCAGCTATTTAAAACTGTGTTTTCTCCGTCACACGGATCACATATACGTTGTCAGAAAATACTGCCATTTCTGGCCTCCATTAAAGATTTGTTTCAGTGTGTCAGTGAAGCAATTCACAGCAGTTTGCTGTTCACACTACTTACCTACAGGCCAGGTATTTAATCTGTGGTTTCTCCGTCACACGGATCACATATAAGTTCGCTCCAAACTCAGTCATTTGTAGTGAGCGTGGAAGATACTGTCCTCCATTTAAAATGGGCAAAGCACGTAGCAAGGGACGGGGAACTGGACGTGATGGTAATGGTGCATGCAGAGGCTGAGGACAAGGCCGTGGGCAAGCCGAAATTGTGCCACAACAAACTCCCTCATCTTCTGCCTGACCTTCCTGTCCCAATTCCTAGGGGACCGCAGCACACCACTATTGAACCCAGAGCAGTGTCAAAAGGTTGTTGGTTGGATAGTGGATAATGCCTCCAGTCACTTAGCCACCACCACCACCACCCTGTCTTCCACACGGTCAAGTCTCAGTAGCCATGAGTCTGGACCGCATATTCCTCACCCTGATCCTCCTTCCTCCCACCATGCTGAGTGCCCAGAGACAACTGATCCCACACTTGGACACTCCGAAGAGCTGTTCACTTTTCCATTTATAGATTCGGGCCTCTCGCCCAGTCCACTTGAAGCGGGGCAAGAGGAGATCGCATGTAGCGATGCCTAAATATTTGAGCAGCCACGGTCACACGAAGGCGACGGTGGGAAAGTGTCACAAGAGGTGAACGATGATGAGACACAATTGCCAGAAAGTCAGGAGGAGGACCATGGTGCGGAAGTGGAAGATGAGGTGGTGGATGATATAGTAACTGACCCAACCTGGCAGGAGGACATGCAGAGCGAGGACAGCAGCACACAGGGGGAGGGAGGCAGAGCACCCCAACAGGCAGGAAGAAGAAGTGTGGTGCCCGCAGACAGAAGGTGGGCAACCGTTCCCCGTAACACCAACACGAAGGAAGTTGCCAGTACAACTGTTATGTCTTCCCGAGTCTGGTTGTTTTTTAAAGACTCTGCCGATAACCCCAAAAAGGCCATTTGCAACACCTGCCAGGCCAACATCAGCAGTGGTGGCAAAACGACCAGCCTGACCACCACCAGCATGATCAGGCACATGGCAGCAAAGCACCCGACTTTGTGGGCCGAACCCCAGGGTCCAGGAACATTGTCTGCGGGTGGCACCATTGCTTCTTCCGCTGTTGTGCATGCAAGCAAATCCCCTGTCCATGGTGCATGTGAAGATGCCTCCTGCCCTGCACCTGTCATTGCACACTCCCAAGTAGCAGCATCAGGAAGCACGTCCATGTCCTTGTCCCAGCACAGCGTTCAGTTGTCCATACCCCAGTCCTTGGAACGCAAGCGTAAATATGCACCCAACGCCCCACAGGCCACACTACTAAATTCTCACATTTCACAACTGCTTGCCCTCGAAATGTTGCCCTTTAGGCTCGTGGAGACGGAAGCATTCCGCAACCTGATGGCGGCGGCCGTCCCTCAGTACTTGGTCCCCAGCCGCCACTATTTCTCCCGGTGTGCCGTCCCCGCATTACACAAGCACGTGTCCCAAAACATTAGCCGTGCTCTCAACAACGCAGTTACCGGTAAAGTCCACCTAACCACGGACACGTGGACAAGTGCTTGTAGGCAGGGACGGTACATCTCGCTGACGGCACACTGGGTTAACATAGTGGAAGCCGGGACCCAGTCGGACCTTGGGACGGAACAGGTCCTCCCGACACCAAGGATTGAGAGCCCTAGGTCAATCAGGGTTGCCCCCACGGTCTACAGCTCCTGCACCTCATCCTCCTCCTCCTCCTCTTCAGCCTCTATCTCCGAAATTACCACATCAGTCACAAGCTGGAAGCACTGCAGCACTGCCTCGGCCAAGCGGCAACAGGATGTGCTGAAGCTAATATGCTTAGGTGAAAAACTGCACAATGCTGAAGAGTTGTGGACAGCTCTGGAAGAGCAGGCAGATCTGTGGCTCACACCGCTGAACCTACAGCCAGGCATGGTCGTGTGTGACAATGGCCGGAACCTGGCGGCGGCTCTGAGGCGAGGCGAGCTCACACACGTACCATGCCTGGCCCATGTGCTTAACTTTGTAGTTCAGCGGTTTCTCAAATCCTACCCGGAGCTGCCGGATCTGCTTGTTAAAGTACACCGCCTGTGTGCCCATTTTCGAAAGTCAGCTACAGCTTTCGCAGCCCTTGCAGTGTTGGTATGTGGAACCATACAGGGTGACTACACACAGCCAAGCTTCATCTCATCCCAACGTGGATTGGGTGACAATGAGGAAGAGGAGGAGGTGGAGGAAGGACAGGAGCTAGTTTCATGCACTATAGACGGTACTACCTGCACAGCTGTCATACCTTCTGTTCAGCGTGGATGGCCAGAGGACAGAGAGGAGGAGGAGGAGGAGAGCATGGTCAGTCATCCTCTTGGTGAGGACATAGAAGTCTTGCCTGTTAGTAGTCTGGCACGCATGGCCGAGTTTATGTTACGCTGCCTTTCCCATGACCCTCGCGTTCTCAAAATTTTGGGTGACAGTCATTACTGGTTGGTGACACTTCTAGACCCATGCTACAAGGAGAACTTTATATCTCTTATTCCTGAGGTAGACAGGTCTACAAAAATGGGGCTGTACCAGAAGGCCCTTGTTGTGGAACTATTAAAAAAATTCCCATCTGAAAACGCCGGCGGCAGATGGGACACTTCGTTGGACAACTAAGGAGTACAGGCGAGAGAGACACAACTCCAATCCAGCAGAGGCAAGGGAACACTGTCAAAGTTCTGGGAGAGTTTTCTCAGACCGTCCCATCGCACAGGCCCTGAGGCGCGGGGTACTCTCACAAGGAGTGCAAAGTTCGGGAAGATGCTGAGGGAGTACCTTGCCGACTGTACCAACGTCCTCCATGATTCCTCTGTGCCTTATAATTATTGGGTATTCAAGCTGGATACGCGGAATGAACTGGCTCTCTATGCCTTGGAGGTCCTGGCCTGCCCTGCCGCCAGCGTTTTATCAGAGCGGGTTTTTAGTGCCGCTGGTGGAATTATAACTGATAAGCGCATCCGCCTGTCAACTGAAAATGCTGACAGGCTGACTCTTATAAAAATGAACAAGGGCTGGATTGGGCCAGACTTCTCAACACCACCGAATGATAGCAGCGTAACATAAACTCAAATCCAGTGTCTTTTCTTGGGAGGTGTATTCCCATGCACCTTTTCACACCCACACATGGGTATACACTTCCTGATTTTGGCTATTTGCTCTTGTCCTCCTCCTTCTCCTCATCCTCCATCACCATATCACCAGGGTGACCGTGGCCGTGATGCAACACCCACCTAATTTTTTTAAAGGGTGTTTATGATGCCCGTAAAAAAATTTTTTTATACAGTATGTTCATGTATACCCCCCAGGGGTAAATGTTTGTCAGCCCATACACTTAGTGCATGGTCATTATAAGTATAGGAGACCCGCTCCTTTCTAATGGGAACATGTCATACTTGTTACTGTGGCCCTGCTCTGTGTGTCTTTAAATTCTTAGTGGGGTTTTTCCCAAATTTTGGCAGCCCTTCCAGTCACAGCATGGGCATTACCACTATAGGAGACCCGCTCCTTTATAATGGGAACATTTTGTTTACTGAGACCCTCCTCTATGTCTCTTCAAAGGGGTATTGGGTTGCGTCCAAATTTTTGGCAGCCCTTGCAGTCACTGGATACGCAATAACAGTATAGGAGACCCACTTGTTAATAATGGGAAGAACAAAGCATAGCCAGCTGATGGCTCTCTAACAATAGCTAGGGCCGACTGCTGGCCTTTTAAGAATAGTAAGGGCCGTCTGATGTCCCTATAAAAATAGGCTTTGTGTCTTTCAGAGTCCCTCCATCATAAATGAAACAGGATGTGTCTGATGATGTGTCACATACCACATGGCCAGATAAGGTTGTAAAATGTTAAAATGACATTTCCCGGTGAATGCATTTGTCTTAAAAAATAACGTAAAAAAGACAAAACAATAGGATATTTCTTTAGCATAAAAAACAGCGTCACCAATTTAACCTCAATGTAATCACATTGTTCAGCTCCTGCACCTCCTCCTCCATCTCCGAAATGACCACATCAGTCACAAGTTGACAGCACTGCAGCACTGCCTTGGCCAAGCGGCAACAGGCTGTGCTGAAGATAACATGCTTAATGCTTAATTGACAAACCGCCCAGCGCTGCAGAGTTGTTGAAAGCTGTAACACAGCAGCCTGATCTGTGGCTCTCACCGCTGAACATATAGCCAGGCATGGTCGTGTGTGACAATGGACGGAACCTGGTGACGGAGGAATGACAGCCGGAGTAGATACGGTTTCCCTCTATGCCAGTCCTTTCACCGAGCTAAAGAATATGGCTGTGGTGAAATACAACTCCCACTGAGAAGCTGTTTCAGATTGAAAAACATTGTGCCCACCAGAGGATTTGATTCTGAGGGCTAACCTTTCTCCCCCGCTCAAGATCCCCATAGCAGCTGCAAAATTAGCGCTATCATTAACTCTCCTGATGTAGAAGCCAGAGCACACCAGAGGATTCTCTGGTGGGACCGTCCAACCCTGCCGAGAAGCAGTCCTGGCTAAGAAAAGGTTCCCGGACACTCTATGGCTGCTTTTTTACTGAGGTGGAAACCCACGCAAACATGGGGAGAACATACAAAGTCCTTGCAGATGTTGTCCTTGCTGGGATTTGAACCCAGGATCCCAGCGCTGCAAGGCTTCAATGCTAACCACTGATCCAGTGTGCTGCTGTTCACCCTCTAATTTCTAACAGGCTGGAGAAACTTGCACCTCCTGCCACTCTATCTTCAGCTCCTTTGTGAGAAAATGTATTTGTGCAGCCACTCAGTCTACCAAATTAAATTCCTGAGAAGGAAATTGGGGAAGGCTTCGCTACTGGTACTGGGGGCAATGCTAATACCATGGCGTCGTACCATAGTTTGCTGGAAATATTCCAGGCTGGTAGGAGGCAAGCAAATTCCCACAGAAAAGCACCAGCAGTAATGTTCAGGGACCCGCGTTTGTAGAAGACGGAGACAACACCGGGAGAAATAGAGACGGCTGGGGACCGAGTATGGACACAAGGCATGAGGTTGTGAAAAGCTACCGCCTCCACGAGCCTAAAAGGCCACATTTCAAGTGCAAGCAGCTTTACAGGACTTCCTGTGAGAAATGACGTGCAGGGTAAATATGGTTTCCCTCTATGCCAGTCCTTTCACCGAGCTAAATACAACTGTCAGCAAAAAAAGCTGTGTACTGGCTCCGTACCATCCCTGGCCACATTCACCTGTCCACGTGTTTGTGGTTAGGCTGTCCTTCCCAGTAAGTGCACTGGGGAGGGCACGGGTAATGTTTTGGGATCCGTGCTTGTGGAAGGCGGAGGCGATACCGGGAAATATAGTGGTGGCTGGGGACCGAGTATGGACACCCGGCCGCCACCGGCATGAGGTTATGAAAAGCTTCCGCCTCCACGAGCCTAAAAGGCCACATTTCAAGTGCAAGCAGCTGTCAAAAATTTTGCAGTATAGTATTGCAGCCTGTGGGTGAGTGGGTGGCTGGCTGCATACTTGCGCTTGCATTCCAAGGAATGGGGTAGGGACAACTGAACGCTGCAGTGGGACAAGGATGTGGACGGTGATTGTTGCAAGTCTGCAACGACAGGTGCATGGCGGGAGGCATCTTCGCATGCGCCAAGGATCACTTATGATGGCCACACTTTTAGGCTGTGACCTGGGAGTCAGAAATGCTTCCAGGGGTCTTCTCCATGCTGTCCCCATGTCATTTGAACACTGTTCCCATTGATTTGGGCAATTTTTAGGCCCTCTGCAGACCGCCGGGGGGAGCCGAATGAAAAATGCTTGCGTTTCCCATAGACTTACATTGGGCTCGTTGCTCAGGTCGAGCACTCGAGTATTCCAATGTGCTCGACCCGAGCAACGAGTACCCGAGCATTTTAGTGCTCGCTCATCACTAGTGCTGACAATTTGCGGTTTATGAGGTTAGTAACTGATGAACTTATCCTCTGCAGCAGAGGTTATTCTTGGTCTTCCTTTCCTGGGGCCGTGCTCATTGAGCCAGTTCCATCACAGCAATTGATGGTTTTCATGACTGCACTTGAGGATAACTTCAAGGTTCTAGCAGTTTTCCGGACTGAATTTCATGTTACAGTAATGATGGATTGTGGCTTCTCTTCCTTGATCGCTTCTTGCCATATTCTGCCTTAGAACAGTTGTGGAATAGGCTCAGCGCTATATGGAACGATGCACCAACACTGCCCCTGCAAAGCGCCCCTGATAGGCACAAACACTTTCCGAAGGCCGGTGAGTCCACAAATAAACACCTGACAAGGCGACATGTATATTGGAGCCATTCCAGGTGATGACTTGATTAAGCTGCGGAGAGAAGACAAGGGGTGTAAAGTCATCATCAGAGGAACAGGGGGCACATCAGAAATATGGGGTTACAGGTCCTCTTTGCTCTTCTTTCCATATGTGTCCTTTTTCCTTTCTGGTTTTGCTGCCTTCAGTCTGAATCTAAAACATGCACATTACAAAAAGGACAAGGACACCACTCCATGCACAGGGGTGTCCAAACTTTTGACTGGTGCTGTACATGTGCTGCTATGCACTGTCTGTAGTGTATGATGGTGGCACTTGTGAAGCAGAGATGATGGCGTTATTTCTGCTCTCCAGGCCCTGAAGTTCATCCTCATTGCTGCGCAGAATAACGAACGCCTTTCCCTGCTATTCCTGGGGCACAAGCACCACCTTGGGGTGGACGGCTACCCGGTGGACTACGACCTGTCCTATGCATATTACTCCAATATCGCTCGCCAGACCATGATGGACCGACTGCAGCCGGACAAACACCAGGTGCCATATTATACTCACGGTGACCCTGAGTCGTGAGTGATGCCATGTCTTACACTGGTGACGTCTCCCCCCCAGGCCTTCGTAGAGCTCATCCGCCTGACAGACAAGGAGGTGCTGAAGCAGCAGACAAAGGAGGACGACGACCTCTTCATGTGGCTGAGGTTCCAGGCGAGACAGGGGGTGTCCTCAGCTCAGGTACTGGGGGCAGAGGATGGGGGAGACAGGGGGTGTCCTCAGGTATTGGGAGCAGAGGATGGGGGAGACAGGGGGTGTCCTCAGGTATTGGGAGCAGAGGATGGGGGAGACAGGGGGTGTCCTCAGGTATTGGGAGCAGAGGATGGGGGAGACAGGGGGTGTCCTCAGGTATTGGGAGCAGGGGATGGGAGGACAGGGGGCGTCCTCAGCTCAGGTACTGGGGGCAGAGGATGGGGGAGACAGGGGGTGTCCTCAGCTCAGATATTTGGGGCAGAGGATGGGGTAGACAGGGGGTGTCCTCAGCTCAGCTATTGGGGGCAGAGGATGGGGGAGACAGGGGGTGTCCTCAACTCAGGTATTGGGGGCAGAGGATGTGGGAGACAGGGGGTGTCCTCTGCTCAGCTATTGGGGGCAGAGGATGGGGGAGACAGGGGGTGTCCTCAACTCAGGTATTGGGGGCAGAGGATGTGGGAGACAGGGGGTGTCCTCAGCTCAGATATTTGGGGCAGAGGATGAGGTAGACAGGGGTTGTCCTCAACTCAGGTATTGGGGGCAGAGGATGGGGGAGACAGGGGGTGTCCTCAACTCAGATATTTGGGGCAGAGGATGGGGGAGACAGGGGGTGTCCTCAGCTCAGATATTTGGGGCAGAGGATGGGGGAGACAGGGGGTGTCCTCAGCTCAGGTACTGGGGCAGAGGATGCGGGAGACAGGGGGTGTCCTCAGCTCAGGTACTGGGGGCAGAAGATGGGGGAGACAGGGGGTGTCCTCAGCTCAGGTACTGGGGGCAGAGGATGGGGGAGACAGGGGGTGTCCTCAGGTATTGGGAGCAGAGGATGGGAAGACAGGGGGTGTCCTCAGCTCAGGTATTGGGGGCAGAGGATGGGGGAGACAGGGGGTGTCCTCAACTCAGGTATTGGGGGCAGAGAATGGGGGAGACAGGGGGTGTCCTCAGCTCAGATATTTGAGGCAGAGGATGGGGGAGACGGGGTGTCCTCAGCTCAGATATTTGGGGCAGAGGATGGGGGAGACAGGGGGTGTCCTCAGCTCAGGTATTGGGGCAGAGGATGGGGGAGACAGGGGGTGTCCTCAGCTCAGTATTGGGGGCAGAGGATGGGGGAGACAGGGGGTGTCCTCAGCTCAGGTATTGGGGGCAGAGGATGGGGGAGACAGGAGGTGTCCTCAGCTCAGGTATTGGGGCAGAGGATGGGGGAGACAGGGGGTGTCCTCAGCTCAGGTATTTGGGGCAGAGGATGGGGGAGACGGGGTGTCCTCAGCTCAGGTATTGGGGGCAGAGAATGGGGGAGACAGGGGGTGTCCTCAGCTCAGATATTTGGGGCAGAGGATGGGGGAGACAGGGGGTGTCCTCAGCTCAGGTATTGGGGGCAGAGGATGGGGGAGACAGGGGGTGTCCTCAGCTCAGATATTTGGGGCAGATGATGGGGGAGACAGGGGGTGTCCTCAGCTCAGGTACTGGGGGCAGAGGATGGTAGGGACAGGGGGTGTCCTCAGCTCAGGTATTGGGGCAGAGGATGGGGGAGACAGGTGGTGTCCTCAGCTCAGGTATTGGGGGCAGAGGATGGGGGAGACAGGGGGTGCCCTCAGCTCAGGTATTGGGGGCAGAGGATGGGAGAGACAGGGGGTGTCCTCAGCTCAGGTATTGGGGCAGAGGATGGGTGAGACAGGTGTTGTCCTCAGCTCAGGTATTGGGGGCAGAGGCTGGGGAGACAGGGGGTGTCCTCAGCTCAGGTATTCGGGGCAGAGGATGGGGGAGACAGGGGGTGTCCTCAGCTCAGGTATTGGGGGCAGAGGATGGGGAGATAGGGGGTGTCCTCAGGTATTGGGGGCAGAGGATGGGGGAGACAGGGGGTGTCCTCAGCTCAGGTATTAGGGGGCAGAGGATGGGGGAGACAGGGGATGTCTTCAGCTCAGGTATTGGGGGCCAGAGTATGGTATGGGGGAGACAGGGGGTGTCCTCAGCTCAGGTACTGGGGAGCAGAGGATGGGGGAGACAGGGGGTGTCCTCAGGTACTGGGTAGCAGAAGATGGGGGAGACAGGGGATGTCCTCAGCTCAGGTATTGGGGGCAGAGGATGGGGGAGATAGGGGGTGTCCTCAGGTATTGGTGGCAGAGGATGGGGGAGACAGGGGGTGTCCTCAGCTCAGGTATTGGGGCAGAGGATGGGAGAGATGGGAGAGACAGGGGGTGTCCTCAGTTCAGGTATTGGGGGGCAGAGGATGGAGGAGATAGGGTGTGTCCTCAACTCAGGTACTGGGGGCAGAGGATGGGGAGACAGGGGGTGTCCTCAACTCAGGTACTGGGGGCAGAGGATGGGGAGACTGGGGGTGTCCTCAGCTTAGCTACTGGGGAAGAGGATGGGGAGACAGGGGGTGTCCTCAACTCAGGTATTCGGGGCAGAGGATGGGGGAGACAGGGGGTGTCCTCAGCTCAGGTATTGGGGGCAGAGGATGGGGGAGACAGGGGGTGTCCTCAGCTCAGGTATTAGGGGGCAGAGGATGGGGGAGACAGGGGATGTCTTCAGCTCAGGTATTGGGGGCCAGAGTATGGTATGGGGGAGACAGGGGGTGTCCTCAGCTCAGGTACTGGGGAGCAGAGGATGGGGGAGACAGGGGGTGTCCTCAGGTACTGGGTAGCAGAAGATGGGGGAGACAGGGGATGTCCTCAGCTCAGGTATTGGGGGCAGAGGATGGGGGAGATAGGGGGTGTCCTCAGGTATTGGTGGCAGAGGATGGGGGAGACAGGGGATGTCCTCAGCTCAGGTATTGGGGGCAGAGGATGGGGGAGACAGGGGGTGTCCTCAGGTATTGGGAGCAGAGGATGGGGGAGATAGAGGGTGTCCTCAGGTATTGGTGGCAGAGGATGGGGGAGACAGGGGATGTCCTCAGCTCAGGTATTGGGGGCAGAGGATGGGGGAGACAGGGGGTATCCTCAGGTATTGGGGGTCAGAGGATGGAGGAGGCAGGGGGTGTCCTCAGCTCAGTTATTGGGGGCAAAAGATGGGGGAGACAGGACAGGGGGTGTCCTCAGCTCAGGTATTGGGGGCAGAGAATGGGGGGGACAGGGGGTGTCCTCAGCTCAGGTATTGGGGGCAGAGAATGGGGGGGACGGGGTGTCCTCAGCTCAGGTATTGGGGGGCAGAGGATGGAGACAGGGGGTGTCCTCATCTCAGGTATTGGGGGGCAGATGATGGGGGAGATAGGGGTTGTCCTCAGGTATTTGGGGCAGAGGATGGAGTAGACAGGGGGTGTCCTCAGCTCAAATATTGGGGGCAGAGGATGGGGCAGTGGATTGGGGCAGAGGATTGGGGAGACAGGGGGTGTCCTCAGGTATTTGGGGCAGAGGATGGAGTAGACAGGGGGTGTCCTCAGCTCAAATATTGGGGGCAGAGGATGGGGGAGACAGGGGGTGTCCTCAGGTATTGGGGGCAGAGGATGGAGTAGACAGGGGGTGTCCTCAGCTCAAATATTGGGGGCAGAGGATGGGGGAGACAGGGGGTGTCCTCAGCTTAGGTATTGGGGCAAAGGATGGGGAGACAGGGGGTGTCCTCAGGTACTGGGGGCAGAGGATGTGAGAGACAGGGGGTGTCCTCAGCTCAGATATTGGAGACAGATGATGGGGGAGACAAGGGGTGTCCTCAGATCAGGTATTGGGGGCAGAGGATGGGGTAAACAGGGGGTGTCCTCAGCTCAGGTACAGGGGCAGAGGATGGGGGATACAGGGGGTATCCTCAGCTCAGGTATTGGGGGCAGAGAATGGGGGAGACAGGGGGTGTCCTCAGCTCAGATATTTGGGGCAGAGGATGGGGGAGACAGGGGGTGTCCTCAGCTCAGGTACTGGGGCAGAAGATGGGGGAGACAGGGGGTGTCCTCAGCTCAGGTACTGGGGGCAGAGGATGGGGAGACAGGGGGTGTCCTCAGCTCAGGTATTAGGGGGCAGAGGATGGGGAGACAGGGGGTGTCCTCAGCTCAGGTATTAGGGGGCAGAGGATGGGGAGACAGGGGGTGTCCTCAGCTCAGGTACTGGGGGCAGAGGATGGGGGAGACAGGGGGTGTCCTCAGCTCAGGTACTGGGGGCAGAGGATGGGGAGATAGGGGGGTGTCCTCAGCACAGGTATTGGGGGTAGAGGATGGGGGAGACAGCAGGTGTCCTCTGCTCAGGTATTGGGGGCAGTGGATGGGGGGAGACAGGAGGTGTCCTCAGCACAGGTATTGGGGGTAGAGGATGGGGGAGACAGCAGGTGTCCTCTGCTCAGGTACTGCACCATGCCATGTTCTCCTATGTATTGTCGGTTATGTTCCCTACCTCAGTATTACGCTCTGTGTCACTCTTGGCCATTGCAGATATAATTTATCCCGGGAGACGGATGCAGCTTTGCTCTGTCACCAGGAAATGTCCGGGATGATTTATATGACGGTACATGCTGGTTTGGCAGCTGAGGGCGGTGGAGTTTAGTGCTCGTCTGTTTATTTGGCTTCCGGAGTAATTAATAAGACAATGAATGAGTCTGAGTCTGACTGGCAGAGCGCCCGGCAAGGGAACACGTGTATGGCAGGTAAAGCACAGGGCAGGATGACGTGTGTATGGCTGGGGGAGACCGGTATGGCCACGTGAGACCTGTATGGCCGGGGGAGACCGGTATGGCCGGGGGAGACCTGTATGGCCAGGTGAGACCAGTATGGCCAGGTGAGACCTGTGTGGCCGGGGGAGACCTGTATGGCCAGGTGAGACCTGTATGGCCGGGTGAGACCTGTATGGCCGGGGGAGACCTGTATGGCCGGGTGACACCTGTATGGCCGGGTGAGACCTGTATGGCCGGGTGAGACCTGTATGGCCAGGTCGACCTGTATGGCCGGGTGAGACCTGTATGGCCGGGTGAGACCTGTATGGCCAGGTGAGACCTGTATGGCCAGGTGATACCTGTGTGGCCAGGGGAGACCTGTATTGCCGGGGGAGACCTGTATGGCCAGGTGAGACCTGTATGGCCAGGTGAGACCTGTGTGGCCAGGTGAGACCTGTGTGGCCAGGTGAGACCTGTATTGCCGGGGGAGACCTGTATGGCCGGGTGAGACCTGTGTGGCCGGGTGATACCTGCATGGCCGGGTGATACCTGCATGGCCGGGGGAGACCTGTATGGCCGGGTGAGACCTGTGTGGCCGGGTGATACCTGTATGGCCGGGTGAGACCTGTATGGCCGGGTGAGACCTGTGTGGCCAGGGGAGACCTGTGTGGCCGGGTGAGACCTGTGTGGCCGGGGGAGACCTGTGTGGCCGGGGGAGACCTGTGTGGCCGGGTGAGACCTGTATGGCCGGGTGAGACCTGTATGGCCGGGTGAGACCTGTATGGCCGGGTGAGACCTGTATGGCCGGGTGAGACCTGTATGGCCAGGTGATACCTGTGTGGCCAGGGGAGACCTGTATTGCCGGGGGAGACCTGTATGGCCAGGTGAGACCTGTATGGCCAGGTGAGACCTGTGTGGCCAGGTGAGACCTGTGTGGCCAGGTGAGACCTGTATTGCCGGGGGAGACCTGTATGGCCGGGTGAGACCTGGGTGGCCGGGTGATACCTGCATGGCCGGGTGATACCTGCATGGCCGGGGGAGACCTGTATGGCCGGGTGAGACCTGTATGGCCGGGTGAGACCTGTATGGCCGGGTGAGACCTGTGTGGCCAGGGGAGACCTGTGTGGCCGGGTGAGACCTGTGTGGCCGGGGGAGACCTGTGTGGCCGGGGGAGACCTGTGTGGCCAGGTGAGACCTGTGTGGCCAGGTGAGACCTGTATTGCCGGGGGAGACCTGTATGGCCGGGTGAGACCTGTGTGGCCGGGTGATACCTGCATGGCCGGGGGAGACCTGTATGGCCGGGGGAGACCTGTATGGCCGGGTGAGACCTGTATGGCCGGGTGAGACCTGTATGGCCGGGTGAGACCTGTGTGGCCAGGGGAGACCTGTGTGGCCGGGTGAGACCTGTGTGGCCAGGGGAGACCTGTGTGGCCGGGTGAGACCTGTGTGGTCGGGGGAGACCTGTGTGGCCGGGGGAGACCTGTGTGGCCAGGTGAGACCTGTGTGGCCAGGTGAGACCTGTATTGCCGGGGGAGACCTGTATGGCCGGGTGAGACCTGTATGGCCGGGTGATACCTGCATGGCCGGGTGATACCTGCATGGCCGGGGGAGACCTGTATGGCCGGGTGAGACCTGTATGGCCGGGTGAGACCTGTATGGCCGGGTGAGACCTGTGTGGCCAGGGGAGACCTGTGTGGCCGGGTGAGACCTGTGTGGCCGGGGGAGACCTGTGTGGCCGGGGGAGACCTGTGTGGCCGGGGGAGACCTGTGTGGCCGGGTGAGACCTGTGTGGCCAGGGGAGACCTGTGTGGCCGGGTGAGACCTGTGTGGCCGGGGGAGACCTGTGTGGCCGGGGGAGACCTGTGTGGCCGGGGGAGACCTGTGTGGCCGGGTGAGACCTGTGTGGTCGGGGGAGACCTGTGTGGCCGGGGGAGACCTGTGTGGCCGGGGGAGACCTGTGTGGCCGGGTGAGACCTGTGTGGCCGGGTGAGACCTGTGTGGCCGGGGGAGACCTGTGTGGCCGGGGGAGACCTGTGTGGCTGGGGGAGACCTGTGTGGCCGGGTGAGACCTGTGTGGTCGGGGGAGACCTGTATGGCTGGGGGAGACCTGTATGGCCGGGGGAGACCTGTGTGGCCGGGTGATACCTGTGTGGCCGGGTGATACCTGTATGGCCGGGGGAGACCTGTGTGGCCGGGTGATACCTGTGTGGCCGGGTGATACCTGTATGGCCGGGTGAGACCTGTGTAGCAGTGCTCACTGATACTCGCTTGTGTTTCTCATCAGCAAGCAGTCAGCCGGATGCTCTTCTGGGGTCAGCAGGGGATCTCCTCCAATCCTGAGGCGGCAGTGAAGTTCTATGAGAAGGGGGCCATGCAGATGAAGGACCCCGTGATGATGTATGACTATGGGGTGGTGTTACTGAGGGTGAGTGCAAGCTCTTCTGTCCAGCTCTTTCCTCTCCATGTCCCAACTATCATCATTCTATTATAATAATAAAACTTCCCAAATATCGCTCTACAGTGAACGGTGGCGAATATCATATTGTACCTACACCCAGGGACACATATCAGCGCCATATAGCACATAAATAATACTGCTGTGTAGCAGGGATTAGAGGGGCGCTGTCAGACGTCGGCAGCGTCTGCTCTGAGTTTTCAGCTGTTTTCTTCCAGAGATTTGAGCCATTTTATTTCGTGATACTTTTTCATGGATCCTCGGGGGCGGGTCTTAAGGCTGCTCTGCATAATTACCATATAAGTCACGCCTTCTCGTAAAGACCACAAAAATTAGCACTAAATAAAAAGTCCATATCTTTGGCACTGTATGGCGGATTAAAAAAAAAGAGAGAAAAAAAACAATAATCAGAGATCGGTGGGAATAAAATTCCAACAAAAACCGTCCACAGCAGCCACCTGGTGACAACGGGTCACCGGCACCATAGAATGACCAAGAACAATGCCAAGAAGTTCCTACATAATACTGACATCCAATGCCCAAATGGCACCACAGTGTGATATCTAGATAGTACCGCTATACGGTGACACAGCAGGGCCGTATAGTGCCATACATAAGGGGCCGTAGACTGCTCCTCGGGATAGAGCTTTGGTGGTAACATGTGGAGCCGCCGGCCTAGACTTCCCTGTGTCCCTCCAGAGAGGATGATTGGAGTAGTAGTAGTGGTGGTGGAGGCCTCTGGTCCGTATGACCATGGGCAGATTATTATGAGCCCGGAGCCGGGTCTAGGACGTCCTCGTGGTTGGATCCTCCCGGCTGCGGATCTTTCTCTTCCTCCTTGTCTGCTGATTTCTTTTGGACGTTTCTTACAGGGTCAGGGAGTGAAGAAGAACATCCCTAAGGCGCTGGAGTTCCTGAGGAAGGCAGCTGAGATGGTGAGACAACTCCTCCGGCCGGGTACATTGTACAGCGAGCATGATCCAGTGATGGAGTCAATCATTAAGGATCTCATCATCTCTAATTGTTATGTCAATGGTCACGTGATGAAGGTTTAGCAGCTCAGATCCCGCCGAAATTTAAATTAGAGCCAGTGAGGAAGCTTTTCAGCGAAACGTACGTCTCTGTCTCACTATGTGCACACTCTTAGCCGAGGAGCGCCTCTCTTTTCGTATCTGGTCATTTACTTTTTTTTATTGACCCTCGGCCCTAACTCTCAATATGACTAGGATTTCCTAACCCTGTTGACCCCATTGTATATGTGGCCTTTTAACGCTGCGGACGATCCTTCCACACTGTCAAGTTTCACTGTTGATGTTCTTCAGGTAGTTTTTATGATGATGATAAAGCATCTTTTAAGTTACTAAACCTTGGGCTGATATTTTGTGTGTAAGCTCCGGTTGATATTTCCATCATGACTTCTCTTCTTTCCAGGATTTTGTTCCGGCGCTCAACAGTCTCGGTTGGTATTACGAACAGTTCGAGAAAGATTACGAAAAAGCCGTGGAGTTCTGGCAGCAAGCCGATAAACTTGGAAATCCCGAGGCTCCGTTCAACCTGGGAATTTTGAATTATTATGGCCTAATTCCTGGGAAACCCCAGAACCACGTGAGTTACGATTTCCCTTCTATTTGGCCCAGATGTCTACAACAAGTCCGTCATCTCTCCAGAGCACTGATGCACGGAATGGCAGAATTATGCTTGCACTTTTTGTGCCAATTTCCTTTTATAGCATGATAATATTGTATGAGCTTTTACAGCAGCTGCCTGGCACTGAGCACCATTCCACTAGATATCTATGGCAATGCTTAATGGTCCTAAAACTTGTAGTGCCGCGGAGCACACGGACAGTGTGAGCGCCACTATGAGACATAGCATTACCCCCGGGGGTGCAGGCATCACAGGGTGAGACCCTCATACCCCATATTCATTAAAGCTGAATCTCCACTTTCCATACATTTCCCGGTTTTCTCTGCTTTTCCCGTCCTGATTTTTGGATACATTGTATTCTCTCCTCCAAGTCTACGGTTCAATGCAAAATTCTGATTTCCAGTTGATACGTGGGAGCTGACATGACGGTTATACATGACGGGTCACATGACTGACATGGGGGTGGAGCCAAACTTCTGCTAACTCCAAAAGTAGCGAGCAGAATTTTGAAAGCAGCTCTGGAAGTGAAAAGAAGAAATAAATGTCACCCCTTCATGACAGATGGATTTTTTTCCTCGCTTTAACGTTTTCATTTATCTGCATTTTTCTTGATACAGTTTTGCGATGTTCATGAGGTTTTGGTCACTTTTTATTGCATTTCTTGCAGACGTTGCGGCAACAAAAAAAAAAATGGCAATTTTTCTTTTCTTTTTTTTTGCGTTGACATTTACCTTCCAGGTTATATCAGTAGATATTACGATAACAAATATGTGTATTTTTCTTTCTTTTTAACATTTCATTATTTTTAAGGACGGGGGCGATCAAATTCTTACTGAAATTTTTAAATATTTCCAATATTTTTGCTTTCACTTTTCACTATTTTTTTGCTTCACTAGAGCCTGCGATCATTTGATCACTTCTGCTATATACTGCTATAGCACGGTATTGCGGTAGATAGTCCTACTCCCGGTCTGGGGTGTGGAACCCATCGGCACCGTGCCATCATGGCGTCAGAGGGTCGATGGCTGCCTGGTCGGGAGGGATGAGTGGTCTATATACCATGGGGTAACAGCACTGATTGGAGCAGGTGCTGGCTGTGTAACAGCTCCTGGGAGCACCCCTTACCCCCCCTGACGCGCTCCATGATGAATATATACATTATTGGGTGTTCAGGAGTTAAATAGCTTAAAATTGGTACAAAAAAGTGAAGAAAAGAATTCACAGGATTCCTAAACCCCATATGTGAAGTTAGACTGAAAAGTCCGGATTCCCACTAGACACAATGTGACATTTCACGTTTGTGACCCGAGGTCGGTACGTGGGGTCGGTCGTCCTCCAGTTGACACATGTTTGCATCGTTGTGTCAGGTTCTCCTCCCGCGGTTACTGATGATCACACTCTGCTCAGTCTGCAGCGTACTATTACTACCTGCGCTCAGCTCTCCGAGGCCACATAGATGCAGCCGTGCACCTCTCCACCTTCTGGACGGAGGGACTTCCGGAGGTCGTGGATCGCCTGCCGTACGATGCTGTGATGTAAGTACTGTACAGGTGTCTTCTTCAGGAGAAGCTTTAGCCCCCTCGTAACCTGATGATCCCGACAGTGAGAATGACCCTGACTGTTCTCATCCTCTCTCTCCCAAGAATCTGGCCGCTCCTTCTTCTCTGATTGGTGAGATGAACACTATTACTGAGATTCCCATGCTGTGATTGGCTGTCTGACTATATGAGAGTACTCAGGTCACACCAGGGCATTCTCATGAAGTTTTCGGAGCCCCGATGAAGAACAATATTGAGAATGACCCCCAGATATTACCCCTATCATAGTACAATATCTAAGAGGGCCTAGATAAGCCAGAATCTTGATGATCCCTATGTCATGGTGATCCCTATCCCCTCATTGTGTCCTTCATCACGTGGGAAGACGACAGAGTGAGAATGACCCTGACTGTTCTCATCCACTCAATCACAGTGTGGATCTGGCCACTCCCTCTTCTCTGATTGGATGACATGAATGTCAGGGCCTAGATTCCCATGCTGTGATTGCCTGGCTGACTTTATGAGAGTACTCAGGTCACACCAGGGCATTCTCATGAAGTTTTCGGAGCCCCGATGAAGAACAATAATGAGAATGACCCCCCAGATATTACTCCTATCATAGTACAATATCTAAGAGGGCCTAGATAAGCCAGAATCTTGATGATCCCTATGTCATGGTGATCCCTATCCCCTCATTGTGTCCTTCATCACGTGGGAAGACGACAGAGTGAGAATGACCCTGACTGTTCTCATCCACTCAATCACAGTGTGGATCTGGCCACTCCCTCTTCTCTGATTGGATGACATGAATGTCAGGGCCTAGATTCCCATGCTGTGATTGGCTGGCTGACTATGTGAGGGTAGGCAGGTCACATCAGGTCACTCTCATGAAGTTTTATGTGCCTTGAAGCAGAGTGAGAGTGACCCCCAGATGTCACCATTGCCACAGTCCAATGTCTAGGGGGAAACCAGTGTATAAGTCATCAGAAGCAACAACATAGATTCTTCTTATTCCATCAGGTGGACTAAATGGGCCGGAGAGCAGAACGGGTACCTGGGGGCCACAGTGCGGAAAGCTCTGGACAGTTACCTCCAAAACTCCTGGTGAGAGTCCTTCTGCCTCCCGCGTCTCCTCATAGGAGCATTGGTGGGTTATAACTCTCATCATCCTGACGGGTCTCCTATTGCCACATTGTCTTCTAGGCCCGGGGCGCTCCTCCATTACATCGAGGCCGCAGAGGCTGGATTTGAGATCGCTCAGTTCAATGCAGCCTTCATCTGCGAGGACGACCCTGTGAGTACATGGTACTGCCCTGTAGACCACCCTCACATCGAGCCCCCCTATGTAAAGCACAGGGGCCAGCCGTGCTCGTGCTGTGGGGGCACTCAGAAGATTGCTACAATGTATCAGTGAAGACAAACCTCTGGGAGCCAAGCTCATCCTGATCTCTCCTGATACATTGTAACGAGCCCATCAGCTGTGTGCAGGACGAGGTCAGGAATCATTGCTAATGGATGGAGAGATGAAACCTGGTGCTCCCGGGCCCAATGCCGAATCAGGCCATGAGCCACCTATAATACTGAGGCTTCATCACATGCCAGGACGCGGCGCCCCCTATAGCTCTGCCACAGTATAAATGTTATATACAGTGAGGATGTAGAGCGTCTCCTTACATAGGACTGCCTGTCCTGTACTAATGCCTGTATTCACACACCGCGCTGTAGGACGGTCTGGTGAGCCGCTTCATGCAGATCGACTGCGTGTGGAAATATTACAACCTCTCGACGCAGAGCGACCAACCCCCGACGTACGGTGAGTACAGCCCCCGACATATCGTGAGTACAACCCCCGATGTACGGTGAGTACAGCCCCCGACATATCGTGAGTACAACCCCCGACGTACGGTGAGTACAGCCCCCCGACATATCGTGAGTACAACCCCCGACGTATGGTGAGTACAGCCCCCCTGACATATCGTGAGTACAACCCCCGACGTACGGTGAGTACAGCCCCCCTGACATATCGTGAGTACAACCCCCGGCGTACGGTGAGTACAGCCCCCCGACGTATGGTGAGTACAGCCCCCGACATACGGTGAGTACATCCCCCTGTGTACGGTGAGTACAGCCCCCTGACATATGGTGAGTATGACCCCCGGCGTACGGTGAGTACAGCCCCCCGACATACGGTGAGTACAGCCCCCCGATATATGGTGAGTACGATCCCCGACGTACGGTGAGTACAGCTCCCGACATATGGTGAGTACGACCCCCGGCCTGCGGTGAGTACAACCCTCTGTGTACGGTGAGTACAGCCCCCCGACATATGGTGAGTACAACCCCCGACGTACGGTGAGTACAGCTCCCGACATATGGTGAGTACGACCCCCGACCTGCAGTGAGTACAACTCCCTGTGTATGACGCGCCCCCGGGGCAATGGGGTACTCGGCAGCCGGGCCTATGGATGCTGGTGGGGGATATCACGGTGGCTGGCCCGGTCCGTGGCCCAGGGCGGTCAACAAAAAGGGGGAATGATATTTGTAAGGGGTTTGTAGTTTTAGGAAGTGTTCGTGACGCCACCTGTGGTATTCGGCTATAGGGAGCCGCCGCTGCGGTGCAGATCCTCTGGAGCTGGTGTTACTGCAGCAGGGATGGTGTGGCTCTCCACAGGTAGAGCTAGCTCCAGGGCAGTGTAAGGTAGATGGTGGTTGCGCTGGGCGTTGTAGTGCAGGGGTAAAGATGGCGCAGCTGAAATAATGGATGGAGGCAGTGCAGTGCAGTCATCCGAGTCTTTACTCACAGTTGTTAAGTTCCTCAGGTTGCACTGTCCAGCTTACAGCCTCCCACGTCGCGCTGCGTTCACCAGACCGGGGGTTCAGCTCTTCCTCAGGTAGGTTAGGAGCACCTGACGGAACCCCGCTTTCCTTATGTTCCTCTCTAGACCGTCTTCACGCTGGGTCTTCTCCCTCCTGCCCTGCGCTTCCCCACTCTCAGTCCCGCTCGTGTGCTCTGAAGTCCCTCCTGTCTAACTGGAGTTCCCGGACCTGCTTGACCCTCACGGGGATTAGAATGAGGCTTTGGCAACTGAACTATAAAAGTCAGAAGCCTCCGCTTTTTCCAGCCGAGACCTGGAGTAACACGGCTGGTCCAGGGGCCGGTCCCCTTCTTGCGGCCTACGATCCCTCTGTCTTCTGACACATTTGGGGCGTACGGGTGCCGTCCTGCACTCGCCGTGTAGCAGAGGCGAGAGAGCCTTTAAGAGAGACTGCCATCTGCTGGCCAGACACAGTCAAGCGGAACCAAGATATACAGGAGAAGTTGAAGGGAGAGCAGATTTAGATGCTGGACCCAATCAGGTGACTACCAGGAAGGATTTCCTGGAGATAAGAGGCCAGCGCACCAAGCCTGAGGAGTTTTTGGCGCCGAGAGGATCAGATGTGTTCTCTGCATGCTGAGAAGCCCCGCGTGACAGGCCTAAGCCAGAGGTCTGTGAGGTGCCACAGCCGGGCGCCGGTGGAAGAGCTCCGGATCCCTCACAGATGTGACCCGAGTGCTGTGCCTGCTGAGGAGAGTCGGAACCTGCTTGCAGTGCTGAGTGAGTTCGTGGAACCCGATGTCGCCCGCCGACAGACGAGGTCTGGACCCCCCTATCCAAGGCTCGAGAGACTGCCTCCAACGGCCAAGCAGAGAGGACTTGAGAGACGGCTGTCACAGGAAAGTCACGCCAGCGAAAGCAGAGGAGCTGCATACGTGAACAGGGCCGTCACTTCTACTGTTCACTCATGGTACCGGGGCCAATTGGGTTTAGGTACTCAGGTTGGGAGGGGAACGGTTGGGGCTAAAGAAGCACAACGTGACCTAATTGAATTTGTCTGGATAAAACTTTCGGCCTAGCGGGAATAACCGGTGACACCCGCTAGGGCCATATGCAGAGTTAAAGAACTCACGTGGTGTCTCCCATGATTTAGGGCAACACATCACTTTGAGAGACTTCGCATTTTGCTAATATTTCAAATTACTGTTCATTACCCTTGTTGCCAATCCCTTGTTCAGAATACCTGTTATATATATATATATATATATATATATATATATAACTGTTTATATTCATCTCTGACTGTTCTCGCCTTGTGTCTCTGCGTTGCATTCCGGCACCTGCATTACAGCCGTACCCCCTGGGATCCCTTCTATAGATCGGAGCCTTCCTCCTCTGCTCCCCTCCTGGGCCTCTAGCACTAGGCCCTACTTGTGGAGCAGAGCTCCTAAGAGTCTCTGCTCCCTGACTGTCTTCACTCTCTCCTCTCACTGACTGCTCTGCTCTGCCACCCTAAGATGGCTTCCCTTTTTATATCTCCTACAATGGTGCTCCCCTAAACTGCTTCCTCCACCCACACCCACTACTGGTTCCCTCTACCTTTGGGTTCCCCCCACTCCAGCCAAGGACAGGGCTCAGCACTGTGCACATGCATCTTGCCCTTCCTGCCGGCCTGGAGCAGTGAAGTGTTGAATGCGGGTGTTGGGGTTCCGGGCAGCACTCCCTCTTTACCTGAGAGAAGGAGACACCACACCTCTGGGTGAGGTGCAGTACCTCTGTGGCGACTGAACCCTCAGGGGCGCCACACTCCCCCCTGGTAAAACACAACACGTCCGCGAGCTGGAACAGAGTAAAAACAGGGTATATTACAGACATGCAAATTTTTAGATGCATCTCATATAAGATCATAACAATAACATTTCTTCCCTTTATGGGAGGCACTTTTTCTTGAACGTTACAGGTTATTGTTACACTATAAAACATTTCTTTCATTAAACATTTTTCAACAGGTTACAGTACGTTCTGTAACCGGGTGTCCATTTTCTTTTTCAAACAGGTGCAAAAGTAGCAGCATGAGGGACCCGTCCGCAAACCCTCAACGTAGGCCCTGGGAGTGGCTGCAGGGCATAGGTGATCCTGGTGCTGGACCACGTCTTTCGCCACGCCAAACGGGTTTTTCTTCTGAGGTCACTTGATTGCACTTATAAAACCAATAGGGAGCACTTTAAGAAGTGCAAAACTATGTACAAAATCAGTTCTCGGCTGCTCACTGTTCTCAGCCTGAAGTCTGTATACCCTGACCGGTAATTATGCACACAATAAGAAAAACATTCTTAACTCCTATACCCTTACGGGTGAGTATATACAGTTTAGTCCCACCTACTGTACTAGTAGTGGGGTACTTTTGTTATTTTTGCTGGACCCAGCCGGGTCATCAGCCATGTCCTGCGGGGGGCTGTCCGCGATCAAACGGTACACCTTGAGGGCATACCACCCACGTTCCCCGTGGTGCCGAGTGTAAGTGACACGGTCACTGGGATACAGGTTCCGGTTGGGGTGGCCCTGTTCCAGGTGGGGCTCGACATCCCACCGATTCACAAAAATGTCTGTTGAACTGGGGAAGCCATTTTGCTCCGGAGATGTACGGCAGGGCCATGGGCATGACTGGACTCGCGACCCCTGCTGGTGGGGTGGCTGCTCCGGCCTGAGCAGTGCCAGGCGCAAGTTGAGCATCGAGAGCGTTATCCGGTGCTCCGGCGGCTTGCTGGTCGTCGGCCATGGTTGCGCCCCCCTAGTAAACCGTAGCCTACCTTCTTTACTTGGATCGGGTAGGCCGCAGCTCCGCAGGCGACGGTCTCCTTCCAGGACCTTGCGTCTCTCTCGCGGCTGACGTCAAAGCGTGCGCTTGACAACGGTCTCCTTCTAGGACCTGACACTTCCTGGTTCGGCGTCAATGCGCGAGGCGGGGCCTGGGCTTCGCGCGCTTCCAGCGGTTACGCCTCTCCGATTCCCGCGGTTACGCCCCTCTTCTTCCCGCGCGGCAACAGGAAAATGGCGGATAATGGCGGGAAATCTCGGGAATGGCGGGAAATCTTCACCACAGTAAGTGTTACAGTCTTTTAAGGCGCACAGTACCCGGTGGCAACGGGCACGGAATCCTGTTCGTGACGCCAAAGATGACGCGCCCCCGGGGCAATGGGGTACTCGGTAGCCGGACCTATGGATGCTGGGGGGGTATATCACGGCGGCTGGCCCGGTCCGTGGCCCAGGGCGGTCAATTAAAAGGGGGGTTTTTGTTCTATTTATAGGGGATTTATAGAGTTTTTTATAGAGCTCGTGACGCCACCTGTGGTATGCGGCTATATGGAGCCGCCGCTGCGGTGCAGATCCTCTGGAGCTGGTGTTACTGCAGCAGGGATGGTGTGGTTCTCCACAGGTAGAGCTAGCTCCAGGGCAGTGTAGGGGTTGTTGGTTGCGCTGGGCGTTGTAGTGCAGGGGGAAAGATGATGCAGCTAAAATAATGGACGGAGGCAGTGCGGTGCAGTCAGCCGAGTCTTTACTCACAGTTGTTAAGTTCCTCAGGTTGCACTGTCCAGCTTACAGCTTCCCACGTCGCGCTGCGTTCACCAGACCGGGGGTCCAGCTCTTCCTCAGGTGTTTTAGGAGCACCTGACGGAACCCCTGCTTTCATGTGTTCCTCTCTAGACTGACTTCACGCTGGGTCTTCTCCCTCCTGCCCTGCGCTTCCCCACTCTCAGTCCCGCTCGTGTGCTCTGAAGTCCCTCCTGTCTAACTGGAGTTCCTGGACCTGCTTGACCCTCACGGGGATTAGAATGAGGCTTTGGCAACTGAACTATAAAAGTCATAAGCCTCCGGTTTTACCAGCCGACACCTGGAGTAACACGGCTGGACCAGGGGCCGGTCCCCTTCTTGCGGCCTGATCCCTCTGTCTTCTGACAGATTCGGGGCGTACGGGTGCTGTCCTGCACTCACCGTACCCCCTAGGATCCCTTCTATAGATCGGAGCCTTCCTCCTCTGCTCCCCTCCTGGGCCTCTAGCACTAGGCCCTACTTGTGGAGCAGAGCTCCTAACGAGACTCTGCTCCCAGACTGTCTTAATAATAATAATAATAATAATAATAATAATTTTTATTTATATTGCGCCAACATATTCCGCAGCACTTTACAATTAAGCGGGGACATGTACAGACAATAAATTCAATACAAGGTGAGACAGTGTAAACAGTTACATTAGGAGTGAGGGTCCGGCTGCTCGCAAGCTTACAATCTACAGGAAATGGGGGGACACAATTATGTGAAAAGTGCTTGTTATTTCAGGTCTGGCAATTATAGTAAGTCGGGATTTTCATATAAAGTTGCATGATCCGGTCATCAGCCAGTATGTTTAAGTGCAATAATCAAGTATTGAGTGCATGGAGGGTGTGGAGACAGATGAATAGTAGGGTGCAGATTCAGAGTAATATTTAGAAGGAGGGAACAGGGGAAAGTTAGTTTACTGGGTATTTGAGGTGGTAGGCTTGTTTAAAGAGATGGGTTTTTAAAGCGCGCTTGAAGACGTGGTGACTAGGCATCAATAGGATCGTCTGGGGTAGAGCATTCCAGAGAACTGGTGCAGCACAAGAGAAGTCTTGGAGACGGAGGTGCGAGGTTCAGATTATGGAGGACGTTAGTCTTAGGTCATTTGTGGAACGGAGGGCACGTGTCTTCACTCTCTCCTCTCACTGACTGCTCTCCTGCCACCCTAAGATGGCTTCCCTTTTTATATCTCCTACAATGGTGCTCCCCTAAACTGCTTCCTCCACCCACACCCACTACTGGTTCCCCCTACCTTTGGGTTCCCCCCACTCCAGCCAGGGACAGGGCTCAGCACTGTGCACATGCATCTTGCCCTTCCAGCTGGCCTGGGGTAGTGTAGTGTTGGATGCAGGTGTTGGGGTTCCGGGCAGCACTCCCTCCTTACCTGAGAGAAAGAGACACCACACCTCTGGGTGAGGTGCAGTACCTCTGTGGCGACTGAACCCTCAGGGGCGCCACATGTACGGTGAGTACAGCCCCCCGACATATGGTGAGCACGACCCCCGGCGTACGGTGAGTACAGCCCCCCGGCGTACTGTGAGTACAGCCCCCCGACATATGGTGAGTACCACCCCCGAAGTAGGGTGAGTACAACCCCGGCGTACGGTGAGTACGACCCCCTGTGTACGTTGATTACAACCCCCCGACATATCATGAGTACAACCCCCGGCGTACGATGAGTACAGCCCCCCAACGTATGGTGAGTACGACCCCCAGTGTACGGTGAGCACAGCCCCCCGGCCTACTGTGAGTACAGCCCCCTGACATATGGTGAGTACCACCCCCGAAGTAGGGTGACTACGACCCACGGAGTACGGTGAGTACAACCCCCGCCGTACGGTATGACCCCAGGCGTACGGTGAGTACAGCCCCCGACATACGGTGAGTACGACCCCCGGCGTTCGGTGAGTACGACCCCAGGCATACGGTGAGTACAGCCCCCCGACATATGGTGAGTACAGCCCCCGACACATGGTGAGTACAGCCCCCGACATATGGTGAGTACAAGCCCCGGCGTACGGTGCCTACGACCCACGGTATACAGTGAGTATGACCACCAGTGTACAGTGAGTACAGCCCCCCAATGTATGGTGAGTACAGCCCCCGGCGTACGGTGAGTACAACCCCCGGCGTACGGTGAGTATGAAATTGTGAGCTCTGGAGGTGACTGGAGGATGAGACACGATGTAACAGCAGAATAGGGACTGCAGCTCTGGAGGTGACTGGAGGATAAGACACGATGTAACAGCAGAATAGAGACTGCAGCTCTGGAGGTGACTGGAGGATGAGACACGATGTAACAGCAGAATAGTGACTGCAGCTCTGGAGGTGACTGGAGGATGAGACATGATGTAACAGCAGAATAGTGACTGCAGCTCTGGAGGATGAGACACAATGTAACAGCAGAATAGTGACTGCAGCTCTGGAGGTGACTGGAGGATAAGACACAATGTAACAGCAGAATAGTGAGTGCAGCTCTGGAGGTGACTGGAGGATGAGACACGATGTAACAGCAGAATAGGGACTGCAGCTCTGGAGGTGACTGGAGGATAAGACACGATGTAACAGCAGAATAGAGACTGCAGCTCTGGAGGTGACTGGAGGATGAGACACGATGTAACAGCAGAATAGTGACTGCAGCTCTGGAGGTGACTGGAGGATGAGACATGATGTAACAGCAGAATAGTGACTGCAGCTCTGGAGGATGAGACACAATGTAACAGCAGAATAGTGACTGCAGCTCTGGAGGTGACTGGAGGATAAGACAAGCTATAACAGCAGAATAGTGACTGCAGCTCTGGAGGATAAGACACAATGTAACAGCAGAATTGTGACTGCAGCTCTGGAGGTGACTGGAGGATGAGACACGATGTAACAGCAGAATAGTGACTGCAGCTCTGGAGGTGACTGGAGGATAAGACACGATGTAACAGCAGAATAGTGACCGCAGCTCTGGAGGTGACTGGAGGATAAGACACGATGTAACAGCAGAATAGAGAGTGCAGCTCTGGAGGTGACTGGAGGATAAGAGACTATGTAACAGCAGAATAGTGACTGCAGCTCTGGAGGTGACTGGAGGATAAGACACGATGTATCAGCAGAATAGTGACTGCAGCTTTGGAGGTGACTGGAGGATAAGACATGATGTAACAGCAGAATAGTGAACGCAGCTCTGGAGGTGACTGGAGGATAAGACATGATGTAACAGCAGAATAGTGACTGCAGCTCTGGAGGTGACTGGAGGATAAGAGACTATGTAACAGCAGAATAGTGACTGCAGCTCTGGAGGTGACTGGAGGATAAGACACGATGTAACAGCAGAATAGTGAGTGCAGCTCTGGAGGTGACTGGAGGATAAGACACGATGTAACAGCAGAATAGAGAGTGCAGCTCTGGAGGTGACTGGAGGATAAGAGACTATGTAACAGCAGAATAGTGACTGCAGCTCTGGAGGTGACTGGAGGATAAGACACGATGTATCAGCAGAATAGTGACTGCAGCTCTGGAGGTGACTGGAGGATAAGACATGATGTAACAGCAGAATAGTGACCGCAGCTCTGGAGGTGACTGGAGGATAAGACATGATGTAACAGCAGAATAGTGACTGCAGCTCTGGAGGTGACTGGAGGATAAGAGACTATGTAACAGCAGAATAGTGACTGCAGCTCTGGAGGTGACTGGAGGATAAGACACGATGTAACAGCAGAATAGTGAGTGCAGCTCTGGAGGTGACTGGAGGATAAGACACGATGTAACAGCAGAATAGAGAGTGCAGCTCTGGAGGTGACTGGAGGATAAGAGACTATGTAACAGCAGAATAGTGACTGCAGCTCTGGAGGTGACTGGAGGATAAGACACGATGTATCAGCAGAATAGTGACTGCAGCTTTGGAGGTGACTGGAGGATAAGACATGATGTAACAGCAGAATAGTGACCGCAGCTCTGGAGGTGACTGGAGGATAAGACATGATGTAACAGCAGAATAGTGACTGCAGCTCTGGAGGTGACTGGAGGATAAGAGACTATGTAACAGCAGAATAGTGACTGCAGCTCTGGAGGTGACTGGAGGATAAGACACGATGTAACAGCAGAATAGTGAGTGCAGCTCTGGAGGTGACTGGAGGATAAGACACGATGTAACAGCAGAATAGAGAGTGCAGCTCTGGAGGTGACTGGAGGATAAGAGACTATGTAACAGCAGAATAGTGACTGCAGCTCTGGAGGTGACTGGAGGATAAGACACGATGTAACAGCAGAATAGTGAGTGCAGCTCTGGAGGTGACTGGAGGATAAGACACGATGTAACAGCAGAATAGAGAGTGCAGCTCTGGAGGTGACTGGAGGATAAGAGACTATGTAACAGCAGAATAGTGACTGCAGCTCTGGAGGTGACTGGAGGATAAGACACGATGTATCAGCAGAATAGTGACTGCAGCTTTGGAGGTGACTGGAGGATAAGACATGATGTAACAGCAGAATAGTGACCGCAGCTCTGGAGGTGACTGGAGGATAAGACATGATGTAACAGCAGAATAGTGACTGCAGCTCTGGAGGTGACTGGAGGATAAGAGACTATGTAACAGCAGAATAGTGACTGCAGCTCTGGAGGTGACTGGAGGATAAGACACGATGTAACAGCAGAATAGTGAGTGCAGCTCTGGAGGTGACTGGAGGATAAGACACGATGTAACAGCAGAATAGAGAGTGCAGCTCTGGAGGTGACTGGAGGATAAGAGACTATGTAACAGCAGAATAGTGACTGCAGCTCTGGAGGTGACTGGAGGATAAGACACGATGTATCAGCAGAATAGTGACTGCAGCTTTGGAGGTGACTGGAGGATAAGACATGATGTAACAGCAGAATAGTGACCGCAGCTCTGGAGGTGACTGGAGGATAAGACATGATGTAACAGCAGAATAGTGACTGCAGCTCTGGAGGTGACTGGAGGATAAGACACGATGTAACAGCAGAATAGTGAGTGCAGCTCTGGAGGTGACTGGAGTATAAGACACGATGTAACAGCAGAATAGTGACCGCAGCTCTGGAGGTGACTGGAGGATAAGACATGATGTAACAGCAGAATAGTGACTGCAGCTCTGGAGGTGACTGGAGGATAAGACACGATGTAACAGCAGAATAGTGACTGCAGCTCTGGAGGTGACTGGAGGATAAGACCTAATGTAACAGCAGAATAGTGAGTGCAGCTCTGGAGGTGACTGGAGTATAAGACACGATGTAACAGCAGAATAGTGACCGCAGCTCTGGAGGTGACTGGAGGATAAGACATGATGTAACAGCAGAATAGTGACTGCAGCTCTGGAGGTGACTGGAGGATAAGATACGATGTAACAGCAGAATAGTGACTGCAGCTCTGGAGGTGACTGGAGGATAAGACCTAATGTAACAGCAGAATAGTGACTGCAGCTCTGGAGGTGACTGGAGGATAAGACACGATGTAACAGCAGGATAGTGACTGCAGCTCTGGAGGTGACTGGAGGATGATGCGAGGGTGTTATATGGAGAGTTTCTCTGTGATGACTAATAACATTCTGTCCTGTACGGGGATCTGTGCACATCCGGATCAATGTCTGTGAGTACGAAGAACTACTACTCCCACCGTGCTCTCATCCCTGTCCTCCTCCTACAGCTCAGATAAAGATGGGGGATCTGTTCTACGCGTCACATGTCAGAAGAAAGAGGAACGTGCCGGCAGCGGTGGAGATGTACACAGCCGCAGCGCTGCAGAAAGACCCGCAGGTACTGGCCGCGCCCTGCAGTCCTATGTAACACCACAGATAACACAGTGATAACTCTCTGAGTACAGATAATGTAGTAGATGTCACCTGCAGTCCTATGTAACACCACAGATAACACAGTGATAACTCTCTGAGTACAGATAATGTAGTAGATGTCACCTGCAGTCCTATGTAACACCACAGATAACACAGTGATAACTCTCTGAGTACAGATAATGTAGTAGATGTCATCTGCAGTCCTATGTAACACCACAGATAACACAGTGATAACTCTCTGAGTACAGATAATGTAGTAGATGTCACCTGCAGTCCTATGTAACACCACAGATAACACAGTGATAACTCTCTGAGTACAGATAATGTAGTAGATGTCACCTGCAGTCCTATGTAACACCACAGATAACACAGTAATAACTCTCTGAGTACAGATAATGTAGTAGATGTCACCTGCAGTCCCATGTAACACCCCAGATAACACAGTGATAACTCTCTGAGTACAGATAATGTAGCAGATGTCACCTGCAGTCCTATGTAACACCACAGATAACACAGTGATAACTCTCTGAGTAGAGATAATGTAGTAGATGTCACCTGCAGTCCTATGTAACACCACAGATAACACAGTGATAACTCTCTGAGTACAGATAATGTAGTAGATGTCACCTGCAGTCCTATGTAACACCACAGATAACACAGTGATAACTCTCTGAGTACAGATAATGTAGTAGATGTCACCTGCAGTCCTATGTAACACCACAGATAACACAGTGATAACTCTCTGAGTACAGATAATGTAGTAGATGTCACCTGCAGTCCTATGTAACACCACAGATAACACAGTGATAACTCTCTGAGTACAGATAATGTAGTAGATGTCATCTGCAGTCCTATGTAACACCACAGATAACACAGTGATAACTCTCTGAGTACAGATAATGTAGTAGATGTCACCTGCAGTCCTATGTAACACCACAGATAACACAGTGATAACTCTCTGAGTACAGATAATGTAGTAGATGTCACCTGCAGTCCTATGTAACACCACAGATAACACAGTAATAACTCTCTGAGTACAGATAATGTAGTAGATGTCACCTGCAGTCCCATGTAACACCCCAGATAACACAGTGATAACTCTCTGAGTACAGATAATGTAGTAGATGTCACCTGCAGTCCTATGTAACACCACCGATAACACAGTGATAACTCTCTGAGTACAGATAATGTAGTAGATGTCACCTGCAGTCCTATGTAACACCACAGATAACACAGTGATAACTCTCTGAGTACAGATAATGTAGTAGATGTCACCTGCAGTCCTATGTAACACCACCGATAACACAGTGATAACTCTCTGAGTACAGATAATGTAATAGATGTCACCTGCAGTCCTATGTAACACCACAGATAACACAGTAATAACTCTCTGAGTACAGATAATGTAGTAGATGTCACCTGCAGTCCCATGTAACACCACAGATATTACAGTGATAACTCTCTGAGTACAGATAATGTAGTAGATGTCACCTGCAGTCCTATGTAACACCCCAGATAACACAGTGATAACTCTCTGAGTACAGATAATGTAGTAGATGTCACCTGCAGTCCTATGTAACACCACAGATAACACAGTGATAACTCTCTGAGTACAGATAATGTAGTAGATGTCACCTGCAGTCCTATGTAACACCACAGATAACACAGTGATAACTCTCTGAGTACAGATAATGTAATAGATGTCACCTGCAGTCCTATGTAACACCACAGATAACACAGTGATAACTCTCTGAGTACAGATAATGTAGTAGATGTCACCTGCAGTCCTATGTAACACCACAGATAACACAGTGATAACTCTCTGAGTACAGATAATGTAGTAGATGTCACCTGCAGTCCTATGTAACACCACAGATAACACAGTGATAACTCTCTGAGTACAGATAATGTAGTAGATGTCACCTGCAGTCCTATGTAACACCACAGATAACACAGTGATAACTCTCTGAGTTCAGATAATGTAGTAGATGTCACCTGCAGTCCTATGTAACACCACAGATAACACAGTGATAACTCTCTGAGTACAGATAATGTAGTAGATGTCACCTGCAGTCCTATGTAACACCACAGATAACACAGTGATAACTCTCTGAGTACAGATAATGTAGTAGATGTCACCTGCAGTCCTATGTAACACCACAGATAACACAGTGATGACTGTCTGAGTACAGATAATGTAGTAGATGTCACCTGCAGTCCTATGTAACACCACAGATAACACAGTGATAACTCTCTGAGTACAGATAATGTAGTAGATGTCACCTGCAGTCCTATGTAACACCACAGATAACACAGTGATAACTCTCTGAGTACAGATAATGCAGTAAATGTCACCTGCAGTCCTATGTAATACCACAGATAACACAGTGATAACTCTCTGAGTACAGATAATGTAGCAGATGTCACCTGCAGTCCTATGTAACACCACAGATAACACAGTGATAACTCTCTGAGTACAGATAATGTAGTAGATGTCACCTGCAGTCCTATGTAACACCACAGATAACACAGTGATAACTCTCTGAGTACAGATAATGTAGTAGATGTCATCTGCAGTCCTATGTAACACCACAGATAACACAGTGATAACTCTCTGAGTACAGATAATGTAGTAGATGTCACCTGCAGTCCTATGTAACACCACAGATAACACAGTGATAACTCTCTGAGTACAGATAATGTAGTAGATGTCACCTGCAGTCCTATGTAACACCACAGATAACACAGTGATAACTCTCTGAGTACAGATAATGTAGTAGATGTCACCTGCAGTCCTATGTAACACCACAGATAACACAGTGATAACTCTCTGAGTACAGATAATGTAGCAGATGTCACCTGCAGTCCTATGTAACACCACAGATAACACAGTGATATCTCTCTGAGTACAGATAATGTAGTAGATGTCACCTGCAGTCCTATGTAACACCACAGATAACACAGTGATAACTCTCTGAGTACAGATAATGTAGTAGATGTCACCTGCAGTCCTATGTAACACCACAGATAACACAGTGATAACTCTCTGAGTACAGATAATGTAATAGATGTCACCTGCAGTCCTATGTAACACCACAGATAACACAGTGATAACTCTCTGAGTACAGATAATGTAGTAGATGTCACCTGCAGTCCTATGTAACACCACAGATAACACAGTGATAACTCTCTGAGTACAGATAATGTAGTAGATGTCACCTGCAGTCCTATGTAACACCACAGATAACACAGTGATAACTCTCTGAGTACAGATAATGTAATAGATGTCACCTGCAGTCCTATGTAACACCACAGATAACACAGTGATAACTCTCTGAGTACAGATAATGTAGTAGATGTCACCTGCAGTCCTATGTAACACCACAGATAGCACAGTGATAACTCTCTGAGTACAGATAATGTAGTAGATGTCACCTGCAGTCCTATGTAACACCACAGATAACACAGTGATAACTCTCTGAGTACAGATAATGTAGTAGATGTCGCCTGCAGTCCTATGTAACACCACAGATAACACAGTGATAACTCTCTGAGTACAGATAATGTAGTAGATGTCACCTGCAGTCCTATGTAACACCACAGATAACACAGTGATAACTCTCTGACTACAGATAATGTAGTAGATGTCACCTGCAGTCCTATGTAACACCACAGATAACACAGTGATAACTCTCTGAGTACAGATAATGTAGTAGATGTCACCTGCAGTCCTATGTAACACCACAGATAACACAGTGATAACTCTCTGAGTACAGATAATGTAGTAGATGTCGCCTGCAGTCCTATGTAACACCACAGATAACACAGTGATAACTCTCTGAGTACAGATAATGTAGTAGATGTCACCTGCAGTCCTATGTAACACCACAGATAGCACAGTGATAACTCTCTGAGTACAGATAATGTAGTAGATGTCACCTGCAGTCCTATGTAACACCACAGATAACACAGTGATAACTCCCTGAGTACAGATAATGTAGTAGATGTCACCTGCAGTCCTATGTAACACCACAGATAACACAGTGATAACTCTCTGAGTACAGATAATGTAGCAGATGTCACCTGCAGTCCTATGTAACACCACAGATAACACAGTGATAACTCTCTGAGTACAGATAATGTAGTATATGTCACCTGCAGTCCTATGTAACACCACAGATATTACAGTGATAACTCTCTGAGTACAGATAATGTAGTAGATGTCACCTGCAGTCCCATGTAACACCACAGATATTACAGTGATAACTCTCTGAGTACAGATAATGTAGTAGATGTCACCTGCAGTCCTATGTAACACCACAGATAACACAGTGATAACTCTCTGAGTACAGATAATGCAGTAAATGTCACCTGCAGTCCTATGTAATACCACAGATAACACAGTGATAACTCTCTGAGTACAGATAATGTAGCAGATGTCACCTGCAGTCCTATGTAACACCACAGATAACACAGTGATAACTCTCTGAGTACAGATAATGTAGTAGATGTCACCTGCAGTCCTATGTAACACCACAGATAACACAGTGATAACTCTCTGAGTACAGATAATGTAGTAGATGTCACCTGCAGTCCTATGTAACACCACAGATAACACAGTGATAACTCTGAGTACAGATAATGTAGTAGATGTCACCTGCAGTCCTATGTAACACCACAGATAGCACAGTGATAACTCTCTGAGTACAGATAATGTAGTAGATGTCACCTGCAGTCCTATGTAACACCACAGATAACACAGTGATAACTCCCTGAGTACAGATAATGTAGTAGATGTCACCTGCAGTCCTATGTAACACCACAGATAACACAGTGATAACTCTCTGAGTACAGATAATGTAGTAGATGTCTCCTGCAGTCCTATGTAACACCACAGATAACACAGTGATAACTCTCTGAGTACAGATAATGTAGCAGATGTCACCTGCAGTCCTATGTAACACCACAGATAACACAGTGATAACTCTCTGAGTACAGATAATGTAGTATATGTCACCTGCAGTCCTATGTAACACCACAGATATTACAGTGATAACTCTCTGAGTACAGATAATGTAGTAGATGTCACCTGCAGTCCTATGTAACACCACAGATAACACAGTGATAACTCTCTGAGTACAGATAATGTAGTAGATGTCACCTGCAGTCCTATGTAACACCACAGATAACACAGTGATAACTCTCTGAGTGCAGATAATGTAGTAGATGTCACCTGCAGTCCTATGTAACACCACAGATAACACAGTGATAACTCTCTGAGTACAGATAATGTAGTAGATGTCACCTGCAGTCCTATGTAACACCACAGATAACACAGTGATAACTCTCTGAGTACAGATAATGTAGTAGATGTCACCTGCAGTCCTATGTAACACCACAGATAACACAGTGATAACTCTCTGAGTGCAGATAATGTAGTAGATGTCACCTGCAGTCCTATGTAACACCACAGATAACACAGTGATAACTCTCTGAGTACAGATAATGTAGTAGATGTCACCTGCAGTCCTATGTAACACCCCAGATAACACAGTGACAGTAGAGATAATGCGGTTTGGGGTCCGGGTTTGATACTGACATGTTTGGTGGTTCCAGGGTCTCTATAATTTGGGGGTCCTGGTAGAAGAAGGCGTCTCGCTTCCCAGTTTAACCCTTCGTCAGCTGGGATTGAACAGCTCGGTGTCTCGCAGTAATTACTCCGTCGTTATGGAGCTTTACAGGAGGTGAGAAGATTCTTCGTGTGGGAGGAGCATAGACGTGAAGGTTCTCTCCTGTTAGAGCAGGGGTCACATATTTTCCTTCTCGTATGTTACATTTTTTTCACTGTCCATTATCGGCTTCTTGCTTTCTCCTCTCCATTCGGACTCAGCTATGATCAGATCAGTCGTAAATCTAGTTCTTTCCTTATACTTTACACTGCAGGTCTGCTCTATTAAGAAACATCTACAACCCCTGGCAAAAATTCTGGAATCACCGGGCTCGGAGGATGTTCATTCCGTTGTTTAATGTTGTTGAAAAAAAGCAGATCACAGACATGGCACAAAACTAAAGTCATTTCAAATGGCAACTTTATGGCTTTAAGAAACACTAAAAGAAATCAAGATAAAAAATGTGGTACTCAGTAAGGGTAATTTTTTTCAGACCAAGCAGAGGGGAAATAATTATGGAATCACTCAATTCTGAGGAAAAAATTATGGAATCACCCTGTAAATTTTCATTTCCAAAACTAACACCTGCATCAAATTAGATCTGCTCGTTATTAGTCTGCATCGAAAAAGGAGTGATCACACCTTGGAGATCTGTTGCACCAAGTGGACTGACATGACTCATGGCTCCAACACGAGAAATGTCAATTGAAACAAAGGAGAGGATTATCAAACTCTTAAAAGAAGGTAAATCATCACGCAATGTTGCAAAAGATGTTGGTTGTTCACAGTCAGCTGTGTCTAAAATCTGGACCAAATACAAACAACATGGGAAGGTTGTTAAAGGCAAACATACTGGTAGACCAAGGAAGACATCAAAGCGTCAAGACCGGAAACTTAAAGCAATATGTCTCCAAAACAGGAAATGCACAACAAAACAAATGAGGAACGAATGGGGGGAAACTGGAGTCAATGTCTGTGACCGAACTGTAAGAAACCGCCTAAAGGAAATGGGATTTACATACAGAAAAGCTAAACATAAGCCATCATTAACACCTAAACAGAAAGAAACAAGGTTACAATGGGCTGAGGAAAAGGAATCGTGGACTGTGGATGACTGGATGAAAGTCATATTCAGTGATGAATCGCGGATCTGCATTGGGCAAGGTGATGATGCTGGAACTTTTTGTTTGGTGGCGTTCCAATGAGATTTATAAAGATGACTGCATGAAGAGAACATGCAAATCTCCACAGTCATTGAAGATATGGGGCTGCGTGTCAGGTGAAGGCACTGGGGAGATGGCTGTCATTACATCTTCAATAAATGCCCAAGTTTACATTGATATTTTGGACAGTTTTCTTATCCCATCAATTGAAAGGATGTTTGGGGATGAGGACATCATTTCTCAAGATGATAATGCATCCTGCCATAGAGCAAAAACTGTGAAAACATTCCTTGAAAGAAGACACATAAGGTCAATGTCATGGCCGGCAAATAGTCCGGATCTCAATCCAATTGAAAATCTTTGGTGGAAGTTGAAGAAAATGGTCCATGTCAAGGCTCCAACCTGCAAAGCTGATCTGGCAACAGCAATCAGAGACAGTTGGAGCCAGACTGATGAAGAGTACTGTTTATAACTCATTAAGTCCATGCCTAAGAGACTGCAAGCTGTTATTAAAGCCAGAGGTGGTGCAACAAAATACTAGTGATGTATTGGAGTGTTCTTTTGTGTGTTTGTTTTTCATGATTCCATAATTTTTTCCTCAGAATTGAGTGATTCCATAATTTTTTCCCCTCTGCTTAGTCTGAATAAAATTACCCTTACTGAGTACCACATTTTTTATCTTGATTTCTTTTAGTGTTTCTTAAAGCCATAAAGTTGCCATTTGAAATGACTTTAGTTTTGTGCCATGTCTGTGATCGGCTTTTTTTCAACAACATTAAACAACTGAATGAACATCCTCCGAGCCCGGTGATTCCATAATTTTTGCCAGGGGTTGTATAATCAGTAACTCCAGTTTAGTTTCCGTTTCTGCCTTGCTTTGTTCATGGCTCAGGCTGTTGCCCTCTGTCTCCCCCATGCTTTACCCTGCAACTCTACTTACCTATATTGGCTCCTGTGCACAAGCTCAGCAGTCAGTGCATGGGGATGTATTGTCAGAAGAGAAGATTATCACGCACCTGCTGTAGGTAGACTGAAATGCGGAGTCATCATAAGAGGGAGGGGCTTATATAAGGGGAGGAGCTCATTTTAGGTTTGTCCTGTCAGCCCTTTTTTCATGTACTGCAGTATAGATGACTGGTTCCCTCTGCAGACTATTGTTTCTCACATCATGGAGCAGATACTTTCTATCATTACTTTTCTTGTGTAGATGTCGAGATCACGAGCAGGAGGATTCCTACGTTCCCTGCAGCCTAGCGCTCCTCAACACCCATCTCCAGTACATATGGACCTTCCACGGCTCCGTTCTGAAGGTACTTAGCATCCTCCTGTCCAACAGAGGCAATGTGAAGAAGATGGATGGAGACTTGTAGCATATGGTATCCAGTGGGTGGAGAAGGTGGCTTCATGGTTAGATCTTCATGTATCCATCGGGTGCGAGAGGTGGTTTCTTGGTTATGGTCTCTTGTGTCCAGTGGGTGGTGAGATGTGGCTTCTTGGTTAGATCTTCATGCATCCATTGGGTGGGAGAGGTGGCTTCTTGGATATGGTCTCTGGTATCCACTGGAAGGGGAGAGGTGGGTTCTTGGTTATGGTCTCTGGTGTCCAGTGGGTGGAGATAGGTGGCTTCTTGGTTATGGTCTCTGGTGTCTACTGGATGGGGAAAGGTGGTTTATTATTTATATCTTTGAGTCCAGTGGGTGGAGATAGGTGGCTTCTTGGTTATGGACTCTGGAGTCCAGTGGGTGGTGAGGGGTGGCTTCTTGGTTAGATCTTCATGCATCCATTGGGTGGGAGAGGTGGCTTCTTGGATATGGTCTCTGGTATCCACTGGAAGGGGAGAGGTGGGTTCTTGGTTATGGTCTCTGGTGTCCAGTGGGTGGAGATAGGTGGCTTCTTGGTTATGGTCTCTGGTGTCTACTGGATGGGGAGAGGTGGTTTATTATTTATATCTTTGTGCCCAGTGGGTGGAGATAGGTGGCTTCTTGGTTATGGTCTCTCGTGTCCACTTGGTGAACAAAAGGTTTTATTCTTGAGTGTACAATTGGTGGATGGAAGTTCTAATCTCTGGGATTTAGTGATTGGATAGAAGATATAATATCTACAGTCCAGTGGTGGCTTCTTAGTTATGTTCACTGGAAGCAACAAATGAACACAAGACTATTTTCTCCTCCGGTGGGTGGAGTGGGTGTTTTGTTGTTTATATTTTCTAGGGTTCAGTGTGTGGAGATTGGTGGCTTCTTGGTTATGTTTTTAGGTGTCCAGTGAGTGAGCATATGGTTATAACCTTCGGTGTTCATGTGGTGGAAAGTCATGGATAGGTTGCAATTTCTTGCAGCCAATGGATGGAAAGTAGTGGACTTAAGGTTATTATCGCTCGTGTCCATTGGGTGGATAGAATATCTATGGATACACTACACACAATAGGTAGAGTCTGTGGTATCCAGTGTGGGTAGAGAGGTTATAATCTCCAGTATCCAGGAGGTGAAGTGTGATCCTTGTTGCCAGTGGTTTAGGTTATGGTGCCTGGTGATGAGATCAATTTAGATATATTCTAGAACTTCCCCCCCATTTATCATTATTACGCAATGTTATGGATTCTGCTGATTGCGGTGGGATCCTGTTACAATCTCAGGTCTTAGATCTCCAACGGGTCCCTTAATGGTAAATCTTGGGGCAATTGAGGATTGGAAATGTTGGACTTCATGGTGCCCGATTCTTTGGAGAAAAAAAAAAAATGCTATCAGACATGACTGTCTACATGATGGAAGGTGGATAGAGGGCAAATGTTTACCCAACCATCCTATGTGTGTGTCTTAATCCCCTATAGAGGAAGATTCAGATAGTCATATGACTCGGTCGAGGATTGCAACGCAACGCTCGGACTGGCTGTCAGCTCTCCTGACTCAAGGATGACAGCATGTATTTCTACGTATTTCTATGCAGTATCGTGCTCTGGTTGGGAGAGCCGACAGCAAGTAAGGGCATTGAGTTGCGATCCTCGTCACAACACACTGACTACTCCATCCTGTTTCCCCCTAACAGATTCATAAAACTAACCTCACTACATTCACCCATTCTCTGCTGGTTGTTTTGCAGTGCTCCAGTGCAGCTGCCATTGCTATAGTCACTGCTCTAAGTTTAATGACCATTTTTGGGAGAATACGGAATGTGGCTCAAAACCTCCAGCTGTCTGTGTGAGGAACCCCAACCTTCACAAGAGCTTCCAGCTCTCTGTATGGGGTTCTTGTGACTTTCTCTAGAACCACCAGCTGCCCATGAGGAACCCTGACCTTGACAAGAACTCCTAGCTATCCATGAAATGCCCCAACCTTCATGAGAACCTCCAGCTGTCCATGTGAGGAGCCCTGATCTTCACGAGAATCTCAAGCTGTCCATGTGAGGAGTTCGGACCTTTGTAAGAACCGCCAGCTGTCCATAAGGAGCCCTCACTTTCCCAAGAACTTCCAGCTCTCTATTAAAAGACCCAACCTACATGAGAACCTCTAGCTGTCAATAAAGTGACTTGAATTTCACTAGAACCTCCATCGATCCTTACAAGGTGTCCCGCCCTTCACTAGGATCGCCAGGTGTCCATGAGGAGCCCCAAGCTACAGGAGAACCTCCATCTTTCCATAAGGAGTCCCTAACTGCAGGAGAACTTCTAACTTTCCATGAGTATCCCCAACCTTTAAAAGCATTTCCAGTTGTCCAAGAGGAGGCCAATCTTGACAAGAACTTCCAGGTGTAATATACAGAAAAAAGGGTTTAACCGGCTCACCCTCCATCGGCTTCAGTCCGTCCAGGAGTATGCAATCAAGTGCTCTGCCAGCGCTAGGATACAGAGGTATAGGAGAAATAGATCCAGCTCACCAAACGTCCAAAATTTAAAATTCAAAAAATGTTATATTATATATATTAATAGTGTGAACAATCAAAAATCCATATCTGGACTTAGGGAAACCTGGAATACAACGCTGATTACCATACGCGTTTCGAACTGCACTTGTTCTTAAACTTGGTAGAAATCCCCGAATTTCACTAGAACCTCCATCGATCCTTACAAGGTGTCCCGCCCTTCACTAGAATCGCTAGGTGTCCATGAGGAGCCCCAAGCTACGGGAGAACCTCCATTTTTTCTTACGGAGTCCCTACCAGATTGAGAACTTCTAACTTTCCATGAGTATCCCCAACCTTTGAAAGAAGCTGTCCAAGAGGAGCCCCAATCTTGACGAGAACTTCCAGATGTCCACAAGAAACCCTGACCTTCACAAGAACCTTTTGTTTTTTTTTGTGAGGGTCCCCAACTTTCAGTTGGTTGTCCATGTGAGGAGCCCTAACCTTCACGTGAAACCTCCAGCTGCCCGTTTGATGAGCCCAACCTTTACAAGGACCTCAGTATCTGTAATGATGTAACTTTAGGACTGTGCGATGTGTTTGCACCTCTGTCCACTGGGCATTGGCTTTTACAGATGATGGGATCTAACGTTCCAGATGTGATGGCTAAGTATTTATTGTATTATGTGTACTGGATATTAGATGTGAGGGAGCGGAAGTCTGCCGGGCGCAGATCCTCCTGGGGCAGATATGCCATAGGTCCATAGGTAATGGACGGCCGCATATAAAAAGTGTAATGGCTCCTACTCTCAGCCTTTGTGCACTTTTTCTTCATATGCTAATAGATTACAATAAAGCTGAGAGATTTGTGCGTCATTGATGGATCTGGTGAAAAAGACATAACGCCAACATGGAGTCTACACCCCGAGCAACAGCGGGAATTATCCAGAAACCCGTCCAACTCCGGTGCAGGCAGCAGTGTGTCCATCACACCGTAGACTCTGCCCATTACACATGTAACCTGCGTATTAAACCATATCATAGAACTATTACACACATGGTCCGATTCTTTATTACATTTATCCCTTTTTTTTCTCTAGTTTTTGGTGTTTTTCACCTTTTTTTAACTTGTGCCATTTTAAAGCCTATTTTATACATGTTCTGCTTTTTTTATGTTTTTATGTTCATCGTTTTTTGGCGGAGTTTGGGGCTCCAGATGTTCTTGGTTGATTCATCATTTGTAACTTTTGTAAGATTTTGCACCATATTATCAGAATGTGCGACTTTTTGTGGTAATAGGACACAAAAACGGTTAAAGCCAAAAATAACGAGTAGTTTTGATTTTGCACAAAATTCATGAACCACGTACTCCTTTTTTTGAAGAATTTGGCACAAAAAAATGTCAACAAATACCAAAGGACAATAAGAAGAAAACTAAAAACCCCACAACACTCTGCCTATTCCAGTGGAGAACTTGCATATCCCCCCATATAAGCCGCCTGCTATGGATAAATGCAGGTCCGGTATCTCAGGAGATTTGCCCCCGGAGTTCTCGTTTATGAGGAGAAGTCTCGAGAAGAAGCCGCATCTCATCCCATTATTAGATGATGTGTTGGGGTCTTCGTTCACGGGTAGAAGACTTGTCCCAGTAGTTGTGTTAGAAGAAGCATCTGAATGATCAGAATTACTGCCCAGGACAGGAGCGTGGGTCCAAAGCTGGTGGAGGCTGCAGGGTAACAATAAAACAATAAGGATACCAACCCTATATACACGTGGCGTCAGATATTATTAGGTTTACAGCCATCAAACAAAACAGTGTGGTCAACTCCTGACATGTATCCTGAGGCCACCCAAATCCTACCCCTACTAGGGCTCTGGGGCCTTCCTCCTCCTCTTACCACAGCTCTGGGGCCTTCCTCCTCCTCTTACCACAGCTCTGGGGCCTTCCTCCTCCTCTTACCACAGCTCTGGGGCCTTCCTCCTCCTCTGACCACTGCTCTGGGACCTTCCTCCTCCTCTTGCCACTGCTCTGGGACCTTCCTCCTCCTCTTGCCACTGCTCTGGGGCCTTCCTCCTCCTCTTGCCACTGCTCTGGGACCTTCCTCCTCCTCTTGCCACTGCTCTGGGGCCTTCCTCCTCCTCTTACCACAGCTCTGGGGCCTTCCTCCTCCTCTTACCACTGCTCTGGGACCTTCCTCCTCCTCTTACCATTGCTCTGGGACCTTCCTCCTCCTCTTACCACAGCTCTGGGGCCTTCCTCCTCCTCTTACCACTGCTCTGGGACCTTCCTCCTCCTCTTACCACTGCTCTGGGACCTTCCTCCTCCTCTTACCACTGCTCTGGGACCTTCCTCCCCCTCTTACCACTGCTCTGGGACCTTCCTCCTCTTACCACTGCTCTGGGACCTTCCTCCTCCTCTTACCACTGCTCTGGGACCTTCCTCCTCCTCTTACCACTGCTCTGGGACCTTCCTCCTCCTCTTACCACTGCTCTGGGACCTTCCTCCTCCTCTTACCACAGCTCTGGGGCCTTCCTCCTCCTCTTACAGTACCACTGCTCTGGGACCTTCCTCCTCCTCTTACAGTACCACTGCTCTGGGACCTTCCTCCTCCTCTTACAGTGCCACTGCTCTGGGACCTTCCTCCTCCTCTTGCCACTGCTCTGGGACCTTCCTCCTCCTCTTGCCACTGCTCTGGGGCCTTCCTCCTCCTCTTGCCACTGCTCTGGGGCCTTCCTCCTCCTCTTGCCACTGCTCTGGGGCCTTCCTCCTCCTCTTGCCACTGCTCTGGGGCCTTCCTCCTCCTCTTGCCACTGCTCTGGGGCCTTCCTCCTCCTCTTGCCACTGCTCTGGGGCCTCCCTCCTCCTCTTACCACTGCTCTGGGGCCTTCCTCCTCCTCTTGCCACTGCTCTGGGGCCTTCCTCCTCCTCTTACCATTGCTCTGGGACCTTCCTCCTCCTCTTACCATTGCTCTGGGGCCTCCCTCCTCCTCTTACCAATGCTCTGGGACCTTCCTCCTCCTCTTACCATTGCTCTGGGACCTTCCTCCTCCTCTTACCACTGCTCTGGGGCTTTCCTCCTCCTCTTACCACTGCTCTGGGGCCTTCCTCCTCCTCTTACCACTGCTCTGGGGCCTTCCTCCTCGTCTTACCACTGCTCTGGGGCCTTCCTCCTCCTCTTACCACTGCTCTGGGGCCTTCCTCCTCCTCTTACCATTGCTCTGGGACCTTCCTCCTCCTCTTACCACTGCTCTGGGACCTTCCTCCTCCTCTTACCAATGCTCTGGGACCTTCCTCCTCCTCCTCTTACCATTGCTCTGGGACCTTCCTCCTTCTCTTACCACTGCTCTGGAGCTTTCCTCCTCTTACCACTGCTCTGGGGCCTTCCTCCTCCTCTTACCACTGCTATGGGGCCTTCCTCCTCGTCTTACCACTGCTCTGGGGCCTTCCTCCTCCTTTTACCACTGCTCTGGAACCTTCCTCCTCCTCTTACCACAGCTCTGGGACCTTCCTCCTCCTCTTACCACTGCTCTGGGGCCTTCCTCCTCCTCTTACCACTGCTCTGGGGCCTTCCTCCTCGTCTTACCACTGCTCTGGGGCCTTCCTCCTCCTTTTACCACTGCTCTGGAACCTTCCTCCTCCTCTTACCACAGCTCTGGGACCTTCCTCCTCCTCTTACCACTGCTCTGGGGCCTTCCTCCTCCTCTTGCCACTGCTCTGGGGCCTTCCTCCTCCTCTTACCATTGCTCTGGGACCTTCCTCCTCCTCTTACCACTGCTCTGGGACCTTCCTCCTCCTCTTACCAATGCTCTGGGACCTTCCTCCTCCTCTTACCACTGCTCTGGGGCTTTCCTCCTCCTCTTACCACTGCTCTGGGGCCTTCCTCCTCCTCTTACCACTGCTCTGGGGCCTTCCTCCTCCTCTTACCACTGCTCTGGGACCTTCCTCCTCCTCTTACCACTGCTCTGGGGCTTTCCTCCTCGTCTCACCACTGCTCTGGGGCCTTCCTCCTCCTCTTACCACAGCTCTGGGGCCTTCCTCCTCCTCTTACCACAGCTCTGGGGCCTTCCTCCTCCTCTTACCACAGCTCTGGGGCCTTCCTCCTCCTCTTACCACAGCTCTGGGGCCTTCCTCCTCCTCTTACCACAGCTCTGGGGCCTTCCTCCTCCTCTTACCACAGCTCTGGGGCCTTCCTCCTCCTCTTACCACTGCTCTGGGGCCTTCCTCCTCCTCTTACCACAGCTCTGGGGCATTCCTCCTCCTCTTACCACTGCTCTGGGGCCTTCCTCCTCCTCTTACCACTGCTCTGGGACCTTCCTCCTCCTCTTACCACTGCTCTGGGACCTTCTTCCTCCTCTTACCACTGCTCTGGGACCTTCCTCCTCTTCTTACCACAGCTCTGGGGCCTTCCTCCTCCTCTTACAGTACCACTGCTCTGGGACCTTCCTCCTCCTCTTACAGTACCACTGCTCTGGGACCTTCCTCCTCCTCTTACAGTGCCACTGCTCTGGGACCTTCCTCCTCCTCTTGCCACTGCTCTGGGACCTTCCTCCTCCTCTTGCCACTGCTCTGGGGCCTTCCTCCTCCTCTTGCCACTGCTCTGGGGCCTTCCTCCTCCTCTTGCCACTGCTCTGGGGCCTTCCTCCTCCTCTTGCCACTGCTCTGGGGCCTTCCTCCTCCTCTTGCCACTGCTCTGGGGCCTTCCTCCTCCTCTTGCCACTGCTCTGGGGCCTTCCTCCTCCTCTTACCACTGTTCTGGGGCCTCCCTCCTCCTCTTACCACTGCTCTGGGGCCTTCCTCCTCCTCTTGCCACTGCTCTGGGGCCTTCCTCCTCCTCTTACCATTGCTCTGGGACCTTCCTCCTCCTCTTACCAATGCTCTGGGACCTTCCTCCTCCTCTTACCATTGCTCTGGGACCTTCCTCCTCCTCTTACCACTGCTCTGGGGCTTTCCTCCTCCTCTTACCACTGCTCTGGGGCCTTCCTCCTCCTCTTACCACTGCTCTGGGGCCTTCCTCCTCGTCTTACCACTGCTCTGGGGCCTTCCTCCTCCTCTTACCACTGCTCTGGGGCCTTCCTCCTCCTCTTACCATTGCTCTGGGACCTTCCTCCTCCTCTTACCACTGCTCTGGGACCTTCCTCCTCCTCTTACCAATGCTCTGGGACCTTCCTCCTCCTCTTACCATTGCTCTGGGACCTTCCTCCTCCTCTTACCACTGCTCTGGGGCTTTCCTCCTCCTCTTACCACTGCTCTGGGGCCTTCCTCCTCCTCTTACCACTGCTCTGGGGCCTTCCTCCTCGTCTTACCACTGCTCTGGGGCCTTCCTCCTCCTTTTACCACTGCTCTGGAACCTTCCTCCTCCTCTTACCACAGCTCTGGGACCTTCCTCCTCCTCTTACCACTGCTCTGGGGCCTTCCTCCTCCTCTTACCACTGCTCTGGGGCCTTCCTCCTCGTCTTACCACTGCTCTGGGGCCTTCCTCCTCCTTTTACCACTGCTCTGGAACCTTCCTCCTCCTCTTACCACAGCTCTGGGACCTTCCTCCTCCTCTTACCACTGCTCTGGGGCCTTCCTCCTCCTCTTGCCACTGCTCTGGGGCCTTCCTCCTCCTCTTACCATTGCTCTGGGACCTTCCTCCTCCTCTTACCACTGCTCTGGGACCTTCCTCCTCCTCTTACCAATGCTCTGGGACCTTCCTCCTCCTCTTACCATTGCTCTGGGACCTTCCTCCTCCTCTTACCACTGCTCTGGGGCTTTCCTCCTCCTCTTACCACTGCTCTGGGGCCTTCCTCCTCCTCTTACCACTGCTCTGGGGCCTTCCTCCTCCTCTTACCACAGCTCTGGGGCCTTCCTCCTCCTCTTACCACAGCTCTGGGGCATTCCTCCTCCTCTTACCACTGCTCTGGGGCTTTCCTCCTCGTCTCACCACTGCTCTGGGGCCTTCCTCCTCCTCTTACCACAGCTCTGGGGCCTTCCTCCTCCTCTTACCACAGCTCTGGGGCCTTCCTCCTCCTCTTACCACAGCTCTGGGGCCTTCCTCCTCCTCTTACCACAGCTCTGGGGCCTTCCTCCTCCTCTTACCACAGCTCTGGGGCCTTCCTCCTCCTCTTACCACTGCTCTGGGGCCTTCTTCCTCCTCTTACCACAGCTCTGGGGCATTCCTCCTCCTCTTACCACTGCTCTGGGGCCTTCCTCCTCCTCTTACCACTGCTCTGGGACCTTCCTCCTCCTCTTACCACTGCTCTGGGGCCTTCCTCCTCCTCTTACCACTGCTCTGGGGCCTTCCTCCTCCTCTTACCACTGCTCTGGGGCCTTCCTCCTCCTCTTACCACTGCTCTGGGACCTTTCTCCTCCTCTTACCACTGCTCTGGGGTCTTCCTCCTCCTCTTACCACTGCTCTGGGGCCTTCCTCCTCCTCTTACCACTGCTCTGGGGCCTTCCTCCTCCTCTCACTACTGCTCTGGGGCCTTCCTTCTCCTCTTACCACTGCTCTGGGACCTTCCTCCTCCTCTTACCACTGCTCTGGGGCCTTCCTCCTCCTCTCACTACTGCTCTGGGGCCTTCCTCCTCCTCTTACCACTGCTCTGGGGCCTTCCTGCTCCTCTTACCACTGCTCTGGGACCTTTCTCCTCCTCTTACTACTGCTCTGGGACCTTTCTCCTCTTACCACTGCTCTGGGGCCTTCCTCCTCCTCTCACTGCTGCTCTGGGGCTTTCCACCTTCTACTCTTCTTCCCTCTGTTACTGCTCTTTAGCCCTCCACCTCCTCTCTCGAATACTGCTCTGGAGTCTTCCACTTCCTCCTCTTCTTCCTACCTCTACTACTGCTCTGCAGCCTTTCTCCTTCTACTCTTCTTCCTCTGTCATTTTCCAAAGCTTTGGAAACTTCCTCTTACTCTTCTTGATCCTCCCCATACTCTACCGCCCTTGATGCTTCCATCTATTACAGCTCTGGAGTCTTCGCCCTTCCCTTCTTCCATCATGAATTACATATTCTACTGTCCTAGGGGCTTCCTTTTCCTTTTCTTCTCCTTCTCTTTCCTCTACTACTGCTCAGGGCCTCTTCCTCTACCTTCTATTATTCATCTTTCTGCCCCTACTACTGCCGTGGAGCCCTTTCCTCCTCTTCTTCCTCCTATTATTTTTACCCCTACTCCCTCTACTTCTGTCCTAGGGGTTTTCCTTCTACTCCTGCCTCTACTACTGCTCTCAGGCATTCCACCTTCTCCACCTTCTTCCTTTTACTCCTCCCTATCTCCGCTTCTGCTCTGGGCCCTCCCTACTTGTCTTGTTCTTCTGCTTCTTCTGCAGAGGGTCATGCCTTCTCCTCTTTTACCTCCTTCCTCTACTACCTCTCTGTCCACTTCCTATTCCTCTCCCTCTCCTACTACTTTGGGGCCTTCCTCCTCCCCTTTCTACAGCTCTTGGCTCTTCTTCTTCCTCTTACTGCTCCTCTCCTTTCGGCTGCCCTTTAGGTTTCCTTCTCCTCTTCTTCGTCCTCCCACGTATACTGTCCTGGAACATTCCTCCCTTTCTTCCTCCTTACTTTAATATTATTCAGGGCATTCTTCCTTTTTCTACCCCAACTACTGCCCTGGAGCTATCCACTCTTCATTTAATTCTTCCTCCTGTTCCCTTACTACTGCCTTAGAGGCTTCTTTCTTCTCCTCCTCCTCCTTCTTCTTCTCCCTCCAATGCTGCTCTGGGGCTTTTCTCCTTTTCTTCTTCCTCCTTGCTTTACTTCTAATCTGGGGTTTTCTTCCTCCTTCTCCCCTTCAACTTTTGTAGTCTACTGGGGTCTTCCACCTCTTCTTCTCTTTCCTCTTATGCTTCTTCCTTCTCTTCCTCTTCATTCTGCTACCCCATGGGTATCCTTCTCCTCCTATTCCTCTTCTTCTTCTACCTCCTCCCTACCCTGGGCCCTTTCTCCCTTGATCTTCCTCTTCCCCCTGCCATTATTTCTTTATCTTAACTCTACTACTACACGGGGCTTTCTTTCTCCACCGCCTCCTCTTTCTTTTTTCTGCACTCGGACATTCTCTTCTTCCTCCTCCCTCTAGAATCACCAATGGGTTTCTTTCTCCTACTTCTTTTCCTTCTCTGGGCCTTCCTGCTCTTCTTCCTCCTCCCTCTACTGCTGCTCTGGGGCCTTTTCCTTTTCGTCCTCCTCCCTCTTCCACTGCTCTGGGTCTTCCTGCTCTTCTTCCTCCTCCCTCTACTGCTGCTCTGGGGCCTTTTCCTTTTCGTCCTCCTCCCTCTTCCACTGCTCTGGGCCTTCCTGCTCTTCTTCCTCCTCCCTCTACTGCTGCTCTGGGGCCTTTTCCTTTTCATCCTCCTCCCTCTTCCACTGCTCTGGGCCTTCCTGCTCTTCTTCCTCCTCCCTCTACTGCTGCTCTGGGGCCCTTTCCTTTTCGTCCTCCTCCCTCTTCCACTGCTCTGTGCCTTCCTGCTCTTCTTCCTCCTCCCTCTACTGCTGCTCTCGGGCCTTTTCCTTTTCGTCCTCCTCCCTCTTCCACTGCTCTGTGCCTTCCTGCTCTTCTTCCTCCTCCCTCTACTGCTGCTCTCGGGCCTTTTCCTTTTCGTTCTCCTCCCTCTTCCACTGCTCTGTGCCTTCCTGCTCTTCTTCCTCCTCCCTCTACTGCTGCTCTCGGGCCTTTTCCTTTTCGTCCTCCTCCCTCTTCTACTGCTCTGGGTCTTCCTGCTCTTCTTCCTCCTCCTTCCTCTACTGCTGCTCTGGGGCGTTTTCCTTTTCGTCCTCCTCCCTCTTCCACTGCTCTGGGTCTTCCTGCTCTTCTTCCTCCTCCCTCTACTGCTGCTCTGAGGCCTTTTCCTTTTCGTCCTCCTCCCTCTTACACTGCTCTGTGCCTTCCTGCTCTTCTTCCTCCTTCTACTGCTGCTCTGGGGCCTTTTCCTTTTTGTCCTCCTCCCTCTTCCACTGCTCTGGGTCTTCCTGCTCTTCTTCCTCCTCCCTCTACTGCTGCTCTGGGGCCTTTTCCTTTTCGTCCTCCTCCCTCTTCCCCTGCTCTGGGTCTTCCTGCTCTTCTTCCTCCTCCCTCTACTGCTGCTCTGGGGCCTTTTCCTTTTCGTCCTCCTCCCTCTTCCACTGCTCTGGGTCTTCCTGCTCTTCCTCCTCCTCCCTCTACTGCTGCTCTGGGGCCTTTTCCTTTTCGTCCTCCTCCGTCTTCCACTGCTCTGGGCCTTCCTGCTCTTCTTCCTCCTCCCTCTACTGCTGCTCTGGGGCCTTTTCCTTTTCGTCCTCCTCCCTCTTCCACTGCTCTGGGCCTTCCTACTCTTCTTCCTCCTCCCTCTACTGCTGCTCTGGGGCCTTTTCCTTTTCGTCCTCCTCCCTCTTCCACTGCTCTGGGCCTTCCTACTCTTCTTCCTCCTCCCTCTACTGCTGCTCTGGGGCCTTTTCCTTTTCGTCCTCCTCCCTCTTCCACTGCTCTGGGCCTTCCTGCTCTTCTTCCTCCTCCCTCTACTGCTGCTCTGGGGCCTTTTCCTTTTCGTCCTCCTCCCTCTTCGACTGCTCTGGGTCTTCCTTCTCTTTTCCTCCTTTTTCTCTAAATGCTGCTTTTGAGGCCTTCTTCCTCCGTACAAACAATCTGGTTGTGCGTTGTGTCTATCGTTATAAAAGGAAGCCACAACATCAGTTCATCGGGGGGCACGAGGATTCTGGGTAATTACCTGCATTAAAAGGACACCAGGTAGATTTACATCTTCTGTCTGTGAACAAAATGAATAGCATTAATATGGGCGACATATTAGATATACTGTGGCCAGTAATGGTTGTCATGGGTCAGTATCTCAGGACTCAAGGGACCTCCACTCACTTTTTACCAGTTCGCAGTTGTAAACACTGGACTTCTCCAAGGACTGCAGACTTATCACATTCCTCTCTCTTTCCCGGGTAAAATTAGTCACCTTGAACTTTTCGAAAGGAGGAATAAGAACCTCTTCCTCTCCCGGGAAGAAGGAGAAGTTTTTGATGTTGACACCATAGCAGGTCTGGATGGTGAAGAAAGTGTCTTCTCCAAACTGCAAAGCGTTCTGGTCGTTCTTAGATGAAGACGTGAATTGTCCAAACCGGATTGGTTTTCGAGACTCGGACGTGAACTTTATCCCTTTTATTCCTCTGAAGACCTTATGACAAGCCGGGGTCTCAACGTCATCCAAGACCTGCAGTGCTTTAGTCAGATAATAGTGGAGAACCTTAAACCTGAAGTTCCTCAGGTAATACTGCTTGGACTGACCGGCGTCTCTCACGGCTTCATTGAAGACCTTGTGCAAAGGACCATTTATGGTGTAAGCGAACAGGGCAATGGCGTACTCATCCTTAAAGCCCTTTGGCAAACTTGAGTATCGCTTCTCCTGCTTCTCCTGCTGCCACTTAAAAGTGGCGGTGTCCCAGGCATCTGCAAACTCCTTATTGGAGGAGTACTCCGCTTGAAATAGTTGAGAGATCTCCTCCTCCATTGCTTCACTACATCCTCTATACTGGTCATCAAAGGACATGGGAGCCATATCAAGAACAGATTCTTTAGAAGAAAAGGCGCTTCTACTGGAGACCCGGTGACTGTCAACCTGAGGGAAGTGTAAAGATACCACCAAGAGTAAAAAGTATTATATACTCTGAACATAACTACTTGTCATGGTACTCCATGACTGCCTCCTATCTTCAAAAATATAACTACTATAATACTGCCCCTATGTACAAGAATATAACTACTATAATACTGCTCCTATGTACAAGAATATAGCTACTATAATACTGCTCCTATGTACAAGAATATAACTACTATAATACTGCCCCCGATGTACAAGAATATAACTACTATAATACTGCTCCTATGTACAAGAATATAACTACTATAATACTGCTCCTATGTACAAGAATATAACTACTATAATCCTGCCCCTATGTACAAGAATATAACTACTATAATACTGCCCCCTATGTACAAGAATATAACTACTATAATACTGCCCCCTATGTACAAGAATATAACTACTATAATACTGCTCCCTATGTACAAGAATATAACTACTATAATACTGCTCCCTGTGTACAAGAATATAACTACTATAATACTGCCCCTATGTACAAGAATATAACTACTATAATACTGCCCCTATGTACAAGAATATAACTACTATAATACTGCTCCCTATGTACAAGAATATAACTACTATTATACTGCCCCCTATGTACAAGAATATAACTACTATAATACTGCCCCTATGTACAAGAATATAACTACTATAATACTGCTCCTATGTACAAGAATATAACTACTATAATACTGCCCCTATGTACAAGAATATAACTACTATAATACTGCTCCTATGTACAAGAATATAACTACTATTGTGGCACCCCAGGGGTCTGGTTGCCACAGTAATAGAAATATTATGTCTGAGAGCAAGTGGGAGGTTTCTCTGGTCAGGAGCCCTAAGCATGCAACACCGCCCGCCCAGACCTGGGAGGGGAGGAATCTGCCCTTATAAACTGGGTCTGGGGCGGGATTAGGTCAGTCAGAGCCCGGAGAGAGAAAGTGACAGCAGGAGCTCTGTAGGAGCAGGAGCGAGTGCCAGGGGCTGGAAGCTAGATAGCTCGCCCTGGCTGAAGACATTAAGACCGGACATGGAGTCCGAGGCTGTGGGGACATCCAGGTCCAACAGCAGAATCCAACCGGCAGGGGATTCCAGGTCCTCTGGCCAGAGAAGCCCGGAGGCACGGTCACAAGCAAGGGACCAGCACCGCCATCGTGGAGCGGAGTCTAACAGAAGGCCCCAAGTCACCGGCCATACGGGTGAGCACCACACGGTATACTCAGGGACGTGGGCTACTTCTACCCGCACACAGCAAGGTAGCCAGGAAAGAGTGCAGAGAGACGGGGAGGCCTACAACTCCACCTGGCCAGGGGAGATCCTGCTTGCTCTCAGACTGACCAGGCCTCTACCGCTAGACAGTACTCTCGGGAGGGTCTGCTTTATAACACCAGTAAAGACCCTGAACTGCACTGCACGGACTTGGAGTTATTCCTGCTGCGCTCGTGCACCATCACTCCCATCATCCACACTAACTGCCCTGAGGCTATACTTCTCCCGTGGGGAGTCATCCCATTCTTAGCTGCACATACAACACCGGCCTCAGCGGTCTGCCTTGCAGCGGCGGTCCCCACTGACAGCAATCAACGGGTGCCGTAGTCGGACTATTATCACACTAATAAGACTGCCACTGAATTGACCACCCTGGGCACGGACCGGGTCAACGCCACGGAGACTACAACCCCCAGCGATCCGGCTCCAGGTATTCCCTGCACAACACAGGCCCAGGGGGCGCGTCAACTTTGGCGTAGTCGGCAGGATTCAAACCAACCCGCCCCAACGGGTATTGCGTGCCTGAAAAAAAAAAGACTTTTGCACTTACCTGAGAGAAGTTTCCCGCCGTCCGGAGTCGTTTCCCGCCATCGGACGCCATCTTGGGTCGTTTCCCTCCATCTTCTGCCGTCTTCCCGCCATCCGCAGCCGCTTCCCGCCATCGGACGCCATCTTCGGGACGCCGCGCAGGAAGAAGAGGGGCGTGGACGCCGAAAGCGCGCGAGATCCGAAGCTCCGCCCCACGCACTGACGCTACGCAAGGTCCTGGAAGGGAGAGGGAGCGACGCTGACGTCACAAGAGCGCGATGCAAGGTCCTCAACCCTGACGATCGACTGCGGAGCCGCGGCCTATGGAGGAAGATCATCGCAAGGTAGGCCACGGTCCACTAGGGGGGAAGGAGGATGTCTGATACCGAGGGGAGCTCCACCGCCACAGCCACCGCCAGTGAAACCGCTGCTGCGGTCATGACTTTCACCATGCCCTATATCCCGGGGGCAACCTGGCTACCCCAGTACTCAGGGGAGTCACATACTCTAAGTGACTTTAGGGAAAGACTGGATAGCCTCTTCCAGGTGTACCCCCTCACAGAAGAGCAAAAAGTGAGCATCCTGGTGGCCCAGTTAATCGGGGCAGCCCAAAGGGAGGTAAAGTCCTGGCCACCTAGGAAGAAGAGGACTGTCAGAGAAATACTAGCCCGGCTGAAAGACACATTTGATACCCGAACCTCAGCCGAAATAAAGCTCAGATTTTACGGGTGCAAACAACGGGCACATGAAAGTATAAGAGACTATGCTCTAAACCTACAAGAGGCCCTGAGAGCCATTAAGCAGGCAGACCCTGACAGCGTGAAGACAAGCTGTTGACCGAACAATTTATTGAGGGTCTACTGTGCAATGCCCACCGAACCCAGTTGCGGGCAATGGCCTTACAGGACCCTGACCTGGACTTTGCACAGTTCAAGGACAGAGCCATCCGGGTGCTCCAAGAACCGGCACCAGGTGGCGCTGTGACCCACAGGCACCCTGCTGTCACTTATCACCAGGAGACGGCGCCCTTGTCTGCAGGGCCTATGGGAGCTGATGTGCAGGCTTTGAACAATAACCCGGCTACAGACCTGCACCATCAGGTCCAAGAGCTGACTAAGAGCGTTGCTGCGCTAACCAGAACTGTGAAGTCTTTACAGGTCTCTTCTCCAGGAAAGATCCAGCTGGCATCTGGACCGGAGGACGTCCCGTGGCGCCGACTGAGGAGGACCCCACCGGCCAGAGGAAGACCCAGCGACCGATACAACGAGGACGGACAAACCATTTGCCGCCGCTGAAATCAACCCGGACATATGGCAAGGTACTGTCATTTAAACGGGCACAACATGGGGGTAGAGGGCCAACCCCCAGGCCTAAGATCATCAGGCCCATCGAACTAGCGTGACAAATACGTAGGGGGACGTCCGGTCTTGCCTGTGGTACTGGATGGCATTCCTATGAGTGCCCTACTAGACACTGGGTCACAGGTGACTACCATCCCGTACGTGCTCTTCAAGCGGTACTGGAATGACTCGGACATAACCCGCTACCCAGACGACGACCTGAGCATTATCGCCAGCAATGGTCAGCCCGTGCCACAGATAGGATTTAAAGAGGTGACCATCAAGGTCGGTAAAGTTGAACTGCCGGCACAAGGACTTATCATTGTGGACATTGACCGTTGCGAGAGTCACCCAAAAATCACCCTAGGTACTAACGTAATTGAAAATTGTCTTGCAGAGGTGATTCTCATTTTACAGCAGGTTGCCAAGAACGCCAGTTCCGGCCAGCAGCGAGTGCTCCAAAAAGAGATCCGGGCACTGATGAAACGGCAACAGGTGGAACTATCTGGTGGTGAGATTGGTAGCGTGAGAATGTGTGACCCGTTCCCTATTGCCATGCCCCCAAAAAGTGAGATGATGATTTGGTGCCGGGCAGCTATTGGTCTAAGAGGTAGAGACTACCAAGCAATGGTAGAACTCGTCTACTCAGACAGTAGGCCCACCATTTTGACAGCACGGGGGGTGGTCGATGTACACCATGGGAGGGTGCCCGTCCGCATCATAAATATCGGGGAGAGAGAAGTATACCTGCCCCGGTATGCCACGCTAGCCAAATTGTTCACCATCAACCAGAACTCTGTACAGGCCGTGGAACCCTTGCCTCCATCTCAACCAGAGGAAGGTAACGCCTCTAAGAAACCACTGGAGGACTGGTGTCAGCAACTGCATTTGGGTACTGACTCCACTCCCTCTCACCAAAAACAGGGAGTCTACCAAGTGGTTCAAGAGTACGAGAGAGTGTTTAGTAAACACCCGCTAGACTTCGGGCGAGTAAAGGGGGTAGAACATCACATCCCCACGGGAGACCATCCTCCCATAAAGGAGAGATACCGACCCGTACCCCCTGCACACTACCAACACGCCAAGGGGATGCTAAAAGACATGAAGGAGGCTGGGGTAATTAGGGACAGCTGTAGCCCCTGGGCAGCTCCACTAGTCCTAGTGAAAAAGAAAGACAACACCATGAGAATGTGCGTAGACTACAGGAAGGTCAACCGTATCACACACAAAGATGCGTACCCGTTACCAAGGATAGAAGAGTCCTTAGCTGCATTAAAATCTGCTAACTTCTTCTCTACTTTGGATCTCACTAGCGGGTACTGGCAGGTTCCTGTAGCAGAGGCGGACCGGGAGAAAACCGCATTCACCACCCCGATGGGACTCAGCGAAATTAACTGTATGCCGTTCGGGCTCTGCAACGCACCAGGAACCTTCCAACGGTTGATGGAATGCTGTCTGGGACACCAGAACTTCGAGACGGTCCTATTATACCTGGACGATGTCATCGTCTATTCCAAGACCTATGAGGACCATCTGGAACACCTGGCAGAAGTGTTTGAAGCCCTGGCAAACTATGGCCTAAAGGTAAAACCCTCGAAGTGTCATCTACTGAAGCCAAAGGTACAGTACCTGGGACACGTGGTGAGTGCTGACGGAGTGGCCCCCGACCCTGACAAGATCACCGTGATTAAGGACTGGCCAAGACCATCCAGCATAAAGGAAGTGGGGCAGTTCCTCGGGTTGGTAGGCTACTACCGAAGATTAATTCCCGGTTTTACCAAGAAGGCAGCTCCTATGCAGGACCTCCTGATAGGCCAGTCCAGGAAGGCCAAAAACCAGAAGCCACCCTTCAAATGGGAAAAGCTGGAAGAGGAGTCCTTCCGCCAGCTGAAGATGGCCCTCAGGGGGATGAAATCCTGGCGTACCCTGATTACAGCCAGCCCTTTGTCCTCCACACGGACGCAAGCAACATCGGGCTAGGAACCGTGCTGTCCCAGATCCAGCAGGGCAGAGAGCGGGTAATTGCTTACGCCAGCCAAAAACTGCGACCCACGGAAAGAAACCCTGAGAATTACAGCTCGTTCAAGCTAGAGTTCCTGGCAGTGGTGTGGGCAGTAACCGAACGTTTTAAGTGTTACCTTGCCTCTTCCAGGTTCACCGTGTACACGGACAACAACCCGTTGACACACCTGGACACTGCAAGGCTCGGTGCCCTGGAGCAGAGATGGATGGCCCGCCTGTCCAACTATGAATTCACCATCAAATACCGGGCAGGACGCTCCAATACCAACGCGGACGCCCTGTCCAGGATGCCGAACCTACCGGACGGAGAGGAAGATCCAGAAGAACTGGAAGAGGTCGAACTCCCTGCGTTCCACCGTCATGGGATTACCCAGTATTCCCACCGTGTGAGGGGCCAGCGAACCGCTACGTTCAACCCCTTACCCCACTACAACTGGGCGGAGACGCAAGACAGTGACCCCGCAGTCCGTCTGGTGAAGGAGATGCTGACCCAGGCTGACGCCCGCCTGGACCCAGACGCTCCGGAAGAGACCAAGCAACTGTGGACGGAAAAAAAGCAGACTGTTTCTCTACAAGGAGTAGTTGTGCCGCAGAATGGTCAATTCCCGGACACATGAACTGATCTGGCAGGTTGTGGTACCGAGACGGGACGCAGCTATGGTGCTGGAGGCCTACCACAATGGGGCAGGGCACTTCGGATGGAAGAAGCTGGAGTTCCTGCTGCGTGAACGGTTCTACTGGATAGGCATGAGATGAGCCATTGAGAGATGGTGTAGAGACTGTGGCCCGTGCAATCTAAGAAGAAGGGACCGTGCCAGCCAGAGGACTCGCCTGCAGCCCATCATCACCAGGCAGCCGCTGGAACTGGTCGCTCTGGACCATGTTAAACTGGCTCCAAGCAGAAGTGGTTATGTCTACTCCCTAACCATCGTGGATCACTACTCCTGGTTCCTGGTGGTGGTCCCTGTCAAAGACTTGATGGCTCAGACAGCAGCCAGAGCCTTCCAGCTGCACTTCTGCCGCCCACACGGGTACCCAGACCAAGTGCTGACGGACCAAGGACCAGCCTTCGAAGCGGAGGTCTTCCAGGAGTTCTGCAACCTGTATGGCTGCAAGAAGATAAGAACAACGCCCTATCACCCCCAAACCAATGGACTCTGCGAGAAGATGAACCAGGTGGTGATAGATCTGCTAAAAACATTGCCCCTGGAGGAACGCAGTCTGTGGCCTGAGAAACTGCCCGATCTGGTGGACCTGTATAACCACATCCCGGTAGGTTCCACCAACTGTACCCCGGCTTACCTAATGCGAGCAAGACCTGGTAAGCTGCCTGTTGACCTGGATATGGGAGTCCTGACACCCGAGGACACCTCACCGGAGGCAGACTGGGATACAGAACGGCAGCAGCAGTACCGGAAAGTACAGGAGAGCGTCGAGCGAAGTCTCTGTCAATCAAGAGAAAGGCAGGAGAGGACTTATAACCAACATGCTCCCGCTGTTCCCCTGGTACCTGGAGAGCAGGTCTTGAAAAGAAAAAGGCGGCTCCATAAGTTGGACGACCAGTGGGAAAAGGACCCGTACACCGTACTGCCCTCAAGCCACAATAATCCAAAGGTGTACGTCATCAGCAAGGATGGAGGAGAGACCACAGCCACTGTCTCCAGAGACCACCTGAAAAAGTGCCCCGAGAAGTTGCAAAGCACGGATGAAGATCAGGAAGACCCTCAACCCGTAGAGGAAAAGGAGGAAATGATCAGCACCATACTCGGAGACTTTCCCCGGTCCTGGACACAAGTAAACAACGCTATCGTGGTGCCCGTCCTCACCTTTCTCCAGCCAGCCCCTCAAGTGCCTGCAGAAGACCAGGTAGAGCTGGAAGAGCAGCCGGCCCAGGAGGCAGAAGAGTCCACACCAGCAGCGCAGGAGGATCAACCCTCTGCTAGTAGTGAGCCTGCCGTGCCCCTAGTGAGTCAAAGAGTACGCAGACAGCTGCCCAGCTTACCTATAACATCCCCTACACCCTGTAGTGCAGGACCAGTTAGTGAGCTCCGTAGGTCCACTAGAGTCACTAGAGGTCAGATGCCCGCTCGCTGGAAAATATAAAGTAATGCACTGTAAATTTACCTGTTTCTTGAAAATGTTAATGGTTTTTATTGTTGCCTGTTATTAATTATGTTTCTCAGTTACCCTGCAGGGTTCTTTGGACTAACAGGTTATGGACGCTGGATAACCGGAACAATTTTGTAGATAGTTGCACATTGTGCCTCTTGCGAAGACGGCCGCGGAAGAGAAAACCTGTCTGGCGTGGCCTCCTTGCGGCCCAAAGTAGCTAGCTTCAACCTTGCAGCCACGCCCAAGGCCAACGCAAGGGGTTTGCTTTGGACAGGTCCCCTACCTCGCTTAAGACTTCACCTTGGGTGATATGGACACCCGGTTACGGAAACGCCGTGACCTCTACAGACTAAAGCTACTTGTATATATGTTATTGTATTATTGTTTATACCCTGCATTTATGTTTCTTTAAAAATATGTTTCTTCCGGAGTACTAAAATTTACTAGGGGGGAATGTGGCACCCCAGGGGTCTGGTTGCCACAGTAATAGAAATATTATGTCTGAGAGCAAGTGGGAGGTTTCTCTGGTCAGGAGCCCTAAACATGCAACACGGCCCACCCAGACCTGGTAGGGGAGGAATCTGCCCTTATAAACTGGGTCTGGGGCGGGATTAGGTCAGTCATAGCCCGGAGAGGGAAAGTGACAGCAGGAGCTCTGTAGGAGCAGGATAGAGTGCCAGGGGCTGGAAGCTAGATAGCTCGCCCTAGCTGAAGACATTAAGACCGGACACAGAGTCCGAGGCTGTGGGGACATCCAGGTCCAGCAGCAGAATCCAACCGGCAGGGGATTCCAGGTCCTCTGGCCAGAGAAACCCGGAGGCACGGTCACAAGCAAGGGACCAGCACCGCCATCGTGCAGCGGAGGCTAACAGAAGGCCCCAAGTCACCGGCCATACGGGTGAGCACCACACGGTATACTCAGGGACATGGGTTACTTCTACCCGCACACAGCAAGGTAGCCAGGAAAGAGTGCAGAGAGACGGGGAGGCCTACAACTCCACCTGGCCAGGGGAGATCCTGCTAGCTCTCAGACTGACCAGGCCTCTACTGCTAGCCAGTACTCCCGGGAGGGTCTGCTTTATACCATCAGTAAAGACCCTGAACTGCACTGCAAAGACTCTGAGTTATTCCTGCTGCGCTCGTGCACCATCACTCCCATCATCCACACTAACTGCCCTGAGGCTATACTTCTCCCATGGGGAGTCATCCCATTCTTAGCTGCACATACAACACCGGCCTCAGCGGTCTGCCCTGCAGCTCCGGTCCCCACTGACCGCAATCCACGGGTGGCGTAGTCGGACTATTATCACACTAATAAGACAGCCACTGAATTGACCGCCCTGGGCACGGACCGGGTCAACGCCACGGAGACTACAACCCCCACCGATCCGGCTCCGGGTATTCCCTGCACAATACAGGCCCAGAGGGCGCGTCACTATAATACTGCTCCTATGTACAAGAATATAACTACTATAATACTGCTCCTATGTACAAGAATATAACTACTATAATACTGCACCTATGTACAAGAATATAACTACTATAATACTGCCCCTATGTACAAGAATATAACTACTATAATACTGCACCTATGTACAAGAATATAACTACTATAATACTGCCCCTATGTACAAGAATATAACTACTATAATACTGCCCCTATGTACAAGAATATAACTACTATAATACTGCCCCTATGTACAAGAATATAACTACTATAATACTGCCCCTATGTACAAGAATATAACTACTATAATACTGCCCCCTATGTACAAGAATATAACTACTATAATACTGCTCCAATGTACAAGAATATAACTACTATAATACTGCTCCTATGTACAAGAATATAACTACTATAATACTGCTCCTATGTACAAGAATATAACTACTATAATACTGCACCTATGTACAAGAATATAACTACTATAATACTGCACCTATGTACAAGAATATAACTACTATAATACTGCCGCTATGTACAAGAATATAACTACTATAATACTGCCCCTATGTACAAGAATATAACTACTATAATACTGCCCCTATGTACAAGAATATAACTACTATAATACTGCCCCCTATGTACAAGAATATAACTACTATAATACTGCCCCCTATGTACAAGAATATAACTACTATAATACTGCCCCTATATACAAGAATATAACTACTATAATACTGCTCCAATGTACAAGAATATAACTACTATAATACTGCTCCTATATACAAGAATATAACTACTATAATACTGCTCCAATGTACAAGAATATAACTACTATAATACTGCTCCTATATACAAGAATATAACTACTATAATACTGCTCCCTATGTACAAGAATATAACTACTATAATACTGCCACTATGTACAAGAATATAACTACTATAATACTGCTCCCTATGTACAAGAATATAACTACTATAATACTGCTCCTATGTACAAGAATATAACTACTATAATACTGCCCCCTATGTACAAGAATATAACTACTATAATACTGCTCCTATGTACAGGAATATAACTACTATAATACTGCCCCCTATGTACAAGAATATAACTACTATAATACTGCCCCCTATGTACAAGAATATAACTACTATAATACTGCCCCTATGTACAAGAATATAACTACTATAATACTGCTCCTATGTACAAGAATATAACTACTATAATACTGCTCCTATGTACAAGAATATAACTACTATAATACTGCCCCCTATGTACAAGAATATAACTACTATAATACTGCTCCTATGTACAGGAATATAACTACTATAATACTGCCTCCTATGTACAAGAATATAACTACTATAATACTGCCCCCTATGTACAAGAATATAACTACTATAATACTGCCCCTATGTACAAGAATATAACTACTATAATACTGCTCCTATGTACAAGAATATAACTATTATAATACTGCTCCTATGTACAAGAATATAACTACTATAATACTGCCCCTATGTACAAGAATATAACTACTATAATACTGCTCCTATATACAAGAATATAACTACTGTAATACTGCCCCTATGTACAAGAATTTAACTAATATAATACTGCTCCTATGTACAATAATATAACTTTTATAATACTGCCTCTATGTACAAGAATATAACTACTATAATACTGCTCCTATGTACAAGATTATAACTACTATAATACTGCCCCTATGTACAAGAATATAACTACTATAATACTGCCCCCTATGTACAAGAATATAACTACTATAATACTGCTCCTATGTACAAGAATATAACTACTATAATACTGCCCCCTATGTACAAGAATATAACTACTATAATACTGCTCCTATGTACAAGAATATAACTACTATAATACTGCTCATATGTACACGAATATAACTACTATAATACTGCCTCTATGTACAAGAATATAACTACTATAATACTGCCCCCTATGTACAAGAATATAACTACTATAATGCTGCTCCTATGTACAAGAATATAACTACTATAATACTGCCCCCTATGTACAAGAATATAACTACTATAATACTGCTCATATGTACAAGAATATAACTACTATAATACTGCTCCTATGTACACGAATATAACTACTATAATACTGCCTCTATGTACAAGAATATAACTACTATAATACTGCCCCCTATGTACAAGAATATAACTACTATAATGCTGCTCCTATGTACAAGAATATAACTACTATAATGCTGCTCCTATGTACAATAATATAACTACTATAATACTGTCCCTATGTACAAGAATATAACTACTATAATACTGCTCCTATGTACAAGAATATAACTACTATAATACTGCTCCTTATGTACAAGAATATAACTGCTATAATACTGCTCCTATGTACAAGAATATAACTACTATAATATTGTCCCTATGTACAAGAATATAACTACTATAATATTGCTCCTATGTACAGGAATATAACTACTATAATACTGCTCCCTATGTACAAGAATATAACTACTATAATACTGCCCCTATGTACAAGAATATAACTAATACTGCTCCTATGTACAAGAATATAACTACTATAATACTGCTCCCTATGTACAAGAATATAACTACTATAATACTGCTCCCTATGTACAAGAATATAACTAATACTGCTCCTATGTACAAGAATATAACTACTATAATACTGCTCCCTATGTACAAGAATATAACTACTATAATACTGCTCCTATGTACAAGAATATAACTACTATAATACTGCTCCCTATGTACAAGAATATAACTAATACTGCTCCTATGTACAAGAATATAACTACTATAATACTGCCCCCTATGTACAAGAATATAACTACTATAATACTCCTCCTATGTACAAGAATATAACTACTATAATACTACTCCTATGTATAAGAATATAACTACTATAATACTGCTCCTATGTACAGGAATATAACTACTATAATACTGCCCCCTATGTACAAGAATATAACTACTATAATACTGCTCCCTATGTACAAGAATATAACTAATACTGCTCCTATGTACAAGAATATAACTACTATAATACTGCTCCCTATGTACAAGAATATAACTACTATAATACTGCTCCTATGTACAAGAATATAACTACTATAATACTGCTCCCTATGTACAAGAATATAACTACTATAATACTGCTCCTATGTACAAGAATATAACTACTATAATACTACTCCTATGTATAAGAATATAACTACTATAATACTGCTCCCTATGTACAAGAATATAACTACTATAATACTGCTCCTATGTACAAGAATATAACTACTATAATACTGCCCCTATGTACAAGAATATAACTACTATAATACTGCCCCTATGTACAAGAATATAACTACTATAATACTGCTCCTATGTACAAGAATATAACTACTATAATACTGCTCCTATGTATAAGAATATAACTACTATAATACTGCTCCTATGTACATGAATATAACTACTATAATACTGCCCCCTATGTACAAGAATATAACTACTATAATACTGCTCCTATGTACAATGAATATAACTACTATAATACTGCCCCCTATGTACAAGAATATAACTACTATAATACTGCTCCTATGTATAAGAATATAACTACTATAATACTGCTCCTATGTACAAGAATATAACTACTATAATACTGCCCCCTATGTACAAGAATATAACTACTATAATACTGCCCCTATGTACAAGAATATAACTACTATAATACTGCTCCTATGTACAAGAATATAACTACTATAATACTGCTCCTATGTACAAGAATATAACTACTATAATACTGCTCCTATGTATAGGAATATAACTACTATAATACTGCCCACTATGTACAAGAATATAAATACTATAATACTGCCCCCATGTACAAGAATATAACTACTATAATACTGCCCCCATGTACAAGAATATAACTACTATAATACTGCCCCCTATGTACAAGAATATAACTACTATAATACTGCCCCTATATATAAGAATATAACTACTATACTACTGCTCCCTATGTACAAGAATATAATTACTATAATACTGCCCCCATGTACAAGAATATAACTACTATAATACTGCCCCCTATGTACAAGAATATAACTACTATAATACTGCTCCTATGTATAAGAATATAACTACTATAATACTGCTCCCTATGTACAAGAATATAATTACTATAATACTGCCCCCATGTACAAGAATATAACTACTATAATACTGCCCCCATGTACAAGAATATAACTACTATAATACTGCCCCCATGTACAAGAATATAACTACTATAATACTGCCCCTATGTACAAGAATATAACTACTATAATACTGCTCCTATGTACAAGAATATAACTACTATAATACTGCCCCCATGTACAAGAATATAACTACTATAATACTGCCCCTATGCTCAAGAATATAACTACTATAATACTGCCCCTATGTACAAGAATATAACTACTATAATACTGATCCCTATGTACAAGAATATAACTACTATAATACTGCCCCTATGTACAAGAATATAACTGCTATAATACTGCTCCTATGTACAAAAATATAACTACTATAATACTGCTCCTATGTACAAGAATATAACTACTATAATACTGCCCCCTATGTACAAGAATATAACTACTATAATACTGCCCCCTATGTACAAGAATATAACTGCTATAATACTGCTCCTATGTACAAAAATATAACTACTATAATACTGCTCCTATGCACAAGAATATAACTACTATAATACTGCTCCTATGTACAAGAATATAACTACTATAATACTGCTCATATGTACAAGAATATAACTACTATAATACTGCTCCTATGTACAAGAATATAACTACTATAATACTGCCCCTATGTACAAGAATATAACTACTATAATACTGCCCCCTATGTACAAGAATATAACTACTAGAATGCTGCTCCTATGTACAAGAATATAACTACTATAATACTGCCTCTATGTACAAGAATATAACTACTATAATGCTGCTCCTATGTACAAGAATATAACTACTATAATACTGCTCCTATGTACAAGAATATAACTACTATAATACTGCTCCTATGTACAAGAATATAACTACTATAATACTGCCTCTATGTACAAGAATATAACTACTATAATACTGCCCCTATGTACAAGAATATAACTACTATAATACTGCTCCTATGTACAAGAATATAACTACTATAATACTGCTCCTATGTATAAGAATATAACTACTATAATACTGCTCCTATGTACATGAATATAACTACTATAATACTGCCCCCTATGTACAAGAATATAACTACTATAATACTGCTCCTATGTACAATGAATATAACTACTATAATACTGCCCCCTATGTACAAGAATATAACTACTATAATACTGCTCCTATGTATAAGAATATAACTACTATAATACTGCTCCTATGTACAAGAATATAACTACTATAATACTGCCCCCTATGTACAAGAATATAACTACTATAATACTGCCCCTATGTACAAGAATATAACTACTATAATACTGCTCCTATGTACAAGAATATAACTACTATAATACTGCTCCTATGTACAAGAATATAACTACTATAATACTGCTCCTATGTATAGGAATATAACTACTATAATACTGCCCACTATGTACAAGAATATAACTACTATAATACTGCCCCCATGTACAAGAATATAACTACTATAATACTGCCCCCATGTACAAGAATATAACTACTATAATACTGCCCCCTATGTACAAGAATATAACTACTATAATACTGCTCCTATGCATAAGAATATAACTACTATAATACTGCTCCCTATGTACAAGAATATAATTACTCTAATACTGCCCCATGTACAAGAATATAACTATTATAATACTGCCCCCTATGTACAAGAATATAACTACTATAATACTGCTCCTATGTATAAGAATATAACTACTATAATACTGCTCCCTATGTACAAGAATATAATTACTATAATACTGCCCCTATGCTCAAGAATATAACTACTATAATACTGCCCCTATGTACAAGAATATAACTACTATAATACTGATCCCTATGTACAAGAATATAACTACTATAATACTGCCCCTATGTACAAGAATATAACTACTATAATACTGCCCCCTATGTACAAGAATATAACTGCTATAATACTGCTCCTATGTACAAAAATATAACTACTATAATACTGCTCCTATGTACAAGAATATAACTACTATAATACTGCCCCCTATGTACAAGAATATAACTACTATAATACTGCCCCCTATGTACAAGAATATAACTGCTATAATACTGCTCCTATGTACAAAAATATAACTACTATAATACTGCTCCTATGTACAAGAATATAACTACTATAATACTGCCCCCTATGTACAAGAATATAACTACTATAATACTGCCCCCTATGTACAAGAATATAACTGCTATAATACTGCTCCTATGTACAAAAATATAACTACTATAATACTGCTCCTATGCACAAGAATATAACTACTATAATACTGCTCCTATGTACAAGAATATAACTACTATAATACTGCTCATATGTACAAGAATATAACTACTATAATACTGCTCCTATGTACAAGAATATAACTACTATAATACTGCCCCTATGTACAAGAATATAACTACTATAATACTGCTCCCTATGTACAAGAATATAACTACTAGAATGCTGCTCCTATGTACAATAATATAACTACTATAATACTGCCTCTATGTACAAGAATATAACTACTATAATGCTGCTCCTATGTACAAGAGTATAACTACTATAATACTGCTCCTATGTACAAGAATATAACTACTATAATACTGCTCCTATGTACAAGAATATAACTACTATAATACTGCTCCTATGTACAAGAATATAACTACTATAATACTGCCCCTATGTACAAGAATATAACTACTATAATACTGCCCCCTATGTACAGGAATATAACTACTATAATACTGCCCCTATATACAGGAATATAACTACTATAATACTGCCTCTATGTACAAGAATATAACTACTATAATACTGCCCCCTATGTACAAGAATATAACTACTATAATACTGCTCCTATGTACAAGAATATTACTACTATAATACTGCTCCTATATAAAAGAATATAACTACTATAATACTGCCCCCTATATACAAGAATATATCTACTATAATACTGCCCCCTTACGGTTTTCTTACCTGTATGATAGTGCTCAGTATTATTCCGGTTATGAGGACGCTTCTTGTAGGATAATGACGCTCTGTCGATCTCATCTCCATTTTCCTGAACCTGTAATCAGACAGACACGTAATGGAGCAGGAGTAGAACATTATCTGGTTATATGAGAATAATTGTTCCCGAAACCTGAATTCAGATCTTGGGTTTGAGGATTTATAGAAACCAGGAAAAGTCGACATGAGACGAGAAGCGGGTCACCAGAAATCACCATCTTCTCTGAAGTGACTGGTGGGAATTGTGTCAAGATAATTGATGCCGATGCCCCCAGAAGGATTGTTAAGGGGGAAAAATGTGACTGAAACACAGTCAGGCTTTGTGTAATAGTGGGGAAGGACATAGCCTTCCTTTGGCACTGAAGTAGATAAAGAAAGTGTTCCCGTAGTTAGACCTCTCTGGACTGTTGGTAGGCCAAGCTAAGGGGTTAGCTTCAGAGGTCCAGTCAGTGGAGTAGAGGGGGAACTTAGTGCCCTGATCAAGCCTTGAGTGATATGGAGCTTGTTTCTGGCATAATTCCTTGTGGGCTGCCGTATCTGTAAACAGCCACAAGATGCCACTGTCCTGGGTGCAGATGTCAGGTTGAGTCGGCTAGCAGTGTTACAGACAGTGATGGGTTAATGCTGTGTGATGACAGCTCACAGAGGGTGGGGACATTAGGAAAATCTCTGCTTAGTTTCCAGAAAGCAGGAAGTGATGTCCAGTAAGAGATAGGAGAGTGAACCATGCGGGCAGCCTGACTATATGTGGCTGCTAGGGTAGACAGGAGCACCATACCCTCAGACAGTGGGATCACTAGTGTGAAAGTCTCCCTACGCAAGAGCAAGAATCCTGTTAGCCGGCCGGAGAAACTCAAAGGAAGTGTTGAGGACCCGGGGCACTTCTAGTCTGCAGGAAGCAGAGGAAGATAAATAGGACTCCAGGCTAAGACGTGGGGGAGAGATCGGATCCAGATCACTGTTGGTATTGAAGAAGAGTCTCTTGGGCTAGAGATAGAGTCACAGAGATGCTTCACTCAAAGAGGGAACCAGGGCTAAAGATGTTGCCAGCGCCTGTGAGGGAGATAATAACCAGTCGGGCCTTATCCATTATATCTGCCTGTAAATATTGTACATATTCCTCTTCCCCAAGTAAAGTCCAAGTTCTGGTTAAGAACCTCGTGTCCTCTGAATTTATTGCTGCCCTGGTCCCAGAAGAGAAATGCCTGGAGGCAGCCGCGATCGGATGGTTTGAAGTAAGTGGAGAGCACTACATACACAGCCACACATGAGAGGGAGGCCACGCATTGTCTGTAGGGTGCCAGAGCGAGAGGGAACTACAGCTCGCCCACGACTACCTCGCTGAGGCACCTTACATATGCTCACACAGAGGTTTTTGAAGCAGTAAAAAACCACAAGACTTTCAAACGGGAACTTTTTCAATCCATCTTCTTTTTTGTGGTAATATTGGAGCAGTTTTTCTTTTCTTGAAGCAGTTTTGGAAGAGTTTTTTTTTTTCCTGTAGCATTTTTTTTTCACTGTGACTGGTTTGGAGGGGAGGCCACCAGGATCTGCTTTTTTGACGTGACATGCACTTTTTTTTTTAAACCAGGTCTTTTTCAAAATCTTTTCAGGAAAAAAAGAGATGCTTAAAAAACTCTGTATGAGTATGTTCACACTGAATTTTTTGACAAGTATTTTAAAGCTGATCCGTTCCAAAATCCACATCAAAAACTAGACCAAAAACCCTTTAATCTGGATTTTGGAGCAGATCCGCTTCAAACTCTTTGTCAAAAACTGTGAACAGAGCCTATATGGCAAGAGGCAGCTCATCTTTAAGACTATTATACAGATGGGAAAATGTCCAAAACAGCAGAGGTGTGAATATTTTATAATGCTGTGAAAATAAATAAAACATAGACAGAATGTAGCACATAGCAGGTATGGTGACTGATTAATAGGCTTGGGGACATGGACCTAGTTACAGAGAAGCAGAGTGCCCAACAAAAGGGCAGCCTGGTGGCCCAACATCGAGATGTCATCATCCTAACTTTGAGCTTGACTAGTAGATCGTCATTCACTGGAGAAAACACTGGATTCCTGGCTCCCAAAGGCTGCAATATCCTCCTGACTACATGGACTATGTAAACTTTTTCACATAAATGACATCCTCCCTCATCTGTCCTCCAAAACCTACAAGTGTTCCTCATCCATCCTCCAAAACCTACAAGTGTTCCTCATCCATCCTCCAAAACCTACAAGTGCCCCTCATCCATCCTCCAAAACCTACAAGTGTCCCTCATCCATCCTCCAAAACCTACAAGTGTCCCTCATCCGTTCTCAGAACCAACAAGTGTCCCTCATCCATTCTCAGAACCAACAAGTGTCACTCATACATCGTCCAAAACCTACACATATCACTCATTTGTCTTCAGAACCTACAAGTGTCACGCATCCAGGCTCAGAACCTACAAGTGTCACTCATCCATCCTCAGAACCTACAAGTTTCACTCCTGTATCCTCTGGACCTACAAGTGTCACTCCTGTATCCTCTGGACCTACAAGTGTCACGCATCCAGGCTCAGAACCTACAAGTGTCACTCATTGATCCTCTGGACCTACAAGTTTCACTCCTGTATCCTCTGGACCTACAAGTGTCACGCATCCAGGCTCAGAACCTACAAGTGTCACTCATTGATCCTCAGAACCTACAAGTTTCACTCATTCATCCTCCAGAACCTCCACGTTTTACTCATTCATCCTCTAGAACCAACAAGTGTCACTCCTGTATCCTCTGGACCTACAAGTGTCACTCATCCAACCTCCAGAGCCTAAAAGTATTACTCATCCAGCCTCAGAACCTACAAGTGTCACTAATCCGTCCTTACAACAAGTGTCACTCATGTATCCTCAGAACTTAGAAGCATCACTCATGTATCCTCAGGACCTACAAGTGTCACCAGTCCATCCTCCAGAACCTATAATTATCACTCATCCATCCTCCAGAAGGTACAATTTTCACTCATCCATCCTCCAGAACCTACAAGTATCACTCATCCATCCCCCAGAAGCTACAATTGTCACCCATCCTCCAGAACAAACAAGTGTCATCCATCCTCCAGAACCTACAAGTATCACTAATCCATCATCCAGAAGCTACAAGTGTCACTCATCCATCCTCCAGAACCAACAAGTATCGCTCATCTATCTGCAGAACCTACACGTATCACTCATCAGTCCTCAGAACTAACAAGTGTCACTCATGTGTCCTCAGGACCTACAAGTGTTACTGATCCATTCTCCAGAGCCTGTAAGTGTCACTTATCCATCCTCCAGAACCTACAAGTGTCATTAATCCATCCTCAGAACTAACAAGTGTCACTCATCCGTCTTCAGAACTTACAAGTTGTAGCGCCGACGTCCCAACATGCTTCTCCCTCGGGCACGGACGCCGACTCACTCACCGCTGTGACCCCTGTCCCGCACTTCCTCCTCCGGTTGCTGCCCGGGGTCTGTGCAGTGCTCATAGATCTCCAGGTGCTGTGCTTAGGGGGCACGTGTGCTCCCTCTTTATTAAGGGGACAAAGCGCACCGTCCTAAAGTGTCCCCAGCCAATTATTATTTAAGGCACCACCACCTGATGGGAGGTGCCTGTGCAATGTGTTAAGTCAGTTGTCTGCATGCTTGCTAGTTGTCAGGTCCCCAGTACATGCCAATCAGTTATCTGTCCTGTACCTGTCTGCCCATACTTGCCTTGTGTTCCTGTATTTCAGCCGTGCTCGCCAGCACCTGCCTGTCTGTATATCAGCCATGCCCGCCAGCACCAGCCTGTCTGTATATCAGCCGTGCCCGCCAGCACCAGCCTGTCTGTATATCAGCCGTGCCCGCCAGCACCTGCCTGTCTGTATAACATCCGTGCATGCTAGCATATCCCTGCCAGTCTGTATACCAGCCGTATCTACCTGCACCTGCCGTGACTCCCAGTATTCCTGTCATGCCTGCCTGTACTTATCAAGTCCATATAGTCTTGGCCGTTCCATCTACCTGCCCCTTTGGGGGTCAGCAGCTGTGCGTCGAAGGGATGTCCTGGAGTAGCAGCTGGCATCCACCTGGAGCCAAGTCTAACTGCACCATCAGGGGCTCTAGCGAAAAGTCAGGTGTTTGCCTAATCACTCTTAGGCTCTTCTCGGATCACGGCATAGTGGTTCCGCCACTCCCGTTACACAAGTGTCACTCATCCATCCTCCAGAACATACACATATCACTCATCCATCTTCAGAACCTACAAGTGTCACTCATTGATCCACATAACCAGCAAATATCACTCACCCGTCCTCCAGAACCTTCATGTGTCACTCATCCATCCTCCAGAACCTACAAGTGTCACTCATGTATCCTCTGAACTTACAAGTATCACTCATCTAAACTCCAGAACGTACAAGTATTACTCATCCAGCCTCAGAACCTACAAATGTCACTCATCCATCCTTAGAATCTACAAGTATCACTCATCAGTCCTCAGAACTAACAAGTGTCACTCATCCATCCTCAGAACCTGCAAGTGTCGCTCTTGTATCCTCACACCCCACAAGTGTCACTCATCCAACCTCCAGTACCCACAAGTATCACTCATCAGTCCTCAGAACTAACAAGTGTCATTCATCCATCCTCAGTACCTGCAAGTGTCGCTCTTGTATCCTCACACCCCACAAGTATCACTCATCCATTCTCCAGAACCTGTTAGTGTCAGTCATCCATCCTCCAGAACCTGTTAGTGTCACTCATCCATCCTCCAGAACTTCCATATATCACTCATCCATCCTCCAGAACTTCCAGATGTCACTCATCCAACCTACATGTATCACTCATCTATCGTGAGAACTAATAAGTGTTACTTTTCCATCCTCAGAACCTATCAGTATCACTCATGTATCCTCAGAACCTATAAGTGCTACTCATTCATCCTCAGAATCTACAAGTATCACTCAGGTATCCTCAAACCTACAAGTGTCACTCATCCATCATTCAGAACATACAAGTATCACTCATTCATCCTCCAGAACCAACAAGAATCGTGCACCCATCCTGCTGAACCTACACATATCACTCATCCATCCTCAGAACCTACAAGTGTCACTCTTGTATCCTCAGAACCTGCAAGTGTCACTCATCCAACCTACAATACTCACAAGTGTCACTCATCCATCTTCCAGAACTTCCATGTGTCACTCATCCATCCTCCAGAATCTATAAGGGTCACTTATCCATCCTCAGAACCTACAAGTATCATTCATGTATCCTCGGGACCTACAAGTGTCAATCATCCAACCTCCAAAATCTACATGTATTACTCATCCATCGTGAGAACTAACAAGTGTTACTCATGTATCTTCAGGACTTACAAGTATCAGTCTTTCATCTCTAGAACCTACAAATGTAACTCAACCATCCTCCAGAACTTACAAGTGTCACTCATCCATCATCCAGAACCTACAAGTGTCACTCATCCAACCTCCAGAACCTATAAGTATCACTCATCCATTCTCAGAATTAACAACTGTCAGTCATCCATCCTCAGAACTTACAAGTGTCACTCATGTATCCTAAGAACCTACAAGTGTCACTGATCAATCTTCCAGAACCTACAAGTGTCACTCATCCATCCTCCAGAACCAACAAGTATCACTCATCAGTCCTCAGAACCGACAAGTGTCTCTAGTCCATCCTCCAGAACCAGTCTGTATACCAGCTGTACCTGGCTGCACCTGCCATGCCAGTCTGTATACCAGCCGTACCTTCCGAGACTCCCAGTATTCTTGTCGTGCCTGCCTGTACTTATCAAATCCATATAGTCTTGGCTGTTCCATCTACCTGCCCCTTTGGGGGGCAGCTACCGTGCGTTCAAGGTCTGTCCTGGAGTAGCACCTGGTGTCCATCTGGAGCCAAGTCTAACCATCAGTGGTTCTACCAAAAAGTCAGGTATTCGTCTAGTCACACCCCTCGTGACTCTCCTTGGATAATGGCACAGTGGTTCCAACCTATCCCAGTACACAAGTGGCACACATCCATCCTCCAAGACCTACAAGTGTCCCTCATTCATTCTTCAGAACATACAAGTGTCACTCATACATCCTTAGAATTAACAAGTGTCACTCATCCATCCTCCAGAACGTACACGTATTCCTCTTCCGTCTTCAGAACCTACAAGTGTCACACATCCAGCCTCAGAACCTACAAGTGTCACTCATGTATCCTCAGAACCTAGAAGTGTCACTCATGTATCCTCAGTCCTACAAGTGTCAATCATCCATCAGAACCTACAAGTATCACGCATCCATCCTTCAGAACCTACACGTGTCACTTATCCATCCTCCAGAACTTCCATGTGTCACTCATCCATCCTATAAGTGTCACTCATTCAACCTCCAGAATCTACATGTATCACTCATCCATCGTGAGAACTAACAAGTGTTACTCTTCCGTTCTCAGAACCTATAAGTGTCACTCATGTATCTTCAGGACCTACAAGTGACACCCATTCAACCTCCAGAACCTACATGTATCATTCATCTATCCTCCAGAACCTACAAGTGTCACCCATCCAACCTCCAGAACCTACAGTGTTACTCATGTAGCCTCAGAACTTACAAGTGTCACTCATCCAACCTTCAGAATCTACATATATCACTCATCCATCCTGAGAACTAACAAGTGTCACTCATGTATCTTCAGGGTCTACAAGTGACACCCATCCAATCTCCAGAACCTACATGTATCACTCATCCATCCTGAGAACAAGTGTCACTCATGTATCTTCAGGGTCTACAAGTGACACCCATCCAACCTCCAGAACCTACATGTATCACTCATCCATCCTGAGAACTAACAAGTGTCACTCATGTATCTTCAGGGTCTACAAGTGACACCCATCCAACCTCCAGAACCTACATGTATCACTCATCCATCCTGAGAACTAACAAGTGTCACTCTATCATCCTCCAGAACCTACATGTATCACTCATCCATCCTGAGAACAAGTGTCACTCATGTATCTTCAGGGTCTACAAGTGTCACCCATCCAACCTCCAGAACCTACATGTATCACTCATCTATCCTCCAGAACCTACATGTATCACTCATCTATCCTCCAGAACCTACATGTATCACTCATCTATCCTCCAGAACCTACAAGTGTCACCCATCCATCCTCCAGAACCTACAGTGTTACTTTTTCTTGCATGTTTCTGGGATCATTCCTTGATAAGATTACTGATAAAACTGCAGCTGTTGATTGGTCGAATTCTGACTGATCATCATACGAGTAATTTTAGCATAAGGTGGTTGTCAGGACAATGTTGACAGGGATATAACCCGCGGTGCAGAATCTATCGCTGAGGAGACATGATGGTGGACACCTTGGTAGTGGGTGGCCAACGATGGGCACAGTAGCCCATGTCCATAGCAGGTACAGATACAAGTAGTTTATAGCCAAGATTTACAAAGTTTAGCAATTGCTCTTGTAGACCCCAACAACCTGCACTTGGTTTTGCCAAGTGTAAGGATTCTAATAAGTGACCCTCAGGCAGTGGGTGCTGCCCTGTTGCCCACCTGTACCCCCATAATAGCCACTCTTCTCAGATACGTATGTTTACCTGCTGTCCGAGCCCATAGACCCTCAGCTGTCTGTGTGTGACGCCGGCCGTGGAAAAGATATTTCAGAAGCCTGACAGCCTGTTCTTATTATAGACACACGGGGACATCTGCTTCCTGTCAAATGTCACAGACGGCCACCATCAGTCAGAGTAATGGGCCGAGCCCCGGACCATGCACAGCCTAGATAAAGGAGGGCAAGAGAACGGGACGAGCCCCAGACCATGCACAGCCTGTATACAGGGGGGCAAGAGAATGGGACGAGCCCCAGACCATGCACAGCCTAGATAAAGGAGGGCAAGAGAATGGGACGAGCCCCAGACCATGCACAGCCTGTATACAGGGGGGCAAGAGAACGGGCCGAGTCCCGAACCATGCACAGCCTGGATAAAGGGGGTAACAGAACGGGCCGAGCCCCGGACCATGCACAGTCTAGATATACAGTACAGACCAAAAGTTTGGACACACCTTCTCATTTAAAGATTTTTCTGTATTTTCATGACTGTGAAAATTGTACATTCACACTGAAGGCATCAAAACTATGAATTACCACATGTGGAATTATATACTTAACAAAAAAGTGTGAAACAACTGAAAATATGTCTTATATTCTAGGTTCTTCACAGTAGCCACCTTTTGCTTTGATGACTGCTTTGCACACTCTTGGCATTCTCTTGATGAGCTTCAAGAGGTAGTCACCGGAAATGGTCTTCACTTCACAGGTGTGCTCTGTCAGGTTTAATAAGTGGGATTTCTTGCCTTATAAATGGGGTTGGGACCATCAGTTGTGTTGTGGATACACAGCTGATAGTCCTACTGAATAGACTGTTAGAATTTGTATTATGGCAAGAAAAAAGCAGCTAAGTAAAGAAAAACGAGTGGCCGTCATTACTTTAAGAAATGAAGGTCAGTCAGTCTGAACTTTGAAAGTGTCCCCAAGTGCAGTTGCAAAAACCATCAAGCGCTACAAAGAAACTGGCTCACATGAGGACCGCCCCAGGAAAGGAAGACCAAGAGTCACCTCTGCTTCTGAGGATAAGTTTATCCGAGTCACCAGCCTCAGAAATCGCAGGTTAACAGCAGCTCAGATTAGAGACCAGGTCAATGCCACACAGAGTTCTAGCAGCAGACACATCTCTACAACAACTGTTAAGAGGAGACTTTGTGCAGCAGGCCTTCATGGTAAAATAGCTGCTAGGAAACCACTGCTAAGGACAGGCAACAAGCAGAAGAGACTTGCTTGGGCTAAAGAACACAAGGAATGGACATTAGACCAGTGGAAATCTGTGCTTTGGTCTGATGAGTCCAAATTTGAGATCTTTGGTTCCAACCACCGTGTCTTTGTGCGAAACAGAAAAGGTGAACGGATGGACTCTACATGCCTGGTTCCCACCGTGAAGCATGGAGGAGGAGGTGTGATGGTGTGGGGGGGCTTTGCTGGTGACACTGTTGGGGATTTATTCAAAATTGAAGGCATACTGAACCAGCATGGCTACCACAGCATCTTGCAGCGGCATGCTATTCCATCCGGTTTGCGTTTAGTTGGACCATCATTTATTTTTCAACAGGACAATGACCCCAAACACCTCCAGGCTGTGTAAGGGCTATTTGACCAAGAAGGAGAGTGATGGGGGGCTACGCCAGATGACCTGGCCTCCACAGTCACCAGACCTGAACCCAATCGAGATGGTTTGGGGTGAGCTGGACCAAAGAGTGAAGGCAAAAGGGCCAACAAGTGCTAAGCATCTCTGGGAACTCCTTCAAGATTGTTGGAAGACCATTTCCGGTGACTACCTCTTGAAGCTCATCAAGAGAATGCCAAGAGTGTGCAAAGCAGTCATCAAAGCAAAAGGTGGCTACTGTGAAGAACCTAGAATACATATTTTCAGTTGTTTCACACTTTTTTGTTAAGTATATAATTCCACATGTGTTAATTCATAGTTTTGATGCCTTCAGTGTGAATGTACAATTTTCATAGTCATGAAAATACAGAAAAATCTCTAAATGAGAAGGTGTGTCCAAGCTTTTGGTCTGTACTGTAGGAGGGCAAAAGAACGGGCCGAGCCCCGGACCATGCACAGCCCAGATATAGGGGGCAACAGAACGACCCGAGCCCCGGACTGTGCACAGCCTAGATAAAGGAGGGCAAGAGAACGGGACGAGCCCCAGACCATGCACAGCCTGTATACAGGGGGGCAAGAGAACGGGCCGAGCCCCGAACCATGCACAGCCTGGATAAAGGGGGGTAACAGAACGGGCCGAGCCCCGGACCATGCACAGTCTAGATATAGGAGGGCAAGAGAATGGGCCAAGCCCCGGACCATGCACAGCCCAGATATAGGGGGCAACAGAACGACCCGAGCCCCGGACCGTGCAAAGCCTGGATATAGGGGGGGGTAACAGAACGGGCCGAGCCCCGGACCATGCACAGCCTAGATAAAGGAGGGCAAGAGAACGGGACGAGCCCCAGACCATGCACAGCCTGTATACAGAGTAGCAAGAGAACGGGCCGAGCCCCGGACCATGCACAGCCTGGATAAAGGGGGGTAACAGAACGGGCCGAGCCCCGGACCATGCACAGCCTAGATATAGGGGGGTAACAGAACGGGCCGAGCCTCGAACCATGCACAGCCTGGATAAAGGGGGGTAACAGAACGGGCCGAGCCCCGGACCATGCACAGTCTAGATAAAGGAGGGCAAGAGAACGGGCCGAGCCCCGGACCACACACAGCCCAGATATAGGGGGGTAACAGAACGGGCCGAGCCCCGAACCATGCATAGCCTGGATATAGGGGGTAACAGAACAGGCCGAGCCCCGGACCATGCACAGCCTGGATATAGGGGGTAAAAGAACAGGCCGAGCCCCGGTCCATGCACAGCCTAGATATAGGGGGGTAACAGAACGGGCCGAGCCCGGACCATGTACAGCCTAGATATAGGGGGTAACAGAACAGGCCGAGCCCCGGACCATGCACAGCCTGGATATAGGGGGGTAACAGAATGGGCCAAGCCCCGGACCATGCGCAGCCCAGATATAGGGGGCAACAGAACAGGCCGAGCGCCGAACCATGCACAGCCTGGATATAGGGGGGTAACAGAACGGGCCAAGCCCCGGACCATGCACAGCCTGGATATAGGAGGGCAAGAGAACGGGCCAAGCCCCGGACCATGCACAGCCCAGATATAGGGGGCAACAGAACGGCCCGAGCCCCGGACTGTGCACAGCCCAGATATAGGGGGCAACAGAACGGCCCGAGCCCCGGACCATGCACAGCCTGGATATAGGGGGGTAACAGAACGGGCCAAGCCTCGGACCATGCACAGCCTGGATATGGGGGGGGTAACAGAACGGGCCAAGCCCCGGACCATGCGCAGCCCAGATATAGGGGGCAACAGAACGGCCCGAGCCCCGGACCATGCACAGCCTGGATATAGGGGGGTAACAGAGCGGGCCGAGCCCCAGACCATGCACAGCCTGTATACAGGGGGCAACAGAACGGGCCGAGCCCCAGTCCATGCACAGCCTGTATACAGGGGGGCAAGAGAACGGGCCGAGCCCCGAACCATGCACAGCCTGGATAAAGGGGGTAACAGAACGGGCCGAACCCCGGACCATGCACAGCCTGGATAAAGGGGGAAACAGAACGGGCCTAGCCCCAGACCATGCACAGCCTAGATATAGGGGGTAACAAAATGGGCCGAGCCCCGGACCATGCACAGCCAAGATATAGGGGGGTAACAGAACGGGCCGAACCCTGGATCATTCACAGCCTGGATATAAGGGGTAACATAACAGGCCGAGCCCCGGACCACGCACAGCCCAGATATAGGGGGTAACAGAATGGGCCACGCCCCGGACCATGCACAGCCCAGATATAGGGGGTAACAGAACGGGCCGAGCCCCGGACCACACACAGCTCTGATATAAGGGGTAACAGAACGGGCCGAGCGCCGAACCACACACAGCCCAGACATAGGGGGCAACAGAACGGGCCGAGCCGTGAACCACACACAGCCCAGATATAGGGGGTAACAGAACGGGCAGAGCCCCGGACCACACACAGCCCAGATATAGGGGGCAACAGAAAGGGCCGAGCCGTGGACCACACACAGCCCAGATATAGGGGGCAACAGAACGGGCCGAGCCCCGGACCACACACAGCTCAGATATAGGGGGCAACAGAACGGGCCGAGCAACGGACCACACACAGCCCAGATATAGGGGGCAACAGAAAGGGCCGAGCCGTGGACCACACACAGCCCAGATATAGGGGGCAACAGAACGGGCTGAGCCCCGGACCACACACAGCTCAGATATAGGGGGCAACAGAACGGGCCGAGCAACGGACCACACACAGCCCAGATATAGTGGGCAACAGAACGGGCCGAGCCCCGGACCACACACAGCCCGGATATAGGGGGCAACAGAACGGGCCGAGCCCCGGACCACACACAGCCCAGATATAGGGGGCAACAGAACGGGCCGAGCCCCGGACCACACACAGCCCGGATATAGGGGGTAACAGAACGGGCAGAGCCCCGGACCACACACAGCCCGGATATAGGGGGCAACAGAAAGGGCCGAGCCGTGGACCACACACAGCCTGGATATAGGGGTGCACACAGTATAGGGGCGTAAACATGGATCCGATAGCCCCCTATGACACAGGTGTAGAGTGGGGGGGACATTATTATAGACGGTAATGACCACAGGGTTCGGTCTGGGATTGAATGCTGTTTAATAATGAGCAGGTTGTGTAGGATCGGCTGCGGGCTCCGGGGGGCTCCTTGGGGTCTGGACTTTTCTTGGCGGTGGCGGTCATTCTGGATGATCCGGATGTTTCCAGTGATGCATTTTCATGTCTCTCATTCTCTTATCCGGCGTCTGAAAGATAAAAGATGGAGTTCAGGAACCGAAAGATCAGATAGAAGAGGACGTCATGGGGTCTCATGCTGCCGCTGCGGGGGCCACTCGGGGCCAACACACATCACCATCAGGGGGGCACATCACCACGAGGGGCCTTGTACGCTGCTGTCGCTCACACTTGCATAGATTGTTTGGCCTTGTTGTCACTGATAGATGGGTGGTCCGCACCAAAACACGGAAGACTGTCCAAACCAAACCCACCAATGTAAAAAAATAACAAGGCACGATTGGATGCCCCCACCGCCGTGTGCTGCATACTTCCCCCCGTGTGCTGGATGCCCCTCCGTGTGCTGGATGTCCCCCCGTGTGCCAGATACACCCCCGTGTGCCAGATACACCCCCGTGTGCTGGATGCCCCCCGTGTGCCGGATACACCCCCGTGTGCTGGATGCCCCGTGTGCTGGATGCTCCCCTGTGTGCTGGATGCCCCCCCAGTGTGCTGGATGTCCCCCCGTGTGCTGGATGCCTCCACCCCTGTGTGCTGGATGCCCCCTCGTGTGCTGGATGCCCCCCCGTGTGCTGGATGCCCCCCCGTGTGCTGCATGCCCCCCGTGCGCTGGATGCCCCCCATGCGCTGGATGCCCCCCGTGCGCTAGATGCCCCCCCGTGTGCTGGATGTCCCCCGTGTGCTGGATGCCCCCCAGTGCGCTGGATGTCCCCGTGTGCCGGATACACCCTCGTGTGCTGGATGCCCCCCCGTGTGCTGGATGCCCCCCCCGTGTGCCGGATGCCCCCACACCTGTGTGGTGCATGCTCCCCCATGTGCTGGATGCCCCCCCGTGAGCTGGATGCCCCCCCGTGTGCTGGATGCCCCCACCCCTGTGTGGTGCATGCTCCCCCATGTGCTGGGGGAGCATGCACACGGGGGAGCTGCTCCTGGAGCAGCCACTGTGGTTACTGAGGTATTAATCACTGCCCCCATATACGCAGCGTCATGTCACCCACCTCCGGGCATCACCACAGGACAGCCGGGACCCGTCACCACAGAACAGCCGGAACCCATCACCACAGAGCAGCCGGGACCCGTCACCACAGAACAGCCGGGACCCGTCACCACAGAACAGCCGGGACCAATCACCACAGAACAGCCGGGACCAGTCACCATAGAACAGCCGGAACCCGTCACCACAAAAGAGCCGGGACCAATCACCACAGAACAGCCGGGACCAATCACCACAGAACAGCCGGGACCAGTCACCACAGAACAGCCGGGACCCGTCACCACAGAACAGCCGGGACCCGTCACCACAGAACAGACCCATCACCACAGAACAGCCGGGACCCGTCACCACAGAACAGACCCATCACCACAGAACAGCCGGGACCCGTCACCATAGAACAGACCCGTCACCACAGAACAGCCGGGACCCGTCACCACAGAACAGACCCGTCACCACAGAACAGCCGGGACCCGTCACCATAGAACAGCCGGAACCCATCACCACAGAACAGCCGGGACCCGTCACCACAGAACAGCCGGAACCCATCACCACAGAACAGCCGGGACCCGTCACCACAGAACAGCCGGAACCCATCACCACAGAACAGCCGGGACCCGTCACCACAGAACAGCCGGGACCCGTCATCACAGAACAGCCGGGACCAATCACCACAGAACAGCCGGGACCAGTCACCATAGAACAGACCCGTCACCACAGAACAGCCGGGACCCGTCACCACAGAACAGACCCGTCACCACAGAACAGCCGGGACCCGTCACCACAGAACAGACCCGTCACCACAGAACAGCCGGGACCCGTCACCACAGAACAGCCGGGACCCGTCATCACAGAACAGCCAGAACCCATCACCACAGAGCAGCCGGGACCCGTCATCACAGAACAGCCGGGACCAATCACCACAGAACAGCCGGGACCCGTCACCACAGAACAGCCGGGACCAGTCACCACAGAACAGCCGGGACCCGTCACCACAGAAGAGCCGGGACCAATCACCACAGAGCAGCCGGGACCAATCACCACAGAACAGCCGGGACCAGTCACCACAGAGCAGCCAGGACCCGTCACCACAGAAGAGCCGGGACCAATCACCACAGAGCAGCCGGGACCAATCACCACAGAACAGCCGGGACCAGTCACCACAGAACAGCCGGGACCAATCACCACAGAACAGCCGGGACCAGTCACCACAGAACAGCCGGGACCAATCACCACAGAGCAGCCAGGACCCGTCACCACAGAAGAGCCGGGACCAATCACCACAGAACAGCCGGGACCAATCACCACAGAACAGCCAGGACCAATCACCACAGAACAGCCGGGACCAGTCACCACAGAACAGCCGGGACCAATCACCACAGAGCAGCCGGGACCAGTCACCACAGAACAGCCGGGACCAATCACCACAGAACAGCCGGGACCAATCACCACAGAACAGCCGGGACCCGTCACCACAGAACAGCCGGGACCAGTCACCACAGAGCAGCCGGGACCAATCACCACAGAACAGACCCGTCACCACAGAACAGCCGGGACCCGTCACCATAGAACAGACCCGTCACCACAGAACAGCCGGGACCCGTCACCACAGAACAGACCCATCACCACAGAACAGCCGGAACCCGTCACCACAGAACAGCCGGGACCCGTCACCACAGAACAGACCCATCACCACAGAACAGCCGGAACCCGTCACCACAGAACAGACCCGTCACCACAGAACAGCCGGGACCAATCACCACAGAACAGCCGGAACCCGTCATCACAGAAGAGCCGGGACCAATCACCACAGAGCAGCCAGGACCCGTCACCACAGAACAGCCGGAACCCGTCACCACAGAGCAGCCAGGACCCGTCACCACAGAACAGCCGGGACCAATCACCACAGAACAGCCGGGACCAGTCACCACAGAGTAGCCAGGACCCGTCACCACAGAACAGCCGGGACCCGTCACCACAGAACAGACCCATCACCACAGAACAGCCGGGACCCGTCACCATAGAACAGACCCGTCACCACAGAACAGCCGGGACCCGTCACCACAGAACAGCCGGGACCCGTCACCACAGAACAGACCCGTCACCACCGAACAGCCGGAACCCGTCACCACAGAACAGACCCGTCACCACAGAACAGCCGGGACCAATCACCACAGAAGAGCCGGGACCAGTCACCACAGAACAGCCGGGACCAATCACCACAGAACAGCCGGGACCAGTCACCACAGAGCAGCCAGGACCAGTCACCACAGAACAGCCGGGACCCGTCACCACAGAACAGACCCATCACCACAGAACAGCCGGGACCCGTCACCATAGAACAGACCCGTCACCACAGAACAGCCGGGACCCGTCACCACAGAACAGCCGGGACCCGTCACCACAGAACAGACCCGTCACCACCGAACAGCCGGAACCCGTCACCACAGAACACACCCGTCACCACAGAACAGCCGGGACCCGTCACCATAGAACAGACCCGTCACCACCGAACAGCCGGGACCAATCACCATAGAACAGCCGGGACCAATCACCACAGAACAGCCGGGACCCGTCACCACAGAAGAGCCGGGACCCGTCACCACAGAACAGACCCGTCACCACAGAACAGCCGGGACCCGTCACCATAGAACAGACCCGTCACCACCGAACAGCCGGGACCAATCACCATAGAACAGCCGGGACCAGTCACCACAGAACAGCCGGAACCCGTCACCACAGAACAGCCGGAACCCGTCACCACAGAACAGCCGGAACCCGTCACCACAGAACAGCCGGGACCCGTCACCATAGAACAGCCGGGACCAATCACCACAGAACAGCCGGGACCCGTCACCACAGAACAGCCGGGACCCGTCACCACAGAACAGCCGGGACCCGTCACCACAGAACAGCCGGAACCCGTCACCACAGAACAGCCGGAACCCGTCACCACAGAACAGCCGGGACCAATCACCACAGAACAGCCGGGACCCGTCACCATAGAACAGCCGGGACCCGTCACCACAGAAGAGCCGGGACCCGTCACCACAGAAGAGCCGGGACCAGTCACCACAGAACAGCCGGGACCCGTCACCACAGAACAGCCGGGACCCGTCACCATAGAACAGCCGGGACCCGTCACCACAGAAGAGCCGGGACCCGTCACCACAGAAGAGCCGGGACCAGTCACCACAGAACAGCCGGGACCAGTCACCACAGAACAGCCGGGACCCGTCACCACAGAACAGCCGGGACCCGTCACTATAGAACAGCCGGGACCAATCACCACAGAACAGCCGGGACCAATCACCACAGAACAGCCGGGACCAATCACCACAGAACAGCCGGGACCAATCACCACAGAACAGCCGGGACCCGTCACCATAGAACAGACCCGTCACCACAGAACAGCCGGGACCAGTCACCACCGAACAGCCGGAACCCGTCACCACAGAACAGCCGGGACCCGTCACCACAGAACAGACCCATCACCACAGAACAGCCGGGACCCGTCACCACAGAACAGCCGGGACCCGTCACCACAGAACAGACCCGTCACCATAGAACAGACCCGTCACCACCGAACAGCCGGAACCCGTCACCACAGAACAGACCCGTCACTACAGAACAGCCGGGACCCGTCACCATAGAACAGACCCGTCACCACCGAACAGCCGGGACCCGTCACCACAGAACAGCCGGGACCCGTCACCACAGAACAGACCCGTCACCACCGAACAGCCGGAACCCGTCACCACAGAACAGACCCGTCACCACAGAAGAGCCGGGACCGGTCACCACAGAAGAGCCGGGACCGGTCACCACAGAAGAGCCGGAACCCGTCATCACAGAACAGCCGGAACCCGTCACCACAGAACAGCCGGAACCCGTCACCATAGAAAAGCCGGGACCCGTCACCATAGAACAGCCGGGACCAATCATCACAGAACAGCCGGGACCCGTCACCACAGAAGAGCCGGGACCCGTCACCACAGAACAGCCGGGACCCGTCACCACAGAACAGCCGGGACCCGTCACCACAGAACAGCCGGGACCCGTCACCACAGAACAGCCGGGACCAGTCACTACAGAACAGCCGGGACCCGTCACCATAGAACAGCCGGGACCCATCACCACAGAAGAGCCGGGACCCGTCACCACAGAACAGCCGGGACCAATCACCACAGAACAGCCGGGACCAGTCACCACAGAAGAGCCGGGACCAATCACCACAGAACAGCCGGGACCCGTCACCACAGAAGAGCCGGGACCAGTCACCACAGAACAGCCGGGACCAATCACCACAGAACAGCCGGGACCAATCACCACAGAAGAGCCGGGACCCGTCACCATAGAAGAGCCGGGACCCATCACCATAGAACAGCCGGGACCAGTCACCACAGAAGAGCCGGGACCAGTCACCACAGAAGAGCCGGGACCAATCACCATAGAACAGCCGGGACCCGTCACCACAGAAGAGCCGGGACCCGTCACCACAGAACAGCCGGGACCCGTCACCACAGAACAGCCAGAACCCGTCACCACAGAACAGCCGGGACCAGTCACCACAGAAGAGCCGGGACCAATCACCATAGAACAGCCGGGACCCGTCACCACAGAACAGCCGGGACCCGTCACCACAGAACAGCCGGGACCAATCACCACAGAACAGCCAGAACCCGTCACCACAGAACAGCCGGGACCAGTCACCATAGAACAGCCAGAACCCGTCACCACAGAACAGCCGGGACCAGTCACCATAGAACAGCCAGAACCCGTCACCACAGAAGAGCCGGGACCAATCACCACAGAACAGCCGGGACCAGTCACGACAGAACAGCCAGAACCCGTCACCACAGAAGAGCCGGGACCAATCACCACAGAACAGCCGGGACCAGTCACGACAGAACAGCCGGAACCCGTCACCACAGAACAGCCGGGACCCGTCACCACAGAACAGCCGGAACCCGTCATCACAGAACAGCCAGAACCCGTCACCACAGAACAGCCGGAACCCGTCACCACAGAACAGCCGGGACCCGTCACCACAGAACAGCCGGGACCCGTCACCACAGAACAGCCGGGACCCGTCACCACTGCCGGAGTCACTGCCACATTTATTACCTCAGCTGTGGTGCTTCCACTATTACCCCCACTGTCCTGTCAATCCGTCATCGTCTTACTTGTGACCCCAGTGAGGGGCTGAGGAGGTATCGGCCAGCGGACCTCTCACCTTCTTCGTGCTCCTCGGGGGCCGGCTCCGCAGTGACTGATCCAGACGACTCCTCCTGATCCGGACCCTCGGTCGTCTCTGCGCTCTGATCTTCAGGGTGGGCGGCAGCGTCCAGGGGGGCGGAGTCAGATCCTGTGACCTCATCAGGTTCTCCAACCACTGCAAGGAGAGGGGAACATCCTGTGACGTCATCAGCAGGAGAGGGTCCAGACCACCCCCACAAAGATCCGCCACAGCTGCCCAAAGATCTGCCACGCCCCACAAAGATCCTCTACGTCCCACCCCCGCACAAAGATCTGCCACGCCCCACCCCGCACAAAGATCCGCCACGCCCCACCCCGCACAAAGATCTGCCACGCCCCACCACACGCACAAAGATCTGCCACGCCCCACCACACGCACAAAGATCTGCCACGCCCCACTTCGCCCAAAGATCCACCACGCCACACCCCACACAAAGATCTGCCACGCCCCACCCCGCACAAAGATCCGCCACGCCCCACCCCGCACAAAGATCTGCCACGCCCCACCACACGCAAAGATCTGCCACGCCCCACCACACGCACAAAGATCTGCCACGCCCCACCCCGCACAAAGATCCGCCACGCCCCACCACGCACAAAGATCTGCCACGCCCCACCACGCACAAAGATCTGCCACGCCCCACTTCGCCCAAAGATCCACCACGCCACACCCCACACAAAGATCTGCCAAGCCCCACCCCGCTCAAAGATCCGCCACACCCCACCCCGCACAAAGATCTGCCAAGCCCCACAAAGATCCGCTACGCCCCACCCCCGCACAAAGATCCACCACGCCCCACCCCGCACAAAGATCTGCCAAGCCCCACCCCGCCCAAAAATCAGCCACGCCACACCCCGCCCAAAGATCTGCCACGCCCCACCACCCGCACAAAGATCTGCCACGCCCCACCACCCGCACAAAGATCTGCCACGCCCCACCGCCCGCAGATCTGCCACGCCCCACCGCCCGCCCAAAGATCTGCCACGCCCCACCGCCCGCCCAAAGATCTGCCACGCCCCACCCCCGCACAAAGATCTGCCACGCCCCACCACCCGCACAAAGATCTGCCACGCCCCACCACCCGCACAAAGATCTGCCACGCCCCACTGCCCGCCCAAAGATCTGCCACGCCCCACCGCCCGCCCAAAGATCTGCCACGCCCCACTGCCCGCACAAAGATCTGCCACGCCCCACCGCCCGCACAAAGATCTGCCACGCCCCACCACCGCACAAAGATCTGCCACGCCCCACCGCCCGCACAAAGATCTGCCACGCCCCACCGCCCGCACAAAGATCTGCCACGCCCCACCGCCCGCCCAAAGATCTGCCACGCCCCACCGCCCGCACAAAGATCTGCCACGCCCCACCACCGCACAAAGATCTGCCACGCCCCACCGCCCGCACAAAGATCTGCCACGCCCCACCGCCCGCACAAAGATCTGCCACGTCCCACAAAGATCCGCCACGCCCCACCGCCCGCACAAAGATCTGCCACGTCCCACAAAGATCCGCCACGTCCTACAGCTGACAACACAAAGTCACACCGAGGAACAGAGTACACCTAAGAGGAACAGAGGAGTCCAGAGAAGTCTGGAGGAGGACAGTAGAGTCCAGAGAGGAACAGAGGAGTCCTGAGGTGAATAGATGAGTCTGGAAGAGGTGTGGGGAGGACAGAGGGGTCCAGAGGAGGAGGACAAAGAAATTTGCAGGGGGAGCAGAACAGAGGGGTCCAGAGGAGGAGGTCATCCGAACCTGCAGGGGGAAAAGGACAGAGGGGTCCGGAAGAGGAGGAGGACAGAAGGGTCTGGAGGAGGAGGTTATCCGAACCTGCAGGGGGAAGAGGACAGAGGCGTCCGGAGGAGGAGGACAGAGGGGTCCGGAGGAGGAGGACAGAGGAGTCTGGAAGAGGAGGACAGAGGAGTGTGGAAGAGGAGGACAGAGGGGTCCGGAAGAGGAGGACACAGGGGTCCGGAAGAGGAGGACACAGGGGTCCGGAAGAGGAGGACAGAGGGGTTCGGAAGAGGAGGCCAGAGTGGTCCGGAAGAGGATGTCATCCGAACCTGCAGGGGGAAAAGGACAGAGGGGTCCGGAGGAGGAGGACAGAGTGGTCCAGAGGAGGAGGACAGAGGGGTCCAGAGGAGGGGGACAGAGGAGGGGGACAGAGGGGTCCAGAGGAGGGGGACAGAGGGGTCCAGAGGAGGGGGACAGAGGGGTCCAGAGGAGGAGGTCATCCGAACCTGCAGGGGGAAAAGGACAGAGGGGTCTGAAAGAGGAGGACAGAGGGGTCCGGAAGAGGACAGAGGAACCTGCAGGGGAAGGAGGACAGAAGGGTTTGGATGAGGAGGAAAGAGGAACCTACACGGGAAGAAAAAGGACAGAGGAATCTGGAGGGGAAAGAGGACAGATGGCTCCAGGGGAGGAGGACAAAGAAACCTACAGGGGAAGAAGGACAGAGGGGTCCGGAGGACGAGGACAGAGGAACCTACAGGGGAAGGAGGACAGAGTGGTCCGGAGGAGGAGGACAGAGGAACCTACAGGGGAAGGAGGACAGAGTGGTCCGGAGGAAGAGAGACAGAGGAACCTACAGGGAGAGGAGGAGGATAGAGGGGTCCGGGGGAACCTGCAGAGAGAGGAGGACAGAGGAACCTACAGGGGAAGGAGGAGAGAGTGGTCTGGAGGAGGAGGACAGAGGAACTTACAGGGAGAGGAGGGCAGTGGGGTCCGAGGGAATCTGCAGAGAGAGGACAGAGGGGTCTGGAGGAGGAGGACAGAGGAACTTACAGGGAGAGGAGGACAGAGTGGTCTGGAGGAGGAGGACAGAGGAACTTACAGGGAGAGGAGGACAGTGGGGTCCGAGGGAATCTGCAGAGAGAGGACAGAGGGGTCTGGAGGAGGAGGACAGAGGAACCTACAGGGGAAGGAGGACAGAGTGGTCTGGAGGAGGAGGACAGAGGAACTTACAGGGAGAGGAGGACAGTGGGGCCGAGGGAATCTGCAGAGAGAGGACAGAGGGGTCTGGAGGATGAGGAAAGAGAAAACTGCAAGGGGAGGATGACAGAGGAACGTGAGGGGTCTCTCCACAGGTGTCAGCAGAATGAGTGTCTGGCAGTGATCTATTGGGGGTAAGCCCTGTGACCTGCTAATCCTTATATTATGGTCTGTGCCCGCATTTTCTCCGATCTTCACTCTGGGCCATGCACTGTGGTTATCGCAGGTCGGACCCCACTATTCAGCAATGTATGGTGGGTGGCTCTATATATATATATATATATATATATATATATATATATATATATATATATATATACAGTACAGACCAAAAGTTTGGACACACCTTCTCATTTAAAGATTTTCCTGTATTTTCATGACTATGAAAATTGTACATTCACACTGAAGGCATCAAAACTATGAATTACCACATGTGGAATTATATACTTAACAAAAAAGTGTGAAACCACTGAAAATATGTCTTATATTCTAGGGTCTTCACAGTAGCCACCTTTTGCTTTGATGACTGCTTTGCACACTCTTGGCATTCTCTTGATGAGCTTCAAGAGGTAGTCACTGGAAATGGTCTTCCAACAATCTTGAAGGAGTTCCCAGAGATGCTTAGCACTTGTTGGCCCTTTTGCCTTCACTCTTTGGTCCAGCTCACCCCAAACCATCTCGATTGGGTTCAGGTCTGGTGACTGTGGAGGCCAGGTCATCTGGCGTAGCCCCCCATCACTCTCCTTCTTGGTCAAATAGCCCTTACACAGCCTGGAGGTGTTTGGGGTCATTGTCCTGTTGAAAAATACATGATGGTCCAACTAAACGCAAACCGGATGGAATAGCATGCCGCTGCAAGATGCTGTGGTAGCCATGCTGGTTCAGTATGCCTTCAATTTTGAATAAATCCCCAACAATGTCACCAGCAAAGCCCCCCCACACCATCACACCTCCTCCTCCATGCTTCACGGTGGGAACCAGGCATGTAGAGTCCATCCGTTCACCTTTTCTGCTTCGCACAAAGACACGGTGGTTGGAACCAAAGATCTCAAATTTGGACTCATCAGACCAAAGCACAGATTTCCACTGGTCTAATGTCCATTCCTTGTGTTCTTTAGCCCAAACAAGTCTCTTCTGCTTGTTGCCTGTCCTTAGCAGTGGTTTCCTAGCAGCTATTTTACCATGAAGGCCTGCTGCACAAAGTCTCCTCTTAACAGTTGTTGTAGAGATGGGTCTGCTGCTAGAACTCTGTGTGGCATTGACCTGGTCTCTAATCTGAGCTGCTGTTAACCTGCGATTTCTGAGGTTGGTGACTCAGATAAACTTATCCTCAGAAGCAGAGGTGACTCTTGGTCTTCCTTTCCTGGGGCGGTCTTTATGTGACCCAGTTTCTTTGTAGCGCTTGATAGTTTTTGCAACTGCACTTGGGGACACTTTCAAAGTTGTCCCAATTTTTCAGACTGACTGACCTTCATTTAATAAAGTAATGACGACCACTCATTTTTTTTTACTTAGCTGCTTTTTTCTTGCCATAAAACAAATTCTAACAGTCTATTCAGTAGGACTATCAGCTGTGTATCCACCAGACTTCTGCACAATACAACTGATGGTCCCAACCCCATTTATAAGGCAAGAAATCCCACTTATTAAACCTGACAGGGCACACCTGTGAAGTGAAGACCATTTCCGGTGACTACGTCTTGAAGCTCATCAAGAGAATGCCAAGAGTGTGCAAAGCAGTCATCAAAGCAAAAGGTGGCTACTGTGAAGAACCTAGAATATAAGACATATTTTCAGTTGTTTCACACTTTTTTGTTAAGTATATAATTCCACATGTGGTAATTCATAGTTTTGATGCCTTCAGTGTGAATGTACAATTTTCAAAGTCATGAAAATATAGAAAAATCTTTAAATGAGAAGGTGTGTCCAAACTTTTGATCTGTACTGTATATATATATATATATATATATAAATATACACATACACACCCGTACCTGGGGCGGGTGGCTGCACCACTGTCGTTGGCGACCACTGGGTAAGGCTGCTGATCTTCTCCGGATTCCAGCGTGTCGTGGGCACCGCCAGCGGCTCGTCCTCCTCCTCTTCCTCCTTCTCCTGTGTGATGAACAGGATAATATAAGGGTCACAAGCCATGGTGACCCCCTAGATGCATTTATATAACTTAGGGTTCTTAGTAACACTGTTTTTGATCAGAAATAGCATGAAAGTCATCCGACCACGGCAAGGTGACCCCATTCGGGATAGGACCGGGTCCGAAGCTGTGGACACCAGCCAAGGGAAGCTATATAAATGTATTATCCAACCCTAGGAAGGGAGGCCGCACCCTGATCTGAACAGAATGCAAAAAATACTAAGAAAAAACACTAAATTTGAGCTTGGTGTAAGTTGGCACCTTATTTTATTCAAATGCACTTTTGTTTTTTATTTATTTCCAGCAGGGTTTATGTTCATTTGGCTTCTTTTAGGTTTTTTTCTGATTCACGGCCATTGTGAACATGCATTTATGGGTTGCTTGTACCAACTTAAACCAAGCTCAAATTTAGTGTTTTTACTAATGTGAGTTCTGTAGTTTAGCCTGATATGCGGCCCCCATGTGTCGGGCCCCGGCAGTGACCGGCCCCTCAGCATGCACCACACTCCATGAACCGCATGCACAATCACTGCACACCAAGGACCTGGGATACAGCAGAGGCCGCGATCAGCACCGAGCCCTCGATTACAGGGGGGTCCTTGTATGCTGGGACGGGGGGAGCCCCCGCTCTGCCCCGGCCGGGATCAGGCTGCTGCGGTCACAATGTGGAGACAACACCGAGAACAACAGAAGGTTCATCAGAACCAGAGGGGGAGAAGGGAAGAAACCATCAGAATCCGGCACCAAGAGGGGCGCAAGGCCCCAGACCCTCGTCACCCCCTCCCCGGAACATCGTCACACACCACTCCCTCTTCCAAGACCATCGTCACATCCCCCCAGACCCTCGCCAACCTCCCCCGGACCCTCGTTACACTCCCCGTGGACGCTCGTCACACTCCCCCTGGACCCTCGTCACCCCCCCCGAACCCTCATCACACTCCCCCCAGATCCTCGTCAGCCTCCCCCGAACCCTCGTCACACTCCCCCTGGACTCTCGTCACTCCCCCCCCACCTCGAACCCTCGTCACATTCCCCCCCCGAACCCTCGTCACCCCCCCTCCCCCGAACCCTCGTCACACTTCCCCCGGACCCTCGTCACACTCCCCTCAGCCCCTCGTCACACTCCCTCCGGACCCTCGTCACCCCCCCCAAACCTTCGTCACATTCTCCCCGGAACCTCGTCCCACTTCCCTTGGCCCCTCGTCGCACTCTCCCCGGACCCTCGTCACACTCCCCCCCCGGCCCATGTCACACTTCCCCTGCTACCAGCTCGTGGCCGCTGTGTATGTCACACCAAGAGCTGCAGGCATACACTACATGGTAAAAAGTATGTGCCCCTCCCACGTCCACCTTTGTGGGAATTTTGTCCCTTCATCCAGAAGAGCATTTGTGGGGTCAGACCCTGAAGTTGGGGGGAGGCCGGGCTCACAGTCTCCGTGATGTTGGATGGGGCTCCGGTCCGGGCTCTGTGCGGCCGCTTATGTTCGCTCCGCTCTCACCCGCTCCGCCCCGGTCACACCAGTATCAGAGATGTGGCGGTGCTGCCCGGTGCTCTGCCCCCGGTCACACCAGTATCAAGGATGTGGAGGTGCTGCCCGGTGCTCTGCCCCCGGTCACACCAGTATCAAGGATGTGGCGGTGCTGCCCGGTGCTCTGCTCTCACCTGCTCCGCCCCTGGTCACACCAGTATCGGGGATGTGGTGGTGCTGTCCGACGCTCCGCTCTCACCCGCTCCGCCCCCGGTCACACCAGTATCGGGGATGTGGAGGTGCTGTCCGACGCTCCGCTCTCACCCGCTCCGCCCCCGGTCACACCAGTAATGGGGATGTGGTGGTGCTGCCCGGTGCTCTGCTCTCACCTGCTCCGCCCCCGGTCACACCAGTAATGGGGATGTGGTGGTGCTTCCCGGTGCTCTGCTCTCACCTGCTCCGCCCCCGGTCACACCAGTATCGGGGATGTGGGGTGCCGCCCGGTGCTCTGCTCTCACCTGCTCCGCCCCCGGTCACACCAGTATCGGGGATGTGGCGGTGCTGCCCGGTGCTCTGCTCTCACCTGCTCCGCCCCCGGTCACACCAGTATCGGGGATGTGGCGGTGCTGCCCGGTGCTCTGCTCTCACCTGCTCCGCCCCCGGTCACACCAGTATCGGGGATGTGGCGGTGCTGCCCGGTGTTCTGCTCTCACCTGCTCCGCCCCCGGTCACACCAGTATCGGGGATGTAGCGGTGCTGCCCGGTGCTCTGCTCTCACCCGCTCTGCCCCCGGTCACATCAGTATCGGGGATGTGGCGGTGCTGCCCGGTGCTCTGCTCTCACCCGCTCTGCCCCCGGTCACACCAGTATCGGGGATGTGGTGGTGCTGCCCGGTGCTCTGCTCTCACCTGCTCTGCCCCCGGTCACATCAGTATCGGGGATGTGGCGGTGCTGCCCGACGCTCCGCTCTCACCTGCTCTGCCCCCGGTCACATCAGTATCAGGGATGTGGCGGTGCTGCCCGACGCTCCGCTCTCACCTGCTCCGCCCCCGGTCACACCAGTATCGGGGATGTGGCGGTGCTGCCCGGTGCTCCGCTCTCACCTGCTCCGCCCCCGGTCACACCAGTATCGGGGATGTGGTGGTGCTGCCGGACGCTCCGCTCTCACCTGCGCTGCCCCCGGTCACACCAGTATCGGGGATGTGGTGGTGCTGCTCGACGCTCCGCTCTCACCCGCTCTGTCCCCGGTCACACCAGTATCGGGGATGTGGTGGTGCTGCCCGACGCTCCGCTCTCACCCGCTCTGCCCCCGGTCACACCAGTATCGGGGATGTGGTGGTGCTGCCCGGTGCTCTGCTCTCACCTGCTCTGCCCCCGGTCACATCAGTATCGGGGATGTGGCGGTGCTGCCCGACGCTCCGCTCTCACCTGCTCTGCCCCCGGTCACATCAGTATCAGGGATGTGGCGGTGCTGCCCGACGCTCCGCTCTCACCTGCTCCGCCCCCGGTCACACCAGTATCGGGGATGTGGCGGTGCTGCCCGGTGCTCCGCTCTCACCTGCTCCGCCCCCGGTCACACCAGTATCGGGGATGTGGTGGTGCTGCTCGACGCTCCGCTCTCACCCGCTCTGTCCCCGGTCACACCAGTATCGGGGATGTGGTGGTGCTGCCCGACGCTCCGCTCTCACCCGCTCCGCCCCCGGTCACACCAGTATCGGTGATGTGGCGGTGCTGCCCGGTGCTCTGCCCCCTCTCACACCAGTATCGGGGATGTGGTGGTGCTGCCGGACGCTCCGCTCTCACCTGCGCCGCCCCCGGTCACACCAGTATCGGGGATGTGGTGGTGCTGCTCGACGCTCCGCTCTCACCCGCTCCGTCCCCGGTCACACCAGTATTGGGGATATTGCGGTGCTGCCCGGTGCTCTGCTCTCACCTGCTCTGCCCCCGGTCACACCAGTATCGGGGATGTGGCGGTGCTGTCCGACGCTCCGCTCTCACCCGCTCCACCCCCGGTCACACCAGTATCGGGTATGTGGTGGTGCTGCCCGGTGCTCCGCTCTCATCTGCTCCGCCCCCGGTCACACCAGTAATGGGGATGTGGCGGTGCTGCCTGACGCTCCGCTCTCACCCGCTCCGCCCCCGGTCACACCAGTATCGGGGATGTGGAGGTGCTGTCCGACGCTCCGCTCTCACCCGCTCCGCCCCCGGTCACACCAGTATCGGGGATGTGGCGGTGCTTCCCGGTGCTCTGCTCTCACCTGCTCCGCCCCTGGTCACACCAGTATCGGGGATGTGGCGGTGCTGCCCGGTGCTCTGCTCTCACCCGCTCCGTCCCCGGTCACACCAGTATCGGGGATGTGGCGGTGCTGCCCGGTGCTCTGCTCTCACCTGCTCCGCCCCTGGTCACACCAGTATCGGGGATGTAGCGGTGCTGCCCGGTGCTCTGCTCTCACCCGCTCTGCCCCCGGTCACATCAGTATCGGGGATGTGGCGGTGCTGCCCGGTGCTCTGCTCTCACCCGCTCTGCCCCCGGTCACACCAGTATCGGGGATGTGGTGGTGCTGCCCGGTGCTCTGCTCTCACCTGCTCTGCCCCCGGTCACATCAGTATCGGGGATGTGGCGGTGCTGCCCGACGCTCCACTCTCACCCGCTCCGCCCCCGGTCACACCAGTATCGGGGATGTGGCGGTGCTGCCCGGTGCTCCGCTCTCACCTGCTCCGCCCCCGGTCACACCAGTATTGGGGATGTGGTGGTGCTGCCGGACGCTCCGCTCTCACCTGCGCTGCCCCCGGTCACACCAGTATCGGGGATGTGGTGGTGCTGCTCGACGCTCCGCTCTCACCCGCTCCGTCCCCGGTCACACCAGTATCGGGGATGTGGTGGTGCTGCCCGGTGCTCTGCTCTCACCGGCTCCGCCCCCGGTCACACCAGTATCGGGGATGTGGCGGTGCTGCCCGGTGCTCTGCTCTCACCGGCTCCGCCCCCGGTCACACCAGTATCGGGGAAGTGGTGGTGCTGCCCGGTGCTCTGCTCTCACCCGCTCCGCCCCTGGTCACACCAGTATCGGGGATGTGGTGGTGCTGCCCGACGCTCCGCTCTCACCCGCTCCACCCCCGGTCACACCAGTATCGGGGATGTGGCGGTGCTGCCCGGTGCTCTGCCCCCTCTCACACCAGTATCGGGGATGTGGTGGTGCTGCCGGACGCTCCGCTCTCACCTGCGCCGCCCCCGGTCACATCAGTATCGGGTATGTGGTGGTGCTGCTCGACGCTCCGCTCTCACCCGCTCCGCCCCCGGTCACACCAGTATCGGGTATGTGGTGGTGCTGCCCGGTGCTCCGCTCTCACCTGCTCCGCCCCCAGTCACACCAGTATCGGGGATGTGGTGGTGCTGCCCGACGCTCCGCTCTCACCTGCTCCGCCCCCGGTCACACCAGTGTCGGGGATGTGGGGTGCCGCCCGGTGCTCTGCTCTCACCCGCTCTGCCCCCGGTCACACCATTATCGGGGATGTGGTGGTGCTGCCCGGTGCTCTGCTCTCACCTGCTCCGTCTGTGTGTAGGATCCGTGTTGTTCGCAGCCGATGTCAAATATGTATTTTCCAGGTCCCAAAACCTGTGAAAAAACGGAGGAGGTGAGACGAAGGAGGTGAGGCCGAGGAGGTGAGGCCGAGGAGGTGAGACGGAGGAGGTGAGACGGAGGAGGTGAGACGGAGGAGGTGAGGCCGAGGAGGTGAGACCGAGGAGGTGAGACGGAGGAGGTGAGACGGAGGAGGTGAGGCCGAGGAGGTGAGGCCGAGGAGGTGAGGCCGAGGAGGTGAGACGGAGGAGGTGAGACGGAGGAGGTGAGACGGAGGAGGTGAGACGGAGGAGGTGAGGCCGAGGAGGTGAGACGGAGGAGGTGAGACGGAGGAGGTGAGGCCGAGGAGGTGAGACGGAGGAGGTGAGGCCGAGGAGGTGAGACGGAGGAGGTGAGACGGAGGAGGTGAGACGGAGGAGGTGAGGCGGAGGAGGTGAGACGGAGGAGGTGAGACGGAGGAGGTGAGGCCGAGGAGGTGAGGCCGAGGAGGTGAGACGGAGGAGGTGAGGCGGAGGAGGTGAGGCCGAGGAGGTGAGGCCGAGGAGGTGAGACGGAGGAGGTGAGGCGGAGGAGGTGAGGCCGAGGAGGTGAGACGGAGGAGGTGAGGCCGAGGAGGTGAGGCCGAGGAGGTGAGACGGAGGAGGTGAGGCCGAGGAGGTGAGATGGAGGTGGTGAGACCGAGGAGGTGAGACCGAGGAGGTGAGAGACGTCCGGGGACAATGGCGGCCGCAGGGTCTCGGGCGACAGAAGTCAGGGTGTAACCTCCAGACACGGCAGGTTCATTCATCTCCATCCTCCAGATCTCTGCTCGCTGTCAGTGACGATGACGTCCAGTAAGGTGGGAGACCTCACTGACACTGTAACAAACCCTCAGCGAGATGGGCGGTGTCACTCACCGTGTTCTTAGAGAACTTGCCCTGGTAGCGGTGATGGTGATGGACCAGCTCTCCGGCCCCGTCCTGTTTACCGCTCACCCAGGTGCCCATGTACTTGGATCCGGTGTCCACATAGGTGTAGACCCCCTGCCCGTGCCTGAACAAGAAGAGCGGGAGCCCAGTTATACATTTTGGGGGGCCGGGGACAGAGCAAAAGCTTTATCCAGAGGAGACCCGGCCAATGAGGAGCAGGGACCACCCTGCACCGGACCCCATATATCACCGCTGCTGTCCTGCCCACTGGGCCAGCCTCCTCCATCATCAACATTCGCTCCCCTCCCGCCATGGACGCTGCACACCTATAGCTCATAGACGTCCAGGAAGTGCTGGGGGCGCTGTTGCACTGGAGTCAATACGAATTCTGCCCTTGTGAATGGAGGTGGAGGCTGGTACTGCAAGGTGACTCAGTTTTGCTATCTGGACGTTAGATGATGAGAATTATGATCAAGTTTTGTTTTTTATGTTTTTTAAATCAAATAATTTTTATTTAAACATTTTCAACTTGAACAGGTAAGTTGACGATCACATCCTTTCAATTCCCCCCCAACTCCCACCCCTTCCCGCCGGCTCTTTCGACCTTAAAGGGGAGAAACAGTTTATAGACATTGCCAATTTCTTCACATTGTAAAACTTTGCTTCTCATGCAATAAAAGGATTTATTTTATTACGGATCAGATGTGTTGGTCACTTTCTATCTCTCCCTTATTTATTAACATGCACGGTTCATTTAGCTACTTATTATCAATTAGCTGGAGTCATTACATTAATATTACAATCAAATCTGATATATCAATGCAGTCGCTAGCCGCCTTCTTGACCATGTTAATGTCATAGGGGCCCGCAGTGCCGTAACTATAAACTTCGGGGCCCCGGGGCAAAACTTCATAGTGGGGCCCCTCAACATTTCAATCACTAGAGGTTGTGCGGAACGTGGTGAAGCTGCTACGCATTGTTGTATACAGCACACAGGCTTCACCACCTTCCGCAAGACCTTTAATAGATTTTGTTCTTTATGATGCAAGTTTTAGAAGTTAAATATTCAGTGAATATGTTTGGAAATTTTTTTACCATCAGTTTGGGGCCCCTTGGGTGGTTGGGGCCCTGGGGCAGTGCCCCGGTTTCCCCGGTTGTAGTTACGGCTCTGGGGACCCGGAGAATCCAAGGTGCCCACAATGTTTCACATTTAAGAGGTTCCCCCTTCTCTGGTATACAGATCTCTCTACTCTAAGTATATGGCTGAATTCAGGGATATATTCTTTTATGTCTGGAGGTCCATGGTCTTCCTAGTGTGAAGCTCTGGGCTTCCTGGCCTGGTATAGTAGACGGAGGATATCTGATGGCCTCTTCAGCTGGTAGCCATTTACATATCCCAATAGACACACAAAAGGATCCTGGGGAATCTCACATCCAAACACCTTGGACACAAGATCTCGAATCTCCCTCCAGATTCGCCTAACTTTAGGGTAGTTCCAGATTCATCAGGATTACCCCACCTACAACAGGTTGAGTCGTTTTTGTAACCAAAATTGTGTAAGCACAAAGGGGTATCATATACTCTATGAATCAGACAGTATGGCCAAAGTTTTTGCCCCTCGCTTGTCGACACTAGTGGTATGGACTGTAAGATATCTTCCCGTGTGTCTTCCCGGGTCTTGCTCCTGTTTAGTTTTAAGATTACTACGAGGACCTGTTCCATTAGACATTTATAATGGAGCGAGATTACCCCTCTCGTTGACCCCTTCCCCACCACGGTGTCCAAGAAAGCCATTCCTCTCCCTTGAATAATAGTCTCACAACCATTTTATAAATCCCTTGCTGGAGACCCCAAACTCATTTTGGAACTCCTGGAAGGACTTAAACCGGCCATCCTTGACTAATTGTACCATCTTAGAAAGTCCCAGTCTTTGCCATTGACCAAACCCCTCCAATCTTAACGAATTCTGGATAGAATTATTCCATCGGGGTATTTTGAGTATCCCACCATGCCCATCATCTTTTTAACTTTAGACCATATTTGATGAACCCCTCTGCTTGTTCCTCCCAGTAGCTCGTCATTCCTTAATCTTCCTCCTTCCAGGGCCTTCACGAGGTTGCTTTCTCCTAGTACATGCCCAATCATTCTAGCCGATGAGGATGGGAGGTCCGGGCTCTCCCACCCCCACAAATGCTGTAATGGTGAGGAAACATAATACACCAGTGGGTCAGGAACGGCAACTCCTCCATCCCCCTTTGGTCTCTGCAGGGTCTCAAGTTTTATCCTTGGCACCTTTCTATTACAAATTAAGTCTCTAAAAATTCTATTAACTTTATAGAAAACTTCTAAGAGAAGCCATATTGGTGCATTATGCAGCAGGTACATTAACTGTGGATGAGGGTCATCCTAATTAGATTGCTTCTCCCCATCACCGACGGGGGCAACTTACACCAAGCTGCAATTCTGTTTTGGAATTTACTTTGAATATTTAGATCCATCCTTCTCCGTATTCTCCCTTATTTTAATCCCACGATACATAAATGAGTGGAGAATTTTAAGTTGCCCCCACTTCCATCGCTTCATTTGAGAGTTTGGCTCCCACTGTCATAAGCGCTGATTTACCCCAATATGATCAACTTTTTAATTTACCCTGACCCCCTACAGCCATATCAGTGACTTTACACCAGGACCCCCTCATACCTCTGGTGGGCGAGCCAGTCTCCGCTGTAGGTGTCTCCGTTGGCGTACGTGTACACACCCTGGCCCTGTCGCTGATCATCCACCCAGTCACCTGCAAGGGAAGACCACCAGGGTCAGCAATCAGCAGTAATGGGGTTGAATGGGTTAACTCAGTGGGGTCTGAGCCGTGGCTGATCAGCTGATTGGAAACTACAACTTCCAACATCCCAACACCTGGAGGGTCGCAGGTGGGAAACCATTAAAGGGGCCGATGGGTGGAGACGGCAGAAGGGGCCGATGGACGGAGACCGCAGAAGAGGCAGATGGACGGAGACCGCAGAAGGGGCCGATGGACGGAGACCGCAGAAGGGGCGATGGACGGAGACCGCAGAAGAGGCCGATGGACGGAGACTGCAGAAGAGGCAGATGGACGGAGACCGCAGAAGAGGCCGATGGACGGAGACCGCAGAAGGGGCGATGGACGGAGACCGCAGAAGGGGCCGATGGACGGAGACCGCAGAAGGGGCCGATGGGCGGAGACGGCAGAAGGGGCCGATGGGCGGAGACCGCAGAAGGGGCGATGGACGGAGGCCGCAGAAGGGGCGATGGGCGGAGACCGCAGAAGAGGCCGATGGACGGAGACCGCAGAAGAGGCCGATGGACGGAGACCGCAGAAGGGGCCGATGGACGGAGACGGCAGAAGGGGCCGATGGGCGGAGACCGCAGAAGGGGCCGATGGGCGGAGACGGCAGAAGGGGCCGATGGGCGGAGACCGCAGAAGGGGCGATGGACGGAGACGGCAGAAGGGGCGATGGGCGGAGACCGCAGAAGAGGCCGATGGACGGAGACCGCAGAAGAGGCTGATGGACGGAGACCGCAGAAGGGGCCGATGGACGGAGATCGCAGAAGGGGCCGATGGACGGAGACCGCAGAAGGGGCGATGGGCGGAGACCGCAGAAGAGGCCGATGGACGGAGATCGCAGAAGGGGCCGATGGACGGAGATCGCAGAAGGGGCCGATGGACGGAGACCGCAGAAGGGGCCGATGGGCGGAGACGGCAGAAGGGGCCGATGGGCGGAGACCGCAGAAGGGGCCGATGGGCGGAGACCGCAGAAGGGGCCGATGGGCGGAGACCGCAGAAGGGGCCGATGGGCGGAGACCGCAGAAGGGGCCGATGGGCGGAGACCGCAGAATCTTCTGGCAGGTTCCGCAGCAGCTGTGACCGCTCGTCACCCTCACTCCCCTGTGCAGATCCGTTACCTTCATATTTGGACCCGTCCGGATACAGGAAGGTCCCGGCCCCGTGCTTGCGGTTCTGGTAATATTCTCCTATGTAGCGTGCGCCATTCTTAAAGCGATACGTCCCCTGCGGAGAGGAAAGAGTCATCAGTCAAGGACACAACCTGCATACACCGGGGGTTACGGGGTTAACGTGCCCACCAGGCCGTGCCGCCGGCCGCCCTCGTACAGCCCGTCATACGTGTCCCCATTCGGAAGTCGCGCTTTCCCGTGTCCGTGTCTCTCACCGGCTTCATTCCTCTCCCCGTCGTATTCCTGAGGGAAGAGAGGGGGCGACAGTGAGTCCAGAGCAGCTGCCAAGTCTGCTCCGCTGCCAGCTCCATAGCCCAGAAACAGCCCAATAATCCAGACACCCCCTGTACCCCCCCTAATAATCCAGACACCTCGCCCTAATAATCCAGACACCCCTGTACCTCCCCCTAATAATCCAGACACCTCCCCCTAATAATCCAGACACCCCCTGTACCTCCCCCTAATAATCCAGACACCTCCCCCTAATAATCCAGACACCCCCTGTACCCCCCTAATAATACAGACACCTCCCCCTAATAATCCAGACACCCCCTGTACCTCCCCCTAATAATCCAGATACCTCCCCCTAATAATCCAGACACCCCCTGTACCCCCCTAATAATCCAGACACCTCCCCCTAATAATCCAGACACCCCCTGTACCCCCCTAATAATACAGACACCTCCCCCTAATAATCCAGACACGCCCTGTACCTCCCCCTAATAATCCAGACACCTCCCCCTAATAATCCAGACACCCCCTGTACCCCCCTAATAATCCAGACACCTCCCCCTAATAATCCAGACACCCCCCTGTACCTCCTCCTAATAATCCAGACACCCCCTGTACCTCCCCCTAATAATCCAGACACCCCCTGTACCTCCCCCTAATAATCCAGACACCTCCTGTACCTCCTCCTAATAATCCAGACACCCCCTGTACCTCCTCCTAATAATCCAGACACCCCTGTACCTCCCCCTAATAATCCAGACACCTCCTGTACCTCCTCCTAATAATCCAGACACCGCTTGTACCTCCCCCTAATAATGCAGACACCTCCTGTACCTCCCCCTAATAATCCAGACACCCCCTGTACCTCCCCCTAATAATCCAGACACCCCCTGTACCTCCTCCTAATAATCCAGACACCTCCTGTAACTCATCCTAATAATCCAGAAACCCCCTGTACCTCCCCCTAATAATCCAGACACCCCCTGTACCTCCTACTAATAATCCAGACACCTCCTGTACCTCCCCCTAATAATCCAGACACCCCTGTACCTCCCCCTAATAATCCAGACACCTCCTGTACCTCCTCCTAATAATCCAGACACCCCCTGTACCTCCTCCTAATAATCCAGACACCCCCTGTACCTCCCCCTAATAATCCAGACACCCCTGTACCTCCTACTAATAATCCAGACACCCCCTGTACCTCCCCCTAATAATCCAGACACCCCCTGTACCTCCCCCTAATAATCCAGACACCCCCTGTACCTCCTCCTAATAATCCAGACACCTCCTGAACCTCCTCCTAATAATCCAGAAACCCCCTGTACCTCCTCCTAATAATCCAGACACCCCCTGTACCTCCCCCTAATAATCCAGACACCTCCTGTACCTCCCCGTAATAATCCAGACACCCCCTGTACCTCCCCCTAATAATCCAGACAACCCCTGTACCTCCTCCTAATAATCCAGACACCCCCTGTACCTCCTAATAATAATCCAGACACCCCTGTACCTCCCCCTTATAATCCAGACACCCCCTGTACCTCCCCATAATAATCCAGACACCCCTGTACCTCCTCCTAATAATCCAGACACCTCCTGTACCTCATCCTAATAATCCAGACACCTCCTGTACCTCCTCCTAATAATCCAGACACCTCCTGTACCTCCTCCTAATAATCCAGACACCCCTGTACCTCCTCGTAATAATCCAGACACCCCCTGTACCTCCCCCTAATAATCCAGACACCCCTGTACCTCCTTTTAATAATCCAGACACCTCCTGTACCTCCTCCTAATAATCCAGACACCCCTGTACCTCCTCCTAATAATCCAGACACCCCTGTACCTCCTCCTAATAATCCAGACACCCCCTGTACCTCCCCCTAATAATCCAGACACCCCTGTACCTCCTCCTAATAATCCAGACACCTCCTGTACCTCCTCCTAATAATCCAGACACCTCCTGTACATCCTCCTAATAATCCAGACACCCCTGTACCTCCTCCTAATAATCCAGACACCCCATGTACCTCCCCCTAATAATCCAGACACCCCCTGTACCTCCCCCTAATAATCCAGACACCTCCTGTACCTCCCCCTAATAATCCAGACACCTCCTGTACCTCCCCCTAATAATCCAGACACCCCCTGTACCTCCTCCTAATAATCCAGACACCTCCTGTACCTCCTCCTAATAATCCAGACACCTCCTGTACCTCCTCCTAATAATCCAGACACCCCCTGTACCTCCCCCTTATAATCCAGACACCCCCTGTACCTCCCCCTAATAATCCAGACACCCCCTGTACCTCCCCCTAATAATCCAGACACCCCCTGTACCTTCCCCTAATAATCCAGACACCTCCTGTACCTCCACCTAATAATCCAGACACCTCCTGTACCTGCTCCTAATAATCCAGACACCCCCTGTACCTCGTCCTAATAATCCAGACACCCCCTGTACCTCCTCCTAATGATCCAGACACCCCCTGTACCTCCCCCTAATAATCCAGACACCTCCTGTACCTCCTCCTAATAATCCAGACACCCCTGTACCTCCTCCTAATAATCCAGACACCCCCTGTACCTCCCCCTAATAATCCAGACACCCCCTGTACCTCCTCCTAATAATCCAGACACCCCCTGTACCTCCTCCTAATAATCCAGACACCCCCTGTACCTCCCCCTAATAATCCAGACACCCCCTGTACCTCCTCCTAATAATCCAGACACCCCCTGTACCTCCCCCTAATAATCCAGACACCTCCTGTACCTCCTCCTAATAATCCAGACACCCCTGTACCTCCTCCTAATAATCCAGACACCCCCTGTACCTCCCCCTAATAATCCAGACACCCCCTGTACCTCCTCCTAATAATCCAGACACCTCCTGTACCTCGTCCTAATAATCCAGACACCTCCTGTACCTCCCCCTAATAATCCAGACACCTCCTGTACCTCCTCCTAATAACCCAGACACCTCGTATACCTTCTCCTAATAATCCAGACACCCCCTGTAGCTCCCCCTAATAATACAGACACCCCCTGTACCTCCTCCTAATAATCCAGACACCACCTGTACCGCCTCCTAATAATCCAGACACCCCTGTACCTCCCCCTAATAATCCAGACACCCCCTGTACCTCCTCCTAATAATCCACACCTCCTGTACCTCCTCTTAATAATCCAGGCACCCCCTGTACCTCCCCCTAATAATCCAGACACCTCCTGTACCTCCTCCTAATAATCCAGACACCTCCTGTAGCTCCTCCTAAAAATCCAGACACCTCCTGTACCTTCTCCTAATAATCCAGGCACCTCCTGTACCTCCCCCTAATAATCCAGACACCTCCTGTACCTCCACCTAATAATCCAGACACCTCCTGTACCTTCTCCTAATAATCCAGACACCCCCTGTACCTCCCCCTAATAATCCAGACACCTCCTGTACCTCCCCCTAATAATCCAGGCACCTCCCCCTAATAATCCAGACACCCCCTGTACCCCCCCTAATAATCCAGACACCTCCCCCTAATAATCCAGACACCCCCCTGTACCTCCTCCTAATAATACAGACACCCCCTGTACCTCCCCCTAATAATCCAGACACCCCCTGTACCTCCCCCTAATAATCCAGACACCCCCTGTACCTCCCCCTAACAATCCAGACACCTCCTGTACCTCCTCCTAATAATCCAGACACCCCCTGTACCTCCCACTTATAATCCAGACACCCCCTGTACCTCCCCATAATAATCTAGACACCCCCTGTACCTCCCCCTAATAATCCAGACACCCCCTGTACCTCCCCCTAATAATCCAGACACCCCCTGTACCTCCTCCTAATAATCCAGACACCTCCTGTACCTGCTCCTAATAATCCAGACACCCCCTGTACCTCCTCCTAATAATCCAGACACCCCATGTACCTCCCCCTTATAATCCAGACACCCCCTGAACCTCCTCCTAATAATCCAGACACCCCCTGTACCTCCCCCTAATAATCCAGACACCCCCTGTACCTCCTCCTAATAATCCAGACACCCCTGTACCTCCCCCTAATAATCCAGACACCCCCTGTACCTCCTCCTAATAATCCAGACACCTCCTGTACCTCCCCCTAATAATCCAGACACCCCCTGTACCTCCTCCTAATAACCCAGACACCCTGTACCTCCTCCTAATAATCCAGACACCCCCTGTACCTCCCCCTAATAATCCAGACACCCCCTGTACCTCCCCCTAATAATCCAGACACCTCCTGTACCTCCTCCTAATAATCCAGACACCCCTGTACCTCCTAATAATCCAGACACCCCCTGTACCTCCCCCTAATAATCCAGACACCCCCTGTACCTCCCCCTAATAATCCAGACACCCCCCTGTACCTCCTCCTAATAATCCAGACACCCCCTGTACCTCCCCCTAATAATCCAGACACCCCCTGTACCTCCCCCTAATAATCCAGACACCCCCTGTACCTCCCCCTAATAATCCAGACACCCCCTGTACCTCCTCCTAATAATCCAGACACCCCATGTACCTCACCCTAATAATCCAGACACCTCATGTACCTGCTCCTAATAATCCAGACATCTCCTGTACCTCCTCCTAATAATCCAGACACCCCTGTACCTCCTCCTAATAATCCAGACACCCCCTGCACCTCCTCCTAATAATCCAGACACCCCCTGTACCTCCCCCTAATAATCCAGACACCTCATGTACCTGCTCCTAATAATCCAGACATCTCCTGTACCTCCTTCTAATAATCCAGACATCTCCTGTACCTCCCCCTAATAACCCAGACACCTCCTATACCTCCCCCTAATAACCCAGACACCTCCTATACCTCCCCCTAATAATCCAGACACCCCCTGTACCTCCTCCCAATAATCCAGACCCACCCTGTACCTCCCCCTAATAATCCAGACACCCCCTGTACCTCCTCCTAATAATCCAGACACCTCCTGTACCTCCTCCTAATAATCCAGACACCCCTGTACCTCCCCCTAATAATCCAGACACCTCCTGTACCTCCCCCTAATAACCCAGACACCTCCTATACCTCCCCCTAATAATCCAGACACCCCCTGTACCTCCTCCTAATAATGCAGACCCACCCTGTACCTCCCCCTAATAATCCAGACACCAGCTGTAACTTCTCCTAATAATCCAGACACCTCCTGTACCTCCCCTAATAATCCAAACACCCCCTGTACCTCCTCCTAATAATCCAGACCCACCCTGTACCTCCCCCTAATAATCCAGACACCTCCTGTACCTCCCCCTAATAATCCAGACACCTCCTGTACTTCCTCCTAATAATCCAGACACCTCCTGTACCTCCTCCTAATAATCCAGACACTCCCTGTACCTCCCCCTAATAATCCAGACACCTCCTGTACCTCCTAATAATCCAGAAACCCCCTGTACCTCCCCCTAATAATCCAGACACCTCCTGTACCTCCCCCTAATAATCCAGACACCTCCTGTCCCTCCCCCTAATAATCCAGACACCTCCTGTCCCTCCCCCTAATAATCCAGACACCTCCTGTCCCTCCTCCTAATAATCCAGACACCTCCTGTACCTCCTCCTAATAACCCAGACACCTCCTGTACCTCCTCCTAATAATCCAGACACCTCCTGTACCTCCTCCTAATAACCCAGACACCTCCTGTACCTCCTCCTAATAATCCAGACACCTCCTGTACCTCCTCCTAATAACCCAGACACCTCCTGTACCTCCTCCTAATAATCCAGACACCTCCTGTAACTCCCCCTAATAATCCAGACACCTCCTGTAGCTCCCCTTAATAATCCAGACACTTCCTGTACCTCCCCCTAAAAATCCAGACACCTCCTGTACCTACACCTAATAATCCAGACACCTCCTGTACCTCTCCCTAATAATCCAGACACCTCCTGTACCTCTTCCTAATAATCCAGACACCTCCTGTACCTCCTCCTAATAATCCAGACACCTCCTGTACCTCCCCCTAATAATCCAGACACCTCCTGTAACTCCCCCTAATAATCCAGACACCCCTGTACCTCCTCTTAATAATCCAGACACCCCTGTACCTCCTCCTAATAATCCAGACACCTGTACCTCCACCTAATAACCAAGACACCTGCTGTACCTCCCCTTAATAATTCAGACACCTCCTGTACCTCCTCCTAATAATCCAGACACCTCCTGTACACCCTCCTAATAATCCAGACACTTCCTGTAACTCCCCCTAATAATCCAGACACCTCCTGTAACTCCCCCTAATAATCCAGACACCCCTGTACCTCCCCCTAATAATCCAGACACCCCCCGTACCTTCCCCTAATAATCCAGACACCCCTGTACCTCCTCCTAATAATCCAGACACCTCCTGTACCTCCACCTAATAATCCAGACACCTCCTGTACCTCCTCCTAATAATCCAGACACCCCCTGTACCTCCTCCTAATAATCCAGACAGCCCCTGTACCTCCTCCTAATAATCCAGACAGCCCCTGCACCTCCTCCTAATAATCCAGACACCCCCTGTACCTCCCCCTAATAATCCAGACACCTCCTGTACCTCCCCCTAATAATCCAGACACCTCCTGTACCTCCCCCTAATAATCCAGACACCTCCTGTACCTCCCCCTAATAACCCAGACACCTCTAGTACCTCCTCCTAATAATCCAGACACCTCCTGTACCTCCTCCAAATAATCCAGACACCCCCTGTACCTCCTCCTAATAATCCAGACACCTCCTGTACCTCCCCCTAATAATCCAGACACCTCCTGTACCTCCACCTAATAATCTAGACACCTCCTGTCCCTCCCCCTAATAATCCAGACACCTCCTGTACCTCCTCCTAATAATCCAGACACCTCCTGTACCTCCTTCTAATAATCCAGACACCTCCTATAACTCCCCCTAATAATCCAGACACCTCCTGTAGCTCCCCCCAATAATCCAGACACCTCCTGTAGCTCCCTCTAATAATCCAGACACCTCCTGTACCTCCACCTAATAATCCAGACACCTCCTGTACCTCCTCCTAATAATCCAGACACCTCCTGTAACTCCCCCTAATAATCCAGACACCCCTGTACCTCCTTTTAATAATTCAGACACCCCTGTACCTCCCCCTAATAATCCAGACACCCCTGTACCTCCACCTAATAACCCAGACACCTGCTGTACCTCCTCCTAATAATCCAGACACCCCTGTACCTCCACCTAATAACCCAGACACCTGCTGTACCTCCCCCTAATAACCCAGACACCTGCTGTACCTCCCCTTAATAACCCAGACACCTGCTGTACCTCCCCCTAATAATCCAGACACCAGCTGTACCTCCCCTAATAATTCAGACACCTCCTGTACCTCCTCCTAATAATCCAGACACCTCCTGTACCTCCTCCTAATAATCCAGACACCTCCTGTAACTCCCCCTAATAATCCAGACACCTCCCGTAACTCCCCCTAATAATCCAGATACCTCCTGTACCTCCCCCTAATAATCCAGACACCCCCTGTACCTTCCCCTAATAATCCAGACACCCCCTGTACCTCCTCCTAATAATCCAGACACCTCCTGTACCTCCACCTAATAATCCAGACACCTCCTGTACCTCCTCCTAATAATCGAGACACCCCCTGTACCTCCTCCTAATAATCCAGACAACCCCTGAACCTCCTCCTAATAATCCAGACAGCCCCTGTACCTCCTCCTAATAATCCAGACACCCCCTGTACCTCCTCCTAATAATCCAGACACCTCCTGTACCTCCTGCTAATAATCCAGAAACCCCCTGTACCTCCTCCTAATAATCCAGACACCCCCTGTACCTCCTCCTAATAATACAGACACCCCCTGTACCTCCTCCTAATAACCCAGACACCTCCTGTACCTCCTCCTAATAATCCAGACACCTCCTGTATCTCCACCTAATAATCCAGACACCCCCTGTACCTCCTCCTAATAATCCAGACACCCCTGTACCTCCTCCTAATAATCCAGACACCTCCTGTACCTCCTAATAATCCAGACACCCCCTGTACCTTCTCCTAATAATCCAGACACCTCCTGTACCTCCTCCTAATAATCCAGACACCCCCTGTACCTCCTCCTAATAATCCAGACACCCCTGTACCTCCTCCTAATAATCCAGACACCCCCTGTACCTCCTCCTAATAACCCAGACACCTCCTGTACCTCCCCCTAATAATCTAGACACCTCTTGTACCTCCTCCTAATAATCCAGACACCTCCTGTACCTCCCCCTAATAATCCAGACACCTCCTGTACCTCCCCCTAATAATCCAGACACCTCCTGTACCTCCTCCTAATAATCCAGACACCTCCTGTACTTCCTCCTAATAATCCAGACACCTCCTGTACCTCCTCCTAATAATCCAGACACCCCCTGTACCTCCCCCTAATAATCCAGACACCTCCTGTACCTCCTCCTAATAATCCAGAAACCCCCTGTACCTCCCCCTAATAATCCAGACACCTCCTGTACCTCCCCCTAATAATCCAGACACCTCCTGTACCTCCCCCTAATAATCCAGACACCTCTTGTACCTCCACCTAATAATCCAGACACCTCCTGTCCCTCCCCATAATAATCCAGACACCTCCTGTACCTCCTCCTAATAATCCAGACACCTCCTGTACCTCCTCCTAATAATCCAGACACCTCCTGTAACTCCCCCTAATAATCCAGACACCTCCTGTAGCTCCCCCTAATAATCAAGACACTTCCTATAGCTCCCCCTAATAATCCAGACACCTCCTGTACCTCCACCTAATAATCCAGACACCTCCTGTACCTCCACCTAATAATCCAGACACCTCCTGTACCTCTCCCTAATAATCCAGACACCTCCTGTACCTCCTCCTAATAATCCAGACACCTCATGTACCTCCTCCCAATAATCCAGAAACCCCCTGTACCTCCCCCTAATAATCCAGACACCTCCTGTACCTCCCCCTAATAATCCAGACACCTCTTGTACCTCCACCTAATAATCCAGACACCTCCTGTCCCACCCCATAATAATCCAGACACCTCCTGTACCTCCTCCTAATAATCCAGACACCTCCTGTACCTCCTCCTAATAATCCAGACACCTCCTGTAACTCCCCCTAATAATCCAGACACCTCCTGTAGCTCCCCCTAATAATCCAGACACTTCCTATAGCTCCCCCTAATAATCCAGACACCTCCTGTACCTCCACCTAATAATCCAGACACCTCCTGTACCTCTCCCTAATAATCCAGACACCTCCTGTACCTCCTCCTAATAATCCAGACACCTCCTGTACCTCCTCCTAATAATCCAGACACCTCCTGTACCTCCTCCTAATAATCCAGACACCTCCTGTAACTCCCCCTAATAATCCAGACACCCCTGTACCTCCTCTTAATAATCCAGACACCCCTGTACCTCCACCTAATAACCCAGACACCTGCTGTACCTCCCCCTAATAATTCAGACACCTCCTGTACCTCCTCCTAATAATCCAGACACCTCCTGTACCTCCTCCTAATAATCCAGACACCTCCTGTAACTCCCCCTAATAATCCAGACACCTCCTGTAACTCCCCCTAATAATCCAGACACCTCCTGTACCTCCCCCTAATAATCCAGACACCCCCTGTACCTTCCCCTAATAATCCAGACACCCCCTGTACCTCCTCCTAATAATCCAGACACCTCCTGTACCTCCACCTAATAATCCAGACACCTCCTGTACCTCCTCCTAATAATCCAGACACCCCCTGTACCTCCTCCTAATAATCCAGACACCCCCTGTACCTCCTCCTAATAATCCAGACAGCCCCTGTACCTCCTTCTAATAATCCAGACACCTCCTGTACCTCCTCCTAATAATCCAGACACCTCCTGTACCTCCTCCTAATAATCCAGACACCCCCTGTACCTCCTCCTAATAATCCAGACACCCCCTGTACCTCCTCCTAATAATCCAGACACCCCCTGTACCTCCTCCTAATAAACCAGACACCTCCTGTACCTCCTCCTAATAATCCAGACACCTCCTGTATCTCCACCTAATAATCCAGACACCCCCTGTACCTCCTCCTAATAATCCAGACACCCCCTGTACCTCCTCCTAATAATCCAGACAGCCCCTGTACCTCCTCCTAATAATCCAGACAGCCCCTGTACCTCCTCCTAATAATCCAGACACCCCCTGTACCTCCCCCTAATAATCCAGACACCTCCTGTACCTCCCCCTAATAATCCAGACACCTCCTGTACCTCCCCCTAATAATCCAGACACCTCCTGTACCTCCCCCTAATAACCCAGACACCTCTAGTACCTCCTCCTAATAATCCAGACACCTCCTGTACCTCCTCCAAATAATCCAGACACCCCCTGTACCTCCTCCTAATAATCCAGACACCTCCTGTACCTCCCCCTAATAATCCAGACACCTCCTGTACCTCCACCTAATAATCTAGACACCTCCTGTCCCTCCCCCTAATAATCCAGACACCTCCTGTACCTCCTCCTAATAATCCAGACACCTCCTGTACCTCCTTCTAATAATCCAGACACCTCCTATAACTCCCCCTAATAATCCAGACACCTCCTGTAGCTCCCCCCAATAATCCAGACACCTCCTGTAGCTCCCTCTAATAATCCAGACACCTCCTGTACCTCCACCTAATAATCCAGACACCTCCTGTACCTCCTCCTAATAATCCAGACACCTCCTGTAACTCCCCCTAATAATCCAGACACCCCTGTACCTCCTTTTAATAATTCAGACACCCCTGTACCTCCCCCTAATAATCCAGACACCCCTGTACCTCCACCTAATAACCCAGACACCTGCTGTACCTCCTCCTAATAATCCAGACACCCCTGTACCTCCACCTAATAACCCAGACACCTGCTGTACCTCCCCCTAATAACCCAGACACCTGCTGTACCTCCCCTTAATAACCCAGACACCTGCTGTACCTCCCCCTAATAATCCAGACACCAGCTGTACCTCCCCTAATAATTCAGACACCTCCTGTACCTCCTCCTAATAATCCAGACACCTCCTGTACCTCCTCCTAATAATCCAGACACCTCCTGTAACTCCCCCTAATAATCCAGACACCTCCTGTAACTCCCCCTAATAATCCAGATACCTCCTGTACCTCCCCCTAATAATCCAGACACCCCCTGTACCTTCCCCTAATAATCCAGACACCCCCTGTACCTCCTCCTAATAATCCAGACACCTCCTGTACCTCCACCTAATAATCCAGACACCTCCTGTACCTCCTCCTAATAATCGAGACACCCCCTGTACCTCCTCCTAATAATCCAGACAACCCCTGAACCTCCTCCTAATAATCCAGACAGCCCCTGTACCTCCTCCTAATAATCCAGACACCCCCTGTACCTCCTCCTAATAATCCAGACACCTCCTGTACCTCCTCCTAATAATCCAGAAACCCCCTGTACCTCCTCCTAATAATCCAGACACCCCCTGTACCTCCTCCTAATAATACAGACACCCCCTGTACCTCCTCCTAATAACCCAGACACCTCCTGTACCTCCTCCTAATAATCCAGACACCTCCTGTATCTCCACCTAATAATCCAGACACCCCCTGTACCTCCTCCTAATAATCCAGACACCCCTGTACCTCCTCCTAATAATCCAGACACCTCCTGTACCTCCTAATAATCCAGACACCCCCTGTACCTTCTCCTAATAATCCAGACACCTCCTGTACCTCCTCCTAATAATCCAGACACCCCCTGTACCTCCTCCTAATAATCCAGACACCCCTGTACCTCCTCCTAATAATCCAGACACCCCCTGTACCTCCTCCTAATAACCCAGACACCTCCTGTACCTCCCCCTAATAATCTAGACACCTCTTGTACCTCCTCCTAATAATCCAGACACCTCCTGTACCTCCCCCTAATAATCCAGACACCTCCTGTACCTCCCCCTAATAATCCAGACACCTCCTGTACCTCCTCCTAATAATCCAGACACCTCCTGTACTTCCTCCTAATAATCCAGACACCTCCTGTACCTCCTCCTAATAATCCAGACACCCCCTGTACCTCCCCCTAATAATCCAGACACCTCCTGTACCTCCTCCTAATAATCCAGAAACCCCCTGTACCTCCCCCTAATAATCCAGACACCTCCTGTACCTCCCCCTAATAATCCAGACACCTCCTGTACCTCCCCCTAATAATCCAGACACCTCTTGTACCTCCACCTAATAATCCAGACACCTCCTGTCCCTCCCCATAATAATCCAGACACCTCCTGTACCTCCTCCTAATAATCCAGACACCTCCTGTACCTCCTCCTAATAATCCAGACACCTCCTGTAACTCCCCCTAATAATCCAGACACCTCCTGTAGCTCCCCCTAATAATCAAGACACTTCCTATAGCTCCCCCTAATAATCCAGACACCTCCTGTACCTCCACCTAATAATCCAGACACCTCCTGTACCTCCACCTAATAATCCAGACACCTCCTGTACCTCTCCCTAATAATCCAGACACCTCCTGTACCTCCTCCTAATAATCCAGACACCTCATGTACCTCCTCCCAATAATCCAGAAACCCCCTGTACCTCCCCCTAATAATCCAGACACCTCCTGTACCTCCCCCTAATAATCCAGACACCTCTTGTACCTCCACCTAATAATCCAGACACCTCCTGTCCCTCCCCATAATAATCCAGACACCTCCTGTACCTCCTCCTAATAATCCAGACACCTCCTGTAACTCCCCCTAATAATCCAGACACCTCCTGTAGCTCCCCCTAATAATCCAGACACTTCCTATAGCTCCCCCTAATAATCCAGACACCTCCTGTACCTCCACCTAATAATCCAGACACCTCCTGTACCTCTCCCTAATAATCCAGACACCTCCTGTACCTCCTCCTAATAATCCAGACACCTCCTGTACCTCCTCCTAATAATCCAGACACCTCCTGTAACTCCCCCTAATAATCCAGACACCCCTGTACCTCCTCTTAATAATCCAGACACCCCTGTACCTCCACCTAATAACCCAGACACCTGCTGTACCTCCCCCTAATAATTCAGACACCTCCTGTACCTCCTCCTAATAATCCAGACACCTCCTGTACCTCCTCCTAATAATCCAGACACCTCCTGTAACTCCCCCTAATAATCCAGACACCTCCTGTAACTCCCCCTAATAATCCAGACACCTCCTGTACCTCCCCCTAATAATCCAGACACCCCCTGTACCTTCCCCTAATAATCCAGACACCCCCTGTACCTCCTCCTAATAATCCAGACACCTCCTGTACCTCCACCTAATAATCCAGACACCTCCTGTACCTCCTCCTAATAATCCAGACACCCCCTGTACCTCCTCCTAATAATCCAGACACCCCCTGTACCTCCTCCTAATAATCCAGACAGCCCCTGTACCTCCTTCTAATAATCCAGACACCTCCTGTACCTCCTCCTAATAATCCAGACACCTCCTGTACCTCCTCCTAATAATCCAGACACCCCCTGTACCTCCTCCTAATAATCCAGACACCCCCTGTACCTCCTCCTAATAATACAGACACCCCCTGTACCTCCTCCTAATAAACCAGACACCTCCTGTACCTCCTCCTAATAATCCAGACACCTCCTGTATCTCCACCTAATAATCCAGACACCCCCTGTACCTCCTCCTAATAATCCAGACACCCCCTGTACCTCCTCCTAATAATCCAGACACCTCCTGTACCTCCTCCTAATAATCCAGACACCTCCTGTACCTCCTCATAATAATCCAGACACCCCCTGCACCTCCTCCTAATAATCCAGACACCTCCTGTACCTCCTAATAATCCAGACACCTCCTGTACCTCCTCCTAATAATCCAGACACCTCCTGCACCTCCTCCTAATAATCCAGACACCTCCTGTACCTCCTCCTAATAATCCAGACACCCCTGTACCTCCTCCTAATAATCCAGACACCCCCTGTACCTCCTCCTAATAACCCAGACACCTCCTGTACCTCCCCCTAATAATCCAGACACCTCCTGTACCTCCCCCTAATAATCCAGACACCTCCTGTACCTCCTCCTAATAATCCAGACACCTCCTGTACCTCCCCCTAATAATCCAGACACCTCCTGTACCTCCCCCTAATAATCCAGACACCTCCTGTACCTCCTCCTAATAATCCAGACACCTCCTGTACCTCCTCCTAATAATCCAGACACCTCCTGTACCTCCTCCTAATAACCCAGACACCTCCTGTACCTTCCCCTAATAATCCAGACACCTAGTGTACCTCCCCCTAATAACCCAGACACCTCCTATACCTCCCCCTAATTATCCAGACACCCCCTGTACCTCCTCCTAATAATCCAGACACCGCCTGTACCTCCTCCTAATAATCCAGACACCCCCTGTCCCTCCTCCTAATAATCCAGACACCCCCTGTACCTCCTCCTAATAATCCAGACACCCCCTGTACCTCCTCCTAATAACCCAGACACCTCCTGTACCTCTCCCTAATAATCCAGACACCTCCTGTACCTCCCCCTAATAATCCAGACACCTCCTGTACCTCCTCCTAATAACCCAGACACCTGCTATACCTCCCCCTAATTATCCAGACACCCCCTGTACCTCCTCCTAATAATCCAGACACCCCCTGTACCTCCTCCTAATAATCCAGACACCTCCTGTACCTCCTCCTAATAATCCAGACACCTCCTGTACCTCCTCCTAATAATCCAGACACCCCTGTACCTCCTTTTAATAATTCAGACACCCCTGTACCTCCCCCTAATAATCCAGACACCCCTGTACCTCCACCTAATAACCCAGACACCTGCTGTACCTCCTCCTAATAATCCAGACACCCCTGTACCTCCACCTAATAACCCAGACACCTGCTGTACCTCCCCTAATAACCCAGACACCTGCTGTACCTCCCCTTAATAACCCAGACACCTGCTGTACCTCCCCCTAATAATCCAGACACCAGCTGTACCTCCCCTAATAATTCAGACACCTCCTGTAGCTCCTCCTAATAATCCAGACACCTCCTGTACCTCCTCCTAATAATCCAGACACCTCCTGTAACTCCCCCTAATAATCCAGACACCTCCTGTAACTCCCCCTAATAATCCAGATACCTCCTGTACCTCCCCCTAATAATCCAGACACCCCCTGTACCTTCCCCTAATAATCCAGACACCCCCTGTACCTCCTCCTAATAATCCAGACACCTCCTGTACCTCCACCTAATAATCCAGACACCTCCTGTACCTCCTCCTAATAATCCAGACAACCCCTGAACCTCCTCCTAATAATCCAGACAGCCTCTGTACCTCCTCCTAATAATCCAGACACCCCCTGTACCTCCTCCTAATAATCCAGACACCTCCTGTACCTCCTCCTAATAATCCAGACACCCCCTGTACCTCCTCCTAATAATCCAGACACCCCCTGTACCTCCTCCTAATAATACAGACACCCCCTGTACCTCCTCCTAATAACCCAGACACCTCCTGTACCTCCTCCTAATAATCCAGACACCTCCTGTATCTCCACCTAATAATCCAGACACCCCCTGTACCTCCTCCTAATAATCCAGACACCCCTGTACCTCCTCCTAATAATCCAGACACCTCCTGTACCTCCTAATAATCCAGACACCCCCTGTACCTTCTCCTAATAATCCAGACACCTCCTGTACCTCCTCCTAATAATCCAGACACCCCCTGTACCTCCTCCTAATAATCCAGACACCCCTGTACCTCCTCCTAATAATCCAGACACCCCCTGTACCTCCTCCTAATAACCCAGACACCTCCTGTACCTCCCCCTAATAATCTAGACACCTCTTGTACCTCCTCCTAATAATCCAGAAACCACCTGTACCTCCCCCTAATAATCCAGACACCTCCTGTACCTCCCCCTAATAATCCAGACACCTCCTGTACCTCCCCCTAATAATCCAGACACCTCTTGTACCTCCACCTAATAATCCAGACACCTCCTGTCCCTCCCCATAATAATCCAGACACCTCCTGTACCTCCTCCTAATAATCCAGACACCTCCTGTACCTCCTCCTAATAATCCAGACACCTCCTGTAACTCCCACTAATAATCCAGACACCTCCTGTAGCTCCCCCTAATAATCAAGACACTTCCTATAGCTCCCCCTAATAATCCAGACACCTCCTGTACCTCCACCTAATAATCCAGACACCTCCTGTACCTCCACCTAATAATCCAGACACCTCCTGTACCTCTCCCTAATAATCCAGACACCTCCTGTACCTCCTCCTAATAATCCAGACACCTCATGTACCTCCTCCCAATAATCCAGAAACCCCCTGTACCTCCCCCTAATAATCCAGACACCTCCTGTACCTCCCCCTAATAATCCAGACACCTCTTGTACCTCCACCTAATAATCCAGACACCTCCTGTCCCTCCCCATAATAATCCAGACACCTCCTGTACCTCCTCCTAATAATCCAGACACCTCCTGTACCTCCTCCTAATAATCCAGACACCTCCTGTAACTCCCCCTAATAATCCAGACACCTCCTGTAGCTCCCCCTAATAATCCAGACACTTCCTATAGCTCCCCCTAATAATCCAGACACCTCCTGTACCTCCACCTAATAATCCAGACACCTCCTGTACCTCTCCCTAATAATCCAGACACCTCCTGTACCTCCTCCTAATAATCCAGACACCTCCTGTACCTCCTCCTAATAATCCAGACACCTCCTGTACCTCCTCCTAATAATCCAGACACCTCCTGTAACTCCCCCTAATAATCCAGACACCCCTGTACCTACTCTTAATAATCCAGACACCCCTGTACCTCCACCTAATAACCCAGACACCTGCTGTACCTCCCCCTAATAATTCAGACACCTCCTGTACCTCCTCCTAATAATCCAGACACCTCCTGTACCTCCTCCTAATAATCCAGACACCTCCTGTAACTCCCCCTAATAATCCAGACACCTCCTGTACCTCCCCCTAATAATCCAGACACTCCCTGTACCTTCCCCTAATAATCCAGGCACCCCCTGTACCTCCTCCTAATAATCCAGACACCTCCTGTACCTCCACCTAATAATCCAGACACCTCCTGTACCTCCTCCTAATAATCCAGACACCCCCTGTACCTCCTCCTAATAATCCAGACACCCCCTGTACCTCCTCCTAATAATCCAGACAGCCCCTTTACCTCCTTCTAATAATCCAGACACCTCCTGTACCTCCTCCTAATAATCCAGACACCTCCTGTACCTCCTCCTAATAATCCAGACACCCCCTGTACCTCCTCCTAATAATCCAGACACCCCCTGTACCTCCTCCTAATAATACAGACACCCCCTGTACCTCCTCCTAATAAACCAGACACCTCCTGTACCTCCTCCTAATAATCCAGACACCTCCTGTATCTCCACCTAATAATCCAGACACCCCCTGTACCTCCTCCTAATAATCCAGACACCCCCTGTACCTCCTCCTAATAATCCAGACACCTCCTGTACCTCCTCCTAATAATCCAGACACCTCCTGTACCTCCTCATAATAATCCAGACACCCCCTGCACCTCCTCCTAATAATCCAGACACCTCCTGTACCTCCTAATAATCCAGACACCTCCTGTACCTCCTCCTAATAATCCAGACACCTCCTGCACCTCCTCCTAATAATCCAGACACCTCCTGTACCTCCTCCTAATAATCCAGACACCCCTGTACCTCCTCCTAATAATCCAGACACCCCCTGTACCTCCACCTAATAACCCAGACACCTCCTGTACCTCCCCCTAATAATCCAGACACCTCCTGTACCTCCCCCTAATAATCCAGACACCTCCTGTACCTCCTCCTAATAATCCAGACACCTCCTGTACCTCCCCCTAATAATCCAGACACCTCCTGTACCTCCCCCTAATAATCCAAACACCTCCTGTACCTCCTCCTAATAATCCAGACACCTCCTGTACCTCCTCCTAATAATCCAGACACCTCCTGTACCTCCTCCTAATAACCCAGACACCTCCTGTACCTTCCCCTAATAATCCAGACACCTAGTGTACCTCCCCCTAATAACCCAGACACCTCCTATACCTCCCCCTAATTATCCAGACACCCCCTGTACCTCCTCCTAATAATCCAGACACCGCCTGTACCTCCTCCTAATAATCCAGACACCCCCTGTCCCTCCTCCTAATAATCCAGACACCCCCTGTACCTCCTCCTAATAATCCAGACACCCCCTGTACCTCCTCCTAATAACCCAGACACCTCCTGTACCTCTCCCTAATAATCCAGACACCTCCTGTACCTCCCCCTAATAATCCAGACACCTCCTGTACCTCCTCCTAATAACCCAGACACCTCCTATACCTCCCCCTAATTATCCAGACACCCCCTGTACCTCCTCCTAATAATCCAGACACCTTCTGTACCTCCCCCTAATAACCCAGACACCTGCTATACCTCCCCCTAATTATCCAGACACCCCCTGTACCTCCTCCTAATAATCCAGACACCCCCTGTACCTCCTCCTAATAATCCAGACACCTCCTGTACCTCGTCCTAATAATCCAGACACCTCCTGTACCTCCTCCTAATAATCCAGACACCCCCTGTACCTCCTCCTAATAATCCAGACACCCCTGTACCTCCTCCTAATAATCCAGACACCCCCTGTACCTCCTCCTAATAATCCAGACACCTCCTGTACCTCCTCCTAACAATCCAGACACCCCCTGTACCTCCTCCTAATAATCCAGACACCCCCTGTACCTCCTCCTAATAATCCAGACACCTCCTGTACCTCCTCCTAATAATCCAGACACCCCTGTACCTCCCCCTAATAATCCAGACACCGCTGTACCTCCTCCTAATAACCCAGACACCTCCTGTACCTCCTCCTAATAATCCAGACACCTCCTGTACCTCCTCCTAATAATCCAGACACCTCCTGTACCTCCTCCTAATAATCCAGACACCCCCTGTACCTCCTCCTAATAATCCAGACACCCCCTGTACCTCCTCCTAAGAATCCAGACACCCCCTGTACCTCCTCCTAATAACCCAGACACCTCCTGTACCTCCTCCTAATAATCCAGACACCTCCTGTATCTCCACCTAATAATCCAGACACCCCCTGTACCTCCTCCTAATAATCCAGACACCCCTGTACCTCCTCCTAATAATCCAGACACCCCCTGTACCTTTTCCTAATAATCCAGACACCCCCTGAACCTTCTCCTAATAACCCAGACACCTCCTGTACCTCCTCCTAATAATCCAGACACCCCCTGTACCTCCTCCTAATAATCCAGACACCCCTGTACCTCCTCCTAATAATCCAGACACCCCCTGTACCTCCTCCTAATAACCCAGACACCTCCTGTACCACCCCCTAATAATCTAGACACCTCTTGTACCTCCTCCTAATAATCCAGACACCTCCTGTACCTCCCCCTAATAATCCAGACACCTCCTGTACCTCCCCCTAATAATCCAGACACCTCCTGTACCTCCTCCTAATAATCCAGACACCTCCTGTACCTCCTCCTAATAATCCAGACACCCCCTGTACCTCGCCCTAATAATCCAGACACCTCCTGTACCTCCTCCTAATAATCCAGAAACCCCCTGTACCTCCCCCTAATAATCCAGACACCTCCTGTACCTCCCCCTAATAATCCAGACACCTCTTGTACCTCCACCTAATAATCCAGACACCTCCTGTCCCTCCCCATAATAATCCAGACACCTCCTGTACCTCCTCCTAATAATCCAGACACCTCCTGTACCTCCTCCTAATAATCCAGACACCTCCTGTAACTCCTCCTAATAATCCAGACACCTCCTGTAGCTCCCCCTAATAATCCAGACACCTCCTGTAGCTCCCCCTAATAATCCAGACACTTCCTATAGCTCCCCCTAATAATCCAGACACCTCCTGTACCTCCACCTAATAATCCAGACACCTCCTGTACCTCTCCCTAATAATCCAGACACCTCCTGTACCTCCTCCTAAAAATCCAGACACCTCCTGTACCTTCTCCTAATAATCCAGACACCTCCTGTAACTCCCCCTAATAATCCAGACACCTCCTGTAGCTCCCCCTAATAATCCAGACACCTCCTGTAGCTCCCCCTAATAATCCAGACACTTCCTATAGCTCCCCCTAATAATCCAGACACCTCCTGTACCTCCACCTAATAATCCAGACACCTCCTGTACCTCTCCCTAATAATCCAGACACCTCCTGTACCTCCTCCTAAAAATCCAGACACCTCCTGTACCTTCTCCTAATAATCCAGACACCTCCTGTACCTCCTCCTAATAATCCAGACACCTCCTGTAACTCCCCCTAATAATCCAGACACCTCCTGTAACTCCCCCTAATAATTCAGATACCTCCTGTACCTCCCCCTAATAATCCAGACACCCCCTGTACCTTCCCCTAATAATCCAGACACCCCCTGTACCTCCTCCTAATAATCCAGACACCTCCTGTACCTCCACCTAATAATCCAGACACCTCCTGTACCTCCTCCTAATAATCCAGACACCCCCTGTACCTCCTCCTAATAATACAGACACCCCCTGTACCTCCTCCTAATAACCCAGACACCTCCTGTACCTCCTCCTAATAATCCAGACACCTCCTGTAACTCCCCCTAATAATCCAGACACCTCCTGTAGCTCCCCCTAATAATCCAGACACTTCCTATAGCTCCCCCTAATAATCCAGACACCTCCTGTACCTCCACCTAATAATCCAGACACCTCCTGTACCTCTCCCTAATAATCCAGACACCTCCTGTACCTCCTCCTAATAATCCAGACACCTCCTGTACCTCCTCCTAATAATCCAGACACCTCCTGTACCTCCTCCTAATAATCCAGACACCTCCTGTAACTCCCCCTAATAATCCAGACACCCCTGTACCTCCTCTTAATAATCCAGACACCCCTGTACCTCCACCTAATAACCCAGACACCTGCTGTACCTCCCCCTAATAATTCAGACACCTCCTGTACCTCCTCCTAATAATCCAGACACCTCCTGTACCTCCTCCTAATAATCCAGACACCTCCTGTAACTCCCCCTAATAATCCAGACACCTCCTGTAACTCCCCCTAATAATCCAGACACCTCCTGTACCTCCCCCTAATAATCCAGACACCCCCTGTACCTTCCCCTAATAATCCAGACACCCCCTGTACCTCCTCCTAATAATCCAGACACCTCCTGTACCTCCACCTAATAATCCAGACACCTCCTGTACCTCCTCCTAATAATCCAGACACCCCCTGTACCTCCTCCTAATAATCCAGACACCCCCTGTACCTCCTCCTAATAATCCAGACAGCCCCTGTACCTCCTCCTAATAATCCAGACACCTCCTGTACCTCCTCCTAATAATCCAGACACCTCCTGTACCTCCTCCTAATAATCCAGACACCCCCTGTACCTCCTCCTAATAATCCAGACACCCCCTGTACCTCCTCCTAATAATACAGACACCCCCTGTACCTCCTCCTAATAACCCAGACACCTCCTGTACCTCCTCCTAATAATCCAGACACCTCCTGTATCTCCACCTAATAATCCAGACACCCCCTGTACCTCCTCCTAATAATCCAGACACCCCCAGTACCTCCTCCTAATAATCCAGACACCCCCTGTACCTCCTCCTAATAATCCAGACACCCCCTGTACCTCCTCCTAATAACCCAGACACCTCCTGTACCTCCCCCTAATAATCTAGACACCTCTTGTACCTCCTCCTAATAATCCAGACACCTCCTGTACCTCCCCCTAATAATCCAGACACCTCCTGTACCTCCCCCTAATAATCAAGACACCTCCTGTACCTCCTCCTAATAATCCAGACACCTCCTGTACCTCCTCCTAATAATCCAGACACCCCCTGTACCTCCCCCTAATAATCCAGACACCTCCTGTACCTCCTCCTAATAATCCAGAAACCCCCTGTACCTCCCCCTAATAATCCAGACACCTCCTGTACCTCCCCCTAATAATCCAGACACCTCTTGTACCTCCACCTAATAATCCAGACACCTCCTGTCCCTCCCCATAATAATCCAGACACCTCCTGTACCTCCTCCTAATAATCCAGACACCTCCTGTACCTCCTCCTAATAATCCAGACACCTCCTGTAACTCCCCCTAATAATCCAGACACCTCCTGTAGCTCCCCCTAATAATCCAGACACCTCCTGTAGCTCCCCCTAATAATCCAGACACTTCCTATAGCTCCCCCTAATAATCCAGACACCTCCTGTACCTCCACCTAATAATTCAGACACCTCCTGTACCTCTCCCTAATAATCCAGACACCTCCTGTACCTCCTCCTAAAAATCCAGACACCTCCTGTACCTCCTCCTAATAATCCAGACACCTCCTGTACCTCCTCCTAATAATCCAGACACCTCCTGTAACTCCCCCTAATATTCCAGACACCCCTGTACCTCCTCTTAATAATCCAGACACCCCTGTACCTCCACCTGATAACCCAGACACCTGCTGTACCTCCCCCTAATAATTCAGACACCTCCTTTACCTCCTCCTAATAATCCAGACACCTCCTGTTCCTCCTCCTAATAATCCAGACACCTCCTGTAACTCCCCCTAATAATCCAGACACCTCCTGTAACTCCCCCTAATAATCCAGATACCTCCTGTACCTCCCCCTAATAATCCAGACACCCCCTGTACCTTCCCCTAATAATCCAGACACCCCCTGTACCTCCTCCTAATAATCCAGACACCTCCTGTACCTCCACCTAATAACCCAGACACCTCCTATACCTCCCCCTAATTATCCAGACACCCCCTGTACCTCCTCCTAATAATCCAGACACCTCCTGTACCTCCCCCTAATAACCCAGACACCTGCTATACCTCCCCCTAATTATCCAGACACCCCCTGTACCTCCTCCTAATAATCCAGACACCCCCTGTACCTCCTCCTAATAATCCAGACACCTCCTGTACCTCCTCCTAATAATCCAGACACCTCCTGTACCTCCTCCTAATAATCCAGACACCCCCTGTACCTCCTCCTAATAATCCAGACACCCCTGTACCTCCTCCTAATAATCCAGACACCCCCTGTACCTCCTCCTAATAATCCAGACACCTCCTGTACCTCCTCCTAACAATCCAGACACCCCCTGTACCTCCTCCTAATAATCCAGACACCCCCTGTACCTCCTCCTAATAATCCAGACACCTCCTGTACCTCCTCCTAATAATCCAGACACCCCTGTACCTCCCCCTAATAATCCAGACACCCCTGTACCTCCTCCTAATAACCCAGACACCTCCTGTACCTCCTCCTAATAATCCAGACACCTCCTGTACCTCCTCCTAATAATCCAGACACCTCCTGTACCTCCTCCTAATAATCCAGACACCCCCTGTACCTCCTCCTAATAATCCAGACACCCCCTGTACCTCCTCCTAATAACCCAGACACCTCCTGTACCTCCTCCTAATAATCCAGACACCTCCTGTATCTCCACCTAATAATCCAGACACCCCCTGTACCTCCTCCTAATAATCCAGACACCCCTGTACCTCCTCCTAATAATCCAGACACCCCCTGTACCTTCTCCTAATAATCCAGACACCCCCTGTACCTTCTCCTAATAATCCAGACACCTCCTGTACCTCCTCCTAATAATCCAGACACCCCCTGTACCTCCTCCTAATAATCCAGACACCCCTGTACCTCCTCCTAATAATCCAGACACCCCCTGTACCTCCTCCTAATAACCCAGACACCTCCTGTACCTCCCCCTAATAATCTAGACACCTCTTGTACCTCCTCCTAATAATCCAGACACCTCCTGTACCTCCCCCTAATAATCCAGACACCTCCTGTACCTCCCCCTAATAATCCAGACACCTCCTGTACCTCCTCCTAATAATCCAGACACCTCCTGTACCTCCTCCTAATAATCCAGACACCCCCTGTACCTCCCCCTAATAATCCAGACATCTCCTGTACCTCCTTCTAATAATCCAGAAACCCCCTGTACCTCCCCCTAATAATCCAGACACCTCCTGTACCTCCCCCTAATAATCCAGGCACCTCTTGTACCTCCACCTAATAATCCAGACACCTCCTGTCCCTCCCCATAATAATCCAGACACCTCCTGTACCTCCTCCTAATAATCCAGACACCTCCTGTACCTCCTCCTAATAATCCAGACACCTCCTGTAACTCCCCCTAATAATCCAGACACCTCCTGTAGCTCCCCCTAATAATCCAGACACCTCCTGTAGCTCCCCCTAATAATCCAGACACTTCCTATAGCTCCCCCTAATAATCCAGACACCTCCTGTACCTCCACCTAATAATCCAGACACCTCCTGTACCTCTCCCTAATAATCCAGACACCTCCTGTACCTCCTCCTAAAAATGCAGACACCTCCTGTACCTCCTCCTAATAATCCAGACACCTCCTGTAACTCCCCCTAATAATCCAGACACCCCTGTACCTCCTCTTAATAATCCAGACACCCCTGTACCTCCACCTGATAACCCAGACACCTGCTGTACCTCCCCCTAATAATTCAGACACCTCCTTTACCTCCTCCTAATAATCCAGACACCTCCTGTACCTCCTCCTAATAATTCAGACACCTCCTGTAACTCCCCATAATAATCCAGACACCTCCTGTAACTCCCCCTAATAATCCAGATACCTCCTGTACCTCCCCCTAATAATCCAGACACCCCCTGTACCTTCCCCTAATAATCCAGACACCCCCTGTACCTCCTCCTAATAATCCAGACACCTCCTGTACCTCCACCTAATAATCCAGACACCTCCTGTACCTCCTCCTAATAATCCAGACACCCCCTGTACCTCCTCCTAATAATCCAGACACCCCCTGTACCTCCTCCTAATAATCCAGACAGCCCCTGTACCTCCTCCTAATAATCCAGACACCTCCTGTACCTCCTCCTAATAATCCAGACACCTCCTGTACCTCCTCCTAATAATCCAGAAACCCCCTGTACCTCCTCCTAATAACCCAGACACCTCCTGTACCTCCTCCTAATAATCCAGACACCTCCTGTATCTCCACCTAATAATCCAGACACCCCCTGTACCTCCTCCTAATAATCCAGACACCCCCTGTACCTCCTCCTAATAATCCAGACACCTCCTTTACCTCCACCTAATAATCCAGACACCTCCTGTACCTCCTCATAATAATCCAGACACCCCCTGTACCTCCTCCTAATAATCCAGACACCTCCTGTACCTCCTAATAATCCAGACACCTCCTGTACCTCCTCCTAATAATCCAGACACCTCCTGTACCTCCTCCTAATAATCCAGACACCTCCTGTACCTCCTCCTAATAATCCAGACACCCCCTGTACCTCCTCCTAATAACCCAGACACCTCCTGTACCTCCCCCTAATAATCCAGACACCTCCTGTACCTCCCCCTAATAATCCAGACACCTCCTGTACCTCCTCCTAATAATCCAGACACCTCCTGTACCTCCCCCTAATAATCCAGACACCTCCTGTACCTCCCCCTAATAATCCAGACACCTCCTGTACCTCCCCCTAATAATCCAGACACCTCCTGTACCTCCTCCTAATAATCCAGACACCTCCTGTAACTCCCCCTAATAATCCACACACCCCTGTACCTCCTCTTAATAATCCAGACACCCCTGTACCTCCACCTAACAACCCAGACACCTGCTGTACCTCCCCCTAATAATTCAGACACCTCCTGTACCTCCTCCTAATAATCCAGACACCTCCTGTACCTCCTCCTAATAATCCAGACACCTCCTGTAACTCCCCCTAATAATCCAGACACCTGCTGTAACTCCACCTAATAATCCAGATACCTCCTGTACCTCCCCCTAATAATCCAGACACCCCCTGTACCTTCCCCTAATAATCCAGACACCCCCTGTACCTCCTCCTAATAATCCAGACACCTCCTGTACCTCCACCTAATAATCCAGACACCTCCTGTACCTCCTCCTAATAATCCAGACACCCCCTGTACCTCATCCTAATAATCCAGACACCCCCTGTACCTCCTCCTAATAATCCAGACAGCCCCTGTACCTCCTCCTAATAATCCAGACACCTCCTGTACCTCCTCCTAATAATCCAGACACCTCCTGTACCTCCTCCTAATAATCCAGACACCCCCTGTATCTCCTCCTAATAATACAGACACCCCCTGTACCTCCTCCTAATAACCCAGACACCTCCTGTACCTCCTCCTAATAATCCAGACACCTCCTGTATCTCCACCTAATAATCCAGACACCCCCTGTACCTCCTCCTAATAATCCAGACACCCCCTGTACCTCCTCCTAATAATCCAGACACCTCCTTTACCTCCTCCTAATAATCCAGACACCTCCTGTACCTCCTCATAATAATCCAGACACCCCCTGTACCTCCTCCTAATAATCCAGACACCTCCTGTACCTCCTAATAATCCAGACACCTCCTGTACCTCCTCCTAATAATCCAGACACCTCCTGTACCTCCTCCTAATAATCCAGACACCTCCTGTACCTCCTCCTAATAATCCAGACACCCCTGTACCTCCTCCTAATAATCCAGACACCCCCTGTACCTCCTCCTAATAACCCAGACACCTCCTGTACCTCCCCCTAATAATCCAGACACCTCCTGCACCTCCCCCTAATAATCCAGACACCTCCTGTACCTCCTCCTAATAATCCAGACACCTCCTGTACCTCCGCCTAATAATCCAGACACCTCCTGTACCTCCCCCTAATAATCCAGACACCTCCTGTAACTCCCCCTAATAATCCAAACACCCCTGTACCTTCCCCTAATAATCCAGACACCTCCTGTACCTCCTCCTAATAATCCAGACACCTCCTGTACCTCCCCCTAATAATCCAGACACCTCCTGTACCTCCTCCTAATAACCCAGATACCTCCTGTACCTTCCCCTAATAATCCAGACACCTAGTGTACCTCCCCCTAATAACCCAGACACCTCCTATACCTCCCCCTAATTATCCAGACACCCCCTGTACCTCCTCCTAATAATCCAGACACCCCCTGTACCTCCTCCTAATAATCCAGACACCCCCTGTACCTCCTCCTAATAATCCAGACACCCCGTGTACCTCCTCCTAATAACCCAGACACCTCCTGTACCTCCCCCTAATAATCCAGACACCTCCTGTACCTCCCCCTAATAATCCAGACACCTCCTGTACCTCCTCCTAATAACCCAGACACCTCCTATACCTCCCCCTAATTATCCAGACACCCCCTGTACCTCCTCCTAATAATCCAGACACCTCCTGTACCTCCCCCTAATAACCCAGACACCTGCTATACCTCCCCCTAATTATCCAGACACCCCCTGTACCTCCTCCTAATAATCCAGACACCCCCCTGTACCTCCTCCTAATAATCCAGACACCTCCTGTACCTCCTCCTAATAATCCAGACACCTCCTGTACCTCCTCCTAATAATCCAGACACCCCCTGTACCTCTTCCTAATAATCCAGACACCCCTGTACCTCCTCCTAATAATCCAGACACCCCTGTACCTCCTCCTAATAATCCAGACACCCCCTGTACCTCCTCCTAATAATCCAGACACCTCCTGTACCTCCTCCTAACAATCCAGACACCCCCTGTACCTCCTCCTAATAATCCAGACACCCCCTGTACCTCCTCCTAATAATCCAGACACCTCCTGTACCTCCTCCTAATAATCCAGACACCCCTGTACCTCCCCCTAATAATCCAGACACCCCTGTACCTCCTCCTAATAACCCAGACACCTCCTGTACCTCCTCCTAATAATCCAGACACCTCCTGTACCTCCTCCTAATAATCCAGACACCTCCTGTACCTCCTCCTAATAATCCAGACACCCCCTGTACCTCCTCCTAATAATCCAGACACCCCCTGTACCTCCTCCTAATAATCCAGACACCCCCTGTACCTCCTCCTAATAACCCAGACACCTCCTGTACCTCCTCCTAATAATCCAGACACCTCCTGTATCTCCACCTAATAATCCAGACACCCCCTGTACCTCCTCCTAATAATCCAGACACCCCTGTACCTCCTCCTAATAATCCAGACACCCCTGTACCTCCTCCTAATAATCCAGACACCTCCTGTACCTTCTCCTAATAATCCAGACACCCCCTGTACCTCCTCCTAATAATCCAGACACCCCCTGTACCTCCTCCCAATAATCCAGACACCCCTGTACCTCCTCCTAATAACCCAGACACCTCCTGTACCTCCCCCTAATAATCTAGACACCTCTTGTACCTCCCCCTAATTATCCAGACACCCCCTGTACCTCCTCCTAATAATCCAGACACCTCCTGTACCTCCCCCTAATAACCCAGACACCTGCTATACCTCCCCCTAATTATCCAGACACCCCCTGTACCTCCTCCTAATAATCCAGACACCCCCTGTACCTCCTCCTAATAATCCAGACACCCCTGTACCTCCTCCTAATAATCCAGACACCCCCTGTACCTCCTCCTAATAATCCAGACACCTCCTGTACCTCCTCCTAACAATCCAGACACCCCCTGTACCTCCTCCTAATAATCCAGACACCCCCTGTACCTCCTCCTAATAATCCAGACACCTCCTGTACCTCCTCCTAATAATCCACACACCCCTGTACCTCCCCCTAATAATCCAGACACCCCTGTACCTCCTCCTAATAACCCAGACACCTCCTGTACCTCCTCCTAATAATCCAGACACCTCCTGTACCTCCTCCTAATAATCCAGACACCTCCTGTACCTCCTCCTAATAATCCAGACACCCCCTGTACCTCCTCCTAATAATCCAGACACCCCCTGTACCTCCTCCTAATAACCCAGACACCTCCTGTACCTCCTCCTAATAATCCAGACACCTCCTGTATCTCCACCTAATAATCCAGACACCCCCTGTACCTCCTCCTAATAATCCAGACACCCCTGTACCTCCTCCTAATAATCCAGACACCCCCTGTACCTTCTCCTAATAATCTAGACACCCCCTGTACCTTCTCCTAATAATCCAGACACCTCCTGTACCTCCTCCTAATAATCCAGACACCCCCTGTACCTCCTCCTAATAATCCAGACACCCCTGTACCTCCTCCTAATAATCCAGACACCCCCTGTACCTCCTCCTAATAACCCAGACACCTCCTGTACCTCCCCCTAATAATCTAGACACCTCTTGTACCTCCTCCTAATAATCCAGACACCTCCTGTACCTCCCCCTAATAATCCAGACACCTCCTGTACCTCCCCCTAATAATCCAGACACCTCCTGTACCTCCTCCTAATAATCCAGACACCTCCTGTACCTCCTCCTAATAATCCAGACACCCCCTGTACCTCCCCCTAATAATCCAGACACCTCCTGTACCTCCTTCTAATAATCCAGAAACCCCCTGTACCTCCCCCTAATAATCCAGACACCTCCTGTACCTCCCCCTAATAATCCAGACACCTCTTGTACCTCCACCTAATAATCCAGACACCTCCTGTCCCTCCCCATAATAATCCAGACACCTCCTGTACCTCCTCCTAATAATCCAGACACCTCCTGTACCTCCTCCTAATAATCCAGACACCTCCTGTAACTCCCCCTAATAATCCAGACACCTCCTGTAGCTCCCCCTAATAATCCAGACACCTCCTGTAGCTCCCCCTAATAATCCAGACACTTCCTATAGCTCCCCCTAATAATCCAGACACCTCCTGTACCTCCACCTAATAATCCAGACACCTCCTGTACCTCTCCCTAATAATCCAGACACCTCCTGTACCTCCTCCTAAAAATCCAGACACCTCCTGTACCTCCTCCTAATAATCCAGACACCTCCTGTAACTCCCCCTAATAATCCAGACACCCCTGTACCTCCTCTTAATAATCCAGACACCCCTGTACCTCCACCTGATAACCCAGACACATGCTGTACCTCCCCCTAATAATTCAGACACCTCCTTTACCTCCTCCTAATAATCCAGACACCTCCTGTACCTCCTCCTAATAATTCAGACACCTCCTGTAACTCCCCATAATAATCCAGACACCTCCTGTAACTCCCCCTAATAATCCAGATACCTCCTGTACCTCCCCCTAATAATCCAGACACCCCCTGTACCTTCCCCTAATAATCCAGACACCCCCTGTACCTCCTCCTAATAATCCAGACACCTCCTGTACCTCCACCTAATAATCCAGACACCTCCTGTACCTCCTCCTAATAATCCAGACACCCCCTGTACCTCCTCCTAATAATCCAGACACCCCCTGTACCTCCTCCTAATAATCCAGACAGCCCCTGTACCTCCTCCTAATAATCCAGACACCTCCTCTACCTCCTCCTAATAATCCAGACACCTCCTGTACCTCCTCCTAATAATCCAGACACCCCCTGTACCTCCTCCTAATAACCCAGACACCTCCTGTACCTCCTCCTAATAATCCAGACACCTCCTGTATCTCCACCTAATAATCCAGACACCCCCTGTACCTCCTCCTAATAATCCAGACACCCCCTGTACCTCCTCCTAATAATCCAGACACCTCCTTTACCTCCACCTAATAATCCAGACACCTCCTGTACCTCCTCATAATAATCCAGACACCCCCTGTACCTCCTCCTAATAATCCAGACACCTCCTGTACCTCCTAATAATCCAGACACCTCCTGTACCTCCTCCTAATAATCCAGACACCTCCTGTACCTCCTCCTAATAATCCAGACACCTCCTGTACCTCCTCCTAATAATCCAGACACCCCCTGTACCTCCTCCTAATAACCCAGACACCTCCTGTACCTCCCCCTAATAATCCAGACACCTCCTGTACCTCCCCCTAATAATCCAGACACCTCCTGTACCTCCTCCTAATAATCCAGACACCTCCTGTACCTCCCCCTAATAATCCAGACACCTCCTGTACCTCCCCCTAATAATCCAGACACCTCCTGTACCTCCCCCTAATAATCCAGACACCTCCTGTACCTCCTCCTAATAATCCAGACACCTCCTGTAACTCCCCCTAATAATCCAGACACCCCTGTACCTCCTCTTAATAATCCAGACACCCCTGTACCTCCACCTAATAACCCAGACACCTGCGGTACCTCCCTCTAATAATTCAGACACCTCCTGTACCTCCTCCTAATAATCCAGACACCTCCTGTACCTCCTCCTAATAATCCAGACACCTCCTGTAACTCCCCCTAATAATCCAGACACCTCCTGTAACTCCCCCTAATAATCCAGATACCTCCTGTACCTCCCCCTAAGAATCCAGACACCCCCTGTACCTTCCCCTAATAATCCAGACACCCCCTGTACCTCCTCCTAATAATCCAGACACCTCCTGTACCTCCACCTAATAATCCAGACACCTCCTGTACCTCCTCCTAATAATCCAGACACCCCCTGTACCTCATCCTAATAATCCAGACACCCCCTGTACCTCCTCCTAATAATCCAGACAGCCCCTGTACCTCCTCCTAATAATCCAGACACCTCCTGTACCTCCTCCTAATAATCCAGACACCTCCTGTACCTCCTCCTAATAATCCAGACACCCCCTGTATCTCCTCCTAATAATACAGACACCCCCTGTCCCTCCTCCTAATAACCCAGACACCTCCTGTACCTCCTCCTAATAATCCAGACACCTCCTGTATCTCCACCTAATAATCCAGACACCCCCTGTACCTCCTCCTAATAATCCAGACACCCCCTGTACCTCCTCCTAATAATCCAGACACCTCCTTTACCTCCTCCTAATAATCCAGACACCTCCTGTACCTCCTCATAATAATCCAGACACCCCCTGTACCTCCTCCTAATAATCCAGACACCTCCTGTACCTCCTAATAATCCAGACACCTCCTGTACCTCCTCCTAATAATCCAGACACCTCCTGTACCTCCTCCTAATAATCCAGACACCTCCTGTACCTCCTCCTAATAATCCAGACACCCCTGTACCTCCTCCTAATAATCCAGACACCCCCTGTACCTCCTCCTAATAACCCAGACACCTCCTGTACCTCCCCCTAATAATCCAGACACCTCCTGCACCTCCCCCTAATAATCCAGACACCTCCTGTACCTCCTCCTAATAATCCAGACACCTCCTGTACCTCCCCCTAATAATCCAGACACCTCCTGTACCTCCCCCTAATAATCCAGACACCTCCTGTACCTCCTCCTAATAATCCAGACACCTCCTGTAACTCCCCCTAATAATCCAAACACCCCTGTACCTTCCCCTAATAATCCAGACACCTCCTGTACCTCCTCTTAATAATCCAGACACCTCCTGTACCTCCCCCTAATAATCCAGACACCTCCTGTACCTCCTCCTAATAACCCAGATACCTCCTGTACCTTCCCCTAATAATCCAGACACCTAGTGTACCTCCCCCTAATAACCCAGACACCTCCTATACCTCCCCCTAATTATCCAGACACCCCCTGTACCTCCTCCTAATAATCCAGACACCCCCTGTACCTCCTCCTAATAATCCAGACACCCCCTGTACCTCCTCCTAATAATCCAGACACCCCGTGTACCTCCTCCTAATAACCCAGACACCTCCTGTACCTCCCCCTAATAATCCAGACACCTCCTGTACCTCCCCCTAATAATCCAGACACCTCCTGTACCTCCTCCTAATAACCCAGACACCTCCTATACCTCCCCCTAATTATCCAGACACCCCCTGTACCTCCTCCTAATAATCCAGACACCTCCTGTACCTCCCCCTAATAACCCAGACACCTGCTATACCTCCCCCTAATTATCCAGACACCCCCTGTACCTCCTCCTAATAATCCAGACACCCCCCTGTACCTCCTCCTAATAATCCAGACACCTCCTGTACCTCCTCCTAATAATCCAGACACCTCCTGTACCTCCTCCTAATAATCCAGACACCCCCTGTACCTCCTCCTAATAATCCAGACACCCCTGTACCTCCTCCTAATAATCCAGACACCCCTGTACCTCCTCCTAATAATCCAGACACCCCCTGTACCTCCTCCTAATAATCCAGACACCTCCTGTACCTCCTCCTAACAATCCAGACACCCCCTGTACCTCCTCCTAATAATCCAGACACCCCCTGTACCTCCTCCTAATAATCCAGACACCTCCTGTACCTCCTCCTAATAATCCAGACACCCCTGTACCTCCCCCTAATAATCCAGACACCCCTGTACCTCCTCCTAATAACCCAGACACCTCCTGTACCTCCTCCTAATAATCCAGACACCTCCTGTACCTCCTCCTAATAATCCAGACACCTCCTGTACCTCCTCCTAATAATCCAGACACCCCCTGTACCTCCTCCTAATAATCCAGACACCCCCTGTACCTCCTCCTAATAATCCAGACACCCCCTGTACCTCCTCCTAATAACCCAGACACCTTCTGTACCTCCTCCTAATAATCCAGACACCTCCTGTATCTCCACCTAATAATCCAGACACCCCCTGTACCTCCTCCTAATAATCCAGACACCCCTGTACCTCCTCCTAATAATCCAGACACCCCTGTACCTCCTCCTAATAATCCAGACACCTCCTGTACCTTCTCCTAATAATCCAGACACCCCCTGTACCTCCTCCTAATAATCCAGACACCCCCTGTACCTCCTCCCAATAATCCAGACACCCCTGTACCTCCTCCTAATAACCCAGACACCTCCTGTACCTCCCCCTAATAATCTAGACACCTCTTGTACCTCCTCCTAATAATGCAGACACCTCCTGTACCTCCCCCTAATAATCCAGACACCTCCTGTACCTCCCCCTAATAATCCAGACACCTCCTGTACCTCCTCCTAATAATCCAGACACCTCCTGTACTTCCTCCTAATAATCCAGACACCTCCTGTACCTCCTCCTAATAATCCAGACACCCCCTGTACCTCCCCCTAATAATCCAGACACCTCCTGTACCTCCTCCTAATAATCCAGAAACCCCCTGTACCTCCCCCTAATAATCCAGACACCTCCTGTACCTCCCCCTAATAATCCAGACACCTCTTGTACCTCCACCTAATAATCCAGACACCTCCTGTCCCTCCCCATAATAATCCAGACACCTCCTGTACCTCCTCCTAATAATCCAGACACCTCCTGTAACTCCCCCTAATAATCCAGACACCTCCTGTAGCTCCCCCTAATAATCCAGACACTTCCTATAGCTCCCCCTAATAATCCAGACACCTCCTGTACCTCCACCTAATAATCCAGACACCTCCTGTACCTGCTCCTAATAATCCAGACACCTCCTGTACCTCCCCCTAATAATCCAGACACCTCATGTACCTCCTCCTAATAATCCAGACACCCCCTGTACCTCCCCCTAATAATCCAGACACCTCCTGTACCTCCCCCTAATAATCCAGACACCCCTGTACCTCCCCCTAATAATCCAGACACCCCCTGTACCTCCCTCTAATAATCCAGACACCCCTGTACCTCCCCCTAATAATCCAGACACCCCTGTACCTCCCCCTAATAATCCAGACACCCCTGTACCTCCCCCTAATAATCCAGACACCCCTGTACCTCCCCCTAATAATCCAGACACCCCCTGTACCTCCCTCTAATAATCCAGACACCCCTGTACCTCCCCCTAATAATCCAGACACCCCTGTACCTCCCCCTAATAATCCAGACACCCCTGTACCTCCACCTAATAATCCAGACACCTCCTGTCCCTCCCCATAATAATCCAGACACCTCCTGTACCTCCTCCTAATAATCCAGACACCTCCTGTAACTCCCCCTAATAATCCAGACACCTCCTGTAGCTCCCCCTAATAATCCAGACACTTCCTATAGCTCCCCCTAATAATCCAGACACCTCCTGTACCTCCACCTAATAATCCAGACACCTCCTGTACCTGCTCCTAATAATCCAGACACCTCCTGTACCTCCCCCTAATAATCCAGACACCTCATGTACCTCCTCCTAATAATCCAGACACCCCCTGTACCTCCCCCTAATAATCCAGACACCTCCTGTACCTCCCCCTAATAATCCAGACACCCCTGTACCTCCCCCTAATAATCCAGACACCCCCTGTACCTCCCTCTAATAATCCAGACACCCCTGTACCTCCCCCTAATAATCCAGACACCCCTGTACCTCCCCCTAATAATCCAGACACCCCTGTACCTCCCCCTAATTATCCAGACACCCCCTGTACCTCCTCCTAATAATCCAGACACCCCCTGTACCTCCTCCTAATAATCCAGACACCCCCTGTACCTCCTCCTAATAATCCAGACACCCCGTGTACCTCCTCCTAATAACCCAGACACCTCCTGTACCTCCCCCTAATAATCCAGACACCTCCTGTACCTCCCCCTAATAATCCAGACACCTCCTGTACCTCCTCCTAATAACCCAGACACCTCCTATACCTCCCCCTAATTATCCAGACACCCCCTGTACCTCCTCCTAATAATCCAGACACCTCCTGTACCTCCCCCTAATAACCCAGACACCTGCTATACCTCCCCCTAATTATCCAGACACCCCCTGTACCTCCTCCTAATAATCCAGACACCCCCCTGTACCTCCTCCTAATAATCCAGACACCTCCTGTACCTCCTCCTAATAATCCAGACACCTCCTGTACCTCCTCCTAATAATCCAGACACCCCCTGTACCTCCTCCTAATAATCCAGACACCCCTGTACCTCCTCCTAATAATCCAGACACCCCTGTACCTCCTCCTAATAATCCAGACACCCCCTGTACCTCCTCCTAATAATCCAGACACCTCCTGTACCTCCTCCTAACAATCCAGACACCCCCTGTACCTCCTCCTAATAATCCAGACACCCCCTGTACCTCCTCCTAATAATCCAGACACCTCCTGTACCTCCTCCTAATAATCCAGACACCCCTGTACCTCCCCCTAATAATCCAGACACCCCTGTACCTCCTCCTAATAACCCAGACACCTCCTGTACCTCCTCCTAATAATCCAGACACCTCCTGTACCTCCTCCTAATAATCCAGACACCTCCTGTACCTCCTCCTAATAATCCAGACACCCCCTGTACCTCCTCCTAATAATCCAGACACCCCCTGTACCTCCTCCTAATAATCCAGACACCCCCTGTACCTCCTCCTAATAACCCAGACACCTTCTGTACCTCCTCCTAATAATCCAGACACCTCCTGTATCTCCACCTAATAATCCAGACACCCCCTGTACCTCCTCCTAATAATCCAGACACCCCTGTACCTCCTCCTAATAATCCAGACACCCCTGTACCTCCTCCTAATAATCCAGACACCTCCTGTACCTTCTCCTAATAATCCAGACACCCCCTGTACCTCCTCCTAATAATCCAGACACCCCCTGTACCTCCTCCCAATAATCCAGACACCCCTGTACCTCCTCCTAATAACCCAGACACCTCCTGTACCTCCCCCTAATAATCTAGACACCTCTTGTACCTCCTCCTAATAATGCAGACACCTCCTGTACCTCCCCCTAATAATCCAGACACCTCCTGTACCTCCCCCTAATAATCCAGACACCTCCTGTACCTCCTCCTAATAATCCAGACACCTCCTGTACTTCCTCCTAATAATCCAGACACCTCCTGTACCTCCTCCTAATAATCCAGACACCCCCTGTACCTCCCCCTAATAATCCAGACACCTCCTGTACCTCCTCCTAATAATCCAGAAACCCCCTGTACCTCCCCCTAATAATCCAGACACCTCCTGTACCTCCCCCTAATAATCCAGACACCTCTTGTACCTCCACCTAATAATCCAGACACCTCCTGTCCCTCCCCATAATAATCCAGACACCTCCTGTACCTCCTCCTAATAATCCAGACACCTCCTGTAACTCCCCCTAATAATCCAGACACCTCCTGTAGCTCCCCCTAATAATCCAGACACTTCCTATAGCTCCCCCTAATAATCCAGACACCTCCTGTACCTCCACCTAATAATCCAGACACCTCCTGTACCTGCTCCTAATAATCCAGACACCTCCTGTACCTCCCCCTAATAATCCAGACACCTCATGTACCTCCTCCTAATAATCCAGACACCCCCTGTACCTCCCCCTAATAATCCAGACACCTCCTGTACCTCCCCCTAATAATCCAGACACCCCTGTACCTCCCCCTAATAATCCAGACACCCCCTGTACCTCCCTCTAATAATCCAGACACCCCTGTACCTCCCCCTAATAATCCAGACACCCCTGTACCTCCCCCTAATAATCCAGACACCCCCTGTACCTCCCCCTAATAATCCAGACACCCCTGTACCTCCCCCTAATAATCCAGACACCCCTGTACCTCCCCCTAATAATCCAGACACCCCCTGTACCTCCCCCTAATAATCCAGACACCCCTGTACCTCCCCCTAATAATCCAGACACCCCTGTACCTCCCCCTAATAATCCAGACACCCCTGTACCTCCCCCTAATAATCCGGCTTCTCACCCCCTGATCGGGCTCGGCTTCCTCCTCGAAGTCGGACTCTAGGTCAGACATGTCTGCTGCCGCTGTCCAGTGATCTCGGTCTAGGGGGGTCGGTCCCTGCCTCGGTGGTCCCTGTGTCGGGCTCGGTGGTCCCTGTGTCGGGGAGGTCGGGCTCTGTGCTCCCTGTCTCCGGGGGTCGGGCTCGGTGGTCCCTGTGTCGGGCTTGGTGGTCCCTTTGTCGGGCTCGGTGGTCCCTTGTGTCGGGCTCGGTGGTCCCTTGTGTCGGGCTCTGTGGTCCTTGTCTCCGGGGGTCGGGCTCGGTGATCCCGGTGTCGGGCTCAGTCGTCCCTGTCTCTGGGAGTCGGGCTCGGTGATCCCGGTGTCGGGCTCGGTGGTCCCTGTCTCTGGGGGTCGGGCTCGGTGATCCCGGTGTCGGGCTCGGTGGTCCCTGTCTCTGGGGGTCGGGCTCGGTGGTCCTTGTGTCGGGCTCGGTGGTCAGTGTCCCGCTCCGGGCTCCGCAGTCTCCGCTTCCTCTTGTAGCCGCCGCTTCTCGTTACCAAGGAGACGCGTCTGGTCTCCTTAGTGATAAGTCGCGATCTACGGCTGCTGTCAGTTTCCATGGAGATAGTGTCCCATGGCCGCCGGAAGCGGCAGCGCGGCCATGTTTGTTGTGACGAAAATCCCGCGGTGGCGGGACGATGTGAGCTCCTGAGCCGAGCAGAGCAGGGAGAGGCCCCCGGGCGCTAAGCAGGGAGAGACGCTGAGCAGGTTGAGGCCCCGAGCAGGGAGAGACGCTGAGCAGGGAGAGACCCCCGGGCCCCGAGCAGGGAGAGGACCCCAGGCGCCGAGCAGGGAGAGGCCCCCAGGCGCCGAGTAGGGAGAGGACCCCAGGCGCCGAGCAGGGAGAGGACCCCAGGCGCCGAGCAGGGAGAGGACCCCAGGCGCTGAGCAGGGAGAGGCCCCCAGGCGCTGAGCAGGGAGAGGCCCCGAGTAGGGAGAGACCCCCGGGCGCCGAGCAGGGAGAGGCCCCGAGTAGGGAGAGACCCCCGGGCGCTGAGCAGGGAGAGGACCCCGGGCGCTGAGCAGGGAGAGGCCCCGAGTAGGGAGAGACCCCCGGGCGCCGAGCAGGGAGAGGCCCCGAGTAGGGAGAGGACCCCGGGCGCTGAGCAGGGAGAGGCCCCGAGTAGGGAGAGACCCACGGGCGCCGAGCAGGGAGAGGCCCCGAGCAGGGAGAGGACCCCGGGCGCTGAGCAGGGAGAGGCCCCGAGTAGGGAGAGACCCCCGGGCGCTGAGCAGGGAGAGGCCCCGAGCAGGGAGAGGACCCCGGGCGCTGAGCAGGGAGAGGCCCCGAGTAGGGAGAGACCCCCGGGCGCCGAGCAGGGAGAGGCCCCGAGTAGGGAGAGGACCCCGGGCGCTGAGCAGGGAGAGGCCCCGAGTAGGGAGAGACCCCCGGGCGCCGAGCAGGGAGAGGCCCTGAGCAGGGAGAGGCCCCCGGGCGCTGAGCGGTGCACATTATACAGTATGGCCTTATCACTATCAGTGCTGCACACAGGCGGGGCAGTCATCAGGTATCTTCAGGCCGTGCTCAGACAGCTATAATACTGTAATATAATGATAATTTTTATAGCGCCAACATATTCTGCAGCACTTTACAATCTTACGGGGGGCTTGAACAGACGTTACAGGATAAGCATAACTCGGATATTAATAGGAGTGAGGGTCCTGCCTGTAAGCTTACAGTCTATGAGGAAATAGGGGGGGGACACAAAAGGTAAAATGTACGTATATTGTATAATACAGCCATAATATACTAAATAGGGTAAGTACATAACACTACATGAACTGGTCGTCAGCCAGTATGTGTACAGTACAGACAGAGGCTAATCAGTGCATGGATGGGATGAACATGATTGTGAAGAAAATTTTAATATGGGCCAAACTGGGACAGTTAGATAAGTGTGTTGAGGCGATACGCCAGTCTAAAGAAATGGGTTTTTAGGCCACGCTTAAAACTGTGGGTATTGGGAATTAATCTAAGTGTCCTGGGTAGTGCATTCCAGAGAATTGGCGAAACACGCGTGAAATCCTGGAGACGGGAGTGAGATGTTCGGATTATGGAGGATTTTAGTTTTAAGTCATTGGCAGAACAGAGGGCACGGGAAGGGTGATACACTGAGACAAGGGAGGAGATGTAGGGGGGTACTGAAGCATGGAGAGATTTGTGGGTAAGGCTGCGTGCCCACGATGTGTTTTTCATGCGTTTCCGCTGCGGAATTTCCTCAGCGGAAATTAATCAAAAACGCATGGTAATCCGCACCCCATGGTCCCCAATGGCATTCCGCAATGTCAATGCACATGCTGCGGATTTTTCCGCAGCGTTTCTGCAGCACTCATAAATCCACAGCATGTTCATTAATTTTGCGGAAGCGCCGCCATTGACTTGCATTGAGACGCACATAATCCGTGTCTGTACATTTGAAACGCATATTATCCGCGTGTACAATGTGCGGATGGTACCCAGTTCTGGAGGAGAGGAGACTCTCCTCCAGACCTGGGTACCATTGTACCGGCGGCCCCTGCAGCGCTTCTCCTTCCAGGACCTGAGATGACATCGCGGTCATGTGACCGCAGGCTGTCTTGCGATATGCCGGCAACCCGGAAGGAACGCGGCGGGGGATCGGTAAGTATAGCTTTATTTTTTACGGTCACATTATATAAATCCATGCTGTTTGCATGGATTTATATAGTGTGACCTAGTTGTCAAGCACTTTCCAAGTGATGCTAAAATCGCCTGGAAAGTGCTTGTAGTCCTCATGCGTAAACGCATGTGAATACGCGTGTATTCTGCAGGAAAAACGCATGCACAATCTGCATGCGTTTTTTCTGGCAAGGGAGATGCAGAAACGCTGCAGAAATTTTCTGCTTCATTTCTGCATCGTCTGCACATAGCCTAAGAGTAATAAGTTTATATTGAACTCTGTATTGGATGGGCAACCAGTGCAATGACTGGCACAGGGTGGAGGTAGCGGTTGGAGAGGAATATGATCCTGGCTGCTGCGTTCAGGATGGATTGGAGAGGGGAAAGTTTAGTAAGAGGGAGCCCGATTAGTAAAGAGTTGCAGTAGTCCAGACAAGACTGAATAAGAGCTACAGTAAGAGTTTTTACTGAGTCAAAGGCAAGAAAAGTTCTGATTCTTGAGATGTTTTTGAGGTGTAGATGACATGAATGAGCGAGTGATCTGATGTGAGGAGTGAAGGAAAGATCTGACTCAAGTATGACCTCAAGACAGCGGGCTTGTAACTGGGGAGTAATGGTGGGGCATTGAATCTGTGTAGACGCCCCCGTACGGTCACTGTCAGCTTCACAGTAGCCCAATTATTATTATTCGCTGCCACCACTGATCAGATTGGAAATATAATACAGGCCTGGCCGGACGCCTGCGTTTTGTTAGCGTATATGGCTTCGGGGGAGGGAACGGTTACAGAGCAAAAGAAACAAGACTATTACATTTTTATATTTAATCCAAGAGGGAGGCAGTGTTATGAAAAATATACAAAGATTTTACAAAAGGGGACAATACAATACATATGCAGTTACACAAAATAAACAGGATTAAAGAAAAAACTTACTATACGATCGCAGAGACGATTCAATATAGCTGGAGGGAAGCTCTCCATATTTGACTGTTACCAAACGCGATCTGTTGCTTCTAATAAATATATAATCTCCGCAATGAATACTGATCCATCCTCCATGGATTCTTTTATGCCTAAGTGGAGACCTACCGACACACCCCCGGTAATGACATCATGGGGGCTGCTCTCCAGCCTACATATTTTTATTAGAATATCTGGCTTTTGCGATAACTCATCGTTGGTTGATCGCAGAAGCCCAGAATACCATTTTTTCCATTATGAACTTACCTGCCTGTAGAGACCACACGTGACATAGTTGTGGTCTGCTATTTTGTTACTTTTGCGCTACAGCCCCCTGGAGGCGCTTACAGCAACGGGAAAATATTCATATTGTTCCTTAGCTGACCCTGTCACTAAAATATGGGCCCCATTATTATCGAAATTATGGAACTTCCAATATTCCATATTTTGGGTCGGCTCCGTCCCGGCTGCCATACCTGTTAAATTCCCTTTGACGTCCTAGGAATAAAGTTTCCTAAGATGTAAATTGTCACACGTCTGTGTCAGGGGAAAGCACACTCGCATTCTTATTGAGTTTGTAGCACCTCTAGCAATTGTTTACAAGCCCCCTTCTGCTGTGGGTGATAATTTGCATAGGAGCAGATGGTCCAGGTGTCAGCTCTTGGGCCTTCGACAAATGGTGGATAAGGGAGGGGTGAGAGGGGGGGCTTCAGGGGGAGAAAGAATATTTTTTATGACAATCACCTTTAGACACATAATTTCCCAAATAAAGTCAAATATGTAGTTGGTGAAACTCAAAGAAACATCTATTAAAATCAAGTTCTTGGCAGAAAAAATATTTAAGATCCACTGATCTAAGTATAAATTAGCACCAAACATGGGGGGGAATGTAATGTAATAAGTAGCTGTAGGAATCCTGCCCCCTAGTGTCCTCACACACAGATGGCACCCGCTCTCCATCTTACGCTGTAGCAAGTAATCGGCAGCTTTCTATATTGGCTTGTGTCTGACTAGTGGACCCGTGCTGGATACTTGTTCCATGGACTTTGTATAAGCTTGGTAGCAGTGGCGGCTGAATTCACCATAATGGACATTTCTATTTGTTAAATGTAATTCGTTTCTTTGATCTGTATGATCATTGAGGATCTTATACTTTAGCGGCGTCTGTTGTTACATGATTTTTATTGTGTTAAAAATTATCAATAAAAAATCTTTTTAGGCTGTGTGCCCACTATGGGTTTTTTAAGCGTTTCCACAGCGGCAATTCCACTACAGAAACACTTTAAAAACGCTTGGTAGAAGGTCTGCCATGTTCCCCAATGATAATCCGCATGTGCTGTGCACATGCTGCGGAAATTTCCGCTGCGGATTATCATTGCGGAAAAATCCACAGCACTACCAATTATTTTGCGGAAGCGCCGCCATTGACTTGCATTGGAACGCATGTAATCCGCATCACTGCATCTGTACATGCGGATAACATGCGTTTCAATGTGCGGATGGTACCTGGGTGTGGAGGATAGGAGACTCATCCAGACCCGGGGACCATAGAACCTGTAAAAAAAGAAAATAAAGCTATACTTACCTTCTGATGGCCCGCGGTGTCTTTATCCGATGCGTCTCTGCTTGCTGGCAGCTCGCGGTGGACTCCAGGACCTGCGGTGACGTCATGTAGTCATATGACGGGTCACGCGACCACTGACGTCGGCAGGTCCTTTAGGCTGTGTGCCCACGATGCGTATTTGGTGCGTTATTTTGGTGCGTATTTTCAGCGCTTAAACGCTCCAGAAACGCATTGCATACCTTATCCCATGAGTTCCTATGACATTCTGCAAGTTCTGTGCACATGGTCCGTATTTTTTCTGCGCAGATTTTACTCGCAGAAAAAATACAGACATGACCAATTCTTGTGCGTTTCTGCATGCGCATTTTGCCCATACAATGCATTGGAAAAACGCATGCAAATACGCGTTAAAAACGCATGTAAAAACCGCATGCTTTTTTCTGCCAAGGAGATGCAGAAATGCTCAGGAAAATTTCTGCTTCATTTCTGCATCGTGGGCACTAAGCCTTAGGTTTCAATAACTCTGTTGTATCCCGGGCTTAAATAAGTTTTCTGCCAAGGATTTGATGTTAATAGCGATTTCCCCGTGCATGCGGTACAGTTACCCTGTAAGAAGTGAAATTCAATATGATCTGAAAATCTTTTATTAAACAATTTAAAAAAAAAAAACACGTTAAAAAACAGAAAAGAGTGCGGAGTGCAGTGATAAGTAAGTGTGCGCCACTAGAGTGTGCGCATGGCTGCTCGGGACATTACCCTGGATGTCTCGTGCCGGTTAGCCAATAAACATCCAAAGCACCCGCGACCCTCGATGCGTCCCCGTGCGCCCGCGACGCTCGATGCGTCCCCGAGCGCCCGCGACCCTCGATGCGTCCCCGAGCGCCCGCGACCCTCGATGCGTCCCCGAGCGCCCGCGACCCTCGGTGCGTCCCCGAGCGCCCGCGACCCTCGGTGCGTCCCCGTGCGCCCGCGACCCTCGGTGCGTCCCCGAGCGCCCGCGACCCTCGGTGCATCCCCGAGCGCCCACGACCCTCGATGCGTCCCTGTGAACCCTTGATGCGTCCCCCCGCACCCTCGACGCGTCCCCGAGCGCCCGCGGCCATCAATGCGTTCCTGGGTGCCACCTCACATCAGATGCTTCACGTCACACACCTCACGTCACACGCCTCACCTTGTACACTGCACCTCACACCTCATGTTTCCAGCACTAGTTGTGTCGTCTCCGGCCTCTGTCCCCTGGGATGTCTGTGACTTCACAGTAGATGATTTTCTCATCCTTCCTGTACATGTAAATCCGTGTTCTGCTCTGATGGCGGCGGGGACCTCACATCTGCAGATATCACCCGTCATTTCTGTGATTCCCGGATGTTTCTTCTTTTTTGAGTTTATTTTTATTACATTTTTATACTTTTGAAATCCTTTTTGGACTCCCTCCACCCCTGCAGGTCACAGACCCCGTCCACAGGGGCCGCTGTTATTACAGGGTGTATCGTACAATCATGGATCTAACTCACAGTTCCCCTCACCGCCGCGGTCCCGGTCCGGCGTCTTCCTGCTCCCCTCCTGCTGCTGCTGTTGCGCGCAGCTTCCCGGGCACTGTGCTTAGAGCGAGCGCTCCCTCCATCTTAAAGGGGCCGCGCATGCCGTCCTGAAGAGTCCCGGGCCAATGACCAGATGACTTTCCCTATATAAGGCACCTCCAAAATGGAGGTGCCTGTGCAAGGTTGTTGTTTTGTGTGCTAACACTTTCCTCAGCCCTCAGGTCCCGCAGCCTTGCCCGCTAGTCTGTCTAACAGTCCTGCCTGCCAGTCTGTATCAGCCTGCTTACCCGGAGCACCTGACAGTTACCTGCCGTGCCCACCAGCCTACCTACCCGGAGCACCTGACAGTTACCTGCCGTGCCCACCAGCCTACCTACCCGGAGCACCTGCCAGTTACCGGCCGTGCCCGCCAGCCTGTCTTCCTGGAGCACCTGCCAGTTACCTGCCGTGCCCGCCAGCTTGCCTACGCGGAGAATCTGCCTGTTACCTGCCGTGCCCGCCAGCCTGCCTACCTGGAGCACCTGCCAGTTACCTGCCGTGCACGCCAGCTTGCCTACCCGGAGCACCTGCCAGTTACCTTCCGTGCCCACCAGCCTGCTTACCTGAAGGCACCTGCCAGTTACCTGCCATGCCCACCAGCCTGCCTACCTGGAGCACCTGCCAGTTACCTGCCGTGCCCGCCAGCCTGCTTACCTGGAGCACCTGTCAGTTACCTGCCGTGCCCGCCAGCCTGCCTACCCGGAGCACCTGCCAGTTACCTGCCGTGCCCACCAGCCTGCCTACCTGGAGCACCTGCCAGTTACCCGCTGTGCCAGCCTGCTTACCTGGAGCACCTGCCAGTTACCTGCTGTGCCCACCAGCCTGCCTACCCGGAGCACCTGCCAGTTACCTGCCGTGCCCGCCAGCTTGCCTACCCGGAGCACCTGCCAGTTACCCTCCGTGCCCACCAGCCTGCTTACCTGAAGGCACCTGCCAGTTACCTGCTGTGCCCACCAGCCTGTCTACTCGGAGCACATGCCAGTTACCTGCCGTGCCCGCCAGCTTGCCTACCCGGATCACCCGCCAGCCTTCCTGCCGTGCTCATCTGCTGTACCGGTCAGCTCCTGTCATCTGACCCATGGGAGTCACCTGCTCTCACACAAGGTCGGTCCCAAAGTAGCACCTGGTTCACCTGCCTGGTCCCTCCCTGGTTCACGGAGTCGACTAAGCTGCCGTGTGACCTGGGTCGGTCCATGTAGGCACTTAGTTACGCCCCTCTGGTCCCTCCTTGCACCGAAGCACAGAGGTTCCACCACCCGGATCCGTAACACCGTATAATATCATGCAAGCTGTTGCTTTCTTGTGTTTATCTCATCCCAGAGCTGGATTCACAGCTACATTCCCCAGGATAGCAGTATAATGTCCTCCAAGCTGCTGCTCTCTAGTAAATGTTAATCTCACCCCAGTGCTGGACTCACAGCTACAGCGTCACACTAGGTAAGGGGAGAACCCAGCGTATAACGACGGGAAAAGGGGAGGGAGCCCTAAATCTAGGGAAGGAGAGAGTCTAGAACCCTAAACAGAACGAACGGCAAACCCTGACTCCCCTATAGACCCTAAATAGGTTCTACACCTATCGCCGAGATGGAAACCTGGCCGTAGCTGACCCTAAAGCTAGGCCCTAGGTAGGGAGCGGGAGGAGTGAGCACTAAGTCAGCCCCACTACAAGCTAAAGTACACAAAGGAGCCTGAATAGGTGTACATTCTATCACCAGAAACTCTTATCCATTCCTCTTACAGGTACGTGACTCAGCTTTCCCATCCTGACTTCCATGCAGATTTCTCTGTACCTCTCTGCCCCTATATACTAATGGTATGTTCTTCAAGTAACACCAGCTACCCCCCACTTTCATTTATGACCTTGTTTACTTAGCCTTTGACTATCCAGCATCTGTTTTCAGCCTTAATCACCTGATCAAGATGAGCACTGACCACTGCCCTCTGGTTCACAGCTGAATGCATTCTGTACCAAATATATTTTGAACTAGGAGTCTGTTAGACTTCAGTCTGTGTCCATCACCTTAAGTGTGGCCATTTCTTAAGTGTGAGAAATATGAATTAATCCTGATGTGAACTGAAGGTAACTGGATACTAAATCACAGTAAACAATGTTTGTCTTTGTTTTCACTCTCACCCCCTTAATCCTTCACCTTTTCCAACCACCCCTAATCCCTACACCTAGTAATGAACTATTCATCTCTCCCACCATCCTCCTCATTAAACTCACCTCCTCCTCAGAACTATTCCTCAACATTCAATCCTGTGTCTCCAAACACAGACAGCCACCTCATGGCCTCTCTTGCTCCCACCTACTAACACTTTCTCTGCTCCTCCTCACTGCCGGCGACATCTCTCCACGTCCGGGCCCTCCTCACCACATTCCCACAATCACTTCCACTTCTTACCCACTATCTATCCCAAACTCTCGTAACCCTTCTAACCTTATACCCATCCGCCCAGCCCACGCATCCCCAGTCCCTCTAACTGGAGCTCTATGGGACGCTTGCTCCGTCTGCAACAAACTTTCCTACATCCATGATCTCTTCATCACTAACAAGCTTTCCTTCCTCGGCATCACAGAAACCTGGCTCACCCCCTCCGATACGGCCGCTCCTGCTGCACTTTCCTATGGCGGATTCTACCTTTCCCACACCCCCCACCCCACTGGCAAGCATGGAGGAATAGGTTTCCTCCTATCAGCTAGCTGCTCCTTCACCCAAATCCCACTGCCGCCCTCCATTACTCTCCCCTCTTTTGAGGTGCACTGTGCGCGCATCTACTCCCCCTCCAACCGGCTGTCATTTACCGGCCCCCAGGATCAACCACCACCTTCTTTGACCACTTCACCATCTGGCTACTTCATTTCCTCTGCTTTGATATCCCCACTATCCTCATGGGTGACTTCAACATCCCCATTGACACTTCCCTCTCAGCTGTCTCTAAGCTTCTATACCTCACTTCCTCCTTCAGCCTTAATCAGTGGTCTTCCACACCCACCCACAAAGACGGCCACACACTGGACCTCATCTTCACCTGCCTCTGTTCCCTATCTAACCTCTCTAACTCACCTCTCCCTCTTTCTGACCACAACCTACTTACATTCTCTATCCTCTCCTCTCCAGGTCTACAATCCCCACTCCACAAACTTGCATATCCTCGCAGAAATCTAAACACCTTGACCTACACTCACTCTCTGAATCCCTTCTCTCTCTTACAGACATAAGTTCATTACATGATGCAGATGTTGCTGCCACTTTATATAACACCACAACAGCTGCTGCTCTCGATTCGGTCGCCCCCCTCACACATACCAAAGCTCACACAATCAACAGACAACCCTGGCACACCAGGATAACTAAAGAACTGCAACGGGCCTCCAGGGTTTCTGACCAAAGATGGAAAAGGTCCCATTCCAATGAGCACTTCATCGCATTCAAACAGTCCCTCACTACCTTCAAGTCCACACTCACTGCAGCAAAACAAACATACTTCTCATCTCTCATATCCTCCCTGTCTCACAACCCTAAACAGCTATTCAACACATTCAATTCTTTCCTTTGTCCCTCAGCACCTCCTCCCTCTCCACTTATTTCAGCCGAAGACTTTGCCTCATTCTTCAAGCAGAAGATTGACACCATCAGACAAAGCTTTTACCTAAAGCCCCAACATACCCTCCCCACACCTACTCGATCCTCCTCCAAAACAAGCTTCTCCACCACGGAAGATCAACTTTCCTCTTTAGTTTCCAAATCACACCTCACCACCTGTAAACTTGACCCAATCCCATCCCACCTCATCCCAAACCTTACCACTATCTTCATCCCACCCCTAGCCCACCTTTTCAACCTGTCATTAACAACTGGTATCTTCCCCTCATGCTTCAAACATGCCTCGATCACACCCATCCTCAAAAAGCCCTCCCTTGACCCATCCCCTCTGAATAGCTATCGCCCCATATCACTTCTCCCCTTTGCCTCAAAACTACTGGAACAACACATCCATTCTGAGTTGTCCTTCCACCTCTCCTCCTGTCCCTCTTTGACCGTTTACAATCTGGCTTCCGACCGCATCATTCTACTGAAACTGCACTGACTAAAGTCACCAACGACCTATTAACCGCCAAATCCAAGCGACCCTACTCTGTCCTCCTCCTCCTGGACCTGTCATCTGCCTTCGACACAGTAGGCCATTCCCTCTTACTACAGATTCTCTCATATCTCTGCATCACAGACTTGGCCCTATCCTGAATCTCCTCATACCTAACAGACAGGACATTCAGTGTCTCCCACTCACGCACCACCTCCTCATCTCGCCCCCTATCTGTCGGTGTCCCCCAAGGTTCAGTTCTAGGACCCCTGCTCTTCTCCATCTACACCTTTGATCTGGGACAGCTCATAGTCTCACGGCTTTCATTATCACCTCTATGCTGATGACAGACAGATCTACCTCTCTGGACCCGATATCTCCTCCCTACTAACCAAAATCCCACAATGTCTGTCCGCTATTTCATCCTTCTCTGCTAGATTTCTAAAACTTAACATGGACAAAACAGAATTCATCTTCTTTCCGCCATCTCATTCAACCCCCCCAACTGACCTATCAATGTCAATGGCTGCCCACTCTCCCCAGTCCCTCAAGCTCTCTGCCTTGGGGTAACCCTGGACTCTGATCTCTCCTTCACACCACATATCCAAGCCCTTTCCACTTACTGCCGACTCCAACTCAGAAATATCTCCCGGATCCGCACATTCCTCAGCAAAGACAATGCAAAAACACCAGTGCACGCCCTCATCATCTCCCGCCTCGACTACTACAACCTCCTGCTCTGTGGCCTCCCTTCCAACACTCTCGCACCTCTCCAATCCATCCTAAACTCTGCTGCCCGACTAATCCACCTGTCCCCCCGCTATTCCCCGGCCTCTCCTCTCTGTCAATCCCTTCACTGGCTCCCTATTGCCCAGAGACTCCAGTTCAAAACCCTAACCATGACATACAAAGCCATTCACAACCTGTCTCCTCCATATATCGGTGACCTAGTCTCCCGGTACTTACCTGCACGCAGCCTCCGATCCTCACAAGATCTCCTTCTCTACTCCCCTCTTATCTCCTCCTCCCACAATCGCATATAAGATTTCTCCCGTGCTTCCCCCCTACTCTGGAACTCTCTACCCCAACATATCAGACTCTCGCCTACCGTGGAAACCTTCAAAAGGAACCTGAAGACCCACCTCTTCCGACAAGCCTACAACCTGCAGCAACCTTCGCTCCACCACACCGCTGCACGACCAACTCTACCCTCACCTACTGTATCCTCACCCATCCCCTGTAGACTGTGAGCCCTCGCGGGCAGGGTCCTCTCTCCACCATACCGCAGCACGACCAGCTCTACCCTCACCTACTGTATCCTCACCCATCCCCTGTAGACTGTGAGCCCTCGCGGGCAGGGTCCTCTCTCCTCCTGTACCAGTCGCCGACTCGTTTTGTTCAAGATTATTGTAATTGTTTTTGCTATGTATATCCCTATTTCACATGTAAAGCGCCATGGAATAAATGGCGCTATAATAATAGTAATAATAATAACTCTCTGAGGGTATTTAAGGACACAGTCAGGAAGTGCTGATTAACAGCACAAAAGTTGAGGATACCTCAGAGTCGTAAAAAGAAAGGTATAATCCCCAAGCAAGGTAAGGATCACCACTGGGTCCTAAAGAGAGAGGAATCGTAACAGGATCAGGGAGATGTTTGTAAAGCCAAATGCACCCACCTTATACAGCTGGACACCGTCTGTCAACCCTGACACACCCGTGACACCTATGTACTATAATATACTTTAATACTACACCCTATGTACAAGAATATAACTACTATAATACTGCTCCCTATGTACAAGAATATAACTACTATAATACTGCCCCCTATGTACAAGAATATAACTACTATAATACTGCTCCCTATGTACAAGAATATAACTACTATAATACTGCCCCCTATGTACAAGAATATAACTACTATAATACTGCCCCCTATGTACAAAATATAACTACTATAATACTGCTCCTATGTACAAGATTATAACTACTATAATACTGCTCCTATGTACAAGAATATAACTACTATAATACTGCCCCCTATGTACAAGAATATAACTACTATAATACTGCTCCCTATGTACAAGAATATAACTACTATAATACTGCCCCTATGTACAAGAATATAACTACTATAATACTGCTCCCTATGTACAAGAATATAACTACAATGATACTGCTCCTATGTACAAGAATATAACTACTATAATACTGCCCCTATGTACAAGAATATAACTACTATAATACTGCCCCCTATGTACAAGAATATAACTACTATAATACTGCCCCCTATGTACAAGAATATAACTACTATAATACTGCTCCCTATGTACAAGAATATAACTACTATAATACTGCCGCTATGTACAAGAATATAACTACTATAATACTGCCCCCTATGTATAAGAATATAACTACTATAATACTGCTCCTATGTACAAGAATATAACTACTATAATACTGCCCCCTATGTATAAGAATATAACTACTATAATACTGCTCCTATGTACAAGAATATAACTACTATAATACTGCCCCCTATGTACAAGAATATAACTACTATAATACTGCTCCCTATGTACAAGAATATAACTACTATAATACTGCCCCCTATGTACAAGAATATAACTACTATAATACTGCCCCCTATGTACAAAATATAACTACTATAATACTGCTCCTATGTACAAGATTATAACTACTATAATACTGCCCCTATGTACAAGATTATAACTACTATAATACTGCTCCTATGTACAAGAATATAACTACTATAATACTGCCCCCTATGTACAAGAATATAACTACTATAATACTGCTCCCTATGTACAAGAATATAACTACTATAATACTGCCCCTATGTACAAGAATATAACTACTATAATACTGCTCCCTATGTACAAGAATATAACTACAATAATACTGCTCCTATGTACAATAATATAACTACTATAATACTGCCCCTATGTACAAGAATATAACTACTATAATACTGCCCCCTATGTACAAGAATATAACTACTATAATACTGCCCCCTATGTACAAGAATATAACTACTATAATACTGCTCCCTATGTACAAGAATATAACTACTATAATACTGCCGCTATGTACAAGAATATAACTACTATAATACTGCCCCCTATGTATAAGAATATAACTACTATAATACTGCTCCTATGTACAAGATTATAACTACTATAATACTGCCCCTATGTACAAGATTATAACTACTATAATACTGCTCCTATGTACAAGAATATAACTACTATAATACTGCCCCCTATGTACAAGAATATAACTACTATAATACTGCTCCCTATGTACAAGAATATAACTACTATAATACTGCCCCTATGTACAAGAATATAACTACTATAATACTGCTCCCTATGTACAAGAATATAACTACAATAATACTGCTCCTATGTACAAGAATATAACTACTATAATACTGCCCCTATGTACAAGAATATAACTACTATAATACTGCCCCCTATGTACAAGAATATAACTACTATAATACTGCCCCCTATGTACAAGAATATAACTACTATAATACTGCCCCCTATGTACAAGAATATAACTACTATAATACTGCCCCCTATGTACAAGAATATAACTACTATAATACTGCTCCTATGTATAAGAATATTACTACTATAATACTGCTCCTATGTACAAGAATATAACTACTATAATACTGCCCCCTATGTACAAGAATATAACTACTATAATACTGCCCCCTATGTACAAGAATATAACTACTATAATACTGCCCCCTATGTACAAGAATATAACTACTATAATACTGCCCCCTATGTACAAGAATATAACTACTATAATACTGCTCCCTATGTACAAGAATATAACTACTATAATACTGCTCCTATGTATAAGAATATAACTACTATAACACTGCCCCCTATGTACAAGAATATAACTACTATAATACTGCCCCTATGTACAAGAATATAACTACTATAATACTGCCCCTATGTATGAGAATATAACTACTATAATACTGCCCCTATGTACAAGATTATAACTACTATAATACTGCCACTATGTACAAGAATATAACTACTATAATACTGCCGCTATGTACAAGAATATAACTACTATAATACTGCTCCTATGCATAAGAATATTACTACTATAACACTGCCCCCTATGTACAAGAATATAACTACTATAATACTGCCCCTATGTACAAGAATATAACTACTATAATACTGCCCCTATGTACAAGAATATAACTACTATAATACTGCCCCCTATGTACAAGAATATAACTACTATAATACTGCCCCCTATGTACAAGAATATAACTACTATAATACTGCCCCCTATGTACAAGAATATAACTACTATAACACTGCCCCCTATGTACAAGAATATAACTACTATAATACTGCTCCTATGTACAAGAATATAACTACTATAACACTGCCCCCTATGTACAAGAATATAACTACTATAATACTGCCCCCTATGTACAAGAATATAACTACTATAATACTGCCCCTATGTACAATAATATACCTACTATAATACTGCTCCTATGTACAAGAATATAACTACTATAATACTGCTCCTATGTACAAGAATATAACTACTATAATACTGCCCCCGTGTACAAGAATATAACTACTATAATACTGCCCCCTATGTACAAGAATATAACTACTATAATACTGCCCCTATGTACAAGAATATAACTGCTATAATACTGCTCCTATGTACAAGAATATAACTACTATAATACTGCCCCCGTGTACAAGAATATAACTACTATAATGATCTTTTTATTTAAAACTGACAACCAAATATTACAGAATAATTACATTAAAATCACAAAATAATAAATATTAAAGAAAATAAATACTGTGCTGTTACATCACTTACACAATAATATTAGATAACGTTGATAAATCCCGCCACATGAATGTTCCTCCAGTTCACATTACCTGAGTTAATCTTTATGTCCTTCTTATACACTGACTTGAGACTTTCCAGGATCTTATACCTGACACTATCACAGGACAGGACCTCCTTATTGATGAGCAGGCAGCACCGTGCACACCACAGATGATAGATGGTCACCACATTTATTACATATAGTGAGCTTCGGTTATACGCCCTGAGCTCAGGCTGGAAGTCTCCGTACAGCAGCTGACCATACGACTGTCCCACCAGGTGCGGTAACTTTAGGGACAAGGACACACACTCCCATACCTGCATACTGAAGGGACACTCTAGAAGCAGATGCTCCATAGTCTCCTGTATACGGGGACACACTAGAAGCAGATGCTCCATAGTCTCCTGTATACGGGGACACTCTTCTCTAGGACAGGATCTGTCTGATACATTCCTGCACTTTAGGTTATCTCTGACGTACATCTTACCATGGAGCCCCAGCCACGCCACATCTCTCATATGAGGGGGAACTCTGGGATCTAGTACGTTTTTTGCAGCCTGTTTTACATCTAGACTTGGGGCGCCCCTCAATTGAACATGAACACTAAACTGAGATGACAGCACGTTCTTATACAACTCCTTCCTACTGAGCTGCCTGACGTCCTCATACAGGATCCTCCATCTAATAACCTTACTTATTACATGGACACCATACCAAGAAACATTATTCTTTAGTCGGCCTGAGATTCTCTTGATGGGGTCCCCTACCGACCACACGGACACAAACTGCTGGATCTGGCTCTTAAACAAACAAGACCATGGCGTCTTCTCTGAATTCTTACAAAAAGAGAAATTCTTCATAAGAAACATGAGATTAAAGAAGAGCTCAGGACAGGGCATGGAGAGACCACCCTCCTTATGGGGGAGATAGACAATGTTTCTCCTGACCACATTCACTCTGTTACCCCACAAGAAGTGAAAGAAGACATTGGTAAGTCTGGGGAGTAACGCATCGGGCACAGGGAACACCACACTGATATAGAGGAAGAGCGGGAGCAGGAAGGTCTTCAGCAGGCGGACCTTCTCCAGATACGTCAGCTTCCAGTGTCTCCAGCTCTGCACCTTCTGCTCACACACCACCAGCTTCTCTTCCCAGTTCACCTTCCCATCATCTACAGCTCCAAACACTACTCCCAAAATCTTTATCTGACCCTGAACTGTTCTGAAGGGCACAGAGAAGACATCACTGTCACCCCCCAACCACAACGCCTCGCTCTTCTCCATGTTCACAGAGGAGTTAGACACATTGGAGAAGGCTGTCATCTCCTGCTGTAGAGCCGTACAGTCTTCTCTAGAAGACACCACCACCGACACGTCATCCGCATAGGCGCAGAACTTTACATCCTCCACTGTACTCTGCAGGCAACACCTCAGCCCTGTGAAACCTCTATGATCCTGCACTTTTCTGAGGAAAGGATCCAGACTAAAGACATACAACAATGGGCTGAGAGGACAGCCCTGCCTCACCCCTGACATGATCCTGAAGGGCTCAGCCAAGTGACCATTAATCAGCGGCAGGCTTACAGCCTCCTTATACACAACCTGCAGCCACTGCACAAACCGCACCGGGAGGCCATAGTGTAACAACACCTGGTACAGGTAGTCATGATGGACTCTATCAAAGGCTTTACTCTGGTCTAAGCCCACAATATACGCCCCCACATTGTGCTGCTTAATGTACGTCACAGCTTCTCTCACCAGCAGCAATGAGTCCTCTATCGTCCGACCCTTCACACCACACGTCTGGTTGGCGATGATCAGCTCACCCGCCACCTCACTCAGCCGATAATACAAGATCTTGGCCAGGATTTTATAGTCAGTGTTTAGCAAAGACAGTGGACGCCAGTTCTTTACATCTTTTAGATTTCCCTTCTTTGCTAAGAGAACCAGAACAGATCTATACTGGGACTGTAGGAGCTTCCCTGCAGAGAGGCAATCATTATAGACCTGCACCAGGTCCGGAGCCAACAAGTCCCTGAACTCTTTGTAAAACTCGCTGGTCAGGCCGTCCAGTCCTGGGCTCTTGTTGGCCTTTAAGGAGTCAATGCTCCTCTTCACCTCATCCTCAGTTATGGGATCGGCCATACTATCTGCCTGCACCAGGTCTAACATTGGTAGGGACACCCCCTTCAGATAAGCTTTAATGTCATCCTTATTAATATGAGCCCCTTTATACAGATCTCTATAATAATCCCCAATGATCCTGTGGACTTTCTCCGGCTCTGACTGCTCCACCCCATTCCCATCTAACAAGCCAGTGATCAGCTTCTTACTAACCCTGTTCTTACAGGCAATAAAGGGATCTGGGTTATGGACGCCCCAACTATCAAACTGTCCCTCCGCCTTGAGAGACTTGAGGCGATCGTACTGCAGCTCCCTCATCCGCTGCTTTATATGGCTGACGCTCCGTCCGTCCACCTCCTCACCACCATTCATCCTGCTGTATAGCCGGCTGAGGTGCAGTCTCAGGGCTGTGTATCTCATATAATCCATATTACTACGTCTCCTGGCTGATCGTATAATAAACTGCTTGATGTCACTCTTCATGATCTCCCACCACTCAGCTGTGTCATCACACATACACTGGGTGGTCCTACGTTCATTATAGAATGTGGTGAAGGCCTCTCTGAACCGAGGATCTTGGACTACAGAGCTGTTCACCTTCCAGTACCCCTTTCCACAGACCACAGCTTGGGCCAGATCCAGCGTCACACTCACCATACAATGGTCCGAATACTCCAGGGGGCTGATCCTGTACTGAGAGCATCTCACCTCCCTCTTTATATACACCCGGTCTATCCTACTGGCATTACCACCCTTATGGTAAGTGTACGTCTTACTGGTATGATGAGACCCATAGGGGTCTACTAGGTGGGCCTGCTGGACTATATTATTAAGGAACGTCTCATCATATCTTAGTTGCTTATGACTGCTGGATCTGTCCACATTACAGGACACATTATTAAAGTCCCCACACAATATAAATACTTTAGATGTAAAGCAATATGGTTTCATGTGGTCAAATAGTTCCCTCCGCTCTTTCCTGGTCTGCGGAGCATAAATGTTTATCGCTCTATAATGGATGGAGTCCAATGTAAAGTCCAGCATCAGACAGCGACCCGGACAGATCTCCAGGACTCTGTCCACCTGGACATTCATGGTATTAAAGAGGACCCCCACACCGTCATTTCTCTCCAGACCGAAGGACCAGTATGACGGCCCAAGTCTCCAGTCTCTCTTGGCTGCATACACATGAGCATTGCTCTTCAGATACGTCTCCTGCAAGAAGAAGACGTCAGCTCTCTCGTCAGATAAACGCTGGTAAATCGCCTGCCGCCGGCTCACAGTCCTCACACTGTTCACATTAATGGAGCTTATTCTCAGCTGCATCCTGATCACTTGGACTTTTTAGTCTTCTTCCTCCTTCCACTGCTGTCACCTGTAGTGCCCCATCTCTTTGTGGACACGGGAGGGTCAGGATCCCCCTCATCAGAGACGTTTTCGAGGACGCATGAAGGACTTTGCTCCATTTGTGACTCTTCATCTTGGTCTTCTCCCAGCACATTGTAACGTCCAGGACTTATCGCCAGCACTGGAGGCTCAGAGGTTTTCTGTACTGTTGTGACTTTTCTGGTGGGATCCACAGATGCATTTTTTCTTTTTACGGTCACAAAGCCTTCCTCATCCACACTGGACAGTGCAGGCGGACTAACTGCTTCCACAGATGTACTGGGCTGATGTTTGGATGGTTTGGTGACAGGCTTTCTGGACACCTTAGGCCTCTCTTTAACAACTGGCGTTTTAGGCCCTACTTTAGTGGCTGATCGAAGCTTAGGTCTTATTATATTGGCTGATGGCGGTTTAGGTCTTTCTTTAGTGGCTGGTGGGCCTTTAGGTGGTTCTTCAGTGGCTGGTGGTCCTAGTAGTGCAGCATCCGTTAGTACCTCAGACTCTGGAGCAGGTTCACTGATACTGTGACTTCTGTCCTCATCCATACCAGCTTCTGGGACATCAGAACCTCTGGTGACATCTTCCTGAATAACTTCTGAGGAGGTCTGGCCATTATATTTATTGGGTTCTGCATGCCGGCAATCCCGGAACGTATGCCCTGGTTCTGAGCACAGATTACAGATGACGGCTCCTGTGCATTTGTCCTTTGTATGACCTGACTGTCCACATAATGAGCATGTGATACGAGAGCAGTTTATGGCGAGATGCCGGCCCCCACATCTATGGCACAGACGTGGCTGACCAGGGTAGTAGCAGATCCCCCTCTCTGAGCCCAGGTAGAAGGAGTGCGGCAGATGTCTGGTCACACCGCTCTCTTGTATCAGCTGGATTTTCAGTGTATATCCTCCATTCCATATCTGCTCCTCATCATAGATCTTGTCAGGATGACTTCTCACTATGCACTGCCGGTTCAGCCAGTGCTGCAGATCCGCCACCGCCACCACCTCAGACTGGAACAGGACAGTGGCCGTTATCTCCTGCGGCTTAGACAGCTGGATACAATGGAGGTGATCCCAGATCTCATCTTCTCTGGTGTCATTATAGATGTTCCAGAACAAATCCAGATCGCACTGGAGCTTAAAGCTGATGTCATAGATCCTGCTGGATGGGATATGGATCAGAGCGTAGACCTCAGACGCATTGAACTTCATGAAGTCTTTTAGGAGAACTTTCCCAATGTAAATTCTGGATGGGATGTTCTCCTCTGGTCCTGTGTATTTTATCCTGACTGCGTTTCTCCTCTGAGGCGGGGGGTTCACTGGTCTGGTGACATTAGAGAACAGTCTCCTGAACTGATGGTCAGCAGATGGGTCAGTGCCGGAGCTTTCACCAGCCGCAGGTGGATCAGTGCTGGAAATCTCCACCGCTGCTGGAGGATTAGTGCTGGAGCTCTCCCTAGCTCCATGATTACTGACACCTCACTGTGCTGCAACAACACCCAGATCTACTACTGATTGCTGCACAGTATTGTCTCTATTCACTGACATGGATGGTTGAGAGTCCATTACCACTGCAGTGTGGTCTCCATCCGCTGACATACATGACATAGAGTCCATCACCACTGATTGCTGCACAGTATTATCTCCAGTCACTGACATGGAGGGTTCAGAGTCCATTATAATATTTGTATTATCTGTTGCAGACAGACATTCACTAGCACCAGTGAGCGGGGTCTCACTCACAGCGCTGAGGGGGGTCTCACTGACAGTATCAGTACAGGGTGCACTTTCTTTCTCACTCTCAGCAGCTGAGCTCACTTCATTGCTGCATAGAGAGGTCACTGCAGTTAACCCCTCGTTTGCTGGCACACTTTCCTCTGCAGCACTTTCTGGTGTCTCGGACCCCTCACATTGTGCCCCTGATATCAGCGCTGCACTTCTCACTGGGCTTCCTTGCTCCACAATGCTGTACACAGTTTTATATTTAATGTCCTTATTCCCAATAAAGCGTTTTCTGCTCACAGTCTGGGCTCTGGATTCTTTTCTTTTCTCTTTAGCCCAAGTCTCCTTTCTGGGCGCAGAGTTTAAACCTTTCTCCAGTTTTTCTTTCCTGATCAGCAGCTCTCGGCTGCAATCATCCAGACACTCGCACTTCATCAGCTTTACCTTAGGATCAGTCTCTTTCTTAATTTCTTCTTTTAGTTTGCTGATTTGCAATTCCAGCTTAAATATACTTTGCCTTGTAACTTTAGCATTTAATCCTCCAATATAACAAGCAGGTTTAGAAGACTCACCAGCCACCATCTCCAGCTTTCCATTACCATCAGGTGCAGGCTGCAGGCCAGACTCCAGACCAGGGGCTTTCCCTGGATCATCAGCCCAGCTCCCCTCCCCTCCACCTGGGTCAGAAGCCTCCGCCCTGCTGAGAGCTCTCAAGCACACGTCTATCCTCTCCTATGGACAAGAATAGAACTACTATAATACTGTCCCCTAGGTACAAGAATATAACTACTATAATACTGCTCCTATATACAAGAATATAACTACTATAATACTGCCCCCGATGTACAAGAATATACTATAATACTGCTCCTATATACAAAAATATAACTACTATAATACTGCTCCTATGTCCAAGAATATAACTACTATAATACTGCCCCTATGTACAAGAATATAACTACTATAATACTGCTGCTATGTACAAGAATATAACTACTATACTACTGCCCCCTATATACAAGAATATAACTACTATAATACTGCCCCTATGTACAAGAATATAACTACTATAATACTGCTCCTATGTACAAGAATATAACTACTATAATACTGCTCCTATGTACAAGAATATAACTACTATAATACTGCCCCTATGTACAAGAATATAACTACTATAATACTGCCCCTATATACAAGAGTATAACTACTATAATACTACCCCTATGTACAAAAATATAACTACTATAATACTGCTCCTATGTACAAGATTATAACTACTATAATACTGCCCCTATGAACAAGAATATAACTACTATAATACTGCCCCCTATGTACAAGAATATAACTACTATAATACTGCTCCTATGTACAAGATTATAACTACTATAATACTGCCCCTATGAACAAGAATATAACTACTATAATACTGCTCCCTATATACAAGAGTATAACTACTATAATACTGCCCCTATGTACAAGAATATAACTACTATAATACTGCTCCTATGTACAAGAATATAACTACTATAATACTGCTCCTATGTACAAGAATATAACTACTATAATACTGCCCCTATGTACAAGAATATAACTACTATAATACTGCCCCTATGTACAAGAATATTACTACTATAATACTGCTCCTTATGTACAAGAATATAACTACTATAATACTGCCCCGATGTACAAGAATATATCTACTATAATACTGCTCCTATGTACAAGAATATAACTACTATAATACTGCTCCCTATGTACAAGAATATAACTACTATAATACTGCCCCTATGTACAAGAATATAACTACTATAATACTGCCCCCTATGTACAAGAATATAACTACTATAATACTGCTCCTATGTACAAGAATATAACTACTATAATACTGCTCCTATGTACAAGAATATAACTACTATAATACTGCTCCCTACATACAAGAATATAACTACTATAATACTGCCCCTATGTACAAGAATATAACTACTATAATACTGCTCCCTACATACAAGAATATAACTACTATAATACTGCTCCTATGTCCAAGAATATAACTACTATAATACTGCTCCTATGTACAAGAATATAACTACTATAATACTGCTCCTATGTACAAGAATATAACTACTATAATACTGCCCCTATGTACAAGAATATAACTACTATAATACTGCCCCTATGTACAAGAATATTACTACTATAATACTGCTCCTTATGTACAAGAATATAACTACTATAATACTGCCCCGATGTACAAGAATATATCTACTATAATACTGCTCCTATGTACAAGAATATAACTACTATAATACTGCTCCCTATGTACAAGAATATAACTACTATAATACTGCCCCTATGTACAAGAATATAACTACTATAATACTGCCCCCTATGTACAAGAATATAACTACTATAATACTGCTCCTATGTACAAGAATATAACTACTATAATACTGCTCCTATGTACAAGAATATAACTACTATAATACTGCTCCCTACATACAAGAATATAACTACTATAATACTGCCCCTATGTACAAGAATATAACTACTATAATACTGCTCCCTATGTACAAGAATATAACTACTATAATACTGCTCCTATGTACAAGAATATAACTACTATAATACTGCCCCCTATGTACAAGAATATAACTACTATAATACTGCTCCCTATGTACAAGAATATAACTACTATAATACTGCTCCCTATGTACAAGAATATAACTATTATAATACTGCCCCCTATGTGCAAGAATATAACTACTATAATACTGCCCCTATGTACAAGAATATAACTACTATAATACTGCTCCCTATGTACAAGAATATAACTACTATAATACTGCTCCTATGTACAAGAATATAACTATTATAATACTGCCCCCTATGTACAAGAATATAACTACTATAATACTGCCCCCTGTGTACAAGAATATAACTACTATAATACTGCTCCCTATGTACAAGAATATAACTACTATAATACTGCTCCCTATGTACGAGAATATAACTACTATAATACTGCCCCCTATGTACAAGAATATAACTACTATAATACTGCTCCCTATGTACAAGAATATAACTACTATAATACTGCCCCTATGTACAAGAATATAACTAATATAATACTGCTCCCTATGTACAAGAATATAACTACTATAATACTGCCCCTATGTACAAGAATATAACTACTATAATACAGCCCCTATGTACAAGAATATAACTACTATAATACTGCTCCTATGTATAAGAATATAACTACTATAATACTGCTCCCTATGTACAAGAATATAACTACTATAATACAGCCCCTATGTACAAGAATATAACTGCTATAATACGGCTCCTATGTACAAGAATATAACTACTATAATACTGCCCCTATATACTAGAATATAACTACTATAATACTGCTCCTATGTATAAGAATATAACTACTATACTGCTCCTATCTTCCCCATATGCCTTATTAGGTAGCAGGTTATGGGTTGTTCTTATTGTGACCCTTCGATGCTGTATATTGTGGTTGATGACAGTCTCATCAGACTGACACTACGGTAGAGAGAGTCACTAGAGTCGCAGGTGATACACTGAAGTCTGCTGCAACTGTAAGTACTATTCACTGCTGTGCTGCTGACTGATCATAGAGGGGAATGACGAAAGCTTCTGTACAGGACCATGTTCACATGTGGTAGTCCCCGGTGTCATGTATATGGAGTGCATCAGGATAGATAATTATATATTTCTATGTATACCTGAGTATATATAAATATACATACATTACACTCATATACTGTATGTTGTATATCTACATAACTGTGCAGGGATGTATATTGTTAGGTATAAGTGTATATATATAGATGTACATGAGGATGATTTTATAAATGTGTATATACAGTGGGTGAAGTATTAACACGTCACCAATTTTCTATGTAAATATAAAGGTGCTATTGACATGGAATTCTCCGCAGATGTCGGCAACAACCCATCCAATCCACACCGGCGAAGAAATCATTAATAAATGTCTATAATTTATGTGTAATAATGAGTGTTAAGGATGGGGGATTTGATGGCAGTTTACAATCCTCCAGCATGTGTGGCCGGATACCTGGCTTATCAGGAGGACTAGCCTTCTCATCTTCATCACCCCTTACACCTCATGAACAAATGTCGTACTGCAACATCTCTTAAATGTTGTGCCTTGTGTCTTGTAATATTGTGTCTTGTGTCTTGTAATATTGCCTGACAAAGGAGCCTCTGTGCTCTGAAAGCTTGCATAGATATTTTTTTTCCTGGTTAGCCAATAAAGGTATCGCTCTGAGAATACTTTTGGGCATAAAAGCATTTACATAGATTTTTCTAGCTATCACGGTACCACAATATAACCTTATAACTTTGCATTGTACATCAGCTTCTAAGAAGAAACTCACACCCCCACCAGCTTAGCTAGTATCCACAAGGGGTCTTCCTGTGTAACTGTTTTGTCAAGTCAGATAACTCCATATTCTTATGAAATCTTATCGTGCATCCTAGCCATACACCGGTTACATTTTCAAGATCTCTGGAATGGGCCGAACGCCTTCCAGGGTCTCGATCCGTTATAGCACCCGGGGGTGGAGAGAAACATGGAAAAGCTAGTACGAGCCAGGTAGCGAAGCCATGCTTGGTCTAAATGTGTAGCAGGGGTCCGGCCGTATCCAATGGTGCTAGGACCGTCCAGTAAGGAGTTATGATCTTTCATAGGTTTTGGGAGCTGTAGCTACAAACCTCCAGGGGAGGGAGATAAGGACCTTCCCGGGGGCAGTAAAGGGTGTGACCAACCAAGGGGATAAGGTCTTGGGTAAGGCCATGTGCTCTCTCTCGGTCATGCTTGCTGTTCTCTTTGAAAGTGGTGGTTGTGTCGAGTAACGTGCTGTGAAGGAATTAGGGACCAGCCGGCAGCCCATGCCCCTGCGGCCCAACACACATATGGTCTAACATCAAACCGGGAATTGACATGATTCATCTGCTTATATCTTTTGTACCACTATTTGTATTCGCATATTTAACCATTGTATACATATTATCATTGTGTATATAGTGTATTGTCTAGTGTGCCCTTAAGGCGATTAAATATACAATTTAACCTTGGGCTTCTCTTTTATCTCGATACACGAATCACACTTCCGCATTCTCAGATTAACCTTACATGCTACCGGGGCTGGTTTCTGACACGCTATAATCCCGTTAACAGACCGGGCTTATATCGAACGAGGAATTGGTGGCAGTTCTACCAGGCTGACCAGGCGCTGTTTCACTGGTACTAGTGAAAGGGGCCTCTCAGCCTGTCAGGGTTGTGGGCGAGTGTGGTGCCACGTCAGTGACTGTGTGGGCCACATTCTCTCACTCTCCATGCCTCCCTGGGCCCGTGTGGACAGGGGATGTCTGTGTTAAGCTGTACCACACTGCATTCCTGGTTCCTGACACCCCTGTCCACAGCAGATATACCTTGAAAAAGACCTTTGGGGCCGAAACGTTGGTTAATTTCTTCTGCTTTGCCATATGGGGTTGAAATAAAAATTCACGTTGCATAATTCTTTGGTGTGCCGAAGTTCTTCCTACATTTATATTTTCACTGAAATGCTGGAGATTTTTATAGAAAAATATTCCTGGCTGTATTGATGCAGACACTATGGGAATCACAAACAAAGAACGGCCTTCATCTTTCAGAGCAGGTTGACAGGCAACCCGTCAACACATCGTGCCTGTCACCCACATGCCTACTCAGCTATATATGTATGACAGGAGACACGTAGAGTATAAATGGCATAAAACAAATTTTTATTTAATACATGATTAAAATCTAATCAACAAAGTCATATAATATCACAGTATATATTATCCGTCACAATACAGAGTGAAATATAACGTGCAAACAGGCCATCACACCCCTAGAAGCAAACACAAAGTATGGACCCTAGTAGATGTTTAGCACGACCGGCGGACCGCTGGTATTTATATTACTCACTAGTGTGTGTAATTGCCACATCATAGAGATCAACAGAGGTTCCGCTTACCGGCTAATATCACAGGGAAACGTAGAGGGGTTAGAATTGGATCATCACCTGGCCAGGAGGGAGCCCCGACGCGCGTTTCGCCGCTGAAGCTGCAGGCTTTCTCAAGAGGCATGCATGGGAATCACGCAGCGGCGGTGACTGATATGTTCCCTTTAAGGTTATTTAAACCTTCGCCATGTGCATTACTATAAAGTCCATCAAAATCCACAGCTTTCTCCATTCACTTCTTTGGCAGTCACGGAAACACCAATTTCCATAGAAGGGAATGGAGCGAGTCTTGCACTCACATCTCCATTCATTGACTGCTCTGCCCGTCCCTCATTGACCCCTCACCTGCAATCCCCCGGGGATGATTGTGATGAAATCCTCTAGTTCTATGACCCGTGTTAATTTCTTGTTCTGATGTATCTGATCCTTAAATAAAAAGGGGAACTTCTCATAAATCTGAATTTAGTAACGCAGTCACCAGAGCGCGTAATAAGGAACGGTTTACTGATCACCCCCTACATCTACACTGCACCACTATGGTGGTCGAGACATCTGACATTAAACATTGTCTTCTAATAGAGACATGCGAGCACTAAAATACTCGGATGCTCGTTACTCGAATCGAGCAATTTCTAATGCTCGGGTGCTCGTTTCGAGTAACGAGTATTATAGGAGTCAATGGGAAATGCTGAATGGAAGGAGGACAGCATGGGGAAGACCCCTGGAAGCATCTCTGGCTCCCAGATCGCTGCTGAGAACAATGCTGTCACACTTTTACTCCACTTTAAGGAGTGACAATAAAACATTCAAAATTGACGAGAAATTGGAGTTTACAGGAAAAAAAATATTAAGAAACATTGTTTCCTGTATAATGACTTGTGTATATAAGGCAAAATGTAAAAAATGTTTTAAAAAAAATGATAATTTAAGTAAACCAAAATTGAATTCTTTATTAAAAAATAGGAAATGTTAGTGTAATTTATGAAGGAAGCAAAAAGTGCCAAAAATTAGTGACTCAGAGGGACTCAGATACACCCTGTAAATTTTTCACTCTTTGTTTCATTGCAGCCATTTGGTAAATTCTAAAAAGTTCATTTTTTTCTCATTAGAGTCCACTCTGCACCCCATCTTCACTGAAAAAAACAGAAATGTAGAAATGTTTGCAAATTTATTAAAAAAGAAAAACTGAAATATCACACGGTCATAAGTATTCAGACCCTTTGCTCAGTATTGAGTAGAAGCCCCTTTTGAGCTAGTACAGCCATGAGTCTTCTTGGGAATGATACAACAAGTTTTTCACTGCTGGATTTGGGGATCCTCTGCCATTCTTCCTTGCGGATCCTCTCCAGTTCCGTCAGGTTGGATGGTGAACGTTGGTGGACGGCCATTTTCAGGTCTCTCCAGAGATGCTCCATTGGGTTTAGGTCAGGGCTCTGGCTGGGCCGGTCAAGAATGGTCACAGAGTTGTTCTGAAGCCACTCCTCTGTTATTTTAGCTGTGTGCTTAGGGTCATTCTCTTGTTGGAAGGTGAACCTTCGGCCAAGTCTGAGGTCCAGAGCACTCTGGAAGAGGTTTTCATCCAGGATATCTCTGTACTTGGCCACATTCATGTTTCCTTCAATTGCAACCAGTCGTTCTGTCCCTGCCGCTGAAAAACACCCTCATAGCATGATGCTGCCACCACCATGTTTCACTGTTGGGATTGTATTGGGCATGTGATGAGCAGTGCCTGGTTTTCTCCACACATACCGCTTGGAATTATCACCAAAAAGTTTTATCTTCGTCTCATCAGACCAGAGAATCTTATTTCTCATAGTCTGGGAGTCCTTCATGTGTTTTTGAGCAAACTCTATGCAGGCTTTCATATGTCTTGCCCTGAGGAGAGGCTTCCGTCGGGCCACTCTGCCATAAAGGCCAGACTGATCGAGGGCTGCAGTGATAGTTGACTTTGTGGAACTTTCTCCCATCGCCCTACTGCATCTCTGGAGCTCAGCCACAGTGATCTTGGGGTTCTTCTTTACCTCTCTCACCAAGGCTCTTCTCCCACAGTTGCTCTGTTTGGCTGGACGGCCAGGTCTAGAAGACTTCTGGTGGTCCCAAGCTTCTTCCATTTAAGGATTATGGAGGCCACTGTGCTCTTAGGAACCTTGAGTAATGCAGACAGTCTTTTGTAACCTTGGACAGATCTGTGCCTTGCCACAATTCTGTCTCTGAGCTCCTTGGGCAGTTCCTTTGAGCTCATGATTCTCATTTGGTCTGACATGCACTGTGAGCTGTGAGGTCTTATATAGACTGGTGTGTGCCTTTCCAAATCAAGTCCTATCAGTTTAATTAAACACAGCTGGACTCCAATGAAGGAGTAGAACCATCTCAAGGAGGATCACAAGGAAATGGACAGCATGTGACTTAAATATGAGTGTCCGAGCAAAGGGTATGAATATTTATGACCATGTGATATTCAGTTTTTCTTTTTTAATAAATTTGCAAAAATTTCTACATTATTGTTTTTTTTTCAGTCAAGATGGGGCGCAGAGTGGACTTTAATGAGAAAAAATGAACTTTTTAGAATTTACCAAATGGCTGCAATGAAACAAAGAGTGAAAAATGTAAAGGGGTCTGAATACTTTCCGTACTCACTGTAAAGGAGAGCCTCATTCATATTCTGCTACAACTGTCATGTAGTGGTACTCCTAGACTCATAAAGGCTATGCATTAAGTGCAAGTCCTGCCAAAAGTACAAGCAGGGTCATCCGTGCACCCTTGAAGGCACCAACTGGAGTGCTTCATTTAAATATTGTAAGCAAAGTGTAGTTGTGGTACTACTACACTCATAAAGGATTTCCAGAAAGTACAAAGCCAGTAAAAAATTCTAAGGAATGTAATACAGTAATCCTCTTCAGGTGTCCGCTTCTCCTCCTTCATCCTTGTGAGGCTGGGGGGACTGCCGCCACCTGCTTCCTGGAGCCCAATTTCCAGGTGCCTGGGCTGTAAGTGACCCGAGTTTGTGTAGCTCCGAAGCCCCTGACATGTAGAAATGAGCGACAGCCCCCTGTGTCAACTGCTCCCGCATAGGAGGTGGGGAACTCCAATGACAGTACGATCTCTCAGGGGTGGTAGTCCCTTCTCGATCCGCCTCGAGGAATCTCTCCCGGGCCCGTTCATTTCTCAGAAAGGGTTCATCCTTCTCCCTTCCTTCTGCCATCACGCACACCTCATACCAGCTATGTTGCCCCTCCATTTTGACGAATGTGACGCTGGTTCCAGCCGTCAGCTCTTGCACCCTTCAAGGCAAGTGTTTAATTTCCACTGCCTGCTGGTTGAACGAGATGTGATGACGGGTCGCAAACTCTTTGATGCATCCCCTTCTCTACTGCCAGTCTTACATAAAGACTTTCCCCTAGGATGCCAACAGTTGGTATCTTGTGACTAGCTGGCCCAATAGCATTTCTCCAGTTCTGCCTGGTCCAGGCTTGCCTACTTCTCTCTTCCGACCAGCCTAGGCCCCGCAGTTCGCTCACTAGTTGCTGGTTCTCCTGTCTGCAGTCCGCAAAAACCCCAGTGGTGAAGGCTGCAGCCTGGGTTCGGGCCTTGGTAGTTCTGGTAAAGGGGCCGGTTCCAGACCACAGGCTCCTGCCACTCCCGATGTCGTGCCAGCTTGGTCTGGCTCCGATGTTGCCATGGCGCCTACTAAGCACGTTACATTGTATGGCTTACTATACTAATTCAATCCAGAAATTTTTTGGAACACTTTTTTGGAGTGTTATATACCAATTAAAAAATACCCCAGAACACTTTATACTGTATGGATGAGCAATATAATGGCGAAAAATTTTTGAAATTTTTTTAGAGGATTGTACACCAACAAAATGTACCCGAGAACACAGAATACTTTGTGGGTGAGCAATATAAAAACAATACATTTTTAAGCAAGTTTTTTGAAGGTTATATACCAACGAAATGTACCACGGAATAGTGTATTGGTGACAAATTTAACCCAGCAAAAATTATTTACACTTTTTTGGAGTGTTATATGCCACAGAAATGAACCACAAACCACGTAATACTGTATGTGGGAGAAATTTAACCCGGCAAAAAATTTTTAACACATTTTTGGAGCTTTACATACCACCAAAATGTGCCAATAACCACGTTAAACTGTATGGACGACAAATCGAATCCAAAAATAAAATGTTGAACATAAATATTTTGTAAGTGTAGTTTTATGTACTTCTACTCTCATAAAGGATTTGAATAAAGTGCAAAGCCAGGCAAAAATTATAAGGAGGGTCATCCATAGACCCCTGAAAGGCAACAACTGGCGGCCCTCATTCAGGTATTGAATATTAAAAACACTTCATGTGTTGCTGTCATCTGGTGGTGTGGGATAATCCAGGCTTTATTCATTTTTATGAGAAAGAGCCTGTCAGCATTCTCTGTTGACAGCCAAAAGCGCCTGTCTGTTATGACCCCCCCCCCCCCCTCCGGCGGCACTAAAAACTCGCTCAGACAAGATGCTAGCAGCAGAGCAGCACAACACCTTCAAGGCATAGAGGGACAGCTCATGTCAGGTGTCCAGCTTTGAGACCCAATAGTTGAAAGTCGCAGCGGAATTAGGGAGCATGCAGGTTTGGTCGGCCAGGTATTGCTTGACCATCTTTGAAAACTTTTCCCTCCTTGTCAAAAATACCTGGTCATCAGGCCCTGGATGCTGGAAGGGTGTCATGAAATTGGCCCAGGCCTTTGGTAGTGAACTCCTGTCTCTGCTGTACTTGGTGTGTGTCTCCCTCGCCTATACTCCTTGGTTGGGCAAAGAAGCTTGCCCCTTGTCTCTAGCATTGTCTGATGGTAATTTTTTCAACATATTTTGCACAATGGCCTTCTGGTATAGCACCATTTTAGAAGACCTCTCCCCCTCAGGAAGAAGAGATGCACAGTTCTCCTTGTGGCATGGGTCTAGCAGGGTGAACAACCAGTACTTTTTTTTGGTCAAGATGAATGTAACGCTAGGATCAAGGGGAAAGGCAGCGGTACATAAAGTTGGCCATATGTGCCAAGCTTCCTACAGCCAACACTTCCCTGTCTCCACCAGGATGACGACTCTCCATCTAATCATCCACCTCCCCCTCCCTCTCTTCCTCCTCATTCCCATCCTTAGCCCATCCACATAGAAGAGACGGGCCGAAGGTTGTGTGGGTACTAGCCTCTGTTGCGCTAGCCACCAGATCCTGTTCCTCCTCCTCTTCTTCAGCCTCCACCTCCTCATTGTTACCCAATCCATGCTGAGCAGATGAGATGAGGCTGGGCTGGGTAGAATCTCTGTCTTATGTCTTCTTCCATCTCCACCTGGTCCACATGCATAGCTTCATGTTTAATTGTGAGTAGTGACTGTATCAGTGGGCAGAGAAGCGGGATCGTTGCGCTGATGATGGTGTCATCACTGCTCACCATCTTTGTGGTGTCCTCAAAGTCTTGGAGAACCGCACAAATGTCAGACATCCATGCCCACTCTTCAGTTGTTATGTGCGGAGGCTGACCAAAATACCGACAGTCATGTTGGAGCTGGTATTCCATAACTGGCCTCTGCTGCTCTCAAAGCCTTGCAAGCATGTGCAATGTGGAGTTCCAGCGCGTGGTCACGTCGCACACCAGTTGGTGAGCTGGCACTTGCATGTGCTGCTGCAGCACTGCCAGAGCGGTGGCAGCTGTAGCCGACTTGTGGAAATGGGCACTGACGGGACGTACCTTCACCAGAAGCTCTGGCAAATATGGGTAGGTTTTCAGAAACCGCTGAACTACCAAGTTGAGCACATGGGCCAAGCATGGTACATGTGTGAGCTTGCCAAGCCTCACAGCCGCCACCAGGTTACAGCCATTATCACACACGACTATGCCTGGTTGGAGGTTCAGCGGGGAGAGCCACAGATCTGTTTAGTCTGTTATTCCTTTAAGTAACTCTGCCGCGGTGTGCGGTTTGTCTCCTAGACAAATTATCTTCAGCAGAGCCTGTTGCCGCTTCACTGAGGCAGTGCTGCAGAGCTTCCAGCTTCCGCTGATGTGGACAACAAGCTCTGAGATAGCACATCGGAAATGGAGGATGAGGAGGAGGAGCAGGGGGTGCAGGAACTGGTGGAGGAGGTGTAGGAAACCCTGATAGAGTTAGGGCCAGCAATTCTTGGCATCAGGACCACTTGTGCTGTGCCAGGGTGGGACCTGGCCCCGCCTTCCACAATGTTCATCCAGTGTGCCATCAGAGAAATGTAGCATCCCTGACCACAAGCGCTTGTCAACGTGCCGATTGTTAAGTGGATAATCCCAGTGAGTGCGTTAGTAAGGGCACCGGTGATTTTCCTGGACACCTGCTGCTACAAGGCAGGGACGCCACACTGAGAGAAAAAATAGCGGCTGGGGACCGAGACTGAGTACCAAGGGACGGCTGCGCCATGAATCTGCGGAAATCATCTGTGTCTACCAGCCTAAATGGCGACGTTTCAACTGCAAACAGCATGCAAATGTGCCTGATTTGCGTTTAGGCCTGTGGGTAGGTGGCTGAAAACTTTCTTTTTCGTTCCAAGGCTTGGTAGGGTCAGCTAAATGCTGTGCTGGGACAAGGATTTGGAAGTGCCTGATGATGATGATGATGCCTCAGAATGTGCAAGGACAGGTGCCGGGAAGGAGGCATCTGTGCCAGTGTCATGGACAGGGGATTGGGAAGCACCTAGCACAGGGGAAGAGGTAGTGGTGTCACCCACTGGCACCTATCGTGGACCCAGGCATTTGGCTCACCGAGTTGGGTGCTTAGATGACATGTGCCTGATCATGCTGGTGGTGGTTAGGCTCTTAATGTTCAGGCCCCTGCTGATCTTGGCATGGCACAGGTTTCAAATGGCCATTTTGTTTGTCTCAGAACTCTCTTTAAAAAAGTCCCAGACTGGGGAACACCTAACTCTTTGACGGAGAAATTCATGAGTGTCGGTGCTCTGCGGAACAGTTTCCGGCCTTCTCCTCTGGTCACCCCACTGACTCTTCAAGAAGTTCTCTTGAAGTTTATTTTTAATAAAAGAAAAAGATTGATCAGATACAGCAGTCAAAGCGTTTTTTGTGCGTTTAATATCACCGTAATGTAACAGAAAGCATGCAAAAGTATATGGATGACAAATTAAATCTAGAAAAATGTTTCAACGCTTTTTTGGAGTGTTGTATACTACCGAAATGTACCACAAAGCACGTAATTCTATAATACAAAAGAACCGGAGTATAAATCCAAATAGAATACATAGGCAATAATACATAATTTAAAGATAATTCATGATAAACCATTCAGATCAGGTGTTAAACAATATATAGTGTCTACAAATACATACAAATCTGGTTTGGGAAGAGCACATCTAAATGAATACAATTTACAAGTGCCAGTGCACACAGTATTAAATCACAGACGCTGCTCAGTCCTAAGTCAGTGCAAAAATATCATATATTATATACATGGACCACAGCAATCACAGAGCAGGCTCTTACCCATAGTGTATCAGTGTGGGACACCACCGCAGCAGCCCCAACGCGCGTTTCGTGTTGGCTTCCTCGGGGGGGCTGTGGCATGCTGTGTGTCAAACCACTATACATAAGGCTCATCCAGGTAAGCTAAATTGCAATCTGCATACATAATTACATCCCCACGCATGTGCAATATTCCTCTTCCTCCATAGCGCTGTTTGTATTTGGCGCATGCGCGGGGCTTGCCGCATCAGGCCTGGCATCACTTCTGGCTTCCAACGCAACATGGTGGGTGGGAAACCCCTGTGACGTCACCAAAGCCCACCGTGTCATGTGATTGTCGCCGCAAGAGATGATGCCGATGATGCCGCGCACCAGGCATGCGCACTCATATTAGATAAGGGCACATTTAAGGGCAAACAAGATTTTTCTACCTTATGCGCTCTATGGTGTCTCACAGCAGTATCTAAGGGACATGGGTAAGTATAGTGATCCATAATAAGTGTCCGAAGACAAAGTGCCAAGTGCTAAATAAAGTGACAGTGAAAACCAATTATACTATCAACTATGACATATTATATGCAAAGTGACAAGCGCAGACATATACAATTAAATAACGTAATACAATAGGTAAATAAATGAAAACAATGATAGTGACTGTGACGATACAGCTTAAAATATTTATCAGCCAGACGTTTAGATTTGTTAATCCAAGAGAAATACATTATTATCTTTGTGTTGACTTCTATTGGTCAGTGAAACAATGAATGTTTGCTAATTATGTTGATTAACCTTTGTGGATCCTGTGGCTCATTGACTCACAAGACAGGAGGACAAACTAAGCAAATTCATAAAATGCTCAAACAATGAGACATGAGGCTGCCCTTTCCCCCCAACCTGTGGATGTATACTTAAAAAGGACATATGCTTCTGTACCAGGGGAGACTTTACAAGGAGATTGGAAAGAGACTTTACAAGGAGAATCAAAGATCAGACTTTCTGAGATCATCAGCTTGGAAGGATGACTTTATCCAAAGAGACACAGATTTGGATTCTACATGATTCTAGCCTAAGAGTATAGAATCACCCTGACTGGAAAGATCCGAATCTGCTCCATTGACCATCAGAGAGACCATGGATACATTTGGGGAGACCAGGTTGGGACGATGAAGTCACCTGGCCCCAAGGATATGTTGTTTGGGGTTGCCAGGAGGGACCCTCCAGTTGCCTGGAATCCATGGAGACATTCAGAGAAGCCAGATTGGGACTAGCCGGTCATCTGGCTCCATTGAAACTCTCGGAGAGGCCAGGGTGGGACTCTCGGGTCTCCTTGCCTTGTACCTCGATGGACTTCTAGCTTCCTAAGCTTGCTGCTTCCTCCTCTCTGTGGGGGCCCGCCCAAAGCAGGGAATCACTGGTTGAGGTAGTTGGCCCTGGAAGTCCCAAAGTCGCAGCTGTTCTATACCAGGCAGGCGGAGAAGGAAGGGTGAGACTGTAATTTTGCACCATCTTGGGTATTTGCTGGGACTGTTCTGTGTATTTATTGTCCGCTTTGTGGGTCAGTAAAGTATTGCCACACTGTTTTACCCGCACCCTGTGTTGTCTGAGTAGCGTTACGCCCACGGAAGACCCCGGGTCTTCACAGTGACAAACTAAATATATATGTCAATTAATTAAATAAATAATATATTACATATATCCCAAACAATACAAGATAGACCCATGTGAAGTATACTGAAGACAGTTGGAAATGCTCTCCCTTATACTATATGACTGTATGATGATTTTGGCAGGAGGATCATTGATGGTGAGTTTCATAAAATGGATAGTGGGGATGTGCCAAATCAAAGAATCAAATATCATGAAAAAAAGCAGATAAAAAGTAACGATACAAAAGACACAAATCAAAAAAATAAATATCATAAGTATGGAGCAAAGCTAAGATGGTGTCATGGCGCCAGGACTGTGATCCACCTGCACTCCCTCTGTGCTAGAAGTGGTTTAACATCTTTGCCTCTTATTCCTGTATGCACCCCATCAATCCCCCAGATCTTCAGCTCGTTAGGATTACGTTTCTGATGCAACCTGAACATTTTGTGCCGCCATTATGTCCCTAACAGCCGTCATCAGTGGCACTTGTCAGAGATGTTTAGTTAGTTTAGGGTCAGTCCTGAGCACCGACCAGTGTTTTTGAAAAATTCCAGACATAGTATCCGACTGATGGTGATATGTGGATATAAATCTTATAGCATTATCACCGGATGTCTTTTTGTGGGATGATAGGAGATCATTCCTACTATTTTTCTGGCTCTTGTATATCCTTTCCTGATATTTCTCTTGCTATAACCTCGCTCCCTGAATCTGTCCCCAATGTCCACCGCCTGGTTTTCATATCATTTATCCAATGTACTGTACATATCGTCCGAGCGCGGAGGAATTGACCAACGGGAACAACTTATTGCTGAATTAAGATGTGCAGAAGAGACATGTAACACCGCGTTGACCAAAGTCTCCTTCCGGAATAGATCAGTATGAATTGATCCATCATTTTGTACACTTCATTTAATGTCCAAAAAAATGACCTCTCCCGAGGGTGACTTATACATGTGAGCCTTATAATGGAGTCATCACAGTTCAATCCTGACATAAAAATGTTCAAATCATGGGCGGAGCTCTGACAAAAAAAGAAAACATCATCAATATAATGAAACCATCCAAGGATTTGGGGAGCGACATGTCCGTCATCCCAAAAAAATGCTCCTTTCCCAATGAGCTAAAAACAAATTTGCATAAGGAGGTGCGCATGCCGTTCCCATGGCGGTGCCATGCTTCTGCAAAAAGAAACGATCCATAAATGTAAAAATATTATGTATCAAGATGAACACCAACAACTGCAACACAAGGCGCCCCAAGTCAGCTGGACTCCAAATAAAATTGGGTCGCCTTCAATCCGTCCTTATGACGGATACTAGTGTATAATGATTCAACATCTGCTGTTACCAGCAGCATGTCTGATTCTAAGTGAGTCCCGTCCGGGTGTCTCAGGACGTCCGTCGTGTCCCTGACATAAGAGGGCAACGTTTCAACCGGTGGGCTTAGATAATGCTCAATGAATTTACGTATAGGGTCGCATAGCTGAGGATTCTCCACACTGCTGAGAATTCTGCACACAATGCAGGCATGTTCTCAGCTATACAGCACCGGATAGTCAGTCTCCCTCTTCCTCTGGCAGCTTACAGTATATTACTTCTTACTTCCCTTAAATCTTGTCAGCTATACTGCCACATAATGCACCAGTTCTAGGCTGAAACAATCTTCTACTTCCTCTGGTACCAGACAATATTGACTCTTCTTAGTTCCCCTGCCATGTACTGCTGAAGCTGTGGACATAATCAGTCTCCCTCTCCTTCTGGCAGCTGACAGTATAGTTTCATCTTACTTGCCTTGCAGAAGTTCTATCTTACTTGCCCTCAAAACAAACAGCATTGAGGATGGAAAGTCAAAAAGTCTAAAAGTCCCAAAACTTAAAAATCAAGTTGGCATTTACCTTCCAACTCCTCCGTGTTTGCAGTAATGGAAACTATCAGTAAGGAGGCAGATATGTATTCCTTATGGGAGTGGTTATAGTGACATCTTCCCTGTGATATTATTTTTGATCTTTTTTATTTAATCAGATCTTTGAAGATTTCCGCCGTCAGCATGAGCCATCAGGTGGTGCGCAGTGTCACCGTCCTCTTTGCCTTTGCCATGATGGTCACATTTCTGGTAAGTTCTTAAGTGCTTTACTCTTCTTGTTCTTGTCTGTAAGAAATCAGAAGGTCCTGCCCAACCATCTATATCCAGGCCTGGTAGATATCAAGACCGTTCTGCTATTTAGTCCTTCATGATGGCCACATAAAACATCTGGTGGTAAATGTACCGCAGGGGACGCCCTTGTGGCTACAGAGAGGTTGGTTACATCCCACATTTAATTGTATGGCCTGGACCCACAAAGAGCTTCTCCTCTCCAAGGAGGTGACAACCAGGGTGACACTTTGCTTGAATTTATACCGGTGGCCAAAGCCTTTCAGTTTTTGTGGTAGGAGATGTTTTTTATCGAGCCCATTGTGGGAAGAAGGAAGACTCTATTGAAGGACAATTAGCAGATGTAAGACGGGCTTAAAATGTGGAATAAGTGGGAGCGCTACGGGTCAGATATTCACCCCTTTACATTAGTGCAGACCTAAATGGTTAGACGGATAACCTACTCTGGGATGGCAGAAGGAATCTGGTGTACACAGGTAACAATGAAAAGTCCTCTCTCCCGTAGAGGCAATGCGCCTAGTGGTTTCATCAATCATACGTAGGGCAGCGACTTAGTTTGAATAGAAGTAACAGTTTGACAGTAACAACGCAGGCTGACGGTGACGATAGTAGTCAGGCACATTCCCAGTCTTCATCCTCACTCCTCAGCAGCTTCTCTCTCTTTATTATCTCACTTTTCATTGGCGTGTCTCTTATCTTGGCACACTCTTCAGCAGTTTATCTCTCTTCTGGAACACTTCTCAGTAGCTCTTCTCTCTCTTTTTGCTCACTCATCAGTACCTTCTCTTTCTTCTAGAGTACCCCTCATAAATGCTTTTCACTCCTTGTAACACTTCTCAGCTGCTTCTCTCTTGTGACATACTCCTCTGCAGATTCTCTCTTTTCCGACATACACCTCTGAAGTCTTCTAACTTTTCTGATGTTTTCCTCATCAGCTTTTATCTCTTTTTGCTTACACCTCATCAGCCCCTCTCTCTTCTTTCTCACTCATCATCAGCCCCTCTCTCTTCTTGCTCACTCATCATCAGCCCCTCTCTCTTCTTGCTCACTCATCATCAGCCCCTCTCTCTTCTTGCTCACTCATCATCAGCCCCTCTCTCTTCTTGCTCACTCATCATCAGCCCCTCTCTCTTCTTGCTCACTCCTCATCAGTCCATCTCTCTTCTTGCTCACTCATCATCAGTCCATCTCTCTTCTTGCTCACTCCTCATCCGCCCCTCTCTTTTCTTGCTCACTCCTCATCAGTCCATCTCTCTTCTTGCTCACTCCTCATCAGCCCCTCTCTCTTCTTGCTCACGCCTCATCAGTCCATCTCTCTTCTTGCTCACTTCTCATCCGCCCCTCTCTCTTTTTGCTCACTCCTCATCATCAGTCCCTCTCTCTTCTGGCTCACTCCTCATCAGCTACTCTCTCGTCTTGCTCACTCCTCAGCAGCTTCTCTCTTCTATAATGCTCCTCGGCAGCTTAGCACACGGTCTTCCGTGGGGATAATACTACTCAAACAACAAAGGGTGAGGATAAAACACGGTGGCAATACTTTAATGAACCACCATATGGACAATAAACACATAGAACAGTCCCAGCAAATACCCAAGTTGGTACAGCCTTACAAAGTCTCCCCCTTCCGCTGGCCCACCTGGGATAGAGCAGCTGTGACTTTGTGACTTCCAGGGCCAACTACCTCAACCAGTGGCCCCCGGCTTCTGGTGGGCCCCCACAGAGAGAAGGTAGCGGAAAGCTTAGGAAGCTAGCAGTCCATTGAAGTAAAAGGTAAGGAGACCCCACAGAGAGAAGGTAGCGGCAAGCTTAGGAAGCTAACAGTCTATCGAGGTACAAGGCAAGGAGACCCGAGGGTCCCACCCTGGCCTCTCTGAGAGTTTCCATGAAGCCAGATGACCGACTGGTTCTAATCTGGCTTCTCCGAATGTCTCCATGGGTTCCAGGTGACCGGAGGGTCCCACCTGGCAACCCCAAACAACATATCCATGGGGCCAGGTGACTTCATTGTCCCAACCCAGTCTCCCCAAATGTATCCATGTTCTCTCTGATGGTCAATGGAGCAGATCTGTATCTTTCCAGTCAGGGCCATTCACCCTTAGGCTGGAATCATGTGGAATCCAAATCTGTATCTCTTTGGCTAAAGCCATGCTTCCAAGCTGATGGTCTAAGAGATTCTGATCTTTGAGTCTCCTTGTCAAGTCTCTTGCCAATTTCTGTTTCAAATCTCTGCTTGCTACAGAGGCACATGTCCCTTAAAATAGTTACAGTTGTCCTTTCAAGTGCACATTCACAGGTAAGAGGCTAGGGAGGGCATTACTCACAGGTCTCAGGTTTCATTGTTTGAGCTAATATATTTACATAGTTGGTATAAGAGGGGGCTCTTGTAAATAAACATCTAGCTAGCTTAATAAAATAAATTAACAAACACCATTGTTTCCAAACGAAGAGAAGTCAACATTCAGTTTTATACAAATAGTATGACCTTCTTGACCAGCCACAGAAATACACATACATTTACAAGTCAACATAAACACAATAGTGTATTTCTCTTGGATTAACAAACGTATCGTCTGTCTGATTAAGATTATAAGCTGTATCGTCACACACACACTCTAAGTCTGGTCACAGTCTTACTCAATAATCTCTTTCTGCCAGCAATATCCTGTAATTGTTTACAGTGCAGTTTTGTAGCTTAATATTACAGTTACCACATAGATAGTTTTGTGCATCAGCCAACAGATTTCCTCTTGTGTGGCTGCTCCACACCCCTCGTACGTAACTAATTTTTACTCTCTGTCAGATAGTGAGTGTTACTCTCCCCTACTTTCTAGTTAGCTATTACTCAGTATTTTCTACTAGGCTCCACAGCTTCTCCTTCTGCCTGTGGCTCTGTCTGTATATCTCTATGTAGCTTTACTAATGGGAAATTAAACCTTTTAGGCTACTTGCAATTCTCCCAGGAGGCTTAGACGCATGTATGGCGCTGACCTCATTGACTCATGATTTACCATATGACCAGCAATTCTTTTTTTACTGCTTAGAGAAATGATAAAGCCCATGGTTACGGCCACCCACTAGGAGTTGATATAGGTAAATCCTGCTTTATTTTGCTTTACTGGGCTTCACGAAAGGTTGAAGGAGGATAGATTTAAGGAGTGATGTTGACAAGCCTCTTAAATAATTAGGATAGGGCAATTTAATTGATGAAATTGTTTTCCATCCGCGGGGACAAGGAAAGACTTAATATTGCAAACAATAGGCAAGAGAATGTGTGATTATTCACTCGGGGAGGCACCTGTCTCACTCTCCGGCCACGTTATCCCTCTCGTTAACGGTGAGCTGGTGTTTCTGCACCCAGGACAGCAATCAGGGATGCCTGAAAATGTTCACACTTCTTTCCACCTGTTAGTGGCGCTGTTTCTTGCTTGACTAATGCCACCCCTTCACTTTCTGCTGTTGAAGATCTTTATCTTTATACAGTAACTTTATTACACTTCCTTCTCTTCTTCTTCTTTAGCTACTTGATGTGGTCTTGGTCGTAGGTTTCTTCTCGGCTTCACGAACTCATAGAGCTTTACCCGTTTTCCGTACTGATTTTCACATTTTTACAGGAAGATGCTGTGGTTGAAACATTGGACCTGGCCGAACAAGCTTTCGATGACCAATACTTGGGGTGCACAAGGGAAATGGAAAGAAAACTTGAAGAAAATAATGTTCTTGATGCCGAAAACAGGAAAAACGAGAAATTTAAGGAAGCTTGGGAAGCCGCCAAAATCTTTTGGATATTGAGGAAGAACAATCTAAAGGCCAAACTTCCTCCAGGATTTAAAGATAATCATGGGATCGCCCTACTGGCCTACACAGGCTTCATGAGAAAAGACTTTAACGACGCGGTGAAAACAGCAGGAAGGTCCTACAGCAGTTACAAGGACAACTTTGACTTCAAGTGGCTCCACTTTTACATCACCTCGGCTCTTCATCTGCTGTCTGAGAGTCATCGTCACACTCATGAAAAGGTCTACGGCGGAATCGATGAAGATATCGTGGTGCAACCAAATAGGAGAAGCTTCGTCAAGTTTGGCCACTTCTTCTATACATCGTTATGTGAGAGGAAAGCAAAAGTCATGGGCAATAAGTCATTATTAATCTTCTTTAATTATACCGGGGTCAATATTGAAGACTTTGCTTTCAATTCCTGCGAACAAGAGGTCCTGATTCCGGGATACGAGGTGTTCAGTCTTTCTCCGGTGATTGAGCGAAAAAAGTATTTCGAGATGAAATCTTCAAAAACATTCTGCAGCAATTTCAACTGTGCATACATTACCGGTAGGTGCGGCCTTTTTATAGGTCTTAAAGGGGTTGTCTTCTTTAGAACACCCAAAGTCAGATACCTTCTTAGGACCTTCTTTAATTCAGGACCTCCATCTAGCATCTCTATCTCGTGAGGACCTGTGCATTACAAAAATTATCATAGACCCTCAATATAGACCCTCAATATAGACCCTCAATATAGACCCTCAATATAGACTGTGAAAGGAACGATGGGGAAGCAGCAGACACGTGCATAATGATGTAGCCGTTTGCTATTCTGCTGATGTTTCTTGGTCTTATTTCTTTAGGAGAGAAATCCGTTCTATCCGTCCAGGAATGTATCACCGATGCAGGTAAGAGACCGATCGCTAAAAACAATTGAAACTAAGCAAAAACATGGCAACTTTAAAGGAAAAGAGGGAGAGATATATTTTTTTAATATTAACCTCTTCACCCCCAGGCGATTTTCTCTTTTTTTCTTTTTCTTTTTGTTTTTTCCTTCTCTTCTTCCAAGAGCCCATAACTTTTTTTTTTACATTACTGTCAATATGGCCGTGTGAGGGCTCGTTTTTTTAGGTGGGACAAGTGCTACTTTTGAATAACACCATTCATTTTACCATATACTGTACTGGGAAAAAAAATCCAAATGTGTTGAAATTGCAAAAAAAAAAGTGCAATTTCACAATTCAATATATAAATACATATATATTTTTATCTACCATGTTCACTATATGGTAAAACTAATGCGGTAATAAGATTCCCCGGGTCAGTACGAGTACGCAGAGACCAAACATGTATAGTTTTTTTTATTTAGGTGATTTAAAAAAATGTGGAAATTTGTAAAAAAAAAATTATATATTTTTGCTTTTGTCGTAATTTTCGTAACGTTTTCAGTTTTTGGGGTCTGGGGCCGGGCGAGGGATTATTTTTTGCGCTCTGGGCTGATGATACTATTTGGAGGTAGATAGGATGTTTTGATTTACAGGGAGGAAAAGTCTGACCTTGTGAACTGCTTAGTGGAAAGAGCTGGCGGTTCCAGCAGCACAGTGTATTTAAGGAGAATCAGTTACCTCTTCTGAGGTGTCTGTCTTAATAAATTTGTTCGGCGAATGATCGCCAGTTTCAAATTCGGCACGAATATGGCACATTCGGATTCGTGTTCGGGTTATCGAGCTTTTGCGCAAAAATCGGCAAAAGTCGGCCCCGAACATGAACATCCCTGGTTTCCCACACTGTCATCTGCGTGACAGTGCGGGAATCAGGGCCTGTGACCAGCGGTAAAAAGCTTACCGCCGGTGACAGGCGCCACCTGATGGGGCTACTACCCCCATCATCCGGAGCCTGCTGTCTCAGCACTGCCCAATGGCCGCTGATGGGAGAAGTAATCTCTCGTTCTCATCAGCGTGCTCGCGCGGTGAAAGTACAAAAAAAAAAAAAAGGGAAAATAAATATTTAAATAAAAATAATCACTTACCTGCACCTTGACGCCAATGTTCTCATCCCCTGTAAAAAAGAAAAAAACACCATATACTCACCTGTGGCCGTGTCTGTATTGAAAAACGTTGTAAACCTTTACTATGCGGTTAGTAATGGGGGCGACTTATAGATGCATCTCCATCACTAACCTGAACCCCCGACCCCATTACCCCACTCGTCACTGCTACACCGCAGTGGGAAGAGCAGAGGATAAGCGCCAGATTTGGGGCATCTTATGGATGCGCCGTTTCTGAGTCCGCTGAGGGCTGGTGTTATTAGCCTTGGAGGGGGCTAGTATCCATGGCCCCTTCCCTGGCTATTAATATCAGCCCAGAGCTGTCTGTTTAGCCTTTGCTGCTTAGATTTTTAGGGGGACCCTATGTCAAATTGTTGGGGTCTCCCTGTAATTTAACCAGTAAAGGCTGAGCAAATAGCTGTGAGCTGTTATTAATAGCCAGGGAACATGTTTGGCTAATTGCGGCAAAAACGCAGGCAATAACATCCATCAAAATCGCAGTAAAATCTCAGCAAAAAACTCAATATGTGAACATAGCCCTATTCTGCAAAAAAACATACAAAGCATCTTGATGCTTTTTTATGATCTTTGTTTTTGCCGCGATTTTGATGCATTTTATTGCCTGCGTTTTTGCCACTGTTTTTCCGCAATTTTACCACAATTAGATGCATGTTGTTGCCTCCGTTTTTGCAGCAGTTTTACCGCGATTTTGATGCATTTTATTGCCTATATTGTTGCCGCGGTTTTACCGTGATTTTACCGCAATTTTGATGCATTTTATTGGCTGTATTTTTGTCGTTGTTTTACTGTGATTTTACCATGATTTGATGCATGTTATTGCCCTGCATTTTTGCCGCGGTTTTACTGCGTTTTTGATGCGTTTTATTGCCTGTGTTTTTGCTGCAGTTTTACTGTGATTTTACCATGATTTGATCCATGTTATTGCCTGCATTTTTGCTGTGGTTTTACCACGATTTTACCGTGATTTTGATGCATTTTATTGCCTGTGTTTTTCCCACGGTTTTGCCGCTGTTTCACTGCGATTTTACCGCTATTTTAGAGTATGTGCACATGATCGATATTCGCTGTGGATTGGATTCAGCGCACTTGCACTAAGTGCAAACGGCAGCGTCCAGATCTTACACAATAGTGGATGGGATTTCAAGAAATCCCATGTCCACTATGCGTCTCCGTGCACCTGCGGATCACCCTCGAAAACTGACATGCAGCGCGTCTTTCCAGACCGCAGCATGTCAATTTCTCCTGCGGAGATGCACTGTAATGTATAGGATGCAGTGAATCCGCACGGTTCAATAAACACATGCGGATTCACCGACGTGCAGCGCTTTGGATTCAGCCTAAAGTATGCAAAGCGCTGCCAATATCGACCGTGTGCACATAGCCTTAGCGCGATTTTGATGCGTTTTTTCAGTGCATTCAATGCACAGAGAATTGACATGCTGAAGATTATTTTCTATTTTGGCTTTTGGTGCATTTTTGCTGCGTTTTTCACCCATTGAATGCACTGAAAAAAATGCAGGCAGAAAACTCTGCAAAAACGCACAGAGAATTGACATGCTGATGATTATTTTCTGCACCAAATCTGCAAGTCAAAAAATACTTAACGTGTCCATGACACATTTCTCATTCACTTTGCTGCAGAGTTTCTGGTGCATTTTTTGCATGCGTTTTTGCACAGCAATGAATGGTTTTTGGAGCTAAACAAAGATATTTGAAAAAAGAAACGTGGGACATCGCTTTAAGGGTATGTTCACACCATCAGGAGCCGCTGCGGGTTTGACGCTGTGTGCTTATGCAACGTCAAACCCGCAGCGTCCAGATGTTACAGCATAGTGGATGGGATTTGTAGAAATCCCATGTCCACTATGCGTTCATCTGTGCCTGCGGGTCACCCACGGACACGGACATGCATCGCGTCTTTCCAGACTGCACCTTTTCAATTTCTCTTGCGGAGTCGCTAGTTTCTGCAAGAGAAATCTGATCAGTACAATGTATTGAATGCGGTGAATCCGCATGGTTCAATGAACACATGAAATTTACCTGTGTTCAATAGAACGCAGTGATTTGGACACAGCATAAAGAATACTGCGTCCAAAACACTGCTCGTCCGGATCGTGTGCACATACCCTAACCCTTGGATTACATCGGACCAGGGGTGAGTATTTTCGCTGCGTCCGAAACGCTGTGTTCTAATGCTGCACTTGATTCGTCAGTACATGTGGAACCACCGCATGTAATGACATTTCAATCGGTCAAAATCTCCGCTACAGAAATTGACATGCTGCAGGTGAGTTTACGCAGCATAAAAAAAACAAACACAGTGGACATGGGATTTCTTATAAATGAAATAAAATGAAGAATTAAATAAAAAAAATGGCATGGGCTTTTCATAACCAGCAGAGGGAAAGCCGACTGCTGGGGGTTGATATTAGGAGTCGGGGAAGGGACCATTAGCCAAAGATGTTCCCTGGTTATTAATAACAGCTCACAGCTGTTTGCTTAGCCTTTACTGGCTAAATTACAGGGGGACCCCAGAAAAAAAATGATGTAGAGTCCCCCTATAAAATCTAACCAGCAAAGGCTAAGCAGACAGCTGTGAGCTGATATTAACAGCCAGGGAAGGGGCCATGGATCCTGGCCCCCTCTAAGGCTAATAACATCAGCCTTCAACGGACCCAGAAACAGTGCATCCATAAGATGCGCCAATTCTGGTGCTTAGTCTCCGCTCTTCCCACTGCCGTGTAGCGTTGGCGAGTGGGGTAATAGGGCTGGGGTTCATGTCACACCTTGTATTGGCGGCTGACGTGAAGCCCAGGTTAGTAATGGAGAGGCGTCTATAAGACGCTCCCATTACTAACCGCATAGTAAAGGTTTATGACATTTTTCAACAAAGACATGGCCAGAATAAAGTATTTTATTGAAATAAAATTCCACACGGTTTTAATAATTTTTTTTGTTACTCTCTTAGTCCCCGACGCCCTTGTTCTCCTGTTAAAAATAAAAATAAAAAACAACCATATCCCTCACCTGTCCGCCGTCGTAACGTAATCCAGATTGTCCCACGGCGATCCGGTTCACTTTTACAGCAGGAACATCAGCAATCACTGATGTGACTGCTATAGAAGACAGCACTGTACACTGACAGGAGTGTAATTACTCCTGTCAGTGTATAGTGCTGCGCTGCAAGGGTGAGGTTACCGGAGTGCAACTGATGATCATCTGAGAGCTCCGGGGATCTCACTTACATTAGTGCTGTATGGGAAAATTCCCACACTGTACTAATGCCTTAAGTGAGATCACCGGAGCTCTCAGCTGATCATCAGCTGTTTGCACTCCGGTGAGTAAGAAGTAATCTCCCATCAGCGGCGCTTGGGCAGTGGGTGTACTGTGACAGCAGACGCTGGATGATGGGGGTAGTAGCCCCATCAGCCCGCACCTTTTTACCGCTGGTGACTGTCACTGTTGCGGGGAACACGCTGACAGTTATTACCGCCGATCACAGGCCTTGATTCTCACGCTGTCACGCACATGACAGTGTAGGAAACCAGGGATGTTATTTATTCGCTGAATATCAAAATATTCGCTCATCTCTAGTTATGTCTCCACCGACATCTGACCCCCAGGTCTCTTCTACACGTCCCCACACTTGGTGCATACTGGTCGACCTCACTTGGCTATGTATACAGGTTTTTCTTCACCTCTTCCCACAAGTGTTGGATTGGGTTGAGGTTTGGGGACTGCGGGGGCCGATCCAGCACCTCTACTTCATTGTCAATGAACCATTTCTTCAGCAATCTCGTCGTATGCTTCGGGTCATTGTCCTGCTGGAACACTATGTCGTACTTTTCATACTCCTAGTACTCGAGTGTACGAAGTAACTCATCTTGTAAGATACTCACATATAGCTCAGCATCGAGACCATCAATTCTGGTCAAGTATCCAACTGTGGATATGAAACAACCCAATATCATCAGGCTTCTTCCACCGAACTTGACAGTTCCTTCAATTTCTCTATCCGTTGCCCCTTTTTCCCTTGCTTATTCTTGACCCATTTGCACCCATCAGAGCCTCGTCTATTGACTTTTGTCTCATTGCTCCAAATCACCTGTTTCCAATCTTCAACCATCCACTTTTCGTCCATTTTTGCAAACTCGAGCTGACACTTCTTATGACTATATTGAAGTCGAGCCTTCTTCATCTTTTTTGGGGCCTCCATTCCAGCCTTGTGTAACGTGTGTCGCATGGTGCTCACATGGACGTCTATGATCTCACTATTACGAAGCATACGAGCCTCCTCCGCTGCCGTGTTTGTGGCACCATAACTGATAGACCTTGTGACGAGCCGACTTGTTGAGTCCGATATCTTGCCTGGACGTCCACTTCTTGGCTTTTGAATGAATGGATGGATGGACTTCTTTTCATATTCTTCCAGCTGTCATGACCTCACATGATTCAGTTTGGCAATTTTCTTGGCCGAGAGACCGCTATCGATGAGCTGGATGATGGTTCTTCTCTTTTCTTGGGAAATCTTCTTCATGGCGGCTCCTCAATTCAAACCAGTGACCTCTCACTTGGGAATCAACCTTATTAGACACTGAGCTATTAGGAAATGTGAGAACAGGTTGCAGTTTGCAGTATAAAAGGAAGAAAAAGATTTTTCCACCTCCAGGAGCAAAACAGTAGAAATGCAGAGACAGGACGAGAATCTGCAGAATTAATCATATGCTGAATAGCTGCAAGTCACATTTATTACAGGATCAATTACAAGTTTACTACATTTAAGGCACCAAAGACTTAACATTTACTCAGTTTTTATGTCTGGACACCTGGGGATAATCATTTGCATACTTTTATTTTCACAGATCCCCACGGGAGGAGACACGGTCTGAAGTAATCAAGCATCTACTTGTGGTTACACAAAGATATATATATATATATATATATATATATATATATATATATATATATTACTCATCAACTTTACCGGCTTTATAATACATTAAAGACAAGAGAATCTGAGTCCAAGAGTGAGAATATATCCGCTACATCATTCAGAAGAAATAAAAATACGTGATGTAGTACTGCCCCCTATGTACAAGAATATAACTCCTATAATACTGCTCCTATGTGCAAGAATATAACTCCTATAATACTGCCCCCTATGTACAAGAATATAACTCCTATAATACTGCTCCTATGTGCAAGAATATAACTCCTATGATACTGCTCCTATGTACAAGAATATAACTACTATAATACTGCCCCTATGTACAAGAATATAACTACTATAATACTGCCCCCTATGTACAAGAATATAACTACTATAATACTGCTCCTATGTACAAGAATATAACTACTATAATACTGCTCCCTATGTACAAGAATATAACTACAGTAATACTGCTCCCTATGTACAAGAATATAACTACTATAATACTGCCCCTATGTACAAGAATATAACTACTATAATACTGCCCCTATGTACAAGAATATAACTACTATAATACTGCCCCCTATGTACAAGAATATAACTGCTATAATACTGCCCTCTATGTACAAGATTATAACTACTATAATACTGCCCCCTATGTACAAGAATATAACTACTATAATACTGCCCCCTATGTACAAGAATATAACTACTATAATACTGCTCCTATGTACAAGAATATAACTACTATAATACTGCCCCTATGTACAAGAATATAACTACTATAATACTGCCCCCTATGTACAAGAATATAACTGCTATAATACTGCCCTCTATGTACAAGATTATAACTACTATAATACTGCCCCCTATGTACAAGAATATAACTACTATAATACTGCTCCTATGTACAAGATTATAACTACTATAATACTGCTCCTATGTACAAGAATATATCTACTATAATACTGCTCCTATATACAAGAATATAACAACTATAATACTGCCCCCTATGTACAAGAATATAACTACTATAATACTGCCCCTATGTACAAGAATATAACTGCTATAATACTGGCCCCTATGTACAAGAATATAACTACTATAATACTGCCCCCTATGTACAAGCATATAACTACTATAATACTGCCCCCTATGTACAAGAATATAACTGCTATAATTATGCCCCTATGTATAAGAATATAACTACTATAATACTGCCCCTATGTATAAGAATATAACTACTATAATACTGCCCCTATGTACAAGAATATAACTGCTATAATACTGCCCCTATGTATAAGAATATAACTACTATAATACTGCCCCCTATGTACAAGAATATAACTACTATAATACTGCCCCCTATGTACAAGAATATAACTACTATAATACTGCTCCTATGTGCAAGAATATAACTACTATACTACTGCCCCCTATGTACAAGAATATAACTACTATAATACTGCTCCTATGTACAAGAATATAACTACTATAATACTGCTCCTATGTACAAGAATATAACTACTATAATACTGCCCCCTATGTACAAGAATATAACTACTATAATACTGCTCCTATGTACAAGAATATAACTACTATAATACAGGTCCTATGTACAAAAATATAACTACTATAATACAGGTCCTATGTACAAGAATATAACTACTATAATACTGCCCCCTATGTACAAGAATATAACTACTATAATACTGCTCCTATGTGCAAGAATATAACTACTATAATACTGCCCCCTATGTACAAGAATATAACTACTATAATACTGCTCCTATGTACAAGAATATAACTACTATAATACTGCTCATATGTACAAGAATATAACTACTATAATACTGCTCCTATGTACAGGAATATAACTACTATAATACTGCTCCCTATGTACAAGAATATAACTACTATAATACTGCCCCTATGTACAAGAATATAACTACTATAATACTGCTCCTATGTACAAGAATATAACTACTATAATACTGCCCCTATGTACAAGAATATAACTACTATAATACTGCTCCTATGTACAAGAATATAACTACTATAATACTGCTCCTATGTACAAGAATATAACTACTATAATACTGCCCCTATGTACAAGAATATAACTACTATAATACTGCTCCTATGTACAAGAATATAACTATTATAATACTGCCCCTATGTACAAGAATATAACTACTATAATACTGCTCCTATATACAAGAATATAACTATTATAATACTGCCCCTATGTATAAGAGTGCAGAGATTCTTGCATTTTTGTATCTTCCCGTAGTTTTAGTATATGTGACGGAGGGGCTTCTTGTAGTTACTCCTTTTTCCTCTTTAAGTGGCTGAACAATATATAACACATAAAAAACTTACTTTCTTGAATCTTCATATAAAATGATATAAGCGGGGCGGTCGCAGGGTTCTATGTTACGACTGAGATCATCCAGCCACTGTTCTGCGTTTATAATGTTTACTAGATGGTGGCCCGATTCTAATGCATCGGGTATTCTAGAATAGGTATGCGGCCGACAGGGCGCAATCAGCAGAGCGGTGTTTAAATTTGGCGCCAAAATCGCTGATTGGTCACTTTTGCCGGCCTCGACCAATCTCCAAAACGGTGTTAAAATTTGGCGGCTATATCGCAGATTGGTCACGGCCGGCGGTCGCGACTAATCAGCAGAGCGGGGTTTAAATTTGGCGCCAATAATGCTGATTGGTTGCGGCCGGCGGTCGCAACCAATCAGAAGAGCGTTATTTAAATTTGGCGCCAATAATGGTGATTGGTCACGGCCGGGACCAATCAGCAGAGCGGTGTTTAAATTTGGCGCCAATAATGCTGATTATTTGCGACTGGTAAACGCGACCAATCAGCATAGCGGTGTTTAAATTTGGCGCCAATATCGCTGATTGGTCGCAGCCGGCCACCGCGACAAATCAGTAGAGCTATGTTTAAATTTGGAGCCAAAATCGCTGATTGCTCGAGGCCGGCAACCGCGACCAGTCAGCAAAGCGGTGTTAAAATTTGGCGCCTATATCGCAGATTGGTCACGGCCAGCGGTCGCGACTAATCAGCAGAGCGGCGTTTAAATTTGGCGCCAATAATACTGATTGGTCACGGCCAGCGAACGCGACCAATCAGCAGAGCGGGGTTTAAATTTGGCACCTATATCGCAGATTGGTCACGGCCGGCGGTCGCGACCAATCAGCAGAGCGGTGTTTACATTTGGCGCCAAAATCGCTGATTGGTCGCGGCCGGCAACTGTGACCAATCAGCAAAGCGGTGTTGAAATTTGGCGACTATATTGCTGATTGGTCACGGCCGATGGTCGCGACTAATCAACAGAGCGGGGTTTAAATTTTGCGCCAATAATGCTGATTGGTCACGTTCGCTGGCCGTGACCAATCAGCGGAGCGGGGTTTAAATTTTGCGCCAATAATGCTGATTGGTCACGTTCGCTGGCCGTGACCAATCAGCGGAGCGGGGTTTAAATTTTGTGGCAATAATGGTGATTGGTCACGGCCGGCAATTTGGCGCCAACAATGCTGATTAGTCGCGGCCGGCAACCGCGACCAATCAGCAGAGCGGGGTTTAAATTTGGCGCCAATAATGCTGATTGGTCGCAATCACCGGCCGCGACCAATCATCAGAGCGGTGTTTAAATTTGGCACCAAAATCGCTGATTGGTCGCGGCTGGCAACCGCGACCAATCAGCAGAGCGGGGTTTAAATTTGGCGCCAATACTGCTGATTGGTCATGGCCGGCAACCGCAACCAATTAGCAGAGCGGTGTTTAAATTTTGCGCCAATATTGCTGATTGGTCGCGGACGGCAACTGTGACCAATCAGCAGAGCGGGGTTTAAATATGGCTCCAATACTGCTGATTGGTCGCGGTTGCCGGCCGCAACCAATTAGCAGAGCGGGGTTTAAATTTGGCGCCAATCTCGCTGATTGGTCGCGGCTGGAGTCCGCGACCAATCAGCAGAGCGTTGTTTAAATTTGGCGCCAATCTCGCTGATTGGACGCGTCTAGCGTCCGCGACCAATCAGCAGAGCGTTGTTTAAATTTGGCGCCAAGCTCACTGATTGGTCGCGGCTGGCGTCCGCGACCAATCATCACAGTAGTGTTTAAATGTGGCGGCAAGATCGGTGATTGGTCGCGGCCGCTATTTAAGTGTGGCGCCCAAATCGGTGATTGGTCGCGGGCAGCGGCCGCGACCAATCAGCTGAGCGGTGTTTAACTTTAGCGCCAAGATCACTGATTGGTCGCGTGCGGAGAGCGCGACCAATCAGCGAATCGTATTGGTGAGGAGAGGGGAGCGGAATCGTATTACTGAGGACCGGGGAGCGCCGCTGCCTGTGCGGATACTTCTGCTGCGAGAAGCCGGGACATGAGCGACTGCTCGCAGCAGAAGTATCCGGACCCGCAGCGCCGCTCCCCGGTCCTCCCTTCACACCCTAGCCGCTGATGTCCCCACAGTATCCGCATGGTGTTACTAAGGTCCGGACATTTGTGTTAAAAATCGCTGATTGGTCGCTGGCGCTGCCCGGGACCAATCACCGATTTGGGCGCCAAATTTAAATATCGTCCGCGACCAATCACCGATCTTGGCTCCACATTTAAACACCGCTGTGCTGATTGGTCGCCGAAGCTGGGCGCGACCAATTATCGATTTTGGTGCCACATTTAAATATCGTCCGCGCCCAATCAGTACAGCAGTGTTTAAATGTGGAGCCAAGATCGGTGATTGGTCGCGGCCGATATTTAAATTTGGCGCCAAAATCGGTGATTGGTCGCGGGCAGCGTCCACGACCAATCAGCACAGTCACAGTAGTGTTTAACTTTTGCGGCAAGATCAGTGATTGGTCGCGGGCCAAGACCGCGACCAATCACCAATTTGTGCGGCACATTTAAATAGCGGCCGCGACCAATTAGATGTCAGCGCCGCTCCCCGGTCCTCCCTCGACACGCTGCCCGCGACCAATCACCGATTTGGGCGCCAAATTTAAATATCGGCCGCGACCAATCACCGATCTTGGCTCCACATTTAAACACCGCTGTGCTGATTGGTCGCGGACGCTATTTAAATGTGGCGCCAAAATCGATGATTGGTCGCGCCCAGCGACCAATCAGCACAACGGCGTTTAAATTTGCTGCCCATCTCACTGATTGGTCGCGGTGGCCGGCCGCGAATAATCAGCAGAGCGGCGTTTAAATTTGCCGCCCATCTCGCTGATTGGTCACGGCCGGCCACCGCGACCAATCAGAAGAGCGGCGTTTAAATTTGCCGCCCATCTCGCTGATTGGTCGCGGTCGTGGGCCCGGGAGCGGCGCTGCTTTTGCGGCTCCGTATTAGCGAGGACCGGGGAGCGGCGCTGCCTGTGCGGCTCCTTCTGCTGCGAGAAGCCGGGAGAGGAGCGGCTACTCGCAGCAGAAGCATCCCGACCGGCGGCGCCGCTCCCCGGTCCTCCGTTCACACTTGCTGTCGGGAGATCAGCGGGCCAAGCCGCTGATCTTCCGACGTTAGCCGCATGGAGGTCAGCGGCGCCGGTCGGGGTAGCTGTGCTGCTAGCGCCGCTCATCTCCCCGCTGCATCGCCGCTGACCTCCGTCCGGCAGATGAGCCGCTAACAGCCGCCATCTTTTTTCAGAAATCCCGCGGCGCTGATTGGCCGCTGCCGGACCAATGAGCGATGCGGGATTTCCTGGACAGACAGACGGGATAAGACAATTATATATATAGATATGAAGATTCAGGAAGATACGTTTTTTATTCGTTATATGTTTCTTTATCTTCTTTGAATGTTTCTTCGGTGGAGCGATTAGACTGCGGCGGCTTTTGAATATACGACATCATGGTTCCATTTTCCATTGAGACTTCTATCTTCTCTTGCAGTGGGTATATCTGCCTAAATGTATATTCATATAGTGAGAATCAGTATATAGGGGGCGCTCCGCCCGGCTGTACATGTCTCTATACCATGAGGGAGGGGCCCAGACTTCTCTGACTTTATTATATTCTGCTCTGCACTTTCTTACTTTTTGATAAATATAAAATATGTTTTTCTTTAGTTTTCCAGTGACACACGACTGATGCTTTATACTGCAGCTGCTTTCTTCTTGTATTACACATTGTTTGCTGTTATGAAATAAAGTTTTATACCCATGATGTGGATGTTTACAGGATTTTGTGTGTGGGGGGTATTACATGTTTGGGGTTTTTTTTGGATTGTTAGCGGGGTCCCGTATCAGAAGATTGCACGTGCCCCTGGGTATTTGCTCGGAGTTCAGCTTTCCATTTGCTTTCCCAGCTGCAGTCTATGACTTCGCACCCCCCGTAGACCTCACTTATTAGGGTGTGGGGGACCTCATTCTCCACTTGTCTGGCCTCTTTAATTTGATGTAACTCTCTACACCTCAGATAATTAGGAGCGCAGGGAACCATTTGTCCCGCAACCGCTTGTCCCATCCCAATATTAAATTTCATGTTGCCCTCGAGGTCGTGTTTGCAGCGCTGCTCTGGAACTCTGTTCGCTGCGTCACAGTCAGTACACACTACTTGGCAGAGGCACTCACGTCAGTTTTACTAGTCATCTGGCTAACTAACCTGAAGAGTTCAAAAATTACCCCCAAATTAGTTCACCATAACATGCCCCATGTGCGACGCCAACCTGTGTCCTATCTCTTCAGACCTCTCCTCCTCTAACAGCAGATTTACATGAAATTTACACAATTAGGCAAATAAATAGTAGTCTAGATGCACATCCGTATATGTATTCATAGACACAAGCACATACGCTATATACTCCACACACATTACACACATACAGTGCAGACATACACCGTCCGTGCAGGTCACTTGGGCACTGCCTCCATCACGCAGCAGTGGCCATTACTCATCCCATAAATGAGAAGAAAACATCAGCAGAATGAGGAGGAGGAGGCGGAGGACACCCAGCAGACAGCGAGCCCCCTGCGGACTGGCTGATCTGCTCTCAGCCCGCCTTGTGGACAGCTTGCCCCTCCCTCCTGATCCCGATTGAACACTAGTTACAACAGCAGGAGGAAGCGCTGGCTGTTGTAATGTAAAAGAAGGACCTGAGGTTAGAGAGCAAAGTTCCAGGCTGCAGAAATAATCTGACAAAAAATAAATGGCCACAGCTTTGTTTATATCCTCATGGCTACAGTTATCTTTGTAGGAGACAGAGAATGCAGTAAATGCTCATACAGCCCCCACCATACAGCAGCCACAGGGCGGCATGCTACGGATGGACTTCTACCAAAGCCAGGATACTACAGGGGCACCAATGACCCTACTGAAGACCCTCACTTTGGTGCTTATCCACTGTGTCCCTCCCCATAGTAAATTACCAGCGGACAGACTTCTAAAAAGGAAACCCCCCGCTAAAGACCACGCAATGAAAGGTAGCCAATAAGTTTCATAGTGGGGATAGTGTCAAAGCTGACTCTCCAGAAACATGGAATCCAGGGAGGAGACCAGTAACCAACCAGGAAAGAGGTGGCATAAGGCAGAGTGTCATAGGTGTAATTGTAAAATCTATAAAGCCATCTCATAGTTCTCATAGTTAATTATAACTTGGAAAGGGAACAAAAGCTAGCACTCTAAGACACTCCACATAAGCCCGGAACAGCGGAGACCCCCCGCATGTCAATAGGTAATTAAAGTGGGTTATCTGATGGACTGCAGACAGAAACCCAAAGCACAGCTTGCAGAAGAATTTGGGAGGTGACAGATTCATGGCTTGCCTATATTCAGAGAACTGCAAGCAGACTGTTTGAGTCCGGACTCCAGTTATGAATATTGGGGTTTTTGTGAACAGCCTAGGTTCTACAGTATTGGGAGACATATTTTCAGCGCCATGACAAATGAAACATTTATTTACATCACTGTGTGGTCTGTGCAAGAGCGCCAAATTAATATCGGATAGAGGGTTAACATTATATATGCCATGTTTCCTATCTATGGAAAATTAAAATCATGATAGGAAATATGGCATAAATATCCCCCACCTAGGACCTCCAGGGGCAAAGATATCCTGAAATTTGGGGATCCCATAATTTTCTAAAGACCTAGCCACATCCCACAACCAGCCCCCATATGAGCTCACTGAGGAGAGTTATGTGGGCATAACCTTTATCTAAAAAAAAAATCAGAGTTTAATAATAATAATGTTTATATAGCGCCAACATAATCCACAGCGCTTTACAAACATTATCATCACTATCCCCATTGGGGCTCACAATCTACATTCCCTATCAGTATGTCTTTTGGAGTGTGGGAGGAAACCCATGCAAATACGGGGAGAACGTACAAACTCCTTGCAGATGTTGTCCTTGGTGGGATTTGAACCCAGGACTCCAGCACTGCAAGGCTGCAATTCTAACCACTGAGCCACCATGCTGAGAGTTTGAGTTTTTGTCTTTGTCAGTCCTGGAAGACACAGTTCACTGTGGTTCTGTACCATTTCCCTAAAAGGAGTTCTTCCCTCCACTACGATCTACGCCATTTCCGTGACACAGGTTTAGTACTTTTCTTTTGTTATTAATTTTTATTTTATGTAATTGTATATATTGTATTGTTTTTGTTCACATTTTGTAACATCTTTGTATAGTTTTTATAAACACTGCCTTTCTTTCCGAATTAAATATATCAATGTAATAGCTCTGTTCCTCTTGCTCTGTAAACCGCAGCCCTGAAGCCATATGCTACCTGTAACAAGTGTCCAATCGGCCTGTATAAACGATTGGTTGTGTCAGCAAGTTCCTTTTTTTTATTGTGGAGCTGGCAGTGACCATACAGGGCTATATATACTGTATATATTCCATGCTTTGAAATTGGATGAGTATATACTATACACTCACTGTGAGTTCTCCAATAACCAGCCTAGTGGTAAAAACAGACGCGGCCTCGTCCATCACTTGTCAGTCAATTGCGTAATTGCCCTGATGATTGGAGGCGGAGGAGTGTTGGTTCTTGACAAATTGGTACAAGCTGGGAGGTCTGTAGGATACCCCTGGTTCAGTAATTCCTGACACAGAGTGTTCAAGAACATCGATGGATCTGTATCAGGAACTGGTAGACTTTGCCACTCACATAGTTTACAGGTGAAACATCTTTATTTTACATGCATCGTCATAAAAACTTGTGATAAAAACCATTTCACATTCATTGTTAGAGTCCTGAGTAGAAAATCTTACTACTCACCCCCACTTCTAGTTATCTTTGATGGTGGCACGTAGATACTTTAACTATGCTATGTTTGTGTGACTGTCTTCTACTGGAAATATACTGATATATACCTGATGACGGCGATGGACCATCCTTGAAACACATAGTCCATTAAAATTTTCATCCTACCAGGATCCGGCTTGTCTCCTCCTTGCAACGCCCGGATGATACCGCTCTTTTCCATTCCATTGTATGTCTTCTACTGGCATGAAACAGTAACCTCTATTCTCCAAGTACGTTCCAAGGAGTTTGGTCATATATGCAAATGTTGATCACATGAAGTCTTATGACCTAGCGGCAAATGGTCAAGTTGCCAAACAGGAGTTTTTGTGAAGGCTAAGAGGCAACAGATTTGAACAGAGTTGTAAAATTGATTTACAGCAACGAGCTAACACCAGTGACACTGTTTTTGTATTTATGACAGTCTGCTGGCAAGCACTTCAACAGCACTCCCTTCCGACAGACATAGTTTATTTGTGTACTTCACAGAGCAGCATAGCAAAAATCCACAGTGCTAGCCATGGTGCCTTTTCACTGTCAACTCTTCAGTATGGCAACATGCATGTTACAGTCACGCTGCCGCTCATCCTGATCACTGAATGTGAATACTACAATTAGCATTATCTTCAGACTGGGGAACGCAGCAGTCCACTGTCTCTATTGGTCCCTGGAGTCTTGTGATGGCAGGTGCATCTGTGACCATAACATAACTAATGTCCCCTGTGGCAGAGAAGTCAACAGCAATCACCAACAATCCCAATTTTGTCAGGACAGTCCGGTGAACTGGAGATAAAAGGGTATGAATCAGGTAAGAATGGTCATCAATCATCATTCTACTTGAAATCATCCTACCAGCAAAATAGGTGTAATGCTTACCCTAAGGGCTGTTTCACACGTCCATGTGCCTGGTGCGTGTGGTGCCAGTTTCCACATTTACTGGAGACACTGATACACAAAGACCCATTCAAATCTATGTGTCTGTGCACATGTCAGTGTGTTTCCACGGACCATGTATCCATGTGCTCCACACACTGACATGTCTGTTTACACGCTGCACAGTCCTCAAAATGTCCCACACTGAACATACGGATGACATCTGTGTGTCATCAGTGTGACATGTACCGGCGCCTGGGAATCAGTGTACAGTTAGCGCTGTTCCCAAGCGCCGGGTGCTGAACGCTGACCTCATCATTGTCCCTTGCTTGTGCAGTAATCAGCATGAGCAAGGGACAATGTTGGGAGTAGTAGTGTCTGCTCCTGCAGTGTCCATGTGTAAAAATAAGAATAAAATAATAAAATCCATATACTCACCTGTCCGGTCTGGAGATGTCCCCTGCTGTAATCCTCTGACTGCTGACACCGAGGAGGCGGGGAGAATGACTTGCTCCAGTGAGCAGGCCACGGAGCTGCGCTGAGCTCAGGAGCAGTGTCCTGTCACTCAGTGAGCTCCGCTCAGGACAGGGCCCCGCTTGCTGGAGCGACTCATTCTCCCCGGCATGAGCAGTCAGATGGATTACAGCAGGGGACATCTTTGGACAAGTGAGTATAAGGATTTTATTATTTTATTCTTATTTTTAAACATGGAAACTGCGGGAGCAGACTACTACTCCCAACATTGTCCCTTTCTCGTGCTGATCACAGTGCGATCAAGGGACAATGATGAGGGAAGCGTTCAGCACCCGGCACTTGGGAACAGCGCTAACTGTACACTGATTCCCAGGCGCTGGTACGTGTGCTCCTGATGTGGCACACGGGCGGCACACAGTTGCTACACATGGACACGGATATCTCTGGTATGGGTTTTTCCAGTACTGGAAAAATCAGGATGTGTGATACTGGCCTAAAAGGAAACGTCATACACCTAAAAACAACGACTCACTCTACAGTGCGTTTCTCCACCTCAAGCCGTAAAATAGCTTCATAGATGTAAAATGGCAAAATGTTATGGCCAATCGACTGAGAGAAGCCAAAAAATTCTGACCTGGACAGCTCGGGTCATATTTCTGGGAAAGCTAACCCACCGGGGCACGATACTTATTGTGACATTACCCGGCTGAAATGGAAGGCCAAAAAAATGATGAAAGAGGAGAAAAATTGAGAGAAAGAGACAAGAAAAAGATTCCAAAAAGTTCTCTACCTACTGGTCCAAATTGTGGAGGGCGCAGACCACTAAATACTGTGGCCCCGATTAATCAAGGTCGGCGTTTTTCACGGGGTGAGGCGTGAAGTGGTGTGAGCCTCCGTTGGACTGGGGTAGATTTGTGGCATAAGGTATGCCACCGCTCCTCTTGAATTTGATGAGCGGGGAGTCACGAGGGTCACGATCCTCCATCCTGCTCCTGTCCCAGTTCCACCAGCATTGTCAGAGGTGGCCAAGCATGACGTGAAAATGCCATAAGTCACAATTTTATTTTGTAGCCTGCGTTGTGAGACATTTTGGATCTTTTAAAGCTTTTTACATGAGTTTTTCGGCATAAAAGTATTAATGAATTAGAACCAATGTGTCTTAGGATACATGTGGCAGAGGGGTCTTTTGGCATCTGAAGGCTCCAGGTTTGGGGGATGCAACAATGTGACTGTAAATCCTAATAAGATAAGATAAGATATACTTTATTTATCCCGGAGGAAATTGCGGTATCACAGCAGCAGAACACAGATCTCGAACATGACACATATGATAACATAACATTTGGAATGCTTTAGACATTGCTTTTCAGACATTTGTTAAACACCCCCATAGCTGTTGGAACAAACGATCTTCTGTATTTTTCCTTTTTACACCTTAGTTGTATTAGGCGATTGCTGAATGTGCTCTTCTGTTTCGCAAACAGTTCATAAAGCGGGTGTGTGTTGTTGCCCATTATAGCTCTGCACTTCTTCTTAATCCTATCCTCTACCACCTCTTCAAAAGTCCCAAGCTGTAGGCCCACTGTCGCGCTAGCCTTCTTTATAAGTTTGTTGAGCTTGTTGGCGTCAGCAACACGCACACTGTTACCCCAGCAAATTATTGCCGCAAAGGTGGCACTAGCCACAATGGATTGGTAGAACACCTCAAGCATTTTGCCACACACATTAAAAGACCTTAACTTCCTTAGGAAGTACAATCTACTCATCCCCTTCTTGTAGACCTTCTCCATGTGGCACTTCCAGTCTAGCTTGCTATCCAGGTAAACCCCCAAATATTTGAAACTGTCCACCATCTCCACATCCTGACCGTCAATGGTAACAGGTAGGCATACCTTCTTGCACCTTCCATAGCTCATCACCAACTCCCTGGTTTTCTTAACATTTAGTTCTAGATGGTTAGCCTGGCACCATACTACAAAGTCCGCAACCACCCTTCTATATTCCTCTTCATCCCGGTCCTTCCCAATACCGCCAACTATCACAGAGTCATCCGAGTACTTCTGGAGGTGACAACGGTCTGATTTATACTGAAAGTCAGCTGTGTACAATGTAAAGAGGAATGGCGACAGCACTGTTCCTTTCGGGGCTCCGACACTGCTCAGTACACTATCTGATGTAGCCGTCCCCCACCTAACAAACTGTGGCCTATCCGACAGGTAGTCAATTATCCAATTCACAAGTCCCTCATCCACCGCCATTTTAATCAACTTTCCACGCAGTAAGAGTGGCTGTAATGTGTTGAACGCACTAGAGAAATCAAAGAACAAAGCACGCACAGTGGTTCCATCATTGTCCAAAAAGGAATGTACTGTTTGTAGCAGAGACTCTACAGCATCGTCCACCCCCAGTCCCTGCCGGTACGCAAACTGAAGAGCATCAGTATGCGCCATCACCCTCGGACACAAGTGAGCAAGTACTATTCTCTCCAAGGACTTCATCGCATGCGATGTTAAGGCCACCGGTCTATAGTCCCCCGGGGAAGCCGGGAAGGTAGTCTTGGGAACCGGCACCAGGCAGGAAGTCTTCCATAGCACTGGTACTCTCTTTGATTGTAAGCTCTGGTTAAAGAGATGCTGGAAGACAGTACACAACTGATTTGCACACACTCTGAGGACATGTGGACTGAGACCGTCAGGCCCTGCTGCTTTGCCAATGGCCAGCTTACTAAACTGGTCCCTCACGTCATTTTTGGAGACCGAGAAATGATCTATTTCACCCCCTGTTAATTTAGCTAGTTGTTCCCCGGCCTCCTCCCCCTTCCCTGCTGCTACCGCACCTTTATTGCTGAATCTATTGAAGAACTCATTCATTTCATTAGACATTCTAAGTCCACCACCCCCCTGCTCCGACCTTGCCTTAAACCCAGTCACTAGCTTCATTCCAGCCCACACCTCTCTGGAGCTTTTTTGTGCAAATTGATTTTCTAATTTAACTCTGAATGCCTCACGGGCAATCTTAATTTTCCCCTTTAGGTCTCGCTGTATAATTTTCAATGCCTCCTTGTCCTTCCTTTTAAAAGCCAGTTTTTTCATGTTTAGTAAATGTTTCAACTCTTTTGTAATCCATGGCTTATTGTTTGCATAACACCGAATCTCTTGAACAGGTACTACTATGTCCATACAGAAGTTGATGTAATCAGTAACTCTGCCAGTAATCTCATTAACATCACAATTCTCTTTCATGGTACACAACACCTCCCAGTCTGTACAATCAAAGCAGTCTTGTAACGCCTCCTCTGCAGCTGGACACCACTTCCTTATCTTTTTAATTGTCAATGGTTGTTTGCGGACGTCTGGTTGGTAAGCAGGAGACAATAGTATGAGGTTGTGGTCAGATTTCCCCAGGGGAGGTAATGCAGCCGATGAATAAGCATTCTTAACATTAGCAAAGAGGAGATCCAGTGTGTTGTTGTCCCGTGTAGGACATTTGACATATTGATAGAACTTTGGTATTGCAGATGAGATCTTTACTCGATTGAAATCCCCAGAAATTACAGTTAGAGAGTTTGGGTGTTTAGTCTGAAGCCGGGCCATCACCCCTGACAACACATCCCCAGCAGCCTCTGGGTTCGCAGATGGTGGTATATACATCACAACTACAATAACAAGAGTGAATTCTCTAGGCAGATAGTAAGGCCTGAGGCCCACTGCTAACAGTTCAATATTTGGACAGCAATGTTTCTCCTTAACAGTTACATGCCCCTGATTGCACCATCTGTTGTTAATGTAGAGTATCACTCCTCCACCTTTTTTCTTGCCGCATCTAACTCTCTCTCTATCAGCCCGAACCATTTGAAACCCTGGTACCGAGACACATGAATCTGGGACCTCCTCATGCAGCCAGGTTTCTGTAAAGCACATGAGACTGCATTCCCTAAACTCCTTCTGGGTCTTACTCAGAGCCAGCAGTTCATCCGACTTATTTCCCAGCGATCGTACGTTACCCATGATAAAGGATGGGATCACTGGTTTAAACCTTCTCCTCCAGGACTTGATCTTCTTGCCTGCTCTGCAGCCTCTGAAAGGTCTCCTTATTTCCCGTGGAACATTCAGTATTGCCACTGCTGGAGAAGACTTTATCCTGCGCAGTTCCAGAAGACGATCCCTAGAATACACTGCTCGTTTAGCAACAGACCTAGGGTCCACCATCCCGTCATTGTTTCCACCCGTCACACCAGTCCTCTCCATGGCAGATCGTATGCAGTGACCTCCACCATTCACATATGGCTGTATCCCTGTCACAGGCTGTGGCTAGCAGCATGCATCCTTCAGTAGCATTAGCGGAGATGGTCCGTATTGCGTGCCCCAGAGTGTCTGTACCTGCAGGAGACTTGTAAGTGGTGGAAGAAGATCCAGGTGCAGATCTCGTGCTGTGTGCCCAGCAGCAGTTGATAGTGTGGGAAGTGTTGTATCTTCCATCCACAATATACGAGTATACAGGAACGTTGCAATCCAAAGAAGGTAATAAAATAATAAAATAAAATAACTGTAACAAAACTGTAACTGAAATAAAGTAGAAGCTTCTGCTGCTGCAATGGGCTGCCAGTAGTCCGGCGCCGTATTGTCTCCACAATCTAGCAGAGAGGCAGACAGGCATGTCCACACCCTCCGGAGTCAGAAAGTGAATGTTATGTATGTAATATGTAAATACTCGGGTGGAAAAACACCTTTTAGGTGATCAGGACTATCAACCAGTGGTGCAAATGTGGCGCCCCTGCGGGTTCAGTCGCCACAGAGGTACTGCATCTCACCAAGAGGTGTGGTACCCCACTCTCAGGTAAGGATGGAGTACTGCCCGGGACCCACACACCCGCATCCAACACACTCCACCTCAGTAGGGAAGGGCGAGATTGCTCCTAAGGGAGAGCACAGTCCCTGGTCCCTAGCTGGAAGGTGGAACCATATAGTGGGTGTGGGTGGAGGAAGCAGATCAGGGGAGCACCGTCAGTGTAGTAGTATAAAAGAGAGGGTGGAAGGTTCTAGAGAGAGTTCAGTCAGAGGAGAGAGAGTTGGGAGTAGGAGCTCTGCTCAGGAGAGAGAGGAGAGCGGGCCTGGTTAAAGAGGTCCAGGAGAGAGAGGACAGGAGCAGAGGGAAGGCTCCAGAATCAGTGGGGATCCCAGGGGCATGGCGAGTGCAGGAAGCCATCCGTGCGCCCGAATCTACACGGACGTGGAGGGATCAGGCCGCAGAGGGGACCGGCCCCTAAACTAGTGGAGAATAATCAGGCTCAGCTAGATAACCGGAGGCTGCTGTATTTTCAAGGTGCAGTAGCCAACCACCACGATTATATCACCGAAAAGGTGGCCGCATAGGGTCCAGGGGACTGCAGGTCGCCCGACAAGATCCGAGGCTACCGGCTTGGGACACTGCTTGTGAGGCGCAGGGCAGGAGGGTGAGAGCCAGCGCAGGAAGACAACCGAGGAAGGCACATAGAACGGGGTCTCGCTTAAGTACTCCTGAGGTACTTGAGAGATTGCTGGATCCCTTCCCTGGTGAACGCAGGTCGACGTGGGAGGTTACACACTGGCCCTGGTATCCTGGAGAATTGAACAACTGTGAGTAAACCTTGAAGAGTGCACCCCACTGTGTCCTGAAATTATTATCTGCGCCATCCCCTGCACTACACTGCACAGCAACATCTACCTCATTAATCATCACTATCCTGCCCTGGAGCTAAGCTCTATGTGTGGAGAGCTGAACCAACTCTGCTGCATCACCATCAGCTCCAGAGGATCTGCTCCGCAGCGGCGGCCCCATATAGCCACATACCACAGGCAGTGTCACGAACATTATCTCTAAAAACTTTATTCCCCTTTTACTTTCCTCTTTTATTGACCGCCCTGGGTCACGGACCGGGTCACTGCCACCGTGACATCCCCCCAGCATCGACCGGCCCGGCTACAGAGTACCCCACGGCCCAGGGGGCGCGTCACAAACACATTAGACAACCAGTTTCCTGCACAGACTGTCCAACCACAGGCGGCAGTTTAGCGCCGTCACCCATGCGTCTCGGGGAGCAGCAGGGTTGTGGAAGTGGCTATTGCTGTGACCCAGCAAGTTACATCATAGTGACTGAGTCAGATCAGACGTGAGCAGCAGCAGAGACGACCGCGCTCCACCGGGAGGAAAGAGGGGAAAGTCATCAGCGTCCTGTGCACCGAAGTCTGCTGCATCTGTAAGTCTCATCCACTGCTGCACTGTGTGACCCTACAGTCAGGACTGTAATATATGGGGGATGTTATAGGGCTGGGAGAGACTTGTAATGCACACTATGTACTGTAAATATATGGCACACACCACATACAGTATATACACTGTATATCCACAGACGTATATTGTCACGGGCTCTGGTGTAAATCTTCATCATCTGTCCAGTTTGTGCAAATGAGCGATCATTGTCACCTTGTAGACCCCGTCCGTCTTAGCGTTAATGTATTCGGGGGTCTTTGGTTTACGTGGCTGCAGCCTTAGTGCACTATGCACCACATAGACATATCACCAGGATATCCCATAACTACCAGAGGGACACATGGACGTCCTCTGGGGGCTCCAATCTCCAGGGGGGTCCCATGATCTCTGTACACAGCCATGGAGAGGTGTCTGTGCACCAGGAGGACCAGGGGTCCGGAATGAAGGGTGACGGGTGAGAAATATTAAGAAAAAAAAAAGTTTTATTTCCTCTGGAACTTTCTCGGTTCTCTTGTTGAGATTTTACTAAAACAGAAACATCAGAATCAGAAATATTACAAGATATCACACGGAGGGGCTTCAGGGGCCTGGTAACAAATCTCCATACGGAAGAAATCCTCAAATCATATCTAAACACCTAGAGACATCCCCCAGCAGGGGGCGTACATGGAAATCATGGCGCCCCAGAGCAGACGTCCTAATGTCCCCTTCCCCCCAAAAAATAATATTCATCCGGGTCAAAGAAGAACAGATCTCACAAAGTAACTTTACCCCTATTAAAGTCCCTTAGTGTTCACTATGCACTAAAATACCCCATTCATGGCCCCATAAAGTATGACGCCAACAAGTCTGCCCCTCAAACACAGTAAGATACCCCCACGGTGGATACACCCACAGTGTCCCCTTCACAAAGTATGGTAACCCTACAATGACCCCAATACAGTGTGATGGCCCCGACACAGCCCTAAACAGTATAGTGGCCCCCACAACTCTCCACACAACACTGTATAATGGCCCCCCACATTATAATGGCCCCCACTAACCCTCCATACAGTATAGTGGCCCCCACAACCCTCCACACAACACTGTATAATGGCCCCCCACATTATAATGGCCCCCACTAACCCTCCATACAGTATAGTGGCCCCCACAACCCTCCACACAACACTGTATAATGGCCCCCCACATTATAATGGCCCCCACTAACCCTCCATACAGTATAGTGGCCCCCACAACCCTCCACACAACACTGTATAATGGCCCCCCACATTATAATGGCCCCCACTAACCCTCCATACAGTATAATGATCCCACACAGCCCTCCAAGCAGTATAATGGGCCTAACATAGCTCTCCAAACAATATTATTGGCCCCCACATAGCCCCCCAAATAGTATGATGGCCCCCCACAATGAACTAAGGTAAGAAAAATACTTACCTTTTCCCGTTGCCCCGCTACTCCGATCACTGCAGCATGTATCTCTGTACACAGGGAGCTCCCCCTAGTGGTGGCTGCAGTCAGAATCTTATCATGTTTCTCTGTATACAGGGAGCTCCCCCTAGTGGTGGCTGCAGACAGAATCTTATCACGTATCTCTGTACACAGGGAGCTCCCCCTAGTGGTGACTGCAGACAGGATATTATCATGTATCTCTGTATACAATGAGCTCCCCCTAGTGGTGGCTGCAGACAGAATCTTATCATGTATCTCTGTATACAGGGAGCCCCCCTAGTGGTGACTGCAGACAGGATCTTATCATGTATCTCTGTATGCAGGGAGCTCCCCCTAGTGGTGGCTGCAGACAGAATCTTATGTATCTCTGTATACAGGGAGCTCCCCCTAGTGGTGGCTGAAGACCGAATATTATCATGTATCTCTGTATACAGGGAGCTCCCCCTAGTGGTGACTGCAGACAGAATCTTATCATGTATCTCTATATACAGGGAGCTCCCCCTAGTGGTGACTGCAGACAGAATCTTATCATGTATCTCTGTATACAGGGAGCTCCCCCTAGTGGTGACTGCAGACAGAATCTTATCATGTATCTCTGTATACAGGGAGCTCCCCCTAGTGGTGGCTGCAGACAGAATCTTATCATGTATCTTTGTATACAGGAAGCTCCCCCTAGTGGTGACTGCAGACAGGATCTTATCATGTATCTCTGTATACAGGGAGCTCCCCCTAGTGGTGACTGCAGACAGAATCTTATCATGTATCTCTGTATACAGGGAGCTCCCCCTAGTGGTGGCTGCAGACAGAATCTCATCATGTACCTCTGTATACAGGGAGCTCCTCCTAGTGGTGGCTGCAGACAGAATCTTATCATGTATCTCTGCATACAGGGAGCTCCCCCTAGTGGTGGCTGCAGACAGAATCTTATCATGTATCTCTGTATACAGGGAGCTCCCCCTAGTGGTGGCTGCAGACAGAATCTTATCATGTATCTTTGTATACAGGAAGCTCCCCCTAGTGGTGACTGCAGACAGGATCTTATCATGTATCTCTGTATACAGGGAGCTCCCCCTAGTGGTGACTGCAGACAGAATCTTATCATGTATCTCTGTATACAGGGAGCTCCCCCTAGTGGTGGCTGCAGACAGAATCTCATCATGTACCTCTGTATACAGGGAGCTCCTCCTAGTGGTGGCTGCAGACAGAATCTTATCATGTATCTCTGCATACAGGGAGCTCCCCCTAGTGGTGGCTGCAGACAGAACCTTATCATGTATCTCTGTATACAGGTAGCTCCTCCTAGTGGTGGCTGCAGACAGGATCTTATCATGTATCTCTGCATACAGGGAGCTCCCCCTAGTGATGGCTGCAGACAGAATCTTATCATGTATCTCTAAATGTGAGGTTATTTCTTGTAGGATTAAAATTGTGCTGCTTTTGATTGACAAAGGCCCTGATCCACCAGGAGTGGTAATTTTCTCCTTGGTCTTGATAAGGGGGGAAAGTGCAGTTAGGAGCTCCTGATTCATGAGGAGATGCAATGCCTCTACATGAATATGGTGTTTCTGACAAGTGGCATGCGGCACTCCAGAAATGTTACTCCTGTCCCTTACTGGAATGAGATTTCTGGCGCGGGGAACATCTATACCATGAACGCCATTAATTAGACAAGATGTGGCGCCCCAGATGTGTCCCCGTCTCAACCTTTTTAGCGGAGCTGAGAGACGCTGGCGTGAAATTGTCAAAACTCGAAGTTGCACCAAAGGTTTGTGACTTTTCTAAGACAATTTATGGCAGAAATTTTGGCAAGTTTGCTTAGATGAATCGGGCACAAGAGTTGAAATTGCCGCGAACCCCATTGTGACCAGGGCGTCCTTATAAATGCTCTATCCAAACCAAACTGGCGGAAAGTTGTTTTCCACGGCCCTCAATAAATGTGTAGCCTGCAGTATGGGGGGACAGACCCTCCACTGAGTCCTTGGGTATTGCAGCTCCTCTAATGACGGGGACGGGGTTAGGGGTAAAGAAGACATTTGTGCAAAAAGTGAAGGTTCAGAGCAAGCAGCCACAGAACTGCAGACATGTAGCAAGCAGGGGGTGTCAGCTGTCATCTGACTGCAGCAGCGGACCATCATCCGACCATGACCGACGTGAGCCTCAATGGGGTGGATGAGCCTGTAGAAGGTCTTATAGTCCCCGTTAACCCCTCACCCCCTGGTACGATGCTAGTGAAATCGCTGTAAGAGGACGTTCTGTGACCTGCGTTACATTCCGGTTCTGATAAATCCATCGTTACATAGTGACGCCGTCACCGGCATGTACAATGTCCTATGTTGATATGTCAGATCTTTACAGATGACATCATAATGAATTGTATTTTTAAAGGGAAGTGATTCAAAGGTTTATGATTTTCTATATTTGAGATTGCGAGATCTTATTCTATTTACTCACGACTTCAAAATACTTTAATAACCAACATAAGAGCAGAATGACGCAATGAGATGACTGTCGGCCGAGCGTCTGTCCGGGATCCGCCGCTTCACTAACAGCCGTCACGTCTGAACGTTCCTTAAAATAAACATAAACATAAACAGTCCGGACTCCAAGTCACAGATTATAATCATAAGAAAGTGCGAAGAAACATCACAAGCAAACGATGAAATATGTCAGAAAACAAATCATCATTTATAAAGGTTCACTCATCAAATCACATACCCAACAATATTATATATACAAATGATTGACAGCACGCGAATATCTCCTACATGATGAGCAGCATTATAGGAGTTATATTCTTGTACATAGGGGGCAGTATTATAGTAGTTATATTCTTGTACATAGGGGGCAGTATTATAGTAGTTATATTCTTGTAAATAGGAGCAGTATTATAGTAGTTATATTCTTGTACATAGGGGGCAGTATTATAGTAGTTATATTCTTGTACATAGGGGGCAGTATTATAGTAGTTATATTCTTGTAAATAGGAGCAGTATTATAGTAGTTATATTCTTGTACATAGGGGGCAGTATTATAGTAGTTATATTCTTGTACATAGGGGCAGTATTATAGTAGTTATATTCTTGTACATAGGGGGCAGTATTATAGTAGTTATATTCTTGTACATAGGGGGCAGTATTATAGTAGTTATATTCTTGTAAATAGGAGCAGTATTATAGTAGTTATATTCTTGTACATAGGGGGCAGTATTATAGTAGTTATATTCTTGTACATAGGAGCAGTATTATAGTAGTTATATTCTCGTACATAGGGGGCAGTGTTATAGTAGTTATATTCTTGTACATAGGGGCAGTGTTATAGTAGTTATAATCTTGTACATAGGGGCAGTATTATAGGAGTTATATTCTTGTACATAGGGGCAGTATTATAGTAGTTATATTCTTGTACATAGGGAGCAGTATTATAGTAGTTATAATCTTGTACATAGGGGGCAGTATTATAGTAGTTATAATCTTGTACATAGGGGGCAGTATTATAGTAGTTATAATCTTGTACATAGGGGGCAGTATTATAGTAGTTATATTCTTGTACATAGGGGGCAGTATTATAGTAGTTATATTCTTGTACATAGGGAGCAGTATTATAGTAGTTATATTCTTGTACATAGGGAGCAGTATTATAGTAGTTATATTCTTGTACATAGGGGCAGTATTATAGTAGTTATATTCTTGTACATAGGGGGCAGTATTATAGTAGTTATATTCTCGTACATAGGGGACAGTGTTATAGTAGTTATATTCTTGTACATAGGGGCAGTGTTATAGTAGTTATAATCTTGTACATAGGGGCAGTATTATAGGAGTTATATTCTTGTACATAGGGGGCAGTGTTATAGTAGTTATATTCTTGTACATAGGGAGCAGTATTATAGTAGTTATAATCTTGTACATAGGGGGCAGTACTATAGTAGTTATAATCTTGTACATAGGGGGCAGTATTATAGTAGTTATATTCTTGTACATAGGGGGCAGTATTATAGTAGTTATATTCTTGTACATAGGGGGCAATATTATAGTAGTTATATTCTTGTACATAGGGAGCAGTATTATAGTAGTTATATTCTTGTACATAGGGAGCAGTATTATAGTAGTTATATTCTTGTACATAGGGGCAGTATTATAGTAGTTATATTCTTGTACATAGGGAGCAGTATTATAGTAGTTATATTCTTGTACATAGGGGGCAGTATTATAGTAGTTATATTCTTGTACATAGGAGCAGTATTATAGTAGTTATATTCTTGTACATAGGGAGCAGTATTATAGTAGTTATATTCTTGTACATAGGGAGCAGTATTATAGTAGTTATATTCTTGTACATAAGGAGCAGTATTATAGTAGTTATATTCTTGTACATAGGGAGCAGTTTTATAGTAGTTATATTCTTGTACATAGGGGGCAGTATTATAGTAGTTATATTCTTGTACATAGGAGCAGTATTATAGTAGTTATATTCTTGTACATAGGGGCAGTATTATAATAGTTATATTCTTGTACATAGTGGGCAGTATTATAGTAGTTATATTCTTGTACATAGGGAGCAGTATTACAGTAGTTATATTCTTGTACATAGGGAGCAGTATTATAGTAGTTATATTCTTGTACATAGGGAGCAGTTTTATAGTAGTTATATTCTTGTACATAGGGGGCAGTATTATAGTAGTTATATTCTTGTACATAGGGAGCAGTATTACAGTAGTTATATTCTTGTACATAGGGGGCAGTATTATAGTAGTTATATTCTTGTACATAGGGGGCAGTATTATAGTAGTTATATTCTTGTACATAGGGGCAGTATTACAGTAGTTATATTCTTGTACATAGGGGGCAGTATTATAGTAGTTATATTCTTGTACATAGGAGCAGTATTATAGTAGTTATATTCTTGTACATAGGGAGCAGTATTATAGTAGTTATATTCTTGTACATAGGGAGCAGTATTATAGTAGTTATATTCTTGTACATAGGGAGCAGTATTATAGTAGTTATATTCTTGTACATAGGGGGCAGTATTATAGTAGTTATATTCTTGTACATAGGGAGCAGTATTATAGTAGTTATATTCTTGTACATAGGGAGCAGTTTTATAGTAGTTATATTCTTGTACATAGGGAGCAGTTTTATAGTAGTTATATTCTTGTACATAGGGGGCAGTATTATAGTAGTTATATTCTTGTACATAGGGGGCAGTATTATAGTAGTTATATTCTTGTACATAGGGGGCAGTATTATAGTAGTTATATTCTTGTACATAGGGGGCAGTATTATAGTAGTTATATTCTTGTACATAGGGAGCAGTATTATAGTAGTTATATTCTTGTACATAGGGAGCAGTATTATAGTAGTTATATTCTTGTACATAGGGGCAGTATTACAGTAGTTATATTCTTGTACATAGTGGGCAGTATTACAGTAGTTATATTCTTGTACATAGGGGGCAGTATTATAGTAGTTATATTCTTGTACATAGGGGGCAGTATTATAGTAGTTATATTCTTGTACATAGGGGGCAGTATTATAGTAGTTATATTCTTCTACATAGGAGCAGTATTATAGTAGTTATATTCTTGTACATAGGGGGCAGTATTATAGTAGTTATATTCTTGTACATAGGGAGAAGTATTATAGTAGTTATATTCTTGTACATAGGGGGCAGTATTATAGTAGTTATATTCTTGTACATAGGAGGCAGTATTATAGTAGTTATATTCTTGTATATAGGAGCAGTATTATAGTAGTTATATTCTTGTACAAAGGGAGCAGTATTATAGTAGTTATATTCTTGTACATAGGGAGCAGTATTATAGTAGTTATATTCTTGTACATAGGGAGCAGTATTATAGTAGTTATATTCTTGTACATAGGGAGCAGTTTTATAGTAGTTATATTCTTGTACATAGGGGGCAGTATTATAGTAGTTATATTCTTGTACATAGGGGGCAGCATTATAGTAGTTATATTCTTGTACATAGGAGCAGTATTATAGTAGTTATATTCTTGTACATAGGGGCAGTATTATAGTAGTTATATTCTTGTACATAGTGGGCAGTATTACAGTAGTTATATTCTTGTACATAGGAGCAGTATTATAGTAGTTATATTCTTGTACAAAGGGAGCAGTATTATAGTAGTTATATTCTTGTACATAGGGGGCAGCATTATAGTAGTTATATTCTTGTACATAGGAGCAGTATTATAGTACTTATATTCTTGTACATAGGGGCAGTATTATAGTAGTTATATTCTTGTACATAGTGGGCAGTATTACAGTAGTTATATTCTTGTACATAGGAGCAGTATTATAGTAGTTATATTCTTGTACAAAGGGAGCAGTATTATAGTAGTTATATTCTTGTACATAGGGAGCAGTATTATAGTAGTTATATTCTTGTACATAGGGAGCAGTATTATAGTAGTTATATTCTTGTACATAGGGAGCAGTTTTATAGTAGTTATATTCTTGTACATAGGGGGCAGTATTATAGTAGTTATATTCTTGTACATAGGGGGCAGCATTATAGTAGTTATATTCTTGTACATAGGAGCAGTATTATAGTAGTTATATTCTTGTACATAGGGGGCAGTATTATAGTAGTTATATTCTTGTACATAGGGGCAGTATTATAGTAGTTATATTCTTGTACATAGGGGGCAGTATTATAGTAGTTATATTCTTGTACATAGGGGGCAGTATTATAGTAGTTATATTCTTGTACATAGGGGGCAGTATTATAGTAGTTATATTCTTGTACATAGGGGGCAGTATTATAGTAGTTATATTCTTGTACATAGGGAGCAGTATTACAGTAGTTATATTCTTGTACATAGGGGCAGTATTACAGTAGTTATATTCTTGTACATAGGGGGCAGTATTATAGTAGTTATATTCTTGTACATAGGGGGCAGTATTATAGTAGTTATATTCTTGTACACAGGGGGCAGTATTATAGTAGATATATTCTTGTATATAGGGGGCAGTATTATAGCAGTTATATTCTTGTACATAGGGGCAGTATTATAGTAGTTATATTCTTGTACATAGGGGGCAGTATTATAGTAGTTATATTCTTGTACATAGGGGGCAGTATTATAGTAGTTATATTCTTGTACATAGGGAGCAGTATTTCAGTAGTTATATTCTTGTACATAGGGGCAGTATTACAGTAGTTATATTCTTGTACATAGGGGCAGTATTACAGTAGTTATATTCTTGTACATAGGGGGCAGTATTATAGTAGTTATATTCTTGTACATAGGGGGCAGTATTATAGTAGTTATATTCTTGTACATAGGGGGCAGTATTATAGTAGTTATATTCTTCTACATAGGAGCAGCATTATAGTAGTTATATTCTTGTACATAGGAGCAGTATTATAGTAGTTATATTCTTGTACATAGGGGCAGTATTATAGTAGTTATATTCTTGTACATAGTGGGCAGTATTACAGTAGTTATATTCTTGTACATAGGAGCAGTATTATAGTAGTTATATTCTTGTACATAGGGAGCAGTATTATAGTAGTTATATTCTTGTACATAGGGGGCAGTATTATAGTAGTTATATTCTTGTACATAGGGGGCAGTATTATAGTACTATATATTCTTGTACATAGGGGACAGTATTATAGTAGTTATATTCTTGTACATAGGGGGCAGTATTATAGTAGTTATATTCTTGTACATAGGGGGCAGTATTATAGTAGTTATATTCTTCTACATAGGGGCAGTATTATAGTAGTTATATTCTTGTACATAGGGGGCAGTATTATAGTAGTTATATTCTTGTACATAGGGGGCAGTATTATAGTAGTTATATTCTTCTACATAGGGGCAGTATTATAGTAGTTATATTCTTATATATAGGAGCAGTATTATAGTAGTTATATTCTTGTATATAGGAGCAGTATTATAGTAGTTATAGTCCTGTACATAGGGGGCAGTATTATAGTAGTTATATTCTTGTACATAGGAGCAGTATTATAGTAGTTATATTCTTATATATAGGAGCAGTATTATAGTAGTTATATTCTTGTACATAGGAGCAGTATTATAGTAGTTATATTCTTGTACATAGGGAGCAGTATTATAGTAGTTATATTCTTGTACATAGGGAGCAGTATTATAGTAGTTATATTCTTGTACATAAGGAGCAGTATTATAGTAGTTATATTCTTGTACATAGGGAGCAGTTTTATAGTAGTTATATTCTTGTACATAGGGGGCAGTATTATAGTAGTTATATTCTTGTACATAGGAGCAGTATTATAGTAGTTATATTCTTGTACATAGGGGCAGTATTATAATAGTTATATTCTTGTACATAGTGGGCAGTATTATAGTAGTTATATTCTTGTACATAGGGAGCAGTATTACAGTAGTTATATTCTTGTACATAGGGAGCAGTATTATAGTAGTTATATTCTTGTACATAGGGAGCAGTTTTATAGTAGTTATATTCTTGTACATAGGGGGCAGTATTATAGTAGTTATATTCTTGTACATAGGGAGCAGTATTACAGTAGTTATATTCTTGTACATAGGGGGCAGTATTATAGTAGTTATATTCTTGTACATAGGGGGCAGTATTATAGTAGTTATATTCTTGTACATAGGGGCAGTATTACAGTAGTTATATTCTTGTACATAGGGGGCAGTATTATAGTAGTTATATTCTTGTACATAGGAGCAGTATTATAGTAGTTATATTCTTGTACATAGGGAGCAGTATTATAGTAGTTATATTCTTGTACATAGGGAGCAGTATTATAGTAGTTATATTCTTGTACATAGGGAGCAGTATTATAGTAGTTATATTCTTGTACATAGGGGGCAGTATTATAGTAGTTATATTCTTGTACATAGGGAGCAGTATTATAGTAGTTATATTCTTGTACATAGGGAGCAGTTTTATAGTAGTTATATTCTTGTACATAGGGAGCAGTTTTATAGTAGTTATATTCTTGTACATAGGGGGCAGTATTATAGTAGTTATATTCTTGTACATAGGGGGCAGTATTATAGTAGTTATATTCTTGTACATAGGGGGCAGTATTATAGTAGTTATATTCTTGTACATAGGGGGCAGTATTATAGTAGTTATATTCTTGTACATAGGGAGCAGTATTATAGTAGTTATATTCTTGTACATAGGGAGCAGTATTATAGTAGTTATATTCTTGTACATAGGGGCAGTATTACAGTAGTTATATTCTTGTACATAGTGGGCAGTATTACAGTAGTTATATTCTTGTACATAGGGGGCAGTATTATAGTAGTTATATTCTTGTACATAGGAGGCAGTATTATAGTAGTTATATTCTTGTATATAGGAGCAGTATTATAGTAGTTATATTCTTGTACAAAGGGAGCAGTATTATAGTAGTTATATTCTTGTACATAGGGAGCAGTATTATAGTAGTTATATTCTTGTACATAGGGAGCAGTATTATAGTAGTTATATTCTTGTACATAGGGAGCAGTTTTATAGTAGTTATATTCTTGTACAGAGGGGGCAGTATTATAGTAGTTATATTCTTGTACATAGGGGGCAGCATTATAGTAGTTATATTCTTGTACATAGGAGCAGTATTATAGTAGTTATATTCTTGTACATAGGGGCAGTATTATAGTAGTTATATTCTTGTACATAGTGGGCAGTATTACAGTAGTTATATTCTTGTACATAGGAGCAGTATTATAGTAGTTATATTCTTGTACAAAGGGAGCAGTATTATAGTAGTTATATTCTTGTACATAGGGGGCAGCATTATAGTAGTTATATTCTTGTACATAGGAGCAGTATTATAGTACTTATATTCTTGTACATAGGGGCAGTATTATAGTAGTTATATTCTTGTACATAGTGGGCAGTATTACAGTAGTTATATTCTTGTACATAGGAGCAGTATTATAGTAGTTATATTCTTGTACAAAGGGAGCAGTATTATAGTAGTTATATTCTTGTACATAGGGAGCAGTATTATAGTAGTTATATTCTTGTACATAGGGAGCAGTATTATAGTAGTTATATTCTTGTACATAGGGAGCAGTTTTATAGTAGTTATATTCTTGTACATAGGGGGCAGTATTATAGTAGTTATATTCTTGTACATAGGGGGCAGCATTATAGTAGTTATATTCTTGTACATAGGAGCAGTATTATAGTAGTTATATTCTTGTACATAGGGGGCAGTATTATAGTAGTTATATTCTTGTACATAGGGGCAGTATTATAGTAGTTATATTCTTGTACATAGGGGGCAGTATTATAGTAGTTATATTCTTGTACATAGGGGGCAGTATTATAGTAGTTATATTCTTGTACATAGGGGGCAGTATTATAGTAGTTATATTCTTGTACATAGGGGGCAGTATTATAGTAGTTATATTCTTGTACATAGGGAGCAGTATTACAGTAGTTATATTCTTGTACATAGGGGCAGTATTACAGTAGTTATATTCTTGTACATAGGGGGCAGTATTATAGTAGTTATATTCTTGTACATAGGGGGCAGTATTATAGTAGTTATATTCTTGTACACAGGGGGCAGTATTATAGTAGATATATTCTTGTATATAGGGGGCAGTATTATAGCAGTTATATTCTTGTACATAGGGGCAGTATTATAGTAGTTATATTCTTGTACATAGGGGGCAGTATTATAGTAGTTATATTCTTGTACATAGGGGGCAGTATTATAGTAGTTATATTCTTGTACATAGGGAGCAGTATTTCAGTAGTTATATTCTTGTACATAGGGGCAGTATTACAGTAGTTATATTCTTGTACATAGGGGCAGTATTACAGTAGTTATATTCTTGTACATAGGGGGCAGTATTATAGTAGTTATATTCTTGTACATAGGGGGCAGTATTATAGTAGTTATATTCTTGTACATAGGGGGCAGTATTATAGTAGTTATATTCTTCTACATAGGAGCAGCATTATAGTAGTTATATTCTTGTACATAGGAGCAGTATTATAGTAGTTATATTCTTGTACATAGGGGCAGTATTATAGTAGTTATATTCTTGTACATAGTGGGCAGTATTACAGTAGTTATATTCTTGTACATAGGAGCAGTATTATAGTAGTTATATTCTTGTACATAGGGAGCAGTATTATAGTAGTTATATTCTTGTACATAGGGGGCAGTATTATAGTAGTTATATTCTTGTACATAGGGGGCAGTATTATAGTACTATATATTCTTGTACATAGGGGACAGTATTATAGTAGTTATATTCTTGTACATAGGGGGCAGTATTATAGTAGTTATATTCTTGTACATAGGGGGCAGTATTATAGTAGTTATATTCTTCTACATAGGGGCAGTATTATAGTAGTTATATTCTTGTACATAGGGGGCAGTATTATAGTAGTTATATTCTTGTACATAGGGGGCAGTATTATAGTAGTTATATTCTTCTACATAGGGGCAGTATTATAGTAGTTATATTCTTATATATAGGAGCAGTATTATAGTAGTTATATTCTTGTATATAGGAGCAGTATTATAGTAGTTATAGTCCTGTACATAGGGGGCAGTATTATAGTAGTTATATTCTTGTACATAGGAGCAGTATTATAGTAGTTATATTCTTATATATAGGAACAGTATTATAGTAGTTATATTCTTATATATAGGAGCAGTATTATAGGAGTTATATTCGTATATATAGGAGCAGTATTACAGTAGTTATATTCTTGTACATAGGGGCAGTATTATAGTAGTTATATTCTTCTACATAGGGGCAGTATTATAGTAGTTATATGCTTGTACATAGGGTGCAGTATTATAGTAGTTATATTCTTGTACATAGGGGGCAGTATTATAGTAGTTATATTCTTGTACATAGGAGCAGTATTATAGTAGTTATATTCTTGTACATAGGGAGCAGTATTACAGTAGTTATATTCTTGTACATAGGGGCAGTATTACAGTAGTTATATTCTTGTACATAGGGGGCAGTATTATAGTAGTTATATTCTTGTACATAGGGGGCAGTATTATAGTAGTTATATTCTTGTACACAGGGGGCAGTATTATAGTAGATATATTCTTGTATATAGGGGGCAGTATTATAGCAGTTATATTCTTGTACATAGGGGCAGTATTATAGTAGTTATATTCTTGTACATAGGGGGCAGTATTATAGTAGTTATATTCTTGTACATAGGGGGCAGTATTATAGTAGTTATATTCTTGTACATAGGGAGCAGTATTTCAGTAGTTATATTCTTGTACATAGGGGCAGTATTACAGTAGTTATATTCTTGTACATAGGGGCAGTATTACAGTAGTTATATTCTTGTACATAGGGGGCAGTATTATAGTAGTTATATTCTTGTACATAGGGGGCAGTATTATAGTAGTTATATTCTTGTACATAGGGGGCAGTATTATAGTAGTTATATTCTTCTACATAGGAGCAGCATTATAGTAGTTATATTCTTGTACATAGGAGCAGTATTATAGTAGTTATATTCTTGTACATAGGGGCAGTATTATAGTAGTTATATTCTTGTACATAGTGGGCAGTATTACAGTAGTTATATTCTTGTACATAGGAGCAGTATTATAGTAGTTATATTCTTGTACATAGGGAGCAGTATTATAGTAGTTATATTCTTGTACATAGGGGGCAGTATTATAGTAGTTATATTCTTGTACATAGGGGGCAGTATTATAGTACTATATATTCTTGTACATAGGGGACAGTATTATAGTAGTTATATTCTTGTACATAGGGGGCAGTATTATAGTAGTTATATTCTTGTACATAGGGGGCAGTATTATAGTAGTTATATTCTTCTACATAGGGGCAGTATTATAGTAGTTATATTCTTGTACATAGGGGGCAGTATTATAGTAGTTATATTCTTGTACATAGGGGGCAGTATTATAGTAGTTATATTCTTCTACATAGGGGCAGTATTATAGTAGTTATATTCTTATATATAGGAGCAGTATTATAGTAGTTATATTCTTGTATATAGGAGCAGTATTATAGTAGTTATAGTCCTGTACATAGGGGGCAGTATTATAGTAGTTATATTCTTGTACATAGGAGCAGTATTATAGTAGTTATATTCTTATATATAGGAGCAGTATTATAGTAGTTATATTCTTATATATAGGAGCAGTATTATAGGAGTTATATTCGTATATATAGGAGCAGTATTACAGTAGTTATATTCTTGTACATAGGGGCAGTATTATAGTAGTTATATTCTTCTACATAGGGGCAGTATTATAGTAGTTATATGCTTGTACATAGGGTGCAGTATTATAGTAGTTATATTCTTGTACATAGGGGGCAGTATTATAGTAGTTATATTCTTGTACATAGGAGCAGTATTATAGTAGTTATATTCTTGTACATAGGAGCAGTATTATAGTAGTTATATTCTTATATATAGGAGCAGTATTATAGTAGTTATATTCTTGTACATAGGGGTAGTATTATAGTAGCTATATTCTTGTACATAGGGGCAGTATTATAGTAGTTATATTCTTGTACATAGGGGGCAGTATTATAGTAGTTATATTCTTCTACATAGGAGCAGCATTATAGTAGTTATATTCTTGTACATAGGAGCAGTATTATAGTAGTTATATTCTTGTACATAGGGGCAGTATTATAGTAGTTATATTCTTGTACATAGTGGGCAGTATTACAGTAGTTATATTCTTGTACATAGGAGCAGTATTATAGTAGTTATATTCTTGTACATAGGGAGCAGTATTATAGTAGTTATATTCTTGTACATAGGGGGCAGTATTATAGTAGTTATATTCTTGTACATAGGGGGCAGTATTATAGTACTATATATTCTTGTACATAGGGGACAGTATTATAGTAGTTATATTCTTGTACATAGGGGGCAGTATTATAGTAGTTATATTCTTGTACATAGGGGGCAGTATTATAGTAGTTATATTCTTCTACATAGGGGCAGTATTATAGTAGTTATATTCTTGTACATAGGGGGCAGTATTATAGTAGTTATATTCTTGTACATAGGGGGCAGTATTATAGTAGTTATATTCTTCTACATAGGGGCAGTATTATAGTAGTTATATTCTTATATATAGGAGCAGTATTATAGTAGTTATATTCTTGTATATAGGAGCAGTATTATAGTAGTTATAGTCCTGTACATAGGGGGCAGTATTATAGTAGTTATATTCTTGTACATAGGAGCAGTATTATAGTAGTTATATTCTTATATATAGGAGCAGTATTATAGTAGTTATATTCTTGTATATAGGAGCAGTATTATAGTAGTTATAGTCCTGTACATAGGGGGCAGTATTATAGTAGTTATATTCTTGTACATAGGAGCAGTATTATAGTAGTTATATTCTTATATATAGGAGCAGTATTATAGTAGTTATATTCTTATATATAGGAGCAGTATTATAGGAGTTATATTCGTATATATAGGAGCAGTATTACAGTAGTTATATTCTTGTACATAGGGGCAGTATTATAGTAGTTATATTCTTCTACATAGGGGCAGTATTATAGTAGTTATATGCTTGTACATAGGGTGCAGTATTATAGTAGTTATATTCTTGTACATAGGGGGCAGTATTATAGTAGTTATATTCTTGTACATAGGAGCAGTATTATAGTAGTTATATTCTTGTACATAGGAGCAGTATTATAGTAGTTATATTCTTATATATAGGAGCAGTATTATAGTAGTTATATTCTTGTACATAGGGGTAGTATTATAGTAGCTATATTCTTGTACATAGGGGCAGTATTATAGTAGTTATATTGTTGTACATAGGCGGCAGTATTATAGTAGTTATATTCTTGTACATAGGGGCCAGTATTATAGTAGTTATATTCTTGTACATAGAAGCAGTATTATAGTAGTTATATTCTTGTACATAGGCGGCAGTATTATAGTAGTTATATTCTTGTACATAGGGGCAGTATTATAGTAGTTATATTCTTGTACATAGGCGGCAGTATTATAGTAGTTATATTCTTGTACATAGGGGGCAGTATTATAGTAGTTATGTTCTTGTACATAGGGGGCAGTATTATAGTAGTTATATTCTTGTACATAGGAGGCAGTATTATAGTAGTTATATTCTTGTACATAGGGAACAGTATTATAGTAGTTATATTCTTGTATATAGGGGCAGTATTATAGTAGTTATATTCTTGTACATAGGGGGCAGTATTATAGTAGTTATATTCTTGTACATAGGGGCAGTATTATAGTAGAAATATTCTTCTACATAGGGAGCAGTATTATAGTAGTTATAATCTTGTACATAGGGGGCAGTATTATAGTAGTTATATTCTTGTACATAGGGGGCAGTATTATAGTAGTTATATTCTTGTACATAGGGGGCAGTATTATAGTAGTTATATTCTTGTACATAGGGGTAGTATTATAGTAGCTATATTCTTGTACATAGGGGTAGTATTATAGTAGCTATATTCTTGTACATAGTGGGCAGTATTATAGTAGTTCTATTCTTGTACATAGAAGCAGTATTATAGTAGTTATATTCTTGTACTTAGGCGGCAGTATTATAGTAGTTATATTCTTGTACATAGGCGGCAGTATTATAGTAGTTATATTCTTGTACATAGGGGGCAGTATTATAGTAGTTATATTCTTGTACATAGGGGGCAGTATTATAGTAGTTATATTCTTGTACATAGGGGCAGTATTATAGTAGTTATATTCTTGTACATAGGGAGAAGCATCATAGTAGTTATATTCTTGTATATAAGAGCAGTATTATAGTAGTTATATTCTTGTACATAGGAGCAGTATTATAGTAGTTATATTCTTGTACATAGGGGCAGTATTATAGTAGTTATATTCTTGTACATAGGAGCAGTATTATAGTAGTTATATTCTTGTACATAGGTGCAGTATTATAGTAGTTATATTCTTGTACATAGGAGGCATTATAGTAGTTATATTCTTGTACATAGGTGCAGTATTATAGTAGTTATATTCTTGTACATAGGAGCAGTATTATAGTAGTTATATTCTCGTACATAGGGGATGCATTATAGTAGTTATATTCTTGTACATAGGGGGCAGTATTATAGTAGTTATATTCTTGTACATAGGAGGCAGTATTATAGTAGTTATATTCTTGTACATAGGGGGCAGTATTATAGTAGTTATATTCTTGTACATAGGGGGCAGTATTATAGGAGTTATATTCTTGTACATAGGGGGCAGTATTATAGGAGTTATATTCTTGTACATAGGGGCAGTATTATAGTAGTTATATTCTTGTACATAGGGTGCAGTATTATAGTAGTTATATTCTTGTACATAGGGGGCAGTATTATAGTAGTTATATTCTTGTACATAGGGGCAGTATTATAGTAGCTATATTCTTGTACATAGGGAGCAGTATTATAGTAGTTATATTCTTGTACATAGGGGGCAGTATTATAGTAGTTATATTCTTGTACATAGGGGCAGTATTATTGTAGTTATATTCTTGTACATAGGGGCAGTATTATAGTAGTTATATTCTTGTACATAGGGGGCCGTATTATAGTAGTTATATTCTTGTACATAGGGAGCAGTATTATAGTAGTTATATTCTTGTACATAGGGAGCAGTATTATAGTAGTTATATTCTTGTACATAGGAGCAGTATTATAGTAGTTATATTCTTGTACATAGGCGGCAGTATTATAGTAGTTATATTCTTGTACATAGGGGGCAGTATTATAGTAGTTATGTTCTTGTACATAGGGGGCAGTATTATAGTAGTTATGTTCTTGTACATAGGGGGCAGTATTATAGTAGTTATATTCTTGTACATATGGGGCAGTATTATAGTAGTTATATTCTTGTACATAGGAGCAGTATTATAGTAGTTATATTCTTGTACATAGGGGCAGTATTATAGTAGTTATATTCTTGTACATAGGGAGCAGTATTATAGTAGTTATATTCTTGTACATAGGGAGCAGTATTATAGTAGTTATATTCTTGTACATAGGATCAGTATTATTGTAGTTATATTCTTGTACATAGGGGGCAGTATTATAGTAGTTATATTCTTGTACATATGGGGCAGTATTATAGTAGTTATATTCTTGTACATAGGAGCAGTATTATAGTAGTTATATTCTTGTACATAGGGGGCAGTATTATAGTAGTTATATTCTTGTACATAGGGAGCAGTATTATAGTAGTTATATTCTTGTACATAGGGAGCAGTATTATAGTAGTTATATTCTTGTACATAGGATCAGTATTATTGTAGTTATATTCTTGTACATAGGGGGCAGTATTATAGTAGTTATATTCTTGTACATAGGGAGCAGTATTATAGTAGTTATATTCTTGTACATAGGGAGCAGTATTATAGTAGTTATATTCTTGTACATAGGAGCAGTATTATAGTAGTTATATTCTTATATATAAGGGGCAGTATTATAGTAGTTATATTCTTGTACATAGGGGGCAGTATTATAGTAGTTATATTCTTGTACATAGGGGGCAGTATTATAGTAGTTATATTCTTGTACATAGGAGCAGTATTATAGTAGTTATATTCTTATATATAAGGGGCAGTATTATAGTAGTTATATTCTTTTACATAGGGGGCAGTATTATAGGAGTTATATTCTTGTACATAGGGGCAGTATTATAGTAGTTATATTCTTGTACATAGGAGCAGTAATATAGTAGTTATATTCTTGTTCATAGGAGCAGTATTATATTAGTTATATTCTTGTACATAGGGGGCAGTATTATAGTAGTTATATTCTTGTACATAGGGGGCAGTATTATAGTAGTTATATTCTTATATATAAGGGGCAGTAATATAGTAGTTATATTCTTTTACATAGGGGGCAGTATTATAGTAGTTATATTCTTGTACATAGGGGACAGTATTATAGTAGTTATATTCTTATACATAGGGGGCAGTATTATAGGAGTTATATTCTTGTACATAGGGAGCAGTATTATAGTAGTTATATTCTTGAACATAGGGGCAGTATTATAGTAGTTATATTCTTGTACATAGGGAGAAGTATTATAGTAGTTATATTCTTGTACATAAGAGCAGTATTATAGTAGTTATATTCTTGTACATAGGAGCAGTATTATAGTAGTTATATTCTTGTACATAGGGGCAGTATTGTAGTAGTTATATTCTTGTTGTAGCGCCGGCATCCCTGCCCTCTGCTAGGCAGGGACGCTGTTCCCCTCACCTCTCTGCTCCGTGCCCGGCATCCTCCTCCCGCTCTGCTGGCAGCGCGCGCTCCTTCCCGGCCACTGTGCTTAGGGCGCGCGCGCTCTCCCTCCCTCTTAAAGGGGCCGCGCGCGCCGTCCTAAGGAGTCCCCGGCCAATGGCCGGAGGACTTCACCATATATAAGGCACCTCCTCCAAAATGGAGGTGCCCGAGCAATGTTGTTGCACTGTTCACTACTCTGCTTCAGCCCTCAGGTCCCGTTGCCAGATACCTGCCAGATTCCTGCCAGCTTGCTGTCTTGTTCCTGCCTGATATTCTGCTACCTGCCTGCTAGCCTGAGGTCCGACGGTCTGCCTTACTACTCCTGTCAGTCTGTCTATGGACCAGCTTGCCCGCTCACCTGAGAGCGCACATCTGCTACCTGCCTGCTAGCCTACCTGGAGGCTCTGCCGTCACGTGCTGTGACCACCTGCCTGTCCAGTGACTCCTGCCCGCTCACCTGGGAGCGCTCATCTGCTGCCTGTCTGCTAGCCTACCTGGAGGCTCTGCCATCACGTGCTGTGACCACCCGCCTGTCCAGAGACTTCTGCCCGCTCACCTGGGAGCGCTCATCTGCCGCCTGTCTGTTGGTCTTCCTGGAGGCTCCGCCGTCACATGCTGTGACCACCCGTTTATCCAGAGACTCTCGCCTGCTCACCTGGGAGCTCACGTCTACCATCAGCCGCCACAGGTCGTACCAACCCTTTACCCAGAGACTGCCCCGGTCACTTGCCGTGACCATCTGCCCGTTCACCCAGAGACTGCCCCGGTCACTTGCCGTGACCATCTGCCCGTTCATCCAGAGACTGCCCCGGTCACTTGCCGTGACCTCCTGCCCGTTCTTCTAGAGACTGTCCCGGTCACCTGCTGTGACTGCCTGCCTGGTCGCCACCCGCTCCCTTACAAGGACCGCCCCCTTGTATAGTAGCTCAGAGGTTCCGCCTCCCAGACCCGTTACAGTTTGCTCGGGCAATGGAACCCGGTGGCACCCAAGCTCCCTCGCTCTCGGACCTGTGTCATGAACTGTCCTGTCAGAGGTCCCAAGAGGAGTCCATCCTGGGTCACCTGCGGAATGTCAATTCTCGCCTGGACACTCTGACTTCTCCGCCAGCAACCTCCGCCAGTGCCATGACTCGCAATCCGGCAGCTCCGCTGTCCACTAATACCATGATATCCTACCCCGGACCCCGGCTTTCTGCACCTCCTCGCTTCGGAGGCGACTCCGCCCAGGCTCGGGGCTTCATAAATCAGTGCACCCTGCACTTTGAACTCCTGTCCCACCAGTTTAACTCCGACCGGGCCAAAATTGCCTTCATCATGTCCCATCTCACCGGGGAGGCCCTGGCCTGGCTAAATCCTCTATGGGAGAGAGGAGACCCCTTGGTGTCCGACTTGCCTGCCTTTCTCATGGCTTTCCGGAAAGTCTTCGACGAACCCGGACGGAAGACCTCATCCGCATCATCACTGCTACGCCTCCGTCAGGGAAGTCTCACCGTGGGACAATATGCCATACGGTTCCGTACCCTTGCCTCGGAGCTGGCCTGGGATAACGACGCTCTGGTATCCGTCTTCTGGGAGGGTCTGTCCGGCCGTATTAAAGATGAACTTGCCGGTCGGGACATTCCTACCACTCTCGATGACCTAATAACTCTTGCCACCCGGATTGACCTACGGTTCCAGGAGCGTGCCAAAGAGGTCACCCGTGAGAGGAGGTTTCCACGTCTAGCTCCTACTTTTCAGAAATCCGTCTCTCCCCAGGTACACTCTCCTGAGCCTATGCAGGTCGACCAGACCAAGATGGTCAAAACCCGTCAGGACTTACGCCGTGCCGAGGGGAGCTGCTTCTACTGTGGCAGTAAGGAGCACCGGATCCGTGCCTGCCCGGAGAGGTCGGGAAACGCCTGTGTCTAGGTTCGCTCAGAGAGGTCGACCTAGACAAGAACAAATCCTCTCCATCTCTGCTGCTGTCAGTCTCAATCGTCTGCGGGGAGAACCGTTATTTCGAACTAGCCCAACTTGACTCTGGAGCAGCCGGGAATCTTATTTCACAGTCCCTGGTAGAGAAATACCGCATCCCCACCAAACCTCTGGCTGTACCCTTGTCTGTTGCTGCCGTGGATGGGGGTCTCTTACCACGCCCCATCCAACTCATCACCGAATCCATTACTCTGCAGGTGGGAATGCTGCATTCTGAGAGTATCTCCTTTCATGTTCTGCCTGGACTCTCTCACGCCCTCTTGCTAGGTCTACCTTGGCTCCAGAGACATGCACCCGTGCTTGACTGGCAGACTGGAGAAGTCCTTCGCTGGGGACAGGACTGCCATAAGACCTGTCTGGTTCCCGTCCATCCTTCTCCTACCCCAGCTAATCTACCTGGACTTCCGATTCCTTATTGGTCTTATGCTGATGTCTTTAATAAAAAGGAGGCAGAGACACTACCCCCTCATAGACCATACGACTGCCCTATCGACCTGTTACCTGGTACTACTCCTCCCCGTGGGCGTATTTATCCATTATCCGCTGCTGAGACCCGGTCGATGTCCGAATATATTGAGGAGAATCTGGCCAGGGGATTCATCCGGAAATCTACCTCCCCGGCGGGAGCAGGCTTCTTTTTCGTCAAAAAGAAGGACGGCTCTCTCCGTCCCTGTATAGACTATAGAGGCCTTAACCAGATCACGGTGAAGAATAAGTACCCCCTTCAGCTCATTCCGGAGTTATTTGATCGTCTGAGGGGGGCTAGAATCTTCACCAAACTGGACCTCCGTGGGGCGTACAACCTGGTTCGTATCCGTCAGGGGGATGAATGGAAGACGGCATTCAACACCCGGGACGGCCACTATGAATATCTGGTAATGCCCTTTGGTCTCTGTAACGCTCCTGCCGTCTTTCAAGAGTTGGTCAATGACATCTTCCGGGACCTTCTCTACTCCTGCGTAGTGGTGTACCTGGACGACATCTTGGTCTTCTCTCCGGATCTCCAGACTCACCGGAGGGACGTTCGTCAGGTCCTGCTCAGGCTCAGGCAGAATCACCTCTTCGCTAAATACGAGAAGTGCCTCTTTGAGCAGACCTCGCTTCCGTTTTTGGGCTACATTATTTCTCAGACCGGCCTACGAATGGATCCAGAGAAACTGTCTGCCATCGAGAAATGGCCTCGACCGGAGGGGTTGAAGGCCATTCAGCGGTTCCTGGGCTTCGCCAACTACTACCGCCTCTTCATACCGCACTTCTCTTCCCGGACTGCCCCAATTTCCGCGCTCACCCGTAAGGGTACTAATCCCAAAGAGTGGCCGCCCGAAGCAGAGGAGGCCTTTCTTTCCTTAAAACAGGCCTTCTCTTCCACCCCGGTGCTGCATCGCCCGGACGGCAACAAGCAGTTCTTCCTGGAAGTTGACGCCTCCTCCTCTGGAGCCGGAGCGGTACTTACTCAAAAATCATCTTCCGGGAGGATGGTAACTTGCGGCTTCTTCTCTAAACTCTTCTCCTCCTCAGAGCGCAATTATTCCATAGGAGACCGAGAGTTATTGGCCATCAAACTGGCATTGGAGGAGTGGCGTTACCTGCTCGAGGGGGCTCTTCACCCGGTAATAATTTACACTGACCACAAGAACTTGGCTTACCTCCAGCATGCCCAGAGACTTAACCCGCGCCAAGCCCGGTGGTCCTTGTTTTTTGCTCGCTTTGATTTTGTTCTTCATTTTCGCCCGGCTGACAAAAACGTCAAGGCGGACGCCTTGTCTCGATCCTTTCTGGTGTCTGATCTCGAGGAAGATCCGAAACACATCATCGATCCCGCCAGAGTAATGCAGGTGGCTCCCGTGAGTCTAAATCGTCTCCCTCCCGGAAAGACGTTCATATCAGTACCTGATCGGGAGAAGATCCTTCACTGGGGGTCACTCGTCTAAACTGGCTGGCCACGCCGGTCAGAAAAAGACCCTCCAGCTTATTACCCGGCACTACTGGTGGCCTACCCTGCACAAGGACGTAATAGACTTTGTTTCTGCCTGTGTGTCCTGCGCCCGCAACAAGGTTCCGAGACATCTGCCAGCCGGTCGCCTCCTTCCGCTTTCTGTACCTGCTGCCCCCTGGCAGCATATAGCAATGGACTTTATAACTGACCTCCCAGTCTCTGCCGGTTGTACGGTCAATTGGGTGGTCGCTGACCGCTTCTCCAAGATGGCTCATTTCGTTCCCCTGCCAGGCCTCCCGTCTGCACCCGAGCTAGCTAAAGACTTTATTCGTCACATCTTTCGTCTTCATGGCCTGCCCCTCCACATCGTGTCGGATCGTGGGGTACAGTTCACCTCACGCTTCTGGAGAGCCACTTGTAAACTGCTAGACATCACCCTGGACTTCTCTTCCGCTTACCACCCACAGTCCAATGGTCAAGTGGAACGGATCAATCAGAACCTGACCAGTTACCTACGGCACTTCGTTAATGCCCATCATTCAGACTGGGTGGATCTCCTACCATGGGCCGAGTTCTCTTATAACAATCACGAGAGCGAATCCTCCTCCAAATCCCCGTTTTTTGTAGTCTTCGGTCAGCATCCTCGGATTCCTTTTCCTGTCTCCACCTCTGTGGACAACCCGGCTGCGGAATCTCTCGTTAGCAAATTTTCCTCCATTTGGGAGAGTACCCGATCCGCACTCCTTCAGTCGTCCGAACGGATGAAAAGACACGCTGACAAAAAACGCCTGGATCCTCCACAATTTCGTCCTGGAGATAAAGTCTGGCTCTCATCTAAATATGTCCGACTCAAAATACCTTCTTACAAGTTAGGGCCTCGGTTCATCGGTCCTCTGGAGGTCATCAGTCAGATCAACCCGGTGGCCTATAAATTGAAACTCCCGGCCAACTTACGGATCCCTAACTCCTTCCATGTATCTCTCCTCAAACCTGTGGTACTTAACTCTTTTTCCAAGTCTACAGGTACGCCTCCTGCTCCGGTTTCTGCTGAGGACGAGTTTGAGGTAGAGAACATTCTTGCCACCAAAAGGGTAAGAGGAAAGACCTTTTTTCTAGTAGATTGGAAGGGGTTTGGTCCTGAGGAGAGAACGTGGGAGCCCCGGGAGAACATCCATGCCCCGCTCATCCTTGCTAAATTTCTGTCTGGCCTAAAAAAGGGGGGGCCTAAAGGGGGGGTACTGTAGCGCCGGCGTCCCTGCCCTCTGCTAGGCAGGGACGCTGTTCCCCTCACCTCTCTGCTCCGTGCCCGGCGTCCTCCTCCCGCTCTGCTGGCAGCGCGCGCTCCTTCCCGGCCACTGTGCTTAGGGCGCGCGCGCGCTCTCCCTCCCTCTTAAAGGGGCCGCGCGCGCCGTCCTAAGGAGTCCCTGGCCAATGGCCGGAGGACTTCACCATATATAAGGCACCTCCTCCAAAATGGAGGTGCCCAAGCAATGTTGTTGCACTGTTCACAACTCTGCTTCAGCCCTCAGGTCCCGTTGCCAGTTACCTGCCAGATACCTGCCAGATTCCTGCCAGCTTGCTGTCTTATTCCTGCCTGATATTCTGCTACCTGCCTGCTAGCCTGAGGTCCGACGGTCTGCCTTACTACTCCTGTCAGTCTGTCTAAGGACCAGCTTGCCCGCTCACCTGGGAGCGCACATCAACTACCTGCCTGCTTGCCTGAGGTCCGACGGTCTGCCTTCCAACTCTTGTCAGTCTGTCTATGGACCAGCTTGCCCGCTCACCTGAGAGCGCACATCTGCTACCTGCCTGCTAGCCTACCTGGAGGCTCTGCCGTCACGTGCTGTGACCACCTGCCTGTCCAGAGACTTCTGCCCGCTCACCTGGGAGCGCTCATCTGCCGCCTGTCTGTTGGTCTTCCTGGAGGCTCCGCCGTCACATGCTGTGACCACCCGTTTATCCAGAGACTCTCGCCTGCTCACCTGGGAGCTCACGTCTACCATCAGCCGCCACAGGTCGTACCAACCCTTTACCCAGAGACTGCCCCGGTCACTTGCCGTGACCATCTGCCCGTTCACCCAGAGACTGCCCCGGTCACTTGCCGTGACCATCTGCCCGTTCACCCAGAGACTGCCCCGGTCACTTGCCGTGACCATCTGCCCGTTCATCCAGAGACTGCCCCGGTCACTTGCCGTGACCTCCTGCCCGTTCTTCTAGAGACTGTCCCGGTCACCTGCTGTGACTGCCTGCCTGGTCGCCACCCGCTCCCTTACAAGGACCGCCCCCTTGTATAGTAGCTCAGAGGTTCCGCCTCCCAGACCCGTTACACTTGTACATAGGAGCAGTATTATAGTAGTTATAATCTTGTACATAGGGAGCAGTATTATAGTAGTTATATTCTTGCACATAGGGGGCAGTATTATAGTAGTTATATTCTTGTACATAGGAGCAGTATTATAGTAGTTATATTCTTGTACATAGAGGCAGTATTATAGTAGTTATATTCTTGTACATAGGTGCAGTATTATAGTAGTTATATTCTTGTACATAGGAGCAGTATTATAGGAGTTATATTCTCGTACATAGGGGAAGTATTATAGTAGTTATATTCTTGTATATAGGGGGCAGTATTATAGTAGTTATATTCTTGTACATAGGAGGCAGTATTATAGTAGTTATATTCTTGTACATAGGAGGCAGTATTATAGTAGTTATATTCTTGTACATAGGGGGCAGTATTTTAGTAGTTATATTCTTGTACATAGGGGGCAGTATTATAGGAGTTATATTCTTGTACATAGGGGGCAGTATTATAGTAGTTATATTCTTGTACATAGGGGGCAGTATTATAGGAGTTATATTCTTGTACATAGGGGGCAATTTTTATTATAAAAACCAAACAAATACAAAAGATTAACAAAATTCCTGCAGTAATACAAAACTAGATTCACTTGAATTGTACATACATTCGTTACATCTCTAGATTATACAGATAAAGTCAATATAAAGAGTCCACACCTGTGGTTGGAAAAATGAAAAATAAACACTTTGTAAAAGGAAACCATCATATTTCAGCACAGTTACACATCGTTCCATAACTTTACACTTTTCTGACTCTTCCTAATTTCTCATGATTTTATCTGGGCTTGGACATTGTCTGGGTGACAGCTCATAGATCTGAGTCGGAGTCATCCTGTCCACCACCGGTCTCCATACCAGTCTCTACCTGAGTGCCCACAGGTAAGGGCTTCCGCTTTGGCGGGGGACAGTCCTCTACATCCCTATCACACTCTGCGTCTATTTTTTTAAGTTCATCCTCAAAATCCCCGTTAGACAGAACATCAAACCTATTAGACACGACCATTACTCCTGCAGAACTCTGGACCTTCCTCCTGGCACTCTGGCTAGTGTCATGCTCCTCCTCAGGTTTACGGGAGGTCTTGTCCTTTTTCTTCCTTTTACTCAGATTATTGCTATTTCCTTCAGATACAGATGGTAATACTGAAGTAGCGCCTTCCTGTGACTGCTGCTCCTGAGGGACGACCTCCATGCTCCCCTGTGCCCCCGCTGAGCACGGCAGCTCTGGTGGTACCTGAGTGGACCCCTGGTGGACCTCTGACAATAAAGCCTCCTCCTCCAGAATCTCTGCCCCTGCCACCAAATCCTCATCAGGAAAGTCCTTACAGATGTTGTGCCAGGCGTCTGGACAGTCCCGGTGAGGGTGGCCGATCTTACCACAGAGGTTGCACCTGATGTTCTGACAGTCTGCAGCTACATGGCCGACTTCCCCGCACAGGCTGCACTTCACCACTGTACAGGTATTCGCCAGGTGACCCGCCTTGCCACATTTGAAGTGACGCGCCCCTGGGCCTGTGTCGTGCTGCGATGCGCACGCGGGAGCTTACCCGGAGCCGGATCTCTTGAGGGTTGTAGTCTCGTGGCGGCGACCCGGTCCGTGCCCAGGGAGTCAAACTGAGCGGCGATGTACTAGCAGTAGATGGTTGGTGACTACGCCACCCGTTGAATACAGCTATGGAGCTGCCGCTGCAGGGCAGACCGCTGAGGCCGGTGGGAGGATAGTGCAGCGTGGATGGTATAACCCCCAACGGGAGGGGTATGGCCTCAGGGCAGCCGACGTGGATGATGGGGGTAGCAGGAACCACTCAGAGACGGTGCGGTGTAGTTCAGGGTCTTTACTGGTGACAAAGAAAGACCCTCCCGGAGTACTTGCTAGTGATAGGGGCCTGGTCAGTCCTTGAGCAGATGGGATTTCCCCTGGCCAGGCGGAGTTGTAGGCCTTCCCAACTAACTGTACTCTTCTGGCTACCTTGCTAGAGGCGGGAATAAGTAGCCCACGTCCCTGAGTGTACCGTGTGGTGCTCACCCGTATGGCCGGTGACTCGGGGCCTTCTAATGGCTTCCGCTCCACGATGGCGGTGCTGGTCCCACGCGTGTGACCGTGCCTTCGGGCTTCTGGGCCAGAGGACCTGAAATCCTCTGCCGGACGGTTTCTGCTGCTGGGTAGGAGTTAGTCCCCACAGCCTCGGACTCCGGGTCCGGTTAGAAATCTCCTCAGTCAGGGCGAGCTCTGCAGCTGCCAGCCCCTGACTCGTTGTAACACTGCTCCCCACAGAGCTCCTGATGTTTCTTGCTATGCTGCTTCTCTTCTCTACTCTTGTTCTGTCTTCTTTCTCACTCACTCTGCCTCAGCCCCGGGTTTATATAGGGGAAGTCCTTCCCCTCCCAAGACTGGGCAGGAGGTGTGGCATGCACAGGATCCCTGACCAAAGGACCTCCCACCTGCTCTCAGACGTAATATCTCTATCACTGTGGCAACCAGACCCCTGGGGTGTCACATTCCCCCCTAGTGAAATTTAGTACTCCGGGACTAAACATATTTTTTTTTTTTTTTTTTTTTTTAGAAAAACATAACAAGGTATAACAATAACAATACAATAAGAAAAACACATAAGATGGTTACGGCGTGTCCGCAACCGGGTGCAGTTTTGAAAAGCAAGGTGTCCATTTCACCAAAACAGGGAGACGTAACCAGGTAGGGGCCTGTCCTGCCCCGAGTCCTTAACAGTCTTTAGTCCATCCTGGGTTACGCTCCAACTATGTACAAGGATTCCCGGTAAATCCACCAAGGACTCCTAAAAAGAACTAGAAACACAAAATTATACACAAGCAACTATAAACAAGTAAACATTATAAGATAGCTTAAACATTTAGATCCTCCAACGTGCGGGTAGCTGGCCTCTAGTGGCCCTAGTGGACCTACGGAGCTGACTGTCTGGCCCTGAACTACAGGGTGTAGGAGCTGTCAAGGGTAAACTGGGCAGCTGTCTATGGGCCCTCTGGCTCACTAGGGGTATGGCAGGCTCACTATAAGCAGAGGGTTGATTTTCCGGGTCTGCTTGTGTAGAGTCTTCTGCCTCCTGGACTGGCTGTTCTTCCTGCTCTACCGGTTGCTCCGTAGGTTCTTGGGATGATGGTTGGAGGAAGGTGAGTACGGGTACCACAACTGCACCATTGACTTGAGTCCAAGACCGAGGGAAGTCCCCGAGCACGGTACTAACCATATCTTCCCTTTCCTCTACGGGTCGATGGTCTTCTTGTTCCTCTTCAGGGTTCCTCAGTTGTTCGGGACACTTCTTCAGGTGGTCCCGGGATACAATGGCTGTGGTTTCCCCTCCGTCTTTACTGATGGTACAGACCTTCGGGTTTTCGTGGCTTGAGGGCAGTATGGTGTACGGGTCCTTCTCCCACTGGTCGTCCAACTTGTGGAGCCGTCTCTTCCTCTTCAAGACCTGCTCTCCGGGTACCAGGGAAACAGCGGGAGCATACTGGTTGTAAGTTTTCTCTTGTCTTTCCCTAGCCTGACAGAGACTTCGCTCCACGCTCTCCTGTACTCTCCGGTACTGCTGCTGCCTCTCTGTGTCCCAGTCTGTTTCTGGTGAAGTGTCCTCGGGTGTCAGGACTCCCATTTCCAGGTCAACAGGTAACTTACCAGGTCTTGCCCTCATTAGGTAAGCCGGGGTACAGTTGGTGGACCCTACCGGAATGTGGTTGTATAGGTCCACCAGATCGGGCAACTTTTCAGGCCACAGACTGCGTTCTTCCAGGGGCAACGTTTTTAGAAGATCCATTACCACCTGGTTCATTTTTTCACAAAGTCCATTAGTCTGTGGATGGTAGGGTGTCGTCCTTATCTTCCGGCAGCCATACAGATTGCAGAATTCCTGGAAGACCTCCGCTTCAAAGGCAGGTCCCTGGTCCGTCAGCACTTGGTCCGGGTACCCGTGTGGACGGCAAAAGTGCTGCTGGAAGGCTCTAGCTGCTGTTTGAGCCGTTAAGTCCTTGACGGGGACGACAACCAGAAACCGGGAGTAATGATCCACAATGGTTAACGCGTAGACGTAGCCACTTCTGCTTGGGGTCAGTTTTACATGATCCAAGGCTACCAGTTCCAACGGTTGCCGGGTGACGATGGACTGCAGGGGAGTCTTCTGGCTGGCGCGGTCCTTCCTTCTCAGGTTGCACGGGCCACAGTCTCTGCACCACTTCTCAATGGTTCCCCTCATGCCTACCCAGTGGAATCGCTCGCGCAGCAGGAACTCCAGCTTCTTCCACCCGAAGTGTCCAGCTCCGTCGTGGTATGCCTCCATCACCATGGCTGCGTCTCTTCGTGGCACCACTACTTGCCAGAGTAATTCATGCGTCCGGGAGTTAACCATTCTGCGGCACAACTTCCCTTTGTAAAGGAACAGTCGACTCTTCTCTGCCCATAGTTGTTTGGCTTCCTCCGGAGCGTCTGGTTCAAGGCGAGCCTCCGGCCGAGTCAGCATCTCCTTCACCAGTCGGACGGCAGGGTCGCTGTCTTGCGTTTCCGCCCAGTTGTAGTGAGGTAAGGGGTTCAACGTAGCAGCCTGCTTACTCCTTACCCGGTGGGAATACTGGATAGTCCCATGACGGTGGAACGCAGGGAGTTCAATTTCCTCCAGTCCCTCCGGATCTTCTCCTTCGTCCGGCAGGTTGGGCATCCTGGACAGGGCGTCCGCGTTAGTATTGGAGCGCCCTGCCCGGTATTTGATTATGAACTCGTAGTTGGACAGACGGGCCATCCACCTCTGCTCCAGGGCACCGAGTCTTGCCGTGTCCAGGTGTGTCAACGGGTTGTTATCCGTGTACACGGTGAACCGGGAAGAAGCAAGGTAATGCTTAAAGCACTCAGTGACTGCCCATACCACGGCCAGGAACTCTAGCTTAAATGAGCTATAATTCTCGGGGTTCCTTTCGGTGGGTCGCAGTTTTCGGCTGGCGTAGGCGATTACTCGTTCTTTCCCCTGCTGGATCTGGGACAGTACGGCTCCTAGCCCGATGTTACTGGCGTCGGTGTAGAGGATGAAGGGCTGGCTATAATCAGGGTACGCCAAGATTTCATCCCCCGTGAGGGCCATCTTCAGCTGGCGGAAGGACTCTTCTTCTAGCTCTTCCCATTTGAAGGGCGGCTTCTGGTTCTTGGCCTTCCGGGACTGGCCTATCAGGAGGTCCTGCATAGGCGCTGCCTTTTTGGTGAAACCGGGAATAAACCTTCGGTAGTAGCCTACCAACCCGAGGAACTGCCGCACTTCTTTTACGCTGGAGGGGCTTGGCCATCCCTTAATTGCGGTGATCTTATCGGGGTCGGGAGCCACTCCATCAGCGCTCACCACGTGTCCCAGGTACTGCACCTTTGGTTTCAGGAGGTGACACTTGGAGGGTTTCACCTTTAGGCCGTAACTTGCCAGAGCTTCGAACACCTCCGCCAGGTGTTTCAGGTGGTCCTCATAAGTTTTGGAGTATACGATGACATCGTCCAGGTACAACAGGACCGTCTCGAAGTTTCTGTGGCCCAGACAGCACTCCATTAATCGTTGGAAGGTTCCTGGGGCGTTGCAGAGTCCGAACGGCATGCAGGTGAACTCGCTAAGTCCCATCGGGGTGGTGAATGCGGTCTTCTCCCGGTCCGCCTCTGCTACAGGAACCTGCCAGTACCCGCTAGTGAGATCCAAGGTAGAGAAGAAGTTAGCAGACCTTAAAGCAGCCAATGACTCCTCTATCCTTGGTAAGGGGTACGCATCCTTGTGTGTGATACGGTTGATTTTCCGGTAATCTACACACATCCTCATGGTGTTGTCTTTCTTTTTGACTAAAACTAGCGGGGCTGCCCAGGGGCTACAGCTATCCCGGATTACCCCAGCCTCCTTCATGTCTCTAAGCATCCCCTTGGCGTGCTGGTAATGTGCAGGGGGTACGGGTCAATACCTCTCTTTTATGGGAGGATGATCTCCCGTGGGGATGCGGTGTTCTACCCCCTTGACTCGCCCGAAGTCTAACGGGTGTTTACTAAACACTCTCTCATACTCTTGAACCACCCGGTAGACTCCCTGTTTCTGGTGGGAGGGAGTGGAGTCAGTTCCCAAGTGTAGTTGCTGACACCAATCCTCCATTACTTTCTTAGAGCCGTTACCTTCCTCCGGGTGAGATGGAGGCAAGGGTTCCACAGACTGTATAGAGTTTTGGTTGATGGTATATAATTTTGCTAGCGTGGCATACCGGGGCAGGTACACTTCCCTCTCCCCGATATTGATTATGCGAACGGGCACCCTCCCATGGCGTACATTGACCACCCCCCGTGCTGTCAAAATGGTGGGCCTACTGTCTGAGTAAACTGGTTCTACCATTGCCTGGTAATCTCTACCTCTCAGACCAATAGCTGCCCGGCACCAAATCATCATTTCACTTTTTGGGGGCATGGCAATAGGGAAAGGGTCACACATTCTTACGCTACCAATCTCACCGCCGGAGAGTTCCACCTGTTGCCGTCGCATCAGTGCCTGGATCTCTTTCTGGAGCACTCGCTGCTCGCCGGAGCTGGCGTTCTTGGCAACCTGCTGTAGAAGGAAAATCACCTCTGCAAGACAATTCTCAATTACATTAGTTCCTAGAGTTATTTTTGGGTGGCTCTCATGTTTGTCAATGTCTACAATGATCAGTCCCTGTGCTGCCAGTTCGACTCTACCGATTTTGATGGTCACCTCTTTAAATCCGATTTGTGGCACGGGCTGGCCATTGCTGGCGATGATACTCAAGTCGTCGTCAGGGTAGCGGGTAATATCCGAGTCATTCCAGTACTGCTTAAAGAGCACGTACGGGATGGTGGTGACCTGTGACCCGGTGTCCAGTAGGGCACTCATGGGAATGCCATCCAGTACCACAGGCAAGACTGGACGTCCTCCCACATATCTGTCGCGCCAGTTCGATGGGCCTGGTGATCTTTTTCCTGGGGGTTGGCCCTCTACCCCAGGTTGTGCCCGTTTAAAGAACAGTACCTTTCCATATGTCCGGGTTGATTGCAGCGGCGGCAGATGGGTCGTCCGTCCTCGCTGTATCGGTCACTGGGTCTTCCTCTGGCCGGTGGGGTCCTCCTTGGTCGACGCCACGGGATGTCCTCCGGTCCGGATGCCAGCTGGATCTTCCCTGGGGTGGAAACCTGTAAAGACTGCACAGTTCGGGTTAGCGCAGCAACGCTCTTAGCTAGCTCTTGGACCTGATGGCGTAGGTCTGGAGCCGGGTCATTGTCCAAAGCCTGCGCATCAGCTCCCACAGGCCCTGCCGACAAGGGCGCCGCCTCCTGGTGGTAAGTGATAGCTGGGCGCCTGTGGGTCACAACGCCACCCGGTGCCGGTTCTCGGAGCACCCGGATGGCTCTGTCCTTGAACTGTGCAAAGTCTAGATGGGGATCCTGTAAGGCCATTGCCCGCAATTGGGTTCGGTGGGCATTGCAATATAAACCCTCTATAAATTGTTCAGTCAACAGCCTGTCCTCGTTTCCCACCCCATCAGGGTCGGTCTGCTTTATGGCCCTCAGGGCCTCTTGTAGGTTTAGTGCATAGTCCCTTATACTCTCATGCGCTCGCTGCTTGCACCCGTAGAATCTAAGCTTAATCTCGGCTGAGGTGCGGGTATCAAAGGTGTCCTTCAGCCGGGTTAGTATCCCTGCGACAGTCTTCCTCCCAGGTGGCCAGGATTTTACTTCCCTTTTGGCTGCCCCCGTTAGTTGGGCCACCAGGATGCTCACTTTTTGCTCTTCTGTGAGGGGGTACACCTGGAAGAGGCTATCCAGCTTTTCTCTAAAGTCATGCAGGGTATGTGACTCCCCTGAGTACTGGGGTAGCCAAGCTGCTCCCGGGATATAGGGCATGGTGAAGGGCATAACTGCAGCAGCGGTGGCGCTGGCGGGGGTTGAGGCAGTGAAGCTCTCCTCCGTATCCGACATCTTCCTCCCCCCTAGTGGACCGTGGCCTACCATGCGATGATCCTGTTCCGTAGGCCGCGGCTCCGCAGTGGATCGTCAGGGTTGAGGACCTTCCGTCGCGCTCCGGTGACGTCGGCGTCTGCTGGGCTCCTTCCAGGACCTTACGCAACGTCCGGACGTGAGGCGGGGCTTCAGTTCTCGCGCGCTTTCGGAGTCCACGCCCCTCTTCTTCCCGCGCGGCGTCCTCAAGATGGCGTCCAATGGCGGGAAAACTCCACGGATGGCGGGAAGAAGGTCGAAGATGGCGCCGGATGGCGGGAAGAAGGTAGAAGATGGCGCCGGATGGCGGGAAACCTCCACGGATAGCGGGAATCTTCACCACTGGTAAGTTTGAACAGTCTTTGCTTTTCAGGCACGCAGTACCCGGTGGTTGCGGGCACGAGATCCTGCCGACTACGCCAAAGTTGACGCGCCCCTGGGCCTGTGTCGCGCTGCGATGCGCACGCGGGAGCTTACCCGGAGCCGGATCTCTTGAGGGTTGTAGTCTCGTGGCGGCGACCCGGTCCGTGCCCAGGGAGTCAAACTGAGCGGCGATGTACTAGCAGTAGATGGTTGGTGACTACGCCACCCGTTGAATGCAGCTATGGAGCTGCCGCTGCAGGGCAGACCGCTGAGGCCGGTGGGAGGATAGTGCAGCGTGGATGGTATAACCCCCAACGGGAGGGGTATGGCCTCAGGGCAGCCGACGTGGATGATGGGGGTAGCAGGAACCACTCAGAGACGGTGCGGTGTAGTTCAGGGTCTTTACTGGTGACAAAGAAAGACCCTCCCGGAGTACTTGCTAGTGATAGGGGCCTGGTCAGTCCTTGAGCAGATGGGATTTCCCCTGGCCAGGCGGAGTTGTAGGCCTTCCCAACTAACTGTACTCTTCTGGCTACCTTGCTAGAGGCGGGAATAAGTAGCCCACGTCCCTGAGTGTACCGTGTGGTGCTCACCCGTATGGCCGGTGACTCGGGGCCTTCTAATGGCTTCCGCTCCACGATGGCGGTGCTGGTCCCACGCGTGTGACCGTGCCTTCGGGCTTCTGGGCCAGAGGACCTGAAATCCTCTGCCGGACGGTTTCTGCTGCTGGGTAGGAGTTAGTCCCCACAGCCTCGGACTCCGGGTCCGGTTAGAAATCTCCTCAGTCAGGGCGAGCTCTGCAGCTGCCAGCCCCTGACTCGTTGTAACACTGCTCCCCACAGAGCTCCTGATGTTTCTTGCTATGCTGCTTCTCTTCTCTACTCTTGTTCTGTCTTCTTTCTCACTCACTCTGCCTCAGCCCCGGGTTTATATAGGGGAAGTCCTTCCCCTCCCAAGACTGGGCAGGAGGTGTGGCATGCACAGGATCCCTGACCAAAGGACCTCCCACCTGCTCTCAGACGTAATATCTCTATCACTGTGGCAACCAGACCCCTGGGGTGTCACAGAAGCACTTTCGGGGCTGGCCGGGATAGAAACATACACCCTTCTCCCTCCCAATAAAGAAGGAGTTGGGTAGGTGGGCAGTGATGTTATTACACTGGCGCAGCTTCACCAGGACCTTCCACCCACCCGTCCAGATGCCATCGTTATCTCTGCTTCTGGTGAGGTCAGAGACGAGGTCGCAATGCCTCCGGAGCCACACCACAATGTCCTGCGGGGGAACAGACTCATTCCAGAAGATGACATTAACCGTAACCGTATCTGGCTTAGAGATGGGAATAAAACTGAACTTACTCCAGCCCTCAGCGTCTCTGAACTTGGGGAAATTGGCCCAGAATCTGTCCAGATCAGACATGAGCTTAAAGCTGACATCATATCCCTGTCTGTCTGGTAGATTAATTACCGCCCAGATGTTAACTGGCGCAAACCCCATCTGCTGGCACAGGAGCTCCCTGACCACAAACCTCCTGTCGGGCAGATCCTCCTTGGCACCTCTGTGCCTGAAACGCACGACGTTCCTCCGTTTAAACGCCTGGCCGGTATAATTAGCGCCAGAGGTAAAGGACGGAGCGCCACGGCTCCAGGCATTACTGGGGGGAACTTGCGGGGTCACACTGGGCTAACTGACAGGGTGAGGGTCTGCTGCAGGGGGACCTTGTGTGCTTGGAATCAAAGGAGGAAAATCACAGACATTATCATGCACATTGTTATCATCAACATCAATGTCATTATCATACTGCGCCATGTCCACCACAGATTCTGTGCTCCCTCCAGCCCCCGACCCCACAGATACAGTATGATTATCCCCAGCATGAGAGCCCTGCTGGGCACCAACAGAAACTAATGACACGTGTCCACTGTCCGGCTGCTGTGCTGGGCATCCTGGGACTTGTAGTACCACCATTGTACCCTGCACTCCATGCTCCTGCTTGGAACCTGCCGCAGGCTGTTGCGGCTCCTGGTGCAGTCCCTTTTGGAACAAGAAGCTTGCGGGTTGCAGCACTGGCCGCACCGGCTTCTGGGGCCCACCTGGGACAATATCTGGCTGAGAATCAGCAGAGTACGGCAGATTGAACATAAACGGTTTCTGGTTCCTGTAAGTCTCTGCCAGGGGCCCCATCCTCTCAAACACACAGTCTATGTCCTTCACCACATTTGCCAGCTCTACCCCCATTGAGTTCAGCTTCCGGTCATACACGGTGTGATCCCCGGGATCCTCAGCCTTTACTTTATATACACAGTCTATTGATACCTGTATTAGCTGCTTCTGCTGCTGTAACACACCCAACCTCTCCACCAGTCCTGGGATGTCCTCTGCAATCTGCAGCCCTGCTGCACATGGAGTCTCCTGGGATCCTGCCTTCAGCGAGCTCTCTGGCTGCTTGGACCTAGATGCCTCCTTGGTTTTCACCACCGTTGGTTTCGTGGCTCCAGGCTCCACAGCACTATTACTGCAGCCACCTGACTGCGACCTCGTGCGTCCAGAGCGCGCCATGCTGGTCACCACGTGCTTCTGCTGCAGGTTCTTCTGGAGGGTCTGTCTCTCCAGAGATGTCCTCCTCTGCCGGCTTGGAGTGAGCTGCACACCTGAGGCTGGTGATGGGATCTGCCTCACCTCCTGGCCAACAAGCTGCTTTCCTCCATTCAGCTTCCCAGCAGTAGATTCCTTCTGGATCTTTCCTAATTGCACTTCACTCTGCTTGCCTTGGCTGGCCGACTGCTTTACTGCGACCTTCTTACATACGACCATGGCTTTTCCTTCTTCCTTTACTTTACTCACTTTGACAACTTCATCTTTCTTCTTGCTGCTGCTGTTACTTCCATTCGGAGCTTTCTTCTCCTCAGAGATCGCTTTGGGATTTGCATCCACATTAGAAAGAGCTTGGGAGTTTCCTCCCAGTGTAGGCCTGGAAGCCTGGGCCTTGCTTGGAGAGCTTACCCGCCCAGGGAGGCCCCTCCCCGATCTTGCTCCAGACATCAGGAGAACCACTGACACACGTCCTCACAGCTAGGAGGCAGTATTATAGTAGTTATATTCTTGTACATAGGGTGCAGTATTATAGTAGTTATATTCTTGTACATAGGGGGCAGTATTATAGTAGTTATATTCTTGTACATAGGGGCAGTATTATAGTAGTTATATTCTTGTACATAGGGGGCAGTATTATAGTAGCTATATTCTTGTACATAGGGGGCAGTATTATAGTAGTTATATTCTTGTACATAGGGAGCAGTATTATAGTAGCTATATTCTTGTACATAGGGAGCAGTATTATAGTAGTTATATTCTTGTATATAGGGGGCAGTATTATAGTAGTTATATTCTTGTACATAGGGAGCAGTATTATAGTAGCTATATTCTTGTACATAGGGAGCAGTATTATAGTAGCTATATTCTTGTACATAGGGAGCAGTATTATAGTAGTTATATTCTTGTACATAGGGGGCAGTATTATAGTAGTTATATTCTTGTACATAGGGGGCAGTGTTATAGTAGTTATATTCTTGTACATAGGGGGCAGTATTATAGTAGTTATATTCTTGTACATAGGAGCAGTATTATAGTAGTTATATTCTTGTACATAGGGGCAGTATTATAGTAGTTATATTCTTGTACATAGGGGCAGTATTATAGTAGTTATATTCTTGTACATAGGGAGCAGTATTATAGTAGCTATATTCTTGTACATAGGGAGCAGTATTATAGTAGTTATATTCTTGTACATAGGGAGCAGTATTATAGTAGCTATATTCTTGTACATAGGGAGCAGTATTATAGTAGTTATATTCTTGTACATAGGGAGCAGTATTATAGTAGTTATATTCTTGTACATAGGGGGCAGTATTATAGTAGTTATATTCTTGTACATAGGGAGCAGTATTATAGTAGCTATATTCTTGTACATAGGGAGCAGTATTATAGTAGCTATATTCTTGTACATAGGGAGCAGTATTATAGTAGTTATATTCTTGTACATAGGGGGCAGTATTATAGTAGTTATATTCTTGTACATAGGGGGCAGTGTTATAGTAGTTATATTCTTGTACATAGGGGGCAGTATTATAGTAGTTATATTCTTGTACATAGGAGCAGTATTATAGTAGTTATATTCTTGTACATAGGGAGCAGTATTATAGTAGCTATATTCTTGTACATAGGGAGCAGTATTATAGTAGTTATATTCTTGTACATAGGGGGCAGTATTATAGTAGTTATATTCTTGTACATAGGGGGCAGTGTTATAGTAGTTATATTCTTGTACATAGGGGGCAGTATTATAGTAGTTATATTCTTGTACATAGGAGCAGTATTATAGTAGTTATATTCTTGTACATAGGGGCAGTATTATAGTAGTTATATTCTTGTACATAGGGGCAGTATTATAGTAGTTATATTCTTGTACATAGGAGCAGTATTATAGTAGTTATATTCTTGTACATAGGGGCCGTATTATAGTAGTTATATTCTTGTACATAGGATCAGTATTATTGTAGTTATATTCTTGTACATAAGGGGCAGTATTATAGTAGTTATATTCTTATATATAAGGGGCAGTATTATAGTAGTTATATTCTTGTACATAGGGGGCAGTATTATAGTAGTTATATTCTTGTACATAGGAGCAGTATTATAGTAGTTATATTCTTGTACATAGGGGCAGTATTATAGTAGTTATATTCTTGTACATAGGGGCAGTATTATAGTAGTTATATTCTTGTACATAGGAGCAGTATTATAGTAGTTATATTCTTGTACATAGGGGCCGTATTATAGTAGTTATATTCTTGTACATAGGATCAGTATTATTGTAGTTATATTCTTGTACATAGGGGGCAGTATTATAGTAGTTATATTCTTATATATAAGGGGCAGTATTATAGTAGTTATATTCTTGTACATAGGGGGCAGTATTATAGTAGTTATATTCTTGTACATAGGGGGCAGTATTATAGTAGTTATATTCTTGTACATAGGAGCAGTATTATAGTAGTTATATTCTTGTACATAGGGGGCAGTATTATAGTAGTTATATTCTTGTACATAGGGGCAGTATTATAGTAGTTATATTCTTGTACATAGGGGCAGTATTATAGTAGTTATATTCTTGTACATAGGGGGCAGTATTATAGTAGTTATATTCTTGTACATAGGGGCAGTATTATAGTAGTTATATTCTTGTACATAGGGGGCAGTATTATAGTAGTTATATTCTTGTACATAGGAGCAGTATTATAGTAGTTATATTCTTGTACATAGGGGGCAGTATTATAGTAGTTATATTTTTGTACATAGGAGCAGTATTATAGTAGTTATATTCTTATATATAAGGGGCAGTATTATAGTAGTTATATTCTTATATATAAGGGGCAGTATTATAGTAGTTCTATTCTTGTCCATAGGAGAGGATAGACGTGTGCTTGAGAGCTCTCAGCAGGGCGGAGGCTTCTGACCCAGGTGGAGGGGAGGGGAGCTGGGCTGATGATCCAGGGAAAGCCCCTGGTCTGGAGTCTGGCCTGCACCTGATGGTAATGGAAAGCTGGAGATGGTGGCTGGTGAGTCTTCTAAACCTGCTTGTTATGTTGGAGGATTAAATGCTAAAGTAACAAGGGAAAGTATATTTAAGCTGGAATAGCAAATCAGCAAACTAAAAGAAGAAATTAAGAAAGAGACTGATCCTAAGGTAAAGCTGATGAAGTGCGAGTGTCTGGATGATTGCAGCCGAGAGCTGCTGATCAGGAAAGAAAAACTGGAGAAAGGTTTAATCTCTGCGCCCAGAAAGGAGACTTGGGCTAAAGAGAAAAGAAAAGAATCCAGAGCCCAGACTGTGAGCAGAGAACGCTTCATAGGGAATAAGGACATTAAATATAAAGCTGTGTACAGCATTGTGGAGCAAGGAAGCCCAGTGAGAAGTGCAGCGCTGATATCAGGGGCACAATGTGAGGGGTCCGAGACACCAGAAAGTGCTGCAGAGGAAAGTGTGCCAGCAAACGAGGGGTTAACTGCAGTGACCTCTCTATGCAGCAATGAAGTGAGCTCAGCTGCTGAGAGTGAGAAAGAAAGTGCACCCTGTACTGATACTGTGAGTGAGACCCCCCTCAGCGCTGTGAGTGAGACCCCGCTCACTGGTGCTAGTGAATGTCTGTCTGCAACAGATAATACAAATATTATAATGGACTCTGAGCCCTCCATGTCAGTGACTGGAGACAATACTGTGCAGCAATCAGTGGTGATGGACTCTATGTCATGTGTGTCAGTGGATGGAGACCACACTGCAGGGGTAATGGACTCTGAGCCCTCCATGTCAGTGACTGGAGATAATACTGTGCAGCAATCAGTGGTGATGGACTCAATGTCATGTATGTCAGTGGATGGAGACCACACTGCAGGGGTAATGGACTCTGAGCCCTCCATGTCAGTGACTGGAGATAATACTGTGCAGCAATCAGTGGTGATGGACTCTATGTCATGTATGTCAGCGGATGGAGACCACACTGCAGTGGTAATGGACTCTCAACCCTCCATGTCAGTGAATAGAGACAATACTGTGCAGCAATCAGTAGTAGATCTGGGTGTTGTTGCAGCACAGTCAGGTGTCAGTAATCATGGAGCTAGGGAGAGCTCCAGCACTAATCCTCCAGCAGTGGTGGAGATCTCCAGCACTGATCCACCTGCGGCTGGTGAAAGCTCCGGCACTGACCCATCTGCGGCTGGTGAAAGCTCCGGCACTGACCCATCTGCTGACCATCAGTTCAGGAGACTGTTCTCTAATGTCACCAGACCAGTGAACCCCCCGCCTCAGAGGAGAAACGCAGTCAGGATAAAATACACAGGACCAGAGGAGAACATCCCATCCAGAATTTACATTGGGAAAGTTCTCCTAAAAGACTTCATGAAGTTCAATGCGTCTGAGATCTACGCTCTGATCCATATCCCATCCAGCAGGATCTATGACATCAGCTTTAAGCTCCAGTGCGATCTGGATTTGTTCTGGAACATCTATAATGACACCAGAGAAGATGAGATCTGGGATCACCTCCATTGTATCCAGCTGTCTAAGCCGCAGGAGATAACGGCCACTGTCCTGTTCCAGTCTGAGGTGGTGGCGGTGGCGGATCTGCAGCACTGGCTGAACCGGCAGTGCATAGTGAGAAGTCATCCTGACAAGATCTATGATGAGGAGCAGATATGGAATGGAGGATATACACTGAAAATCCAGCTGATACAAGAGAGCGGTGTGACCAGATATCTGCCGCACTCCTTCTACCTGGGCTCAGAGAGGGGGATCTGCTACTACCCTGGTCAGCCACGTCTGTGCCATAGATGTGGGGGCCGGCATCTCGCCATAAACTGCTCTCGTATCACATGCTCATTATGTGGACAGTCAGGTCATACAAAGGACAAATGCACAGGACCCGTCATCTGTAATCTGTGCTCAGAACCAGGGCATACGTTCCGGGATTGCCGGCATGCAGAACACAATAAATATAATGGCCAGACCTCCTCAGAAGTTATTCAGGAAGATGTCACCAGAGGTTCTGATGTCCCAGAAGCTGGTATAGATGAGGACAGAAGTCACAGTATCAGTGAACCTGCTCCAGAGTCTGAGGTACTAACGGATGCTGCACTACTAGGACCACCAGCCACTGAAGAACCACCTAAAGGCCCACCAGCCACTAAAGAAAGACCTAAACCGCCATCAGCCAATATAATAAGACCTAAGCTTCGATCAGCCACTAAAGTAGGGCCTAAAATGCCAGTTGTTAAAGAGAGGCCTAAGGTGTCCAGAAAGCCTGTCACCAAACCATCCAAACATCAGCCCAGTACATCTGTGGAAGCAGTTAGTCCGCCTGCACTGTCCAGTGTGGATGAGGAAGGCTTTGTGACCGTAAAAAGAAAAAATGCATCTGTGGATCCCACCAGAAAAGTCACAACAGTACAGAAAACCTCTGAGCCTCCAGTGCTGGCGATAAGTCCTGGACGTTACAATGTGCTGGGAGAAGACCAAGATGAAGAGGCACAAATGGAGCAAAGTCCTTCATGCGTCCTCGAAAACGTCTCTAATGAGGGGGATCCTGACCCTCCCGTGTCCACAAAGAGATGGGGCACTACAGGTGACAGCAGTGGAAGGAGGAAGATGACCAAAAAGTCTAAGTGATCAGGATGCGGCTGAGTATAAACTCCATTAATGTGAACAGTGTGAGGACTGCGAGCCGGCGGCAGGCGATTTACCAGCGTCTGTCTGACGAGAGAGCTGACGTCTTCTTCTTGCAGGAGACGTATTTGAAGAGCAATGCTCATGTGTATGCAGCCAAGAGAGACTGGAGACTTGGGCCGTCATACTGGTCCTTCGGCCTGGAGAGAAATGACGGTGTGGGGGTCCTCTTTAATACCATGAATGTCCAGGTGGACAGAGTCCTGGAGATCTGTCCGGGTCGCTGTCTGATGCTGGACTTTACATTGGACTCCATCCATTATAGAGCGATAAACATTTATGCTCCGCAAACCAGGAAAGAGCGGAGGGAACTATTTGACCACATGAAACCATATTGCTTTACATCTAAAGTATTTATATTGTGTGGGGACTTTAATAATGTGTCCTGTAATGTGGACAGCTCCAGCAGTCATAAGCAACTAAGATATGATGAGACGTTCCTTAATAATATAGTCCAGCAGGCCCACCTAGTAGACCCCTATGGGTCTCATCATACCAGTAAGACGTACACTTACCATAAGGGTGGTAATGCCAGTAGGATAGACCGGGTGTATATAAAGAGGGAGGTGAGATGCTCTCAGTACAGGATCAGCCCCCTGGAGTATTCGGACCATTGTATGGTGAGTGTGACGCTGGATCTGGCCCAAGCTGTGGTCTGTGGAAAGGGGTACTGGAAGGTGAACAGCTCTGTGGTCCAAGATCCTCGGTTCAGAGAGGCCTTCACCACATTCTATAATGAACGTAGGACCACCCAGTGTATGTGTGATGACACAGCTGAGTGGTGGGAGATCATGAAGAGTGACATCAAGCAGTTTATTATACGAGCAGCCAGGAGACGTAGTAATATGGATTATATGAGATACACAGCCCTGAGACTGCACCTCAGCCGGCTATACAGCAGGATGAATGGTGGTGAGGAGGTGGACGGACGGAGCGTCAGCCATATAAAGCAGCGGATGAGGGAGCTGCAGTACGATCGCCTCAAGTCTCTCAAGGCGGAGGGACAGTTTGATAGTTGGGGCGTCCATAACCCAGATCCCTTTATTGCCTGTAAGAACAGGGTTAGTAAGAAGCTGATCACTGGCTTGTTAGATGAGAATGGGGTGGAGCAGTCAGAGCCGGAGAAAGTCCACAGGATCATTGGGGATTATTATAGAGATCTGTATAAAGGGGCTCATATTAATAAGGATGACATTAAAGCTTATCTGAAGGGGGTGTCCCTACCAACGTTAGACCTGGTGCAGGCAGATAGTATGGCCGATCCCATAACTGAGGGTGAGGTGAAGAGGAGCATTGACTCCTTAAAGGCCAACAAGAGCCCAGGACTGGACGGCCTGACCAGCGAGTTTTACAAAGAGTTCAGGGACTTGTTGGCTCCGGACCTGGTGCAGGTCTATAATGATTGCCTCTCTGCAGGGAAGCTCCTACAGTCCCAGTATAGATCTGTTCTGGTTCTCTTAGCAAAGAAGGGAAATCTAAAAGATGTAAAGAACTGGCGTCCACTGTCTTTGCTAAACACTGACTATAAAATCCTGGCCAAGATCTTGTATTATCGGCTGAGTGAGGTGGCGGGTGAGCTGATCATCGCCAACCAGACGTGTGGTGTGAAGGGTCGGACGATAGAGGACTCATTGCTGCTGGTGAGAGAAGCTGTGACATACATTAAGCAGCACAATGTGGGGGCGTATATTGTGGGCTTAGACCAGAGTAAAGCCTTTGATAGAGTCCATCATGACTACTTGTACCAGGTGTTGTTACACTATGGCCTCCCGGTGCGGTTTGTGCAGTGGCTGCAGGTTGTGTATAAGGAGGCTGTAAGCCTGCCGCTGATTAATGGTCACTTGGCCGAGCCCTTCAGGATCATGTCAGGGGTGAGGCAGGGCTGTCTTCTCAGCCCATTGTTGTATGTCTTTAGTCTGGATCCTTTCCTCAGAAAAGTGCAGGATCATAGAGGTTTCACAGGGCTGAGGTGTTGCCTGCAGAGTACAGTGGAGGATGTAAAGTTCTGCGCCTATGCGGATGACGTGTCGGTGGTGGTGTCTTCTAGAGATGACTGTGCAGCTCTACAGCAGGAGATGACAGCCTTCTCCAATGTGTCTAACTCCTCTGTGAACATGGAGAAGAGTGAGGCGTTGTGGTTGGGGGGTGACAGTGATGTCTTCTCTGTGCCCTTCAGAACAGTTCAGGGTCAGATAAAGATTTTGGAAGTAGTGTTTGGAGCTGTAGATGATGGGAAGGTGAACTGGGAGGAGAAGCTGGTGGTGTGTGAGCAGAAGGTGCAGAGCTGGAGACACTGGAAGCTGACGTATCTGGAGAAGGTCCGCCTGCTGAAGACCTTCTTGCTCCCGCTCTTCCTCTATATCAGTGTGGTGTTCCCGGTGCCCGATGTGTTACTCCCCAGACTTACCAATGTCTTCTTTCACTTCTTGTGGGGTAACAGAGTGAATGTGGTCAGGAGAAACATTGTCTATCTCCCCCATAAGGAGGGTGGTCTCTCCATGCCCTGTCCTGAGCTCTTCTTTAATCTCATGTTTCTTATGAAGAATTTCTCTTTTTGTAAGAATTCAGAGAAGACGCCATGGTCTTGTTTGTTTAAGAGCCAGATCCAGCAGTTTGTGTTCGTGTGGTCGGTAGGGGACCCCATCAAGAGAATCTCAGGCCGACTAAAGAATAATGTTTCTTGGTATGGTGTCCATGTAATAAGTAAGGTTATTAGATGGAGGATCCTGTATGAGGACGTCAGGCAGCTCAGTAGGAAGGAGTTGTATAAGAACGTGCTGTCATCTCACTTTAGTGTCCATGTTCAATTGAGGGGCGCCCCAAGTCTAGATGTAAAACAGGCTGCAAAAAACGTACTAGATCCCAGAGTTCCCCCTCATATGAGAGACGTGGCGTGGCTGGGGCTCCATGGTAAGATGTACGTCAGAGATAACCTAAAGTGCAGGAATGCATCAGACAGATCCTGTCCTAGAGAAGAGTGTCCCCGTATACAGGAGACTATGGAGCATCTGCTTCTAGAGTGTCCCTTCAGTATGCAGGTATGGGAGTGTGTGTCCTTGTCCCTAAAGTTACCGCACCTGGTGGGACAGTCGTATGGTCAGCTGCTGTACGGAGACTTCCAGCCTGAGCTCAGGGCGTATAACCGAAGCTCACTATATGTAATAAATGTGGTGACCATCTATCATCTGTGGTGTGCACGGTGCTGCCTGCTCATCAATAAGGAGGTCCTGTCCTGTGATAGTGTCAGGTATAAGATCCTGGAAAGTCTCAAGTCAGTGTATAAGAAGGACATAAAGATGAACTCAGGTAATGTGAACTGGAGGAACATTCATGTGGCGGGATTTATCAACGTTATCTAATATTATTGTGTAAGTGATGTAACAACACAGTATTTATTTTCTTTAATATTTATTATTTTGTGATTTTAATGTAATTATTCTGTAATATTTGGTTGTCAGTTTTAAATAAAAAGATCATTATAGTAGTTATATTCTTGTACATAGGGAGCAGTATTATAGTAGTTATATTCTTGTATATAGGGGCAGTATTATAGTAGTTATATTCTTGTACATAGGAGCAGTATTATAGTAGTTATATTCTTGTACATAGGGGCAGTATTATAGTAGTTATATTCTTGTACATAGGAGCAGTATTATAGTAGTTATATTCTTGTACATAGGGAGCAGTTTTATAGTAGTTATATTCTTGTACATAGGGGGCAGTATTATAGTAGTTATATTCTTCTACATAGGGGTAGTATTATAGTAGTTATATTCTTGTACATAGGGGTAGTATTATAGTAGCTATATTCTTGTACATAGGGGGCAGTATTATAGTAGTTATATTCTTGTACATAGAAGCGGTATTATAGTAGTTATATTCTTGTACATAGAAGCAGTATTATAGTAGTTATATTCTTGTACATAGGGGCAGTATTATAGTAGTTATATTCTTGTACATAGGGGGCAGTATTATAGTAGTTATATTCTTGTACATAGGGGGCAGTATTATAGTAGTTATATTCTTGTACATAGGGAGCAGTATTATAGTAGTTATATTCTTGTATATAGGGGCAGTATTATAGTAGTTATATTCTTGTACATAGGAGCAGTATTATAGTAGTTATATTCTTGTACATAAGAGCAGTATTATAGTAGTTATATTCTTGTACATAGGGGCAGTATTATAGTAGTTATATTCTTGTACATAGGAGCAGTATTATAGTAGTTATATTCTTGTACATAGGAGCAGTATTATAGTAGTTATATTCTTGTACATAGGGAGCAGTATTATAGTAGTTATATTCTTGTACATAGGGGGCAGTATTATAGTAGTTATATTCTTCTACATAGGGGTAGTATTATAGTAGTTATATTCTTGTACATAGGGGTAGTATTATAGTAGCTATATTCTTGTACATAGGGGGCAGTATTATAGTAGTTATATTCTTGTACATAGAAGCAGTATTATAGTAGTTATATTCTTGTACATAGAAGCAATATTATAGTAGTTATATTCTTGTACATAGGGGCAGTATTATAGTAGTTATATTCTTGTACATAGGGGGCAGTATTATAGTAGTTATATTCTTGTACATAGGGGGCAGTATTATAGTAGTTATATTCTTGTACATAGGGAGCAGTATTATAGTAGTTATATTCTTGTATATAGGGGCAGTATTATAGTAGTTATATTCTTGTACATAGGGGGCAGTATTATAGTAGTTATATTCTTGTACATAGGGGCAGTATTATAGTAGTTATATTCTTGTACATAGGGAGCAGTATTATATTAGTCATATTCTTGTACATGGGGGGCAGTATTATAGTAGTTATATTCTTGTACATAGGAGCAGTATTATAGTAGTTGTATTATAGTAGTTATATTCTTGTACATAGGGGGCAGTATTATAGGAGTTATATTCTTGTACATAGGGGGCAGTATTATAGGAGTTATATTCTTGTACATAGGGGTAGTATTATAGTAGTTATATTCTTGTACATAGGGGGCAGTATTATAGTAGTTATATTCTTGTACATAGGGGGCAGTATTATAGTAGTTATATTCTTGTACATAGGGGCAGTATTAGAGTAGTTATATTCTTCTACATAGGGGTAGTATTATAGTAGTTATATTCTTGTACATAGGGGTAGTATTATAGTAGCTATATTCTTGTACATAGGGGGCAGTATTATAGTAGTTATATTCTTGTACATAGAAGCGGTATTATAGTAGTTATATTCTTGTACATAGAAGCAGTATTATAGTAGTTATATTCTTGTACATAGGGGCAGTATTATAGTAGTTATATTCTTGTACATAGGGGGCAGTATTATAGTAGTTATATTCTTGTACATAGGGGGCAGTATTATAGTAGTTATATTCTTGTACATAGGGAGCAGTATTATAGTAGTTATATTCTTGTATATAGGGGCAGTATTATAGTAGTTATATTCTTGTACATAGGAGCAGTATTATAGTAGTTATATTCTTGTACATAAGAGCAGTATTATAGTAGTTATATTCTTGTACATAGGGGCAGTATTATAGTAGTTATATTCTTGTACATAGGAGCAGTATTATAGTAGTTATATTCTTGTACATAGGAGCAGTATTATAGTAGTTATATTCTTGTACATAGGGAGCAGTATTCTAGTAGTTATATTCTTGTACATAGGGGGCAGTATTATAGTAGTTATATTCTTCTACATAGGGGTAGTATTATAGTAGTTATATTCTTGTACATAGGGGTAGTATTATAGTAGCTATATTCTTGTACATAGGGGGCAGTATTATAGTAGTTATATTCTTGTACATAGAAGCAGTATTATAGTAGTTATATTCTTGTACATAGAAGCAATATTATAGTAGTTATATTCTTGTACATAGGGGCAGTATTATAGTAGTTATATTCTTGTACATAGGGGGCAGTATTATAGTAGTTATATTCTTGTACATAGGGGGCAGTATTATAGTAGTTATATTCTTGTACATAGGGAGCAGTATTATAGTAGTTATATTCTTGTATATAGGGGCAGTATTATAGTAGTTATATTCTTGTACATAGGGGGCAGTATTATAGTAGTTATATTCTTGTACATAGGGGCAGTATTATAGTAGTTATATTCTTGTACATAGGGAGCAGTATTATATTAGTCATATTCTTGTACATGGGGGGCAGTATTATAGTAGTTATATTCTTGTACATAGGAGCAGTATTATAGTAGTTGTATTATAGTAGTTATATTCTTGTACATAGGGGGCAGTATTATAGGAGTTATATTCTTGTACATAGGGGGCAGTATTATAGGAGTTATATTCTTGTACATAGGGGTAGTATTATAGTAGTTATATTCTTGTACATAGGGGGCAGTATTATAGTAGTTATATTCTTGTACATAGGGGGCAGTATTATAGTAGTTATATTCTTGTACATAGGGGCAGTATTAGAGTAGTTATATTCTTGTACATAGGGAGCAGTATTATAGTAGTTATATTCTTGTACATAGGGGGCAGTATTATAGTAGTTATATTCTTGTACATAGGGGCAGTGTCATAGTAGTTATATTCTTGTACATAGGGGGCAGTATTATAGTAGTTATATTCTTGTACATAGGAGCAGTATTATCGTAGTTATATTCTTGTACATAGGGGCAGTATTATAGTAGTTATATTCTTGTACATAGGGAGCAGTATTATAGTAGTTATATTCTTGTATATAGGGAGCAGTATTATAGTAGTTATATTCTTGTACATAGGAGCAGTATTATAGTAGTTATATTCTTGTACATAGGGGCAGTATTATAGTAGTTATATTCTTGTACATAGGGAGCAGTATTATAGTAGTTATATTCTTGTATATAGGGAGCAGTATTATAGTAGTTATATTCTTGTACATAGGAGCAGTATTATAGTAGTTATATTCTTGTACATAGGGGCAGTATTATAGTAGTTATATTCTTGTACATAGGAGCAGTATAATAGTAGTTATATTCTTGTACATAGGAGCAGTATTATAGTAGTTATATTCTTGTACATAGGGGGCAGTATTATAGTAGTTATATTCTTGTACATAGGGAGCAGTTTTATAGTAGTTATATTCTTGTACATAGGGGGCAGTATTATAGTAGTTATATTCTTGTACATAGGGGGCAGTATTATAGTAGTTATATTCTTGTACATAGGGGCAGTATTATAGTAGTTATATTCTTGTACATGGGGGGCAGTATTATAGTAGTTATATTCTTGTACATAGGAGCAGTATTATAGTAGTTATATTATATATAAGGGGCAGTATTATAGTAGTTATATTCTTGTACATAGGGGGCAGTATTATAGGAGTTATATTCTTATACATAGGGGGCAGTATTATAGGAGTTATATTCTTGTACATAGGGGTAGTATTATAGTAGTTATATTCTTGTACATAGGGTGCAGTATTATAGTAGTTATATTCTTGTACATAGGGGGCAGTATTATAGTAGTTATATTCTTGTACTTAGGCGGCAGTATTATAGTAGTTATATTCTTGCACATAGGGGCAGTATTATAGTAGTTATATTCTTGTACATAGGCGGCAGTATTATAGTAGTTATATTCTTGTACATAGAGGACAGTATTATAGTAGTTATATTCTTGTACATAGGGGGCAGTATTATAGTAGTTATATTCTTGTACATAGGGGCAGTATTATACTAGTTATATTCTTGTACATAGGGGGCAGTATTATAGTAGTTATATTCTTGTACATAGGGAGCAGTATTATAGTAGTTATATTCTTGTATATAGGGGCAGTATTATAGTAGCTATATTCTTGTACATAGGGAGCAGTATTATAGTAGTTATATTCTTGTACATAGGGGTCCGTATTATAGTAGTTATATTCTTGTACATAGGGAGCAGTATTATAGTAGTTATATTCTTGTACATAGGGAGCAGTATTATAGTAGTTATATTCTTGTACATAGGAGCAGTATTATAGTAGTTATATTCTTATATATAAGGGGCAGTATTATAGTAGTTATATTCTTGTACATAGGGGGCAGTATTATAGTAGTTATATTCTTGTACATAGGGGGCAGTATTATAGTAGTTATATTCTTGTACATAGGGGGCAGTATTATAGTAGTTATATTCTTGTACATAGGAGCAGTATTATAGTAGTTATATTCTTGTACATAGGGGGCAGTATTATAGTAGTTATATTCTTGTACATAGGGAGCAGTATTATAGTAGTTATATTCTTGTACATAGGGAGCAGTATTATAGTAGTTATATTCTTGTACATAGGATCAGTATTATTGTAGTTATATTCTTGTACATAGGGGGCAGTATTATAGTAGTTATATTCTTGTACATAGGGAGCAGTATTATAGTAGTTATATTCTTGTACATAGGGAGCAGTATTATAGTAGTTATATTCTTGTACATAGGAGCAGTATTATAGTAGTTATATTCTTATATATAAGGGGCAGTATTATAGTAGTTATATTCTTGTACATAGGAGGCAGTATTATAGTAGTTATATTCTTGTACATAGGTGCAGTATTATAGTAGTTATATTCTTGTACATAGGAGCAGTATTATAGTTGTTATATTCTCGTACATAGGGGAAGTATTATAGTAGTTATATTCTTGTACATAGGGGGCAGTATTATAGTAGTCATATTCTTGTACATAGGAGGCAGTATTATAGTAGTTATATTCTTGTACATAGGGGGCAGTATTATAGGAGTTATATTCTTGTACATAGGGGCAGTATTATAGTAGTTATATTCTTGTACATAGGGTGCAGTATTATAGTAGTTATATTCTTGTACATAGGGGGCAGTATTATAGTAGCTATATTCTTGTACATAGGGGCAGTATTATAGTAGCTATATTCTTGTACATAGGGAGCAGTATTATAGTAGTTATATTCTTGTACATAGGGGGCAGTATTATAGTAGTTATATTCTTGTACATAGGGGGCAGTGTTATAGTAGTTATATTCTTGTACATAGGGGGCAGTATTATAGTAGTTATATTCCTGTACATAGGAGCAGTATTATAGTAGTTATATTCTTGTACATAGGGGCAGTATTATAGTAGTTATATTCTTGTACATAGGGGCAGTATTATAGTAGTTATATTCTTGTACATAGGGAGCAGTGTTATAGTAGTTATATTCTTGTACATAGGGAGCAGTGTTATAGTAGTTATATTCTTGTACATAGGAGCAGTATTATAGTAGTTATATTATATATAAGGGGCAGTATTATAGTAGTTATATTCTTATATATAAGGGGCAGTATTATAGTATTTATATTCTTGTACATAGGGGGCAGTATTATAGTAGTTATATTCTTGTACATAGGGGGCAGTATTATAGTAGTTATATTCTTGTACATAGGGGGCAGTATTATAGTAGTTATATTCTTGTACATAGGGGGCAGTATTATAGTAGTTATATTCTTGTACATAGGATCAGTATTATTGTAGTTATATTCTTGTACATAGGGAGCAGTGTTATAGTAGTTATATTCTTGTACATAGGGAGCAGTATTATAGTAGTTATATTCTTGTACATAGGGAGCAGTATTATAGTAGTTATATTCTTGTACATAGGAGCAGTATTATAGTAGTTATATTCTTATATATAAGGGGCAGTATTATAGTAGTTATATTCTTGTACATAGGGGGCAGTATTATAGTAGTTATATTCTTGTACATAGGGAGCAGTATTACAGTAGTTATATTCTTTTACATAGGGGGCAGTATTATAGTAGTTATATTCTTGTACATAGGGGGCAGTGTTATAGTAGTTATATTCTTGTACATAGGGGGCAGTATTATAGTAGTTATATTCTTGTACATAGGAGCAGAATTATAGTAGTTATATTCTTGTACATAGGGGCAGTATTATAGTAGTTATATTCTTGTACATAGGGGCAGTATTATAGTAGTTATATTCTTGTACATAGGGGTCCGTATCATAGTAGTTATATTCTTGTACATAAGGGTCCGTATTATAGTAGTTATATTCTTGTACATAGGGAGCAGTATTATAGTAGTTATATTCTTGTACATAGGAGCAGTATTATAGTAGTTATATTCTTATATATAAGGGGCAGTATTATAGTAGTTATATTCTTGTACATAGGGGGCAGTATTATAGTAGTTATATTCTTGTACATAGGGGGCAGTATTATAGTAGTTATATTCTTGTACATAGGGGGCAGTATTATAGTAGTTATATTCTTGTACATAGGAGCAGTATTATAGTAGTTATATTCTTGTACATAGGGGGCAGTATTATAGTAGTTATATTCTTGTACATAGGGAGCAGTATTATAGTAGTTATATTCTTGTACATAGGGAGCAGTATTATAGTAGTTATATTCTTGTACATAGGGAGCAGTATTATAGTAGTTATATTCTTGTACATAGGGGGCAGTATTATAGTAGTTATATTCTTGTACATAGGGAGCAGTGTTATAGTAGTTATATTCTTGTACATAGGGAGCAGTATTATAGTAGTTATATTCTTGTACATAGGGAGCAGTATTATAGTAGTTATATTCTTGTACATAGGAGCAGTATTATAGTAGTTATATTCTTATATATAAGGGGCAGTATTATAGTAGTTATATTCTTGTACATAGGGGGCAGTATTATAGGAGTTATATTCTTGTACATAGGGGGCAGTATTATAGGAGTTATATTCTTGTATATAGGGGCAGTATTATAGTAGTTATATTCTTGTACATAGGGTGCAGTATTATAATAGTTATATTCTTGTACATAGGGGGCAGTATTATAGGAGTTATATTCTTGTACATAGGGGGCAGTATTATAGGAGTTATATTCTTGTATATAGGGGCAGTATTATAGTAGTTATATTCTTGTACATAGGGTGCAGTATTATAGTAGTTATATTCTTGTACATAGGGGGCAGTATTATAGGAGTTATATTCTTGTACATAGGGGGCAGTATTATAGGAGTTATATTCTTGTATATAGGGGCAGTATTATAGTAGTTATATTCTTGTACATAGGGTGCAGTATTATAGTAGTTATATTCTTGTACATAGGGGGCAGTATTATAGTAGTTATATTCTTGTACATAGGGGCAGTATTATAGTAGTTATATTCTTGTACATAGGGAGCAGTATTATAGTAGTTATATTCTTGTACATAGGGGGCAGTATTATAGTAGTTATATTCTTGTACATAGGGGGCAGTATTATAGTAGTTATATTCTTGTACATAGGGGGCAGTGTTATAGTAGTTATATTCTTGTACATAGGGGGCAGTATTATAGTAGTTATATTCTTGTACATAGGCGCAGTATTATAGTAGTTATATTCTTTTACATAGGGGCAGTATTATAGTAGTTATATTCTTGTACATATGGGGCCGTATTACAGTAGTTATATTCTTGTACATAGGGAGCAGTATTATAGTAGTTATATTGTTGCACATAGGGAGCAGTAATATAGTAGTTATATTCTTGTACATAGGAGCAGTATTATAGTAGTTATTTTCTTATATATAAGGGGCAGTATTATAGTAGTTATATTCTTGTACATAGGGGGCAGTATTATAGTAGTTATATTCTTGTACATAGGGGGCAGTATTATAGTAGTTATATTCTTGTACATAGGAGCAGTATTATAGTAGTTATATTCTTGTACATAGGGGGCAGTATTATAGTAGTTATATTCTTGTACATAGGGAGCAGTATTATAGTAGCTATATTCTTGTACATAGGGAGCAGTATTATAGTAGTTATATTCTTGTACATATGGAGCAGTATTATAGTAGTTATATTCTTGTACATATGGAGCAGTATTATAGTAGTTATATTCTTGTACATAGGAGCAGTATTATAGTAGTTATATTCTTATATATAAGGGGCAGTATTATAGTAGTTTTATTCTTGTACATAGGGGGCAGTATTATCGTAGTTATATTCTTGTACATAGGGGGCAGTATTATAGTAGTTATATTCTTGTACATAGGAGCAGTATTATAGTAGTCATATTCTTGTACATAGGGGGCAGTATTATAGTAGTTATATTCTTGTACATAGGGAGCAGTATTATAGTAGGTATATTCTTGTACATAGGGAGCAGTATTATAGTAGTTATATTCTTGTACATAGGGAGCAGTATTATAGTAGTTATATTCCTGTACATAGGGGGCAGTATTATAGTAGTTATATTCTTGTACATAGGGGGCAGTATTATAGTATTTCTATTCTTGTACATAGGAGCAGTATTATAGTAGTTATATTCTTATATATAAGGGGCAGTATTATAGTAGTTATATTCTTGTACATAGGATCAGTATTATTGTAGTTATATTCTTGTACATAGGGGGCAGTATTATAGTAGTTATATTCTTGTACATAGGGGGTAGTATTATAGTAGTAATATTCTTGTACATAGGAGCAGTATTATAGTAGTTATATTCTTATATATAAGGAGCAGTATTATAGTAGTTATATTCTTGTACATAGGATCAGTATTATTGTAGTTATATTCTTGTACATAGGGGCAGTATTATAGCAGTTATATTCTTGTACATAGGGAGCAGTGTTATAGTAGTTATATTCTTGTACATAGGGAGCAGTATTATAGTAGTTATACTCTTGTATATAGGAGCAGTATTATGGTAGTTATATTCTTATATATAAGGGGCAGTATTATAGTAGTTATATTCTTGTACATAGGAGCAGTATTATAGTAGTTATATATATTCTTGTACATACGGGGCAGTATTATAGTAGTTATATTCTTGTACATAGGAGCAGTATTATAGTAGCTATATTCTTATATATAAGGGGCAGTATTATAGTAGTTATATTCTTGTACATAGGGGCAGTATTATAGTAGTTATTTTCTTGTACATAGGGGCAGTATTATAGTAGTTATATTCTTGTACATAGTGGGCAGTATTACAGTAGTTATATTCTTGCACATAGGAGCAGTATTATAGTAGTAATATTCTTGTACATAGGGAGCAGTATTATAGTAGTTATATTCTTGTACATAGGGGGCAGTATTATAGTAGTTATATTCTTGTACATAGGGGGCAGTATTATAGTAGTTATATTCTTGTACATAGGGGTCAGTATTATAGTAGTTATATTCTTCTACATAGGGGAAGTATTTTAGTAGTTATATTCTTGTACATATGGGTAGTATTATAGTAGCTATATTCTTGTACATAGGGGGCAGTATTATAGTAGTTATATTTTTGTACATAGGGGCAGTATTATAGTAGTTATATTCTTGTACATAGAAGCAGTATTATAGTAGTTATATTCTTGTACATAGGCGGCAGTATTATAGTAGTTATATTCTTGTACATAGGGGCAGTATTATAGTAGTTATATTCTTGTACATAGGGGTAGTATTATAGTAGTTATATTCTTGTACATAGGGGCAGTATTATAGTAGCTATATTCTTGTACATAGGGGCAGTATTATAGTAGCTATATTCTTGTACATAGGGGCAGTATTATAGTAGTTATATTCTTGTACATAGAAGCAGCATTATAGTAGTTATATTCTTGTACATAGGGGCAGTATTATAGTAGTTATATTCTTGTACATAGGAGGCAGTATTATTGTAGTTATATTCTTGTACATAGGAGCAGTATTATAGTAGTTATATTCTCGTACATAGGGGAAGTATTATAGTAGTTATATTCTTGTACATAGGGGGCAGTATTATAGTAGTTATATTCTTGTACATAGGAGGCAGTATTATAGTAGTTATATTCTTGTAGATAGGGGGCAGTATTATAGTAGTTATATTCTTGTACATAGGGGGCAGTATTATAGGAGTTATATTCTTGTACATATTGGGCAGTATTATAGGAGTTATATTCTTGTACATAGGGGCAGTATTATAGGAGTTATATTCTTGTACATAGGGGGCAGTATTATAGGAGTTATATTCTTGTACATAGGATGCAGTATTATAGTAGTTATATTCTTGTACATAGGGTGCAGTATTATAGTAGTTATATTCTTGTACATAGGGGGCAGTATTATAGTAGTTATATTCTTGTACATAGGGAGCAGTATTATAGTAGTTATATTCTTGTACATAGGGGGCAGTATTATAGTAGTTATATTCTTGTACATAGGGGGCAGTATTATAGTAGTTATATTCTTGTACATAGGGGGCAGTATTATAGTAGTTATATTCTTGTACATAGGGGGCAGTATTATAGTAGTTATATTCTTGTACATAGGAGCAGTATTATAGTAGTTATATTCTTGTACATAGGGGCAGTATTATAGTAGTTATATTCTTGTACATAGGGGGCAGTATTATAGTAGTTATATTCTTGTACATAGGAGGCAGTATTATAGTAGTTATATTCTTGTAGATAGGGGGCAGTATTATAGTAGTTATATTCTTGTACATAGGGGGCAGTATTATAGGAGTTATATTCTTGTACATAGGGAACAGTATTATAGTAGTTATATTCTTGTACATAGGAGCAGTATTATAGTAGTTATATTCTCGTACATAGGGGAAGTATTATAGTAGTTATATTCTTGTACATAGGGGGCAGTATTATAGTAGTTATATTCTTGTACATAGGAGGCAGTATTATAGTAGTTATATTCTTGTAGATAGGGGGCAGTATTATAGTAGTTATATTCTTGTACATAGGGGGCAGTATTATAGGAGTTATATTCTTGTACATAGGAGCAGTATTATAGTAGTTATATTCTTATATATAAGGGGCAGTATTATAGTAGTTATATTCTTGTACATAGGGGGCAGTATTATAGTAGTTATATTCTTGTACATAGGGGCAGTATTATAGTAGTTATATTCTTGTACATAGGGGCAGTATTATAGTAGTTATATTCTTGTACATAGGAGCAGTATTATAGTAGTTATATTCTTGTACATAGGGGGCAGTATTATAGTAGCTATATTCTTGTACATAGGGAGCAGTATTATAGTAGTTATATTCTTGTACATAGGGAGCAGTATTATAGTAGTTATATTCTTGTACATAGGATCAGTATTATAGTAGTTATATTCTTATACATAGGGAGCAGTATTATAGTAGTTATATTCTTGTACATAGGGGCAGTATTATAGTAGTTATATTCTTGTACATAGGGAGCAGTATTATAGTAGTTATATTCTTGTACATAGGGAGCAGTATTATAGTAGTTATATTCTTGTACATAGGGAGCAGTATTATAGTAGTTATATTCTTGTACATAGGAGCAGTATTATAGTAGTTATATTCTTATATATAAGGGGCAGTATTATAGTAGTTATATTCTTGTACATTGGGGGCAGTATTATAGGAGTTATATTCTTGTACATAGGGGCAGTATTATAGTAGTTATATTCTTGTACATAGGGAGCAGTATTATAGTAGTTATATTCTTGCACATAGGGAGCAGTATTATAGTAGTTATATTCTTGCACATAGGGAGCAGTATTATAGTAGTTATATTCTTGTACATAGGAGCAGTATTATAGCAGTTATATTCTTGTACATAAGAGCAGTATTATAGTAGTTATATTCTTGTACATAGGGGGCCGTATTATAGTAGTTATATTCTTGTACATAGGGGGCCGCATTATAGTAGTTATATTCTTGTACATAGGGAGCAGTATTATAGTAGTTATATTCTTGTACATATGGAGCAGTATTATAGTAGTTATATTCTTGTACATAGGAGCAGTATTATAGTAGTTATATTCTTATATATAAGGGTCAGTATTATAGTAGTTATATTCTTGTACATAGGGGGCAGTATTATAGTAGTTATATTCTTGTACATAGGGGGCAGTATTATAGTAGTTATATTCTTGTACATAGGGGGCAGTATTATAGTAGTTATATTCTTGTACATAGGAGCAGTATTATAGTAGTTTTATTCCTGTACATAGGGGGCAGTATTATAGTAGTTATATTCTTGTACATAGGGGGCAGTATTATAGTAGTTATATTCTTGTACATAGGAGCACTATTATAGTAGTTATATTCTTATATATAAGGGGCAGTATTATAGTAGTTATATTCTTGTACATAGGGGGCAGTATTATAGTAGTTATATTCTTGTACATAGGGGGCAGTATTATAGTAGTTATATTCTTGTACATAGGAGCAGTATTATAGTAGTTATATATATTCTTGTACATAGGGGGCAGTATTATAGTAGTTATATTCTTGTACATAGGAGCAGTATTATAGTAGTTATATTCTTATATATAAGGGGCAGTATTATAGTAGTTATATTCTTGTACATAGGGCAGTATTATAGTAGTTATATTCTTGTACATAGGGAGCAGTATTATAGTAGTTATATTCTTGTACATAGGGAGCAGTATTATAGTAGTTATAGTCTTGTACATAGGGGCAGTATTATAGTAGTTATATTCTTGTACATAGGGAGCATTATTATAGTAGTTATATTCTTGTACATAGGAGCAGTATTATAGTAGTTATATTCTTGTACATAGGGAGCAGTATTATAGTAGTTATATTCTTGTACATAGGAGCAGTATTATAGTAGTTATATTCTTATATATAAGGGGCAGTATTATAGTAGTTATATTCTTGTACATAGGGGGCAGTATTATAGTAGTTATATTCTTGTACATAGGGGGCAGTATTATAGTAGTTATATTCTTGTACATAGGAGCAGTATTATAGCAGTTATATATATTCTTGCACATAGGGGACAGTATTATAGTAGTTATATTCTTGTACATAGGGAGCAGTATTATAGTAGCTATATTCTTGTACATAAGGAGCAGTATTATAGTAGCTATATTCTTGTACATAGGGGGCAGTATAATAGCAGTTATATTCTTGTACATAGGGAGGAGTATTATAGTAGTTATATTCTTGTACATATAGGGCAGTATTATAGTAGTTATATTCTTGTACATAGGAGCAGTATTATAGTAGTTTTATTCCTGTACATAGGGGGCAGTATTATAGTAGTTATATTCTTGTACATAGGGGGCAGTATTATAGTAGTTATATTCTTGTACATAGGAGCACTATTATAGTAGTTATATTCTTATATATAAGGGGCAGTATTATAGTAGTTATATTCTTGTACATAGGGGGCAGTATTATAGTAGTTATATTCTTGTACATAGGAGCAGTATTATAGTAGTTATATTCTTATATATAAGGGGCAGTATTATAGTAGTTATATTCTTGTACATAGGGGGCAGTATTATAGTAGTTATATTCTTGTACATAGGGGGCAGTATTATAGTAGTTATATTCTTTTACATAGGAGCAGTATTATAGCAGTTATATATATTCTTGTACATAGGGGACAGTATTATAGTAGTTATATTCTTGTACATAGGGAGCAGTATTATAGTAGCTATATTCTTGTACATAAGGAGCAGTATTATAGTAGCTATATTCTTGTACATAGGGGGCAGTATAATAGCAGTTATATTCTTGTACATAGGGAGGAGTATTATAGTAGTTATATTCTTGTACATAGGGGGCAGTATTATAGTAGTTATATTCTTGTACATAGGAGCAGTATTATAGTAGTTTTATTCCTGTACATAGGGGGCAGTATTATAGTAGTTATATTCTTGTACATAGGGGGCAGTATTATAGTAGTTATATTCTTGTACATAGGAGCACTATTATAGTAGTTATATTCTTATATATAAGGGGCAGTATTATAGTAGTTATATTCTTGTACATAGGGGGCAGTATTATAGTAGTTATATTCTTGTACATAGGGGGCAGTATTATAGTAGTTATATTCTTGTACATAGGAGCAGTATTATAGTAGTTATATATATTCTTGTACATAGGGAGCATTATTATAGTAGTTATAGTCTTGTACATAGGGGCAGTATTATAGTAGTTATATTCTTGTACATAGGGAGCAGTATTATAGTAGTTATAGTCTTGTACATAGGGGCAGTATTATAGTAGTTATATTCTTGTACATAGGAAGCAGTATTATAGTAGTTATATTCTTATACATAGGGAGCAGTATTATAGTAGTTATATTCTTGTACATAGGAGCAGTATTATAGTAGTTATAGTCTTGTACATAGGGGCAGTATTATAGTAGTTATATTCTTGTACATAGGGAGCAGTATTATAGTAGTTATATTCTTGTACATAGGGAGCAGTATTATAGTAGTTATATTCTTGTACATAGGAGCAGTATTATAGTAGTTATATTCTTATATATAAGGGGCAGTATTATAGTAGTTATATTCTTGTACATAGGGGCAGTATTATAGTAGTTATATTCTTGTACATAGGGGGCAGTATTATAGTAGTTATATTCTTGTACATAGGAGCAGTATTATAGCAGTTATATATATTCTTGTACATAGGGGACAGTATTATAGTAGTTATATTCTTGTACATAGGGAGCAGTATTATAGTAGCTATATTCTTGTACATAAGGAGCAGTATTATAGTAGCTATATTCTTGTACATAGGGGGCAGTATAATAGCAGTTATATTCTTGTACATAGGGAGGAGTATTATAGTAGTTATATTCTTGTACATAGGGGACAGTATTATAGTAGTTATATTCTTGTACATAGGGGGCAGTATTATAGTAGTTATATTCTTGTACATAGAGGACAGTATTATAGTAGTTATATTCTTGTACATAGGAGCAGTATTATAGTAGTTATATTCTTGTACATAGGGGGCAGTATTATAGTAGTTATATTCTTGTACATAGGGGGAATTATTATAGTAGTTATATTCTTGTACATAGGAGCAGTATTATAGTAGTTATATTCTTGTACATAGGAGCAGTATTATAGTAGTTATATTCTTATATATAAGGGGCAGTATTATAGTAGTTATATTCTTGTAGATTGGGAGCAGTATTATAGTAGTTATATTCTTGTACATAGGATCAGTATTATTGTAGTGATATTCTTGTACATAGGGGGCAGTGTTATAGTAGTTATATTATTGTACATAGGGGGCAGTATTATAGTAGTCATATTCTTACAAAGTACAGACCAAAAGTTTGGACACACCTTCTCATTTAAAGACTTTTCTGTATTTTCCTGACTATGAAAATTGTACATTCACACTGAAGGCATCAAAACTATGAATTACCACATGTGGAATTATATACTTAACAAAAAAGTGTGAAACAACTGAATTATGTCTTATATTCTAGGTTTTTCACAGTAGCCATCTTTTAGCTTTGATGACTGCTTTGCACACTCTTGGCATTCTCTTGATGAGCTTCAAGAGGTAGTCACCGGAAATGGTCTTCCAACAATCTTGAAAGAGTTCCCAGAGATGCTTAGTGTTCTGCACACGCCCGGACTGACTGGCGTGTGCCTGATTAGTGATCCCACTGTGCCATGAATCAGAAAGTGCCTGGAGGGGCGTAACTAAGTATCAACCCGATCTGACCCAGGTTGCACGCCGGCTACTACGCCGTGCACCAGGGAGGAACCGAGCAGAGGGACCAGGTGCCACTCCAGGTCAGACCCCGGACACGGCTGTTGACCCACACCGGGGAATACAGGAACAGGCAGGTTAGAGCACAGGCTGGGGTAGGGTCCAGTACAGACTAGGAAACGGGTTCAGAGCCGCAGATGCGATAATCAAGCAGAGTAAAGCGAAAACGCAGGTGCGGTGGACAAGGCTGAGCAGAGCGAAACTGCAGGTGAGGTGGACAAGGCTGAGCAGAGCGAAACCGCAGGTGCGGTGGACAAGGCAGAGCAAAGCGAAACCGCAGGTGCGGTGGACAAGGCTGAGCAGAGCAAAACCGCAGAAGCGGTGGACAAGGCTGAGAAGAGCGAAACCGCAGGCGCGGTGGACAAAGCAGAGCAGAGTGAAACCGCAGATGCGGTGGACAAGGCTGAGCAGAGCGAAACCGCAGATGCGGTGGACAAGGCTGAGCAGAGCGAAACCACAGATGCGGTGGACAAGGCTGAGCAGAGCAAAACCGCAGATGCGGTGGACAAGGCTGAGCAGAGCAAAACCGCAGATGCGGTGGACAAGGCTGAGCAGAGCGAAACCACAGATGCGGTGGACAAGGCTGAGCAGAGCAAAACCGCAGGCTCGGTGGACAAAGCAGAGCGAAACCGCAGGCGCGGTGGACAAAGTAGAGCAGGCAGGAACCACCGGAGCGGTAAGTAAGGCAGAGCAAAGATAAACCGCCAAAGCGGTGAGCAATGCAGAGCAGAGGGGACAGGGCTCTGTTCACACGGAACAGACTGGAAGGGAAAGGCAGAACCAGATACACACGAGGTACTTGCAAAGAAGTAGCGAGTGGACTCCAAACTCACAAACAGAAGTACAGCAACAATGAGTAGGAGATAGGTGCAGGTTCAGACTCTGCAGAAAAAGAGAGGAAACGGACATAGAGACAAAACAGGTAACAGGTTAAGAGACAGTTCAGACAGGAACTGTTACTGCAACGAAATACAAGAACGAGCCTAGATATAGACAAGCGCTGGTTCAGACACTGCAGAAATAGGGAAGATACGGACATAAAGACAAAACAGGTAAGAGGCTTGGAGACAGTTCAGACAGGAACTGTTACTGCTGCGAAATACAGGAACGAGCCTGGGTATGCAGACCCCAGAAAGGCGGGACGAACAGGCTAGGAGCGTGTTCAGACTGGCCTGGAAATACAGCCTCCAGGAAGGCGGACAGACAGGCAAGAAAACACAGATAACAGATCCAGGTATGCGGCCCCTAGAAGGCGGGACGAACAGGCTAGGGGCGTGTTCAGACTGGCCTGGAAATACAGCCTCCAGGAAGGCGGACAGACAACAGGCTAGGAGATAGTTCAGACAGGACCTGGCACTTCAGAGGAAAGAAACCCACTGAATGAACAAGTTGTTCAGGCACCAGCTTCCATGTGAAGCTGGTGTAAATATCCAGTGACAGACAGCAATAGGCTGAGGACGCATTACGGGTGTGCCCACAGCAGCTACAAGCAACAGGAAGTAACCGGGCCGCCGCCCTAAGCAGTCAGAACAGAGACAAACAGACAGCATGAATAGAAGCCAGGCTAGCAGACTGGACTGAAGATCAAGCTTGCGATCTTGCATGGTGAGAGATGGTGCACCATGCAAGCCCGCCACCAGGTATGTTACAGTACCCCCCCCCCCCCTTACGCCTTCTCTTCTTCAAGCCTGCAAGAGTGTTCCGCAGAGAATTGGGGGGCCAATCCTTCTCTTCAAGAGGATTACCACTTCTGTCCACTAGAGGAAACTAAACTGGTCTCATCATCTTGGTAACTAGGATGCTTCCTCCCATTAAGCCATCCTCCGCAACGGATGAAGTGGGTGAAGTACCAGGTACAGGGTGTAAGAAAGTCTCAGTCCATTTGTTATCAGGTAGCACCCTGGAGGGTTCAGGAGACAACTGGAGGTCCTCCGCCTGGTAGAAAGGGTGCAGAGACTCGGGGGTAATCACTGCTTCGGGGTACACTTGGTCAAGCTCACTGGACGAAGTGAGCGAGGTATCAGGTACAGGGTGAAGGAAAGTCTCTCTCCATTTATTATCAGGTAGCACCCCGGAGGATTCAGGAGGCAACTGGAGGTCCTCTGCCTGGTTGGAGGGGTGCAGAGACTTGGGGGTATCCACTGACTCGATGGACACAAGGCCAAATTTATTAGAGATTTAGGGTCCATGCTTTGGGACCATCCTCAAACTGGTTTCAGAGATGACATGTCTGTGAGGCGGGACGGTACCTGAAGCCAGATCATTGGTACAATCGTCGAGACTGTGTGGGGACATTGCCTCCGCTTCTCTTCCTTCGGAGACTTCAGCGCACAGCGAGTCAGCGACTAGCAGATCTGGTGAAGAAGAAGAAGACATTGCTGACTGTCCTGAAGATATGGGGACTGGACACCCCTTGTACCTTAGCAGTCCCCCAGGATACACCATGCAGGATCTCCAGACCTGAGCGGGCACTAGATCTCTCGGCTCTGGACGACTTGTGGGTAAACCAGTCAGCATCTGAAAGGAAAGCTTCTTCAAATGTAATGCTCCAATCTGGAGCTTAATTTGTACAGACATCTTTTGACTGTTTCTGAGTAGCGCTCGTCCTTCTGCTGACAATGCCCAAACCGGCTTCTGGAGTTTTCGGATGGGAATCAGACACTGACTCTTCATGGCTTTAAGCCCGAAACTTCCGATTAATCCGAGACTTTTACTTGCCACGGAGACAGTCATGGTCATCTGTGGAGAGGAAACACTAACGCCCAGGGCAGCCTCTCCTACAGGCCTCATGTCTTGGGATTCTCCAACCTTCATAGATTCCATGCGGGTAGCTGCTTCCACAGGCTGGGAAACAGGAGGTCTTTGGGAGGACAGAACCTGGCGTGATGGCTTGCCTCTACGCCTAGCACGTCTGGACTGCCTCTTGAGGTTGGGAAGAGAAGTATTCTGTGGAGCGTAGTCATCCTGTGAGAATTCTGGTTGGGCAGTAGTCTCTTCAGGCTGGAGAACTGGTGAGTTACCCACACACATTACCCATCGGGGCTGCTCCGGGATATTGGGAAGGGAAGCTTTAGCAGAGGTTTCAGGATTGGGGTCTCCAAAGACCATTAGAAAGGCCACCAGGAAGGCCTGCAGGTCAAGGACGATAGGATCCCATGCTTCCCATAGGGGGGTGATCCATTTCAAGGCATCACCCGCTAGGTAGGATAACATAAATGCCACTTTAGACCAATCGGTAGGAAAATAGAGAGGGTAGAACTTGAAATGCAGCATGCATTGCTCCACAAACGTACGACTTTGTTTATGATCCCCATAGTACCGTGGTGGATCCGCAGGAATGAGTGCTGCTAGATCCATTTGGGCTGGTGCATAAATCGCCTGGGTGATAGCTTGAGAAAAAAATTTTTTTCTTGGTACACATATTCGCCAGACAAGGATTCAAAATGTCTCTGAGAGCGAAAGGCCATGGGGCTCAACGGGAGCCATGGCCTGAGCAAACTGTTATGCACACGCCCGGACTGACTGGCGTGTGCGTGATTAGTGATCCCACTGTGCCATGAATCAGAGAGTGCCTGGAGGGGCGTAACTAAGTATCAACCCGATCCGACCCAGGTCGCACGCCGGCTACTATGCCGTGCACCAGGGAGGAACCGAGCAGAGGGACCAGGTGCCACTCCAGGTCAGACCCCGGACACGGCTGTTGACTCACACCGGGGAATACAGGAACAGGCAGGTTAGAGCACAGGCTGGGGTAGGGTCCAGTACAGACTGGGAGACGGGTTCAGAGCCGCGGATGCGTTAATCAAGCAGAGTAAAGCGAAACCGCAGGTGCGGTGGACAAGGCTGAGCAGAGCGAAACCGCAGGTGCGGATTGACAATGCTGAGCAGAGCGAAACCGCAGGTGCGGTGGACAAGGCTGAGCAGAGCAAAACTGCAGGTGCGATGGACAATGCTGAGCAGAGCGAAACCGCAGGTGCGGATTGACAATGCTGAGCAGAGCGAAACCGCAGGTGCGGTGGACAAAGCAGAGCAGAGCGAAACCGCAGGTGCGGTGGACAAAGCAGAGCAGAGCGAAACCGCAGGCGCGGTGGACAAAGCAGAGCAGAGCGAAACTGCAGATGCGGTGGACAAGGCTGAGCAGAGCGAAACCACAGAAGCGGTGGACAAGGCAGCAGAGCAGAGCGAAACCGCAGATGCGGTGGACAAAGCAGAGCAGAGCGAAACCGCAGGCGCGATGGACAAAGTAGAGCAGAGCGAAACTGCAGATGCGGTGGACAAGGTTGAGCAGAGCGAAACCGCAGATGCGGTGGACAAGGCAGAGCAGAGCGAAACCGCAGATGCGGTGGACAAGGCAGAGCAGAGCGAAACCGCAGATGCGGTGGACAAGGCTGAGCAGAGCGAAACCGCAGATGCGGTGGACAAGGCTGAGCAGAGCGAAACCGCAGATGCGGTGGACAAGGCTGAGCAGAGCGAAACCACAGATGCGGTGGACAAGGCAGAGCAGAGCAAAACCGCAGGCACGGTGGACAAAGCAGAGTGAAACCGCAGGCGCGGTGGACAAAGTAGAGCAGGCAGGAACCGCCGGAGCTGTAAGTAAGGCAGAGCAAAGATAAACCGTCAAAGCGATGAGCAAGGCAGAGCAGAGGGGACAGGGCTCTGTTCACACGGAACAGACTGGAAGGGAAAGGCAGAACCAGATACACACGAGGTACTTGCAAAGAAGTAGCGAGTGGACTCCAAACTCACAAACAGAAGTACAGCGACAACGAGTAGAAGATAGGTGCAGGTTCAGACTCTGAAGAAAAAGAGAGAATACGGACATAGAGACAAAACAGGTAACAGGTTAAGAGACAGTTCAGACAGGAACTGTTACTGCAATGAAATACAAGAACGAGCCTAGGTATAGCCAAGTGCTGGTTCAGACACTGCAGAAAAAGGGAAGATACGGACATAAAGACAAAACAGGTAAGAGGCTAGGAGACAGTTCAGACAGGTACTGTTACTGCTGTGAAATACAGGAACGAGCCTGGGTATGCGGACCCCAGAAAGGCGGGACGAACAAGCTAGGAGCGTGTTCAGACTGGCCTAGAAATACAGCCTCCAGGAAGGCGGACAGACAGGCAAGAAAACACAGATAACAGATCTAGGTATGCGGCCCCTAGAAGGTGGGACGAACAGGCCTCCAGGAAGGCGGACAGACAACAGGCTAGGAGATAGTTCAGACAGGACCTGGCACTTCAGAGTAAAGAAACCCACTGAAGGAACAAGTTGCTCAGGCACCAGCTTCCATGTGAAGCTGGTTTAAATATCCAGTGACAGACTGCAATAGGCTGAGGATGCATTAGGGGTGTGCCCACAGCAGCTACAAGAAACTGTTAGAACCTTGCTCTTAAGTTTTTTTTCCTTTGCTGGTCACATGACCTTGTTGGCCTAATTAATCCTGCTCCGCCCTTCTGGCTTTGCTGGACTTCATTGTATAACTACTTTCTAGCTAGCCTGTGCTCTGTATCTAACTCTGTTAGTTTGCTTGGTCTACGGACCTCTATGTTCTATATATTTTGTTTGTTCGTCTGTCTGCTACTATTTCTGTTAGGAGGTGTCCCATTTTCCTCCCAGTCCTTAGTACTTGTAGGGATTCCTTCCCCACATCTATAGGTCTCCGTACAGACTAGCTTAGGACTTTAGCAGGTCTGATCGCAGGATCAGGTTCCCTGTTACATCGTAGGGATTCAGCTGAGTTCTATCGTAGGGACAGATCTCCTCTCTTTCCTTAGCTCTGGTAGCAGAACATAACAGAAACAGGAAGTAACCGGGCCGCCGCCCTAAGCAGCCAGAACAGAGACAAACAGACAGCATGAATAGAAGCCAGGCTAGCAGACTGGACTGAAGATCAAGTTTGCGATCTTGCATGGTGAGAGATGGTGCACCATGCAAGCCCGCCACCAGGTATGTTACAGTACCCCCCGCCCCCCTTACGCCTTCTCTTCTTCAAGCCTGCAAGAGTGTTCCGCAGAGAATTGGGGGGCCAATCCTTCTCTTCAAGAGGATTACCACTTCTGTCCACTAGAGGAAACGAAACTGGTCTCATCATCTTGGTAACTAGGATGCTTCCTCCCATCAAGCCATCCTCCGCAACGGATGAAGTGGGTGAAGTACCAGGTACAGGGTGTAAGAAAGTCTCAGTCCATTTGTTATCAGGTAGCACCCTGGAGGGTTCAGGAGACAACTGGAGGTCCTCCTCCTGGTAGAAGCACTTGTTGGCCCTTTTGCCTTCACTCTGCGGTCCAGCTCACCCCAAACCATCTCGATTGGGTTCAGGTCTGGTGTCTGTGGAGGCCAGGTCATCTCGCATAGCACCCCATCACTCTCCTTCTTGGTCAAATAGCCCTTACACAGCCTGGAGGTGTGTTTGGGGTCATTGTCCTGTTGAAAAATAAATGATGGTCCAACTAAATGCAAACCGGATGGAATAGCATGCCGCTGCAAGATGCTGTGGTAGCCATGCTGGTTCAATATGCCTTCAATTTTGAATAAATCCCCAACAGTGTCACCAGCAAAGCCCCCCCACACCATCACACCTCCTCCTCCATGCTTCACGGTGGGAACCAGGCATGTAGAGTCCATCCGTTCACCTTTTCTGCGTCGCACAAAGACACGGTGGTTGGAACCAAAGATCTCAAATTTGGACTCATCAGACCAAAGCACAGATTTCCACTGGTCTAACTAATGTCCATTCCTTGTGTTCTTTAGCCCAAACAAGTCTCTTCTGCTTGTTGCCTGTCCTTAGCAGTGGTTTCCTAGCAGCTATTTTACCATGAAGGCCTGCTGCACAAAGTCTCCTCTTAACAGTTGTTGTAGAGATGTGTCTGCTGCTAGAACTCTGTGTGGCATTGACCTGGTCTCTAATCTGAGCTGCTGTTAACCTGTGATTTCTGAGGCTGGTGACTCGGATAAACTTATCCTCAGAAGCAGAGGTGACTCTTGGTCTTCCTTTCCTGGGGCGGTCCTCATGTGACCCGGTTTCTTTGTAGCGCTTGATGGTTTTTGCAACTGCACTTGGGGACACTTTCAAAGTTTTCCCAATTTTTCGCACTGACTGACCTTCATTTCTTAAAGTAATGATGGCCACTCATTTTTCTTTACTTAGCTGCTTTTTTCTTGCCATAATACAAATTCTAACAGTCTATTCAGTAGGACTATCGGCTGTGTATCCACCAGACTTCTGCACAACACAAATGATGGTCCCAACCCCATTTATAAGGCAAGAAATCCCACTTATTAAACCTGACAGGGCACACCTGTGAAGTGAAGACCATTTCCGGTGACTACCTCTTGAAGCTCATCAAGAGAATGCCAAGAGTGCAAAGCAGTCATCAAAGCAAAAGGTGGCTACTGTGAAGAACCTAGAATATAAGACATATTTTCAGTTGTTTCACACTTTTTTGTTAAGTATATAATTCCACATGTGGTAATTCATAGTTTTGATGCCTTCAGTGTGAATGTACAATTTTCAAAGTCATGAAAATACAGAAAAATCTTTAAATGAGAAGGTGTGTCCAAACATTTGGTCTGTACTGTACATAGGGGCAGTATTATAGTAGTTATATTCTTGTACATAGGGGCAGTATTGTAGTAGTTATATTCTTGTACATAGGAGCAGTATTATAGTAGTTATATTCTTGTACATAGGGAGCAGTATTATAGTAGTTATATTCTTGTACATAGGGAGCAGTATTATAGTAGTTATATTCTTGTACATAGGTGCAGTATTATAGTAGTTATATTCTTGTACATAGGGAGCAGTATTATAGTAGTTATATTCTTGTACATAGGGAGCAGTATTATAGTAGTTATATTCTTGTACATAGGTGCAGTATTATAGTAGTTATATTCTTGTACATAGGGAGCAGTATTATAGTAGTTATATTCTTGTACATAGGGAGCAGTATTATAGTAGTTATATTCTTGTACATAGGTGCAGTATTATAGTAGTTATATTCTTGTACATAGGGAGCAGTATTATAGTAGTTATATTCTTGTACATAGGTGCAGTATTATAGTAGTTATATTCTTGTACATAGGGGCAGTATTATAGTAGTTATATTCTTGTACATAGGTGCAGTATTATAGTAGTTATATTCTTGTACATAGGGAGCAGTATTATAGTAGTTATATTCTTGTACATAGGTGCAGTATTATAGTAGTTATATTCTTGTACATAGGGGCAGTATTATAGTAGTTATATTCTTGTACATAGGGGCAGTATTATAGTAGTTATATTCTTGTACATAGGAGCAGTATTATAGTAGTTATATTCTTGTACATAGGGGCAGTATTATAGTAGTTATATTCTTGTACATAGGGGCAGTATTATAGTAGTTATATTCTTGTACATAGGGGGCAGTATTATAGTAGTTATAATGTTGTACATAGGGGGCAGTATTATAGTAGTTATAATCTTGTACATAGGGGGCAGTATTATGGTAGTTATATTCTTGTACATAGGGGGCAGTATTATAGTAGTTATATTCTTGTACATAGGAGCAGTATTATAGTAGTTATATTCTTGTACATAGGGGGCAGTATTATAGTAATATTCTTGTACATAGGAGCAGTATTATAGTTGTTATATTCTTGTACATAGGGGGCAGTATTATAGTAGTTATATTCTTGTACATAGGGGGCAGTATTATAGTAGTTATATTCTTCTATATAGGGGGCAGTATTATAGTAGTTATATTCTTGTACATAGGGATCAGTATTATAGTAGTTATATTCTTGTACATAGGGGGCAGTATTATAGTAGTTATATTCTTGTACATAGGAGCAGTATTATAGCAGTTATATTCTTGTACATAGGGGCAGTATTATAGTAGTTATATTCTTGTATATAGGAGCAGTATTATAGTAGTTATATTCTTGTACATAGGGGGCAGTATTATAGTAGTTATATTCTTGTACATAGGGGGCAGTATTATAGTAGTTATATTCTTATACATAGGGGACAGTATTATAGTAGTTATATTCTTGTACATAGGGGCAGTATTATAGTAGTTATATTCTTGTACATAGGGGGCAGTATTATAGTAGTTATATTCTTGTACATAGGAGCAGTATTATAGTAGTTATATTCTTGTACATAGGGACAGTATTATACTAGTTATATTCTTGTACATAGGAGCAGTATTATAGTAGTTATATTCTTGTATATAGGGGGCAGTATTATAGGAGTTATATTCTTGTACATAGGGGCAGTATTATAGTAGTTATCTTCTTGTACATAGGGGCAGTATTATACTAGTTATATTCTTGTACATAGGAGCAGTATTATAGTAGTTATATTCTTGTACATAGGGGGCAGTATTATAGTAGTTATATTCTTGTACATAGGAGCAGTATTATAGTAGTTATATTCTTGTACATAGGAGCAGTATTATAGTAGTTATATTCTTGTATATAGGAGCAGTATTATAGTAGTTATATTCTTGTATATAGGAGCAGTATTATAGTAGTTATATTCTTGTACATAGGGGCAGTATTATAGTAGTTATATTCTTGTACATAGGAGCAGTATTATAGTAGTTATATTCTTGTACATAGGGGGCAGTATTATAGTAGTTATATTCTTGTACATAGGAGCAGTATTATAGTAGTTTTATTCTTGTATATAGGAGCAGTATTATAGTAGTTATATTCTTGTACATAGGAGCAGTATTATAGTAGTTATATTCTTGTATATAGGAGCAGTATTATAGTAGTTATATTCTTGTATATAGGAGCAGTATTATAGTAGTTATATTCTTGTACATAGGGGTCAGTATTATAGTAGTTATATTCTTGTACATAGGGAGCAGTATTATAGTAGTTTTATTCTTGTATATAGGAGCAGTATTATAGTAGTTATATTCTTGTACATAGGAGCAGTATTATAGTAGTTATATTCTTGTATATAGGAGCAGTATTATAGTAGTTATATTCTTGTATATAGGAGCAGTATTATAGTAGTTATATTCTTGTACATAGGGGTCAGTATTATAGTAGTTATATTCTTGTACATAGGGAGCAGTATTATAGTAGTTATATTCTTGTACATAGGAGCAGTATTATAGTAGTTATATTCTTGTACATAGGGGGCAGTATTATAGTAGTTATATTCTTGTACATAGGGGCAGTATTATAGTAGTTATATTCTTGTACATAGGGGGCAGTATTATAGTAGTTATATTCTTGTACATAGGGGCAGTATTATAGTAGTTATATTCTTGTACATGGGGAGCAGTATTATAGTAGTTATATTCTTGTACATAGGGAGCAGTATTATAGTAGTTATATTCTTGTACATAGGGGCAGTTTTATAGTAGTTATATTCTTGTACATAGGAGCAGTATTATAGTAGTTATATTCTTGTACATAGAGTCAGTATTATAGTAGTTATATTCTTGTACATAGTGGGCAGTATTATAGTAGTTATATTCTTGTACATAGGGGGCAGTATTATAGTAGTTATATTCTTGTACATAGGAGCAGTATTATAGTAGTTATATTCTTGTACATAGGAGCAGTATTATAGTAGTTATATTCTTGTACATAGAGTCAGTATTATAGTAGTTATATTCTTGTACATAGTGGGCAGTATTATAGTAGTTATATTCTTGTACATAGGGGGCAGTATTATAGTAGTTATATTCTTGTACATAGGGGGCAGTATTATAGCAGTTATATTCTTGTATATAGGGGCAGTATTATAGTAGTAATATTATTGTATATAGGAGCAGTATTATAGTAGTTATATTCTTGTACATAGGGGGCAGTATTATAGTAGTTATATTCTTGTACATAGGGGCAGTATTATAGTAGTTATATTCTTGTACATAGGAGCCGTATTATAGTAGTTATATTCTTGTACATAGGGGGCAGTATTATAGTAGTTATATTCTTGTACATAGGGGGCAGTATTATAGTAGTTATATTCTTGTACATGGGGAGCAGTATTATAGTAGTTATATTCTTGTACATAGGGGGCAGTATTATAGTAGTTATATTCTTGTACATAGGAGCAGTATTATAGTAGTTATATTCTTGTACATAGCGGCAGTATTATAGTAGTTATATTCTTGTATATAGGGGCAGTATTATAGTAGTAATATTATTGTATATAGGAGCAGTATTATAGTAGTTATATTCTTGTATATAGGCGGCAGTATTATAGTAGTTATATTCTTGTACATAGGGGGCAGTATTATAGTAGTTATATTCTTGTACATAGGGGCAGTATTATAGTAGTAATATTATTGTATATAGGAGCAGTATTATAGTAGTTATATTCATGTACATAGGGGGCAGTATTATAGTAGTTATATTCTTGTACATAGGAGCAGTATTATAGTAGTTATATTCTTGTACATAGTGGGCAGTATTATAGTAGTTATATTCTTGTACATAGGGGGCAGTATTATAGTAGTTATATTCTTGTACATAGGGGGCAGTATTATAGCAGTTATATTCTTGTATATAGGGACAGTATTATAGTAGTAATATTATTGTATATAGGAGCAGTATTATAGTAGTTATATTCTTGTACATAGGGGCCGTATTATAGTAGTTATATTCTTGTACATAGGAGCCGTATTATGGTAGTTATATTCTTGTACATAGGGGGCAGTATTATAGTAGTTATATTCTTGTACATAGGGGCAGTATTATAGTAGTTATATTCTTGTACATAGGAGCCGTATTATAGTAGTTATATTCTTGTACATAGGAGCCGTATTATAGTAGTTATATTCTTGTATATAGGGGCAGTATTATAGTAGTAATATTATTGTATATAGGAGCAGTATTATAGTAGTTATATTCTTGTACATAGGGGCAGTATTATAGTAGTTTTATTCTTCTATATAGGGGGCAGTATTATAGTAGTTATATTCTTGTACATAGGAGCAGTATTATAGTAGTTATATTCATGTACATAGGGGCAGTATTATAGTAGTTATATTCTTGTATATAGGGAGCAGTATTATAGTAGTTATATTCTTGTACATAGAAGCAATATTATAGTAGTTATATTCTTGTACATAGGGGGCAATATTATAGTAGTTATATTCATGTACATAGGGGGCAGTATTATAGTAGTTATATTCTTGTGTATAGGGGGCAGTATTATAGTAGTAAATAATATGTGCAAACATGAAGTTTTCTTCTTGATACGACATTTAGGAAACTTCGTTTGTTGCGATGAATAAGTATCAGGATTGAAACATATAATGATTTTTTCTGCTTACAGCAGTGGTTACAGTTACTTCTTCTGATGTTATTGTTCATATTGATGATAATTATCTTTTTTTTTGATCGGATCTCTTAGGTTTGCGTCAGTCAGGATGAGCCATCGGGTGGGCAGTGTGACCGTCCTCTTCGTCTTCGCCATGATGGTTACATTTCAGGTAGGTCTTGTGCTTTTAGGAACAGAACATGAAGGACTTTGTATAAATGGTTTCCTTCTCATTGACCTTCCTTATCTGTAGACGAATGTATAAAGTAAGACCCCGCTCTTTCTATGAGTTATACAACTAATGTATCACCCTTCACTGGAAGCACAAACGAGGGATATGGGCATCTGTTTTTCACCGTTTCATTAGTAGAACAGTGAAGACGTACTGGGACATTGAGAAGAGACCAACCTCCGAAATAATTAAGTATCGAGTAAAGACTGGAATAAAGTCGATGGCTCCTTACCCCGACTCTTTTACCAGCCCACAACTCCTTTACTCCATGGCACAAGTCAACTCACATTACGATTTCAGAAAGCTGAAACAAGACTGGATAGAGATGATAGTAGACACGGAGGACTATAAACACCCTCAGTCTACTTTGTCCCCTCCCCAGTCCTTCCAGTAAGTTCCAGATATAAGTCAGAAAACAATGCAGATATACCATATTGCAACATTCAGTCTTATGAACGACTTATTGTTTATCTCAACTTTATAAAGTTCCTTTAGAAACATCAGGAACCATAATTTCCCGTTGTTGTAGTCACACTGGTCTTTGTATCTGCAGTTCTCGAGATCCCTCAGCTTCTTCTTTTCCTCTTCTTCTTGGAATCAAAATACTTGGGTATTTCATCTTTGTCCTAATCTGACGGCCATATAATATACAGTGGGTACGGAAAGTATTCAGACCCCTTTACATTTTTCACTCTTTGTTTCATTGCAGCCATTTGGTAAATTCTATAAAGTTCATTTTTTTCTCCTTACAGTACACTCTGCACCCCATCTGGACTGAAAAAAAAACAAATGTAGAAATTTTTGCAAATTTATTAAAAAAAAAGAAAAACTGAAATCTCACATGGTCATAAGTATTCAGACCCTTTGCTCAGTATTGAGTAGAAGCCCCTTTTGAGCTAGTACAGCCATGAGCCTTCTTGGGAATGATGCAACAAGTTCTTCACCCCTGGATTTGGGGGTCCTCTGCCATTCTTCCTTGCAGATCCTCTCCAGTGCCGTCAGGTTGGATGGTGAACGTTGGTGGACGGCCATTTTCAGGTTTCTCCAGAGATGCTCAATTGGGTTTAGGTCAGGGCTCTGGCTGGGCCAGTCAAGAATGGTCACAGAGTTGTTCTGAAGTCCCTCCTCTGTTATTTTAGCTGTGTGCTTAGGATCATTGTCTTGTTGGAAGGTGAACCTTCGGCCAAGTCTGAGGTCCAGAGCACTCTGGAAGAGGTTTTCATCCAGAATATCTCTGTACTTGGCCACATTCATGTTTCCTTCAATTGCAACCAGTCATCCTGTCCCTGCAGCTGAAAAACACCCCAATAGCATGATGCTGCCACCACCATGTTTCACTGTTGGGATTGTATTGGGCAGGAGATGAGCAGTGCCTGGTTTTCTCCACACATACCGCTTAGAATTATAACCAAAAAGTTCTATCCTCGTCTCATCAGACCAGAGAATCTTATTTCTCATAGTCTGGGAGTCCTTCATGTGTTTTTGAGCAAACTCTATGCGGGCTTTCATATATCTTGCACTGAGGAGAGGCTTCCATAGGACCACTCTGCCATAAAGGCCCAACTCGTGGAGGGCTGCAGTGATAGTTGAATTTTGGAACTTTCTCCCATCTCCCTACTGCATCTCTGGAGCTCAGCCACAGTGATCTTGGGGTTCTTCTTTACCTTTCTCACCAAATCTCTTCTCCCACGATTGCTCAGTTTGGCTGGACGGCCAGGTCTAGGAAGACTTCTGGTGGTCCCAAACTTCTTCTATTTAAGGATTATGGACGCAACTGTGCTCTTAGGAACCTTGAGTAATGCAGAAATTCTTCTGTAACCTTGGCCAGATCTGTGCCTTACCACAATTCTGTCTCTGAGCTCCTTGGGCAGTTCCTTTGAGCTCATGATTGTCATTTGGTCTGACATGCACTGTGAGCTGTGAGGTCTTATATAGACAGGTGTGTGCCTTTCCAAATCAAGTCCTATCAGTTTAATTAACCACAGCTGGACTCCAATGAAGGAGTAGAACCATCTCAAGGAGGATCACAAGGAAATGGACAGCATGTGACTTAAATATCAGTGTCTGAGCAAAGGGTCTGAATACTTATGACCATGTGATATTTCAGTTTTTCTTTTTTCATAAATTTGCAAAAATTTCTACATTTCTGTTTTTTTTTCAGTGAAGATGGGGTGCAGAGTGGACTTTAATGTGAAAAAAAAAAGAACTTTTTAGAATTTACCAAATGGCTGCAATGAAACAAAGAGTGAAAAATTGAAAGTGGTCTGAATACTTTCCGTACCCACTGTATATCCGTGCGGTCTCTGCCCAAACAGAGTACAGTCCTTTCCCACCAGTCTCGGTATCACTTTCAGCCTGAGCTCAAGCAGCTCCAAACAGAAGTGTTCAACTCCGGCCACAGTTCTCACTGAATAGGCTGCAGCTTCCACACGGTTCTCTGCAGCTCCAACACACAGACTGCTCAACTTTCCTAGCTGACCCGTACAGTCTCCATTCAGAGAGAGACCCTGGGATGTCTCTCTCCCAGCTACAGCTCACATTTTTGGCTGGTCCCTCACCAGCAGCACACTCGACTCTGCTCAACATCCAGCATCCAATGTAGTGCTAGGATTTAACCTTATTCTACATGGTTTTGCTACATAGCTCCCCTCTGCCTGAAGCCAGCCTTGCGCACTGCTCTGCAGACACACGGCCTCACGCACTGCTCTGCAGACACACGGCCTCACGCACTGCTCTGCAGACACATGGCCTCACACACTGCTCTGCAGACACACGGCCTCACGCACTGCTCTGCAGACTCACGGCCTCATACACTGCTCTACAGACACATGGCCTCACGCACTGCTCTGCAGACACACGGCCTCACGCACCGCTCTGCAGACACATGGCCTCACGCACCGCTCAGCAGACACACGGCCTCACGCACCGCTCTGCAGACACACGTCCTCATGCTCCGCTCTGCAGACACACGGTCTCACGCACCGCTCTGCAGACACACGGCCTCACGCACTGCTCTGCAGACTCACGGCCTCACACACTGCTCTACAGACACATGGCCTCACGCACCGCTCTGCAGACACACGGCCTCACGCTCCGCTCTGCAGACACACGGCCTCACGCACCGCTCTGCAGACAGACTCAACAGACTCATTGGGATTTACCTGCGTGATGGGACGCAGCGTTTTGGAGGCAGGAAGAATACTCTGCTGTATCCTGATCATAGACTAAGTCCCAGAATAAAGGAAAGTCGTGATCAATAACAATAGCAAGTCCTGACCTCTCCCACTTGGTGGACAGGGAACCACCGTCTGCGCATGTCCACCTGGGCCATGGGATAGTTCTTGGTGTCGCAATGGATACACCTTACCCCCACCCTCTTCCCTGGGGTTAGTACATGCGGCAGTGTGGTCCCTACCAGGGTCACCAGACTCCCTGAGTCCTGAAGTCCCATCACTTGGACCCCGTTAACTCTCACCTGGTATTCCTGAGGCCCCTTGCCAGGATGAGGAACAGCACTGCAAATGGGGAAGACGAAGTAGCAGCAGCGCCGGCCTACGCTGCAGTCCATCGGTTCTGGGACTTGGTCAGTTCCGCCATCTCTCTGTACCGTGGTGCTATGTGAACCTCCCCCTTGCATTGTGGATCCTGGTTCTCCTTAGCCGCACCAGCAACGCCGTGACACCACAGCAATGTCACCTTCCAGGAGTCTGCTCCTCCATGCTTCAGACTGTGCTCACAATGCTGCCGCTGCCTTTACCCAGGATATTCAGTTTTTACACTGCATCGCTCGTGCTCGCTGGGACTTCACACCCGCATCTCATCCACCAATTGTAGGGATTCACGCTCTCAGATAGGCAGTGGGTAGTGTTCACACAGGCAATGTGGTTTGGTCTAAACAGGTGTAGTTTTATTGCTTTCATAAAACTCCAAGGAATTAAAAATAAAACCAGCCTCTTCCCAACACAAAAGTATCACAGCAAATAAGCAGTTTATTCAGCAGCACATATGTCAGGGTGGGCTCCGCCCAACAGAGTACTGTCTCCCACCAGTCTCATTATCCCCTTCATCCTGAGCTCAAGCAGCTTCCAGCGCTAAGCAGAAGTGTTCAACTCCAGGCACAGTTCACATTGAACAGGCTGCAGCTTCCACAAGGTTCTCTGCAGCTCCAACACACAGACTGCCCTGCTTTCCTAGCTGACCCGTGCAGTCTCCATCCAAAGAGAGACCCGACTTCTCTGTCTCCCAGCTATAGCTCACATTATTACTGGTCACTCACCAGCAGCACACTCGACTCTGCTTAACATCCATCAAACTGACACTCCTAGTGAACATGGGCCCTGATTCTTAGTTAAATTTAGGTTCATCTAATTAAGATGCAGTGCTAGGGTTTAACCCTGTACTACCTGACTTTTCTATGTTGTGTTCTTAGGTTTCCAATTCAACTATAGAACTTTTTTGGGTTTTCTCCTCAGTCTTCTTCAGCTGCTTGATGTGGTTGTGATCGTAGGTTGCTTCTGGTCTGCACAGATTCATAGAGCCTCAGTCATTTTCTTTACTGGTGTTCATGTTTTTTTCCAGAAAGATGTTGTGGTTGAAACCTTGGACCTGCTAGAGCAAGCATTCGATGACCAATATTTGGGATGCAAAAGGGAAATGGAAAGAAAACTGGTAAAAAACAATGTACTTGAATCTGAGATCAGCAAAAGTAAGAAATTGAAAAGAGCCTGGGAAGAAGCCAATCAAATATGGATGCTCAAGAAGAACGAATTAAGGGACAAACTTCCTCTTAGTTTTAAAGATGATCACGGAATCGCTCTCCTGACCTACACAGGTTTCATCAGAGAAGACTTCAACAACGCGGTGAAATTGGCAGGACAGTCCTATACCAGTTATATGGATGACTTTGGCTTCAAGTGGCTCCACTTTTATGTCACCTCGGCTCTTCAGCTCCTGTCTGAGAGTGAGCTGTTCAAGCAGAACACAATCTACAGTGGAATCGATGAGAATATCGAGGTGCCACCAAATGGAAGCATCAATGTCAAGTTTGGCCACTTCTTATATACATCGTTAGATGAGAATGAAGCAACAGTCATGGGCAATGAGTCATTGTTAATCATCAGAGAATATCCTGGGGTCAGTGTAGAAGACTTTTCTCAATTCTCCTTTGAACGAGAGGTCCTGGTCCCGGGGTATGAGGTGTTCACTCTCTCGCTAGCAACTGTTGGATCGAACTTCAATTTCGAGCTTGAAACGACAAGAAGATTCTGCAGCAATTTTAACTGTGCCTACATTAATGGTGGGTACTGCCTTCAGCACTGCTGCTTTGTCACTACATCATGGTTGTTATCTGGTAATGCACAACAGCTCCCTTTAACTTCAGTAGGTGTTCAGCTGCAGTACCCGAGACCGGTCACTACACATAAGCTGTGTTACTTTTAGTGGCTGCCAGACTAGGAAACGGCTTCTCCGCTTTAGTGCTGCGTGTGGGACCACTAATATTCTCAGGCTTGGACTGGCCCACCGTAGAACAGGAGAATCCTCCGGTAGGCCGCTGTGAAGGAGTGCTAATGAGCAATGCTATTATACTTAATTCACAATTTGCAGAAAAAAGGTAGAATCTAATCATTCATTAAACAAGCTATCCAAACCAATATTACATAGAAGCAAAAGTAAATTTGTGGACCAGGTCAGGTTATTTTTGCATGTAGCTGCACAGTCGGTCCCAAGAATCAATGTTACTGGTGGGCCGGTGCCAACCCAGCCTAACACTGCCTATATTTAATATTAATCATCAATATCTAAGCTTTGGATAAAACCTTTAATATTCCATAATTCTTATGGTGAAGGCCAAGAAGAACTGAAGTGAACATCTAGGGTTCTTGGCGGTTGTAACACTGGTAATCCGCTCACGAAATGTGCTGGGCGCAATGTTGGATATTTCTCTTGTTTTGGGACCAATAATATGGATCAGCCATATCTATAATTTATAAGATGAATTCTGCTACAATATATGGACCATGCCCCGATTCATTAAGAATTATATATTACACACCAGTCCACTGTCCTAAAAGTGGGAGCATCTGTCCAGAGCTGGCGTCAAATACCAAAACTTTCAACATTCTTGGAAAATTTGAGTTGCACCAAAATTTGGTGATATTTCAAGCAGTTTTATGCCAAAATCATGTCAAACAGTGCCTGATGAAAAGACCCCTTAGCCTTCAAAGTAAAATCTAGGTATGTACAACCCCTGGCAAAAAATTCTTGAATCACCGGGCTCGGAGGATGTGCATTCAGTTGTTTAATGTTGTTGAAAAAAAGCAGATCACAGACATGGCACAAAACTAAAGTAATTTCAAATGGCAACTTTATGGCTTTAAGAAACACTAAAATAAATCAAGATTAAAAATGTGGTACTCAGTAAGGGTAATTTTTTTCAGACCAAGCAGAGGGAAAAAATTATGGAATCACTCAATTCTGAGGAAAAAATTCTGGAATCACCCTGTAAATTTTCATTTCCAAAACTAACACCCGCATCAAATTAGATCTGCTTACACTCTCGCCCGGACTAACTGGCATGAGCGTGGTTAGTGATCCCACGGGACCATGAACCGAGGAGTGCCTGGAGGGGCGTGACTAAGTATCAACTCGGTCCGACCAAGGTCGCAAGGCGGCTCAGTCGACTCCGTGAACCAGGGAGGAACTGAGCAGAGGGACCAGGTGCTACTCCAGGTCAGACCCCTGTCACAGCTGTTGACCCACACTGGGGAATGCAGGAACGGGCAGGCACAGCCGGTATGCAGACAGGTAAGTACTGGCAGGCACGGCTGGTATGCAGACAGGTGGGTGCTGGCAGGCACGGCTGGTATGCAGACAGGCGGTTGCTGGCAGGCACAGCTGGTATGCTGACTGGCAGATACTGGCTGGTACGAACGCAGGCTGGATAGGGACCAGTACAGACTGGGATACAGGAACAGAGCTGCAGGAGCGGTGGACTAGCAGAGCGCAGGCGCGGAGGACAAGCGGAGCAGAGCAGAGCGAAACCGCAGGTGCGGTGGACAAGCAGAGCAGAGCGAAACCGCAGATGCGGTGAACAAGCAGAGCGAAACCGCAGATGCGTTGAACAAGCAGAGCAAAACCGCAGGTGCGGTAGACAAGCAGAGCAGAGCGAAACCGCAGGTGCGGTGGACAAGCAGAGCAGAGCGAAACCGCAGGTGCGGTGGACAAGCAGAGCAGAGCGAAACCGCAGGTGCGATGAACAAGCAGAGCAGAGCGAAACCACAGATGCGGTGAACAAGCAGAGCAGAGCGAAACCGCAGGTGCGGTGAACGAGCAGAGCGAAACCGCAGGTGCGGTAAACAAGCAGAGCAGAGCGAAACCACAGGTTCGGTGAACAAGCAGAGCAGAGCGAAACCACAGGTGCGTTAGACAAGCAGAGCAGAGCGAAACCGCAGGTGCGGTGGACAAGCAGAGCAGAGCAAAACAGCAGGTGCGGTGGACAAGCAGGGCAGAGCGAAACCGTAGGTGCAGTGGACAAGCAGAGCAGAACAGAGCAGAAGGTGCAGGCAGACAGGACAGGGCTCTGTTCACATGGAACAGGCTGGAAAATAAAGGAAGATGGTTACAACGCAGGAGGTAGATACGGAGGCAGGGAAACGGGACAAGCAGAACCAGATACACACAAGGTACTTACTATGAAGTAGTGAGTGGACACAAAACTCACAAACAGAAGTACAGAGATAACGAGTTGGAGTTAGGTGCAGGTTCAGACACTGCAGGAAAGGGGAAGGTACGGACATAGAGACAAATAGGTAATGGACTAGGGCACAGTTCAGACAGGAACTGAACCTGGAGCAAGATACAGGAACGAGCCTGGGAACTCAGCCCCCAGGGTGGCGGAAACAGACTAGAAGTCACAGATACAGGTAACGGGCCTGGGTATACAGCCCCCAGGGTGTCGGAACAGACGAGAAGTCATAGATACAGGTAACAGGCCTGGGTATACAGCCCCCAGGGTGGCGGAACAAACTAGAAGTCATAGGTACAGGTAACAGGCCTGGGTATACAGCCCCCAGGGTGGCAGAACAGACTAGAAGTCACAGATACAGGTAATGGGCCTGGGTATACAGCCCCCAGGGTGGCTTAAACAGACAAGAGACAGGACCTGGCAACTCAGTTGCACAGAACACACTGAAACAAAGTGTTGCTCAGGCCCCTTCTACTGGGTGGAGGGGGTTTAAGTATCCAGTGACTCACAACAATAGGCTGGGGACGCATTAGGAGTGCCACACTGTAACTATAAGAATCAGGCAGTAACCGCGCGGCCGCCCTAAGCAATCAGACAAGAGACACAGCAGGTACTGGAGCAAAGTGTGAAGCCTGGACTGATAGGTAAGATGGCGGTCTTGCATGGTGGGAGGTGGTAAGCCATGTCAGCACACCGCCAGGGATGTTACACAAACAACATGGGAAGGTTGTTAAAGGCAAACATACTGGTAGACCAAGGAAGACATCAAAGCGTCAAGACCGGAAACTTAAAGCAACATGTCTCCAAAACAGGAAATGCACAACAAAACAAATGAGGAATGAATGGGAGGAGACTGGAGTCAATGTCTGTGACCGAACTGTAAGAAACTGCCTAAAGGAAATGGGATTTACATACAGAAAAGCTAAACATAAGCCATCATTAACACCTAAACAGAAAAAAACAAGGTTACAATGGGCTGAGGAAAAGCAATCGTGGACTGTGGATGACTGGATGAAAGTCATATTCAGTGATGAATCGCGAATCTGCATTGGGCAAGGTGATGATGCTGGAACTTTTGTTTGGTGCCGTTCCAATGAGATTTATAAAGATGACTGCATGAAGAGAACAAGCAAATTTCCACAGTCATTGATGATATGGGGCTGCATGTCAGGTAAAGGCACTGGGGAGATGGCTGTCATTACATCTTCAATAAATGCCCGAGTTTACATTGATACTTTGGACAGTTTTCTTATCCCATCAATTGAAAGGATGTTTGGGGATGATGACATCATTTCTCAAGATGATAATGCATCCTGCCATAGAGCAAAAACTGTGAAAACATTCCTTGAAAGAAGACACATAAGGTCAATGTCATGGCCTGCGAATAGTCTGCATCTCAATCCAATTGAAATTCTTTGGTGGAAGTTGAAGAAAATGGTCCATGACAAGGCTCCAACCTGCAAAGCTGATCTGGCAACAGCAATCAGAGACAGTTGGAGCCAGATTGATGAAGAGTACTGTTTGTCACTCATTAAGTCCATGCCTCAGAGACTGCAAGCTGTTATTAAAGCCAGAGGTGGTGCAACAAAATACGAGTGATGTATTGGAGTGTTCTTTTGTGTGTTTGTTTTTCATGATTCCTTAATTTTTTCCTCAGAATTGAGTGATTCCATAATTTTTTCCCTCTGCTTGGTCTGAAAAAAAAATACCCTTACTGAGTACCACATTTTTAATCTTGATTTCTTTTAGTGTTTCTTAAAGCCATAAAGTTGCCATTTGAAATGACTTTAGTTTTGTGCCATGTCTGTGATCTGCTTTTTTTTCAACAACATTAAACAACTGAATGAACATCCTCCGAGCCCGGTGATTCCATAATTTTTGCCAGGGTTTCTAGTAACGCCAAATAACCAAACTCTGTTGCTAGAAGCCAAGAGCGAGGAAGTTTAGGGAGTAAGGAGAACATTCATTCAAAATTCTGACTAATCACTCTACTATTTTGGCATCTTGGGGTTTCGTTCGGGATTCCAGAACCTCAGGTGATGACAATGAAGTGTGACATCATCATCACAGGATGTTCCGCAGGGGATGGATCGGCCATCGCGGGAGGGAATGTGGGAATTTCTAGCCTAACGCTGAGTCCGGGGCTGTGAGGAGCTCGCACACAATCCGGCAATGGGGAACTAATTGTGCAATGCAATAATGCTGGATGGTAAAAGATCAGAACAACAACTGTAACTAAGGAAATTAATGAAGTGCAAATATCGGAGCCTCCGATTGTCCGCAGCGTTCAGCTCTCAGTGGATTCTGTCCATCTCTGAATGTTTTCTGTTTCTTTTCTCTAGGAGAGAACTCCAAAATATCTGTCCAATCTGTCCACAAATGTATGAGCGCTGCAGGTAAGAGGCAACACAACTAAATGCACGACAGATGAAGACAATTATATAACAGTTTTCTTTATGTAATAGCTCTAGTCCTTTCCCATCTTGTTTTGACCTTTTCTATATGTCAGGACACCTGCAACTAATCATTTGCATATACATTTATTTCTGCAGCTTCCGCCGACAGGATGCACGGCCTCGTCTACATTGGTCTTCTCATCTTTATCCTTCTGGTTGTGGTTACTCCTTTGTAATTCATCATTCATTACAAGATGCTACCGTCATACACATGAACAAGCACCAACAGTGTATCATACTTATACGCAATAATTAGAAATAAGAGTCTACAGGCTGCAATGAAATCTGAAACGGAGAACACAAGACTCCAAAAGCAGGAATATACAGGAATATAACTATAATACTGCCCCCTATGTACAAGAATATAACTACTATTATACTGCTCCTATGTACAAGAATATAACTACTATAATACTGCCCCCTATGTACAAGAATATAACTACTATAATACTGCTCCTATATACAAGAATATAACTACTATAATACTGCCCCTATGTACAAGAATATAACTACTATAATACTGCCCCCTATATACAAGAATATAACTACTATAATACTGCCCCTATGTACAAGAATATAACTACTATAATACTGCTCCTATGTAGAAGAATATAACTACTATAATACTGTCCCCTATGTACAAGAATATAACTACTATAATACTGCTCCTATGTACAAGAATATAACTACTATAATACTGCCCCTATGTACAAGAATATAACTACTATAATACTGCTCCTATGTACAAGAATATAACTACTATAATACTGCTCCTATGTACAAGAATATAACTACTATAATACTGCCCCCTATATACAAGAATATAACTACTATAATACTGCTGCTATGTACAAGAATATAACTACTATAATACTGCTCCTATATACAAGAATATAACTACTATAATACTGCCCCTATGTACAAGAATATAACTACTATAATACTGCCCCTATGTACAAGAATATAACTACTATAATACTGCCCCTATGTACAAGAATATAACTACTATAATACTGCCCCCTATATAGAAGAATATAACTACTATAATACAGCCCCTATGTACAAGAATATAACTACTATAATACTGCCCCCTATGTACAAGAATATAACTACTATAATACTGCCCCCTATATACAAGAATATAACTACTATAATACTGCCCCTTATGTACAAGAATATAACTACTATAATACAGCCCCTATGTACAAGAATATAACTACTATAATACTGCCCCCTATATACAAGAATATAACTACTATAATACTGCCCCCTATGTACAAGAATATAACTACTATAATATTGCCCCCTATGTACAAGAATATAACTACTATAATACTGCCCCCTATGTACAAGAATATAACTGCTATAATACTGCTCCTATGTACAAGAATATAACTACTATAATACTGCCCCCTATATACAAGAATATAACTACTATAATACTGCCCCCTATGTACAAGAATATAACTACTATAATACTGCCCCTTGTGTACAAGAATACAACTACTATAATACTGCCCCCTATATACAAGAATATAACTACTATAATACTGCCCCCTATGTACAAGAATATAACTACTATAATATTGCCCCCTATGTACAAGAATATGACTACTATAACACTGCTCCTATGTACAAGAATATAACTGCTATAATACTGCCCCCTATGTACAAGAATATAACTACTATAATACTGCCCCCTATGTACAAGAATATAACTACTATAATACTGCCCCTATATACAAGAATATAACTACTATAATACTGCCCCCTATGTACAAGAATATAACTACTATAATACTGCCCCTATATACAAGAATATAACTACTATAATACTGCCCCTATGTGCAGGAATATAACTACTATAATACTGTCCCTATGTACAAGAATATAACTACTATAATACTGTCCCTATGTACAAGAATATAACTACTATAATACTGCTCCTTCCGTATCACATACAACCCCTATATGCTCAGTCACTCTAGGTATAGGGTGTATGATGGAGGCCTGAGTGGATTTTTTTCCTGGTTTCTGTTTTATTTTTAGTACTGGGTTCAGTTTTGTTGGAATGATGGAGAATCAATTTAGATGTATATTTATATTATGTGAGCAAGTTTAACGTGATGCTCCAACTTAATATTCTGGCCTCCTAGAGCTTAGGTGTCTGTGATCATGGATCTTACTGATACCGAAAACAGAAAGCTCCGAACTCCCGCCACAGATTTAGATGATTTTGTTCCATGTTGGAGGAGCTTATATGTTTGTTGTTTTTTTTTTATTTTGTTTTGAGCTTCTCATAAAAATGTTTTATAAAAAGATCCAAAAAATAAAATATATTTTGGTAATGACTTATGCTTTATACTTCAGCTGCTTTCTAGTTGTTGTATACATTGTCCTTATTAAAAAAGGTTCTTTTTTACGAACGATTCTGATTTCTTTGAGGTGTCTGAGGCTTATTATTCATTGTGTCTAATGTCCAAATGTTGAAAGACAGTAGGTGAAGGTGGTAGTGTACACTGAGGGCGACTCTTCCGGACTCTTCCCTGGCACATCTCACACTTTTTCTTAGTTTCGCCCTCTCCACACAGTTATCATTTGCATTATTTTTCCTATGTATTTGCATTTAAATATATCTGTTTGAGATATTTTTATTGCTTGCAACTTTATATCAATAGAATTTCTTATAAATTGTTAATATTTTCAGAAATCCATAAAGAGAGTAAAAAAAAAAAAACAGCTGGATCAAAAAAGTGATATCTTATGACTAATCCCTATTATTATGGGTATTACTAAGACACTCAGAAAAAGAGAAGAAAAAGTAGGGGTTGGGTACACACCCATTGCGGTTCCACTTCCTGCATAATGATACTGGAATTCAATGATAAACACATTAATATCATTGAAACTGTGATCAAGGGGATGCAGAAAAGTAAGGAAGAAACAATATCACAAATGTATCAATATCAAACTCTTTCTATCCTGAGGTTCTTTCATATTATGTGATGTATTTGAAAGATATGTCAATCAATGATATAATATCATAGGTCCTGATATGAGAGCTAAAAAGCTGTCCTATAGAGAAATAAAACATGTTCTCATCTCATCATATATTTTTCCCAATATGCTAAAATATCATGAAAAACATTTACTTTATGGTGCACAAGTTCACAGATCTAGACTAACAGCTACTGAGCAAAGGGTGTAACCACTGCACTGCATAGGGTTAATAATAATAATCTTTTTATTTATATAGCGCTTTACAAATTCAGACAATTTACAGACATTATGGGCACTATATAATAAAAATGATAATAATAATATAGCGCCAAGATATTCCTCAGCACTTTACAAATCAGAAGTTAGCTGAGAATTAGTCAGTGAGTTCCCCCTGAAGGAGAGTATGTAGCTCTTTTATCTCTCTTTTTCTGAGCCTCTCACCTGATTTATGACCACAGACCACATCAAAGCTGAATAAGTCGGGAAATAAAAAGCCTGTAAAAAACAAACGGAGCCAGATATTTAATAAAACCAAATTACAAAAATTATTTTTAAGCCCAAATGTATTCATTATGGAAACAAAATATAATCAACATCTTTCCACATCTCCAGAGACATTTACATTTTATTATTATTACTATTGTCACCATCAGCTTCCACAGCTCATCAGCTTCCACAGCTCATCAGCTTCCACAGCTCTGTATATAATTTAACATAGTGCTTACACTATGAGGCGGAAAGTGAGCTCTTCTTCACAGAAATCACCAGGGGACCGTCTTGTGACAGTAATAGCACCCATCCCTGCACCGGACCGGCACTAGTGGTCAGTGACGGAGCCCCGGATGCTCCTGGTGCTGCGCACCATGCTCCCATCTCTGCACAGTATGGGGGGCCTCCAGCCTCAGATGGAAGAACAGTTGGTCCTCTATAATCTGAGAGCTGTCAGGGTGACTATATCTTTAATGATCCAGGCTAATTCTTGCTCCCTGGGTCCCAGTTTCCTCCTGTTCTCTGGAGGTCATGGTGGATCTGCTCCTCCACCGTCTGATCTCCTGGGTTCAGTGGAGTCTCCTCTGCTCTGAGGTCACGTATGAAAGATCCTGGAGAAAACTCTGCCTGAGCCGACACTTCAGGGAACTGGAACAAAGTGACAAAATAAATCTATAGATCTGTAATATTTTTATACCATCCAGCATATAGATACAATATATACAAATACTGTTATATACAGATACTGACCATCATATACATAATCCGCTGTGAGCCAAGCTCTGGAATCGATCCATCAAGTTTCTGAAAACAGATAACAAGCATTTGATACACTGCCCAAATAATAGTGCCATACCGTGCAGACAAAGTGTCATAATTCTACCATAGAGCGCATATATGCAGTGTGTATAGAACTGTGCCATAACGTGCAGAAAAATACTGCCATAGAACACATACATACAGTGTGCATAGAATTGTGCTATATCATGCAGTGTCATAATACTGCCATAGAGCGCATACATACAGTGTGTATAGAATTGTGCTATATCATGCAAAGTGTCATAATACTGCCATAGAGCGCATATATGCAGTGTGTATAGAATAATGCCATAACGTGCTGACAAAGTGTTATAATTCTACCATAGAGCACATACGTACAGTGTGTATAGAATTGTGCCATATCATGCAGTTATAATTCTGCCAGAGAGTGCATACATACAGTGTATATAGAATAGTGCCATAACGTACAGAAAAAAGTGTCATAATACTGCCATAGAGCACATACATAGTGTGTATAGAATTGTGCTATATCATACAGTGTCATAATACTGCCATAGAGCGCATACATACAGTGTGTGTATAGAATAGTGCCATACTGTGCAGACAAAGTGTCCTACCGGGCTTAGATACTGTTATATAGTCCCTCATATAGTAGATCTCTACTTTTCTCATGTACTAGATTTATACAGTGCAGATATAGTAGATCTATACAGTGCGCATGTAATACACCTATATAGATTGTATATAGAGTAGATTTATAAAGATGAGTTTCTTACCAGATCTGCACACCGGGAAATCTCTCTTCTCGTCTGAAAGACAAAATTCACAATGAGCGGGAAACATTCACGTGTTCTCCGTAAGAGTTCTGAATCTGTGGTCTCTCCTGTCCGCTCTCTGGGTTACTGTCACAAGCGTCGGCCTTATTATTATTATTTATGCTACTCATTTATACAGCAGCATTAATTCCGCAGCACTTTACAGACATCATCACTGTCCCCATCGGGGCTCACAATCTAGATTCCCTATCGTTCGATGGAGTGTGGGAGGAAACCGGAGAACCCGGAGGAAACCCAGGCAAACACGGGGAGAACATACAAACTCCTGGCAGATGTCGTCCTTTATGGGATTTGAAACCAGCATCCCAGCGCTGCAAGTCTTCAGTGCTAACCACTGATCCACCATACAGTGCTAAGTTACAGTGCTAACCTATACACAGCGGGAGGCCTAGCGGCACCATCTATACACAGCGGGAGGCCTCACGGCGCCATCTATACACAGCAGGAGGCCTCACGGCACCATCTATACACAGCGAGGGCTGCGCGGCGCCATCTATACACAGCGGGAAGCTGCACGGCGCCATCTATACACAGCAGGAGGCCGCACGGCGCCATCTATACACAGCAGGAGGCCGCACGGCACCATCTATACACAGCGGGAGGCCTCACGGCGCCATCTATACACAGCGGGAGGCCTCACGGCGCCATCTATACACAGCAGGAGGCCGCACGGCACCATCTATACACAGCGGGAGGCCTCACGGCGCCATCTATACACAGCGGGAGGCCTAGCGGCGCCATTTATACACAGCGGGAGGCCTCATGGCGCCATCTATACACAGCAGGAGGCTGCACGGCGACATCTATACACAGCGGGAGGCTGCACGGCGCCATCTATACACAGCAGGAGGCTGCATGGCACCATCTATACACAGCGGGAGGCCTCACGGCGCCATCTATACACAGTGGGAGGCCTCACGGCGGCATCTATACACAGCGGGTGGCTGCACGGCGCCATCTATACACAGCGGGAGGCTGCACGGTGCCATCTATACACAGCGGGAGGCCTCATGGCGCCATCTATACACAGCGGGAGGCCGCTCAATGCCATCTATACACAGCAGGGGGCCGCACAATGTCATCTATACACAGCGGGAGGCCGCACGGCGCCATCTATACACAGCAGGGGGCCGCACGCTGCCATCTATACACAGCGGGAGGCCGCACAATGCCATCTATACACAGCAGGGGGCCGCACGATGCCAGCTATACACAGCGGGAGCCTGCACAGCGCCATCTGTACACAGCAGGAGGCCGCACGGCGCCATCTACACACAGCGGGAGGCTGCACGGCACCATCTATACACAGCGGGAGGCCGCACGGCACCTCCCCCTCCAGAGACAGCAAGAGGCCGCACGGCGCCATCTATACTCAGCAGCAGGCCGCACGCAGTCACGCACGCACACAAATATATACAGACATATACATACACGCATAAACACATTTGAAACACAAAAATACTTATAAACAGACATCACACAATGATATCTGCCTACACACACACACACACACACACACACACACATACACGCACACACTCACTCTCACACATACACACACACACACACACACACTCACACTCACACTCACCATCCCCCGGCTCTGCTCCAGTGGTCCTGCTCCCGGCTCCAGTGGTCCTGCTCTTTTCCGATGCAGCACTGCAGGCCGGGTGCGCACTGCGTGACGTCACAGCTATGAGACACGGCGGCGCACAGGGCCGTGTCTCCTAGCAGTGACGCAGCCGGGCCAGCACACAGGGAAGTTAACTGCTGCAGTGCTAGCCCGGCCGAAGAAGAAGCAGCGGCCGTGCGCCGCTGCTGGGGTAGCGGTCCGGGGGCCCCCTCGCCACTGTCTGCCCGACAATAATGAGGACAATCTGGCCATAGACACCCCGGAGCCCCAGGCCCCCTGGAGGTTCGGGGCTCCGGGCGATAGCCCAGATCGTCCTCATTATAATCCGCCTATGGTGCTAACCACTGAGCCACCGGGCTGAACCTTGACATGTGTTTGATGGTGCACCAAATGTTATGAAATTTGTGTATTTTTGCCATTTCTTGCTATATTTCTGTGATCATGACACAGCACTGTGGCTGATGATAATGACGTCACCGGCTGTGAAATCAGAGTGGGAGTCAAGTTCTATAGAAAGTGTGAGTTGTAGTCAGTAGAAATGTACGGACTTCAATGATGGCTTAAATAAATATATCGTATGTGTCATAGAGAAAGATTAAAATCCATTAGGCATCTCCAGGGAGGGGGCATTCACATCCCCCTAACACAGAACATCAGGGACAAAGAGATTACACTCCTTGAAGTAGAATTACAGTTAACATATGTGGTAAAGGAAATTAGTGATAGCTAAGAAGTGACAAAACCAAGGCAGCATGGTGGCTCAGTGGTTAGCACTGTCCGGTGGCTCAGTGGTTAGCATTGTTGCTTTGCAGCACTGGGGTCCCGGATTCAAATCCCACCAGAACAACATCTGCAAAGAGTTTGTATGTTCTCCCCGTGTTTGCATTCGTTTCCTCCGGGTTCTCCGGTTTCCTCCCACACTCCAAAGACATACTGATAGGGAATGTAGATTGTGAGCCCCAATGGGGACAGTGCCGATAATGTCTGTAAAGCGCTGTGGAATTAATGTACAATAATTAAATAAACTAATTAAAATTCCTCTTAAAGCTAGAGGCTCCTTCTTAAAGCCCAGATGCTTGAAACAGGATATCTAGTGTGGGAAACAGACACAGAGTATAAGGTTTGTAGAGTGAAAAGGCAGAAGCTGCAATGATGAAAGAATCTGTTGTAGACAGCTGTCTCCGATGGTCAGATATGAATATTGGGGTTTGTATCGATCTGATATTGATGGGCCATACATTTTCAACTTCAGGACTAATGGGGGAAGAATATGCATATTTTTTCATAACTGTGAGACATGCCAATCATCCCCAAATTAATAGTGACCAGATCACTGACAACAGCAATGCCACATTTCCTATCTTTGAAAAGTTAAAATCACGATAAAAATATAACGTTGATATCGAACTCCTCTGATTGTCAAGAGTGAAGATATCGTGAATGTTGGGAATATCATAACTTTTGGAAACTGAAGCCACATCCCATGACCAGCCCTGTTATGATTCATTAAAGGTAAGTGTGTGCGTTTAACTCAGGAGATAATGAAAAGCACGAACTGGGTCTGGATTATTGTCAGTCCCTGGAGGTGCAGCTAACTGCGGTTCTGTCCATTTTCTTCTGGAGTGCCCCCCTCCATGAATCTGAAGACATAGCTGTCAGGTTGAGTACATTTCTTTCGTTATTGCTTTTTATTTTATGTAACTGTATATTCTGTATTGTTTGTCCCCTTTGTAATATATTTTGTATATTTTTAGAAACACTGCCTATCGTAAGTGTATATACTATGCGTTCACTGTTAGTTCTCCAATAACTGGCCTAGTAGTGGAAACAGCCTGCGGCCTCCTCCGTTACTCGTCAGTCGATTGCGTAATTTTCCTGACGATAGGGGGCAGCAGAGGGCTGTTTATGACAAAAAGGTAACAGCAGGGTGGTTTAGTGCAACCACCCGACTGTGATAATTTGACAGTTTGGAAAAATGTTGTGGTCAGAGTCAGAAGTGTTGCTCGGCGGACTGGAGATCATGTTTAGTAGAAGCTTTCTCTGGAGCCATATAAATCCCCATATAAGGTGGGAAGGTCTCCAGAATGGCAGATACAAGGTAAGTTATTCTCTTTAAAAGATGTAGAGGCCATGCGATTGGTCAAAAGTTGATCAAAGTTTTGCTTCAAGATACTATACAGTGGACAACCACAGTACCTTCTCTCTATGATGGACACACACGGATACATCTTTATAAATGGACTTGGACACTTACCTCCTAAGTACGTGCAGTTGAAGTGACTGCACATCTCACACATAGTGTCCAAAATATAAACATTCCCGCTTTTCTCCACAAATCGGAATTTCTCAGCCACCGGGATCAGAACTTCCTGCTCCTTGGGGAAAAAGGAGATTCGGTGGATGTCGACTCCAAAGCAGGTTGTCATCTCAAAGAACAGTCCCCCGGAATATTCTTTGGCTACTTCTATATTCCGAGAGGAAGAAGTGAATCTCCCGAACCTCAGGTCCACCTCCTCTGACACCTGCAGAGAGATATCTGTGCCCCTGTAGACTTTATAGGTCTTGGTTAGTCTTTTTGAGTTCTTCCTCAGCACCTGCAAGGCTCGGGTCAAGTAGAAGTGTAGAGCCTTATAATGGAAGTCCTCCATGTAGTGCAGTCTAGACCTTCCAGCCCCGGTCACATTCTCGTTGAGTTCTTTATAGATTGGGCTTCCCTCCGGCCAGTCTGTGGTGTAGACGATGATGGCTATCCCAAACTCATCCATAAAGCCACTAGGAAGACGAACTGAGCTCTTCATCTTATTCCACTGCACTGCCGCTCGTTCCCATGCCAAACCAAAGGCCAAGTTGAAGGACTGTTCCCAAGTTAAAATTTTTGGCATGAGATCCTTCTCATATTGATCAGAGCATCCGATGTACTGGTCATCAAATGAGTTTGGGCTGAAGTCCAGAATCTGTTGCTTACACTTCATCTAAAATGAACAAGAAGGAGATGACATGTGAAGACATATTTACTAGAGAGAAAGACTATAGAGAATGGAGGTCACAGCACAGAGGAGGCCATACTTTGAAAAATAGCGGGCATGATAAAGGAGAATAGAAGTCAAAGCATGAAGAGTGGAGGTCACAGCATGGACAGCAGAGTCCATATTATGGAAAATAGCATGAATTGAGACTAGAGGCTAAAGTTTGGAGATTGCAGGAGAATGAAGACTGAAGGTCGTAGTATGGAGAGTGGATTTCATGGTACGTAGAGTGGATGTCATGATATGGAGAGTGGATGTCATTGTATGGAGAGCGGAAGTCATAGTATGAAGAATGGAGGTCATAGTATGGAGAGTGGATGTCAGGATATGGAGAGTGGAGGTTATAGCACGGAGAGTGGAGGTCATGGTATGGAGAGTGGATGACATGGTATGGAGAGTGGAGGTCATGGTACGGAGAGTGGATGTCATGGTATGGAGAGTGGAGGTTATAGCACGGAGAGTGGAGGTCATGGTATGGAGAGTGGAGGTCATGGTATGGAGTGTGGATGTCATGGTATGGAGAGTGGATGTCATGGTATGGAGAGTGGATGTCATGGTATGGAGAGTGGAGGTGATGGTATGGAGAGTGGATGTCATAGTATGGAGAGTGGAGGCTATAGCACGGAGTGGAGGTCATGGTATGGAGAGTGGAGGTCATAGTATGGAGAGTGGATGTCATGGCATGGAGAGTGGATGTCATGGTATGTAGAGTGGAGGTTATAGCACGGAGAGTGGAGGTTATGGTATGGAGAATGGAGGTCATGGTATAGAGAGTGGATGTCATGGCATGGAGAGTGGATGTCATGGTATGGAGAGTGGAGGTTATAGCACGGAGAGTGGAGGTCATGGTATGGAGAGTGGAGGTCATAGTATGGAGAGTGGATGTCATGATATAGAGAGTGGAGGTCATAGTACGGAAAGTGGAGGTCATGGTATGGAGAGTGGATGTCATGGCATGGAGAGTGGATGTCATGGTATGGAGAGGGGAGGTTATAGCACAGAGAGTGGAGGTCATGGTATGGAGAGTGGAGGTCATGATATGGAGAGTGGAGGTCATGGTATGGAGAGTGGATGTCATGATATGGAGAGTGGAGGTTATAGCACGGAGTGTGGAGGTCATGGTATGGAGAGTGGATGTCATGGTATGGAGAGTGGATGTCATGGTATGAAGAATGGAGGTCATAGTATGGAGAGTGGATGTCATGATATGGAGAGTGGATGTCATGGTATGGAGAGTGGAGGTTATAGCACGGAGTATGGAGGTCATGGTATGGAGAGTGGAGGTCATAGTATGGAGAGTGGATGTCATGATATGGAGAGTGGAGGTCATAGCACGGAAAGTGGAGGTCATGGTATGGAGAGTGGAGGTCATAGTATGGAGACTGGAGGTCATAACATGGAGAATGGAGCTCATAGCATTCCGACTTTAGACCATGGAAAGGAAAAGAGAGTACATAGCATGGAGAGTACAGAAAACAACATTGAAAATAGAAGCCAAAGAATGTACCTTGGAGACTAAAGCATGGAGATAGGAGACCATATCATGGAGAGTGGAGGCCACAGCATGGGAAATAGAAGTCATTGCATGAATAACCGAGGCTGAAGTATAGGGAATGGAAGTCAAAGCATGGAAAGTGGAGCCCATATCACGGAGAGTGGAGGCCACAGTTATGTCAACTACTATCCACCTTTCCTATGTGTGGTGCCAATAGGGGGCAGCATCTTTGAAATGCTCGTCTCTGAAACAGTGTGTAGTAGATCTTAGGTGAATATATAATCCCGGGCAGGATCATTTCCCCCGTCCTGACTGGGCTGTATTTACCTCCATGTTAATGCAGCACCCAGAGCTCCTTCCGTGTCCCATGCTGTACATCATAGATAGGACAATGCTCAGTAAGCTAATTGAGGTGATGTAACGGTGCGCTGAATTCTTGGCCACACCGAGGGTGCACTGAAGCCCCATCATTGACATATGAAATACATTTTTTTGCCAATTAAACCACTAGAAGCTCTAGTGCAGGTATGGATTGTGTAGGGGCTGAGTCCTGTATACGCCTTAATTTTGTACTTTGGCTGTAGACTTCTGATACCTTGGACTAATCTCATACAAGTTGTCCCCATGACAGGTCAGACATTACTTTACCGGTGTCAGGAAGTTGAACTTTTCCGCTGTTGTTTGTCTTCCTGCGTTTTTCTTGTTTTTCTTCCAACTTGTTTGTCCAGAAATCTGGTTTCCGTCTTCTTCATAACTATCTGCAGGATGAGATCAGGACACGGCTGGTGCTACAACATTCAACGTGTGATGCCGGCCATAATACCACCCTACAGCCAAGGGGAGAACTAGAACGTCTGGGCCCCACAGCAAGCGTTGGATCGGGGCCCCTCTGAGCATTAATATTTAACTGTTATGGGAGATATAATTTATCGGACACAAAGACAAAGCCAGGCATCTGACAACAATGCCTCCCATGCCCTGCAGATGTACACAATGTCCTGACCCTGACTGGTGCCCTCTGTGCCAGCCTGCCTCCACCAGCTTCATATCATGGACCCTATAGCAATCTCTATGGCTGATTAAATGGTCCTTAAAGGAGTTCTCCAAAAATGAGATAAAATGGCATGCATGGTATAATTCAAACTGCAGCCCCTCCTAGTCAGGTGTCAGAACGGCTGCAGACTGATGACATACAGCTCCCGAGACGTGTGCGTCACCTGAAAAGAGCTATATCACACATATACTGTAAAGTAGGGGGTGCTGAAGCGGAAAACAACGAGAAAGGCAATAGCGCCGAAACGCGCGTCGGGGAAGTATGCATCGTGCAGGTTCTCAGTCTCCCACCTAGGTAATTATGCTTGACTTTTGATTATGTGAGACAGTAAGGATAGGGATGTTCACCCCCGAGATATGGCTGTTTACAATATACAGACGTTTTTTCATGGTGTCCCTTCACATTTGCTATAGTCTCCTAAGTATTTGACCATGGGGAAGAAGGTAGTTGTGAGACGAGATACCTGCATCTCATGTGTTACCTGCCTGTTTTTATCTGTGTTTTAATCATTTGTATGTTGATTTGATACTCATTTGTCTCCCTGGACATTCTGCTCTATTTTCTACTTTGTATGTAAAGAATCTTTTTTGAATAAAGTTTATACATGTTTTTCACATTATGGCCATGTGATCGTTGTTTTCTGCTTCGGCACCCCCTAGTTTATAGTTTTTCAACGATTGGCCACCTATATATCTAGTGAGTGGGTTGCAGCATGGATGGTCCATGCTTACTCCATTTGATACATATATTTATATTGTGCAACTCTAAACTCTGCTCTAATTCACATCTTTGCACACATATACTGTGTCAGGAGCATGGCTGTGATATGTGAAGAAATATGTTTCAACCCACGAGGAGATCTTAAGCTTCATTCTCCTCCTCTGACAGTCTGGCAGCTTTATAGCAGTGCACGAGGACTGACGGCACCCCACTAAAAAGCAAAGAAACATTGAGGAGGATGAAGCTGGAGATGACCCCTCAGTGAGGTGTGCTCAGTTAGGAAGAGATATATTTCTCCACATATCACATCCATCCTCCAACCGGTGACTGAGGTAAGATACCGCTCAGGCCTCGGGAGCTGTATGTCTTCAGTCTGCAGCCCGTACTGACACATGACTTGGGGGGGCTGCAGTTTAATAATATCAGGGACTATTTCATCTCATCGACCATAGAAACAAATGGTAAAAGATACTGAACGCAGACTCACCTGTAGAGATCCCTGCAAAGTCCAGACACAAAGACACGGAGGCGACAAACAGAACGTTCATCGTGTAATACATTCTACAGAGACATCTATGGAGACAAATAATCAAAATAATCTACGAACTCACAACCTGAGAATCCAGGAGAAACATCTCTAATACAACAAAGAGATTCTGTATCAGGTCTGGAGAGATTAGGAGATTAGGGACGAGATGTATGGAGAGGTTATAGTGCCATCAAAAAGTTTCATACCCGTGAACCTTTCCACATTTTTTCACCTTACACCCACAAACTTAAATGTATTTTATTGGGATTTTATGTGATACAACACAAAGTAACAAGTATTTGTGACGTGTAAAGGAAATGACAAGAGGCTTTCTAAGTACTTTACAAATAAAAAATTGTGACTTACATTAGTATTCAGCCCCCTGTAGTCTGATGCTCCTAAAAAAATCCAGAGTGACTATTAACCTCCAGAAGTCACATAATTGGTACATTGTGTTCACCTGGGTGTGATTTCTCCTCTGTATAACTACAGCTGTTCTGTGAAGGCCTCAGATGTTTATGTGAGAACATTAGAGATCAAACAGGATCATGAAAACCAAGGAGCCCACCAGACAGGTCAGGGATAAAGCTCAAAATCAAGGAGCCCACCAGACAGGTCAGGGATAAAGCTCAAAATCAAGGAGCCCACCAGACAGGTCAGGGATAAAGCTCAAAACCAATGAGCCCACCAGACAGGTCAGGGATAAAGCTGAAAACCAAGGAGCCCACCAGACAGGTCAGGGATAAAGTTGTGGGGAAGAGGAAAGCAGGGTTAGGTTATAGAAAATAGCTCAAGCCCTGAACATCTCATGGAGCACTGTTCAATCCATCATCCAAAAATGCAAGGCGTATTGCACAGTTGCAAACCTACCAAGGCATGGCCGTCCACCTAACCTGACATCCCAAGCAAGGAGAGCACTAATTAGAGAAGAAGCCAAGAGGCCCATGGTCACTGGAGGAGCTGCAGATCCACAGCTCAGGGGGGGGAATCTGTCCACAGGACAACTATTAGTTGTATACTCCACAAATCTGGCTTTTATGGAAGAGTGGAGAGTAGAAAGACATTTTTGAAAGCCATAAGAAGTCCTGTTTGCAGTTTCCAAAAAGCCATGTAGGGGACACAGCAAGGATGTGGAGGAAGAAGGGGCTCTGGTGAGAGGAGATCAAATCAGAACTTTTTGGGCTAAATGCAAAACACTATGTTTGCCGGAAGCCTAACACTGCACATGACACTGAAATCACCATCCCCTCCATCACACATGGTGGTGGCAGCATTCCTGCTGTGGGGAGGCTTTTCTTCATCAGGGGTCAGAGGTGATGAGAAGATGGATGGAGCTAAATACAGAACAATCCTGGAGGGAAACCTGTTAGAAGCTGCAGAAGACCTGAGACCGGGGTGTAGGTTCACCTTCCAGCAGGACAACGACCCTCAACATCCTGCAGAGCCACAATGGAGGGTTTAGATCAGAGCATATTCCTGTGTGTGAACGGTGCAGTCACAGTTCAGACCCAAATCCCAGAGAATCTGTGACAAGACAGGAAAATCACTGATCACAGACGTCTCCATCTGATCACTGAGCGAGAGCGAGGGGGCAAAGCTGGAGAGACAGACCCCAAAAGACTGCAGAGAAAGCTGGAGAGACAGACCCTAAAAGACTGCAGAGAAAGCTGTGAGAGACAGACCCTAAAAGACAGGACCAGAGAAAGGTGGAGAGACAGACCCCAAAAGACTGTAGCAGAGAAAGGTGGGAGAGACAGACCCCAAAAGACTGCAGCAGAGAAAGGTGGGAGAGACAGACCCCAAAAGACTGCAACAGTAATTACAGTGAGAGGTGGTCCTACAAAGTGTTCACTCAGGTTAAGTGCACACTGAGCGTTTTTTTCCACGCGGAAATGCACCAAAAACGCTATGTAATCCGTCTGCCAGCTAATGCAATGGCAATCCTGATGCCATTGCATTAAAATACACAGCATGTCCATTTTTTATAGTGTTTCTGCAGCGAAAAAACGCTCAAAGACTGATACCCAGGCCGGGGAAGAAGACTACCTCTCCCATCATCCGACCGCTGCTCCCGCTGATAACAGCGATAGTGACGCGACTGAGGGGAGCAGTAGTCTCCTCAGCCGGCGTCTGTGTGCGGTGAAAAAAAAATAGCAAAAATCAATATTAAAGTAAAAAACACCTTTTTCCTTACATGTCCGGCGTCCCGCCATCCTTCTGATGTCCCCCGGCGATGTGATCATCCCGGCGGACGGCAGTACACTGCCGGGAGTGTGCTTGCTCCCGGCAGTGTACATCACTGCGGTGCCGGATGAGGTCACTCGAGTTCATCAGCTGGAGATCAGCTGAGAGCTCCGGGACCTCAGTTTACGGCACCGTTTCTGCATGGGAACGTTCTCACAAATGTTCCCACGTACCACTGATGCAGTACGAGGTCACCGGGGCTGATCAGCTGATGAACCCAAGTGACCTCACTCCTGCAGCCAAGCAATGTACACTGATAGGAGTGATTTTACACTGCTGTCAGTTTACATTGCTGACTTCTACAGCAGTCCCATCAGTGATTGATGTGGCTGCTGTAGAAGTGACCCGGATCGCCAAGGAACAATCTGGATTACATCATGATGGCGGACAGGTGAGGGATATGGTTGTTTTTCATTTCTGTTTTTTTTCAGGAGACGAGGGTGTCGGAGATTGAGAGCACAATAAAAAAAATATTAAAACCATGTGTCATTTTATTTCAATTAAATACTTTATTCTGCCCGTGTCTTTATTGAAAAAGCATTGAAAACTTTACTATGGGGTTAGTAATGGGGGCGTCTTATAGATGTCAACTGCCAATACAAGGCTGACATGAAGCCCAACCCCATTACCTCACTCGCCACCGCTACACCGCAGTGGGAAGAGCGGAGGCTAAGCACCAGATTTGGCGCAACTTATGGATGCTCCATTTCTGGGTCCGCTGAAGGGTGATATTATTTGCGAAGGGGGCTAGTATCCATGGCCCCTTCCCTGGCTATTAATTTCAGCCCGCAGCTGTCTGTTTAGCCTTTTCTGGTTAGATTTTATAGGGGGACCCTACGTCAATTTTTTTCTGGGGTCCCCCTGTAATCTAGCCAATAAAGGCTAAGCTAACAGATGTGGGCTGTTATTAATAACCAGGGAACATTTTTGGCTAATGGCCTCTTCCCCAGCTACCAATATCAGCTTCCAGCAGTCGGCTTTCCCTCTGCTGGTTATAAAAATGACACAGGAGCCCACGCCATTTTTTTTTTTTACATTTTTTAGGCTATGTGCCCATGATCCGAATGTAGCAGCGCTTTGAACACGGCATGTTTTTGCTGCGTCCAAAACGCTGTGTTCTATTGAACGCAGGTAAATCCACATGTGTTCACTTAACCATGTGGATTTACCACAGTCAATACAATCTAGTGGTCAGATTTATGTTGCGGAGGCTAGCGACTCTGCTAGAGAATTTGACATGTTGCGGTCCTGAAAGACACGCTGCATGTCAGTGCCATGGGTGATCCGCAGCCTCAGATGCACGCATAGCGGACATGGGATTTCTAGAGACCCCATCCACTATGCTGTAACATCCGCTGCGGGTTCAACGCTGAATAAACATGCATATTCAAACCCGCAGCAGCTCCTGACCGTGGCCACGTACCCAACCACGCTAGTCTCCGCTGCAGATTTTGACCGTTTGAAATGTCATTATATGCTGTGGATCCGCATGTATTGACAACAAAAGTGCGGCATTAGAACACAGCGTTTTGGACGCAGCGAAAATGTGCTTCCAAAGTGCTGCTTGTTGCTGTTCGTGGGGACGTAGTGGCTAACGAAACAGCTGTGAGCTGTTATTAATGGCCAGGGAACATGTTTGCCTAATGGCACCTTCCTAGGCTAAAAATAGCAGCTCTCAGCTGACCCAGAAACGACTTGAATGGAAATGCTAATGAGACTGGGTGTATGGGATTAGCTGATACCTAGCCCTTTTGTTTGGTGATGACAAGGTGTCAATCAGACCCTTTCATTACTAAAAGCTAGTTAAAGTAAAGTAAAGCGATAAATAAACACACACACCAGTGTTATCACTTTATTTGAAATACAACAGACACATTCTTTAATCATATAAATTAACCAATATACTCACCCCAGGTCTGATGGTAATCCAAAGGTTGAAGCAATGTCCCACGTTTCTTTTTTCAAATATCTTTATTTAGGACCAAAAAGAATTCATTGATGTCCAAAAATGCATCCAAAAAACGCATTGAAAAATGCATCCAAAAAACGCATTAAAAAATGCATAAAAAAACGCATAAAAAATGGCCAAAATCGTGGCAAAATGCACACTTTTTTCCGCAGCATTTTTCCTGCCAAGATATGTAGAAACGCTGCAGAAATTTCTGCATTCAAATCCTGAACGTGCGCACATAGCCTCACGGGGGCTGAATACAAATGCACCTCACAATTTTCAGATTTATATTTGTAAAATATTTAGTAAACATTGTATCATTCCCTTTACACTTCACAAATACTTGTTACTTTGTATTTGTGTCATATAAAATCCAAATAAAATACATTTAAGTTTGTGGTTATAATGTGAAACAATGTGGAAAAGTTCAGGAGTTGTGAACACTTTTACAAGGCGCTGTATTCACTGGAGATTATGTGTGGGGCATTGTGTCAGTCGGGCTCCTCCTCTGCGATCCTCACTGTTCTGACTCCGGGTTTGTAGGAATCACTTGATAATGTGGGGATGTTGTTGCTGGATCAGCTCTGGTGACTTTGATGATCGGGGTATATATGTGTATATCTATATACAGGATCTGGGTATATATGTGTATATCTATATACAGGATCTGGGTATATATGTGTATATCTATATACAGGATCTGGGTATATATGTGTATATCTATATACAGGATCTGGGTATATATGTGTATATCTATATACAGGATCTGGGTATATATGTGTATATCTATATACGGGATCTGGGTATATATGTGTATATCTATATACAGGATCTGCGTATATATGTGTATATCTATATACAGGATCTGGGTATATATGTGTATATCTATATACAGGATCTGGGTATATATGTGTATATCTATATACAGGATCTGGGTATATATGTGTATATCTATATACAGGATCTGGGTATATATGTGTATATCTATATACGGGATCTGGGTATATATGTGTATATCTATATACAGGATCTGGGTATATATGTGTATATCTATATACAGGATCTGGGTATATATGTGTATATCTATATACAGGATCTGGGTATATATGTGTATATCTATATACAGGATCTGGGTATATATGTGTATATCTATATACAGGATCTGGGTATATATGTGTATATCTATATACAGGATCTGGGTATATATGAGTATATCTATATACAGGATCTGGGTATATATGTGTATATCTATATACGGGATCTGGGTATATATGTGTATATCTATATACGGGATCTGGGTATATATGTGTATATCTATATACGGGATCTGGGTATATATGTGTATATCTATATATGGGATCTGGGTATATATGTGTATATCTATATACGGGATCTGGGTATATATGTGTATATCTATATATGGGATCTGGGTATATATGTGTATATCTATATATGGGATCTGGGTATATATGTGTATATCTATATATGGGATCTGGGTATATATGTGTTTATCTATATACGGGATCAGGGTATATATGTGTATATCTATATACAGGATCAGGGTATATGTGTATATCTATATACAGGATCTGGGTCTATATGCGTATATCTATATACAGGATCTGGGTATATATGTGTATATCTATATACAGGATCTGGGTATATATGTGTATATCTATATACAGGATCTGGGTATATATGGGTATATCTATATACAGGATCTGGGTATATATGTGTATATCTATATACAGGATCTGGGTATATATGTGTATATCTATATACAGGATCTGGGTATATATGTGTATATCTATATACAGGATCTGGGTATATATGTGTATATCTATATACAGGATCTGGGTATATATGTGTATATCTATATACAGGATCTGGGTATATATGTGTATATCTATATACAGGATCTGGGTATATATGAGTATATCTATATACGGGATCTGGGTATATATGTGTATATCTATATACGGGATCTGGGTATATATGTGTATATCTATATACGGGATCTGGGTATATATGTGTATATCTAAATACGGGATCTGGGTATATATGTGTATATCTATATATGGGATCTGGGTATATATGTGTATATCTATATACGGGATCTGGGTATATATGTGTATATCTATATATGGGATCTGGGTATATATGTGTATATCTATATACGGGATCTGGGTATATATGTGTATATCTATATATGGGATCTGGGTATATATGTGTATATCTATATATGGGATCTGGGTATATATGTGTATATCTATATACGGGATCTGGGTATATATGTGTATATCTATATACGGGATCTGGGTATATATGTGTATATCTATATACGGGATCTGGGTATATATGTGTATATCTATATACGGGATCTGGGTATATATGTGTATATCTATATACGGGATCTGGGTATATATGTGTATATCTATATACGGGATCTGGGTATATATGTGTATATCTATATACGGGATCTGGGTATATATGTGTATATCTATATACGGGATCTGGGTATATATGTGTATATCTATATACGGGATCTGGGTATATATGTGTATATCTATATACGGGATCTGGGTATATATGTGTATATCTATATACGGGATCTGGGTATATATGTGTATATCTATATACGGGATCTGGGTATATATGTGTATATCTATATATGGGATCTGGGTATATATGTGTATATCTATATATGGGATCTGGGTATATATGTGTATATCTATATACGGGATCTGGGTATATATGTGTATATCTATATACGGGATCTGGGTATATATGTGTATATCTATATACGGGATCTGGGTATATATGTGTATATCTATATACGGGATCTGGGTATATATGTGTATATCTATATACGGGATCTGGGTATATATGTGTATATCTATATACGGGATCTGGGTATATATGTGTATATCTATATACGGGATCTGGGTATATATGTGTATATCTATATACGGGATCTGGGTATATATGTGTATATCTATATACGGGATCTGGGTATATATGTGTATATCTATATATGGGATCTGGGTATATATGTGTATATCTATATATGGGATCTGGGCAGGGTCGGTCTGGGCTGGCGGGATACCGGGAAATTTCCCGGTGGGCCCCGCCCCCTGCTGCAGAGTAGAGGGGGGAGAAGAGAACAAAAAAAAATCCTGCGGTTTTAAGGGGCACGGGCCCTTTAAAAGCGCAGGCACAGTGTATGCAGGGACGCTTGCACGCAGCGTTCATTACCTGAACCACCGCGGCGCACGTCCCAGTGAAGCAGCTGAAGCTGCGTGTCTCCCTTCGCCGGCCGGCGTATGATGTCATCGTCATGCGCCTGCTGTGAAGGAGGCGCGCAACTCAGGAGAAGGAGGACACCGCACGGGATCGCAGGAAGGTAAGAGGTGTGTGTGTGTAATGGTCTGGACACACAAGGCGGGGGCCAGCAGGACACACAAGGCGGGGGCCAGCAGGACACACAAAGGGGGGGCCCAGCTGGACAGACACACAAGGGGGGTAGCCCTGGCTGGACACGCAAGGGGGGGAGCCCTGGCTGGACACGCAAGGGGGGGAGCCTTGGCTGGACACGCAAGGGGGGGGCCCTGGCTGGACACGCAAGTGGGGGAGCCTTGGCTGGACACGCAAGGGGGGGAGCCTTGGCTGGACACGCAAGGGGGGGGCCCTGGCTGGACACGCAAGGGGGGGAGCCTTGGCTGGACACGCAAGGGGGGAACCCTGGCTGGACACGCAAGGGAGGGGAGCCCTGGCTGGACACACAAGGGGGAACCAAGGTGGACCCAGGCAACGGGGGGTGGGCAGGATGGGTATATGGGGGGCAGGCTGGACACATGGAGGCCAGGATGGATATATGGGGGGCAGGATGGATATATGGGGGGCTAGGATGAATATGTGGGGGGGGCGGGCTCGATACACATGGGCTAGCATAAATATATGGAGGGGCACGCTGGATATATGGGGGGTGTCAGGATGGATATATGCAGGGGGTAAGGGCAGTATGGATATATGAGGGGAGAGGCTGGACACATGGAGGCCAGGATGAATATGTAGAGGGCAGGCTGGACACATGGAGGATATATGGGGGGGACATATGGGGGCGCAGGCTGGAAACATGGAGGCAAGGATGGATATGTGGGGGGGCAGACTGGCACATGGGAGGGCTAGGATGGGTATATGGGAGGGGGCAGGCTCGATACACATGTGCTAGGATAAATATATGGAGGGGTCACACTAGACAAATGGTGGCCAGAAGGGACATATGGGGGTGCCTGGCTAGACAAGGGACTTAATTACTGTTTGGGAGCCAGATTGAGGAACATACTTTATTAGTTTATGGTGACCAGTGGGGAACATTATTACTTTAGATTCCAATTATTATTACATTATTACTTCTGTAATATAATTTACTTTTTAGGAAATTGTTTTCCATGGGATGGGACAATAGAGGGCTCCTGTTACTGTGCAGGACGGCACTATGTTGCTTTTTTTCTTCAACTGGTGTAGTGTAGAGGTCGGGGGGGGAAAGTGGGAATATTCTCTAGAAGAGATCAGTTATTGATAACTGTGTGTTATTTTCTGCAGAGATGATTCCTGGCTGGAAGAAGTGATGGCTGTCTGTGCTAGATGAAGAAGAAAAGCGAAGATGAAGGACTTCACCTAGAGACGTCACTGGTGAGTCCGTGTGTTACATGTACACTTACACTACACACGTGGTCAAAATTGTTGGTCCCCCTCGTTTAATGAAAGAAAAACCCACAATGGTCACAGAAATAACTTCAATCTGATAAATTACAAATTTTTGAAAATGAAGAGATGAAGGTCAGACATTGATTTTCTGCTTCCACAGAATTTAAAAAAAAATTAACCTCATGAAATCGGCCTGGACAGAAATGATGGTTCTTCTTCTTCTTATCTTAATATTTTGTTGAACCTTTTGAGGCAATCACTGCGATCAGACGATTCCTGTAACTGTCAATGAGACTTCAGCACCTCTCGACAGGTATTTTGGAGACTCCTCATGAGTAAACTGCTCCAGTTGCCTCGTGTTTGAAGGTTGCCTTTTCCAGAATGTTTCAGCTCTTTCCAAAGATGCTCCATAGGATTTAGGTCAGGGCTCATAGAAGCCACTTCAGAATAGTCCAATGTTTTCCTCTTAGCCATTCTTGGGTGTTTTTAGCTGTGTGTGTTTTGGGTCATTATCCTGTTGCAAGACCTGCGACTGAGACCAAGCTTTCTGACACTGGGCAGCACATTTCTCTCTAGAATCCCTTGATAGTCTTGAGATTTCATTGTACCCTGCACAGATTCAAGACACCCTGTACCAGATGCAGCAAACCAGCCCTAGAACATAACAGAGCCTCCACCATGTTTCACAGTAGGGACAGTGTTCTTTTCTTGATATGCTTCATTTTTCCATCTGTGAACATAGAGCTGATGTGCCTTGCCAAAAACTTCAATTTTTGTCTCATCTGTCCATAGTACATTCTCCCAGAAGCTTTGTGGCTTGTCAACATGTAGTTTGGCAAATTCCAGTCTGGCTTTTTTACTATTTTTTTTTTCAACAATGGTGTTCTCCTTGGTCGTCTTACATGAAGTTCACTTTGGATCAAACAACGGTGGATAGTACGATCTGACACTGATGTTCCTTGAGCTTGAAGTTCACCTTTAATCTCTTTAGAAGTTATTCTGGGCTCTTTTGTTACCATTCATATTATCCGTCTCTTTGATTTGTCATCAATTTTCCTCCTGCACCCACGTCCAGGGAGGTTGGCTACAGTCCCATGGATCTTAAATTTCTGAATAATATGTGCACCTGTAGTCACAGAAACATCAAGCTGCTTGGAGATGGTCTTATAACCTTTACCTTTTAACATGCTTTTCTATAATTTTCTTTCTAATCTCCTGAGACAGCTCTTTCCTTTGCTTCTTCTGGTCCATGTTGAGTGTGGTACACACCATGTCACCAAACAACACAGTGAGTATCTGGAGCCCTATATACAGCACAGTGAGTATCTGTAGCTCTATATACAGCACAGTGAGTATCTGTAGCTCTATATACAAGCACAGTGAGTATCTGTAGCCCTATATACAGGCACAGTGAGTATCTGTAGCCCTATATACAGGCACAGTGAGTATCTGTAGCTCTATATACAGCACAGTGAGTATCTGTAGCTCTATATACAGGCACAGTGAGTATCTGTAGCCCTATATACAGGCACAGTGAGTATCTGTAGCTCTATATACAGCACAGTGAGTATCTGTAGCTCTATATACAAGCACAGTGAGTATCTGTAGCCCTATATACAAGCACAGTGAGTATCTGTAGCCCTATATACAGGCACAGTGAGTATCTGTAACCCTATATACAGGCACAGTGAATATCTGTAACCCTATATACAGGCACAGTGAGTATCTGTAACCCTATATACAGGCACAGTGAGTATCTGTAGCCCTATATACAGGCACAGTGAGTATCTGCAGCCCTATATATAGCACAGTGAGTATCTGTAGCCCTATATACAGCACAGTGAGTATCTGTAACCCTATATACAGGCACAGTGAATATCTGTAACCCTATATACAGGCACAGTGAGTATCTGCAGCCCTATATATAGCACAGTGAGTATCTGTAACCCTATATACAGGCACAGTGAGTATCTGGAGCCCTATATACAGGCACAGTGAGTATCTGTAACCCTATATACAGGCACAGTGAATATCTGTAACCCTATATACAGGCACAGTGAGTATCTGTAGCCCTATATACAGGCACAGTGAGTATCTGCAGCCCTATATATAGCACAGTGAGTATCTGTAGTCCTATATACAGGCCCACTGACTGATTACAAGATTGTAGACACCTGTGATGCTAATTAGTGGACACAACTTTATTTAACATGTCCCTTTTGTCACATTATTTTCAGGGGTACCATCATTTCTGTCCAGGCCGATTTCATGAGTTAAATTTTTTTTTTAAATTCAGTGGAAGCAGAAAAGCAATGTCTGACTTTCATTTGTTCATTTTCATAGATTTTTAATTTATTATTACTTTTGTCAGATTCAAGTTATTTCTGTGACCATTGTGGGTTTTTCTTTCATTAAACGAGGGGTACCAACAATTCTGACCTCGTGTGTATATAGTATATACAGAACTCCTGTGTATGTCACTGGTGATCACTATATTATGTATACACTATATACAGAGCTTCTGTGTATAATGTCACTTGTGACCACTGTATTACCTGTGCACTATATACAGAGCTCCAGTGTATAATGTCACTGGTGATCACTGTATTACCTGTACACTGACACTATATACAGAGCTCCTGTGTATAATGTCACTGGTGATCCCTGTATTACCTGTACACTATACACTATATACAGAGCTCCTGTGTATAATGTCACTGGTGACCACTGTATTACCTGTACACTATATACAGAGCTCCTGTGTATAATGTCACTGGTGACCACTGTATTATCTGTACACTATATACAGAGCTCCTGTGTATAATGTCACTGGTGACCACTGTATTACCTGTGCAATATATACAGAGCTCCTGTGTATAATGTCACTGGTGACCACTGTATTACCTGTGCACTATACACTATGTACAGAGCTCCTGTGTATAATGTCACTGGTGACCACTGTATTACCTGTGCACTATACACTATGTACAGAGCTCCTGTGTATAATGTCACTGGTGACCACTGTATTACCTGTACACTATATACAGAGCTCCTGTGTATAATGTCACTGGTGACCACTGTAATACCTGTACACTAAATACAGAGATCCAGTGTATAATGTCACTGGTGATCACTGTATTACCTGTACACTGACACTCTATACAGAGCTCCTGTGTATAATGTCACTGGTGAACCCTGTATTACCTGTACACTGACACTATATACTGAGCTCCAGTGTATAATGTCACTGGTGGTCACTGTATTACCTGTACACTGTACACTATATACAGAGCTCCTGTGTATAATGTCACTGGTGATCCCTGTATTACCTGTACACTGACACTATATACAGAGCTCCTGTGTATAATGTCACTGGTGATCCCTGTATTACCTGTACACTGACACTATATACAGAGCTCCTGTGTATAATGTCACTGGTGGTAATAACAGTGTTGTTAGTATTGTGGTTTGTATTCATGATCAGTATTGTAGTATTTGGTCACTTTGGGGTGGTAATATGTGGTCTGGTCATGGTGTGGCCGTATTTGTTCCTTGTATGTAGTATTATTCGGTCACTATGTGGTGGTAATATGTGATCTAGTCATGGTGTGGCGATATTTGTCTCTTTTGTATGTGGTATTATTGGTGTTGATATAGTGGACTGTGTTGTGTATGGCAGTCATTTTGTTCTTGCTGATATTAACTAGGAAAATATTTTTTTCCATTAGGCCACAGCCCCACCATCAGTATTCGGTCAGTATTTTTTCTCAGGAGTAGCTGCCAAAACCAGGAGTGGGTGATAAATATGTAGCACCCTGAGGATTCGGCTGCTACAGGGGTATTGCACCTCAACCCAGAGGTGTGATATTCCACTCCCGGGTAAGGATGGAGTGTGGAACTGAGCCCAGAAAGCTGCATGCACTATACACATCCCATTTCCGAGGAGCAGACCAACGGTACTCCCACTTAGAAATGTGCAGGTACGACCGAGTCTGTTCCTGGCTGGAGTGGGAGGGGGGTGGAACATCCCAGTAGTGTAGGGGCAGATAGGGGGAGCAGCCTGGGTAAAGATAGGAGCTCATTGGGTGCTGGTCACCTGAGCTCACACATAGAGGGTGTATATAAGGTGGGCACCATCAAAGATCAGGGTCAGTCAGTCTTTGCAGAGGAGTCAGTCTGTCAGAGCAAGAAGCAGAGAAGCCCCAGAGAGAGAGAGAGTGGAGCAGAGAAGGAAAGACCCAGAGGAGACAAAGAGAGGACTCTGAGAACCCAAATTCAATCCCCGGGTGAAGAGTCGGCAATAGGGTACCGGATCCCAAACTGGTGGGGGCAAAAGCACACCCTAGCCAGAGACCGGAGGCCGTGGGCAGCGTCTGCCACGGCCACCCACCACATCCACCCCGAAGGCAAACCACGTGGAGGGTCAGGGAACCCAAGGCCAAGGGTGTCCCAACAGAAGGCCCGAGGGAGCTGGACCTAGGTGGATCACTAGTGGGGACGGCCAGAGGAAAGGACAGAAGGAGAGCTCAGGGTCACGCTCCGGACTTGTTTGGGGGTTTGCTGAATCCAGGACCTGGTGGACGCAGCACGGCTCGGGTGGTCACTTGAAGCTGGAGTGACCGGAACATCAGCAGTGAGTAAATACCCTAAACTGCACAACCCGACTCTGTCTTCATTTAACATCTATGCTGCACCACCACAACCCCCATCCTCTGCACCTGACCCCCTGAGGCTATACCCCACCCGTTGGGGGTTATACTATCAAAAGCTGCACCAACACCATCAGCCTCAGCGGACCCTGCTGCAGCGGCGGCCATAGTGACCGCAATACAACGGGTGGCGTAGTCGACATTAAGAACTTAATAACATCTGTAGGACTGCCACATACTCTGAGCTTGACACCCTGGGCACGGACCGGGTCACAGCCACTCGGAAGACTACAACTCCCATCTGATCCGGCTCCGGATATTCCCCTAAAGAATATGGCCCAGGGGGTGCGTCAACTTTGGCGTAGTCGGCAGGATTACGTGCCCGCAACAACCGGGTACTGCGTGCCTGAAGAAAAGAACGAGTTTACCTCAAAAAGAAGTCTCCTGCCGGTTCCGGAGGGTCCCCGCCATCGGACTCCATCACAGGTCGATTCCAGCCGGTTGTCCGCCATTAACAGCGTTTTCCCGCCATCTGCAGAGTTTCCCGCCACTGGGAGACGATTCCCGCCATTTCCAAAGGTTTCCCGCCTTGGAAGAGCGGACGCCATTATGGGCGTGCCAGAGGGTGGCAAGAGGCCACCTCCCATCGTGGGCCAGGACCGAAAATGGCGCCAAAAGTGGAAACCGCCCCCACCAACAGAGACTGTGATGCTAGAGGTGTCTGTCAGCGTGAAAGAACTGCCCCTGGAGCTGACAATCACCAAGTGGCCCCGGGACCGCCCTCGAAGTGGGAGGACTGAGAACAAGAGAGCAAAGATGGGTGTCGCTTGGAGCAGTCTGGAGCGAGCGCACCCGGAGGCAAGACGCCTGGAGAAGAGTATCGGAGGAGCTTACCCGGAGATGGCGAGAAAGCAGAGCAGCACCGGCCCGTTGGCCAGGAGCCTGCTAGAAACAGAGGAGGGAGAGCAGAGCAGCACCGGCCCGCTGGCCAGGAGCCTGCTGGAGACAACAGAAGGAGAGCAGAGCAGCACCGACCCGTTGGTCAGGAGCCTGCTGGAAGCAACGACCCCACTAGGCCTAGTGGAGGTCCTAGCACAGCTTCCCCGAGACCGGGAGTGTGCACAGACCGCTCTGGAGGGCCTCGCAAGGAGGATGGCCCGGGTGCAGCGAGAGACGTTGGCGGAGTGGAGCCGTGAGATGGCCCAGCAGACCGAGACCTGTCAGCGGAGCACGCCACCCGAGACGAGGAGACAGACCGCCTCTGAGGATGGCGCGGGAGGACTGAAGGCCGGAGACGGCGCCGAGAAGGGAGCCGAACGAAGGGAGGCAGGTAAAGGGGACGTCTATACCCCAAACCGGGAAACCGCGTACCTGCCCCAGCTCCCCGTCGCAGAGCCCGAAGTCTATCCTGCCGTGCCCGTCGCTGCAACGTCACCGCCGCAGACTAGGCCTCAAACGGGAGCCGCGACCCCTGTGACGTCACACGCCTCGACCCCGAGCGTGACCAAGCAGGAAGTACCACCAGCCTGGTCGCAAGGCCTAGTACCCCCGGGCGCCGCAATACCAACAGCGCCCCCTACCTCCGCGGAGCCACCGGCCTGGTCGCAGGGCCAAGTAGCCCAGGGCGCCGCCGTCCTTACGGTGCCCTTCACCTTCCAGATACCCCAGGCCTGGCCGCAAGGCCCGGGCAACCCGGGCGCTAACACCACCGCGCCCATAAGACCAAGAGTGCCGCATCTGGGAGAGGACCTGTTTATCCAACACACGTGCCCGGATGGGCAGCCTTTCATCTGGCCCCAGGAATATCATGAACTGGAACGGCAGAGGAAGGCTGGGGCCATGTGTGCACCCCTGATCCCGGCTCCAAAGCCCGTAAAGAGGATCTCGCCCCCGCTAGAAGAGACCCAGTTTGAGTGGGACCCCACCGGAGAAGATCTCATGGGGTTCACTCAGGAGACTCGGGCAGCTGCAGCGGAGCGTGCTGAGTGCTGCCGCCAACAACTCGAGGTCTTCGAGAAGGAGCGGAGAGAGAGGCGGGTCCGGGAACAACAAGCCCAGATAAGGAGCGCGGAGCAGAAGAGCCGGGCCAGGAGGAGTCCCCGTGCAGCTCATGGTCCCCCTTCCACCGGGACTGTGATCAAGTTTAATATGCAGCACGGGTGGGGCTTCATCCGAGACCACCGCACCCCAGGCGACGTCTTCGTGACCAGGAGAGACGTTGAGTCCCACCTACCGGAGGGACACAGAGGTCGTGACCTTTACATCGGGGACGAGGTCACCTTTACCCGGCACAAGTGTGCCAAAGGACCCTACGCCCTCCATGTGCATCGCCTGACGGAGGAAGAGCTGCGGTGTGAGGAAGAGCAAGAGGACCCGGACGGGTCTGAAGATAAAGGTAACCACAAAGAAAGAGCAGGAGGACGTCGTCGTTGAGTACGGCAGAGTAGAAGCTGTATATAGTTACCCGTAGGGGTACCAAAGAAACTGTTGCTAATATAGTCCCCGTTGGGACCAGCAAGTGTGAACTGTTTACCCGTTTATCCCTTAAATCCCACTGACCGAGGACTGAGAGCGGTCATTCCTCCCTAATGCCTGGCCGAGGACTGAGAGCGGCCATATCCCTTGTATATAGTTGCGCTTCCTAAAGCGCCCCCTACCGGTTTTATAGGAAACTGTTGTTTTTACTACAAGAGAGACTGTTGCACTTTTCCCGGGCACACGTTGCACAGTGTCTGGAGGAGGAACTAGAAGCAAGAAAAGTCTACAAGAATGTTTTATATGAAAAGTTTTATTGATATATATATATAATGTGTTATATGATGTTTTATATGTTTATGCAAAAATTGTATGTTTTGGTGTTTCATATCTTACAGCCCGAGGACGTGCTGTGGTTTACCAGGGGGGAATGTAGCACCCTGAGGATTCGGCTGCTACAGGGGTATTGCACCTCAACCCAGAGGTGTGATATTCCACTCCCGGGTAAGGATGGAGTGTGGAACTGAGCCCAGAAAGCTGCATGCACTACACACATCCCATTTCCGAGGAGCAGACCAACGGTACTCCCACTTAGAAATGTGCAGGTACGACCGAGTCTGTTCCTGGCTGGAGTGGGAGGGGGGTGGTACATCCCAGTAGTGTAGGGGCAGATAGGGGGAGCAGCCTGGGTAAAGTTAGGAGCTCATTGGGTGCTGGTCACCTGAGCTCACACATAGAGGGTGTATATAAGGTGGGCACCATCAAAGATCAGGGTCAGTCAGTCTTTGCAGAGGAGTCAGTCTGTCAGAGCAAGAAGCAGAGAAGCCCCAGAGAGAGAGAGAGTGGAGCAGAGAAGGAAAGACCCAGAGGAGACAAAGAGAGGACTCTGAGAACCCAAATTCAATCCCCGGGTGAAGAGTCGGCAATAGGGTACCGGATCCCAAACTGGTGGGGGCAAAAGCACACCCTAGCCAGAGACCGGAGGCCGTGGGCAGCGTCTGCCACGGCCACCCACCACATCCACCCCGAAGGCATACCACGTGGAGGGTCAGGGAACCCAAGGCCAAGGGTGTCCCAACAGAAGGCCCGAGGGAGCTGGACCTAGGTGGATCACTAGTGGGGACGGCCAGAGGAAAGGACAGAAGGAGAGCTCAGGGTCACGCTCCGGACTTGTTTGGGGGTTTGCTGAATCCAGGACCTGGTGGACGCAGCACGGCTCGGGTGGTCACTTGAAGCTGGAGTGACCGGAACATCAGCAGTGAGTAAATACCCTAAACTGCACAACCCGACTCTGTCTTCATTTAACATCTATGCTGCACCACCACAACCCCCATCCTCTGCACCTGACCCCCTGAGGCTATACCCCACCCGTTGGGGGTTATACTATCAAAAGCTGCACCAACACCATCAGCCTCAGCGGACCCTGCTGCAGCGGCGGCCATAGTGACCGCAATACAACGGGTGGCGTAGTCGACATTAAGAACTTAATAACATCTGTAGGACTGCCACATACTCTGAGCTTGACACCCTGGGCACGGACCGGGTCACAGCCACTCGGAAGACTACAACTCCCATCTGATCCGGCTCCGGATATTCCCCTAAAGAATATGGCCCAGGGGGTGCGTCAAATACAGAATTGGTGACTTGTTTCTATTATACCTTTTCTCTGATTGTTCCTCACCTGGTTTTGGCTCCTGAGAAAAAACACTGACCGAATACTGATAGTGTGGCCGCAGCCTTAGAGATTAAATACTTGGACCAGAGCGGCAGAGATGCACTTACAGGGGTTCTCTGGTGAAAACAAGTAATCACCTCTCCACAGGATCAGTGATGATATTGATTGGTGGGGGTCTGACTGCTGGGACACAATCAGCAGAATGTGGAGCTTTTCTCCCCATTAGACTGGAGCGACATGTGAGATGCGACCACTGATCCAGTCATTCCCTCAGTGACTGTGAGCGCTGCTCTTTTTTGGAAGCTGCATTTTAAAATGGGGATAAGTGTCCTGTCAGGGATGAAACTTCCCCATTCTTCTGATAGGCGCGTTTTCCAATGTTCGGACCCAAACGATCAATAAGTGATCACCGATCCTGTGGATCCCATGGATCGGTGATAACTTGTTTTAACCAAAGAAGCCCTTTAATGCAAACTACCGTAATTGTACATCCCAGTTATAGTGTCGCACAGTAGATGTGCAGGAGCCGCCAGTCAATGCTCCACTATAACAGGGAGAGCGGATAACAGATATTTGCATATGGCTGTAGGTGGGCCCCTAGAGTCAGTTCTCCCTGTGGGCCCCAGACACCCCAGTCCGACCCTGGATCTGGGTATATATGTGTATATCTATATACGGGATCAGGGTATATATGTGTATATCTACAGTACAGACCAAAAGTTTGGACACACCTTCTCATTTAAAGATTTTTCTGTATTTTCATGACTTTGAAAATTGTACATTCACACTGAAGGCATCAAAACTATGAATTACCACATGTGGAATTATATACTTAACAAAAAAGTGTGAAACAACTGAAAATATGTCTTATATTCTAGGTTCTTCACAGTAGCCACCTTTTGCTTTGATGACTGCTTTGCACACTCTTGGCATTCTCTTGATGAGCTTCAAGAGGTATTCACCGGAAATGGTCTTCCAACAATCTTGAAGGAGTTCCCAGAGATGCTTAGCACTTGTTGGCCCTTTTGCCTTCACTCTTTGGTCCAGCTCACCCCAAACCATCTCGATTGGGTTCAGGTCTGGTGACTGTGGAGGCCAGGTCATCTGGCGTAGCCCCCCATCACTCTCCTTCTTGGTCAAATAGCCCTTACACAGCCTGGAGGTGTGTTTGGGGTCATTGTCCTGTTGAAAAATAAATGATGGTCCAACTAAACGCAAAATGGATGGAATAGCATGCCGCTGCAAGATGCTGTGGTAGTCATGCTGGTTCAGTATGCCTTCAATTTTGAATAAATCCCCAACAATGTCACCAGCAAAGAACCCCCACACCATCACACCTCCTCCTCCATGCTTCACGGTGGGAACCAGGCATGTAGAGTCCATCCCTTCACCTTTTCTGTGTCGCACAAAGACACGGTGGTTGGAACCAAAGATCTCAAATTTGGACTCATCAGACCAAAGCACAGATTTCCATTGGTCTAATGTCCATTCCTTGTGTTCTTTAGCCCAAACAAGTCTCTTCTGCTTGTTGCCTGTCCTTAGCAGTGGTTTCCTAGCAGCTATTTTACCATGAAGACCTGCTGCACAAAGTCTCCTCTTAACAGTTGTTGTAGAGATGTGTCTGCTGCTAGAACTCTGTGTGGCAATGACCTGGTCTCTAATCTGAGCTGCTGTTAACCTGCGATTTCTGAGGCTGGTGACTCGGATAAACTTATCCTCAGAAGCAGAGGTGACTCTTGGTCTTCCTTTCCTGGGGCGGTCCTCATGTGACCCGGTTTCTTTGTAGCTCTTGATGGTTTTTGCAACTGCACTTGGGGACACTTTCAAAGTTTGCCCAATTTTTCGGACTGACCGACCTTCATTTCCTAAAGTAATGATGGCCACTCGTTTTTCTTTACTTAGCTGCTTTTTTCTTGCCATAATACAAAATCTAACAGTATATTCAGGAGGACTATCAGCTGTGTATCCACCAGACTTCTGCACAACACAACTGATGGTCCCAACCCCATTTATAAGGCAAGAAATCCCACTTATTAAACCTGACAGGGCACACCTGTCAAGTGAAAACCATTTCGGGTGACTACCTCTTGAAGCTCATCAACAGAATGCCAAGAGTGTGCAAAGCAGTCATCAAAGCAAAAGGTGGCTACTGTGAAGAACCTAGAATATAAGACATATTTTCAGTTGTTTCACACTTTTTTGTTAAGTATATAATTCCACATGTGGTAATTCATAGTTTTGATGCCTTCAGTGTGAATGTACAATTTTCAAAGTCATGAAAATACAGAAAAATCTTTAAATGAGAAGGTGTGTCCAAACTTTTGGTCTGTACTGTATATACGGGATCAGGGTATATATGTGTATATCTATATACAGGATCTGGGTATATATGTGTATATCTATATACAGGATCTGGGTATATATGTGTATATCTATATACAGGATCTGGGTATATATGTGTATATCTATATACAGGATCTGGGTATATATGTGTATATCTATATACAGGATCTGGGTATATATGTGTATATCTATATACAGGATCTGGGTATATATGTGTATATCTATATACAGGATCTGGGTATATATGTGTATATCTATATACAGGATCTGGGTATATATGTGTATATCTATATACAGGATCTGGGTATATATGTGTATATCTATATACGGGATCTGGGTATATATGTGTATATCTATATATGGGATCGGGGTATATATGTGTATATCTATATACAGGATCTCGGTATATATGTGTATATCTATATACGGGATGGGTGTATATATGTGTTTATCTATAAACAGGATCTGGGTATATATGCGTATATCTATATACGGGATCGAGGTATATATGTGTATATCTATATACGGGATCAGGGTATATATGTGTATATCTATATACAGGATCTGGGTATATATGTGTATATCTATATACGGGATCTGGGTACATATGTGTATATCTATATACGGGATCAGGGTATATATGTGTATATCTATATACGGGATCTGGGTATATATGTGTATATCTATATACAGGATCTGGGTATATATGTGTATATCTATATACGGGATCAGGGTATATATGTGTATATCTATATACAGGATCTGGGTATATATGTGTATATCTATATACGGGATCAGGGTATATATGTGTATATCTATATACAGGATCTGGGTATATATGTGTATATCTATATACGGGATCTGGGTATATATGGGTATATCTATATACAGGATCTGGGTATATATCTGTATATCAATATACAGGATCTGGGTATATATGTGTATATCTATATACAGGATCTGGGTATATATGTGTATATCAATATACAGGATCTGGGTATATATGTGTATATCTATATACGGGATCTGGGTATATATGTGTATATCTATATACAGGATCTGGGAATATATGTGTATATCTATATACGGGATCAGGGTATATATGTGTATATCTATATACAGGATCTGGGTATATATGTGTATATCTATATACGGGATCAGGGTATATATGTGTATATATATATACAGGATCTGGGTATATATGTGTATATCTATATACGGGATCGAGGTATATATGTGTATATCTATATACGGGATCGGGGTATATATGTGTATATCTATATACAGGATCTCGGTATATATGTGTATATCTATATACGGGATGGGTGTATATATGTGTTTATCTATAAACAGGATCTGGGTATATATGGGTATATCTATATACGGGATCGAGGTATATATGTGTATATCTATATACGGGATCAAGGTATATATGTGTATATCTATATACGGGATCTGGGTATATATGTGTATATCTATATACAGGATCTGGGTATATATGTGTATATCTATATACAGGATCTGGGTATATATGTGTATATCTATATACAGGATCTGGGTATATATGTGTATATCTATATACGGGATCTGGGTATATATCTGTATATCAATATACAGGATCTGGGTATATATGTGTATATCTATATACAGGATCTGGGTATATATGTGTATATCAATATACAGGATCTGGGTATATATGTGTATATCAATATACAGGATCTGGGTATATATGTGTATATCTATATACAGGATCTGGGTATATATGTGTATATCTATATACGGGATTGGGGTATATATGTGTATATCTATATACAGGATCTGGGTATATATGTGTATATCTATATACAGGATCTCGGTATATATGTGTATATCTATATACAGGATCTCGATATATATGTGTTTATCTATAAACAGGATCTGGGTATATATGCGTATATCTATATACGGGATCGAGGTATATATGCGTATATCTATATACGGGATCAGGGTATATATGTGTATATTTATATACAGGATCTGGGTATATATGTGTATATCTATATACGGGATTGAGGTATATATGTGTATATCTAGATACGGGATCTGGGTATATATGTGTATATCTATATACAGGATCTGGGTATATATGTGTATATCTATATACGGGATCTCGGTATATATGTGTATATCTATATACGGGATGGGTGTATATATGTGTTTATCTATAAACAGGATCAGGGTATATATGCGTATATCTATATACGGGATCAAGGTATATATGTGTATATATACGGGATCAGGGTATATATGTGTTTATCTATAAACAGGATCAGGGTATATATGCGTATATCTATATACGGGATCGAGGTATATATGTGTATATCTATATACGGAATCAGGGTATATATGTGTATATCTATATACAGGATCTGGGTATATATGTGTATATCTATATACGGGATCGAGATATATATGTGTATATCTATATACAGGATCTGGGTATATATGTGTATATATATATATATACAGGATCTGGGTATATATGTGTATATCTATATACAGGATCTGGGTATATATGTGTATATCTATATACAGGATCTGGGTATATATGTGTATATCTATATACGGGATCGAGATATATATGTGTATATCTATATACGGGATCAGGGTATATATGTGTATATCTATATACGGGATCTGGGTATATATGTGTATATCTATATACAGGATCTGGGTATATATGTGTATATCTATATACAGGATCGAGGTATATATGTGTATATATATATACGGGATCAGGGTATATATGTGTATATCTATATAAAGGATCTGGGTCTATATGCGTATATCTATATACAGGATCTGGGTATATATGTGTTTATCTATATACGGGATCTGGGTATATATGCGTATATCTATATACGGGATCTGGGTATATATGCGTATATCTATATACAGGATCTGGGTATATATGTGTATATCTATATACGGGATCTGGGTATATATGTGTATATCTATATACAGGATCTGGGTATATATGTGTATATCTATATACGGGATCTGGGTATATATGTGTATATCTATATACAGGATCTGGGTATATATGTGTATATCTATATATGGGATCTGGGTATATATGTGTATATCTATATACGGGATCAGGGTATATATGTTTATATCTATATACAGGATCAGGGTATATGTGTATATCTATATACGGGATCTGGGTATATATGCGTATATCTATATACGGGATCGAGGTATATATGCGTATATCTATATACGGGATCGAGGTATATATGTGTATATCTATATACGGGATCAGGGTATATATGTGTATATCTATATACAGGATCTGGGTATATATGTGTATATCTATATACGGGATCGAGGTATATATGTGTATATCTATATACGGGATCAGGGTATATATGTGTATATCTATATACAGGATCTGGGTATATATGTGTATATCTATACACAGGATCTGGGTATATATGTGTATATCTATATACGGGATCTGGGTATATATGTGTATATCTATATACGGGATCGGGGTATATATGTGTATATCTATATACAGGATCTCGGTATATATGTGTATATCTATATACGGGATGGGTGTATATATGTGTTTATCTATAAACAGGATCTGGGTATATATGCGTATATCTATATACGGGATCGAGGTATATATGTGTATATCTATATACGGGATCAGGGTATATATGTGTATATCTATATACAGGATCTGGGTATATATGTGTATATCTATATACGGGATCTGGGTATATATGTGTATATCTATATACGGGATCAGGGTATATATGTGTATATCTATATACGGGATCTGGGTATATATGTGTATATCTATATACAGGATCTGGGTATATATGTGTATATCTATATACGGGATCAGGGTATATATGTGTATATCTACAGTACAGACCAAAAGTTTGGACACACCTTCTCATTTAAAGATTTTTCTGTATTTTCTTGACTATGAAAATTGTACATTCACACTGAAGGCATCAAAACTATGAATTACCACATGTGGAATTATATACTTAACAAAAAAGTGTGAAACAACTGAAAATATGTCTTATATTTTAGGTTCTTCACAGTAGCCACCTTTTGCTTTGATGACTGCTTTGCACATTCTTGGCATTCTCTTGATGAGCTTCAAGAGGTAGCCACCGGAAATGGTCTTCCAACAATCTTGAAGGAGTTCCCAGAGATGCTTAGCACTTGTTGGCCCTTTTGCCTTCACTCTTTGGTCCAGCTCACCCCAAACCATCTCGATTGGGTTCAGGTCTGGTGACTGTGGAGGCCAGGTCATCTGGCGTAGCCCCCCATCACTCTCCTTCTTGGTCAAATATCCCTTACACAGCCTGGAGGTGTTTGGGGTCATTGCCCTGTTGAAAAATAAATGATGGTCCAACTAAACGCAAACCGGATGGAATAGCATGCCGCTGCAAGATGCTGTGGTAGCCATGTTAGTTCAGTATGCCTTCAATTTTGAATAAATTCCCAACAGTGTCACCAGCAAAGCACCCCCCACACCATCACACCTCCTCCTCCATGCTTCACGGAGGGAACCAGGCATGTAGAGTCCATCCGTTCACCTTTTCTGCGTCGCACAAAGACACGGTGGTTGGAACCAAAGATCTCAAATTTGGACTCATCAGACTAAAGCACAGATTTCCACTGGTCTAATGTCCATTCCTTGTGTTCTTTAGCCCAAACAAGTCTCTTCTGCTTGTTGCCTGTCCTTAGCAGTGGTTTCCTAGCAGCTATTTTACCATGAAGACCTGCTGCACAAAGTCTCCTCTTAACAGTTGTTGTAGAGATGTGTCTGCTGCTAGAACTCTGTGTGGCATTGACCTGGTCTCTAATCTGAGCTGCTGTTAACCTGCGATTTCTGAGGCTGGTGACTCGGATAAACTTATCCTCAGAAGCAGAGGTGACTCTTGGTCTTCCTTTCCTGGGGCGGTCCTCATGTGAGCCAGTTTCTTTGTAGCGCTTGATGGTTTTTGCAACTGCACTTGGGGACACTTTCAAAGTTTTCCCAATTTTTCGGACTGACTGATCTTCATTTCTTAAAGTAATGATGGCCACTCGTTTTTCTTTACTTAGCTGCTTTTTTCTTGCCATAATACAAATTCTAACAGTCTATTCAGTAGGACTATCAGCTGTGTATCCCACCTGACTTCTGCACAACACAACTGATGGTCCCAACACCATTTATAAGGCAAGAAATCCCACTTATTAAACCTGACAGGGCACACCTGTGAAGTGAAAACCATTTCCGGTGACTACCTCTTGAAGCTCATCAACAGAATGCCAAGAGTGTGCACAGCAGTCATCAAAGCAAAAGGTGGCTACTGTGAAGAACCTAGAATATAAGACATATTTTCAGTTGTTTCACACTTTTTTGTTAAGTATATAATTCCACATGTGGTAATTCATAGTTTTGATGCCTTCAGTGTGAATGTACAATTTTCAAAGTCATGAAAATACAGAAAAATCTTTAAATGAGAAGGTGTGTCCAAACTTTTGGTCTGTACTGTATATACAGGATCTGGGTATATATGTGTATATCTATATACGGGAACAGGGTATATATGTGTATATCTATATACAGGATCTGGGTATATATGTGTATATCTATATACGGGATCTGGGTATATATGGGTATATCTATATACAGGATCTGGGTATATATCTGTATATCAATATACAGGATCTGGGTATATATGTGTATATTTATATACAGGATCTGGGTATATATGTGTATATCAATATACAGGATCTGGGTATATATGTGTATATCTATATACGGGATCTGTGTATATATTGTAACATACCTGGCGGCGTCCTTGCATAGTGGTCCATCTCCCACTGTGCAGGAGCGCGCACTTGATCTCCTGTCCAGAATGTCTCTCTGGCTTCCCTCCATGCTGTCTGTTTGTGTCTGTCTCTGCTGCTTAAGGGCGGCGCCCGATCACTTCCTGCTTTTTGTACCTGCTGTGGGTCACACCCCTTGTGCGTCCTCAGCCTATTGCTGTCTGACACTTGGTATATAGCTCAGCAGCTCCCTTCTATCCCTGCCTGAGCATAGTGTTTCCTTCAGTGTGTGCTTGCACTCTGAAGGTGCCAGGTCCCGTCTTTGTTTCCTTGTCTGCCTTTCCTGGAGGCTGTATTTCCAGGCCTGTCTGAACTTAGTCCTGTATGTCTCCTGCTTTGCGGTATCAGCTCCCGTGTCTGAACTGTGTCCTGTATGTCTCCTGCTTTGCGGTATCAGCTCCCGTGTCTGAACTGAGTCCTGTATGTCTCCTGCTTTGCGGTATTAGTTCCCGTGTCTGAACTGAGTCCTTTCTGTGTATCTTGTCTGTCCTGTCTGAACACACTCCTAGCCTGTTCCTCCCGCCTTCTAGGGGCCGATTACCTAGACCCGCTCCTGTATCTTGTCTGTCCTGTCTGAACACGCTCCTTGCCTGTTCATCCCGCCTCTCTGGGGGCAGTATTCCCAGACCCGCTCCTGTATCCCGCTGCAGTGTCGGTCTCCTCCGTACACTCAGTTCCAGTCTGAACTCTCTCCTATCCTTTACCTGTTTTGCCTCTATGTCCGTTCCCTTCCTTTTCTGCAGAGTCTGAACTCGTACCTAACTCCTGCCTGTTGTCTCTGTACTCCCGTTTGTGAGTTTGTGGTCCACTCGCTACTTCACTGCAAGTACCCTGTGGGTGTCTGGCTCTGTCTTTCCCTTCCTGTCTGTTCCGTGTGAACAGAGTCCTGTCCTGCCCTGCTTCTGCCCGCTGCTCCGGCAGTCCTGTCCTGCCCTGCTTCTGCCTGCTGCTCCGGCAGTCCTGTCCTGCCCTGCTTCTGCCCGCTGCTCCGGCAGTCCTGTCCTGCCCTGCTTCTGCCCGCTGCTCCGGCAGTCCTGTCCTGCCCTGCCTGTACCCCTCTGCCTGTAATGTTCCTGAGTCCCAGTGTGTACTGGGCCCTATCCCGCCTGTGTTCCTACCTGCTAGTGCCTCCCTGTCTGCACTCTAGCTGTGCTTGCCTGTACCCCCCCTGCCTGCTTACCCGCCTGCCTGCATACCAGTCGTGCCTGCCTATACCCACCAGTCTGTGTGCCAGCCTACCAGTCTGTTCCTGTATTCCCCTGTGTGGGTCAACAGCCGTGTCCGGGGTCTGTCCTGGAGTAGCACCTGGTCCCTCTGCTCGGTTCCTCCTTGGTGCACTGGCGTCGTATGCCGTCGTGCGACCCTGGTCGGATCGGGTGAATACCTAGTTACGCCCCTCCAGGCATTCACTCTCCGGCACGGTCCAGTGGAATCACTACCAATCACACGCACACGCCGCTTAGCCCGGGCGTGTGCATAACAGCATGCTCAGGCCATGGTTCCCGTTGAGCCCCACGGCCTTCGCCCTCTGAGAAGTTTTCCAGCGAATATATGCATTAAAATAAATAAATAAATTTTTTTTCTCTTAGCTGAGTTCCAGGCGAAATTACGCACCGTCCAGATGGATCTATCAGCTCTCGTTCCTGCGGATCCGCCACGTTACTATGGGGATCCAAGACAGTGTCGTGCATTTGTGGAGCAATGCATGCTACACTTTAAGGCCTACCCTCTCTATTTTCCTTCCGATTGGGCTAAAGTGGCCTTTATTATGTCTTACCTGGTGGGTGATGCCTTGGAATGGATCAACCCCCTATATGAAACACAGGATCCGATCCTCCGGGACCTAATGGCCTTCCTGGTGGCCTTTCTAATGGTCTTCGATGATCCTAACCCGGAGGCTCCTGCTGAAGCTTCACCTCCCAATATCCCGGAGCAGCCCCGATGGGTAATGTGTGTGGGTAGCGCAATAGTCCTCCAGCTCAATGAGACTACTGCCCACCCAGAATCCTCACAGGGTGACTACGCTTTCCGGAATACTTCTCTCAACCTCAAGAGGCAGTCCAGATGTGCTAGACTTAGAGGCAAGCCGTCACGCCAGGGTCTGTCCTCCCTGAGACCTCCTGACCCCAACCTTGAAGTCCCTACTGAAGCTTCATCTCCCTGTATCCCGGAGAAACCCCAATGGGTAATGTGCGTGGGTAGTGCACCAGTTCTCCTGCCCGAAGAGACTTCTGCCCATCCAGACTCCACACAGGAGAACTTCCTGCACCCGGCATCAGATGCTTCTCTCTCTTTAACCGGTGTGCATGTCCAAGGATGCTCCAAAGCTGTGGTTACCTCTGAGTCTGTGCACCTCTACTAACTGGCGGAGGATCCCCTGTTGCCTCCTGAATCCTCCGGGATACCACTCGATGACAAATGGAGAGAGACTTCTCTACACCCGGTACTCAATACTTTGTCCGCTTCGTCCTGTGAGCCTGACAATGGGTACCCCAAAGTGGTAGTTACTCCCGAGTCTCTACACCCCTCCGACCAGGCGGAGGACCTCCAGTTGTGTTCAGAACCCTTCGGGGTGCCACCTGGTGGTGAATGGACAGAGACTTTCCTATACTCGGTACCCGATACCTCGCCTGCTTCCTCCAGTGAGTCCAACCTAGTGTACTCCGAAGCAGAGGTTACTCCCGAGTCTCTACACCCCTCCGACCAGGCGGAGGACCTCCAGTTGTGTTCAGAACCCTTCGGGGTGCCACCTGGTGGTGAATGGACAGAGACTTTCCTATACTCGGTACCCGATACCTCGCCTGCTTCCTCCAGTGAGTCCGACCTAGTGTACTCTGAAGCAGTTGTTTTCTCTGAGCCTCTGCACTCTTCTGACCCGGCGGAGGACCTCCAGTTGTTTCCTGAATCCTCCGGGGTACCACCAGATAACAAAGAGACAGTGACTTTTCCTCATTATGTACCTGATAACCCGTCTATTTTTTCCTGTGAGCTTGACAAGATGTACCTCGAAGCAGAGATTACCCTCAAGTCTCTGTCCCCCTCCAACCCAGTGAACGACTGGTCCTCGAATTCCCTGCGGAAGATTCTGGCAGGCCTGAAGAAGAGGGGGCGTAAGGGGGGAGGTACTGTAACATACCTGGCGGCGTCCTTGCATAGTGGTCCATCTCCCACTGTGCAGGAGCGCGCACTTGATCTCCTGTCCAGAATGTCTCTCTGGCTTCCCTCCATGCTGTCTGTTTATGTCTGTCTCTGCTGCTTAAGGGCGGCGCCCGATCACTTCCTGCTTTTTGTACCTGCTGTGGGTCACACCCCTTGTGCGTCCTCAGCCTATTGCTGTCTGACACTTGGTATATAGCTCAGCAGCTCCCTTCTATCCCTGCCTGAGCATAGTGTTTCCTTCAGTGTGTGCTTGCACTCTGAAGGTGCCAGGTCCCGTCTTTGTTTCCTTGTCTGCCTTTCCTGGAGGCTGTATTTCCAGGCCTGTCTGAACTTAGTCCTGTATGTCTCCTGCTTTGCGGTATCAGCTCCCGTGTCTGAACTGAGTCCTGTATGTCTCCTGCTTTGCGGTATTAGTTCCCGTGTCTGAACTGAGTCCTTTCTGTGTATCTTGTCTGTCCTGTCTGAACACGCTCCTAGCCTGTTCCTCCCGCCTTCTAGGGGCCGATTACCTAGACCCGCTCCTGTATCTTGTCTGTCCTGTCTGAACACGCTCCTTGCCTGTTCGTCCCGCCTCTCTGGGGGCAGTATTCCCAGACCCGCTCCTGTATCCCGCTGCAGTGTCGGTCTCCTCCGTACACTCAGTTCCAGTCTGAACTCTCTCCTATCCTTTACCTGTTTTGCCTCTATGTCCGTTCCCTTCCTTTTTCTGCAGAGTCTGAACTCGTACCTAACTCCTGCCTGTTGTCTCTGTACTCCCGTTTGTGAGTTTGTGGTCCACTCGCTACTTCACTGCAAGTACCCTGTGGGTGTCTGGCTCTGTCTTTCCCTTCCTGTCTGTTCCGTGTGAACAGAGTCCTGTCCTGCCCTGCTTCTGCCCGCTGCTCCGGCAGTCCTGTCCTGCCCTGCTTCTGCCCGCTGCTCCGGCAGTCCTGTCCTGCCCTGCTTCTGCCCGCTGCTCCGGCAGTCCTGTCCTGCCCTGCTTCTGCCCGCTGCTCCGGCAGTCCTGTCCTGCCCTGCCTGTACCCCTCTGCCTGTAATGTTCCTGAGTCCCAGTGTGTACTGGGCCCTATCCCGCCTGTGTTCCTACCTGCTAGTGCCTCCCTGTCTGCACTCTAGCTGTGCTTGCCTGTACCCCCCCTGCCTGCTTACCCGCCTGCCTGCATACCAGTCGTGCCTGCCTATACCCACCAGTCTGTGTGCCAGCCTACCAGTCTGTTCCTGTATTCCCCTGTGTGGGTCAACAGCCGTGTCCGGGGTCTGTCCTGGAGTAGCACCTGGTCCCTCTGCTCGGTTCCTCCTTGGTGCACTGGCGTCGTATGCCGTCGTGCGACCCTGGTCGGATCGGGTGAATACCTAGTTACGCCCCTCCAGGCATTCACTCTCCGGCACGGTCCAGTGGAATCACTACCAATCACACGCACACGCCGCTTAGCCCGGGCGTGTGCATAACATATATGTGTATATCTATATACGGGATCAGGGTATATATGTGTATAAATATATACAGGATCTGGGTATATATGTGTATATCTATATACGGGATCAGGGTATATATGTGTATATCTATATACGGGATCGAGGTATATATGTGTATATCTATATACGGGATCGGGGTATATATGTGTATATCTATATACAGGATCTCGGTATATATGTGTATATCTATATACGGGATCGAGGTATATATGTGTATATCTATATACGGGATCAAGGTATATATGTGTATATCTATATACGGGATCTGGGTATATATGTGTATATCTATATACGGGATCTGGGTATATATGTGTATATCTATATACAGGATCTGGGTATATATGTGTATATCTATATACAGGATCTGGGTATATATGTGTATATCTATATACAGGATCTGGGTATATATGTGTATATCTATATACGGGATCTGGGTATATATCTGTATATCAATATACAGGATCTGGGTATATATGTGTATATCTATATACAGGATCTGGGTATATATGTGTATATCAATATACAGGATCTGGGTATATATGTGTATATCAATATACAGGATCTGGGTATATATGTGTATATCTATATACAGGATCTGGGTATATATGTGTATATCTATATACGGGATCGGGGTATATATGTGTATATCTATATACAGGATCTGGGTATATATGTGTATATCTATATACAGGATCTCGGTATATATGTGTATATCTATATACAGGATCTCAATATATATGTGTTTATCTATAAACAGGATCTGGGTATATATGCGTATATCTATATACGGGATCGAGGTATATATGCGTATATCTATATATGGGATCGAGGTATATATGCGTATATCTATATACGGGATCAGGGTATATATGTGTATATCTATATATAGGATCTGGGTATATATGTGTATATCTATATACGGGATTGAGGTATATATGTGTATATCTAGATACGGGATCTGGGTATATATGTGTATATCTATATACAGGATCTGGGTATATATGTGTATATCTATATACGGGATCTCGGTATATATGTGTATATCTATATACGGGATGGGTGTATATATGTGTTTATCTATAAACAGGATCAGGGTATATATGCGTATATCTATATACGGGATCAAGGTATATATGTGTATATATACGGGATCAGGGTATATATGTGTTTATCTATAAACAGGATCAGGGTATACATGCGTATATCTATATACGGGATCGAGGTATATATGTGTATATCTATATACGGGATCAGGGTATATATGTGTATATCTATATACAGGATCTGGGTATATATGTGTATATCTATATACGGGATCGAGATATATATGTGTATATCTATATACAGGATCTGGGTATATATGTGTATATATATATATATATATATATATATATACAGGATCTGGGTATATATGTGTATATCTATATACAGGATCTGGGTATATATGTGTATATCTATATACAGGATCTGGGTATATATGTGTATATCTATATACAGGATCGAGGTATATATGTGTATATATATATACGGGATCAGGGTATATATGTGTATATCTATATACAGGATCTGGGTCTATATGCGTATATCTATATACAGGATCTGGGTATATATGTGTTTATCTATATACGGGATCTGGGTATATATGCGTATATCTATATACGGGATCTGGGTATATATGCGTATATCTATATACAGGATCTGGGTATATATGTGTATATCTATATACGGGATCTGGGTATATATGTGTATATCTATATACAGGATCTGGGTATATATGTGTATATCTATATACAGGATCTGGGTATATATGTGTATATATATATACGGGATCTGGGTATATATGTGTATATCTATATACAGGATCTGGGTATATATGTGTATATCTATATATGGGATCTGGGTATATATGTGTATATCTATATACGGGATCAGGGTATATATGTTTATATCTATATACAGGATCAGGGTATATGTGTATATCTATATACGGGATCTGGGTATATATGCGTATATCTATATACGGGATCGAGGTATATATGCGTATATCTATATACGGGATCGAGGTATATATGTGTATATCTATATACGGGATCAGGGTATATATGTGTATATCTATATACAGGATCTGGGTATATATGTGTATATCTATATACGGGATCGAGGTATATATGTGTATATCTATATACGGGATCAGGGTATATATGTGTATATTTATATACAGGATCTGGGTATATATGTGTATATCTATACACAGGATCTGGGTATATATGTGTATATCTATATACGGGATCTGGGTATATATGTGTATATCTATATACGGGATCGGGGTATATATGTGTATATCTATATACAGGATCTCGGTATATATGTGTATATCTATATACGGGATGGGTGTATACATGTGTTTATCTATAAACAGGATCTGGGTATATATGCGTATATCTATATACGGGATCGAGGTATAAATGTGTATATCTATATACGGGATCAGGGTATATATGTGTATATCTATATACAGGATCTGGGTATATATGTGTATATCTATATACAGGATCTGGGTATATATGTGTATATCTATATACGGGATCAGGGTATATATGTGTATATCTATATACAGGATCTGGGTATATATGTGTATATCTATATACGGGATCTGGGTATATATGGGTATATCTATATACAGGATCTGGGTATATATCTGTATATCAATATACAGGATCTGGGTATATATGTGTATATCTATATACAGGATCTGGGTATATATGTGTATATCAATATACAGGATCTGGGTATATATGTGTATATCTATATACGGGATCTGGGTATATATGTGTATATCTATATACAGGATCTGGGAATATATGTGTATATCTATATACGGGATCAGGGTATATATGTGTATATCTATATACAGGATCTGGGTATATATGTGTATATCTATATACGGGATCAGGGTATATATGTGTATATATATATATACAGGATCTGGGTATATATGTTTATATCTATATACGGGATCAGGGTATATATGTGTATATTTATATACGGGATCGAGGTATATATGTGTATATCTATATACGGGATCGGGGTATATATGTGTATATCTATATACAGGATCTCGGTATATATGTGTATATCTATATACGGGATTGGTGTATATATGTGTTTATCTATAAACAGGATCTGAGTATATATGGGTATATCTATATACGGGATCGAGGTATATATGTGTATATCTATATACGGGATCAAGGTATATATGTGTATATCTATATACGGGATCTGGGTATATATGTGTATATCTATATACGGGATCTGGGTATATATGTGTATATCTATATACAGGATCTGGGTATATATGTGTATATCTATATACAGGATCTGGGTATATATGTGTATATCTATATACAGGATCTGGGTATATATGTGTATATCTATATACGGGATCTGGGTATATATCTGTATATCAATATACAGGATCTGGGTATATATGTGTATATCTATATACAGGATCTGGGTATATATGTGTATATCAATATACAGGATCTGGGTATATATGTGTATATCAATATAAAGGATCTGGGTATATATGTGTATATCTATATACAGGATCTGGGTATATATGTGTATATCTATATACGGGATCAGGGTATATATGTGTATATCTATATACAGGATCTGGGTATATATGTGTATATCTATATACAGGATCTCGGTATATATGTGTATATCTATATACAGGATCTGGGTATATATGTGTATATCTATATACAGGATCTCGATATATATGTGTTTATCTATAAACAGGATCTGGGTATATATGCGTATATCTATATACGGGATCGAGGTATATATGCGTATATCTATATACGGGATCGAGGTATATATGCGTATATCTATATACGGGATCAGGGTATAAATGTGTATATCTATATACAGGATCTGGGTATATATGTGTATATCTATATACGGGATTGAGGTATATATGTGTATATCTAGATACGGGATCTGGGTATATATGTGTATATCTATATACAGGATCTGGGTATATATGTGTATATCTATATACGGGATCTCGGTATATATGTGTATATCTATATACGGGATGGGTGTATATATGTGTTTATCTATAAACAGGATCAGGGTATATATGCATATATCTATAAACGGGATCAAGGTATATATGTGTATATATACGGGATCAGGGTATATATGTGTTTATCTATAAACAGGATCAGGGTATATATGCATATATCTATATACGGGATCGAGGTATATATGTGTATATCTATATACGGGATCAGGGTATATATGTGTATATCTATATACAGGATCTGGGTATATATGTGTATATCTATATACGGGATCGAGATATATATGTGTATATCTATATACAGGATCTGGGTATATATGTGTATATATATATATATATATATACAGGATCTGGGTATATATGTGTATATATATATATATATATATACAGGATCTGGGTATATATGTGTATATCTATATACAGGATCTGGGTATATATGTGTATATCTATATACGGGATCGAGATATATATGTGTATATCTATATACGGGATCAGGGTATATATGTGTATATCTATATACGGGATCTGGGTATATATGTGTATATCTATATACAGGATCTGGGTATATATGTGTATATCTATATACAGGATCGAGGTATATATGTGTATATATATATACAGGATCAGGGTATATATGTGTATATCTATATACAGGATCTGGGTCTATATGCGTATATCTATATACAGGATCTGGGTATATATGTGTTTATCTATATACGGGATCTGGGTATATATGCGTATATCAATATACGGATTCTGGGTATATATGCGTATATCTATATACAGGATCTGGGTATATATGTGTATATCTATATACGGGATCTGGGTATATATGTGTATATCTATATACAGGATCTGGGTATATATGTGTATATCTATATACAGGATCTGGGTATATATGTGTATATCTATATACGGGATCTGGGTATATATGTGTATATCTATATACAGGATCTGGGTATATATGTGTATATCTATATATGGGATCTGGCTATATATGTGTATATCTATATACGGAATCAGGGTATATATGTTTATATCTATATACAGGATCAGGGTATATGTGTATATCTATATACGGGATCTGGGTATATATGCGTATATCTATATACGGGATCGAGGTATATATGCGTATATCTATATACGGGATCGAGGTATATATGTGTATATCTATATACGGGATCAGGGTATATATGTGTATATCTATATACAGGATCTGGGTATATATGTGTATATCTATATACGGGATCGAGGTATATATGTGTATATCTATATACGGGATCAGGGTATATATGTGTATATCTATATACAGGATCTGGGTATATATGTGTATATCTATATACAGGATCTGGGTATATATGTGTATATCTATATACGGGATGGGTGTATATATGTGTTTATCTATAAACAGGATCTGGGTATATATGCGTATATCTATATACGGGATCGAGGTATATATGTGTATATCTATATACGGGATCAGGGTATATATGTGTATATCTATATACAGGATCTGGGTATATATGTGTATATCTATATACGGGATCTCGGTATATATGTGTATATCTACATACGGGATGGGTGTATATATGTGTTTATCTATAAACAGGATCTGGGTATATATGTGTATATCTATATACAGGATCTCGGTATATATGTGTATATCTACATACGGGATCTGGGTATATATGTGTTTATCTATAAACAGGATCTCGGTTTATATGTGTATATCTATATACGGGATCTGGGTATATATGTGTATATCTATATACAGGATCTGGGTATATATGTGTATATATATATATATATACAGGATCTGGGTATATATGTGTATATCTATATACAGGATCTGGGTATATATGTGTATATCTATATACAGGATCTGGGTATATATGTGTATATCTATATACGGGATCGAGATATATATGTGTATATCTATATACGGGATCAGGGTATATATGTGTATATCTATATACGGGATCTGGGTATATATGTGTATATCTATATACAGGATCTGGGTATATATGTGTATATCTATATACAGGATCGAGGTATATATGTGTATATATATATACGGGATCAGGGTATATATGTGTATATCTATATACAGGATCTGGGTCTATATGCGTATATCTATATACAGGATCTGGGTATATATGTGTTTATCTATATACGGGATCTGGGCATATATGCGTATATCTATATACGGGATCTGGGTATATATGCGTATATCTATATACAGGATCTGGGTATATATGTGTATATCTATATACGGGATCTGGGTATATATGTGCATATCTATATACAGGATCTGGGTATATATGTGTATATCTATATACAGGATCTGGGTATATATGTGTATATCTATATACGGGATCTGGGTATATATGTGTATATCTATATACAGGATCTGGGTATATATGTGTATATCTATATATGGGATCTGGGTATATATGTGTATATCTATATACGGGATCAGGGTATATATGTTTATATCTATATACAGGATCAGGGTATATGTGTATATCTATATACGGGATCTGGGTATATATGCGTATATCTATATACGGGATCGAGGTATATATGCGTATATCTATATACGGGATCGAGGTATATATGTGTATATCTATATACGGGATCAGGGTATATATGTGTATATCTATATACAGGATCTGGGTATATATGTGTATATCTATATACGGGATCGAGGTATATATGTGTATATCTATATACGGGATCAGGGTATATATGTGTATATCTATATACAGGATCTGGTTATATATGTGTATATCTATATACAGGATCTGGGTATATATGTGTATATCTATATACGGGATGGGTGTATATATGTGTTTATCTATAAACAGGATCTGGGTATATATGCGTATATCTATATACGGGATTGAGGTATATATGTGTATATCTATATACGGGATCAGGGTATATATGTGTATATCTGTATACAGGATCTGGGTATATATGTGTATATCTATATACGGGATCTCGGTATATATGTGTATATCTACATACGGGATGGGTGTATATATGTGTTTATCTATAAACAGGATCTGGGTATATATGTGTATATCTATATACAGGATCTCGGTATATATGTGTATATCTACATACGGGATCTGGGTATATATGTGTTTATCTATAAACAGGATCTCGGTTTATATGTGTATATCTATATACGGGATCGGGGTATATATGTGTATATCTATATACAGGATCTGGGTATATATGTGTATATCTATATACAGGATCTCGGTATATATGTGTTTATCTGTAAACAGGATCTGGGTATATATGTGTATATCTATATACGGGATCAGGGTATATATGTGTATATCTATATACAGGATCTGGGTATATATGTGTATATCTATATACAGGATCAGGGTATATATGTGTATATCTATATACGGGATCAGGTATATATGTGTATATCTATATACGGGATCAGGGTATATATGTGTATATCTATATACAGGATCTGGGTATATATGTGTATATCTATATACAGGATCTGGGTATATATGTGTATATCTATATACGGGATCAGGGTATATATGTGTATATCTATATACAGGATCTGGGTATATATGTGTATATCTATATACGGGATCTGGGTATATATGTGTATATCTATATACAGGATCTGGGTATATATGTGTATATCTATATACGGGATCAGGGTATATATGTGTATATCTATATACAGGATCTGGGTATATATGTGTATATCTATATACGGGATCGAGGTATATATGTGTATATCTATATACGGGATCAGGGTATATATGTGTATATTTATATACAGGATCTGGGTATATATGTGTATATCTATATACAGGATCTGGGTATATATGTGTATATCTATATACGGGATCTGGGTATATATGTGTATATCTATATACAGGATCTGGGTATATATGTGTATATCTATATACAGGATCAGGGTATATATGTGTATATCTATATACAGGATCTGGGTATATATGTGTATATCTATATACAGGATCTGGGTATATATGTGTATATCTATATACAAGATCTGGGTATATATGTGTATATCTATATACAGGATCAGGGTATATATGTGTATATCTATATACAGGATCTGGGTATATATGTTTATATCTATATACAGGATCTGGGTATATATGCGTATATCTATATACGGGATCGAGGTATATATGTGTATATCTATATACGGGATCTGGGTATATATGTGTATATCTATATACAGGATCTGGGTATATATGTGTATATCTATATACGGGATCGAGGTATATATGTGTATATCTATATACGGGATCAGGGTATATATGTGTATATCTATATACAGGATCAGGGTATATGTGTATATCTATATACAGGATCTGGGTCTATATGCGTATATCTATATACAGGATCTGGGTATATATGTGTTTATCTATATACAGGATCTGGGTATATGTGTATATCTATATACGGGATCTGGGTATATATGCGTATATCTATATACAGGATCTGGGTATATATGCGTATATCTATATATGGGATCTGGGTATATATGTGTATATCTATATACAGGATCTGTGTATATATGTGTATATCTATATACAGGATCTGGGTATATATGTGTATATCTATATACGGGATCATGGTATATATGTGTATATCTATATACAGGATCTGGGTATATATGTGTATATCTATATACAGGATCTGGGTATATATGTGTATATCTATATATGGGATCTGGGTATATATGTGTATATCTATATACGGGATCTGGGTATATATGTGTATATCTATATACGGGATTGAGGTATGTGTATATCTATATACAGGATCTGGGTATATATGTGTATATCTACATACAGGATCTGGGTATATATGTGTATATCTATATACGGGATCAGGGTGTATATATATATATATATATATATATATATACAGTACAGACCAAAAGTTTGGACACACCTTCTCATTTAAAGATTTTTCTGTATTTTCATGACTATGAAAATTGTACATTCACACTGAAGGCATCAAAACTATGAATTACCACATGTGGAATTATATACTTAACAAAAAAGTGTGAAACAACTGAAAATATGTCTTATATTCTAGGGTCTTCACAGTAGCCACCTTTTGCTTTGATGACTGCTTTGCACACTCTTGGCATTCTCTTGATGAGCTTCAAGAGGTAGTCACCGGAAATGGTCTTCCAACAATCTTGAAGGAGTTCCCAGAGATGCTTAGCACTTGTTGGCCCTTTTGCCTTCACTCTGCGGTCCAGCTCACCCCAAACCATCTCGATTGGGTTCAGGTCTGGTGACTGTGGAGGCCAGGTCATCTGGCGTAGCACCCCATCACTCTCCTTCTTGGTCAAATAGCCCTTACACAGCCTGGAGGTGAGTTTGGGGTCATTGTCCTGTTAAAAAATAAATGATGGTCCAACTAAACGCAAACCGGATGGAATAGCATGCCGCTGCAAGATGCTGTGGTAGCCATGCTGGTTCAGTATGCCTTCAATTATGAATAAATCCTCAACAGTGTCACCAGCAAAGCCCCCCCACACCATCTCACCTCCTCCTCCATGCTTCACGGTGGGAACCAGGCATGTAGAGTCCATCCGTTCACCTTTTCTGCGTCGCACAAAGAAACGGTGGTTGGAACCAAAGATCTCACATCTGGACTCATCAGACCAAAGCACAGATTTCCACTGGTCTAATGTCCATTCCTTGTGTTCTTTAGCCCAAACAAGTCTCTTCTGCTTGTTGCCTGTCCTTAGCAGTGGTTTCCTAGCAGCTATTTTACCATGAAGGCCTGCTTCGTATAGATGGCCTAATACAATGAGTCCCACACACTGCTAGAAGCCCAAATATTTTTTCAGAGCTAGATGCAGATAAAAATTATTTTTAATTTGCAACCTGGTGGAGGTTAGTATAGATGGACTAATAGACTAAGTCCCACACACCGCTACAAGCCCAAATATTTTTTCAGAGCTAGATGCAGATAAAAACACAGTCATGGCTTCGATGTTCACTTGGAGATACTCCTGTACCATCGTTTCTAGGCGTTGACTATGTGTCAGACTTCTTGTCTCCTGTGGCCTTGCATAGGATGGTCTAAAAAAGAGGTGAAACGATTCCACAAAATTGATGTTACCAGCAGATACGGTGTTACTGTTACGGTTTGAGTGCTGAACACTTGACGGTCCCACGGTTGGCAAGTTAGAACTGTGAGATTCACTACGTGCACCACTGGTATTTTGTGGAAAAGCACATGTAAGATTCTGCAACAGCGTCTGCAGATACTCCTGCATGCATGAATCCCTTTCTATGGCAGGAATTATTTCAGCAAATTTACTTTTGTACCGGGGATCTAAGAGTGTGGCAACCCAGTAGTCGGGATTACTTCGAATTCTGGCAATCCGAGGGTCATGTTGCAGGTAGTGCAGCAAGAAGGCACTCATGTGTGTTGTGCATCCAGGAGGACCAAGTCCTTGTTGTGTTGGTAGCGAGGTAAGAATCATGCTTCCTTCCTCTGCCCTCTCCCCCCAACCTCGCACAACAGAAATGTGATCAAGGTCTCCCTCATCTGATGAGTCTTCCATGCCCATCGCCAGTTCGTCCTCCACTTCTTCCTCGGCTCCTGCACCTTCCTCACTAGTTTGGCTGCTACCATGCGCCCTGGTTAATCCCTCTCCCCCACCCTCCCATGCCTGCCACCTTGGTGCTGCCGACCATCTGGACCTTGGAGATGTTAGCCCTTCCGCATACGACTCCTCCTCTACTTCCTCCACCTCCTCTTGTCCCACCACCTGACTCTGAATTCTGTTTAATGTGTGCTCCAGCATGTAAATCACCGGAATAGTCATGCTGATAATGGCATCGTCGTCAGCACTAAACATCTTTGTCGCCATTTCAAAACTGTGCAGTAGGGTGTGTGGCGCCCCTGAGGGTTCAGTCGCCACAGAGTTACTGCATCTCACTCAGAGGTGTGGTATCTCACCCTCAGGTAAGGAAGAAGTATGGCTCGGGACCCTAACACCTGCATCCAACACATACTCGCAGTGGGGGTAGGGCGAGATTGCTCCTAAGGGAGAGCACAGTCCCAGGTCCCTAGCTGGCGGGAGGGTCCTATGTAGTGGGTACTTAGGGGAGTAGCTTAGGGGAGCACATGACAGGGAGAGTATAAATAGGAAGCCATCTTAGAAAGAGCAAGCCAGTCAGAGGAGGAGAAGTGACAGGAGCAGAGGCTCTGCATGACCTGAGCTCCGGAGGCGGGCCTAGCCTGGGAGGCCCAGGACTGAAGGAGAGAAGAGAGGAGTGGGAGCAGGAAGGCTCCAGGAACCGAAGGGACCCTAGGGGTACGGGCCGCAGGCACACCTTTCTTTGAGAAGTAGTGCCGACTGGGCATCTGGTACTGGGGCACTGCGACGGACATAAGGTATCAAAAATCCTCTGTGTCCACCAGGCGGAAAGGCAGCATTTCTGCAGCCAACAGCTTGCAGATGGTGAAATTCAACCTCTTAGCTTTCTCATGGCTAGGAGGAAATGGTCTTTTACTTTTCCACATCTGAGGGACCGAGGGCTGGCTGTTGTGCTTAGACGGGGTTGAGTAGGGTGTCCCCGGCAAACTGCCGGTCTGTGAGGAAGATGCAGGCGGACATGTTAGGTTGCCTTGATCCAAAGGTGGTGCTATCGATGTTGGAGAGCGCTCAACACCAGCAGGTGTTTCCACTTCCAAATGAACTGACGACCTGCCAATCAAACTGGCTGTTGCGGGTAAAGAGGTGGCAGGTCTGCATCCAAAAACATGTGTGACTGCTGTCCCCCCAGTCACAGAGGATGAAGAGGCCGCGGATGCACAAGATGGGGCAGACGGTGGTTGGCCCGGCCCGCTAGGCCGCATTGTAGCACAGTGAGCTTTCCACTGCAACTTATGCTTCATATCCATGTGACGGTACATGCATGAAGTACTCAAACTATGTATTTTTTGGCCTCTACTTAGCTTTTGGTGACAAATATTACAGATAACACGAGTTGGGTCATCTTTATCGATCTGAAAAAATGCCCAGGCTATGCAAGGCTTAGAACCCATGTGACCTGAAGAGCCACCACGACTTGTGGTCAGAGGCAGAGTTGTGGTTGAGGATGCAGTTGTTGACGTGCTTCCAGTACTCCGTCTGTCCAGGAAGGCGCAACCTAACCTCATCGTCAATAGCATCTGTGACGCCCCGCTGTGCTTGGTATCACAGATCCTAGAAGAGTGCATTGATGGAATCCTCCACAAGAGGCCCCCATAAACATTCACACATCTCAACCTTCCACCTCAGACCAGCAGAGGGAGCCCGTTAGGGATATAAATAGGGAAGGTGGAGCTAGGCAGTTCAGTTCCTCTGAAGAGTTCCTGCAGTAGAGAAGCCTAAGAGAGGTCAGTCTGCAGTGGAGCTCAGTCTAGTCTAGAGAACTCAGTTAATAGTTCAGCAGTGGAGCACGAGGCTCCTGCTAGCTAGATTCAGGGAGCCCAGTAAGAGCTTAAGGTGTGCCGGTGCCATAAGATCGGTGAAGCGTGGCAAGCTGCCGTTAGTGTGTATAGCCTAGTGAGGGCCCGAGTAGGCCGAAGGCGAGTGGCGAGTTAGTACATAAGGGGCAGAGGAGCTTAACCAGCTCACCCCGAAGCATTTACCGGACACCGGATCCGAGCTTACCGGGATCTCTATGACCCAGTAAGGCATAACCGGAATCCCTGGAGAACTACAAGTCCCAGGATCGCTAAGGTGCTGATACGTAACAGAGCCAGGAGACGCTTAGGCCCCGCATACTGGGAGCGTGAACTCCAAGACAAGGCCCTACCACAAGGTCAGCCAGCGCAGGACAGAGACAAAGTTAGACCTAGATCCAGGCAGGTCAGAAACTTATTAAGCAGAGGCAAGAAACAGGAGGCCCTACACCCGCTCATTGGGGAGGATCCTGATATGCACCCTTCACTCTATAGTGCTCCGGGATGTGCCTGAATTTCCACCAGTAAAAGGTACTGAAGTGACTACCGTGTCCGTTCCTGTTCTTGCTCTGACCCAGCTGGGTCTCGCCTGTCCTGCATTCCCCCTGCATACGCTTTTCTGAGGCCTAGCTCCACCTGTGGGGAGCTATACCATCGAGCTGCCTTATCACCGGCCTCAGTGGACTGCGGCAGTGCTGGTGCTTCTCACCAGAAACCACAGGTGGCGTCACAAACTCTTATAAAATTAACAATTATCCACCCTTTTAAAGAGTGACCCCAGGGTACGGGCCTGGGAGCCGACCACCGCGACATCCCCAAGGCCAGGCAAAGGCCCGGGTACCGAGTCATCCCCATCCCCTGGGCTTGTCACATCCTCCTCCACCTCCTCTGCTGACCTTATCGACTGGCTGACTGTGGGTTGACAGTAAGTGGGATCTCCAACCTCGTCATCATCACCCTGTGTGTTCTCACACCCGTCGTCCTCAGAGCCAACCTCTTCCTGCCCTGACCGAAAAGTCAAGTTGTCGCTCCAATCAGGTATTTGAGTCTCATCATCGTCTTCATCATTGTTTCCACCAACAGGAGTTACAGTTTTGGAATGAGGGTCTACATTATGGTCAGAACCTTTTGCGTCTGGTCCTGGATCCGACTCATAAAGATTCTGGGCATCAGTGCAGATCATTTCCTCGTCTGGATTCACAGAAGCGCTGGAGTCGACCTCTGATTCCCAGGCTATAGTATGAGTAAACAGCTCTGCAGACTCAACCATCTGTTCTACCTCATACTCAGACGGGCAGCTGGAGACATGGGAGATGTGAGGAAGCAAGTGCGATTGGGGTGACACCTCTGAGGACTGGAGTATTTGTGATGTTGAAGTTGAGGTGGAGGAGAGCCCACTTGAAGGAGCACTTGATATCCGTTGAAGCACCTGCTGTTTTTGTGCCTCATCTGGAATTTGTAGCGATTGGCGTGGCCGTAAGAAAGGGATCTTATCACATTGTCCGCTAAAAGAAGTAGACATTTTAGTTTGGCTGGAAGATGGTCTTTCTTCTGCAGATGTTACTCCCCCCCCACCGTGGGGGGGCTTGACCCACCAGCGGACAGGCACCAGTATTGGGAGAGGGGGGCTGGCCGTCAGGGTTCACCGCGGCTCTGGCACAAACCCGGCGACACGGAGGTGGCACGGGCAGGAGCGGACTGAACGTGTCGGCTTCTCACTTTTTGGATTTTAGAAGGGCATGACATGCCTATATCTGTGTCTCCCCCTCCTTTTACTCCTCCACCTCTTTTCTTTTCGCATGACTATATGTACTTGTCACTTTTCCATGTGTTAGTTGTGTCTTCTGAGCAGTTTGTCAGGTTTTGGACACCTTTGAAGGTGTTTTCTATGTGTTTCTATGTGTTTTTGTTCGCCTGCCATTGGTTTTAACGGTGTTCGAAGGTGTTCGACGAACCGAACCGAACTCGAACACTACGGGGGTGGCTCAACACTACCTAGAATATAAGACATATTTTCAGTTGTTTCACACTTTTTTGTTAAGTATATAATTCCACATGTGGTAATTCATAGTTTTGATGCCTTCAGTGTGAATGTACAATTTTCATAGTAATGAAAATACAGAAAAATCTTTAAATGAGAAGGTGTGTCCAAACTTTTGGTCTGTACTGTATGTGTATATCTATATACAGGATCTGGGTATATATGTGTATATCTATATACAGGATCTGGGTATATATGTGTATATCTATATACGGGATCTGGGTATATATGTGTATATCTATATACAGGATCTGGGTATATATGTGTATATCTATATACAGGATCTGGGTATATATGTGTATATCTATATACAGGATCTGGGTATATATGTGTATATCTATATACAGGATCTGGGTATATATGTGTATATCTATATACAGGATCTGGGTATATATGTGTATATCTATATACAGGATCTGGGTATATATGTGTATATCTATATACAGGATCTGGGTATATATGTGTATATCTATATACGGGATCTGGGTATATATGTGTATATCTATATATGGGATCTGGGTATATATGTGTATATCTATATATGGGATCTAGGTATATATGTGTATATCTATATACGGGATCTGGGTATATATGTGTATATCTATATACGGGATCAGGGTATATATGTGTATATCTATATACAGGATCTGGGTATATATGTGTATATCTATATACGGGATCTGGGTATATATGTGTATATCTATATACAGGATCTGGGTATATATGTGTATATCTATATACGGGATCTGGGTATATATGTGTATATCTATATATGGGATCTGGGTATATATGTGTATATCTATATATGGGATCTAGGTATATATGTGTATATCTATATACGGGATCTGGGTATATATGTGTATATCTATATACGGGATCTGGGTATATATGTGTATATCTATATACGGGATCAGGGTATATATGTGTATATCTATATACGGGATCTGGGTATATATGTGTATATCTATATACGGGATCTGGGTATATATGTGTATATCTATATACGGGATCTGGGTATATATGTGTATATCTATATACGGGATCTGGGTATATATGTGTATATCTATATACGGGATCTGGGTATATATGTGTATATCTATATATGGGATCTGGGTATATATGTGTATATCTATATACGGGATCAGGGTATATATGTGTATATCTATATACGGGATCTGGGTATATATGTGTATATCTATATACGGGATCAGAGTATATATGTGTATATCTATATACGGGATCTGGGTATATATGTGTATATCTATATACGGGATCTGGGTATATATGTGTATATCTATATACGGGATCTGGGTATATATGTGTATATCTATATACGGGATCAGGGTATATATGTGTATATCTATATACGGGATCTGGGTAGATATGTGTATATCTATATACAGGATCTGGGTATATATGTGTATATCTATATACGGGATCTGGGTATATATGTGTATATCTATATACGGGATCTGGGTATATATGTGTATATCTATATACGGGATCTGGGTATATATGTGTATATCTATATACGGGATCTGGGTATATATGTGTATATCTATATACGGGATCTGGGTATATATGTGTATATCTATATACGGGATCAGGGTATATATGTGTATATCTATATACAGGATCTGGGTATATATGTGTATATCTATATACAGGATCTGGGTATATATGTGTATATCTATATACGGGATCTGGGTATATATGTGTATATCTATATACGGGATCTGGGTATATATGTGTATATCTATATACGGGATCTGGGTATATATGTGTATATCTATATACGGGATCTGGGTATATATGTGTATATCTATATACGGGATCTGGGTATATATGTGTATATCTATATACGGGATCTGGGTATATATGTGTATATCTATATACGGGATCTGGGTATATATGTGTATATCTATATACAGGATCTGGGTATATATGTGTATATCTATATACAGGATCTGGGTATATATGTGTATATCTATATACAGGATCTGGGTATATATGTGTATATCTATATACAGGATCTGGGTATATATGTGTATATCTATATACAGGATCTGGGTATATATGCGTATATCTATATACGGGATCGAGGTATATATGTGTATATCTATATACAGGATCTGGGTATATATGTGTATATCTATATACGGGATCTGGGTATATATGTGTATATCTATATACGGGATCTGGGTATATATGTGTATATCTATATACAGGATCTGGGTATATATGTGTATATCTATATACAGGATCTGGGTATATATGTGTATATCTATATACAGGATCTGGGTATATATGTGTTTATCTATATACAGGATCTGGGTATATATGTGTATATCTATATACAGGATCTGGGTATATATGCGTATATCTATATACGGGATCGAGGTATATATGTGTATATCTATATACAGGATCTGGGTATATATGTGTATATCTTTATACAGGATCTGGGTATATATGTGTATATCTATATACAGGATCTGGGGATATATGTGTATATCTATATACAGGATCTGGGGATATATGTGTATATCTATATACGGGATCAGGGTACAGTTATATGAAAAAGTTTGGGCACCCCTATTAATCTTAAGCTTAATGTTTTATATAAATTGGTGTTTTTGCAACAGCTATTTCAGTTTGATATATGTAATAACTGTTGGACACAGTAATGTTTCTGCCTTGAAATGAGGTTTATTGTACTAACAGAAAATGTGCAATCTGCATTCAAACAAAATTTGACAGGTGCATAAGTATGGGCACCTCACCAGAAAAGTGACATTAATATTTAGTAGATCCTCCTTTTGCAAAAATAACAGCCTCTAGTCGCTTCCTGTAGCTTTTAATGATTTCCTGGATCCTGGATGAAGGTATTTTTGACCATTCCTCTTTACAAAACAATTCCAGTTCAGTTAAGTTTGATGGTTGCCGAGCATGGACAGCCCTCTTCAAATGATCCCACAGATGTTCAATGATATCCAGGTCTGGGGACTGGGACGGCCATTCCAGAACATTGTAATTGTTCTTCTGCATGAATGCCTGAGTAGATTTGGAGCGGTGTTTTGGATCATTGTCTTGCTGAAAGATCCATTCCCTGCATAACTTCAACTTTGTCACTGATTCTTGAACATTATTGTCAAGAATCTGCTGATACTGAGTGGAATCCATGCGTCCCTCAACTTTAACAAGATTCCCGGTGCCGGCATTGGCCACATAGCCCTAAAGCATGATGGAACCTCCACCAAATTTTACTGTGGGTAGCAAGTGTTTTTCTTGGAATGCTGTGTTTTTTTGCCGCCATGCATAACGCCTTTTTGTATGACCAAACAACTCAATCTTGGTTTCATCAGTCCACAGGACCTTCTTCCAAAAAGAAATTGGCTTCTCCAAATGTGCTTTTGCATACCTCAGCCGACTCTGTTTGTGGCGTGCTTGCAGAAACGACTTATTTCGCATCACTCTCTCATACAGCTTCTCCTTGTGCAAAGTGCGTTGTATAGTTGACAGATGCACAGTGACACCATCTGCAGCAAGTTGATGCTGCAGCTCTCTGGAGGTGGTCTGAGGATTGTCCTTGACTGATCTCACCATTCTTCTTCTCTGCCTTTCTGATGTTTTTCTTGGCCTGACACTTCTGGCCTTAACAAGAACTGTCCCTGTGTTCTTCCATTTCCTTACTATGTTCCTCACAGTGGAAACTGACAGGTTAAATCTCTGAGACAGCTTTTTGTATCCTTCCCCTGAACAACTATGTTGAATAATCTTTGTTTTCAGATCATTTGACAGTTGTTTTGAGGAGCCCATGATGCCACTCTTCAGAGGAGATTCAAACAGGAGAACAACTTGCAAGTGGCCACTTTAAGTAGCTTTTCTCATGATTGCATACACCTGGCTATGAAGTTCAAAGCTCAATGAGGTTACAAAACCCAAAAAAGTGCTTTAGTAAGTCAGTAAAAAGTAGGTAGGAGTACTTAAAACAAGAAAATGATAAGGGTGCCCATACTTATGCACCTGTCAAATTTTGTTTGAATGCAGATTGCACATTTTCTGTTAGTACAATAAAACTCATTTCAAGGCAGAAACATTACTGTGTGCAACAGTTATTACATATATCAAACTGAAATAGCTGTTGCAAAAACACCAATTTTTAAAAAACATTAAGCTTAAGATTAATAGGGGTGCCAAAACTTTTTCATATAACTGTATATATGTGTATATCTATATACAGGATCAGGGTATATATGTGTATATCTATATACGGGATCAGGGTATATATGTGTATATCTATATACGGGATCAGGGTATATATGTGTATATCTATATACGGGATCGAGGTATATATGTGTATATCTATATACGGGATCGAGGTATATATGTGTATATCTATATACAGGATCTGGGTATATATGTGTATATCTATATACGGGATCAGGGTATATATGTGTATATCTATATTCGGGATCAGAGTATATATGTGTATATCTATATACGGGATCAGGGTATATATGTGTATATCTATATATGGGATCTGGGTGTATATGTGTATATCTATATTTGGGATCTGGGTATATATGTGTATATCTATATTCGGGATCAGGGTATATATGTGTATATCTATATACGGGATCTGGGTATATATGTGTATATCTATATACGGGATCAGGGTATATATGTGTATATCTATATATGGGATCTGGGTATATATGTGTATATCTATATACAGGATCTGGGTATATATGTGTATATCTGTATACGGGATCTGGGTATATATGTGTATATCTATATTCGGGATCAGGGTATATATGTGTATATCTAAATTGGGGCTCAGGGTATATATGTGTATATCTATATACGGGATGTGGGTATATATGTGTATATCTATATTCGGGATCAGGGTATATATGTGTATATCTATGTACAGGATCAGGGTATATATGTGTATATATCTATATATGGGATCTGGGTATATATGTGTATATCTATATACAGGATCTGGGTATATATGTGTATATCTATATACGGGATCAGGGTATATATGTGTATATCTATGTACAGGATCAGGGTATATATGTGTATATCTATATACAGGATCTGGGTATATATGTGTATATCTATATACAGGATCTGGGTATATATGTGTATTTCTATATACAGGATCTGGGTATATATGTGTATATCTATATACGGGATCTGGGTATATATGTGTATATCTACAGTACAGACCAAAAGTTTGGACACACCTTCTCATTTAAAGATTTTTCTGTATTTTCATGACTATGAAAATTGTACATTCACACTGAAGGCATCAAAACTATGAATTACCACATGTGGAATTATATACTTAACAAAAAAGTGTGAAACATCTGAAAATATGTCTTATATTCTAGGGTCTTCACAGTAGCCACCTTTTGCTTTGATGACTGCTTTGCACACTCTTGGCATTCTCTTGATGAGCTTCAAGAGGTAGTCACCGGAAATGGTCTTCCAACAATCTTGAAGGAGTTCCCAGAGATGCTTAGCACTTGTTGGCCCTTTTGCCTTCACTCTGCGGTCTAGCTCACCCCAAACCATCTCGATTGGGTTCAGGTCTGGTGACTGTGGAGGCCAGGTCATCTGGCGTAGACCCCCATCACTCTCCTTCTTGGTCAAATAGCCCTTACACAGCCTGGAGGTGTTTGGGGTCATTGTCCTGTTGAAAAATAAATAATGGTCCAACTAAACGCAAACTGGATAGAATAGCATGCCACTGCAAGATGCTGTGGTAGCCATGCTGGTTCAGTATGCCTTCAATTTTGAATAAATCCCCAACAGTGTCACCAGCAAAGCCCCCCCCACACCATCACACCTCCTCCTCCATGCTTCACGGTGGGAACCAGGCATGTAGAGTCCATCCGTTCACCTTTTCTGCGTCGCACAAAGACACGGTGGTTGGAACCAAAGATCTCAAATTTGGACTCATCAGACCAAAGCACAGATTTCCACTGGTCTAATGTCCATTCCTTGTGTTCTTTAGCCCAAACAAGTCTCTTCTGCTTGTTGCCTGTCCTTAGCAGTGGTTTCCTAGCAGCTATTTTACCATGATGGCCTGCTGCACAAAGTCTCCTTCTTAACAGTTGTTGTAGAGATGTGTCTGCTGCTAGAACTCTGTGTGGCATTGACCTGGTCTCTAATCTGAGCTGCTGTTAACCTGCGATTTCTGAGGCTGGTGACTCGGATAAACTTATCCTCAGAAGCAGAGGTGACTCTTGGTCTTCCTTTCCTGGGGCGGTCTTTATGTGACCCAGTTTCTTTGTAGCGCTTGATAGTTTTTGCAACTGCACTTGGGGACACTTTCAAAGTTGTCCCAATTTTTCGGACTGACTGACCTTCATTTAATAAAGTAATGACGACCACTCATTTTTTTTTACTTAGCTGCTTTTTTCTTGCCATAAAACAAATTCTAACAGTCTATTCAGTAGGACTATCAGCTGTGTATCCACCAGACTTCTGAACAACACAACTGATGGTCCCAACCCCATTTATAAGGCAAGAAATCCCACTTATTAAACCTGACAGGGCACACCTGTGACGTGAAAACCATTTCCGGTGACTACCTCTTGAAGCTCATCAAGAGAATGCCAAGAGTGTGCAAAGCAGTCATCAAAGCAAAAGGTGGCTACTGTGAAGAACCTAGAATATAAGACATATTTTCAGTTGTTTCACACTTTTTTGTTAAGTATATAATTCCACATGTGGTAATTCATAGTTTTGATGCCTTCAGTGTGAATGTACAATTTTCATAGTCAAGAAAATACCAAAAAATCTTTAAATGAGAAGGTGTGTCCAAACTTTTGGTCTGTACTGTATATATGGGATCTGGGTATATATGTGTATATCTATATACGGGATCTGGGTATATATGTGTATATCTATATACGGGATCTGGGTATATATGTGTATATCTATGTACAGGATCAGGGTATATATGTGTATATCTATATACGGGATCTGGGTATATATGTGTATATCTATATACAGGATCTGGGTATATATGTGTATATCTATATACAGGATCTGGGTATATATGTGTATATCTATATACAGGATCTGGGTATATATGTGTATATCTATATACAGGATCTGGGTATATATGTGTATATCTATATACAGGATCTGGGTATATATGTGTATATCTATATACGGGATCTGGGTATATATGTGTTTATCTATATACGGGATCTGGGTATATATGTGTATATCTATATACAGGATCTGGATATATATGTGTATATCTATATACGGGATCTGGGTATATATGTGTATATCTATATACGGGATCAGGGTATATATGTGTATATCTAAATTGGGGCTCAGGGTATATATGTGTATATCTATATACGGGATGTGGGTATATATGTGTATATCTATATTCGGGATCAGGGTATATATGTGTATATCTATGTACAGGATCAGGGTATATATGTGTATATATCTATATATGGGATCTGGGTATATATGTGTATATCTATATACAGGATCTGGGTATATATGTGTATATCTATATACGGGATCAGGGTATATATGTGTATATCTATGTACAGGATCAGGGTATATATGTGTATATCTATATACAGGATCTGGGTATATATGTGTATATCTATATACAGGATCTGGGTATATATGTGTATTTCTATATACAGGATCTGGGTATATATGTGTATATCTATATACGGGATCTGGGTATATATGTGTATATCTACAGTACAGACCAAAAGTTTGGACACACCTTCTCATTTAAAGATTTTTCTGTATTTTCATGACTATGAAAATTGTACATTCACACTGAAGGCATCAAAACTATGAATTACCACATGTGGAATTATATACTTAACAAAAAAGTGTGAAACATCTGAAAATATGTCTTATATTCTAGGGTCTTCACAGTAGCCACCTTTTGCTTTGATGACTGCTTTGCACACTCTTGGCATTCTCTTGATGAGCTTCAAGAGGTAGTCACCGGAAATGGTCTTCCAACAATCTTGAAGGAGTTCCCAGAGATGCTTAGCACTTGTTGGCCCTTTTGCCTTCACTCTGCGGTCTAGCTCACCCCAAACCATCTCGATTGGGTTCAGGTCTGGTGACTGTGGAGGCCAGGTCATCTGGCGTAGACCCCCATCACTCTCCTTCTTGGTCAAATAGCCCTTACACAGCCTGAAGGTGTTTGGGGTCATTGTCCTGTTGAAAAATAAATAATGGTCCAACTAAACGCAAACTGGATAGAATAGCATGCCACTGCAAGATGCTGTGGTAGCCATGCTGGTTCAGTATGCCTTCAATTTTGAATAAATCCCCAACAGTGTCACCAGCAAAGCCCCCCCCACACCATCACACCTCCTCCTCCATGCTTCACGGTGGGAACCAGGCATGTAGAGTCCATCCGTTCACCTTTTCTGCGTCGCACAAAGACACGGTGGTTGGAACCAAAGATCTCAAATTTGGACTCATCAGACCAAAGCACAGATTTCCACTGGTCTAATGTCCATTCCTTGTGTTCTTTAGCCCAAACAAGTCTCTTCTGCTTGTTGCCTGTCCTTAGCAGTGGTTTCCTAGCAGCTATTTTACCATGAAGGCCTGCTGCACAAAGTCTCCTCTTAACAGTTGTTGTAGAGATGTGTCTGCTGCTAGAACTCTGTGTGGCATTGACCTGGTCTCTAATCTGAGCTGCTGTTAACCTGCGATTTCTGAGGCTGGTGACTCGGATAAACTTATCCTCAGAAGCAGAGGTGACTCTTGGTCTTCCTTTCCTGGGGCGGTCTTTATGTGACCCAGTTTCTTTGTAGCGCTTGATAGTTTTTGCAACTGCACTTGGGGACACTTTCAAAGTTGTCCCAATTTTTCGGACTGACTGACCTTCATTTAATAAAGTAATGACGACCACTCATTTTTTTTTACTTAGCTGCTTTTTTCTTGCCATAAAACAAATTCTAACAGTCTATTCAGTAGGACTATCAGCTGTGTATCCACCAGACTTCTGAACAACACAACTGATGGTCCCAACCCCATTTATAAGGCAAGAAATCCCACTTATTAAACCTGACAGGGCACACCTGTGACGTGAAAACCATTTCCGGTGACTACCTCTTGAAGCTCATCAAGAGAATGCCAAGAGTGTGCAAAGCAGTCATCAAAGCAAAAGGTGGCTACTGTGAAGAACCTAGAATATAAGACATATTTTCAGTTGTTTCACACTTTTTTGTTAAGTATATAATTCCACATGTGGTAATTCATAGTTTTGATGCCTTCAGTGTGAATGTACAATTTTCATAGTCAAGAAAATACCAAAAAATCTTTAAATGAGAAGGTGTGTCCAAACTTTTGGTCTGTACTGTATATATGGGATCTGGGTATATATGTGTATATCTATATACGGGATCTGGGTATATATGTGTATATCTATATACGGGATCTGGGTATATATGTGTATATCTATGTACAGGATCAGGGTATATATGTGTATATCTATATACGGGATCTGGGTATATATGTGTATATCTATATACAGGATCTGGGTATATATGTGTATATCTATATACAGGATCTGGGTATATATGTGTATATCTATATACAGGATCTGGGTATATATGTGTATATCTATATACAGGATCTGGGTATATATGTGTATATCTATATACAGGATCTGGGTATATATGTGTATATCTATATACGGGATCTGGGTATATATGTGTTTATCTATATACGGGATCTGGGTATATATGTGTATATCTATATACAGGATCTGGATATATATGTGTATATCTATATACGGGATCTGGGTATATATGTGTATATCTATATACGGGATCTGGGTATATATGTGTATATCTATATACGGGATCTGGGTATATATGTGTATATCTATATACAGGATCTGGGTATATATGTGTATATCTATATACAAGATCTGGGTATATATGTGTATATCTATATACGGGATCTGGGTATATATGTGTATATCTATATACAGGATCTGGGTATATATGTGTATATCTATATACGGGATCTGGGTATGTATGTGTTTATCTATATACGGGATCTGGGTATATATGTGTATATCTATATACGGGATCTGGGTATATATGTGTTTATCTATATACGGGATCTGGGTATATATGTGTTTATCTATATACGGGATCTGGGTATATATGTGTATATCTATATACAGGATCTGGGTATATATGTTTATATCTATATACAGGATCTGGGTATATATGTGTATATCTATATACGGGATCTGGGTATATATGTGTTTATCTATATACGGGATCTGGGTATGTATGTGTATATCTATATACAGGATCTGGGTATATATGTGTATATCTATATACGGGATCTGGGTATATATGTGTATATCTATATACGGGATCTGGGTATATATGTGTATATCTATATACAGGATCTGGGTATATATGTGTATATCTATATACGGGATCTGGGTATATATGTGTTTATCTATATATGGGATCTGGGTATATATGTGTATATCTATGTACAGGATCAGGGTATATATGTGTATATCTATATACGGGATCTGGGTATATATGTGTTTATCTATATACGGGATCTGGGTATATATGTGTATATCTATATACGGGATCTGGGTATATATGTGTATATCTATATACGGGATCTGGGTATATATGTGTTTATCTATATATGGGATCTGGGTATATATGTGTATATCTATGTACAGGATCAGGGTATATATGTGTATATCTATATACAGGATCTGGGTATATATGTGTTTATCTATATACGGGATCTGGGTATATATGTGTATATCTATATACAGGATCAGGGTATATATGTGTATATATCTATATATGGGGTGCATGCTGCACATTGTCTGCTGATGTGCTCTGACATTACCGCTGCCCCCGTGTCACCTCCTCCTCTTACGGTCAGATGGGGGCGCTATATCCGCTGCTCCTGTGGATTCGGTGGCTTCTGGTCTCGTTCCGAGTCGTTTTCTTGTACAGAAGTTTCTTTCTTCCGGTTTTACAGCTCAGAGGAAGTGGAGTTTTGGCAGGAGTTACAGTAACTTATTTAACTCTTTCACGTCCTCCCTCGGTGTGAGCAGCAGATTACTAAGCAGAGATCGGAAGCTGCTGTCACCGGCTGTCAGTGACATCCGCGGCAGCCATGTCCGGGCCTCCTGCTCTTGTTACACAGCGGGTCGGTTCCCCTTGGGGCGATATATCTTGTAATATATGGTAGTGACTGTCTACTATGTAGGTCAGCCCAGAATGACAGCGCTGTTTCCTTGATTGTTAGATGTATGGAGAATCTGCCCAGCTCAGCCCGACAGGCACTGTTGGTGGTCCTCCGATGGACCTGGAGAAGGGGCTTACAGAATTCCAGGTGGAATATTTCTGTTGGGCTGGAATCCCACCATGACCAGTCTGGGTATGTGTGAGGACACCAGACTGGAAGATTTTTAGCCAGACCCTCATGGGCAGCTTCAGATGTTAGAGTTTCCTTTTGATGGCCTAGAAGGCTTTGCAGGACTTGTCTTTCAGGATCTCTATGGCTTGTTTGAAGCTCCCTCACTGATGGATTTTCAGGCCCAGGTTGGTGTATTTGTCCGTTCTTGTAACTGGGCAATTGTTTAGCGCAACTGAACGATGAAAGCCTGATCTTGTCTTATTCCTCTTGAACACCATGATGTTGGTTTTCTTTGGTTTGATCAGTAGCTCCCATGTGGATATGAATTTCTCCAGGATTTGCAGGTTGTCTTGGAGGCCTTTCTTGGTTGGTGACAGCAGCAGTTGGTCATATGCATGTGACGCGCCCCCTGGACCGTGGGGTACTCGGTGCCGGGCCGGTAGATGCTGGGGAATGTCACAGTGGCGGTGACCCGGTCCGTGACCCAGGGCGGTCAATAAAAGGGGTTATGGATAGGGGATTTATAGTGTTTTTATCCTGTTCGTGACGCCAAGTATGACGCCACCTGTGGTATGCAGCTATATGGAGCCGCCGCTGCGGAGCAGTCCTCTGGAGCTGATGTTACTGCAGCAGGGATGGTGTGGATCTCCACAGGTAGAGCTCAGCTCCAGGGCAGTGTGATGGTATAGGTTGATATAGGTGATGCTGGGCGTTGTAGTGCAGGGGTTGATGGCGCAGATATTAATCACAGAGACAGTGGGGTGCAGTCTTCCAAGTTTACTCACAGTTATTAAGTTCCTCAGGTTACAGGTTCCGGACTACAACTTCCCACGTCGCGCTGCGTTCACCAGGCAGGGGTTCAGCAATCCCTCAGGTAGTTCAAGAGTGCCTGACAGGACCCCGTTCTATGTTCCTTCCTCGGTCGTCTTCCTGCGCTGGCTCTCACCCTCCTGCCCTGCGCCTCGCAATCAGTGTCCCAATCCGGTAGCCTCGGGTCTTGTCGGGCGACCTGCAGTCCCCTGGACCCTATGTGGCCACCTTCTCAGCGATATAATTGCGGATGTAGCCACTGCACCTTACAAGTACAGCAGCCTCCGGTTCTAGCTGAGCCTTGTAGTTCTCCACTAGTTTAGGGGTCGGTCTCCTCTACGGCTCGATCCCTCCACCGCCTGGCAGATTCGGGCGTACGGGTGGCCACCAGCACTGCCCGTACCCCTGGGATCCCTTCTGTTCCTGGAGCCTTTCTCCTGCTCCCTCTCCTCTCTCAGTCCTGGGCCTCTCACTAGGCCCGCCTCCCGAGCAGAGCTCCTGCAGAGCCTCTGCTCCCCTCACTTTCCTCCTCTGACTGGCTTCTCTGACTGGCTTGTCTTTCTAAGATGGCTCCCCTCTTTATACAGCTACTGAAGTGCTCCCCTGATCTACGTCCTCCACCCACACCCACTACATGGTTCCCCCTCACTTGGTTCCCTCCCTCTCCAGCCAGGGACCAGGGACTGTGCTCTCCCGTAGGAGCAATCTCGTCCTTCCCTCTGAAGTGGAGTGTAATGGATGCACGTGTTAGGGTCCTGGGCAGTACCCCATCCTTACCTGAGAGTGAGATACCACACCTCTGGGTGAGATGCAGTACCTCTGTGGCGACTGAACCCGCAGGGGCGCCACACATGCAGCAGAAATTTCACCAGATGCCGGGGATGATTCCAGAGCAGTGGCCACTTATTGATGTCATGGAGGGTGAGACTTGATGCCGAGAGGATTCCAGAGCAATGGCCAGCTCATTTGTGTAAATGATGGAGAGTGTTGGACTTAGGCTGAAGTCTGACTCTGCGGCTTTGCTGGACATCAGCCATTCTTCTCTCCTTCACCCTCAAGCTGCAGCTGTTCTCAGTGTAGGAGCTTTTGATGACATCATATGTCTTTCCTCCTATTCCACTCTCCAGCAGTTTCAGGAACAGGCCCGGGTGCCACACTTGAGTTGAGGACCTTCTCAAGCTCCACAAAATAGGCATATATCTTCCCACGCTTTGTGTTGTGCATGAGGCTCGGAATAAGGCTGTCCAGGGTGTACATGTGGTCGGTGGTGCGGTGGTTCGGCATGGACCTTGCTTGGCTTTTGCTGAGGACGTTGTGTTTGGTGAGGAAGCTGAGGTTCCTCTTGTACAGGATCATGGTGAACAGTTTTTCAAGGTTGCGGCTGACACATATGCCTCTGTAGTTGGACGGGTCGTAACTGTCCCCACTCTTGTGGATGAGTGAGATGAGGCCTTTGTTCCAAGTATGAACAAAGTAGCCAGCGCTCAGCACAATGTTAAACTGTTTAGTCATTGCAGCTTGTATCTCGGGGGGCCTGTATCTCGGGGGGCCTGTATCTCTGGGGGCCTATATCTCTGGTGGGCTGTATCTCCGGGGGCCTGTATCTCTGGGGATCTGTATCTCTGGGGATCTGTATCTCCGGTGGGCTGTATCTCTGGGGGCCTGCATCTCTGGGGGCCTGCATCTCTGGGGGCCTGCATCTCTGGGGGCCTGTATCTCTGGGGGCCTGTATCTCTGGGGGCCTGTATCTCTGGGGCCTGTATCTCTGGGACCTGTATCTCTGGGGTTTTGTATCTCTGGGGATCTGTATCTCTGGTGGGCTGTATCTCTGGGGTCTGCATATGTGGGGGTCTGTTTCTCTTGGGGTCTGTATCTCTGGGGGTCTGTATCTCTGGTGGGCAGTATTTCTGGGAGTCTCTATCTCTGGGAGTCTGTATCTCTGGGGACCTGTATCTCTGGGGGTCTGTATTTCTAAGAGCCTGCATCTCTGGGGGTCTGTATCTCTGGTGGACTGTATCTCTGTGGTTCTGTATCTCTGGTGGGCTGTATATCTGGGGGTCTGTATCTTTGGGGGGTCTGTATCTTTGGGGGGTCTGTATCTTTGGTGGGCTATATCTCTGGGGGGGCTGTATCTCTGGGAGTCTGTATCTCTGGGAGTCTGTATCTCTGGGGACCTGTATCTCTGGGGGCCTGTATCTCTGGGGGCCTGCATCTCTGGGGGCCTGCATCTCTGGGGGCCTGTATCTCTGGGGGCCTGTATCTCTGGTGAGCTATATCTCTGGGGGTCTGTATCTCTGGGAGCCTGTATCTCTGGGGGTCTGTATCTCTGGGGGTCTGTATCTCTGGGAGCCTGTATCTCTGGGGGCCTGTATCTCTGGGGGCCTGCATCTCTGGGGGCCTGCATCTCTGGGGGCCTGCATCTCTGGGGGCCTGTATCTCTGGGGGCCTGTATCTCTGGGGGTATCTATCTCTGGGGGCCTGTATCTCTGGGGGCCTGTATCTCTGGGGGCCTGTATCTCTGGGGGCCTGCATCTCTGGGGCCTGTATCTCTGGGGTTTTGTATCTCTGGGGTTTTGTATCTCTGGGGTTTTGTATCTCTGGAGATCTGTATCTCTGGTGGGCTGCATCTCTGGGGGTCTGCATATGTGGGGGTCTGTTTCTCTTGGGGTCTGTATCTCTGGGGGTCTGTATCTCTGGGGGGCTGTATCTCTGGGGGGCTGTATTTTTGAGGGCCTGTTTCTCTGGGGGTCTGCATCTCTGGGGGTCTGTATTTCTAGGAGCCTGCATCTCTGGGGGTCTGTATCTCTGGTGGACTGTGTCTCTGTGGTTCTGTGTCTCTGTGGTTCTGTGTCTCTGGGGGTCTGTATCTCTGGGGGTCTGTATCTTTGGGGGGTCTGTATCTTTGGGGGGGTCTGTATCTTTGGGGGGGGTCTGTATCTTTGGTGGGCTATATCTCTGGGGGGCTGTATCTCTGGGGACCTGTATCTCTGGGGGCCTGTATCTCTGGGGACCTGTATCTCTGGGGGCCTGTATCTCTGGTGAGCTATATCTCTGGGGGTCTGTATCTCTGGGGGCCTGTATCTCTGGGGGCCTGTATCTCTGGTGGGCTGTATCTCTGGTGGGCTGTATAACCGGTGGGCTGTATCTCTGGGGGTCTGTATCTCTGGTGGGCTGTATATCTGGTGGGCTGTATCTCTGGGGGTCTGTTTATCTTGTGGGCTGTATCTCTGGGGGTCTGTTTCTCTGGGGGTCTGTATCTCTGGTGATCTGTATCTCTGGTGATCTGTATCTCTGGGGGTCTGTTTCTCTGATGGGCTGTATCTCTGGGGGGCTGTATCTCTGGTGGGCTGTATTTTTGAGGGCCTGTTTCTCTGGTGGGCTGTATCTCTGGTGGGGTGTATCTCTGGGAGACTGTATCTCTGGTGAGCTGTATAACCGGTGGGCTGTATCTCTGGGGGTCTGTATCTCTGGTGGGCTGTATATCTGGTGGGCTGTATATCTCTGTGGGTCTCTTTATCTGGTGGGCTGTATCTCTGGGGGTCTGTATCTCTGGGGGTCTGTATCTCTGGGGGCCTGTATCTCTGGGGGGCTGTATCTCTGGGGGTCTGCATATGTGGGGGTCTGTTTCTCTTGGGGTCTGTATCTCTGGAGGTCTGTATCTCTGGTGGGCAGTATTTCTGGGAGTCTCTATCTCTGGGAGTCTGTATCTCTGGGGACCTGTATCTCTGGGGGTCTGTATTTCTAGGAGCCTGCATCTCTGGGGGTCTGTATCTCTGGTGGACTGTATCTCTGTGGTTCTGTATCTCTGGTGGCCTGTATATCTGGGGGTCTGTATCTTTGGGGGGTCTGTATCTTTGGGGGGTCTGTATCTTTGGTGGGCTATATCTCTGGGGGGGCTGTATCTCTGGGAGTCTGTATCTCTGGGGGCCTGCATCTCTGGGGGCCTGCATCTCTGGGGGCCTGTATCTCTGGGGGCCTGTATCTCTGGTGAGCTATATCTCTGGGGGTCTGTATCTCTGGGAGCCTGTATCTCTGGGGGTCTGTATCTCTGGGGGTCTGTATCTCTGGGAGCCTGTATCTCTGGGGGCCTGTATCTCTGGGGGCCTGCATCTCTGGGGGCCTGCATCTCTGGGGGCCTGCATCTCTGGGGGCCTGTATCTCTGGGGGCCTGTATCTCTGGGGGTATCTATCTCTGGGGGCCTGTATCTCTGGGGGCCTGTATCTCTGGGGGCCTGTATCTCTGGGGGCCTGCATCTCTGGGGCCTGTATCTCTGGGGTTTTGTATCTCTGCGGTTTTGTATCTTTGGAGATCTGTATCTCTGGTGGGCTGTATCTCTGGGGGTCTGCATATGTGGGGGTCTGTTTCTCTTGGGGTCTGTATCTCTGGGGGTCTGTATCTCTGGGGGTCTGCATCTCTGGTGGTCTGTATTTCTAGGAGCCTGCATCTCTGGGGGTCTGTATCTCTGGTGGACTGTGTCTCTGTGGTTCTGTGTCTCTGTGGTTCTGTGTCTCTGGGGGTCTGTATCTCTGGGGGTCTGTATCTTTGGGGGGTCTGTATCTTTGGGGGGTCTGTATCTTTGGGGGGGGTCTGTATCTTTGGGGGGGTCTGTATCTTTGGTGGGCTATATCTCTGGGGGGCTGTATCTCTGGGGACCTGTATCTCTGGGGGCCTGTATCTCTGGGGACCTGTATCTCTGGGGGCCTGTATCTCTGGTGAGCTATATCTCTGGGGGTCTGTATCTCTGGGGGCCTGTATCTCTGGGGGCCTGTATCTCTGGTGGGCTGTATCTCTGGTGGGCTGTATAACCGGTGGGCTGTATCTCTGGGGGTCTGTATCTCTGGTGGGCTGTATATCTGGTGGGCTGTATCTCTGGGGGTCTGTCAATCTGGTGGGCTGTATCTCTGGGGGTCTGTTTCTCTGGGGGTCTGTATCTCTGGTGATCTGTATCTCTGGTGATCTGTATCTCTGGTGATCTGTATCTCTGGGGGTCTGTTTCTCTGATGGGCTGTATCTCTGGGGGGCTGTATCTCTGGTGGGCTGTATTTTTGAGGGCCTGTTTCTCTGGTGGGCTGTATCTCTGGTGGGCTGTATCTCTGGGAGACTGTATCTCTGGTGGGCTGTATAACCGGTGGGCTGTATCTCTGGGGGTCTGTATCTCTGGTGGGCTGTATATCTGGTGGGCTGTATATCTCTGTGGGTCTCTTTATCTGGTGGGCTGTATCTCTGGGGGTCTGTATCTCTGGGGGTCTGTATCTCTGGGGGCCTGTATCTCTGGGGGCCTGTATCTCTGGGGGGCTGTATCTCTGGGGGGCTGTATCTCTGGGGGTCTGTTTCTCTTGGGGTCTGTATCTCTGGGGGTCTGTATCTCTGGTGGGCAGTATTTCTGGGAGTCTCTATCTCTGGGAGTCTGTATCTCTGGGGACCTGTATCTCTGGGGGTCTGTATTTCTAGGAGCCTGCATCTCTGGGGGTCTGTATCTCTGGTGGACTGTATCTCTGTGGTTCTGTGTCTCTGGGGGTCTGTATCTCTGGGGGTCTGTATCTCTGGTGGGCTGTATATCTGGGGGTCTGTATCTTTGGGGGGTCTGTATCTTTGGTGGGCTATATCTCTGGGGGGGCTGTATCTCTGGGGGCCTGTATCTCTGGGGGCCTGTATCTCTGGGGACCTGTATCTCTGGGGGCCTGCATCTCTGGGGGCCTGCATCTCTGGGGGCCTGTATCTCTGGGGGTCTGTATCTCTGGGGGTCTCTATCTCTGGGGGCCTGTATCTCTGGGGGCCTGTATCTCTGGGGGCCTGTATCTCTGGGGTTTTGTATCTCTGGAGATCTGTATCTCTGGTGGGCTGTATCTCTGGGGGTCTGCATATGTGGGGGTCTGTTTCTCTTGGGGTCTGTATCTCTGGGGGTCTGTATCTCTGTTGGGCAGTATTTCTGGGAGTCTCTATCTCTGGGGGTCTGCATCTCTGGGGGTCTGTATTTCTAGGAGCCTGCATCTCTGGGGGTCTGTATCTCTGGTGGACTGTATCTCTGTGGTTCTGTGTCTCTGTGGTTCTGTGTCTCTGTGGTTCTGTGTCTCTGGGGGTCTGTATCTTTGGGGGGTCTGTATCTTTGGGGGGTCTGTATCTTTGGGGGGGGTCTGTATCTTTGGTGGGCTATATCTCTGGGGGGCTGTATCTCTGGGGGCCTGTATCTCTGGGGGCCTGTATCTCTGGGGACCTGTATCTCTGGGGGCCTTTATCTCTGGTGAGCTATATCTCTGGGGGTCTGTATCTCTGGGAGCCTGTATCTCTGGGGGCCTGTATCTCTGGGGGCCTGTATCTCTGGTGGGCTGTATAACCGGTGGGCTGTATCTCTGGGGGGCTGTATATCTGGTGGGCTGTATCTCTGGTGGGCTGTATCTCTGGGGGTCTGTTTCTCTGGGGGTCTGTTTCTCTGGGGGTCTGTATCTCTGGGGGTCTGTATCTCTGGGGGACTGTATCTCTGGTGATCTGTATCTCTGGTGATCTGTATCTCTGGGGGGCTGTATCTCTGGGGGGCTGTATCTCTGGGGGGCTGTATCTCTGGGGGTCTGTTTCTCTGATGGGCTGTATCTCTGGGGGGCTGTATCTCTGGGGGTATCTATCTCTGGGGGCCTGTATCTCTGGGGGCCTGTATCTCTGGGGGCCTGTATCTCTGGGGTTTTGTATCTCTGGGGTTTTGTATCTCTGGAGATCTGTATCTCTGGTGGGCTGTATCTCTGGGGGTCTGCATATGTGGGGGTCTGTATCTCTTGGGGTCTGTATCTCTGGGGGTCTGTATCTCTGTTGGGCAGTATTTCTGGGAGTCTCTATCTCTGGGGGTCTGCATCTCTGGGGGTCTGTATTTCTAGGAGCCTGCATCTCTGGGGGTCTGTATCTCTGGTGGACTGTATCTCTGTGGTTCTGTGTCTCTGTGGTTCTGTGTCTCTGTGGGTCTGTATCTCTGGGGGTCTGTATCTTTGGGGGGTCTGTATCTTTGGGGGGGGGTCTGTATCTTTGGTGGGCTATATCTCTGGGGGGCTGTATCTCTGGGGGCCTGTATCTCTGGGGGCCTGTATCTCTGGGGACCTGTATCTCTGGGGGCCTGTATCTCTGGTGAGCTATATCTCTGGGGGTCTGTATCTCTGGGAGCCTGTATCTCTGGGGGCCTGTATCTCTGGGGGCCTGTATCTCTGGTGGGCTGTATAACCGGTGGGCTGTATCTCTGGGGGTCTGTATCTCTGGTGGGCTGTATATCTGGTGGGCTGTATCTCTGGGGGTCTGTTTATCTGGTGGGCTGTATCTCTGGGGTCTGTTTCTCTGGGGGTCTGTTTCTCTGGGGGTCTGTATCTCTGGGGGTCTGTATCTCTGGGGGGCTGTATCTCTGGGGGGCTGTATCTCTGGTGATCTGTATCTCTGGGGGGCTGTATCTCTGGGGGGCTGTATCTCTGGGGGGCTGTATCTCTGGGGGTCTGTTTCTCTGATGGGCTGTATCTCTGGGGGGCTGTATTTTTGAGGGCCTGTTTCTCTGGGGGGCTGTATCTCTGGGGGGCTGTATCTCTGGGGGGGCTGTATCTCTGGGGGGCTGTATCTCTGATGGGCTGTATCTCTGGGGGGCTGTATCTCTGGTGGGCTGTATTTTTGAGGGCCTGTTTCTCTGGTGGGCTGTATCTCAGGGGGCCTGTATCTCTGGTGGGCTGTATCTCTGGTGGGCTGTATTTTTGAGGGCCTGTTTCTCTGGTGAGCTGTATCTCAGGGGGCCTGTATCTCTGGTGGGCTGTATAACCGGTGGGCTGTATCTCTGGGGGTCTGTATCTCTGGTGGGCTGTATATCTGGTGGGCTGTATATCTCTGTGGGTCTCTTTATCTGGTGGGCTGTATCTCTGGGGGTCTGTATCTCTGGGGGTCTGTATCTCTGGTGGGCTGTATATCTGGTGGGCTGTATATCTCTGTGGGTCTCTTTATCTGGTGGGCTGTATCTCTGGGGGTCTGTATCTCTGATGGGCTGTATCTCTGGGGGTCTGTATCTCTGGGAGCCTGTATCTCTGGGGGTCTGTTTATCTGGTGGGCTGTATCTTTGGGGGTTTGTTTCTCTGGTGGGCTGTATCTCAGGGGGTCCGTATTTCAGCATTTCTTGTGTGATTCCATCCAGGCCACTGGCTTTTCTATATCTGTTTGGTCCTGGATTCTGATGAGAGGAAAGAAGTCTTCAGATTGCTCTAGGTTGTCCTCAGTCCCTTGTGCCATGATGGTCCATTGTTGTACAGGTATCTCGTTATGGCTACAGTCCTGTAATTTCCACAAAAACTAGAAAAAACAAGTTTAATAACAGTTTACTATAAACTTATCTGTAAGTAGTCATGAGGGTGGAGCCTGTCCTCCGCATAGTCTGACTGCTGAGCCTCCTCCTTGCTTGTGCATGACATCCTGATCCAGCTCTAATGCCACCTGATGAAGCCGATGTACTGACCTCGGCTCCATCTGCTCATGCACAGGATATAATTGCACAGAGCCTGAGTCATTTTTGAAGTTTTTATCTAAGTTATGCTGCATTTGCCAAAATGCACAAGTCATCGCCCCATTACTGTCCTTAATAAAAGATTGGTGGCCTAAATCTTCCTAACAAACAAGGAAATATCCTAGGGGTCTCTAGAGCCGAAAAAAATAATAGCAACAAGAAAAGAAACAATCTAGAAAAACTTTATTAATGTGACAAAATCGACTTAGAAAAAAAAATCTAAGGACGTCACTGACATTGTAAAGGTGATGGGATTCTCTACTGCCCTGCCAGGGCCTTTCACACACTGATGACAATGTTTAGCAGGACAATTCCCTGAGTAATGACATGAAAAGAGGACGATGGAGGCAGATGGAGTCCGGCACAAGGGGCTGAAGGACCTAGCAGCTCTTACAATAAAAATCTTCTGTATAACATAGAGAAATCGGAGCAGGTGAAGTCGGGTGACCAGTGCAATATACGAATGATCGTCCCGAAGTTTAAAGATTTCACATACAAAGTTTATAGACCAGAAAAGTAGCGCTGGTGACTGCAAACGCGATAACACAAGTGTAGAGAAACTGGAGAGAGGCTGCAAAGAAAAGAGGAAAAATAATGATTCTGGCTGTGACCTCAGCAGAACGTCAGGATCAAAGGTCACAGTATAACCCCGCTGAACGCAACTAATATACAACTAATATAACAAGTGATTTCTCCAAATTTACCAATGAATGCCACATTTAATGGCTATGGCAGAATTATTCACCCCTTCTTGACCAGCGTCTTTAGTATTTAGTAAAGCCCATCTGACTGTTACAGTCTGCTGTCCCTCTGGCTGTTATAACCTGGTGTTTCTATGGCTATTATAATCTGCTGTCCTTCAGGCTGTTATGACTTGCTGCTCCTCTTGCTGTTACAACCTGCTGTCTCTTTGCCTATTAAGACCTGCTGCCCTTTTGAAGGTTACAACCGGCTGTGTTTGGCTGTTAAGTTCTACTTCCCCTGTGGCAGGTATGATCAGCTATGTTTTTGGCTGTTATGACTGGTTGTCCCATTTGCTATTATGACTGGTTGTCCCATTTGCTATTATGACTGGTTGTCCCATTTGCTATTATGACTGGTTGTCCCATTTGCTATTATGACTGGTTGTCCCATTTGCTATTATGACTGGTTGTCCCATTTGCTATTATGACTGGTTTTCCCATTTGCTATTATGACTGGTAGTCCCATTAGCTATTATGACTGGTAGTCCCATTAGCTATTATGACTGGTTGTCCCATTTGCTGTTATGACTGGTTTTCCCATTTGCTGTTATGACTGGTTTTCCCATTTGCTGTTATGACTGGTTGTCCCATTTGCTGTTATGACTGGTTGTCCCATTTGCTGTTATGACTGGTTGTCCCATTTGCTGTTATGACTGGTAGTCCCATTTGCTGTTATGACTGGTAGTCCCATTTGCTGTTATGACTGGTAGTCCCATTTGCTGTTATGACTGGTAGTCCCTATTGCTGTTATGACTGGTAGTCCCATTTGCTGTTATGACTGGTTGTCCCATTTGCTGTTATGACTGGTTGTCCCATTTGCTGTTATGACTGGTTGTCCCATTTGCTGTTATGACTGGTTGTCCCATTTGTTGTTATGACTGGTAGTCCCATTTGCTGTTATGACTGGTAGTCCCATTTGCTGTTATGACTGGTAGTCCCATTTGCTGTTATGACTGGTTGTCCCATTTGCTGTTATGACTGGTTGTCCCATTTGCTATTATGACTGGTTGTCCCATTTGCTGTTATGACTGGTTGTCCCATTTGCTGTTATTACCTGCTTTCTCTCTAGCTGTTAAGACCTGATGTGCCTCTGGATGTTATGACATGCTGTCCTTCTGGCTGTTGTGACCTGCTGCAGACACAATGCACAGCCGGACATAAGCTTGCAGAAGTGTTCCTGCCCAGCTGTCATGACCAATGGCCTTCATGTCACTAAGTAATAAGTCTGGGTACTATAGAGGCTGGTTATCAACCCGTTAAGGTGAAACTGCAGCAGTTAGTGGCATTTTGTAGCGAATTTGGACAAACCATTTCTTCAGTTCCTTGGCAAATTTTACTAATATCCCGAATTTACAATTTGTGGGGCGGGAGGGGGGGGTCATTTTCATTGCAGTTGACTATCACCGGCAGCTCTTGTATCATCCTGCGCTCCGGATTCTTACCTCGCTGATTGGACAGATCTTTCTTTATCTCTTCGAAGATCGACTGATGGATAGTTACCAGTCGGATCACTTTCCCCTCGTTCTTCATCACCACCTGAAGCTGATTCCCAATAGAAAGAGTAACGTCCCTCAGATCTGAGAAGATACAATGCAACAAACATCCATCTCTAGATATTGGTATCGTTGCGACCCACAGTGACGCATGAGCAGGCGGAGTTACCCTTTATCCGGGCGGACAGTTTTTTGAGAGAGTGGTAGAGCGTGGTTTTATTTCCATGATCAGAAAAGTGATGTAAAATGGTTTCCATGTCGGTGTGATACTCGTCCCAGTACAGGTGATTCTGGCTGATCCGTTCCTCCAGGACTCTCATCCTCTGCTCCAGCTCCTCACTCTCAGATGCATCCAACGGCTCACTCCCATCTAGTGATTCTTCAATTGTTTGACTTGTGGCTTCACAAAAGACATCATGTAAAAAAATAGAGATTTACTAGAAATGTGAAAAATTTCGAAAACCAGGACCATTTTATTCTAATTATCTTCAATAGAGACAATATCCTATCTACAGTCACCACTAGGTGGAGCTCTCTGTATACAGAGCTAAAAGATAAAATTCTGTCTGCACTCACCACTAGGGGGAGCTCCATGTATACAGAGATACCTGATAAGATTCTGTCTGCTGCCACCACTAGGGGGAGCTCCCTGTATACAGAGATACATGATAAGATTCTGTCTGCAGCCACCACTAGAGGGAGCTCCCTGTATACAGAGATACATGATAAGATTCTGTCTGCAGCCACCACTAGGGAGAGCTCCCTGCATTCAGAGATACATGATAATATTCTGCTGTCTGCTGTCACCACTAGCGGGAGCTCCCTGTATACAGAGATACCTGATAAGATCCTGTCTGCAGCGACCACTAGGGGGAGCTCCCTGTATACAGAGATACATGATAAGATCCTGTCTGCAGTTACCACTAGGGGGAGCTCCCTGTATACAGAGATACATGATAAGATACTGTCTGCGGTTACCACTAGGGGGAGCTCCCTGTATACAGAGATACATGATAAGATTCTGTCTGCAGCCACCACTAGGGGGAGCTCCCTGTATACAGAGATACATGATAAGATTCAGTCTGCAGCCACCTCTAGGGGGAGCTCCCTGTATACAGAGATATATGGTAAGATCCTGTCTGTAGTTACCACTAGGGGGAGCTCCCTGTATACAGAGATGCCTGATAAGATCCTGTCTGCAGCCACCACTAGGGGGAGCTCTCTGTATACAGAGATACATGATAATATTCTGTCTGCAGCCACCACTAGGGGGAGCTCCCTGTATACAGAGATACATGATAAGATCCTGTCTGCAGCCACCACCAGGGGGAGCTCCCTGTATACAGAGATACATGATAAGACCCAGTCTGCAGCCACCACTAGGGGGAGTTCCCTGTATACAGAGATACATTGCAAGAGACTGTCTGCAGCCACCACTAGGGGGAGCTCCCTGTATACAGAGATGCATGATAATATTCTGTCTGCAGCCATCACTAGGGGGAGCTCCCTGTATATAGAGATACACGATAGGATTCTGTGTGCACCCACCACTAGGGGGAGCTCCCTGTATACAGAGATATAGGATAAGATCCTGTCTGCAGCCACCACTAGGGGGAGCTCCCTGTATACAGAGATACATGATAAGATCCTGTCTGCAGCCACCACTAGGGGGAGCTCCCTGTATACAGAGATACATGATAAGATTCTGTCTGCAGCCACCACTAGGGGGAGCTCCCTGTATACAGAGATACAGGATAAGACTCTGTCTGCAGTCACCACTAGTGGGAGCTATCTGTATACAGAGATACATGATAAGATTCTGTCTGCAGCCACCACTAGGGGGAGCTCCCTGTATACAGAGATACATGATAAGATCCTGTCTGCACTCACCACTAGGGGGAGCTCCCTGTATATAGAGATACATGATAAGATTCTGTCTGCAGCCACCACTAGGGGGGCTCCCTGTATACAGAGATACATGGTAAGATTCTGTCTGCAGCCACCACTAGGGGGAGCTCCCTCTATACAGAGATACATGATAAGATTCTGTCTGCAGCCACCACTAGGGGGAGCTCCCTGTGTACAGAGATACATGATAAGATTCTGTCTGCAGCCACCACTAGGGGGAGCCCCCTGTATACAGAGATACATGATAAGATCCTGTCTATAGTTACCACTAGGGGGAGCTCCCTGTATACAGAGATACATGATAAGATCCTGTCTGCAGCCACCACTAGGGGGAGTTCCCTGTATACAGAGATACATTGCAAGCGACTGTCTGCAGCCACCACTAGGGGGAGCTCCCTGTATACAGAAATACATGATAAGATTCTGTCTGCAGCCATCACTAGGGGGAGCTCCCTGTATATACAGATACATGATAGGATTCTGTGTGCACCCACCACTAGGGGGAGCTCCCTGTATACAGAGATATATGATAAGATTCGGTCTGCAGCCACCACTAGGGGGAGCTCCCTGTATACAGAGATACATGATAAGATCCTGTCTGCAGCCACCACTAGGGGGAGCTCCCTGTATACAGAGATACATGATAAGATTCTGTCTCCAGCCACCACTAGGGGGAGCTCCCTGTATACAGAGATACATGATAAGATTCTGTCTCCAGCCACCACTAGGGGGAGCTCCCTGTATACAGAGATGCATGATAATATTCTGTCTGCAGCCATCACTAGGGGGAGCTCCCTGTATATAGAGATACACGATAGGATTCTGTGTGCACCCACCACTAGGGGGAGCTCCCTGTATACAGAGATATAGGATAAGATCCTGTCTGCAGCCACCACTAGGGGGAGCTCCCTGTATACAGAGATACATGATAAGATCCTGTCTGCAGCCACCACTAGGGGGAGCTCCCTGTATACAGAGATACATGATAAGATTCTGTCTGCAGCCACCACTAGGGGGAACTCCCTGTATACAGAGGTGTATGATAAAATTCTGTCACACAACAAACACGCTCATCCATGAGACCTAGCTTCCTGTCCCACTTTGCATGGGGGCGCGGGACACCTTTCTTGAAGCCAGAAGAGTGCGAACAGGTGATCGGTTGGATGGCAGATAATGCTTCCTGTATGTTTCCCAGCACCACCTTGTCTTCCATGCGGTCCAGTCTCACTAGCCAAGAGTCTGGGCCACATAATCCTCACCCTGATCCTCCTTCCTCCCACCATGTCGAGTCCCAGGACACAAGTGATCCCACATTCGGAAACTCTGAGCTGCTCTTTACCTTTCCATTTATTGATTCTGGCCTCTTGCCCTGCATGTTTCAAGAGGGACATGAGGAGATCAGGTGTAGTGATGCCCAAATATTTGAGCAGCCATGGTCAGAAGAAGACGGCGATGGGGACCAGCAATAAGTGTCTTAAGAGGTAGATGATGACAAGACACATTTGCCAACAAGTGATGTTTAGTCAACAAGTGAAGTCACTGACCCAACATGGGAAGGTGCTATGCAGAGCGAGGCCAGCAGCGCGGGGGGGAGGGATCAGCAGCACCACAACAGGCAGGAAGAGGCAGTGTTGTGGCCAGAGGGAGAAGGCAGGCAACTGTTCCCCAGAGCACCCACATGTGGAAAGCTCCCAGGACAAAGGTTAGGTGAAACTTAGTCTGGCACTTTTTTAAAGAAAGTGCGAACAATAAAAGAATGGTCATTTGCAACCTGTGTGGTACCAAGATCAGAAGGGGCCAACAGCATGCTCAGGCACATGTCATCCAAGCACGCGAATAGGTGGGCCGAATACCTGGGTCCACAATCAGTGTCTGCGGGTGACACCACTGCCTCTTCCTCTGTGCTACGTGCTTGTCAATCCCCTGTCCATGATGCAGGTGCGGATGCCTCCCACCCTGCACTTGCCATTGGACATTCGCAAGCACCATCAGTAACCTGTCCAATTCCTTGTCCCAGCGCAGCGTCCAGCTGTCCCTTCCCCAGGCCTTAGAACGCAAGCGAAAATACCCAGCCACCCACCCACCCACAGGCTCAAACACTAAACGGGCACATTTCCAGGCTGCTTGCCATGGAAATGTTGCCATTTAGACTTGTGGACACTGAGGTTTTAAGCGACCTAATGGGGGCGGCTGTCCCTTGGTAAACGGTCCCCAGCAGCCACTATTTTTCCTGGTGTGCCGTCCCCGCCTTACACAAGTACGCGTCCCATAACATCACCCGTGCCCTGACCAATGCAGTTACTGGTAAGGTCCACTTAGTGACCGACACATGGACAAGTGCTTGTGGCCAGGGACGCTACATTTCCCTGACGGCACACTGTGTGAACCTTGTGGAGGCTGGGACTGAGTCGCACCCTGGCACGGCACACGTGCTTCCGAAGCCGAAGATTGCGGGCTCTAGTTCCATCAGAGTTTCCTCCACCTCTTACACCAGGTCCTACACGCCATCCTCCTCCTCATCGTCTATTTCCGAATTGTTATCTCGCAGCACATCATCCATATCAGTCGCAAGCTGGAAGCACTACAGCACTGCCTCGGCCAAGCGGCAACAGGCTCTGCTGAAGCTAATCTGCTTAGGTGCCAACTGAACACCGCTGCAGAGTTGTGGAAGGGTCTAACAGACCAGACTGGTCTATGGCTCTCGTCCCTGAACCTACAGCCAAGCATGATCGTGTGTGATAATGGCCATAACCTGATGGCGACTCTGAAGCTTGGCAAGCTCACACATGTACCATGCCTGGCCCACATGCTCAAATTAGTGGTTCAGCGGTTTCTGAAAAACTACCCAGATTTGCCTGAGCCACTTGTGGGTGTATACCGCGTGTACCCTTTTCCACAAGTTAGCTACAGCTCCCGCCAGTCTGGCAGTGCTTCAGCAGCGCTTGCAAGTGCCAGCTCACCTACTGGTGTGCGACGTGACCAAGCTCTGGAACTCCACATTACACATGTTGGCAAGGCTTTGTGAGCAGCAGAAGCAAGTGATTGAATACCAGCTGCAACATGCCCGTCAGTATTCCGGTCAGCCTCCGCACATAAGAACCGACTAGTGGGCATGGATGTCTGACATCTGTGAGATTCTACAAAACTTTGCGGAATCAACAAAGATGGTGAGCGGCAATGACACCATAATCAGCGTAACTATCCTTCTGTGTCTGCTCGCTGATCACAATTAAAGATGAAGCTTTGCATATGGAACAGGTGGAGATGGAGGAAGAAAGTAGACAGGGTGATACTACCTAGCCCAGCCTCGTCTCATCTTCTCAGCACAGATTGGGTGATAATGAGGAGGAGGAACAGGAGATGGTTGCCTGTGCTACAGAGTGTACTACCCACACCAGCTTCATCAAATCTGTTCAGCATGGATGGGCTGAAGAGGAGGAGGAGATGGAGAAGATGGAGAGTCATCCTCCTGGTAGGGACAGGGAAGGCTTGGCTGCTGGCAGTCTGTTACACATGGCTTAAATTATGTTCCGCTGCTTTTCCCGTGACTTTCACATTTTACACATTTTGGCGAACAATGATTACTTGTTATTCGCCCTTCTCGACCCACGCTACAAGGAGAACTTTCCATCTCCCCTTCTTGTGGTGGAGAGGGATAGTAAAATGGTGCAATACTAGAAGGCTCTAGTCGAACAATTGGTTCAAAAATTCCCATCTGACAACGCTGGTGGTTGAGGTCACAGTTTCTTTGGCAACCAAGGAGGAGTGACAAGGGAGACACATACCAGGTCCAACAGAGGCAGGTGAAGACCATCAAAGGTCTGGGACAGTTTCATTAGACCCTCCCAGCACCCAAGCCCTGATGCGCGGGGGAGTCTGACAAGGAGGGAAACGTTTTGGAAGATGCTGAAGAAGTACCTTGCTGACCATACCAGCGTCCTCCATGATTCCTCTGTGCCTTACAACTATTGGGTATCCAAGCTGGACACGTGGCATGAAGTGTCTCTCTACGCCTTGGAGGTTCTGGTCTGCCCTGCCGCCAGCGTTTTATCACAGCGGGTTTTTAGCTGATAACCGATAGGCGCATCCGCCTGTCAACTGAAAATGCTGACAGGCTGAATCTTATAAAAATGAACAAGGGCTAGATTGGGCCAGACTTCTCAACAACACTGAATGATAGCAGCGTAACATAAAGCCAATTCAAATGTTGGATCATCAGGCGGCCCTCACTCAAATCTTTATAGGGTCATTTTTCTAAGTTTCTCATTGACTTCCATTATACTCCTTAGTCGAGTTGAGCCCATGGGAGCATCTGATCATCACTAGTTATAATGTATTTTGGGTTGTTTATGGGCCTCTGCTTATCTGACCATAGTGATCTGTCTGAATGAAGGCTTGTCCCAATCACGTGCCCCCCAGCCCTCCATGATTTAAGCATTGATAGCCCATATTAGGTTATTGCTCCAGAGACCCCTTTTAAAATTTCTTCTTACCTGAGCGACATAAAGGGGATTTTCTTTTCTCACCTGAAAATGAAAAAAAAAAAAGTAAATGTACAACTTTTGTTATAATTGTGATCTCATAACCAACCCCCAGATCAGCCTCAGACCCCTCAGTCCTGGGATCAGTTCAGTCCCTTCATCCTTATCGAAGTCATTGGAAGGAAGGTGGTAGATAGACCCTGGTCGCATTTTTCAGTTTTGTAGAAATTCCCATAATGGATCACGGTCAATAGAAGAGATGCAACAAAAATACAGAATTATATCCGGACTCTCGGTACGTTCCTCTCGACCCACAGAGGTGAGTCGCTCTGGGGCTTATTGGGCGCATTCACACTCCATCTACCCTAAGGACAGTTTTTAGTGAGAGTCTTGTATCTGGATTCCATTAAATTCCCCAAATCCTCTAGTCCCTGTCCCAGCATGGTCAGGCTCTTGTGTCACCCCCTCCTCTGGAAACATATTCATTGGCATCTTTTGGAAATCTGATTGTTTGGATTAACAAAGTTCTGACATTGGCAACTCAATATAACTTTTATGGCTCAATAACAGAAGTTTCCCACTCCGTCATCACAGTGTTAAAACTAATCTACATTAGAAAGGCATCGATGCAGAACAACAACTCTCAACATTTTACCTTCGCATTTTTCATCCTTTCGGTCTCAATCATGGCGGCATTAACATAGACCACACGGATTATGGAAGAGGCTGATCTAGAACACTATCCCATAATATATTAGTAACATTGTACAATGTATCATAGAAAAAAAGAAGAACCTCAGATATAAAACCATACAAAAAACAAATAAAAGAGAAGAGATTGCAACAATGTTTCACTACTGGTAGATCAGATGAGGCTGGGAAAGCACTGAAAAAAAATCCAACACGTCTACCAGCTCAATAATAGATGTTTCCGGTCGCCTCCTCGATTTGTAACCTTCTCAATTCCTGCACGACAGGAACTGTTGTATCACCACGGTGCGGCTGAGAATGTTTAGACTGAACACCAATCACCGGCCTGAGGAGTTGTTAGGGTCTGAACACCAATCACCGGCCTGAGGAGTTGTTAGGGTCTGAACACCAATCACCGGCCTGAGGAGTTGTTAGGGTCTGAACACCAATCACAGGCCTGAGGAGTTGTTAGGGTCTGAACACCAATCACCGGCCTGAGGAGTTGTTAAGGTCTGAACACCAATCACAGGCCTGAGGAGTTGTTAAGGTCTGAACACCAATCACAGGCCTGAGGGGTTGTTAGGGTCTGAACACCAATCACCGGCCTGAGGAGTTGTTAGGGTCTGAACACCAATCACCGGCCTGAGGAGTTGTTAGGGTCTGAACACCAATCACCGGCCTGAGGAGTTGTTAGGGTCTGAACACCAATCACCGGCCTGAGGAGTTGTTAGGGTCTGAACACCAATCACCGGCCTGAGGAGATGTTAGGGTCTGAACACCAACCACCGGCCTGAGGAGATGTTAGGGTCTGAACACCAACCACCGGCCTGAGGAGTTGTTAGGGTTTGTGCACACTGTGTCATTTAGTCGCCAGTGCAGTCGCCGAGTTTTCCCAGGTGAAGCCGCTTCAGGATGGTCGTTCTCCAGTGGTGGCTCCACCACCAGCGGCTTTCACTATATAGTGTCAAGTGTTGAGAACCGGCGGCTGAACATTGAGCATCACGTCCTATAACCGCTCCAGAGTTTCCATTCGACATTGCTGCACATTATGGTCGTTTTACGGAGAGATATTTTGCGGCATTTCTTTGAGCTTATTTCGATCCACCCGATAGATGTGCACGTCCCTCACTATGTCCATATAGAGAATGTGTGATGTTCCCCAAACGCCGAATCACCAAATCTTACAAATACTGCAAGTTATCACATAGGAGGCGCTACAATAACTCCATAACCAGTGTTTCCGACCCTCCCTTTTATTCTTGGCTTTTCATTCACAGACTTTGCCCTGAGCTTTTTGTTCCTTTATTGCAGTCTTTAATTATGGCCTCTAATAACCAATCCTGGGGGAAGGACACAAAATAAAACGGTATCTTTCGTGTTGAGGATCTTGTGTGGCCATTTTTAGGACTTAGTGGAATCATTGCGACTATGTCTGTAACAATGTAGACATAATATAGACAATAAATAATAATAATGTGAATAGAAGGCAGAAAAGGAATTGTATAAATGTCGTCATGGGATATGTAAAACCTGCAGATTCAGGTGACAGTTTTGCGTCTTGCGCCAGTGTCACACGATACGGTATTAGCTGATGTGATACATGTAACAATTTGTAGGAGTCGGTGTATGAGGTACCGATTCAGAACAGTAATGACCATCACGCCGGTAATCTGTCAGCAGCTGGAGTTTCCATATTACTGGAATTGAGAGGGTTAACGTGCCTAGTAGAGGAGGCGCCCCTAAACATATTGCACCAACAGACATTTTGGATTTTTCTATGGACCTTTTCCTGCCTCAGATATAGACTCAGTCTAATGTATCAGTAGTGAAACATTGTTGCAATATCTCTCCCTTTAGGCTATGTTCACACGCTGCGTTTTTTGCTGTGTTTTTGCTGCGTTTTTTTAAGGATCAGCAAAAGCTGTGACATTTCAGAAATCTCATCCACACATTGTTGTTTTTTTTTCCTGACTGAATTGGAAAACTGCTGTGCTTTTGAAAACTGCAGCATGTCAATTCTTTCAGCGTTTTTGCAGCAATTTTTTCAGCCGTAAAAAGCAATGAGTGAGCGCAAAAACACAGCAAAAACTAAGCAGAAAACACAGTTTTTGCTGCGTTTTTAGTGAAAAAAAAGCAGATCATTGCATATGCGATGATTAAGGACACAAGTCTGAAAAGCGTTTGCGTTTATATATGAATTCGGGTGAGGTTGTGACCTAAGGTGATATTTTTACATTTTTCTACTAAATAAAGTTCTGCATTTTTATCAAATCCTGAAGCTGGAATAAACATTTGTTCTTTGAAAGTAAACAGTGTCCTACAAACTCCATGTTCTGCCAATGACTTAGGTAAACTATTCCCAACCAATTCACCTCCCCTCCCCCCACTGTTACATTTGTAATTGTGTATTTTTTCTGTTCAGAATAGTCACGATTTTTTCAGGCATAAAAATCTTTTTCCACTAAATAATTTGATCAAATTGCCCTTTTTTCCAAAAATAGTTTTATGTTTTCACATATGTCTTGCATTGGTGACCTGTGATCATGCTTCTGTGGTAGAAGCAACGCTGAACTTTGGGATCCTGAAGAATGCAGCAAAAAACGCAGCAATAATCGCAGAAAAAACTGCTTTTTGTAAGCAGCTTCTTTACTGCCAAGAGAGCAGATTTTGCCTGCAGAAAAAAACGCAGTAAAAATGCAAAATGTGAACATAATCTCATTCTTGCTTTTCTGCTGTCGTTCTGTTTCAAGGATACATTGTACAGTGGGTACGGAAAGTATTCAGTCCCCTTTAAATTTTTCACTCTTTGTTTCATTGCAGCCATTTGATAAATTCTAAAAAGTTCATTTTTTTCTCATTAAAGTCCACTCTGCACCCCATCTTGACTGAAAAAAAACAGAAATGTAGAAATTTTTGCAAATTTATTAAAAAAGAAAAACTGAAATATCACATGGTCATAAGTATTCAGACCCTTTGCTCAGACACTCATATTTAAGTCACATGCTGTCCATTTCCTTGTGATCCTCCTTGAGATGGTTCTACTCCTTCATTGGAGTCCAGCTGTGGTTAATTAAACTGATAGGACTTGATTTGGAAAGGCACGTACCTGTCTATATAAGACCTCACAGCTCACAGTGCATGTCAGACCAAATGAGAATCATGAGCTCAAATGAACTGCCCAAGGAGCTCACAGACAGGATTGTGGCAAGGCACAGATCTGGCCATGGTTACAAAAGAATTTCTGCATTACTCAAGGTTCCTAAGAGCACAGTGGCCTCCATAATCCTTAAATGGAAGAAGTTTGGGACCACCAGAAGTCTTCCTAGACCTGGAAGTCCAGCCAAACTGAGCAATCGTGGGAGAAGAGCCTTGGTGAGAGAGGTAAAGAAGAACCCCAAGATCACTATGGCTGAGCTCCAGAGATGCAGGAGGGAGATGGGAGAAAGTTCCACAAAGTCAACTATCACTGCAGCCCTCCACCAGTCAGGCCTTTATGGCAGAGTGGCCCAACGGAAGCCTCTCCTCAGTGCAAGACATATGAAAGCCCGCATAGAGTTTGCTCAAAAACACATGAAGGACTCCCAGACTATGAGAAATAAGATTCTCTGGTCTGATGAGACGAAGATAGAACTTTTTGGTGATAATTCTAAGCGGTATGTGTGGAGCAAACCAGGCACTGCTCATCACCTGCCCAATACAATCCCAACAGTGAAACATGGTGGTGGCAGCATCATGGTATGGGGGTGTTTTTTCAGCTGCAGGGACAGAACGACTGGTTGCAATTGAAGGAAACATGAATGCGGTCAAGTACAGAGATATCCTGGATGAAAACCTCTTCCAGAGTGCTCTGGACTTGGCCGAAGGTTCACCTTCCAACAAGACAATGACCCTAAGCACACAGCTAAAATAACAAAGGAGTGGCTTCAGAACAACTCTGTGACCATTGTTGACTGGCCCAGCCAGAGCCCTGACCTAAACCCAATTGAGCATCTCTGGAGAGACCTGAAAATGGCCGTCCACCAACGTTCACCATCCAACCTGACGGAACTGGAGAGGATCTGCAAGGAAGAATGGCAGAGGATCCCCAAATCCAGGGGTGAAAAACTTGTTGCATCATTCCCAAGAAGACTCATGGCTGTACTAGCTCAAAAGGGGGCTTCTACTCAATACTGAGCAAAGGGTCTGAATACTTATGACCATGGGATATTTCAGTTTTTCTTTTTTAATACATTTGCAAAAACTTCTACATTTCTGTTTTTTCAGTCAAGATGGGGACAGAGTGGACTTTACTGAGAAAAAAATATGAACTTTTTAGAATTTACCAAATGGCTGCAATGAAACAAAGAGTGAAAAATGTAAAGGGGTCTGAATACTTTCCGTACCCACTATATGTCTTTATATTGTGATCTGGATTGGCCTCACCCAGAATCGGTCCCATTAAGATGATATAGTGAATGCAGCAATGATAAGGATCGATAGGGTGAATCGCGCTGGATAAAATGTTGGGAGTTGTTGTTCTGTATTGCCTCCTTTCTAATAAAATGAAGACGATTTCCCGGAGTGTGGATTCATATTTTTGACCTATATACACCTTGCACTCGATTGACCGTGCTCGTGTCATGGGTGGAGGAATATTCCACAAGTGTGAGGAATCTTTTCATGGCTCTTTCCTCTCTGGACATCACATAACAGAAGGACGGACATTTACCTTCTAGATAGGCGCAGTTGAAGTAGCTGCACATCTCTCCGGTACTTTTCAGAATGTGGAGTGAATTCTGTTTCGTAAGAGACAGAAACTTTTCTGTTGGAGGAATCAGAACTTCGTCTTTCAATGAATAAAAGGAGAATTTACCAATTTTGGCACCAAAGCAAGATGTGATCTGAAAGAGCGATTCTGTGCCGAAGACCTGTGCCGCCTCAAGGTTCAAAGTGGACGAGGTGAAGGCACCAAACTTGAAGAGCGGCCTTATGTCCTTGGAGCGTAGACTTCCTCTGTAGGTTGTGTAGGTTTCCTCACAGTTGGGTTTTAGTATCTGTAAAGCTCTTGTTAGATAGAAGTGAAGGGCTTTGAAGTGGAACTTCTCCATGTAATCTTTCCGGGAGGCTCCCGCTATGGTGAGGTTTCCATTCAGCTGCTGGTATATGGGGTTTCCTGCTGGATACTTGTTGGAGAAAGTCAGTAGAGCTATCCCATACTCATCCTCAAACCCTTTTGGAAGGTCCAGCTCATTTTTTACATCGTACCACCACTCAGTGGACACGGTCCAGACTTCCTTAAATTGCACATTTTCCTTCTCTTTTTGAAGCACCTTGGGCATGACCTTCTTCAGGAGTTTCTCAGAGCAGCCGATGTATTGGTCATCAAATACATTGGCATCTTGTGACATGTCATAGTTTTTACTGTAAACCTGGATTGGAAGAGAAGAGAAGTGTTACCCAGAGCATTTCCAATGGCGTCATAGAGAACATCACACTGGGTACAGGACTGTGCAAAATTTTTACTTTTTTTTATCAATTAACAAAATGCAAAGAGAATAAACAAAAGAGAAATCTAAATCCCATCAATCATCATTGATGATCCTCTTTCGTCTTCATAAGTTTTTTATTAGGTAGTCTGAAGGGAAACGTTTCACCTTTTATCGAGTGCCAAGCCGGCGTAAGGAGACTTGTAGGCCATCCCATACTCCTCTGGAAATTTCAGAAGGAAGAGAACTTGATTTCTCTTTCCGCCTATTGGACGTAACAATCCCAAAAGTCAATAATGACCCAGTAACAAACTTTGCCACATGACTGAGGATAAGAAGCCAAACCAAACAGTCTGTTTGAAGATACATATTTCGTGTTTGCATGGCCTATAAGTCTCCTTACACCGGCATGGCACTCTTCACAAGGAGAAATGTTTCCCCTTAGAGCAGCAGTCAAAGGCCTCTCATGTACAGTACAGACCAATAGTTTGGACACACCTTCTCATTTAAAGATTTTTCTATATTTTCATGACTGTGAAAATTGTACATTCACACTGAAGGCATCAAAACTATGAATTACCACATGTGGAATTATATACTTAACAAAAAAGTGTGAAACAACTGAAAATATGTCTTATATTCTAGGTTCTTCAAAGTAGCCACCTTTTGCTTTGATGACTGCTTTGCACACTCTTGGCATTCTCTTGATGAGCTTCAAGAGGTAGTCACCGGAAATGGTCTTCACTTCACAGGTGTGCCCTGTCAGGTTTAATAAGTGGGATTTCTTGCCTTATAAATGGGGTTGGGACCATCAGTTGTGTTGTGCAGAAGTCTGGTGGATACACAGCTGATAGTCCTACTGAATAGACTGTTAGAATTTGTATTATGGCAAGAAAAAAGTAGCTAAGTAAAGAAAAACGAGTGGCCATCATTACTTTAAGAAATGAAGGTCAGTCAGTCCGAAAAATTGGGAAAACTTTGAAAGTATCCCCAAGTGCAGTTGCAAAAACCATCAAGAGCTACAAAGAAACTGGCTCACATGAAGACCGCCCCAGGAAAGGAAGACCAAGAATCACCTCTGCTTCTGAGGATAAGTTTAACCGAGTCACCAGCCTCAGAAATCGCAGGTTAACAGCAGCTCAGATTAGAGACCAGGTCAATGCCACACAGAGTTCTAGCAGCAGACACATCTCTACAACAACTGTTAAGAGGAGACTTTGTGCAGCAGGCCTTCATGGTAAAATAGCTGCTAGGAAACCACTGCTAAGGACAGGCAACAAGCAGAAGAGACTTGTTTGGGCTAAAGAACACAAGGAATGGACATTAGACCAATGGAAATCTGTGCTTTGGTCTGATGAGTCCAAATTTGAGATCTTTGGTTCCAACCACCGTGTCTTTGTGCGACGCAGAAAAGGTGATCGGATGGACTCTACATGCCTGGTTCCCACCGTGAAGCATGGAGGAGGAGGTGTGATGATGTGGGGGGGCTTTGCTGGTGACACTGTTGGGGATTTATTCAAAATTGAAGGCATACTGAACCAGCATGGCTACCACAGCATCTTGCAGCGGCATGCTATTCCATCCGGTTTGCGTTTAGTTGGACCATCATTTATTTTTCAACAGGACAATGACCCCAAACACCTCCAGGCTGGGTAAGGGCTACTTGACCAAGAAGGAGAGTGATAGGGGGCTACACCAGATGACCTGGCCTCCACAGTCACCAGACCTGAACCCAATCGAGATGGTTTGGGGTGAGCTGGACCGCAGAGTGAAGGCAAAAGGGCCAACAAGTGCTAAGCATCTCTGGGAACTCCTTCAAGATTGTTGGAAGACCATTTCCGGTGACTACCTCTTGAAGCTCATCAAGAGAATGCCAAGAGTGTGCAAAGCAGTCATCAAAGCAAAAGGTGGCTACTGTGAAGACCCTAGAATATAAGACACATTTTCAGTTGTTTCACACTTTTTTGTTAAGTATATAATTCCACATGTGGTAATTCATAGTTTTGATGCCTTCAGTGTGAATGTACAATTTTCATAGTCATGAAAATACAGAAAAATCTTTAAATGAGAAGGTGTGTCCAAACTTTTGGTCTGTACTGCATGTGTAAATCTATATACGGGATCTGGGTATATATGTGTATATCTATATACAGGATCTGGGTATATATGTGTATTTCTATATACAGGATCTGGGTATATATGTGTATATCTATATACGGGATCAGGGTATATATGTGTATATCTACAGTACAGACCAAAAGTTTGGACACACCTTCTCATTTAAAGATTTTTCTGTATTTTCATGACTATGAAAATTGTACATTCACACTGAAGGCATCAAAACTATGAATTACCACATGTGGAATTATATACTTAACAAAAAAGTGTGAAACATCTGAAAATATGTCTTATATTCTAGGTTCTTCACAGTAGCCACCTTTTGCTTTGATGACTGCTGTGAACACTCTTGGCATTCTCTTGAGGCTGCAAGTGTGATTTAGTTATTGCCAACACCTGTTAGGTGCCACAGGTAAGTTACAGGTGCTGTTAATTACACCAATTACAGAAGCATCACATGATGCATCAAACAGTGCCAATACTTGTGTCCACCCCCTTTTTTAGGTTAGGTGTGGAATTATATCCAATTTGGCTTTAGGACAATTCTTTTTGTGTTTTTTCCTTGCAAGCAAATTAAATGAAGAGAATAATACCAAAGAATTTGTGATTGCAATCATTTTCAGGAAGAAACTGAGTATTATCTGACAGAATTGCAGGGGTGCCAATACTTTTGGCCACCACTGTAGAGATAGCAAAGCATTTGAACAAGCACACAGCTCCGATCAGTGAGAACTGTGATTAGCAGACCTGCTGTGAAAGCTACCAGGCTGGTGATTTATATCGGTATAAAAAGAGGCCTCTGTTAAAGAGGCCTTTAGCTGCTTACAGGTTACCTTGGGTTTCTTTGTGACCTCGCAAACTATTATATGCTTTGTTAGGGTGATCGATCCTTACTGATCGACCACTCGTGTGGAGGGTAATAATGGTCTTGAATTTCCTCCATTTGTACATAACTTGTTTGTCTGTGGATTAGTGGAGTGAAACCACTTTAGAAATTGTTTTGTAACCTTTTCCAACCTGAAGATCATCAACAACTCTTCTTCTAAAGGTTCTCAGAAATGTCCTTTGCTTGTGCCATTATACAATTCCTCAAACATATTGTGAAGATCTGACTTTTATAAATCTCTGTTTTTTAATTAAAACAGGTCGCCCACCCAGACCCGATTGTCATCCCACTGATTTAAAACACCAATCTCGAATTTCACCTTCATCTTATCTGCTAGACAAGAAGGTTCACATCCTTTTGCCGGGCACTGACATGTAATATTGGATCATATTCCATAGATAATAAAAATTACAAAGAATAATATTCTTTACTCATCGGTTTGCTTTGGTTCTTTATCTACTTTTAGGACGGGTGTAAAAATTTGAAGTAGTTTTAGGTGAAAAGTATGAAGAAATCTGGAAAATTCGGAAGGTTTTTAATAAGCACCAATGACTGTAACATGCAGTAAAAATATATGGGGACTTTTATCCATACTATGTAACAATGTAACAAAACCAACATATTGTATCAATACTGTCATTTCTCCTACCTGACAAACAGTAATAAGCCAGATAATGGCACTGGTGAGGAGAAGCATTTCTGGAAGACAAGAAAGAAATAAAATAAATCAATGTTTACATACATTACATTACTGATCCTGAGTTACATCCTGTATTATACTCCAGAGCTGTACTCACTATTCTGCTGGTGCAGTCACTGTGTACATACGTTACATTACTGATCCTGAGTTACATCCTGTATTATACTCCAGAGCTGTACTCACTATTCTGCTGGTGCAGTCACTGTGTACATACATTACATTACTGATCCTGAGTTACATCCTGTATTATACTCCAGAGCTGCACTCACTATTCTGCTGGTGCAGTCACTGTGTACATACATTACATTACTGATCCTGAGTTACATCCTGTATTATACTCCAGAGCTGCACTCACTATTCTGCTGGTGCAGTCACTGTGTACATACATTACATTACTGATCCTGAGTTACATCTTGTATTATACTCCAGAGCTGCACTCACTATTCTGCTGGTGCAGTCACTGTGTACATACATTACATTACTGACCCTGAGTTACATCCTGTATTATACTCCAGAGCTGCACTCACTATTCTGCTGGTGCAGTCACTGTGTACATACATTACATTACTGATCCTGAGTTACATCCTGTATTATACTTCAGAGCTGCACTCACTATTCTGCTGGTGCAGTCACTGTGTACATACATTACATTACTGATCCTGAGTTACATCCTGTATGATACTCCAGAGCTGCACTCACTATTCTGCTGGTGCAGTCACTGTGTACATACATTACATTACTGATCCTGAGTTACATCCTGTATTATACTCCAGAGCTGCACTCACTATTCTGCTGGTGCAGTCACTGTACACACACATTACATTACTGATCCTGAGTTACATCCTGTATTATACTCCAGAGCTGTACTCACTATTCTGCTGGTGCAGTCACTGTGTACATACATTACATTACTGATCATGAGTTACATCCTGTATTATACCCCAGAGCTGCACTCACTATTCTGCTGGTGCAGTCACTGTGTACATACATTACATTACTGACCCTGAGTTACCTCCTGTATTATACTCCAGAGCTGCACTCACTATTCTGCTGGTGCAGTCACTGTGTACATACATTACATTACTGATCCTGAGTTACATCCTGTATTATACTTCAGAGCTGCACTCACTATTCTGCTGGTGCAGTCACTGTGTACATACATTACATTACTGATCCTGAGTTACATCCTGCATTATACTCCAGAGCTGCACTCACTATTCTGTTGGTGCAGTCACTGTGTACATACATTACATTACTGACCCTGAGTTACCTCCTGTATTATACTCCAGAGCTGCACTCACTATTCTGCTGGTGCAGTCACTGTGTACATACATTACATTACTGACCCTGAGTTACTTCCTGTATTATACTCCAGAGCTGCACTCACTATTCTGCTGGTGCAGTCACTGTGTACATACATTACATTACTGATCCTGAGTTACATCCTGTATTATACTCCAGAGCTGCACTCACTATTCTGCTGGTGCAGTCACTGTGTACATACATTACTGATCCTGAGTTACATCCTGTATTATACTCCAGAGCTGCACTCACTATTCTGCTGGTGCAGTCACTGTGTACATACATTACTGACCCTGAGTTACCTCCTGTATTATACTCCAGAGCTGCACTCACTATTCTGCTGGTGCAGTCACTGTGTACATACATTACATTACTGACCCTGAGTTACATCCTGTATTATACTCCAGAGCTGCACTCACTATTCTGTTGGTGAAGTCACTGTATACATACTTTACATTACTGATCCTGAGTTACATCCTGTATTATACCCCAGAGCTGCACTCACTATTCTGCTGGTGCAGTCACTGTGTACATACATTACATTACTGATCCTGAGTTACATCCTGTATTATACCCCAGAGCTGCACTCACTATTCTGCTGGTGCAGTCACTGTGTACATACATTACATTACTGATCCTGAGTTACATCCTGTATTATACTCCAGAGCTGCACTCACTATTCTGCTGGTGCAGTCACTGTGTACATACATTACATTACTGATCCTGAGTTACATCCTGTATTATACCCCAGAGCTGCACTCGCTATTCTGCTGGTGCAGTCACTGTGTACATACATTACATTACTGATCCTGAGTTACATCCTGTATTATACCCCAGAGCTGCGCTCACTATTCTGCTGGTGCAGTCATTGTGTACATACATTACATTACTGATCCTGAGTTACATCCTGTATTATACCCCAGAGCTGCACTCACTATTCTGCTGGTGCAGTCATTGTGTACATACATTACATTACTGATCCTGAGTTACATCCTATATTATACTCCAGAGCTGCACTCACTATTCTGCTGGTGCAGTCACTGTGTACATACATTACATTACTGATCCGGAGTTACATCCTGTATTATACTCCAGAGCTGCACTCACTATTCTGCTGGTGCAGTCACTGTGTACATACATTACATTACTGATCCTGAGTTACATCCTGTATTATACTCCAGAGCTGCACTCACTATTCTGCTGGTGCAGTCACTGTGTACATACATTACATTACTGATCCGGAGTTACATCCTGTATTATACTCCAGAGCTGCACTCACTATTCTGCTGGTGCAGTCACAGTGTACATACATTACATTACTGATCCGGAGTTACCTCCTGTATTATACTCCAGAGCTGCACTCACTATTCTGCTGGTGCAGTCACTGTGTACATACATTACATTACTGATCCGGAGTTACATCCTGTATTATACTCCAGAGCTGCACTCACTATTCTGCTGGTGCAGTCACTGTGTACATACATTACATTACTGATCCGGAGTTACATCCTGTATTATACTCCAGAGCTGCACTCACTATTCTGCTGGTGCAGTCACAGTGTACATACATTACATTACTGATCCGGAGTTACATCCTGTATTATACTCCAGAGCTGCACTCACTATTCTGCTGGTGCAGTCACAGTGTACATACATTACATTACTGATCCGGAGTTACCTCCTGTATTATACCCCAGAGCTGCACTCACTATTCTGCTGGTGCAGTCTCTGTGTACATACATTACATTACTGATCCTGAGTTACCTCCTGTATTATACTCCAGAGCTGCACTCACTATTCTGCTGGTGCAGACACTGTGTACATACATTACATTACTGATCCTGAGTTATATCCTGTATTATACTCCAGAGCTGCACTCACTATTCTGCTGGTGCAGTCACTGTGTACATACATTACATTACTGATCCTGAGTTACATCCTGTATTATACTCCAGAGCTGCACTCACTATTCTGCTGGTGCAGTCACTGTGTACATACATTACATTACTGATCCTGAGTTACATCCTGCATTATATTCCAGAGCTGCACTCACTATTCTGCTGGTGGAGTCACTGTGTACATACATTACATTACTGATCCTCAGTTACATCCTGCATTATACTCCAGAGCTGCACTCACTATTCTGCTGGTGCAGTCACTGTGTACATACATTACATTACTGATCCTGAGTTACCTCCTGTATTATACTCCAGAGCTGCACTCACTATTCTGCTGGTGCAGTCACTGTGTACATACATTACATTACTGATCCTGAGTTACATCCTGTATTATACTCCAGAGCTGCACTCACTATTCTGCTGGTGCAGTCACTGTGTACATACATTACATTACTGATCCTGAGTTACATCCTGCATTATACTCCAGAGCTGCACTCACTATTCTGCTGGTGCAGTCACTGTGTACATACATTACATTACTGATCCTGAGTTACATCCTGCATTATACTCCAGAGCTGCACTCACTATTCTGCTGGAGCAGTCACTGTGTACATACATTACATTACTGATCCTGAGTTACCTCCTGTATTATACTCCAGAGCTGCACTCACTATTCTGCTGGTGCAGTCACTGTGTACATACATTACATTACTGATCCTGAGTTACATCCTGTATTATACTCCAGAGCTGCACTCACTATTCTGCTGGTGGAGTCACTGTGTGCATATATTACATTATTGATCCTGAGTTACATCCTGTATTATACTCCAGAGCTGCACTCACTATTCTGCTGGTGGAGTCACTGTGTGCATATATTACATTACTGATCCTGAGTTACATCTTGTATTATACTCCAGAGCTGCACTCACTATTCTGCTGGTGCAGTCACTGTGTACATACATTACATTACTGATCCTGAGTTGCATCCTGTATTATACCCCAGAGCTGCACTCACTATTCTGCTGGTGCAGTCGCTGTGTACATACATTACATTACTGATCCTGTACTGATCCTGAGTTACATCCTGTATTATACTCCAGAGCTGCACTCACTATTCTGCTGGTGCAGTCACTGTGTACATACATTACATTACTGATCCTGAGTTGCATCCTGTATTATACCCCAGAGCTGCACTCACTATTCTGCTGGTGCAGTCACTGTGTACATACATTACATTACTGATCCTGAGTTGCATCCTGTATTATACCCCAGAGCTGCACTCACTATTCTGCTGGTGCAGTCGCTGTGTACATACATTGCATTACTGATCCTGTACTGATCCTGAGTTACATCCTGTATTATACTCCAGAGCTGCACTCACTATTCTGCTGATGCAGTCACTGTGTACATACATTACATTACTGATCCTGAGTGACCTCCTGTATTATCCTCCAGAGCTGCACTCACTATTCTGCTGGTGCAGTCACTGTGTACATACATTACATTACTGATCCTGAGTTACCTCCTGTATTATACTCCAGAGCTGCACTCACTATTCTGCTGGTGCAGTCACTGTGTACATACATTACATTTACTGATCCTGAGTTACCTCCTGTATTATACTCCAGAGCTGCACTCACTATTCTGCTGGTGCAGTCACTGTGTACATACATTACATTACTGATCCTGAGTTAACTCCTGTATTATACTCCAGAGCTGCACTCACTATTCTGCTGGTGCAGTCACCGTGTACATACATTACATTACTGATCCTGAGTTACCTCCTGTATTATACTCCAGAGCTGCACTCGCTATTCTGCTGGTGCAGTCACTGTGTACATACATTACATTACTGATCCTGAGTTACATCCTGTATTATACTCTAGAGCTGCACTCACTATTCTGCTGGTGCAGTCACTGTGTACATACATTACATTACTGATCCTGAGTTACATCCTGTATTATACTCCAGAGCTGCACTCACTATTCTGCTGGTGCAGTCACTGTGTACATACATTACATTACTGATCCTGAGTTACATCCTGTATTATACTCCAGAGCTGCACTCACTATTCTGCTGGTGCAGTCACTGTGTACATACATTACATTACTGATCCAGAGTTACATTCTGTATTATACTCCAGAGCTGCACTCACTATTCTGCTGGTGCAGTCACTGTGTACATACATTACATTACTGATCCTGAGTTACATCCTGTATTATACTCCAGAGCTGCACTCACTATTCTGCTGGTGCAGTCACTGTGTACATACATTACATTACTGATCCTGAGTTACATCCTGTATTATACCCCAGAGCTGCACTCACTATTCTGCTGGTGCAGTCACTGTGTACATACATTACATTACTGATCCTGAGTTACATCCTGTATTATACCCCAGAGCTGCACTCACTATTCTGCTGGTGCAGTCACTGTGTACATACATTACATTACTGATCCTGAGTTACATCCTGTATTATACTCCAGAGCTGCACTCACTATTCTGCTGGTGCAGTCACTGTGTACATACATTACATTACTGATCCTGAGTTACATCCTGTATTATACCCTAGAGCTGCACTCACTATTCTGCTGGTGCAGTCACTGTGTACATACATTACATTACTGATCCTGAGTTACATCCTGTATTATACCCTAGAGCTGCACTCACTATTCTGCTGGTGCAGTCACTGTGTACATACATTACATTACTGATCCTGAGTTACATCCTGTATTATACCCTAGAGCTGCACTCACTATTCTGCTGGTGCAGTCACTGTGTACATACATTACATTCCTGATCCTGAGTTACATCCTGTATTATACTCCAGAGCTGCACTCACTATTCTGCTGGTGCAGTCACTGTGTACATACATTACATTACTGATCCGGAGTTACATCCTGTATTATACTCCAGAGCTGCACTCACTATTCTGCTGGTGCAGTCTCTGTGTACATACATTACATTACTGATCCTGAGTTACATCCTGTATTATACTCCAGAGCTGCACTCACTATTCTGCTGGTGCAGTCACTGTGTACATACATTACATTACTGATCCGGAGTTACATCCTGTATTATACTCCAGAGCTGCACTCACTATTCTGCTGGTGCAGTCACAGTGTACATACAGTACATTACTGATCCGGAGTTACCTCCTGTATTATACTCCAGAGCTGCACTCACTATTCTGCTGGTGCAGTCACTGTGTACATACATTACATTACTGATCCTGAGTTACATCCTGTATTATACTCCAGAGCTGCACTCACTATTCTGCTGGTGCAGTCACTGTGTACATACATTACATTACTGATCCTGAGTTACATCCTGCATTATACTCCAGAGCTGCACTCACTATTCTGCTGGTGCAGTCACTGTGTACATACATTACATTACTGATCCTGAGTTATCTCCTGTATTATACTCCAGAGCTGCACTCACTATTCTGCTGGTGCAGTCACTGTGTACATACATTACATTACTGATCCTGAGTTGCATCCTGTATTATACCCCAGAGCTGCACTCACTATTCTGCTTGTGCAGTCACTGTGTACATACATTACATTACTGATCCTGAGTTACATCCTGCATTATACTCCAGAGCTGCACTCACTATTCTGCTGGTGCAGTCACTGTGTACATACATTACATTACTGATCCTGAGTGACCTCCTGTATGATCCTCCAGAGCTGCACTCACTATTCTGCTGGTGCAGTCACTGTGTACATACATTACATTACTGATCCTGAGTTACATCCTGTATTATACTCCAGAGCTGCACTCACTATTCTGCTGGTGCAGTCACCGTGTACATACTTTACATCACTGATCCTGAGTTACATCCTGTATTATACTCCAGAGCTGCACTCACTATTCTGCTGGTGCAGTCACTGTGTACATACATTACATTACTGATCCTGAGTTACATCCTGTATTATACTCCAGAGCTGCACTCACTATTCTGCTGGTGCAGTCACTGTGTACATACATTACATTACTGATCCTGAGTTACATCCTGTATTATACTCCAGAGCTGCACTCACTATTCTGCTGGTGCAGTCACTGTGTACATACATTACATTACTGATCCTGAGTTACATCCTGTATTATACTCCAGAGCTGCACTCACTATTCTGCTGGTGCAGTCACTGTGTACATACATTACATTACTAACCCTGAGTTACATCCTGTATTATACTCCAGAGCTGCACTCACTATTCTGCTGGTGCAGTCACTGTGTACATACATTACATTACTGATCCTGAGTTACCTCCTGTATTATACTCCAGAGCTGCACTCACTATTCTGCTGGTGCAGTCACTATGTACATACATTACATTACTGATCCTGAGTTACCTCCTGTATTATACTCCAGAGCTGCACTCACTATTCTGCTGGTGCAGTCACTGTGTACATACATTACATTACTGATCCTGAGTTACATCCTGTATTATACTCCAGAGCTGCACTCACTATTCTGCTGGTGCAGTCACTGTGTACATACATTACATTACTGATCCTGAGTTACATCCTGTATTATACTCCAGAGCTGCACTCACTATTCTGCTGGTGCAGTCACTGTGTACATACATTACATTACTGATCCTGAGTTACATCCTGTATTATACTCCAGAGCTGCACTCACTATTCTGCTGGTGCAGTCACTATGTACATACATTACATTACTGATCCTGAGTTACATCCTGTATTATACTCCAGAGCTGCACTCACTATTCTGCTGGTGCAGTCACCGTGTACATACTTTACATCACTGATCCTGAGTTACATCCTGTATTATACTCCAGAGCTGCACTCACTATTCTGCTGGTGCAGTCACTGTGTACATACATTACATTACTGATCCTGAGTTACATCCTGTATTATACTCCAGAGCTGCACTCACTATTCTGCTGGTGCAGTCACTGTGTACATACATTACATTACTGATCCTGAGTTACCTCCTGTATTATACTCCAGAGCTGCACTCACTATTCTGCTGGTGCAGTCACTATGTACATACATTACATTACTGATCCTGAGTTACCTCCTGTATTATACTCCAGAGCTGCACTCACTATTCTGCTGGTGCAGTCACTGTGTACATACATTACATTACTGATCCTGAGTTACATCCTGTATTATACTCCAGAGCTGCACTCACTATTCTGCTGGTGCAGTCACTGTGTACATACATTACATTACTGATCCTGAGTTACATCCTGTATTATACTCCAGAGCTGCACTCACTATTCTGCTGGTGCAGTCACTGTGTACATACATTACATTACTGATCCTGAGTTACATCCTGTATTATACTCCAGAGCTGCACTCACTATTCTGCTGGTGCAGTCACTGTGTACATACATTACATTACTGATCCTGAGTTACATCCTGTATTATACTCCAGAGCTGCACTCACTATTCTGCTGGTGCAGTCACTGTGTACATACATTACATTACTGATCCTGTACTTATGCTCCTGTTTAGTTGGTGACTTCCGTGGTCCCCTGGACATCTCTGACTGATCAGTAAGGCTTTGATGATTTTCTTGGAGCTTTCACCTTTTCTGTATAAAGTTATTTTCTATCCCAGGTCTTGTGTCATTTCTCTTCCATGTGGTGCCATTGCTGACAGCATGAAATGAGAAGGGGTTTCTTTTTTAAGTATAATTCTCTTATAGTCAGTCACTAGTGATGAGTGAACGTGCTCGCCACATCACTGTACTCGACGAGCTCGGCGCTCGGCGAGTATTTTCGGGTTGCTTGGGCGGGTACTCGGGTCCCTGCCCTGCCTGTTTGACGCTCTTTAGAGAGCCAATGAACATGCAGGGATTGCCTGCCACGCACTGTAATGCTGTAGCCATGCTGGTTGTGGCATTACAGTGATTGGCTGGCCGCACAGTGTCATCGGGTGTATATTAGACCTGGCGCCGCCATGCTCGTCACAGTCTACCCCGGAATCAGACAGTGTAGGGAGAGCTGCTGCTGAGCTAGGGAGAGATTTGCTTCTTTATAGTTAGTACTAGATGGTGGCCCGATTCGAATGCATCGGGTATTCTAGAATATGTATGCGGCCGACGGGGCGCAATTAGCAGAGCGGTGTTTAAATTTTGCGCCAAAATCGCTGATTGGTCGCATTCGGCAACCGCGACCAATCAGCAAAGCGGTGTTTAAATTTGGCGGCAATATTAGTGATTGGTCGCGGGCGGCGGCCGCGACCAATCAGCGAACCATGTTAGTGAGGACTGGAGAGCGTGTTTAAATTGGGCACCAAAATCGCTGATTAGTCACGACCAATCAGCAGAGCGGTGTTTAAATTTGGCGCCAATACTGCTGATTGGTCGAGGCCGCCGGCCTCGACCCATCAGCAGAGCGTTGTTTAAATTTGGCGCCAATCTGGCTGATTGGTCGCGGATGGCGGCAGCGACCAATCAGCAGAGCGGTGTTTAAATTTGGCGCCAAAATCGCTGATTGGTCACGGGCGGCGGCCGCGACCAATCAGCGAACCGTGTTAGTGAGGAATGGAGAGCGTGTTTAAATTTGGCACCAAAATCGCTGATTAGTCGCGGCCGGCAACCAATCAGCAGAGCGTTGTTTAAATTTGGCGCCAATCTCGCTGATTGTTTGTGGCTGACGGCCGCGACCAATCAGCAGAGTGAGGTTTAAATTTGGCGCCAATACTGCTGATTGGTCGCGGCCGGTGACAGCGACCAATCAGCAGAGTGGGGTTTAAATTTTGCGCCAATACTGCTGATTGATCTCAGCCAGCGACCGCGATCAATCAGCAGAGCATTGTTTAAGTTTGGCGCCAATCTCGCTGATTGGACGCGTCTGGCGTCCGCGACCAATGAGCAGAGCGTTGTTTAAATTTGGCGCCAAGCTCGCTGATTGGTCGCGGACGCTATTTAAATGTGGCGCCCAAATCGGTGATTGGTCGCGGGCAGCGGCCGCGACCAATCAGCACAACGGTGTTTAACTTTAGCGCCAAGATCACTGATTGGTCGCGTGCGGAGAGCGCGACCAATCAGCGAATCGTATTGGTGAGGAGCGGGGAGCGGAATCGTATTAGTGAGGACCGGGGAGCGCCGCTGCCTGTGCGGCTACTTCCACTCCGAGAAGCCGGGAGATGAGCGACTGCTCGCAGCAGAAGTGTCCGGACCCGCAGCGCCGCTCCCCGGTCCTCCCTTCACACCCTAGCCGCTGATGTCCCCACAGTATCCGCATGGTGTTACAAAGGTCCGGACATTTGGCGCTGCCCGGGACCAATCACCGATTTGGGCGCCAAATTTAAATATCGGCCGTGACCAATGACCGATCTTGGCTCCACATTTAAACACCGCTGTGCTGATTGGTCACGGCCGATATTTGAATTTGGCGCCCAAATCGGTGATTGGTCGCGGGCAGCGCCAGCGACCAATCAGCGATTTTTATCACAAATGTCCGGACCTTTGTAACACCATGCGAATACTGTGGGGACATCAGAGGCTAGGGTGTGAAGGGAGGACCGAGGAGCGGCGCTGCGAGTCCGGATACTTCTGCTGCGAGCGCCGCTCATGTCCCTGGTTCTTGCAGCGGAAGTATCCGGACAGGCCGGGGAGCGGCGCTGACATCCATGCGGCTAGGGTGTGAAGGGAGGACCGGGGAGCGGCGCTGACATCCAATTGGTCGCGGACGCTATTTAAAATTGCCGCACAAATAGGTGATTGGTCGCTGTCTTGGCCCACGACCAATGACTGATCTTGGCGCCAAAGTTAAACACTATTGTGCTGATTGGTCGCGGACGCTGACCGCGACCAATCACCGATTTGGGCGCCAAATTTAAATATCGGCCGCGACCAATCACCGATTTGGGCGCCGAATTTAAATATCGTCCGCGACCAATCACCGATCTTGGCTCCACATTTAAACACCGCTGTGGTGATTGGTCGCGGCCGATATTTAAATTTGGCGCCCAAATCGGTGATTGGTCACGGGCAGCATCGGCGACTAATCAGCACAATAGTGTTTAAGTTTTGCGCTAAGATCAGTGATTGGTCGGGTCCGAAGACCGCGACCAATCATCGAATCGTCTTGGTGAGCACCGGGGAGAACCCGGGACATAGCGGGCACTCGCAGCAGAAGTATCCCGACCTGCAGCGCCGCTCCCCGGTCCTCCCTTCCGCATGGAGGTCAGCGACGCCGGCGGTCCATCCGCTGCTACCGGCTGGGAGATGAGCGCCTCGCGCCGCTCATCTCCTGGCTGCATCTCCGTCCCGCAGATGGGTTCGGCGGTCGGGTTCCTTCTGCTGTTGCCGGCTGGGAGATGAGCGCCTCTCCGTCCCGCAGATGAGCCGCTAACGGCCGCCATCTTTTTTTAGAAATCCCCCGGTGCTGATTGGCCGCTGCCGGATCAATGAGCGACGCGGGATTTCCTGGACAGACAGACAGAAAGACAGACAGACAGACAGACAGACAGACGGGATAAGACGATTATATATATAGATAGGTGTACCACAACATATATATATCTATATCCATCTGAACTAACAGTCCTTCTGAGGACTAATCCAGCTGTATATAATCAGTGTTAGGCAGGCAGTGTATGTGGCAGACTGCAGAGCATATAGCACAAGAGGGTCCATTGAACGTCCTGTCTGCTGCTGCTGTGATAATTACAGATATTGGTAGACATAGCCCCAGATATCAGGGGCCAGGGCAATTTTTTTTTTTGATCTTACTCCTGGTTATTTGCTTAAAAAGCAATCCAGAGTACACCATTTTTCTGCTCCATTTGCTTGTTCTCACTGCAGAATACAGCCAGATCTGTTCCATATTACAGCGATACAAATCTAGAAATTTAAACTGAACGTGGAAAATATTGGCCTCCTCTTCCATTCTGTTGCAGTGTGTCGGTCAAGCTAGTCACACTAGGTCTCTGTGTAGAATAATATTAGTAAATTACAGGCCTAAAATTTAAAGCCGTGGTTTTCTGTCAGACGTATCACATATAACTGCGTTCCAAAAATCAGCCATTTCTCGTGAATGTGGAAAATATTGTCCTCCATTTAAAATGGGCAAAGTACGTTGCTAGGGACGGGGAAGTGGACGTGATGGTGATGGTGCATGCAGAGGCCGAGGACGTGGCCGTGGGCAAGGTGAAATTGTGCCACAACAAACACCCACATCGTCTCAATCGACCTTCTTGTCCCAATTCCTAGAGGACCGCAGCACACCACTATTGAACACAGAGCAGTGTGGAAAGGTTGTTGGTTGGATAGCAGATAATGCTTCCAGTCACTTAGTCACCACCACCACCCTGTCTTCCACACGGTCAAGTCTCAGTAGCCGTGAGTCTGGACCGCATACTCCTCACCTTGATCCTCCTATCTCCCACCATGCCGAGTGCCTGGAGACAACTGATCCCACACTTGGACACTCAGAAGAGCTGTTCACTTTTCCATTTATAGATTCGGGCCTCTCGCCCAGCCAGCTTCAAGCGGGTCAAGAGGAGAACACGTGTAGCGATGCCCAAATATTGGAGCAGCCACAGTCACATGAAGGCGATGGTGGGAAAGTGTAATTAATGTCGCAAGAGGTGGATGATGATGATGATGAGACACAATTGCCAGAAAGTCAGGAGAACAACCAGGGTGCGGAAGTGGAAGACGAGGTGGTGGATGATCTAGTAACTGACCCAACCTGGCAGGGGGACATACAGAGTGAGGACAGCAGCACACAGGGGGAGGGAGGCAGAGCACCCCAACAGGCAGGAAGAAGCAGTGTGGTGGCCGCAGACAGAAGGCAGGCAACCGTTCACCGTAACACCAACACGAAGGAAGTTGCCAGTACAACTATTAGGTCTTCCCGCGTCTGGTTATTTTTTAAAGACTCTGCCGATAACCGCAAAAAGGCCATTTGCACCACCTGCCAGGCCAGCATCAGCAGGGATGGCAAAACGACCAGCCTGACCACCACCAGCATGATCAGGCACATGACCGCAAAACACCCGACTAAGTGGGCCGAACCCAACAGTGTCTGCAGGTGACACCACTGCTTCTGCTGCTATTATGCGTGCACGCCAATTCCCTGTCCATGGCACATGCCAAGATGCCTCCCGCCCTGCACACGTCATTGCACACTCTCAAATAGCACCATCAGCAAGCACGTCCACGTTCTTGTCCCAGCACAGCGTTCAGTTGTCCTTGGAACACAAGCGCAAATACGCAACTAACGCCCCACAGGCCACACTACTAAATTCACACATTTCGCGAATGCTTGCACTCGAAATGTTGCCATTTAGGCTCGTGGAGATGGAAGCTTTCCGCAACCTGATGGCAGCAGCCGTCCCTTGGTACTCAGTCCCCAGCCGCCACCATTTCTCCCGGTGTGCTGTCCCCGCATTACACGAGCACGTGTCCCACAATATTAAACGTGCCCTCAACAACGCAGTTACTGGGAAAGTCCACCTAACCACGGACACGTGGACAAGTGCTTATGAGCAGGGACGGCACATCTCGCTGACGGCACACAGGGTTAATACAGTGGAAGCCGGGACTCAGTCGGACCCTAGAAAGGAACACGTCCTCCCGATGCCGAGGATTGCGGGCCTGGGTCAATCAGGGTTGCCCCCACATTCTACAGCTCCTGCACCTCCTCCTCTTCAGCATCCATCTCCGAAATGATCACATCACTTGCAAGCTGGAAGCACTGCAGCACTGCCTCGGCCAAGCGGCAACAGGCTGTGCTGAAGCTAATATGCTTAGTTGACAAACCCCACAACGATGAAGAGCTGTGGACAGCTCTGAAAGAGCAGGCAGATCTGTGGCTGACACCACTGACCCTACAGCCAGGCATGGTCGTGTGTGACAATGGCTGGAATCTGGTGGCGGCTTTGAGGCGAGACGAGCTCACACACGTACCATGCCTGGCCCATGTGCTTAACCTCGTGGTTCAGCGGTTTCTCAAGACCTACCTGGATATGCTGGATCTGCTTGTTAAAGTACGCTGCCTGTGTGCCCATTGTAGAAAGTCAGTGACAGCTTGCGCTGCCCTTATCGTGCTTGAGCAGCGTTTGCAGATTCCAGCTCACCGACTGATCTGTGATGTCCTTACGCATTGGAACTCTACATTGCAGATGTTGGGAAGGATTTGTGAGCAGAAGAGGGCAGTTGTTGACTACCATCATCAACAAGGCCGTCAGTATTCAGGTCAGACTCCACACATAAAACCTCAGGAGTAATTATGGATGTCAGACATCTGTATCATCCTCCAAAACTTTGAGGATTCCACCAAGACGGTGAGCGACAATGACATCACAATTAGTGTCACCATCCCGCTTTTCTGTCTTCTGAAACGCTCTCTGCTCACAATCAAAGAGGATGCATTGCAGGTGGAGCATGATGAGATGGAGGAAGGAACCATACAGGGTGATTACACACAGCCCAACCTCATCTCATCTCAACGTGGATTGGGTGACAATGAGGAAGATGAGGAAGAACAGGAGCTAGTTTTCTGCGCTATAGACCGTGCTACCTGCACAACTGTCATACCGTCTGTTCAGCGTGGATGGCCTGAGGACAGGGAGGAGGAGGAGGATGAGGAGGAGAGCATGGTCAGTCGAGTCGTCCTCTTGGTGAGGACACGAAAATCTTGTCTCTTTGCAGTCTGGCACGCACAGCTGAGTTTATGTTACGCTGCCTTTCCCGTGACCCTCGCGTTGTCCAAATTTTGGGTGACAGTCATTACTGGTTGGTGACGCTTCTAGACCGACACTACAGGGAGAACTTTATGTCTCTTACTCCCTTGCAGGACAGGCCTAATAAAATGGTGCAGTATGAGAAGGCCCTTGTTGCGGAATTATTTAAAAAATTCCCATCTAAAAACGCTGGCGGCAGAGGACACAGTTCGCTGGACAACCAAGGTGTACAGGCGAGAGAGACACAAATGCAGTCCAGCAGAGGCAGGGGAACACTGTTAAAGTTCTGGGACATTTTTCTCAGACCCTCCCATCGCACAGGCTCTGAGGCGCGGAGTACTCTCACAAGGAGTGCAACGTTTCGGAAGATGGTGAGAGAGTACGTTGCCGACTGTACCAACGTTCTCCGTGATTCCTCTGTGCCTTATAATTATTGGGTATCCAAGCTGGACACGTGGCATGACCTTGCTCTCTACGCCTTGGAGGTCCTGGACTGCTCTGCCGCCAGCGTTTTGTCAGAGTGGGTTTTTAGTGCCGCCGGTGGAATTATAACCGATAGGCGCATCTGCTTGTCAACTGAAAATGCTGACAGGCTGACTCTTATAAAAATGAACAAGGGCTGAAATGGGCCAGACTTCTCAACACCACCGAATGATAGCAGCATAACATAAACTCAAATACAGTGTCTTTTTTTGGGGAGGTCTAACTCTATTCCCATGCACCTCTGTCTTCACACCCAGACATGGGTATACGCTTCCTGATTTTGTCTATCTGCTCTTGTCCTCCTCTGTCTCCGCATCCTCATCCTCCACCACCATATCACCACCATATGTACCATATCAACATATCTACGTCTCTTGCAAGGGGCATATGAGTTCCTCCAAATTTTTGGCAGCGTTGCTTCACTGCATAGGCAAACAGTATGGGAGACCCACTTCCTAATTATGGGAACATTGTTTTCAGAAGGAACTCTGACCTCTGTGTCTCTTGCAAGGGGCATTGGAGTTCCTCCAAATTTTTAGCAGCCATTGCTTCACTGCATAGGAAAACAGTATGGGAGACCCACTTCCTAATAATGGAAACATTTTTTCAGGAGGCCCTTTGACCTCTACGTCTCTTGCAAGGGGCATTGGAGTTCCTCCAAATTTTTGGCAGCCGTTGCTTCACTGCATAGGCAAACAGTATGGGAGACCCGCTTCTTTCTAATAGGAATATGTCGTTACTGAGGCCCACCTCTATGTGTCTATAAATTGTTAGTGGTGTTTTTCATAAATTTTGGCAGCCGTTGGACTCACTGCATACCCTATAACTGTATAGCAGACGCTCTCCTTTCTAATGGAAACATGTCATTACTCTGGCCCTGCTCTATGTGTCTTTAAACTGTTAGTGTTTTTTTTCCTAAGTTTTGGCAGCCGTTGGACTCACTTCATACGTCTCTTGCAAGGGGCATTGGAGTTCCTCCAAATTTTTGGCAGACATTGCTTCACTTCATAGGCAAACAGTATGGGACACACACTTCCTAATAATGGGAACATTGTTTTCAGGAGGCCCTCTGACCTTGCAGTCACTGCATACGCAATAACAGTATAGGAGACCCACTCATTAATATTGGGAACAACAAAGCATAGCCGGCTGATGGCTCTCTAACAATAGCAAGGGCCGACTACTGGCCCATTAAACATAGTAAGGGCCGCCTGGTGACCTTATAAAAATAGGCTTTGTGACTTTCAGAGTCCCTCCATCATAAATGAAACAGGATGTTTCTGATGATGTGTCACATACCACATGGTCAGATAAGGTTGTAAAATGTTAAAATGACATTTCCTGGAGAATACATTTGTCTTAAAAAATAATGTTAAAAAATAAATAAAAAAAAATTAAAACACAGTAGGATATTTGTTTAGTATAAAAACCAGACTCGCCAATGTAACCTCAATGTAATCACATTGTTCAGCTCCTGCACCTCCTCCTCCATCTCCAAAAGACCACATCAGTCACAAGCTGAAAGCACTGCAGCACTGCCTTGGCCAAGTGGCAACAGGCTGTGCTGAAGATAACATGCTGAATTGACAAACTGTCCACCGCAGCAGAGTTGTTGATAGCTGCAACACAGCAGCCTGATCTGTGTCTCTCACCGCTGAACATACAGCCAGGCATGGTCGTGTGTGACAATGGGCGGAACCTGGTGACGGAGAAATGACAGCCAGAGTAGATACGGTTTCCCTCTATGCCAGTCTTTTCACTGAGCTAAAAAATATGGCTGTGGTGAAATACAACTCCCACTGAGAAGCTGTTTCAGATTGAAAAACATTGTGCCCACCAGAGGATTTGATTCTGAGGGCTCACCTTTCTCCCCCACTCAAGAGCCCCATAGCAGCTGCAAAGTTAGCGCTATCATGAACTCTCCTGATGTAGAAGCCAGGGCACACCACCAAATCCTTTCACTGAGCTAAAGAATATGGCTGTGGTGAAATACAACTCTCACCGACAAGTTGTGGACTGGCTCCATACCGTCCCTGGTCACATTCACTTGACCACATGTTTGTGGTTAGGCGGTCCTTCCCAGTAAGTGCACTGGGGAGGGCACGGGTAATGTTGTAGGACCTGTGCTTGTGGAAAGCAGAGACGATACCGGGAGAAACAGTGGCAGCTGGGGACCGAGTATGGACACACGGCCGCCGCCATGAGGTTGTGGACAGCTTCCACCTCCATGAACCTAAAAGGCCACATTTCAAGTGCAAGCAGCTGTCAAAAATTTGGCAGTATAGTATTGCAACCTGTGGGTGGGTGGCTGGCTGCATACTTGCGCTTGCGTTCCAATTAATGGGGTAGGGACAACTGAACACTGCAGTGGGACAAGGACGTGGACGGTGATTGTTTCAAGTCTGCAATGACAGGTGCATGGCGGGAGGCATCTTCGCATGCGCCAAGGGTCACTTATGATGGGCACACTTTTAGGCAGTGACATGGGAGTCAGAGATGCTTCCAGGGGTCTTCCCCATGCTGTTCCCATGTCTTTTCAGCACTGTATGCATGTGTCTGATGATGTGTCACACACCACATGGCCAGATAAGGTTGTAAAATGTTAAAATGACATTTTCTGGTGACGGTTGAAAGCAATACAAAAGTGCAAAAACGCATCAAAAACCCTACGTGTGAACATAGCCCAAGGTGTGGAGGAGTATTTTTGATTTTGGTTATTTATTTTGCCTTATGTACAAGTCATTACCCTGGAAAGGATGTGCCTTGACATATTTCCCAGGAAAATCCATTTTGGTTTTGTTTTTGTAAGTTTTATTGTGAGTCCGTAAAAGTGGCGTAATACTCTGACCACGTTGTTGACAGCAGTGACCTGGGAGTCAGAAATGCTTCCAGGGGTCTTCCCCATGCTGTTCCCATGTCATTTGAGCACTGTTCCCATTGATTTGGGCAATTTTTAGGCCCTCTGCAGACCGCCGGGGGGAGCCACCTGAAAAATGCTCGAGTTTCCCATAGACTTACACTGGGCTCGTTGCTCGGGCATTTTAGTGCTCGCTCATCACTATCAGTCACACATGTGCTGGACCCTGGGGTAATGAAGAATTACACTTGTATTTTTGTTTATTAGAATTTTGGAGTCTAAGCTTAAGCTTTTCTCCTAAGATTTTCATTGGGGTGTACTCATTTTTGCAACATGGTCTTGAATGAATTTCTTATGAAAATTACTTTTTTAGGGGGGTGCAAAATAACAAATCTTGTTTGCAATGAATTGCCGACATTGGTGGGGGTATTTTGTAGTACGGTATCCCAAAGATATTGTTCATTCTGAAAGGAAAGGTTTTCTGACAAATCTTTTGGGGTGCACTCATTGATGCTGAGCACGATATAAAATATCTGCAAAGAAAAGTCTCAATTGTCCAAAAATTATTTTCTTATAAAATGTATTCTGTTGTATTCATGTAACAAAAAAAACCCTCTAAATATAATGTATCCAGACGACTGTAATAAACTAGAGAATTCATTGAGCAGATTATTGGGTGTGAAATGCGAAAAGTAATACAAGCAAAAGGCAAAAACTGATTGTTTTCCATATTTGCATTGCAAAAAAAATGATATAATGTACACGCCAATTTATAAGGACCCGAAAACAGCACTAAAAAGTAGTCACATTTGCACCTCATAAAACAAAACCTCCTGCAGCCAAAGTCACTGAAAAATAAAATAACAAAAAGTGATGGCTGCTGAAAAGAGGAGATAACATGAGTTAGATTGGCGGCACATTAAGAGTCTTTCTGGCCACTTTTACTGCAGTCGTAAAGCAACTAGCTTTTTTTTTTATCACAAATGTCAGCAGCTGCTCCCCCTAGTGTTTAACACTGAAAACATCAAAACTTTTTACATTATTATTCATATTTTATATTATATAAAAAAAAATATATAAAAAACATGAATAATTTGCAGTTTTTCAAAAGCATTTTTTTCTGACTCCCTTTAAGGGTTTTTTGCAAGAATTTTTCAGTTCAAACCTTGCATTAGGCCTCATGCAGATGTCTGTGTCTTCCATTGAAGTCTATGTTGCTATTTCCATGTCTGTGTTTCTTTGCAGACAGTGTGCACAAAAAGTCAGGTTTGTCCATTTTAAATTTCATGGATTAAAATTACCCAGATACTGTAAGTCTATCAGATGGAGAAAATCAGGAAAAGCACATGGAGGGCAGCAATGTCCAGTCCGTAAACGGCCCATGAGTAACATTGTAATGAGAGCAGAAGATTTGGCATTTACTTACCATAAGTGAAAATCACTGAAAACTAACATTGACCAAACACTGAGGACACTCGGATCCAAAATGCTGAGGACATTCAAATCCACAACAAAAAGGACACTCGGATCCCGAACACTGAGGTCAGTTGGATCCAGAAAGCTGAGGACACTCGGATCCAGAACACTGAGGACACTTGGATCTAGAACACTGAGGACACTCGAATCCAGAACACTGAGGACACTCAGACCCAGAACACTGAGGACACTCGAATCCAGAACACTGAGGACACTCAGACCCAGAACACAAAGGACACTCGGATCAAAAATGTTGAGGAAACTCAGATCAAGAACACTGAGGACACTTGGATCCAGAACACTTGGCGGCACTCAGATCCAGAACATTGAGATCTCTTGGATCCAGAACACTGGACCAAAAATGCTAAGGACATTCAAATCCAGAACACTGAGGACACTTAAATCCAATACACACAGGACACTCAGATCTAAAATGATGAGGACACTCAGATCAAGAACGCTGAGGACACTCAAATCCAAATCACTGGTAACACTCAGATTCAGAACACAGAGGACACTTGGATCATGAACTCTGGGGGACACTCAGATGCAGAACGCTGAGGACAGTTGGATCATGAACTCTGGGGGACACTCAGATGCAGAACGCTGAGGACAGTTGACTCCAAAATGTTGAGAACACTTAGATTCAGAACACTGATGACACTTGGATCCATAACACTGTGGGACACTCGGATCCAAAACATTGAGGACACTCAGATCCAAATCACTCGGGAGTACTTAAATCCAGAACACTGAGGACACTCAGACCCAGAACACAGAGGACACTTGGATCCAGAACACTCGGGGGCACTCAGATCCAGAACGCTCAGGACACCCGGTCTGTATTTTCAGATATATTAATACTAACTGCTGCCTGAATGAGGCCTTATTCTTTTTTTTGTATTTGGAATGGAGCTAAGATGAGAACATTTTTTGGGGGGGAAACATCCTGCGCTCATAGATGAGAAAGAGCGTTGTCTGTCCCCTCACAGCCTCCTCCAGAGGGAAAAACAAAATCAGCCTGACCTCACTGTATACAACTGCCGGAGAGCCTGTACTGTATATACTATGTGTATACAGCATATATATATATACCATGTAACATTCCATTGTATATATATATATTATTTGTATCGTACTATTGTGTCCCTATATGTTTATTACTTTTGAGTATATATACTGTGTACTGTATATATTATTTATATTACTATTTTGTATTATACTTTTGTGCTTTCCCTCTTGCTGGATCCATTTGTACAGTGGATGGTTAATTCTGGTCGGTTCTGATCCATTAGGTCAGATATCCTGGTACTTACCGGGATCCGGGGCGCTGGGGGCTGCAGAGACGGTTTGGACCGGTGGGCACTGAGGAGCGGCGCTCTGTGACTTCTGCTCCTTCTCTTCGGTTCTCGTTCTGCTTCCGCTGACTTTTGGCTGTGACTCTGAGTTTTGTTCCCCTGATCCTCCACAACTTTTGTGCTTTTTTAGCTATTGCAAATGTTTAACCCTTTCTTTCCCGGATATTTCCTGATTATCCAGAAGACAAAAACAGGAATCCGCGATACAATGAAAAGTAAAAGAAGAAGATTTTATTGTAGATTTATAAAAGAAAGGAACAAACACTGGAGGCGAATGGTGAGTGGGAGGATTAGTGCTGCAGGTATATATATATATACACTGTGTTCCAAATTATTATGCAAATAATATTTTCTCAGATTTTCCCAAATTACCTATATGAATTGCAGTCATTGTAATTTTCCAGTCAAATAACTATTCGAGTACAATTGAAAGGTTTTTGTACAAACTGCCTATGATAACAGGATATTTTTAAAAAAATAAAAAACTCAAACTACACTCAAAATGCATGTTCCAAATTATTATGCACAGCAGAGTTTTCAACCTTTTCATTTTAATAAAGAACAAAAAAATGGTCATTTGTGAAATTATAAGCATTAGCAGGTTGTTACACACTGAAATCAAACAGTTTTCTACTCAAAACTTTATTCTAGGTGATGTTACATTTGCACATAGGACCCCTTGTTGGAAAGGAGCTTCTGAACTCTCTCGTCCATTGAATTTGTCAGGTTTTGAATGGTTTCTGCTTCAATTGTTTTGCATGAGGACAGAATACCCTCCCAGAGCTGTTGCTTAGATGTGAACTGCCTCCCGCCATCATAGACACTCCTTTTAATGATGCTCCAGAGGTTCTCAATGGGGTTGAGGTCAGGGGAGCATGGGGGCCACACCATAAGTTTGTCCCCTTTTATGCCCATAGCAGGCAGAGATGCAGATGTGTTATGTGCAGCATGAGACGGGGCATTATCACCGTCCAGACGAACATTTGAGCATTTATGCTAGTAATGGTCAACCCGTACCTCAGGTGGGGTACAAAAAAGTGACCATAAAGGTTGGCAAAGTCGAACTGCCAGCACAAGGACTGATTATTGTTGACATTGATCGCCGAGAAAGTCATCCCATGATAACTTTAGGCACTAATGTCATTGAAAACTGTCTTGCAGAAATAATTGTCAGTTCCAGCCAGCAGCGGGTTCTACAAAGAGAGATCAGAGCCCTGATGAGAAGACAACAGGTAGAACTGTCTGGTGGTGAGATTGGCAGTGAGATTGGCAGTGTTAGGATGAGCGACCCATTCCCCATTGCCATGCCCCCAAGAAGTGAAATGCTGATATGGTGCCGGGCAGCAATCGGTCTCCGGGGTAGAGATTACCAGGCCCTGGTAGAGCCCGTCTACTCTGACAGTAGTCCCACCATTTTGACAGCCAAGGGGGTGGTTGATGTACGCCTTGGGAGAGTGCCAGTCCGCATCCTGAACATTGGGGAAAAAGAAGTCCGGTATGCCACCCTGGCCAAGCTATTTACCGTCAATCAAAATGCTATAAAGACAGTGGAACCCTTACCTCCATCCAACCAGGCGGAGGATAATGGCGCCAAGGGACAGATGGAGGACTGGTGCCAGAAGCTGCATGTGGGCACTGACTCTACCCCTCCACATCAAAAACAAGGAGTATACCAGGTGATCCAGGAGTATGAGAGGGTCTTCAGTAAACACCCGCTCGACTTTGGGCAGGTAAAGGGGGTTCAACACCATATCCCCACGGGAGACCATTCACCCATTAAAGAAAGGTACCGGCCTGTACCGCCAGCACACTACCAAAATGCCAAAGGGATGTTGCGAGAGATGAAGGAGGCTGGGGTGATAAGAGACAGTTTGTAGCCCCTGGGCAGCTCCATTAGTTCTTGTAAAGAAAAAGGATGGCACAATGAGAATGTGTGTAGACTACAGGAAAATTAACCCCATAACACATAAAGATGCCTACCCATTACCCAGGATAGAGGAGTCACTGGCTGCGTTAAAATCTGCTAATTATTTCTCTACTTTGGATCTCACTAGTGGGTATTGGCAGGTTCCTGTAGCAGAGGCGGATAAGGAGAAGACAGCATTCACCACCCCGATGGGCCTCAGCGAGTTCAACTGCATGCCATTCGGGCTCTGCAACGCCCCAGGAACCTTTCAGCGGTTGATGGAGTGCTGTCTAGGGCATAAGAACTTCGAGACCGTCCTGCTGTACCTGGATGACGTCATTGTCTGCTCCAAGACATATGAGGATCATCTGAAGCACGTAGCGGAAGTGTTTGAAGCCCTGGCTGGCTTTGGCCTGAAGGTGAAGCCGTCTAAGTGCCACCTGCTGAAGCCCAAAGTACAGTACTTAGGACATGTGGTAAGCGGTGACGGTGTAGCACCAGACCCCGACAAGGTCACCGTAATCACGGACTGGCCGAGACCTTCCACCATCAAAGTAGTGAGTCAGTTCCTCGGGTTGGTAGGCTACTACCGAAGGAAGGCCAAGAACCAGAAACCACCATTCAAATGGGACAAGCTGGAAGATGAGTTCTTCACCAGGCTGAAGATGGCCCTAACAGGAGACGAGGTCCTGGCCTACCCTGATTATGGACAGTCCTTCATCCTCCACACGGACGCGAGTGTAATGCACACGCCCGGACTGACTGGCGTGTGCGTGTTTATGTAGTGATTCCACTGTGCCATGAACCGGAGAGTGCCTGGAGGGGCGTAACTAAGTATCTGCCCGATCCGACCAAGGTCGCACGACGGCATACGACGCCAGTGCACCAGGGAGGAACTGAGTAGAGGAACCAGGGTCTACTCCAGGTCAGACTCCGGACACGGCTGTTGACCCACACCGGGGAATACAGGAACAGGCAGACTAGAGCACAGGCTGGGTAGGGTCCAGTACAGACTGGGAGACAAATTCGAAACCGCAGACGCGGCGGACAGAGCTGAGCAAAGCGAAAACCGCAGACGCGGCGGACAGAGCTGAGCAAAGCGAAAACCGCAGACGCGGCGGACAGAGCTGAGCAAAGCGAAAACCGCAGACGCGGCGGACAGAGCTGAGCAAAGCGAAAAACCGCAGACGCGGCGGACAGAGCTGAGCAAAGCGAAAACCGCAGACGCGGCGGACAGAGCTGAGCAAAGCGAAAACCGCAGACGCGGCGGACAGAGCTGAGCAAAGCGAAAACCGCAGACGCGGCGGACAGAGCTGAGCAAAGCGAAAACCGCAGACGCGGCGGACAGAGCTGAGCAAAGCGAAAACCGCAGACGCGGTGGACAGAGCTGAGCAAAGCAAAAACCGCAGACGCGGCGGACAGAGCTGAGCAAAGCGAAAACCGCAGACGCGGCGGACAGAGCTGAGCAAAGCGAAAACCGCAGACGCGGCGGACAGAGCTGAGCAAAGCGAAAACCGCAGACGCGGCGGACAGAGCTGAGCAAAGCGAAAACCGCAGACGCGGCGGACAGAGCTGAGCAAAGCGAAAACCGCAGACGCGGCGGACAGAGCTGAGCAAAGCGAAAACCGCAGACGCGGCGGACAGAGCTGAGCAAAGCGAAAACCGCAGACGCAGAGGGAACAGGACTCTGTTCACACGGAACAGACTAGAAGGGAAAGGCAGAACCAGATACCCACAGGGTACTTGCAGAGAAGTAGCGAGTGGACCACAAACTCACAAATGGAAGTACAGTGACAACGAGCAGGAGTTAGGTACGAGTTCAGACTCTGCAGAAAAAGGAAAGGAACGGACATAGAGAAAAAACAGGTAAAAGATAGGAGAGAGTTCAGACTGGTACTGAGTGTACGGAGGAGACCGACACTGCAGCGGGATACAGGAGCGGGTCTGGGAATACGGCCCCCAGAGAGGCGAGACGAACAGGCAAGGAGCGTGTTCAGACTAGCCTGGAAATACAGCCTCCAGGAAGGCGGAACAAACAGGCAAGGAACGAGTACAGACTGCAGGTTAAGATACACAGATAGGACACAGTACAGACATGGGAACAGATACTGCAAGACAGGTAACATAGACAGGACCTGGCATGTCAGAGACAAAAGCCAACTGACAGGGCAAGATGCTCAGGCATGGGTTAATTGGGGCAGCTGTTTAAATAACAGGTGACAGACAGCAATAGGCTGAGGACGCACAAGGGGTGTGCCTGCAGCAGGTACAAAAAGCAGGAAGTGATCGGGCGCCGCCCTTAAGCAGCAGACACTGAAGCAAACAGACAGCATGGAGGGAAGCCAGAGAGACACCCTGGACTGGAGATCAAGTGCGCGTTCTTGCACAGTGGGAGATGGACCACTATGCAAGGACACCGCCAGGTATGTTACAGTACCCCCCCCCTTACGCCCCCTCTTCTTCAGGCCTGCCAGAATGTTCCGCAGGGAATTCGAGGGCCAATCCTTTACTTCAAGGAGATCACTTCCACAGTCCACTGGAGAAACTGGTCTCCTCTGGTTAGCTAGGATGCTACCTCCTATCCAGCCATCCTCAGCAACAGACGAAACAGGTGGAGTACCAGGAACAGCATACAGGGAAGTCTCTCTCCACTTATTATCAGGTAGCACCCCAGAGGGTTCAGGAGACAACTGGAAGTCCTCCGCCGGGTTGAAGGAGTGCAGAGACTCGGGGGTAACCTCTGCTTCGGGGTACATCTTGTCAAACTCACAGGATGAAATGGGCGAGGTATCAGGTACAAGGTGTAGAAAAGTCCCTGTTACCTTGTTATCTGGTGGTACCCAGGAGGATTCAGAAAACAACTGGGGGTCCTCCGCCGGGTCGGAATAGTGCAGAGACTCGGGGGTAACCTCTGCTTCGGAGTACACTAGGTCGGACTCGCTGGATGAAGCGGGCGAGGTATCAGGTACCGAATATAGAAGAGTACCTGTCCATTCGTTATCAGGTAGCACCCCGAAGGGTTCAGGAGACAACTGGAGGTCCTCCGCCTGGTCGGAGGGGTGTAGAGACTCGGGGATAACCTCTGCTTCGAGGTACATCTTGTCAAATTCACAGGAAGAAATAGACGGGTTATCAGGTACAGGGTGAGAAAAAGTCACTGTCTCTTTGTTATCTGGTGGTACCCCGGAGGAGTCAGGAAACAACTGGAGGTCCTCTGCCTGGTCAGAGGGGTGTAGAGACTCATGAGTAACCTCTGCTTCAGAGTACACTAGGTCGGACTCACTGGACGAAGCAAGCGAGGTATCAGATCCAGGATATAGGAAAGTCTCTGTCCATTCACCACCAGGTGGCACCCCGAAGGGTTCTAGAGACAACTGGAGGTCCTCCGCCTGGTCGGAGGGATGTAGAGACTCGGGAGTAACCTCTGCTTCGGAGTACACTAGGTGGGACTCACTGGACGAAGCGAGCAAGGTATCAGGTACAGAGTATAGGAGAGTCTCTGTCCTTTCGCTACCAGGTAGCACCCCGAAGGGCTCAGGAGACAACTGGAGGTCCTCCGCCAGGTCGGAGGGGTGAAGAGACTCATGGGTAACCTCTGCTTCAGAGTACACTAGGTTGGACTCACTGGATGAAGCAGCCGAGATATCAGGTACCGAGTATAGGAAAGTCTCTGTCCATTCGCTACCAGGTAGCACCCAGAAGGGTTCAGGAGACAACTGGAGATCCTCCGCCTGATCGGAGGGGTGTAGAGACTCAGGGGTAACCTCTGCTTTGGAGAACACTAGGTCGAACTCACTGGACGAAGCAGGCGAGGTATCAGGTGCAGGGTATAGGGAAGTCTCTCTCCAATTGTCCTCAAGTGGTATCCCGGGGGATTCAGGAGGCAACAGGGGGTCCTCCGGTGTAAATTCTGGGTGGGCAGCAGTCTCTTCGGGCAGGAGAACTGGTGCACTATCCACGCACATTACCCGTTGGGGCTTCTTCAGGATACAGGGAGATGAAGCTTCAGTACGGACTTCAAGGTTGGGGTCAGGAGGTCTCAGGGAGGACAGACCCTGGCGTGACGGCTTGCCTCTACGTCTAGCACGTCTGGACTGCCTCTTGAGGTTGGGAGAAGTATTCCGGAGAGTGAAGTCACCCTGTGAGGATTCTGGGTGGGCAGTAGTCTCATTGGGCTGAAGGACTATTGCGCTACCCACACACATTACCCATCGGGGCTGCTCGGGGATACTGGGAAGTGAAGCTTCAGCAGGAGCCTCCGGGTTAGGATCATCGAAGACCATTAGAAAGGCCACCAGGAAGGCCATTATGTCTAGGACGATAGGATCCTGTGCGTCCCATAGGGGAATGATCCAATTCAAGGCATCACCCGCTAGGTAAGACATCATGAATCCCACCTTAACCCGATCTGTGGGAAAACATAGAGGGTAGAACTTGAAGTGTAGCATGCATTGCTCCACAAATGCACAACTCTGTCTTGGATCCCCATAGTAACGTGGAGGATCCGCAGGAACGAGAGCTGATAGATCCATCTGGACGGGTGCGTAATTCGCCTGGAACTCAGCTAAGGAAAAAAAAAAAAAAAAAAAAATGTATTTATTTATTTTTAATGCACGTATTCGCTGGAAAACATCTCAGAGAGCGAAGGCCGTGGGGCTCAACGGGAACCATGGCCTGAGCATGCTGTAATGCACACGCCCGGACTGACTGGCGTGTGCGTGTTTATGTAGTGATTCCACTGTGCCATGAACCGGAGAGTGCCTGGAGGGGCGTAACTAAGTATCTGCCTGATCCGACCAAGGTCGCACGACGGCATACGACGCCAGTGCACCAGGGAGGAACTGAGTAGAGGAACCAGGGTCTACTCCAGGTCAGACTCCGGACACGGCTGTTGACCCACACCGGGGAATACAGGAACAGGCAGACTAGAGCACAGGCTGGGTAGGGTCCAGTACAGACTGGGAGACAAATTCGAAACCGCAGACGCGGCGGACAGAGCTGAGCAAAGCGAAAACCGCAGACGCGGCGGACAGAGCTGAGCAAAGCGAAAACCGCAGACGCGGCGGACAGAGCTGAGCAAAGCGAAAACCGCAGATGCGGCGGACAGAGCTGAGCAAAGCGAAAACCGCAGACGCGACGGACAGAGCTGAGCAAAGCGAAAACCGCAGACGCGGCGGACAGAGCTGAGCAAAGCGAAAACCGCAGACGCGGCGGACAGAGCTGAGCAAAGCGAAAACCGCAGACGCGGCGGACAGAGCTGAGCAAAGCGAAAACCGCAGACGCGGCGGACAGAGCTGAGCAAAGCGAAAACCGCAGACGCGGCGGACAGAGCTGAGCAAAGCGAAAACCGCAGACGCGGCGGACAGAGCTGAGCAAAGCGAAAACCGCAGACGCGGCGGACAGAGCTGAGCAAAGCGAAAACCGCAGACGCGGCGGACAGAGCTGAGCAAAGCGAAAACCGCAGACGCGGCGGACAGAGCTGAGCAAAGCGAAAACCGCAGACGCGGCGGACAGAGCTGAGCAAAGCGAAAACCGCAGACGCGGCGGACAGAGCTGAGCAAAGCGAAAACCGCAGACGCGGCGGACAGAGCTGAGCAAAGCGAAAACCGCAGACGCGGCGGACAGAGCTGAGCAAAGCGAAAACCGCAGACGCAGAGGGAACAGGACTCTGTTCACACGGAACAGACTAGAAGGGAAAGGCAGAACCAGATACCCACAGGGTACTTGCAGAGAAGTAGCGAGTGGACCACAAACTCACAAACGGAAGTACAGTGACAACGAGCAGGAGTTAGGTACGAGTTCAGACTCTGCAGAAAAAGGAAAGGAACGGACATAGAGAAAAAACAGGTAAAAGATAGGAGAGAGTTCAGACTGGTACTGAGTGTACGGAGGAGACCGACACTGCAGCGGGATACAGGAGCGGGTCTGGGAATACGGCCCCCAGAGAGGCGAGACGAACAGGCAAGGAGCGTGTTCAGACTAGCCTGGAAATACAGCCTCCAGGAAGGCGGAACAAACAGGCAAGGAACGAGTACAGACTGCAGGTTAAGATACACAGATAGGACACAGTACAGACATGGGAACAGATACTGCAAGACAGGTAACATAGACAGGACCTGGCATGTCAGAGACAAAAGCCAACTGACAGGGCAAGATGCTCAGGCATGGGTTAATTGGGGCAGCTGTTTAAATAACAGGTGACAGACAGCAATAGGCTGAGGACGCACAAGGGGTGTGCCTGCAGCAGGTACAAAAAGCAGGAAGTGATCGGGCGCCGCCCTTAAGCAGCAGACACTGAAGCAAACAGACAGCATGGAGGGAAGCCAGAGAGACACCCTGGACTGGAGATCAAGTGCGCGTTCTTGCACAGTGGGAGATGGACCACTATGCAAGGACGCCGCCAGGTATGTTACAGCGAGCAACGTGGGACTAGGAGCGGTGCTGTCCCAGATCCAGCAAGGCAGAGAAAGGGTGATAGCCTGCGCCAGCAGGAAGCTCCGGCCCACAGAAAGAAACCCAGAAAATTACAGCTCCTTCAAGTTGGAGTTCCTTGCCATCGTCTGGGCTGTGACTGAGCGCTTCAAACATTATCTCTCCTCGGTCAAATTCACTGTGTACACGGATAATAACCCGCTGACACACCTGGACACTGCAATACTTGGTGCCCTGGAACAAAGATGGATGGCCCGACTGTCTAATTACGAATTCACCATCAAGTACCGGGCTGGGCACAAGAATGCAAATGCAGATTGCGCTGTCCAGAATGCCTAACTTGCCAGACGGGGGAGAAGACCCAGAGGAGCTGGAAGAGATAGAAATCCCCGCGTTCCACCGCCATGGGATAAAGCAGTGCTCCCATTGTGTGAAGAACAGGTGCTCTGCCAACAGAGAAGTCACGTTCAATCCATTGCCCCACCATGGATGGGCAGAGACACAAGATAGTGACCTGGCTGTCCGCCTAGTCAAAGAGTTGCTGACACAAGCTGACTCATACCCTGATTCAGATGCTCCAGAAGAGACTAAACAGCTGTGGAAAGAAAAAGGCAAGCTGTTCATCTATGAAGGGAAGCTGTGTCGAAGAACTGTCAACTCCCGGACACATGAGCTGGTCTGACAGGTGGTAGTCCCGAGGCGAGATGCGCGTCTACGGTCCTGGAAGCGTACCACGATGGAGCGGGACATTTTGGATGGAAGAAGCTGGAAGTCCTGCTACGTGAACGGTTCTATTGGGTTGGCATGAGGAAAGCAGTCGAGAGGTGGTGTCGAGAATGCGGACCATGCAACCTGAGAAGAGAAGACCGTGACAGCCAGAGGGCTCCCCTGCAGCCCATCATCACTAAGCAGTCACTCGAACTGGTAGCCCTGGACCATGTGAAGCTATCCCCGAGCAGGTCAGGCTATGTCTACGCTCTCACCATCGTAGACCACTACTCCCGGTTCCTGGTAGCAGTGCCAGTCAAGAACCAAACGGCTCAGAGAGCAGCCAGAGCTTTCCAACAGCACTTCTGCCGCCCGCATGGTTACCCAGAACGTGTTCTAACTGACCAAGGTCCGGCCTTCGAAGCAGAAGTATTCCAGGAGTTATGCAACCTGTACGGCTGTAAGAAGATCAGGACATCGCCTTATCACCCCCAGACCAACGGGATGTGTGAACAGTTGAATCAGGTGGTGATAGACCTACTGAAGACGTTGCCCCTGGAGGAACGCAGCCTGTGGCCAGAAAAGTTGCCGGACCTAGTGGATCTCTACAATCACATCCCAGTGAATTCCACCAACTGCACACCTGCTTACCTGATGAGAGCGAGACCTGGCAAGCTGCCCATCGATCTGGATGTGGGAGTTCTGACACCAGAGGATGCCTCACCAGATGCGGATTGGGATACTGAGCGGCAACAGCAATACCTTAAGGTACAGGAAAGTGTTGAAAGAAGTCTGTCCCAAGCAAGAGAAAGGCAAGAGAGGACTTACAATCAACATGCACCTGCTGCCCCCTTGTCACCTGGAGAGCGAGTCCTTAAGAGGAAAAGGTGACTCCACAAGCTGGATGACCAATGGGAAAAAAAGCCGTACACCATTCTACCATGAAGTCATGATAACACCAAGGTGTACCTCATAAGTAAGGATGGAGGAGAAACGACAGCAACAGTTTCCAGAGACCACCTGAATAAATGTTCCGAGCAGCTACAGCATGCTGAAGAAGGCCAAGATATCCCTCAACCCGCAGAGGAAGTGGAAGAAATGGTCAGCACAGTACTCGGAGAATTTCCCCGGTCATGGACGCAAGTAAATAATGCCATTGTTGTGCCAGTCCTTACATTTCTCCAACCAGCCCCTCAGGGAGCTGTAGAAGTCTCAGTAGAGTTGGAAGAACCATTGGCCCCGGAGCCAGAAGATTCCTCATCAGCAGACCAGGAGAATCTACCCTCTGCTAGTAGCGAGCCTGTCGTACCCACGGTAAGCCAAAGGATCCATAGGAAGCTGCCCAACCTACCAGAGACACCTCCAAACACCTGTAGTGTGGTGAACATTGAACCCACCACACCAGGGGTAGACACCAGGGACCAGGGTAGAGCAGTGACAGATAGTGTACTCCGTAGATCTACCAGAAGTACAAGAGGTCAGCCCCCTGCCCATTGGAGAATTTAAAAATGTAAAGTTTAAAGTAAATGTATGCTGTATATAGTTACCTGTAAGGGTATGCCAGAGACAATGCTATTTTGAAATGTTTTATATGAGTGCATTTAACCTGTGCTTATCCAGTTACCTGAAAAGGTTCCAAAGACTTTTAGGTTATGGACAGTGAATAACCAAGAACCTTCCCTTATAAATAGTTGCACCTGGAAAGTGCCCCTTTGTGCCAGACCACAGAACAAAAACCCGTGGAGGTGGCTGAAGACGTGGTCCAACATCCGGATCATCAATGCCCTGTAGCCACCCCAGGGCCCCCTTGGAGGGTTTGGGACGGGTCCCTCAAACTACATCTTCTTCAGTGGAATGGACACCTGGTTACGGATGATACCGTGACCTAAAATGACAGTAATGCCTGTAAATATGTTCATGTATTGTTATTACTATTGTTTATTATTGTCTGTTATATTTTTGCAAAATATGTTCAGTCCCGGAGTACTGAAATTTACTAGGGGGGAATGTGGCACCCCAGAGGGTCTGGTTGCCACAGTGGTAGTGTGGCACCCCAGGGGTCTGGTTACCACAGTAATAGCAATATTACGTCTGAGAGCAGGTGGGAGGTCTCCTGGTCAGGAACCCTAAGCATGCAACACTTCCTGCCCAGTCCTGGGAGGGGAAGAACTTCCCCTATATAAACTGGGGGCTGAGGCAGGGTTAGAGGAAAAAGAGGAGTCCCAGACAGAGACACAGTCTGGTCTGGAGTGGAGCAGATACAGGGAGAGCAAGATCAGGAGCTCTGTGGGAGCAGTGATAAAAGGGGTCAGAGACTGGAAGCTGTAGAGCTCGTCCTGACTGAAGAGATCTCACCGGACACGGAGTCCGAGGCTGTGGGGACTGATCCATACCCAGCAGCAGAAACCGACCGGCAGGGGATTTCAGGTCCTCTGGCCAAGAAACCCGAAGGCACGGTCACACGCAAGGGGACCAGCACCGCCGGCGTGGAGCGGAGGCTACCAGAAGGCCCCGAGTCACCGGCCATACGGGTGAGCACCACACGGTACACTCAGGGACGTGGGCTACTTCTACCCGCTTCTAGCAAGGTAGCCAGGAAGAGTACAATAGTTGGGGAGGCCTACAACTCCGCCTGGCCAGGGGAGATCCTATCTGCTCACAGACTGACCAGGCCCCGATCGCTAGCCAGTACTCCCGGGAGGGTCTACCTTTGCCACCAGTAAAGACCCTGAACTACACCGCACCGTCTCTGAGTGGTTCCTGGTGCCCGCGTGCAATTCTGCTATCTCCATCATCCACGTCCGCTGCCCTGAGGCCATACCCCTCCCGTTGGGGGTTATACTATCCACGCTGCACAACCGTACCACTGGCCTCAGCGGTCTGCCCTGCAGCGGCGGTTTCATAACCGCATTCAACGGGTGGCGTAGTCGAACTCTATAACATCTTATTCTAAGTTCTGCCACTTGGTTTGACACCCTGGGCACGGACCGGGTCAACGCCACGAGGACTACTACCCCTATCAGATCCGGCTCCGGGTATTCCCCGCATGCGCAACGCTGCCCAACATGGCCCAGGGGGCGCGTCAACTTTGGCGTAGTCGGCAGGATTTCGTGCCCGCAACCACCGGGTACTGCGTGCCTGAAAAAGACTGTTAAACTTACCTGTGGTGAAGATTCCCGCCATCCGACGCCATCTTCTGCCTTCTTCCCGCCATCCGTGGAGTTTTCCCGCCATCCGACGCCATCTTCTGCCTTCTTCCCGCCATCCGTGGAGTTTTCCCGCCATTGGACGCCATCTTGAGGACGCCGCGCGGGAAGAAGAGGGGCGTGGACTCCGAAAGCGCGCGAGAACTGAAGCTCCGCCTCACGTCCAGACGTTGCGTAAGGTCCTGGAAGGAGCCCAGCAGACTCCGACGTCACAGGAGCGCGACGGAAGGTCCTCGACCCTGACGATCCACTGCGGAGCCGCGGCCTACGGAAGAGGATCATCGCAAGGTAGGCCACGGTCCACTAGGGGGGAGGAGGATGTCGGATACAGAGGAGAGCTTCACTGCCACAGCCACCGCCAGCGCCACCGCTCCTGCGGTCATGCCTTTCACTATGCCCTATATCCCGGGGGCAGCCTGGCTACCCCAGTACTCAGGGGAGTCACATACCCTAACTGACTTCAGAGAAAAGCTGGATAGCCTCTTCCAGGTGTACCCCCTCACAGAAGAGCAAAAAGTGAGCATCCTGGTGGCTCAATTAACAGGGGCAGCCCAAAGGGAGGTAAAGTCCTGGCCACTTGGGAGGAGGAGGACTGTCGCAGAGATACTAGCCCGGCTGAAGGACACCTTTGATACCCGTACCTCAGCCGAGATCAAGCTTAGATTCTACGGGTGCAAGCAGCGAGCACATGAGAATATAAGGGACTATGCACTAAACCTACAAGAGGCCCTGAGAGCCATTAAGCAGGCCGACCCTGACGGCCTGGGAAACGAAGACAAGTTGTTGACTGAACAATTTATAGAGGGTCTACATTGCAATGCCCACCGAACCCAGTTGCGAGCAATGGCCTTACAGGACCCTCATCTGGACTTTGCACAGTTCAAGGACAGAGCCATCCGGGTGCTCCGAGAACCGGCACCAGGTGGCGCTGTGACCCACAGACGCCCTACTACCACTTACCACCAGGAGACGACGCCCTTGTCGGCAGGGCCTGTGGGAGCTGATGCGCAGGCTTTAAACAATGACCCAGATACAGACCTGCACCATCAGGTCCAAGAGCTAACTAAAAGCGTTGCTGCGCTAACCCGAACTGTGCAGTCTTTACAGGTTTCTACTCCAGGGAAGATTCAGCTGGCATCCGGACCGGAGGATATCCCGTGGCGACGACCAAGGAGGACCCCACCGGCCAGAGGAAGACCCAGCGACCGATACAACGAGGACGGACAACCCATCTGCCGCCGCTGCAATCAACCCGGACATATGGCAAGGTACTGTCCTTTAAACTGGCACAACCTGGGGTAGAGGGCCAACCCCTAGGAATAAGATCACCAGGCCCATCGAACTGGCGTGACAAATATGTGGGAGGACGTCCAGTCTTGCCTGTGGTACTGGATGGCATTCCTATGAGTGCCCTACTGGACACCGGGTCACAGGTCACCACCATCCCGTACGTGCTCTTCAAGCAGTACTGGAATGACTCGGATATAACTCGCTACCCTGACGACGACTTGAGTATCATCGCCAGCAATGGTCAGCCCGTGCCACAGATCTGATTTAAAGAGGTGACCATTAAAATCGGTAAAGTCGAACTGGCAGCACAGGGACTGATCATTGTGGACATTGACAAGCGCGAGAGTCACCCAAAGATAACTCTAGGAACTAATGTGATTGAAAATTGTCTTGCAGAGGTGATTCTCATTTTACAGCAGGTTGCCAAGAACGCCAGTTCCGGCCAGCAGTGAGTGCTCCAAAAAGAGATCCGGGCACTGATGCGACGGCAACAGGTGGAACTATCTGGTGGTGAGATAGGTAGCGTGAGAATGTGTGACCCGTTCCCTATTGCCATGCCCCCAAAAAGTGAGATGATGATCTGGTGCCGGGCAGCTATTGGTCTAAGAGGTAGAGACTACCAAGCAATGGTAGAACCCATCCACTCAGACAGTAGGCCCACCATTTTGACAGCACGGGGGTGGTCGATGTACGCCATGGGAGGGTGCCCGTTCGCATCATAAATATCGGGGAGAGAGAAGTACACCTGCCCCGGTATGCCATGCTAGCCAAATTGTTCACCATAAACCAGAATTCTGTACAGGCCGTGGAACCCTTGCCTCCATCTCAACCAGAGGAAGGTAACGGCTCTAAGCAACAAATGGAGGACTGGTGTCAGCAACTACATTTGGGTACTGACTCCACTCCCTCACACCAGAAACAGGGAGTCTATCGGGTGGTTCAAGAGTACGAGAGAGTGTTTAGTAAACACCCGTTAGACTTCGGGCGAGTAAAGGGGGTAGAACACCACATCCCCACGGGAGACCATCCTCCCATAAAGGAGAGATACCGACCCGTACCCCCGGCACACTACCAACACGCCAAGGGGATGCTTAGAGACATGAAGGAGGCTGGGGTAATCAGGGACAGCTGTAGCCCCTGGGCAGCTCCACTAGTCTTAGTGAAAAAGAAAGACAACACCATGAGAATGTGTGTAGACTACCGGAAAATCAACCATATCACACACAAAGATGCGTACCCCTTACCAAGGATAGAGGAGTCTTTGGCTGCTTTAAAATCTGCTAACTTCTTCTCCACTTTGGATCTCACTAGCGGGTACTGGCAGGTTCCTGTAGCAGAGGCGGACCGGGAGAAGACCGCATTCACCACCCCGATGGGACTTAGCGAGTTTACCTGCATGCCGTTCGGACTCTGCAACGCACCAGGAACCTTCCAACGATTGATGGATTGCTGTCTGGGACACCGGAACTTTGAGACGGTCCTGCTGTACCTGGATGATGTTATAGTTTATTCCAAAACCTACGAGGACCACCTGAAACACCTGGCGGAAGTGTTTGAAGCCCTGGCAAACTACGGTCTGAAGGTGAAACCGTCGAAGTGTCACCTGCTAAAACCAAAAGTGCAGTACCTGGGACACGTGGTGAGTGCTGACGGAGTGGCTCCCGACCCTGATAAGATCACCGCGATTAAGGAATGGCCAAGACCCTCCAGCGTAAGGGAAGTACGGCAGTTCCTCGGGTTGGTAGGCTACTACCGAAGATTCATTCCCTGTTTCACCAAAAAGGCAGCTCCTATGCAGGACCTCCTGATAGGCCAGTCCAGGAAGGCCAAGAACCAGAAGCCGCCCTTCAGATGGGAGAAGCTGGAGGAAGAGTCCTTCCGCCAGCTGAAGATGGCCCTCACGGGGGATGAAATCCTGGCATACCCTGATTAGAGCCAGCCCTTTATCCTCTACACCGACGCAAGTAACATCGGGCTAGGAGCCGTACTGTCCCAGATCCAGCAGGGGAGAGAACGGGTAATTGCTTACGCCAGCCGAAAACTGCGACCCACCGAAAGAAACCCTGAGAATTACAGCTCATTCAAGCTAGAGTTCCTGGCAGTGGTGTGGGCAGTCACCGAACGCTTTAAGCACTACCTCGCCTCTTCCCGGTTCACCGTGAACATGGATAACAACTCGTTGACACACCTGGACACTGCAAGACTCGGTGCCCTGGAGCAGAGATGGATGGCCCGCCTGTCCAACTATGAATTCACGATCAAATACCGGACAGGACGCTCCAATACCAACGCGGATGCCTTGTCCAGAATGCCAAACCTACCGGACGTAGGGGAAGATCCAGAGGAACTGGAAGAAGTTGAACTCCCCGCGTTCCACCGTCATGGGACTACCCAGTATTCCCACCGTGTAAGGGGTAAGCAATCCGCTACGTTCAACCCCTTACCTCATTACAACTGGGCGGAAACGCAAGACAGTGACCCCGCCGTCCGACTGGTGAAGGAGATGCTGACTCAGCCAGATGCTCGCCTTGACCCAGACGCTCCGGAGGAAACCAAGCAACTGTGGGCTGAGAAGAGTCGACTGTTCCTTTACAAGGGGAAGTTGTGCCGTAGAATGGTTAACTCCCGGACGCATGAACTGATCTGGCAAGTAGTGGTGCCAAGAAGAGACGCGGCTATGGTACTGGAGGCATACCACGACGGGGCTGGGCACTTCGGATGGAAGAAGCTGGAGTTCCTGCTGCGCGGGCGGTTCCACTGGGTAGGCATGAGAGGAACCATCGAGAGGCGGTGCAGAGACTGTGGCCCATGCAACCTAGGAAGGAAGGACCGTGCCAGTCAGAAGACTCCCCTGCAGTCCATCGTCACCAGGCAGCCGTTGGAACTGGTAGCCTTGGATCATGTAAAACTGACCCCCAGCAGAAGTGGCTACGTCTATGCGTTAACGATCGTGGATCACTACTCCCGGTTCTTGGTTGTAGTCCCCGTCAAGGACTTAACGGCTCAAACAGCAGCTAGAGCCTTTCAGCAGCACTTCTGCCGTCCACACGGATACCCAGAGCAGGTGCTGACGGACCAGGGACCTGCCTTTGAAGCGGAAGTCTTCCAGGAGTTCTGCACTCTGTATGGCTGCCGGAAGATAAGAACAACACCCTATCATCCGCAAACCAATGGACTCTGCGAGAAGATGAACCAGGTGGTGATAGACCTTCTGAAAACATTGCCCCTGGAAGAACGCAGTCTGTGGCCTGAGAAACTGCCTGATCTGGTGGACCTATACAACCACATCCCTGTAGGTTCTACCAACTGTACCCCGGCTTACCTAATGAGAGCAAGACCTGGTAAGCTGCCTGTTGATCTGGATATGGGAGTCCTGACACCCGAGGACACTTCACCGGAAGCAGACTGGGACACAGAGAGGCAGCAGTAGTACCGGAAAGTACAGGAGAGCGTTGAGCGAAGTCTCTGTCAAGCAAGAGAAAGACAGGAGAAGACTTATAACCAGTATGCTCCCGCTGTTCCCCTGGTACCTGGAGAGCAGGTCTTGAAAAGGAAGAGACGGCTCCACAAGTTGGACGACCAGTGGGAGAAGGACCTGTACACCGTACTGCCATCAAGCCATGAAAACCCAAAAATCTGCACAATCAGTAAGGATGGAGGAGAAACCACAGCCATTGTCTCCCGAGATCACTTGAAGAAGTGTCCCGAGCAGCTACGAAACCCTGAAGAAGATCAAGAAAACCCTCGACCCGCAGAGGAAAGGGAAGAAATGGTCAGTACTGTACTCGGAGACTTCCCTCGGTCTTGGACACAAGTAAATGGCGCTGTTGTGGTACCCGTCCTCACCTTCCTCCAGCCAGCATCCCAAGTGCCTACGGAAAAACAGGTAGAGCTGGAAGAGCAGCCAGTCCAGGAGGCAGAATACCCCACACAAGCAGACCAGGAGAATCGACCCTCTGCTTATAGTGAGCCTGCCGTGCCCCTAGTGAGCCAAAGAACCCGTAGACAGCTGCCCAGCTTACCTTTGACAGCTCCTACACCCTGTAGCTTAGGACCGGTCAGTAAGCTCCGTAGGTCTACTAGGGCCACTAGAGGCCAGTTGCCAGTACGTTGGAGGATCTAAAGTGTTCAGACTGTTTTATTGGTATTTACCTGTTTACTGTTGCTTGTAAATAATTATGTTTTTCCAGTTAGTTTATAGGTGTCTTTTGTGGATTAACCGGAATTCTTTGTATATATGTTTGGAGCGTAACCCAGGAATGGACTAAGACTGCTAAAGACTCGGGGTAGGACAGACCCCCACCTGGTTACAGCTCCCTGTTCTTTGGTGAAATGGACACCCTTATTGCTTCAAAAACTGCACCCGGTTGCGGACACGCTGTGACTGCCCTAACGTGTTTTCCCTTATTGTATTGTTCCTGTTTATACCCTGTTATGTTTTCAAAAATATGTTTAGTCCCGGAGTACTAAATTTTACTAGGGGGGAATGTGGCACCCCAGGGGTCTGGTTACCACAGTAATAGCAATATTACGTCTGAGAGCAGGTGGGAGGTCTCCTGGTCAGGAACCCTAAGCATGCAACACTTCCTGCCCAGTCCTGGGAGGGGAAGAACTTCCCCTATATAAACTGGGGGCTGAGGCAGGGTTAGAGGAAAAAGAGGAGTCCCAGACAGAGACACAGTCTGGTCTGGAGTGGAGCAGATACAGGGAGAGCAAGATCAGGAGCTCTGTGGGAGCAGTGATAAAAGGGGTCAGAGACTGGAAGCTGTAGAGCTCGTCCTGACTGAAGAGATCTCACCGGACACGGAGTCCGAGGCTGTGGGGACTGATCCATACCCAGCAGCAGAAACCGACCGGCAGGGGATTTCAGGTCCTCTGGCCAAGAAACCCGAAGGCATGGTCACACGCAAGGGGACCAGCACCGCCGGCGTGGAGCGGAGGCTACCAGAAGGCCCCGAGTCACCGGCCATACGGGTGAGCACCACACGGTACACTCAGGGACGTGGGCTACTTCTACCCGCTTCTAGCAAGGTAGCCAGGAAGAGTACAATAGTTGGGGAGGCCTACAACTCCGCCTGGCCAGGGGAGATCCTATCTGCTCACAGACTGACCAGGCCCCGATCGCTAGCCAGTACTCCCGGGAGGGTCTACCTTTGCCACCAGTAAAGACCCTGAACTACACCGCACCGTCTCTGAGTGGTTCCTGGTGCCCGCGTGCAATTCTGCTATCTCCATCATCCACGTCTGCTGCCCTGAGGCCATACCCCTCCCGTTGGGGGTTATACTATCCACGCTGCACAACCGTACCACCGGCCTCAGCGGTCTGCCCTGCAGCGGCGGTTTCATAACCGCATTCAACGGGTGGCGTAGTCGAACTCTATAACATCTTATTCTAAGTTCTGCCACTTGGTTTGACACCCTGGGCACGGACCGGGTCACCGCCACGAGGACTACTACCCCTATCAGATCCGGCTCCGGGTATTCCCCGCATGTGCAACGCTGCCCAACATGGCCCAGGGGGCGCGTCAGTAGTAATACCATGTCTGGGAGCAAAACAGGAGTTTCCTGGTCAGGGAACACACTACATGCAACACCTCCTGCCCCAGACCAGAAAGGGGAGTATCCTGCCCTATATAACTGGATCTGGAGGCGGGGTTAGGGCAGTCTAGTGTGTGGAGTCAAGTAGGACACGAAGGAGTAAAAAGCAAGAGACTGGAGCTGGAGTTAGCTCGTCCTGGAGTCCGAGGCTGTGGGGATTACGTACCCAGCAGCAGATACCGCAGAGCAGGAGATTGCAGGTCTCCTGGCCCATCAGAAGCCCGGAGGCTCAGCCACACTAAAGGACCAGTACCACCACAGAGGAACGAGGAATACACACGGTCCGAGTTGCCAGCACGTTACACTCAGAGACGTGGGCTACAACACAGCTATAAGCGGGATAGCCAAAAAGCATAATAAGAACGGCAGGCCTACAACTCCACCTTGCAAGGGAGACTCTATGCTTCCTACCAGACCGACCAGACCCTTACTACTAGCCCGTTTGGGGCCTGTATAATTGCCACGAGTAAAGACCCTGGGACTGCACTATCTGACTCCGTGTCATTACTGACTACCTACATCATAACCACCATCATCTATACACGCTGCCCTGGAGCTACACTCTTCCTGTGGGGAGTTACACTACGCTAGCTGTTATACCACCAGCTTCAGAGGACTGTTCCGCAGCGTTGGTTCCTATTGATCGCATTCCACAGGTGGCATAGTCGGACATTATAAAAAACCTATACATAAACTACCCTTAGATTGACCACCTGGGTCACGGACCGGGTCACCGCCACGGTGACTACAACCCCCAGCATCTACAGGCCCGGCTCCGGGTACCCCACGGACCAGGGGGCGCACCACTGACCTGGAGTATCGTACTGACCTGGAGGATCGCCCTGACCTGGAGGATCGCGCTGACCTGGAGGATCGCACTGACCTGGAGGATTGCACTGACCTGGATGATGGCGTTGATCTGTAGGATGGCGCTGACCTGGAGGATCGCCCTGACCTGGAGGGTCGCCCTGACCTGGATGATCGCCCTGACCTGGAGGATCGCACTGACCTGGAGGATGGCGCTGACCTGGAGGATCACGCTGACCTGGAGGATCGCGCTGACCTGGAGGATCGCGCTGACCTGGAGGATCGCGCTGACCTGGAGGATCGCGCTGACCTGGAGGATCGCGCTGACCTGGATGATCGCGCTGACCTGGAGGATCGCACTGACCCGGAGGATCGCCTTGACCTGGAGGATCGCCCTGACCTGGAGGATCGCACTGACCTGGAGGATCGCCCTGACCTGGAGGATCGCCCTGACCTGGAGGATCGCGCTGACCTGGAGGATCGCGCTGACCTGGAGGATTGCACTGACCTGGATGATGCCGCTGATCTGGAGGATGGCGCTGACCTGGAGGATCGCCCTGACCTGGAGGGTCGCCCTGACCTGGATGATCGCCCTGACCTGGAGGATCGCACTGACCTGGAGGATCGCGCTGGCCTCGAGGATCGCACTGATCTCAAGGATCGCACTGACCTGGAGGATCGTGCTGACCTGGAGGATCGCACTGACCTGGAGGATCACCCTGACCTGGAGGATCGCGTTGACCTGGAGGATCGCGCTGACCTGGAGGATCGCGCTGACCTGGAGGATTGCACTGACCAGGAGGATCGCACTCACCAGGAGGATCACACTGACCTGGAGGATCGCGCTGATCTGGAGCATCGCGCTGACCTGGAGGATCGCGCTGACCTGGAGGATGGCGCTGACCTGGAGGATGGCGCTGACCTGGAGGGTAGTGCTGACCTGGAGGATGGCGCTGACCTGGAGGATCGCGTTGACCTGGAGGTTCGCACTGAACTGGAGGATCGCATTGTTCTGGAGGATCGAGCTGACCTGGAGGATGGCGCTGACCTGGAGGATCGCGCTGTCCTGGAGGATCGCACTGACCTGGAGGATCGCGCTGACCTGGAGAATGGAGCTGACCTGGAGGATCGCACTGTCCTGTAGGATCGCGTTGACTTGGAGGATCACGCTGACCTGGAGGATCGCGCTGACCTGGAGGATCACACTGACCAGGAGGAGCGCACTGACCTGGAGGATAGCGCTGATCTGGAGGTTCGCGCTGACCTGGAGGATCGCGCTGACCTGGAGGATCGCGCTGACCAGGAGGATCGCACTGACCAGGAGGATCGCACTGACCTGGAGGATCTCGCTGACCTGGAGGATCACACTGACCTGGAGGATCGCACTGACCTGAAGGATCGCACTGACCTGGAGGATCGCACTGACCTGGAGGATCGCACTGACCTGGAGGATCGCACTGACCTGGAGGTTCGTGCTGATCTGGAGGATCGCACTGACCAGGAGGATTGCACTGACCTGGAGGATAATGCTGATCTGGAGGTTAGCGCTGACCTGGAGGTTAGCGCTGACCTGGAGGATCGCGCTGACCTGGGGGATCGCGCTGACCTGGGGGATCGCACTGACCTGGGGGATCGCGCTGACCTGGAGGATCGCGCTGACCAGGAGGATCGCGCTGACCAGGAGGATCGCGCTGATCTGGGGGATCGTACTGACCTGGGGGATGGCGCTGACCTGGAGGATGGCGCTGACCTGGAGGATCGCACTGACCTGGAGGATCGCACTGACCTGGAGGATCGCGCTGACCAGGAGGATCGCACTGACCAGGAGGATCGCACTGACCTGGAGGATCTCGCTGACCTGGAGGATCACACTGACCTGGAGGATCACACTGACCTGGAGGATCGCACTGACCTGAAGGATCGCACTGACCTGAAGGATCGCACTGACCTGGAGGATCGCACTGACCTGGAGGATCGCACTGACCTGGAGGATCGCGCTGACCTGGAGGTTCGTGCTGATCTGGAGGATCGCACTGACCAGGAGGATTGCACTGACCTGGAGGATAATGCTGATCTGGAGGTTAGCGCTGACCTGGAGGTTAGCGCTGACCTGGAGGATCGCACTGACCTGGGGGATCGCGCTGACCTGGGGGATCGCACTGACCTGGGGGATCGCGCTGACCTGGAGGATCGCGCTGACCAGGAGGATCGCGCTGACCAGGAGGATCGCGCTGACCAGGAGGATCGCGCTGACCTGGGGGATCGTACTGACCTGGGGGATGGCGCTGACCTGGAGGATGGCGCTGACCTGGAGGATCGCACTGACCTGGAGGATCGCGCTGACCTGGAGGATGGTGCTGACCTGGAGGATGGCGCTGACCTGGAGGATTGCACTGACCTGGAGGATCGCGCTGACATGGAGGATCGCACTGACCTGGAGGATTGCGCTGACCTGGAGGATCGCGCTGACCTGGAGGATGGCGCTGACCTGGAGGATGGCGCTGACCTGGGGGATGACGCTGTCCTGGGGGATGGCGCTGACCTGGGGCATGGCGCTGACCTCAAGGACCGTGCTGACCTGGAGGATGGCGTTGACCTGGAGGATCGCACAGACCTGGAGGATGGTGCTGACCTGCAGCATCGCGCTGACCTGGAGGATCGCGCTGACATGGAGGATGGCGCTGACCTGGAGGATCGCACTGACCTGGAGGATCGCACTGACCTGGAGGATCGCACTGACCTGGAGGATGGCGCTGACCTGGAGGATCACGCTGACCTGGAGGATCACGCTGACTTGGAGGATGGCGCTGACCTGGAGGATCGCACTGACCTGGAGGATCGCGCTGACCTGGAGGATGGCGCTGACCTGGAGGATGGCGCTGACCTGGAGGATGGCGCTGACCTGGAGGATCACGCTGACCTGGAGGATGGCACTGACCTGGAGGATCACGCTGACCTGGAGGATCACGCTGACCTGGAGTTTAACGCTGACCTGGAGGATGGCGCTGACCTGGAGGATCGCGCTGACCTGGAGGATCGCGCTGACCTGGAGGATCACGCTGACCTGGAGGATCACGCTGACCTGGAGGATGGCGCTGACCTGGAGGATCACGCTGACCTGGAGTTTAACGCTGACCTGGAGGATGGCGCTGACCTGGAGGATCACGCTGACCTGGAGGATCACGCTGACCTGGAGTTTAACGCTGACCTGGAGGATGGCACTCACCTGGAGATTCGCGGTCAGGTCATCTCTACAGCACAAAGAACGCTGAACACAGTTCACCACTTCTCCACTCTTGGAAGTTTTTTTTTAATTGTTTTTCAGTAAATTATATGATAAAGTAAATGATGTCATTCAAAACTACTAATCATTACACAAAAAAACAAAAAACTCAGCCCTCACAATGATGTGGATGTAAAAATAAAAAAGTTAAGTTATTAAAAAAGTTATTTTCCTCCTTCTTGGGAGAAAGAATAAAAAGTGGACGGGGAAAAATGGAAATTGGACTTGTTCTTCAGGGGTTAAGATCAGAAGAGGGGGAAGGTGGCAGAGACATTCTGCTGCTCAGTCTTAGGCCTCGTTCACACCTCAGTTTTTTTCATGTACAAGAAAAAAGTGATTTTGGTCAGAGTTTCTTCTGAGTTTCTTTCGAGTTTTTCTTGTATGTGAAAAAAAAAAAAAGAAAAGTTTCTCCATCTTTTCCTATATAACAGTCTGTGAAATTCGGACCACCCTCTGATGGCATCCAAGTGCTGTCCGGTCTTGTCACTGGCCCATAGACCTGCAATGCTTATTTTCATCTGACACTTCTTGCTGACTGTTTCCAAAAGAGGCCTGAAGTTGTCAGCAAGGATCTGAAGAGCTCAGTTGGGAGGTTTGTCGATTACTTGAAGGGTTTGTGCCAGATACTTGCTGCGTCCAGGTACTAACGGACCAGACGTCACAATGTGAACAAGAGATACAAGAGGACGGTCAATTCACTGACTGATAGCAGTGGTCCTGACTTGCAGAAAGAGAAGAATCCTGGAGCTGTAGAAACATAAAGAGCGAGATAAATGTTAGGTCTGAATGAGGTTTACAGCTTCTGAATCCAAACATTGAAGGTTCATTCATGCAATGTTTGAATTTTCCCCTAATATGGAGCTGTTAGTGTCGGCCCCATATGTTTTTTACCTTCCTCTGGACCACCATGTTAGTCTATAGGTTGCACTTGATAAACTTGTGTCTGCCTTCTCCCCCTAAAAACGATGGCGTCCTCAGATCTACTATCTCTGCTTGCTGTCATTTATTATTATTTATATGGGATCAGACTCGGATCTGAAGCCTTGTTAAATGTTTTTGCATAAAAAATGGCAACAGGATTATGATATCTGCAAGAGCCCCATAATACCCCATAGAGCACCCCGGCCCACTGGCATCTCCCCCCCTACCTGCCCTGACAGAGGACCTGTCACTGGGGGAACAGTGGATAGAGCACCCCGGCCCACTGGCATCTCCTCCCTACCTGCCCTGACAGAGGACCTGTCACTGGGGGAACAGTGGATAGAGCACCCCGGCCCACTGGCATCTCCCCCCTACCTGCCCTGACAGAGGACCTGTCACTGGGGGAACATTGGATAGAGCACCCCGGCCCACTGGCATCTCCTCCCTACCTGCCCTGACAGAGGACCTGTCACTGGGGGAACAGTGGATAGAGCACCCCGGCCCACTGGCATCTCCCCCCTACCTGCCCTGACAGAGGACCTGTCACTGGGGGAACAGTGGATAGAGCACCCCGGCCCACTGGCATCTACCCCCTACCTGCCCTGACAGAGGACCTGTCACTGGGGGAACAGTGGATAGAGCACCCCGGCCCACTGGCATCTACCCCCTACCTGCCCTGACAGAGGACCTGTCACTGGGGGAACAGTGGATAGAGCACCCCGGCCCACTGGCATCTCCCCCCTACCTGCCCTGACAGAGGACCTGTCACTGGGGGAACAGTGGATAAAGCACCCCGGCCCACTGGCATCTCCCCCCTACCTGCCCTGACAGAGGAACTGTCACTGGGGGAACAGTGGATAGAGCACCCCGGCCCACTGGCATCTCCCCCCTACCTGTCCTGACAGAGGACCTGTCTCTGGGGGAACAGTGGATAGAGCACCCCGGCCCACTGGCATCTCCCCCCTACCTGTCCTGACAGAGGACCTGTCACTGGGGGAACAGTGGATAGAGCACCCCGGCCCACTGGCATCTCCCCCCTACCTGTCCTGACAGAGGACCTGTCACTGGGGGAACAGTGGATAGAGCACCCCGGCCCACTGGCATCTCCCCCCTACCTGCCCTGACAGAGGACCTGTCACTGGGGGAACAGTGGATAGAGCACCCCGGCCCACTGGCATCTCCCCCCTATCTGTCCTGACAGAGGACCTGTCACTGGGGGAACAGTGGATAGAGCACCCCGGCCCACTGGCATCTCCTCCCTACCTGTCCTGACAGAGGACCTGTCACTGGGGGAACAGTGGATAGAGCACCCCGGCCCACTGGCATCTCATCCCTACCTGGCCTGACAGAGGACCTGTCACTGGGGGAACAGTGGATAGAGCACCCCGGCACACTGGCATCTCCCCCCTACCTGCCCTGACAGAGGACCTGTCACTGGCGGAAGAGTGGATAGAGCACCCCGGCCCACTGGCATCTCCCCCCTAACTGCCCTGACAGAGGACCTGTCACTGGGGGAACAGTGGATAGAGCACCCCGGCCCACTGGCATCTCCCCCCTACCTGTCCTGACAGAGGACCTGTCACTAGGGAAACAGTGGATAGAGCACCCCGGCCCACTGGCATCTCCCCCCTACCTGCCCTGACAGAGGACTTGTCACTGGCGGAACAGTGGATAGAGCACCCCGGCCCAATGGCATCTCCCCCCTACCTGTCCTGACAGAGGACCTGTCACTGGGAGAACAGTGGATAGAGCACCCCGGCCCACTGGCATCTCCCCCCTATCTGTCCTGACAGAGGACCTGTCACTGGGGGAACAGTGGATAGAGCACCCCGGCCCACTGGCATCTCCTCCCTACCTGCCCTGACAGAGGACCTGTCACTGGGGGAACAGTGGATAGAGCACCCCGGCCCACTGGCATCTCCCCCCTACCTGCCCTGACAGAGGACCTGTCACTGGGGGAACATTGGATAGAGCACCCCGGCCCACTGGCATCTCCTCCCTACCTGCCCTGACAGAGGACCTGTCACTGGGGGAACAGTGGATAGAGCACCCCGGCCCACTGGCATCTCCCCCCTACCTGCCCTGACAGAGGACCTGTCACTGGGGGAACAGTGGATAGAGCACCCCGGCCCACTGGCATCTACCCCCTACCTGCCCTGACAGAGGACCTGTCACTGGGGGAACAGTGGATAGAGCACCCCGGCCCACTGGCATCTACCCCCTACCTGCCCTGACAGAGGACCTGTCACTGGGGGAACAGTGGATAGAGCACCCCGGCCCACTGGCATCTCCCCCCTACCTGCCCTGACAGAGGACCTGTCACTGGGGGAACAGTGGATAAAGCACCCCGGCCCACTGGCATCTCCCCCCTACCTGCCCTGACAGAGGACCTGTCACTGGGGGAACAGTGGATAGAGCACCCCGGCCCACTGGCATCTCCCCCCTACCTGTCCTGACAGAGGACCTGTCTCTGGGGGAACAGTGGATAGAGCACCCCGGCCCACTGGCATCTCCCCCCTACCTGTCCTGACAGAGGACCTGTCACTGGGGGAACAGTGGATAGAGCACCCCGGCCCACTGGCATCTCCCCCCTACCTGTCCTGACAGAGGACCTGTCACTGGGGGAACAGTGGATAGAGCACCCCGGCCCACTGGCATCTCCCCCCTACCTGCCCTGACAGAGGACCTGTCACTGGGGGAACAGTGGATAGAGCACCCCGGCCCACTGGCATCTCCCCCCTATCTGTCCTGACAGAGGACCTGTCACTGGGGGAACAGTGGATAGAGCACCCCGGCCCACTGGCATCTCCTCCCTACCTGTCCTGACAGAGGACCTGTCACTGGGGGAACAGTGGATAGAGCACCCCGGCCCACTGGCATCTCATCCCTACCTGCCCTGACAGAGGACCTGTCACTGGGGGAACAGTGGATAGAGCACCCCGGCCCACTGGCATCTCCTCCCTACCTGTCCTGACAGAGGACCTGTCACTGGGGGAACAGTGGATAGAGCACCCCGGCACACTGGCATCTCCCCCCTACCTGCCCTGACAGAGGACCTGTCACTGGCGGAAGAGTGGATAGAGCACCCCGGCCCACTGGCATCTCCCCCCTAACTGCCCTGACAGAGGACCTGTCACTGGGGGAACAGTGGATAGAGCACCCCGGCCCACTGGCATCTCCCCCCTACCTGCCCTGACAGAGGACCTGTCACTAGGGAAACAGTGGATAGAGCACCCCGGCCCACTGGCATCTCCCCCCTACCTGCCCTGACAGAGGAGCTGTCACTGGGGGAACAGTGGATAGAGCACCCCGGCCCACTGGCATCTCCCCCCTACCTGTCCTGACAGAGGACCTGTCACTGGGGGAAGAGTGGATAGAGCACCCCGGCCCACTGGCATCTCCCCCCTACCTGCCCTGACAGAGGACCTGTCACTGGGGGAACAGTGGATAGAGCACCCCGGCCCACTGGCATCTCCCCCCTACCTGCCCTGACAGAGGACCTGTCACTGGCGGAACAGTGGATAGAGCACCCCGGCCCAATGGCATCTCCCCCCTACCTGTCCTGACAGAGGACCTGTCACTGGGAGAACAGTGGATAGAGCACCCCGGCCCACTGGCATCTCCCCCCTACCTGCCCTGACAGAGGACCTGTCACTGGGGGAACAGTGGATAGAGCACCCCGGCCCACTGGCATCTCCCCCCTACCTGTTCTGACAGAGGACTTGTCACTGGGGGAACAGTGGATAGAGCACCCCGGCCCACTGGCATCTCCCCCCTACCTGCCCTGACAGAGGACCTGTCACTGGGGGAACAGTGGATAGAGCACCCCGGCCCACTGGCATCTCCCCCCTACCTGCCCTGACAGAGGACCTGTCACTGGGGGAACAGTGGATAGAGCACCCCGGCCCACTGGCATCTCCCCCCTACCTGCCCTGACAGAGGACCTGTCACTGGGGGAACAGTGGATAGAGCACCCCAGCCCACTGGCATCTCCCCCCTATCTGTCCTGACAGAGGACCTGTCACTGGGGGAACAGTGGATAGAGCACCCCGGCCCACTGGCATCTCCTCCCTACCTGTCCTGACAGAGGACCTGTCACTGGGGGAACAGTGGATAGAGCACCCCGGCCCACTGGCATCTCATCCCTACCTGGCCTGACAGAGGACCTGTCACTGGGGGAACAGTGGATAGAGCACCCCGGCACACTGGCATCTCCCCCCTACCTTCCCTGACAGAGGACCTGTCACTGGCGGAAGAGTGGATAGAGCACCCCGGCCCACTGGCATCTCCCCCCTAACTGCCCTGACAGAGGACCTGTCACTGGGGGAACAGTGGATAGAGCACCCCGGCCCACTGGCATCTCCCCCCTACCTGTCCTGACAGAGGACCTGTCACTAGGGAAACAGTGGATAGAGCACCCCGGCCCACTGGCATCTCCCCCCTACCTGCCCTGACAGAGGACCTGTCACTGGCGGAACAGTGGATAGAGCACCCCGGCCCAATGGCATCTCCCCCCTACCTGTCCTGACAGAGGACCTGTCACTGGGAGAACAGTGGATAGAGCACCCCGGCCCACTGGCATCTCCCCCCTAATTGTCCTGACAGAGGACCTGTCACTGGGGGAACAGTGGATAGAGCACCCCGGCCCACTGGCATCTCCTCCCTACCTGCCCTGACAGAGGACCTGTCACTGGGGGAACAGTGGATAGAGCACCCCGGCCCACTGGCATCTCCCCCCTACCTGCCCTGACAGAGGACCTGTCACTGGGGGAACATTGGATAGAGCACCCCGGCCCACTGGCATCTCCTCCCTACCTGCCCTGACAGAGGACCTGTCACTGGGGGAACAGTGGATAGAGCACCCCGGCCCACTGGCATCTCCCCCCTACCTGCCCTGACAGAGGACCTGTCACTGGGGGAACAGTGGATAGAGCACCCCGGCCCATTGGCATCTACCCCCTACCTGCCCTGACAGAGGACCTGTCACTGGGGGAACAGTGGATAGAGCACCCCGGCCCACTGGCATCTACCCCCTACCTGCCCTGACAGAGGACCTGTCACTGGGGGAACAGTGGATAGAGCACCCTGGCCCACTGGCATCTCCCCCCTACCTGCCCTGACAGAGGACCTGTCACTGGGGGAACAGTGGATAGAGCACCCCGGCCCACTGGCATCTCCCCCCTACCTGTCCTGACAGAGGACCTGTCTCTGGGGGAACAGTGGATAGAGCACCCCGGCCCACTGGCATCTCCCCCCTACCTGTCCTGACAGAGGACCTGTCTCTGGGGGAACAGTGGATAGAGCACCCCGGCCCACTGGCATCTCCCCCCTACCTGTCCTGACAGAGGACCTGTCACTGGGGGAACAGTGGATAGAGCACCCTGGCCCACTGGCATCTCCCCCCTACCTGCCCTGACAGAGGACCTGTCACTGGGGGAACAGTGGATAAAGAACCCCGGCCCACTGGCATCTCCCCCCTACCTGCCCTGACAGAGGACCTGTCACTGGGGGAACAGTGGATAGAGCACCCCGGCCCACTGGCATCTCCCCCCTACCTGTCCTGACAGAGGACCTGTCTCTGGGGGAACAGTGGATAGAGCACCCCGGCCCACTGGCATCTCCCCCCTACCTGTCCTGACAGAGGACCTGTCACTGGGGGAACAGTGGATAGAGCACCCCGGCCCACTGGCATCTCCCCCCTACCTGTCCTGACAGAGGACCTGTCACTGGGGGAACAGTGGATAGAGCACCCCGGCCCACTGGCATCTCCCCCCTACCTGCCCTGACAGAGGACCTGTCACTGGGGGAACAGTGGATAGAGCACCCCGGCCCACTGGCATCTCCCCCCTATCTGTCCTGACAGAGGACCTGTCACTGGGGGAACAGTGGATAGAGCACCCCGGCCCACTGGCATCTCATCCCTACCTGGCCTGACAGAGGACCTGTCACTGGGGGAACAGTGGATAGAGCACCCCGGCACACTGGTATCTCCCCCCTACCTGCCCTGACAGAGGACCTGTCACTGGCGGAAGAGTGGATAGAGCACCCCGGCCCACTGGCATCTCCCCCCTAACTGCCCTGACAGAGGACCTGTCACTGGGGGAACAGTGGATAGAGCAGCCCGGCCCACTGGCATCTCCCCCCTACCTGTCCTGACAGAGGACCTGTCACTAGGGAAACAGTGGATAGAGCACCCCGGCCCACTGGCATCTCCCCCCTACTTGCCCTGACAGAGGACCTGTCACTGGCAGAACAGTGGATAGAGCACCCCGGCACACTGGCATCTCCCCCCTACCTGCCCTGACAGAGGACCTGTCACTGGGGGAACAGTGGATAGAGCACCCCGGCCCAATGGCATCTCCCCCCTACCTGTCCTGACAGAGGACCTGTCACTGGGAGAACAGTGGATAGAGCACCCCGGCCCACTGGCATCTCCCCCCTACCTGCCCTGACAGAGGACCTGTCACTGGGGGAACAGTGGATAGAGCACCCCGGGCCACTGGCATCTCCCCCCTACCTGTTCTGACAGAGGACTTGTCACTGGGGGAACAGTGGATAGAGCACCCCGGCCCACTGGCATCTCCCCCCTACCTGCCCTGACAGAGGACCTGTCACTGGGGGAACAGTGGATAGAGCACCCCGGCCCACTGGCATCTCCCCCCTACCTGCCCTGACAGAGGACCTGTCACTGGGGGAACAGTGGATAGAGCACCCCGGCCCACTGGCATCTCCTCCCTACTTGTCCTGACAGAGGACCTGTCACTGGGGGAACAGTGGATAGAGCACCCCGGCACACTGGCATCTCCTCCCTACTTGTCCTGACAGAGGACCTGTCACTGGGGGAACAGTGGATAGAGCACCCCGGCCCACTGGCATCTCCTCCCTACTTGTCCTGACACAGGACCTGTCACTGGGGGAACAGTGGATAGAGCACCCCGGCCCACTGGCATCTCCCCCCCTACCTGCCCTGACAGAGGACCTGTCACTGGGGGAAGAGTGGATAGAGCACCCCGGCCCACTGGCATCTCCCCCCTACCTGTCCTGACAGAGGACCTGTCACTGGGGGAACAGTGGATAGAGCACCCCGGCCCACTGGCATCTCCCCCCTACCTGCCCTGACAGAGGACCTGTCACTGGGGGAACAGTGGATAGAGCACCCCGGCCCACTGGCATCTCCCCCCTACCTGCCCTGACAGAGGACCTGTCACTGGGGGAACAGTGGATAGAGCACCCCGGCCCACTGGCATCTCCCCCCTACCTGTCCTGACAGAGGACCTGTCACTGGGGGAACAGTGGATAGAGCACCCCGGCCCACTGGCATCTCCCCCCTACCTGCCCTGACAGAGGATCTGTCACTGGGAGAACAGTGGATAGAGCACCCTGGCCCACAGGCATCTCCTCCCTACCTGCCCTGACAGAGGACCTGTCACTGGGGGAACAGTGGATAGAGCACCCCGGCCCACTGGCATCTCCCCCCTACCTGTCCTGACAGAGGACCTGTCACTGGGGGAACAGTGGATAGAGCACCCTGGCCCACTGGCATCTCCTCCCTACCTGCCCTGACAGAGGACCTGTCACTGGGGGAACAGTGGATAGAGCACCCCGGCCCACTGGCATCTCCCCCCTACCTGCCCTGACAGAGGACCTGTCACTGGGGGAACAGTGGATAAAGCACCCCGGCCCACTGGCATCTCCCCCCATCTGCCCTGACAGAGGACCTGTCACTGGGGGAACAGTGGATAGAGCACCCCGGCCCACTGGCATCTCCCCCTACCTGCCCTGACAGAGGACCTGTCACTGGGAGAACAGTGGATAGAGCACCCCGGCCCACTGGCATCTCCTCCCTACCTGCCCTGACAGAGGACCTGTCACTGGGGGAACAGTGGATAGAGCACCCCGGCCCACTGGCATCTCCCCCCTACCTGCCCTGACAGAGGACCTGTCACTGGGAGAACAGTGGATAGAGCACCCCGGCCCACTGGCATCTCCTCCCTACCTGCCCTGACAGAGGACCTGTCACTGGGGGAACAGTGGATAGAGCACCCCGGCCTACTGGCATCTCCCCCCTACCTTCCCTGACAGAGGACCTGTCACTGGGGGAACAGTGGATAGAGCACCCCGGCCCACTGGCATCTCCCCCCTACCTGCCCTGACAGAGGACCTGTCACTGGGGGAACAGTGGATAGAGCACCCCGGCCCACTGGCATCTCCTCCCTACCTGCCCTGACAGAGGACCTGTCACTGGGGGAACAGTGGATAGAGCACCCCGGCCCACTGGCATCTCCCCCCTACCTGCCCTGAGAGAGGACCTGTCACTGGGGGAACAGTGGATAGAGCACCCCGGCCCACTGGCATCTCCCCCCTATCTGTCCTGACAGAGGACCTGTCACTGGGGGAACAGTGGATAGAGCACCCCGGCCCACTGGCATCTCCTCCCTACCTGCCCTGACAGAGGACCTGTCACTGGGGGAACAGTGGATAGAGCACCCCGGCCCACTGGCATCTCCCCCCTACCTGTCCTGACAGAGGACCTGTCACTGGGGGAACAGTGGATAGAGCACCCCGGCCCACTGGCATCTCCTCCCTACGTGCCCTGACAGAGGACCTGTCACTGGGGGAACAGTGGATAAAGCACCCCGGCCCACTGGCATCTCCTCCCTACCTGCCCTGACAGAGGACCTGTCACTGGGGGAACAGTGGATAGAGCACCCCGGCCCACTGGCATCTCCTCCCTACCTGTCCTGACAAAGGACCTCTCACTGGGAGAACAGTGGATAGAGCACCCTGGCCCACTGGCCTCTCCTCCCTACCTGCCCTGACAGAGGACCTGTCACTGGGGGAACAGTGGATAGAGAACCCCGGCCCACTGGCATCTCCCCACTACCTGCCCTGACAGAGGACCTGTCACTGGGGGAACAGTGGATAGAGCACCCCGGCCCACTGGCATCTCCCCCCCTACCTGCCCTGACAGAGGACCTGTCACTGGGGGAACAGTGGATAGAGCACCCCGGCCCACTGGCATCTCCCCTCTACCTGCCCTGACAGAGGACCTGTCACTGGGGGAACAGTGGATAGAGCACCCCGGCCCACTGGCATCTCCCCCCTACCTGTCCTGACAGAGGACCTGTCACTGGGGGAACAGTGGATAGAGCACCCCGGCCCACTGGCATCTCCCCCCTACCTGCCCTGACAGAGGACCTGTCACTGGGGGAACAGGGGATAGAGCACCCCGGCCCACTGGCATCTCCCCCCTACCTGCCCTGACAGAGGACCTGTCACTGGGAGAACAGTGGATAGAGCACCGTGGCCCACTGGCATCTCCTCCCTACCTGCCCTGACAGAGGACCTGTCACTGGGGGAACAGTGGATAGAGCACCCCGGCCCACTGGCATCTCCGCCCATCTGCCCTGACAGAGGACCTGTCACTGGGAGAACAGTGGATAGAGCACCCCGGCCCACTGGCATCTCCTCCCTACCTGCCCTGACAGAGGACCTGTCACTGGGGGAACAGTGGATAGAGCACCCCGGCCCACCGGCATCTCCCCCCTACCTGTCCTGACAGAGGACCTGTCACTTGGGGAACAGTGGATAGAGCACCCCGGCCCACTGGCATCTCCTCCCTACCTGCCCTGACAGAGGACCTGTCACTGGGGGAACAGTGGATAGAGCACCCCGGCCCACTGGCATCTCCCCCCTACCTGCCCTGACAGAGGACCTGTCACTGGGGGAACAGTGGATAGAGCACCCCGGCCCACTGGCATCTCCCCCCTACCTGCCCTGACAGAGGACCTGTCACTGGGGGAACAGTGGATAGAGTACCCCGGCCCACTGGCATCTCCCCCCTACCTGCCCTGACAGAGGACCGGTCACTGGGGGAACAGTGGATAGAGCACCCCGGCCCACTGGCATCTCCCCCCTACCTGCCCTGACAGAGGACCTGTCACTGGGGGAACAGTGGATAGAGCACCCCGGCCCACTGGCATCTCCTCCCTACCTGCCCTGACAGAGGACCTGTCACTGGGGGAACAGTGGATAGAGCACCCCGGCCCACTGGCATCTCCCCCCTACCTGCCCTGACAGAGGACCTGTCACTGGGGGAACAGTGGATAGAGCACCCCGGCCCACTGGCATCTCCCCCCTACCTGCCCTGACAGGGGACCTGTCACTGGGGGAACAGTGGATAGAGCACCCCGGCCCACTGGCATCTCCCCCCTACCTGCCCTGACAGAGGACCTGTCACTGGGGGAACAGTGGATAGAGCACCCCGGCCCACTGGCATCTCCTCCCTACCTGCCCTGACAGAGGACCTGTCACAGGGGGAACAGTGGATAGAGCACCCCGGCACATTGGCATCTCCCCCCTACCTGCCCTGACAGAGGACCTGTCACTGGGGGAACAGTGGATAGAGCACCCCGGCACATTGGCATCTCCCCCCTACCTGCCCTGACAGAGGACCTGTCACTGGGGGAACAGTGGATAGAGCACCCCGGCCCACTGGCATCTCCCCCCTACCTGCCCTGACAGAGGACCTGTCACTGGGGGAACAGTGGATAGAGCACCCGGCCCTCTGGCATCTCCCCCCTATCTGTCCTAACAGAGGACCTGTCACTGGGGGAACAGTGGATAGAGCACCCCGGCACATTGGCATCTCCCCCCTACCTGCCCTGACAGAGGACCTGTCACTGGGGGAACAGTGGATAGAGCACCCCGGCCCACTGGCATCTCCCCCCTACCTGCCCTGACAGAGGACCTGTCACTGGGGGAACAGTGGATAGAGCACCCCGGCCCACTGGCATCTCCCCCCTACCTGTCCTGACAGAGGACCTGTCACTGGGGGAACAGTGGATAGAGCACCCCGGCCCACTGGCATCTCCCCCCTACCTGCCCTGACAGAGGACCTGTCACTGGGGGAACAGTGGATAGAGCACCCCGGCCCACTGGCATCTCCCCCCTACCTGCCCTGACAGAGGACCTGTCACTGGGGGAACAGTGGATAGAGCACCTCGGCCCACTGGCATCTCCCCCCCTACCTGTCCTGACAGAGGACCTGTCACTGGGGGAACAGTGGATAGAGCACCCCGGCCCACTGGCATCTCCCCCCTACCTGCCCTGACAGAGGACCTGTCACTGGGGGAACAGTGGATAGAGCACCCCGGCCCACTGGCATCTCCCCCCTACCTGCCCTGACAGAGGACCTGTCACTGAGGGAACAGTGGATAGAGCACCCCGGCCCACTGGCATCTCCCCCCTACCTGTCCTGACAGAGGACCTGTCACTGGGGGAACAGTGGATAGAGCACCCCGGCCCACTGGCAACTCCCCCCTACCTGCCCTGACAGAGGACCTGTCACTGGGAGAACAGTGGATAGAGCACCCCGGCCCACTGGCATCTCCCCCCTACCTGCCCTGACAGAGGACCTGTCACTGGGGGAACAGTGGATAGAGCACCCCGGCCCACTGGCATCTCCCCCCTACCTGCCCTGACAGAGGACCTGTCACTGGGGGAACAGTGGATAGAGCACCCCGGCCCACTGGCATCTCCCCCCTACCTGTCCTGACAGAGGACCTGTCACTGGGGGAACAGTGGATAGAGCACCCCGGCCCACTGGCATCTCCCCCCTACCTGCCCTGACAGAGGACCTGTCACTGGCGGAACAGTGGATAGAGCACCCCGGCCCACTGGCATCTACCCCCTACCTGCCCTGACAGAGGACCTGTCACTGGGGGAACAGTGGATAGAGCACCCCGGCCCACTGGCATCTCCCCCCTACCTGCCCTGACAGAGGACCTGTCACTGGGGGAACAGTGGATAGAGCACCCCGGCCCACTGGCATCTCCCCCCTACCTGCCCTGACAGAGGACCTGTCACTGGGGGAACAGTGGATAGAGCACCCCGGCCCACTGGCATCTCCTCCCTACCTGTCCTGACAGAGGACCTGTCACTGGGGGAACAGTGGATAGAGCACCCCGGCCCACTGGCATCTCCCCCCTACCTGCCCTGACAGAGGACCTGTCACTGGGGGAACAGTGGATAGAGCACCCCGGCACACTGGCATCTCCTCCCTACCTGTCCTGACAGAGGACCTGTCACTGGGGGAACAGTGGATAGAGCACCCCGGCCCACTGGCATCTCCCCCCTACCTGCCCTGACAGAGGACCTGTCACTGGCGGAACAGTGGATAGAGCACCCCGGCCCACCGGCATCTACCCCCTACCTGCCCTGACAGAGGACCTGTCACTGGGGGAACAGTGGATAGAGCACCCCGGCCCACTGGCATCTCCCCCCTACCTGCCCTGACAGAGGACCTGTCATTGGGGGAACAGTGGATAGAGCACCCCGGCCCACTGGCATCTCCCCCCTACCTGTCCTGACAGAGGACCTGTCACTGGGGGAACAGTGGATAGAGCACCCCGGCCCACTGGCATCTCCCCCCTACCTGCCCTGACAGAGGACCTGTCACTGGGGGAACAGTGGATAGAGCACCCCGGCCCACTGGCATCTCCTCCCTACCTGCCCTGACAGAGGACCTGTCACTGGGGGAACAGTGGATAGAGCACCCCGGCCCACTGGCATCTCCCCCCTACCTGTCCTGACAGAGGACCTGTCACTGGGGGAACAGTGGATAGAGCACCCCGGCCCACTGGCATCTCCCCCCCTACCTGTCCTGACAGAGGACCTGTCACTGGGGGAACAGTGGATAGAGCACCCCGGCCCACTGGCATCTCCTCCCTACCTGCCCTGTCAGAGGACCTGTCACTGGGGGAACAGTGGATAGAGCACCCCGGCCCACTGGCATCTCCCCCCTACCTGCCCTGACAGAGGACCTTTCACTGGGGGAACAGTGGATAGAGCACCCCGGCCCACTGGCATCTCCCCCCTAACTGCCCTGACAGAGGACCTGTCACTGGGGGAACAGTGCATAGAGCACCCCGGCCCACTGGCATCTCCCCCCTACCTGTCCTGACAGAGGACCTGTCACTGGGGGAACAGTGGATAGAGCACCCCGGCCCACTGGCATCTCCCCCCTACCTGCCCTGACAGAGGACCTGTCACTGGGGGAACAGTGGATAGAGCACCCCGGCCCACTGGCATCTCCTCCCTACCTGCCCTGTCAGAGGACCTGTCACTGGGGGAACAGTGGATAGAGCACCCCGGCCCACTGGCATCTCCCCCCTACCTGCCCTGACAGAGGACCTGTCACTGGGGGAACAGTGGATAGAGCACCCCGGCCCACTGGCATCTCCCCCCTACCTGCCCTGACAGAGGACCTGTCACTGGGGGAACAGTGGATAGAGCACCCCGGCCCACTGGCATCTCCCCCCTACCTGTCCTGACAGAGGACCTGTCACTGGGGGAACAGTGGATAGAGCACCCCGGCCCACTGGCATCTCCCCCCTACCTGCCCTGACAGAGGACCTGTCACTGGGGGAACAGTGGATAGAGCACCCCGGCACACTGGTATCTCCCCCCTACCTGCCCTGACAGAGGACCTGTCACTGGGGGAACAGTGGATAGAGCACCCCGGCCCACTGGCATCTCCCCCCCTACCTGTCCTGACAGAGGACCTGTCACTGGGGGAACAGTGGATAGAGCACCCCGGCCCACTGGCATCTCCACCCTACCTGTCCTGACAGAGGACCTGTCACTGGGAGAACAGTGGATAGAGCACCCCGGCCCACTGGCATCTCCTCCCTACCTGCCCTGACAGAGGACCTGTCACTGGGGGAACAGTGGATAGAGCACCCCGGCCCACTGGCATCTCCCCCCTACCTGTCCTGACAGAGGACCTGTCACTGGGAGAACAGTGGATAGAGCACCCCGGCCCACTGGCATCTCCCCCCTACCTGCCCTGACAGAGGACCTGTCACTGGGGGAACAGTGGATAGAGCACCCCGGCCCACTGGCATCTCCCCCCTACCTGCCCTGACAGAGGACCTGTCACTGGGGGAACAGTGGATAGAGCACCCCGGCCCAATGGCATCTCCTCCCTACCTGCCCTGACAGAGGACCTGTCACTGGGGGAACAGTGGATAGAGCACCCCGGCCCACTGGCATCTCCCCCCTACCTGCCCTGACAGAGGACCTGTCACTGGGGGAACAGTGGATAGAGCACCCCGGCCCACTGGCATCTCCCCCCTACCTGCCCTGACAGAGGACCTGTCACTGGGGGAACAGTGGATAGAGCACCCCGGCCCAATGGCATCTCCTCCCTACCTGCCCTGACAGAGGACCTGTCACTGGGGGAACAGTGGATAGAGCACCCCGGCCCACTGGCATCTCCCCCCTACCTGTCCTGACAGAGGACCTGTCACTGGGAGAACAGTGGATAGAGCACCCCGGCCCACTGGCATCTCCCCCCTACCTGCCCTGACAGAGGACCTGTCACTGGGGGAACAGTGGATAGAGCACCCCGGCCCACTGGCATCTCCCCCCTACCTGCCCTGACAGAGGACCTGTCACTGGGGGAACAGTGGATAGAGCACCCCTTCCCATTGGCATCTCCTCCCTACCTGGCCTGACAGAGGACCTGTCACTGGGGGAACAGTGGATAGAGCACCCCGGCCCATTGGCATCTCCTCCCTACCTGCCCTGACAGAGGACCTGTCACTGGCGGAACAGTGGATAGAGCACCCCGGCCCACTGGCATCTCCTCCCTACCTGCCCTGACAGAGGACCTGTCACTGGGGGAACAGTGGATAGAGCACCGCGGCCCACTGGCATCTCCTCCCTACCTGTCCTGACAGAGGACCTGTCACTGGGGGAACAGTGGATAGAGCATGCCGGCCCACTGGCATCTCCTCCCTACCTGCCCTGACAGAGGAACTGTCACTGGGGGAACAGTGGATAGAGCACCCCGGCCCAATGGCATCTCCCCCCTACCTGCCCTGACAGAGGAACTGTCACTGGGGGAACAGTGGATAGAGCACCCCGGCCCACTGGCATCTCCCCCCTACCTGCCCTGACAGAGGACCTGTCACTGGGGGAACAGTGGATAGAGCACCCCGGCCCACTGGCATCTCCCCCCTACCTGCCCTGACAGATGACCTGTCACTGGGGGAACAGTGGATAGAGTACCCCAGCCCACTGAGATCTCCCCCCTACCTGCCCTGACAGAGGACCTGTCACTGGGGGAACAGTGGATAGAGCACCCCGGCCCACTGGCATCTCCTCCCTACCTGCCCTGACAGAGGACCTGTCACTGGGGGAACAGTGGATAGAGCACCCCGGCCCACTGGCATCTCCCCCCTACCTACCCTGACAGAGGACCTGTCACTGGGGGAACAGTGGATAGAGCACCCCGGCCCACTGGCATCTCCCCCCTACCTACCCTGACAGAGGACCTGTCACTGGGGGAACAGTGGATAGAGCACCCCGGCCCACTGGCGTCTCCCCCCTACCTGCCCTGACAGAGGACCTGTCACTGGGGGAAAAGTGGATAGAGCACCCCGGCCCACTGGCATCTCCCCCCTACCTGCCCTGACAGAGGACCTGTCACTGGGGGAACAGTGGATAGAGCACCCCGGCCCACTGGCATCTCCACCCTACCTGTCCTGACAGAGGACCTGTCACTGGGAGAACAGTGGATAGAGCACCCCGGCCCACTGGCATCTCCTCCCTACCTGCCCTGACAGAGGACCTGTCACTGGGGGAACAGTGGATAGAGCACCCCGGCCCACTGGCATCTCCCCCCTACCTGTCCTGACAGAGGACCTGTCACTGGGAGAACAGTGGATAGAGCACCCCGGCCCACTGGCATCTCCCCACTACCTGCCCTGACAGAGGACCTGTCACTGGGGGAACAGTGGATAGAGCACCCCGGCCCACTGGCATCTCCCCCCTACCTGCCCTGACAGAGGACCTGTCACTGGGGGAACAGTGGATAGAGCACCCCGGCCCATTGGCATCTCCTCCCTACCTGCCCTGACAGAGGACCTGTCACTGGGGGAACAGTGGATAGAGCACCCCGGCCCACTGGCATCTCCCCCCTACCTACCCTGACAGAGGACCTGTCACTGGGGGAACAGTGGATAGAGCACCCCGGCCCACTGGCATCTCCCCCCCTACCTGTCCTGACAGAGGACCTGTCACTGGGGGAACAGTGGATAGAGCACCCCGGCCCACTGGCATCTCCCACCTACCTGCCCTGACAGAGGACCTGTCACTGGGGGAACAGGGGATAGAGCACCCCGGCCCACTGGCATCTCCTCCCTACCTGTCCTGACAGAGGACCTGTCACTGGGGGAACAGTGGATAGAGCACCCCGGCCCACTGGCATCTCCCCCCTACCTGCCCTGACAGAGGACCTGTCACTGGGGGAACAGTGGATAGAGCACCCCGGCCCACTGGCATCTCCCCCCTACCTGCCCTGACAGGGGACCAGTCACTGGGGGAACAGTGGATAGAGCACCCCGGCCCACTGGCATCTCCTCCCTACCTGCCCTGACAGAGGACCTGTCACTGGGGGAACAGTGGATAGAGCACCCCGACACATTGGCATCTCCCCCCTACCTGCCCTGACAGAGGACCTGTCACTGGGGGAACAGTGGATAGAGCACCCTGGCACATTGGCATCTCCCCCCTACCTGCCCTGACAGAGGACCTGTCACTGGGGGAACAGTGGATAGAGCACCCCGGCCCACTGGCATCTCCCCCCTACCTGCCCTGACAGAGGACCTGTCACTGGGGGAACAGTGGATAGAGCACCCGGCCCACTGGCATCTCCCCCCTATCTGTCCTGACAGAGGACCTGTCACTGGGGGAACAGTGGATAGAGCACCCCGGCACATTGGCATCTCCCCCCTACCTGCCCTGACAGAGGACCTGTCACTGGGGGAACAGTGGATAGAGCACCCCGGCCCACTGGCATCTCCCCCCTACCTGCCCTGACAGAGGACCTGTCACTGGGGGAACAGTGGATAGAGCACCCCGGCCCACTGGCATCTCCCCCCTACCTGTCCTGACAGAGGACCTGTCACTGGGGGAACAGTGGATAGAGCAACCCGGCCCACTGGCATCTCCCCCCTACCTGCCCTGACAGAGGACCTGTCACTGGGGGAACAGTGGATAGAGTACCCCGGCCCACTGGCATCTCCCCCCTACCTGCCCTGACAGAGGACCTGTCACTGGGGGAACAGTGGATAGAGCACCCCGGCCCACTGGCATCTCCCCCCCTACCTGTCCTGACAGAGGACCTGTCACTGGGGGAACAGTGGATAGAGCACCCCGGCCCACTGGCATCTCCCCCCTACCTGCCCTGACAGAGGACCTGTCACTGGGGGAACAGTGGATAGAGCACCCCGGCCCACTGGCATCTCCCCCCTACCTGCCCTGACAGAGGACCTGTCACTGAGGGAACAGTGGATAGAGCACCCCGGCCCACTGGCATCTCCCCCCTACCTGTCCTGACAGAGGACCTGTCACTGGGAGAACAGTGGATAGAGCACCCCGGCCCACTGGCATCTCCCCCCTACCTGCCCTGACAGAGGACCTGTCACTGGGGGAACAGTGGATAGAGCACCCCGGCCCACTGGCATCTCCCCCCTACCTGCCCTGACAGAGGACCTGTCACTGGGGGAACAGTGGATAGAGCACCCCGGCCCAATGGCATCTCCTCCCTACCTGCCCTGACAGAGGACCTGTCACTGGGGGAACAGTGGATAGAGCACCCCGGCCCACTGGCATCTCCCCCCTACCTGTCCTGACAGAGGACCTGTCACTGGGAGAACAGTGGATAGAGCACCCCGGCCCACTGGCATCTCCCCCCTACCTGCCCTGACAGAGGACCTGTCACTGGGGGAACAGTGGCTAGAGCACCCCGGCCCACTGGCATCTCCTCCCTACCTGCCCTGACAGAGGACCTGTCACTGGGGGAACAGTGGCTAGAGCACCCCGGCCCACTGGCATCTCCTCCCTACCTGCCCTGACAGAGGACCTGTCACTGGCGGAACAGTGGATAGAGCACCCCGGCCCACTGGCATCTCCTCCCTACCTGCCCTGACAGAGGACCTGTCACTGGGGGAACAGTGGATAGAGCACCGCGGCCCACTGGCATCTCCTCCCTACCTGTCCTGACAGAGGACCTGTCACTGGGGGAACAGTGGATAGAGCATCCCGGCCCACTGGCATCTCCTCCCTACCTGCCCTGACAGAGGACCTGTCACTGGGGGAACAGTGGATAGAGCACCCCGGCCCACTGGCATCTCCCCCCTACCTGCCCTGACAGAGGAACTGTCACTGGGGGAACAGTGGATAGAGCACCCCGGCCCACTGGCATCTCCCCCCTACCTGCCCTGACAGAGGACCTGTCACTGGGGGAACAGTGGATAGAGCACCCCGGCCCACTGGCATCTCCCCCCTACCTGCCCTGACAGATGACCTGTCACTGGGGGAACAGTGGATAGAGTACCCCAGCCCACTGGGATCTCCCCCCTACCTGCCCTGACAGAGGACCTGTCACTGGGGGAACAGTGGATAGAGCACCCCGGCCCACTGGCATCTCCTCCCTACCTGCCCTGACAGAGGACCTGTCACTGGGGGAACAGTGGATAGAGCACCCCGGCCCACTGGCATCTCCCCCCTACCTACCCTGACAGAGGACCTGTCACTGGGGGAACAGTGCATAGAGCACCCCGGCCCACTGGCATCTCCCCCCTACCTGTCCTGACAGAGGACCTGTCACTGGGGGAACAGTGGATAGAGCACCCCGGCCCACTGGCATCTCCCCCCTACCTGCCCTGACAGAGGACCTGTCACTGGGGGAACAGTGGATAGAGCACCCCGGCCCACTGGCATCTCCTCCCTACCTGCCCTGTCAGAGGACCTGTCACTGGGGGAACAGTGGATAGAGCACCCCGGCCCACTGGCATCTCCCCCCTACCTGCCCTGACAGAGGACCTGTCACTGGGGGAACAGTGGATAGAGCACCCCGGCCCACTGGCATCTCCCCCCTACCTGCCCTGACAGAGGACCTGTCACTGGGGGAACAGTGCATAGAGCACCCCGGCGCACTGGCATCTCCCCCCTACCTGTCCTGACAGAGGACCTGTCACTGGGGGAACAGTGGATAGAGCACCCCGGCCCACTGGCATCTGCCCCCTACCTGCCCTGACAGAGGACCTGTCACTGGGGGAACAGTGGATAGAGCACCCCGGCACACTGGTATCTCCCCCCTACCTGCCCTGACAGAGGACCTGTCACTGGGGGAACAGTGGATAGAGCACCCCGGCCCACTGGCATCTCCCCCTTTACCTGTCCTGACAGAGGACCTGTCACTGGGGGAACAGTGGATAGAGCACCCCGGCCCACTGGCATCTCCACCCTACCTGTCCTGACAGAGGACCTGTCACTGGGAGAACAGTGGATAGAGCACCCCGGCCCACTGGCATCTCCTCCCTACCTGCCCTGACAGAGGACCTGTCACTGGGGGAACAGTGGATAGAGCACCCCGGCCCACTGGCATCTCCCCCCTACCTGTCCTGACAGAGGACCTGTCACTGGGAGAACAGTGGATAGAGCACCCCGGCCCACTGGCATCTCCCCCCTACCTGCCCTGACAGAGGACCTGTCACTGGGGGAACAGTGGATAGAGCACCCCGGCCCACTGGCATCTCCCCCCTACCTGCCCTGACAGAGGACCTGTCACTGGGGGAACAGTGGATAGAGCACCCCGGCCCAATGGCATCTCCTCCCTACCTGCCCTGACAGAGGACCTGTCACTGGGGGAACAGTGGATAGAGCACCCCGGCCCACTGGCATCTCCCCCCTACCTGTCCTGACAGAGGACCTGTCACTGGGAGAACAGTGGATAGAGCACCCCGGCCCACTGGCATCTCCCCCCTACCTGCCCTGACAGAGGACCTGTCACTGGGGGAACAGTGGCTAGAGCACCCCGGCCCACTGGCATCTCCTCCCTACCTGCCCTGACAGAGGACCTGTCACTGGGGGAACAGTGGCTAGAGCACCCCGGCCCACTGGCATCTCCTCCCTACCTGCCCTGACAGAGGACCTGTCACTGGCGGAACAGTGGATAGAGCACCCCGGCCCACTGGCATCTCCTCCCTACCTGCCCTGACAGAGGACCTGTCACTGGGGGAACAGTGGATAGAGCACCGCGGCCCACTGGCATCTCCTCCCTACCTGTCCTGACAGAGGACCTGTCACTGGGGGAACAGTGGATAGAGCATCCCGGCCCACTGGCATCTCCTCCCTACCTGCCCTGACAGAGGACCTGTCACTGGGGGAACAGTGGATAGAGCACCCCGGCCCACTGGCATCTCCCCCCTACCTGCCCTGACAGAGGAACTGTCACTGGGGGAACAGTGGATAGAGCACCCCGGCCCACTGGCATCTCCCCCCTACCTGCCCTGACAGAGGACCTGTCACTGGGGGAACAGTGGATAGAGCACCCCGGCCCACTGGCATCTCCCCCCTACCTGCCCTGACAGATGACCTGTCACTGGGGGAACAGTGGATAGAGTACCCCAGCCCACTGGGATCTCCCCCCTACCTGCCCTGACAGAGGACCTGTCACTGGGGGAACAGTGGATAGAGCACCCCGGCCCACTGGCATCTCCTCCCTACCTGCCCTGACAGAGGACCTGTCACTGGGGGAACAGTGGATAGAGCACCCCGGCCCACTGGCATCTCCCCCCTACCTACCCTGACAGAGGACCTGTCACTGGGGGAACAGTGGATAGAGCACCCCGGCCCAATGGCATCTCCTCCCTACCTGCCCTGACAGAGGACCTGTCACTGGGGGAACAGTGGATAGAGCACCCCGGCCCACTGGCATCTCCCCCCTACCTGTCCTGACAGAGGACCTGTCACTGGGAGAACAGTGGATAGAGCACCCCGGCCCACTGGCATCTCCCCCCTACCTGCCCTGACAGAGGACCTGTCACTGGGGGAACAGTGGCTAGAGCACCCCGGCCCACTGGCATCTCCTCCCTACCTGCCCTGACAGAGGACCTGTCACTGGGGGAACAGTGGCTAGAGCACCCCGGCCCACTGGCATCTCCTCCCTACCTGCCCTGACAGAGGACCTGTCACTGGCGGAACAGTGGATAGAGCACCCCGGCCCACTGGCATCTCCTCCCTACCTGCCCTGACAGAGGACCTGTCACTGGGGGAACAGTGGATAGAGCACCGCGGCCCACTGGCATCTCCTCCCTACCTGTCCTGACAGAGGACCTGTCACTGGGGGAACAGTGGATAGAGCATCCCGGCCCACTGGCATCTCCTCCCTACCTGCCCTGACAGAGGACCTGTCACTGGGGGAACAGTGGATAGAGCACCCCGGCCCACTGGCATCTCCCCCCTACCTGCCCTGACAGAGGAACTGTCACTGGGGGAACAGTGGATAGAGCACCCCGGCCCACTGGCATCTCCCCCCTACCTGCCCTGACAGAGGACCTGTCACTGGGGGAACAGTGGATAGAGCACCCCGGCCCACTGGCATCTCCCCCCTACCTGCCCTGACAGATGACCTGTCACTGGGGGAACAGTGGATAGAGTACCCCAGCCCACTGGGATCTCCCCCCTACCTGCCCTGACAGAGGACCTGTCACTGGGGGAACAGTGGATAGAGCACCCCGGCCCACTGGCATCTCCTCCCTACCTGCCCTGACAGAGGACCTGTCACTGGGGGAACAGTGGATAGAGCACCCCGGCCCACTGGCATCTCCCCCCTACCTACCCTGACAGAGGACCTGTCACTGGGGGAACAGTGGATAGAGCACCCCGGCCCACTGGCATCTCCCCCCTACCTACCCTGACAGAGGACCTGTCACTGGGGGAACAGTGGATAGAGCACCCCGGCCCACTGGCATCTCCCCCCTACCTGCCCTGACAGAGGACCTGTCACTGGGGGAAAAGTGGATAGAGCACCCCGGCCCACTGGCATCTCCCCCCTACCTGCCCTGACAGAGGACCTGTCACTGGGGGAACAGTGGATAGAGCACCCCGGCCCACTGGCATCTCCACCCTACCTGTCCTGACAGAGGACCTGTCACTGGGAGAACAGTGGATAGAGCACCCCGGCCCACTGGCATCTCCTCCCTACCTGCCCTGACAGAGGACCTGTCACTGGGGGAACAGTGGATAGAGCACCCCGGCCCACTGGCATCTCCCCCCTACCTGTCCTGACAGAGGACCTGTCACTGGGAGAACAGTGGATAGAGCACCCCGGCCCACTGGCATCTCCCCCCTACCTGCCCTGACAGAGGACCTGTCACTGGGGGAACAGTGGATAGAGCACCCCGGCCCACTGGCATCTCCCCCCTACCTGCCCTGACAGAGGACCTGTCACTGGGGGAACAGTGGATAGAGCACCCCGGCCCATTGGCATCTCCTCCCTACCTGCCCTGACAGAGGACCTGTCACTGGGGGAACAGTGGATAGAGCACCCCGGCCCACTGGCATCTCCCCCCTACCTACCCTGACAGAGGACCTGTCACTGGGGGAACAGTGGATAGAGCACCCCGGCCCACTGGCATCTCCCCCCCTACCTGTCCTGACAGAGGACCTGTCACTGGGGGAACAGTGGATAGAGCACCCCGGCCCACTGGCATCTCCCACCTACCTGCCCTGACAGAGGACCTGTCACTGGGGGAACAGGGGATAGAGCACCCCGGCACACTGGCATCTCCTCCCTACCTGTCCTGACAGAGGACCTGTCACTGGGGGAACAGTGGATAGAGCACCCCGGCACACTGGCATCTCCCCCCTACCTGCCCTGACAGAGGACCTGTCACTGGGGGAACAGTGGATAGAGCACCCCGGCCCACTGGCATCTCCCCCCTATCTGCCCTGAGAGAGGACCTGTCACTGGGGGAACAGTGGATAGAGCACCCCGGCCCACTGGCATCTCCCCCCTACCTGTCCTGACAGAGGACCTGTCACTGGGGGAACAGTGGATAGAGCACCCCGGCCCACTGGCATCTCCCCCCTATCTGCCCTGAGAGAGGACCTGTCACTGGGGGAACAGTGGATAGAGCACCCCGGCCCACTGGCATCTCCTCCCTACCTGCCCTGACAGATGACCTGTCACTGGGGGAACAGTGGATAGAGTACCCCGGCCCACTGGGATCTCCCCCCTACCTACCCTGACAGAGGACCTGTCACTGGGGGAACAGTGGATAGAGCACCCCGGCCCACTGGCATCTCCCCCCTACCTGCCCTGACAGAGGACCTGTCACTGGGGGAACAGTGAATAGAGCACCCCGGCACACTGGTATCTCCCCCCTACCTACCCTGACAGAGGACCTGTCACTGGGGGAACAGTGGATAGAGCACCCCGGCACACTGGCATCTCCCCCCTACCTGCCCTGACAGAGGACCTGTCACTGGGGGAACAGTGGATAGAGCACCCCGGCCCACTGGCATCTCCCCCCTACCTACCCTGACAGAGGACCTGTCACTGGGGGAACAGTGGATAGAGCACCCCGGCCCACTGGCATCTCCTCCCTACCTGCCCTGACAGAGGACCTGTCACTGGGGGAACAGTGGATAGAGCACCCCGGCCCACTGGCATCTCCCCCCTACCTGCCCTGACAGAGGACCTGTCACTGGGGGAACAGTGGATAGAGCACCCCGGCCCACTGGCATCTCCCCCCCTACCTGTCCTGACAGAGGACCTGTCACTGGGGGAACAGTGGATAGAGCACCCTGGCCCACTGGCATCTCCCCCCTACCTGCCCTGACAGAGGACCTGTCACTGGGGGAACAGGGGATAGAGCACCCCGGCCCACTGGCATCTCCCACCTACCTGCCCTGACAGAGGACCTGTCACTGGGGGAACAGTGGATAGAGCACCCCGGCCCACTGGCATCTCCCACCTACCTGCCCTGACAGAGGACCTGTCACTGGGGGAACAGTGGATAGAGCACCCCGGCCCACTGGCATCTTCCCCCCTACCTGTCCTGACAGAGGACCTGTCACTGGGGGAACAGTGGATAGAGCACCCTGGCCCACTGGCATCTCCCCCCTACCTGCCCTGACAGAGGACCTGTCACTGGGGGAACAGGGGATAGAGCACCCCGTCCCACTGGCATCTCCCACCTACCTGCCCTGACAGAGGACCTGTCACTGGGGGAACAGTGGATAGAGCACCCCGGCCCACTGGCATCTCCCACCTACCTGCCCTGACAGAGGACCTGTCACTGGGGGAACAGGGGATAGAGCACCCCGGCCCACTGGCATCTCCTCCCTACCTGTCCTGACAGAGGACCTGTCACTGGGGGAACAGTGGATAGAGCACCCCGGCACACTGGCATCTCCCCCCTACCTGCCCTGACAGAGGACCTGTCACTGGGGGAACAGTGGATAGAGCACCCCGGCCCACTGACATCTCCCCCCTATCTGCCCTGAGAGAGGACCTGTCACTGGGGGAACAGTGGATAGAGCACCCCGGCCCACTGGCATCTCCCCCCTACCTGTCCTGACAGAGGACCTGTCACTGGGGGAACAGTGGATAGAGCACCCCGGCCCACTGGCATCTCCCCCCTATCTGCCCTGAGAGAGGACCTGTCACTGGGGGAACAGTGGATAGAGCACCCCGGCCCACTGGCATCTCCTCCCTACCTGCCCTGACAGAGGACCTGTCACTGGGGGAACAGTGGATAGAGCACCCCGGCCCACTGGCATCTCCCCCCTACCTGTCCTGACAGAGGACCTGTCACTGGGGGAACAGTGGATAGAGCACCCCGGCCCACTGGCATCTCCCCCCTACCTGCCCTGACAGAGGACCTGTCACTGGGGGAACAGTGGATAGAGCACCCCGGCCCACTGGCATCTCCCCCCTACCTGCCCTGACAGAGGACCTGTCACTGGGGGAACAGTGGATAGAGCACCCCGGCCCACTGGCATCTCCCCCCTACCTGCCCTGACAGAGGACCTGTCACTGGGGGAACAGTGGATAGAGCACCCCGGCCCACTGGCATCTCCCCCCTACCTACCCTGACAGAGGACCTGTCACTGGGGGAACAGTGGATAGAGCACCCCGGCCCACTGGCATCTCCCCCCTACCTGCCCTGACAGAGGACCTGTCACTGGGGGAACAGTGGATAGAGCACCCCGGCCCACTGGCATCTCCTCCCTACCTGCCCTGACAGAGGACCTGTCACTGGGGGAACAGTGGATAGAGCACCCCGGCCCACTGGCATCTCCCCCCTACCTGCCCTGACAGAGGACCTGTCACTGGGGGAACAGTGGATAGAGCACCCCGGCCCACTGGCATCTCCCCCCTACCTGCCCTGACAGAGGACCTGTCACTGGGGGAACAGTGGATAGAGCACCCCGGCCCACTGGCATCTCCCCCCTACCTGCCCTGACAGAGGACCTGTCACTGGGGGAACAGTGGATAGAGCACCCCGGCACACTGGCATCTCCCCCCTACCTGCCCTGACAGAGGACCTGTCACTGGGGGAACAGTGGATAGAGCACCCCGGCCCACTGGCATCTCCCCCCTACCTGCCCTGACAGAGGACCTGTCACTCAGTTTTCGCTCTTACTTTATTCTGACTACTCTGTTATTTTCCTTTATTAATTCTGTCATATGGAGATATGGGCCTTTTTTATTTAGGCTCCTCGGGGGCGTGTCTGTAGGCTGCTCTGCATAATTACTCTGTTAGCCACGCCCCTCGATAAAGACCATAAACACTAATTCCTCAGGACCAGAACTTGATGTTTCTTGATCTCCTCCACAATACTGTGACATTGCCGCCTGCTGTACAATTACCGACCCCCTATGAAGCCCCTTTCTAGGTGTAATAACAGACCACCCAGCGGCCCCCAATGCCCCGCTGGTCTTCAGTTGTAGCATCTAGTACGTATAAGCCTTCGTGCACATGACGTCTTTGCTGCGTTTTTCTTCTTTTCCAGCCTTGCAGCATTTCCTTGTACCAGTAAAGTGATTGGACGTCCTGACCGTCGTCTCGTGCTCGCGTTGCTTATTTGTCCTCGCAGATGTGAACAGTGTCCTATCGGCACTAGCTCAGTCCTTCCAGATGTTTTGCAGCATTTTTCATCTATTCTAATGACTGGAAAAAATGCGTCAAAAAAGCGAGTATTTTATGCTATATTTTTGCTGCCAACACTTATTTATTATGCGATGCTCATATAGCGCCATCATATTCTACAGCTCTGCACATGCATCATCATCACTGCCCCCATTGGGGCTCACAATATAAGTTCCTATCAATATGTCTTTGGACTATGGGAGGAAACTGAGGAACCCAAAGGAAACCCAAGCAAGCACGGGAGAACATACAAACTCCTGCAAATGTTATTCTCGATGGGATTTAAACTCAGGATCCCAGCTCTGAAAATAAACAGTGATAATCACTGAGCCACCTTACAGTGCTAACCACTGAGCCATAATACAGTGCTAATCACTGAGCCACCTTACAGTGCTAACCACTGAGGCACCGTACAGTGGTAACTATTAATCCATCATACAGTTATAACCACGGAGCCACCTTACAGTGCTAACCACTGAGCCACCTTACAGTGCTAACCACTGAGCCATCATACAGTGCTAACCACTGAACCACCTTACAGTGCTAACCACTGAGGCACCGTACAGTGCTAACTATTAAGCCATCATACAGTTATAACCACTGAGCCACCATACAGTGCTAACCACTAAGCCATCATACAGTGCTAACCACTGAGCCACCTTACATTGCTAGCCATTGAGCCACCTTACAGTGCTAACCACTGAGCCACCTTACAGTGCTAACCACTGAGCCACCTTACAGTGCTAGCCACTGAGCCACCTTACAGTGCTAGCCACTGAGCCACCTTACAGTGCTAACCACTGAGCCACCTTACATTGCTAACCATTAAGCCACCTTACAGTGCTAACCACTGAGCCACCTTACAGTGCTAACCACTGAGCCACCATACAGTGCTAACCATTGAGCCACCTTACAGTGCTAACCACTGAGCCACCTTACAGTGCTAACCACTGAGCCACCTTACAGTGCTAACCACTGAGCCATCATACAGTGCTAACCACTGAACCACCTTACAATGCTAACCACTGAGGCACTGTACAGTGCTAACTATTAAGCCATCATACAGTTATAACCACTGAGCCACCATACAGTGCTAACCACTGAGCCACCATACAGTGCTAACCACTGAGCCACCTAACAGTGCTAACCACTGAGCCACCTTACATTGCTAACCACTGAGCCACCTTACATTGCTAACCATTGATCCACCTTACAGTGCTAACCACTGAGCCACCTTACAGTGCTAACCACTGAGTCACCTTACAGTGCTAACCATTGAGCCACCTTACAGTGCTAACCACTGAGCCACCTTACATTGCTAACCATTAAGCCACCTTACAATGCTAACCACTGAGCCACCTTACAGTGCTAAGCACTGAGCCACCATACAGTGCTAACCATTGAGCCACTTTACAGTGCTAACCACTGAGCCACCTTACAGTGCTAACCACTGAGCCACCTTACATTGCTAACCACTGAGCCACCATACAGTGCTAACCACTGAGCCACCTTACAGTGCTAACCATTGAGCCACCTTACAGTGACAACCACTGAGCCACCATACAGTGCTAACCACTGAGCCACCATACAGTGCTAACCACTGAGCCACCATACAGTGCTAACCACTGAGCCACCTTACAGTGCTAACCACTGAGCCACCTTACAGTGCTAACCACTGAGCCAACTTACAGTGCTAACCACTGAGCCACCTTACAGTGCTAACCACTGAGCCACCTTACAGTGCTAACCACTGAGCCACCTTACAGTGCTAACCACTGAGCCACCATACAGTGCTAACCATTGAGCCACCTTACAGTGCTAACCACTGAGCCACCTTACAGTGCTAACCACTGAGCCACCTTACAGTGCTAACCACTGAGCCATCATACAGTGCTAACCACTGAACCACCTTACAATGCTAACCACTGAGGCACTGTACAGTGCTAACTATTAAGCCATCATACAGTTATAACCACTGAGCCACCATACAGTGCTAACCACTGAGCCACCATACAGTGCTAACCACTGAGCCACCTAACAGTGCTAACCACTGAGCCACCTTACATTGCTAACCACTGAGCCACCTTACATTGCTAACCATTGATCCACCTTACAGTGCTAACCACTGAGCCACCTTACAGTGCTAACCACTGAGTCACCTTACAGTGCTAACCATTGAGCCACCTTACAGTGCTAACCACTGAGCCACCTTACATTGCTAACCATTAAGCCACCTTACAATGCTAACCACTGAGCCACCTTACAGTGCTAAGCACTGAGCCACCATACAGTGCTAACCATTGAGCCACTTTACAGTGCTAACCACTGAGCCACCTTACAGTGCTAACCACTGAGCCACCTTACATTGCTAACCACTGAGCCACCATACAGTGCTAACCACTGAGCCACCTTACAGTGCTAACCATTGAGCCACCTTACAGTGACAACCACTGAGCCACCATACAGTGCTAACCACTGAGCCACCATACAGTGCTAACCACTGAGCCACCATACAGTGCTAACCACTGAGCCACCTTACAGTGCTAACCACTGAGCCACCTTACAGTGCTAACCACTGAGCCAACTTACAGTGCTAACCACTGAGCCACCTTACAGTGCTAACCACTGAGCCACCATGCTGTCCAACACTTTGGTATTTGCAGACGAAATGTCAGCAACAAATACTTAATGTTTTGCACATAATGTAGAAGTGACGATAAGTTTGTGTCACCAGATGATGACACAGGATCCCATAGACCGGAGGATCGTCCAACCACCGAGCGAAGCAGCCAGTGATCTACCAGGTGACAATCAGGACTGTGCTGCATTCTCTGCTTCTGTAATCACCGGGATCTAATCCTCACTCCTCTATCTGGAAAATATATTTCTGAATCTGAACGTGTCCAAAGAGATCTATGTCCTCCACTCCATGCCTTGCACCTTCCCCCTGCACTCTATGTTCAGCCCCCTGCCACCTGTGCCCTGCACCCTGCAAGCTGTGTCCTGTCCCCTGCCTCCTGTGCCCTGTCCCCTGCCACCTGTGTCCTGTCCCCTGCCACCTGTGCCCTGCACCCTGCCACCTGTGCCCTGCACCCTGCCACCTGTGTCCTGTCCCCTGCCACCTGTGTCCTGTCCCCTGCCACCTGTGCCCTGCACCCTGCCACCTGTGCCCTGTCCCCTGCCACCTGTGCCCTGCACCCTGCCACCTGTGTCCTGTCCCCTGCCTCCTGTGACCTGCACCCTGCCACCTGTGTCCTGTGTCCCCTGCCACCTGTGCCCTGTCTCCTGCCACCTGTGCCCTGCACCCTGCAAGCTGTGTCCTGTCCCCTGCCACCTGTGCCCTGCACCCTGCAAGCTGTGTCCTGTCCCCTGCCACCTGTGCCCTGTCCCCTGCCACCTGTGCCCTGCACCCTGCCACCTGTGCCCTGCACCCTGCAATCTGTGTCCTGTGTCCCCTGTCACCTATACTCTGCACTCTGCTACCTATGTCCTGTCCCCTGCACCCGGCCACCTGTGCCCTGAACCCTGCAAGCTGTGTCCTGTCCCCTGCCACCTGTACTCTGCACTCTGCCAAATGTGCCCTGTCCCCTGCCACCTGTGTCCTGTCCCCTGCCACCTGTGCCCTGCACCCTGCAAGCTGTGTCCTGTCCCCTGCCACCTGTACTCTGCACTCTGCCAAATGTGCCCTGTCCCCTGCCACCTGTGTCCTGTCCCCTGCCTCCTGTGCCCTGCACCCTGCAAGCTGTGTCCTGTCCCCTGCCACCTGTGCCCTGTCCCCTGTCACCTGTGCCCTGCACCCTGCCACCTGTGTCCTGTCCCCTGCCACCTGTGCCCTGCACCCTGCAAGCTGTGTCCTGTCCCCTGCCTCCTGTGCCCTGTCCCCTGCCACCTGTGTCCTGCACCCTGCCACCTGTGTCCTGTCCCCTGCCACCTGTGTCCTGCACCCTGCCACCTGTGTCCTGTCCCCTGCCACCTGCAAGCTGTGTCCTGTCCCCTGCCTCCTGTGCCCTGTCCCCTGCCACCTGTGCCCTGCACCCTGCCACCTGTGTCCTGTCCCCTGCCACCTGTGCCCTGCATCCTGCAATCTGTGTCCTGTGTCCCCTACCACCTATACTCTGCACTCTGCTACCTATGTCCTGTCCCCTGCACCCGGCCACCTGTGCCCTGCACCCTGCAAGCTGTGTCCTGTCCCCTGCCACCTGTACTCTGCACTCTGCCAAATGTGCCCTGTCCCCTGCCACCTGTGCCCTGCACCCTGCAAGCTGTGTCCTGTCCCCTGCCTCCTGTGCCCTGTCCCCTGCCCCCTGTGCCCTGCACCCTGCAAGCTGTGTCCTGTCCCCTGCCACCTGTACTCTGCACTCTGCCAAATGTGCCCTGTCCCCTGCCACCTGTGCCCTGCACCCTGCAAGCTGTGTCCTGTCCCCTGCCACCTGTGCCCTGTCCCCTGCCACCTGTACTCTGCACTCTGCCAAATGTGCCCTGTCCCCTGCCACCTGTGCCCTGCACCCTGCAAGCTGTGTCCTGTCCCCTGCCACCTGTGCCCTGTCCCCTGCCACCTGTACTCTGTACTCTGCCAAATGTGCCCTGTCCCCTGCCACCTGTGCCCTGCACCCTGCAAGCTGTGTCCTGTCCCCTGCCTCCTGTGCCCTGTCCCCTGCCACCTGTGCCCTGCACCCTGCAAGCTGTGTCCTGTCCCCTGCCACCTGTACTCTGCACTCTGCCAAATGTGCCCTGTCCCCTGCCACCTGTGCCCTGCACCCTGCAAGCTGTGTCCTGTCCCCTGCCACCTGTGCCCTGTCCCCTGCCACCTGTACTCTGCACTCTGCCAAATGTGCCCTGTCCCCTGCCACCTGTGCCCTGCACCCTGCAAGCTGTGTCCTGTCCCCTGCCACCTGTGCCCTGTCCCCTGCCACCTGTGCCCTGTCCCCTGCCACCTGTACTCTGCCAAATGTGCCCTGTCCCCTGCCACCTGTGCCCTGCACCCTGCAAGTTGTGTCCTGTCCCCTGCTACCTGTGCCCTGTCCCCTGCCACCTGTGTCCTGCACCCTGTCACTTATGCCCTGTCCCCTGCCACCTATACTCTGCACTCTGCCACCTATGTCCTGTCCCCTGCCACCTGTGCCCTGCACCCTGCCACCTGTGTCCTGTCTCCTGCACCCTGTCCCCTGCCACCTGTGTCCTGCACCCTGCAAGATATGTTCTGTCCCCTGCAACCTGCATCCTGTCCCCTGCCACCTGTGCCCTGCACCCTGCAAGCTGTGTCCTGCACCCTGGCACCTGTGTCCTGTCCCCTGCTACCTGTGACCTGTCCCCTGCCACTTGTGCCTTGCCCCCTGCCACCTGTGCCCTGCACCCTGCAAGCTGTGTCCTGTCCCCTGCCACCTGTGCCCTGCACCCTGCAAGCTGTGTCCTGCACCTTGCAAGTTGTGTCCTGCACCCTGGCAACTGTGTCCTGTCCCCTGCTACCTGTGTCCTGTCCCCTGCCACCTGTGCCCTGCACCCTGCAAGCTGTGACCTGTCCCCTGCCACCTGTGCCCTGCACCCTGCAAGCTGTGTCCTGTCCCCCGCCACCTGTGCCCTGCACCCTGCCACCTGTGTCCTGCACCCTGCCACCTGTGTCCTGCCCCCTGCCACCTATGTCCTGTTCCCTGCCACATGTGTCCTGTCCCCTGCCACCTGCACCCTGCCACCTGTGCCCTGCACTCTATGTTCTGCCCCCTGCCACCTGTGCCCTGCACCCTGCCACCTGTGTCCTGTCCCCTGCCACCTGTGCCCTGCACCCTGCAATCTGTGTCCTGTGTCCCCTGCCACCTATACTCTGCACTCTGCTACCTATGTCCTGTCCCCTGCACCCGGCCACCTGTGCCCTGCACCCTGCAAGCTGTGTCCTGTCCCCTGCCACCTGTACTCTGCACTCTGCCAAATGTGCCCTGTCCCCTGCCACCTGTGCCCTGCACCCTGCAAGCTGTGTCCTGTCCCCCGCCACCTGTGCCCTGCACCCTGCCACCTGTGTCCTGCACCCTGCAAGCTGTGTCCTGCCCCCTGCCACCTATGTCCTGTTCCCTGCCACCTGTGTCCTGTCCCCTGCCACCTGCACCCTGCCACCTGTGCCCTGCACTCTATGTTCTGCCCCTGCCACCTGTGCCCTGCACCCTGCCACCTGTGTCCTGTCCCCTGCCACCTGTGCCCTGCACCCTGCAATCTGTGTCCTGCGTCCCCTGCCACCTATACTCTGCACTCTGCTACCTATGTCCTGTCCCCTGCACCCGGCCACCTGTGCCCTGCACCCTGCAAGTTGTGTCCTGTCCCCTGCCACCTGTACTCTGCACTCTGCCAAATGTGCCCTGTCCCCTGCCACCTGTGCCCTGCACCCTGCAAGCTGTGTCCTGTCCCCTGCCACCTGTGCCCTGTCCCCTGCCACCTGTACTCTGCACTCTGCCAAATGTGCCCTGTCCCCTGCCACCTGTGCCCTGCACCCTGCAAGCTGTGTCCTGTCCCCTGCCACCTCTGCCCTGTCCCCTGCCACCTGTACTCTGCACTCTGCCAAATGTGCCCTGTCCCCTGCCACCTGTGCCCTGCACCCTGCAAGCTGTGTCCTGTCCCCTGCCTCCTGTGCCCTGTCCCCTGCCTCCTGTGCCCTGCACCCTGCAAGCTGTGTCCTGTCCCCTGCCACCTGTACTCTGCACTCTGCCAAATGTGCCCTGTCCCCTGCCACCTGTGCCCTGCACCCTGCAAGCTGTGTCCTGTCCCCTGCCACCTGTGCCCTGTCCCCTGCCACCTGTACTCTGCACTCTGCCAAATGTGCCCTGTCCCCTGCCACCTGTGCCCTGCACCCTGCAAGCTGTGAACTGTCCCCTGCCACCTGCCACCTGTACTCTGCACTCTGCCAAATGTGCCCTGTCCCCTGCCACCTGTGCCCTGCACCCTGCAAGCTGTGTCCTGTCCCCTGCCTCCTGTGCCCTGTCCCCTGCCTCCTGTGCCCTGCACCCTGCAAGCTGTGTCCTGTCCCCTGCCACCTGTACTCTGCACTCTGCCAAATGTGCCCTGTCCCCTGCCACCTGTGCCCTGCACCCTGCAAGCTGTGTCCTGTCCCCTGCCACCTGTGCCCTGTCCCCTGCCACCTGTACTCTGCACTCTGCCAAATGTGCCCTGTCCCCTGCCACCTGTGCCCTGCACCCTGCAAGCTGTGTCCTGTCCCCTGCCACCTGTGCCCTGTCCCCTGCCACCTGTACTCTGCCAAATGTGCCCTGTCCCCTGCCACCTGTGCCCTGCACCCTGCAAGTTGTGTCCTGTCCCCTGCTACCTGTGCCCTGTCCCCTGCCACCTGTGTCCTGCACCCTGCCACCTATGTCCTGTCCCCTGTCACTTATGCCCTGTCCCCTGCCACCTATACTCTGCACTCTGCCACCTATGTCCTGTCCCCTGCACCCGGCCACCTGTGCCCTGCCCCCTGCCACCTGTGTCCTGTCCCCTGCTACCTGTGTCCTGTCCCCTGCCACCTGTGCCCTGCACCCTGCCACCTGGGTCCTGTCTCCTGCACCCTGTCCCCTGCCACCTGTGTCCTGCACCCTGCAAGATATGTTCTGTCCCCTGCAACCTGCGTCCTGTCCCCTGCCACCTGTGCCCTGCACCCTGCAAGCTGTGTCCTGCACCTTGGCACCTGTGTCCTGTCCCCTGCTACCTGTGACCTGTCCCCTGCCACTTGTGCCTTGCCCCCTGCCACCTGTGCCCTGCACCCTGCAAGCTGTGTCCTGTCCCCTGCCACCTGTGCCCTGCACCCTGCAAGCTGTGTCCTGCACCTTGCAAGTTGTGTCCTGCACCCTGGCACCTGTGTCCTGTCCCCTGCTACCTGTGTCCTGTCCCCTGCCACCTGTGCCCTGCACCCTGCAAGCTGTGACCTGTCCCCTGCCACCTGTGCTCTGCACCCTGCAAGCTGTGACCTGTCCCCTGCCACCTGTGCCCTGCACCCTGCAAGCTGTGTCCTGTCCCCCGCCACCTGTGCCCTGCACCCTGCCACCTGTGTCCTGCACCCTGCAAGCTGTGTCCTGCCCCCTGCCACCTATGTCCTGTTCCCTGCCACCTGTGTCCTGTCCCCTGCCACCTGCACCCTGCCACCTGTGCCCTGCACTCTATGTTCTGCCCCCTGCCACCTGTGGCCTGTCCCCTGCACTCTGTGTCCTGTCCCCTGCACTCTGTGTCCTGTCCCCTGCGACCTGTGCCCTGCACCCTGCCACCTGTGTCCTGTCCCCTGCCACCTGTGTCCTGTCCCCTGAGATCTGCTCCATGTCACCTCCTCCCCACAATAGGTGGAGCAGATCTCCTCTCTGCGCTGTGGCTGGTCCCGGCACTGCAGGCACCATGTAGTGGTGTCATTACGCCTGCTGCACCGAGCCTCAGGCGGCAAAAGTAAATAGTGGAGTGGGGAGCTGAGGGCTCCGTGCTTCAAAATTGTACTGTGCCTGTGTCCTAAAGACGTAAGTATAGTTGAAAAAGGGTCATACTGCCGACCCCCTGGGATAGCAGAGCAGTTTCCCAAAACAGGGACTCTGCCACTGGATCCAGGACTGTAGGGAGCCTGCTGAGACCCCAGTATTTGCTGTGCACTCAGCTCCGCTTTGTACCATGGCCAAAGTCTTTAGCCTGGAGGGGCCCTCAGGGTATACACCTGTAGCATGCACTCCCCGAATGTGAGACCCTGCCAAACTCTGGATGGCACCGTCTGATCTACTGGAAGTGTTCCCTGAACTGTGGACTCTGCAGGTTCTATGATTATCCCATCTAGTTGGCCTTGAAACAAGTAGGGAGAAGGTCGGGGACTGTAGGCAGAGTAACAAAAAAGTAGTTGTTACAAGTAAAGCCTGGAATTGGTCTTTATCGTGTAAAAAGAAGCCACGTGGGCAGGTGCGCGTCTTACGTTCAGCCAGGGGCTTCCCTTGGATCTTAAATGATCAGGGGTCCAGGCCCGATGAGATGTCTCACGGTACACCCCCAATTTTACTTCATCATATAAAACAGTTGCAGGGATAACAGGACAAAATATTAGCTACATACTGTTAATACCGCCACACCATGACCATCACATAGTGACTACTTCTATAGAACAAAACTCAATGGCTGCCGATTCATCCAGAATTCTGTCATAAATTGCTTGAAAAAGTCTTAAAAAATTTTGGTGCAGCCCAGAGTTTCACAAAAATATGAGACTTTTGGCGTTTTCACTCCAGGTCCTTGCAGCCAACACTCCCCCAAATGTGCGCCCTCCAGTATTAATGCCCCAACAGTTAAAATCCCCAATGTGCCCCCTTCTGTAATGCCCCTTAGACTATGTTCACACATTGTGTTTTTTAAGCGTTTTTTTTCTGCAGCAAAACCTGATCTCTTGGCAGGAAAGAAGATGCGTCAAAAACGCAGGTTTTGGTGCAATTTTTGGTACGTTTTTCAGGATCTCAAAGTTCAGCTTTGTTTCCACCACAGAAACATGAACACAGGTCACCAATGCAAGATGTATGTGACACCATATTAACCTGAATTTCAAATGTAACAGTTGGGGGAGGTGAATTGTTCAGGAATAGTTTGCCTAAGACACTGGCAGTGCGTTCAATTTGTAGGACACTATTTATTTTTACACTATGGTCTGCCATTCAGTTGCTCAGAAATTGTTCAATTTCACACCTCCCTGGGCCACAGGCATTGTTCAATCTCACACCTAGTTCAGCCAAGGTTTACTGTGGACACATCACTAATTTAATTAAACTGTCTTAAGTCAAACTGCCATCTCAGTGACCAAGACAAGATGATAAAATCACAAAAATAAATGAGTTTCACATACTGTTGTACTTGCTTTTTTTCACTAAAAATGCAGCAAAATCTGATAGCTATGTTCACACTAGGTATTTTTTCAGTTTTTTTTCTACTACCTATTACTTTCAATGGGTGAAAAACGCTGAAAAAATGCAGAAAAAACACTGAAAGAAGTGTGCTCTATTCTGTAAAAATCCATGCAAAGCACAAGATACTGATCAAACAAAAACCAATGTGTGTGCATGAGATTTCTGGAATCTCATAGCCTTTGCTGGTACTGTAAAACGCAGCTGACAATTTGCATAAAAAATGCATAAAAAAATGCAATGTGTGAACATAGCCTTATGGTGCTGCACCCTACAAAAAAAAGGTTAATATTCACCTAATCTGGTCTCACGGTGCAACGAGTTTTCTTCTGCTCTGCATACGAGACACAAGAGCGGCCCGGCACAGGCGGCACAGTACAGTGACATCATAGCCCTGCCTGTGCCGGGACTCCAATGTTTTATAGCTGCAGGTTCATAGAAGCTGCAGTCTACAAGACAGAGAGCTATGGCAGGGAAACTGTTGCTCTTTGCTCTACTACAGGATCGAATTGTATCGGCATCATGTTGACGCCAATACAGTTTATCATCTCTGGCGCAGGTGATGCCAGTGCGTTCACCCTTCAGAAGAGGCGCACACCTACTGTCGTCTTGGGCTTAGGAGACGGGATTGGTTTTCACTGGCTTCACTTATAGTTGTCAGAGTATTAGTGGTGGTTTATCTTTCATGATGGAGGATGAAAGTTAGGCCTAACTCTAACCATATTCTTAAACTTAACTCTAGTCCTTGGAGGTCCCTGAAAATGTGAACATTTTGCAATTTGCCCCCAAGCTTCCCCAAAAAATGCCCAGCACCATTTCACACACTGTTGACGACTTAGAGGGTGGCTAATGTCATCAGGGGCAGCCATGCCGGCTTCCTAATAATGCTTTGCAGCTATCACAGCACATGGTCTAATGCAGCCAATCAAGGAGACCATTATAGCTTGTATAAAAAATGGTGGGTGGCCAAACAGCTACAGCTTTTACAGTGTAGGGAAAGAAGGTTTGAGCACACACCTCATTCCACATTGGGGCAGAAAAGGAAAAAATATATATATTGTGTTGTACTACTGCTCTAGCGTTGAAGCACATAGAAAAAGGGATTGGTAATCTCTGTCTGTAATTAATAATACACAGATACAAGTGATAGGGAGGTGCTGGTCCTGCAGAGTCAGTGTGATTCTGAATTTGGAGGTGCTAGACCTGCAGAGTCAGTGTGACTATGAATAGGAAGGTGCTGGTCCTGCAGAGTCAGTGTGACTGTGAATAGGGAAGTGCTGGTCCTGCAGAGTCAGTGTGACTATGAATACGGAGGTGCTGGTCCTGCAGAGTCAGTGTGACTATGAATACGGAGGTGCTGGTCCTGCAGAGTCAGTATGACTATGAATAGGATGGGGCTGAACCTGTAGAGTCAGTGTGACTCTGAATAAGGAGGTGCTGGTCCTGCAAAGTCAGTGTGACTTGTGACTGTGAATAAGGAGGTGCTGGACCCGGAGAGTCAGTGTGACTGTGAATATTTAAGTTATGGACCAGCAGAGTCAATGTGATTGTGAACTAATTAATCAATGATATACAGTGGGTACGGAAAATATTCAGACCCCTTTAAATTTTTCACTCTTTGTTTCATTGCAGCCATTTGGTAAATTCTAAAAAGTTCATTTTTTTCTCATTAAAGTCCACTCTGCACCCCATCTTGACTGAAAAAAAACAGAAATGTAGAAATTTTTGCAAATTTATTAAAAAAGAAAAACTGAAATATCACGTGGTTTTCTCCACACATACCGCTTAGAATTATCACCAAAAAGTTCTATCTTCGTCTCATCAGACCAGAGAATCTTATTTCTCATAGTCTGGGAGTCCTTCATGTGTTTTTGAGCAAACTCTATGCAGGCTTTCATATATCTTGCACTGAGGAGAGGCTTCCGTCTGGCCACTCTGCCATAAAGGCCCGACTGGTGGAGGGCTGCACTGATAGTTGACTTTGTGGAACTTTCTCCCATCTCCCTACTGCATCTCTGGAGCTCAGCCACAGCGATCTTGGGGTTCTCCTTTACCTCTCTCACCAAGACTCTTCTCCCACGATTGCTCAGTTTGCCTGGACGGCAAGGTCTAGAAGACTTCTGGTGGTCCCAAACGTCTTCCATTTAAGGATTATGGAGGCCATTGTGCTCTTAGGAGCCTTGAGTAATGCAGAAATTCTTTTGTAACCTTGGACAGATCTGTGCCTTGCCACAATTCTGTCTCTGAGCTCCTTGGGCAGTTCCTTTGAGCTCATGATTCTCATTTGGTCTGCCATGCACTGTGAGCTGTGAGGTCTTATATAAACAGGTGTGCGCCTTTCCAAATCAAGTCCTATCAGTTTAATTAAACACAGCTGGACTCCAATGAAGGAGTAGAACCATCTCAAGGAGGATCACAAGGAAATGGACAGCATGTGACTTAAATATGAGTGTCTGAGCAAAGGGTCTGAATACTTATGTCCATGTGATATTTCAGTTTTTCTTTTTTAATAAATTTGCAAAAATTTGTACATTTGTTTTTTTTCAGTGAAGGTGTGGTGCAGAGTGGACTTTACTGAGAAAAAAATGAACTTTTTAGAATTTACCAAATGGCTGCAATGAAGCTACTTTCCGTACCCACTGAACTTCAGAAACAGCACCTGAATAACAGCATTGTTTTATTCTTCACACACTGCAAACAAGGAGGGAAGTTTATTACCCTAATTTTGCTACTAAACCAAAATTCTGAAAGTAAGTCTTGTGTTCACGGAAAGTGGTGTTCTTCCTGGACAGCAAGATGGGCCATCGTTCGTATTGGCTGGCACGACAAGCGATATTGTGCAATGCTTGTAGGTTGACAGGTGTATTGTTACAAGGGATGACTATTGGATAGCCACACTTCTAGACCCTCACTATAAAAGCAAAATAGAGAATTTTTTTATATTTTCCAAAAGGAAGTCCGAATTGGCTTATTATCTGGATTATCTGAGTCACCTGCTCTGCCAAGCTTCCACATGTCTGACCACCCAGCAGACCCTTCTGCATCTCCCGCAGATCCAACGCTCCCCCACCTGTGTCAGCGCTACGGCTAAATCAAGTAGCCGATGCAGCAGCAGAAACAGCTGTAGTATATGATGGAACAGATGTTTTATATGCCGTTGCAACAACCCAGCGCACATGAGAAAACAGAAAAGCACCAGCTGAACAGCCAGGTTTAGTAGCCTAGATTGTATCCTTTCTCAGGCAGATTCCCTGAGCCCCGATCCTCAGCCAAGCAGACCAGGCTATCCACCGCAAGCATGGAAAATCTCACATTTATCATAAGAATTCAGGCATGTATCAGTGCTGACTTTTATTCATCTACAGCTGCAGCTGATGCCAACGATTGAATTGCCAAAACCATCTGCCTGACTGTCCGTCTTCCGCAATACTCTGCTACTGCCAGGGCCGTCGGTCTACGCTCAGCCAGGCAACAACTCCCTGTCTATTGTTTCATCTGTACTGTAGTATTTCTGCTGCCAGAGCTGGCGATGTTGATGAATAGGGATTTCTGTAAAACTGAAGGAGCATTCAGTTCCACCTGAATTTATCTGCATATCTCCACTTTTTCACTTTCAAAACAGCTAGCCTGTTTCTGCTCCCGAAAAAAGGGATAATTTTTAGACAGTTTGATAGAAAGCCTTTTTAATTGTTTAATCATATTGACATTAGTAAACCTATGGCTAATTGCAAAAACAAAAAAACAGATACATTTTTTAACTCCTAGTTGAGAAGCCATTGCTTCTTTACTGTCAAAATAGCACACCTGTTCCTATAATAAAGGGATACATTTTTAACTCCTAGTTGAGAAGCCATTGCTTCTTTACTGTCAAAATAGCACACCTGTTCCTATGATAAAGGGATACATTTTTAACTCCTAGTTGAGAAGCCATTGCTTCTTTACTGTCAAAATAGCACACCTGTTCCTATAATAAAGGGATACATTTTTAACTCCTAGTTGAGAAGCCATTGTTTCTGTACTTTCAAAATAGCACACCTGTTCCTATAATAAAGGGATACATTTTTAACTCCTAGTTGAGAAGCCATTGTTTCTGTACTTTCAAAATAGCACACCTGTTCCTATAATAAAGGGGTTCATTTTTAACTCCTAGTTGAGAAGCCATTGCTTCTGTACTTTCAAAATAGCACACCTGTTCCTATAATAAATTGATACATTTTGGATGGCTTGTAAAAAGCTTTTGCTTCTTCATTTAGGAAAGAAATAAGTTCTCAATATTTCCCAAATAGGGATAATTTTGGCACCTACTGTGTGAAAAAAACACAGCCTCCATTTACACCTCCCGTGTATAACAACCTACAAGGCAGGAGTTTTTTGTACGTATTTTCAAGCAGTCAGAGGAATCTTAGAGTTGCGATTAGTAGTGATTCAATGAAACATTTTCGAAAAATGTGGCGAAGCTGCAAATTTAAATTTTAAACGATCTGCTCTTCTCTAATTATAACGGTAATGTTTTTTGCCTTTTTTTTTACAGCAAGTCTTTGTGTCTTCTTTTGAAAAATGACAAGTGAGAGGAGAGGCAGAGAGGGGTGCGAGAGCACAGTGCAGCCTTTGTCATCTCATTTGCTGCCTATGCAGATGTTGAAGCAGCTCCTGGCTGCTCTAATCATCCAGTTTGCCAGGTGCCTGGTGGGCCCTTTCTGCTCTACGAAGAAGTGAAGTAGTTAGACCAGGTGAAAAATGTGATGCCCCCATAGAATTTGGCTCCCTAGACAACTGCCCAGGTGGCCCCTCCATGATACGTCACTGTCTTTTCATGTGCATTGTTTTAGTCTTTATAAATAATTTGACCCACAAGAAGTTTTGTGTCTTTATTTTGGGGTCGTTTTGGTCTAGGGAGGTCTCTCCGGATGGTTCAGGAGCTCGGCCTCGTCCCGACAGTCTTTGTGGTCTCTGCGCTGTAGACACTTGATTCTGGATATCCTGGCGGATTTGTCCGTGGTTTGTCTTTATTATCGGAAGGGTCGGGGATGGCTTCCTGCAAAGTTACTGTTCCTACTGCTACATGTTTAACCCCAAACTTGCCATGTTTGTATTTTATGGACTCTGCACCTATTTGCTCATTACATGAAAAGGACAGAAAAAAAATGTTATCTCCTTAGACAAACAATGAAAGTTTAGAGAATGACCGCAGCAGAAATCAATGAATTCTGAAAACTTAATGGAAAATGATACAAAGAATAAAATAACGAAAAAAAGAAATTCCATAAAGATTTAGTATAAAGATTCCCGGGATCTTACCAGCGCTGCAGATCGGATCTTTTCGTTTTTCTCCTGTAAATAAAAAATAAATAAGTAACTAAAAATTCTTTCTGTCATTACCCCTTTCTTAATGCCACCAGTTTGCATTTTGTTTTTGCCCTCCCTCCAAGAACCATTTGTTATTTTTCGGTCGCCATCGCCTCGTGAGCGCTTGATTTTTGCGGGACGTCTTGTAGTTTTGAATTCCGTAAATCATTCACTTTACTATATAATGTACTGAACAAGGAAAAAAAAATCCACGTGGGATGAATTGGTGAAAAAAAAAATGCAGTTCCACCAAAGATTTTGGTTTCATCAGGTCCAGGACGAGTTTGTCGATTTTAGTGGCTTAAAAAAAAATTCAGAACTTTGAAAAAAATAGTTTTTGATACCTTTTCTGAGACCCTGTAACTTTTCTTTTCAGGAGTTGGCACTTTATGGGAGCTTGCCCTTTTTGGTGGTGTCTGGCAGGTTTAACAATATTTTTGGGGGTACATACAACACTGTTAAGAGAACTACAATGACTCAAAAAATGATATTTCTGCCATTTCACTTTTATTTTACCAATCGGTTAATTGCTTTTATTTTGGAAGATCGGAATTTCACAGGCTTAGAGATACTAAATATGCTTATTTTATTTTATATTTTTATATTTTATTTTATATTTTTAACTGGTGGGGAGAAGGATGGTGATACAACTTTTTTAATTTTTATGGTCTTTTTTGTTCCCCTTAGGGGACTTGAACCTGTGATCATATCTGTGAGGGTCCACCAGCTACTGAGCTGCTGTGTAAGTTTCTGGGGTCGATATTTGTTTAGGGGTCTGAGGTTTGTATTGAGACATATTTGGAAATGAAATATTGAAAGAAAAGAAACTCCACTGAGATTTGTAGGCTTGTTAAAAGTTAGTCTCAACATGTGACTTCAGGTGCGCGCTGATCCCCAGCTTTCTCTCCTTTGTTGCTGGACCTCGGGCGTTTCTCCGTGAGTGACAGGACATGTCTGCTGCCTTGTCCTGTGGCTGACGGTGCCTTTGAACAAGCAGACACCTTATCTGTGAGCAATCATTACGAAAACTGCTCAGGCTAACAGCCAAAGGTTGGGGTCAGGAACTTGCAATTTTGCAGGACTGATAATGGCTGTTCCAGATTAGGAGCTGACAAGAAGGGGATAGGTGAGTAGCACCATAAAATTGCTCTATAGATATTGTTTGGTTGGAGAAAGGTGGATGGGATCTCTGGAGTTTGCTCATCAGATCCCAGCCCTGAATGTAACTTTTGCAGACGGATAAGCAAGTTTGCAATTGACTTGCTTTTCCAATCTGCTTTTGTTCTCCTGCTATGTGAGCTTTTGTCTTCCCTTGTTTATAGCTTATTGGCAAGGGGACCGGCTACTACTGCTGTCTCCTGGTGGTGGCAGGACCCCTAAGGCACCTAGCTATAAACAATGGAAGACAAAAGCTCACTTAGCCGGAGAATAACAGCAGATAGGAAAAGCAAGTGGATTGCAAACTTGCTTATTGTCATACTGTCTGACTAATGCCTATGTACTGACATGAGAATAACCCCTTGGCCCAACCAGAAACTCCCTCACGTCTCACCGTAATGCCTTGGTCCACGCAGGAACTCCCAATTTTGGGCAGATTTTACATAGGCATCAGGACAGTTCACAACTATGTATTTGGGGGATCTGTTTTTGGTCTAGGGTCTTGGTTCTGACCCCGGCTCTGTATTTATATCAGGGAGGGAACATATTTATTCAGTGTGGTCCGGTATGAGTTATGTATCTATTTTGGGGTCAGACTTGGGTCTTGATGTTGGGGTTCTCTCTGTTTAGTTCACTCTTTGATCTGTTATGAGGTCTGTGGTCTGGGTCTATATTTCGGGTGCAGTTTGGTGTTATTCTATATTTATGTTAGGGATTTTTTGGGAATTTGGTTTAGGGTCTTTATTGATTTCAGGGTGGCATGAAGAATATTGGATAGATTGTGATTATAATCGGGTTGAAGTGGATGATTGAATTAGTTTGAGAAAAAACTGAATTTGACTCCAATTTTCCCAAAAATTTGCAAGACTAAGCAGCCACGAGATGGCCCCATATGGACACAGTATGGAACCTTCACTAGTTAAGTACTCAGGTTGAGGTTCTGATAGTGAGGATTAGGGCATGATTCGTGCCTTCGCCAGCAGGACATGGGGGCACTCACCTCCCAGGTAGGCGCAGTTGTAGTAGCTGCAGTGCTGCCCGCTGCTTCTCAGAACGTAAGAGCTGTCAGATCTTTTGATGGCCGTAAATTTCTCAGTTATGGGAATTAAAACTTCTTCTTCTTTGAAATCAGAGAAGATCTCGATGTCTACCCCGAAGCAGCTGAAGATTGTGAACTGAGTCCTCGTTCCAAACCTCTGAGCAATTTTCCAGTTTAGAGAAGACGATGCGAAGTGGCCGAAGCGTACATCAGGTGTCACGTCCCGGTACGTCATCCAGGAGCCCCGGTAGACCTGGGATCTCTCGTCACAACCAGTACCACCGCCCAGGACTTGTATGGCTCTGGTCAGGTAGTAGTGTAGAGCCTTGAAATGGAACCGGTTCATGTAATGGTCCCGGGAGCGCCCGGCAATGGACACGTTTCGGTTCAGCTGCTGGTATATGGGGAAGGGCTCCTCCATAGTGTACAGGATCACCGCGATCCCATACTCATCCTTAAAGTCCCGCGGGAAGATGCTGTACGGCTTTATCCTCGTCCAGGTCTGTTCTGCTAGAAGCCACATTATGGCAAATTGCTTATATTTCTTCTCATGGTCCAAAATATTCGGCATTTCTCTCTCCATGTGCCGAGTGCAGCCGACGTACTGATCATCAAACGCATCCGTCATGAAGGACAAATCTATCGCCCAACAGGAATTCTGGAAGGAAATAGATGATAAGAGATATTGATAGATTGATAGATAAAAGATAGATATGAGATGAATACTAGATATATAGATAGTACACAGCTGGATACCGGGGTGTAACGACCGGGCCACGGAGAAAAGGGGCCTCCGATGCCTATGTCAGCTGATTATGTGTCTCTGAACGCACATTCGGTTGGAATATATTGTGTAACAGAGACACAGCGGCTCCCTGCACCACAATAGGTTTACAAGTCACAACCTATCAGAGGAAGCTGACAGCGGCGTGCCCGTCACAGGGGCCACATGGCATTATTGCTGTATGTGCCAACATGCCCGCTTACTAGAGAAGAGGAAGAGAACGCTGCTCACCATCACAGCGGGGACAGAGATGAAGAATCCTTTGTTTTTTTTTAATGTGTTGGATAAAAGCGCCGGTACTGGGGACATTATTACAGGATGGGGGACATTATTACAGGATAGAGGATATTATTACAGGATGGGGGACATTATTACAGGATGAGGGACATTATTACAGGATGAGGGACATTATTAAAGGATGGGGGACATTATTACAGGATGGAGGACATTATTACAGGATGGGGGACATTATTACAGGATGGAGGACATTATTACAGGATGTGGGGCATTATTACAGGATGGGGGGCATTATTACAGGATGAGGGACATTATTACAGGATGGGGACATTATTACAGGATGGAGGACATTATTACAGGATGGGGGACATTATTACAGGATGGGGGACATTATTACAGGATGGGGACATTATTACAGGATGGGGGACATTATTACAGGAAGGAGGACATTATTACAGGATGGGGGACATTATTACAGGATGGGGACATTATTACAGGATGGGGGACATTATTACAGGATGGGGACATTATTACAGGGTGGGGATATTATTACAGGATGGGGGACATTATTACAGGAAGGAGGACATTATTACAGGATGGGGGACATTATTACAGGATAGGGGACATTACTACAGGAAGGAGGACATTATTACAGGATGGAGGACATTATTACAGGATTGGGGACATTATTACAGGATGGGGACATTATTACTGGATGGGGGACATTATTACAGGATGGGGGACATTATTACAGGATGGAGGACATTATTACAGGATAGAAGATATTATTACAGGATGGGGGACATTATTACAGAATGGGGACATTATTACAGGATGGGGGACATTATTACAGGATGGGGGACAGTATTACAGGATGAGGGACATTATTACAGGATGGAGGACATTATTACAGGAAAGAGGACATTATTACAGGAAGGAGGACATTATTACAGAACGGGGGACATTATTACAGAACGGGGGACATTATTACAGGATGATGGGCATTATTACAGGAAGGAGGACATTATTACAGGACGGGGACATTATTACAGGAAGGAGGACATTATTTCAGGATGAAGGACATTATTACAGGAAGGAGGACATTATTACAGGATGGGGGACATTATTACAGGATGTACATTATTACAGGATGGGGACATTTTTACAGGATGGGGGACATTATTACAGGATGGGGGACATTATTACAGGATAGAGGACATTATAACAGGATGGGGGACATTCTTACAGGATGGGGGACATTATTACAGGATGGAGGACATTATTACAGGATGGGGACATTATTACAGGATGGGGACATTATTACAGGATGGAGGACATTATTACAGGATGGGGGACATTATTACAGGATGGAGGACATTATTACAGGATGGGGACATTATTACAGGATGGAGGACATTATTACAGGATGGGGACATTATTACAGGAAATAGGACATTATTACAGGATGGGGACATTATTACAGGATGCGGATATTATTACAGGATAGAGGACATTATTACAAGGTAGGGGACATTATTACAGGATAGAGGACATTATTACAGGATGGGGGACATTATTACAGAAAAAAGGACATTACTACAGGATGGAGGACATTATTACAGGATGGGGGACATTATTACTGGATGGGAGACGTTATTACAGGATGGGAGACATTATTACAGGATGGGAGACATTATTACAGGATGGGGGACACTATTACAGGATGGGAGACATTATTACAGGATGGGGGACATTATTACAGGATGGGAGACGTTATTACAGGATGGGAGACGTTATTACAGGATGGGAGACGTTATTACAGGATGGGGGACGTTATTACAGGATGGGGGACATTATTACAGGATGGGGGACATTATTACAGGATGGGGGACATTATTATAGGATGAGAGACATTATTACAGGATGGAGAACATTATTACAGGATGGGGGACATTATTACAGGATGGGAGACATTATTACAGGATGGGAGACGTTATTACAGGATGGGGGACATTATTACAGGATGGGAGACATTATTACAGGATATGGGACATCATTACAGGATGGGGACATTATTACTGGATGGGGGATATTATTACAGGATGGGGGACATTATTACAGGATAGGGGACTTCATTACAGGATGGGGACATTATTACAGGATAGGGACATTATCACAGGATGGGGGCCATTATTACAGGATTGGGAATATTATTACAGAATAGGGGACATCATTACAGAATAGGGGACATTATTACAGGATGGAGGACATTATTACCGGATGGGGGCCATTATTACAGGATTGGGAATATTATTACAGAATAGGGGACATCATTACAGAATGGGGGACATTATTACAGGATGGAGGACATTATTACAGGATGGAGGACATTATTACAGGATAGGGACCTTATTACAGGATGGAGGATATTATTACAGGATGGGGACATTATTACAGGATGAGAGGCAATATTACAGGATGGGGACATTATTATAGGATGGAGGACACTTTTACAGGATGGGGGACATTATTACAGGATGGAGGACACTTTTACAGGATGGGGGATATTATTACAGGATGGAGGACAATACTACAGGATGGAGGACACTTTTACAGAATAGGGGACATTATTACAGGTAGGGGGACATTATTTTAGGATGGAGGATATTATTACAGGATGGATGACGTCATTACTGTATGGGGGCCACAATGAGGAACTAACATTAATAATTCATGGTAACTTGTGGGAGACATGATTACTGTTTGGGGCCAATTGGATTCCAATATTTCTGTATGGGGGCAGAACAGGGGACGCCATATCTGCACAATGGGGGATTGTAATAGTATTCCACATTTTAACCTATACAATGTTAATTTATGGAGCCACAATTTGGGTCATTTCAACTGTATCAAGGCACAAAAGGTGGATACTATTCCTTTTTTGGGGGCAGAAATGATGTATATTATTCTTATGGCCACTAGTAGGACATTACTGTTGTATTTGAGCACAAAGACTGACATTATTACCGTGTGGTTTCATAAAGATGAATTTTAGCATTGCATGGGGGCCACAAAAGGGGACATATGCATAAATACTGTACAGGGGCCACAGAGGTAGCATTTGTACGGTGAGGTGGCCACAAAGAGAGACAAAACTACTAAATATTTTATTTTTGAGGATACTATAACTATGGGGAGAACATAAATGAGCTAATGTTACTGTCCAGGACCCCAGGACATTTGCACTTTTTTTCTTCATCTGGCACAATGTAGAAGTGGGGAAAAAGTGTGGCGGGTGCTGCAGAAGTGACCAGTCATAGATTTAAGTGTCTTACTTTGTGCAGAATTGAGTTGTCTGTCCTGGATGAAGAAGAAAAGTAAAAATGAATAGCTTCAATTGGAGATGTCACCAATTAGTTATTGGATTTACCTATACTATATACTATGTCACTGGTGATCCCTGTATTACCTGTACACTATATACAGAGATCCTGTGCATAATGTCACTGGTGATCACTGTATTACATGTACACTATACACTATATACAGAGCTCATGTGTATAATGTCACTGGTGATCCCTGTATTACCTGTACACTATATACAGAGCTCCTGTGCATAATGTCACTGGTGAACACAGTATTACCTGTACACTATAAACTATATACAGAGCTCCTGTGTATAAAGTCACTGGTTATCACTGTATTACCTGTACAGTATACACTATATGCAGAGCTCCTGTGTACAATGTCACTGGTGATCACTGTATTACCTGTACACTGACACTATATACAGAGCTTCTGTGTATAATGTCACTAGTGATCACTGAATTATCTGTACAGTATACACTATATACAGAGCTCCTGTGTATAATGTCACTGGTGATCACTGTATTACCTGTACACTATACACTATATTCAGAGCTCCTGTGTATAATGTCACTGGTGATCAAAGTATTACATGTACACTATACACTATATACAGAGCTCCTGTGTATAATGTCACTGGTGATCACTGTATTACCTGTACACTGACACTATATACAGAGCTCCTGTGTATAATGTCACTGGTGATCACTGAATTACCTGTACACTATACACTATATACAGAGCTCCTGTGTATAATGTCACTGGTGATCACTGTATTACCTGTACACTATACACTATAAACTATATACAGAGCTCCTGTGTATAATCTCACTGGTGATCACTGTATTAACTGTACACTATACAATATATACAGAGCTCCTGTGTATAATGTCACTGGTGATCACTGTATTACCTGTACACTGACACCACATAAAGAGCTCCTGTGTATAATGTCACTGGTGATCACGGTATTACCTGTACACTGACACTATATACAGAGCTACTGTGTATAATGTCACTGGTGATCACTGTATTACCTATACACTATACACTATATACAGAGTTCCTGTGTATAATGTCACTGGTGATCCCTGTATTACCTGTACACTATATACAGAGCTCCTGTGTGCAATGTCACTGGTGTTCACTGTATTAACTGTACACTATACACTATATACAGAGCTCCTGTGTATAATGTCACTGGTGATCACTGTATTACCTGTACACCATACACTATATACAGAGCTCATGTGTATAATATCACTGGTGATCACGGTATTACCTGTACACTATACACTATATACAGAGCTCCTGTGCATAATGTCACTGGTGATCACTGTATTACCTGTACACTGACACTATATACAGAGCTCCTGTGCATAATGTCACTGGTGATCACTGTATTACCTGTACACTATACACTATATACAGAGTTCCTATGTATAATGTCACTGGTGATCACTGTATTACCTGTACACTATACACTATATACAGAGCTCATGTGTATAATGTCACTGGTGATCATTGTATTACCTGTACACTATATAGAGAGCTCCTGGGTATAATGTCACTGGTGATCACTGTATTACCTGTACACTGACACTATATACAGAGCTCCTGTGTATAATGTCACTGGTGATAACTGTACTACCTTTACACTGACACTATATACAGAGCTCCTGTGTATAATGTCACTGGTAATCCCTGTATTACCTGTACACTGACACTATATACAGAGCTCCTGTGTATAATGTCACTGGGGATCCCTGTACACTATACACTATTTACAGAGCTCCGGTGTATAATGTCACTGGTGATCACTGTATTACCTGTACACTGACACTGTATACAGAGGTCCTGTGTATAATGTCACTGGTGATCAATGTATTACCTGTACACTATACACTATATACAGAGCTCCTGTGTATAATGTCACTGGTGATCACTGTATTACCTGTACACTGACACTATATACAGAGCTCCTGTGTATAATGTGACTAGTGATCACTGTATTAACTGTACACTATACACTATATACAGAGCTCCTGTGTATAATGTCACTGGTGATCCATGTATTACCTGCACACTGACACTATGTACAGAGCTACTGTGCATAATGTCACTGGTGATCACTGTATTACCTGCACACTGACACTATATACAGAGCTCCTGTGTATAATGTCACTGGTGATCCCTGTATTACCTTTACACTGACACTATATACAGAGCTCCTGTGTATAATGTCACTGGTAATCCCTGTATTACCTGTACACTGACACTATATACAGAGCTCCTGTGTATAATGTCACTGGTGATCCCTGTACACTATACACTATTTACAGAGCTCCGGTGTATAATGTCACTGGTGATCACTGTATTACCTGTACACTGACACTGTATACAGAGCTCCTGTGTATAATGTCACTGGTGATCAATGTATTACCAGTGCACTGACTATATACAGAGCTCCTGTGTATAATATCACTAGTGATCACTGTATTACCTGTACACTATACACTATATACAGAGCTCCTGTGTATAATGTCACTGGTGATCCATGTATTACCTGTACACTGACACTATATACAGAGCTCCTGTGTATAATGTCACTGGTGATCACTGTATTACCTGTACACTAAACACTATATACAGAGCTCTTGTGTATAATGTCATTGGTGATCCCTGTATTACCTGTACACTGACACTATATACAGAGTTCCTGGGTATAATGTCACTGGTGATCACTGTAGTACCTGTACACTATACACTATATACAGAGCTCCTGGGTATAATATCACTGGTGATCACTGTATTACCTGTACACTATACACTATATACAGAGCTCCTGTGTATAATGTCACTGGTGATCACTGTATTACCTGTATACTGACACTTTATACAGAGCTCCTGTGTATAATGTCACTGGTGATCCCTGTATTACTTGTACACTATACACTATATACAGAGCTCCTGTGTATAATGTCACCGGTGATAACTGTATTACCTGTACACTATACACTATATACTGAGCTCCTGTGCATAAGGTCACTGGTGATCACTGTATTACCTGTACAATGACACTATATACAGAGCACCTGTGTATAATATCACTGGTGATCACTGTATTACCTGTACAATTACACTATATACAGAGCGCCTGTGTATAATGTCACTGTTGATCTCTGTATTACCAGTACACTGACACTATATACAGAGCTCCTGTGTATAATGTCACTGGTGATCACTGTATTACCTGTACGCTATACACTATATACAGAGCTCCTGTGTATAATGTCACTGGTGATCACTGTATTATCTGTACACTGACACTATATACAGAGCTCCTGTGTATAATGTCACTGGTGATCCCTTTATTACCTGTACACTATACACTATATACAGAGCTCCGGTGTATAATGTCACTGGTTATCCCTGTATTACCTGTACACTAACACTATATACAGAGCTCCTGTGTATAATGTCACTAGTGATCCCTCTTTTACCTTTACACTGACACTATATACAGAGCTCCTGTGTATAATGTCACTGGTAATCCCTGTATTACCTGCACACTGACACTATATACAGAGCTCCTATGTATAATGTCACATGTGATCACTGTATTACCTGTACACTATACACTATATACAGAGCTCCTGTGTATAATGTCACTGGTGATCACTGTATTACCTGTACACTGACACTATATACAGAGCTCCTGTGTATAATGTCACTAGTGATCACTGTATTACCTGTACACTATATACAGAGCTCCTGTGTATAATGTCACTGGTGATCCATGTATTACCTGTACACTGACACTATATACAGAGCTCCTGTGTATAATGTCACTGGTGATCACTGTATTACCTGTACACTAAACACTATATACAGAGCTCCTGTGTATAATGTCATTGGTGATCCCTATATTACCTATACACTGACACTATATACAGAACTCCTGGGTATAATGTCACTGGTGATCACTGTATTACCTGTACACTATACACTATATACAGAGCTCCTGTGTATAATGTCACTGGTGATCACTGTATTACCTGCATACTGACACTTTATACAGAGCTCCTGTGTATAATGTCACTGGTGATCCCTGTATTACTTGTACACTATACACTATATACAGAGCTCCTGTGTATAATGTCACTGGTGATAACTGTATTACCTGTGCACTATACACTATATACTGAGCTCCTGTGTATAAGGTCACTGGTGATCACTGTATTACCTGTACAATGACACTATATACAGAGCACCTGTGTATAATATCACTGGTGATCACTGTATTACCTGTACAATGACACTATATACAGAGCGACTGTGTATAATGTCACTGGTGATCCCTGTATTACCAGTACACTGACACTATATACAGAGCTCCTGTGTATAATGTCACTGGTGATCACTGTATTATCTGTACACTGACACTATATACAGAGCTCCTGTGTATAATGTCACTGGTGATCCCTGTATTACCTGTACACTATACACTATATACAGAGCTCCGGTGTATAATGTCACTGGTTATCCCTGTATTACCTATACACTAACACTATATACAGAGCTCCTGTGTATAATGTCACTGGCAATCCCTGTATTACCTGTACACTGACACTACATACAGAGCTCCTATGTATAATGTCACAGGTGACCACTGTATTACCTGTACACTATACACTATATACAGAGCTCCTGTGTATAATGTCACTGGTGATCACTGTATTACCTGTACTCTGACACTATATACAGAGCTCCTGTGTATAATGTCACTAGTGATCACTGTATTACCTGTGCACTATACGCTATATACAGAGCTCCTGTGTATAATGTCACTGGTAATCCATGTATTACCTGTACAATCAAACTATATACAGAGCTCCTGTTTTTAATGTCACTGGTGATCCCTGTATTACCTGTACACTGACACTATATACAGAGCTCCTGTGTATAATGTCTCTGGTGATCACTGCATTACCTGTACACTGACACTATATAATGAGCTCCTGTGTATAATGTCACCAGTGATCCCTTTATTACCTGTACACTGACACTATATACAGAACTCCTGTGTATAATGTCACTGGTGATCTCTGTATTACCTGTACACTGACACTATATACAGAGCTCCTGTGTATAATGTCACTGATGATCACTGTATTAGCTGTACACTGACGCTATATACAGAGCTCCTGTGTATAATATCACCGGTGATCACTGTATTACCTGCACACAATACACTATATACAGAGCGCCTGTGTATAATATCACTGGTGATCACTGTATTACCTGTACACTATACACTATATACAGAGCTCCTGTGTATATTGTCACTAGTGATCACTGTAATACCTGTACACTATACACTATATACTGAGCTTCTGTTTATAATGTCACTGGTGATCACTGTATTACCTGTACACTGACAATATATACAGAGCTCCTGTGTATAATGTCACTGGTGATCCCTGTATTACCTGTAAACTATATACAGAGCTCCTGTGTATAATGTCACTGGTGATCCCTGTATGTCCTGTACACTGACACCATATACAGAGCTCCTGTGTATAATGTCACCGGTGATCACTGTATTACCTGTACACTATGCAATATATACTGAGCTCCTGTGTATAAGGTCACTGGTGATCACTGTATTACCTGTACAATGACACTATATACAGAGTGCCTGTGTATAATATCACTGGTGATCACTGTATTACCTGTACAATATCACTATATACAGAGCTCCTGTGTATAATGTCACTGGTGATAATTGTATTACCTGTACACTGACATTATATACTGAGCTCCTGTGTATAATATCACCAGTGATCCAAGTATTACCTGTACACTGACACTATAAACAGAGCACCTGTGTATAATATCACTGGTTATCACTGTATTACCTGTTCAATGACACTTTATACAGAGATCCTGTGTATAATGTCACTGGTGATCACTGTATTACCTGTACACTATACACTATATACAGAGCTCCTGTGTATATTGTCACTGGTGATCCCTGTATTACCTGTACACTATACAATATATATAGAGCTCCTGTGTATAATGTTACTGGTGATCACTGTATTACCTGTACACTATACACTATTTACGGAGCTCCTGTGTATAACGTCACTGATGATCACTGTATTACATGTACACTATACACTATATACAGAGCTCCTGTGTATAATGTCACTGGTGATCACTGTAATAACTGTACACTATACACTATATACAGAGCTCCTGTGTATAATGTCACTGGTGATCCCTGTATTACCTGTACACTATACACTACATACAGAGCTCCTGTGTATAATGTCACTGGTGATCCCTGTATTACCTGTACACTATACACTATATACAGAGCTCCTGTGTATATTGTCACTGGTGATCCCTGTATTACCTATACTCTATACACTATATACAGAGCTCGTGTGTGTAATGTCACCGGTGATCACGGTATTACCTGTAAACTATACACTATATACTGAGATCCTGTGTATAAGGTCTCTAGTGATCACTGTATTACCTGTACAATGACAATATATACAGAGCGCCTGTGTATAATATCACTGGTGATCACTGTATTACCTGTACAATGACACTATATACAGAGCCCTGAGTATAATGTCACTGGTGATCCCTGTATTACCTGTACACTGACACTATATACAGAGCTCCTTTGTATAATTTCACTGGTGATCACTGAATTACCTGTACACTATACACTATATACAGAGTTCCTGTGTATAATGTGACTGGTGATCCCTATACTACCTGTACACTATACACTATATACAGAGCTCCTGTGTATAATGTAACCAGTGATTACTGTATTACCTGTACACTATACACTATATACAGAGCTCCTGTGTATAATGTCACTGGTGATCCCTGTATTACCTGTACACTCTACACTATATACAGAGCTCCTGTGTATAATGTCACTGGTGATCCCTGTATTACCTGTACACTATACACAATATACAGAGCTCCTGTGTATAATGTCAATGGTGATCTCTGTATTACCTGTACACTGATACTATATACAGAGCTCCTGTGTATAATGTCACTGGTGATCCCTGTATTACTTGTACACTATACACTATATACAGAGCTCCGGTGTATAATGTCACTGGTGATCCCTGTATTACCTGTACACTGACACTATATACAGAGCTCCTGTGTATAATGTTACTGGTCATCCCTGTATTACCTTTACTCTGACACTATATACAGAGCTTCTGTGTGTAATGTCACTGGTAATCCCTGTATTACCTGTACACTGACACTATATACAGATCTCCTGTGTAAAATGTCACTGGTGATCCCTGTATCACCTGTACACTATACACTATTTACAGAGCTCCGGTGTATAATGTCACTGGTGATCACTGTATTACCTGTACACTGACACTGTATACAGAGCTCCTGTGTATAATGTCACTGGTGATCACTGTATTACCTGTACACTGACACTGTATACAGAGCTCCTGTGTATAATGTCACTGGTGATCAATGTATTACCTGTACACTATACACTATATACAGAGCTCCTGTGTATAATGTCACTGGTAATCACTGTATTACCTATACACTGACACTATATACAGAGCTCCTGTGTTTAATGTCACAAGTGATCACTGTATTACCTGTACACTATACACTATATACAGAGCTCCTGTGTATAATGTCACTGGTGATCCATGTATTACCTGTACGCTGACACTATATACAGAGCTCCTGTGTATAATGTCACTGGTGATCACTGTATTACCTGTACACTATACACTATATACAGAGCTCCTGTGTATAATGTCATTGGTGATCCCTGTATTACCTGTACACTGACACTATATACAGAGCTCCTGGGTATAATGTCACTGGTGATCACTGTATTACCTGTACACTATACACTATATACAGAGCTCCTGTTTATAATGTCACTGGTGATCCCTGTATTACCTGTACACTATACACTATATACAGAGCTCCTGTGTATAATGTCATTGGTGATCACTGTATTACCAGTATACTGACACTATATACAGAGCTCATGTGTATAATGTTACTTGTGATCCCTGTATTGCCTGTACACTATACAATATATACAGAGCTCCTGTGTATAATGTCACTGGTGATCCCTGTATTACCTGTACACTATACACTATATACAGAGCTCCTGTGTATAATGTCATTGGTGATCACTGTATTACCAGTATACTGACACTATATACAGAGCTCCTGTGTATAATGTCACTGGTGATCCCTGTATTACCTGTACACTGACACTATATACAGAGCTCCTGGGTATAATGTCACTGGTGATCCCTGTATTACCTGTACACTATACACTATATACAGAGCTCCTGTGTATAATGTCACTGGTGATCCCTGTATTACCTGTACACTATACACTATATACAGAGCTCCTGTGTATAATGTCACTGGTGATCCCTGTATTACCTGTACACTATAGACTATATACAGAGCTCCTGTGTATATTGTCACCTGTGATCCCTGTATTACCTGTACACTATACACTATATACAGAGCTCGTGTGTGTAATGTCACCGGTGATCACTGTATTACCTGTACACTATACACTATATACTGAGATCCTGTGTATAAGGCATCTAGTGATCACTGTATTACCTGTACAATGAAAATATATACAGAGCGCCTGTGTATAATATCAGTGGTGATCACTGTATTACCTGTACAATGACACTATATACAGAGCGCCTGTGTATAATGTCACTGGTGATCCCTGTATTACCTGTACACTGACACTATATACAGAGCTCCTTTGTATAATGTCAGTGGTGATCACTGTATTACCTGTACAGTATACGCTATATACAGAGCTCCTGTGTATAATGTCACTGGTGATCCCTGTACTACCTGTACACTATACACTATATACAGAGCTCCTGTGTATAATGTCACCAGTGATCACTGTATTACCCGTACACTATACACTATATACAGAGCTCCTGTGTATAATGTCACTGGTGATCCCTGTATTACCTGTACACTATACACTATATACAGAGCTGCTGTGTATAATGTCACTGGTGATCTCTGTATTACCTGTACACTATACACAAAATACAGAGCTCCTGTGTATAATGTCAATGGTGATCTCTGTATTACCTGTACACTGATATTATATACAGAGCTCCTGTGCATAATGTCAATGGTGATCCCTGTATTACCTGTACACTATACACTATATACAGAGCTCCGGTGTATAATGTCACTGGTGATCACTCTATTACCTGTACACTGACACTATATACAGAGCTCCTGTGTATAATGTCACTGGTGATCCCTGTATTACCTTTACACTGACACTATATACAGAGCTTATGTGTGTAATGTCACTGGTAATCCCTGTATTACCTGTACACTGACACTATATACAGATCTCCTGTGTAAAATGTCACTGGTGATCACTGTATTACCTGTACACTATGCACTATTTACAGGGCTCCTGTGTATAATGTCACTGGTGATCACTGTATTACCTGTACACTGACTCTATATACAGAGCTCCTGTGTATAATGTCACTGGTGATCACTGTATTACCTGTACACTGACACTATATACAGAGCTCCTGTGTATAATGTCACTGGTGATCTCTGTATTACATGTACAATGACACTATATACAGAGCTCCTGGGTATAATGTCACTGGTTGTCAGGCAAAATGTATTTTAGGTCCTAGCTTTAAAAAAAAAAGTGAGAGCTGTCTGAAATTTCCACCCCCCCTGTCCATTTGTAAGACATGGAACTGCAGTGCTTGCCCCCACCCTAAGAATTTTTATTACCGTCGTAAACCCTCAGCGCAGAGCAGCTTGTAGTTCAAAGTAGTTATTCCCTCCAAAATTCCCATTGTTTAAAAGCTTGTACATTTAATGTAGAATTTAAAAACGCACATGACGGTCACAAACACAGGGACCACATTTTTTTGAATGCTCACCTTTTTCCCATTATAATAGTATATCTTGCATAACTGAGAAACGACCGGGAACTGGGATAATGGATTCTGAGCTTTTGAGCCTCATAGCGATTTCATATTTGATATCAGTCTTCAAGAATAGTGGTGATGGCCAACATGATGTCTGCATCTTGGATGTGGGACCCCCCCACACCAAGATATGAAATCTGAAGGTTTTTATGTTCTATGCAGCTGGGTGGTTTCACAAAACCGAGCCCCCGTGTGAGGTAAACAATATGGGTGTTTCCTAATCGTTTGGCCCCTTTAGTAAAAACCGGAACGGCCATTTTCCAAGTCATTCCAACCAGGGACGTCAGACGCATGCCCTACACGCTGCGTGAAGGAATCACATCTACTTTCCGGGGAGCCGTTCCCCCCACAAAATCTGAGACCATCACCACTTGGCGCAGGTTTTGCTATCACTAGTGTTGAGCGATACCTTCCGATATCAGGAAATATCGTATCGGATTGGATCGGGCCGATACCCAAAAAGTATCGGATATCGCCGATTCCGATACCGGAAACCAATGCAAGTCAATGGGACACAAATATCGGAATGAAAATAAACCCTTTCTTTCCTTGTAGGTTAATTCTACATGAAGTAAAACAACTAAGAATAATGTAGAATGACATGAAAAGCCGGCAATTCATCAGCGGCATTCACCGGTACCCGACAATTTACAACAGAAAGAATAGAGCTTCACACATAGATTAGATAGATAGAAACATGTCAGTCACATATATATGAAGTACAGTGACAGTGTTGCTTACTGTACTTGTCATTTAGTGTAAAGGATTTATTAAAAAAAATATTAGTGTTTTCGTGCACCGTCTCTTTAAAAAAGCCGGCCGGCAATTCAGCATCTGTACCCGACAATTTATAACAGACAGAATAGAGCTTCACACATAGATTAGATAGATAGAAACATGTCAGTCACATATATAAGAAGTACAGTGACAGTGTTGCTTACAGAACTTGTCATTTAGTGTAAAGGATTTATTTAAAAAAATAATAGTGTTTTCATGCACCGTCTCTTTAAGAAAGCCGGCCGGCAATTCAGCATCTGTACCCGACAATTTAGAATAGAAGGAATAGAGAATCACACATAGATTAGATAGATAGAAACATGTCAGTCACATATATATGAAGTACAGTGACAGTGTTGATTACTGTACTTGTCATTTAGTGTTAAAATAAAGGATTTATTTAAAAAAAAATTGGCGTGGGGTTCCCCTTAATTTTAGGCTCTAGCGGAGGTTAAGCAGACAGCTGGGGCAAATGTTTGAAGCCTGGGAAGGGGGTAATACCCACGGAGCTTCCCAGGCTACTAATATCAGCCCCCAGCTGAATACCTAGCCTTTACTAGCTATTAAAATGGGGGACCCCCCCAAAAAAATGACGTGGGGTCCCCCCTAATTTAATAGCTAGCACAGGCTAGGCAGACAGCTGGGGGCTGATATTAATAGCCCAGGAAGGGTGCCATGAATATTGGCCCCCTCCCAGGCTAGAAACACCAGCCGTCAGCCGCCCCAGAAATGGCGCATCCATAGGATGCGCCAATTCTGGCACTTAGCCTCGCTCTTCCACGCTGCCCTGGTGCGGTGGCAGGGGGTAATAGGGTTGGGGTTGATGTCAGCTTATAATGCCAGCTGACATCAAGCCCAGGTTAGTAATGGAGAGGCGTCTATAAGACACCCCCATTACTAACCCCATAGTCAAAGTTAAAAGAAAACACAAACACCCAGAGTAAAGTCCTTTAATTGAAATAAAGACACAATTCTTTATTGTTCTAAATTAAACCATACTTACCATCACGCCCATTCCAGCTGAAGCCAACGATCTCCTGCAATAAAAGAAAAATAATAAAGCAACCTCATCCTTACCTTTCGATGGTTCCCAGGACAGCTCCAGCTCTGCTACATCGAGATGACAGGCTGGACCGCAGCAGAAAGCTGCCATCCAGCCTGTCATCCCGCAGACACTGAGAAGCGCAGGCATGCTTGCGCTCCTCAGTGTCTCTCTGTGACGTCATCCAGATGAGCCGAGTTCATGTCCAATGAACTCAGCTCACCTCATGCACGTCACTGACAGCGTGGGAAAATTCTCCTGCACTCAGCGCTTCAGCGTGAGAATTCTCCCACGCTGTCAGTGACATACATGAGGTGAGGTCATGTCCAATGAACTCAGCTCACCTCATGCACGTCACTGACAGCGTGGGAAAATTCTCACGCTGAAGTGCTGAGTGCAGGAGAATTTTCCCACGCTGTCAGTGACGTACATGAAGTGAGCGGAGTTCATTGGACATGACCTCGGCTCATCTGGATGCCGTCACAGCCAGACACTGAGGAGCGCAAGCATGCCTGCGCTTCTCAGTGTCTGCGGGATGACAGGCTGGATGGCAGCTTTCTGCTGCGGTCCAGCCTGTCATCTCGATGTAGCAGAGCTGGAGCTGTCCTGGGAACCATCGAAAGGTAAGGATGAGGTTGCTTTATTATTTTACTTTTATTGCAGGAGATCGTTGGCTTCAGCTGGAATGGGCGTGGTGGTAAGTATGGTTTAATTTAGAACAATAAAGAATTGTGTGTTTATTTCAATTAAAGGACTTTTTTCTGGGTGTTTGTGTTTTTTTAAATACTTTACTAGAAATTCATGGTGGTCATGTCTAATATTGGCATGACCCCATGAATTTTGGGCTTAGGGCCAGCTGATAATGCCAAGCTGGCCTTAACCCCTTTATTACCCAGTGAGCCACCGCACCAGGGCCCTGGATGAGTTGGGTACAGCGCCAGAAGATGGCGCTTCTATGAACGCGCCATTTTCTGGGGCGGCTGCGGACTGCAATTTGCAGCGGGGGTGGCCCAGAAAGCTTGGGTCTCCCTGCGCTGCGGATTCCAGCCCCCAGCTGCCTAGTTGTATCTGGCTGGGCACAAAAATAGGGCGAAGCCCCACGCATTTTTTTTTTAAATTATTTCATGAAATTCATGGAATAATTAAGAAAAAAAGGGCTTCCCTATATTGTTGTGTCCGGCTAGGTACAAATAGGCAGCTGGTGGTTGGGGGCAGCCTGTTCCTGCCTGCTGTACCTGGCTGGACACAAATATAGGGCGAAGCCCCACGTCAATTTTTTTTAAAATAAGTCCTTTATTTTAACACTAAATGACATTTGAGGAGTTAATAAAGATGCAGTCCCTAAATTATTATTTATTTTTTAATTAATTTTTCCCAAAACTTTTGACGTGGGCTTCGCCATATTTTTGTATGCCAGCCAGGTACAGCATCCAGCTTCTATGAACGCGCCATTTTCCGGGGTGGCTGCGGACTGCAATTTGTAGCGGGGGGGGCCCAGAAAGCTTGGGCCTCCCTGCGCTGCAGATTCCATCCCCCAGCTGCCTAGTTGTACCTGGCTGGACACAAAAATAGGGAGAAGCTTCACGTATTTTTTTTTTTTAATTATTTCATGAAATTCATGAAATAATTAAGAAAAAAAGGGCTTCCCTATATTGTTGTGTCCAACCAGGTACAAATAGGCTGCTGGTGGTTGGGGGCAGCCCGTTCCTGCCTGCTGTACCTGACTGGACACAAATATAGTGCGAAGCCCCACGTCAATTTTTTTTAAATCATTTCAGGAAATTCATGAAATAATTTAAAAAAAATTATGTGGGGCTTCGCCCTATATTTGTGTCCAGTCAGGTACAGCAGGCAGGAACGGGCTGCCCCCAACCACCAGCAGCCTATTTGTACCTAGCCGGACACAACAATATAGGGAAGCCCTTTTTTTCTGAATTATTCCATGAATTTCATGAATTTAAAAAAAAAAAAACGTGGAGCTTCGCCCTATTTTTGTGTCCAGCCAGGTACAACTAGGCAGCTGGGGGCTGGAATCTGCAGCGCAGGGAGGCCCAAGCTTTCTGGGCCCCACCCGCTGCAAATTGCAGTCCGCAGCCGCCCCGGAAAATGGCGCGTTCATAGAAGCGCCATCTTCTGGCGCTGTACCCAACTCATCCAGGGCCCTGATGCGGTGGCTCACTGGGTAATAAAGGGGTTAGGGCCAGCTTGGCATTATCAGCTGGCCCTAAGCCCGAAATTCATGGGGTCACGCCAATATTAGACATGACCACCATGAATTTCTAGTAAAGTATTTAAAAAAAAACACAAACACCCAGAAAAAAGTCCTTTAATTGAAATAAACACACAATTCTTTATTGTTCTAAATTAAACCATACTTACCATCACGCCCATTCCAGCTGAAGCCAACGATCTCCTGCAATAAAAGAAAAATAATAAAGCAACCTCATCCTTACCTTTCCATGGCTCCCACGACGGCTCCAGCTCTGCTACATCGAGATGACAGGCTGGACCGCAGCAGAACGCTGCCATCCAGCCTGTCATCCCGCAGACACTGAGAAGCGCAGGCATACTTCCACTCCTCAGTGTCTGGCTGTGACGGCATCCAGATGAGCCGACAATGAACTCGGCTCACCTCATGTACGTCACTGACAGCGTGGGAGAATTCTCCTGCACTCAGCGCTTCAGCGTGAGAATTTTCCCACGCTGTCAGTGACGTGCATGAGGTGAGGTCATGTCCCATGAACTCGGCGCACCTCATGCACGTCACTGACAGCGTGGGAGAATTCTCACGCTGAAGCGCTGAGTGCAGGAGAATTTTCCCACGCTGTCAGTGACGTGCATGAGGTGAGCTGAGTTCATTGGACATGACCTCGGCTCATCTGGATGACGTCACAGAAAGACACTGAGGAGCGCAAGCATGCCTGCGCTTCTCAGTGTCCGCGGGATGACAGGCTGGATGGCAGCGTTCTGCTGCGGTCCAGCCTGTCATCTCGATGTAGCAGAGCTGAAGCTGTCCTGGGAACCATGGAAAGGTAAGGATGAGGTTGCTTTATTATTTTACTTTTATTGCAGGAGATCGTTGGCTTCAGCTGGAATGGGTGTGGCGGTAAGTATGGTTTAATTTAGAACAATAAAGAATTGTGTCTTTATTTCAATTAAAGGACTTTTTTCTGGGTGTTGTGTTTTTTTAAATACTTTACTAGAAATTCATGGTGGTCATGTCTAATATTGGCGTGACCCCATGAATTTCGGGCTTAGGGCCAGCTGATAATGCCAAGCTGGCCTTAACCCCTTTATTACCCAGTGAGCCACCGCACCAGGGCCCTGGATGAGTTGGGTACAGCGCCAGAAGATGGCGCTTCTATGAACGCGCCATTTTCCGGGGCGGCTGCGGACTGCAATTTGCAGCGGGTGGGACCCAGAAAGCTTGGGTCTCCCTGCGCTGCAGATTCCAGCCCCCAGCTGCCTAGTTGTACCTGGCTGGACACAAAAATAGGGCGAAGCGCCACACATTTTTTTTTTTAATTATTTCATGAAATTCATGGAATAATTAAGAAAAAAAGGGCTTCCCTATATTGTTGTGTCCGGCTAGGTACAAATAGGCAGCTGGTGGTTGGGGGCAGCCCGTTCCTGCCTGCTGTACCTGGCTGGACACAATTATAGGGCGAAGCCCCACATAATTTTTTTTTAATTATTTCATGAATTTCCTGAAATAATTAAAAAAAAATTGACGTGGGGCTTCACACTATATTTGTGTCCAGCCAGGTACAGCAGGCAGGAACGGGCTGCCCCCAACAACCAGCTGCCTATTTGTACCTAGCCGGACACAACAATATAGGGAAGCCCTTTTTTTCTTAATTATTCCATGAATTTCATGAAATAATTAAAAAAAAAAAAACGTGGAGCTTCTCCCTATTTTTGTGTCCAGCCAGGTACAACTAGGCAGCTGGGGGATGGAATCTGCAGCGCAGGGAGGCCCAAGCTTTTTGCCCTCCCCCCCCCCCCGCTGAAAATTGCAGTCCGCGGCCGCCCCGGAAAATGGCGCGTTCATAGAAGCTGGATGCTGTACCTGGCTGGCATACAAAAATATGGCGAAGCCCACGTCAAAAGTTTTGGGAAAAATTTATTAAAAAATAAATAATAATTTAGGGACTGCATCTTTATTAAGTCCTCAAATGTCATTTAGTGTTAAAATAAAGGATTTATTTAAAAAAAAAATGGCGTGGGATCCCCCATAATTTTAGTCTCTAGCGGAGGTTAAGCAGACGGCTGGGGCAGATGTTTGAAGCCTGGGAAGGGGGTAAAACCCACGGAGCTTCCCAGGCTACTAATATCAGCCCCCAGCTGAATACCTAGCCTTTACTAGCTATTAAAATGGGGGACCCCCCAAAAAAAAATGACGTGGGGTCCCCTCTATTTTAATAGCTAGCAAAGGCTAGGCAGACAGCTGGGGGCTGATATTAATAGCTCAGGAAGGGTGCCATGAATATTGGCCCCCTCCCAGGCTAGAAACACCAGCCGTCAGCCGCCCCAGAAATGGCGCATCCATAGGATGCGCCAATTCTGGCACTTAGCCTCGCTCTTCCACGCTGCCCTGGTGCGGTGGCAGGGGGTAATAGTGGTGGGGTTCATGTCAGCGCCAGCTGCCATGAAGCCCAGGTTAGTAATGATGGCCGTCTATATGACACCCCCATTACTAACCTACAAAGTGTTAAAAAGAAAAAACACACTACACCCAGAAAAAAATAATTTATTTGAAATAAAACACACCATTTTATTTAATTCTTAGTTTACTAAAAAAAAAATAGTTACCTGTCCACGTTCCTGCGCTGATCTCCCATGCACAGCTGTCACATCTGGAGATGGTGACAGCTGTGCATGGCTGCTGTAAGCTCACACTGCCGGGAACACGTCCGCTCCCGGCAGCGGGAGCCACTGACTGAGGTCACCGGAGTGCATTCAGGCAGCGCAGCTCCGGAGACCTCCTTTACGGCAGTGCTGTACCGTGGGAATTTCTCACGATACAGCAGTGCCGTAAAGGAGCTAACCGGAGCAGCGCTGCCTGAACTCCGGTGAACCCTTACGGCCCCGTCATTCTAGCGGCGGCAGCGGTTCAGAGCGGTCACATTCTATGTGGCTGCTCTGAACTGGAGATCTTCGTGGGACACTCGTGGACTACTACGGAGGGGTAAGGATAAGGTTGTGGTTTATTATTTTATATTTTATTACAGGAGATCGATGGCTTCGGGGAATTAGGTGTCTTGGTGAGTATAGGTGTAGTTTTTTATTTTTTACTTTATTTTAGGTGGCGATCGGCGGGGACAGGTAATGTATGAACTAATTTATTGTAGGTAACCACTGGCCACCAATGACATGTATTTAACATTTATTGGGGACACAGTAGGGCAATTTAAATAGCAGGATCAGGCTGATGGGAACTACTGCTCCCATCGAGCTGATCCTGCTGGCAGGAGTGGACGGGGGACAGACATAGGCCGATGGGAGTAGTAGTGTCACATCGGCCTATGTCTGCCCGCACACACACCCGCACACACACACCCGCACACACACCCCGCACACACACACACCCCGCACACACTAATCATGACGGGTCCGGGAGGTGAGGCTGACCTGTGCGGCCGTGGGAAAGTTGATGTGAGTTCATGCAGTCAAGCATGAACTCACATGAACCCTCTGAGGGCACCGCGGCTACTTCAAATGAACAGCTGATCGGCATCACCTGATACCTCAGCTGTTCATTTGAAATAACCGGCGGGAAAGCGCAGCACAGAACGGGAAAGCCGGCGGTGAAGTCTTTTCACTGCCGGCTTCCCCGCCCGGGTCCTTCGCTCCTTGGTGCTGCGCTCCCCGCCCGGTCCTAATTTACGATCGGGATGGGAGGTGGCGAGGGGAGCGGAGGATCGGGGTGGGAGGCTGCGGGGAAGCAGTATGGGGCTGCGTGATTGTTTAAAAGCCGGCGGCTTTTTACCGCGCGCCGGCTTTTAAACAATCAGGAGAATTCTCCCACGCTGGGATGGCATTCTGATGACAAGCTGGATCGCAGCTGAGCGCTGCCATCCAGCTTGTCATCCTTCAGAGACACTGCAGAGCGCAGGCATTATGGGAACTTCCGATTCCGGTATTCGATATTATAAAAGTATCGGAATTAAGTATCGGAATTCCGATACAGTGAATATCGGCCGATACCCGATATTTCAGTATCGGAATGCTCAACACTAGCTATCACTTATCCCTTTTATTTTAATAACTGTTTATGCATATATGTAAATTGTCTCTTTTGTAATATCTTGTATATCTTTTGTAAACACTGCCCCCTTTTGGGAGTAAATCATTATTATTTACCAGTTTCGTTCTTCTTGTCCTATGTCGAGCAAACACGTTCCTCACCCGCTAATTCACGTTACCTACCAGGTACCCGATCCGCCTGTTAAGCGATCGGTGGTGGCAGTATACCAGTATTTATGTGATATTCTGGTTTGAGGGTGGCTGGTCGGAGGTATATATACGTTCCTGGAAGGAACTGGTGGTATATATACCTCCTATCACATCACGTGCCACAATAGTCAACAGAAAATAGAGCAGCTGCACCCGTGCTTATCCTCGGTCAATACCGTGTGTGACTAGCAGGATAAGGGGGCGCCAGAGAGCTGCAAGGTCTGACCCAAAAGTGGGTGCTGTTTCGTGACACTGGTGATCACTGTATTACCTGTACACTGACACTATATACAGAGCTCCTGTGTATAATATCACTGGTGATCACTGTATTACCTGTACAATGACACTACATACAGAGCTCCTGTGTATAATGTCACTGGTGATCCCTGTATTACCTGTACACTATACACTATATACAGAGCTCCTGTGTATAATATCACTGGTGATCACTGTATTACCTGTACAATGACACAATATACAGAGCTCCTTTGTATAATGTCACTGTTGATCACTGTATTACCTGTACACTGACACTATATACAGAGCTCCTGTGTATAATATCACTGGTGATCACTGTATTACCTGTAAAATGACACTATATACAGAGCTCCTGTGTATAATGTCACTGGTGATCCCTGTATTACCTGTACACTATATACAGAGCTCCTGTGTATAATGTCACTGGTGATCACTGTATTACCTGTACACTGACACTACATACAGAGCTCCTGTGTATAATGTCACTGGTGATCACTATATTACCTGTATACTGACACTATATACAGAGCTCCTGTGTATAATGTCACTGGTGATCCCTCTATTACCTGTACACTGACACTATATACAGAGCTCCTGTGTAAATATCACTGGTGATACCTGTATTACCTGAACACTATATACAGAGCTCCTGTGTATAATGTCACTGGTGATCACTGTATTACCTGTACACTGACACTATATACAGAGCTCCTGTGCATAATGTCACTGGTAATCACTATGTTACCTGTATACTGACACTATATACAGAGCTCCTGTGTATAATGTCACTGGTGATCACTATATTACCTGTACACTGACACTATATACAGAGCTCCTGTGTATAATGTCACTGGTGATCACTGTATTACCTGTACACTATACACTATATACAGAGCTCCTGTGTATAATGTCTCTGGTGATCACTGTATTACCTGTACACTGACACTATATAATCAGCTCCTGTGTATAATGTCACCAGTGATCCCTTTATTACCTGTACACTGACACTATATACATAACTCCTGTGTATAATGTCACTGGTGATCCCTGTATTACCTGTACACTGACACTATATACAGAGCTCCTGTGTATAATGTCACTGATGATCACTGTATTAGCTGTACACTGACGCTATATACAGAGCTCCTGTGTATAATGTCACCGCTGATCACTGTATTACCTGTACACAATACACTATATACAGAGCGCCTGTGTATAATATCACTGGTGATCACTGTATTACCTGTACACTATACACTATATACAGAGCTCCTGTGTATATTGTCACTAGTGATCACTGTAATACCTGTACACTATACACTATATACTGAGCTTCTGTTTATAATGTCACTGGTGATCACTGTATTACCTGTACACTGACAAGATATACAGAGCTCCTGTGTATAATGTCACTGGTGATCCCTGTATTACCTGTAAACTATATACAGAGCTCCTGTGTATAATGTCACTGGTGATCCCTGTATGTCCTGTACACTGACACCATATACAGAGCTCCTGTGTATAATGTCACCGGTGATCACTGTATTACCTGTACACTATGCAATATATACTGAGCTCCTGTGTATAAGGTCACTGGTGATCACTGTATTACCTGTACAATGACACTATATACAGAGTGCCTGTGTATAATATCACTGGTGATCACTGTATTACCTGTACAATAACACTATATACAGAGCTCCTGTGTATAATGTCACTGGTGATAATTGTATTACCTGTACACTGACATTATATACTGAGCTCCTGTGTATAATATCACCAGTGATCCCTGTATTACCTGTACACTGACACTATAAACAGAGCACCTGTGTATAATATCACTGGTTATCACTGTATTACCTGTTCAATGACACTACATACAGAGCGCCTGTGTATAATGTCACTGGTGATCCCTGTATTACCTGCACACTGACACTTTATACAGAGATCCTGTGTATAATGTCACTGGTGATCACTGTATTACCTGTACACTATACACTATGTACAGAGCTCCTGTGTATATTGTCACTGGTGATCCCTGTATTACCTGTACACTATACAATATATATAGAGCTCCTGTGTATAATGTTACTGGTGATCACTGTATTACCTGTACACTATACACTATTTACGGAGCTCCTGTGTATAACGTCACTGATGATCACTGTATTACATGTACACTATACACTATATACAGAGCTCCTGTGTATAATGTCACTGGTGATCACTGTAATAACTGTACACTATACACTATATACAGAGCTCCTGTGTATAATGTCACTGGTGATCCCTGTATTACCTGTACACTATACACTACATACAGAGCTCCTGTGTATAATGTCACTGGTGATCCCTGTATTACCTGTACACTATACACTATATACAGAGCTCCTGTGTATATTGTCACTGGTGATTCCTGTATTACCTATACACTATACACTATATACAGAGCTCGTGTGTGTAATGTCACCGGTGATCACGGTATTACCTGTAAACTATACACTATATACTGAGATCCTGTGTATAAGGTCTCTAGTGATCACTGTATTACCTGTACAATGACAATATATACAGAGCGCCTGTGTATAATATCACTGGTGATCACTGTATTACCTGTACAATGACACTATATACAGAGCGCCTGAGTATAATGTCACTGGTGATCCCTGTATTACCTGTACACTGACACTATATACAGAGCTCCTTTGTATAATTTCACTGGTGATCACTGTATTACCTGTACACTATACACTATATACAGAGTTCCTGTGTATAATGTCACTGGTGATCCCTATACTACCTGTACACTATACACTATATACAGCGCTCCTGTGTATAATGTAACCAGTGATTACAGTATTACCTGTACACTATACACTATATACAGAGCTCTTGTGTATAATATCACTGGTGACCCCTGTATTACCTGTACACTCTACACTATATACAGAGCTCCTGTGTATAATGTCACTGGTGATCCCTGTATTACCTGTACACTATACACAATATACAGAGCTCCTGTGTATAATGTCAATGGTGATCTCTGTATTACCTGTACACTGAAACTATATACAGAGCTCCTGTGTATAATGTCACTCGTGATCCCTGTATTACCTGTACACTATACACTATATACAGAGCTCCGGTGTAAAATGTCACTGGTGATCCCTGTATTACCTGTACACTATACACTCTTTACAGGGCTCCTGTGTATAATGTCACTGGTGATCACTGTATTACCTGTTCACTGACTCTATATACAGAGCTCCTGTGTATAATGTCACTGGTGATCACTGTATTACCTGTACACTAACACTATATACAGAGCTCCTGTGTATAATGTCACTGGTGATCTCTGTATTACCTGTACAATGACACTATATACAGAGCTCCTGTGTGTGATATCACTGGTGATCTCTGTATTACATGTACAATGACACTATATACAGAGCTCCTGGGTATAATGTCACTGGTTGTCAGGCAAAATGTATTTTAGGTCCTAGCTTTAAAAAAAAAAGTGAGAGCTGTCTGAAATTTCCACCCCCCCTGTCCATTTGTAAGACATGGAACTGCAGTGCTTGCCCCCACCCTAAGAATTTTTATTACCGTCGTAAACCCTCAGCGCAGAGCAGCTTGTAGTTCAAAGTAGTTATTCCCTCCAAAATTCCCATTGTTTAAAAGCTTGTACATTTAATGTAGAATTTAAAAACGCACATGACGGTCACAAACACAGGGACCACATTTTTTTGAATGCTCACCTTTTTCCCATTATAATAGTATATCTTGCATAACTGAGAAACGACCGGGAACTGGGATAATGGATTCTGAGCTTTTGAGCCTCATAGCGATTTCATATTTGATATCAGTCTTCAAGAATAGTGGTGATGGCCAACATGATGTCTGCATCTTGGATGTGGGACCCCCCCACACCAAGATATGAAATCTGAAGGTTTTTATGTTCTATGCAGCTGGGTGGTTTCACAAAACCGAGCCCCCGTGTGAGGTAAACAATATGGGTGTTTCCTAATCGTTTGGCCCCTTTAGTAAAAACCGGAACGGCCATTTTCCAAGTCATTCCAACCAGGGACGTCAGACGCATGCCCTACACGCTGCGTGAAGGAATCACATCTACTTTCCGGGGAGCCGTTCCCCCCACAAAATCTGAGACCATCACCACTTGGCGCAGGTTTTGCTATCACTTATCCCTTTTATTTTAATAACTGTTTATGCATATATGTAAATTGTCTCTTTTGTAATATCTTGTATATCTTTTGTAAACACTGCCCCCTTTTGGGAGTAAATCATTATTATTTACCAGTTTCGTTCTTCTTGCCCTATGTCGAGCAAACACGTTCCTCACCCGCTAATTCACGATACCTACCAGGTACCCGATCCACCTGTTAAGCGATCGGTGGTGGCAGTATACCAGTATTTATGTGATATTCTGGTTTGAGGGTGGCTGGTCGGAGGTATATATACGATCCTGGAAGGAACTGGTGGTATATATACCTCCTATCACATCACGTGCCACAATAGTCAACAGAAAATAGAGCAGCTGCACCCGTGCTTATCCTCGGTCAATACCGTGTGTGACCAGCAGGATAAGGGGGCGCCAGAGAGCTGCAAGGTCTGACCCAAAAGTGGGTGCTGTTTCGTGACACTGGTGATCACTGTATTACCTGTACACTGACACTATATACAGAGCTCCTGTGTATAATATCACTGGTAATCACTGTATTACCTGTACAATGACACTACATACAGAGCTACTGTGTATAATGTCACTGGTGATCCCTGTATTACCTGTACACTATACACTATATACAGAGCTCCTGTGTATAATATCACTGGTGATCACTGTATTACCTGTACAATGACACAATATACAGAGCTCCTTTGTATAATGTCACTGTTGATCACTGTATTACCTGTACACTGACACTATATACAGAGCTCCTGTGTATAATATCACTGGTGATCACTGTATTACCTGTACAATGACACTATATACAGAGCTCCTGTGTATAATGTCACTGGTGATCCCTGTATTACCTGTACACTATATACAGAGCTCCTGTGTATAATGTCACTGGTGATCACTGTATTACCTGTACACTGACACTACATACAGAGCTCCTGTGTATAATGTCACTGGTGATCACTATATTACCTGTATACTGACACTATATACAGAGCTCCTGTGTATAATGTCACTGGTGATCCCTCTATTACCTGTACACTGACACTATATACAGAGCTCCTGTGTATAATGTCACTGGTGATACCTGTATTACCTGAACACTATATACAGAGCTCCTGTGTATAATGTCACTGGTGATCACTGTATTACCTGTACACTGACACTATATACAGAGCTCCTGTGCATAATGTCACTGGTAATCACTATGTTACCTGTATACTGACACTATATACAGAGCTCCTGTGTATAATGTCACTGGTGATCACTATATTACCTGTACACTGACACTATATACAGAGCTCCTGTGTATAATGTCACTGGTGATCACTGTATTACCTGTACACTATACACTATATACAGAGCTCCTGTGTATAATGTCACTGGTGATCACTGTATTACCTATACACTATAAACTATATACAGAGCTCCTGTGTATAATGTCACTGGTGATCACTGTATTATCTGTACACTATACACTATATACAGAGCTCCTGTGTATAATATCACTGGTGATCAATGTATTACCTGTACACTGACACTATATACAGAGCTCCTGTGTATAATGTCACTGGTGATCACTGTATTACCTGTACACTGACACTATATACAGAGCTCCGGTGTATAATGTCACTGGTGATCACTGTATTACCTGTACACTATACACTATATACAGAGCTCCTGTGTATAATGTCACTGGTGATCACTGTATTATCTGTACACTATACACTATACACAGAGCTCCTGTGTACAATGTCACTGGTGATCCCTGTATTACCCGTACACTATACACTATATACAGAGCTCCTGTGTATAAAGTCACTGGTGATCACTGTATTTCCTGTACACTATACACTATATACAGAGCTCCTGTGTATAATGTCACTGGTGATCACTGTATTACCTGTACACTGACACTATTTACAGAGCTCCTGTGTATAATGTCACTGGTGATCACTGTATTACCTTTACACTGACACTATATACAGAGCTCCTGTGTATAATGTCACTGGTGATCACTGTATTACCTGTACACTGACACTATATACAGAGCTCCTGTGTATAATGTCACTGGTGATCACTGTATTACCTGTACACTGACACTATATACAGAGCTCCTGTGTATAATGTCACTGGTGATCACTGTATTACCTTTACACTGACACTATATACAGCGCTCCTGTGTATAATGTCACTGGTGATCACTGTATTACCTGTACACTATACACTATATATAGAGCTCCTGTGTATAATGTCACTGGTGATCTCTGTATTACCTGTACACTGACACTATATACAGAGCTCCTGTGTATAATGTCACTGGTGATCCCTGTATTACCTGTACACTATACACTATATACAGAGCTCCTGTGTATAATATCACTGGTGATCACTGTATTACCTGTACAATGACACTATATACAGAACTCCTGTGTATAATGTCACTGGTGATCCCTGTATTACCTGCACACTATATACAGAGCTCCTGTGTATAATGTCACTGGTGATCACTGTATTACCTGTACACTGACACTACATACAGAGCTCCTGTGTATAATGTCACTGGTGATCACTATATTACCTGTATACTGACACTATATACAGAGCTCCTGTGTATAATGTCACTGGTGATCCCTCTATTACCTGTACACTGACACTATATACAGAGCTCCTGTGTATAATGTCACTGGTGATCCCTATATTACCTGAACACTATATACAGAGCTCCTGTGTATAATGTCACTGGTGATCACTGTATTACCTGTACACTGACACTATATACAGAGCTCCTGTGCATAATGTCACTGGTAATCACTATATTACCTGTATACTGACACTATATACAGAGCTCCTGTTTATAATGTCACTGGTGATCACTGTATTACCTGTACACTATACACTATATACAGAGCTCCTGTGTATAATGTCACTGGTGATCCCTGTATTACCTGTACACTATACACTATATACAGAGCTCCTGTGTATAATGTCACTGGTGATCACTGTATTATCTGTACACTATACACTATATACAGAGCTCCTGTGTATAATATCACTGGTGATCAATGTTGTTATGCACACGCGCGGACTGACTGGCGTGTGCGGGTGTTGTGGTTCCACTGGACCATGGACCGGAGAGTGCCTGGAGGGGCGTGACTAAGTATCTGGCCGATCCGACCAAGGTGGCACGACGGCATACGACGCCAGTGCACCAGGGAGAAACCGGGAAGAGGGACCAGGTGCTACTCCGGACATGGGGGTTGACCCACACTAGGATTACTGGAACAGGCAGGTTAGGCTGGCACAGACTGGTGGATGTAAGCAAACACGGCAGGTATGCAGATGGGTGGATACAGGCGAGTATGCAGGCAGGGAGGTACTGGCCGAAAGGACGGGCTGGAGCACAGAGAGGTTAAGACCCAGTACAGACTGGGTCACAGAACCGCAGATGCGGTAGACAACCACAGCAGAGAGGGAACGCCCGAAGCGGTGGGCAAGAACAGAGCAGGACGGGGCTGCAGGAGCAGCGAGCACAAGCAGGGCAGGACAGGACTGCCGGAGCAGCGGGCAGAAGCAGGGCAGGGCGGAAACCGCAGAAGCAGTAAGCAAGATAAGAGCAGAGCAAAAACCGCAGGAGCGGCAAGCAAGGCAAGAGCAGAGTGAAAACCGCAAGAGCGGCAAGCTAAGCAGGAGCAGAGTGGACACCGCAGAGCGGTAAACAAGGCAGGAGCAGAGCAGAAACCGCAAGAGCGGCAAGCTAAGCAGGAGCAGAGCGGACACCGCAGAGCGGTAAACAAGGCAGGAGCAGAGTAGAAACCGCAAGAGCGGCAAGCTAAGCAGGAGCAGAGCGGACACCGCAGAGCGGTAAACAAGGCAGGAGCAGAGCAGAAACCGCAAGAGCGGCTAGCTAAGCAGGAGCAGAGCGGACACCGCAGAGCGGTAAACAAGGCAGGAGCAGAGCAGAAACCGCAAGAGCGGCAAGCTAAGCAGGTGCAGAGCGGACACTGCAGAGCGGTAAACAAGGCAGGAGCAGAGCAGAAACCGCAAGGGCGGCAAGCTAAGCAGGAGCAGAGCGGACACTGCAGAGCGGTAAACAAGGCAAGGGGATAGGACTCTGTTCACAAAGAACAGACGGAGAAGGAAAGGCAGAACCAGAAGCACGCACAGTACTTACATAGAAGTAGCGAGCGTACACTAAATTCACAACAGAGGTACAGAGACGACGAGAAGGAATTTAGGAGCGGGTTCAGACTCTGCAGAAAGACGCAGAAAACAGACATAGAGGGAAAAGGGAGACAAGGTTAAAGTAGAAACGAGGCACAGACAACAGGGAACAGAGGAACGGGAACAGAGACAGCAAGGCAGGAACACAAACAGGACTCTGTTCAGACGGGAACAGATACCGCAAGGCAGGAACACAAACAGGACTCTGTTCAGACGGGAACAGATACCGCAAGGCAGGGACACAAACAGGACTCTGTTCAGACGGGAACAGATACCGCAAGGCAGAGACACAAACAGGACTCTGTTCAGACGGGAACAGATACCGCAAGGCACAGACAGGCAGATCTAGGAATACGGCCCCTAGAAGGCGAAAGAACAGGCAAGAGGCGTGTTCACAAGAACAGACCACAGTTCAGACACAGAACTGGAAAACAGGCAGGAAAACAGGATAGGACCTGGCATGTCAGAGACAAAAAGCCAACTGACAAGAAACAATGCTCAGGCGCCATCTTGAGGAAGAAGGTGGTATAAATACCCAAAGATGGACAGCAATAGGCTGAAGGTGCAACAGGGGCGTGTCCGCAGCAGGTACAAGAAACAGGAAGTTCAGCGGGCGTCGCCCTATGCAGCCAAAGTGGAGCAGAGCAGAGCACAAGGAAAGAAGCCAGACCAGGAAGCTGGGCGGGAGATGAAGTTTGCGATCTTGCATGATGAGAGATGGAACACCATGCAAGAACGCCGCCAGGTATGCTACAGTACCCCCCCTCCTTACGCCCCCTCTTCTTCAGGCCTGCAAGGATCTTCCGCAGGGAATTTGGGGGCCAATCCCTCTCTTCAAGGAGAATACTTCTATTGTCCACAGGAGGAGACAAAACTGGTCTTATAATCTGGATGGCTAGGATGCGACTTCCCATCCAGCCATCTTCAGCAACAGATGAAACGGGTGAAGTACCAGAAACAGCACACAAAAAAGTCTCTCTACATTTATTTTTAGGCAGCACCCCAAAAAGTTCAGGAGACAACTGGAGGTCCTCTGCCGGGTTGGAGGGGTGCAGAGACTTGGGGGTAGCCTCTGCTTCGGGGTACATCTTGTCAAGCTCACAGGATGAAATGGGCAAAGTATCAGGTACAAGGTGTAGAGAAGACACTGCCTCTTTGTTATGTGGTGGTACCCCGGAGGATTCAGGAAACAACTGGGGGTCCTCCGCCAGGTTGGAGGGATACCGAGACTCGAGGATAACCTCTGCTTCGGAGTACACAAGGTCAGACTCACTGGAAGAAGCGGGCGAGGTATCAGGTACCGAGTAAAGGAGAGTCTCTGTCCATTCGCTATCAGGTAGCATCCCGGAGGGTTCAGGAGACGACTGGAGGTCCTCCGCCTGGTCGGAGGGGTGTAGAAACTCGGGGGTAACCTCTGCTTCGGAGTACACTAGGTCGGACTCACTGGAAGAAGCGGGCGAGGTATCAGGTACCGAGTAAAGGAGAGTCTCAGTCCATTCGCTATCAGGTAGCACCCCGAAGGGTTCAGGAGACGACTGGAGGTCCTTCGCCTGGTCGGAGGGGTGTAGAGACTCGGGGGTAACCTCTGCTTCGGAGTACACTAGGTCGGACTCACTGGAAGAAGCGGGCGAGGTATCAGGTACAGAGAATAGGAGAGTCTCTGTCCTTTCGCTACCAGGTAGCACCCCGAAGGGTTCTGGAGACAACTGGAGGTCCTCTGCCTGGTCAGAGGGGTGTAGAGACTCGGGAGTAACTACCACTTTGAGGCACCCATTGTCAGGCCCACAGGACTGAGCGGACGAAGTATCGGGTACCGGGTGTATGGAAGTCTCTCTCCAATTGTCATCGAGTGGTATCCCGGAGGATTTAGGAGGCAACAAGGGGTCCTCCGCCAGGTAGTAGAGGTGTACAGACTCGGAGGTAAACACAGCTTCGGAGCATCCTTGGACATGCACACTGGTTAAAGTAGGTGTAGAATCTGATGCCAGGTGCAGGAAGCTCTCCTGTGTGGACTCTGGATGGGTAGCAGTCTCTTCTGGCTGGAGAACTGGTGCACCACCCATGCACATCACCCGCTGGGGCTTCTCCGGGATACAGGAAGATGAAGCTTCAGTAGGGACTTCAAGGTTGGGGTCAGGAGGTCTCAGGGAGGACAGACCCTGGCGTGACGGCTTGCCTCTGCGTCTAGCACGTCTGGACTGCCTCTTGAGGTTGGGAGCAGTATTCCGGAGAGTGTAGTCATCCTGAGTGGATTCAGGGCAAGCAACAGTCTTTTCGGGCAGGAGAACTTGTGCGCTACCTATGCACATTACCCGTCGGGGCTGCTCCGGGATACAGGGAAGTGAAGCTTCACCAGGGGCTTCAGGGTTAGGATCATCGAAAGCCAAAAGGAAGGCCACCAGGAAGGCCTGTAGGTCAAGAACGATAGGATCCTGTGCTTCCCATAGGGGGTTGATCCATTCCAAGGCATCACCCGCTAGGTTGGACATTATAAATCCCACCTTAACCCGATCAGAAGAATAGGCATTAGCATAGAACCGGAACTGCAGCAAGCATTGCCACACAAACGCACGGCATTGTTTTGGATCCCCGTAGTACCGTGGTGGATCCGCGGGAGCAGGTGCAGCTTCAGCAGGGACTCCAGGGTTGGGGTCATCGAAGACCATTAGGAAGGCCACCAGGAAGGCCTGCAGGTCAAGGACGATAGGATCCCAAGCTTCCCATAGGGGGGTGACCCACTTCAAGGCATCCCCCGCTAGGTAGTCAATTATAAATGCCACTTTAGACCAATCAGAAGGAAAAGAAAGAGGGTAGAACTTGAAGTGCAGCATGCATTGATCCACAAATGCACGACTTTGTTTTGGATCCCCATAGTACTGGGGCGGATCCGCAGGAACGGGTGCAGAAAGCTCCATCTGGATGGGTGCGAAATTAGCCTGGAACTCAGCTAGAGAAAAAAAAAAAATTATTTATTTATTTTTAATGCACGTATTAGCTGGAAAACGTCTCAGAGAGCGAAGGCCGTGGGGCTCAACGGGAACCATGGCCTGAGCATGCTGTTATGCACACGCCCGGACTGACTGGCGTGTGCGGGTGTTGTGGTTCCACTGGACCATGGACTGGAGAGTGCCTGGAGGGGCGTGACTAAGTATCTGGCCGATCCGACCAAGGTGGCACGACGGCATACGACGCCAGTGCACCAGGGAGAAACCGGGCAGAGGGACCAGGTGCTACTCCAGGTCAAACTCCGGACACGGGGGTTGACCCACACTAGGATTACTGGAACAGGCAGGTTAGGCTGGCACAGACTGGTGGATGTAAGCAAACACGGCAGGTATGCAGATGGGTGGATACAGGCGAGTATGCAGGCAGGGAGGTACTGGCCGAAAGGACGGGCTGGAGCACAGAGAGGTTAAGACCCAGTACAGACTGGGTCACAGAACCGCAGATGCGGTAGACAACCACAGCAGAGAGGGAACGCCCGAAGCGGTGGGCAAGAACAGAGCAGGACGGGGCTGCAGGAGCAGCGAGCACAAGCAGGACAGGACAGGACTGCCGGAGCAGCGGGCAGAAGCAGGGCAGGGCGGAAACCGCAGAAGCAGTAAGCAAGATAAGAGCAGAGCAGAAACCGCAGGAGCGGCAAGCAAGGCAAGAGCAGAGTGAAAACCGCAAGAGCGGCAAGCTAAGCAGGAGCAGAGCGGACACCGCAGAGCGGTAAACAAGGCAGGAGCAGAGCAGAAACCGCAAGAGCGGCAAGCTAAGCAGGAGCAGAGCGGACACCGCAGAGCGGTAAACAAGGCAGGAGCAGAGTAGAAACCGCAAGAGCGGCAAGCTAAGCAGGAGCAGAGCGGACACCGCAGAGCGGTAAACAAGGCAGGAGCAGGGCAGAAACCGCAAGAGCGGCAAGCTAAGCAGGAGCAGAGCGGACACCGCAGAGCGGTAAACAAGGCAGGAGCAGAGCAGAAACCGCAAGAGCGGCAAGCTAAGCAGGAGCAGAGCGGACACCGCAGAGCGGTAAACAAGGCAGGAGCAGAGCAGAAACCGCAAGAGCGGCAAGCTAAGCAGGAGCAGAGCGGACACCGCAGAGCGGTAAACAAGGCAGGAGCAGAGCAGAAACCGCAAGAGCGGCAAGCTAAGCAGGAGCAGAGCGGACACCGCAGAGCGGTAAACAAGGCAAGGGGATAGGACTCTGTTCACAAAGAACAGACGGAGAAGGAAAGGCAGAACCAGAAGCACGCACAGTACTTACATAGAAGTAGCGAGCGTACACTAAATTCACAACAGAGGTACAGAGACGACGAGAAGGAATTTAGGAGCGGGTTCAGACTCTGCAGAAAGACGCAGAAAACAGACATAGAGGGAAAAGGGAGACAAGGTTAAAGTAGAAACGAGGCACAGACAACAGGGAACAGAGGAACGGGAACAGAGACAGCAAGGCAGGAACACAAACAGGACTCTGTTCAGACGGGAACAGATACCGCAAGGCAGGAACACAAACAGGACTCTGTTCAGACGGGAACAGATGCCGCAAGGCAGAGACACAAACAGGACTCTGTTCAGACGGGAACAGATACCGCAAGGCACAGACAGGCAGATCTAGGAATACGGCCCCTAGAAGGCGAAAGAACAGGCAAGAGGCGTGTTCACAAGAACAGACCACAGTTCAGACACAGAACTGGAAAACAGGCAGGAAAACAGGATAGGACCTGGCATGTCAGAGACAAAAAGCCAACTGACAAGAAACAATGCTCAGGCGCCATCTTGAGGAAGAAGGTGGTATAAATACCCAAAGATGGACAGCAATAGGCTGAAGGTGCAACAGGGGCGTGTCCGCAGCAGGTACAAGAAACAGGAAGTTTAGCGGGCGTCGCCCTATGCAGCCAAAGTGGAGCAGAGCAGAGGACAAGGAAAGAAGCCAGACCAGGAAGCTGGGCGGGAGATGAAGTTTGCGATCTTGCATGATGAGAGATGGAACACCATGCAAGAACGCCGCCAGGTATGCTACAGTACCCCCCCTCCTTACGCCCCCTCTTCTTCAGGCCTGCAAGGATCTTCCGCAGGGAATTTGGGGGCCAATCCCTCTCTTCAAGGAGAATACTTCTATTGTCCACAGGAGGAGACAAAACTGGTCTTATAATCTGGATGGCTAGGATGCGACTTCCCATCCAGCCATCTTCAGCAACAGATGAAACGGGTGAAGTACCAGAAACAGCACACAAAAAAGTCTCTCTACATTTATTTTTAGGCAGCACCCCAAAAAGTTCAGGAGACAACTGGAGGTCCTCTGCCGGGTTGGAGGGGTGCAGAGACTTGGGGGTAGCCTCTGCTTCGGGGTACATCTTGTCAAGCTCACAGGATGAAATGGGCAAAGTATCAGGTACAAGGTGTAGAGAAGACACTGCCTCTTTGTTATGTGGTGGTACCCCGGAGGATTCAGGAAACAACTGGGGGTCCTCCGCCAGGTTGGAGGGATACCGAGACTCGAGGATAACCTCTGCTTCGGAGTACACAAGGTCAGACTCACTGGAAGAAGCGGGCGAGGTATCAGGTACCGAGTAAAGGAGAGTCTCTGTCCATTCGCTATCAGGTAGCATCCCGGAGGGTTCAGGAGACGACTGGAGGTCCTCCGCCTGGTCGGAGGGGTGTAGAAACTCGGGGGTAACCTCTGCTTCGGAGTACACTAGGTCGGACTCACTGGAAGAAGCGGGCGAGGTATCAGGTACCGAGTAAAGGAGAGTCTCAGTCCATTCGCTATCAGGTAGCACCCCGAAGGGTTCAGGAGACGACTGGAGGTCCTTCGCCTGGTCGGAGGGGTGTAGAGACTCGGGGGTAACCTCTGCTTCGGAGTACACTAGGTCGGACTCACTGGAAGAAGCGGGCGAGGTATCAGGTACAGAGAATAGGAGAGTCTCTGTCCTTTCGCTACCAGGTAGCACCCCGAAGGGTTCTGGAGACAACTGGAGGTCCTCTGCCTGGTCAGAGGGGTGTAGAGACTCGGGAGTAACTACCACTTTGAGGCACCCATTGTCAGGCCCACAGGACTGAGCGGACGAAGTATCGGGTACCGGGTGTATGGAAGTCTCTCTCCAATTGTCATCGAGTGGTATCCCGGAGGATTTAGGAGGCAACAAGGGGTCCTCCGCCAGGTAGTAGAGGTGTACAGACTCGGAGGTAAACACAGCTTCGGAGCATCCTTGGACATGCACACTGGTTAAAGTAGGTGTAGAATCTGATGCCAGGTGCAGGAAGCTCTCCTGTGTGGACTCTGGATGGGTAGCAGTCTCTTCTGGCTGGAGAACTGGTGCACCACCCATGCACATCACCCGCTGGGGCTTCTCCGGGATACAGGAAGATGAAGCTTCAGTAGGGACTTCAAGGTTGGGGTCAGGAGGTCTCAGGGAGGACAGACCCTGGCGTGACGGCTTGCCTCTGCGTCTAGCACGTCTGGACTGCCTCTTGAGGTTGGGAGCAGTATTCCGGAGAGTGTAGTCATCCTGAGTGGATTCAGGGCAAGCAACAGTCTTTTCGGGCAGGAGAACTTGTGCGCTACCTATGCACATTACCCGTCGGGGCTGCTCCGGGATACAGGGAAGTGAAGCTTCACCAGGGGCTTCAGGGTTAGGATCATCGAAAGCCAAAAGGAAGGCCACCAGGAAGGCCTGTAGGTCAAGAACGATAGGATCCTGTGCTTCCCATAGGGGGTTGATCCATTCCAAGGCATCACCCGCTAGGTTGGACATTATAAATCCCACCTTAACCCGATCAGAAGAATAGGCATTAGCATAGAACCGGAACTGCAGCAAGCATTGCCACACAAACGCACGGCATTGTTTTGGATCCCCGTAGTACCGTGGTGGATCCGCGGGAGCAGGTGCAGCTTCAGCAGGGACTCCAGGGTTGGGGTCATCGAAGACCATTAGGAAGGCCACCAGGAAGGCCTGCAGGTCAAGGACGATAGGATCCCAAGCTTCCCATAGGGGGGTGACCCACTTCAAGGCATCCCCCGCTAGGTAGTCAATTATAAATGCCACTTTAGACCAATCAGAAGGAAAAGAAAGAGGGTAGAACTTGAAGTGCAGCATGCATTGATCCACAAATGCACGACTTTGTTTTGGATCCCCATAGTACTGGGGCGGATCCGCAGGAACGGGTGCAGAAAGCTCCATCTGGATGGGTGCGAAATTAGCCTGGAACTCAGCTAGAGAAAAAAAAAAAATTATTTATTTATTTTTAATGCACGTATTAGCTGGAAAACGTCTCAGAGAGCGAAGGCCGTGGGGCTCAACGGGAACCATGGCCTGAGCATGCTGTTATGCACACGCCCGGACTGACTGGCGTGTGCGGGTGTTGTGGTTCCACTGGACCATGGACTGGAGAGTGCCTGGAGGGGCGTGACTAAGTATCTGGCCGATCCGACCAAGGTGGCACGACGGCATACGACGCCAGTGCACCAGGGAGAAACCGGGCAGAGGGACCAGGTGCTACTCCAGGTCAAACTCCGGACACGGGGGTTGACCCACACTAGGATTACTGGAACAGGCAGGTTAGGCTGGCACAGACTGGTGGATGTAAGCAAACACGGCAGGTATGCAGATGGGTGGATACAGGCGAGTATGCAGGCAGGGAGGTACTGGCCGAAAGGACGGGCTGGAGCACAGAGAGGTTAAGACCCAGTACAGACTGGGTCACAGAACCGCAGATGCGGTAGACAACCACAGCAGAGAGGGAACGCCCGAAGCGGTGGGCAAGAACAGAGCAGGACGGGGCTGCAGGAGCAGCGAGCACAAGCAGGACAGGACAGGACTGCCGGAGCAGCGGGCAGAAGCAGGGCAGGGCGGAAACCGCAGAAGCAGTAAGCAAGATAAGAGCAGAGCAGAAACCGCAGGAGCGGCAAGCAAGGCAAGAGCAGAGTGAAAACCGCAAGAGCGGCAAGCTAAGCAGGAGCAGAGCGGACACCGCAGAGCGGTAAACAAGGCAGGAGCAGAGCAGAAACCGCAAGAGCGGCAAGCTAAGCAGGAGCAGAGCGGACACCGCAGAGCGGTAAACAAGGCAGGAGCAGAGTAGAAACCGCAAGAGCGGCAAGCTAAGCAGGAGCAGAGCGGACACCGCAGAGCGGTAAACAAGGCAGGAGCAGGGCAGAAACCGCAAGAGCGGCAAGCTAAGCAGGAGCAGAGCGGACACCGCAGAGCGGTAAACAAGGCAGGAGCAGAGCAGAAACCGCAAGAGCGGCAAGCTAAGCAGGAGCAGAGCGGACACCGCAGAGCGGTAAACAAGGCAGGAGCAGAGCAGAAACCGCAAGAGCGGCAAGCTAAGCAGGAGCAGAGCGGACACCGCAGAGCGGTAAACAAGGCAAGGGGATAGGACTCTGTTCACAAAGAACAGACGGAGAAGGAAAGGCAGAACCAGAAGCACGCACAGTACTTACATAGAAGTAGCGAGCGTACACTAAATTCACAACAGAGGTACAGAGACGACGAGAAGGAATTTAGGAGCGGGTTCAGACTCTGCAGAAAGACGCAGAAAACAGACATAGAGGGAAAAGGGAGACAAGGTTAAAGTAGAAACGAGGCACAGACAACAGGGAACAGAGGAACGGGAACAGAGACAGCAAGGCAGGAACACAAACAGGACTCTGTTCAGACGGGAACAGATACCGCAAGGCAGGAACACAAACAGGACTCTGTTCAGACGGGAACAGATGCCGCAAGGCAGAGACACAAACAGGACTCTGTTCAGACGGGAACAGATACCGCAAGGCACAGACAGGCAGATCTAGGAATACGGCCCCTAGAAGGCGAAAGAACAGGCAAGAGGCGTGTTCACAAGAACAGACCACAGTTCAGACACAGAACTGGAAAACAGGCAGGAAAACAGGATAGGACCTGGCATGTCAGAGACAAAAAGCCAACTGACAAGAAACAATGCTCAGGCGCCATCTTGAGGAAGAAGGTGGTATAAATACCCAAAGATGGACAGCAATAGGCTGAAGGTGCAACAGGGGCGTGTCCGCAGCAGGTACAAGAAACAGGAAGTTTAGCGGGCGTCGCCCTATGCAGCCAAAGTGGAGCAGAGCAGAGGACAAGGAAAGAAGCCAGACCAGGAAGCTGGGCGGGAGATGAAGTTTGCGATCTTGCATGATGAGAGATGGAACACCATGCAAGAACGCCGCCAGGTATGCTACAAATGTATTATCTGTACACTGACACTATATACAGAGCTCCTGTGTATAATGTCACTGGTGATCACTGTATTACCTGTACACTGACACTATATACAGAGCTCCGGTGTATAATGTCACTGGTGATCACTGTATTACCTGTACACTATACACTATATACAGAGCTCCTGTGTATAATGTCACTGATGATCACTGTATTACCTATACACTATACACAGAGCTCCTGTGTACAATGTCACTGGTGATCCCTGTATTACCCGTACACTATACACTATATACAGATCTCCTGTGTATAATGTCACTAGTGATCACTGTATTTCCTGTACACTATACACTATATACAGAGCTCCTGTGTATAGTGTCACTGGTGATCACTGTATTACCTGTACACTGACACTATATACAGAGCTCCTGTGTATAATGTCACTGGTGATCACTGTATTACCTGTACACTGACACTATATACAGAGCTCCTGTGTATAATGTCACTGGTGATCACTGTATTACCTTTACACTGACACTATATACAGAGCTCCTGTGTATAATGTCACTGGTGATCACTGTATTATCTGCTCACTGCCAGTATATACAGAGCTCCTACTTATAATGTCACTGGTGAACACTGTATTACCTGTACACTGACACTATATACAGAGCTCCTGTGTATAATGTCACTGGTGAACACTGTATTACCTGTACACTATATACAGAGCTCCTGTGTATAATGTCAGTGGTGATCACTGTATTACCTGTGCACTATATACAGAGCTCCTGTATATAATGTCTCTGGTGATCACTGTTTTACCTGAACACTGACACTATATACAGAGCTCCTGTGTATAATATCAGTGGTGATCACTGTATTACCTGTACACTATACACATATACAGAGCTCCTGTTTATAATGTCACTGGTGATCCCTGTATTACCTGTACACTATCCACAGAGCTCCTGTGTATAATGTCACTGGTGATCTCTGTATTACCTGTACACTGACACTATATGCAGAGTTCCTGTGTATAATGTCACTGGTGATCACTGTATTATCTGTACACAATACACTATATACAGAGCTCCTGTGTATAATGTCACTGGTGATCCCTGTGTTACCTGTACACTATACACTATATACAGAGCTCCTGTGTATAATGTCAATGGTGATCTCTGTATTACCTGTACACTGACACTATATACAGAGCTACTGTGTATAATGTCAGTGGTGATCCCTGTATTACCTGTACACTATACACTATATACAGAGCTCCTGTGTATAATATCACTGGTGATCACTGTATTACCTGTACAATGACACTATATACAGAGCTCCTGTGTATAATGTCACTGGTGATCCCTGTATTACCTGTACACTATATACAGAGTTCCTGTGTATAATGTCACTGGTGATCACTGTATTACCTGTACACTGACACTACATACAGAGCTCCTGTGTATAATGTCACTGGGGATCACTATATTACCTGTATACTGACACTATATACAGAGCTCCTGTGTATAATGTCACTGGTGATCCCTCTATTACCTGTACACTGACACTATATACAGAGCTCCTGTGTATAATGTCACTGGTGATCCCTGTATTACCTGAACACTATATACAGAGCTCCTGTGTATAATGTCACTGGTGATCACTGTATTACCTGTACACTGACACTATATACAGAGCTCCTGTGTATAATGTCACCGGTGATCACTGTATTACCTGTACACTATACACTATACACAGAGCTCCTGTGTACAATGTCACTGGTGATCCCTGTATTACCCGTACACTATACACTATATACAGAGCTCCTGTGTATAATGTCACTGGTGATCACTGTATTTCCTGTACACTATACACTATATACAGAGCTCCTGTGTATAATGTCACTGGTGATCACTGTATTACCTGTACACTGACATAATATACAGAGCTCCTGTGTATAATGTCACTGGTGATCACTGTATTACCTGTACACTGACACTATATACAGAGCTCCTGTGTATAATGTCACTGGTGATCACTGTATTATCTGCACACTGCCAGTATATACAGAGCTCCTATGTATAATGTCACCGGTGAACACTGTATTACCTGTACAATGACACTATATACAGAGCTCCTGTTTATAATGTCACTGGTGAACACTGTATTACCTGTACACTATATACAGAGCTCCTGTGTATAATGTCAGTGGTGATCACTGTATTACCTGTGCACTATATACAGAGCTCCTGTATATAATGTCTCTGGTGATCACTGTTTTACCTGTACACTGACACTATATACAGAGCTCCTGTGTATAATATCACTGGTGATCACTGTATTACCTGTACACTATACACATATACAGAGCTCCTGTTTATAATGTCACTAGTGATCCCTGTATTACCTATACACTATCCACAGGGCTCCTGTGTATAATGTCACTGGTGATCACTGTATTACCTGTACACTGACACTATATGCAGAGCTCCTGTTTATAATGTCACTGGTGATCACTGTATTTTCTGTACACTATACACTATATACAGAGCTCCTGTGTATAATGTCACTGGTGACCACTGTATTACCTGTACACTATATTCAGAGCTCCTGTGTATAATGTCACTGGTGATCACTGTATTACCTGTACACTATACACTATATACAGAGCTCCTGTGTATAATGTCACTGGTGATCACTGTATTACCTGTACACTGACACTATATACAGAACGCCTCTGTATAATGTCACTGGTGATCCCTGTATTACCTGTACACTGACACTATATACAGAGCTCCTGTGTATAATGTCACTGGTGATCACTGTATTACCTGTACACTGACACTATATACAGAGCTCATGTGTATAATGTCACTGGTGATCACTGTATTACCTGTACACTGACTCTATATACAGAGCTCCTGTGTATAATGTCACTGGTGATCACTGTATTACCTGTACAATGACACTATATACAGAGCTCCTGTGTGTGATATCACTGGTGATCTCTGTATTACATGTACAATGACACTATATACAGAGCTCCTGGGTATAATGTCACTGGTTGTCAGGCAAAATGTATTTTAGGTCGTACCTTTAAAAAAAAAATGACAGCTGTCTGAAATTTCCACCCCCCCCTCTCCATTTGTAAGACATAGAACTGCAGTGCTTGCCCCCACCCTAAGAATTTTTATTACCGTCGTAAACCCTCAGCGCAGAGCAGCTTCTAGTTCAAAATAGTTATTCCCTCCAAAATTCCCATTGTTTAAAAGCTTGTACAGTTAATGTAGAATTTAAAAATGCACATGACGGTCACAAACACAGGGACTACATTTTCTGGAATGCTCCCCTTTTTCCCATTATAATAGTATATCTTGCATAACTGAGAAACGACCGGGAACTGGGATAATGGATTCTGAGCTTTTGAGCGTCATAGCGATTTCATATTTGATATCAATCTTCAAGAATAGTGGTGACGGCCAACATGATGTCTGCATCTTGGATGTGGGACCCCCCCACACCAAGATATGAAATCTGAAGGTTTTTATGTTCTATGCAGCTGGGTGGTTTCACAAAACCGAGCCCTCGTGTGAGGTAAACAATATGGGTGTTTCCTAATCGTTTGGCCCCTTTAGTAAAAACCAAAACGGCCATTTTCCAAGTCATTCCAACCGGGGACGTCAGACGCATGCCCTACACGCTGCGTGAAGGAATCACATCTACTTTCCGGGGAGCCGTTCCCCCCACAAAATCTGAGACCATCACCACTTGGTGCAGGTTTTGCTATCACTTATCCCTTTTATTTTAATAACTGTTTATGCATATATGTAAATTGTCTCTTTTGTAATATCTTGTATATCTTTTGTAAACACTGCCCCCTTTTGGGAGTAAATCATTATTATTTACCAGTTTCGTTCTTCTTGTCCTATGTCGAGCAAACACGTTCCTCACCCGCTAATTCACGTTACCTACCAGGTACCCGATCCGCCTGTTAAGCGATCGGTGGTGGCAGTATACCAGTATTTATGTGATATTCTGATTTGAGGGTGGCTGGTCGGAGGTATATATATGTTCCTGGAAGGAACTGGTGGTATATATACCTCCTATCACATCGCGTGCCACAATAGTCGACAGAAAATAGAGCAGCTGCACCCGTGCTTATCCTCGGTCAATACCGTGTGTGACCAGCAGGATAAGGGGGCGCCAGAGAGCTGCAAGGTCTGACCCAAAAGTGGGTGGTGTTTCGTGACACTGGTGATCATTGTATTACCTGTACACTGACACTATATACTGAGCTCCAGTGTATAATATCACTGGTGATCACTGTATTACCTGTAAAATGACACTAGATACAGAGCTCCTGTGCATAATGTCACTGGTAATCACTATGTTACCTGTATACTGACACTATATACAGAGCTCCTGCGTATAATGTCACTGGTGATCACTATGTTACCTGTACACTGACACTATATACAGAGCTCCTGTGTATAATGTCACTGGTGATCCCTGTATTACCTGTACACTATACACTATATACAGAGCTCCTGTGTATAATGTCACTGGTGATCCCTGTATTACCTGTACACTATACACTATATACAGAGCTCCTGTGCATAATGTCACTGGTGATCACTGTATTACCTGTACACTATACACTATATACAGAGCTCCTGTGTATAATATCACTGGTGATCACTGTATTACCTGTACAATGACACAATATACAGAGCTCCTCTGTATAATGTCACTGTTGATCACTGTATTACCTGTACACTGACACTATATACAGAGCTCCTGTGTATAATATCACTGGTGATCACTGTATTACCTGTACAATGACACTATATACAGAGCTCCTGTGTACAATGTCACTGGTGATCAAAGTATTACCTGTACACTATATGCAGAGCTCCTGTGTATAATGTCACTGGTGATCACTGTATTACCTGTACACTGACACTACATACAGAGCTCCTGTGTATAATGTCACTGGTGATCACTATATTACCTGTATACTGACACTATATACAGAGCTCCTGTGTATAATGTCACTGGTGATCCCTCTATTACCTGTACACTGACACTATATACAGAGCTCCTGTGTATAATGTCACTGGTGATCCCTGTATTACCTGAACACTATATAGAGAGCTCCTGTGCATAATGTCACTGGTGATCACTGTATTACCTGTACACTGACACTATATACAGAGCTCCTGTGCATAATGTCACTGGTAATCACTATATTACCTGTATACTGACACTATATACAGAGCTCCTGTGCATAATGTCACTGGTAATCACTATATTACCTGTATACTGACACTCTATACAGAGCTCCTGCGTATGTCACTGGTGATCACTATATTACCTGTACACTGACACTATATACAGAGCTCCTGTGTATAATGTCACTGGTGATCACTGTATTACCTGTACACTATACACTATATACAGAGCTCCTGTGTATAATGCCACTGGTGATCCCTGTATTACCTGTACACTATACACTATATACAGAGCTTCTGTGTATAATGTCACTGGTGATCACTGTATTATCTGTACACTATACACTATATACAGAGCTCCTGTGTATATCACTGGTCATCACTGTATTACCTGTACACTGACACTATATACAGAGCTCCTGTGTATAATGTCACTGGTGATCAATGTATTACCTGTACACTGACACTATATACAGAGCTCCGGTGTATAATGTCACTGGTGATCACTGTATTACCTGTACACTATACACTATATACAGAGCTCCTGTGTATAATGTCATTGGTGATCACTGTATTACTTGTACACTATACACTATACACAGAGCTCCTGTGTACAATGTCACTGGTGATCCCTGTATTACCCGTACACTATACACTATATACAGAGCTCCTGTGTATAATGTCACTGGTGATCACTGTATTTCCTGTACACTATACACTATATACAGAGCTCCTGTGTATAATGTCACTGGTGATCACTGTATTACCTGTACACTGACACTATATACAGAGCTCCTGTGTATAATGTCACTGGTGATCACTGTATTACCTTTACACTGACACTATATACAGAACTCCTGTGTATAATGTCACTGGTGATCACTGTATTATCTGCACACTGCCAGTATATACAGAGCTCCTATGTATAATGACACTGGTGAACACTGTATTACCTGTACACTGACACTATATACAGAGCTCCTGTGTATAATGTCAGTGGTGATCACTGTATTACCTGTGCACTATATACAGAGCTCCTGTATATAATGTCTCTGGTGATCACTGTTTTACCTGTACACTGACACTATATACAGAGCTCCTGTGTATAATATCACTGGTGATCACTGTATTACCTGTACACTATACACATATACAGAGCTCCTGTTTATAATGTCACTGGTGATCTCTGTATTACCTGTACACTTTCCACAGAGCTCCAGTGTATAATGTCACTGGTGATCACTGTATTATCTGTACACTGACTCTATATGCAGAGCTCCTGTGTATAATGTCACTGGTGATCACTGTATTATCTGTACACTATACACTATATACAGAGCTCCTGTGTATAATGTCACTGGTGATCCCTGTATTACCTGTACACAATACACTATATACAGAGCTCCTGTGTATAATGTCAATGGTGATCTCTGTATTACCTGTACACTGACACTATATACAGAGCTCATGTGTATAATGTCACTGGTGATCCCTGTATTACCTGTACACTATACACTATATACAGAGCTCCGGTGTATAATGTCACTGGTGATCCCTGTATTACCTGTACACTGACACTATATACAGAGCTCCTGTGTATAATGTCACTGGTGATCCCTGTATTACCTTTACACTGACACTATATACAGAGCTTCTGTGTATAATTTCACTGGTAATCCCTGTATTACCTGTACACTGACAATATATACAGAACTCCTGTGTATAATGTCACTGGTGATCCCTGTATTACCTGTACACTGACACTATTTGCAGAGCTCCGGTGTATAATGTCACTGTAGATCACTGTATTACCTGTACACTGACACTGTACACAGAGCTCCTGTGTATAATGTCACTGGTGATCACTGTATTTTCTGTACACTATACACTATATGCAGAGCTCCTGTGTATAATGTCACTGGTGACCACTGTATTACCTGTACACTATATTCAGAGCTCCTGTGTATAATGTCACTGGTGATCACTGTATTACCTGTACACTATACACTATATACAGAGCTCCTGTGTATAATGTCACTGGTGATCACTGTATTACCTGTACACTAACACTATATACAGAACGCCTCTGTATAATGTCACTGGTGATCCCTGTATTACCTGTACACTGACACTATATACAGAGCTCCTGTGTATAATGTCACTGGTGATCCCTGTATTACCTGTACACTGACACTATATACAGAGCTCATGTGTATAATGTCACTGGTGATCACTGTATTACCTGTACACTGACACTATATACAGGGCTCCTGTGTATAATGTCACTGGTGATCACTGTATTACCTGTACACTGACTCTATATACAGAGCTCCTGTGTATAATGTCACTGGTGATCACTGTATTACCTGTACAATGACACTATATACAGAGCTCCTGTGTGTGATATCACTGGTGATCTGTGTATTACATGTACAATGACACTATATACAGAGCTCCTGGGTATAATGTCACTGGTTGTCAGACAAAATGTATTTTAGGTCGTACCTTTAAAAAAAAAATGAGAGCTGTCTGAAATTTCCACCCCCCCTGTCCATTTGTAAGACATAGAACTGCAGTGCTTGCCCCCACCCTAAGAATTTTTATTACCGTCGTAAACCCTCAGCGCAGAGCAGCTTCTAGTTCAAAATAGTTATTCCCTCCAAAATTCCCATTGTTTAAAAGCTTGTACAGTTAATGTAGAATTTAAAAACGCACATGACGGTCACAAACACAGGGACCACATTTTCTGGAATGCTCACCTTTTTCCCATTATAATAGTATATCTTGCATAACTGAGAAACGACCGGGAACTGGGATAATGGATTCTGAGCTTTTGAGCGTCATAGCGATTTCATATTTGATATCAATCTTCAAGAATAGTGGTGACGGCCAACATGATGTCTGCATCTTGGATGTGGGACCCCCCCACACCAAGATATGAAATCTGAAGGTTTTTATGTTCTATGCAGCTGGGTGGTTTCACAAAACCGAGCCCTCGTGTGAGGTAAACAATATGGGTGTTTCCTAATCGTTTGGCCCCTTTAGTAAAAACCGGAACGGCCATTTTCCAAGTCATTCCAACCAAGGACGTCAGACGCATGCCCTACACGCTGCGTCGAGGAATCACATCTACTTTCCGGGGAGCCGTTCCCCCCACAAAATCTGAGACCATCACCACTTGGTGCAGGTTTTGCTATCACTTATCCCTTTTATTTTAATAACTGTTTATGCATATATGTAAATTGTCTCTTTTGTAATATCTTGTATATCTTTTGTAAACACTGCCCCCTTTTGGGAGTAAATCATTATTATTTACCAGTTTCGTTCTTCTTGTCCTATGTCGAGCAAACACGTTCCTCACCCGCTAATTCACGTTACCTACCAGGTACCCGATCCGCCTGTTAAGCAATCGGTGGTTGCAGTATACCAGCATTTATGTGATATTCTGGTTTGAGGGTGGCTGGTCGGAGGTATATATATGTTCCTGGAAGGAACTGGTGGTATATATACCTCCTATCACATCGCGTGCCACAATAGTCGATAGAAAATAGAGCAGCTGCACCCGTGCTTATCCTCGGTCAATACCGTGTGTGACCAGCAGGATAAGGGGGCGCCAGAGAGCTGCAAGGTCTGACCCAAAAGTGGGTGCTGTTTCGTGACACTGGTGATCATTGTATTACCTGTACACTGACACTATATACAGAGCTCCAGTGTATAATATCACTGGTGATCACTGTATTACCTGTACAATGACATTAGATACAGAGCTCCTGTGTATAATGTCACTGGTGATCCCTGTATTACCTGTACACTATACACTATATACAGAGCTCCTGTGTATAATATCACTGGTGATCACTGTATTACCTGTACAATGACACAATATACAGAGCTCCTCTGTATAATGTCACTGTTGATCACTGTATTACCTGTACACTGACACTATATACAGAGCTCCTGTGTATAATATCACTGGTGATCACTGTATTACCTGTACAATGACACTATATACAGAGCTCCTGTGTACAATGTCACTGGTGATCCCTGTATTACCTGTACACTATATGCAGAGCTCCTGTGTATAATGTCACTGGTGATCACTGTATTACCTGTACACTGACACTACATACAGAGCTCCTGTGTACAATGTCACTGGTGATCACTATATTACCTGTATACTGACACTATATACAGAGCCCCTGTGTATAATGTCACTGGTGATCCCTCTATTACCTGTACACTGACACTATATACAGAGCTCCTGTGTATAATGTCACTGCTGATCCCTGTATTACCTGAACACTATATACAGAGCTCCTGTGCATAATGTCACTGGTGATCACTGTATTACCTGTACACTGACACTATATACAGAGCTCCTGTGCATAATGTCACTGGTAATCACTATATTACCTGTATACTGACACTATATACAGAGCTCCTGCGTATAATGTCACTGGTGATCACTATATTACCTGTACACTGACACTATATACAGAGCTCCTGTGTATAATGTCACTGGTGATCACTGTATTACCTGTACACTATACACTATATACAGAGCTCCTGTGTATAATGTCACTGGTGATCCCTGTATTACCTGTACACTATACACTATATACAGAGCTCCTGTGTATAATGTCACTGGTGATCACTGTATTTCCTGTACACTATACACTATATACAGAGCTCCTGTGTATAATGTCACTGGTGATCACTGTATTACCTGTATACTGACACTATATACAGAGCTCCTGTGTATAATGTCACTGGTGATCACTGTATTACCTGTGCACTATATACAGAGCTCCTGTATATAATGTCTCTGGTGATCACTGTTTTACCTGTACACTGACACTATATACAGAGCTCCTGTGTATAATATCACTGGTGATCACTGTATTACCTGTACACTATACACATATACAGAGCTCCTGTTTATAATGTCACTGGTGATCCCTGTATTACCTGTACACTATCCACAGAGCTCCTGTGTATAATGTCACTGGTGATCACTGTATTACCTGTACACTGACTCTATATGCAGAGCTCCTGTGTATAATGTCACTGGTGATCACTGTATTATCTGTACACTATACACTATATACAGAGCTCCTGTGTATAATGTCACTGGTGATCCCTGTATTACCTGTACACTGACACTATATACAGAGCTCATGTGTATAATGTCACTGGTGATCACTGTATTACCTGTACACTGACACTATATACAGGGCTCATGTGTATAATGTCACTGGTGATCACTGTATTACCTGTACACTGACTCTATATACAGAGCTCCTGTGTATAATGTCACTGGTGATCACTGTATTACCTGTACCATGACACTATATACAGAGCTCCTGTGTGTGATATCACTGGTGATCTGTGTATTACATGTACAAGGACACTATATACAGAGCTCCTGGGTATAATGTCACTGGTTGTCAGGCAAAATGTATTTTAGGTCGTACCTTTAAAAAAAAATGAGAGCTGTCTGAAATTTCCACCCCCCCCTGTCCATTTGTAAGACATAGAACTGCAGTGCTTGCCCCCACCCTAAGAATTTTTATTACCGTCGTAAACCCTCAGCGCAGAGCAGCTTCTAGTTCAAAATAGTTATTCCCTCCAAAATTCCCATTGTTTAAAAGCTTGTACAGTTAATGTAGAATTTAAAAACGCACATGACGGTCACAAACACAGGGACCACATTTTCTGGAATGCTCACCTTTTTCCCATTATAATAGTATATCTTGCATAACTGAGAAACGACCGGGAACTGGGATAATGGATTCTGAGCTTTTGAGCGTCATAGCGATTTCATATTTGATATCAATCTTCAAGAATAGTGATGTCTGCATCTTGGATGTGGGACCCCCCCACACCAAGATATGAAATCTGAAGGTTTTTATGTTCTATGCAGCTGGGTGGTTTCACAAAACCGAGCCCTCGTGTGAGGTAAACAATATGGGTGTTTCCTAATCGTTTGGCCCCTTTAGTAAAAACCGGAACGGCCATTTTCCAAGTCATTCCAACCAGGGACGTCAGACGCATGCCCACTGTAACGGGTCTGGGAGGCGGAACCTCTGGGCTACTATACAAGGGAGCGGTCCTTGTAAGGGAGCGGGTGGCGACCAGGCAGGCAGTCACAGCAGGTGACCGGGACAGTCTCTGGGTGTACGGGCAGGAGGTCACGGCAAGTGATCAGGGCAGTCTCTGGAAGAACGGGCTGGAGGTCACGGCAAGTGACCGGGGCAGTCTCTGGAAGAATGGGCTGGAGGTCACGGCAAGTGACCGGGGCAGTCTCTAGGTAAAGGGTAGGTACGACCTGTGATGGCTGAACCTCCAGGTAGGCTAGCAAGGCAGATGGAGGATGTGTGCTCCCAGGTGAGCAAGCGAGAGTCTCTGGAATAGCAGGTGGTCACAGCACGTGACGGCGGAGCCTCCAGGTAGGCAAGCAGGCAGGTAGCGGAGAAGCGCTCCCAGGTGAGCGGGCAAGAGTCTGGAATAGCTGGTGGTCACAGCACGTGACAGCGGAGCCTCCGGGCAGGCAAGCAGGCAGGTAGCGGAGAAGCGCTCCCAGGTGAGCGGGCAAGCTGGTCCATAGACAGACTGACCGGAGTTGTAAGGCAGACCGTCGGACCTCAGGCAAGCAGGCAGGTAGCTGATGTGCGCTCCCAGGTAAGCGGGCAAGTTGGTCCTTAGACAGACTGACCGGAGTTGTAAGGCAGACCGTCGGACCTCAGGCAGGCAGGCAGGTAACAGGAAATCAGGCAGGATTAGGACAGCAAGCTGGCAGGAATCTGGCAGGTAACTGGCAAGTAACTGGCAACGGGACCTGAGGGCTGAAGCAGAGTAGAACGGTGCAACAACATTGCTCGGGCACCTCCATTTTGGAGGAGGTGCCTTATATATGGTAAAGTCCTCCGGCCATTGGCCGGGGACTCCTTAGGACGGCGCGCGCGGCCCCTTTAAGAGGGAGGGAGGGCGCGCGCGCGCGCCCTAAGCACAGTGGCCGGGAAGGAGCGCGCGCTGCCAGCAGAGCGGGAGAGGGACACCGGGCACGGAGCAGAGCGGTGAGGGGAACAGCGTCCCTGCCTAGCAGAGGGCAGGGACGCCGGCACTACAGTACCCCCCCCCTTTAGGCCCCCCCTTTTTTAGGCCAGATAGAAATTTAGCTAGGATGAGAGGGGCATGGATGTTCTCCCGGGGCTCCCACGTTCTCTCCTCAGGACCAAACCCCTTCCAATCTACCAGAAAAAAGGTCTTTCCTCTTACCCTTTTGGTGGCAAGAATGTTCTCTACCTCAAACTCGTCCTCAGCAGAAACCGGAGCAGGAGGCGTACCTGTAGACTTGGAAAAAGAGTTAAGCACCACGGGTTTGAGGAGAGATACATGGAAGGAGTTAGGGATCCGTAAGTTGGCCGGGAGTTTCAATTTATAGGCCACCGGGTTGATCTGACTGATGATCTCCAGAGGACCGATGAACCGAGGCCCTAACTTGTAAGAAGGTATCTTGAGTCGAACATATTTAGATGAGAGCCAGACTTTATCTCCTGGACGAAATTGTGGAGGATCCAGGCGTTTTTTGTCAGCGTGTCTTTTCATACGCTCGGATGACAGAAGGAGTGCGGACCGGGTACTCTCCCCTATGGAGGAAAATTTGCTAACGAGAGATTCCGCAGCCGGGTTGTCCACAGAGGTGGAGACAGGAAAAGGAATCCGAGGATGCTGACCAAAGACTACAAAAAACGGGGATTTGGAGGAGGATTCGCTCTCGTGATTATTATAAGAGAACTCGGCCCATGGTAGGAGATCCACCCAGTCAGAATGGTGGGCATTAACGAAGTGCCGGAGGTAAATGGTCAGGTTCTGATTGATCCGCTCCACTTGACCATTGGACTGTGGGTGGTAAGCGGAAGAGAAGTCCAGGGTGACGTCTAGTAGTTTACAAGTGGCTCTCCAGAAACGTGAGGTGAACTGTACCCCACGATCCGACACGATGTGGAGGGGCAGGCCATGAAGACGGAAGATGTGGCGGATAAAGTCTTTAGCCAGCTCGGGTGCAGACGGAAGGCCTGGCAGGGGAATAAAGTGAGCCATCTTGGAAAAGCGGTCAGCGACCACCCAAATGACCGTACAACCGGCAGAGACGGGGAGATCAGTTATAAAGTCCATTGCTATATGCTGCCAGGGGGCAGCAGGTACAGGAAGCGGAAGGAGGCGTCCGGCTGGCAGATGTCTCGGGACTTTGTTGCGGGCGCAGGACACACAGGCAGAAACAAAGTCTATTATGTCCTTGTGCAGGGTAGGCCACCAATAGTGCCGGGCAATAAGCTGGAGGGTCTTTTTCTGACCGGCGTGGCCAGCTAGTTTAGACGAATGGCCCCAGTGTAGGATCTTCTCCCGATCAGGTACTGAAACAAACGTCTTACCGAGAGGGAGACGATTTAGACTCACGGGAGCCACCTGCATTACTCTGGCGGGATCGATGATATGTTTAGGTTCTTCCTCGAGATCGGACACCAGAAAGGATCGGGACAAGGCGTCTGCTTTGACGTTTTTGTCAGCCGGGCGAAAATGAAGAACAAAATCAAAGCGAGCAAAAAACAAGGACCACCGGGCTTGGCGCGGGTTAAGTCTCTGGGCATGCTGGAGGTAAGCCAAGTTCTTGTGGTCAGTGTAAATTATTACCGGATGAAGAGCCCCCTCGAGTAGGTAACGCCACTCCTCCAACGCCAGCTTGATGGCCAATAACTCTCGGTCTCCTATGGAATAGTTGCGCTCAGAAGAGGAGAAGAGTTTGGAGAAGAAGCCACAAGTTACCATTCTCCCGGAAGATGATTTTTGAGTAAGTACCGCTCCGGCTCCAGAGGAGGAGGCGTCAACTTCCAGGAAGAACTGCTTGTTGCCGTCCGGGCGATGCAGCACCGGGGCGGAAGAGAAGGCCTGTATTAGGGAAAGAAAGGCCTCCTCTGCTTCGGGCGGCCACTCTTTGGGATTAGTACCCTTACGGGTGAGCGCCGAAATTGGGGCAGTCCGGGAAGAGAAGTGCGGGATGAAGAGGCGGTAATAGTTGGCGAAGCCCAGGAACCGTTGAATAGCCTTCAACCCCTCTGGTCGGGGCCATTTCTCGATGGCAGACAGTTTCTCAGGATCCATTTGTAGGCCGGTCTGAGAGATAATGTAGCCCAGAAACGGAAGCGAGGTCTGCTCAAAGAGGCACTTCTCATATTTAGCGTAGAGATGGTTCTGCCTGAGCCTGAGCAGGACCTGACGAACATCCCTCCGGTGAGTCTGGAGATCCGGAGAGAAGACCAAGATGTCGTCCAGGTACACCACTACGCAGGAGTAGAGAAGGTCCCGGAAGATGTCATTGACCAACTCTTGAAAGACGGCAGGAGCGTTACAGAGGCCAAAGGGCATTACCAGATATTCATAGTGGCCGTCCCGGGTATTGAATGCCGTCTTCCATTCATCCCCCTGACGGATACGAACCAGGTTGTACGACCCACGGAGGTCCAGTTTGGTGAAGATTCTAGCCCCCCTCAGACGATCAAATAACTCCGGAATGAGCGGAAGGGGGTACTTATTCTTCACCGTGATCTGGTTAAGGCCTCTATAGTCTATACAGGGACGGAGAGAGCCGTCCTTCTTTTTGACGAAAAAGAAGCCTGCTCCCGCCGGGGAGGTAGATTTCCGGATGAATCCCCTGGCCAGATTCTCCTCAATATATTCGGACATCGACCGGGTCTCAGCAGCGGATAATGGATAAATACGCCCACGGGGAGGAGAAGTACCAGGTAACAGGTCGATAGGGCAGTCGTATGGTCTATGAGGGGGTAGTGTCTCTGCCTCCTTTTTATTAAAGACATCAGCATAAGACCAATAAGGAATCGGAAGTCCAGGTAGATTAGCTGGGGTAGGAGAAGGACGGACGGGATGAACGGGAACCAGACAGGTCTTATGGCAGCCCTGTCCCCAGCGAAGGACTTCTCCGGTCTGCCAGTCAAGAACGGGTGCATGTTTCTGGAGCCAAGGTAGGCCTAGCAAGAGGGCGTGAGAGAGTCCAGGCAGAACATGGAAGGAGATACTTTCAGAATGCAGCATTCCCACCTGCAGAGTAATGGATTCGGTGATGAGTTGGATGGGGCGTGGTAAGAGCCCCCCATCCACGGCAGCAACAGACAAGGGTACAGCCAGAGGTTTGGTGGGGATGCGGTATTTCTCTACCAGGGACTGTGAAATAAGATTCCCGGCTGCTCCAGAGTCCAGTTGGGCTAGTTCGAAATAACGGTTCTCCCCGTAGACGATTGAAACTGACAACAGCAGGGATGGAGAGGATTTATTCTTGTCTAGGTGGACCTCTCTGAGCGAACCTAGACACAGGCGTTTCCCGACCTCTCCGGGCAGGCACGGATCCGGTGCTCCTTACTGCCACAGTAGAAGCAGGTCCCCTCGGCACGGCGTAAGTCCTGACGGGTCTTGACAATCTTGGTCTGGTCGACCTGCATAGGCTCAGGAGGGTGTACCTGGTTAGAGACAGAAGGAGTGACGGGTTTCTGAAAAGTAGGAGCTAGACGTGGTAACCTCCTCTCACGGGTGACCTCTCTGGCACGCTCCTGGAACCGTAGGTCAATCCGGGTGGCAAGAGTTATTAAGTCATCGAGAGTGGTAGGAATGTCCCGACCGGCAAGTTCATCTTTAATACGGCCGGACAGACCCTCCCAGAAGACGGAAACCAGAGCGTCGTTATCCCAGGCCAGCTCCGAGGCAAGGGTACGGAACCGTATGGCATATTGGCCCACGGTGAGACTTTCCTGACGGAGGCGTAGCAACGATGATGCGGATGAGGTCTTCCGTCCGGGTTCGTCGAAGACTTTCCGGAAAGCCGTGAGAAAAGCAGGCAAGTTGGACACCAGGGGGTCTCCTCTCTCCCATAGAGGATTTAGCCAGGCCAGGGCCTCCCCGGTGAGATGGGACATGATGAATGCAATTTTGGCTCGGTCGGAGTTAAACTGGTGGGACAATAGTTCAAAGTGCAGGGTGCACTGGTTTATGAAGCCCCTAGCTTGAGCGGGGTCGCCTCCGAAGCGTGGAGGTGTAGAAAGCCGGGGTCCGGGGCAGGATGCCATGGTATTGGTGGGCAGCGGCGCTGCCGGGCTGCGAGTCATGACACTAGCGGTGGTTGCTGGTGGAGCAGTCAGAGTGTCCAGGAAAGAGTTGACATTCCGCAGATGACTCAGGATGGACTCCTGTTGGGACCTCTGACGGGACAGTTCATGACGTAGGTCCGAAAGCGAGAGAGCTTGGGTGCCACCGGGTTCCGGTGCCCGAGCAAACTGTAACGGGTCTGGGAGGCGGAACCTCTGGGCTACTATACAAGGGAGCGGTCCTTGTAAGGGAGCGGGTGGCGACCAGGCAGGCAGTCACAGCAGGTGACCGGGACAGTCTCTGGGTGTACGGGCAGGAGGTCACGGCAAGTGATCAGGGCAGTCTCTGGAAGAACGGGCTGGAGGTCACGGCAAGTGACCGGGGCAGTCTCTGGAAGAACGGGCTGGAGGTCACGGCAAGTGACCGGGGCAGTCTCTAGGTAAAGGGTAGGTACGACCTGTGATGGCTGAACCTCCAGGTAGGCTAGCAAGGCAGATGGAGGATGTGTGCTCCCAGGTGAGCAAGCGAGAGTCTCTGGAATAGCAGGTGGTCACAGCACGTGACGGCGGAGCCTCCAGGTAGGCAAGCAGGCAGGTAGCGGAGAAGCGCTCCCAGGTGAGCGGGCAAGAGTCTGGAATAGCTGGTGGTCACAGCACGTGACAGCGGAGCCTCCGGGCAGGCAAGCAGGCAGGTAGCGGAGAAGCGCTCCCAGGTGAGCGGGCAAGCTGGTCCATAGACAGACTGACCGGAGTTGTAAGGCAGACCGTCGGACCTCAGGCAAGCAGGCAGGTAGCTGATGTGCGCTCCCAGGTGAGCGGGCAAGTTGGTCCTTAGACAGACTGACCGGAGTTGTAAGGCAGACCGTCGGACCTCAGGCAGGCAGGCAGGTAACAGGAAATCAGGCAGGATTAGGATAGCAAGCTGGCAGGAATCTGGCAGGTAACTGGCAAGTAACTGGCAACGGGACCTGAGGGCTGAAGCAGAGTAGAACGGTGCAACAACATTGCTCGGGCACCTCCATTTTGGAGGGGGTGCCTTATATATGGTAAAGTCCTCCGGCCATTGGCCGGGGACTCCTTAGGACGGCGCGCGCGGCCCCTTTAAGAGGGAGGGAGGGCGCGCGCGCGCGCCCTAAGCACAGTGGCCGGGAAGGAGCGCGCGCTGCCAGCAGAGCGGGAGAGGGGCGCCGGGCACGGAGCAGAGCGGTGAGGGGAACAGCGTCCCTGCCTAGCAGAGGGCAGGGACGCCGGCACTACACCCTACACGCTGCGTGAAGGAATCACATCTACTTTCCGGGGAGCCGTTCCCCCCACAAAATCTGAGACCATCACCACTTGGTGCAGGTTTTGCTATCACTTATCACTTTTATTTTAATAACTGTTTATGCATATATGTAAATTGTCTCTTTTGTAATATCTTGTATATCTTTTGTAAACACTGCCCCCTTTTGGGAGTAAATCATTATTATTTACCAGTTTCGTTCTTCTTGTCCTATGTCGAGCAAACACGTTCCTCACCCGCTAATTCACGTTACCTACCAGGTACCCGATCCGCCTGTTAAGCAATCGGTGGTTGCAGTATACCAGTATTTATGTGATATTCTGGTTTGAGGGTGGCTGGTCGGAGGTATATATATGTTCCTGGAAGGAACTGGTGGTATATATACCTCCTATCACATCGCGTGCCACAATAGTCGACAGAAAATAGAGCAGCTGCACCCGTGCTTATCCTCGGTCAATACCGTGTGTGACCAGCAGGATAAGGGGGCGCCAGAGAGCTGCAAGGTCTGACCCAAAAGTGGGTGCTGTTTCGTGACACTGGTGATCATTGTATTACCTGTACACTGACACTATATACAGAGCTCCAGTGTATAATATCACTGGTGATCACTGTATTACCTGTACAATGACACTAGATACAGAGCTCCTGTGTATAATGTCACTGGTGATCCCTGTATTACCTGTACACTATACACTATATACAGAGCTCCTGTGTATAATATCACTGGTGATCACTGTATTACCTGTACAATGACACAATATACAGAGCTCCTCTGTATAATGTCACTGTTGATCACTGTATTACCTGTACACTGACACTATATACAGAGCTCCTGTGTATAATATCACTGGTGATCACTGTATTACCTGTACAATGACACTATATACAGAGCTCCTGTGTACAATGTCACTGGTGATCCATGTATTACCTGTACACTATATGCAGAGCTCCTGTGTATAATGTCACTGGTGATCACTGTATTACCTGTACACTGACACTACATACAGAGCTCCTGTGTATAATGTCACTGGTGATCACTATATTACCTGTATACTGACACTATATACAGAGCTCCTGTGTATAATGTCACTGGTGATCCCTCTATTACCTGTACACTGACACTATATACAGAGCTCCTGTGTATAATGTCACTGCTGATCCCTGTATTATCTGAACACTATATACAGAGCTCCTGTGCATAATGTCACTGGTGATCACTGTATTACCTGTACACTGACACTATATACAGAGCTCCTGTGCATAATGTCACTGGTAATCACTATATTACCTGTATACTGACACTATATACAGAGCTCCTGCGTATAATGTCACTGGTGATCACTATATTACCTGTACACTGACACTATATACAGAGCTCCTGTGTATAATGTCACTGGTGATCACTGTATTACCTGTACACTATACACTATATACAGAGCTCCTGTGTATAATGTCACTGGTGATCCCTGTATTACCTGTACACTATACACTATATACAGAGCTCCTGTGTATAATGTCACTGGTGATCACTGTATTTCCTGTACACTATACACTATATACAGAGCTCCTGTGTATAATGTCACTGGTGATCACTGTATTACCTGTACACTGACACTATATACAGAGCTCCTGTGTATAATGTCACTGGTGATCACTGTATTACCTTTACACTGACACTATATACAGAGCTCCTGTGTATAATGTCACTGGTGATCACTGTATTATCTGCACACTGCCAGTATATACAGAGCTCCTATGTATAATGACACTGGTGAATACTGTATTACCTGTACACTGACACTATATACAGAGCTCCTGTGTATAATGTCAGTGGTGATAACTGTATTACCTGTGCACTATATACAGAGCTCCTGTATATAATGTCTCTGGTGATCTCTGTTTTACCTGTACACTGACACTATATACAGAGCTCCTGTGTATAATATCACTGGTGATCACTGTATTACCTGTACACTATACACATATACAGAGCTCCTGTTTATAATGTCACTGGTGATCCCTGTATTACCTGTACACTATCCACAGAGCTCCTGTGTATAATGTCACTGGTGATCACTGTATTACCTGTACACTGACTCTATATGCAGAGCTCCTGTGTATAATGTCACTGGTGATCACTGTATTATCTGTACACTATACACTATATACAGAGCTACTGTGTATAATGTCACTGGTGATCCCTGTATTACCTGTACACTGACACTATATACAGAGCTCCTGTGTATAATGTCACTGGTGATCCCTCTATTACCTGTACACTGACACTATATACAGAGCTCCTGTGTATAATGTCACTGGTGATCCCTCTATTACCTCTACACTGACACTATATACAGAGCTCCTGTGTATAATGTCACTGCTGATCCCTGTATTACCTGAACACTATATACAGAGCTCCTGTGCATAATGTCACTGGTGATCACTGTATTACCTGTACACTGACACTATATACAGAGCTCCTGTGTATAATATCACTGGTGATCACTGTATTACCTGTACAATGACACTATATACAGAGCTCCTGTGTACAATGTCACTGGTGATCCATGTATTACCTGTACACTATATGCAGAGCTCCTGTGTATAATGTCACTGGTGATCACTGTATTACCTGTACACTGACACTACATACAGAGCTCCTGTGTATAATGTCACTGGTGATCACTATATTACCTGTATACTGACACTATATACAGAGCTCCTGTGTATAATGTCACTGGTGATCCCTCTATTACCTGTACACTGACACTATATACAGAGCTCCTGTGTATAATGTCACTGCTGATCCCTGTATTATCTGAACACTATATACAGAGCTCCTGTGCATAATGTCACTGGTGATCACTGTATTACCTGTACACTGACACTATATACAGAGCTCCTGTGCATAATGTCACTGGTAATCACTATATTACCTGTATACTGACACTATATACAGAGCTCCTGCGTATAATGTCACTGGTGATCACTATATTACCTGTACACTGACACTATATACAGAGCTCCTGTGTATAATGTCACTGGTGATCACTGTATTACCTGTACACTATACACTATATACAGAGCTCCTGTGTATAATGTCACTGGTGATCCCTGTATTACCTGTACACTATACACTATATACAGAGCTCCTGTGTATAATGTCACTGGTGATCACTGTATTTCCTGTACACTATACACTATATACAGAGCTCCTGTGTATAATGTCACTGGTGATCACTGTATTACCTGTACACTGACACTATATACAGAGCTCCTGTGTATAATGTCACTGGTGATCACTGTATTACCTTTACACTGACACTATATACAGAGCTCCTGTGTATAATGTCACTGGTGATCACTGTATTATCTGCACACTGCCAGTATATACAGAGCTCCTATGTATAATGACACTGGTGAATACTGTATTACCTGTACACTGACACTATATACAGAGCTCCTGTGTATAATGTCAGTGGTGATAACTGTATTACCTGTGCACTATATACAGAGCTCCTGTATATAATGTCTCTGGTGATCTCTGTTTTACCTGTACACTGACACTATATACAGAGCTCCTGTGTATAATATCACTGGTGATCACTGTATTACCTGTACACTATACACATATACAGAGCTCCTGTTTATAATGTCACTGGTGATCCCTGTATTACCTGTACACTATCCACAGAGCTCCTGTGTATAATGTCACTGGTGATCACTGTATTACCTGTACACTGACTCTATATGCAGAGCTCCTGTGTATAATGTCACTGGTGATCACTGTATTATCTGTACACTATACACTATATACAGAGCTACTGTGTATAATGTCACTGGTGATCCCTGTATTACCTGTACACTGACACTATATACAGAGCTCCTGTGTATAATGTCACTGGTGATCCCTCTATTACCTGTACACTGACACTATATACAGAGCTCCTGTGTATAATGTCACTGGTGATCCCTCTATTACCTCTACACTGACACTATATACAGAGCTCCTGTGTATAATGTCACTGCTGATCCCTGTATTACCTGAACACTATATACAGAGCTCCTGTGCATAATGTCACTGGTGATCACTGTATTACCTGTACACTGACACTATATACAGAGCTCCTGTGCATAATGTCACTGGTAATCACTATATTACCTGTATACTGACACTATATACAGAGCTCCTGCGTATAATGTCACTGGTGATCACTATATTACCTGTACACTGACACTATATACAGAGCTCCTGTGTATAATGTCACTGGTGATCACTGTATTACCTGTACACTATACACTATATACAGAGCTCCTGTGTATAATGTCACTGGTGATCCCTGTATTACCTGTACACTATACACTATATACAGAGCTCCTGTGTATAATGTCACTGGTGATCACTGTATTTCCTGTACACTATACACTATATACAGAGCTCCTGTGTATAATGTCACTGGTGATCACTGTATTACCTGTACACTGACACTATATACAGAGCTCCTGTGTATAATGTCACTGGTGATCACTGTATTACCTTTACACTGACACTATATACAGAGCTCCTGTGTATAATGTCACTGGTGATCACTGTATTATCTGCACACTGCCAGTATATACAGAGCTCCTATGTATAATGACAATGGTGAATACTGTATTACCTGTACACTGACACTATATACAGAGCTCCTGTGTATAATGTCAGTGGTGATCACTGTATTACCTGTGCACTATATACAGAGCTCCTGTATATAATGTCTCTGGTGATCACTGTTTTACCTGTACACTGACACTATATACAGAGCTCCTGTGTATAATATCACTGGTGATCACTGTATTACCTGTACACTATACACATATACAGAGCTCCTGTTTATAATGTCACTGGTGATCCCTGTATTACCTGTACACTATCCACAGAGCTCCTGTGTATAATGTCACTGGTGATCACTGTATTACCTGTACACTGACTCTATATGCAGAGCTCCTGTGTATAATGTCACTGGTGATCACTGTATTATCTGTACACTATACACTATATACAGAGCTCCTGTGTATAATGTCACTGGTGATCCCTGTATTACATGTACACTGACACTATATACAGAGCTCCTGTGTATAATGTCACTGGTGATCCCTGTATTACCTGTACACTGACACTATATACAGAGCTCATGTGTATAATGTCACTGGTGATCACTGTATTACCTGTACACTGACACTATATACAGGGCTCCTGTGTATAATGTCACTGGTGATCACTGTATTACCTGTACACTGACTCTATATACAGAGCTCCTGTGTATAATGTCACTGGTGATCACTGTATTACCTGTACAATGACACTATATACAGAGCTCCTGTGTGTGATATCACTGGTGATGTCTGTATTACATGTACAATGACACTATATACAGAGCTCCTGGGTATAATGTCACTGGTTGTCAGGCAAAATGTATTTTAGGTCGTACCTTTAAAAAAAAAATGAGAGCTGTCTGAAATTTCCACCCCCCCGTGTCCATTTGTAAGACATAGAACTGCAGTGCTTGCCCCCACCCTAAGAATTTTTATTACCGTCGTAAACCCTCAGCGCAGAGCAGCTTCTAGTTCAAAATAGTTATTCCCTCCAAAATTCCCATTGTTTAAAAGCTTGTACAGTTAATGTAGAATTTAAAAACGCACATGATGGTCACAAACACAGGGACCACATTTTCTGGAATGCTCACCTTTTTCCCATTATAATAGTATATCTTGCATAACTGAGAAACGACCGGGAACTGGGATAATGGATTCTGAGCTTTTGAGCGTCATAGCGATTTCATATTTGATATCAATCTTCAAGAATAGTGGTGACGGCCAACATGATGTCTGCATCTTGGATGTGGGACCCCCCCACACCAAGATATGAAATCTGAAGGTTTTTATGTTCTATGCAGCTGGGTGGTTTCACAAAACCGAGCCCTCGTGTGAGGTAAACAATATGGGTGTTTCCTAATCGTTTGGCCCCTTTAGTAAAAACCGGAACGGCCATTTTCCAAGTCATTCCAACCAGGGACGTCAGACGCATGCCCTACACGCTGTGTGAAGGAATCACATCTACTTTCCGGGGAGCCGTTCCCCCCACAAAATCTGAGACCATCACCACTTGGTGCAGGTTTTGCTATCACTTATCCCTTTTATTTTAATAACTGTTTATGCATATATGTAAATTGTCTCTTTTGTAATATCTTGTATATCTTTTGTAAACACTGCCCCCTTTTGGGAGTAAATCATTATTATTTACCAGTTTCGTTCTTCTTGTCCTATGTCGAGCAAATACGTTCCTCACCCGCTAATTCACGTTACCTACCAGGTACCCGATCCGCCTGTTAAGCGATCGGTGGTGGCAGTATACCAGTATTTATGTGATATTCTGGTTTGAGGGTGGCTGGTCGGAGGTATATATATGTTCCTGGAAGGAACTGGTGGTATATATACCTCCTATCACATCGCGTGCCACAATAGTCGACAGAAAATAGAGCAGCTGCACCCGTGCTTATCCTCGGTCAATACCGTGTGTGACCAGCAGGATAAGGGGGCGCCAGAGAGCTGCAAGGTCTGACCCAAAAGTGGGTGCTGTTTCGTGACACTGGTGATCATTGTATTACCTGTACACTGACACTATATACAGAGCTCCAGTGTATAATATCACTGGTGATCACTGTATTACCTGTACAATGACACTAGATACAGAGCTCCTGTGTATAATGTCACTGGTGATCCCTGTATTACCTGTACACTATACACTATATACAGAGCTCCTGTGTATAATATCACTGATGATCACTGTATTACCTGTACAATGACACAATATACAGAGCTCCTCTGTATAATGTCACTGTTGATCACTGTATTATCTGTACACTGACACTATATACAGAGCTCCTGTGTATAATATCACTGGTGATCACTGTATTACCTGTACAATGACACTATATACAGAGCTCCTGTGTACAATGTCACTGGTGATCCCTGTATTACCTGTACACTATATGCAGAGCTCCTGTGTATAATGTCACTGGTGATCACTGTATTACCTGTACACTGACACTACATACAGAGCTCCTGTGTATAATGTCACTGGTGATCACAATATTACCTGTATACTGACACTATATACAGAGCTACTGTGTATAATGTCACTGGTGATCCCTCTATTACCTGTACACTGACACTATATACAGAACTCCTGTGTATAATGTCACTGGTGATCCCTGTATTACCTGAACACTATATACAGAGCTCCTGTGCATAATGTCACTGGTGATCACTGTATTACCTGTACACTGACACTATATACAGAGCTCCTGTGCATAATGTCACTGGTAATCATTATATTACCTGTATACTGGCACTATATACAGAGCTCCTGCGTATAATGTCACTGGTGATCACTATATTACCTGTACACTGACACTATATACAGAGCTCCTGTGTATAATGTCACTGGTGATCACTGTATTACCTATACACTATACACTATATACAGAGCTCCTGTGTATAATGTCAGTGGTGATCCCTGTATTACCTGTACACTATACACTATATACAGAGCTCCTGTGTATAATGTCACTGGTGATCACTGTATTTCCTGTACACTATACACTATATACAGAGCTCCTGTGTATTATGTCACTGGTGATCACTGTATTACCTGTACACTGACACTATATACAGAGATTCTGTGTATAATGGCTCTGGTGATCACTGTATTACCTTTACACTGACACTATATACAGAGCTTCTGTGTATAATTTCACTTTTAATCCCTGTATTACCTGTACACTGACAATATATACAGATCTCCTGTGTATAATGTCACTGGTGATCCCTGTATTACCTGTACACTGACACTATTTGCAGAGCTCCAGTGTATAATGTCACTGTAGATCACTGTATTACCTGTACACTGACATTGTACACAGAGCTCCTGTGTATAATGTCAGTGGTGATCAATGTATTACCTGTACACTATACACTATATACAGAGCTCCTGTGTATAATGTCACTGGTGATCAATATATTACCTGTATACTGACATTATATACAGAGCTCCTGTGTATAATGTCACTGGTGATCACTATATTACCTGTACACTGACACTATATACAGAGCTCCTGTGTATAATGTCACTGGTGATCACTGTATTACCTGTACACTATACACTATATACAGAGCTCCTGTGTATAATGTCACTGGTGATCCCTGTATTACCTGTACACTATACACTATATACAGAGCTCCTGTGTATAATGTCACTGGTGATCACTGTATTACCTGTACACTATACACTATATACTGAGCTCCTGTGTATAAGGTCACTGGTGATCACTGTATTACCTGTACAATGACACTATATACAGAGCACCTGTGTATAATATCACTAGTGATCACTGTATTACCTGTACAATGACACTATATACAGAGCGCCTGTGTATAATGTCACTGTTGATCCCTGTATTACCAGTACACTGACACTATATACAGAGCTCCTGTGTATAATTTCACTGGTGATCACTGTATTACCTGTACGCTATACACTATATACAGAGCTCCTGTGTATAATGTCACTGGTGATCACTGTATTATCTGTACACTGACACTATATACAGAGCTCCTGTGTATAATGTCACTGGTGATCCCTCTATTACCTGTACACTATACACAGAGCTCCGGTGTGTAATGTCACTGGATATCCCTGTATTACCTGTACACTAACACTATATACAGAGCTCCTGTGTATAATGTCACTAGTGATCCCTGTATTACCTTTACACTGACACTATATACAGAGCTCCTGTGTATAATGTCACTGGTAATCCCTGTATTACCTGTACACTATACACTATATACAGAGCTCCTGTGTATAATGTCACTGGTGATCACTGTATTACCTGTACACTGACACTATATACAGAGCTCCTGTGTATAATGTCACTAGTGATCACTGTATTACCTGTACACTATATACAGAGCTCCTGTGTATAATGTCACTGGTGATCCATGTATTACCTGTACACTGACACTATATACAGAGCTCCTGTGTATAATGTCACTGGTGATCACTGTATTACCTGTACACTAAACACTATATACAGAGCTCCTGTGTATAATGTCATTGGTGATCCCTGTATTACCTGTACACTGACACTATATACAGAACTCCTGGGTATAATGTCACTGGTGATCACTGTATTACCTGTACACTATACACTATATACAGAGCTCCTGTGTATAATGTCACTGGTGATCACTGTATTACCTGCATACTGACACTTTATACAGAGCTCCTGTGTATAATGTCACTGGTGATCCCTGTATTACTTGTACACTATACACTATATACAGAGCTCCTATGTATAATGTCACCGGTGATAACTGTATTACCTGTACAATGACACTATATACAGAGCACCTGTGTATAATATCACTGGTGATCACTGTATTACCTGTACAATGACACTATATACAGAGCGACTGTGTATAATGTCACTGGTGATCCCTGTATTACCAGTACACTGACACTATATACAGAGCTCCTGTGTATAATGTCACTTGTGATCACTGTATTATCTGTACACTGTCACTATATACAGAGCTCCTGTGTATAATGTCACTGGTGATCCCTGTATTACCTGTACACTATACACTATATACAGTGCTCCGGTGTATAATGTCACTGGTTATCCCTGTATTACCTGTACACTAACACTATATACAGAGCTCCTGTGTATAATGTCACTAGTGATCCCTGTATTACCTTTACACTGACACTATATACAGAGCTCCTGTGTATAATGTCACTGGTAATCCCTGTATTACCTGTACACTGACACTATATACAGAGCTCCTATGTATAATGTCACAGGTGATCACTGTATTACCTGTACACTATACACTATATACAGAGCTCCAGTGTATAATGTCACTGGTGATCACTGTATTACCTGTACTCTGACACAATATACAGAGCTCCTGTGTATAATGTCACTAGTGATCACTGTATTACCTGTACACTATACGCTAAATACAGAGCTCCTGTGTATAATGTCACTGGTAATCCATGTATTACCTGTACAATCAAACTATATACAGAGCTCCTGTTTTTAATGTCACTGGTGATCCCTGTATTACCTGTACTCTGACACTATATACAGAGCTCCTGTGTATAATGTCTCTGGTGATCACTGTATTACCTGTACACTGACACTATATAATGAGCTCCTGTGTATAATGTCACCAGTGATCCCTTTATTACCTGTACACTGACACTATATACAGAACTCCTGTGTATAATGTCACTGGTGATCCCTGTATTACCTGTACACTGACACTATATACAGAGCTCCTGTGTATAATGTCACTGATGATCACTGTATTACCTGCACACTGACGCTATATACAGAGCTCCTGTGTAGAATGTCACCGGTGATCACTGTATTACCTGTACACAATACACTATATACAGAGCGCCTGTGTATAATATCACTGGTGATCACTGTATTAGCTGTACACTATACACTATATACAGAGCTCCTGTGTATATTGTCACTGATGATCACTGTAATACCTGTACACTATACACTATATACTGAGCTACTGTTTATAATGTCACTGGTGATCACTGTATTACCTGTACACTGACAATATATACAGAGCTCCTGTGTATAATGTCACTGGTGATCCCTGTATTACCTGTAAACTATATACAGAGCTCCTGTGGATAATGTCACTGGTGATCCCTGTATTTCCTGTACACTGACACCATATACAGAGCTCCTGTGTATAATGTCACCGGTGATCACTGTATTACCTGTACACTATGCAATATATACTGAGCTCCTGTGTATAATGTCACTGGTGATCACTGTATTACCTGTACAATGACACTATATACGGAGCTCCGGTGTATAATGTCACTGGTGATCATTGTATTACCTGTACACTGACACTATATACTGAGCTCCTGTGTATAATATCACCAGTGATCCCTGTATTACCTGTACACTGACACTATAAACAGAGCACCTATGTATAATATCACTGGTTATCACTGTATTACCTGTTCAATGACACTACATACAGAGCGCCTGTGTATAATGTCACTGGTGATCCCTGTATTACCTGTACACTGACATTTTATACAGAGATCCTGTTTATAATGTCACTGGTGATCACTGTATTATCTGTACACTATACACTATATACAGAGCTCCTGTGTATATTGTCACTGGTGATCCCTGTATTACCTGTACACTATACAATATATATAGAGCTCCTGTGTATAATGTTACTGGTGATCACTGTATTACCTGTACACTATACACTATTTACGGAGCTCCTGTGTATAACGTCACTGATGATCACTGTATTACATGTACACTATACACTATATACAAAGCTCCTGTGTATAATGTCACTGGTGATCACTGTAATAACTGTACACTATACACTATATACAGAGCTCCTGTGTATAATGTCACTGGTGATCCCTGTATTACCTGTACACTATACACTATATACAGAGCTCGTGTGTGTAATGTCACCGGTGATCACGGTATTACCTGTACACTATACACTATATACTGAGATCCTGTGTATAAGGTCTCTAGTGATCACTGTATTACCTGTACAATGACAATATATACAGAGCGCCTGTGTATAATATCACTGGTGATCACTGTATTACCTGTACAATGACACTATATACAGAGCGCCTGAGTATAATGTCACTGGTGATCCCTGTATTACCTGTACACTGACACTATATACAGAGCTCCTTTGTATAATTTCACTGGTGATCACTGTATTACCTGTACACTATACACTATATACAGAGCTCCTGTGTATTATGTCACTGGTGATCCCTATACTACCTGTACACTATACACTATATATAGAGCTCCTGTGTATAATGTAACCAGTGATTACTGTATTACCTGTACACTATACACTATATACAGAGCTCCTGTGTATAATGTCACTGGTGATCCCTGTATTACCTGTACACTATACACTATATACAGAGCTCCTGTGTATAATGTCACTGGTGATCCCTGTATTACCTGTACACTATACACAATATACAGAGCTCCTGTGTATAATGTCAATGGTGATCTCTGTATTACCTGTACACTGATACTATATACAGAGCTCCTGTGCATAATGTCACTGGTGATCCCTGTATTACCTGTACACTATACACTATATACAGAGCTCCGGTGTATAATGTCACTGGTGATCTCTGTATTACCTGTACACTGACACTATATACAGAGCTCCTGTGTATAATGTCACTGGTCATCCCTGTATTACCTTTACTCTGACACTATATACAGAGCTTCTGTGTGTAATGTCACTGGTAATCCTTGTATTACCTGTACACTGACACTATATACAGATCTCCTGTGTAAAATGTCACTGGTGATCCCTGTATTACCTGTACACTATACACTATTTACAGAGCTCCGGTGTATAATGTCACTGGTGATCACTGTATTACTTGTACACTGACACTGTATACAGAGCTCCTGTGTATAATGTCACTGGTGATCAATGTATTACCTGTACACTATACACTATATACAGAGCTCGTGTGTATAATGTCACTGGTGATCACTGTATTACCTGTACACTGACACTATATACAGAGCTCCTGTGTATAATGTCACAAGTGATCACTGTATTACCTGTACACTATACACTATATACAGAGCTCCTGTGTATAATGTCACTGGTGATCACTGTATTACCTGTACACTATACACTATATACAGAGCTCCTGTGTATAATGTCATTGGTGATCCCTGTATTACCTGTACACTGAAACTATATACAGAGCTCCTGGGTATAATGTCACTGGTGATCACTGTATTACCTGTACACTATACACTATATGCAGAGCTACTGTGTATAATGTCACTGGTGATCCCTGTATTACCTGTACACTATACACTATATACAGAGCTCCTGTGTATAATGTCATTGGTGATTACTGTATTACCAGTAAACTGACACTATATACAGAGCTCCTGTGTATAATGTCACTGGTGATCCCTGTATTACCTGTACACTATACACTATATACAGAGCTCCTGTCTATAATGTCATTGGTGATCACTGTATTACCAGTATACTGACACTATATACAGAGCTCCTGTGTATAATGTCACTGGTGATCCCTGTATTACCTGTACACTGACACTATATACAGAGCTCCTGGGTATAATGTCACTGGTGATCCCTGTATTACCTGTACACTATACACTATATAGAGAGCTCCTGTGTATAATATCACTGGTGATCCCTGTATTACCTGTACACTATACACTATATACAGAGCTCCTCTGTATAATGTCACTGGTGATCCCTGTATTACCTGTACACTATACACTATATACAGAGCTCGTGTGTGTAATGTCACCGGTGATCACTGTATTACCTGTACACTATACACTATATACTGAGATCCTGTGTATAAGGCCTCTAGTGATCACTGTATTACCTGTACAATGAAAATATATACAGAGCGCCTGTGTATAATATCACTGGTGATCACTGTATTACCTGTACAATGACACTATATACAGAGCGCCTGTGTATAATGTCACTGGTGATCCCTGTATTACCTGTACACTGACACTATATACAGAGCTCCTTTGTATAATGTCAGTGGTGATCACTGTATTACCTGTACACTATACACTATATACAGAGCTCCTGTGTATAATGTCACTGGTGATCCCTGTACTACCTGTACACTATACACTATATACAGAGCTCCTGTGTATAATGTCACCAGTGATCACTGTATTACCCGTATACTATACACTATATACAGAGCTTATGTGTGTAATGTCACTGGTAATCCCTGTATTACCTGTACACTGACACTATATACAGATCTCCTGTGTAAAATGTCACTGGTGATCCCTGTATTACCTGTACACTGACACTATATACAGAGCTCCTTTGTATAATGTCAGTGGTGATCACTGTATTACCTGTACACTATACACTATATACAGAGCTCCTGTGTATAATGTCACTGGTGATCCCTGTACTACCTGTACACTATACACTATATACAGAGCTCCTGTGTATAATGTCACCGGTGATCACTGTATTACCCGTATACTATACACTATATACAGAGCTCCTGTGTATAATGTCACTGGTGATCCCTGTATTACCTATACACTATACACTTTCTACAGAGCTGCTGTGTATAATGTCACTGGTGATCCCTGTATTACCTGTACACTATACACAATATACAGAGCTCCTGTGTATAATGTCAATGGTGATCTCTGTATTACCTGAACACTGATATTATATACAGAGCTCCTGTGCATAATGTCAATGGTGATCCCTGTATTACCTGTACACTATACACTATATACAGAGCTCCGGTGTATAATGTCACTGGTGATCACTCTATTACCTGTACACTGACACTATATACAGAGCTCCTGTGTATAATGTCACTGGTGATCCCTGTATTACCTTTACACTGACACTATATACAGAGCTTATGTGTGTAATGTCACTGGTAATCCCTGTATTACCTGTACACTGACACTATATACAGATCTCCTGTGTAAAATGTCACTGGTGATCCCTGTATTACCTGTACACTATACACTATTTACAGGGCTCCTGTGTATAATGTCACTGGTGATCACTGTATTACCTGTACACTGACTCTATATACAGAGCTCCTGTGTATAATGTCACTGGTGATCACTGTATTACCTGTACACTGACACTATATACAGAGCTCCTGTGTATAATTTCACTGGTGATCACTGTATTACCTATACACTGACACTATATACAGAGCTCCTGTGTGTGATATCACTGGTGATCTCTGTATTACATGTACAATGACACTATAGACAGAGCTCCTGGGTATAATGTCACTGGTTGTCAGGCAAAATGTATTTTAGGTCCTAGCTTTAAAAAAAAAAAAGAGAGCTGTCTGAAATTTCCACCCCCCCATCCATTTGTAAGACATGTAACTGCAGTGCTTGCCCCCACCCTAAGAATTTTTATTACCGTCGTAAACCCTCAGCGCAGAGCAGCTTGTAGTTCAAAGTAGTTATTCCCTCCAAAATTCCCATTGTTTAAAAGCTTGTACATTTAATGTAGAATTTAAAAACGCACATGACGGTCACAAACACAGGGACCACATTTTTTTGAATGCTCACCTTTTTCCCATTATAATAGTATATCTTGCATAACTGAGAAACGACCGGGAACTGGGATAATGGATTCTGAGCTTTTGAGCCTCAAAGCGATTTCATATTTGATATCAGTCTTCAAGAATAGTGGTGACGGCCAACATGATGTCTGCATCTTGGATGTGGGACCCCCCACACCAAGATATGAAATCTGAAGGTTTTTATGTTCTATGCAGCTGGGTGGTTTCACAAAACCGAGCCCCCGTGTGAGGTAAACAATATGGGTGTTTCCTAATCGTTTGGCCCCTTTAGTAAAAACCGGAACGGCCATTTTCCAAGTCATTCCAACCAGGGACGTCAGACGCATGCCCTACACGCTGCGTGAAGGAATCACATCTACTTTCTGGGGAGCCGTTCCCCCCACAAAATCTGAGACCATCACCACTTGGCGCAGGTTTTGCTATCACTTATCTCTTTTATTTTAATAACTGTTTATGCATATATGTAAATTGTCTCTTTTGTAATATCTTGTATATCTTTTGTAAACACTGCCCCCTTTTGGGAGTAAATCATTATTATTTACCAGTTTCGTTCTTCTTGTCCTATGTCGAGCAAACACGTTCCTCACCCGCTAATTCACGTTACCTACCAGGTACCCGATCCGCCTGTTAAGCGATCGGTGGTGGCAGTATACCAGTATTTATGTGATATTCTGGTTTGAGGGTGGCTGGTCGGAGGTATATATACGTTCCTGGAAGGAACTGGTGGTATATATACCTTCTATCACATCACGTGCCACAATAGTCAACAGAAAATAGAGCAGCTGCACCCGTGCTTATCCTCGGTCAATACCGTGTGTGACCAGCAGGATAAGGGGGCGCCAGAGAGCTGCAAGGTCTGACCCAAAAGTGGGTGCTGTTTCGTGACACTGGTGATCACTGTATTACCTGTACACTGACACTATATACAGAGCTCCTGTGTATAATATCACTGGTTATCACTGTATTACCTGTACAATGACCCTACATACAGAGCTCCTGTGTATAATGTCACTGGTGATCCCTGTATTACCTGTACACTATACACTATATACAGAGCTCCTGTGTATAATATCACTGGTGATCACTGTATTACCTGTACAATGACACAATATACAGAGCTCCTTTGTATAATGTCACTGTTGATCACTGTCTTACCTGTACACTGACACTATATGCAGAGCTCCTGTGTATAATATCACTGGTGATCACTGTATTACCTGTACAATGACACTATATACAGAGCTCCTGTGTATAATGTCACTGGTGATCCCTGTATTACCTGTACACTATATACAGAGCTCCTGTGTATAATGTCACTGGTGATCACTGTATTACCTGTACACTGACACTACATACAGGGCTCCTGTGTATAATGTCACTGGTGATCCCTATATTACCTGTACACTGACACTATATACAGAGCTCCAGTGTATAATGTCACTGGTGATACCTGTATTACCTGAACACTATATACAGAGCTCCTGTGTATGTCACTGGTGATCACTGTATTACCTGTACACTGACACTATATACAGAGCTCCTGTGCATAATGTCACTGGTAATCACTATATTACCTGTATACTGACACTATATACAGAGCTCCTGTGTATAATGTCACTGGTGATCACTATATTACCTGTACACTGACACTATATACAGAGCTCCTGTGTATAATGTCACTGGTGATCCCTGTGTTACCTGTACACTATACACTATATATAGAGCTCCTGTGTATAATGTCAATGGTGATCTCTATATTACCTGTACACTGACACTATATACAGAGCTCCTGTGTATAATGTCACTGGTGATCCCTGTATTACCTGTACACTATACACTATATACAGAGCTCCTGTGTATAATATCACTGGTGATCACTGTATTACCTGTACAATGACACTATATACAGAGCTCCTGTGTATAATGTCACTGGTGTTCCCTGTATTACCTGTACACTATATACAGAGCTCCTGTGTATAATGTCACTGGTGATCACTGTATTACCTGTACACTGACACTACATACAGAGCTCCTGTGTATAATGTCACTGGTGATCACTATATTACCTGTATACTGACACTATATACAGAGCTCCTGTGTATAATGTCACTGGTGATCCCTCTATTACCTGTACACTGACAGTATATACAGAGCTCCTGTGTATAATGTCACTGGTGATCCCTGTATTACCTGAACACTATATACAGAGCTCCTGTGTATAATGTCACTGGTGATCAATGTATTACCTGTACACTGACAATATATACAGAGCTCCTGTGCATAATGTCACTGGTAATCACTATATTACCTGTATACTGACACTATATACAGAGCTCCTGTGTATAATGTCACCGGTGATCACTGTATTATCTGTACACTATACACTATATACAGAGCTCCTGTGTATAATGTCACTGGTGATCCCTGTATTACCTGTACACTATACACTATATACAGAGCTCCTGTGTATAATGTCACTGGTGATCACTGTATTATCTGTACACTATACACTATATACAGAGCTCCTGTGTATAATATATCTGGTGATCAATGTATTATCTGTACACTGACACTATATACAGAGCTCCTGTGTATAAGGTCACTGGTGATCACTGTTACCTGTACACTGACACTATATACAGAGCTCTGGTGTATAATGTCACTGGTGATCACTGTATTACCTGTACACTATACACTATACACAGAGCTCCTGTGTACAATGTCACTGGTGATCCCTGTATTACCCGTACACTATACACTATATACAGATCTCCTGTGTATAATGTCACTGGTGATCACTGTATTTCCTGTACACTATACACTATATACAGAGCTCCTGTGTATAATGTCACTGGTGATCACTGTATTACCTGTACACTGACACTATATACAGAGCTCCTGTGTATAATGTAACTGGTGATCACTGTATTATCTGCTCACTGCCAGTATATACAGAGCTCCTATGTATAATGTCACTGGTGAACACTGTATTACCTGTACATTGACACTATATACAGAGCTCCTGTGTATAATGTCACTGGTGAACACTGTATTACCTGTACACTATATAGAGAGCTCCTGTGTATAATGTCAGTGGTGATCACTGTATTACCTGTGCACTATATACAGAGCTCCTGTATATAATGTCTCTGGTGATCACCGTTTTACCTGTACACTGACACTATATACAGAGCTCCTGTGTATAATATCACTGGTGATCACTGTATTACCTGTACACTATACACAGAGCTCCTGTGTATAATGTCACTGGTGATCCCTGTATTACCTGTACACTATCCACAGAGCTCCTGTGTATAATGTCGCTGGTGATCACTGTATTACCTGTACACTGACACTATATGCAGAGCTCCTGTGTATAATGTCACTGGTGATCACTGTATTATCTGTACACTATACACTATATACAGAGCTCCTGTGTATAATGTCACTGGTGATCCCTGTGTTACCTGTACACTATACACTATATACAGAGCTCCTGTGTATAATGTCAATGGTGATCTCTGTATTACCTGTACACTGACACTATATACAGAGCTCCTGTGTATAATGTCAGTGGTGATCCCTGTATTACCTGTACACTATACACTATATACAGAGCTCCTGTGTATAATATCACTGGTGATCACTGTATTACCTGTACAATGACACTATATACAGAGCTCCTGTGTATAATGTCACTGGTGATCCCTGTATTACCTGCACACTATATACTGAGTTCCAGTGTATAATGTCACTGGTGATCACTGTATTACCTGTACACTGACACTACATACAGAGCTCCTGTGTATAATGTCACTGGGGATCACTATATTACCTGTATCCTGACACTATATACAGAGCTCCTGTGTATAATGTCACTGGTGATCCCTCTATTACCTGTACACTGACACTATATACAGAGCTCCTGTGTATAATGTCACTGGTCATCCCTGTATTACCTGAACACTATATACAGAGCTCCTGTGTATAATGTCACTGGTGATCACTGTATTACCTGGACTCTGACACTATATACAGAGCTCCGGTGTATAATGTCACTGGTGATCACTGTATTACCTGTACACTATACACTATATACAAAGCTCCTGTGTATAATGGCACTGGTGATCACTGTATTACATGTACACTATACACTATACACAGAGCTCCTGTGTACAATGTCACTGGTGATCCCTGTATTACCCGTACACTATACACTATATACAGAGCTCCTGTGTATAATGTCACTGGTGATCACTGTATTTCCTGTACACTATACACTATATACAGAGCTCCTGTGTATAATGTCACTGGTGATCCCTGTATTACCTGTACACTGACACTATATACAGAGCTCCTGTGTATGTCACTGGTGATCACTGTATTACCTGTACACTGACACTATATACAGAGCTCCTGTGTATAATGTCACTGGTGATCACTGTATTACCTTTACACTGACACGATATACAGAGCTCCTGTGTATAATGTCACTGGTGATCACTGTATTATCTGCACACTGCCAGTATATACAGAGCTCTTATGTATAATGTCACTGGTGAACACTGTATTACCTGTACACTGACACTATATACAGAGCTCCTGTGTATAATGTCACTTGTGAACACTGTATTACCTGTGCACTATATACAGAGCTCCTGTATATAATGTCTCTGGTGATCGCTGTTTTACCTGTACACTGACACTATATACAGAGCTCCTGTGTATAATATCACTGGTGATCACTGTATTACCTGTACACTATACACATATACAGAGCTCCTGTTTATAATGTCACTAGTGATCCCTGTATTACCTGAACACTATCCACAGGGCTCCTGTGTATAATGTCACTGGTGATCACTGTATTACCTGTACACTGACACTATATGCAGAGCTCCTGTTTATAATGTCACTGGTGATCACTGTATTTTCTGTACACTATACACTATATGCAGAGCTCATGTGTATAGTGTCACTGGTGACCACTGTATTACCTGTACACTATATTCAGAGCTCCTGTGTATAATGTCACTGGTGATCACTGTATTACCTGTACACTATACACTATATACAGAGCTCCTGTGTATAATGTCACTGGTGATCCCTGTATTACCTGTACACTGACACTATATACAGAGCTCCTGTGTATAATGTCACTGGTGATCCCTGTATTACCTGTACACTGACACTATATACAGAGCTCATGTGTATAATGTCACTGGTGTTCACTGTATTACCTGTACACTGACACTATATACAGGGCTCCTGTGTATAATGTCACTGGTGATCACTTTATTACCTGTACACTGACTCTATATACAGAGCTCCTGTGTATAATGTCACTGGTGATCACTGTTTTACCTGTACAATGACACTACATACAGAGCTCCTGTGTGTGATATCACTGGTGATCTCTGTATTACATGTACAATGACACTATATACAGAGGTCCAGGGTATAATGTCACTGGTTGTCAGGCAAAATGTATTTTAGGTCCTTGCTTTAAAAAAAAATGAGAGCTGTCTGAAATTTCCACCCCCCCTGTCCATTTGTAAAACATGGAACTGCAGTGCTTGCCCCCACCCTAAGAATTTTTATTACCGTCGTAAACCCTCAGCGCAGAGCAGCTTCTAGTTCAAAATAGTTTTTCCCTCCAAAATTCCCATTGTTTAAAAGCTTGTACAGTTAATGTAGAATTTAAAAACGCACATGACGGTCACAAACACAGGGACCACATTTTCTGGAATGCTCACCTTTTTCCCATTATAATAGTATATCTTGCATAACTGAGAAACGACCGGGAACTGGGATAATGGATTCTGAACTTTTGAGCGTCATAGCGATTTCATATTTGATATCAATCTTCAAGAATAGTGGTGACGGCCAACATGATGTCTGCATCTTGGATGTGGGACCCCCCCACACCAACATATGAAATCTGAAGGTTTTTATGTTCTATGCAGCTGGGTGGTTTCACAAAACCGAGCCCCCGTGTGAGGTAAACAATATGGGTGTTTCCTAATCGTTTGGCCCCTTTAGTAAAAACCGGAACGGCCATTTTCCAAGTCATTTCAACCAGGGACGTCAGACGCATGCCCTACACGCTGCGTGAAGGAATCACATCTACTTTCCGGGGAGCCGTTCCCCCCACAAAATCTGAGACCATCACCACTTGGTGCAGGTTTTGCTATCACTTATCCCTTTTATTTTAATAACTGTTTATGCATATATGTAAATTGTCTCTTTTGTAATATCTTGTATATCTTTTGTAAACACTGCCCCCTTTTGGGAGTAAATCATTATTATTTACCAGTTTCGTTCTTCTTGTCCTATGTCGAGCAAACACGTTCCTCACCCGCTAATTCACGTTACCTACCAGGTACCCGATCCGCCTGTTAAGCGATCGGTGGTGGCAGTATACCAGTATTTATGTGATATTCTGGTTTGAGGGTGGCTGGTCGGAGGTATATATATGTTCCTGGAAGGAACTGGTGGTATATATACCTCCTATCACATCGCGTGCCACAATAGTCGACAGAAAATAGACCAGCTGGACCCGTGCTTATCCTCGGTCAATACCGTGTGTGACCAGCAGGATAAGGGGGCGCCAGAGAGCTGCAAGGTCTGACCCAAAAGTGGGTGCTGTTTCGTGACACTGGTGATCATTGTATTACCTGTACACTGACACTATATACAGAGCTCCAGTGTATAATATCACTGGTGATCACTGTATTACCTGTACAATGACAATAGATACAGAGCTCCTGTGTATAATGTCACTGGTGATCCCTGTATTACCTGTACACTATACACTATATACAGAGCTCCTGTGTATAATATCACTGGTGATCACTGTATTACCTGTACAATGACACAATATACAGAGCTCCTCTGTATAATGTCACTGTTGATCACTGTATTACCTGTACACTGACACTATATACAGAGCTCCTGTGTATAATATCACTGGTGATCACTGTATTACCTGTACAATGACACTATATACAGAGCTCCTGTGTACAATGTCACTGGTGATCCCTGTATTACCTGTACACTATATGCAGAGCTCCTGTGTATAATGTCACTGGTGATCACTGTATTACCTGTACACTGACACTACATACAGAGCTCCTGTGTATAATGTCACTAGTGATCACTATATTACCTGTATACTGACACTATATACAGAGCTCCTGTGTATAATGTCACTGGTGATCCCTCTATTACCTGTACACTGACACTATATACAGAGCTCCTGTGTATAATGTCACTGGTGATCCCTGTAATACCTGAACACTATATACAGAGCTCCTGTGCATAATGTCACTGGTGATCACTGTATTACCTGTACACTGACACTATATACAGAGCTCCTGTGCATAATGTCACTGGTAATCACTATATTACCTGTATACTGACACTATATACAGAGCTCCTGCGTATAATGTCACTAGTGATCACTATATTACCTGTACACTGACACTATATACAGAGCTCCTGTGTATAATGTCACTGGTGATCCCTGTATTACCTGTACACTATACACTATATACAGAGCTCCTGTGTATAATGTCACTGGTGATCACTGTATTATCTGTACACTATACACTATATACAGAGCTCCTGTGTATAATATCACTGGTGATCACTGTATTACCTGTACACTGACACTATATACAGAGCTCCTGTGTATAATGTCACTGGTGATCAATGTATTACCTGTACACTGACACTATATACAGAGCTCCGGTGTATAATGTCACTTGTGATCACTGTATTACCTGTACACTATACACTATATACAGAGCTCCTGTGTATAATGTCACTGGTGATCTCTGTATTACCTGTACACTATACACTATACACAGAGCTCCTGTGTACAATGTCACTGGTGATCCCTGTATTACCCGTACACTATACACTATATACAGAGCTCCTGTGTATAATGTCACTGGTGATCACTGTATTTCCTGTACACTATACACTATATACAGAGCTTCTGTGTATAATGTCACTGGTGATCACTGTATTACCTGTACACTGACACTATATACAGAGCTCCTCTATATAATGTCACTGGTGATCACTGTATTACCTTTACACTGACACTATATACAGAGCTCCTGTGTATAATGTCACTGGTGATCACTGTATTATCTGCACACTGCCAGTATATACAGAGCTCCTATGTATAATGTCACTGGTGAACACTGTATTACCTGTACACTGACACTATATACAGAGCTCCTGTGTATAATGTCACTGGTGAACACTGTATTACCTGTACACTATATACAGAGCTCCTGTGTATAATGTCAGTGGTGATCACTGTATTACCTGTGCACTATATACAGAGCTCCTGTATATAATGTCTCTGGTGATCACTTTTTTACCTGTACACTGACACTATATACAGAGGTCCTGTGTATAATATCACTGGTGATCACTGTATTACCTGTACACTATACACATATACAGAGCTCCTGTTTATAATGTCACTGGTGATCCGTGTATTACCTATACACTATCCACAGAGCTCCTGTGTATAATGTCACTGGTGATCACTGTATTAGCTGTACACTGACACTATATACAGAGCTCCTGTGCATAATGTCACTGGTAATCACTATATTACCTGTATACTGACACTATATACAGAGCTCCTGCGTATAATGTCACTAGTGATCACTATATTACCTGTACACTGACACTATATACAGAGCTCCTGTGTATAATGTCACTGGTGATCCCTGTATTACCTGTACACTATACACTATATACAGAGCTCCTGTGTATAATGTCACTGGTGATCACTGTATTATCTGTACACTATACACTATATACAGAGCTCCTGTGTATAATATCACTGGTGATCACTGTATTACCTGTACACTGACACTATATACAGAGCTCCTGTGTATAATGTCACTGGTGATCAATGTATTACCTGTACACTGACACTATATACAGAGCTCCGGTGTATAATGTCACTTGTGATCACTGTATTACCTGTACACTATACACTATATACAGAGCTCCTGTGTATAATGTCACTGGTGATCTCTGTATTACCTGTACACTATACACTATACACAGAGCTCCTGTGTACAATGTCACTGGTGATCCCTGTATTACCCGTACACTATACACTATATACAGAGCTCCTGTGTATAATGTCACTGGTGATCACTGTATTTCCTGTACACTATACACTATATACAGAGCTTCTGTGTATAATGTCACTGGTGATCACTGTATTACCTGTACACTGACACTATATACAGAGCTCCTCTGTATAATGTCACTGGTGATCACTGTATTACCTTTACACTGACACTATATACAGAGCTCCTGTGTATAATGTCACTGGTGATCACTGTATTATCTGCACACTGCCAGTATATACAGAGCTCCTATGTATAATGTCACTGGTGAACACTGTATTACCTGTACACTGACACTATATACAGAGCTCCTGTGTATAATGTCACTGGTGAACACTGTATTACCTGTACACTATATACAGAGCTCCTGTGTATAATGTCAGTGGTGATCACTGTATTACCTGTGCACTATATACAGAGCTCCTGTATATAATGTCTCTGGTGATCACTTTTTTACCTGTACACTGACACTATATACAGAGCTCCTGTGTATGTCACTGGTGATCACTGTATTACCTGTACACTGACACTATATACAGAGCTCCTGTGTATAATGTCACTGGTGATCACTGTATTACCTTTACACTGACACGATATACAGAGCTCCTGTGTATAATGTCACTGGTGATCACTGTATTATCTGCACACTGCCAGTATATACAGAGCTCTTATGTATAATGTCACTGGTGAACACTGTATTACCTGTACACTGACACTATATACAGAGCTCCTGTGTATAATGTCACTTGTGAACACTGTATTACCTGTGCACTATATACAGAGCTCCTGTATATAATGTCTCTGGTGATCGCTGTTTTACCTGTACACTGACACTATATACAGAGCTCCTGTGTATAATATCACTGGTGATCACTGTATTACCTGTACACTATACACATATACAGAGCTCCTGTTTATAATGTCACTAGTGATCCCTGTATTACCTGAACACTATCCACAGGGCTCCTGTGTATAATGTCACTGGTGATCACTGTATTACCTGTACACTGACACTATATGCAGAGCTCCTGTTTATAATGTCACTGGTGATCACTGTATTTTCTGTACACTATACACTATATGCAGAGCTCATGTGTATAGTGTCACTGGTGACCACTGTATTACCTGTACACTATATTCAGAGCTCCTGTGTATAATGTCACTGGTGATCACTGTATTACCTGTACACTATACACTATATACAGAGCTCCTGTGTATAATGTCACTGGTGATCCCTGTATTACCTGTACACTGACACTATATACAGAGCTCCTGTGTATAATGTCACTGGTGATCCCTGTATTACCTGTACACTGACACTATATACAGAGCTCATGTGTATAATGTCACTGGTGTTCACTGTATTACCTGTACACTGACACTATATACAGGGCTCCTGTGTATAATGTCACTGGTGATCACTTTATTACCTGTACACTGACTCTATATACAGAGCTCCTGTGTATAATGTCACTGGTGATCACTGTTTTACCTGTACAATGACACTACATACAGAGCTCCTGTGTGTGATATCACTGGTGATCTCTGTATTACATGTACAATGACACTATATACAGAGGTCCAGGGTATAATGTCACTGGTTGTCAGGCAAAATGTATTTTAGGTCCTTGCTTTAAAAAAAAATGAGAGCTGTCTGAAATTTCCACCCACCCTGTCCATTTGTAAAACATGGAACTGCAGTGCTTGCCCCCACCCTAAGAATTTTTATTACCGTCGTAAACCCTCAGCGCAGAGCAGCTTCTAGTTCAAAATAGTTTTTCCCTCCAAAATTCCCATTGTTTAAAAGCTTGTACAGTTAATGTAGAATTTAAAAACGCACATGACGGTCACAAACACAGGGACCACATTTTCTGGAATGCTCACCTTTTTCCCATTATAATAGTATATCTTGCATAACTGAGAAACGACCGGGAACTGGGATAATGGATTCTGAACTTTTGAGCGTCATAGCGATTTCATATTTGATATCAATCTTCAAGAATAGTGGTGACGGCCAACATGATGTCTGCATCTTGGATGTGGGACCCCCCCACACCAACATATGAAATCTGAAGGTTTTTATGTTCTATGCAGCTGGGTGGTTTCACAAAACCGAGCCCCCGTGTGAGGTAAACAATATGGGTGTTTCCTAATCGTTTGGCCCCTTTAGTAAAAACCGGAACGGCCATTTTCCAAGTCATTTCAACCAGGGACGTCAGACGCATGCCCTACACGCTGCGTGAAGGAATCACATCTACTTTCCGGGGAGCCGTTCCCCCCACAAAATCTGAGACCATCACCACTTGGTGCAGGTTTTGCTATCACTTATCCCTTTTATTTTAATAACTGTTTATGCATATATGTAAATTGTCTCTTTTGTAATATCTTGTATATCTTTTGTAAACACTGCCCCCTTTTGGGAGTAAATCATTATTATTTACCAGTTTCGTTCTTCTTGTCCTATGTCGAGCAAACACGTTCCTCACCCGCTAATTCACGTTACCTACCAGGTACCCGATCCGCCTGTTAAGCGATCGGTGGTGGCAGTATACCAGTATTTATGTGATATTCTGGTTTGAGGGTGGCTGGTCGGAGGTATATATATGTTCCTGGAAGGAACTGGTGGTATATATACCTCCTATCACATCGCGTGCCACAATAGTCGACAGAAAATAGACCAGCTGGACCCGTGCTTATCCTCGGTCAATACCGTGTGTGACCAGCAGGATAAGGGGGCGCCAGAGAGCTGCAAGGTCTGACCCAAAAGTGGGTGCTGTTTCGTGACACTGGTGATCATTGTATTACCTGTACACTGACACTATATACAGAGCTCCAGTGTATAATATCACTGGTGATCACTGTATTACCTGTACAATGACAATAGATACAGAGCTCCTGTGTATAATGTCACTGGTGATCCCTGTATTACCTGTACACTATACACTATATACAGAGCTCCTGTGTATAATATCACTGGTGATCACTGTATTACCTGTACAATGACACAATATACAGAGCTCCTCTGTATAATGTCACTGTTGATCACTGTATTACCTGTACACTGACACTATATACAGAGCTCCTGTGTATAATATCACTGGTGATCACTGTATTACCTGTACAATGACACTATATACAGAGCTCCTGTGTACAATGTCACTGGTGATCCCTGTATTACCTGTACACTATATGCAGAGCTCCTGTGTATAATGTCACTGGTGATCACTGTATTACCTGTACACTGACACTACATACAGAGCTCCTGTGTATAATGTCACTAGTGATCACTATATTACCTGTATACTGACACTATATACAGAGCTCCTGTGTATAATGTCACTGGTGATCCCTCTATTACCTGTACACTGACACTATATACAGAGCTCCTGTGTATAATGTCACTGGTGATCCCTGTAATACCTGAACACTATATACAGAGCTCCTGTGCATAATGTCACTGGTGATCACTGTATTACCTGTACACTGACACTATATACAGAGCTCCTGTGCATAATGTCACTGGTAATCACTATATTACCTGTATACTGACACTATATACAGAGCTCCTGCGTATAATGTCACTAGTGATCACTATATTACCTGTACACTGACACTATATACAGAGCTCCTGTGTATAATGTCACTGGTGATCCCTGTATTACCTGTACACTATACACTATATACAGAGCTCCTGTGTATAATGTCACTGGTGATCACTGTATTATCTGTACACTATACACTATATACAGAGCTCCTGTGTATAATATCACTGGTGATCACTGTATTACCTGTACACTGACACTATATACAGAGCTCCTGTGTATAATGTCACTGGTGATCAATGTATTACCTGTACACTGACACTATATACAGAGCTCCGGTGTATAATGTCACTTGTGATCACTGTATTACCTGTACACTATACACTATATACAGAGCTCCTGTGTATAATGTCACTGGTGATCTCTGTATTACCTGTACACTATACACTATACACAGAGCTCCTGTGTACAATGTCACTGGTGATCCCTGTATTACCCGTACACTATACACTATATACAGAGCTCCTGTGTATAATGTCACTGGTGATCACTGTATTTCCTGTACACTATACACTATATACAGAGCTTCTGTGTATAATGTCACTGGTGATCACTGTATTACCTGTACACTGACACTATATACAGAGCTCCTCTATATAATGTCACTGGTGATCACTGTATTACCTTTACACTGACACTATATACAGAGCTCCTGTGTATAATGTCACTGGTGATCACTGTATTATCTGCACACTGCCAGTATATACAGAGCTCCTATGTATAATGTCACTGGTGAACACTGTATTACCTGTACACTGACACTATATACAGAGCTCCTGTGTATAATGTCACTGGTGAACACTGTATTACCTGTACACTATATACAGAGCTCCTGTGTATAATGTCAGTGGTGATCACTGTATTACCTGTGCACTATATACAGAGCTCCTGTATATAATGTCTCTGGTGATCACTTTTTTACCTGTACACTGACACTATATACAGAGCTCCTGTGTATAATATCACTGGTGATCACTGTATTACCTGTACACTATACACATATACAGAGCTCCTGTTTATAATGTCACTGGTGATCCGTGTATTACCTATACACTATCCACAGAGCTCCTGTGTATAATGTCACTGGTGATCACTGTATTAGCTGTACACTGACACTATATACAGAGCTCCTGTGCATAATGTCACTGGTAATCACTATATTACCTGTATACTGACACTATATACAGAGCTCCTGCGTATAATGTCACTAGTGATCACTATATTACCTGTACACTGACACTATATACAGAGCTCCTGTGTATAATGTCACTGGTGATCCCTGTATTACCTGTACACTATACACTATATACAGAGCTCCTGTGTATAATGTCACTGGTGATCACTGTATTATCTGTACACTATACACTATATACAGAGCTCCTGTGTATAATATCACTGGTGATCACTGTATTACCTGTACACTGACACTATATACAGAGCTCCTGTGTATAATGTCACTGGTGATCAATGTATTACCTGTACACTGACACTATATACAGAGCTCCGGTGTATAATGTCACTTGTGATCACTGTATTACCTGTACACTATACACTATATACAGAGCTCCTGTGTATAATGTCACTGGTGATCTCTGTATTACCTGTACACTATACACTATACACAGAGCTCCTGTGTACAATGTCACTGGTGATCCCTGTATTACCCGTACACTATACACTATATACAGAGCTCCTGTGTATAATGTCACTGGTGATCACTGTATTTCCTGTACACTATACACTATATACAGAGCTTCTGTGTATAATGTCACTGGTGATCACTGTATTACCTGTACACTGACACTATATACAGAGCTCCTCTGTATAATGTCACTGGTGATCACTGTATTACCTTTACACTGACACTATACAGAGCTCCTGTGTATAATGTCACTGGTGATCACTGTATTATCTGCACACTGCCAGTATATACAGAGCTCCTATGTATAATGTCACTGGTGAACACTGTATTACCTGTACACTGACACTATATACAGAGCTCCTGTGTATAATGTCACTGGTGAACACTGTATTACCTGTACACTATATACAGAGCTCCTGTGTATAATGTCAGTGGTGATCACTGTATTACCTGTGCACTATATACAGAGCTCCTGTATATAATGTCTCTGGTGATCACTTTTTTACCTGTACACTGACACTATATACAGAGCTCCTGTGTATAATATCACTGGTGATCACTGTATTACCTGTACACTATACACATATACAGAGCTCCTGTTTATAATGTCACTGGTGATCCGTGTATTACCTGTACACTATAGACAGAGCTCCTGTGTATAATGTCACTGGTGATCCCTGTATTAGCTGTACACTGACACTATATGCAGAGCTCCTGTGTATAATGTCACTGGTGATCACTGTATTATCTGTACACTATATACTATATACAGAGCTCCTGTGTATAATGTCACTGGTGATCCCTGTATTACCTGTACACTATACTCCATAAACAGAGCTCCTGTGTATAATGTCACTGGTGATCACTTTATTATCTGTACACTATACACAGAGCTCCTGTGTATATCACTGGTGATCACTGTATTACCTCTACACTGACACTATATACAGAGCTCATGTGTATAATGTCACTGGTGATCACTGTATTACCTGTACACTGACACTATCTACAGAGCTACTGTGTATAATGTCACTGGTGATCACTGTATTACCTGTACACTATACACTATATACAGAGCTCCTGTGTATAATGTCACTGGTGATCACTGTATTACCCGTACGCTATACACTATATACAGAGCTCCTGTGTATAATGTCTCTGGTGATCCCTGTATTACCAGTACACTATACACTATATACAGAGCTCCTGTGTATAATGTCACTGGTGATCACTGTATTTACTGTACATTATACACTATATACAGAGTTCCTGTCTATAATGTCACTGGTGATCACTGTATTACCTGTACACTGACACTATATACAGAGCTCCTGTGTATAATGTCACTGGTGATCACTGTATTACCTGTACACTGACACTATATACAGAGCTCTTGTGTATAATGTCACTGGTGATCACTGTATTATCTGCACACTGCCAGTATATACAGAGCTCCTGTGTATATTGTCACTGGTGAACACTGTATTACCTGTACACTGACACTATATACAGAGCTCCTGTGTATAATGTCATTGGTGAACACTGTATTACCTGTACACTATATACAGAGCTCCTGTGTATAATGTCACTGGTGATCACTGAATTACCTGTGCACTATATACAGAGCTCCTGTGTATAATGTCACTGGTGATCACTGTATTACCTGTACACTGACACTATATACAGAGCTCCTGTGTATAATGTCACTGGTGATCACTGTATTACCTGTACACTGACACTATATACAGAACGCCTTTGTATAATGTCACTGGTGATCCCTGTATTACCTGTACACTGACACTATATACAGAGCTCCTGTGTATAATGTCACTGGTGATCCCTGTATTACCTGTACACTGACACTATATACAGAGCTCATGTGTATAATGTCACTGTAGATCACTGTATTACCTGTACACTGACACTATATACAGGGCTCCTGTGTATAATGTCACTGGTGATCACTGTATTACCTGTACACTGACTCTATATACAGAGCTCCTGTGTATAATGTCACTGGTGATCAATGTATTACCTGTACACTGACACTATATACAGAGCTCCTGTGTATAATGTCACTGGTGATCACTGTATTACCTGTACAATGACACTATATACAGAGCTCCTGTGTGTGATATCACTGGTGATCTCTGTATTACATGTACAATGACACTATATACAGAGCTCCTGGGTATAATGTCACTGGTTGTCAGGCAAAATGTATTTTAGGTCCTACCTTTAAAAAAAAAATGAGAGCTGTCTGAAATTTCCACCCCCCCTGTCCATTTGTAAGACTTAGAACTGCAGTGCTTGCCCCCACCCTAAGAATTTTTATTACCGTCTTAAACCCTCAGCGCAGAGCAGCTTCTAGTTCAAAATAGTTATTCCCTCCAAAATTCCCTTTGTTTAAAAGCTTGTACAGTTAATGTAGAATTTAAAAACGCACATGACGGTCACAAACACAGGGACCACATTTTTTGGAATGCTCACCTTTTTCCCATTATAATAGTATATCTTGCATAACTGAGAAACGACCGGGAACTGAGATAATGGATTCTGAGCTTTTGAGCGTCATAGCGATTTCATATTTGATATCAATCTTCAAGAATAGTGGTGACGGCCAACATGATGTCTGCATCTTGGATGTGGGACCCCCCCACACCAAGATATGAAATCTAAAGGTTTTTATGTTCTATGCAGCTGGGTGGTTTCACAAAACCGAGCCCCCGTGTGAGGTAAACAATATGGGTGTTTCCTAATCGTTTGGCCCCTTTAGTAAAAACCGGAACGGCCATTTTCCAAGTCATTCCAACCAGGGACGTCAGACGCATGCCCTACACGCTGCGTGAAGGAATCACATCTACTTTCCGGGGAGCCGTTCCCCCCACAAAATCTGAGACCATCACCACTTGGTGCAGGTTTTGCTATCACTTATCCCTTTTATTTTAATAACTGTTTATGCATATATGTAAATTGTCTCTTTTGTAATATCTTGTATATCTTTTGTAAACACTGCCCCCTTTTGGGAGTAAATCATTATTATTTACCAGTTTCGTTCTTCTTGTCCTATGTCGAGCAAACACGTTCCTCACCCGCTAATTCACGTTACCTACCAGGTACCCGATCCGCCTGTTAAGCGATCGGTGGTGGCAGTATACCAGTATTTATGTGATATTCTGGTTTGAGGGTGGCTGGTCGGAGGTATATATATGTTCCTGGAAGGAACTGGTGGTATATATACCTCCTATCACATCGCGTGCCACAATAGTCGACTGAAAATAGAGCAGCTGCACCCGTGCTTATCCTCGGTCAATACCGTGTGTGACCAGCAGGATAAGGGGGCGCCAGAGAGCTGCAAGGTCTGACCCAAAAGTGGGTGGTGTTTCGTGACACTGGTGATCATTGTATTACCTGTACACTGACACTATATACAGAGCTCCAGTGTATAATATCACTGGTGATCACTGTATTACCTGTACAATGACACTAGATACAGAGCTCCTGTGTATAATGTCACTGGTGATCACTGTATTACCTGTACACTATACACTATATACAGAGGTCCTGTGTATAATATCACTGGTGATCACTGTATTACCTGTACAATGACACAATATACAGAGCTCCTCTGTATAATGTCACTGTTGATCACTGTATCACCTGTACACTGACACTATATACAGAGCTCCTGTGTATAATATCACTGGTGATCACTGTATTACCTGTACAATGACACTATATACAGAGCTCCTGTGTACAATGTCACTGGTGATCCCTGTATTACCTGTACACTATATGCAGAGCTCCTGTGTATAATGTCACTGGTGATCACTGTATTACCTGTACACTGACACTACATACAGAGCTCCTGTGTATAATGTCACTAGTGATCACTATATTACCTGTATACTGATACTATATACAGAGCTCCTGTGTATAATGTCACTGGTGATCCCTCTATTACCTGTACACTGACACTATATACAGAGCTCCTGTGTATAATGTCACTGGTGATCCCTGTAATACCTGAACACTATATACAGAGATCCTGTGCATAATGTCACTGGTGATCACTGTATTACCTGTACACTGACACTATATACAGAGCTCCTGTGCATAATGTCACTGGTAATCACTATATTACCTGTATACTGACACTATATACAGAGCTCCTGCGTATAATGTCACTAGTGATCACTATATTACCTGTACACTGACACTATATACAGAGCTCCTGTGTATAATGTCACTGGTGATCCCTGTATTACCTGTACACTATACACTATATACAGAGCTCCTGTGTATAATGTCACTGGTGATCACTGTATTATCTGTACACTATACACTATATACAGAGCTCCTGTGTATAATATCACTGGTGATCACTGTATTACCTGTACACTGACACTATATACAGAGCTCCTGTGTATAATGTCACTGGTGATCAATGTATTACCTGTACACTGACACTATATACAGAGCTCCGGTGTATAATGTCACTTGTGATCACTGTATTACCTGTACACTATACACTATATACAGAGCTCCTGTGTATAATGTCACTGGTGATCACTGTATTACCTGTACACTATACACTATACACAGAGCTCCTGTGTACAATGTCACTGGTGATCCCTGTATTACCCGTACACTATACACTATATACAGAGCTCCTGTGTATAATGTCACTGGTGATCACTGTATTTCCTGTACACTATACACTATATACAGAGCTTCTGTGTATAATGTCACTGGTGATCACTGTATTACCTGTACACTGACACTATATACAGAGCTCCTGTGTATAATGTCACTGGTGATCACTGTATTACCTTTACACTGACACTATATACAGAGCTCCTGTGTATAATGTCACTGGTGATCACTGTATTATCTGAACACTGCCAGTATATACAGAGCTCCTATGTATAATGTCACTGGTGAACACTGTATTACCTGTACACTGACACTATATACAGAGCTCCTGTGTATAATGTCACTGGTGAACACTGTATTACCTGTACACTATATACAGAGCTCCTGTGTATAATGTCATTGGTGATCACTGTATTACCTGTGCACTATATACAGAGCTCCTGTATATAATGTCTCTGGTGATCACTTTTTTACCTGTACACTGACACTATATACAGAGCTCCTGTGTATAATATCACTGGTGATCACCGTATTACCTGTACACTATACACATATACAGAGCTCCTGTTTATAATGTCACTGGTGATCCCTGTATTACCTGTACACTATCCACAGAGCTCCTGTGTATAATGTCACTGGTGATCACTGTATTAGCTGTACACTGACACTATATGCAGAGCTCCTGTGTATAATGTCACTGGTGATCACTGTATTATCTGTACACTATATACTATATACAGAGCTCCTGTGTATAATGTCACTGGTGATCCCTGTATTACCTGTACACTATACACCGTAAACAGAGCTCCTGTGTATAATGTCACTGGTGATCACTTTATTATCTGTACACTATACACTATATACAGAGCTCCTGTGTATAATATCACTGGTGATCACTGTATTACCTGTAGACTGACACTATATACAGAGCTCATGTGTATAATGTCACTGGTGATCACTGTATTACCTGTACACTGACACTATCTACAGAGCTCCTGTGTATAATGTCACTGGTGATCACTGTATTACCTGTACACTATACACTATATACAGAGCTCCTGTGTATAATGTCACTGGTGATCACTGTATTACCCGTACGCTATACACTATATACAGAGCTCCTGTGTATAATGTCTCTGGTGATCCCTGTATTACCAGTACACTATACACTATATACAGAGCTCCTGTGTATAATGTCACTGGTGATCACTGTATTTACTGTACATTATACACTATATACAGAGCTCCTGTCTATAATGTCACTGGTGATCACTGTATTACCTGTACACTGACACTATATACAGAGCTCCTGTGTATAATGTCACTGGTGATCACTGTATTACCTGTACACTGACACTATATACAGAGCTCTTGTGTATAATGTCACTGGTGATCACTGTATTATCTGCACACTGCCAGTATATACAGAGCTCCTGTGTATATTGTCACTGGTGAACACTGTATTACCTGTACACTGACACTATATACAGAGCTCCTGTGTATAATGTCACTGGTGAACACTGTATTACCTGTACACTATATACAGAGCTCCTGTGTATAATGTCACTGGTGATCACTGAATTACCTGTGCACTATATACAGAGCTCCTGTGTATAATGTCACTGGTGATCACTGTATTACCTGTACACTGACACTATATACAGAGCTCCTGTGTATAATGTCACTGGTGATCACTGTATTACCTGTACACTGACACTATATACAGAACGCCTTTGTATAATGTCACTGGTGATCCCTGTATTACCTGTACACTGACACTATATACAGAGCTCCTGTGTATAATGTCACTGGTGATCCCTGTATTACCTGTACACTGACACTATATACAGAGCTCATGTGTATAATGTCACTGTAGATCACTGTATTACCTGTACACTGACACTATATACAGGGCTCCTGTGTATAATGTCACTGGTGATCACTGTATTACCTGTACACTGACTCTATATACAGAGCTCCTGTGTATAATGTCACTGGTGATCAATGTATTACCTGTACACTGACACTATATACAGAGCTCCTGTGTGTGATATCACTGGTGATCTCTGTATTACATGTACAATGACACTATATACAGAGCTCCTGGGTATAATGTCACTGGTTGTCAGGCAAAATGTATTTTAGGTCCTACCTTTAAAAAAAAAATGAGAGCTGTCTGAAATTTCCACCCCCCCCTGTCCATTTGTAAGACATAGAACTGCAGTGCTTGCCCCACCCTAAGAATTTTTATTACCGTCGTAAACCCTCAGCGCAGAGCAGCTTCTAGTTCAAAATAGTTATTCCCTCCAAAATTCCCTTTGTTTAAAAGCTTGTACAGTTAATGTAGAATTTAAAAACGCACATGACGGTCACAAACACAGGGACCACATTTTTTGGAATGCTCACCTTTTTCCCATTATAATAGTATATCTTGCATAACTGAGAAACGACCGGGAACTGAGATAATGGATTCTGAGCTTTGGAGCGTCATAGCGATTTCATATTTGATATCAATCTTCAAGAATAGTGGTGACGGCCAACATGATGTCTGCATCTTGGATGTGGGACCCCCCCACACCAAGATATGAAATCTGAAGGTTTTTATGTTCTATGCAGCTGGGTGGTTTCACAAAACCGAGCCCCCGTGTGAGGTAAACAATATGGGTGTTTCCTAATCGTTTGGCCCCTTTAGTAAAAACCGGAACGGCCATTTTCCAAGTCATTCCAACCAGGGACATCAGACGCATGCCCTACACGCTGCGTGAAGGAATCACATCTACTTTCCGGGGAGCCGTTCCTCCCACAAAATCTGAGACCATCACCACTTGGTGCAGGTTTTGCTATCACTTATCCCTTTTATTTTAATAACTGTTTATGCATATATGTAAATTGTCTCTTTTGTAATATCTTGTATATCTTTTGTAAACACTGCCCCCTTTTGGGAGTAAATCATTATTATTTACCAGTTTCGTTCTTCTTGTCCTATGTCGAGCAAACACGTTCCTCACCCGCTAATTCACGTTACCTACCAGGTACCCGATCCGCCTGTTAAGCGATCGGTGGTGGCAGTATACCAGTATTTATGTGATATTCTGGTTTGAGGGTGGCTGGTCGGAGGTATAAATATGTTCCTGGAAGGAACTGGTGGTATATATACCTCCTATCACATCGCGTGCCACAATAGTCGACAGAAAATAGAGCAGCTGCACCCGTGCTTATCCTCGGTCAATACCGTGTGTGACCAGCAGGATAAGGGGGCGCCAGAGAGCTGCAAGGTCTGACCCAAAAGTGGGTGCTGTTTCGTGACACTGGTGATCATTGTATTACCTGTACACTGACACTATATACAGAGCTCCAGTGTATAATATCACTGGTGATCACTGTATTACCTGTACAATGACACTACATACAGAGCTCCTGTGTATAATATCACTGGTGATCCTGTATTACCTGTACACTATACACTATATACAGAGCTCCTGTGTATAATATCACTGGTGATCACTGTATTACCTGTACAATGACACAATATACAGAGCTCCTCTGTATAATGTCACTGTTGATCACTGTATTACCTGTACACTGACACTATATACAGAGCTCCTGTGTATAATATCACTGGTGATCACTGTATTACCTGTACAATGACACTATATATAGAGCTCCTGGGTACAATGTCACTGGTGATCCCTGTATTACCTGTACAGTATATGCAGAGCTCCTGTGTATAATGTCACTGGTGATCACTGTATTACCTGTACACTGACACTACATACAGAGCTCCTGTGTATAATGTCACTGGTGATCACTATATTACCTGTATACTGACACTATATACAGAGCTCCTGTGTATAATGTCACTGGTGATCCCTCTATTACCTGTAAACTGACACTATATAAAGAGCTCCTGTGTATAATGTCACTGGTGATCCCTGTATTACCTGAACACTATATACAGAGCTCCTGTGTATAATGTCACTGGTGATCACTGTATTACCTGTACACTGACACTATATACAGAGCTTCTGTGCATAATGTCACTGGTAATCACTATATTTCCTGTATACTGACACTATATACAGAGCTCCTGCGTATAATGTCACTGGTGATCACTATATTACCTGTACACTGACACTATATACAGAGCTCCTGTGTATAATGTCACTGGTGATCACTGTATTACCTGTACACTATACACTATATACAGAGCTCCTGTGTATAATGTCACTGGTGATCCCTGTATTACCTGTACACTATACACTATATACAGAGCTCCTGTGTATAATGTCACTGGTGATCACTGTATTATCTGTACACTATACACTATATACAGAGCTCCTGTGTATAATATCACTGGTGATCACTGTATTACCTGTACACTGACACTATATACAGAGCTCCTGTGTATAATGTCACTGGTGATCACTGTATTTCCTGTACACTATACACTATATACAGAGCTCCTGTGTATAATGTCACTGGTGATCACTGTATTACCTGTACACTGACACTATATACAGAGCTCCTGTGTATAATGTCACTGGTGATCACTGTATTACCTTTACACTGACACTATATACAGAGCTCCGGTGTATAATGTCACTGGTGATCACTGTATTACCTGTACACTATACAATATATACAGAGCTCCTGTGTATAATGTCATTGGTGATCACTGTACTACCTGTACACTATACACTATACACAGAGCTCCTGTGTACAATGTCACTGGTGATCCCTGTATTACCCGTACACTATACACTATATACAGAGCTCCTGTGTATAATGTCACTGGTGATCACTGTATTTCCTGTACACTATACACTATATACAGAGCTCCTGTGTATAATGTCACTGGTGATCACTGTATTACCTGTACACTGACACTATATACAGAGCTCCTGTGTATAATGTCACTGGTGATCACTGTATTACCTTTACACTGACACTATATACAGAGCTCCTGTGTATAATGTCACTGGTGATCACTGTATTATCTGCACACTGCCAGTATATACAGAGCTCCTATGTATAATGACACTGGTAAACACTGTATTACCTGTACACTGACACTATATACAGAGCTCCTGTGTATAATGTCACTGGTAAACACTGTATTACCTGTACACTATAAACAGAGCTCCTGTGTATAATGTCAGTGGTGATCATTGTATTACCTGTGCACTATATATAGAGCTCCTGTATATAATGTCTCTGGTGATCACTGTTTTAGCTGTACACTGACACTATATACAGAGCTCCTGTGTATAATATCACTGGTGATCACTGTATTACCTGTACACTATACACATATACAGAGCTCCTGTTTATAATGTCACTGGTGATCCCTGTATTACCTGTACACTATCTACAGAGCTCCTATGTATAATGTCACTGGTGATCACTGTAATACCTGTACACTGACTCTATATGCAGAGCTCCTGTGTATAATGTCACTGGTGATCACTGTATTATCTGTACACTATACACTATATACAGAGCTCAAGTGTATAATGTCACTGGTGATCCCTGTATTACCTGTACACTATACACTATATACAGAGCTCCTGTGTATAATGTCAATGGTGATCTCTGTATTACCTGTACACTGACACTATATACAGAGCTCATGTGTATAATGTCACTGGTGATCCCTGTATTACCTGTACACTATACACTATATACAGAGCTCCGGTGTATAATGTCACTGGTGATCCCTGTATTACCTGTACACTGACACTATAAACAGAGCTCCAGTGTATAATATCACTGGTGATCACTGTATTACCTGTACAATGACACTACATACAGAGCTCCTGTGTATAATATCACTGGTGATCCCTGTATTACCTGTACACTATACACTATATACAGAGCTCCTGTGTATAATATCATTGGTGATCACTGTATTACCTGTACAATGACACAATATACAGAGCTCCTCTGTTTAATGTCACTGTTGATCACTGTATTACCTGTACACTGACACTATATACAGAGCTCCTGTGTATAATATCACTGGTGATCACTGTATTACCTGTACAATGACACTATATATAGAGCTCCTGGGTACAATGTCACTGGTGATCCCTGTATTACCTGTACAGTATATGCAGAGCTCCTGTGTATAATGTAACTGGTGATCACTGTATTACCTGTACATGACACTACATACAGAGCTCCTGTGTATAATGTCACTGGTGATCACTATATTACCTGTATACTGACACTATATACAGAGCTCCTGTGTATAATGTCACTGGTGATCCCTCTATTACCTGTACACTGACACTATATACAGAGCTCCTGTGTATAATGTCACTGGTGATCCTTGTATTACCTGAACACTATATACAGAGCTCCTGTGTATAATGTCACTGGTGATCACTGTATTACCTGTACACTGAAACTATATACAGAGCTTCTGTGCATAATGTCACTGGTAATCACTATATTTCCTGTATACTGACACTATATACAGAGCTCCTGCGTATAATGTCACTGGTGATCACTATATTACCTGTACACTGACACTATATATAGAGCTCCTGTGTATAATGTCACTGGTGATCACTGTATTACCTGTACACTATACACTATATACAGAGCTCCTGTGTATAATGTCACTGGTGATCCCTGTATTACCTGTACACTATACACTATATACAGAGCTCCTGTGTATAATGTCACTGGTGATCACTGTATTATCTGTACACTATACACTATATACAGAGCTCCTGTGTATAATATCACTGGTGATCACCGTATTACCTGTACACTGACACTATATACAGAGCTCCTGTGTATAATGTCACTGGTGATCACTGTATTTCCTGTACACTATACACTATATACAGAGCTCCTGTGTATAATGTCACTGGTGATCACTGTATTACCTGTACACTATACACTATATACAGAGCTCCTGGGTATAATGTCACTGGTGATCACTGTATTACCTTTACACTGACACTATATACAGAGCTCCGGTGTATAATGTCACTGGTGATCACTGTATTACCTGTACACTATACACTATATACAGAGCTCCTGTGTATAATGTCACTGGTGATCACTGTAATACCTGTACACTATACACTATACACAGAGCTCCTGTGTACAATGTCACTGGTGATCCCTGTATTACCCGTACACTATACACTATATACAGAGCTCCTGTGTATAATGTCACTGGTGATCACTGTATTTCCTGTACACTATACACTATATACAGAGCTCCTGTGTATAATGTCACTGGTGATCACTGTATTACCTGTACACTGACACTATATACAGAGCTCCTGTGTATAATGTCACTGGTAATCACTGTATTACCTTTACACTGACACTATATACAGAGCTCCTGTGTATAATGTCACTGGTGATCACTGTATTATCTGCACACTGCCAGTATATACAGAGCTCCTATGTATAATGACACTGGTAAACACTGTATTACCTGTACACTGACACTATATACAGAGCTCCTGTGTATAATGTCACTGGTGTACACTGTATTACCTGTACACTATAAACAGAGCTCCTGTGTATAATGTCAGTGGTGATCATTGTATTACCTGTGCACTATATATAGAGCTCCTGTATATAATGTCTCTGGTGATAACTGTTTTAGCTGTACACTGACACTATATACAGAGCTCCTGTGTATAATATCACTGGTGATCACTGTATTACCTGTACACTATACACATATACAGAGCTCCTGTTTATAATGTCACTGGTGATCCCTGTATTACCTGTACACTATCCACAGAGCTCCTGTGTATAATGTCACTGGTGATCACTGTAATACCTGTACACTGACTCTATATGCAGAGCTCCTGTGTATAATGTCACTGGTGATCACTGTATTATCTGTACACTATACACTATATACAGAGCTCCTGTGTATAATGTCACTGGTGATCCCTGTATTACCTGTACACTATACACTATATACAGAGCTCCTGTGTATAATGTCAATGGTGATCTCTGTATTACCTGTACACTGACACTATATACAGAGCTCATGTGTATAATGTCACTGGTGATCCCTGTATTACCTGTACACTATACATATATACAGAGCTCCGGTGTATAATGTCACTGGTGATCACTATATTACCTGTACACTGACACTATATACAGAGCTCCTGTGTATAATGTCACTGGTGATCAATGTATTACCTGTACACTATACACTATATACAGAGCTCCTGTGTATAATGTCACTGGTGATCCCTGTATTACCTTTACACTGACACTATATACAGAGCTTCTGTGTATAATTTCACTGGTAATCCCTGTATTACCTGTACACTGACAATATATACAGATCTTCTGTGTATAATGTCACTGGTGATCCCTGTATTACCTGTACACTGACACTATTTGCAGAGCTCCGGTGTATAATGTCACTGTAGATCACTGTATTACCTGTACACTGACACTGTATACAGAGCTCCTGTGTATAATGTCACTGGTGATCAATGTATTACCTGTACACTATACACTATATACAGAGCTCCTGTGTATAATGTCACTGGTGATCACTGTATTACCTGTACACTGACACTATATACAGAGCTCCTGTGTATAATGTCACTGGTGATCACTGTATTACCTGTACACTATACACCATATACAGAGCTCCTGTGCATAATGTCACTGGTAATCACTATATTACCTGTATACTGACATTATATACAGAGCTCCTGTGTATAATGTCACTGGTGATCACTATATTACCTGTACACTGACACTATATACAGAGCTCCTGTGTATAATGTCACTGGTGATCAATGTATTACCTGTACACTATACACTATATACAGAGCTCCTGTGTATAATGTCACTGGTGATCACTGTATTATCGGTACACTATACACTATATACAGAGCTCCTGTGTATAATATCACTGGTGATCACTGTATTACCTGTACACTGACACTATATACAGAGCTCCTGTGTATAATGTCACTGGAGATCACTGTATTACCTGTACACTGACACTATATACAGAGCTCCGGTATATAATGTCACTGGTGATCACTGTATTACCTGTACACTATACACTATATACAGAGATCCTGTGTATAATGTCACTGGTGATCACTGTATTACCTGTACACTATACACTATACACAGAGCTCCTGTGTACAATGTCACTGGTGATCCCTGTATTACTCGTACACTATACACTATATACAGAGCTCCTGTGTATAATGTCACTGGTGATCACTGTATTTCCTGTACACTATACACTATATACAGAGCTCCTGTGTATAATGTCACTGGTGATCACTGTATTACCTGTACACTGACACTATATACAGAGCTCCTGTGTATAATGTCACTGGTGATCACTGTATTACCTTTACACTGACACTATATACAGAGCTCCTGTGTATAATGTCACTGGAGATCACTGTATTATCTGCACACTGCCAGTATATACAGAGCTCCTATGTATAATGTCACTGGTGAACACTGTATTACCTGTACACTGACACTATATACAGAGCTCCTGTGTATAATGTCACTGGTGAACACTGTATTACCTGTACACTATATACAGAGCTAATGTGTATAATGTCAGTGGTGATCACTGTATTACCTGTGCACTATATTCAGAGCTCCTGTATATAATGTCTCTGGTGATCACTGTTTTACCTGTACACTGACACTATATACAGAGCTCCTGTGTATAATATCACTGGTGATCACTGTATTACCTGTACACTATACACATATACAGAGCTCCTGTTTATAATGTCACTGGTGATCCCTGTATTACCTGTACACTATTCACAGAGCTCCTGTGTATAATGTCACTGGTGATCACTGTATTACCTGTACACTGACACTATATGCAGAGCTCCTGTGTATGTCACTGGTGATCACTGTATTATCTGTACACTATACACTATATACAGAGCTCCTGTGTATAATGTCACTGGTGATCACTGTATTATCTGTACACTATACACTATATACAGAGCTCCTGTGTATAATATCACTGGTGATCACTGTAATACCTGTACACTGACACTATATACAGAGCTCATGTGTATAATGTCACTGGTGATCACTGTATTACCTGTACACTGACACTATCTACAGAGCTCCTGTGTATAATGTCACTGGTGATCACTGTATTACCTGTACACTATACACTATATACAGAGCTCCTGTGTATAATGTCACTGGTGTTCACTGTATTACCTGTACACTATACACTATATACAGAGCTCCTGTGTATAATGTCTCTGGTGATCCCTGTATTACCTGTACACTATACACTATATACAGAGCTCCTGTGTATAATGTCACTGGTGATCACTGTATTTTCTGTACACTATACACTATATACAGAGCTCCTGTCTATAATGTCACTGGTGATCACTGTATTACCTGTACACTGACACTATATACAGAGCTCCTGTGTATAATGTCACTGGTGATCACTGTATTACCTGTACTCTGACACTATATACAGAGCTCTTGTGTATAATGTCACTGGTGATCACTGTATTACCTGTACACTGACACTATATACAGAGCTCCTGTGTATAATGTCACTGGTGATCACTGTATTATCTGCACACTGCCAGTATATACAGAGCTCCTGTGTATATTGTCACTGGTGAACACTGTATTACCTGTACACTGACACTATATACAGAGCTCCTGTGTATAATGTCACTGGTGAACACTGTATTACCTGTACACTATATACAGATCTCCTGTGTATAATGTCACTGGTGATCACTGTATTACCTGTGCACTATATACAGAGCTCCTGTGTATAATGTCACTGGTGATCACTGTATTACCTGTACACTGACACTATATACAGAGCTACTGGGTATATTGTCACTGGTGACCACTGTTTTACCTGTACACTGACACTATACACAGATCTCCTGTGTATAATATCACTGGTGATCACTGTATTACCTGTACACTATACACATATGCAGAGCTCCTGTTTATAATGTCACTGGTGATCCCTGTATTACCTGTACACTATATACTATATACAGAGCTCCTGTGTATAATGTTACTGGTGATCACTGTATTACCTGTACACTGACACTATATACAGAGCTCCTGTGTATAATGTCACTGGTGATGCCTGTATTACCTGTACACTATACATTACATACAGAGCTCCTGTGTATAGTGTTACTGGAGATCACTGTATTACCTGTACACTATACACTATATACAGAGCTCCTGTGTATAATGTCACTGGTGTTCACTGTATTACCTGTACACTATACACTATATACAGAGCTCCTGTGTATAATGTCTCTGTGGTCCCTGTATTACCTGTACACTATACACTATATACAGAGCTCCTGTGTATAATGTCACTGGTGATCACTGTATTTACTGTACACTATACACTATATACAGAGCTCCTGTCTATAATGTCACTGGTGATCACTGTATTACTTGTACACTGACACTATATACAGAGCTCCTGTGTATAATGTCACTGGTGATCACTGTATTACCTGTACTCTGACACTATATACAGAGCTCTTGTGTATAATGTCACTGGTGATCACTGTATTATCTGTACACTGACACTATATACAGAGCTCCTGTGTATAATGTCACTGGTGATCACTGTATTATCTGCACACTGCCAGTATATACAGAGCCCCTGTGTATATTGTCACTGATGGACACTGTATTACCTGTACACTGACACTATATACAGAGCTCCTGTGTATAATGTCACTGGTGAACACTTTATTACCTGTACAGTATATACAGAGCTCCTGTGTATGTCACTGGTGATCACTGTATTACCTGTGCACTATATACAGAGCTCCTGTGTATAATGTCACTGGTGATCACTGTATTACCTGTACACTGACACTATATACAGAGCTACTGTGTATAATGTCACTGGTGACCACTGTTTTACCTGTACACTGACACTATACACAGATCTCCTGTGTATAATATCACTGGTGATCACTGTATTACCTGTACACTATACACATATGCAGAGCTCCTGTTTATAATGTCACTGGTGATCCCTGTATTACCTTTACACTATACACTATATACAGAGCTCCTGTGTATAATGTTACTGGTGATCACTGTATTACCTGTACACTGACACTATATACAGAGCTCCTGTGTATAATGTCACTGGTGATCCCTGTATTACCTGTACACTATACACTACATAAACAGCTCATGTGTATAGTGTTACTGGAGATCACTGTATTACCTGTACACTATACACTATATACAGGGCTCCTGTGTATAATGTCACTTGTGATCACTGTATTACCTGTACACTATATACAGAGATACTGTGTATAATGTCACTGGTGATCCCTGTATTACCTGTACACTGACACTATATACAGAGCTCCTGTGTATAATGTCACTGATAATCTCTACATTACCTGTACACTATACACTATATACAGAGCTCCTGTGTATAATGTCACTGGTGATCACTGTATTACCTGTACACTGACACTATATATAGAGCTCCTGTGTATAATATCACTGGTGATCACTCTATTACCTGTACACTATACACTATATACAGAGCTCGTGTGTATATGTCACTGGTGATCCCTGTATTACCTGTATACTGACACTATATACAGAGCTCCTGTGTATAATGTCACTGGTGATCACTGTATTACATGTATACTATACACTATATACAGAGCTCCTGTGTATAATGTCACTGGTGATCCCTGTATTCCCTGTACACTATACACTATGTACAGAGCTCCTGTGTATAATTTTTCTGGTAAACCCTGCATTATTTGTACACTATATACTATATGCAGAACTCATCTGCTATATTGTCACCAAATATCACTGTATTGCCTGTATACTTACACTATATTCTGTATATAGAGCTTCTGTGTGCAGAGTCACATGTGATCACAGTATTATCAGTACACTTACACTATAGGCTATATACAGAGCTTCTGTATATGTCACTTGTGATCCCTGTATTACCTGTACACTGACACTATATACACAGCTCCTGTGTATAATGTCACTGGTGATCCCTGTATTACCTGTACACTGACACTATATACAGAGCTCATGTGTATAATGTCACTGGTGATCACTGTATTACCTGTACACTGAAACTATATACAGGGCTCCTGTGTATAATGTCACTGGTGATCACTCTATTACCTGTACACTGACTCTATATACAGAGCTCCTATGTATAATGTCACTGGTGATCACTGTATTATCTGTACACTATACACTATATATAGAGCTCTTGAGTATAATGTCACCGGTGATCACTGTTTTGCCTGTACAGTCATGGCCAAAAGTATTGAGAATGAGACAAATAGTAATTTTTCCAAAGTTTACTGCTTCATTTTTTGCAATGGCAATTTGCATATACTCCTGAATGTCAAAGAGTGATCAGCTTAACAGCAATTACTGTACTTGCAAAGTCAATATTTGCCCAGAAAATGAACTTTAACCCCCAAAACACATTTCAACATCATTGCAGTCCTGCCTTAAAAGGAGCAGATAACATCGTTTTAGTGATTGATCCATTAACACAGGTGTGGGTGTTGATGAGGACAGGGCTGGCGATCAATCAGTCATGATTAAGTAAGAATGACATCACTGTGTAACATACCTGGCGGCGTCCTTGCATAGTGGTCCATCTCCCACTGTGCAAGAGCGCGCACTTGATCTCCAGTCCAGGGTGTCTCTCTGGCTTCCCTCCATGCTTTCTGTTTGCTTCTGTGTCTGCTGCTTATGGGCGGCGCCCGGTCACTTCCTGCTTTTTGTACCTGCTGCAGGCACACCCTTTGTGCGTCCTCAGCCTATTGCTGTCTGTCACCTGGTATTTAAACCAGCTGCCCCATTAACCCATGCCTGAGCATCTTGCCCTGTCAGTTGGCTTTTGTCTCTGACATGCCAGGTCCTGTCTATGTTACCTGTCTTGCAGTATCTGTTCCCATGTCTGTACTGTGTCCTATCTGTGTACCTTAACCTGCAGTCTGTACTCGTTCCTTGCCTGTTCGTTCTGCCTTCCTGGAGGCTGTACTTCCAGGCCAGTCTGAACACGCTCCTTGCCTGTTCGTCCCGCCTCTCTGGGGGCCGTATTCCCAGACCCGCTCCTGTATCCCGCTGCAGTGTCGGTCTCCTCCGTACACTCAGTTCCAGTCTGAACTCTCTCCTATCTTTTACCTGTTTTTTCTCTATGTCCGTTCCTTTCCTTTTTCTGCAGAGTCTGAACTCGTACCTACTCCTGCTCGTTGTCACTGTACTTCCGTTTGTGAGTTTGTGGTCCACTCGCTACTTCTCTGCAAGTACCCTGTGGGTATCTGGTTCTGCCTTTCCCTTCTAGTCTGTTCCGTGTGAACAGAGCCCTGTTCCTTCCGCGTCTGCGGTTTTTGCTTTGCTCTGCTCTGTCCACCGTGTCTGCGGTTTTCGCTTTGCTCAGCTCTGTCCGCCGCGTCTGCGGTTTTCGCTTTGCTCAGCTCTGTCCGCCGCGTCTGCGGTTTTCGCCTTGCTCAGCTCTGTCCGCCGCGTCTGCGGTTTTCGCTTTGCTCAGCTCTGTCCGCCGCGTCTGCGGTTTTCGCTTTGCTCAGCTCTGTCCGCCGCGTCTGCGGTTTTCGCTTTGCTCAGCTCTGTCCGCCGCGTCTGCGGTTTTCGCTTTGCTCAGCTCTGTTCGCCGCGTCTGCGGTTTTCGCTTTGCTCAGCTCTGTCCGCCGCGTCTGCGGTTTTCGCTTTGCTCAGCTCTGTCCGCCGCGTCTGCGGTTTTCGCTTTTCTCAGCTCTGTCCGCCGCGTCTGCGGTTTTCGCTTTGCTCAGCTCTGTCCGCCGCGTCTGCGGTTTTCGCGTTGCTCAGCTCTGTCCGCCGCGTCTGCGGTTTTCGCTTTGCTCAGCACTGTCCGCCTCGTCTGCGGTTTTCGCTTTGCTCAGCTCTGTCCGCCGCGTCTGCAGTTTTCGCTTTGCTCAGCTCTGTACGCCGCGTCTGCGGTTTTCGCTTTGCTCAGCTCTGTCTGCCGCGTCTGCGGTTTTGAATTTGTCCCCCAGTCTGTACTGGACCCTACCCAGCCTGTGCTCTAGTCTGCCTGTTTCTGTATTCCCCGGTGTGGGTCAACAGCCGTGTCCGGAGTCTGACCTGGAGTAGACCCTGGTTCCTCTGCTCGGTTCCTCCCTGGTGCACTGGCGTCGTATGCCATCGTGCGACCTTGGTCGGATCGGGCAGATACTTAGTTACGCCCCTCCAGGCACTCTCCGGTTCATGGCACAGTGGAATCACTACATAAACACGCACACGCCAGTCAGTCCGGGCGTGTGCATAACACACTGGACACTTTAAAAGGAGGCTGGTTCTTGGTATCATTGTTTCTCTTCAGTTAACCATGGTTATCTCTAAAGAAACACGTGCAGCCATCATTGCACTGCACAAAAATGGCCTAACAGGGAAGAGTATCGCAGCTACAAAGATTGCACCTCAGTCAACAATCTATCGCATCATCAAGAACTTTAAGGAGAGAGCTTCCATTGTTGTCAAAAAGGCTCCAGGGCGCCCAAGAAAGACCAGCAAGTGCCAGGACCATATCTTAAAACTGTTTCAGCTGTGGGATCGGACTACCAGCAGTGCCGAGCTTGCTCAGGAATGGCAGCAGGCTGGTGTGAGGGCTTCTGCACGCACTGTGAGGCGGAGACTCTTTGAGCAAGGGCTGGTTTCAAGGAGGGCAGCAAAGAAGCCACTTCTCTCCAGAAAAAACATCAGGGACCGACTGATATTCTGCAAAAGGTACAGGGAGTGGACTGCTGAGGACTGGGGCAAAGTCATTTTCTCTGATGAATCCCCTTTTCGATTGTTTGGGACATCTGGAAAACAGCTTATTCGGAGAAGAAGAGGTGAGCGCTACCACCAGTCTTGTCTCATGCCAATTGTAAAGCATCCTGAAACCATTCATGTGTGGGGTTGCTTCTCAGCCAAGGGAATCGGCTCACTCACAGTCTTGCCTAAAAACACAGCCATGAATAAAGAATGGTACCAGAATGTCCTCCAAGATCAACTTCTCCCAACCGTCCAAGAGCAGTTTGGCGCCCAACAATGCCTTTTCCAGCATGATGGAGCACCTTGCCATAAAGCAAAGGTGATAACTAAATGGCTCATGGAACAAAACATAGAGATTTTGGGTCCATGGCCTGGAAACTCCCCAGATCTTAATCCCATTGAGAACTTGTGGTCAATCATCAAGAGACGGGTGGACAAACAAAAACCAACAAATTCTGGCAAAATGCAAGCATTGATTATGCAATAATGGACTGCTATCAGTCAGGATTTGGTCCAAAAGTTGATTGAGAGCATGCCAGGGAGAATTACAGAGGTCTTGAAGAAGAAGGGGCAACACTGCAAATATTGACTTGCTGCATTAACTCATTCTAACTGTCAATATAACCTATTGGTACTCATAATATGATTGCAGATATATTTCTGTATGTGATATAAACATCAGAAAAACACTAATAAAAACCAGAGGCTAGTAGATCATGTGAAAATATAATTTTGGTGTCATTCTCAAAACTTTTGGCCATGACTGTACACTTACACTATATACTTCTCATGCAAGGTGTGAGTAAAACACAGAGGGGAAAGGGAAAGGAAGCCCAGACACTAGGGAAAGGGGGAAGAGGTGACCTCCTAATCTGGACTAGCATCACCCTGTCTCCCCCTAATGTACCTATACAACCTCCGCAGCTGTCGCCGATCACGTGCCTCGCCCTACTATCCTTGGCATAAGGCTAACGCTGGGGGTGGAAGGAGATGAGCACTAGTCAACCTCCGCTAGCACTCTAAAGAAAAAAGGGGAAGACAACACAGGGAAATAATAACTTAGCTTTAGAAGAACTCCAACAGGTCACACGGCCTCAAGACTCCAAAGAGGAAGTGATGCTGCTTCAGCCAAGCTCCAAGTAGGAATGAATATAACTGGTGACGCCCACCTAGACACACCAGATATATATGCACCCAGACTAAAGGGAGGTAGTCGCTGGGTTCTAAACACAGCTTCCTATCTAGGCAGCTGTCTGCATTGCCAAACGTGGAGATCTCCTGCAAACAATTGCAGGGCGACTGTCTGTCACCTCTGACACACCTGTGACAATACTATCTACCGAGCTCCTGAGTATAATGTCACCAGTGATCACTGTATTACCTTTACACTATACACTATATACAGAGCTGCTGTGTATAATGTCACTGGTGATCCCTGTATTACCTGTACACTATACACTATATACAGAGCTCCTGTATATAATGTCACTGGTGATCACTGTATTACCTGTACACTATACACTATATACAGAGCTCCTGAGTATAATGTCACCAGTGATCACTGTATTACCTTTACACTATATACTATATCCAGTGGTGCTGATTATAATGTCACCAGAGATTACGGTATTACTTATGCACTTACATTATACACTATATACTGAGCTCCTGTGAATAATGTCACAAGTGAAAGCGGTATTATCTGTACACTTACAGTTTGTGCTAGATATAGAGCTCTAGTATTTATTGTCACTGGTAATCTCTATACTACTTGTACACTATATAATGTATACAGAGCTCATCTACTATATTGTCACCGGTGATCACTGTATTAGCTGTACACTTACACTATATACTGTATACAGAGCCCCTGTGTATAATGTCACAGGTGATCACAGTATTATCTGTACACTGACACTATATACAGAGCTCCTGTGTATAATGTCACTGGTGATCACTGTATTACCTGTACACTGACACTATATATAGAGCTCCTCTGTATAATATCACTGGTGATCACTGTATTACCTGTACACTATACACTATATACAGAGCTCCTGTGTATAATGTCACTGGTGATCCCTGTATTACCTGTACACTGACACTATATACAGAGCTCCTGTGTATAATGTCACTGGTGATCCCTGTATTACCTGTACACTATACACTATATACAGAGCTCCTGTGTATAATGTCACCGGTGATCCCTGTATTACCTGTACACTGACACTATATACAGAGCTCCTGTGTATAATGTCACTGGTGATCACTGTATTACCGGTACACTGACACTATATACAGAGCTCCTGTGTATAATGTCACTGGTGATCACTGTATTACCTGTACACTATACACTATATACAGAGCTCCTGTGTATAATGTCACTGGTGATCCCTGTATTACCTGTACACTATACACTATATACAGAGCTCCTGTGTATAATGTCACTGGTGATCACTGTATTATCTGTACACTATACACTATATACAGAGCTCCTGTGTATAATATCACTGGTGATCACTGTATTACCTGTACACTGACACTATACACAGAGCTCCTGTGTATAATGTCACTGGTGATCACTGTATTACCTGTACACTATACACTATATACAGAGCTCCTGTGTATAATGTCACTGGTGATACCTGTATTACCTGTACACTATACACTATATACAGAGCTCCTGTGTATAATGTCACTGGTGATCACTGTATTATCTGTACACTATACACTATATACAGAGCTCCTGTGTATAATATCACTTGTGATCACTGTATTGCCTGTACACTATACACTATATACAGAGCTCCTGTGTATAATGTCACTGGTGATACCTGTATTACCTGTACACTATACACTATATACAGAGCTCCTGTGTATAATGTCACTGGTGATCACTGTATTATCTGTACACTATACACTATATACAGAGCTCCTGTGTATAATGTCACTGGTGATCACTGTATTACCTATTCACTGACACTATATACAGAGCTCCTGTGTATAATGTCACTGGTGATCACTGTATTACCTGTACACTGACACTATATACAGAGCTCCGGTGTATAATGTCACTGGTGATCACTGTATTACCTGTACACTATACACTATATACAGAGCTCCTGTGTATAATGTCACTGGTGATCACTGTATTACCTGTACACTATACACAATACACAGAGCTCCTGTGTACAATGTCACTGGTGATCCCTGTATTACCCGTACACTATACACTATATACAGAGCTCCTGTGTATAATGTTAATGGTGATCACTGCATTTCCTGTACACTATACACTATATACAGAGCTCCTGTGTATAATGTCACTGGTGATCACTGTATTACCTGTACACTGACACTATATACAGAGCTCCGGTGTATAATGTCACTAGTGATCACTGTATTACCTGTACACTATACACTATATACAGAGCTCCTGTGTATAATGTCACTGGTGATCCCTGTATTACCTGTACACTATACACTATATACAGAGCTCCTGTGTATAATGTCACTGGTGATCACTGTATTACCTGTACACTATACACTATATACAGAGCTCCTGTGTATAATGTCACTGGTGATCACTGTATTATCTGTACACTATACACTATATACAGAGCTCCTGTGTATAATATCACTTGTGATCACTGTATTACCTGTACAATGACACTATATACAGAGCTCCTGTGTATAATGTCACTGGTGATCACTGTATTACCTGTACACTGACACTATATACAGAGCTCCGGTGTATAATGTCACTGGTGATCACTGTATTACCTGTACACTATACACTATATACAGAGCTCAAGTGTATAATGTCACTGGTGATCACTGTATTACCTGTACACTATACACTATACACAGAGCTCCTGTGTACAATGTCACTGGTGATCCCTGTATTACCCGTAAACTATACACTATATACAGAGCTCCTGTGTATAATGTCACTGGTGATCACTGTATTTCCTGTACACTATACACTATATACAGAGCTCCTGTGTATAATGTCACTGGTGATCACTGTATTACCTGTACACTGACACTATATACAGAGCTCCTGTGTATAATGTCACTGGTGATCACTGTATTACCTGTACACTGACACTATATACAGAGCTCCTGTGTATAATGTTACTGTTGATCACTGTATTACCTTTACACTGACACTATATACAGAGCTCCTGTGTATAATGTCACTGGTGATCACTGTATTATCTGCACACTGCCAGTATATACAGAGCTCCTATGTATAATGTCACTGGTGAACACTGTATTACCTGTACACTGACACTATATACAGAGCTCCTGTGTATAATGTCACTGGTGAACACTGTATTACCTGTACACTATATACAGAGCTCCTGTGTATAATGTCAGTGGTGATCACTGTATTACCTGTGCACTATATACAGAGCTCCTGTATATAATGTCTCTGGTGATCACTGTTTTACCTGTACACTGACACTATATACAGAGCTCCTGTGTATAATATCAGTGGTGATCCCTGTATTACCTGTACACTATACACATATACAGAGCTCCTGTTTATAATGTCACTGGTGATCCCTGTATTACCTGTACACTATCCACAGAGCTCCTGTGTATAATGTCACTGGTGATCACTGTATTACCTGTACACTGACACTATATGCAGAGCTCCTGTGTATAATGTCACTGGTGATCACTGTATTATCTGTACACTATACACTATATACAGAGCTCCTGTGTATAATGTCATTCGTGATCCCTGTATTACCTGTACACTATACACTATATACAGAGCTCCTGTGTATAATGTCACTGGTGATCACTGTATTATCTGTACAGTATACACTATATACAGAGCTCCTGTGTATAATATCACTGGTGATCACTGTATTACCTGTACACTGACACTATAAAGAGCTCATGTGTATAATGTCACTGGTGATCACTGTATTACCTGTACACTGACACTATCTACAGAGCTCCTGTGTATAATGTCACTGGTGATCACTGTATTACCTGTACACTATACACTATATACAGAGCTCCTGTGTATAATGTCACTGGTGATCACTGTATTACCTGTACACTATACACTATATACAGAGCTCCTGTGTATAATGTCACTGGTGATCCCTGTATTATCTGTACACTATACACTATATACAGAGCTCCTGTGTATAATGTCACTGGTGATCACTGTATTACCTGTACACTGACACTATATACAGAGCTCCGGTGTATAATGTCACTGGTGATCACTGTATTACCTGTACACTATACACTATATACAGAGCTCCTGTGTATAATGTCACTGGTGATCACTGTATTACCTGTACACTATACATTATACACAGAGGTCCTGTGTACAATGTCACTGGTGATCCCTGTATTACCCGTACACTATACACTATATACAAAGCTCCTGTGTATAATGTCACTGGTGATCACTGTATTTCCTGTACACTATACACTATATACAGAGCTCCTGTGTATAATGTCACTGGTGATCACTGTATTACCTGTACACTGACACTATATACAGAGCTCCTGTGTATAATGTCACTGGTGATCACTGTATTACCTGTACACTGACACTATATACAGAGCTCCTGTGTATAATGTCACTGTTGATCACTGTATTACCTTTACACTGACACTATATACAGAGCTCCTGTGTATAATGTCACTGGTGATCACTGTATTATCTGCAAACTGCCAGTATATACAGAGCTCCTATGTATAATGTCACTGGTGAACACTGTATTACCTGTATACTGACACTATATACAGAGCTCCTGTGTATAATGTCACTGGTGAACACTGTATTACTTGTACACTATATACAGAGCTCCTGTGTATAATGTCAGTGGTGATCACTGTATTACCTGTGCACTATATACAGAGCTCCTGTATATAATGTCTCTGGTGATCACTGTTTTACCTGTACACTGACACTATATACAGAGCTCCTGTGTATAATATCAGGGGTGATCACTGTATTACCTGTACACTATACACATATACAGAGCTCCTGTTTATAATGTCACTGATGATCTCTGTATTACCTGTACACTATCCACAGAGCTCCTGTGTATAATGTCACTGGTGATCACTGTATTACCTGTACACTGACACTATATGCAGAGCTCCTGTGTATAATGTCACTGGTGATCACTGTATTATCTGTACACTATACACTATATACAGAGCTCCTGTGTGTAATGTCACTCGTGATCCCTGTATTACCTGTACACTATACACTATATACAGAGCTCCTGTGTATAATGTCACTGGTGATCACTGTATTATCTGTACAGTATACAATATATACAGAGCTCCTGTGTATAATATCACTGGTGATTACTGTATTACCTGTACACTGACACTATATACAGAGCTCATGTGTATAATGTCACTGGTGATCACTGTATTACCTGTACACTGACACTATCTATAGAGCTCCTGTGTATAATGTCACTGGTGATCACTGTATTACCTGTACACTATACACTATTTACAGAGCTCCTGTGTATAATGTCACTGGTGATCCCTGTATTATCTGTACACTATACACTATATACAGAGCTCCTGTGTATAATGTCACTGGTGATCACTGTATTTCCTGTACACTATACACTATATACAGAGCTCCTGTCTATAATGTCACTGGTGATCACTGTATTACCTGTACACTGACACTATATACAGAGATCCTGTGTATAATGTCACTGGTGATCACTGTATTACCTGTACTCTGACACTATATACAGAGCTCCTGTGTATAATGTCACTGGTGATCACTGTATTACCTGTACACTGACACTATATACAGAGCTCCTGTGTATAATGTCACTGGTGATCACTGTATTATCTGCACACTGCCAGTATATACAGAGCTCCTGTGTATAATGTCACTGGTGAACACTGTATTACCTGTACACTGACACTATATACAGAGCTCCTGTGTATAATGTCACTGGTGAACACTGTATTACCTGTACACTATATACAGAGCTCCTGTGTATAATGTCACTGGTGATCACTGTATTACCTGTACACTGACACTATATACAGAGCTCCTGTGTATAATGTCACTGGTGAGCACTATTTTACCTGTACACTGACACTATACACAGATCTCCTGTGTATAATATCACTGGTGATTACTGTATTACCTGTACACTATACACATATACCGAGCTCCTGTTTATAATGTCACTGGTGATCCCTGTATTACCTGTACACTATACACTATATACAGAGCTCCTGTGTATAATGTTACTGTTGATCACTGTATTACCTGTACACTGACACTATATACAGAGCTCCTGTGTATAATGTCACTGGTGATCACTGTATTTCCTGTACACTATACACTATATACAGAGCTCCTGTCTATGTCACTGGTGATCACTGTATTATCTGTACACTGACACTATATACAGAGCTCCTGTGTATAATGTCACTGGTGATCACTGTATTACCTTTACTCTGACACTATATACAGAGCTCCTGTGTATAATGTCACTGGTGATCACTGTATTACCTGTACACTGACACTATATACAGAGCTCCTGTGTATAATGTCACTGGTGATCACTGTATTATCTGCACACTGCCAGTATATACAGAGCTCCTGTGTATAATGTCACTGGTGAACACTGTATTACCTGTACTCTATATACAGAGCTCCTGTGTATAATGTCACTGGTGATCACTGTATTACCTGTGCACTATATACATAGCTCCTGTGTATAATGTCACTGGTGATCACTGTATTACCTGTACACTGACACTATATACAGAGCTCCTGTGTATAATGTCACTGGTGAGCACTATTTTACCTGTACACTGACACTATACACAGATCTCCTGTGTATAATATCACTAGTGATCACTGTATTACCTGTACACTATACACATATACAGAGCTCCTGTGTATAATGTCACTGGTGATCCCTGTATTACCTGTACACTGACACTATATACAGAGCTCATGTGTATAATGTCACTGGTGATCCCTGTATTACCTGTACACTATACACTATATACAGAGCTCCTGTGTATTATATCACTGGTGATCACTGTATTACCTGTACACTGACTCTATATACAGAGCTCCTGTGTATAATGTCACTGGTGATCACTGTATTATCTGTACACTATACACTATATATAGAGCTCTTGAGTATAATGTCACCGGTGATCACTGTTTTGCCTGTACACTTACACTATATACTTCTCACGCAAGGTGTGAGTAAAACACAGAGGGGAAAGGGAAAGGAAGCCCAGACACTAGGGAAAGGGGGAAGAGGTGACCTCCTAATCTGGACTAGCATCACCCTGTCTCTCCCTAATGTACCTATACAACCTCCGCAGCTGTCGCCGATCACGTGCCTCGCCCTACTATCCTTGGCATAAGGCTAACGCTGAGGGTGGAAGGAGATGAGCACTAGTCAACCTCCACTAGCACTCTAAAGAAAAAAGGGGAAGACAACACAGGGAAATAATAACTTAGCTTTAGAAGAACTCCAACAGGGCACACGGCCTCAAGACTCCAAAGAGGAAGTGATGCTGCTTCAGCCAAGTTCCAAGTAGGAATGAATATAACTGGTGACGCCCACCTAGACACACCAGGTATATATGCACTCAGACTAAAGGGAGGTAGTCGCTGGGTTCTAAACACAGCTTCCTATCTAGGCAGCTTTCTGCATTGCCAAATGTGGAGATCTCCTGCAAACAATTGCAGGGCGACTGTCTGTCACCTCTGACACACCTGTGACAATACTATCTACCGAGCTCCTGAGTATAATGTCACCAGTGATCACTGTATTACCTTTACACTATACACTATATACAGAGCTCCTGTATATAATGTCACTGGTGATCACTGTATTACCTGTACACTATACACTATATACAGAGCTCCTGAGTATAATGTCACCAGTGATCACTGTATTACCTTTACACTATATACTATATCCAGTGGTGCTGATTATAATGTCACCAGAGATTACTGTATTACTTATGCACTTACATTATACACTATATACTGAGCTCCTGTGAATAATGTCACAAGTGACCGCGGTATTATCTGTACACTTACAGTTTGTGCTAGATATAGAGCTCTAGTATTTATTGTCACTGGTAATCTCTATACTACTTGTACACTATATAATGTATACAGAGCTCATCTACTATATTGTCACCGGTGATCACTGTATTAGCTGTACACTTACACTATATACTGTATACAGAGCCCCTGTGTATAATGTCACAGGTGATCACAGTATTATCTGTACACTGACACTATATACAGAGCTCCTGTGTATAATGTCACTGGTGATCACTGTATTACCTGTACACTGACACTATATACAGAGCTCCTGTGTATAATGTCACTGGTGATCACTGTATTACCTGTACACTGACACTATATACAGAGCTCCTGTGTATAATGTCACTGGTGATCACTGTATTACCTGTACACTGACACTATATACAGAGCTCCTGTGTATAATGTCACTGGTGATCACTGTATTACCTGTACAATGACTCTAGTGGGTGGAGATAAGGGGAGGGGGAAAAATAATAAATTACTGATAGGAGTTTGTTATAAGTCTCCAAAAATAATGGAAGTAGCGGAGAATATCCTCGTAAAGCAAATAGATGAAGCAGTGACTCAAGGAGAAGTCATTATTATGGGAGACTTCAACTACCCTGAAATACATTGGGGGACAGAAACAAGCAAAGGAAATAGGTTTTTGACTACTATGAGAGACAATTACCTTTCACAACTGGTTCAGGACCCAACAAGAAGGGGGGCACTGCTAGACCTAATATTAACCAATAGGCCAGACTGCATATCAAATATACGAGTTGGGGGTCACTTGGGTAATAGTGATCACAAAATAATACGTTTCCATGTAACCTTTAATAAGATGTGTAGTAGAGGGGTTACAAGGACACTAAACTTGAGGAAGGCAAATTTCCAACGGTTGAGAGATGATCTTAGTGCAATAAACTGGGACGATATCCTGAGACATAAAACTACACAAAGCAAATGGGAGACATTTATTAGCATCCTGAATAGGACCTGTGCACAATATATACCCTATGGGAATAAACATGCTAGAAATAGGAGGAAACCACTATGGCTAAATAGAGCTGTAAGGGGCGCAATAAGTGACAAAAAGAAAGCATTTAGAGAACTAAAACAAGTAGGTAGTGATGAGGCATTAAATAAATATAGAAAATTAAATAAATTATGTAAAAACCAAATCAAGGTAGCAAAGATTGAGGCAGAGAGAATCATTGCCAGAGAAAGTAAAAATAACCCCAAAATATTCTTTAACTACATAAATAGTAAAAAACTAAAAAATGATAGTGTTGGCCCCCTTAAAAAAAGTCTGGGTGAAATGGTGGATGAGGATGAGGAAAAAGCCAATATGCTAAATGATTTTTTTCAACCGTATTTACACAAGAAAATCGCATGACAGAAAACATGATTAGTGATAACAAAAATTCTCCAGTAAATGTCACTTGCTTAACCCAGCAGGAAGTACGGCGGCGTCTAAAAATCACTAAAGTTGACAAATCCCCAGGCCCGGATGGGATACACCCGCGAGTACTGCAGGAATTAAGTAACGTCATAGATAGACCATTATTTTTAATCTTTAAAGATTCCATAATAACAGGGTCTGTACCACAGGACTGGCGTATAGCAAATGTGGTGCCAATATTCAAAAAGGGGACAAAAACTGAACTTGGAAATTATAGGCCAGTAAGCTTAACCTCTACTGTGGGTAAAATACTGGAGGGTTTCCTAAGAGATGCTATACTAGAGTATCTGAAGAAGAAGAACCTCATGACCCAATATCAACATGGGTTTACGAGGGACCGTTCCTGTCAGACTAATCTGATCAGTTTTTATGAGGAGGCAAGTTCTGGACTGGACCAAGGAAATGTAGTGGATGTTGTGTATATGGACTTTTCAAAAGCTTTTGATCCGGTTCCACACAAAAGGTTGATACATAAAATGAGAACAATGGGGATAGGGGAAAATATATGTATGTGGGTTAAGAATTGGCTCAGTGATAGGAAACAAAGGGTGGTTATTAATCGAAAACACTCAGACTGGGTCTCAGTTAACAGTGGGGTACCACAGGGGTCAGTATTGGGCCCCCTTCTTTTAAACATATTTATTAATGACCTTGTAGGGGGCACACAGAGTAATATTTCAATATTTGCAGATGACACTAAACTCTGCAGGGTAATCAATACAGAGGGGGACAATTTTATATTACAGGAGGATCTATGTAAACTAGAAGCTTGGGCTGATAAATGGCAAATGAGTTTTAATGGGGATAAATGTAAGGTAATGCACTTGGGCAGAGGAAATAAAATGTATAATTATATGCTTAATTGTAAAACACTGAGCAAAACTGTAACTGAAAAAGGCCTGGGTGTATTGGTGGACGACAAGCTCACGTTTAGTGGCCAGTGTCAGGCAGCTGCTGCCAAGGCAAACAAAATAATGGGATGCATTAAAAGAAGCATAGATGCTGATGACGAGAACATAATTTTACCTCTATACAAGTCATTAGTGCGACAACACTTAGAATACTGTGTACAGTTCTGGTCTCCGGTGTATAAGAAAGACATAGCTGAACTAGAGCGGGTGCAGAGAAGAGCGACCAAGGTTATTAGAGGACTGGGGGGTCTGCAATACCAAGACAGGTTATTAGAGGACTGGGGAGTCTGCAATACCAAGACAGGTTATTAGAGGACTGGGGAGTCTGCCATACCAAGACAGGTTATTAGAGGACTGGGGAGTCTGCAATACCAAGACAGGTTATTAGAGGACTGGGGAGTCTGCAATACCAAGACAGGTTATTAGAGGACTGGGGAGTCTGCAATACCAAGACAGGTTATTAGAGGACTGGGGAGTCTGCCATACCAAGACAGGTTATTAGAGGACTGGGGAGTCTGCAATACCAAGACAGGTTATTAGAGGACTGGGGAGTCTGCAATACCAAGACAGGTTATTAGAGGACTGGGGAGTCTGCAATACCAAGACAGGTTATTAGAGGACTGGGGAGTCTGCAATACCAAGACAGGTTATTAGAGGACTGGGGAGTCTGCCATACCAAGACAGGTTATTAGAGGACTGGGGAGTCTGCAATACCAAGACAGGTTATTACACTTGGGGTTATTTACTGTGGAAAAAGAAGGCTTAGGGGTGATCTTATTACTATGTACAAGTATATGAGGGGACAGTACAAAGACTTTTCTACTGATCTTTTTACTCTGAGGCCAGAGACGGGGACAAGGGGGCATCTTCTACGTCTGGAGGAAAGAAGGTTTAATCATAATCACAGACGCGGATTCTTTACTGTAAGAGCAGTGAGACTATGGAACTCTCTGCCGCATGATGTTGTAATGAGTGATTCACTGTTAAAATTTAAGAAGGGCGTGGATGTCTTTCTTGAAAAGTATAATATTACAGGTTATATATACTAGATTCCTTGATAGGGCGTTGATCCAGGGAACTAGTCTGATTGTCGTATGGAGTCGGGAAGGAATTTTTTTCCCCAATGTGGAGCTTAGTGTTTGCCACATGGTTTTTTTTTGCCTTCCTCTGGATCAACAAGTTAGGCTATGGGTTGAACTAGATGGACTTAGCCTTCCTTCAACCTTAAAAACTATGTTACTATATACAGAGCTCCTGTGTATAATGTCACTGGTGATCACTGTATTACCTGTACACTATATACAGAGCTCCTGTGTATAATGTCACTGGTGATCACTGTATTATCTGTACACTATACACTATATACAGAGCTCCTGTGTATAATGTCACTGGTGATCACTGTATTACCTGTACACTGACACTATATACAGAGCTCCTGTGTATAATGTCACTGGTGATCCCTGTATTACCTGTATACTGACACTATATACTGAGCGCTTGTGTATAATGTCACTGGTGATCACTGTATTACCTGTACACTGACACTATATACAGAGCTCCTGTGTATGTAACTGGTGACATTATACATAGGAGCTTTGTATACAGTTTATAGTGTAAAGGTACTTCAGCGATCACTGGTGACATTAAATACAGGAGCTCAGTATATAATATATAATGTAAAGGTAATACAGGGATCACACACAGGAGCTCTGTATATAGTGTCATTGTACAGGTAATATAGTGATCACCAGTGACATTATACACAGGAGCTCTGTATATAGTGTCACTGTACAAGTAATTCAGGGATCACCAGTGACATTATATACAGGTGCTCAAAATATAGCATATAGTTTAAGTGTGCAGATAATACTGTGATCACCTGTGACATTATACACATGATCTCTGTATACAGTAAATAGTGTAAAGGTAATACAGTGATCACCGGTGAGATTATATACACGGGCTCTGTATATAGAGTCAGTGTACAGGTAATACAGGGATCACCAGTGACCTTATACACAGGAGCTCTGTATATAGTGTCAGTGTACAGGTAATACAGGGATCACCAGTGACCTTATACACAGGAGCTCTGTATATAGTATATATTGTACGCATAATGCAGCGATCAATAGTGACATTATACACAGGAGCTCTGTATATAATGTCAGTGTACAGGTAATACAGTGATCACTAGTGAAATTATACACATGAGCTCTGTATATAGTGTACAGGTAATACAGGGATCACCAGTGACATTATACACAGGAGCTCTGTATATAGTGTATAGTGTACAGGTAATACAGGGATCACCAGTGACATTATACACAGGAGCTCTGTATATAGTGATATAGTGTCAGTATACAGGTAATGCAGTGATCACCAGAGACATTATACACTGGAGCTCTGTATATAGTGATATAGTGTCAGTATACAGGTAATACAGTGATCACCAGTGACATTATACACAGGAGCTCTGTATATAGTGTCAGTATACAGGTAATACAGGGATCACCAGTGACATTATACACAGGAGCTCTGTATATAGTGTATAGTGTACAGGTAATACAGTGATCGCCAGTGACATTATACACAGAAGCTCTGTATACAGTGTACAGGTAATACAGGGATCACCAGCGACATTATGCACAGGAGCTCTGTATATAGTGTATAGGTAATACAGTGATCACCAGTGACATTATACACAGGAGCTCTGTATATAGTGTACAGGTAATATAGTGATCACCAGTGACATTATACACAGGAGCTCTGTATATAGTGTACAGGTAATACAGTGATCACCAGTGACATTATACACAGGAGCTCTGTATATAGTGTACAGGTAATACAGTGATCACCAGTGACATTATACACAGGAGCTCTATATATAGTGTACAGGTAATACAGGGATCACCAGTGACATTATACACAGGAGCTCTGTGTATAGTGTCAGTGTACAGGTAATACAGTGATCACCAGTGACATTATACACAGGACCTCTGTATATAGTGTACAGGTAATACAGTGATCACCAGTGACATTATACATAGGAGCTCTGTATATAGTGTACAGGTAATACAGAGATCACCAGTGACATTATACACAGGAGCTCGGTATATAGTGTATAGTGTACAGGTAATACAGTGATCACCAGTGACATTATACACAGGAGCTCTGTATATAGTGTCAGTGTACAGGTAATACAGTGATCACCAGTGACATTATACACTGGAGCTCTGTATATAGTGATATAGTGTCAGTATACAGGTAATGAAGGGATCACAAGAGACATTATACACAGGAGCTCTGTATATAGTGTCAGTGTACAGGTAATTCCGGGATCACCAGTGTTATTATACACAGGAGCTCTGTATACAGTGTATGGTGTACAGGTAATACAATGATCACCAGTGACATTATACACAGGAGCTCTGTATATAGTGTCAGTGTACAGGTAATACAGGGATCACCAGTGACATTATACACAGGAGCTCTGTATATAGTGTCAGTGTACAGGTAATACAGTGATCACCAGTGACATTATACACAGGAGCTCTGTATATAGTGTACAGGTAATACAATGATCATTAGTGACATTATACAGGAGCTCTGTATATAGTGTAATGGCTCTAATGATCACTGTGTTCGTTGTACACGATGCACTATATACAGAGCTCCTGTGTATAATGTGACTGGTGATCACTGTATTACCTATACTATGTACAGATCTACTGTGTATAATGTTCCCATTGATAGCTTTATAACCTGTACACTGTATATTATATACAGAGCTCCTGTGTATAATGGCACTGGTCATCACTTTAATACATGTACACTTTAATATACACTATATACAGAGCTCCTGTGTATAATTTTAGCAGTGATCATTGTATTACCTGTATGCTTACATTATATACTGTATACAGAGCTCCTGTGTATAATATCACTGATGATCACTGTACTACTTGTACACTATATACAGAGCTCCTGTGTATAATGTCACTGGTGATCACTGTATTACCTGTACACTGACACTATATACAGAGCTCCTGTGTATAATGTCACTGTTGATCACTGTATTACCTGTACACTGACACTATATACAGAGCTCCTGTGTATAATATCACTGGTGATCGCTGTATTACCTGTACACTATATACAGAGCTCCTGTGTATAATGTCACTGGTGATCACTGTATTACCTGTACACTGACACTATATACAGAGCTCTTGTGTATAATGTCACTGGTGATCACTGTATTACCTGTACACTATACACTATATACAGAGCTCCTGTGTATAATATCGCTGGTGATCACTTTATTACCTGTACACTATACACTATATACAGAACTCCTGTGTATAATGTCACTGGTGATCACTGTATTACCTGTACACTGACACTATATACAGAGCTCCTGTGTATAATATCACTGGTGATCGCTGTATTACCTGTACACTGTATACAGAGCTCCTGTGTATAACGTCACTGGTGATCACTGTATTACCTGTACACTGACACTATATACAGAGTTCCTGTGTATAATGTCACTGGTGATCACTGTATTACCTGTACACTATATACTATATACAGAGCTCCTGTGTATAATGTCACTGGTGATCACTGTATTACCTGTACACTATACACTATATACAGAGCTCCTGTGTATAATATCACTGGTGATCACTGTATTACTTGTACACTATATACTGTATACAGAGCTCCTGTGTATAATGTCCCCTGTGATCACTGTATTACCTGTACACTATATACTATATACAGAGTTCCTGTGTATAATGTCACTGGTGATCACTGTATTACCTGTACACTATATACTATATACAGAGCTCCTGTGTATAATGTCACTGGTGATCACTGTATTACCTGTACACTATATACAGAGCTCCTGTGTATAATATCACTGGTGATCACTGTATTATCTGTACACTATATACTGTATACAGAGCTCCTGTGTATAATGTCCCCTGTGATCACTGTATTACCTGTACACTATATACTGTATACTGAGCTCCTGTGTATAATGTCACTGGTGATCCCTGTATTACCTGTACACTATATACTGTATACAGAGCTCCTGTGTATAATGTCACTGGTGATCCCTGTGTTACCTGTACACTATATACTGTATACAGAGCTCCTGTGTATAATTTTAGCGGTGATCATTGTATTACCTGTATGCTTACACTATATACTGTATACAGAGCCCCTGTGATCACTGTATTACCTGTACACTATATATTATATACAGAGCTCCTGTATATAATGCTACTGGTGATCACAGTATTACCTTTATACTTACACTATAGACTACGTGTATATACAGAGATCTTGTGTATAATGTCATTGGTGGTAATTTTAGTGTGGTGGTTTTTGATAAGGGTCAGTATGGTGGTATCATTTGGTATGTGGAGATAATATGTGGTCGGGTCATGGTGTGGTGGTATTTGTCCCTCGTATGTGGCATTATTAGTATGTTTGTCTTAGAATAATTGATTTTCTTCAGTAACAATATGGCGTTATCTTCAGACAGTGTGGTAATAACATACGGTCATTGAGTGGCGGTATTTATCAATTTTATATGGTTTATTATAGGTATATTAATTTTGGGTTGGTGGACTTGTTCAGTAACAATATGGTGATATCTTATTTGGTAACTGAATGACGACTATTTAGAATTATTATTGAGAAATTGATCTTATTACTGGTAGACGCCATACTAAATAAGGAAGGAGTCACTGACTTTGGTGGCCCCTCCCTGGGCCGTGGCGATTGGTGACCCCCCTTCGCTGCCCCTTACTGACCAGTGATCCTGAAGTCCCCGGAAGGGTCCAATGAAGCAGCCCGGTCCTGTTTCCCGTTCTTACCCGTCCGCCGCAGCTGCACAGCTTCAGAATGCTCATCAGGCCACGCACCTCGGCGCAGGGAAGTGAGCAGTTGCGGTAACACGGCGGGCGCGCGCTGACTCGGGGGAGTGGGCATCCATGGTGGTCCATCGGGCACACGCTGGCAGAGGAGTGCAATCAGATGCGGCAGGGCGGCGGGCGCACGCCAGCATAGGGTTAACAGATTCGGCTCTGTGATCGCGCGCCGGTGCAGGGGAGCGGGTGCGCGACTCCTCTAGGCCGGAGAGGCATGCTGGGGGAGACGGAGCTGGAGGGCAGGCAGCGCTCGATGCGCATGAGCCAGGCGCGTGCCCGCCGTACGTGACGCCACAGGCCGCGCCCCCCAGTCCAGGAGAGGAGGCTGCGGCTCATGCGGCGGCGGACCCTGCGCCTCACTCACAGCTGGCGCAGGGCTCCGCTGCGCTATTAGATGAATGGGGGCTGTCTTTGGTGTCGGCGTCGGGCGCAGCGTGGCCTCAGGACTCGTGCCCACCGCCGGCTCTGGAGACAGCACAAAGTCCATCATTCCCCATCCCCCTGAGCACTCCCGTCATGCATCCCGCCGAGGGGCGCCCTGGAGAGCGGAGGTCCAGCCGGCACTTCCGCCCTCCAGAGCGCTTTAGGCACAGCACCCCGCAGCCACACAGAAGCTGCCGGCCACACATTAATCAACACACAGCAGGGGCTGTGGCAGAGCAGAGCTCCGGACAGGAATCCTCTGCCGGGGGCTGTGCTCTGCCTCCCCCCCAAACACCCCCCCCTCCCCGCAGAAAAGCCACTAATAACAATAAAAGAAGAGGTTCCCAAAACAGAACACGTGACACTACACAACCAGGCGACATGGCTGCCCCTGTAATCACCGCAGCCCATCCAGCTCCCAGTCACAGTATCAATACCCCCTTGATGGACAGTATGCGGAGCTTAAATACTTCAGCGCCCATCCTCGCCTCCTCCATATACCCCTATAATAGCGCAGCGACGCACGCGCTTGGCACTGCTATAGCATCGCCCTTCAGCTGGCCACAAATAGCACCGCCACATCCCGGCAGGACACATGTATACTGTGCAGAACCCCACATACACCCTCAGGGACACAGAGACTCCAGGCGTACTCGCTGTAGTTCCACCGGCGAAGGAAGCGGTGTCACAAGCAAAGCGGAGATCGGCATCCCACAGGAGGGGTCACAGGTCAAGGTCCTCAAGGTGGCGCTCACCATCCTCCGCATCAGAGACGTCGAGCGCATCGTCGAGCCCCAAAATCCGCTTGCACCGATCCCGTCCTCCGGGGGACAGAAATGATACAATGGCACCCTCCAGAGCTTACAGCCTGCACGATGCATCGATTTCACGCAGGTCTACGAGCAGAGGCACGCCGCTCACCCCGAGCAAGACTGGTGTCGGAGTCCCTCCTCCAGCCGCAGGAATGGGTGAGTGCAATATAACTGAAATGGGAAATAGTAACACCAACTTAATAGCGGCCCTTAAGGCCCTATTCGAACAACTATCCGCGCCATCAGGCGCTATACATAATTCTACTAAAACAACTCCACCATTAGCCAGCGTACACAAGGACGCACTCTTTTGCGGGATTAGCCCATTGGGTTCATACATAGACGAGGAAACCAGAATTAAAATATGGAATAATGACTACATCGACATTTGGTCCCTAGTATCCACGGACCAACATACTATAGACAAAGAGAGAAGGATAGCTGACCGACCATTCGACAGAAACAGACAAAAGGTCGCAAAGACAATGAGCAACTGGTTACAGGCGTTTTCTGTGCTGGGTTGCATCATGGGCCAAAAGCATCCGGAGCGCTGCTCAGAACTATTTATATACCATGATACAGTGTATAACTCGTACAAAGCCCACGGCGGATCAGCATGGTGGCTCTACGATGAAGAGTCCCGGAGGCGGTTGGCCCTACAACCACAGCTGGCCTGGGGGGTTAAAGCCACAGATGTATGGTTGCGACTAATGCTGTCACAGAAACACCATCCCTTTCCAACAACGGCTACTGGACAACCGGCAACAGCAGGCCAAAATTCAGTGGTCATACGTAGACCAGGGGCCTGCTGGCAGTACAATGAGGGACACTGTCGTTTCTACGCCTTATGCAGATACAAGCATGAATGTTCAGCATGTGGAGGAGCCCACCCCGCGGCAAGATGTTCTCGCAAGCAAATTATCAATTAAACTCCCACAGTCAGAATCCAAGGACCCCGGTGAGTGTAAACGTGATGGGCCCCTGGCTAGACCAATATCCTAAGAAAGACGCAGCAGGGCAGTTACGTTTTGGTTTCACATACGGTTTTTTCATCCCTTTCAAACTTAATAAATAGCCCACCTTTGCAAATAACCTTAAATCTGCAAAAGAGCACCCCCAAATACTTAGGCAAAAAATACAAAAAGAAGTTGCCCTAGGCAGAGTAGCGGGTCCTTTCCCAACACCACCAATCAGTAACCTAAGAGTTTCCCCTCTGGGAATAATCCCCAAAAAAGAGCCAGGTTCATTCCGTCTTATCCATCATTTATCTTACCCAAAAGGAGAGTCTGTGAATGACGGTATTACGTCTGAAGACGCCTCGATGTCCTACGCGTCGTTCGACAGAGCAGTAATGTTAGTACGCGATGCAGGGCCTGGAGTGCTGCTCGCTAAATTCGACATAGAATCCACCTTTCGCCTACTTCCGGTACACCCAGACTGCTACCACCTGCTGGGATGCCAAGTGGACAATGAATACTTCTACGACACTTGCCTCCCAATGGGTTGTTCAATATCTTGTTATTACTTTGAGCTATTCAGTTCCTTCCTAGAATGGGTGCTGAGGTACGAAACCGGCAGTAGGTCCATCACACATTACCTAGATGACTTCCTATTCGTCGGACCCAAAGACTCAAAGCAATGCCAATCATTACTCAACGCATTCACAAACATCTCGCGACGGTTCGGAGTCCCATTATGCCCTACAAAGACCATAGGCCCCACAACAAAGCAGTCCTTCTTAGGCATCGAAATCGACACCACGGCAAGGTTGTTCCGCCTCCCAACAGAAAAAATACAAAAAACATTACACCTGATCTAGGTTTTTTGCGCAGTATGGAAAGTAACACTACAACAGATGCAAGTGTTACTAGGGCTCCTCGTGTTTGCGAGCCGGGTGATGCCAGTTGGAAGATTTTTTTCTCGCCGTTTATCCCTTGCAACAAAAAGTGCATTAAAACCGAGTCATAGAATCAGAATCAGCAGGCGGCTTCGGGCGGACTTAGAGGTGTGGAAAAACTTCTTACAATCATTCAACGGTCACACGTTATTTATGTCAGCAGAACAGTCCAACATTCAACTAAGATTATTCACCGGGGCGGCAGAAGCGGGCGGATATGCAGCGATACTAGATAACCAGTGGTGCACAGGCTTATGGCCTCCGTATTGGTTGGAACAAGGGTTAACAAAAAACCACACACTACTAGAAATCTTTCCAATAGTGGTAGCCATAGAAATATGGGTCACGTACCTAGCGAACAAAAATATATATGATTCATGACAACTAACACCAGCCTAGCGCATTGCATAAACAAGATGGCATCATCGTCTCTCCCAGTGCTAGGCCTACTACGCCGGCTAGCATTCCTGTGCCTAAAACACAATGTATGGGTCCGCGCTAGCCACTATGCTGAGGGGTCTAACGCTGCTGCTAACGCTTTATCACAATTCAATTGGCAGATTTTCACAGAGCTCTTCCACAACGCCCACCCATCGGGCAACAGTTGCCCACCCTCCCTATGGGATCTAGTGGCGAATAGTTGATGCCATTAATCAGAGCGTCAGTTGCCCCGTCAACGTGGCAAGCATACGGTAAGGCATGGGAACAGTGGACACGGCTAGTAGCAGGCAGACGGGTTGACCAATGTGAACAAGCCAGATTACAAGTCACCATAGAATTTCTCCACCAGCTAATGATGAGGGGCATATCAGGAGCGTCAGCGCAGCGGTGTCTGACCGGAGTAGCATTTCACTTCCAACTACTGAATTGGGGAGATGTGACAAAGAGATTCATCATCAGACAATCCATAAAAGGGTGGAAAAGGGGTCAGCCAAGTCAGGAGTGTAGACGTCCCGTCCCGTGTCACTAAAACTGATTTCTCACATCATATCCCTAACACCATTAACATGACACTCACAATTTGAAGCAACACTACTGTCTACTGCATTTGTGATCGCCTTCTTCGGGGCGCTATGCATGAGCGAATTAGTCCCTCAATCCAAAATTACCACCAGTGGAGGCTTATTACACCAGGACGTAGTCATAGCCAATAATGCAATACGTCTACGCATACGCCAATCGAAAACGGTTCCAGCGGGCAGGGGCACTTGGGTACTTCTACAGCCCACAAACGGTACACTGAGTCGGGTAACAATAGTAAAAACATATCTAACCATCAGATCACAAAGTAATTTCTTCCTATCACACATTGATGGAACGCCATTATCAAGATACCAGTTCCAACCTATATTTAATAAATGCATAACATCGGGAGGGAACCACCCTAAAGATTACGGGACACACTCATTCCGCATAGGCGCGGCCACGGAAGCAGCAAGAGCAGGACTGTCAGAAACTTCAGAGGATAGGGAGATGGCGATCCACGTGTTTGGCGAGATACATAAGACCGGACTTGTTATCCTAACGTGGTTTGTTTCTTTTACAGGTGACGCTAAGCCAACAGTGTGGGTGATAGGCCACTCGTATATATATTGGCCAGAAAAAAGGGCGAAAGTCTGCCCAGGCGGGAGGAAATTAGAGTTTCATAACACATATTTCAACTGGAGAGGTATTAGAGGCCTGCTATGGCCACAGGTACTAATGGAGGTGATTGAGATAGGGAGAGAGGTGACAGGTCCGGTCATATTAGTGATATGTGGTGCCCCTGAGGGTTCGGTCGCCACAGAGGTACTGCATCTCATCCAGAGGTGTGGTATCTCACTCTCAGGTAAGGAAGGAGTATGGCTCGGGACCCTAACACCCGCATTCACTACACCACATTTCTGGGGGACAGGGCGAGATTGCTCCTATGGGAGAGCACAGTCCCTGATCCCTGGCTGGAGTGGGGGGAACCACCTAGAGAGGGGGAACCATGTAGTGGAGGAAGTAGATCCTGGGAGCACTTGAGTAGGAGCAGTATAAAATAGAGACACCATCTTAGATCAGAGTTCAGTTCAGTCAGAGGAGGAGAAGTGACAGGAGCAGAGGCTCTGTATGAGCTCTGCTCCAGAGGCGGGCCTAGCCTGTGAGGCCCAAGTCTGAGAGGAGAGGGACCAGGACGGCTCCAGGAATGAGGAGTGAAGGGACCCTAGGGGTACGGGCTGTGCAGCAAGCCACCCGTATGCCCGCTGCTATCAGGAGGTAGAGGGGTCAGGCCAGATAAGGGGTACCGGTCCCTCAACTAGTGCAGAACTGCAAGGCTCAACTAGAAACCGGAGGCTGCAGCACTTTATGTACCGTTAGCCAAAAGTCCACACCAGTCTCACTAAGAAGGTGGCCACATAGGACCCAGGGGACGGAACCTACGTCGCCCGCCAAGACCCGCGGGTACCAGATTGGAGTCACTAGGTGTGAGGTGCAGGGAGAAGGCCAGGGAGAGGAGACAGAAGGGGTCCTGCTAAATACTCTGGAGCTACCTGGGGGTGGACTGAGCCCCTCACTGAGTAAACACAGGACGACGGGGGAAGTCGTGATCTGCAGTGATGACTTGGCATGAAACAACTGTGAGTAAAGTACCTGAGACTGCATCCCATTGACTCCGTGTTTATTACTGACTCCCTGCACAATAACCACCATCATCCACACGCACTGCCCTGAAGCTACACTCTTCCTGTGGGGAGTTATACCACCCGTGTTGCCAAACCACCAGCTTCAGAGGACTGTTCCGCAGCAGCGGCCTCATTAGCCGCACCCCACAGGTGGCGTTGTCGGACATTATATATAACCTATACACAGATACTACCCTTGGATTGACCGCCCTGGGTCACGGACCCTCTCACCGCCACTGTGACTACAACCCCCAGCGTCTACCGGCCCGGCTCCGGGTACCCCACGGGCCAGGGGGCGCGTCAGATACATGCCGGGGGAAATGACCTCGGTCATTACAAGAGCGCATAACTAATGGCAATAATGAAGCTAGACACTGAGCGCTTCAGAGAATTTTTCTCAAAACTAACGATAGTATGGTCGGAGATGGTGCCGAGAGCGGTATGGCAAGGTGCGCGAGACATCACGGCCATTGAACGGACAAGGCGGGTAATAAATATTCGGATGGCAAAATTTAGAAGAGACAGAGGCAGTGTAGTGATACGACACCGACAACTGGAAGGAGATAAAGCAGGCCTCATACGGCCCGACGGTGTTCACTTAATGGATATTGGACTGGACATATTCCTGTCAGGACTCCAGGACGGAGTGGAACAAGCGTTAAGAGTGATGGGTGGGGGTCAGAGTCCTGCATACGAGTACGCAGGATCCTCCATGGCCTGGAAATAGAAAGGACATGTTGGAGAGTTACACTTGTTGGCCAACTTGCCGGAGTGGAGACCCAGGGCATGCTGCAACAAAAATAAAATGCCTTTCTAATGGAATGAGTATAAAGAGTTAATAAAGCTGTGACCGATCCTCGCCCATCCAGTTGTAAGACTTACATGATTGTATTGTCAAGGAAAGGGGGGCTGAGCGTCGGGGTTTGGTTGGGGGTCCCCACAGTCTGTGTTTTCTGTGAGATTTATATATTTCATCTGTAGTTTTTCTTTTTTTTTTTTAAGAGTAAAAGGCAAAAATAAATGACTTTATAGGATCTAGAGCGCTGCACAGGGCCGTACATCTGACCAACATGCTGTAAGGGTCCCGGGTCCATATTTTTTTTACTGAGGCTAGAAAAATAGATAGAACAAAAAAATGAAGCAATACCAGAAAAAGTGCAGGGAGAGGCGTCGGCCCACCGATCTATGGTACATGAAGACGCAGAGGCACTGCGCAGCTCCATAGGAGATTCCCTGCAAAGAACTGCTGGATTTATTGGCCAATGTGAACAGGCGGCAATGTTTTGGCTCGAGAGCACGAGAGGCTTTGTCAAGCAAATTCAGAGTTTATAGAGAGATCACATTCGTGTAATCAGGCGGTAATCACACAAGATGGAGATCCCGGCAGTAATGGTCGGGGGTTCAGTGATAGAGGGTCTTGCTGGGTGACACTTTGCAGCCCCCGGCCGGATCCTCAACCTGCTTTGTTTCTGCTCCATTTGTTAAATATTTTTTTGGATTACTAGATGGATCGTAAATGAATAAATGTAACGTGTTGTATATTATAAGCATCAAACAGCAGACGTTTCTGTAGGGATCTGTGCACACAGTAACGTCCTCACAGGCTGGACTCCTGCTAGTTATAAAAATAAAGCCATTTACAGAAATACTCCCCAGCAAGAAACACTGGGCCGATTCATCAAAGCTTCAGAGTTCTGGAGGAAAAGCTTTGAAAAGTCACAAAATGTCATCACAAGGTGGACGGAGGCGCTCGCAACGTGTCACACGCCTCATTGTGGTCAGACGCTGGTGGCGAAGTGTCATTACCAGGAGCTAACAGAAGAGGGCGCTGCAGTCCGATAGCTCCAATCCCACCTACTGTGGAGCTGGATGTGGCCCCCTGACCTTCCGGACCCCTGCACGGCCGCACAGAATACCCCAATGACATGGCCGCCCCGAGCATTACGTCTCCATCAGCTGACGCCTGTCTAATCAGAAGAACGACTGTGTGCGGGCGATGCCGGGCCCAACATCCGAGGATAGATAATAGATAGATGATAGATAGATGATAGATGATAGATAGATAATAGATAGATAATAGATAGATGATAGATGATAGATAATAGATAGATGATAGATAGATAATAGATAGATGATAGATGATAGATAGATGATAGATGATAGATAGATGATAGATAATAGATAGATGATAGATAGATGATAGATAGATGATAGATAGATGATAGATAATAGATAGATAATAGATGATAGATAATAGATAGATGATAGATAGATAATAGATAGATAATAGATAGATGATAGATAATAGATAGATAATAGATAGATAGATAGATAATAGATAGATGATAGATAGATGATAGATAATAGATAGATAATAGATAGATGATATATAATAGATAGATAATAGAGAGATGATAGATAATAGATAGATAATAGATGGATAATAGATGATAGATAATAGATAGATGATAGATAATAGATAGATGATAGATAGATGATAGATAGATGATAGATAGATAATAGATAGATGATAGATAGATGATAGATAATAGATAGATGATAGATAATAGATAGATAATAGATAGATGATAGATAGATGATAGATAGATAATAGATAGATAATAGATAGATAATAGATAATAGATAGATAATAGATAGATAATAGATAGATAGATAATAGATAGATAATAGATATATATAGTAGATAGATGATAGATAATAGATAATAGATAATAGATGGATAATAGATAGATAATAGATAGATGATAAATGATAGATAATAGATAATAGATAATAGATAATAGATAGATAATAGATAGATGATAGATGATAGATAGATGATAGATGATAGATAATAGATAGATAATAGATAGATAATAGATAGATGATAGATGATAGATAGATGATAGATAGATAATAGATAGATAGATAATAGATAATAGATAGATAATAGATAATAGATATATAGATAGATGATAGATAGATGATAGATAATAGACAGATGATAGATAATAGATAGATAATAGATAGATGATAGATAATAGATAGATAAAATAGATAATAGATAGATAATAGATAGATAAAATAGATAATAGATAGATAATAGATAGATAAAATAGATAATAGATAGATAATAGATAGATAATAGATAGATAAAATAGATAATTGACAGATAATAGATAGAGATAGATGATAGATAGATAATAGATAGATAATAGATAGATAATAGATAATAGATGGATAATATATAGATGATAGATAGATAATAGATAGATGATAGATAATAGATAGATAATAGATAGATGATAGATAATAGATAGATAATAGATAGATAATAGATAGATGATAGATAGATAGATAATAGATAGATAATAGATAATAGATAGATGATAGATAGATGATAGATAATAGATAGATAATAGATAGATAATAGATAGATGATAGATAATAGATAGATAATAGATGATAGATAATAGATAGATGATAGATAGATAATAGATAGATAATAGATAATAGATAGATGATAGATAGATAGATGATAGATAATAGATAGATAATAGATAGATAATAGATAGATAATAGATAGATGATAGATAGATAGATAATAGATAGATAATAGATAGATAATAAATAGATGATAGATAGATGATAGATGATAGATAATAGATAGATAATAGATAGATGATATATAATAGATAGATAATAGATAGATGATAGATAATAGATAGATAATAGATGGATAATAGATAGATAGATAATAGATAGATGATAGATAGATGATAGATAGATGATAGATAATAGATAGATAATAGATAGATAATAGCTAGATGATAGATAGATGATAGATAATAGATAGATGATAGATAATAGATAGATAATAGATAGATGATAGATAGATGATAGATAGATAATAGATAGATAATAGATAGATAATAGATATATATAGTAGATACATGATAGATAATAGATAATAGATAGATAATAGATGGATAATAGATAGATAGATAATAGATAGATGATAGATGATAGATAGATGATAGATGATAGATAATAGATAGATAATAGATAATAGATAGATAATAGATAGATGATAGATGATAGATAGATGATAGATGATAGATAATAGATAGATAATAGATAGATAATAGATAGATGATAGATAGATGATAGATAGATAATAGATAGATAGATAATAGATAGATGATAGATAATAGATAGATAATAGATAATAGATAGATAATAGATAATAGATATATAGATAGATGATAGATAGATGATAGATAATAGACAGATGATAGATAATAGATAGATAATAGATAGATGATAGATAATAGATAGATAAAATAGATAATAGATAGATAATAGATAGATAAAATAGATAATAGATAGATAATAGATAGATAATAGATAGATAAAATAGATAATAGATAGATAATAGATAGAGATAGATGATAGATAGATAGTAGATAGATAATAGATAATAGATAGATAATAGATAATAGATAGATAATAGACAGATGATAGATAATAGATAGATAATAGATAATATATAGATAATAGACAGATGATAGATAGATGATAGATATATAGATAATAGATAGATAATAGATAGATGATAGATAGATGATAGATAGATGATAGATAATAGATAGATAATAGATAGATAGATAGATAATAGATAGATAATAGATAGATGATAGATAGATGATAGATAGATGATAGATAAATAGATAATAGATAGATGATAGATAATAGATAGATAATAAATATCAGATAGATAATAGATAGATGATAGATAATAGATAGATGATAGATAGATAATAGATAGATGATAATAGATAGATAATAGATAGATGATAGATAGATGATAGATAATAGATAGATAATAGATAGATAATAGATAGATGATAGATAATAGATAGATAATAGATAGATGATAGATAATAGATAGATGATAGATAGATAATAGATAGATAATAGATAATAGATAGATGATAGATAGATAGATGATAGATAATAGATAGATAATAGATAGATAATAGATAGATAATAGATAGATGATAGATAGATAGATAATAGATAGATAATAGATAGATAATAAATAGATGATAGATAGATGATAGATGATAGATAATAGATAGATAATAGATAGATGATATATAATAGATAGATAATAGATAGATGATAGATAATAGATAGATAATAGATGGATAATAGATAGATAGATAATAGATAGATGATAGATAGATGATAGATAGATGATAGATAATAGATAGATAATAGATAGATAATAGCTAGATGATAGATAGATGATAGATAATAGATAGATGATAGATAATAGATAGATAATAGATAGATGATAGATAGATGATAGATAGATAATAGATAGATAATAGATAGATAATAGATATATATAGTAGATACATGATAGATAATAGATAATAGATAGATAATAGATGGATAATAGATAGATAGATAATAGATAGATGATAGATGATAGATAGATGATAGATGATAGATAATAGATAGATAATAGATAATAGATAGATAATAGATAGATGATAGATGATAGATAGATGATAGATGATAGATAATAGATAGATAATAGATAGATAATAGATAGATGATAGATAGATGATAGATAGATAATAGATAGATAGATAATAGATAGATGATAGATAATAGATAGATAATAGATAATAGATAGATAATAGATAATAGATATATAGATAGATGATAGATAGATGATAGATAATAGACAGATGATAGATAATAGATAGATAATAGATAGATGATAGATAATAGATAGATAAAATAGATAATAGATAGATAATAGATAGATAAAATAGATAATAGATAGATAATAGATAGATAATAGATAGATAAAATAGATAATAGATAGATAATAGATAGAGATAGATGATAGATAGATAGTAGATAGATAATAGATAATAGATAGATAATAGATAATAGATAGATAATAGACAGATGATAGATAATAGATAGATAATAGATAATATATAGATAATAGACAGATGATAGATAGATGATAGATATATAGATAATAGATAGATAATAGATAGATGATAGATAGATGATAGATAGATGATAGATAATAGATAGATAATAGATAGATAGATAGATAATAGATAGATAATAGATAGATGATAGATAGATGATAGATAGATGATAGATAAATAGATAATAGATAGATGATAGATAATAGATAGATAATAAATATCAGATAGATAATAGATAGATGATAGATAATAGATAGATGATAGATAGATAATAGATAGATGATAATAGATAGATAATAGATAGATGATAGATAGATGATAGATAATAGATAGATAATAGATAGATAATAGATAGATGATAGATAATAGATAGATAATAGATAGATGATAGATAATAGATAGATGATAGATAGATAATAGATAGATAATAGATAATAGATAGATGATAGATAGATAGATGATAGATAATAGATAGATAATAGATAGATAATAGATAGATAATAGATAGATGATAGATAGATAGATAATAGATAGATAATAGATAGATAATAAATAGATGATAGATAGATGATAGATGATAGATAATAGATAGATAATAGATAGATGATATATAATAGATAGATAATAGATAGATGATAGATAATAGATAGATAATAGATGGATAATAGATAGATAGATAATAGATAGATGATAGATAGATGATAGATAGATGATAGATAATAGATAGATAATAGATAGATAATAGCTAGATGATAGATAGATGATAGATAATAGATAGATGATAGATAATAGATAGATAATAGATAGATGATAGATAGATGATAGATAGATAATAGATAGATAATAGATAGATAATAGATATATATAGTAGATACATGATAGATAATAGATAATAGATAGATAATAGATGGATAATAGATAGATAGATAATAGATAGATGATAGATGATAGATAGATGATAGATGATAGATAATAGATAGATAATAGATAATAGATAGATAATAGATAGATGATAGATGATAGATAGATGATAGATGATAGATGATAGATAATAGATAGATAATAGATAGATAATAGATAGATGATAGATAGATGATAGATAGATAATAGATAGATAGATAATAGATAGATGATAGATAATAGATAGATAATAGATAATAGATAGATAATAGATAATAGATATATAGATAGATGATAGATAGATGATAGATAATAGACAGATGATAGATAATAGATAGATAATAGATAGATGATAGATAATAGATAGATAAAATAGATAATAGATAGATAATAGATAGATAAAATAGATAATAGATAGATAATAGATAGATAATAGATAGATAAAATAGATAATAGATAGATAATAGATAGAGATAGATGATAGATAGATAGTAGATAGATAATAGATAATAGATAGATAATAGATAATAGATAGATAATAGACAGATGATAGATAATAGATAGATAATAGATAATATATAGATAATAGACAGATGATAGATAGATGATAGATATATAGATAATAGATAGATAATAGATAGATGATAGATAGATGATAGATAATAGATAGATAATAGATAGATAGATAATAGATAGATAATAGATAGATGATAGATAGATGATAGATAGATGATAGATAAATAGATAATAGATAGATGATAGATAATAGATAGATAATAAATATCAGATAGATAATAGATAGATGATAGATAATAGATAGATGATAGATAGATAATAGATAGATGATAATAGATAGATAATAGATAGATGATAGAGAGATAATAGATAGATAATTGATAATATATAGATAATAGACAGATGATAGATAGATGATAGATATATAGATAATAGATAGATGATAGATAGATGATAGATAGATGATAGATGATAGATAGATGATAGATAGATGATAGATAATAGATAGATAATAGATAGATAGATAATAGATAAATAGATAGATGATAGATAGATGATAGATAGATGATAGATAGATGATAGATAAATAGATAATAGATAGATGATAGATAATAGATAGATAATAAATATCAGATAGATAATAGATAGATGATAGATAATAGATAGATGATAGATAGATAATAGATAGATGATAATAGATAGATAATAGATAGATGATAGAGAGATAATAGATAGATAATTGATAATAGATAGATAATAGATAGATGATAGATAGATGATAGATAGATAATAGATGATAGATAATAGATAGATGATAGATAGATAATAGATAGATAATAGACAGATGATAGATAATAGATAATAGATAGATAATAGATAGATGATAGATAATAGATAGATGATAGATAGATGATAGATAATAGATGATAGATAGATAATAGATAGATAATAGATAATAGATAGATAGATAATAGATAGATAATAGATAATAGATGATAGATAGATAATAGATAGATAGATAATAGATAGATGATAGATAGATGATAGATAATAGATAGATGATAGATAATAGATAGATAATAGATAGATGATAGATAATAGATAGATGATAGATAGATAATAGATAGATGATAGATAGATGATAGATAGATAATAGATGATAGATAATAGATAGATGATAGATAGATAATAGATAGATAATAGACAGATGATAGATAATAGATAGATAATAGATAGATGATAGATAATAGATAGATGATAGATAGATAATAAATAGATGATAGATAATAGATAGATAATAGATAGATAGATAATAGATAGATGATAGAGAGATAATAGATAGATAATAGATAATAGATAGATAGATGATAGATGATAGATAATAGATAGATAATAGATGATAGATAATAGACAGATGATAGATAATAGATAGATAATAGATAGATGATAGATAGTAGATAGATAATAGATAGATAATAGATAGATGATAGATAATAGATAGATAGATGATAGATAATAGATAATATATATGTATATAATAGATAGATGATAGATATATATATAATAGATGGATACCCCTGGCAGTGAGCACAGGTAGAGGGCAGTGATGGCCGCCCGGATCATTCTCTTCTCCAGGATTACACAGCGGCGTCTCGTCAGTTTTCTTATCAAACTGAAAATAAAGCAGAAGCAGACAGATGATGCGATATACCGGGGAGGGTCAGTGGTTAATAGAAACATACGTCTCCGGTGGTCTACGATGGCTCAGCGGTTAATGCATGCGTCCCTGGTGGGCTACAGTGTCTTTTTACAAACTAGCTAATACATAGATCGCTGGTGGTATAGAAGGACGGTGATGGAAGTTGGTTTAGTAGTTAACACATCCATGGTGGTATATTTTATGAATATTAACCACTAAGCCATGTTACATAGATATACTGTACAGATATCTAACGTGACTTAGTGGTTAATATATATATATATATATATACTGATGGCTTAGTAGAAATATATACACCTCTGGTGGTCTACAATGGAAGAGCACTTGATACATACAGCCCTGATACTACAGAATGACTTAGTGGTTAATACACACATCCTTGGAAGTTTAGAGGGGCTTAGTGGTTAACTAGTTCCAGAATGCCCATAGACTGTAAACATCCGGGTGGTCCGCACTTTATTCTGCACTAATGGTCCCGAAAAAGGTAAGGAGGAGTAATCTGCCCTCAGGAGATTGCGCACCTGCAGGAGCGGGGAGCGGTCTGCCAGACACAGCCGGACTCCGCAGAGATGGGAGATTGTCACCTCTGCCTTCCTGACTGCTGTATACACTACACTACGCAAACGCTGCGTATAAAGCAGAGGGAGCAGAAACATGGCCTCCTCCTCCTCCGGGCACAGTGACTGTGTGATCTCCGGGTGCAAGGAGGGAGCAGGAACCGCGGGGTCCTAGAAGATTGCGGCTAATCTACAGGGAAATCCGCCACACAAAGGATGTATCAATATGTAAAAGACCTTATGGGGGGCACGGAGTGTAAAATAAATGAAAAAAAAAGCAAAAAAAGAACAACAAAAATGTATCCAATACATAAAAATAAAAGAAAGAGGTGCATTATTACAAATGTTTTCATCCATCCTTTGTGGTCTCAAAAAAAGACCCCGAAGTTCATTTTTTTCTTGACGTTTTTCCCCCGATATCAGCAAATAAAAAATAGAATAAGATTAAAATAAACTTCACAAACAAAAGAGGCAAAATGTATCTGAATATTCCAACCGGAGCATTATCTTTAGAGTTATTAAAAGTGCGATAAACCCTGAAGATGGTCAGGAACGGGGGAAGGTGGTCAGTAATTCCTGGGGGTCTGGAGAGGTTTAGTGGTTAATATTTACATTCCTGGTGGTCTCGGATATTAGAGGGGTTAGCGTTGATATCCAATGTCCGTCCAAGTTCTCCTTTAGGGCAGAGACCTCCATCATCCACATGAAGACTTTTTTAGGATGAAAGTCTTACAATTCTGTGACCCCCGTTTTCCCATCTGCAGTAAAGATTGAGGGTCTCACCTGATTCATCAAGGGCGCCGGTCTCATAGCAGATGGGCAGTAGTGGGATGGAGTCTATAGGATGCGCTCAGTGAGCCCCACTACAGATCGGAGTCAAATGCTCCATTGTTCTTAAAGGTTACTCTGAATATAGAAGGAACAACAATGGGATTCTGGGACGCAGATAAGAATGTGGGGAATGTGGCGGCAAACACTCATCCCATTATCTGCCGCACAGTGTCACTTATTATCTGCACACTAGGGGGCGCCATGGACCAGTGTACAAATACACGACCACAGCACCCTGCGCAATCCAGAGCCGCCATACACTGCGATCAATGGTATCAACACACGGGCAATGTCGCCACCGCGACTTCACACCAGGATCGGAGGCAATTTTTAAGTCACTTTTTTGAAACGTGACTTCTTTTCTCTTCCTTTGTGATCTGAAATTTATCAAAATGTCACAGGGTGAATTTTGTGGAAAATTAAAGAAATAAGGGAACTTGTAACCTGCGTCAAAGAAAAACCGTCTGATGGTCCGACCAGATAGAGGAGAAGACTGATGACGTCAAAGATCAAGAAATGTCCGAAAAAAAGCTTCCATTTCAGCATCCAAAAAGTACAGTCTAATATAATATCAAATTATTGTACACAAGGTAAAGGCAAAAGGGAAAAGTAAATTATATCACAGAATAGCGGCTTGTAGGTTACATCACATTGCCTTATTACTATTACCAGAATACAAGTGAATGAAGAAAAGAGAAATGTAAATCCAATCAGTATCTGGTGACCGCCCGTCGCCTCCATCATCAGTATCTGGTGACCGCCCGTCACCTCCATCATCAGTATCTGGTGACCGCCCGTCGCCTCCATCATCAGTATCTGGTGACCGCCCGTCACCTCCATCATCAGTATCTGGTGACCGCCCGTCACCTCCATCATCAGTATCTGGTGACCGCCCGTCGCCTCCATCATCAGTATCTGGTGACCGCCCGTCGCCTCCATCATCAGTATCTGGTGACCACCCGTCACCTCCATCATCAGTATCTGGTGACCGCATTCCACCTCCATCGTCAGTATCTGGTGACCGCCCGTCGCCTCCATCATCAGTATCTGGTGACCGCATTCCACCTCCATCATCAGTATCTGGTGACCGCCCGTCACCTCCATCATCAGTATCTGGTAACTGCCCGTCACCTCCATCATCAGTATCTGGTGACCGCCCGTCACCTCCATCATCAGTATCTGGTGACCGCCAGTCGCCTCCATCATCAGTATCTGGTGACCGCCCGTCGCCTCCATCATCAGTATCTGGTGACCGCCCGTCGCCTCCATCATCAGTATCTGGTGACCGCATTCCACCTCCATCATCAGTATCTGGTGACCGCCCGTCACCTCCATCATCAGTATCTGGTGACCGCCCGTCGCCTCCATCATCAGTATCTGGTGACCGCCCGTCGCCTCCATCATCAGTATCTGGTGACCGCATTCCACCTCCATCGTCAGTATCTGGTGATCAGATTCCACCTCCATCATCAGCATCTGGTGATCAGATTCCACCTCCATCATCAGTATCTGGTGACCGCCAGTCGCCTCCATCATCAGTATCTGGTGACCGCCCGTCGCCTCCATCATCAGTATCTGGTGACCGCATTCCACCTCCATCATCAGTATCTGGTGACCGCCCATCACCTCCATCATCAGTATCTGGTGACTGCCCGTCACCTCCATCATCAGTATCTGGTGACCGCCCATCACCTCCATCATCAGTATCTGGTAACCGCCCGTCACCTCCATCATCAGCATCTGGTGACCGCCCGTCACCTCCATCTTCAGCATCTGGTGACCGCCCGTCGCCTCCATCATCAGTATCTGGTGACCGCCCGTCGCCTCCATCATCAGTATCTGGTGACCGCCCGTCGCCTCCATCATCAGTATCTGGTGACCGCCCATCGCCTCCATCATCAGTATCTGGTGACCACATTCCACCTCCATCATCAGTATCTGGTGACCGCCCGTCACCTCCATCATCAGTATCTGGTGACCGCATTCCACCTCCATCATCAGTATCTGGTGACCGCCCGTCACCTCCATCATCAGTATCTGGTGACCGCATTCCACCTCCATCATCAGTATCTGGTGACCGCCCGTCACCTCCATCATCAGTATCTGGTAACTGCCCGTCACCTCCATCATCAGTATCTGGTGACCGCCCGTCACCTCCATCATCAGTATCTGGTGACCGCCAGTCGCCTCCATCATCAGTATCTGGTGACCGCCCGTCGCCTCCATCATCAGTATCTGGTGACCGCCCGTCGCCTCCATCATCAGTATCTGGTGACCGCATTCCACCTCCATCATCAGTATCTGGTGACCGCCCGTCACCTCCATCATCAGTATCTGGTGACCGCCCGTCGCCTCCATCATCAGTATCTGGTGACCGCCCGTCGCCTCCATCATCAGTATCTGGTGACCGCATTCCACCTCCATCGTCAGTATCTGGTGATCAGATTCCACCTCCATCATCAGCATCTGGTGATCAGATTCCACCTCCATCATCAGTATCTGGTGACCGCCAGTCGCCTCCATCATCAGTATCTGGTGACCGCCCGTCGCCTCCATCATCAGTATCTGGTGACCGCATTCCACCTCCATCATCAGTATCTGGTGACCGCCCATCACCTCCATCATCAGTATCTGGTGACTGCCCGTCACCTCCATCATCAGTATCTGGTGACCGCCCATCACCTCCATCATCAGTATCTGGTAACCGCCCGTCACCTCCATCATCAGCATCTGGTGACCGCCCGTCACCTCCATCATCAGCATCTGGTGACCGCCCGTCGCCTCCATCATCAGTATCTGGTGACCGCCCGTCGCCTCCATCATCAGTATCTGGTGACCGCCCGTCGCCTCCATCATCAGTATCTGGTGACCGCCCATCGCCTCCATCATCAGTATCTGGTGACCACATTCCACCTCCATCATCAGTATCTGGTGACCGCCCGTCACCTCCATCATCAGTATCTGGTGACCGCATTCCACCTCCATCATCAGTATCTGGTGACCGCCCGTCACCTTCATCATCAGTATCTGGTGACCGCCCGTCGCCTCCATCATCAGTATCTGGTGACCGCCTGTTGCCTCCATCATCAGTATCTGGTGACCGCCCGTCACCTCCATCATCAGTATCTGGTGACCGCATTCCACCTCCATCGTCTGTATCTGGTGATCAGATTCCACCTCCATCATCAGTATCTGGTGATCAGATTCCACCTCCATCATCAGTATCTGGTGACCGCCAGTCGCCTCCATCATCAGTATCTGGTGACCGCCCGTTGCCTCCATCATCAGTATCTGGTGACCGCCCGTCACCTCCATCATCAGTATCTGGTGACCGCATTCCACCTCCATCGTCAGTATCTGGTGATCAGATTCCACCTCCATCATCAGTATCTGGTGATCAGATTCCACCTCCATCATCAGTATCTGGTGACCGCCCGTCACCTCAATCATCAGTATCTGGTGACCGCATTCCACCTCCATCATCAGTATCTGGTGACCGCCCATCACCTCCATCATCAGTATCTGGTGACTGCCCGTCACCTCCATCATCAGTATCTGGTGACATCCCATCACCTCCATCATCAGTATCTGGTAACCGCCCGTCACCTCCATCATCAGCATCTGGTGACCGCCCGTCGCCTCCATCATCAGTATCTGGTGACCGCCCGTCGCCTCCATCATCAGTATCTGGTGACCGCCCATCGCCTCCATCATCAGTATCTGGTGACCGCATTCCACCTCCATCATCAGTATCTGGTGACCGCCCGTCACCTCCATCATCAGTATCTGGTGACCGCCAGTCGCCTCCATCATCAGTATCTGGTGACCGCATTCCACCTCCATCATCAGTATCTGGTGACCGCCCCTCACCTCCATCATCAGTATCTGGTGACCGCCCGTCGCCTCCATCATCAGTATCTGGTGACCGCCCGTTGCCTCCATCATCAGTATCTGGTGACCACCCGTCACCTCCATCATCAGTATCTGGTGACCGCATTCCACCTCCATCGTCAGTATCTGGTGACCACATTCCACCTGCATCATCAGTATCTGGTGACCGCCAGTCACCTCCATCATCAGTATCTGGTGACCGCCCGTCGCCTCCATCATCAGTATCTGGTGACCGCATTCCACCTCCATCATCAGTATCTGGTGACCGCCCATCACCTCCATCATCAGTATCTGGTAACCGCCCGTCACCTCCATCATCAGCATCTGGTGACCGCCCGTCGCCTCCATCATCAGTATCTGGTGACCGCCCGTCGCCTCCATCATCAGTATCTGGTGACCGCCCATCGCCTCCATCATCAGTATCTGGTGACCGCGTTCCACCTCCATCATCAGTATCTGGTGACCGCCCGTCACCTCCATCATCAGTATCTGGTGACCGCCAGTCGCCTCCATCATCAGTATCTGGTGACCGCATTTCACCTCCATCATCAGTATCTGGTGACCGCCCGTCACCTCCATCATCAGTATCTGGTGACCGCCCGTCGCCTCCATCATCAGTATCTGGTGACCGCCCGTTGCCTCCATCATCCGTATCTGGTGACCGCCCGTCACCTCCATCATCAGTATCTGGTGACCGCATTCCACCTCCATCGTCAGTATCTGGTGACCACATTCCACCTCCATCATCAGTATCTGGTGACCGCCCGTCACCTCCATCATCAGTATCTGGTGACTGCCCATCACCTCCATCGTCAGCATCTGATGACCGCTCGTCGCCTCCATCCTCAGTATCTGGCGACTGCCCGTCACCTCCATCATCAGTATCTGGTGACCGCCTGCAGCCTCCATCATCAGTATCTGGTGACTGCCCATCGCCTCCATCGTCAGCATCTGGTGACCGCCCATCACCTCCATCATCAGTATCTGGTGACCGCATTCCACCTCCATCGTCAGTATCTGGTGACCACATTCCACCTCCATCATCAGTATCTGGTGACCGCCCGTCACCTCCGTCATCAGTATCTGGTGACTGCCCGTCACCTCCATCGTCAGCATCTGATGACCTCTCGTCGCCTCCATCCTCAGTATCTGGTGACTGCATTCCACCTCCATCATCAGTATCTGGTGACCGCCCATCACCTCTATCATCAGTATCTGGTGACCGCCTGCCGCCTCCATCATCAGTATCTGGTGACTGCCCGTTGCCTCCATCGTCAGCATCTCGTGACCGCTCGTCGCCTCCATCATCAGTATCTGGTGACTGCCCGTCGCCTCCATCGTCAGCATCTGGTGACCGCTCGTCGCCTCCATCCTCAGTATCTGGTGACTGCATTCCACCTCCATCGTCAGTATCTGGTGACCGCATTCCACCTCCATCGTCAGTATCTGGTGACCACATTCCACCTCCATCATCAGTATCTGGTGACCGCCCGTCGCCTCCATCATCAGTATCTGGTGACCGCCCGTCACCTCCATCATCAGTATCTGGTGACTGCCTGCCGCCTCCATCATCAGTATCTGGTGACCACATTCCACCTCCATCATCAGTATCTGGTGACCGCCCGTCACCTCCATCATCAGTATCTGGTGACCGCATTCCACCTCCATCGTCAGTATCTGGTGACCACATTCCACCTCCATCATCAGTATCTGGTGACCGCCCGTCACCTCCGTCATCAGTATCTGGTGACTGCCCGTCACCTCCATCGTCAGCATCTGATGACCTCTCGTCGCCTCCATCCTCAGTATCTGGTGACTGCATTCCACCTCCATCATCAGTATCTGGTGACCGCCCATCACCTCTATCATCAGTATCTGGTGACCGCCTGCCGCCTCCATCATCAGTATCTGGTGACTGCCCGTTGCCTCCATCGTCAGCATCTCGTGACCGCTCGTCGCCTCCATCATCAGTATCTGGTGACTGCCCGTCGCCTCCATCGTCAGCATCTGGTGACCGCTCGTCGCCTCCATCCTCAGTATCTGGTGACTGCATTCCACCTCCATCGTCAGTATCTGGTGACCGCATTCCACCTCCATCGTCAGTATCTGGTGACCACATTCCACCTCCATTATCAGTATCTGGTGACCGCCCGTCGCCTCCATCATCAGTATCTGGTGACCGCCCGTCACCTCCATCATCAGTATCTGGTGACCGCCTGCCGCCTCCATCATCAGTATCTGGTGACTGCCCGTCGCCTACATCGTCAGCATCTCGTGACCGCTCGTCGCCTCCATCATCTGTATCTGGTGACTGCCTGTCACCTCCATCATCAGTATCTGGTGACCGCTCGTCGCCTCCATCATCAGTATCTGGTGACCGCCCGTCACCTCCATCATCAGTATCTGGTGACCGCCCGTCGCCTCCATCATCAGTATCTGGTGACAGCCCGTCGCCTCCATCATCAGTATCTGGTGACCGCCCGTCGCCTCCATCATCAGTATCTGGTGACCGCCCGTCGCCTCCATCATCAGTATCTGGTGACCGCCCGTCGCCTCCATCATCAGTATCTGGTGACCGCCCGTCGCCTCCATCATCTGTATCTGGTGACCGCCCGTCGCCTCCATCATCAGTATCTGGTGACCGCCCGTCGCCTCCATCATCAGTATCTGGTGACTGCCCGTCGCCTCCATCATCAGTATCTGGTGACCGCCCGTCGCCTCCATCATCTGTATCTGGTGACCGCCCGTCGCCTCCATCATCAGTATCTGGTGACCGCCCGTCGCCTCCATCATCAGTATCTGGTGACCGCCCGTCGCCTCCATCATCTGTATCTGGTGACCGCCCGTCGCCTCCATCATCAGTATCTGGTGACCGCCCGTCGCCTCCATCATCAGTATCTGGTGACCGCCCGTCGCCTCCATCATCTGTATCTGGTGACCGCCCGTCGCCTCCATCATCAGTATCTGGTGACCGCCCGTCGCCTCCATCATCAGTATCTGGTGACCGCCCGTCGCCTCCATCATCAGTATCTGGTGACTGCCCGTCGCCTCCATCATCAGTATCTGGTGACCGCCCGTCGCCTCCATCATCTGTATCTGGTGACCGCCCGTCGCCTCCATCATCAGTATCTGGTGACCGCCCGTCGCCTCCATCATCAGTATCTGGTGACCGCCCGTCGCCTCCATCATCTGTATCTGGTGACCGCCCGTCGCCTCCATCATCAGTATCTGGTGATCGCCCGTCGCCTCCATCATCAGTATCTGGTGACCGCCCTCATCACTTCTTCTCGACATTTGTACACTGGTTATGGAGGATCTCTGCAGGGGGTTGTTCTAAACATCTTGGAGAATGGACCCCAGATCTTCTGTGTTTGAGGCTTGTGCCTTCTGTCTCTTCATGTGATCCCAGACAGACGGGATGATGGCAGATCAGGGCTCCGGATCATCACCCCCAGGACTCCTCTCTCTTAATGACATTGACTGTATATTGGGAGAATAAATCTGGAACCAATCAGACGCCTCCTGATAGTATTACATGATGGGTAAGGATCTCAATAATTTTCTTCGGCCGACCACTGCGTCTCCGGTTCTCACTGTTGGCAATATCTTGGCATCTTAAATGCTGAGATATGCATGCAGATATTTATTCATCATGTAAAACCATCAGGGAGGCGTCTGATTTATAGTGTTGAATGCCAGCATTCACTTTCATTCACTTTGCCATACAGTATCATGTAAAAACAGAGAAAAAATTATAAGTGTTGTGATGGATCAGCTCTCGGGTAGGCGCAGGTTCACACAGGAATGCAGTCCGCAGGTTCCAATACAAACTGGTGGTTTATTAAAGGTCCATAAACCAACCAGGAAAACAAAACATAACAGCCTCTCTCTAGCACAAAGGGTATAACAGAAGAAAACTCAAAATAACCAGTCCATGCAGCGCGGCCTCAGCCGTTTAAACAAGGTGCTTTTCTCTGCCTCCTGCAGAGTCTGAGCAGCACATACAAGGTCTGCTCACCTTGCCCAACACACACAGCCCACTGAGACAGGCGCCGCTGCCTTAAATCAGGTCTTCCAAGACCTGGACTGGAGGTAAGTGAGCAGCTGTTCCCCCCCAGCTCTTTCAGCTGCTCGTAAAACCCGGCCCTGTAATCCAGGCCCATTAAATCCCTCTCAGCACTATGTGTGCTGGAACCTGCTTCTCTGGGTCCTACATCACCGAAGCTTGGTACTTTTGGGGACACATACTTCCCGTCGATGACCTGCCTGGCAGCAACCTTACATACTCTCCCCGCCCAAAGTCGGGGAGCTTGTCACCTTCTGCCACCATACAATAGACCCTTGACAGGGCATTAGCATTCCCATATTGTTTCCCAGGCCTATGCTCTACCTGGAAACTAAAATCTTGCAGGGCTAGGAACCACCTAGTTACTCGGGCATTGTTCCTCTTTTCTCGCATCCACCTCATTGGGGCATGGTCCGACATTAACCTGAATCTTCTACCTAACAGGTAATACCTCAGAGTGTCCAATGCCACTTGATGGCCAAACATTCTTTTTACACTATGGAGTAGTTCTTCTCACAAGTGGAGAGTTTCCGACTGAGGTATATTACAGGGTGTTCTTCTCCGTTAATCTCCTGGGACAAGACTGCTCCCAGCCCGACATCCGATGCATCCGTCTGAACCACAAACTCTTTGGAGAAGTTGGGCGCCACCAAGACTGGCTGTTTACAGAGGGCCAGTTTCAATTCCTGGAAGGCCGCTTCAGCTTCTGAGGACCACTTGGCCATGGCCGACTTCGTCCCTTTCAGAAGATCTGTCAGCGGGGCTGCTGTCAGGTTAAAGTTAGGGACAAATCTTCAATAGTAGCCCACGATGCCTAGAAATGCCCTGACCTGCTTCTTCGAGAGGGGCTGTGGCCAGGTCAAGATTGCCTCGATCTTATTTATTTGTGGTTTTATTTCCCCTCTACCAACCACGTACCATAGGTACTTGGCTTCCTCCATCCCCATGGCACATTTCTTCAGGTTGATGGTAAAGCTCGCCTTCCTTAGGGCATCAATTATGGCTTGAACTTTTCCAAGATGATTTTCCCAGTCCTGGCTGAATTTGACGATGTCATCTAGGTAGGCCGCTGCATACTTTTTGTGGATATCACAAGATGGGTGGTTTTACCAGGTAGTCTACTACTTCTTCCAATACCTCCTGGTGGTCTGCTGTCCAGAGAATGGGCTATTGGGATGAAACGACGTTGTTTCTTTTAAGCCCGGTCCTACCTGTGTTCTCCTTTTTCTCCGTGGGAGTTGTTGACTGTCATCCCCCCCAAGAGGAGGTCTAGCGGGGCGGCAATCCTGGAGAAGTTCCGAATGTAAGTACGATAGTAGGAGAGGAATCCGAAGATCTGCCTCAACTCCCCGATGGTAGAGGGACGCTTGTCTTTTAAGGCCAGTACCGGAGGGATTTCTGCTGGGTCCATGGTATATCCTTCTCCGGACACAATTTTCCCTAGAAATCGGACTTGCCTTTTGAACAGTTCACACTTCTTTGGGGTCAACTTAACTCCGCGTTGTTGATACCGCTGTAATACGGTCCTCACGTGTTCAACATGCTCGCGGAAGGCTTTGCTGTGTACCACATTCTCATCCAACTTCAGACCAAAATCCAGCGAGTGAGGAGACTCCAGCGATGTGGTGTAATTAAAATTTCCATTTATTTGAAGAATGATAGTTCCATAAAAAATGCACTTACAAAAAGAGCCAATTCACACCATGTGGGCAAACAGAGTAAAAAAACCACTACGCGTTTCGGCTTAGAAAAGCCTTAATCATGGTACATACATTGGAATGCAAGCAGGGTATAAATACAATAGAACAGCAAACTGACAAAGGAAGTCCAATCAGTTAACTAATTAATTCTTGTGACGTTCAGGTGTTACATCTTCGTTTCCAAGTTGGAGACAGGCTTTTTTCTTTTTGTGGTTATTTAATGCTACAGACGTTATAATAAAAGTCCTGACATTGAAGTTTCTGGCAAGAAAATGGAAACAAATTAGCTGATCAGTGTAGATTCTGCATGTTGGAAACAGTAATAAGTATAGGAAACACAATATATACCAATGAAATATATGAATGTATAGCTGATGCTACTATACGGTCTTTTTCTGAACTGCAAAAAACTATTCTATTGAGAGAAATGGGTGCTGATTCCCTGCCAGTGAGTCAGCCAGATAAAGTGTTTTTTAAAACCAAAAAATCTAATTATTATCCCCTACAGTCCAGACCACAGGTACTGGATCATTTTCAAGATGAGGTGGAAGAGGAACTTACCAAGATGGATAATCAAAGAGAAACATCGACCTATAGTAATCTTACAAGAAAAGAAAAACTAGCATTGAAAGATATAAAAAACAACACTAATATCGTAGGTCTCCATGCTCCTCTGAAATTCTGCTGGAGCTGATCTGAGCCCAAACGGTATGTGGATCCACTCATATAATCCCCACAGTGTGATGAATGCTGTCAAGGGTCTACTGGACTCTTTAACAAACCCTTGGTGGTATGCCTTACCCTGATCGAGGACAGAGAACCAGGTGCTTCCTGATAGTCTTTCCAGCATATCTTGAATCTTTTGGCATTGGGTGTCGATCAGGTACTGACTTTCGGTTTAGTTCCTGGTAATCACAACAGAGTCTCAATGTACCATCCTTCTTCCTAACACAGACAATAGGAGAAGAATAAGACGACTTCGACTTTTGGACCCAACCTCTGTTGATTAGATCTTGTAAATACTCTTTTACTTCATGGTGTAATGGTTTCGGCACAGACATGTAACTTCTGGTTACTGGGGCCGTGTGTTTCAAACTGATTTTCAATTGCAATGATGGGATATATTGCAATATATCAGAGTCATCTTTGGAGAACGCATGACACTCTTCTCTCAGCATCTGTTTTGCTACCGCTCAATCTTCAGCACACAAGTGTTCCAGGGGCACTGGGGGATCCCAGGACCCTGAGGTGGGTCGTGCAATTTTCTCCCCTGGGCAACTTCTGTTCCATGGTGGGGAGACTGAATTCATGGTAGACCCCTGGGCGGGTTTCATACTGGCTGCATATACCGTTTTAACGGTTTCGATGTGACCTAACACAGTCTTTGGATCCAGTCTAATTTTGGTATTCATCACCGGTACTGTCACTTGAGCAAACCCACCTGTAGGAATCATAAGCACAGTCTCACCATGAACTAGGCCTTCCGGAAGTTCTGAGGAGTCTTTTGGCACGAACAGTCTTTTCTGGGCTTTTCTTCCCGGTTCTACCCGGACTCCACACCTCACACCCACCATTTGGTTTGCAGGGATGATGGTTGGGTGCCGGCCTACCTTGACTTCTTTTAGGTCCATTGTATTCTGTGCTTACTTGACTCTATGAATCACATTTTCCGCCACGGCGCTGGGTATGGCAAGCGATGTGGCAATTGCATCCACCACCAGCGTCCCTGACTTGCTTTTCGAGATGACCTCATTGATTACATTATAACCCAGGATAGAATCCTCTGCCACATTCTGATCACTGGTCACGAGAAAAGGTACCAAGAGCTCGATGGTGTTGCTGTTCTTCGTAGCCCTGAGTTGGAAAGTCACTTCTACCCATCCTATGAAAGGGATTTCGGTCTGGTTGATGGCTTTGCCGTGGAGTTCCACTGGTCCTAAGAGTTCTTTTAGCGACCGAAGGCAAGTGTGTGGCAGGTAGCGCCTTCTCCATTCTTCATTTAAAAGGCTCGCTTGGGCTCCTGTGTCCCACAGTGCTTTTACCAAGAGACCATCTAACTGGCACTTTATAAAGCACCTTTCACCGATTAGGCTGATGAGGCTATCTTTACTGACTGAGGAATCTTCTTCCCAGGAGTACATCGTTTGACCTCCGCACTGGGCATTAAGTAACTGGTGCCCCTGTCTCTCTTGCAACTGTTGTAGATGGGAACACACTTGGGGATAGTACTGAAGTAGCTGTTTTACCTCATGCGCCGTTCTGGGGTTTGGTGAGATTTGGATTTGCTTCTGGGGCCTCCTCCTTGTCGTGGTTACCAATGGCCTCACACTGGCAACCTCCTGTCTTTTAACCCAAACGACCGCGACCATTGGCACTCCTTGGCATAATGTCCTTCCTCACCACATCTTAGACAGTGGACACATACCGTACTCTGATTTGATGAATGGCACACTTCACAAGCCGGGTATCTTCTGTTTTGGAATCCACTCCTGGGTCTGAGGGATACAGGTTCTGGCCTGGAACGAATCAACTTTTTCACCTCAATCAACTCGGCTCGCAGTTCTCTTATTACTTCCTCCTAGTCAGCACCGGCAGTCCTCTCTTTTGTTGGTGATTTAAGGTTCCCTCTCGGAGGTGGCATTATTTTCCTGTGAGATGTTAATGAGTCGGTGGAACAATTCTGAAGTACTCTCTTCTTTATAGTGCCCTTTTAAAATAATTTTCAGCTGTGGCAAGGTCAATTGATTCTTCATTTCTAGCATACTACGGAGGTTCAGTCCTGGGCTGATCACTTTCACCACCCCCTCAACGATCTCATCTGGCTGGTAGCCTTTCTATAAGCCTGCATAGATCTGGTGCAACAAGTTCATATAAGACAGTTTCTCTTTCTGTTTACACTCTGCAATCTGTCCCAGGCTCTTGAATTCTTTCCTTATGGTGATTTGTGGTGTTAGAGAGGACTGTCTTCCTGATTTATCTAACCCGAGCAGGCTAAAGGTCCTGTCTGAGTCTGTCACCCGTTCAGAGGTTTTGGTTGATTCCTGCAGGGTTGTTGTTAGGGCTTTGATTTGTTCTTTCAATTCCTGTAGTTCTATCTGCGGACGGAGATTCCCGCTTTTGATAGTTGGAGCCGCCCCTCAATTCTCCGACTTCAACCCAGTTAGAAACTGTGCTAGCTCCTGGAGGAACGTCTCCATGACGTCTTCAGCTTCTTTCTCCCCCAGCTCATCCATTTTTGCATTAATGGCAGCTAACAGTTGCCTGCGGTTGTGTGCTTTAGAAATCTGTTCTTCTGACATCTTTATATGTTCTGCTACTGTTCTCAATTCTTCACAGGTTAACTCAAGAAGCAGCTCACTAATTCTGTCCATTTGTATTTCCACATCCATTGCTGCTGAGTTTTCTTTAGGGCTGGTCCCTTTTAACTGGTGTAGCAGAGTTGAGTTTGAGGTGCTGTGCTGCTGTGTTTTTCCAGACACTTTTCCTCTTCTCCCTCTACACGCTAATTCCCGCTCAGGATTCCCCGTACGGGCCACCAATGTTACACGAACGCTGCTAAGTTCAGATAGAGTGATGTCATGTGTTTGGAAGCTTTGATAGGTTTTGGCAACATCTGAGTTCATTAGAGACACACCTGTGGATGTATTTTAATGCACACCTGAAACACACTGCTTCTTTGTGTAGCATCATGGGAAAGTCTAAAGAAATCAGCCAAGATATCAGGAAGAAAATTGTGGACTTGCACAAGTCTGGCTCATCCTTGGGTACAATTTCAAGATATCTGAAGGTGCCTCGTTCATTTGTAAAAACAATTATACGCAAGTACAAACAAGATGGGAATGTCCAGCCATCATTCCGCTCAGGAAGGAGACGGGTTCTGTGTCCCAGAGATGAACGTGCTTTGGTCCAACATGTGCATATAAATCCAAGGACAAAAGCAAAAAAAAAAGCTGGTAAGATTGTGTCTATCCACAGTGAAACGAGTACTGTATCAACATGGGCTGAAAGGCCACTCTGCCAGGAATAAGCCATTACTCCAATAGAAACATAAAAAAAGTCAGATTAATGTTTGCAAATACGCACAGAAACAAAGACCTTAATTTTTGGAGACATGTCCTGTGGTCTGATGAAACTAAAATTGAACTTTTTGGGCATAATGACCATCGTTACGTTTTGAGGAAAAAGGGAGAAGCTTGGAAGCCTAAGAACACCATCCCAACTGTGAAACACGGATGGTGGCAGCATCATGTTGTGGGGTTGTTTTGCTGCAGGAGGGACTGGTGCACTTCACAAAATAGATGGCATCATAAGAAAAGAAGATTATGTGGCAATACTGAAGCAACATCTCAAGACATCAGCCAGGAAGTTAAAGCTTGGGCAGAAATGGGTCTTCCAAACGGACAATGACCCAAAGCATACTGTCAAAATGGTAACAAAGTGGCTTAAGGATAACAAAGTCAATATTTTGGAGCGGCGATCACAAAGGCCTGATCTCAATCCTATTGAAAATTTATGGGAAAAGCTGAAAAGGCTGCGAGCAAGACGACCTACACACCTGGATCAGTGACACCAGTTTTGTCAGGAGGAATCGGCCCAAATTCCCACCAACTATTGTGAGAAGCTGTGGACGGAGATCCCAAACGTGTGACCCAAGTCATTCAGATTAAGGGCAATGGCACCAAATACTAATGAAATGGATGGAAACTTCTGACTTTGCAGTAAGTAATAAAAATGCCTTAAAACATTTTCTCTCTCATTATTCTGGCATTTGGCAAATATTAAACATTATGGTAAAATCCTAATTGTCCTAAAACGGGAAAGGTTTATTCTGATTTCATGTCAGATATTGAGAAAAATATGCAGATGTGTCTTTATATATAGTGGATGGAAACTTCTGGTTTCAACTCTATATACCAGGATCGGGAAGATACAGCGGTGACCAAAATTTTTGCATTTTCTTTAAAAGTGTGATTCCTTCTGTCTGGTTGTTGCCATTTTTCTGGTGATTTTGGTAAACTGGAAGCAACTGTTTGTCAGCTATAAGGAGAAAAATTGATTGTGACATTGTTTTATCCCTTTATGTGTTAGTTTTCAACATTTGCTGGGACAAATGTTTTGCATATTTTGATATTTTGTCATGGGTAGTCGAATTTTGCCTATTTTTTTTGTGTGTGTTTTTAAGTTAAATCATGGAAAAGACAAAGCCAAATTTCTCACCAGATGTCAGGAAGTTGATTATTCTGAGAGTGACATCAGGCAAAAGCGAAAAAGAGTTAGCTCAATGGAAAGAGACAGATTGCTGTATGGTGTTGTGGTCGGATGAATCCAAGTTCAATCTGTTTGGGAGTGATGGCAGCACTATATATACCGCCCAACTAGAAAACATAATGATGTAAGGTACCAAACACCTACAGTGAAGCATGGTGGAGGCAATGTCATGGTTTGGGGCTGCTTTTCTTCATCTGCTATTGGCCCTATGCACAGAATTGATGGAGATATGAATACTACCATGCACAATGATATACTGGAGAATGTAATGCTGCCACATGGTAAAACTAAAGTAGACGGGGGATGGAAATTCCAGCAAGACAGTGATCCTAAGCACACATACAATTTAGTCAAAAATTGTTTAGCAAAGAAAAATGATTGCCAGTTGCAATGGCCGAGCCAGTCACCTGATGTAAACCCTTTAGAGCACCTTTGGGAGGAGTTAGGGCCACGAGTTGAGGCCCGCACCCAGAGCAATAAAGATGAATTGTTTGCAGATTTGCAAATGGAGCAAGATCCCTCAAGATGTCTTGGATACCTGAGTGGCTTCAATGCCCCGTTGGTGCAGTGCAGGAATTAAAGGAAGAGGTTATGCTACAAAATATTAAGTTATGGCATTGTAAGCAATGAATTACTCTCTATGTTGTGATCAATAAATAGTAAATGCAAAACTTTTGACCGTCAGTTTTCTTTAATTAAATGATCATACCTACGGGTGCATCTCAATAAATTAGAATATCATCAAAAAGTTAATTTATTTCAGTTCTTCAATACAAAAAGTGAAACTCATATATAGAGTCATTACACACAGAGGGATCTATTATATAGAGTCATTACACACAGAGGGATCTATTATATAGAGTCATTACACACAGAGGGATCTATTATATAGAGTCATTACACACAGAGGGATCTATTATATAGAGTCATTACACACAGAGGGATCTATTATATAGAGTCATTACACACAGAGGGATCTATTATATAGAGTCATTACACGCAGAGGGATCTATTATATAGAGTCATTACACGCAGAGGGATCTATTATATAGAGTCATTACACGCAGAGGGATCTATTATATAGAGTCATTACACACAGAGTGATGTATTATATAGAGTCATCACACACAGAGGGATCTATTATATAGAGTCATTACACACAGAGGGATCTATTATATAGAGTCATTACACACAGAGGGGTCTATTATATAGAGTCATTACACACAGAGCGATCTATTATATAGAGTCATTACACACAGAGGGATCTATTATATAGAGTCATTACACACAGAGGGATCTATTATATAGAGTCATTACACACAGAGGGATCTATTATATAGAGTCATTACACACAGAGGGATCTATTATATAGAGTCATTACACACAGAGGGATCTATTATATACAGTCATTACACACAGAGTGATCTATTATATAGAGTCATTACACACAGAGGGATCTATTATATAGAGTTATTACACACAGAGGGATCTATTATATAGAGTCATTACACACAGAGGGATCTATTATATAGAGTCATTACACACAGAGCGATCTATTATATAGAGTCATTACACACAGAGGGATCTATTATATAGAGTCATTACACACAGAGGGATCTATTATATAGAGTCATTACACACAGAGTGATCTATTATATAGAGTCATTACACACAGAGGGATCTATTATATAGAGTCATTACACACAGAGGGATCTATTATATACAGTCATTAGACACAGAGTGATCTATTATATAGAGTCATTACACGCAGAGGGATCTATTATATAGAGTCATTACACACAGAGCGATCTATTATATAGAGTCATTACACACAGAGGGATCTATTATATAGAGTCATTACACGCAGAGTGATCTATTATATAGAGTCATTACACACAGAGTGATCTATTATATAGAGTCATTACACACAGAGGGATCTATTATATAGAGTCATTACACACAGAGGGATCTATTATATAGAGTCATTACACGCAGAGGGATCTATTATATAGAGTCATTACACACAGAGTGATCTATTATATAGAGTCATTACACACAGAGGGATCTATTATATAGAGTCATTACACGCAGAGGGATCTATTATATAGAGTTATTACACGCAGAGGGATCTATTATATAGAGTCATTACACACAGAGGGATCTATTATATAGAGTCATTACACACAGAGTGATCTATTATATAGAGTCATTACACACAGAGTGATCTATTATATAGAGTTATTACACACAGAGGGATCTATTATACAGAGTCATTACACACAGAGTGATCTATTATATAGAGTCATTACACGCAGAGGGATCTATTATATAGAGTCATTACACGCAGAGGGATCTATTATATAGAGTCATTACACGCAGAGGGATCTATTATATAGAGTCATTACACGCAGAGTGATCTATTATATAGTCATTACACACAGAGGGATCTATTATATAGAGTCATTACAGGCAGAGTGATCTATTATATAGAGTCATTACACACAGAGTGATCTATTATATAGAGTCATTACACACAGAGTGATCTATTATATAGAGTCATTACACAGAGAGTGATCTATTATATAGAGTCATTACACAGAGGGATCTATTATATAGAGTCATTACACAGAGAGTGATCTATTATATAGAGTCATTACACGCAGAGGGATCTATTATATAGAGTCATTACACACAGAGGGATCTATTATATAGTCATTACACACAGAGGGATCTATTATATAGAGTCATTACACACAGAGGTATCTATTATATAGAGTCATTACACACAGAGGGATCTATTATATAGAGTCATTACACACAGAGGGATCTATTATATAGAGTCATTACACACAGAGGGATCTATTATATAGAGTCATTACACACAGAGGGATCTATTATATAGAGTCATTACACACAGGGGGATCTATTATATAGAGTCATTACACACAGGGGGATCTATTATATAGAGTCATTACACACAGAGGGATCTATTATATAGAGTCATTACACGCAGAGGGATCTATTATATAGAGTCATTACACACAGAGTGATCTATTATATAGAGTCATTACACACAGAGGGATCTATTATATAGAGTCATTACACACAGAGCGATCTATTATATAGAGTCATTACACACAGAGGGATCTATTATATAGAGTCATTACACACAGAGGGATCTATTATATACAGTCATTACACACAGAGTGATCTATTATATAGAGTCATTACACACAGAGGGATCTATTATATAGAGTCATTACACACAGAGGGATCTATTATATAGAGTCATTACACACAGAGGGATCTATTATATAGAGTCATTACACACAGAGCGATCTATTATATAGAGTCATTACACACAGAGGGATCTATTATATAGAGTCATTACACACAGAGGGATCTATTATATAGAGTCATTACACACAGAGCGATCTATTATATAGAGTCATTACACACAGAGGGATCTATTATATAGAGTCATTACACACAGAGGGATCTATTATATACAGTCATTACACACAGAGTGATCTATTATATAGAGTCATTACACGCAGAGGGATCTATTATATAGAGTCATTACACACAGAGCGATCTATTATATAGAGTCATTACACACAGAGGGATCTATTATATAGAGTCATTACACGCAGAGTGATCTATTATATAGAGTCATTACACACAGAGTGATCTATTATATAGAGTCATTACACACAGAGGGATCTATTATATAGAGTCATTACACACAGAGGGATATATTATATAGAGTCATTACACGCAGAGGGATCTATTATATAGAGTCATTACACACAGAGTGATCTATTATATAGAGTCATTACACGCAGAGGGATCTATTATATAGAGTCATTACACACAGAGGGATCTATTATATAGAGTCATTACACACAGAGTGATCTATTATATAGAGTCATTACACGCAGAGGGATCTATTATAAAGAGTCATTACATGCAGAGTGATCTATTATATAGTCATTACACACAGAGGGATCTATTATATAGAGTCATTACACGCAGAGTGATCTATTATATAGAGTCATTACACACAGAGGGATCTATTATATAGAGTCATTACTAGAGATGAGCGTTGTTCTACTCGAACTGTTCGCCAATCTCAAATTCGAGCTGTTTTGGGCGGTGTTCGAGCCGGTCGGCGAACACGAACAATTTGAGAAAAATCCGGCTGTTCGAGGTTATGTTCGATAACTGTTCGTGCACCAAAATCATAACTGGATTTTTTCTCAGTAATGATGAAAATTAATGTTAATCCGCAGTTTGAGTGTACAGCGGGGCGGGGGGAGGGCAGGGGATGGATCTCTGCAGGAACAATGAAGATCTCCATTTTTTTTTCTCTTTCCCGCATTTACAGTGGGGAGGTGCAATCTGTCAGCCTATCAGCAGCGCACACACGGAGCGAAGTGCTTTTTTTCACACAAGCAAGGGCATGTGTGATTGGCAGTGTATGTCACATGTCCTTGCCCTATAAGACCAAGCCATTTTCCCCGTCGCCACCATTTTCTCACTGCTGCAGCTGCGTGTTAGACGGCACCGCTGTTGCTGTGTGCGCTATACCTTGTTAATTTCAAGCCAATTTTCGCACAAATCTACAGATAGCTTGGGAGTAGGGAATAGTTGTGATTGCAGTCCTTTTAAGGACTAGGTTACAGCATTTCCTACGACTTTTATCAGGCAGGTCTGTGCTCTTAAATAGATAGATTGTGGGAGTAAAGACTAATTGTAATTGCAGTCCTTTTCAGGACTAGGTTACATCAGTTCCTATCAGTTTTTGCCAGGCAGGTCTGTGCCAGTGCTGTGCAAGTTTTTTTCACAGCATTTGGCTGAATCTAGCAAAGCTAATCCTTTTTGGCCTATTGCAGAGTGTGTTAGTCAGTGGAGTAGCCTATCTGTGTTGCAAGATATAACACCTGTGTATAGAATACCAATTTTTTTACTGCACCTAGTGAAGTAAAATCTTTTGGGCATAGCATCATTCTATTAGTCCATCTATACTGACCTCCATCAGGTTGCAAATTAAAAATAATTTTTTTCTTCATTTAGCTCTGAAAAAATATTTGGGCTTCTAGCAGTGTGTGGGACTTGTTCTATTAGTCCATCTATACTGACCTCCATCAGGTTGCAAATTGAATATAATTTTTTTCTGCATCTAACCCAGCCAATAGTTTTGGCCTAATACCACAGTTTGGCCACTCAGCTCTGCTCAGTTACCATCCATTGTTTTTTTGTGCAAACAACTCCAGAGTTGTGAATTAGTTAACCACCAAAATGAGTGGAAAAAGGCCTGCTGCTGGTGGAAAGGGGAATAGGCGTGTTGGGAAGGGGAAAAAAGGTTGTGTCCGTGGGGTAGGTGCAGAAGAAAGACCATCTTCCAGCCAAACTAAAATGTCTACTTCTTTTAGCGGACAATGTGATAAGATCCCTTTCTTACGGCCACGCCAATCGCTACAAATTCCAGATGAGGCACAAAAACAGCAGGTGCTTCAACGGATATCAAGTGCTCCTTTAAGTGGGCTCTCCTCCACATCAACTTCAACATCACAAATACTCCAGTCCTCAAAGGTGTCACCCAAATCGCACTTGCTTCCTCACAGCTCCCAAATCTCCAGCTGCCCGTCTGAGTATGGGGTACAACAGATGGTTGAGTCTGCAGAGCTGTTTACTCATACTATAGCCTGGGAATCAGAGGTCGACTCCAGCGCTTCTGTGAATCCAGACGAGGAAATGATCTGCACTGATGCCCAGAATCTTTATGAGTCGGATCCAGGACCAGACGCAGAAGGTTCTGACCATAATGTAGACCCTCATTCCCAAACTGTAACTCCTGTTGGTGGAGACAATGAGGAAGACGATGATAAGACTCAAATACCTGATTGGAGCGACAACTTTAGTTTTTTGTCAGGGCAGGAACAGGTTGGCTCTGAGGACGACTGGTGTGATAACGCACAGGGTGATGATGATGAGGTCGGAGATCCCACTTACTGTCAACCCACAGTCAGCCAAGAGATGAGGTCAGCAGAGGAGGTGGAGGAAGATGCTAGTGACGACGAGGTCAGGTTGCGCCTTCCTGGACAGAGACGTAGTACTGGAAGCACGTCAACAACTGCATCCTCAAACACAACTCTGCCTCTCACCACAAGTCGTGGTGGCTCTTCAGGTCGCATGGGTGCTAAGCCTTGCATAGCCTGGGCATTTTTTCAGATCGATAAAGATGACCCAACTCGTGTTATCTGTAACATTTGTCAGCAAAAGCTAAGTAGAGGCCAAAAAATACATAGTTTGAGTACTTCATGCATGAACCGGCACATGGACATGAAGCATAAGTTGCAGTGGGAAGCTCACTGTGCTACAATGCGGTCTAGCCGGCCGGGCCAACCACCGTCTGCCATATCTTGTGCATCCGCGGCCTCTTCATCCTCTGTGACTGGGGGGACAGCAGTCACACCTGTTTTGGGGCGCAGACCTGCCACCTCTTTACCCGCAACAGCCAGCGTGATTGGCAGGTCATCATTTTCTTTGGAGGTGGTAACACCAGCTGGTCTTGAGCGCTGTCCGACATCGATAGCACCACCTTTGGATCAAGGCAACCTAACATGTCCGCCTGCATCTTCCTCACAGACCGGCAGTTTGCCGGGGACACCCTTATCAACCCCGTCTAAGCACAATAGCCAGCCCTCGGTCCCTCAGATGTGGACAAGTAAAAGACCATTTCCTCCTAGCCATGAGAAAGCTAAGAGGTTGAATTTCACCATCTGCAAGCTCTTGGCTACAGAAATGCTGCCTTTCCGCCTGGTGGACACAGAGGATTTTCGAGACCTTATGTCCGTCGCAGTGCCCCAGTACCAGATGCCCAGTCGGCACTACTTCTCAAAGAAAGGTGTGCCTGCGCTCCACCAGCATGTCGCACACAACATCACCGCTTCTTTGAGAAACTCTGTGTGTGACAGGGTGCATTTCACCACAGACACTTGGACGAGTAGGCATGGACAGGGGCGTTACATGTCGCTGACTGGGCACTGGGTAACTATGGTGACAGCAGGACAAGGGGCTGCTGTCCAAGTCTTGCCGTCCCCACGAGTTGTGCGTCAATCCTCTTTATGTCATTTTTCCTCCACTGCTTCTGCCTCCTCAACCTCCTCTCGGTCTTCCACCTGCACCCAAAGCCTGTCTGGTCATGCCACAAGCTTTCTAACTGCGCAGAAGGGATCCTGCACACCTCCTTACTATGCTGGCAGTAGGGCTCAACGTCATCAGGCGGTTTTTACATTGAAATGTCTGGGAAATGTGAGTCACACAGCTGAGGAGTTGTGGTCAGCTCTGGAGAACCAATTTCATGAATGGTTGTCTCCACTGGACCTGAAACCAGGGAAGGCCGTGTGCGACAATGCTGCAAACCTGGGTGCGGCCCTTCGCCGGGGCAATGTCACACACGTGCCTTGTATGGCTCACGTGTTGAACCTGGTTGTCCAGCAATTTTTAGCCCACTATCCCAGACTAGATGGCCTTCTGCAGAGGGCACGGTCGCTGTGTGCTCACTTCCGCCGTTCGCATCCCGCAGCTCAGCGACTTACATCTCTACAGAAGTCGTTGGGCCTGCCACTTCACCGGCTAAAATGCGATGTGCCTACCCGGTGGAATTCAACTCTGCACATGTTGCAGCGACTGTGGCAGCACCGACAAGCCCTGGTGCAATACGTTCTGACGTATAGCCTGGGCCAACGAGATTCAGAGGTGGGGCAAATCACGCTGGAGGAGTGGTCTCAGATCAGGGACCTATGCACCCTTCTGCACAGTTTTGAAATGGCGACGAAGATGTTTAGTGCTGACGATGCCATTATCAGCATGACTATTCCGGTGATTTACATGCTGGAGCACATGTTAAACAGAATTCGGAGTCAGGTGGTGGCACAAGAGGAGGTGGAGGAAGTAGAGGAGGAGGAGTTGTATGCGGAAGGGCTAACATCTGCAAGGTCCAGACGGTCGGCAGCACCAAGGCGGCAGGCATGTGAGGGTGGGGGAGATGATTTTACCAGGGCGCATGGTAGCAGCCAAACTAGTGAGGAAGGTGCAGGAGCCCAGGAAGAAGTGGAGGACGAACTGATGGAAGACTCATCAGATGAGGGAGACCTTGATCACATTTCTGTTGTGCGAGGTTGGGGGGAGAGGACAGAGGAAGGAAGCATGATTGCTACCTCGCCACCAACACAACAGGGACTTGGTGCTCCTGGATGCGCAACACACATGAGTGCCTTCTTGCTGCACTACCTGCAACATGACCCTCGAATTGTGAGAATTAGAAATAATCCTGACTACTGGGTTGCCACACTGTTAGATCCCCGGTACAAAAGTAAATTTGCAGAAATTATTCCTGCCATAGAAAGGGATGCACGCATGCAGGAGTATCAGCAGAGACTGTTGCAGAATCTTACATGTGCTTTTCCACAAAATACCAGTGGTGCACGTAGTGAATCTCACAGTTCCAACTTGCCAACCGTGGGACCGTCAAGTGTTCAGCACTCAAACCGTAACAGAACCACAGTATCTGCTGGTAACATCAATTTTGCGGAATCATTTCACCACTTTTTTAGCCCATCCTTTGCAAGGCCACAGGAGACAAGAAGTCTGACACATAGTCAACGCCTAGAGACGATGGTACAGGAGTATCTCCAAGTAAACATTGAAGCCACGACTGTGTCACTGGACCCTTGCTCTTTTTGGGCTTCCAATCTGGATAAATGGCCGGAGCTAGCCACTTACGCCTTGGAGATCTTGTCATGCCCCGCAGCCAGCGTTCTGTCTGAACGTGTGTTCAGCGCTGCTGGTGGTGTGCTGACAGATAAGCGCACGCGGCTCTCCACTGATAATGTAGACAGACTCACGTTCATAAAGATGAACAAATCATGGATCCGAAATGACTTTTCTACCCCTGTGTCATCCTGGGGAGAGTAAAAGCTTGATGATTGGTTAAAATCACCCTACCAACCGTTTTAAGCTTTCAAATTACTAATCATGTTTATCTGTATCTTGACTGGAAAATAATTTGGGCTTTGTAGCAGTGTGCAGCACTGATCCTATTAGGCCATCTATAATAAGCTTCACCAGATTTAAAATTAAAAATAATTTTTAGCTGCATCTAGCCCGGAAAATAATTTTGGGGCTCCGAGATGCGCAAGACACATAATGCCTTCTTGCTGCACTACCTGCAGCATGACCCTCATATTGTCAGAATTCGAAGTAATCATGACTACTGGGTTGCCACACTCTTAGATCCCCCAAACTTTTCGATGAACCTTTTCATTTTAATAAAGACCAAAAAAATGGTCATTTTTGAAATTATAAGCATTAGCAGGTTGTTAGAAACTGAAATCAAACAGTTTTCAACTCAAAACTTTATTCTAGGTGATGTTACATTTGCACATAGGACCCCTTGTTCGAAAGGAGCTTCTGAACTCTCTCGTCCATTGAATTTGTCAGGTTTTGGATGGTTTCTGCTTCAATTGTTTTGCATGAGGACAGAATACCCTCCCAGAGCTGTTGCTTAGATGTGAACTGCCTCCCGCCATCATAGACACTCCTTTTAATGATGCTCCAAAGGTTCTGAATGGGGTAGAGGTCAGGGGAGCATGGGGGTCACACCATAAGTTTGTCCCCTTTTATGCCCATATCAGCCAGAGATGCAGATGTTTTATGTGCAGCATGAGATGGTGCATTATCATGCAGAAAAATGATCTTGCTGTGAAATACACGGTTCTTCTTCTTGAACCATGGCAGGAAGTGCTGTTTGAGAAAATCCACATACATTATGGAGTTCATCTTTAGCGCCTTCAGGGATCCTAAAGGGGCCGACAATCTCTCTCCCCATGATTCCAGCCCAAAACATTACTCCACCTCCTCCTTGTTGGCGCTGTAGCCGTGTTTGCGTGGGGTGTCCATCAACCAGCCATCCTCCACTCCATCCATCTGGACCATCGAGCGCTGCACGGCACTCATCCGTGAACAAAACAGTTTTGAAATCAGTCTTCATGTAATGTTTGGCCCACTGGAGCCGTTTCTGCTTGTGTGAAGTGGATAGAGGAGGTCGACAGGATGGCGTATGCACAGCTGCAAACCTCTGAAGGACCCTGCATCTTGTTGTTCGGGGGACGTTGGAGGCACAAGCAGCTTCAAAAACTTGTCTGCTGCTATGACAAGGCTTTTTTGCCGCTGCTCTTTCAACCTGACGTAATTGCCTGTAGGAAAGAGTCCTCAATTTGCCCTTATCAGCACGCACACGTGTGTACTGTGAATCAGCTACATACTTCTTGATTGCCAAGACACTTCATCCTGATCATCGCACAATGTTGATTGTAGTCATACCTTGACCTAAACACTCCACAATTTGTTGCTTCTCAGCAGCCGACACATCCTTTTTCTTTCCCATTTTGGCAGAAAATGTAGGCTGCTTAATAATGTGAGAGAGCCTTCTTAAGTAGTCTTGCCTTTCATTGGACACACCTGACAAACTAATTAGCACAGGTGTCTGCAATTGCTTACAGTGATATAAAGAGCCCTGACACACATCACCATCAATGAGTTTAACTGACAAACAAACAAATTCTTCCCTTATCACTCCTAAACACTTTTTGCATAATAATTTGGAACGCAGTGTACATGTGCTTTTCCACAAAACACCAGTGGTTCACGTAGTGAATCTTACAGTTCTAACTTGCCAACCGTGGTCTGTATGGAATTGTTCAATAAAGGGCCCAAAATTAAGATAACATAGATGGGAGAGGTCTCTATGAATAGGAATTCCTAAGTATTTGATACCCTGTGAGGGCCAGGCAAAGGGAAAGTTGGACTGGATGGAATCCTATATGGATTTAGGGAGGGAGACATCGAGGGCCTCAGACTTCGCTGCATTGATTTTAAAATTTTACCATGTAACAAAGTGATCTATTTCAGCCATAACAGCAGGGATGGATATATGTGATTGAGTGATATATACTAGGACATCATCAGCAAATAGAGAGCACTTGTACTCGGTGCCTCCCACCTCAATCCACCTAATATTGGGGTTATGGCGAATTGATGAGAGCAGGTGCTCCGTCACTAGGATGTATAAGAGAGGGGACAGAGGACATCCCTGCCTTGTCCCATTGGTGATTGTGAAAGGTGATGAAAATGTTCTGACGCACCCCCTGGGCCTTGGGACACCCGGAGCCGGACCCTTTTTGGTGGATGCTGGTGGTTGTAGTCTTCGTGGCGGCGATCCGGTTCCGTGGCTCAGGGCGGTCAAACCAGTGGCGGAACTATTTATGTGGTTTTGATGTTTAAATGTCCGACTACGCCACCCGTGGATTGCGGTCAGAGTGAACCGCCGCTACAGGGCAGACCGCTAAGGCTGGTGTTGTGGGTGCAGCAGAGCGTAGCATAACTCCCCACGGGAGGAGTATAGCCTCAGGGCAGTGTATGCGGAGGATGGGGGTGATGGTGCAGGGCAGCAGCAGTAACGACACGGAGTCAGTGATGCAGTTCAGGGCCTTTACTCACAGTTCTTATTATCCAGACCACGTCTGCAGGTAACGGCTGCCCACGTCGTACTGTGCTCACCAGGTGAGGGGCTCAGACAACTCCCAGATAACTTTGGAGCGCTTCACAGGACCCCCTTTGTGTGTCCTTTGTCTGGCCTTTCTTACCAACACTTCTGTCCGGCTGCCTCGAGCCTCCTCTTGGTAAACTTGGCGCCAGTTTCCCTGACCCTATGTGGTGCCTTCCTAGCGGGTGGAGCAAGGGGCTGCGCCACATAAAATGTCAGAGCCTCCGGTTTCTAGCTGAGGGTCGTTTCCTGCCTCCACTAGTTCGGGGACCGGTCTCCCCCTTTGGCCTGACCCCTCCACGCAGGTGGATTCGGGCGTGCGGTGGCGACTCGCCCGTCCGCACCCCTGGGATCCCTTCATTCCTCATTCCTGGAGCCTTCTCCGCTCCTCTTCCTTCCTTCTCCCTCTTGCAGGCCTGGGCCTCTGTTACTAGGCCCGCCTCCGGAGCAGAGCTCATGCAGAGCCCCTGCTCCCTGCCACTTCTGCTCAGACTTCTCTGCACTGAACTAAGATGGTGCCCACCTTTTATACTCCCTTCTCAATGCACCCAGGAACTGCTTCCTCCCTGCTCCTGCACTGCAGGGTTCCCCTTCCTCAGTGTTCCCTCCCCCCACTCCAGCCAGGGACAGGGACTGTCGTGCCCATCTCAGGGGCATATTGGTCGCCCTGCCCCACGGCAATGTGGTGTAATGCATGCAGGTGTCGGGTCCTGATCCACACTCCATCCTTACCTGAGAGTGAGATATCACACCTCTGGGTGAGGTGCAATACGTCTGTAGCAACCGAGCCCTCGGTGCTACAGTTCCATTTATCTTCAGCCTAGGTGACGTATTGTGATACAGGGCCGTGATTTTGGCTATAAAAGGGTCCCCTAGACCCCTACCCCAAGCTTTTTAAGAGAATCATATATGGCGTGCCAGGAGACTCTATGGAATGCTTTCTCAGCATCCAACGAGAGTATCTACTTACAAATTTTTAACTGCATCTAGCCCAGGAAATACTTTGTGCCTAGTAGCAGTGTCTGCTAGTCAGCGGATTATCCCGGCTGTTAAGCAAGCTACACCACCTGTAGTTTGGACACTTAATTTTTTCAAAGGAAATGCTTCGGGACCACGGGATACTTAGCGAAGAGCATCAGGAGGCACCCCAAGGCATAGGGGCTGGGACTGGCACTAGGATGCCTTGCGGTGGACAGCCGAGCTCGATCCTTATAAAAGCTTTTTAACTGCAGCAGCTTTAGTGGACGCTACTGGAGCTGGAATTACGCGGCTGCTGGCATGAGACTTGCCCTCCAATAGATCCTTGTAAATGGATTTAAAGTGTATTCATTTAAATTAGAGGGACAATTTAAATTAAAAAGCTTAGAGCTGCCTCCACCACAGGGGGGCTCTCTCGACCCACCAGCGGACAGGCACCAGTATTGGGAGAGGGGGGCTGGCCGTCAGGGTTCACCGCGGCTCTGGCACAAACCCGGCGACACGGAGGTGGCACGGGCAGGAGCGGACTGGCCGTCTCGGCTTCTCACTTTTTGGATTTTAGAAGGGCATGACATGCCTATATCTGTGTCTCCCCCTCCTTTTACTCCTCCACCTCTTTTCTTTTCGCATGACTATATGTACTTGTCACTTTTCCATGTGTTAGTTGTGTCTTCTGAGCAGTTTGTCAGCTTTTGGACACCTTTGAAGGTGTTTTCTATGTGTTTCTATGTGTTTTTGTTTGCCTGCCATTGGTTTTAACGGTGTTCGAAGGTGTTCGACGAACCGAACCGAACTCGAACACTACGGGGGTGGCTCAACACTAGTCATTACACACAGAGGGATCTATTATATAGAATCATTACACACAGAGTGATCTATTATATAGAGTCATTAGACACAGAGGGATCTATTATATAGAGTCATTACACACAGAGGGATCTATTATATAGAGTCATTACACGCAGAGGGATCTATTATATAGAGTCATTACACACAGAGGATCTATTATATAGAGTCATTACACGCAGAGCGATCTATTATATAGAGTCATTGCACGCAGAGCGATCTATTATATAGAGTCATTACACACAGAGGGATCTATTATATAGAGTCATTACACGCAAAGCGATCTATTATATAGAGTCATTACACGCAGAGCGATCTATTATATAGAGTCATTACACGCAGAGGGATCTATTATATAGAGTCATTACACACAGAGGGATCTATTATATAGAGTCATTACACACAGAGGGATCTATTATATAGAGTCATTACACGCAGAGGGATCTATTATATAGAGTCATTACACGCAGAGTGATCTATTATATAGAGTCATTACACGCAGATGGATCTATTATGTAGAGTCATTACACACAGAGCGATCTATTATATAGAGTCATTACACGCAGAGGGATCTATTATATAGGGTTAATACACGCAGAGGGATCTATTATATAGAGTCATTACACACAGAGGGATCTATTATATAAGGTCATTACACACAGAGGGATCTATTATATAGAGTCATTACACACAGAGTGATCTATTATATAGAGTCATTACACACAGAGGGATCTATTATATAGAGTCATTACACACAGAGGGATCTATTACATAGAGTCATTACACGCAGAGGGATCTATTATATAGAGTCATTACGCGCAGAGGGATCTATTATATAGAGTCATTACACGCAGAGTGATCTATTATATAGAGTCATTACACGCAGAGGGATCTATTATATAGAGTCATTACACACAGAGGGATCTATTATATAGTCATTACACGCAGACCGATCTATTATATAGAGTCATTACACACAGAGGGATCTATTATATAGAGTCATTACACGCAGAGGGATCTATTATATAGAGTTATTACACACAGAGGGATCTATTATATAGAGTCATTACACGCAGAGGGATCTATTATATAGAGTCATTACACACAGAGGGATCTATTATATAGAGTCATTACACGCAGACCGATCTATTATATAGAGTCATTACACACAGAGGGATCTATTATATAGAGTCATTACACACAGAGGGATCTATTATAAGATAAGATATACTTTATTTATCCCGGAGGAAATTGCGGATTCATTACACACTGTGATCTATTATGTAGAGTCATTACACACAGAGTGATCTATTATATAGAGTCATTACACACAGAGGGATCTATTATATAGAGTCATTACACGCAGAGGGATCTATTATATAGGGTCAATACACACAGAGGGATCTATTTCTTACAGCCAATGAAAACACAAAAGTCATTATCTCAGTAAATTAGAATACTTTATAACAACAGCTTAAAAATGTTTTTATAATCTGAAGTGTCTGGTCAGTAAATGCCTCAATACTTGGTCGGGCTCCTTCTGCATCAATGCGGCAATGTGGCATGGAGGGATCAGCCTGTAGCATGGAGGGATCAGCCTGTGGCATGGAGGGATCAGCCTGTGGCATGGAGGCGATCAGCCGGTGGCATGGAGGGATCAGCCTGTGGCATGGAGGGATCAGCCTGTGGCATGGAGGGATCAGCCTGTGGTATGGAGGGATCAGCCTGTGGCATGGAGGGATCAGCCTGTGGCATGGAGGGATCAGCCTGTGGCATGGAGGGATCAGCCTGTGGCTGCTGAGGGGTTATGGAAGCCCAGGTGGCTTTGATAGCCGCCTTCAGCTCGTCTGCATTGTTGGGTCTGGGGTCTCATCTTCCTCTTGACAATACCCCATAGATTCTCTATAATAGATTCTCTATGGGGTTAAGGTCAGGCGAGTTTGCGGCCAATCAAGCACAGTGATACTGTTGTGTGTAAACCAGGTATTTGTACTTTAGGCCGTGTGGACAGGGGCCAAGTCCTGCTGGGGAATGACATTTCCATCTCCAGAAAGCTTTTTAAGGTGCTTTTTAAACTGTAGTACAGAAATGCTTTGATTTTACTCTTAATGAAGCATCTGCAGTTTTTTTAGGCTCCACTTAGAAGCGTCTGAAGACGCTGCTGAACTCTGCGGTAGTGATGAGCGAGCGAGTATTTTCGGCGTGCTCGACATGTATGTTAGTGCCGCCGTGGCTCAAACGTAGATGCTGAGTGTTACGCGGACACCGCTAGGTTCAGAGTTCAGATAGGGCGAGACGGGTTTCATGAATTCTTTGGAATCCTGAGGGAACTATTACTCAGGGCGACCATAGGTTGTAGCTTCTCTCAGGCACACAATAGATTCAGACCAGACACATCTGACAAGAGTCTTTTTCAACAGTTTAACAGTGGAATTGAATCTGAAGCACAGCCAGTGCAATTCAGGGATATTACAGCAATAATCTTCTTTACAGTACAGTCTGAGTTTCTTGAGCAACCGGCTCCTGTAACAATACAGTAGTTTCTTCACAAGGCACAGTATTACAGTCTCTTCAGTAGCATAATTCAGCATAGATTAGATCTCTTAGCAGCACACTTCTATGCATTCACAACCACAGGCTTTTCCTTTACAAGGACACAATAGTATACAGCATTTTTTATCCTGCATGGAGATGGAGGGGGGAGGGTTTAATGAGGGAGATGATCCCTGTGACACAATTCATTCCAGTCCTTATCTTCCTGCCCAATAATACTCTGCACTATTAGTTCAGGGAGTTTATCTGACCTGTGTTTAGTTTCTCTCCTGATCCGAATCCTGTTCAGTTGCAGTTCCTGTGACTGTGTTAACCCCTCTAGTTGTTGGATGCTTCTGAAGCACAACACTTCCTGTCTCCTGTGCTTGTGTTATTTGTAACAGTTGCTGGATGCTTTTGAAGCAACAGCACTACTTCTGCATGTCACACTCTTCCCTCCTTTTTGAATATCGTCCTTGAGATTCGTCTTAATTGGTCAATCTGACCAATTCTGAGACAGTGGTGAAAATTAGATAGCTTTTTATACAAATGGGCATTGTCAGATTGGCATAACATTTATAAAAATTGATAACAACTAGTGATGAGTGAGCACTAAAATGCTCGGGTACTCGGTGCTCGGGTCGAGCACATTGGAATACTTGGGTGGTCGACCCGAGCAACGAGCCCAATGTAAGTCTATGGGAAACTAGAGCATTTTTCTGGCGGTCCCCCCCCCGGCGGTCTACAAAAGGTCAAAAATTGCCAAAATCGATGGGAACAGTGCTCAATTAAACGTCAGGCAGGCTGAATATATAGGCAGACAGGCAGGCAGGCAGGGTATATAGGAGGGTGCATGAAAAACATAGCAGGGCACTTGGAACACACTAGTGCCCTACGATTTTCATGCACCCGTCTCTTTAAAAAAGCCGCGCGGAAATTCAGCAGCGGCACACACCGGTACCCGACAATTTAGAACAGAAAGAATAGAGCATCACACATAGATTAGATAGATAGAAACATGTCAGTCACATATATAATAAGTACAGTGACAGTGTTGGTTACTGTACTTGTCATTTAGTGTTAAGATAAAGGATTTATTAAAAAAAAAATTGGCGTGGGGTCCCCGTAATTTTAGTCTCTAGCAGAGGTTAAGCAGGCGGCTGGGGCAGATGTTTGAAGCCTGGGAAGGGGGTAATACCCACGGAGCTTCCCAGACTACTAATATCAGCCCCCAGCTGAATACCTAGCCTTTGCTAGCTATTAAAATGGGGGAGCCCCCCAAAAAATGACGTTAGGTCCCCCCTATTTTAATAGCTAGCAAAGGCTAGGCAGACAGCTGGGGGCTGATATTAATAGCCCAGGAAGGGTGCCATGAATATTGGCCCCCTCCCAGGCTAGAAACACCAGCCACCAGCCGCCCCAGAAATGGTGCATCCATAGAATGTGCCAATTCTGGCACTTAGCCTCGCTCTTCCCACTGCCCTGTAGCGGTGGCAGTGGGGTAATAGGGTTGGGATTGATGTCAGCTTATAATGCCAGCTGACATCAAGCCCAGGTTAGTAATGGAGAGGGCGTCTATACGACACCCCCATTACTAGCCCCATAGTCAAAGTTAAAAAAAACACAAACACCCAGAATAAAGTCCTTTAATTGAAATAAAGACACATTCCTTTAATGTTCTAAATTAAACCATACTTACCATCACGCCCATTCCAGCTGAAGCCAACGATCTCCTGCAATAAAAATAAAATAATAAACCAACCTCATCCTTACCTTTCCATTGTTCCCAGGACGGCTTCAGCTCTGCTACATTGACATGACAGGCTGGAGCGCAGCAGAACGCTGCCATCCTGCTTGCCATGCCATTGACACTGACAAGCATGCCTGCGCTCCACAGTGTCTCTGAAGGATGACAAGCTGGATGGTAGCGCTCTGCTGCGATCCAGCCTGTCATCTCAATGCCATCCCAGCGTGGGAGAATTCTCTTGCTCAAGCGGTGAGTGCAGGAGAATTCTCCCACGCTGTCAGTGACGTGCATGAGGTGAGCTGAGTTCATTGGACATGCTGTCTGCCTAGCCTTTGCTAGCTATTAAAATAGGGGGGACCCCACGTCATTTTTTTGGGGGGGTCCCCCATTTTAATAGCTAGTAAAGGCTAAGTATTCAGCTGGGGGCTGATATTAGTAGCCTGGGAAGCTCCGTGGGTATTACCCCCTTCCCAGGCTTCAAACATCTGCCCCAGCCGTCTGCTTAACCTCTGCTAGAGACTAAAATTACGGGGAACCCCACACCAATTTTTTTTTTAATAAATCCTTTATTTTAACACTAAATGACAAGTACAGTAACCAACAGTGTCACTGTACTTATTATATATGTGACTGACATGTTTCTATCTATCTAATCTATGTGTGATGCTCTATTCTTTCTGTTCTAAATTGTCGGGTACCGGTGTATGCCGCTGCTGAATTGCCGGCTTTTCATGTTTCACTGTGAGCACTGTTCCCATCGATTTGGGAAATCACTGTAATGCCACAACCACCCTGGCTGTGGCATTACAGTGAGTGGCAGACAATCGCTCCATGATTGGTGCTCTAAATAGCGCCAGACATGCAGGACGAGACCCAAGCTCCCGCCCGAGCATCGCGCAAGTACTCGGCGAGCTCCGAGCATGTCGAGTACTGAGATGCTCGGGCAAGTACCGAGCAGTGGCGAGCATGCTCGCTCATCACTAATAACAACCTATTCTTACGACCTTTTTCTTGTAGGACACCTGTAAGAAATAAACATATAACACAATGAAAACAGTCATCATCTCTTCAATTGGAGGTTTTCATTCTTCTTCAACCAGCTCTCTCTCACTAAGCTTTAACAGTTCTTTGTTTCTACAAAGTCTTTTAAGTAAAATCAAAGCGTGAAAACAAGTCTTTCCCCCAGGCAACATCTTCCATACTGCCTCTCGGAGGTGAATACCACTCCAGTGGGCTTACCTGGTCCGTAGGCAGAGATACCTGTTTCCAGTTGACAGTCCTTAGCACTTGACTCGGTTCACCTAGTGTCTCATACGTCAGCATCATGGGCATCCTCACTTCTCGAGTCAACATCCTCCTGGTGGGTTGTTCCTCAGATACAGCAGGTTCTCCAGTTACAGGAGTTTCTTCTGCCCCACTCATTTCTCGTACTTCCTCAGATGATCTTGGAACTGCCTCTGTAAGTTCCTGTACTTCTCTTGAATTGTTCTTTTCTACCTGGTCTGGTAATTCTCCTACTCCTAAGTATCGATCGGTCTCTTCAGTGACCGGTATTCGATCATCAGATCTGAATTGGACTTCATCTGTACTCCTTGGTACAAACTCTGGAGCCTCGGAACTTAGTTCACTCTCCTGAGGATGGTACATCCCTCTCCTTGGCGGTCCGAGAAATACAACGGTGTGCTCTTCCTCATCAGAATTTTCAAGGTCACTATCCATCTTCGGAGCTTCAGTCTGTGGAGGTCCCTTAGTCGATCTCGGTCGATGTCGGTCTGCTACTGGGAAGTCTTGTTGTGGTGGGAGATAATCACAGGGAAATAATAAATTCCGATGGACTATTCTGTTTTTTTTGTCCCCTCTTTTCAATCGGATTTCATACACTGAACTGTCATCAGCTTTCCTCTTTACGACCACATACACCTTGTCTTCCCAGTACGAACGAAGTTTTCCTGAACCACCTTTCTCACGTACATTTTTGACTATCACCCGGCTTCCCGGTGCCAATTCTGCTCCATAACATTTTCGATCATAGTACTCCTTACTCTGTCCTTGTGTAACCACTTTGGATCCTATGTTGTCTGCCTCTGCGATCCGTTCCTTCCATTTCTGAACATACTCTGGATACGTTCTGTAAGTCTCTGACACCGGAGTATCGAACATGATGTCGATTGGCAGTCTTGGCGATTGTCCATACAATAGGAAAAAGGATGAGTAACCCGTTGCATCGCTCTTTGTACAGTTATAGGCATGTACCCCGTTTGACAGAGAACTCTTCCAGTCTTTCTTCTCAGCATCTGTTAAAGTGCGCAACATCGACAATAATGTCAGGTTAAAACGTTCCACTTGTCCATTACCCTCTGGGTGATAGGGCGTTGTGTGGGATCTCTGAATTCTGAAGCACTTTCCTATATTGGCAAAGAGCTGGTTCTCAAATTCTCTTCCTTGGTTGTGGTGTAACCTCGTAGGGAACCCAAACCTTAAAGCAAAATCATTGAAGATTTTCTCTGCCGCTGTTCGATCAGCTTTATTTGTGGTGGCATATGCTTGGGCAAATCAAGTAAAATGGTCCATCACCACCAATATGTATTCATAACCACCCTTGCACGTCTCGAGATGTAGAAAGTCTATTGAGACTATCTCAAACGGATACGTAGTTTGGATGTTGCCCATAGGTGCCCGGGTTGATGTGTTGGGACGTTTATCTTTCAGACACCCACACTCCATGTGGTCATGTACCTCTCAATATCTCTCTGCATGTACGGCCAGAAGAAACGTTCACGGATCAAGTTGGTTGTCCTTTCCACTCCCAGATGTAACATGTTTTCATGGAGTTCTTTGAAGACCAACCTACAGAATACTCTTGGTAGTACCAACTGCCGGTTTTGTCCTCCTTTATGATACAGGATACCATCCTTACTGAGTGTCAGAGCGACACCAGCAGGATCATACAATATCCCACCACTGCCACCAATTTGTCAGGGCGACACCGGCAGCATCATACAATATCCCACCGCTGCCACCAATTTGTCAGGGCGACACCGGCATGGTCATACAATATCCCACCGCTGCCACCAATTTGTCAGGACGACACCGACAGGATCATACAATATTCCACCGCTGCCACCAATTTGTCAGGGCAACACCGGCAGGATCATACAACATCCCACCGCTGCCACCAATTTGTCAGGGAATCCCACCCACACACCGTCAGGATGACACTGGGGAGATCACACAATATCTCACCGTGCCGTCACGCTGTCCGTATTTCTTCCGGAGTCGCGAGCATGTGATCCAGACTACTCTCTACGTAGGTATCGGTAAGTAACCAGTGAGCATATGGCTCAACACCCTGGGTTCCACAGCCTGGAATCCATGTATAACGCCCTCCGTACAGTCACTGTCAGCTTCACGATAGCCCAATTATTAATACTCTCTGCCACCACCGGCCGAGTTTGAAATATCATACAGGCCTGGCCAGACGCCTGCGTTTTGGTAGCGTATATGGCTTCGGGGAAGGGAACGATTACAGAACAAAAGAAACAGAACTATTAAATTTTATATTTAATCCAAAAGGGAGGAAGTGTTTAGGAAAAATGTATACATAAGTGTGGCACCCCAGGGGTCTGGTTTCCACAGTAATAGCAATATTACGTCTGAGAGCAGGTGGGAGGTCTCCTGGTCAGGAATCCTAAGCATGCCACACCTCCTGCCCAGTCCTGGGAGGGGAAGAACTTCCCCTATATAAACTGGGGCTGAGGCAGGGTTAGAGAGGAGAGAAAGAGAAGAAGAGGAGTCCCAGACAGAGACACAGTCTGGTCTGGAGTGAGGCAGCTATAGGGAAAGAGAGATCAGGAGCTCTGTGGGAGCCGTGCTAAAAGAGGTCAGGGGCTGGAAGCTGTAGAGCTCGCCCTGATTGAAGAGTTCTCACCGGACCCGGAGTCCGAGGCTGTGGGGACTAATCCTTACCCAGCAGCAGAAACCGACCGGCAGGGGATTTCAGGTCCTCTGGCCAAGAAACCCGAAGGCACGGTCACACGCAAGGGACCAGCACCGCCGTCGTGAAGCGGAAGCTACCAGAAGGCCCCGAGTCACCGGCCATACGGGTGAGCACCACACGGTACACTCAGGGACGTGGGCTACTTTTACCCGCCTCTAGCAAGGTAGCCAGAAGAGTACAATTAGTTGGGGAGGCCTACAACTCCGCCTGGCCAGGGGAGATCCCATCTGCTCACGGACTGACCAGGCCCCGATCGCTAGCCAGTACTCCGGGAGGGTCTATCTTTGCCACCAGTAAAGACCCTGAATTACACCGCACCGTCTCTGAGTGTTTCATCATCCACGTCCGCTGCCCTGAGGCCATACCCCTCCCGTTGGGGGTTATACCATCCACGCTGCACGACCGTACCACCGGCCTCAGCGGTCTGCCCTGCAGCGGCGGTCTCATGACCGCATTCAACGGGTGGCGTAGTCGAACAACAATATAACATCTTATGCCAAGCACCGCCACTTAGTTTGACTCCCTGGGCACGGACCGGGTCACCGCCACGAGACTACTACCCCTATCGGATCCGGCTCCGGGTAGGCCCCCGCGTGCGAAACGCCATTCAGCACAGGCCCAGGGGCGCGTCACCTTTTGGCGTAGACGGCAGGATTACGTGCCCGCAACCACCGGGTACTGCGTGCCTGAAAAAGACTTTTGAACTTACCTGTGGTGAAGATTCCCGCCATCCGACGCCATCTTCTGCCTTCTTCCCGCCATCCGTGGAGTTTTCCCGCCATTGGACGCCATCTTGAGGACGCCGCGCGGGAAGAAGAGGGGCGTGGACTCCGAAAGCGCGCGAGAACTGAAGCTCCGCCTCACGTCCGGACGTTGCGTAAGGTCCTGGAAGGAGCCCAGCAGACGCCGACGTCACAGGAGCGCGACAGAAGGTCCTCAACCCTGACGATCCACTGCGGAGCCGCGGCCTACAGAAGAGGATCATCGCAAGGTAGGCCACGGTCCACTAGGGGGGAGGAGGATGTCGGATACGGAGGAGAGCTTCACCGCCACAGCCGCCGCCAGCGCCACCGCTGCTGCGGTCATGCCTTTCACCATTCCCTATATCCCGGGGGCAGCCTGGCTACCCCAGTACTCAGGGGAGTCACATACCCTAAATGACTTCAGAGAAAGGCTGGATAGCCTCTTCCAGGTGTATCCCCTCACAGAAGAGCAAAAAGTGAGCATCCTGGTGGCTCAATTAACAGGGGCAGCCCAAAGGGAGGTAAAGTCCTGGCCACTTGGGAGGAGGAGGACTGTCGCAGAGATACTAGCCCGGCTGAAGGACACCTTTGATACCCGTACCTCAGCCGAGATCAAGCTTAGATTCTACGGGTGCAAGCAGCGAGCACATGAGAATATAAGGGACTATGCACTAAACTTACAAGAGGCCCTGAGAGCCATTAAGCAGACCGACCCTGACGGCGTGGGAAACGAAGACAAGTTGTTGACTGAACAATTTATAGAGGGTCTACATTGCAATGCCCACCGAACCCAGTTGCGGGCAATGGCCTTACAGGACCCTCATCTGGACTTTGCACAGTTCAAGGACAGAGCCATCCGGGTGCTCCGAGAACCGGCACCAGGTGGCGCTGTGACCCACAGATGCCCTACTACCACTTACCACCAGGAGACGGCGCCCTTGTCGGCAGGGCCTGTGGGGGCTGATGCGCAGGCTTTAAACAATGACTCGGCTACAGACCTGCACCATCAGGTCCAAGAGCTAACTAAAAGCGTTGCTGCGCTAACCCGAACTGTGCAGTCTTTACAGGTTTCTACTCCAGGGAAGATCCAGCTGGCATCCGGACCGGAGGATATCCCGTGGCGACGACCAAGGAGGACCGCACCGGCCAGAGGAAGACACAGCGACCGATACAACGAGGACGGACAACCCATCTGCCGCCGCTGCAATCAACCCGGACATATGGCAAGGTACTGTCCTTTAAACTGGCACAACCTGGGGTAGAGGGCCAACCCCTAGGAATAAGATCACCAGGCCCATCGAACTGGCGTGACAAATATGTGGGAGGACGTCCAGTCTTACCCGTGGTACTGGATGGCATTCCTATGAGTGCCCTACTGGACACCGGGTCACAGGTCACCACCATCCCGTACGTGCTCTTCAAGCAGTACTGGAATGACTCGGATATAACCCGCTACCCTGACGACGACCCTGACGACGACTTGAGTATCATCGCCAGCAATGGTCAGCCCGTTCCACAGATCGGATTTAAAGAGGGGACCATTAAAATCGGTAAAGTCGAACTGGCAGCACAGGGACTGATCATTGTGGACATTGACAAGCGCGAGAGTCACCCAAAGATAACTCTAGGAACTAATGTGATTGAAAATTGTCTTGCAGAGGTGATTCTCATTTTACAGCAGGTTGCCAAGAACGCCAGCTCCGGCCAGCAGCGAGTGCTCCAAAAAGAGATCCGGGCACTGATGCGACGGCAACAGGTGGAACTCTCCGGTGGTGAGATTGGTAGCGTGAGAATGTGTGACCCTTTCCCTATTGCCATGCCCCAGAAAAGTGAAATGATGATTTGGTGCCGGGCAGCTATTGGTCTGAGAGGTAGAGACTACCAGGCAATGGTAGAACCAGTCTACTCAGACAGTAGGCCCACCATTTTGACGGCACGGGGGGTGGTTGATGTACGCCATGGGAGGGTGCCCGTTCGCATAATAAATATTGGGAAGAGGGAAGTGTACCTGCCCCGATATGCTACGCTAGCCAAATTGTATACCATCAACCAAAATTCTGTACAGACCGTGGAACCCTTGCCTCCATCTCATCCAGAGGAAGGTAACGGCTCTAAGAAACCAATGGAGGACTGGTGTCGGCAACTACATTTGGGTACTGACTCCACTCCCTCACACCAGAAACAGGGAGTATATCGGGTGGTTCAAGAGTACGAGAGAGTGTTTAGTAAACACCCGTTAGACTTCGGGCGAGTAAAGGGGGTAGAACACCACATCCCCACGGGAGACCATCCTCCCATAAAGGAGAGATACCGACCCGTACCCCCTGCACACTACCAACACGCCAAGGGGAAGTTGTGCCGCAGAATGGTTAACTCCCGGACGCATGAACTGATCTGGCAAGTAGTGGTGCCAAGAAGAGACGCGGCTATGGTACTGGAGGCATACCATGACGGAGCTGGGCACTTCGGATGGAAGAAGCTGGAGTTCCTGCTGCGCGGGCGGTTCCACTGGGTAGGCATGAGAGGAACCATCGAGAGGTGGTGCAGAGACTGTGGCCCATGCAACCTAAGAAGGAAGGACCGTGCCAGCCAGAAGACTCCCCTGCAGTCCATCGTCACCAGGCAGCCGTTGGAACTGGTAGCCTTGGATCATGTAAAACTGACCCCCAGCAGAAGTGGCTACGTCTATGCGTTAACCATCGTGGATCACTATTCCCGGTTCTTGGTTGTAGTCCCCGTCAAGGACTTAACGGCTCAAACAGCAGCTAGAGCCTTCCAGCAGCACTTCTGCCGTCCACACGGATACCCAGAGCAGGTGCTGACGGACCAAGGACCTGCCTTTGAAGCGGAAGTCTTCCAGGAGTTCTGCACTCTGTATGGCTGCCGGAAGATAAGAACAACACCCTATCATCCGCAAACCAATGGACTCTGCGAGAAGATGAACCAGGTGGTGATAGACCTTCTGAAAACGTTGCCCCTGGAAGAACGCAGTCTGTGGCCTGAGAAACTGCCTGATCTGGTGGACCTATACAACCACATCCCTGTAGGCTCTACCAACTGTACCCCGGCTTACCTAATGAGAGCAAGACCTGGTAAGCTGCCTGTTGATCTGGATATGGGAGTCCTGACACCCGAGGACACTTCACCAGAAGCAGACTGGGACACAGAGAGGCAGCAGCAGTACCGGAAAGTACAGGAGAGCGTTGAGCGAAGTCTCTGTCAAGCAAGAGAAAGACAGGAGAAGACTTACAACCAGTATGCTCCCGCTGTTCCCCTGGTACCTGGAGAGCAGGTCTTGAAAAGGAAGAGACGGCTCCACAAGTTGGACGACCAGTGGGAGAAGGACCCGTACACCGTACTGCCCTCAAGCCATGAGAACCCAAAAGTCTGCACAATCAGTAAGGACGGAGGAGAAACCACAGCCATTGTTTCCCGAGATCACCTGAAGAAGTGTCCCGAGCAGCTACGAAACCCTGAAGAAGATCAAAAAAGCCCTCGACCCGCAGAGGAAAGGGAAGAGATGGTCAGTATTGTACTCGGAGACTTCCCTCGGTCTTGGACACAAGTGAATGGCGCTGTTGTGGTACCCGTCCTCACCTTCCTCCAGCCGGCATCCCAAGTGCCTACGGAAAAACAGGTAGAGCTGGAAGAGCAGCCGGTCCAGGAGGCAGAAGACCCCACACAAGCAGACCAGGAGAATCGACCCTCTGCTTATAGTGAGCCTGCCGTGCCCCTAGTGAGCCAAAGAACTCGTAGACAGCTGCCCAGCTTACCTTTGACAGCTCCTACACCCTGTAGCTTAGGACCAGTCAGTCAGCTCCGTAGGTCTACTAGGGCCACTAAAGGCCAGTTGCCCGTACGTTGGAGGATCTAAAGTGTTTAGACTGTTTTATTTGTATATACCTGTTTATAGTTGCTTGTAAATAATTATGTATTTCTAGTTATTTTATAGGTGTCTTTTATGGATTATCCGGAATCCTTTGTATATATGTTTGGAGCGTAACCCAGGAAAGGACTAAGACTGTTAAAGACTCGGGGTAGGACAGACCCCTACCTGGTTACGGCTCCCTGTTCTTCGGTGAAATGGACACCCTTGTTTTCTTCAAAAAAACTGCACCCGGTTGCGGACACGCCGTGACCATCCTAATGTGGTTTTCTTTATTGTACTGTTTCTGTTTATAACTTGTTATGTTAAAAAAAAAAAATATGTTTAGTCCCGGAGTACTAAATTTTACTAGGGGGGAATGTGGCACCCCAGGGGTCTGGTTTCCACAGTAATAGCAATATTACGTCTGAGAGCAGGTGGGAGGTCTCCTGGTCAGGAATCCTAAGCATGCCACACCTCCTGCCCAGTCCTGGGAGGGGAAGAACTTCCCCTATATAAACTGGGGCTGAGGCAGGGTTAGAGAGGAGAGAAAGAGAAGAAGAGGAGTCCCAGACAGAGACACAGTCTGGTCTGGAGTGAGGCAGCTATAGGGAAAGAGAGATCAGGAGCTCTGTGGGAGCCGTGCTAAAAGAGGTCAGGGGCTGGAAGCTGTAGAGCTCGCCCTGATTGAAGAGTTCTCACCGGACCCGGAGTCCGAGGCTGTGGGGACTAATCATTACCCAGCAGCAGAAACCGACCGGCAGGGGATTTCAGGTCCTCTGGCCAAGAAACCCGAAGGCACGGTCACACGCAAGGGACCAGCACCGCCGTCGTGAAGCGGAAGCTACCAGAAGGCCCTGAGTCACTGGCCATACGGGTGAGCACCACACGGTACACTCAGGGACGTGGGCTACTTTTACCCGCCTCTAGCAAGGTAGCCAGAAGAGTACAATTAGTTGGGGAGGCCTACAACTCCGCCTGGCCAGGGGAGATCCCATCTGCTCACGGACTGACCAGGCCCCGATCGCTAGCCAGTACTCCGGGAAGGTCTATCTTTGCCACCAGTAAAGACCCTGAATTACACCGCACCGTCTCTGAGTGTTTCATCATCCACGTCCGCTGCCCTGAGGCCATACCCCTCCCGTTGGGGGTTATACCATCCACGCTGCACGACCGTACCACCGGCCTCAGCGGTCTGCCCTGCAGCGGCAGTCTCATGACCGCATTCAACGGGTGGCGTAGTCGAACAATATAACATCTTATGCCAAGCACCGCCACTTAGTTTGACTCCCTGGGCACGGACCGGGTCACCGCCACGAGACTACTACCCCTATCGGATCCGGGTAGGCCCCCGCGTGCGAAACGCCATTCACCACAGGCCCAGGGGCGCGTCATAAGGATGTTACAAAGGGGACATTAAAATACATACGCAGTTACATAAAATAAACAGGAAGAAAGAGAAGATAACTTACTTACACTATACGATCGCGGAGACGATTCAATATAGGTGGAGGAGGGGCTCTCCAGATTATGCTGTTATTGAACAGGACCCGTTGCTTATAATTCTTATTCCCCCCTGGCAATGAGTGCTCCTGTCTTCTCCATAGATTCTCGTATACCTAAGGGGAGATCTGGCCACACGCCCCTGGTGGTGACATCATGTGGGCCGGTCTCCAGCCTGTACATTCTTATTAAAAACACTAACTTCTGCGATAACTCATCGCTCGTTGATCGCAGAAGCTTGCAAACTACGCTGTTTTTTCCCTTATGATTTTATCTTTATTTAGATATCACATAGCTGCAGTCTGCCATTCTGGTGTTTTTGCGCTACAGCTTCCTGATTTTGGTTACAGCCCTGGAAAAAGAAAAACTCACCTATACATTCCTGGGCTGATTTGGTCACTACACATATGGGTCCCGTTACTGTCAGACCTATGGAACTCACAAGATTTCATATTTCATATCCGAGTCAGTGCATCTAGAAATTTTCCTTTGAGGCTTGGGAAGCAGCTTCAACAGTTACACGCAAATTAGTGCAAGCCTGCGTTTTAATTACCTCCTGAGTCTTTCAGAGACAAGATGCTTGCTTCTTAACGAAGTTATAACACTCCTTGCCTGGCATAGTTTGCTCAAACTATTTACCAGGCGTGGGCTAATTGGGGCTTTTGTGCTGAGCAGAAGGGGAATAAGGGAGGGGGGTGAACATCTATGTCAGGCAGATATGGACGAATATTTCCCTGATATTAATATTTTATAATATTCCTGACACTGAGGTAGAGCTTCGTCCATTCTTTAACTAAAACAGATACTGCTGGTGACTCATTATCTCTCTCCAGTTTACTTGGAAACCGATTTTCGTCCACATATAGTAGTATTCTACCAATTATCTGATCTTCCCGTTGTGTTCTATGGATTTTTCCTTTTGGTAGTTGTTGAATGGACAGGGGGTGATCTTGTTCTCTTGCTTTTATGGTTGTTTCCACCGTCAATGGACACCACAATGCTCTCAATTGTTTCCAGACTAACTTCCTCCGAGCATTTTTGCATGAACTCCTCAGGCTCTTGTGGCATTCTCGACAATCCGTCAGCATCCGAATTGCATTTTCCTGTCCTGTACTTGATGCTGAAATTTAAGTCAGTTGCTAGTTCAGCAACCATCTCTGACCCATTGCGTTCAGCTTGGCTCTAGTGAGGACATTGGTCAAAGGGTTGTTGTCAGTGTATACCTCAAACTCTTTGCTGTAGTAGAGATAATCTCTAAATCATTCACAGGTAGCCCATTTCAATGCCAGGAACTCCAATTTTCCAGAATGTAAATGGTAATTCTTCTCGGCGTCTGTCAACGTTCTAGAACCGTAACCGATGACTCTCAATTTTCCATCTTGATGCTGATACAGGGCATCTCCCAGTCCAACTTGAGAAGTGTCACATTGAAGAACAAATGGTAAGTTGAAATTATTATATCCCAAGATAGGTGGTTTTACCAGGTAGTCTACTAGTTATTCCAATACCTCCTGGTGGTCTGCTGTCCAGAGAATGGGCTGTTGGGACGAAACTGCGTTGTTTCTTTTAAGCCCACCTGCATTCTTCTTTTTCTCTGTGGGAGTTGTTGACTCTGTTGTCCCCTCCAAGAGGAGGTATAGCAGCAATCCTGGAGAAGTTCCAAACGTAAGTGCGATAGTAGGAGAGGAATCCTAAGATCTGCCTCAACTCCGCGACAGTAGAAGGCCGCTTGTCTTTTAAGGCCAGTACCGCAGCGATTTCTGCTGGGTCCATGGTATATTCTTCTCCGGAAACAATTTTCGCTAGAACCTAGAAATTCCTGTCATACACACCACCCCTCTTTATTGCTTTGTTGTCTGAGATGCCCAATTTTTCATCAATTTTATTTTTAAAGGATTTCCAATAAAGATTTTGTGAATTTTTAATTACTCTGGTGTGTTGAGCTGGTTCCAACTCTAATTTCCAAAGCTCCATAGACCCCAGTATCGTTGATGGAGTCTGTCGTCACCTTTCCTAAAAAAATAATATAAATACAAAATCTAAATGTGTCAGGAAAACCTGCAATCAGATAATGTTCTGCGCAATAAATCTAAATCATACAGTCATATAGTCACTGAGTAACATATTTTCCCTTTACTATTACTGAACAAAATAAATTATAAGAAGCCCAATATTGCAATATTACCACATGCAAGACAAATAATACCGCCACATCATGCCCTGAAGTTTTTCATTTTCACTTTTGTTCTTTATCCGGCGCAGACCGCTATGACTTCTTCCAGCCAGAACTTCTCTATCCAAATGTAACACATAGATGTCTATAGCTGATCACTTCTACATCACCCTTTCCACTATTCCCTATTTCTACAGTAACAGTACTCCCCTTTAGCCCCACAATGACAGTTTTCACAAAAATAAAACTCAATACAGTAATGATATTCCCCTATGTTTCACCCGTACAGTATTAATGCTCAAGGCCTATTTATGCCCAAATACAGTAGAATTGCCCCCATATCAGCACACATACAGTAGTTTTTCCCACCTACTATGCCCCAATAAAGTTGTGATGCCCCTCTTTGTAGCCACGATATAGTTGTGATAATGCTCCTTGTGGACCCATAATTTAACAACGTTTCCCATGTGGACTCCATGTAGTAATAATGTCCCTCATGTGGCCCTCATATAGTAAACGTGTTGCCCGATGTGACCTCAGAGATTAACAATGTCCCCTCATTTGGCCTCATAGATTAATAGTTAGTAGTCCTCATACATTAATATTGTCTCCCTATGTGGCCCCCATATAGTAATAATGTCCCCCTATGTAGCCCCCATACATTAATATTGTCTCCTTATGTGGCCCCCATATAGTAATAATGTCCCCATATGTAGCCCCCATACATTAATATTGTCTCCTTATGTGGCCCCCATATAGTAATAATGTCCCCATATGTAGCCCCCATACATTAATATTGTCTCCCTATGTGGCCCCCATATAGTAATAATGTCCCCCTATGTAGCCCCCATACATTAATATTGTCTCCCTTTGTGGCCCCATATAGTAATAATGTCCCCTTATGTAACCCCCATACATTAATATTGTCTCCTTATGTGGCCCCCATATAGTAATAATGTCCCCCTATGTAGCCCCCTCTACATTAATATTGTCTCCCTATGTGGCCCCCATATATTAATAATGTCCCCCTATGTAGCCCCCATACATTAATATTGTCTCCCTATGTGGCCCCCATATACTAATAATGTCCCCCTATGTAGCTCCCATACATTAATATTGTCTCCCTATGTGGCCCCCATATGGTAATAATGTCCCCCTATGTAGCCCCCATACATTAATATTGTCTCCCTATGTGGCCCCCATATAGTAATAATGTCCCCCTATGTAACCCCCATACATTAATATTGTCTCCCTATGTGGCCCCCATATAGTAATAATATCCCCCTATGTAGCCCCCATACATTAATATTGTCTCCTTATGTGGCCCCCATATAGTAATAATATCCCCCTATGTAACCCCCATACATTAATATTGTCTCCCTATGTGGCCCCCATATAGTAATAATGTCCCCCTATGTAGCCCCAATACATTAATATTGTCTCCCTATGTGGCCCCCATATAGTAATAATGTCCCACTATGTAGCCCCCATACATTAATATTGTCTCCTTATGTGGCCCCCATATAGTAATAATGTCCCCCTATGTAACCCCTATACATTAATATTGTCTCCCTTTGTGGCCTCCACATAATAATAATGCCCCCCTATGTAGCCCCCATACATTAATATTGTCTCCCTATGTGGCCCCATATAGTAATAATGTCCCCCTATGTAACCCCTATACATTAATATTGTCTCCCTTTGTGGCCCCCATATGGTAATAATGTCCCCTTATGTTACCCCTATACATTAATATTGTCTCCTTATGTGGCCCCCATATAGTAACAATGTCCCCCTATGTAACCCCCATACATTAATATTGTCTCACTTTGTGGCCCCCATATAGTAACAATGTCCCCCTATGTAACCCCCATACATTAATATTGTCTCCCATTGTGGCCCCCATATGGTAAAAATATCCCCCTATGTAACCCCTATACATTAATATTGTCTCCCTTTGTGGCCCCCATATAGTAACAATGTCCCCTTATGTAACCCCCATACATTAATATTGTCTCCCTTTGTGGCCCCCATATGGTAATAATATCCCCCTATGTAACCCCTATACATTAATATTGTCTCCCTTTGTGGCCCCCATATAGTAACAATGTCCCCTTATGTAACCCCCATACATTAATATTGTCTCCCTTTGTGGCCCCCATATAGTAACAATGTCCCCTTATGTAACCCCCATACATTAATATTGTCTCCCTATGTGGCCCCCATATAGTAACAATGTCCCCCTATGTAACCCACATACATTAATATTGTCTCCCTATGTGGCCCCCATATAGTAATAATGTCCCCCTATGTAGCCCCCATACATTAATATTGTCTCCCTATGTGGCCCCCATATAGTAATAATGTCCCCCTATGTAGCCCCCATACATTAATATTGTCTCCTTATGTGGCCCCCATATAGTAATAATGTCCCCCTATGTAGCCCCCATACATTAATATTGTCTCACTTTGTGGCCCCCATATAGTAATAATGTCCCCCTATGTAACTCCCATACATTAATATTGTCTCACTTTGTGGCCCCCATATAGTAATAATGTCCCCCTATGTAGCCCCCATACATCAATATTGTCTCCCTATGTGGCCCCCATATAGTAATAATGTCCACCTATGTAACCCCCATACATTAATATTGTCTCACTTTGTGGCCCCCATATAGTAATAATGTCCCCCTATGTAACCCCCATACATTATTATTGTCTCCCTATGTGGCCCCCATATAGTAATAATGTCCCCCTATGTAGTCCCCATACATTAATATTGTCTCACTTTGTGGCCCCCATATAGTAATAATGTCCCCCTATGTAGCCCCCATACATTAATATTGTCTCCCTATGTGGCCCCCATATGGTAATAATGTCTCCCTATGTAGCCCCCATACATTAATATTGTCTCCCTATGTGGCCCCCATATGGTAATAATGTCCCCCTATGTAGCCCCCATACATTAATATTGTCTCCCTTTGTGGCCCCCATATAGTAATAATGTCCCCCTATGAAGCCCCCATACATTAATATTGTCTCCTTATGTGGCCTCCACATAATAATAATGTCCCCCTATGTAACCCCCATACATTAATATTGTCTCCCTTTGTGGCCCCCATATAGTAATAATGTCCCCCTATGTAACCCCCATACATTAATATTGTCTCCTTATGTGGCCTCCACATAATAATAATGTCCCCCTATGTAACCCCCATACATTCATAATGTCTCTCTATGTGGCCCCCATATGGTAATAATGTCCCCCTATGTAGCCCCCATACATTAATATTGTCTCCCTATGTGGCCCCCATATAGTAATAATGTCCCCTTATGTAGCCCCCATACATTAATATTGTCTCCCTATGTGGCCCGCATATAGTAATAATGTCCCCCTATGCAGCCCCCATACATTAATATTGTCTCCCTATGTGGCCCCATATAGTAATAATGTCCCCCTATGTAACCCCCATACATTAATATTGTCTCCCTATGTGGCCCCCATATGGTAATAATGTCCCCCTATGTAGCCCCCATACATTAATATTGTCTCCCTATGTGGCCCCCATATGGTAATAATGTCCCCCTATGTAACCCCCATACATTAATATTGTCTCCCTATGTGGCCCCCATATGGTAATTATGTCCCCCTATGTAACCCCCATACATTAATATTGTCTCCCTATGTGGCCCCCATATGGTAATAATGTCCCCCTATGTAACCCCCATACATTAATATTGTCTCCCTATGTGGCCCCATATAGTAATAATGTCCCCCTATGTAGCCCCAATACATTAATATTGTCTCCCTATGTGGCCCCCATATAGTAATAATGTCCCCCTATGTAGCCCCCATACATTAATATTGTCTCCCTATGTGGCCCCCATATAGTAACAATGTCCCCCTATGTAACCCCCATACATTAATATTGTCTCCTTATGTGGCCCCCATATGGTAATAATGTCCCCCTATGTAGCCCCCATACATTAATATTGTCTCCCTATGTGGCCCCCATATGGTAATAATGTCCTCCTATGAAGCCCCCATACATTAATATTGTCTCCCTTTGTGGCCCCCATATAGTAATAGTGTCCCCCTATGTAACTCCCATACATAAATATTGTCTCCCTATGTGGCCCCCATATGGTAATAATGTCCCCCTATGTAGCCCCCATACATTAATATTGTCTCCCTATGTGGCCCCCATATGGTAATAATGTCCCCCTATGAAGCCCCCATACATTAATATTGTCTCCCTTTGTGGCCCCCATATAGTAATAATGTCCCCCTATGTAACCCCCATACATTAATATTGTCTCCCTATGTGGCCCCCATATAGTAATAATGTCCCCCTATGTAGCCCCCATACATTAATATTGTCTCCCTATGTGGCCCCCATGTAGTAATAATGTCCCCCTATGTAGCCCCCATACATTAATATTGTCTCCTTATGTGGCCCCCATATAGTAATAATGTCCCCCTATGTAACTCCCATACATTAATATTGTCTCCCTATGTGGCCCCCATATAGTAATAATGTCCCCCTATGTAGTCCCCATCCATTAATACTGTCTCCCTATGTGGCCCCCATATAGTAATAATGTCCCCCTATGTAGCCCCCATACATTAATATTGTCTCCTTATGTGGCCCCCATATAGAAACAATGTCCCCCTATGTAGCCCCCATACATTAATATTGTCTCCCTATGTGGCCCCCATATAGTAATAATGTCCCCCTATGTAACCCCTATACATTAATATTGTCTCCTTATGTGGCCCCCATATAGTAACAATGTCCCCCTATGTAACCCCCATACATTAATATTGTCTCCTTATGTGGCCCCCATATAGTAACAATGTCCCCCTATGTAGCCCCCATACATTAATATTGTCTCCCTTTGTGGCCCCCATATAGTAATAATGTCCCCCTATGAAGCCCCCATACATTCATATTGTCTCCCTATGTGGCCCCCATATAGTAATAATGTCCCCCTATGTAGTCCCCATACATTAATATTGTCTCCCTATGTGGCCCCCATATAGTAATAATGTCCCCCTATGTAGCCCCCATACATTAATATTGTCTCCCTATGTGGCCCCCATATAGTAATAATGTCCCCCTATGTAGCCCCCATACATTAATATTGTCTCCCTATGTGGCCCCCATATAGTAATAATGTCCCCCTATGTAACCCCTATACATTAATATTGTCTCCTTATGTGGCCCCCATATAGTAACAATGTCCCCCTATGTAGCCCCCATACATTAATATTGTCTCCCTTTGTGGCCCCCATATAGTAATAATGTCCCCCTATGAAGCCCCCATACATTCATATTGTCTCCCTATGTGGCCCCCATATAGTAATAATGTCCCCCTATGTAGTCCCCATACATTAATATTGTCTCCCTATGTGGCCCCCATATAGTAATAATATCCCCCTATGTAGCCCCCATACATTAATATTGTCTCCTTATGTGGCCCCCATATAGTAACAATGTCCCCCTATGTAACCCCCATACATTAATATTGTCTCCTTATGTGGCCCCCATATAGTAACAATGTCCCCCTATGTAGCCCCCATACATTAATATTGTCTCCCTTTGTGGCCCCCATATAGTAATAATGTCCCCCTATGAAGCCCCCATACATTCATATTGTCTCCCTATGTGGCCCCCATATAGTAATAATGTCCCCCTATGTAGTCCCCATACATTAATATTGTCTCCCTATGTGGCCCCCATATAGTAATAATATCCCCCTATGTAACCCCCATACATTAATATTGTCTCCCTATGTGGCCCCCATATAGTAATAATATCCCCCTATGTAGTCCCCATACATTAATATTGTCTCCCTATGTGGCCCCCATATAGTAATAATGTCCCCCTATGTAACCCCCATACATTAATATTGTCTCCCTATGTGGCCCCCATATAGTAACAATGTCCCCCTATGTAACCCCCATACATTAATATTGTCTCCTTATGTGGCCCCCATATAGTAACAATGTCCCCCTATGTAGCCCCCATACATTAATATTGTCTCCCTTTGTGGCCCCCATATAGTAATAATGTCCCCCTATGAAGCCCCCATACATTCATATTGTCTCCCTATGTGGCCCCCATATAGTAATAATGTCCCCCTATGTAGTCCCCATACATTAATATTGTCTCCCTATGTGGCCCCCATATAGTAATAATATCCCCCTATGTAGCCCCCATACATTAATATTGTCTCCTTATGTGGCCCCCATATAGTAACAATGTCCCCCTATGTAACCCCCATACATTAATATTGTCTCCTTATGTGGCCTCCACATAATAATAATGTCCCCCTATGTAACCCCCATACATTAATATTGTCTCCCTTTGTGGCCCCCATATAGTAATAATGTCCCCCTATGTAACCCCCATACATTAATATTGTCTCCTTATGTGGCCTCCACATAATAATAATGTCCCCCTATGTAACCCCCATACATTCATAATGTCTCTCTATGTGGCCCCCATATGGTAATAATGTCCCCCTATGTAGCCCCCATACATTAATATTGTCTCCCTATGTGGCCCCCATATAGTAATAATGTCCCCTTATGTAGCCCCCATACATTAATATTGTCTCCCTATGTGGCCCGCATATAGTAATAATGTCCCCCTATGCAGCCCCCATACATTAATATTGTCTCCCTATGTGGCCCCATATAGTAATAATGTCCCCCTATGTAACCCCCATACATTAATATTGTCTCCCTATGTGGCCCCCATATGGTAATAATGTCCCCCTATGTAGCCCCCATACATTAATATTGTCTCCCTATGTGGCCCCCATATGGTAATAATGTCCCCCTATGTAACCCCCATACATTAATATTGTCTCCCTATGTGGCCCCCATATGGTAATTATGTCCCCCTATGTAACCCCCATACATTAATATTGTCTCCCTATGTGGCCCCCATATGGTAATAATGTCCCCCTATGTAACCCCCATACATTAATATTGTCTCCCTATGTGGCCCCATATAGTAATAATGTCCCCCTATGTAGCCCCAATACATTAATATTGTCTCCCTATGTGGCCCCCATATAGTAATAATGTCCCCCTATGTAGCCCCCATACATTAATATTGTCTCCCTATGTGGCCCCCATATAGTAACAATGTCCCCCTATGTAACCCCCATACATTAATATTGTCTCCTTATGTGGCCCCCATATGGTAATAATGTCCCCCTATGTAGCCCCCATACATTAATATTGTCTCCCTATGTGGCCCCCATATGGTAATAATGTCCTCCTATGAAGCCCCCATACATTAATATTGTCTCCCTTTGTGGCCCCCATATAGTAATAGTGTCCCCCTATGTAACTCCCATACATAAATATTGTCTCCCTATGTGGCCCCCATATGGTAATAATGTCCCCCTATGTAGCCCCCATACATTAATATTGTCTCCCTATGTGGCCCCCATATGGTAATAATGTCCCCCTATGAAGCCCCCATACATTAATATTGTCTCCCTTTGTGGCCCCCATATAGTAATAATGTCCCCCTATGTAACCCCCATACATTAATATTGTCTCCCTATGTGGCCCCCATATAGTAATAATGTCCCCCTATGTAGCCCCCATACATTAATATTGTCTCCCTATGTGGCCCCCATGTAGTAATAATGTCCCCCTATGTAGCCCCCATACATTAATATTGTCTCCTTATGTGGCCCCCATATAGTAATAATGTCCCCCTATGTAACTCCCATACATTAATATTGTCTCCCTATGTGGCCCCCATATAGTAATAATGTCCCCCTATGTAGTCCCCATCCATTAATACTGTCTCCCTATGTGGCCCCCATATAGTAATAATGTCCCCCTATGTAGCCCCCATACATTAATATTGTCTCCTTATGTGGCCCCCATATAGAAACAATGTCCCCCTATGTAGCCCCCATACATTAATATTGTCTCCCTATGTGGCCCCCATATAGTAATAATGTCCCCCTATGTAACCCCTATACATTAATATTGTCTCCTTATGTGGCCCCCATATAGTAACAATGTCCCCCTATGTAACCCCCATACATTAATATTGTCTCCTTATGTGGCCCCCATATAGTAACAATGTCCCCCTATGTAGCCCCCATACATTAATATTGTCTCCCTTTGTGGCCCCCATATAGTAATAATGTCCCCCTATGAAGCCCCCATACATTCATATTGTCTCCCTATGTGGCCCCCATATAGTAATAATGTCCCCCTATGTAGTCCCCATACATTAATATTGTCTCCCTATGTGGCCCCCATATAGTAATAATGTCCCCCTATGTAGCCCCCATACATTAATATTGTCTCCCTATGTGGCCCCCATATAGTAATAATGTCCCCCTATGTAGCCCCCATACATTAATATTGTCTCCCTATGTGGCCCCCATATAGTAATAATGTCCCCCTATGTAACCCCTATACATTAATATTGTCTCCTTATGTGGCCCCCATATAGTAACAATGTCCCCCTATGTAGCCCCCATACATTAATATTGTCTCCCTTTGTGGCCCCCATATAGTAATAATGTCCCCCTATGAAGCCCCCATACATTCATATTGTCTCCCTATGTGGCCCCCATATAGTAATAATGTCCCCCTATGTAGTCCCCATACATTAATATTGTCTCCCTATGTGGCCCCCATATAGTAATAATATCCCCCTATGTAGCCCCCATACATTAATATTGTCTCCTTATGTGGCCCCCATATAGTAACAATGTCCCCCTATGTAACCCCCATACATTAATATTGTCTCCTTATGTGGCCCCCATATAGTAACAATGTCCCCCTATGTAGCCCCCATACATTAATATTGTCTCCCTTTGTGGCCCCCATATAGTAATAATGTCCCCCTATGAAGCCCCCATACATTCATATTGTCTCCCTATGTGGCCCCCATATAGTAATAATGTCCCCCTATGTAGTCCCCATACATTAATATTGTCTCCCTATGTGGCCCCCATATAGTAATAATATCCCCCTATGTAACCCCCATACATTAATATTGTCTCCCTATGTGGCCCCCATATAGTAATAATATCCCCCTATGTAGTCCCCATACATTAATATTGTCTCCCTATGTGGCCCCCATATAGTAATAATGTCCCCCTATGTAACCCCCATACATTAATATTGTCTCCCTATGTGGCCCCCATATAGTAACAATGTCCCCCTATGTAACCCCCATACATTAATATTGTCTCCTTATGTGGCCCCCATATAGTAACAATGTCCCCCTATGTAGCCCCCATACATTAATATTGTCTCCCTTTGTGGCCCCCATATAGTAATAATGTCCCCCTATGAAGCCCCCATACATTCATATTGTCTCCCTATGTGGCCCCCATATAGTAATAATGTCCCCCTATGTAGTCCCCATACATTAATATTGTCTCCCTATGTGGCCCCCATATAGTAATAATATCCCCCTATGTAGCCCCCATACATTAATATTGTCTCCTTATGTGGCCCCCATATAGTAACAATGTCCCCCTATGTAACCCCCATACATTAATATTGTCTCCTTATGTGGCCCCCATATAGTAACAATGTCCCCCTATGTAGCCCCCATACATTAATATTGTCTCCCTTTGTGGCCCCCATATAGTAATAATGTCCCCCTATGAAGCCCCCATACATTCATATTGTCTCCCTATGTGGCCCCCATATAGTAATAATGTCCCCCTATGTAGTCCCCATACATTAATATTGTCTCCCTATGTGGCCCCCATATAGTAATAATATCCCCCTATGTAACCCCCATACATTAATATTGTCTCCCTATGTGGCCCCCATATAGTAATAATATCCCCCTATGTAGTCCCCATACATTAATATTGTCTCCCTATGTGGCCCCCATATAGTAATAATATCCCCCTATGTAACCCCCATACATTAATATTGTCTCCCTATGTGGCCCCCATATAGTAATAATATCCCCCTATGTGACCCCCATACATTAATATTGTCTCCTTATGTGGCCCCCATATAGTAACAATGTCCCCCTATGTAGCCCCCATACATTAATATTGTCTCCCTATGTGGCCCCCATATAGTAATAATATCCCCCTATGTAACCCCCATACATTAATATTGTCTCCCTATGTGGCCCCCATATAGTAATAATATCCCCCTATGTAACCCCCATACATTAATATTGTCTCCCTATGTGGCCCCCATATAGTAATAATATCCCCCTATGTAACCCCCATACATTAATATTGTCTCCCTATGTGGCCCCCATATAGTAATAATATCCCCCTATGTAACCCCCATACATTAATATTGTCTCCCTATGTGGCCCCCATATAGTAATAATATCCCCCTATGTAACCCCCATACATTAATATTGTCTCCCTATGTGGCCCCCATATAGTAATAATATCCCCCTATGTAACCCCCATACATTAATATTGTCTCCTTATGTGGCCCCCATATAGTAACAATGTCCCCCTATGTAGCCCCCATACATTAATATTGTCTCCCTTTGTGGCCCCCATATAGTAATAATGTCCCCCTATGAAGCCCCCATACATTCATATTGTCTCCCTATGTGGCCCCCATATAGTAATAATGTCCCCCTATGTAGTCCCTATACATTAATATTGTCTCCTTATGTGGCCCCCATATAGTAACAATGTCCCCCTATGTAGCCCCCATACATTAATATTGTCTCCCTATGTGGCCCCCATATGGTAATAATGTCCCCCTATGTAGCCCCCATACATTAATATTGTCTCCCTATGTGGCCCCCATATGGTAATAATGTCCCCCTATGTAGCCCCCATACATTAATATTGTCTCCCTATGTGGCCCCCATATAGTAATAATGTCCCCCTATGTAGCCCCTATACAATAATATTGTCTCCCTATGTGGCCCCCATATAGTAATAATGTCGCCCTATGTAGCCCCCATACATTAATATTGTCTCCTTATGTGGCCCCCATATAGTAATAATGTCCCCCTATGTAGCCCCTATACATTAATATTGTCTCCCTATATGGCCCCCATATAGTAATAATGTCCCCCTATGTAGCCCCCATACATTAATATTGTCTCCCTATGTGGCCCCCATATAGTAATAATGTCCCCCTATGTAGCCCCCATACATTAATATTGTCTCCTTATGTGGCCCCCATATAGTAATAATGTCCCCCTATGTAGCCCCTATACATTAATATTGTCTCCCTATATGGCCCCCATATAGTAATAATGTCCCCCTATGTAGCCCCCATACATTAATATTGTCTCCCTATGTGGCCCCCATATAGTAATAATGTCCCCCTATGTAGCCCCCATACATTAATATTGTCTCCCTATGTGGCCCCCATATAGTAATAATGTCCCCCTATGTAGCCCCCATACATTAATATTGTCTCCTTATGTGGCCCCCATATAGTAATAATGTCCCCCTATGTAGCCCCTATACATTAATATTGTCTCCCTATATGGCCCCCATATAGTAATAATGTCCCCCTATGTAGCCCCCATACATTAATATTGTCTCCTTATGTGGCCCCCATATAGTAATAATGTCCCCCTATGTAGCCCCTATACATTAATATTGTCTCTCTATGTGGCCCCTATATAGTAATAATGTCCCCCTATGTAGCCCCCATACATTAATATTGTCTCCTTATGTGGCCCCCATATAGTAATAATGTCCCCCTATGTAACTCCCATCCATTAATACTGTCTCCCTATGTGGCCCCCATATAGTAATAATGTCCCCCTATGTAGCCCCTATACATTAATATTGTCTCCTTATGTGGCCCCCATATAGAAACAATGTCCCCCTATGTAGCCCCCATACATTAATATTGTCTCCCTATATGGCCCCCATATAGTAATAATGTCCCCCTATGTAACCCCTATACATTAATATTGTCTCCTTATGTGGCCCCCATATAGTAACAATGTCCCCCTATGTAACCCCCATATATTAATATTGTCTCCTTATGTGGTCCCCATATAGTAACAATGTCCCCCTATGTAGCCCCCATACATTAATATTGTCTCCCTATGTGGCCCCCATATAGTAATAATATCCCCCTATGTAGCCCCCATACATTAATATTGTCTCCTTATGTGGCCCCCATATAGTAACAATGTCCCCCTATGTAGCCCCCATACATTAATATTGTCTCCCTATGTGGCCCCCATATGGTAATAATGTCCCCCTATGTAGCCCCCATACATTAATATTGTCTCCCTATGTGGCCCCCATATGGTAATAATGTCCCCCTATGTAGCCCCCATACATTAATATTGTCTCCCTGTGTGGCCCCCATATAGTAACAATGTCCCCTTATGTAGCCCCTATACATTAATATTGTCTCCCTTTGTGGCCCCCATATAGTAACAATGTCCCCTTATGTAACCCCCATACATTAATATTGTCTCCTTATGTGGCCCCCATATAGTAATAATGTCCCCCTATGTAGCCCTCATACATTAATATTGTCTCCCTATGTGGCCCCCATATAGTAATAATGTCCCCCTATGTAGCCCCTATACATTCATATGGTCTCCCTATGTGGCCCCCATATAGTAATAATGTCCCCCTATGTAACCCCCATACATTAATATTGTCTCCTTATGTGGCCCCCATATAGTAACAATGTCCCCTTATGTAGCCCCCATACATTAATATTGTCTCCCTTTGTGGCCCCCATATAGTAGCAATGTCCCATTATGTAACCCCCATACATTAATATTGTCTCCTTATGTGGCCCCCATATGGTAATAATGTCCCCATATGTAACCCCTATACATTAATATTGTCTCCCTTTGTGGCCCCCATATAGTAACAATGTCCCCTTATGTAGCCCCTATACATTAATATTGTCTCCCTTTGTGGCCCCCATATAGTAACAATGTCCCCTTATGTAACCCCCATACATTAATATTGTCTCCCTATGTGGCCCCCATATGGTAATAATGTCCCCCTATGAAGCCCCCATACATTAATACTGTCTCCCTATGTGGCCCCCATATAGTAATAATGTCCCCCTATGTAGCCCCCATACATTAATATTGTCTCCCTATGTGGCCCCCATATGGTAATAATGTTCCCCTATGTAGCCCCCATACATTAATATTGTCTCCCTATGTGACCCCCATATAGTAATAATGTCCCCCTATGTAGCCCCCATACATTAATATTGTCTCCTTATGTGGCCCCCATATAGTAATAATGTCCTCCTATGTAGCCCCCATACATTAATATTGTCTCCCTATGTGGCCCCCATATAGTAATAATGTCCCCCTATGTAGCCCCCATACATTAATATTGTCTCCCTATGTGGCCCCCATATGGTAATAATGTTCCCCTATGTAGCCCCCATACATTAATATTGTCTCCCTATGTGACCCCCATATAGTAATAATGTCCCCCTATGTAGCCCCCATACATTAATATTGTCTCCTTATGTGGCCCCCATATAGTAATAATGTCCTCCTATGTAGCCCCCATACATTAATATTGTCTCCCTTTGTGGCCCCATATAGTAATAATGTCCCCCTATGTAGCCCCCATACATTAATATTGTCTCCCTATGTGGCCCCCATATGGTAATAATGTCCCCCTATGAAGCCCCCATACATTAATATTGTCTCCCTATGTGACCCCCATATAGTAATAATGTCCCCCTATGTAGCCCCCATACATTAATATTGTCTCCTTATGTGGCCCCCATATAGTAATAATGTCCCCCTATGTAGCCCCCATACATTAATATTGTCTCCTTATGTGGCCCCCATATAGTAATAATGTCCCCCTATGTAACTCCCATACATTAATATTGTCTCCCTATGTGGCCCCCATATAGTAATAATGTCCCCCTATGTAGTCCCCATACATTAATATTGTCTCCTTATGTGGCCCCCATATAGTAATAATGTCCTCCTATGTAGCCCCCATACATTAATATTGTCTCCCTTTGTGGCCCCATATAGTAATAATGTCCCCCTATGAAGCCCCCATACATTAATATTGTCTCCCTATGTGGCCCCCATATAGTAATAATGTCCCCCTATGTAGCCCCCATACATTAATATTGTCTCCCTAAGTGGCCCCCATATAGTAATAATGTCCTCCTATGTAGCCCCCATACATTAATATTGTCTCCCTATGTGGCCCCATATAGTGATAATGTCCCCTTATGTAGCCCCCATACATTAATATTGTCTCCCTATGTGGCCCCCATATAGTAATAATGTCCCCCTATGTAGCCCCCATACATTAATATTGTCTCCCTATGTGGCCCCCATATAGTAATAATGTCCCCTTATGTAGCCCCCATACATTAATATTGTCTCCCTATGTGGCCCCCATATAGTAATAATGTCCCCTTATGTAGCCCCGATACATTAATATTGTCTCCCTATGTGGCCCCATATAGTAATAATGTCCCCCTATGTAGCCCCCATACATTAATATTGTCTCCTTATGTGGCCCCCATATAGTAACAATGTCCTCCTATGTAGCCCCCATACATTAATATTGTCTCCCTATGTGGCCCCCATATAGTAATAATGTCCCCTTATGTAGCCCCCATACATTAATATTGTCTCCCTATGTGGCCCCCATATAGTAATAATGTCCCCCTATGTAACCCCTATACATTAATATTGTCTCCCTATGTGGCCCCCATATAGTAATAATGTCCCCTTATGTAGCCCCCATACATTAATATTGTCTCCCTATGTGGCCCCCATATAGTAATAATGTCCTCCTATGTAGCCCCCATACATTAATATTGTCTCCCTTTGTGGCCCCATATAGTAATAATGTCCCCCTATGAAGCCCCCATACATTAATATTGTCTCCCTATGTGTCCCCCATATAGTAATAATGTCCCCCTATGTAACTCCCATACATTAATATTGTCTCCCTATGTGGCCCACATATAGTAATAATGTCCCCCTATGTAGTTCCCATACATTAATATTGTCTCCTTATGTGGCCCCCATATAGTAACAATGTCCCCCTATGTAGCCCCCATACATTAATATTGTCTCCCTTTGTGGCCCCCATATAGTAATAATGTCCCCCTATGAAGCCCCCATACATTAATATTGTCTCCCTATGTGGCCCCATATAGTAACAATGTCCCCCTATGTAACCCCCATACATTAATATTGTCTCCCTATGTGGCCCCCATATAGTAATAATGTCCCCCTATGTAGCCCCCATACATTAATATTGTCTCCTTATGTGGCCCACATATAGTAACAATGTCCCCCTATGTAGCCCCCATACATTAATATTGTCTCCTTATGTGGCCCCCATATAGTAACAATGTCCCCCTATGTAGCCCCCATACATTAATATTGTCTCCCTATGTGGCCCCCATATAGTAATAATGTCCCCTTATGTAGCCCCCATACATTAATATTGTCTCCCTATGTGGCCCCCATATAGTAATAATGTCCCCCTATGAAGCCCCCATACATTAATATTGTCTCCCTATGTGGCCCCATATAGTAACAATGTCCCCCTATGTAACCCCCATACATTAATATTGTCTCCCTTTGTGGCCCCCATATAGTAATAATGTCCCCCTATGTAACCCCCATACATTAATATTGTCTCCCTATGTGGCCCCCATATAGTAATAATGTCCCCCTATGAAGCCCCCATACATTAATATTGTCTCCCTATGTGGCCCCATATAGTAACAATGTCCCCCTATGTAGCCCCTATACATTAATATTGTCTCCTTATGTGGCCCCCATATAGTAATAATGTCCCCCTATGTAACCCCCATACATTAATATTGTCTCCCTATGTGGCCCCCATATAGTAATAATGTCCCCCTATGTAGTCCCCATACATTAATATTGTCTCCCTTTGTGGCCCCCATATAGTAACAATGTCCCCCTATGTAACCCCCATACATTAATATTGTCTCCCTATGTGGCCCCCATATAGTAATAATGTCCCCCTATGTAACCCCCATACATTAATATTGTCTCCCTTTGTGGCCCCCATATAGTAACAATGTCCCCCTATGTAGCCCCCATACATTAATATTGTCTCCCTATGTGGCCCCCATATAGTAATAATGTACCCCTATGTAGCCCCCATACATTAATATTGTCTCCTTATGTGGCCCCCACATAGTAACAATGTCCCCCTATGTAGCCCCCATACATTAATATTGTCTCCTTATGTGGCCCCCATATGGTAATAATGTCCCCCTATGTAACCCCCATACATTAATATTGTCTCCCTTTGTGGCCCCCATATAGTAATAATGTCCCCCTATGTAGTCCCCATACATTAATATTGTCTCCTTATGTGGCCCCCATATAGTAATAATGTCCTCCTATGTAGCCCCCATACATTAATATTGTCTCCCTTTGTGGCCCCATATAGTAATAATGTCCCCCTATGAAGCCCCCATACATTAATATTGTCTCCCTATGTGGCCCCCATATAGTAATAATGTCCCCCTATGTAGCCCCCATACATTAATATTGTCTCCTTATGTGGCCCCCATATAGTAATAATGTCCTCCTATGTAGCCCCCATACATTAATATTGTCTCCCTATGTGGCCCCATATAGTAATAATGTCCCCTTATGTAGCCCCCATACATTAATATTGTCTCCCTAAGTGGCCCCCATATAGTGATAATGTCCCCTTATGTAGCCCCCATACATTAATATTGTCTCCCTATGTGGCCCCCATATAGTAATAATGTCCCCCTATGTAGCCCCCATACATTAATATTGTCTCCCTATGTGGCCCCCATATAGTAATAATGTCCCCCTATGTAACCCCCATACATTAATATTGTCTCCCTATGTAGCCCCCATATAGTAATAATGTCCCCTTATGTAGCCCCGATACATTAATATTGTCTCCCTATGTGGCCCCCATATAGTAATAATGTCCCCCTATGTAGCCCCCATACATTAATATTGTCTCCCTATGTGGCCCCATATAGTAATAATGTCCCCCTATGTAGCCCCCATACATTAATATTGTCTCCTTATGTGGCCCCCATATAGTAACAATGTCCCCCTATGTAGCCCCCATACATTAATATTGTCTCCCTATGTGGCCCCCATATAGTAATAATGTCCCCTTATGTAGCCCCCATACATTAATATTGTCTCCCTATGTGGCCCCCATATAGTAATAATGTCCCCCTATGTAACCCCTATACATTAATATTGTCTCCCTATGTGGCCCCCATATAGTAATAATGTCCCCTTATGTAGCCCCCATACATTAATATTGTCTCCCTATGCGGCCCCCATATAGTAATAATGTCCCCTTATGTAGCCCCCATACATTAATATTGTCTCCCTTTGTGGCCCCATATAGTAATAATGTCCCCCTATGAAGCCCCCATACATTAATATTGTCTCCCTATGTGGCCCCCATATAGTAATAATGTCCCCCTATGTAACTCCCATACATTAATATTGTCTCCCTATGTGGCCCCCATATAGTAATAATGTCCCCCTATGTAGTCCCCATACATTAATATTGTCTCCTTATGTGGCCCCCATATAGTAACAATGTCCCCCTATGTAGCCCCCATACATTAATATTGTCTCCCTTTGTGGCCCCCATATAGTAATAATGTCCCCCTATGAAGCCCCCATACATTAATATTGTCTCCCTATGTGGCCCCATATAGTAACAATGTCCCCCTATGTAACCCCCATACATTAATATTGTCTCCCTATGTGGCCCCCATATAGTAATAATGTCCCCCTATGTAGCCCCCATACATTAATATTGTCTCCTTATGTGGCCCCCATATAGTAACAATGTCCCCCTATGTAGCCCCCATACATTAATATTGTCTCCCTATGTGGCCCTCATATAGTAATAATGTCCCCCTATGTAACCCCCATACATTAATATTGTCTCCCTATGTGGCCCCCATATAGTAACAATCTCCCCCTATGTAGCCCCCATACATTAATATTGTCTCCTTATGTGGCCCCCATATAGTAACAATGTCCCCCTATGTAGCCCCCATACATTAATATTGTCTCCTTATGTGGCCCCCATATAGTAACAATGTCCCCCTATGTAGCCCCCATACATTAATATTGTCTCCCTATGTGGCCCCCATATAGTAATAATGTCCCCCTATGAAGCCCCCATACATTAATATTGTCTCCCTATGTGGCCCCATATAGTAACAATGTCCCCCTATGTAACCCCCATACATTAATATTGTCTCCCTATGTGGCCCCCATATAGTAATAATGTCCCCCTATGTAGCCCCCATACATTAATATTGTCTCCTTATGTGGCCCCCATATAGTAACAATGTCCCCCTATGTAGCCCCCATACATTAATATTGTCTCCCTATGTGGCCCTCATATAGTAATAATGTCCCCCTATGTAACCCCCATACATTAATATTGTCTCCCTATGTGGCCCCATATAGTAACAATGTCCCCCTATGTAGCCCCCATACATTAATATTGTCTCCTTATGTGGCCCCCATATAGTAACAATGTCCCCCTATGTAGCCCCCATACATTAATATTGTCTCCTTATGTGGCCCCCATATAGTAACAATGTCCCCCTATGTAGCCCCCATACATTAATATTGTCTCCCTATGTGGCCCCCATATAGTAATAATGTCCCCTTATGTAGCCCCCATACATTAATATTGTCTCCCTATGTGGCCCCCATATAGTAATAATGTCCCCCTATGAAGCCCCCATACATTAATATTGTCTCCTTATGTGGCCCCATATAGTAATAATGTCCCCCTATGTAACCCCCATACATTAATATTGTCTCCCTTTGTGGCCCCCATATAGTAATAATGTCCCCCTATGTAGCCCCCATACATTAATATTGTCTCCCTTTGTGGCCCCCATATAGTAATAATGTCCCCTTATGTAGCCCCCATACATTAATATTGTCTCCCTATGTGGCCCCATATAGTAACAATGTCCCCCTATGTAGCCCCCATACATTAATATTGTCTCCTTATGTGGCCCCCATATAGTAACAATGTCCCCCTATGTAGCCCCCATACATTAATATTGTCTCCTTATGTGGCCCCCATATAGTAACAATGTCCCCCTATGTAGCCCCCATACATTAATATTGTCTCCCTATGTGGCCCCCATATAGTAATAATGTCCCCTTATGTAGCCCCCATACATTAATATTGTCTCCCTATGTGGCCCCCATATAGTAATAATGTCCCCCTATGAAGCCCCCATACATTAATATTGTCTCCTTATGTGGCCCCATATAGTAATAATGTCCCCCTATGTAACCCCCATACATTAATATTGTCTCCCTTTGTGGCCCCCATATAGTAATAATATCCCCCTATGTAACCCCCATACATTAATATTGTCTCCCTATGTGGCCCCCATATAGTAATAATGTCCCCCTATGTAGCCCCCATACATTAATATTGTCTCCTTATGTGGCCCCCATATAGTAACAATGTCCCCCTATGTAGCCCCCATACATTAATATTGTCTCCCTATGTGGCCCCCATATAGTAATAATGTCCCCTTATGTAGCCCCCATACATTAATATTGTCTCCCTATGTGGCCCCCATATAGTAATAATGTCCCCCTATGAAGCCCCCATACATTAATATTGTCTCCTTATGTGGCCCCCATATAGTAACAATGTCCTCCTATGTAGCCCCCATACATTAATATTGTCTCCTTATGTGGCCCCCATATAGTAATAATGTCCCCCTATGTAGCCCCCATACATTAATATTGTCTCCCTTTGTGGCCCCCATATAGTAATAATGTCCCCCTATGTAGCCCCCATACATTAATATTGTCTCCCTTTGTGGACCCATATAGTAATAATGTCCCCCTATGTAGCCCCCATACATTAATATTGTCTCCTTATGTGGCCCCCATATAGTAACAATGTCCCCCTATGTAGCCCCCATACATTAATATTGTCTCCTTTTGTGGCCCCCATATAGTAATAATGTCCCCCTATGTAGCCCCCATACATTAATATTGTCTCCCTTTGTGGCCCCCATATAGTAACAATGTCCCCCTATGTAGCCCCCATACATTAATATTGTCTCCCTATGTGGCCTCCATATAGTAATAATGTCCCCCTATGTAGCCCCCATACATTAATATTGTCTCCCTATGTGGCCCCCATATAGTAATAATGTCCCCCTATGAAGCCCCCATACATTAATATTGTCTCCTTATGTGGCCCCATATAGTAATAATGTCCCCCTATGTAACCCCCATACATTAATATTGTCTCCCTTTGTGGCCCCCATATAGTAATAATGTCCCCCTATGTAGCCCCCATACATTAATATTGTCTCCCTTTGTGGCCCCCATATAGTAATAATGTCCCCTTATGTAGCCCCCATACATTAATATTGTCTCCCTATGTGGCCCCATATAGTAACAATGTCCCCCTATGTAGCCCCCATACATTAATATTGTCTCCTTATGTGGCCCCCATATAGTAACAATGTCCCCCTATGTAGCCCCCATACATTAATATTGTCTCCTTATGTGGCCCCCATATAGTAACAATGTCCCCCTATGTAGCCCCCATACATTAATATTGTCTCCCTATGTGGCCCCCATATAGTAATAATGTCCCCTTATGTAGCCCCCATACATTAATATTGTCTCCCTAGTGGCCCCCATATAGTAATAATGTCCCCCTATGAAGCCCCCATACATTAATATTGTCTCCTTATGTGGCCCCATATAGTAATAATGTCCCCCTATGTAACCCCCACACATTAATATTGTCTCCCTTTGTGGCCCCCATATAGTAATAATATCCCCCTATGTAACCCCCATACATTAATATTGTCTCCCTATGTGGCCCCCATATAGTAATAATGTCCCCCTATGTAGCCCCCATACATTAATATTGTCTCCTTATGTGGCCCCCATATAGTAACAATGTCCCCCTATGTAGCCCCCATACATTAATATTGTCTCCCTATGTGGCCCCCATATAGTAATAATGTCCCCTTATGTAGCCCCCATACATTAATATTGTCTCCCTATGTGGCCCCATATAGTAATAATGTCCCCCTATGAAGCCCCCATACATTAATATTGTCTCCTTATGTGGCCCCCATATAGTAACAATGTCCCCCTATGTAGCCCCCATACATTAATATTGTCTCCTTATGTGGCCCCCATATAGTAATAATGTCCCCCTATGTAGCCCCCATACATTAATATTGTCTCCCTTTGTGGCCCCCATATAGTAATAATGTCCCCCTATGTAGCCCCCATACATTAATATTGTCTCCCTTTGTGGCCCCCATATAGTAATAATGTCCCCCTATGTAGCCCCCATACATTAATATTGTCTCCTTATGTGGCCCCCATATAGTAACAATGTCCCCCTATGTAGCCCCCATACATTAATATTGTCTCCTTATGTGGCCCCCATATAGTAACAATGTCCCCCTATGTAGCCCCCATACATTAATATTGTCTCCCTATGTGGCCCCCATATGGTAATAATGTCCCCCTATGTAGTCCCCATACATTAATATTGTCTCCCTTTGTGGCCCCCATATAGTAACAATGTCCCCCTATGTAGCCCCCATACATTAATATTGTCTCCCTATGTGGCCCCCATATAGTAATAATGTCCCCCTATGTAACCCCCATACATTAATATTGTCTCCCTATGTGGCCCCCATATAGTAATAATGTCCCCCTATGTAGTCCCCATACATTAATATTGTCTCCCTATGTGGCCCCCATATGGTAATAATGTTCCCCTATGTAGCCCCCATACATTAATATTGTCTCCCTATGTGGCCCCCATACAGTAATAATGTCCCCCTATGTAACCCCCATACATTAATATTGTCTCCCTATGTGGCCCCCATATAGTAATAATGTTCCCCTATGTAGCCCCCATACATTAATATTGTCTCCCTTTGTGGCCCCCATATAGTAACAATGTCCCCCTATGTAACCCCCATACATTAATATTGTCTCCCTATGTGGCCCCCATACAGTAATAATGTCCCCCTATGTAGTCCCCATACATTAATATTGTCTCCCTTTGTGGCCCCCATATAGTAACAATGTCCCCCTATGTAGCCCCCATACATTAATATTGTCTCCTTATGTGGCCCCCATATAGTAACAATGTCCCCTATGTAGTCCCCATACATTAATATTGTCTCCCTATGTGGCCCCCATATAGTAATAATGTCCCCTATGTAGTCCCCATACATTAATATTGTCTCCCTTTGTGGCCCCCATATAGTAACAATGTCCCCCTATGTAACCCCCATACATTAATATTGTCTCCCTATGTGGCCCCCATATAGTAATAATGTCCCCCTATGTAACCCCCATACATTAATATTGTCTCCCTTTGTGGCCCCCATATAGTAACAATGTCCCCCTATGTAGCCCCCATACATTAATATTGTCTCCCTATGTGGCCCCCATATAGTAATAATGTCCCCCTATGTAGCCCCCATACATTAATATTGTCTCCCTATGTGGCCCCCATATGGTAATAATGTTCCCCTATGTAGCCCCCATACATTAATATTGTCTCCTTATGTGGCCCCCATATGGTAATAATGTCCCCCTATGTAGCCCCCATACATTAATATTGTCTCCCTTTGTGGCCCCCATATAGTAATAATGTCCCCCTATGTAACCCCCATACATTAATATTGTCTCCCTTTGTGGCCCCCATATAGTAATAATGTCCCCCTATGTAACCCCCATACATTAATATTGTCTCCCTTTGTGGCCCCCATATAGTAATAATGTCCCCCTATGTAACCCCTATACATTAATATTGTCTCCCTATGTGGCCCCCATATAGTAATAATGTCCCCTTATGTAACCCCCATACATTAATATTGTCTCCCTATGTGGCCCCCATATAGTAATAATGTCCCCTTATGTAGCCCCCATACATTAATATTGTCTCCCTTTGTGGCCCCATATAGTAACAATGTCCCCCTATGTAGCCCCCATACATTAATATTGTCTCCCTTTGTGGCCCCCATATAGTAATAATGTCCCCCTATGTAGCCCCGATACATTAATATTGTCTCCCTTTGTGGCCCCATATAGTAACAATGTCCCCCTATGTAGCCCCCATACATTAATATTGTCTCCCTATGTGGCCCCCATATAGTAACAATGTCCCCCTATGTAGCCCCCATACATTAATATTGTCTCCCTTTGTGGCCCCCATATAGTAATAATGTCCCCCTATGTAACCCCCATACATTAATATTGTCTCCCTTTGTGGCCCCCATATAGTAATAATGTCCCCCTATGTAACCCCCATACATTAATATTGTCTCCCTTTGTGGCCCCCATATAGTAATAATGTCCCCCTATGTAACCCCTATACATTAATATTGTCTCCCTATGTGGCCCCCATATAGTAATAATGTCCCCTTATGTAACCCCCATACATTAATATTGTCTCCCTATGTGGCCCCCATATAGTAATAATGTCCCCTTATGTAGCCCCCATACATTAATATTGTCTCCCTTTGTGGCCCCATATAGTAACAATGTCCCCCTATGTAGCCCCCATACATTAATATTGTCTCCCTATGTGGCCCCCATATAGTAACAATGTCCCCCTATGTAGCCCCCATACATTAATATTGTCTCCCTTTGTGGCCCCCATATAGTAACAATGTCCCCCTATGTAGCCCCCATACATTAATATTGTCTCCCTTTGTGGCCCCCATTGTGCCCCCGTGGTAAATAAGATCTTGCTAGTCAATTGCTTCATTGTGATATAATTCCGTTCCTTCTATCCAGTGCAATAGACGGATACATGAGCCCCGCAATGTGGTAATAGAATATTCCGGGAAGAAATCTGCAAATGTCGCGCCCCCAGGACAATGGGGTACTCGGAGTCTGGGCCGATAGATGCTGGGGGAAAGGGATATGTCACGGTGCTCGGCCCGGTCCGTGGCCCAGGGCAGTCAACTAAAAGGGGGGAAAGTTTATATGGGGTTTATAGTTCGATCGTGACGCCACCTGTGGTTTCTGGTAATTTGTACCAGCGCTGCTGCAGACCTCTGAGGCTGTTGATAAGGCAGCTGGGATGTTTCTGCTCCCCACAGGTGGAGCGGGCCTCAGGGCAGTGTAGAGTTTGATGGTGGGTGGTGATGTTGGGGCTTGTAGTGCAGAGGGAGAGATGGCGCAGCTGAAATAATTGACGGAGGCAGTGCAGTGCAGTCATCCGAGTCTTTACTCACAGTTCTTATGTAAGTTCCTCAGGTTGCACTGTCCAGCTTACAGCCTCCCACGTCGCGCTGTGTTCACCAGATCGGGGGTTCAGCTCTTCCTCAGATGTGTCAGGAGCGCTTGACGGAACCCCACTTTCCTTATGTTCCTTACTAGACCGATTTCTCACGCTGGGTCTTCTCCCTCCTGCCCTGCGCTTCCCCACACACAGTCCCGATCGGGTGCTCTGAAGTCCCTCTGGGCAACCTGGAGTTCCCGGACCTACTTGAACCTCACAGTGACTAAGATGAGACTGTGGCAACTGCACTATAAAAGTCATAAGCCTCCGCTTTTTCCAGCCGACACCTGGAGTAACACGGCTGGTCCAGGGGCCGGTCCCCTTCTTGCGGCCTGATCCCTCTGTCTTCTGACAGATTCGGGGCGTACAGGTGCCGTCCTGCACTCGCCGTACCCCCTGGGATCCCTTCTATAGAACGGAGCCTTTCTCCTCTGCTCCCCTCCTGGGCCCTACTTGTGGAGCAGAGCTCCTGAAGAGACTCTGCTCCCTGACTGACTGTCCTCACTGTCTGACCTTCTTCTGTCCTACCACCCTAAGATGGCTTCCCTTTATATACCTCCTATTATGGTGCTCCCCTCCTCTACATCCCCCACCCACACCCTCTACTGGTTCCCCCCACTCCAGTTAGGGACAGGGCTCAGCAGGAAAACACATTGCATCTTGCCCTTCCAGCCGGCCTAGAGCAGTGTGGTGTTGGATGCAGGTGTTGGGGTCCCGGGCAGCACTCCCTCCTTACCAGAGAGAAGGAGACACCACACCTCTGGATGAGGTGCAGTACCTCTGTGGCGACTGAACCCTCAGGGGCGCCACACAAACATCTGGATGTCAGTGGAGTAATATGATGTTTCTTCTTTTTCTAGGTCTCATGGTCGTGTTGATCACATTTTTTGTCATTCTTGGTCTCAAAAAAATATATAAATTCTGTTGTCAATTCAACAACTGAATGTGAAATTTTGTAATTCTGATCGGAAAATGGAAAACACTGATGAAAAAAAAAGACTCATCTGCATATAAAGACCCCAAGAATATGAGGACTGGAAGATGCTGATGTAAGAATGGGGCTTTCCTGAGACGTTAAGCCTTCGGTGATAGTCCTGATATAGATATCTTATAGGTCATTTCACGGTGATAAACAAATAAAGACATTTAAAAATTTGCTTTGTGTGTGGAGTCAGCGTATTCTGCAGTTCATAAGAGGCTGGGGGCTTTCTGGTGAAGGAGGAGTCATAGTCATGGTCAGGGCCAGCCTCGGTGGTGTGTGACCTATTCTTATACAAAGACACATTGGTTATTTCTCTGAAGGGGGTGGATTTGAATTTGTAATTTATCAAATTTTGAGCATAAATTTAATTTTGAATGTTCTCCAAAGACTTCAATAGCCCAGAAAAGATGTGTTTGGGTTATTGAATTACAGCGGCACTACAACCACAATATCATATAAGAAGCAGCAGCCAAAGATGTGTCCCTTCCAGACCCTGCTTCCCAGACACAGTGACTCTCCCTGGTCCTGCCTCATAGTTGCAGTGACTCTCCCTAGTCCTACCTCATAGTCGCATTGACTTTCCCTAGTCCTGCCTCATAGTTGCAGTGACTCTCCCTTGTCCTGCTTCACAGACACAGTGACCCTCCCTGGTCCTGCCTCATAGTCACAGTGACTCCCCCTAGTCCTGCCAGTCCTGCCTTATAGTCACAGGGACTCCCCTTGTCCTGCCTGATAGTCGAAGTGACTCTTCCTAGTCCTGCTTCACAGACACAGTGACTCTCCCTGGTCCTGCCTAATAGTCGCAGTGACTTTCCCTAGTCCTGCGACATAGTTGCAGTGACTCTCCCTATTCCTGCTTCACAGACACAGTGACTCTCCATAGTCCTGCTTCACAGACACAGTGACAACTCTCCCTGGTCCTGCCTCACAGTCGCAGTGACTCCCCTTGTCCTGCCTGATAGTCGAAGTGACTCTTCCTAGTCCTGCTTCACAGACACAGTGAATCTCCCTGGTCCTGCCTCATAGGCACAGTGACTCTCCCTGGTCCTGCCTCATAGTTACAGTGACTCTCCCTAGTCCTGCTTCACAGACACAGTGACTCTCCATAGTCCTGCTTCACAGACACAGTGACAACTCTCCCTGGTCCTGCCTCATAGTCGCAGTGACTCCCCTTGTCCTGCCTCATAGTTGAAGTGACTCTTCCTAGTCCTGCTTCAAAGACACCGGGAATCTCTCTGGTCCTGCCTCATAGTCACAGTGATGCTCCCTGGTCCTGCCTCATAGTCGCAGTGACTCTCCCTAGTCCTTCCTCATAGTCACAGTGACTCTCCCTAGTTCTGCTTCACACACATACTGACTCTCCCTGGTCCTGCTTCATAGTTGCAGTGATTTCCCCCTAGCCCTTCTTCACAGACACAGTGACTCTCCCTAGTCATGCTTCACAGACCTACTGACTTTACTTAGTCCTGTGTCATAGTTGCAGTGACTCTCCCTAGTCCTGCTTCACAGACACAGTGAGTCTCCCTGGTCCTGCCTCATGGTCGCAGTGACTCTCCTTTGTCCTGCCTCAGAATCGTAGTGACTGTCCCTGGTCCTTCTTCGCAGATACAATGACTCTCCCTAATCCTGACTCATGATCACAGTGACTCTCCCTAGTCCCGATTCACAGACACAGAGACTCTCCCTAGTCCTGCCTCATAGTGCTGGTGAATCTCCTTAATCCTGCCTCATAGTCACAGTGACTCTCCCTAATCCTGCTTCACAGACACAGTGACTCTCCTTCGTCCTGCTTCACAGACACAGTGACGCTCCTTAGTCCTGCCTCATATTAGCAGTGACACTCCCTAGTCCTGCTTCACAGACACAGTGACCCTCCCTTGTCCTGCCTCATAGTTGCAGTGACTCTCCCTGGTCCTGCCTCATAGTCGCAGTGAATCTCCCTAGTCCTACCTTATAGTCGCAGTAGCTCTTCTTAGTCCTACCTTATAGTCACAGTGACTCTCCCTAGTCCTGCCTCATAGTCACAGTAACTTTCCCTGGTTCTTCTTCACAGATACAATGACTCTCCCTAGTCCTGCTTCATAGTCGCAGTAACTCTCCTTCGTCCTGCTTCACAGACCCAGACACTCTCCCTAGTCGTGCCTCATAGTTGTAGTGACTCTCCCTAATCCTGCCATATAGTTGCATTGACTCTACCTAGTCTTGCCTGATAATTGCAGTGACTTTCCCTAATCCTACCTTATAGTCACAGTGACTCTTCCTAGTCCTGCCTCATAGTCGCAGTGACTCTCCCTAGTCCTGCTTCACATACACTATGAATCTCCCTGGTCATGCCTCATAGTCACAATGATGCTACTTAGTCCTGCCTCATAGTCACAGTGACTCTCCCTAGTCCGGCTTCACACACAGTGACTCTCAGTAGTCCTGCTTCACAGACACAGTGACTCTCCCTAGTCCTGCTTCATAGTTGCAGTGATTCCCCCTAGTCCTGATTCACAGACACAGTGGCTCTCCCTTGTCATGCTTCACAGACCCAGTGACTTCCCTTAGTCCTGCCTCATAGTCACAGTGACTCTCCCTAGTCCTGCTTCACAGACACGGTGACTCTCCCTGGTCCTGCTGACGCGCCCCCTGGGACATATTCCTTTTTGAGGGGAATACCCGGCACCGGATCAGATGGGGGGGTTGTAGTCTCCGAGCGGCTGTGACCCGGTCCCGTGCCCAGGGCGTCAAGCTCAGTGTGATGTGGCAGTTCTACAGATGTTACTAAAGTTCTTTTGTGTCGACTACGCCACCCGTTGTGATGCGGTCACTGTGGCCGCCGCTGCAGCAGGGTCCGCTGAGGCTGATGGTGGGTGCGCAGCTTGGTGGGATAACCCCCAACGGGAGGGGTATAGCCTCAGAGGGGACAGGCGCAGAGGATGGGGGTTGTGGTGGTGTAGTGCAGACGGCAGTGAAGACAGAGTCGGGTTGTGCAGTTAAGGGTGTTTACTTACTGCAGATGTTGTACTGGTCACTCCAGCTGCTAGTGACCACCCGAGCCGTGCTGCGTCCACCAGGTCCTGGATCCAGCCAACCCCCAAACAAGTCCGGAGCGTGGCCCTGAGCTCTCCCTCTGTCCTTTCTTCAGCCGTCCCCACCAGTGATCCACCTAGGTCCAGCTCCCTCGGGCCTTCTGTTGGGACACCCTTGGCCCTGGGTTCCCTGACCCTTCATGTGGTGTGCCTTCGGGGTGAATGTGGTGGGTGACCGTGACAGACACTGCCCACGGTCTCCGGTCTCTGGCTGGGGATTGTTTTTACCCCCACCAGCTTGGGTTCCGGTACCCTGATGCTGACTCCTCACCCGGTGCTCTGATTTGGGTTCTTGGGTCCCTTCTCTTCTGTGCTCTGGGTCTTTCTCTTTTCTCCTCTCTCACTCTGGGTCTTGGTCTTTCTTCTCTCCTCTCCTAACTTGTTTTCTGCAGCTGATCCTCTCTGCATCTGACTCTCTGCGTCTGACCCTGATTCTAGTTGGTGCCCACCTTATATACACCCTCTATGTGTGAGCTCAGGTGACCAGCACCCAATGAGCTCCTAACTTTACCCAGGCTGCTCCCCCTATCTGCCCCTACACTACATGGGATGTTCCACCCCCCTCCCACTCCAGCCAGGAACAGACTCGGTCGTACCTGCACATTTCTAAGTGGGAGTACCGTCGGCCTGTTCCTCGGAAATGGGATGTATGTAGTGCATGCAGCCTACCGAGCTCAGTTCCACTCTCCATCCTTACCCGGGAGTGGAATATCACACCTCTGGGTTGAGGTGCAATACCCCTGTAGCAGCCGAATCCTCAGGGTGCTACACTGCCATATGGTCGCAGTGACTCTCCTTTGTCCTGCCTCAGCATCGTAGTGACTCTCCCTGGTCCTTCTTCACAGATACAATCACACTCTCTAATCCTGACTCATGATCGCAGTGACTCTCCCTAGTCCTGATTCACAAACACAGAGACTCTCCCTAGTCCTGCCTCATAGTGGTGGTAACTCTCCTTAGTCCTGCATCATAGTCACAGTGACTCTCACTAGTCCTGCTTCACAGACACAGTGACTCTCCTTAGTCCTGCTTTACAGACACAGTAACACGCCTTAGTCCTGCCTCATAGTCGCAGCGCCGCTCCCTAGTCCTGCTTCACAGACACAGTGACCCTCCCTTGTCCTGCCTCATAATTGCAATGACTCTCCCTATTCCTGCCTTATAGTCACAGTGCCTCTCCCTAGTCCTACCTTATAGTCACAGTGACTATCCCTAGTCCTGCCTCATTGTCGCAGTGATTCTCCCTGGTCCTTCTTCACAGTTACAATGACTCTCCTTAGTCCTGCCTCATAGTTTCAGTGACCCTCCCTAGTCCTACCTCATAGTTGCAGTGACTCTCCCTAGTCTTACCTGATAGTCAGAGTGAATCTCCCTAATCCTCCCTCATAGTAGCAGTAACTCTCCCTAGTCCTACTTCACAGACACAGTGACTCTTCTTAGTCCTGCCTCATAGTCGCAGTGACTCTCCCTGGTCCTTCTTCACAGATACAATGACCCTTTCCCTAGTCCTGCCTTATAGTTGCAGTGACTCACCCTAGTCCTGCTTCACATACACAATGACTCTCCCTGGTCATGCCTCATAGTCACAGTGACTCTCCCTAGTCCTGCTTCACAGACACAGTGACTCTCCCTAGTCATGCTTCACAGACCCAGTGACTTTCCTTAGTGCTGCCTCAGTCACAGTGACTCTTACTTGTCCTGCTTCATAGACACAGCGACTCTGCCTAGTCCTGCCTCATAGTCTCAGTGACTCTCCAAAGTCTTGTTTCACAGACACAGTAACTCTCCCTGGTTCTGCCTCATAGTTGCAGTGACTCTCCCTAATCCTGCCATATAGTTGCAGTGACTCTCCCTAGTCTTGCTTGATAAATGCTGTGACTCTCCTAGTCCTGCTTCACATCCATAATGACTCTCCCTGGTCATGTCTCATAGTCACAATGACGCTCCCTAGTCCTGCCTCATAGTCACAGTGACTCTACCTAGTCCTGCATCACAGACACAGTGACTCTCCCTAGTCATTCTTCACAGACACAGTGACTCCTCCTGGTCCTGCTTCATAGTTGCAGTGACTCCCCCTTGTCCTGCCTCATAGTTGCAGTGACTCTCCCTAGTCCTGCTTCATAGTTGCAGTGACTCCCCTTAGTCCTGCTTCGCAGACACAGTGACTCTCCCTAGTCATGCTTCACAGACCCAGTGACTTTCCTTAGTCCTGCCTCATAGTCGCAGTGACTCTCCCTAGTCCTGCTTCACATACACAATGACTCTCCCTGGTCATGCCTCATAGTCACAATGACGCTCCCCAGTACTGCCTCGCAGTCACAGTGACTCTCCCTAGTCCTGCTTCATAGTTGCAGTGACTCCCCCTAGTCCTGCTTCACAGACACAGTGACTCTCTCTAGTCATGCTTCACAAACCCAGTGACTTTCCTTAGTGCTGCCTCGTAGTCACTGTGACTCTTACTAGTCCTGCTTCATAGACACAGCGCCTAGTTCTGCCTCATAGTCTCAGTGACTCTCCAAAGTCTTGTTTCACAGACACAGTAACTCTCCCTGATTCTGCCTCTTCTTTGCAGTGACTCTCCCTGGTCCTGCCTCATAGTTTCAGTGACTTTCCCTAGTCTTGCCTGATAATTGCAGTGACTCTCCCTAGTCCTGCTTCATAGTCGCAGGAACTCTCCCTAGTCCTGCTTCACAGACACACTAACTCTCCCTGGTCATGCCTCATAGTCGCGGTCAGTCCCACTAGTCCTGCCTCATAGTCGCAGTGACTCTCCCTAGTCCTATTTCGCAGACACAGTGACTCTCCTTTGTCCTGCCTCATAGTCGCAGTGACTATCCCTAGTCCTGCCTCATAGTCACATTGACTCTCCTTACTCCTGCTTCAGACACAGAGACTCTCCCTAGTCCTGCCTCATAGTTGCAGTGACTCTCCCTAATCATGCATTATAGTAGCAGTGACTCTCCCTAGTCTTGCCAGATAATTGCAGTGACTCTCCCTAATCCTACCTTATAGTCACAGTGACTCTCCCTATTCCTGCCTCATAGTCGCATTGACTCTCCTTACTCCTGCTTCAGAAACAGAGACTCTCCCTAGTCCTGCCTCATGGTTGCACTGACTCTTCCTAATCCTGCATTATAGTTGTCTTGACTCTCCCTAGTCTTGCCTGATAATTGCAGTGACTCTCCCTAATCCTACCTTATAGTCACAGTGACTCTCCCTAGTCCTGCCTCATAGTCACATTGACTCTCCTTACTCCTGCTTCAGACACAGAGACTCTTCCTAGTCCTGCCTCATGGTTGCAGTGACTCTTCCTAATCCTGCATTATAGTTGCCGTGACTCTCCCTAGTCTTGCCTGATAATTGCAGTGACTCTCCCTAATCCTACCTTATAGTCACAGTGACTCTCCCTAGTCCTGCTTCATAGTTGCAGAGACTCTCTGTAGTCCTACTTCACATACACAGTGACTCTCCCCGGTCATGCCTCATAGTTGCAATGACGCTCCCTAGTCCTGCCTCATATTCGCAGTGACTCTCCCTAGTCCTGCTTTACACACAGTGACTCTCAGTAGTCGTGCTTGACAGACACAGTGACTCTCCCTGGCCCTGCTTCATAGTTGCAATGACTTTCTCTAGTCCTGCCTCATAGTCAAAGTGACTCTCCCTAGTCCTGCCTCATACTCTCAGTGACTCTCCCTAGTCCTGCCTCATAGTCTCAGTGACTCTCCCTAGTCCTGCTTCATAGTTGCAATGACTCCTCTTAGTCCTGCTTCACAGACACAGAGACTCTCCCTTGTCATGCTTCACAGACCCAGTGGCTTTCCTTAGTCCTGCCCCATAGTCGCAGTGGCTCTCCCTAGTCCTGCTTCATAGACACAGCGACTATGCATAGTCCTGCCTCATAGTCGCAGTGACTCTCCCTACTCCTGCTTCACAGACACAGTGACTCTCTCTGGTTCTGCCTCTTAGTTGCAGTGACCCTCCCTAGTCCTGCCTCATAGTCGCAATGACTCTCTCTGGTCCTTTTTCACGGATAAAATGATGCTCTCTAGTTCTGCCTCTTAGTTGCAGTGACCCTCCCTAGTCCTGCCTCATAGTCGCAGTGACTCCCCCTAGTCCTGCTTCACAGACATAATGTCTCTCCATAGTCCTGACTTATATTCGCAGTGACTCTCCCTAGTCCTGATTCACAGACACAGTGACTCTCCCTAGTCCTGCCTCATAGTCACAATGACTCTCCCTAGTCCTGTCTCATAGTCGCAGTGACTCTCTCTAGTCCTTTTTCACAGATAAAATGACTCTCTATAGTCCTGCCTCATAGTCGCAATGACTCTCCCTACGCCTGCCTCAGTCGCAGTGACTCTCCCTAGTCCAGCTTCACAGACACAGTGACTCTCCCTGATCCTGCCTCATAGTTGCAGTGACTCCCCTTAGTCCTGCCTCATAGTGGCGGTAACTCTCCCTAGTTCTGCCTCATAGTCACAGTGACTCCCCCTAGTCCTGCTTCACAGACACAGTGACTCTCCTTAGTCCTGCTTCACAGACACAGTGGCGCTCCTTAGTCCTCCCTCATAGTCGCAGTGACTCTCCCTAGTCCTGCTTCACAGTCATAGAGCCTCTCCTTAATCCTGCCACATAGACGCAGTGACTCTTCCTAGTCCTGCCTTATAGTTGCAGTGACTTTCTTTAGTCCTGCTTCACAGACACCATGACTCTCCATAGTCCTGCCTCATAGTCGCAGTGACTCTCCCTAGTCCTGCCTCATACTTGCAGTGACTCTTGCTACTCCTGCCTTATAGTCACAGTGATTCTTCCTAGTCCTGCTTCACAGGCACATTGACTCTCCCTAGTCCTGCCTCATAGTCGCAGTGCCTCTCCCTAGTCTTGCCTCATAGTTGAACTTACTCTCCCTAGTCCTCCTTCACAGACACAGTGACTCTCCCTAGTCCTCCTTTACAGACACAGTGACTCTCCCTAGTCATGCTTCACAGACACAGTGACTCTCCTTAGTCCTGCCTCATAGTGGCAATGACTCTCCCTAGTCCTACTTCACAGACACAGTGACTCCCTGGTCCTTCCTCATAGTCTCAATAACTCTCCCTATTCCTGCGTCATAGTTGCAGTGAGTCTCCTTAGTCCTGCTTCACATACACAATGACTCTCCCTAGTCCTGCCTCATACTTGCAGTGACTCTCCCTACTCTTGTCTCATTATCACAGTGACTTTCCCTAGTCCTGCTTCACAGACACAGAGCCTCTCCCTAGTCCCGCCTCATAGTCACAGTGGCTCTCCCTAGTCCTGCTTCACAGGCACAGTAACTCTCCTTAGTACTGCTTCACAGACAAAGTGACGCTCCTTAGTCCTGCCTCTTAGTTGCAGTGACGCTCCCTAGTCCTGCTTCACAGACACAGTGACTCTCCCTGGTCCTGCCTCATAGTCGCAGTGACTCTTCCTAGTCCTGCCTCATATTTGCAGTGATTCTCTCTAGTCTTGCTTCACAGTCACAGAGCCTCTCCCTAATCCTGCCACATAGTCGTAGTGACTCTCCCTAGTCCTGCCGTATAGTTGCAGTGACTCTCTTTAGTCCTGCTTCACAGCCACAATGAATATCCATAGTCCTGCCTCATAGTCACAGTGACTCTCCCTAGTCCTGCTTCACAGACAAAAAAGCCTCTCCCTAGTCCTGCATTATAGTAGCAGTGACTCTCCCTAATCCTGCTTAATAGACACATTGACTCTCCTTGGTCCTGCCTCATAGTCACAGTGACTCTCCATAGTCCAGCCTCATAGTCGCAGTGACTATCAGTTCTGCATCACAGACACAATGACTCTCCATAGTCCTGCCTCATAGTCGCAGTGACTCTCCCTAGTCCTGCCTCATAGTCACAGTGACTCTCCCTAGTCCTGCTTCACAGACACAATGACTCTCCTTACTCCTGCTTCACAGACACAGTGACGCTCCTAAGTCCTGCCTCATAGTCGCAGTGACGCTCCCTACTCCTGCCTCATAGTCTCAGTGCCTCTCCCTAGTCCTGCCTTATAGTAGCAGTGACTCTCCCTTGTCCTGCTTCACAGACACAGTGACTTTCCCTGTTCGTGCTTCATAGACACAGTGGCTCTCATTAGTCCTGCTTCACAGACACAGTGACTCTCCATAGTCCTGCCTCATACTTTCAGTGACTCTCCCTACTCCTGCCTCATAGTCCCAGTGACTCTCCCAAGTCCTGCTTCACAGACACAGAGCTTCACCCTAGTCCTGCCTCATAGTCGCAGTGACTCTTCCTAGTCCTGCCTTATAGTCACAATGACTCTCCCTAGTCCGGCCTCATAGTCGCAGTGACTCTACCTAGCCCTGCCTCAAAGTCGCAGTAACTCTCCTTGGTCCTGCTTCATAGTTACAGTGACTCTCCCTAATCCTGCCTCATAGTTGCAGTGACTCTCCCTAGTCCTTCTTCTCAGACACAGAGACTTTGCAGATACAATCACTCTCTCTGGTCCTGCCTCATAGTTGCAGTGACTCTCCCTAATCCTGCCTCATAGTTGCAGTGACTCTCCCTAGTCCTTCTTCTCAGACACAGAGACTTTCCCTAGTCCTGCCTCATAGTCGCAGTAACTCTTCCTAGTCCTGCTTCATAGTTGCACTGACTCTCTGGTCCTTCTTTGCAGCTACAATAACTCTCTCTGGTCCTGCCTCATAGTTTCAGTGACTCTCCCTAATCCTTCCTCATAGTCGCAGTGACTCTCCCTAGTCCTGCTTCACAGACACAGAGACTTTTCCTAGTCTTGCATCATAGTCGCAGTAATTCTCCCTAGTCCTGCCTTATAGTTGCAGTGACTCTCCCTAGTCCTGCCTCATAATCGCAGTGACTCTCCCTGGTCCTTCTTCACAGATACAATGACTCTCTGGTCCTACCTCATAATTGCAGTGATTCTCCCTAGTCCTGCCTCATAGTTTCAGTGACTCTCCCTGGTCCTGCTTCATAGTCGTAGTGACTCTCCCTAGTCCTGTCTCATAGTCACAGTGACTCTCCCTAGTCCTGATTCACAGACACAGTGACTCTCCCTGGTCTGGCTTCAAGTCGTAATGACTCTCCCTAGTCCTGCCTCATAGTCACAGTGACTCTCCCTGGCCCTTCTGCACACATACAATGACTCTCTCCCTAGTCCTTCCTCACAGTTGCAGTGACTCTCCCTAGTCCTGCCTCTTAGTTGCAGTGACTCTCTGCTTCTGCTTTTATTCTGGCTATGTTAGTTCCTATTGATTAGCTATGTGCTACAAAGTTTTATATGGAAGTCTGCTCGGTTGTGACCCAGGTCATAGGATCCTTCTGCAGTGGGTGAAATGGTGCTGGTCACTTCATGGGTTTCATGCAAAGCGAACAGCATATTGTTCAAAATAACAAGGTTTAGCAAATTCCTAAATGTAAAACAAATTTATATCTATCTATAATATATTGCACATAGAAGATAGGACAACAGGCTGTAATGTCAAAAGCGCTGCAGCCAATCGCTGTACTCAGCAGCTTGTGCTGTTTAGATTAGCAGTGCTGCTGGGCCTGTGATTGGCTGTAGGGGTGTAGTGTGATGACACTGCTGCAGGCTGTAGTCAATCACTAGAGCAGGGGAGGAAATGCAGCACAGGACCAAGGGAGGCTGAGTCTGTCTCCCCATGGATGTTCTCCCAGTAGGACCTGCCACAGACAGGGCTTAATAGGAAATCAGCAAAGTGACAATGCTCTGCAATGCAGAAGTCCTGCAGTTCCCTATGGGAGGATTAAAAAAAATATAGATAATTGTTCTCAAAAAATGTTATAGCATAAGATAACCACACAAAAAAAACAATAGAAAAACTAATAACATCAGAATCACAGAATCAAAATCTTATTTTTCTTTTTTATCACTTTACCCCCCAAAAAAATGGATAAAAAAAGCTCAAAAAGACAAATATACAAAACAGTTCCCTTTAGGAACTCCACAATCTCACAGAAAAAAACTCACACAGCTCCGAAAAATAGAAAACAGTTACAAGTGCGTCTCAGAACGTGACAACAACATGATGATGATTATTTTGTGTTTTTATAAAAGTAGCAAAACATAAAGAAGCGACATAATGTTTCTACCGCCACGATCAGACCGACCTGTGGAATAAACTTATCATGTGATGTCAGGGGTTTTTTTTCCATTACACCTAACAAAGGAGTTTTTTTTTGCAGTTTTTCAGTAGATTATCTGGTAAAGTGAATGGTGTCATTAACAACTACTACTCGTCTCGCTAAAAACGTGCCCTCACATGGCGACGTCGACGGAGGAATAAAAAATCTAAGGCTCCTAGGGGGAGGGAATAGCAAACAAGCAAAAATGGCCGTGGCAGGAAGGAGTTAAAATCTGTGAGTATAAAGGGTTTCATCTTCCAGTTGTAGAATATTCCGGCGCGCGTCGGGGCTCAGGCGTCATCTTCTGTCAGCAGAGCAATCAAAATACTGAGGATGAGTCCGGAGAGGAAGAGCCGAGGGCCGGAGTCGGAGTCCAGAAATGTTCCTGGAGAAAGAATATAAAAGATCAATAGACTAAGATTGACATCTGTGTATACAAGCATATACAGTATATACAGTGGTGTAACGTGTGGGGGGATATAGGGGCAACTAATTCTATCAGGGTGCAAAATGTCCTCCCACTATTGTTGCCCACCCCGCGAAGAAGGAACTAGATGATTAACATAGTCAGGCTGCATTGACATCTTGGTCAGTGCCACATGTTCCTATGCAGAGCAAAACAGTCAGAATGAGCTCATCAATGGCTGCTGCGCTCTGCATAGGCAGTAACTGAGATAACAATTCTCTCAGTATCATGAAGTCAGATTTGATATTTCAGTCGCTGCCTATGCAGAGCGCAGCAAACAATGACAAACTAAGGTTAGGGTTGCACAAGTTATCTGATTATGCCAATTTTGTCCAAATTTCTAGGAGGTGGAAAAAAAAAAAAAGATTATTCACCTCCACTGTATTCAGCCCATGAAAATTGGACTGCAATCGGATGTAATCCGAGTGCAGTCCGATTTTTTCCACTGACACATAGAATTGAATGGGTGAGTGCCATCTTGGGGGTGAATTGTGTATGCTGCGATTTTTTTCCTTGGATCAGCTCGGTCCAAAGAACAAAATCAGACGTGCACAGCCCCATAGAATAACATAGTGATGCGTACTATCTGTCAAAACAATATATTTAACGGTCGTGTGCATGAGCACATTCAGGATATCTGAAGTTTTTGTAAAATTTGAGAATTTAATTCTCAAATAAATTCACTCATCTCTACAAACTCATCTTGTCCGATGTGCTCTGCATAGGCAGTAACTGAGGTGGCAAAGGCTATATATTGCTCTCCCACTGCTCACCTACTCTCCGCAGGAGAGACAGAGACCACTAATGTTACACACACGCTGCTAAGTTCAGATAGGGCGAGACGGGTTTCATGAATTCTTTGGAATGCTGGGGGAACCGTTACTCAGGGCGAACATAGGCTGCAGCTTCTCACAGGCACACGATAGATTCAATTGCTGACCAGACACATCTGACAAGAGTCTTTTTCAACAGTTTAACAGTGGAATTTAATCTGAAGCACGACCAGTGCAATCCAGGGATATTACAACAACAATGTTCATTACAGTACAGTCTTCACAGTCTTGAGCAGCTCCAGTAACAACACAGTAATTTCTTCACAAGGCACAGTATTACAGTCTCTTCAGTAGCATAATTCAGCATAGATTAGATCTCTTAGCAGCACACTTCTATGCATACACATCCACAGGTTTTTCCTTCACAAGGACACAATAGTACACAGCATTCTTTATCCTGCATTCAGATGGAGGGGGGGGGTATTCCTTCCAGTCCTTATCTTCCTGCCTGATAATACTCTGCACTGTTAGTTCAGGAAGTTTATCTGACCTGTGTTTAGTTTCTGTCCTGATCTGAATCCTGTTCCCTTGCCTTCTGTCAGATACAGATAACACACCACCTCTCTCTTTGGCTTCAGCCAGACTACAATAATAAGTTTCCCACAATCCACCTGGTGCACTGCTAAAACACTCCCTGTCTCCTGTGACTGTGTTAACGCCTCTAGTTGCTGGATGCTTCTGGAGCACAACACTTCCTGTCTCCTGTGCTTGTGTTATTTGTAACAGTTGCTGGATGCTTTTGAAGCAACAGCACTACTTCTGCATGTCACACTCGTCCCTCCTTTTTGAATGTCGTCCTCGACATTCATCTTAATTGGTCAATCTGACCAATTCTGAGACAGTGGTGAAAGTTGAGTAACTTTATATACAAATTGGCATAACATTTCTAAACATTTATAACAATCTATTCTACAGTTCTGGGGCACAAAATACTTTTCTTTCCGGGGCGCTGGTAACCCACGTCACTGAGCGTGTATACAAACATCCATTCTGATCTGATTCTATCCGTTCAGTCATGTCCGACCCTAAGATACTTTGTAGACCGTTTCTCTCCTGATTCCCAGTTTTCCAAGGCTTTAATCATGTGCTTAATGTTCATCTCCATGTTATTCTTGATAGTGTCCAGTCATTGGGTCTTTAGTCGCCTGTTTCCTTTTACCACTGACCATTAAAAGTAGTATCTCCTTTTCTAGTGAATTTGCTCTCATCACGTGCCCAGAAAAGGTCACCCTCTGTTTGGTAATCTTTCTTTCGAGGGTTTATACAGTGGGGAAAATAAGAATTTGATACACTGCCGATTTTGCAAATTTTCCCACCCACAAAAAATGGAGAGGTCTGTAATTTTTATCGTAGGTACATTTCACATGTGAGAGACAGAATTTAAAAAAAAATCCATAAAATAACATTGTAGGATTTTTACATAATTAATTAGCATTTTATTGAATGAAATAAGTATTTGATCACCGATCAACCAGCAAGAATTCTGCCTCTCACAGACCTGTTAGTGTTTCTTTAAGAAGCCCTTCTACTCTGCACTCATTACCTGTATTAATTGCACCTGTTTGAACTTGTTACCTGTATAAAAGGCACCTGTCCACACACTCAATCACACTCCAACCTCTCCAGCATGGCCAAGACCAAAGAGCTGTCTAAGGACACCAGGGACAAAATTGTAGACCTGCACAAGGCTGGGATGAGCTACAGGACAATAGGCAAACAGCTTGGTGAGAGGCAACAACTGCTTGCGCAATTATTAGAAAATGAAAGAAACACAAGACGGCTGTCAATCTTCCTCAGGCTGGGGCTCTATGCAAGATCTCGCCTCGTGGGGTAAGGATGATTCTGAGAAAGGTCAGGAATCAGCCCAGAACTACACGGGAGGACCTGGTCAATGACCTGAAGAGAGCTGGTAACACACTATGTAGTAACTATGTTAGTAACACACTATGCCGTCATGGATTAAAATCCTGCAGGGCACACAAGGTCCCCCTGCTCACGCCAGCACATGTCCAGGGCCATTTGAAGTTCGCCAATGACAATCTGGATGAGCCAGAGGAGGAATGGGAGAAGATCATATGGCCAGATGAGACCAAAATAGAACTTATTGTTATAAACTCCACTCTCCGTGTTTGGAGGAAGAAGAAGGATGCGTACAACCCCAAGAACACTGTCCCAACCTTGAAGCATGGTGGTGGAAACAGTACCGTATTGAAAGGAGGATGGATGGGATCATGTATCGCTAGATTTTGGCCAATTACCTCCTTTCCTCAGTAAGGGCATGGAAGTTGGGTAGTGGCTGGGTCTTCCAGCATAACAATCACCCGGAACACAAAGCCAGGGTAACTAAAGAGTGGCTCTATAAGAAGCATTTCAAGGTCCTGGAGTGACCTAACCAGTCTCCAGACATGAACCCAATAGAAAATCTTTGGAGGAAGCTGAAACTCAATGTTGCCCAGCGACAGCCCCGAAACCTGAAAGATCTGGAGAAGATCTGTAGGAAGGAGGGGGCCAAAATCCCTGCTGCAGTGTGTGCAAACTGGGTCAAGAGCTACAGGAAACGTCTGACCTCTGTAATTGCAAACAAAGGTTTCTGCACCAAATATTAAGTTCTGTTTTTCTATTGTATCAAATACTTATTTCATGCAATAAAATGCAAATTAATTATGTAAAAATCATACAATGGGATTTTCTGGATTATTTTTAGATTCTGTCTCTCACAGGTGAAGTGACCTGTGATACAATTTACAGACCTCTCCATTCTGTGTAGGTGGGAAAACGTGCAAAATTGGCAGTGTATCTGTAATGAGTAATGACCCAAAAGGGGCCATTACAAACATTTCTGCATTCATATGAGCGCATGGCACACAGTGTTAACATAGTGGAAGCCGGGACCCAGTCGGACCTTGGGACGGAATACGTCCCCCCGACGCCAAGGATTGCGGGCCCTAGGTCAATCAGGGTTGCCCCCACGGTCTACAGCTCCTGCACCTCAGCCTCCTCCTCCTCTTCAACCTCCATCTCCGAAATGACCACATCAGTCACAAGCTGGAAGCACTGCAGCACTGCCTCGGCAAAGCGGCAACAGGCCTATCTGTGGCTCACACCGCTGAACCTACAGCCAGGCATGGTCGTGTGTGACAATGGCCGGAACCTGGTGGCGGCTCTGAGGCGAGGCGAGCTCACACACGTACCATGCCTGGCCCATGTGCTTAACCTCATGGTTCAGCGGTTTCTCAAATCCTACCCGGAGCTGCCGGATCTGCTTGTTAAAGTACACCACCTGTGTACCCATTTTAGAAAGTCAGATACAGCTTCCGCCGCCCTTGCCATATTTCAGCAGCATTTGCAGCTTCTGGCTCACAGACTGGTATGTGATGTCCCCACGCGTTGGAACTCTACACTGCAGATGTTGGGAAGGATTTGTGAGCAGAAGAGGGCAGTTGTTGAGTACCAGCATCAACAAAGCCGTCGGTATTCAGTTCAGACTCCACACATAAGACCTCAGGAGTGGACATGGATGTCAGACATATGTACCATCCTCCAAAACTTTGAGGACTCCACCAAGATGGTGAGCAGTGATGATGCCATAATTAGCGTCACCATCCCACTTCTCTGTCTTCTGAAACGCTCTCTGCTCACAATCAAAGAGGATGCATTGCAGGCGAAGCACGATGAGATGGAACAAGGAACCATACAGGGTGATTACACACAGCCAAGCCTCATCTCATCCCAACGTGGATTGGGTGACAATGAGGAAGAGGAGGAGGAGGAGGAAGGAAAGGAGCTAGTTTCGTGCACTATAGAAGGTACTACCTGCACAGCCGTCATACCGTCTGTTCAGCGTGGATGGCCTGAGGACAGAGAGGAGGAGGAGGAGGAGAGCATGGTCAGTCATCCTCTTGGTGAGGACACGGAAGTCTTGCCTGTTAGTAGTCTGGCACGCATGGCTGAGTTTATGTTACGCTGCCTTTCCCATGACCCTCGCGTTCTCAAAATTTTGGGTGACAGTCTTTACTGGTTAGTGACACTTCTAGACCCCCGCTACAAGGAGAACTTTATATCTCTTATTCCTGAGGCGGACAGGTCTACAAAAATGGGGCAGTACCAGAAGGCCCTTGTTGCGGAACTATTAAAAAAATTCCCATCTGAAAACGCTGGCGGCAGAGGGCACATTTCGTTGGACAACCAAGAAGTACAGGCGAGAGAGACACAACTCCAATCCAGCAGAGGCAGGGGAACACTGTCAAAGTTCTGGGAGAGTTTTCTCAGACCCTCCCATCGCACAGGCCCTGAGGTGCGGGGTACTCTCACAAGGAGTGCAAAGTTTGGGATGATGCTGAGGGAGTACCTTGCCGACTGTACCAACATCCTCCGTGATTCCGCTGTGCCTTATAATTATTGGGTATCCAAGCTGGACACGTGGAATGAACTGTCTCTCTATGCCTTGGAGGTCCTGGCCTGCCCTGCCACTAGCGTTTTATCAGAGCGGGTTTTTAGTGCCGCTGGTGGAATTATAACTGATAAGCGCATCCGCCTGTCAACTGAAAATGCTGACAGGCTGACTCTTATGAAAATGCACAAGGGCTGTGTAACATACCTGGCGGCGTTCTTGCATAGGGCACCATCTCCCACTATGCAAGATCGCAAACTTGATCATCAGTCCAGTCTGCTAGCCTGGCTTCTTTCCATGCTGTCTGCTTGCCTCTGTTCTGGCTGCTTAGGGCGGCGGCCCGGTCACTTCCTGTTTATTGTAGCTGCTGTGGGCACACCCCTAATGCGTCCTCAGCCTATTGCTGTCAGTCACTGGATATTTAAGCCAGCTTCACCTGGAAGCTGATGCCTGAGCAACTTTATCATTCAGTGTGCTCCTTGACTCTGAATGTGCCAGGTCCTGTTCTGTTTCTCCTGCCTGTCTGCCTTCCTGGAGGCTGTATTTCCAGGCCTGTCTGAACACGCTCCTAGCCTGTTCGTCCCGCCTTCTAGGGGCCGCATACCTAGATCCATTATCTGTGTTTCTTGCCTGTCTGTCCGCCTTCCTGGAGGTTGTATTTCCAGGCCAGTCTGAACACGCTTCTAGCCAGTTCGTCCCGCCCTCTGGGGGCCGCATACCCAGACTCGCTCCTGTATCTCGCTGCAGTGTCAGTTCTTGTCTGAACACTTAGTTCCTGTCTGAACACTCTCCTAGCCTGTTTCCTGTTTTTCTCTATGTCCTTACCTTCCCTTTTTCTGCAGAGTCTGAACCTGCACCTAACTCCTACTCGTTTTCGCTGTACTTCCATTTGTGAGTTTAGAGTCCACTCGCTACTTCATTGCAAGTATCTTGTGTGTATCTGGTTCTGCTTTTCCTTTCCACTCTGTTCCGTGTGAACAGAGCCCTGTCCCCTCTGCTCTGCCTTGCTCACCGCTCCGGCGGTTCTTGCCTGCTCTGCCTTGCTCACCGCTCCGGCGGTTCTTGCCTGCTCTGCCTTGCTCACCGCTCCGGCGGTTCTTGCCTGCTCTGCCTTGCTCACTGCTCCGGCGGTTTCTGCCCGCTCTGCCTTGCTCACCGCTCCGATGGTTTCTTGCCTGCTGTGCCTTGCTCACCGCTCTGGCGGTTTCTGCCCGCTCTGCCTTGCTCACTGCTCTGGCGGTTTCTCTCTGCTCTGCCTTGCTCACCGCTCCGGCGGTTCCTGCCTGCTCTGCCTTGCTCACTGCTCCGGCGGTTCTCGCTCTGCTCGGCCTTTGCTCGCCGCTCAAGGCGGCCTCGCTCTGCTCTGCCTTTGCTCACTGCTCCAGGCGGTCTCGCTCTGCTCTGCCTTTGCTCACCGCTCCAGGCGGCCTCGCTCTGCTCTGCCTTTGCTCACCTCTCCAGGCGGTCTCACTCTGCCCTGCCTTTGCTCACCACTCCAGGCGGTCTCTCTCTGCTCTGCTCTTGCATTATACTGTATGGAGGACTATGTGGGGCCCATTATACTGTATGGAGGACTATGTGGGGCCATTATACTGTATGGAGGACTATGTGGGGCCATTATACTGTATGGGGAGGACTATGTGGGACCATTATACTGTATGGTGGACTATGTGGGGCCTATGATACTGTATGGAGAACTATGTGGGGCCCATTATACTGTATGGAGGACTATGTGGGGCCCATTATACTGTATGGAGGACTATGTGGGGCCCATTATACTGTATGGAGGACTATGTGGGGCCCATTATACTGTATGGAGGACTACGTGGGGCCATTATACTGTATGGAGGACTATGTGGGGCCATTATACTGTATGGAGGACTATGTGGGGCCCATTATACTGTATGGAGGACTATGTGGGGCCCATTATACTGTATGGAGGACTATGTGGGGCCCATTATACTGTATGGAGGACTATGTGGGGCCAATATTCTGTATGGAGGACTATGTGGGGCCATTATTCTCTATGGAGGACTATGTGGGGCCCATTATACTGTATGGAGGACTATGTGGGTCCATTATTCTGTATGGAGGACTATGTGGGGCCCATTATACTGTATGGAGGACTATGTGGAGCCATTATACTGTATGGAGGACTATGTGGGGCCATTATACTGTATGGAGGACTATGTGGGGCCATTATACTGTATGGAGGACTATGTGGGGCCCATTATACTGTATGGAGGACTATGTGGGGCCTATTATACTGTATGGAGAACTATGTGGGGCCCATTATACTGTATGGAGGACTATGTGGGGCCCATTATACTGTATGGAGGACTATGTGGGGCCCATTATACTGCATGGAGGACTATGTGGGGCCATTATACTGTATGGAGGACTGTATGGGGCCATTTTACTGTATGGAGGACTATGTGGGGGGCCCCTTATACTGTATGGAGGACTATGTGGGGCCATTATACTGTATGGAGGACTATGTGGGGCCCATTATACTGTATGGAGGACTATGTGGGGCCCATTATACTGTATGGAGGACTATGTGGGGTCAATATTCTGTATGGAGGACTATGTGGGGCCATTATTCTCTATGGAGGACTATGTGGGGCCCATTATACTGTATGGAGGACTATGTGGGTCCATTATTCTGTATGGAGGACTATGTGGGGCCCATTATACTGTATGGAGGACTATGTGGAGCCATTATACTGTATGGAGGACTATGTGGGGCCATTATACTGTATGGAGGACTATGTGGGGCCATTATACTGTATGGAGGACTATGTGGGGCCCATTATACTGTATGGAGGACTATGTGGGGCCTATTATACTGTATGGAGAACTATGTGGGGCCCATTATACTGTATGGAGGACTATGTGGGGCCCATTATACTGTATGGAGGACTATGTGGGGCCCATTATACTGCATGGAGGACTATGTGGGGCCATTATACTGTATGGAGGACTGTATGGGGCCATTTTACTGTATGGAGGACTATGTGGGGGGCCCCTTATACTGTATGGAGGACTATGTGGGGCCCATTATACTGTATGGAGGACTGTGTGGGGCCATTATACTGTATGGAGGACTGTGTGGGGCCATTATACTGTATGGAGGACTATACTGTCCGGTTTGCACTGTGCGCTGTGAGGATTCGCCGGTTTCGGAGCGGTTGTAGAATTTACAATAGATATCGCTCATGTAATGTAAGAAGTGACATCTTTGGATTGTACTATATCTATATTTCTCTGCGGTATCTGTGCATCATGAATCGTGGTATGACTGAGACTCTTTCCCCCGGGGCCCATGAAAACCTGGAGCCGGTCCTGCCTATATGACCTTTCTACTAAATGTACTCTAGGAACATTCAGTGCGGCTGTATCCTTCTGTATTCTTCTATGCAGTGATTTCATCTATTGTCATCCAATATTAGTGACCAGGAGGCCATTGGGCATGAGGACTGGGTTAAGATTCCTCTTTAACTCTGTCAGAAGTTGATGTCTATGCATCACATCTGCAACAGGTCGTAACAGCTAAAGGTGCAGCAGGTTATAACAGCCAGAGAAGCAGGAAGTCATAACAGACAGGTGACAGCCAGATTATCTGCCGGTTGTAACAGTTAGATGGGCTCTACTAAGCACTAAAGACACTGGCCATGAAGGGGTGAATAATCCTGAGACTGCAGTAGTCAGTTAAAGTGGGATTTTGTCCAGAATTTGGAGAACCTCTTGTTCTATTAGTTCAAAAGCTAACAACTTACCAGAAGTGCACAAAGGATTCTTCATTCTTTCTCCTAGAAAACCAGAAAGAATTTTCAGAAGAAATATTTTGATTAAATACATTTCAACTAAGAAATGTTAAAAAAAAAAAAGTATTTTTTTTTTGCCATGTGAGAAGCAATAACTTTCCAAAAATTTATATTTTATGCCACGACATTATTATAATTTCTGGTTCACAAAATGTTACGGTCTGTATTCTTTTTTGTACTTGATTTAGAACAAAATGTTCATAGACCCCAGCGAAGGGGGAGATTTTCTTCCATCTACTGGATGCATTTCAGTTATTGGCTAATAAAATAAGAGATGATGAGTCCCAAAATATTTCAGAATAGGCACATTTGTATTGTGTCTCCTATCGGGAGACTCCTCTGTCCTCCTCCTGCAGACTTCTCTGTCCTCCTCCTGCAGACTTCTCTGTCCTCCTCCTGCAGACTTCTCTGTCCTCCTCCTGCAGACTCCTCTGCCCTCCTCCTGCAGACTTTTCTGTCCTCCTCCTGCAGACTTCTCTGTCCTCCTCCTGCAGACTCCTCTGTCCTCCTCCTGCAGACTTCTCTGTCCTCCTCCTGCAGACTTCTCTGTCCACCTCCTGCAGACTCCTCTGTCCTCCTCCTGCAGACTCCTCTGTCCTCCTCCTGCAGACTCCTCTGTCCTCCTCCTGCAGACTTCTCTGTCCTCCTCCTGCAGACTTCTCTGTCCTCCTCCTGCAGACTCCTCTGTCCTCCCTCTAGACTCCAATTCCCCCCCTCCAGTCTCAAGTATTCTCGCTAAACACTTATCTGCAGACTCCTTTATTGCCTCCAGACACTTCCCTCCAGTTTCCTCTGTCCAGTACAAACCTCTCTGTCCTCCTCCACTCTCCAGTATTCTCCAGACTCCTTTGCCCCTTCTCTAGATTTCATTTTCCTGCTCTCCAATCTCCACTGTCCTCTCCAGAATCTTCAATTTCCTCAAAACACCACCCAGATTCTTCTATCAATTACAGACTCCTCTGTCCTCATCCAGATTCCTCTGCTCCCTCCAGATGTCTCTGTCCTGCTCTAGACTATAGATTCCACTGTCCCTCTCTCTATTCAACTCTGTCTCCTCCAGACACTTCCTGATTCCTGTCTTCTCTTCACACTTGGCTCTTGACTCTTCTGTTCCCCTCTGATTCTTCTATTCCTCGAATCCTCCCTTGTAGACCCCATTCTCCTGTCCAACTTTAGACTCCAATGTTACCCACAAAGACTCCTCTCCACCCTCCTTCAGACACCTCTGTTCTTGTCAAAGACTTACACTGGGTACGGAAAGTATTCAGACCCCTTTAAATTTTTCCCTCTTTGTTTCATTGCAGCCATTTGGTAAATTCTAAAAAGTTCATTTTTTTTCTCATTAAAGTCCACTCTGCACCCCATCTGGACTAAAAAAAAACAGAAATGTAGAAATTTTTGCAAATTTATTAAAAAAGAAAAACTGAAATATCACATGGTCATAAGTATTCAGACCCTTTGCTCAGAAACTCATATTTAAGTCACATGCTGTCCATTTCCCTGTGATCCTCCTTGAGATGGTTCTACTCCTTCATTGGAGTCCAGCTGTGTTTCATTAAACTGATAGGACTTGATTTGGAAAGGCACACACCAGTCTATATAAGACCTCACAGCTCACAGTACATGTCAGACCAAATAAGAATCATGAGCACAAAGGAACTGCCCAAGGAGCTCAGAGACAGAATTGTGGCAAGGCACAGATCTGGGCAAGGTTACAAAAGAATTTCTGCATTACTCAAGGCTCCTAAGAGCACAGTGGCCTCCATAATCCTTAAATGGAAGAAGTTTGGGACCACTAGAAGTCTTCCTAGACCTGTCCGTCCAGCTAAACTGAGCAATCGTGGGAGAAGAGCCTTGGTGAGAGAGGTAAAGAAGAACCCCAAGATCACTGTGGCTGAGCTCCAGAGATGCAGTAGGGAGATGGGAGAAAGTTCCACAAAGTCAACTTTCACTGCAGCCCTCCACCAGTCGGGCCTTTATGGCAGAGTGGCCAGACGGAAGCCTCTCCTCAGTGCAAGATATATGAAAGCCCACATTGAGTTTGCTCAAAAACACATGAAGGACTCCCAGACTGCGAGAAATAAAATTTTCTGGTCTGATGAGACGAAGATAGAACTTTTTGGTGATAATTCTAAGCGGTATGTGTGGAGAAAACCAGGCACTGCTGATCACCTGTCCAATACAATCCCAACAGTGAAACATGGTGGTGGCAGCATCATGCTATGGGGGTGTTTTTCAGCTGCAGGGACAGGACGAATGGTTGCAGTTGAAGGAAACATGAATGCGGCCAAGTACAGAGATATCCTGGATGAAAACCTCTTCCAGAGTGCTCTGGACCTCAGACTTGGCCGAAGGTTCACCTTCCAACAAGACAATGACCCTAAGCACACAGCTAAAATAACAAAGGAGTGGCTTCAGAACAACTCTGTGACCATTCTTGACTGGCCCAGCCAGAGCCCTGACCTAAACCCAAGTGAGCATCTCTGGAGAGACCTGAAAATGGCCGTCCACCAACGTTCACCATCCAACCTGACGGAACTGGAGAGGATCCGCAAGGAAGAATCGCCGAAGACCCCCATATCCAGCAGTGAAAAACTTGTATCATTCCCAAGAAGACTCATGGCTGTACTAGCTCAAAAGGGGCTTCTACACAATACTGAGCAAAGGGTCTGAATACTTATGACCATGTGAGATTTCAGTTTTTCTTTTTTAATAAATTTGCAAAAATTTCTACATTTCTGTTTTTTTTCAGTGAAGATGGGGTGCAGAGTGTACTTTACTGAGAAAAAAATATGAACTTTTTAGAATTTACCAAATGGCTGCAATGAAACAAAGAGTGAAAAATGTAAAGGGGTCTGAATACTTTCCGTACCCACTGTATAGTGAGGGTGGGGTCTGAATACTTTTCATACCCACTCTATCTGTCCTCTCAAGATGTCTCTGTCTAACTCTAGACTCTAATGTTTCTCTTCATGCTCCTTTGTCCTTCTCCGGACTCCTCTATTCTCATCCATGTTAATCACCTGTCATGGCTCTAGTACTGGGCTTTGGCATGTGCGGCATCCTCTCTACTACTCCACCCAGGTTTATTTTCGGTAACACGGCAAGCATCTCTGAGGTCATCACCCAAGGCCTTTTAAGGCCAGCTCAGGCATCAATATGTGCCGGAGTATTCAAAAAAGTCTGCTTCCACATGCATTTATAGAAGTTAGCTTCATCTGCCTCAAGACTCTGCTCCGGCCGACTGACTTATTATCTTTCCAACATCTCTTGAGTCTTAACTTCTATTTCCTGGCTCCAACCTGTAAATCCTCCCCTAGGTCTGCAGAATAAAATTAATAGTAACTGGCTCATTTCGGTTACAAGTTCCCAATTGCATACGTCCCTGCTATTAACCCTATTCCTGCTGCAAGTTCAAGATCAGTTTTACGTCTGCTGTTCCTGTGTGTGACTTGCCTCCCTCCAAACTCGTATGTCCTCCTCCAAACTCCCCGGGGCAGGACATGTAGATAATATATTATGTTGTAAAGACAGGTTGTAATAAATGTCTCACCTGTCACCATCAGCGCTTCATTATTATATCCATGACCAGAATTGCACACAGGGTTTTTTTCTCTTCTCTCCTACAAATACACAGATAATTGTATTACACATTTGCATTACAAAAAAAAAAAAAGTAAAAAACGGTTAAACCTCTGGAGAGGACGCAGAACAGCTAGATCATAATCAAAGTGCGCATAAAGTAATTCGAGAACTTCTCCAGATGCAGCACAATGAATCTGGTATAAAACGAAGGCAAAAAGGTAGAAAAAAAAATCAGTTCAAAAGTTCAATCAATTCTTTATTGATTTTTATCTAATAATAATAAAAAAAAACCTACAAATACCATCAGGCTCTTCGTAAACTCATTGTCACTGGTTTCAGAAGGTCCTAATATAGTGCCAATGAAGAGGCCCAGAGGAGTCTGGATGGGGACAGAAGAATATAAAGGGAATGAAATCAAAACCATCTTCTGATATGTCTTAGGTTTCTGAAAGGCTCCGCAGACTTTTATCAAACACGCTTTGTTTTACTGGATGTTTCTTTTACCTTCTTGCTATTGCAGTCAGTTTTTGTGCTTTTTTTTCCTTTTTTGATCCTCGCCTTCTGAGAACCAGAACATTTTAGGGTGCCACCATTTAACCACTTAGGCGCTGCAGTAGTTATTGTCTGTAGCATCCAAGAAGCTGAACAGCCGGGATAAAACTCATGTCCGGACCCAACTGATGCCATCAGGTTTCAAAACCATATGTTATAGCTGACACCAGCTGCAGATGGCCAGAAGCTGAGCCTGTGGCATCCTCAGAAAGGAATGTAAAGGAGAGACAGAGAAGCCAAATAAAAAGCTTGATGAAGGCCCTGGAACAGGAGAGGGGCTTAGTTATTAAATCATAGCCTCTGGGAATTCAGAGGCAGCCGGTGGTTGTAAGGAAGCCGCAGTGTTTGTAGGAAAAAGAGCAGCAGTGATGGCAAGAAAGGAACCTGGATAGCAGCAGATTGGGTTTTGCACACCCTAAAACCTTCCTTGGTGCCCTAAAATTGGGACAGAAGGGGACTCAGCTGTACGGAGCCAGGAGTCTGGACAGGTACTGCTGTGGATTAGTGGGGACCCTGAGACAGTAAAGGATGGGACTGAGGCAAAGTGTAGACCAGATGTCGGGAGCCGAGATCTCAATCTGCACATGCACCGCCTCCGGTGGCCATTTTCCTGAATTCCACCGCAGTGAAAACAATAGGAAGTACGGGGACTCCGCCAACATTTTCGTAAAGCCTGTTACCCGCACCGCCGCACACACCTTCCTCCCAGCCCGAGGCCCACCGCATCGCCCCACTCCTGCCGCCACCAGCTTCCTGCAGCAGCCACCCGGCCTCCTGGGACTTTGCTCCACCACAGCTGTCCACCCCCCCGTAAGGTACATTTGGACTATAAGATGCACCCCAATTTTCCCCACCAAATTTAAGGGGGAAAAGTGCATTTCATAATCCGAAAAATGTAGTATATTCTGCAATATTTCGGTATTGCCGTATATAGAAAAAAATCAATGTGACCTATGAAACCAGCCAGAGAAACACCATTATATCAGGGGTAGGGATATTCAACAGATCACAGCACTCATGGCCACCCATTGGCACCACATGATCGCGTCTCATGGGCACCAATGAGCGCATGGAATGGTGCTCCCCATAGCCACCAGCTACACATACCGCTGTCACAGACTAACACTGTTCATTTAGTGGTTAACAGCATTAGGCAGAGCTCGGCTTCACCCGTGGCTGTTAGAGAAGATGTCAGATGATGACTAAATAACACAGCCATTATGAAATATGCGGGCTCAGCTCCTGAGCCTGCAACATGGACAGGGAGACGACATAGGAAGTAAAACTACATCATATGTTGGGAAGGGTTTTTCCAGCAGCAATTAGAGTCAGATCCTCTCACTGCTGTTAGAGGTGGCTGTCGTCTAAGTAACAAAGATCTTGAGCTTCATATACCTGAGACTTCACTATGATGGATATAGAGGTTGTGGGGTGGTAAGGGGTTAAAGCCGGAACGAAGAATCTTAGGACGCTTTTCTGGGACTGTCCTCTGTCCTCAGGGTCGTCCATCAATGCCAGATCCGTGCTTTGTCCTTTTCTCTGTTTGCCGGCGGTTGTGTTGTCTATCGTAGCTCATTCGTGTTCAGAACCATTCAAGTCAATGGGAGCAAGTCATAATATCAGCCATCGGACCCCCACTGTCCTGATATTGATGACCTATCCTATGGGAAGCCCCTTATTACACCAGTGACCTAATAATACTCATATCACACTCACCTCCTAGGTATGCACAGTTGAAGTAGCTGCACAGTTCACCCGAACTTTCCAGAGTATAAGAATTTCCATCTTTTTTTATGTTACTAAATGTTTCTGCCACCGGAATCAGGACTTCCTGTTCCTCAAACGCTGATAGATCATCAATGTCTACACCAAAGCAGGTGGTGATGGTGAAGAATGATGAAGAACCAAACGATTCTGCTATAAATCTTTTCTTAGATGAAGATGCAAACTGCCCGAATCGGAGCTCTGAAGACACGGTGTAACTCTGCGTACTGCCCCTGAAGACCGTGAGACCCCTGGCACAGCCCCCGCTCAGCACCTGTAACGCGCGGGTCAGGTAGAAGTGAAGAGCTTTAAAGTGGAAATGTTGCATGTAATAATCCCGGGACCGTCCAGCGATGGAGATGTTACCATTCAGCTGCTTGTAGATGGGGTACGGGGACTCCATCGTGTACAAAACCACCGCCACCCCGTATTCATCCTTAAAGGAGCTCGGGAGATTTAATGTGCCTCTCTTCCAGTTTTTGGTCGCTTTCTTCCACATTTCATCAAACTGGTTGTACTTTCTTTCTTCTTCCAGAATTTTTGCCATTTCACTCTCCATTTTGTCTTCACAACAAATATATTGATCGTCAAATGCATTGGGCATCATGTTCAGGTCCAGGACCTGACCGCAGCGCTGGAAGAGAAAATGCTTGGGATATGACATCTAATGGGCAGATTTACATCATTAACTTAGACTAGACAGTCCTAAAATACGTCCTTTCCAAAGTCCCACACAAACGAGTTGATAGCATCACCCACACAGCCAATTTTTCCATTGAGGTGTGCGATGGAGCAACAGTCAGGGACCTGAAATAAAAGGGTATGTGCTTGTCAGTGTTAGAACTGGGGGTTAGTGATGAGCGAGCATGCTCGTTACTCGAGATTTACGAGCATGCTCAGGTGTTTTCCCAGTATCTTCGGTGTGCTCCAGTGTTATGTTTTAGTCACTGCCGTGTGCATGATTTGCGACTGTTTGACAGCTTTAATACATGTGAGTAATGCCTGTTTCTTAGGCATTCCTCACATGTATTAAAGCTGTCAAACAGTTGCAAATCATGAGCACAGAGTGACTAAAACATAACACCCGAGCACACTGAAGATACTTGGAGAGCACCCGAGCATTCTCGCCGAAAGGGTTAACGGAACATACTCGCTCATCACTACTGGGGATCTTTGGGCCCTAGGAGAATATTCTGAGGGTCCTCTCTGCATCAAACAAGGGTTCATCCATCATCTTATAGTTTCATAGATTTAAGGTTGACGGTAGACTTAAGTCCATCGAGTTCAACCTATGGCTTAACGTTGATTGAGAGGAAGGTAAAATCCCCATGAGACAGACACTAATAGCTCCAAACTCCATACAGCAATCAGACTAGTTCTCTGGATCAATGCCCATCACAGAAGCTAGTGCCTATAACCTGTAATATTATATTTATCAGGAAAGTCATCCAGAACCTTCTTGGACTTTAATAGTGAATCAACCACTACAATATCATATGGCAGAGAGATCCATAGTCTCACTGCTCTTACAATAAAGAATCTGCCTCCGTGTTCATGATTAAACCTTCTTTCCTCTAGACGTACCTACGATCCTGCTTGTTGGAATATCATCAATAACATCTAATAGGTTATTTCTGAATCTTCCCGTAAGGAATAATAAACCCTATTGGGGAATGATGGCTCCAGTGTCACCTAAAAATGGGGTTGTCTTCTGCTGGAACTTTGGGAGCCATTCCTGTGTCAGAGCCTAGACCCCTATAGGATCCTTGACTATTTTGGTGGGCCATCTTAACCTGGTGTTTCATTGGATCCCAAGACCAGATGTGAAAGTGAATATTTTGCTTGAGAACTCACAATTTTTTATGCACACTGGATAGTTACCTGTGTAGAGTGGAAGAGATGGAGAACACACACAAGCACTGCAAATTCTCTGATCATCTTGACCTGTGAAGAGAATTCAGAAAGTCCCGTGTCAGCTTATGTTGTCCTAAAAACTTCTAGCCTTCATTTAGTCAATATGCAGTGAGTTCTGGGAAAGACACACAGACCTCACATCCAACCTATATTACTGGGAGAGACACACGGATCTCACATCCAGCCTATATTACTGGGAGAGAAACACAGACCTCACATCAAGCCTATAGTACTGGGAGAGACACACAGACCTCACATCCAGCCTATATTACTGGGAGAGAAACACAGACCACACATCCAGCCTGTTATGCACACGCCCGGACTGGCTGGCGTGTGCGTGATTAGTGATCCCACTGTACCATGAACCGGGGAGTGCCTGGAGGGGCGTAACTAAGTATCAACCTGATCCGACCAAGGTCGCACGGCGGCTCAGTCGACTCCGTGCACCAAGGAGGAACCGAGCAGAGGGACCAGGTGCTACTCCTAGGTCAGACCCCGGACACGGCTGTTGACCCACACCGGGGAATGCAGGAACAGGCAGGTTAGGCTTGCTCACTGACAGGTGGGTATTGGCAGGCACGACTGGTATGCAGACAGGTGGGTACTGGTAAGCATGACTGGTATGCAGACAGGGGGGTACTTGCAAGCACGGCTGGAGTGCAGACAGGGAGGCACTAGCAGGTTGGAGCACAGGCTGGATAGGGTCCAGTACAGACTAGGATTCAGGAACAGAACCGCAGATGCGGTAGACAAGTAGAGCAGAGAGGAACCGCTGGAGCGGTGGGCAAGGCAGAGCAGAGAGGTACTGCTGGAGCGGTGAGCAAGACAGAACAGAGAGGTAACGCCAGAGCGGTGAGCAAGGCAGAACAGAGAGGTACCGCCGGAGCGGTGAGCAAGCAGAGCAGGGCGAATCCGCAGGTGCGGTGAGCAAGGCAGAGCAGAGCGAAACCGCCGGAGCGGTGAGCAAGGCAGAGCAGGGAGGAACCGCCGGAGCGGTGAGCAAGGCAGAGCAGAGCGAAACCGCCGGAGCGGTGGGCAAGGCAGAGCAGAGAGGAACCGCTGGAGCGGTCAGCAAGGCAGAGCAGGGAGGAACCGCCGGAGCGGTGAGCAAGGCAGAGCAGAGAGGAACCGCCGGAGCGGTGAGCAAGGCAGAGCAGAGAGAAACCGCCGGAGCGGTGAGCAAGGCAGAGCAGAGAGGAAAGGGCTCTGTTCACATGGAACAGAATGGAAGGGACAAGCAGAACCAGAAACACACAAGGTACTTGCAATGAAGTAGCGAGTGGACTCTAAACTCACAAACAGAAGTACAGAGACAGCGAGTTGGAGTTAGGTGCAGGTTCAAACACTGCAGGAAAAGGGAAGGTATGGACATAGAGACAAACAGGCTAGGAGAGTGTTCAGACAGGAACTGATACTGCAACAAGATACAGGAGCAAGTCTGGGTATACGGCCCCCAGAATGGCGGACAAACAGGCTAGGAGAGTGTTCAGACAGGAACTGATACTGCAACGAGATACAGGAGCGAGTCTGGGCATACGGCCCGCAGAAAGGCGGAAACAGGCTAGAAGACACAGATAACAGGTCTGGGAATACAGCCCCCAGAATGGTGGGACAGGCAAAAAACAGAACAGGACCTGGCAACTTCAGAGTAGGAGCACACTGAAATTAGTGTTGCTCAGGCATCTCCCACAGGGTGGAGTGGGTTTAAATATCCAGTGACTCACAGCAATAGGTTGGGGACGCATTAGGAGTGTGCCCACAGCAGCTATAAGAAACAGGAAGTAACTGGGCCGCCGCCCTAAGCAGTCAGACCAGAGGCAAGCATACAATATGAACAGGAGCAAGGCTTGCAGACTGGCCTGAAGGGTAAGATTGCGATCTTGCATAGTGGGAGGTGGTGCACTATGCAAGCACGCCGCCAGGGATGTTACACAGCCTATGACACGCCCCCGGGGCCGTGGGGTACTCGGCAGCCGGGCCTTCTGTTAGATGGCTTGGGGAATATCAGGGTGGCTGGCCTGGTCCGTGGCCCAGGGCGGTAAACTGAAAGGGGGGGGGGAGTTTATATTTATAGGGGTTTTAGGATAGTTCATGACGCAACCTGTGGTGTCTGGTGCTGCGACAGTCCTCTGGGGCAGGTGTTAGGGCAGCTTGGGATGGAACGGCTCCCCACAGGTGGAGCAGGCCTCAGGGCAGCGTAGAAGGAATATTGGATGTCAGTGCAGGGGAGAGACGGCAGGATGGTCCCGGAGGAAGGACGGACACTCACACGGGGGTAAGCTTCAGTACCTTTACTGGTGATGCTGCTGGCACGGTCCAGGGTACTCTAGGTGAAGGGCACACTTCTGGACTCTCCCCAGTGAGTAGGTATAGGGCCTCCTGATCCGTGGCTTATTGCTCTAAGCTTCTGGCCTGCCTGGAGCCGGGCCTAGCTTGATGACTCTCTCTCTTTCTCTGCACCTACTGACCTGGTGGTAGGGCCTTCTCTTTGGAGATCACTCTCCCTGGACGCAGGGGCCTCCGTGACTCCTAGCCCTGATGCTTTAGTCAGTGTTTGGTGAACCTGGGACCTGTAGTTCTCCAGGGGTTCCGGTGGTTACTACTGGGTGTAAGGAGTCCCTGTAGGCGCGGACCCAGTGTCCGGTATAGACAAATCGGGGCGAGCTTACTATGCTCCTCTGCCCCCTTAGCTCCACACTCCTTCTCCTCTCGCCTTCGGCCACACTCGGGGCCATCACTACTTGGCAGCTGGCGTGCTGCGCCTGCACCGCTCTCTGAGCGTCGGCACGCTCCTGCACTACTACCACTGCTCCCACTCCTCTTACTCTTCCTCTGAGCAGGAACTCTGTTCTTTTTCTGCCTAACTCCACCCTCCAGTATATATATCCCTATCCGGGCTCCCTCTGCTGGTCTGAGGTGGTAGGGTGGAGGTGTGTGAATGTGCTGAGGGCCTCTTGTGGAGAAGTCCATCCATGCATCCTTCTGGGTTCTGTGGCACCTATGCGCAGCAGGGCGCCACATTCCCCCCTAGCAAAACTCAGTACTCCTGGACTGAAGCAATTTTCAAAACATATTAACAATAACTCTTCCCTTTATGGGAGGCACATCTCTTGAACGTTACAGGTGTAAAAACATAGAAATATATACAAATATAGAGCGTCATCAGAGTCTTACAAGTTAATGGTGTGCATTTCAACGGTGAAAGAGCATGAGGCACATGAGGGACCCGCCTGAAAACCCTCAACGTAGGCCCTGGGCGTGCCTACAGGGCATTGGTGATCCAGATGCTGGACCACGTCTTCGGTCACGCCAAACGGGTTTTTGTTCTGAGGTCGCCTAAAGGGGCACTCCAGGGAGTGCAATATGTACAAGTAAGCAGTTTTTGGGCTGCACACAGTCCTCAGCCACAGAGTTCTTTATATACCCTTACGGGTAACTAGAGGCAACAAGAAAAGTGTCCATACCACTTAAATTGTCCATAGTAAGGCAAAACACAAGTTAAGAAATACATACACGGAAATACACAATATTATACCCCAGGGGCAACTATTTACATTGTCAGTGGTTTTACTATTCACTATACCTGACAGGGGCCTGGCCTCTCATACTGCGTGTTGACCTACGTAGTACTGGGATGCTTGAGGCACTGGTGTCTGTACTACCAGCTATTCTGTCAGTTCTGTGTGTTGGAGGGCTGCAGGGTTGCCTTAACCTCTCTACGGGACTGGCAAGTGTACCATTGGCTGGGCCTTCTTGCTTTGCTCCAATCGGGGATCCTTCTTGAGCAGGCTCTTCCGGAGCACTTACAGGTTCTACTTGCTGTGGAGGGTCTTCTGGCTGTTGAAAGAAGTGGATCACAGGTATTATCACTGCTCCTCCTAGTTGGGGCCAATATGCCGGGAAATCTCCTAATTCAGTACGTATTACTGCTTCTTTAGGCTCCTCCGGTACGATGAGAGGCACTTCTTCTTGGGGCTTTAGCAGGTCTGGACACAACTTCAGATGGTCTCTAGATACCGTTGCAGTCGTTCTTCCTCCGTCCTTGGTGATTAAACAGGTCTTCTTGTTATCAAATCTTGAATTTAGCACAGTGTAGGGTTCCCTCTCCCACTGGTCATCAAGTTTGTGGCTTCTTCTTTCTTTTTAGTACTACCTCTCCAGGTGCTAAGGGTTCTGCTGGTGCACCCCTGTTGTACTGTGCTTCCTGCTTGTCTCTTACCCTATTCAGACTGTCTTCGACACAGGCCTGTACTGCTCCTGTCGAGTCGTATCCCAGTCCTCAGTGGACATATCTGCTTCGGGTTCTACTACACCAAGCTCCAGGTCCATGGGCAACTTTCCGGGTCTTGCTCGCATGAGATATGCTGGAGTACAATTGGTGGAACTCACAGGTATGTGATTATATAAATCTACCAGGTCAGGTAGCAGGTCTGGCCACTGATTTCTCTCCACCAGTGGTAAGGTCTTAAGCAGGTCGATGACGATGTTATTCATCTTTTTACATAACCCATTGGTTTGGGGGTGGTACGGTGTAGTCCGGATCTTCTTACACCCGTACAGATGGCAGAACTCCTTGAACAATTCGGCTTCGAAGGCAGTGCCTTGATCTGTCAGCACCTGCTCCAGGTATCCGTGGGGCCTGCAGAAGTACACCTGAAACGTCTTTGCCGCAGTTTCTGCCGTCAGATCCTTGACGGGGGCGACCACCAGGAACCGGGAGTAGTGATCCACCATGATCAGGGCATAGGAATATCCTGACCTGCTGGGCGACAGCTTGACATGATCCAGGGCCACGATCTCTAATGGTCGAGTTGTCTTGATGGGTTGCAAGGGTGCCTTCTGGCTGCTGTAGTCTTTTCTTCTGAGGCTACAGGGTCCACAGTCCCGGCACCATCTCTCTATGGAACTACGCATTCCAACCCAGTAAAACCGACCCTTGAGCAGGGTTTCTAAGCCTCCAACACCATCTGGATGTCTGTCCTGGGCACTACGATCTGCCAGACCATCTCATGGGTCCTCGGGTTGATGTACCTTCGGCACAGCTTCTCTCTATAGATGAACAGCCGGCTTCTCTCATTCCACAGTTGCTTGGCTTGTGGAGAAGCGTCCTTCTCCAGGGAGGAACCTTCTTGGGTTATCAGTTCTTTAATACGGCTGACATCCGAGTCGCTGTCCTGGGTCTCCTTCCAGCTGTGGTGAGGCAAAGGGTTTAGCATCTTACCGCGATACCTCCTGAAGGCTCGTTGCTCGTGGACCATTCCATTCCGGTGAAAGGCAGGTAGCTCAATTTCCTCCAGGTCATCCACTTCTTCTTCAGTGTCCGACTGGTGAGGCATCCTGGACAGGGCATCGGCGTTGGCGTTCTTGCGGCCTGCCCGGTACTTAATGGTGAACTGGTAGTTTGACAGCCGAGCCATCCATCGTTGTTCCATGGCTCCTAACTTGGCTGTTTCTAGATGAGTCAAGGGGTTGTTATCGGTGTAAGCAGTGAACTTACTGGAGGCTAGGTAGTGCTTGAACCGTTCAGTGATGGCCCAGACCAGGGCCAGGAACTCCAACTTGAAGCTGCTATAGTTCTCTGGATTCCTCTCGGTCGGGCGGAGCTTCCTACTTGCATAGGCGATCACCTTCTCTCAGCCATTCTGCTTCTGACTCAACACAGCTCCTAATCCCTCGTTGCTGGCATCAGTGTACAGCAGGAGCGGTTGGCTGTAGTCAGGGTAGGCTAGGATCTCTTCGCCGGTCAGGATCTCCTTCATCACTGCAAAGGCTTCAGCTTGCTCCTTACCCCACTGGAACGGGGGGTTTCTGCCTCTCCCGGACTGTCCTACCAGGAGATCTTGCAAAGGCGCCGCTTTCTTGGTGTAGTCCTTCACAAACCGCCGGTAATACCCGACTAGTCTCAGGAACTGACGTACCTCCTTGAGGCTCTTCGTCTCCGGACATTTCTGGATGGCAGTGACCGTTATGAACTGCTACAAACACTAAGGAAAGATAGGGAAACTGTCCCTACAATAGGATTAAGCTGATTCCCTACGATGCAGCGGGGGACCTGTTCCTTGTGAACAGACCTGCCTAAGTCCTCGGTTAGTCTGAACGCAGACCTATAGATATAAGGGAGGGGTCCCTACAAGAACTAAGGACTGGGATATAGTTGGACACCTCCTAGCAGAAATTGTAGCAGAGCAAAGACAAACAGACAAACAGAAGTACTAGTGGTCAAAAGACCAAGCAAACTACAGAGTAAGGTACAAGGCACCTGGCTAGCTTCAGAGTAAATGTAACACTGAAGTCCAGCAAGGCCAGGAGGGCGGAGCTGGATTAAATAGGCAAAAAGTCATGTGACCAGCAAAAAAGAAAAAACTAACAGGAGGGTTCTAACAGTACCCCCTCTTCTATGAGGATCCTCCGGATCCTCCAGGCCCAGGTCTATCAGGAAACCTCCTGTGAAACGCTCCGACAAGTCTAGGAACAGAGACATCATCCGCCCTTACCCAGGAGTTATCCTCGGGACCGAAACTTTCCAAGCGACGAGATACTGCAATCTCCCTCTATGCCATCTAAAATTAAGAATGCGAGAAATTTCATATTCACCCTCTTCCTCCACCGGAGGAACAGAGACAGTGGCGTCCCTATCAGAAACATCAGCTTTTTTCAATAAGGAAACATGAAACACCGGATTGATCTTCCAGGAGGTAGGGACCTCCAACCTAACAGCAGATTGGTTAACTACCTGAAGCACCTTAAACGGACCCACAAACTTCGGGCCCAATTTCTTAGAAGGAATCCTCAACCGCAGATTCCTAGAGGACAACCAAACCATGTCACCAACAGTAAACAAAACCTCTTGACGTTTCCTGTCAAAGTACCTCTTGGATTTTTTGTTAGCCTCTTGAAGGTTACGACGTACATCAGTCCAAACTCTCTCCAAATCACCGGAAAAATTCTCCTCCTCAGGCACAGCCGATACCAATTTGGAGAATGACCCAAACGACGGATGTCTCCCAGTACAACAAAAAAAAGGAGAACACCCAGCAGAAGAGGATGTATGGTTGTTAAGAGCAAATTCAGCAAGCGGCAGAAACTCAGACCACCCCTCTTGATTGTCTGCCACAAAACAACGCAAAAACTGTTCAACATCCTGGTTCTTTCTTTTAGTCTGTCCATTAGACTCAGGATGATACCCAGATGAAAATGACAAATGGACTCCCAACCTGTCACAAAAGGCACGCCAAAAACGAGCCACGAACTGAGGTCCCCTATCGGAAACAATGTCAGTAGGAACGCCATGGAGCCTGACAATTTCTTTAACAAAAGCCTTAGCGAGTGCCTTGGCGCAGGGCAGTTTAATGAAAGGAACCAAGTGACACATCTTGCTAAAACGGTCGACGACCACCCAGATGACAGTGAAACCCTCAGAGGCAGGAAGGTCAGTAATAAAATCCATAGCAAGATGCGTCCAAGGAGCACTAGGAACCTCCAGAGGGCAAAGCAACCCTGCAGCAGGAGTATGTGAAGACTTAGATCTAGCACACACCGTACATTGACGGACCCACTTAATGACTTCCTTCTGCCATCCAGGCCACCAAAAACTGCGACCTACCAGTCTCTTAGTCTCCGAAATTCCTGGATGACCTGTCAACCGAGACTCATGACACTCAACAAACAAATCTCTCCTAAAGGTCCTAGGCACAAACAACCTCCCATGGGGAGTGTTAGATGGGGCATCCTCCTGGGCTTTCAGAATCCCATCTTCCAAAACGGAGTCCAATGCTGCTATCACAACACCTTCCTGTAAAATGCTCTCCTCCTCCTCCTCGGTACCAACCATGGGAGAAAAACTGCGAGATAAAGCATCAGCTTTTACATTCTTGGTACCCGGAATGTAAGTAACAGAAAAATTAAACCGCGAAAAAAAAAGTGCCCACCTAGCTTGACGGGCATTCAAGCGCTTGGCAGCATCAAGATAGATCAGATTCTTATGATCAGTAGAAACCTGAATGGTAAATTTAGCACCTTCCAAGAGTTGACGCCAATGTTCAAATGCGAGTTTAATAGCCAGCAATTCCCGATTACCAATATCGTAATTAAGTTCAGTCTCGGAAAACTTTTTTGAAAAAAAAACACAGGGATGTACTCCATCCTTGTTCTCCTGAGACAAAACCGCACCGACCCCCACCGAAGAAGCATCAACCTCGACCAAAAAAGGCTTGGTCTCATCAGGCTGCATAAGGATGGGGGCAGAACTGAACCTCTCCTTGAGATACACAAAAGCTTCAATGGCCTCAGAAGTCCACTGGACCGTATTCGCACCTTTCCTGGTGAGATCGGTCAGCGGCTTAACAATTATAGAAAAATTCTTAATTAATTTTCTGTAATAATTGGCGAAACCCAAAAATCTCTGTATTGGTTTCAAACCAATAGGCCTAGGCCATTCCTGAACTGCCTGAACCTTCACCGTGTCCATCTGAAAGCCTTCGCTGGAGATAATGTAGCCCAAAAAACTAATTCTCTGCACAGCGAACTCACATTTCTCCAGCTTAGCAAAAAGTGAATTGTCGCTTAACAACTGCAATACCTCACGTACGCTCCGCCAATGAGACTCCAGATCCGGCGCAAAAATCAAAATGTCGTCCAAATACACCACCACATTCTTACCGATCAACGGTCTTAGGATGTCATTAATAAGGTTCTGAAAAAATGCTGGAGCGTTGGTAAGACCAAAGGGCATAACCAGATTCTCAAAATGACCCACAGGAGTGTTAAAAGCAGTCTTCCATTCATCACCCTCCTTCATACGTAACAAATTGTATGCCCCCCGGAGATCAATCTTAGAGAACCACTTGGCCCCCACTAACTGGTTGAACAAGTCAGGAATTAATGGCAGTGGGTAGGAATTGCGTACTGTAATTTTATTAATTTTGTGAAAGTCCAGACATGGACGTAAACCGCCGTCCTTTTTTTTTACAAAAAAAAATCCAACAGCCACAGGAGACTTAGAAGGCCTAATGTGACCGGCGGCCAAGCTTGTCTGTATGTATTCCTCCAAAGCCTTTCTCTCAGGGATAGTAAGATTAAATAAGCGACTCTTGGGAAGAGTTGCTCCAGGGACAAACTCAATAGTACAATCATAGTCCCTATGAGGAGGTAAAACTTGCGACTCTTCCTCAGAAAAAACCTTCCAAAAATCCTGAATAGGTACAGGTAGTTCCCCTCTTTCCACAGCAGCAATGCGACCGTTGCAACATCTATCATAACACTTAGGGCTCCAAGACTTAATTTCATTGGTAGACCAGTCCAGAACAGGATTGTGCAATTTTAACCAAGGTAACCCCAAAACCACTGGAGAAGGCAAATTAATTAATACCACCAAATCCAAATTCTCTTGGTGGATACCATTAATGGTGAGGGGAAATTCAAAAACCTTATGAGTAATACCTTTCAAGGGAGAGCCATCAACAGCAACCACAGAAATAGGAGATGACAAAAGTGTGGATTCTAATTTAAATTTTTCCAAAAAACCCTCATCAATCACATTGAGTGTAGAGCCACAATCCACAAATACCCGAAATTCAATCAACTCCTCCGGGAATGAGGTGCTTCCAGAAAGAAATACTCCTTTTGAGTTTAAACAAGCTATGCGGGCGTAACTGACCTCTTTTTTTTTTTTCTTTGTTCAAACGAAGCACACAGTTCTTAATAAAGTGGTCAGATTTACCGCAATAAAAACACAATCCTTTAGCAAACCTGCGGTCTTTTTCCTGAGAGTGGGGTGACATCGCCCCAATCTCCATCGGTTCTCCACCCTCCGAGCAGACCCTCTGAAAACTAGGAGCTGCCATAGCACTAGATTTCTCTTCATTACTCCTAGCACGCAGTCTCCTGTCCACACGTATGGCTAATTGCATTGCCTCCTGCAAGGTTCCAGGTTTTGGGAAGGCAATCAGCAGATCCTTAACCCTTTCACCTAGACCAGAAAGAAACAAACATTTTAATGCTGAGTCATTCCATTCCACTTCAGCCGATCATCTTCTGAAGTATGTACAATAATTTTCCACATCACCTGATCCCTGCTTCAAACGTCTTAATTCAGTTTCAGCAGATGAGACTCGATCAGGATCATCATACAACAACCCCATAGCAGAAAAAAAATCTTGCACAGATCTAAAACACGGATCATTAGGTTGTAGAGAAAAGGCCCATCCCTGTGGTTCTTTGCGCAAAAGTGACATTATAAACCCAATGCGCTGTGATTCATTCCCCGAGGATCTGGGTCTTAAACAAAAATAAAATAAACAAGCGTTTTTAAAGGGAAAAAAAATCTTGCCGTTTACCATAAAAAAAATCTGGCAGTCCTACCTTCGGTTCAACAAAATGCGCTCCAGGAAAGCTACTCACGTGTTGCTGGATCTCGGCCACCTCCAAAGACAGTCCCTGCAGGCGTTGAGCCAACTCCTGAACCGACACCATGCTGAAATCAGGATTTCTTTCCTTAGAGTGTTTTATTTTTGGGCTGGACTTACTGTTATGAACTGCCACAAACACTAAGGAAAGATAGGAAAACTGTCCCTACAATAGGACTAAGCTGATTCCCTACGATGCAGCGGAGGACCTGTTCCTTGTGAACAGACCCGCCTAAGTCCTCGGCTAGTCTGAACGCAGACCTATAGATATAAGGGAGAGGTCCCTACAAGAACTAAGGACTGGGATATAGTTGGACACCTCCTAGCAGAAATTGTAGCAGAGCAAAGACAAACAGACAAACAGAAGTACTAGTGGTCAAAAGACCAAGCAAACTACAGAGTAAGGTACAAGGCACCAGGCTAGCTTAAGAGTAAATGTAACACTGAAGTCCAGCAAGGCCAGGAGGGCGGAGCTGGATTAAATAGGCAAAAAGTCATGTGACCAGCAAAAAAGAAAAAACTAACAGGAGGGTTCTAACAGTGACCTTCTCCGGGTCTGGTGCTACTCCTTCTGGACTGACGATGTGCCCCAGGTACTGTACCTTTCGCTTGAGCAGGTGGCACTTTGAGGGCTTCAGCTTCATCCCGTACCGGGACAGCGACTCAAATACCTCTGCCAGGTTCTTCAAGTGGTCCTCGTACGTCTTGGAGTACACTATCACGTCAACCAGGTACAGTAGTACAGTCTCGAAGTTGCGGTGTCCCAGGCAGCACTCCATCAATCTCTGGAACGTTCCGGGGGCATTGCAGAGTCCGAACGGCATACTGTTGAACTCACAGAGTCCCATCAGGTTAGTGAAGGCCGTCTTCTCCCGATCCTCCTCAGCAACAGCTAATTGCCAGTACCCACTAGTGAGGTCAAGGGTGGAAAAGTAATTTGCAGACCTTAATGCAGCCAGGGATTCCTCAATACCTGGTAAAGGGTATGCTTCTTTATGTGTAATGCTATTTACTTGTCTGTAATCTACACACATTCTCATGCTTCCATCCTTTTTCCTGACTAGAACTAGGGGAGCTGCCCAGGGACTACAACTATCCCTTACTACCCCTGCCTTCTTCATGTCGTGCAACATCTCCTTCGCCTTCTGGTAGTGTGCTGGTGGTATGGGCCTGTAACGTTCCTTTATGGGGGGATGGTTGCCTGTGGGGATGTGATGTTGTACCCCTTTAATTCTCCCAAAGTCAAGTGGGTTTTTACTGAATACCTGCTCGTATTTCTGAACCACCCGGTGTACACCCTGTGTCTGATGGACAGGAGTGGTGTCTGTCCCAACATGGAGCTGTTGACACCAATCTTCCATCTGGTGAGGTTAAGGACTCCACCATGTGTATGGAGTTGTTATCTACTGTGTACAGCTTGGCAACAGTGGCGTAGCGTGGTAATCTAATCTCGTCCTCCCCATAGCTTAGGAGGCGTACGGGCACCCTCCCATTGCGTACATCCACTACCCCCCTGGCAGTTAAGAGTGTAGGTCTGTGCTCCGAACTAAGGGGCTCTACTACTGCCTGGTAGCTCCGTCCTTTAAGACCTATTGCTGCTCTGCACCAAATCAGCATCTCACTCATTGGGGGGATCACAATGGGTATCGGGTCTGTCACCCGTACATTACCAATCTCACCACCTGTTAGCTTTACCTGTTACTGATACATAAGGGCTCGGATCTCTATCTGGAGCACCCTCCTCTGCCCTGGTTTGGCGGTGTCAGCCATCTGTTGGAGTAAGAACAACACTTCTCCCAAACAGTTACCGACAATATTTGTGCCAAGTACCATATACAGTTCTGTATCATCATAAGTAGTCTCTACTACAATTAGTCCCTGGTCCTTCAGTTCCACTCTTCCCACCTTTACTGCCACATCCTTAACCCCGACTAGGTTAAGGGGGAGGCCATTAGAGGCATACACGGACAGATTTGGATCTGAAGTTCATCTATGGACCAGAACCTTTTGTAGAGGACATCAGGCATGATGGTTACCTGAGATCCTGTGTCCAGCAGGGCAGGTGTCGCAATGCCGTCCAGCACAATGGACAGGAAGGGTCTTCCTCCCATGAACCGGCGGTACCAGTTTGATGGGCCTGGTTGGTCTACGCCTGGGTGTCGGCCCTCGGCCCCAGGGTTTCCTCGTTTAAAGGGCTGGTCCGCGTGGTGTGGCCTGCTTTATGCCAGTGGTAGCAGATGAAGTCTTCTGGAGGGCGTCGTTGGTCGTTGGTCCTCCCACGGGGTGGCATTGTCCTCCTCCGGGGTGGCGTTGTCCTCCTACGGGGTGGCGTTGTCCTCCTTCTTCTTCTCATCCAGGGGACATCCTCAGGGCTATCGGCTAGCAGGATCCTTCCTTCCGGCTCAGGCTCCGTCTGTAGCTGCAGGGTGCTCATGACAGTGGCCAGGGTTTTACTTAACTGGCGCACTTCAGAGCGTAAGCTGTCCAGCTCGCTAGGGGGCACTGTTTGCATCCTTGTTTCAGCCGTCAATGGAGGAGCAGTGGGTGCTGCGGGCACTGGGGTGGCCCCACCCTGGTGACGCTGGATAGCAGTGTCTGTGGTTTCCAAGGGCTGCAGGCCCTTTATAGCCATGTCCTTAAGAGTGTCAAAGGTGGCGTCTGGATGGTCTAAGGCCCACCACCGTATAGTTCTGCTCTCTTCCTGAGACTTCAACCTCCGGATGAATTGTTCCATTAGCATTTTATTTTCCTCATGGATGCTGGCTGGACCAACCTGTTTCAGGGCCCGCAGGGCCTCCTGTAAGCGCCAGGCATAGTCCCGGATACTGTCCTCAGATTTCTGGACACACTGGTAGAACCTCATCCGGAGATCTGGCTCAGTGCGGTTTTCAAACTCTGTTTGCAATCTTTTAAAGATGGTGGACACTGATTCTTGGTCTGCGGCTGGCCAGGTCTCAACTTCTCGCTGAGCGGCACCAGTCAATTGTCCTAACACTACTGCGGCTCTCTGCTTACCAGTCACAGAGTACATGTCCAGTATGCCGCATATTTTCGTCTTGAATCTGGACAGTGTGTCCGGTTTACCATTATACTGGGGGAACCACTTCGCTCAAGGGATATACGGCAGGGCCATAGGTATCAACGGAGTTACGACCCCTGCTGGTGGAGCGGCCACTCCGGCCTGTGCAGCGCCGGGCGCAGGTTGGGCATCACGAGCGCTAACCAGTGCTCCGGCTGCTAGCTGGTCGTCGGCCATTGTTGCGCCCCCCCCTAGTGAATCGGAGCCTACCTTCTTCACTTTCTTTACCAGGTAGGAGGCAGCTCCGCGGGCGACGGTCTTCTTCCAGGACCTGGCGTCGCTCGCGTCTGACGTCAGAGCGTCCTCTGGCTCCTTCCAGGACCTGACGCTTCCTGGTTCGACGTCAGGGGCGGGGCGTGTCCTCAACTTCACGCGCTTCCAGGGGTTACGCGACTCTTCTTCCCGCGCGGCGACAGGAAGATGGCGGACAATGGCGGGAAAACTTCACCACAGTGGGTACTACAGTCTTTCTAAGGCGCACAGTACCCAGTGGTAGCGGGCACGGGATCCTGTTCGTGACGCCAAAGAGATGACGCGCCCCCGGGGCCGTGGGGTACTCGGCAGCCGGGCCTTCTGTTAGATGGCTTGGGGAATATCATGGTGGCTGGCCCGGTCCGTGGCCCAGGGCGGTCAACTGAAAAGTGTGGGGGGGGAGTTTATATTTATAGGGGTTTTAGGATAGTTCGTGACGCCACCTGTGGTGTCTGGTGAGGATCACCAGTGCTGCGTCAGTCCTCCGAGGCAGGTGTTAGGGCAGCTTGGGATGGAACGGCTCCCCACAGGTGGAGCAGGCCTCAGGGCAGCGTAGAGGGAATATTGGAGGGCGGTGCAGGGGAGAGACGGCAGGACGGTCCCGGAGGAAGGACGGACACTCACACGGGGGTAAGCTTCAGTACCTTTACTGGTGATGCTGCTGGCACGGTCCAGGGTACTCTAGGTGAAGGGCACACTTCTGGACTCTCCCCAGTGAGCGGGTATAGGGACTCCTGATCCGTGGCTTATTGTTCTAAGCTTCTGGCCTGCCTGGAGCCGGGCCTAGCTTGATGACTCTCTCTCTTTCTCTGCACCTACTGACCTGGTGGTAGGAACTTCTCCTTGGAGATCACTCTCCCTGGACGCGGAGGCCTCCGTGACTCGTAGCCCTGATGCTTTAGTCAGTGTTTGGTGAACCTGGGACCTGTAGTTCTCCAGGGGTTCCGGTGGTTCCTACAGTGTGTAAGGAGTCCCTGTAGGCGCGGACCCGGTGTCCGGTATAGACAAATCGGGGCGAGCATATTATGTTCCTCTGCCCCCTTAGCTCTACTCTCCTTCTCCTCTCGCCTTCGGCCACACTCGGGGCCCTCACTACTTGGGAGCTGGCGTGCTGCGCCTTCACCGCTCTCTGAGCGTCGGCACTACTACCACTGCAGTACTACCACTGCTTCCACTCCTCTTACTCTTCCTCTGAGCAGGAACTCTGTTCTTTTTCTGCCTAGCTCCACCCTCCAGTATATATATCCCTATCAGGGCTCCCTCTGCTGGTCTGAGGTGGTAGGGTGGAGGTGTGTGAATGTGTTGAGGGCCTCTTGTGGAGAAGTCCATCCATACACCTTCAGGGTTCTGTGGCACCAATGCGCAGCAGGGCGCCACACATACAGTATATTACTGGGAGAGAAACACAGACCTCACATCCAGCCTATATTACTGGGAGAGACACACAGACCTCACATCCAGCCTATACTACTGGGGAAGACACACAGACCTCACATCCAGCCTATATTACTGGAAGAGACACACAGACCTCACATCCAGCCTATATTACTGGGAGAGACACACAAAGCACACATCCAGCCTATATTACTGTGAGAGACACACAGACCTAACATCCAGCGTATATTACTGGGAGAGACACACAGGGCTCACATCCAGCCTATATTACTGGGAGACACACACAGAGCTCACATCCAGCCTATATTACTTTGAGAGACACACAGACTTCACATCCAGCCTATATTACTGAGAGACACACACAGAGCTCATATCCAGCCTATATTACTGGGAAAGACACACAGAGCTCACATCCAGCCTATATTACTGGGAGAGACACACAGAGCTCACATCCAGCCTATATTACTGGGAGAGAGACACAGACCTCACATCCAGCCTATATTACTGGGAGAGACACACAGACCTCACATCCAGCCTATATTAATGGGAGAGACACATAGACGTCACATCCAGCCTATATTACTGGGAGAGAAACACAGACCTCACATGCAGCCTATATTACTGGAAGAGTCACAAACAGCTCACATCCAGCCTATATTACTGGGAGAGACACACAGAGCTCACATCCAGCCTATATTACTGGGAGAGACACAGAGACATCACATCAAGCCTATAGTACTGAGAGAGACACACAGACCTCAAATCAAGCCCATATTACTGGGAGAGACAGACATACCTCACATCCAGCCTATATTACTGGGAGAGACACACAGATCTCACATCCAGCCTATATTAATAGGAAAGACACACAGACCTCACATCCAGCCTGTATTACTGGGAGAGACACACAGACCACAAATCCAGCCTATATTACTGGGAGAGACAGACATACCTCACATCCAGCCTATATTACTGGGAGAGACACAAAGACCTCACATCTAGCCTATATAACTTGGAGAAACACACAGACCTGACATCCAGCCTATGTTATTGGGAGAGACAGACATACCTCACATCCAGCCTATATTACTGGAAGAGCCACACAGACCTCACATCCAGCCTATATTACTGGGAGAGACACACAGAGCACACATCCAGCCTATATTACTGTGAGAGACACACACACCTAACATCCAGCCTATATTACTGGGAGAGACACACAGGGCTCACATCCAGCCTATATTACTGGGAGACACACACAGAGCTCACATCCAGCCTATATTACTGGGAGAGACACACAGAGCTCACATCCAGCCTATATTACTGGGAGAGACACACAGAGCTCACATCCAGCCTATATTACTGGGAGAGAGACACAGACCTCACATCCAGCCTATATTACTGGGAGAGACACACAGACCTCACATCCAGCCTATATTAATGGGAGAGACACATAGACGTCACATCCAGCCTATATTACTGGGAGAGAAACACAGACCTCACATCCAGCCTATATTACTGGAAGAGTCACAAACAGCTCACATCCAGCCTATATTACTGGGAGAGACACACAGAGCTCACATCCAGCCTAAATTACTGGGAGAGACACAGAGACATCACATCAAGCCTATAGTACTGAGAGAGACACACAGACCTCAAATCAAGCCCATATTACTGGGAGAGACAGACCTCACATCCAGCCTACATTGCTGGGAGAGACACACAGATCTCACATCCAGCCTATATTAATAGGAAAGACACACAGACCTTACATCCAGCCTGTATTACTGGGAGAGACACACAGAGCTCACATCCAGTCTATATTACTGGGAGAGACACACAGACCTCACATCCAGCCTATATTACTGGGAGAGAAACACAGACCACAAATCCAGCCTATATTACTGGGAGAGACAGACATACCTCACATCCAGCCTATATTACTGGGAGAGACACAAAGACCTCACATCTAGCCTATATAACTTGGAGAAACACACAGACCTCACATCCAGCCTATGTTATTGGGAGAGACAGACATACCTCACATCCAGCCTATATTACTGGAAGAGACACACAGACCTCACATTCAGCCTATATTACTGGGAGACACACACAGAGCTCACATCCAGCCTATATTACTGTGAGAGACACACAGAGCTCACATCCAGCCTATATTACTGGGAGAGACACACAGACTTCACATCCAGCCTATATTACTGGGAGACACACACAGAGCTCACATCCAGCCTATATTACTGGGAGAGACACACAGAGCTCACATCCAGCCTATATTACTGGGAGAGATACATAGACCTTACAACCAGCCTGTATTAATGGAGAGACACACAGAGCTCACAACCAGTCTATATTACTGGGAAAGACACACAGACCTCACATCCAGCCTATATTACTGGCAGAGACACACAGAGCTCACATCCAGCCTATATTACTGGGAGAGACACACAGACCTCACATCCAGCCTATATTACTGGGAGAGACACATAGACCTCACATCCAGCCTATATTACTGGGAGAGACACACAGACCTCACATCCAGCCTATATTACTGGGAGAGACACACAGACCTCACATCCATCCTATATTACTAGGAGAGACACACAGACCTCACATCCAGCCTATATTACTGGGAGAGACACATAGACCTCACATCCAGCCTATATTACTGGGAGAGACACACAGAGCTCACATCCAGTCTATATTACTGGGAGAGACACACAGAGCTCACATCCAGCCTATGTTATTGGGAGAGACACACAGACCTCACATCCAGCCTATATTACTGGGAGAGACACACAGACCTCACATCCAGTCTGTATTATTATTATTATTATTATTATTTATTATTATAGCGCCATTTATTCCATGGCGCTTTACATGTGATAGGGATATACATAACAAAAGCATTTACATAATCTTAACAAAACGAGTCAGCGACTGGTACAGGAGGAGCGAGGACCCTGCCCGCGAGGACTCACAGTCTACAGGGGATGGGTGAGGATACAGTAGGTGAGGGTAGAGCTGGTCGTGCAGTGGTGTTTACTGCAGGTTGTAGGCTTGTCGGAAGAGGTGGGTTTTTAGGTTCCTTTTGAAGGTTTCCACGGTCGGCGAGAGTCTGATATGTTGGGGTAGAGAGTTCCAGAGTAGGGGGGAAGCACGGGAGAAATCTTGTATACGATTGTGGGAGGAGGAGATAAGAGGGGAGTAGAGAAGGAGATCTTGTGAGGATCGGAGGTTGCGTGCAGGTAAGTAGAATCATAGAATCATAGAATGGTAGAGTTGGAAGGGACCTCCTGGGTCATCTGGTCCAACCCCCTGCTCAAAGCAGGATTCACTAGATCATCTCAGACAGATGTCTGTCCAGCCTCTGTTTGAAGACGTCCATTGAAGGGGAACTCACCACCTCTCGTGGCAGCCTGTTCCACTCATTAATCACCCTAACTGTCAAAAAGTTTTTTCTAATATCTAATCTGTGTCTCCTCCCATTTAGTTTCATCCCATTGCTTCTAGTCTTTCCTTGTGCAAATGAGAATAAAGATGATCCTTCTACAATGTGACAGCCCTTGACATATTTGTAGACAGCTATTAAGTCTCCTCTCAGTCTTCTTTTTTGCAAGCTAAACATTCCCAAATCCTGCAACCGTTCCTCATAGGACATGGTTTGCAGACCAGTCACCATTCTGGTCGCTCTTCTCTGAACTTGCTCCAGTTTGTCTTTGTCTTTTTTAAAATGTGGTGCCCAAAACTGTACACAGTATTCCAGATGAGGTCTGACCAAAGAGGAGTAAAGACCGATAATGACTTCACGTGATCTAGACTGTATGCTTCTGTTAATACATCCCAGAAGTACAGGGAGACTAGGTCACAGATGTATGGAGGGACAGGTTGTGGATGGCTTTGTATGTCATGGTTAGGGTCTCTGAGTCTTGAGTCTCTGAGCAATGGGGAGCCAGTGAAGGGATTGACATAGGGGAGAAGCCGGGGAATAGCGGGGGGACAGGTGGATTAGTCGAGCAGCAGAGTTTAGGATAGATTGGAGAGGTGCAAGAGTGTTGGAAGGGAGGCCACAGAGCTGGAGGTTGCAGTAGTCGAGGCGGGAGATGATGAGGGTGTGCACTAGTGTTTTTGCAGATTCGTGGTTGAGGAATGTGCGGATCCGGGAGATGTTTTTGAGTTGGAGTCGGCAGGAGGTGGAAAGGGCTTGGATATGTGGCTTGAAGGAGAGAGGTTTACCCCAAGGCAGCGAGCTTGTGGGACTGGGGAGAGTGAACAGCCATTGACGTTGATGGATAGGTCGGATGGGGGATGTGAATGAGAGGGTGGAAAGATGATGAACTCTGTTTTATCCATGTTGTGTTTTAGAAATCTGTCGGAGAAGAAGGATGAGATGGCGGACAGACATTGTGGGATTCTGGTTAGTAGGGAGGAGATATCGGGTCCAGAGAGGTAGATCTGTGTGTCGTCAGCATAGAGGTGATACTGAAAGCCATGAGACTCTATGAGCTGTCCCAGGCCGAAGGTGTAGATGGAGAAGAGCAGAGGTCCTAGAACTGAACCTTGGGGGACACCGACAGATAGGGGGGAGCGAGATGAGGAGGTGGTGTGTGAGTGGGAGACGCTGAATGTCCTGTCTGTTAAGTATGAGGAGATCCAAGATAGAGCCAAGTCCGTGATGCCAAGAGATGAGAGAATCTGGAGTAAGAGGGAATGGTCCACTGTGTCAAAGGCAGATGACAGGTCCAGAAGGAGGAGGATGGAGTAGTGTTGCTTGGATTTGGCATTTAGTAGGTCGTTGGTGACTTTGGTCAGGGCAGTTTCAGTCGAGTGATGCGGTCGGAAGCCAGATTGTAGACGGTCGAAGAGGGAGCAGGAGGAGAGGTGGGAGGACAGTTCAAGGTGGACATGTTGTTCTAGAAGTTTTGAGGCAAAGGGGAGGAGTGATATGGGGCGGTAGCTGGTCAGAGAGGAAGGGTCAAGGGAGGGCTTTTTGAGGATGGGTGTGATTGCGGCATGTTTGAAACATGAGGGGAAGACTCCGGTTGTTAGTGATAGATTGAAGAGGTGGGTTAGGGTTGGGATGAAGACTGTGGTGAGGTTAGTGATGAGGTGGGATGGGATTGGGTCAAGTTCGCAGGTGGTGAGGTGTGATTTGGAGAGTAAAGAGGAGACTTGACCTTCTGTAATGGTGGAGAAGTGGGGTTTGGAGGAGGAGGGTTGAGTAGATATGAGGAGGGGTTGTGTGGACTTTAGGCCAAAGTTTTGTCTGATGGTGTCAATCTTCTGTTTGAAGAATGAGGCAAAGTCGTCGGCTGAGATGAGAGAAGAGGGAGGAGGTGCTGGGGGACGAAGGAGAGAGTTGAAAGTGTTAAATAGCTGTTTAGGGTTGTGAGATAGGGAGGATATGAGAGATGAGAAGTAGGTTTGTTTTGCTGTAGTGAGTGCGGACTTGAAATTAGTGAGGGATTGCTTGAATGCGATGAAGTGCTCGATGGAGTGAGACCTTTTCCATCTCCGCTCCGCAACCCTGGAGGCCCGGCGCAGTTCTTTGGTAAGTTTAGTGTGCCAGGGTTGCCTGTTGAATGTGCGAGGTGTGGTGTGTGTGAGAGGGGCGATCGAGTCTAGAGCTGAAGCTATTGTGGTGTTATATGAAGCAGCAGCAACGTCTGCATCGTGTAAGGAATTTATGTCTGTGAGAGGAAGGAGGGATTCAGAGAGTGAGTGTAGGTCAAGGTGTCTGAGATTTCTACGAGGATGTGTAAGTTTGTGGAGTGGGGATTGTGCACCCGGAGAGGAGAGGGTAGAGAATGTGAGGAGGTTATGGTCAGAGAGAGGGAGTGGTGAGTTAGAGAGGTTAGATAGGGAACAGAGGCGGGTGAAGATGAGGTCCAGTGTGTGGCCATCTTTGTGGGTGGGTGTGGAAGACCATTGAGTGAGTCCAAAGGAGGAAGTGAGGGATAGGAGCTTAGAGACAGACGAGTGGGGAGTGTCAATGGGGATGTTGAAGTCACCCATTATGATAGTGGGGATGTCAGTGGAAAGGAAGTGAAGCAGCCAGGTAGTGAAATGGTCTAAGAAGGTGGTGGCTTGCCCTGGGGGCCGGTAAACGACGGCCAGTTGGAGGTTGGAGGGGGAATAGATGCGCACACAGTGCACCTCAAAAGAGGGGAGTGTAACGGAGGGTGGCAGTGGGATTTGGGTGAAAGCGCAGAGTTCTGATAGGAGGAAACCTACGCCTCCACCATGTTTGCCATTGGGGCGGGGGGTGTGGGTTACTGGGAGAGACACACAGACCTCACATCCAGCCTATATTACTGGGAGAGACACACAGACCTCACATCCAGCCTTTGTATTCCACACCATTTCCTTAACCCCATAACCTCCCTTCCCAACATCACGGAAAGAGACCTTACTCGTCTCCTCTCCAAATCGCACCTCACCACATGTGCACTCGACCCCATCCCATCCCACCTCCTCCCCAACCTCACCCCTACACTCGTCCCATCCCTAACCCATCTCTTCAACCTATCACTATCTTCTGGTACTTTCCCCGCTGCCTTCAAACATGCCACATCCTCAAAAACCATCCCTCGACCCAACCGCCTTGTCCAGCTATCGCACCATATCGCTGCTCCCATTTGCCTCCAAACTCCTTGAGCAACACGTTCACGTCGAACTTTCCTCCCACTTTTCATCTAACTCTCTCTTCGACAACCGACAATCTGGCTTCCGCCCCCACCATTCCACCGAAACTGCCCTTACCAAAATCACCAATGACTTACTCACAGCCAAAGCTAACAGACAATTCTCTGTACTCCTTCTTGTTGACCTGTCCTCTGCTTTCGATACAGTTGACCATTGCCTCCTACTACAGATCCTCTCTTCCTTTGGTGTCAAAGACCTTGCGCTATCCTGGATCTCCTCATACCTTTCTAACCGCACATTTAGCGTCTCCCACTCCCACACTACCTCCTCACCCCGCCCCCTCTCTGTTGTAGTCCCTCAAGGCTCTGTCCTAGGACCCCTACTCTTCTCCATCTATACCCTTGGCCTGGGACAGCTCATAAAATCCCATGGCTTCCAGTACCATCTGTACGCTGATTACACCCAGATCTACCTCTCTGGCCCAGACATCACCTCTCTGCTGTCCAGAATCCCAGCGCGTCTATCAGCCATATCCTCCTTCTCCTCCCGCTACCTCAAGCTCAATGTGGACAAAACTGAACTCATTATCTTTCCCCCATCTCGCATATCTTTCCCACCTGATCTATCTATCACAATAAACAAAATCACACTTTCTCCTGTACCGACAATCCGCTGCCTCGGAGTAACCCTTGACTCTGCCCTGTCCATCACACCCCACATCCAAGCTCTCGCCACCTCCTGTCGCCTCCAGCTCAAAAATATTTCCAGAATCCGTCCTTTCCTCAACCCTCAATCTACTAAACTGCTTGTGCATGCCCTCATCATCTCCCGCCTCGACTAATGCAACATCCTCCTCTGTGGCCTCCCTGCTAACACTCTCGCACCCTCTAGTCCATCCTCAACTCTGCTGCACGACTCGTTCATCTCTCGCCTCGCTACTCCTCTGCTACCGCCCTTTGCAAATCCCTTCACTGGCTCCCATTCCCCCAGCGTATCCAGTTCAAACTACTAACACTGACCTACAAAGCCATCCATAACCTTTCTCCTCCGTACATCTCTGAACTAATCTCCCGCTATATTCCCTCACGTAACCTCCAGTTCTCCCAAGACCTCCTTCTCTCCTCCAAACTTATCCGTTCCTCACGCAATTGCCTCCAAGATTTCTCCTGAATATCCCCCATCCTCTGGAATTCTGTGTCTCAACAAATCCGATTATCCACCACACCTGGATCCTTCAGACGGAACCTAAAAACCCATCTCTTCAAGAAAGCTTACAGCCTGCCATGACCCTGCTGCCTCCTCAACACCACCGGAGCTGCTGCAACCCCCAACCTACTGTCTCCTCCCCACTCCTGTAGAATGTAAGCCCGCAAGGGCAGGGTCCTCTTCCCTTCGTACCAGTCTATCTTTGTGAGTTTGTTTACTGTAAGTGATATTTTTACTTGGTATGTAACCCCTTCTTATGTACAGCGCCATGGAATCAATGGCGCTATATAAATAAATAATAATAATAATAATTACTGGGAGGACACACAGACCTCACATCCAGCCTATATTACTGGGGGAGACACACAGAGCTCACATCCAGCCTATATTACTGGGAGAGACACACAGACCTCACATCCAGCCTATATTACTGGGAGAGACACATAGACCTCACATCCAGCCTATATTACTGGGAGAGACACATAGACCTCACATCCAGCCTCTATTACTGGGAGAGACACACAGATCTCACATCCAGCCTATATTACTGGGAGAAACACACAAACCTCACATCCAGACTATATTGCTGGGAGAGACAAACATACCTCACATCCAGCCTATATTAATGGGAGAGACACACAGACCTCACATCCAGTCTATATTACTGGGAGAGACACACAGACCTCACATCCAGCCTATGTTATTGGGAGACACACACAGACCTCACATCCAGCCTATATTACTGGGAGAGACACATAGACCTTACATCCAGCCTATATTACTGGGAGAGACACCTAGACCTCACATCCAGCCTATATTACTGGGAGAGACACACAGACCTCACATCCAGCCTATATTACTGCGAGAGACACACAGCTCTCACATCCAGCCTATGTTATTGGGAGAGACACATATGTAGCACCCCGAGGACTCGGCTGCTACAGGGGTATTGCACCTCGAACCAGAGGTGTGGTATTCCACTCCCGGGTAAGGATGGAGAATGGAACAGAGCTCAGTTAGCTGCATGCACTACACGCACCCCATTTCCGGGGGACAGAACAACGGTACTCCCACCAGATAGTTGTGCAGGTACGACAGCGTCTGTCCCTGGCTGGAGTGGGGGGGGGGAGGAACATCCCAGTGGTGTAGGAGCAGACAGGGGAGGGACTCTGGGCATAGGTAGGAGCCCATTGGTTGCATTGTCACCAGGGCTCGGGTGTCAGAGGGAGTATAAAGGTGGGCACCATCTAGGAACAAGAGAGTTCAGTCTGAGGAGAAGCTGAGAGAGAGTTCAGCCAGAGAGGGCTGACAGGGAGCTGTGGCTCCGTCTGGGCCCAGCTCCAGAGCTAGGCCTGAAGCAGAGAGGAGAGAGAAGGAAGAGGAGAAACACAAAGAAAGGCCCAGAGACGCAAGCATAGAGGGAACCCTGAGATCCCACAAGAGAACGAAAACGGGTGAAGGGTTGGCAGAGAAGGGTGCCGGATCCCAAACTGGTGGAGGCCAATTATCCTTAGCCAGGAACCGGAGGTCGTGGTCAAGTTTTGGCACGACCCCTCACCACATCCACCAGGAAGGCACGCCACATAGGGTCAGGGAAACCGGAGAGAGGTTTTACCCCCATAAGGCCCGAGGAAGCCGGACAAAGGTGGGTCCCTGGTGGGGACGGCCAGTAGGAAGGAAGAGAGGGGAGCTCTGGACCACGCTCTGGAATTGCCTGGGAGTTGGCCGAGTCCCTGACCTGGTGAACGCAGCATGACTCGGGTGGTCCTACTGTGCACAAGCGACCTGATAAAGAACCGTGAGTAAAGCTTTTGAAACTGCACTACCAGACTCCGTGTTTCATTGTCGTACCTGCACCACCAGTACTGGGACATCCGCACCATCACCCCCATCATCAACTCTACAATAGCTGCCCTGAGGCATTACTCCTCCCGTGGGGAGTCGTTCCATTCTCAGCTGCACCAACAACACCGGCCTCGGCGGTCTGCCCTGCAGCGGCGGTCTCGTGACCGCGGTCCACGGGTGGCGTAGTCGAACATTCTAACATCTACTGCTAAATACTGCCACTCAGCTTGACTCCCTGGGCACGGACCGGGTCACCGCCACGAGACTACTACCCCTATCTGATCCGGCTCCGGGTAAGCCCCCGTGCGCGCGATGCCGCACGACTCAGGCCCAGGGGCGCGTCAACTTTGGCGTAGTCGGCAGGATCACGTGCCCGCAACCACCGGGTACTGCGTGCCTGAAGAAAAGTTCACATGTACCGTAAGAAGAAGTCTCCCACCAATTCCAGAGGGTCCCCGCCATCGGATGCCATCTCGGGTCGTTTCCCGCCGTTTGCCCGCCATCTGCAGCCTTTGCCCGCCATCCACGGAGTTTCCCGCCATAAGGAGACGATTCCCGCCATCTGAGATGATTTCCCGCCCTGGCAGAGTGGACGCCATTATGGGCGTGCCAGAGGGTGGCAAAAGACCACCTCCCATCGTGGGCCAGGTCCAAGAATGGCGCCAAAAGCGGAAACCGCCCCCACCAGCAGAGACTGCAATGATAGAAATGTCCATCAGCATGAGGGGGCTGCCCCTGGAACTGACTGTCACTAAGTTGCCCCGGGACCACCCTCAATGGGGGCGGATAGGGAACAAAACAGAGAGGATGGGTGCGGCCTGGAGGAGTCTGGACAGATCGCACCCGGAGATGGAGGGAGAGTCGAGCAGCACCGACCCTGTGGTCCGGAACCTGTTGCAGGCTGCCACCCCAGAAGGCCTGGTGGAGATCCTGGCACAGCTCCCCAGAGATCGGGAGCATGCACAGACCGCGCTGGAGGCCTTGGCCCGGAAGATGGCCCGAGTGCAGCAAGAAGCACTGGCCGAGTGGAGAAGGGAGATGGTCCAGCAGGCTGGAACCTGCCAGCAGAGGACGCCACCCGCAACGTGGAGCATGTCTGCCCCTGAGGATGGTGCAGGAGGGACGAAGGCCGGAGACGACGCCGCGGAGGGAGCCGCAGGGATGGAAGCAGGTAATAGGGACGTCATCACCCCGAGCCCAGTAGCCAAAAGCCTGCCCCAGCTCCCCGTCGCAGAGCCCGAAGTCCCACTCACCGCGCCCATTGCCGCACCGCCACCGCTCCTAACTAGGCCTCAAGCGGCGGGAGCCGCGGTCACGCCCTCTGTTACGCCATGCCCCTTGACCCTGAGCGCGGCAAAGCAGGAAGTACCACCGGCCTGGTCTCAGGGCCGAGTACCCCCGGGCGCCGCCGTCTCCACAGCGCCCTCTACCTCCACAGCGCCACCGGCCTGGTCGCAAGGCCTGGTGAATCCGGGCGCCGCTGCCCCTCCAGCGCCCTCTTCCCCAAAGGTGCCATACCTGGATCCACAGAGGATGCCTCCGGCCTGGACGCAAGGCCGAGTACCTCCGGGCGCCGCTGCCCCCACAGCACCATTAACCTCCACAGTGCTGCCCCTGGGCGAAGATCTCTTCGCGCAGCATACTAGCCCGGACGGGCTGCCCTTCGTGTGGCCACCGGAGTACATCAACCCCCGACTCCGGAGGGAACGGCCCCTGTGTGAGCCTCTAATCCCGGCTCCGGCGCCCGCCAAAATTGTCCCGCTCCCATTGGAGGAGGCCCAATTTGCATGGGACCCCACCGGTGAAAACCTCATGGGGTTCACCCAAGAGACCCGGGCGGCCGCAGCCCAGCGTGAGGAGTGCTGCCGTCAACAGCTGGAGGTCTTTGGGAGAGAACGGCGAGAGAGGCGGATCCGCGAGGAACGGCTGCAGGTCCAAAGCGCGGAGCAGAAACGCCGGGCCCGACGAAATCCCCGTACGGCCCATGGTCCCCGCGCCACCGGGACCGTAATAAAGTTCCAGCTGGAGCATGGCTGGGGCTTTATCCGGGATCACCGAACCCCCGGCGACGTCTTTGTCACCCGCAGGGATGTTGAGAGCCACCTGCCGGAGGGACACCGCGGACGTGACCTTTACCCGGGTGATGAAGGCAGCTTCACCCGGCATCAGTGTGCTAAAGGACCATACGCCCTTCACGTGCACCGGTTGACGGAGGAGGAGATGCAGGATGAGGAAGACCAAGAGGACCCGGACGGGTTTGAAAACTACCCTCAGGAAGGAGCACGAACAGGACACCATTATTAGAGAGTGGTAAAGAAGGACTGTATATAGTTACCCGTCGGGGTACAAGAACTGTCGTAAAGTTGGTGTTTGTGTGAACTGTTACTTGTGTGCCCCTTCCTAAATTACCAGGCTGAGGACTGTGAGCAGCCACTCCCTTATCCCCACTGGCCGAGGACTGAGAGCGGCCACCCTGTAAATAGTTGCGCTTCCTAAGGCGCCCCCTACTGGTTTTATAGAAGAACTGCGTTTCTACTTTAGAACTAGAGACTGTTGCACTTTACCTGGTCACAAGTTGCACGGTGACCAGAGATCAAGAATGTGTTGGTCAAGAATGTTTTATATGAAAAAGTTTTTGCTAAAAAAAAAGTTGATGGTATTTTATAAGTGTGTGCAGAAAGTCTAATAATGTTTCCGTAATGTTTTATACCTGTAACGTTAAAAGAAGAAAAGTACCTCCCATAAACGGATGATTGAAAGTTAATATATCTTACATGCAAGTGTACACTTTAAAATTTTTGTATGTCTAAATTGTTTTACTCTTTTCCAGCCCGAGGACGTGCTGTGATTTACCAGGGGGGAATGTAGCACCCCGAGGACTCGGCTGCTACAGGGGTATTGCACCTCGAACCAGAGGTGTGGTATTCCACTCCCGGGTAAGGATGGAGAATGGAACAGAGCTCAGTTAGCTGCATGCACTACACGCACCCCATTTCCGGGGGACAGAACAACGGTACTCCCACCAGATAGTTGTGCAGGTACGACAACGTCTGTCCCTGGCTGGAGTGGGGGGGGGGAGGAACATCCCAGTGGTGTAGGAGCAGACAGGGGAGGGACTCTGGGCATAGGTAGGAGCCCATTGGTTGCATTGTCACCAGGGCTCGGGTGTCAGAGGGAGTATAAAGGTGGGCACCATCTAGGAACAAGAGAGTTCAGTCTGAGGAGAAGCTGAGAGAGAGTTCAGCCAGAGAGGGCTGACAGGGAGCTGTGGCTCCGTCTGGGCCCAGCTCCAGAGCTAGGCCTGAAGCAGAGAGGAGAGAGAAGGAAGAGGAGAAACACAAAGAAAGGCCCAGAGACGCAAGCATAGAGGGAACCCTGAGATCCCACAAGAGAACGAAAACGGGTGAAGGGTTGGCAGAGAAGGGTGCCGGATCCCAAACTGGTGGAGGCCAATTATCCTTAGCCAGGAACCGGAGGTCGTGGTCAAGTTTTGGCACGACCCCTCACCACATCCACCAGGAAGGCACGCCACATAGGGTCAGGGAAACCGGAGAGAGGTTTTACCCCCATAAGGCCCGAGGAAGCCGGACAAAGGTGGGTCCCTGGTGGGGACGGCCAGTAGGAAGGAAGAGAGGGGAGCTCTGGACCACGCTCTGGAATTGCCTGGGAGTTGGCCGAGTCCCTGACCTGGTGAACGCAGCATGACTCGGGTGGTCCTACTGTGCACAAGCGACCTGATAAAGAACCGTGAGCAAAGCTTTTGAAACTGCACTACCAGACTCCGTGTTTCATCGTCGTACCTGCACCACCAGTACTGGGACATCCGCACCATCACCCCCATCATCAACTCTACAATAGCTGCCCTGAGGCAATACTCCTCCCGTGGGGAGTCGTTCCATTCTCAGCTGCACCAACAACACCGGCCTCGACGGTCTGCCCTGCAGCGGCGGTCTCGTGACCGCGGTCCACGGGTGGCGTAGTCGAACATTCTAACATCTACTGCTAAATACTGCCACTCAGTTTGACTCCCTGGGCACGGACCGGGTCACCGCCACGAGACTACTACCCCTATCTGATCCAGCTCCGGGTAAGCCCCCGTGCGCGCGATGCCGCACGACTCAGGCCCAGGGGCGCGTCACATAGACCTCACATCCAGCCTATATTACTGGGAGAGACACACAGACCTCACATCCACCTCATATTACTGGTAGAGACACTCAAAACTGACATCCCGCCTATATGTCTGGTAGAGTCCCACAGACTTTACATTCAGCATATCGTACAAGTAGAGACCCTCAGAAATCACTTCCAGACTATAATATAATAGTGCACAGTTCATTCTCACAAGACAAAAATCTGAAACTTGGATGAGACTCCAAACTTCATATCTGGGGGCTGAAAGTGTGTGAAGGAATGAAGGTTGCATATGGAAACCAAGCACAATTTTGTTAACTAAAGCAAACTACTAAGATATGTAAAAAAATGTTGCCAAGTCAAAAGTGTCTCTAGCCTTTAAGTCTCAGAATTTTATCTCTCCGACCCTCCTATGTCTGACAACCTGTGATACGCGCAGAACAAGAATAATAGTTTCGGATTGAATTATCTCGTTCCTCCCATTGCACCCTATGGGAGTGTCACAACCTTGGAGCAAATCTCAATGAAAAACCATAAATATTTCCCTCTCCTTATCTATGGGCTCCAACCGTCTGCTCATAATGGAGTGGCACTTGGAATCAATGGCACAGAACTTTTTGTACAAGGAAAAAACTTCTTTTACTCTCAGAGAGGCTCAAGATACTACAGTCCCTTTTCACGGGGAGCAAGAGTGTTGCAGCGAATTCCCCCCTTGGCTTGTTCCAAAGATGACTGTCTTCTCTTGTCTGAACCTACGGTGTCACTGACTGAAGAAACGGCCAGCTGACCTCCTGATCTGGTGCACGAATAGCTGATGGCACCCCAAACATCAAGCACAGAAGGAAATGCAATCCAGCACTCACACGTGGATAAAATATATTTGGCTTTGATGTCCACATACGGTAAAATCCAGAACAGACCAGAAAATGAAACTCCTCTAATGTGATTCACACATCAAAGTTTTCTAAGTGTTAATTGTACTGTGCCACTAGAGTGCGGTCCCCGACACTTCTGGTCCAGCCCCTTGGGATGAACTGGAATGGAGATTGTGAGCCCGGCCTCTCCCCAACATCCAGTTCTGATCTCAGAAGTGCTCTACTGGATGAAGGGGGAAAAATCCCCACAGACTGAATTGCTTACTATTAGTGATGAGCGAACGTGCTCGCCACTGCTTGGTGCTCGCCTGAGCATCACGGTGCTCGACAAGCTAGCGCTCGCCACTGCTCGGTGCTCGCCTGAGTATCATGGTGCTCGACAAGCTCGGCGCTCGCCACTTCTCGATGCTCGCCTGAGTATCACGGTGCTCGACAAGCTCGGCGCGCACCACTGCTCAGTGCTCGCCTGAGCATCACGGTGCTCGACAAGCTCAGCGCTCGCCACTGCTCAGTGCTCGCCTGAGCATCACGGTGCTCAACAAGCTCGGCGCTCACCACTTCTCGATGCTCACCTGAGCATCGCGGCACTCGACAAGCTCGGCACTCGCCACTGCTCGGTGCTCGCCTGAGTATAACGGTGCTCGACAAGCTCGGCGCTCACCACTTCTCGATGCTCACCTGAGCATCGCGGCACTCGACAAGCTCGGCGCTCGCCACTGCTCGGTGCTCGCCTGAGTATAACGGTGCTCGACAAGCTCGGCGCTCACCACTGCTCGGTGCTCGCCTGAGCATCACGGTGCTCGACAAGCTCGGCGCTCGCCACTGCTCGGTGCTCACCTGAGCATCACGGTGCTCGACAAGCTCGTCGCTCGCCACTGCTTGGTGCTTGCCTGAGCATCACGGTGCTCGACAAGCTCGGCGCTCGCCACTGCTCGGTGCTCGCCTGAGCATCACGGTGCTCGCCACTGCTCGGTGCTCGCCTGAGTATCACGGTGCTCGACAAGCTCGGCACGCACCACTGCTCGGTGCTCGCCTGAGCATCACGGTGCTCGACAAGCTCGGCGCTCGCCACTGCTCGGTGCTCGCCTGAGCATCACGGTGCTCGACAAGCTCGGCACTCGCCACTGCTTGGTGCTCGCCTGAGCATCACGGTGCTCGACAAGCTCGGCGCTCGTCACTGCTCGGTGCTCGCCTGAGCATCACGGTGCTCGACAAGCTTGGTGCTCGCCTAAACATCACGGTGCTTGCCACTGCTCGGTGCTCGCCTGAGCACCACGGTGCTTGCCACTGCTCGGTGCTCGCCTGAGCATCACGGTGCTCGACAAGCTCGGCGCTCACCACTGCTCAGTGCTCGCCTGAGCATCACGGTGCTCGCCACTGCTCGGTGCTCGCCTGAGCATCACGGTGCTCGCCACTGCTCGGTGCTCGCCTGAGCATCACGGTGCTTGGCAAGCTCGGGCTTGCCTGAGCATCACGGTGCTCGCCTGAGCATCACGGTGCTCGCCACTGCTCAGTACTTGCCAGAGCATCACGGTGCTCACCACTGCTCAGTGCTCTCCTGAGCATCACGGTGCTCGCCACTGCTCGGTGCTCGCCTGAGCATCACGATGCTCGCCACTGCTCAGTGCTTGCCTGGGCATCACGGTGCTTGCCACTGCTCGGTGCTCGCCTGAGCATCACGGTGCTCGCCTAAGCATCACGGTGCTCGACAAGCTCGGTGCTCGTCTGAGCATCACGGTGCTCGCCACTGCTCAGTGCTCGTCTGAGCATCATGGTGCTCACCACTGCTCAGTGCTTGCCTGAGCATCACGGTGCTCGCCACTGCTCAGTGCCTGCCTAAGCATCATGGTGCTCGACAAGCTCGGCGCTCGGTGAATATTTCCGGGGTTGCTCGGCGGGAGCTCGGGTCCCCTCCTTGCATGTTTGGCGCTCTTTAGAAAGCCAATGAAAATGCAGGGTTTGCCTGCAGGGACAGCTCCAGGTTTTTCTGGGCCTCGGGCGAAAGAGTCTCAGTGGCCCCTTTAACACATACCACGATTCATGATGCACAGATACGGCGGAGAGATATAGGTATAGTACAGTATAGAATAAATATGACCACCCATCCTGTGCCCTAAATAAGCCCAATACTGTGCCCCGGAGAAAATAATTGCCCCTCACTGTACTCTGTGCACAAAAATTACCCCACATTGTCTTTTATGTTACACAGTGTCCACACTGTCCCCTCTTATAACATATTCCCATCATACTGTTCCACTTTTTTTTTTTACTATGACTCCCACCATGCTGTATGCCCTGATGAACTACAACTGCCACATGTTCCTCCATTATGAGATATACCCAAAACACCTTCCTTCTTTATGGACTATGACCTCCACATTATTTTCCCCCAAAGCTAACCCCCCACTATGCTTTCACTCCATATTGAGCTGTTCCCCCACTCATTACTGAGCCTGTTCTTTACACTGTCCTTCCAATGCTGCCCCTTCTCCATTCTGATCCCCATACTGCCCCTCCTTCATATACAGCCCCCCATACTGCCCAATCTCCAGTCACAGACTCCCCATATTGATCCATCTGCACACCGAGTCCCCCCTTTACTTCCCAATCTCCACACCAAATTCTCACATGCTACCCCAACTCCATACAGAGACGCTCCCCTCTTTCAGACCGATCTCCATACTGTCTTATCTCCACAAAGTGACCCCCAACACTGCACTATCTCCATATTGAGACCCCTATGCTGCTGCATATCGTACAGAGTCCCCCTACACTGCCTCATCTCCACACAAAGACCCCATTACTGACCCATCTGTATAAAGAGCATCCCTATGCTAAGCCCCCTATACTGCCCCATCTCCAAAAAGAGTCCTGGTATACTTCCCCATCTCCTTATAGAGCCCCCTATCCTGCCTATCTTGATACAGAGCACCCTATACTGGCCAATATCTATACAGAACCCCCCTATACTGCCCCATCTCCATACAGAACCCCCCTATACTGCCCCATCTCCATACAGAATCCCCCTATACAGCCCCATCTCCATACAGAACCCCCCTATATTGCCCCATCTCCATACAAAACCCTCCTATACTGCCCCATCTCCATACATAACCCCCCTATACTGCCCCATCTCCATACAGAACCCCCTATACTGCCCCATCTCCATACAGAACCCCCCTATACTGCCCCATCTCCATACAGAACCCCCTATACTGCCCCATCTCCATACAGAATCCCCCTATACTGCCCCATCTCCATACAGAACCCCCCTATATTGCCCCATCTCCGTACAGAACCCCTATAGTGCTCCATTTCCATATAAAATCCCTCCTATACTGCTCCATCTCCATACACTACCCCCTTTAGTGCCCATTTCCATACAGAATCCCCTTACACTGTCTAATCTCCATAAAAAGCCCCATACACTGCCCCATCTCCATATAAAATACACTTATACTGCCCCATTTCTATACAGAGCCCCCTATACTGCCTCATCTTCATATTAAAGTGCCCTATATTTCCATATTGTGCCCTTTATACTTCAGCATCTCCATAAAGACTCACCCAGCTGTAATACCGCATCCCCATATGGGCCCGGGCCCCTTTCCATATTAATCCCCTATGTGTATATGGCCATGTCTTCAGCTCTACGAGCGCTTACCGTCTCCCGGCTGCTGCACCCACGCTGTCTGGTCCTCTGCGGCGCTTTCAGGATGTCTGCAGCGTGATGAGATGACCTCTTCACGCTGCATGTCAGGTGGAGAGAAGATCCTGGAGGAGTCGGCTCTTGCATCTTCATTTGCATTTGCATCTGTAAAGACGCGAATGCAAATGAATGACCGCAGAACGTTCACTGCCTCCCCTCACCCCTGATGGCGAGTGGGCCCCCCTGTTTGTTCAGGGCCCCGGCACTTGCCCCAGTGCGCTGGGTGCTGACGCCGGCTCTGATTGCCTGCCATGCACTGTAATGCTGTAGCCATGTTGGTTGTGGCATTACAGTGATTGGCTGGCTGCACAGCGTCATCAGGTGTATATCGGACCGGGCGCCGCCGTGCTCGTCGCAGTCACTCTGGAACCAGGCAAAGTAGGGAGAGCTGCTGCTGTGTCAGGGAGAGATTTGCTTGTTTATAGTTTGTATTCCACAATATACCGTATATATATATATACAGTGCCTACAAGTAGTATTCAACCTCCTGCAGATTTAGCTGGTTGACACATGCGGAATTAACTTGGCATTGTGACATTTGTACTGTAGATCAGCCTGGAAGTGGGAAATGCACTGCAGCAAATTTTTTTTTTTTTAAAAACGTTAAAAGTTAATTCAGAGTGTCATTTATTATTCAACCCCTCAAACCACAAGAATTCTGTTTGGTCCCCCAAAAGTATTAAGAAGTAGTTAAGGCACCAAGAATAATGAGCTTCACATGTGTGGATTAAAGATCTCTTTTGCCAGCCTTTTCTGACTATTTAAGACCCTCCCCAAACTTGTGAACAGCACTCAGACATGGTCAACATGGGAAAGACAAAGGAGCATTCCAAGGCCATCAGAGACAAGATCGTGGAGGGTCACAAGGCTGGCAAGGGGTACAAAACCCTTTCCAAGGAGTTGGGCCTACCTGTCTCCACTGTTGGGAGCATCATCCGTAAGTGGAAGGCTTATGGAACTACTGTTAGCCTTCCACGGCCAGGACAGCCTTTGAAAGTGTCCTCCCGTGCCGAGGCCAGGCTTGTTCGAAGAGTCAAGGCTAACCCAAGGACAACAAGGAAGGAGCTCCGGGAAGATCTCATGGCAGTGGGGACATTGGTTTCAATCAATACCATAAGTAACGTACTCCACCGCAATGGTCTCCGTTCCAGACGAGCCCGTAAGGTACCTTTACTTTCAAAGCGTCATGTCAAGGCTCGTCTACAGTTTGCTCATGATCACTTGGAGGACTCTGAGACAGACTGGTTCAAGGTTCTATGGTTTGATGAGACCAAGATCGAGATCTTTGGTGCCAACCACACATGTGACGTTTGGAGACTGGATGGCACTGCATACGACCCCAAGAATACCATCCCTACAGTCAAGCATGGTGGTGGCAGCATCATGCTGTGGGGCTGTTTCTCTGCCAAGGGGCCTGGCCATCTGGTCCGCATCCATGTGAAGATGGATAGCACGGCCTACCTGGAGATTTTGGCCAAGAACCTCCGCTCCTCCATCAAGGATCTTAAGATGGGTCGTAATTTCATCTTCCAACAAGACAACGACCCAAAGCACACAGCCAAGAAAACCAAGGCCTGGTTCAAGAGGGAAAAAGTCAAGGTGTTGGAGTGGCCTAGTCAGTCTCCTGACCTTAACCCAATTGAAAACTTGTGGAAGGAGCTCAAGAATAAAGTCCACATGAGACACCCAAAGAACCTAGATAACTTGGAGAAGATCTGCATGGAGGAGTGGGCCAAGATAACTCCACAGACCTATGCCGGCCTGATCAGGTCTTATAAAAGACTATTATTAGCTGTAATTGCAAAGAAGGGTTATTCCACAAAATATTAAACATAGGGGTTGTATAATAATTGACCCACACTTTTATGTTTAAAATTTAATAAAATTCAACTGAGCAACATAACTTTTTGGTTTGTAAGATTTATGCTTCTGTTCATAAAACCTACTCTCGTTTGCAGTTTGAAGGCTCTAACTTATTTGCATCTTATAAAACCAGCTAAATCTGCAGGGGGTTGAATACTACTTGTAGGCACTGTATATCCAACTGAACTAACAGTCCTTCTGAGGACTAATCCTGCTGTATATATTCAGTGGTGATAGCAGGAGTTAGGCAGCGAGGCAGGGTATGTGGCAGACTGCAGTGTTTCATACAGCACAAGAGGGTCCATTGAACGTCCTGTCTGCTGCTGCTGTAATCATTACAGATATTTGTAGACATAGCCCCAGATATCAGGGGCCAGGGCAATTTTTTTTATCTTAATCCTGGTTATTTGCTTAGTATAGGTATTCCACAACATATGTACAGTATATATAAATATCCATCTGAACTAACAGTCCTTCTGAGGACTAATCCAGCTGTATATAATCAGTGTTAGGCAGGCAGTGTATGTGGCAGACTGCAGAGCATATAGCACAAGAGGGTCCATTGAACGTCCTGTCTGCTGCTGCTGTAATAATTACAGATATTTGTAGACATAGCCCCAGATATCAGGGGCCAGGGCAATTTTTTTTTATCTTAATCCTGGTTATTTGATTAAAAAACAATCCAGAGTACAACATTTTTCTGCTCCATTAGCACTGAAGAATGTAGCCAGATCTGTTCCATATTTCAGAGATAAAACTCCAGAAATTTGAACTGAACCTGGAAAATATTGGCCTCCTTTTCCATTTTGTTGGAGTGTGTCGGTCAAGCTATTTACACTAGGTGTCTGTGAAGAATAGTATTAGTAAATTACAGGCCTGCTTTTTTAAATCGTGGCTCTCTGTCACACATATCACCTATTACAGTGTTACAAAATCAACCATTTCTTCCATTTTCATTTTGTTGCAGTGTATCGGTCAAACTAGTCACACTAGGTCTCTATGTAGAATAATATTAGTAAATTACAGGCCTGCTATTTAAAACCATTGCACTGTGTCAGACATATCACCAATAACAGTGTTCCAAAATCAGCCATTTCTGCCTTCCATTTCGTTGCAGTGTGTTGGTCAAGCTATTCACACTAGGTCTCTGTGTAGAATAATATTAGTAAATTACAAGCCTGCTATTTAAAACTGTGGTTCTGACGCGCCCCCTGGGCCAGTGTTGTTAGGGATACCCGGAGCCGGATCAGATGGGGGTTGTAGTCTCCGAGTGGCTGTGACCCGGTCCGTGCCCAGGGTGTCAAGCTCAGTGTGTGGCAGTCCTTATGATGTTACTAGATGTTCTTTTGTGTCGACTACGCCACCCGTTGAATTGCGGTCAATACGGCCGCCGCTGCAGCAGGGTCCGCTGAGGCTGGTGATGTATGTGCAGCTCAGGTAGTATAACCCCCAACGGGAGGGGTATAGCCTCAGGGGGTCAGTCGCAGAGGATGGGGGTTGTGGTGGTGCAGCGGGGATGGGAATGAGACTCAGAGTCGGGCTGTGCAGTTCAGGGTTTGTTTACTTACTGCAGTTGTTCTGGTCACTCCGGCCTTAAGTGACCACCCGAGCCGTGCTGCGTCCACCAGGTCCTGGACTCGGCCAACCCCCAGGTGATTCTGGAGCGTGGTCCTGAGCTCCCTTTCTGTCCTGTCCTCTTCTCTGGCCTTCCCCACCAGGGATCCACCTATGTCCGGCTCCCTCGGGCCTCTTGGTGGTAAACCCTTGTCTCTGGGTTCCCTGACCCTATTCCTGGTCTGCCTTCCGGGTGGATTTAGTGGGTGATCGTGGCAGATCCTGCCCACGACCTCCGGTTCCTGGCTAAGGTGTGCTGTAGCCTCTGCCAGCTTGGGATCCGGTACCCTGTTGCCAACTCTTCACCCTCTGGTCTAATTTGGGCTCTTGGAGTTCCTTCTCTCTCCCCCTCTGGGTCTTTCTTCCTCCTCTCTCTCTCTCTTGGCCTTGGAGCTGCTCTTCTCCTCTGCTCTGACAGACTGACCTCACTCTGCAAAAGACTGACCCTGATCTAAGATGGTTCCCACCTTATATACTCCCTCTATGTGTGAGCTCAGGTGACCAGCACCCAATGAGCTCCTAGCACTACCCAGACTGCTCCCCCTATCTGCCCCTACACTACTGGGATGTTCCACCCCCCTCCCACTCCAGCCAGGAACAGACACTGTCGTACCTGCACATTTCTCTAGTGGGAGTACCATCGGTCTGTTCCCCGGAAATGGGATGTGTGTAGTGCATGCAGCTAACTGAGCTCAGTTCCACACTCCATCCTTACCCGGGAGTGGAATACCACACCTCTGGCTGAGGTGCAATACCCCTGTAGCAGCCGAATCCTCAGGGTGCTACATTCCCCCCTGGTAAATCACAGCACGTCCTCGGGCTGTAAGATATAAACATCCACAAACATACAATTTTTTTCATAAACATAAACATATAAAACATATAAAACATCATCAGCAGCAATAAACTTTTCATATAAACATTCTTGTTTCTGGTTCCTCCGGTCACGGTGCAACTTGTGACCGGGTAAAGTGCGACAGTCTCTCTTGGAATAAAACAGTTTCCTATAAAACCGGTAGGGGGCGCTTTAGGAAGCGCAACTATATACAAGGGGATATGGCCGCTCTCAGTCCTCGGCCAGGTATTAGGGAGGATTGACCGCTCTCAGTCCTCGGTCAGTGGGAATAGGGACACACGGGGTTAACAGTTCAATCTGCTGGTCCCGACGGGGACTATATTTTAACTAGAACAGTTCTTATACCCTGACGGGTAACTATGTACAGTCTCTCTCTACCGTACTTCAACGACGGCGTCCTCCTGCTCTTTCTTGTTGGTTGGTTTCAGTTTCAGACCCGTCCGGGTCCTCTTGCTCCTCCTCACACCGCAGCTCCTCCTCCGTCAGGCGATGCACATGGAGGGCGTAGGGTCCTTTGGCACACTTGTGCCGGGTGAAGGTGACCTCGTTCCCTACGTACAGGTCACGACCTCTGTGTCCCTCCGGCAGATGGCTTTCTACGTCTCTGCGGGTTACAAAGACGTCGCCGGGGGTCTGATGGTCTCTGATAAAGCCCCATCCGTGCTGCATGTTGAATTTTATCACAGTCCCGGTGGAAGGGGGACCATGAGCTGCACGGGGATTCCTCCTGGTCCGGCTCTTCTGCTCCGCGCTCCTTATCTGCGCTTGTTGTTCCCGGACCCGCCTCTCTCTCCGCTCCCTCTCGAAGACCTCGAGCTGCTGCCGGCAGCACTCTGCACGTTCCGCTGCGGCCGCCCGAGTCTCCTGAGTGAACCCCATGAGGTCTTCTCCAGTGGGGTCCCACTCGAACTGTGCCTCCTCCAGCGGGGGCGAGGTCCTCTTTACGGGCTTCGGAGCCGGAATCAGGGGCTCGCACATGGGCCTTGCTCTCCGGAGTTCCAGCTGAATGTACTCCTGGGGCCATATGAAGGGCTGCCCATCCGGGCACGTATGCTGGGCAAATAGATTTTCACCCAGGTGCGGCACTCTAGATGTTGAGGGCGCGTTGATGGTAGCGGCGCCCGGGTTAACCAGGCCTTGCGACCAGGCCTGGGGCACCTTAAAGGCAAAGGGCACCGTAAGAACGGCGGCGCCCTGGGTTATTCGGCCCTGCGACCAGGCCGGTGGCTCCGCGGAGGTAGGGGACGCTGTTGGTATTGCGGCGCCCGGGGGTACTAGGCCTTGCGACCAGGCCGGTGGTATTTCCTGCTTGGCCACGCTCGAGGTCGAGGCGTGTGACGTCACAGGGGTCGCGGCCGCGGTTTCCGGTTGAGGCCTAGTCGGCGGCGGTGACGATGCAGCGACGGGCACGGCAGGGGGAACTTCGGGCTCTGCGACGGGGAGCTGGGGCAGGCACGCGGTTTCCCGGCTCGGGGTAGAGACGTCCCCTTTACCTGCCTCCGTCCGTTCAGCTCCCTTCTCGGCGCCGTCTCCTGCCTTCATTCCTCCTGCGCCATCCTCAGAGGCGGTCTGTCTCCTCGTCTCGGGCGGCGTGCTCCGCTGACGGGTTTCGGTCTGCTGGGCTATCTCTCGGCTCCACTCCGCCAACGTCTCTCGCTGCACCCGGGCCATCCTCCGTGCGAGGCCCTCCAGCGCGGTCTGTGCACACTCCCGGTCTCGGGGGAGCTGTGCTAGGATCTCCAGCAGGCCTTCTGGAGTGGCGACCTGCAACAGGCTCCTGACCACTGGGTCGGTGCTGCCTGACTCTCCCTCCATCTCCGGGTAGGCTCTCTCTGGACTCTCTTCCAGACGTCTTGTCTCCGGGTGCGCTCTCTCCAGACTGCTCCAGGCGACACCCATCTTTGTTCTCTTGTTCTGTCTCCGCCCACATCGAGGGTGGTCCCGGGGCAACTTTGTGATTGTCAGTTCCAGGGGCAGTTCTCTTACGCTGATGGACACTTCCAGCATCACAGTCTCTGTTGGTGGGCGCGGTTTCCGCTTTTGGCGCCATTCTTCGACCTGGCCCACGATGGGAGGTGGCCTTTTGCCACCCTCTGGCACGCCCATAATGGCGTCCGCTCCTCCAAGGCGGGAAATCTTCGGAAATGGCGGGAATCGTCTCCCAGTGGCGGGAAACTCCATGGATGGCGGGAAAAAGCTGCAAATGGCGGACAACCGGCGGGAAACGACCTGTGATGGGGCCCGATGGCGGGGACCCTCCGGAACCGGCAGGAGACTTCTTTTTGAGGTAACGGTGTACTTTTCTTCAGGCACGCAGTACCCGGTTGTTGCGGGCACGTTATCCTGCCGACTACGCCAAAGTTGACGCGCCCCCTGGGCCAGTGTTGTTAGGGATACCCGGAGCCGGATCAGATGGGGGTTGTAGTCTCCGAGTGGCTGTGACCCGGTCCGTGCCCAGGGTGTCAAGCTCAGTGTGTGGCAGTCCTTATGATGTTACTAGATGTTCTTTTGTGTCGACTACGCCACCCGTTGAATTGCGGTCAATACGGCCGCCGCTGCAGCAGGGTCCGCTGAGGCTGGTGATGTATGTGCAGCTCAGGTAGTATAACCCCCAACGGGAGGGGTATAGCCTCAGGGGGTCAGTCGCAGAGGATGGGGGTTGTGGTGGTGCAGCGGGGATGGGAATGAGACTCAGAGTCGGGCTGTGCAGTTCAGGGTTTGTTTACTTACTGCAGTTGTTCTGGTCACTCCGGCCTTAAGTGACCACCCGAGCCGTGCTGCGTCCACCAGGTCCTGGACTCGGCCAACCCCCAGGTGATTCTGGAGCGTGGTCCTGAGCTCCCTTTCTGTCCTGTCCTCTTCTCTGGCCTTCCCCACCAGGGATCCACCTATGTCCGGCTCCCTCGGGCCTCTTGGTGGTAAACCCTTGTCTCTGGGTTCCCTGACCCTATTCCTGGTCTGCCTTCCGGGTGGATTTAGTGGGTGATCGTGGCAGATCCTGCCCACGACCTCCGGTTCCTGGCTAAGGTGTGCTGTAGCCTCTGCCAGCTTGGGATCCGGTACCCTGTTGCCAACTCTTCACCCTCTGGTCTAATTTGGGCTCTTGGAGTTCCTTCTCTCTCCCCCTCTGGGTCTTTCTTCCTCCTCTCTCTCTCTCTTGGCCTTGGAGCTGCTCTTCTCCTCTGCTCTGACCGACTGACCTCACTCTGCAAAAGACTGACCCTGATCTAAGATGGTTCCCACCTTATATACTCCCTCTATGTGTGAGCTCAGGTGACCAGCACCCAATGAGCTCCTAGCACTACCCAGACTGCTCCCCCTATCTGCCCCTACACTACTGGGATGTTCCACCCCCCTCCCACTCCAGCCAGGAACAGACACTGTCGTACCTGCACATTTCTCTAGTGGGAGTACCATCGGTCTGTTCCCCGGAAATGGGATGTGTGTAGTGCATGCAGCTAACTGAGCTCAGTTCCACACTCCATCCTTACCCGGGAGTGGAATACCACACCTCTGGCTGAGGTGCAATACCCCTGTAGCAGCCGAATCCTCAGGGTGCTACATTCCCCCCTGGTAAATCACAGCACGTCCTCGGGCTGTAAGATATAAACATCCACAAACATACAATTTTTTTCATAAACATAAACATATAAAACATATAAAACATCATCAGCAGCAATAAACTTTTCATATAAACATTCTTGTTTCTGGTTCCTCCGGTCACGGTGCAACTTGTGACCGGGTAAAGTGCGACAGTCTCTCTTGGAATAAAACAGTTTCCTATAAAACCGGTAGGGGGCGCTTTAGGAAGCGCAACTATATACAAGGGGATATGGCCGCTCTCAGTCCTCGGCCAGGTATTAGGGAGGATTGACCGCTCTCAGTCCTCGGTCAGTGGGAATAGGGACACACGGGGTTAACAGTTCAATCTGCTGGTCCCGACGGGGACTATATTTTAACTAGAACAGTTCTTATACCCTGACGGGTAACTATGTACAGTCTCTCTCTACCGTACTTCAACGACGGCGTCCTCCTGCTCTTTCTTGTTGGTTGGTTTCAGTTTCAGACCCGTCCGGGTCCTCTTGCTCCTCCTCACACCGCAGCTCCTCCTCCGTCAGGCGATGCACATGGAGGGCGTAGGGTCCTTTGGCACACTTGTGCCGGGTGAAGGTGACCTCGTTCCCTACGTACAGGTCACGACCTCTGTGTCCCTCCGGCAGATGGCTTTCTACGTCTCTGCGGGTTACAAAGACGTCGCCGGGGGTCTGATGGTCTCTGATAAAGCCCCATCCGTGCTGCATGTTGAATTTTATCACAGTCCCGGTGGAAGGGGGACCATGAGCTGCACGGGGATTCCTCCTGGTCCGGCTCTTCTGCTCCGCGCTCCTTATCTGCGCTTGTTGTTCCCGGACCCGCCTCTCTCTCCACTCCCTCTCGAAGACCTCGAGCTGCTGCCGGCAGCACTCTGCACGTTCCGCTGCGGCCGCCCGAGTCTCCTGAGTGAACCCCATGAGGTCTTCTCCAGTGGGGTCCCACTCGAACTGTGCCTCCTCCAGCGGGGGCGAGGTCCTCTTTACGGGCTTCGGAGCCGGAATCAGGGGCTCGCACATGGGCCTTGCTCTCCGGAGTTCCAGCTGAATGTACTCCTGGGGCCATATGAAGGGCTGCCCATCCGGGCACGTATGCTGGGCAAATAGATTTTCACCCAGGTGCGGCACTCTAGATGTTGAGGGCGCGTTGATGGTAGCGGCGCCCGGGTTAACCAGGCCTTGCGACCAGGCCTGGGGCACCTTAAAGGCAAAGGGCACCGTAAGAACGGCGGCGCCCTGGGTTATTCGGCCCTGCGACCAGGCCGGTGGCTCCGCGGAGGTAGGGGACGCTGTTGGTATTGCGGCGCCCGGGGGTACTAGGCCTTGCGACCAGGCCGGTGGTATTTCCTGCTTGGCCACGCTCGAGGTCGAGGCGTGTGACGTCACAGGGGTCGCGGCCGCGGTTTCCGGTTGAGGCCTAGTCGGCGGCGGTGACGATGCAGCGACGGGCACGGCAGGGGGAACTTCGGGCTCTGCGACGGGGAGCTGGGGCAGGCACGCGGTTTCCCGGCTCGGGGTAGAGACGTCCCCTTTACCTGCCTCCGTCCGTTCAGCTCCCTTCTCGGCGCCGTCTCCTGCCTTCATTCCTCCTGCGCCATCCTCAGAGGCGGTCTGTCTCCTCGTCTCGGGCGGCGTGCTCCGCTGACGGGTTTCGGTCTGCTGGGCTATCTCTCGGCTCCACTCCGCCAACGTCTCTCGCTGCACCCGGGCCATCCTCCGTGCGAGGCCCTCCAGCGCGGTCTGTGCACACTCCCGGTCTCGGGGGAGCTGTGCTAGGATCTCCAGCAGGCCTTCTGGAGTGGCGACCTGCAACAGGCTCCTGACCACTGGGTCGGTGCTGCCTGACTCTCCCTCCATCTCCGGGTAGGCTCTCTCTGGACTCTCTTCCAGACGTCTTGTCTCCGGGTGCGCTCTCTCCAGACTGCTCCAGGCGACACCCATCTTTGTTCTCTTGTTCTGTCTCCGCCCACATCGAGGGTGGTCCCGGGGCAACTTTGTGATTGTCAGTTCCAGGGGCAGTTCTCTTACGCTGATGGACACTTCCAGCATCACAGTCTCTGTTGGTGGGCGCGGTTTCCGCTTTTGGCGCCATTCTTCGACCTGGCCCACGATGGGAGGTGGCCTTTTGCCACCCTCTGGCACGCCCATAATGGCGTCCGCTTCTCCAAGGCGGGAAATCTTCGGAAATGGCGGGAATCATCTCCCAGTGGCGGGAAACTCCATGGATGGCGGGAAAAAGCTGCAAATGGCGGACAACCGGCGGGAAACGACCTGTGATGGGGCCCGATGGCGGGGACCCTCCGGAACCGGCAGGAGACTTCTTTTTGAGGTAACGGTGTACTTTTCTTCAGGCACGCAGTACCCGGTTGTTGCGGGCACGTTATCCTGCCGACTACGCCAAAGTTGACGCGCCCCCTGGGCCAGTGTTGTTAGGGATACCCGGAGCCGGATCAGATGGGGGTTGTAGTCTCCGAGTGGCTGTGACCCGGTCCGTGCCCAGGGTGTCAAGCTCAGTGTGTGGCAGTCCTTATGATGTTACTAGATGTTCTTTTGTGTCGACTACGCCACCCGTTGAATTGCGGTCAATACGGCCGCCGCTGCAGCAGGGTCCGCTGAGGCTGGTGATGTATGTGCAGCTCAGGTAGTATAACCCCCAACGGGAGGGGTATAGCCTCAGGGGGTCAGTCGCAGAGGATGGGGGTTGTGGTGGTGCAGCGGGGATGGGAATGAGACTCAGAGTCGGGCTGTGCAGTTCAGGGTTTGTTTACTTACTGCAGTTGTTCTGGTCACTCCGGCCTTAAGTGACCACCCGAGCCGTGCTGCGTCCACCAGGTCCTGGACTCGGCCAACCCCCAGGTGATTCTGGAGCGTGGTCCTGAGCTCCCTTTCTGTCCTGTCCTCTTCTCTGGCCTTCCCCACCAGGGATCCACCTATGTCCGGCTCCCTCGGGCCTCTTGGTGGTAAACCCTTGTCTCTGGGTTCCCTGACCCTATTCCTGGTCTGCCTTCCGGGTGGATTTAGTGGGTGATCGTGGCAGATCCTGCCCACGACCTCCGGTTCCTGGCTAAGGTGTGCTGTAGCCTCTGCCAGCTTGGGATCCGGTACCCTGTTGCCAACTCTTCACCCTCTGGTCTAATTTGGGCTCTTGGAGTTCCTTCTCTCTCCCCCTCTGGGTCTTTCTTTCTCCTCTCTCTCTCTCTTGGCCTTGGAGCTGCTCTTCTCCTCTGCTCTGACAGACTGACCTCACTCTGCAAAAGACTGACCCTGATCTAAGATGGTTCCCACCTTATATACTCCCTCTATGTGTGAGCTCAGGTGACCAGCACCCAATGAGCTCCTAGCACTACCCAGACTGCTCCCCCTATCTGCCCCTACACTACTGGGATGTTCCACCCCCCTCCCACTCCAGCCAGGAACAGACACTGTCGTACCTGCACATTTCTCTAGTGGGAGTACCATCGGTCTGTTCCCCGGAAATGGGATGTGTGTAGTGCATGCAGCTAACTGAGCTCAGTTCCACACTCCATCCTTACCCGGGAGTGGAATACCACACCTCTGGCTGAGGTGCAATACCCCTGTAGCAGCCGAATCCTCAGGGTGCTACAGTTCTCTGTCAGACGTATCGCATATAACTACATTCCAAAATCAGCTATTTCTCGCGAACATAGAAAATATTGTCCTCCATTTAAAATGGTCAAGGTGCGTGGCAAGGGACGGGGAAGTGGATATGATGGTGATGGTGCATGCAGAGGCCGAGGATGTGGCCATGGGCAAGTTGAAATTGTGCCACAACAAAAACCCACATCTTGTCGCTCGACCTTCCTGTCCCAATTCCTAGGGGACCGCAGCACACCACTATTGAACCCAGAGCAGTGTCAAAAGGTTGTTGGTTGGATAGCAGATAATGCTTACAGTTACTTTGCCATCACCAGCACCCTGTCTTCCACGCGGTCAAGTCTCAGTAGCCGTGAGTCTGGAGCGCTTATTCCTCACCCTGATCCTCCCACCATGCTGAGTGCCCGGAGACAGCTCATCCCACACTCGAACACTCAGAAGAGCTGTTCACTTTTCCATTTGTAGATTCGGGCCTCTCGCTCAGCCAGCTTCAAGCGAGTCAAGAGAAGAACGCGTGTAGCGATGCCCAAATATTGGTGTAGCCATGGTCATATGAAGGAAACGGTGGGAAAGATCAATTACTGACGCAAGAGGTGGATGATGATGATGAGACACAATTGCCAGAAAGTCATGAGGAGGACCAGGGTGCGGAAGTGGAAGACGAGGTGGGGGATGATATAGTAACTGACCCAACCTGGCAGGAGGACATGCAGAGCGAGGACAGCAGCACACAGGGGGAGAGAGGCGTAGCACTCCAACAGGCAGGAAGAAGCAGTGTGGTGGCCGCAGACACAAGGTGGGAAAGCGTTCCTCGTAACGCCAACACGACGGAAGTTGCCAGTACAACTGTTAGGTCTTCTCGAGTCTGGTTGTTTTATAAAGACTCCGCAGATAACCCCAAAAAGGCCATTTGCACCACCTGCCAGTCCAGCATCAGCAGGGATAGCAAAACGAGCAGCCTTACCACCACCAGCATGATCAGGAACATGACCGCAAAGCACCCGACTAAGTGAGCCAAACCCCAGGGTCCAGAGACAGTGTCTGTAGGTGACACCACTGCTTCTGCCACTGTTGTGCATGCTCGCCAATCCCCTGTCCATGGTGCATACCAAGATGCCTCTCACCCTGCACGTGTCGTTGCACACTCTCAAGTAGCACCATCAGCAAGCACGTCCTTGTCCCAGAGCAGCATTCATTGTCCATACCCCAATCCTTGGAACGCAAGCGCAAATACGCAGCCAACGCCCCTTAGGCCACACTACTAAATTCACACATTTCGCGAATGCTTACGGTCGAAATTTTGCCTTTTAGGCTCGTGGAGATGGAAGCTTTCCGCAACCTGATGGCGGTGGCCGTCCCTCGGTACTCTGTCCCCAGCCGCCACTATTTCTCCCGGTGTGCCGTCCCCGAATTACACGAGCACGTGTCCCACAACATTAGCCATGCCCTCAGCAACGCAGTTACTGGAAGCGGGGACCCAGGCGGACCGTGGGACGGATCACGTCCTCCCGACGCCGAGGATTGCGGGCCCTGGGTCATTCAGGGTTGCCCCCATATTCTACAGCTCCTGCACCTCATCCTCCTCTTCAGCCTCCATCTCCGAAATGACCACATCAGTCGCAAGCTGGAATCACTGCAGCACTGCCTCAGCCAAGCAGCAGCAGGCTGTGCTGAAGCTAATATGCTTAGGTGACAAACCACTGAAGAGTTGTGGACAGCTCTGAAAGAGCAGGCAGATCTGTGGCTGACACCTCATGGTTCAGCGGTTTCTCAAAACCTACCCAGATCTGACGGACCTGCTTGTCAAAGTACACCACCTGTGTGCCCATTTTAGAAAGTCAGCTACAGTTTCCGCCGCCCTTGCCGTGCTTCAGCAGCATTTGCAGCTTCCAGCTCACCGACTGATCTGCGATGTCCCCACTTGTTTAAACTCTACATTGCAGATGTTGGGAAGGATTTGTGAGCAGAAGAGGGCAGTTGTTGACTACCAGCATCAACAAGGCTGTCGATATTCAGTTCAGACTCCACACATAAGACCTCTAGAGTGGACATGGATGTCAGACATCTGTACCATCCTCCAAAACATTGAGGACTCCACCAAGATGGTGAGCGGCGATGACACCATAATTAGCATTACTATCCCGCTTCTCTGTCTTCTGAAATGCTCTCTGTTCACAATTAAAGAGGATGCATTGCAGGCGGAGCACAATGAGATGGAGCAAGGAACCATACAGGGTGATTACACACAGCCCAGCCTCATCTCATCCTAACGTGGATTGGGTGACAATGAGGAGGAGGAGGAAGAACAGGACCTAGTTTCCTGCGCTATAGAAGGTACTACCTGCACAACTGTCATACCGTCTGTTCAGCGTGGATGGCCTGAGGACAGGGAGGAGGAGAAAGAGGAGGAGGATGTGTAAGGAGAGCATGGTCAGTCATCCTCTTGGTTAGGACACGGACGTCTTGCCTCTTTGCAGTCTGGCACACATGGCTGAGTTGATGTTACGCTGCCTTTCCCGTGACCCTCGCGTTGTCCAAATTTTGGGTGACAGTCATTACTGGTTGGTGACACTTCTAGACCCATGCTGCAAGGAAAACTTTCTGTCCCTTATTCCCATGCAGGACAGGCCTAATAAAATGGGACAGTACGAGAAGGCCCTTGTTGTGGACTTATTGAAAAAATTCCTAACTGAAAACGCTGGCAGCAGAGGTCACAGTTCGTTGGACAACCAAGGAGTACAGGCGAGAGAGACACAACTCCAATCCAGCAGAGGCAGGGGAACACTGTCAAAGTTCTGGGACAGTTTTCTCAGACCTTCCCATCGCACAGGCCCTGAGGCACGGGGTACTCTCCCAAGGAGGGAAAAGTTTCCGAAGATGGTGAGGGAGTACCTTGCCGACCGTACCAACGTCTTCCATGATTCCTTTGAGCCTTATAATTATTGGGTATCCAAGCTGGACACGTGGCATGAACTGGCTCTCTACACCTTGGACGTCCTGCCCTGCCGCCAGCGTTTTATCAGAGCGGGTTTTTAGTGCCGCCGGTGGAATTATAACCGATAGGCACATCCGCCTGTCAAATGAAAATGCTGACAGGCTGACTCTTATAAAAATGAACAAGGGCTGGATTGGGCCAGACTTTTCAACACCACCGAATGATAGCAGCGTAACACAAACTCAAATACAGTGTTTTTTTGGGGAGGTCTAACTCTATTCCCATGCACCTCTGTCTTCACACCCAGACATGGGTATACCCTTTTTGATTTTGTCTATTTGCTCGTGTCCTCTTCCTTTTCCTCATCCTCATCCTCCACATTCTCCTCCATATTACCACCATATCTACCATATCACCATATCTACGTCTCTTGCAAGGGACATTGGAGTTCCTCCAAATTTTTGGCAGCCGTTGCATTCATTGCATAGGCAAACAGTATGGGAGACCCACATCCTAAAAATGGGAACATTGTTTTCAGGAGGCCCTCCGACTTCTACGTCTCTTGCAAGGGGCATTGGAGTTCCTCCAAATTTTTGGCAGCCATTGCATTCACTGCATAGGCAAACAGTATGGGAGACCCACTTCTTAATAATGGGAACATTGTTTTCAGGAGGCCCTCTGACCACTACGTCTCTTGCAAGGGGCATTGGAGTGCCTCCAATTTTTAGGCAGCCATTGCATTCACTGCATAGGCAAACAGTATGGGAGACCCACTTCCTAATAATGGGAACATTGTTTTCAGGAGACCCTCTGACCTCTACGTCTCTTGAAAGGGGCATTGGAGTGCCTCCAAATTTTTGGCAGCTGTTGCATTCACTGCATAAGCAAACAGTATTGGAGACCCACTTCCTAATAATGGAAACATTGTTTTTAGGAGGCCCTCTGACCTCTGTGTCTTTTGCAAGGGACACTGGAGTTTCTCCACATTTTTAGCAGCCGTTGCATTCACTCCTTAGGCAAACAGTATGGGAGACCCACTCCTTTTTAATGGGAACCTGTCATACTCGTTACTGTAGCCCAGCTCCATGTGTCTTTATATTGTTTTTCCTAAATTTTGGCAGCTGTTGAAGTCACTGCATACCATATAACTGTATAGCAAACTCTCTCCTTTCTAATGGGAACATGTCGCTACTGTGGCCCTGCTCTATGTGTCTTTAAATTGTTATTGGGGTTTTTCCTAAATTTTGGCAGCTGTTGGACTCACTGCATACCCTATAACTTTATAGCAGACTCTCTCCTTTCTAATGGGAACATGTAGTTCTCGTTACTGTGGCCTTGCTCTGTGTGTCTTAAATTGTTAGTGTTTTTTTTTTTAATTTGGCAGCCCTTGCAGTCACAGCATGGGCATTACCACTATTGGAGACCCACTCCTTTATAATGGGAACATATTTTTTTAATGAGACCCTCCTCTATGTCTCTTCAAAGGGGTATTGGGCTGCATCCAAATGTTTGGCAGCCCTTGCAGTCACTGCATACACAATAACAGTATAGGAGACCCACTCATTAATAATGGGAACAACAAAGCATAGCCGACTGCTGGCCCTTTAAGAATAGTGAGGGCCGACTGCTGGCCCTTTAAGAATAGTAAGGCTGTAAAAATACTGTTTGTGACTTTCACAATCACTCCTTCATAAATGAAACAGGATGTGTCTGATGTGTCACACACCACATTGCCAGATAATGTTAAAATGACATTTCCCGGTTAATGCATTTGTCTTAGTTGAAAGCAAAGCAAAAGTGCAAAAATGCATCAAAAACGCTACGTGTGAACATAGCCCAAGGAGTATTTTTGTTTTTGTTTATTTATTTTGCCTTAAATACAAGTCATTACCCTGGAAAGGATGTTCCTTAACATATTTCACAGGAAAATCCATTTTGGTTTAGTTTTTGTATGTTTTATTGTGAGTCCGTAAAAGTGGCGTAATACTCTGACCACGTTGTTGACAGCAGTGACCTGGGAGTCAGAGATGCATCCAGGGGTCTTCCCCATGCTGTTCCCATGTCATTTGTGCACTGTTCCCATCGATTTGGGCAATTTTTAAGCCCTCGGCAGACCGCCGTGGGGAGCCGCCTGAAAAATGCTCGAGTTTCCCATAGACTTACATTGGGCTCGTTGCTCGGGTCGATCACCCGAGTATTCCAATGTGCTCGACCAGAGCATCGAGCACCCGAGCATTTTAGTGCTCGCTCATCACTAGTTACTATTCGTCTTTCCCTCAGTCTTATTATTGGAACATAGATAGAGGGATAAACTATATCATAAAATGAGGCAAGTCTTAGAAATGCCACTTTAAGTAGAGAAATAACCAAATGCAAAACTGAATGTCCAAAAGATTAATCCTTCCTTGCTAAGACATCTAGCCTGGAGTGGTGATTAACCCTTTAGGTGTACTCCTGCGGCTGCCCTGCTCCTTTCGGAGGGGGCTGGCTGATAATGTCTCTTAGTCACATCGCTTTCAAAAACTTCCAGGTCAGGATAAAAATATCATAAAACAGCGCACCACATCCAGAGTCTGTAAGGAGCCATCCTTCTACTAAGAAGATAGCTTGATAATAAGGGCTGGAAGAACCATCTCCTGATTGACTTTGGGGCAAATTGGATTTCTCCTGAATTTCCCAACAAAATCGGATAAGCCAGAAAGCAAACTTTTTTTCAGGGGGGGGACTAAACTTGTGTGAATACAGATGGCTCACTGGTGGGGAGGGATGTGGAAAAGCAAGGAGCCAAAGATGCCTGCACCGCCGCTGTGACTAGAAGTCATCAGGACGGTCTGGGCCAGATGGAGCAAAAGAATAAGAAGAAAAGAAGAAAACGTGATCAAGTCCTCTGTCAGTCCATGAAGGGAACATCTGCCTTTGTTTGGTGCTTGCTCGGTAAAAGTAGATGTTCTGCGCACCAGAAATCTGAATCTACATCTGTGCAATCGTTTACATCGGATGTAATTAATAGCGGAGTCGTCTGACAAACTGCGCAGCATTTTCTATTCGCTTTTGAAAAGTGATGAAGTAGGTGAAGAACTGCAAACAGTTGCACATTTTGAGCACAAATATACTAAAATCTGAACTTTATCAGCCCCTAAAAAGTAGCATAAAGCCCTAGATAAGTTTCCCCCAAATATCAGTAGGTATAGGACGTCCCTTACCTCTTCTGCAGCCGCTCCGCACTGCTCCTTATTAACTGCGGGATGTGAATTTTTAATCCACAGCCTTTTTCAGTTTCGTTTTATTATAACCAATGCTTTTATTACTCATAGTTTGTCTTCTCCCAGTTCCAACTATCACTGGTATAAATGGTGTCAGCCAAGATAACATTTACAGAAAGAGTAATTAACCAATTAATGGCCGTACAAATACAGAACGTGAAGGGAAATGATAAAGGGCACAAACCGCCGTTCAGTAGCATCGTAAGCAGGTGACCGGATGCAACGCACAGAAGAGCACGAGGTGGAAACAGACAGCGCACTATTTATTGCTTCCGGTGTGGCGGGAACGTACGGTAGTTGGGAAACAGTTACACAATGGGAAACAGCGCAAACACAAGTGGATTATACAACGCAGCACATACTATAGGTCTTAGAGTGTAATTCATCCTGTGACTGGGGTGGTACTGCGCTAGCTCTTCTTGACACAACGGCCCTAGTGGGGGTCACCAGGTTTTCCCACTAGGCTGCAAGTCCTCCTAACAAAGTCCATCAAGGAATGTTGAGCCTCCTTTGCTCCAGACGACCTCACCCCACCTGTCCTAGTCCAGGCCGACCCTTGTACCGTACATTGGTGTAGGAAGTGATGGCCCGGCTCATTTGTGTTTCCCTTATATCACCGCGGGTGTTCTTCCCCGGTCGAAGTCTCCTCGTCGATCTTCGGTGCATGACCGACGGCAGGTTTCTTCTAGGTATTACTGTTCTCATTGATGAACTCAAAGGTTTCTTTCTCTCTGGTGATCGTTGCTTCTGTAAAGGAGTGGAGATCTTAACGTAATATAAGGCATTGCTATGTTTTAAAGGTGTTTTAGTTATTTGATGGCTTGCAACAGTTGGTGAGCTACAGAGAGAATTAACTATTGAGGTCAGACCATGGTGGACTTACATGGGCAAAGGAACTAGGTTCCTGTTTGTTAGGCAGATAGGGAAGAGTTCTGAAAGGAGAAGGACCTATGATCCTAATGATAGAAGACCTGCATTAAGAAGGGTGTTGTGTGCGAAGAAGGGAGACCATACTCAGATAGCATGTTCTGAAGTAACTAAGATTAAGTGGCAGAAGGATTCCTTATCTCAGGCAATTGGAGCCTACAGCAAATGTTATCTAAACTAGATAAGAAGTGGAAGTGTAGCCAGATCTGAGGGTCATAGAGGTAAAGATGGTCAGGCTGGGACACGTGTTCTCCTATGGGGAATTGAAGAGGCAGTGGCACACCAAGGGCCGTGCGGCCCATCTCAGATGGACATTGAGAATAGTAGTGAGGTGTTATAACGAGGCACCTCAGCAGGGCCACCATCAGGGCATTATTGCCCTTACTTATGTATGGGGCCCGGTGAGCAGCAGTACAGAAGTGGGACCCGGGCCCAGTCAGGCCCGCCCTCTTGTGCTTCTGCTCACCAGGCCCCATGCTGTAACAAGGTGCCGAGCACTGGGGCGCCGCCTTCCAAGGGGCACACCTCGGTGCTAAGTGCTGCTCCAGTAGCTCCCTCATGCTTCTCCGGACTTCTGGTCAGGTGTCATCGCATACACGCTATCATCTGACCACAAGTCAGGAGAAATATAAGTAAGCAGGAGCAGCATGGATGCGGAGCTCCGGGAAAGCACACAGCGCCATTGGCAGGACACCACAAGCCGAGCTGCACCTGCAGGTGATGGTAAGTATGATCAAACTTTTTTTTTTCCTTTTTCTTTCTAAAATTAATTAAATAGGTGAGGGGGGGCTGCAAGTGATGGAGTGAGGGGAGGACTGTAAATTATGGAGTGGGGGGCTGTAAGTGATGGAGTGAGGGGGGCTGCAAATGATGGAGCAAGGGGGGGCTGCAAATGATGGAGCGAGGGGGGGCTGCAAATGATGGGGGGGATGCAAATGATGGAGTGAGGAGGGAACGAGGGACTGCAATTGATGGAGTGAGGGGGGACAAGCAACTGCAAATGATGGAGCAGGGGGGCGAGGGACTTCAAATGATGGAGTGGGGGGGACTAAAAATGCTGAAATGGGGGGCTGCAAATGATGGAGCAAGTGGGGGCTGTAAATGATGGAGTGAGGGGGGACTGCAAATGATGGAGCGAGGGGCTGCAAATGATGGAGTGAGGGGGACAAGGAACTGCAAATGATTGAGCGAGGGGGGGGAGAAGGGACTGCAAATTATGGAGTGAGGGGGGAGCTGCAAAAGATGGGGGAGGGGGAGCTGCAAATGATGGAGTGAGGGGGGAGCTGCAAAATACGGGGGAGGAGGAGCTGCAAATGATGGAGTGAGGGGGGAGCTGCAAAATACGGGGGAGGGGGAGCTGCAAATGATGGAGTGAGGGGGGACCGGGGACTGCAAATGATGAAGTGAGGGGGGGACAGCTAATGATGAAGTGAGGGGGCAAGGGGGACTGCAAATGATGAAGCGAGGGGGACTGCAAATGATGTGAGGGGGTACTTGAAATGAAGTGCAGAGTAGGGCGTTGAGGTTGCAGGAGTGTGACTGAATTGGCGGAAAGAGTATGGGTGCTAACTAATTTATATATTAGGTGGGGAAAGTGGCTATTTATAGTTAGTGGGGGCGCAGTGGTGGATTACAATTTATATTTGGAATGGTGGGTTGCATAATAACTAATGATATATTAATGGTGGACGCACGTCTGTATTCAGCTGAGTAGAAGGGGAAAAATGGGGAATGTGCTCTAGATAACTGTGTTATTTTATGCAGAGACGAGTCCTGGCTGGAAGAAGTGATGGCGGTCTGTGCTGGATGAAGAAGAAAAGAGAAGATGAAGGACTTCAACTAGAGACGTCACTGGTAAATCAGTGTGTTACCTGTACACTTACACTATACACTATATATAGAGCTCCCGTGTATAATGTCACTGGTGGTCACTGTATTACCTGTACACTGACACTATACACTATATACTATGTACAGAGCTCCTGTGTATAATATCACTGGTGATCACTGTATTACCTGTACACTATACACTATATACAGAGCTCCTGTGTATAATGTCACTGGTGATCACTGTATTACCTGTACACTATACACTATATACAGAGCTCCTGTGTATAATATCACTGATGTTCACTGTATTACCTGTACACCATATACTATATACAGAGCTACTGTGTATAATATCACTGGTGTTCACTGTATTACCCGTACAGTATAACTATATACAGAGCTCCTGTGTATAATGTCACTGGTGATCCCTGTATTACCTGTACACTGACACTATATACAGAGCTCCCGTGTATAATGGTTACTTATGGTAATATTAGTATTTTGTTTTTTTATTAATGATCAGTATTGTAATATTCGGTCACTATGTGGTGGTAATATGTGGTCTGATGATGATGTGGCGGTATTTGTTCCTTGCATATGGTATTATTCAGTCACTATGTGGTGGTAATATGTGGTGTAGTCATGGTATGATGGTATTTGTCCCTGTATGTGGTATTATTTCGTTACTATGTTGTGATAAAATGTGGTCTGGTGATGGTGTGGCAGTATTTGTTCCTTGTATGTGGCATTATTGGGTCACTATGTGATGGCTATATGTGGTGTGGTTATGGTGTGGCGGAATTCCTTGTATGTGGTATTATTCTTTCATTATGTGGTGGTATTATGTGGTCTGGTCATGGTGTGACGGTATTTCTCTCGTATGTGATATTATTGGTCATTTTAAAAAATGCACGTGACACATTCCCTTTAAGAAAAATAAATAAAAATATACCTAAAAAAAGTATTGGATTTTTTAACAAATGTTTAATAGGGTAGAGGCCTGGCCTGAAGAGTCTCCTCGTCGTGGTGGCAGCTTAAAAAATCTTTTGGCCAAAACAAAAGCTGCTGGCTACATATGTGATATGGTTCAATGGGAACTGTTCATGTGTGATTGGTGAGGACGTGGTGCAGAAGTGGAGTTTTTCCAAGAGTTAGGGGTGGGAATGTGGAAGTTTCGAGGTGTGGAGGCGGACCTGGGGAGGAGCCTGGACGGAGTCTCAAGGGGGCCGAAAATTTTGCCAGTATGGGGCCCTGAAATTCCTGGTGGCAGCCCTGCACCTCAGCCAATGAGGTCCTCACACAAAACGAGAATGGAACTTCCCATAGTGATTTGCTGACCTAGTGCAACATGTAACAGAAGTAATGTACCACCACCAACACGTGTCACCATGAAGTTCCTGCCTCTGGATTATGCAGAAGGTGTGTTCTCTAAGTGTCCTGCCTGCTATCGGATGTATATAATCAGTTTATTCAGTAAAGAAAAGGTTTTTATTGACACCACAGAAGATACAGCCAGTCAGTGGCGTACCTTGAATCTTTTGGGCCCCAATGCAAAAGATCTATTGGGCCTCCAAATATTTCAAGTCTTTAATAGCATTGTTTTTTTATATAGGCAAATTGAACTTTTTAGGACTCCTAAGCTCCAGGGCTTGGGTGCGATTGCAACTGCACCTAGTTATGCTCTTGCCGTCAGTCCACAGTAATCACCTCTGTCTGGTGGTAGCTGCAGACAGAGTCTTATCATGTGCCTCTGTATACAGAGAGCTCCCCCTAGTGGTGGCTGCAGACAGAGTCTTATCATGTGCCTCTGTATACAGAGAGCTCCCCCTAGTGGTGGCTGCAGACAGAGTCTTATCATGTATCTCTGTATACAGGGAGCTCCCCCTAGTGGTGGCTGCAGACAGGGTCTTATCATGTGCCTCTGTATACAGAGAGCTCCCCCTAGTGGTGGCTGCAGACAGAGTCTTATCATGTATCTCTGTATACAGGGAGCTCCCCCTAGTGGTGGCTGCAGACAGAGTCTTATCATGTATCTCTGTATACAGGGAGCTCCCCCTAGTGGTGGCTGCAGACAGAGTCTTATCATGTATCTCTGTATACAGGGAGCTCCCCCTAGTGGTGACTGCAGACAGGGTCTTATCATGTATCTCTGTATACAGGGACCTCCCCCTAGCGGTGACTGCAGACAGGGTCTTATCATGTATATCTGTATACAGGGAGCTCCCCCTAGTGGTGGCTGCAGACAGAATCTTATCCTGTATCTCTGCATACAGGGAGCTCTCCCCTATTGGTGGCTGCAGACAGGATCTTATCCTGTATCTCTGAATACAGGTAGCTCCCCCTAGTGGTGGCTGCAGACAGGATCTTATCATGTATTTCTGTATACAGGGAGCTCCCCCTAGTGGTGGCTGCAGACAGGATCTTATCATGTATCTCTGTATACAGGGAGCTCCCCCTAGTGGTGGCTGCAGACAGGATCTTATCCTGTATCTCTGAATACAGGTAGCTCCCCCTAGTGGTGGCTGCAGACAGAATCTTATCATGTATTTCTGTATACAGGGAGCTCCCTCTAATGGTAGCTGCAGACAGAATCTTATCATGTATCTCAGTATACAGGGAGCTCCCCCTATTGGTGGCTGCAGACAGGATCTTATCCTGTATCTCTGAATACAGGTAGCTCCCCCTAGTGGTGGCTGCAGACAGGATCTTATCATGTATTTCTGTATACAGGGAGCTCCCCCTAGTGGTGGCTGCAGACAGGATCTTATCATGTATCTCTGTATACAGGGAGCTCCCCCTAGTGGTGGCTGCAGACAGGATCTTATCCTGTATCTCTGAATACAGGTAGCTCCCTCTAATGGTAGCTGTAGGCAGGATCTTATCCTGCATCTCTGAATACAGGGAGCTCCCCCTAGTGGTGGCAGCAGACAGAATCTTATCATGTATCTCTGCAGACAAGGAGCTCCCTCTAGTGGTGGCTGCAGACAGATTCTTGTCATGTATCTCTGTATCTAGGGAGCTCCCTCTAGTGGTGGCTGCAGACAGAATCGTATCATGTATCTCTGTATACAGGGAGCTCCCTCTAGTGTTGGCTGCAGACAGAATCTCATCATGTATCTCTGTATACAGGGAGCTCCTCCTAGTGGTGGCTGCAGACAGAATCTTATCATGTATCTCTGTATACAGGGAGCTCCCCTAGTGGTGATTGCAGACAGAATCTAATTATGTATCTCTGTATACAGGGAGCTCCCCTAGTGGTGGCAGCAGACAGGTTCCTATCATGTATCTCTGTATACAGGGAGCTCCCCCTAGTGGTGGCCGCAGATAGAAACTTATCATGTGTCTCTGTATTCAGGGAGATCCCCCTAGTGGTGACTAGAGAACCTTTAAAGGTTTGATTCATTTCAGATCTGCGAACTTCCCATTGTTCGCCAAACAGTTCATCGAACATATCCAAATCCCATTGAATTCAATGGGAGGCAAAACCAAACGCATACACAACACCTTCAAAGGGGCCCAAAAGCTGTCAAAACAGCTCAAATTAGGGGCAGACACCAAGAAAAATGGCTTCAATTGACCCACAGTACACATAGTATAATTATTATTTTTTATTATTATAGCGCCATTTATTCCATAGCGTTTTACATGCGAAAAGGGGTCACTGACTGGTACAGGAGGAGAGAGGTCCCTGCCCGTGAGGGCTCACAATCTACAAGGGATGGGTGAGGATACAGTAGGTGAGGGTAGAGCTGGTCGTGCAGCGTTATGGTGGAGCGATGGTTGCTGCAGGTTGTAGGCTTGTCGGAAGAGGTGGGTTTTCAGGTTCCTTTTGAAGGTTTCCACTGTAGGCGAGAGTCTGATGTGTTGGGGTAGAGAGTTCCAGAGTAGGGGGGATGCACGGGAGAAATCTTGTATGAGATTGTGGGAAGAGGAGATAAGAGGGGAGTAGAGAAGGAGATCTTGTGAGGATCGGAGGCTGCGTGCAGGTATGTACTGGGAGACTAGGTCACAGATGTATGGAGGAGACAGGTTGTGGATTGCTTTGTATGCCATAGTTAGGGTTTTGAACTGGAGTCTCTGGGCAATGGGGAGCCAGTGAAGGGATTGCCAGAGGGGAGAGGCTGAGGAATAGCGGGGGGACAGGTGAATTTGTCAGCCAGCAGAGTTTAGGATAGATTGGAAGGGTGCAAGATTGTTAGAAGGGAGGCCACAGAGCAGGAGGCTGCAACAGTTGAGGCGGGAGATGATGAGGGCGTGCACTAGTGTTTTTGAAGATTCATGGTGGAGGAATGTGAGGCTCTGGGAGGTATTTTGGAGTTGGAGTCGGTAGGAAGTGGAAAGGACTTGGATCTGACGGTTGAAAGAGAGATCAGAGTTGACGCGCCCCCAGGGCCGTGGGGTACTCGGCAGCCTGGTCTCTGGTTGCCGGGGGATATCACGGTGGCTGGCCCGGTCCGTGACCCAGGGCGGTCAGTGAAAAGGGGGACTTCTATTATATGGAGTTTTTGGTATTATTCGTGACGCCACCTGTGGAATGCGGCTAAGGGGTGTACTCGATGGTGGTGCAGGGGGGAGACGGCAGGACGGTCCCGGAGGAAAGACGGACACTCACACGGGGGTAAGCTTCAGTACCTTTACTGGTGATGCTGCAGGCACGGTCCAGGGTACTCCAGGTGAAGGGCGCACTTCTGGACTCTCCCCAGTGAGCGGGTATAGGGCCTCCTGATCCGTTGCTTTATTCTCTAAGCTTCTGACCTGCCTGGAGCTAGGCCTAGCTTGGTTACTCTCTCTCTCTGCACCTGCTGACCTGGTGGTAGGGCCTTCTCTTTGGAGATCACTCTCCCTGGACGCGGGGGCCTCCATGATACCTAGCCCTGGTACTTTAGTCAGCATTTGGTGAACCTGGGACCTATAGTCCTCCAGGGGTTCCGGTGGTTCCTACTGGGTATGAATAGTTCCTGTAGGCGCGGACCCGGTGTCCAGTATATATCTCCGGGTGAGCCTGGTATGCTCCTCTGCCCCCTTGCTACTTGTTCCTTCTCCTCTCGCCTTCGGCCCACTCAAGGCCCTCACTAGGCTTTCACACGTGCTGTAGGCCTTGGCTCGCCTAAGCACAGCAGCCAGCGTGCTGCTTTCTTCGCTGCTCTCTGAGCGCCAGCATGCTCTCTGCTCACCTGTGTTCCTCTCTCTCTGAACACTAAACTGAAACTGAACTTCTCACAGGCTGAGCTGCCTGGCTCCACCCTCCCTTTATATATCCCTAACGGGCTCCCTCTGCTGGTCTGAGATGGTAGGGTTGAGGTGTGTGAATGTGGAGAAGTCCATCCATGCACCCTTCTGGGTTCTGTGGCACCACTGCACAGCAGGGCGCCACATTCCCCCCTAGTAAAACTCAGTACTCCTGGACTGAAGCATTTTTGCAAAACAGGTTAACAATAACATTAACATTTCTTCCCTTTATGGGAGGCACTTTCTTGAACGTTACAGGTAACATTATTAACACAATAAATATTTATAAAACAAGTTCAGAGTTTTTCAAGTAAATGGTGTCCATTTCACCGATGAAGGAACATGAGGGACCCACCTGAAAACCCTCAATGTAGGCCCTGGGCGTGGCTACAGGGCATAGGTGATCCAGGTGCTGGACCACGACTTCCGCCACGCCAAACGGGTTTTTGTTCAGTGGTCACATAAAAGGGGCACTCCAGGGAGTGCAACTATGTACAGGACAGATTTTGGGCTGCTCGCAGTCCTCATCCTACAAGTCTCTTTTTACCCTTACGGGTAACTAAATGCACATATATTTAATTTCAGTTTATACAATAAACATTATGCAATACCCTACTGGGTAACTATTTACACTGCAGGTATTTTTAACTTACTCCTTATACCTGACAGGGACCTGGCCTTTTGTACTGCGTGTTGACCTACATAGTACTGGGGTGTTGTTGATGTCTGTGTTTGCACTGTCCGCTACCCTATCAGATCTACGTGTGGGTAAATTGTAGAACTGTCTCAACCTCTCTATGGGACTGGCAAGTGTACCATTGGCTGGGCCTTCTTGCTCTGCTCCAACCGGGGATCCTGCTTCCGGGGATTCTTCCTGAGCAGGCTCTTCTGGGGCACTTACAGGTCTTACTTGCTGTGGAGGGTCTTCTGGCTGTTGGTAGAAGTGGATCACAGGTATTATCACTGCTCCCCCTAGTTGGGGCCAATCTGCCTGGAAATCTAATTCAGTATGTATTACTGCTTCTTGAGGCTCCTCCGGTACGATGAGAGGCACTTCTTCCTGGGGCATTAGCAGACCTGGACACAACTTCAGATGGTCTCTAGATACCGTTGCAGTCGTTCTTCCTCCGTCCTTGGTAATTAAACAGGTCTTCCTGTTATCAAATCTTGAATTTATGTAGATCTAAATGTGGGAAACAGAGCGCACAATAGGGTGATACCCTATGGAGGGAGAGTAAGAGAGTGTTGGTTCCACTCACCTGATGGAGTTGTGACAGGCACAACTCCTATGTAGCCATGAAAAAAAACCAGCTGCAGCTGCCCCGTGGCTGGAAGATGAATCCTCCAGGAGATATTGGATCCAGTTGGATAAACACGTAGCTGGGCTGCGCTGCTGAAGTGAATCAATTCTTCAGAGATGATGATGATGATGATGATGAAAAGGCTTTTTATTAACAACGCGTTTCAACGCCGTACTGGCGTCTTTTTCAAGTAAAAAAAACCAAATGTGTACAGCATGAGAATGGATGGGTTTTTAAAGGCCCAAAATGGATGCCAGTTACATAGGGAACACCCACAGAAACACTTAAACCAATAGGAAAATTAGGAAGGGGAGGGACGTTCAACTTGCAATTAAAGTTGGAAAAAAAAAAAAAAAAGGGACCATCCTTAATAGTGATAAAATGTAAACAGTTAAAGGATTACAATGTGGGATAAGAACCCAGAATGGAGCAGTGAATAAAAGCCAGTGAGTGAATATTTAACAGGTGAGCCACCCAGGCGAATGTGGGAGAGGGGACAAAGGAAAGAGGGGAAATGCACATATAAATGGCACCACATAAATAAAAGACAAATTGATGAGGAGAAGCGATTGGAGTGTAGGAGAAATGTGATTAGAACCTGGGATTTGGCCGTGTAGGGACATCAGAAGGGCAACATTTAACAGAGGAGCCATCGAGGTGGATGAGGTGAAGGTGGTACAGAAAGGGAACTATACTTAGAAATGAATAAAAAGGACAAACATTTTGTAAAGACTACGGTTTGGAGTGCAGGAGAGTTAAAAAAGGGGGATGAAAAATGAAATGGGGATAATAATATTCATAAATACAAGGAGGGAATAACTAAAAAAATAATAAATAAATAAATAAATAAATAAATAAATTAAAAAAATGAATTTCCAAGAATGGATAAATTGGATCCAAGATCATGTGTATATTGATTGTTTAGGATAAAACACATTGTGATATGGAATTAAAAATGGGGATATTAATAGAAATTATATTAAAATAACAATCAGAAAAAGTACCTCAGAAAATACATAAAAAGGGGATCTGAGACCCTATGCAACAACTGTGCAGAGCTTAAAATAGAATGAAATAAATAATTAAATAAAAATCTCAGTAATTTCATTAAGTCCATAGGGTTTAAGGGTGCTGATCCTGTATATCCAATATATTTCTTTTCTCTTCAGGGTTTCCATGGGGTTTGGGAGATCAAGGGAAATGGATTCAATTGGTGTGATAGAGATGCCTGTGGCATTCTTGCCGTGTACCAATGCGCAATGCCGGGATAAACCGTGCTTCATGAAACCTTTTACAATATTGGAGCGATGAGAGTTAAGCCTTCGGTGTAGTGTCTGGGTGGTCCTGCCCACCTACTGCAGGCCACATTGGCATTCTATGAGGTATATAATGAAGCGAGATTGACAGCTCATATTTGACTTAATAGTAAAAACTTCACCTGTATGGTTCGATTTAAAAGTTTGGGTATTATGTTTAATGCTGTTGCAACAAAGGCATTGTCTGGAAAAGCATTTGAAACTCCCATTTCTTTGTGATCGTTTATTGGTGCGTGTACCACTGGGGGTCGTGTGTTTCAGGCGGCTGGGGGCTAGGATGTTCCTCAGCGTGGGGGCTCGCCTAAAGGTAACCTTAGGCTGTTTGGGAATGAGAGAACACAGAATTGGATCTTTTAGAAGAATGTGCCAATGTTTGTGCAGTGAGCTTCGAATGGACTCATGTGCTGAATTAAAAGTTGTGATAAAATTACAATTAAAATCATCACCTGCACGAGCCTGTGGGACAGTTTTGGGCTGGATGCACTGTTTTTGTGATAAGTTCCTAGTTTTCTGATAAGCGCGCTTGATAAGCCCTTTGGGGTAACTTTGCCTATGAAAACGCGCACTCAGGATATTGGCTTGTGATTATCAGTTCTTTAATGCGGCTGACAACCGGGTCGCTGTCCTGGATCTTTTTCCAACTGTGGTGAGGTAAAGGGTTTAGTGTCTTACTACGATACCTCCTGGAGGTGCGCTGCTCGTGGACCATCCCATTCCTATGGAAGGCAGGTAGCTCAATCTCCTCCAGGTCATCCACTTCTTCTTCAGTATCCGACTGGTGAGGCATTCTGGATAGGGCATCGGCGTTGGCGTTCTTACGGCCTGCCCGGTACTTAATGGTGAACTGGTAGTTTGACAGCCGAGCCATCCATCGTTGTTCCATGGCTCCTAACTTGGCTGTTTCCAGATGAGTCAATGGGTTATTATCAGTGTAGGCAGTGAACTTACTGGAGGCTAGGTAGTGCTTGAACCGCTCGGTGATGGCCCAGACCAGGGCCAGGAACTCCAACTTGAAGCTGCTATAGTTCTCTGGGTTCCTCTCGGTCGGCCGTAGCCTCCTGCTTGCATAGGCGATCACCTTCTCCCGGCCATTCTGCTTCTGACTTAACACAGCTCCTAATCCCTCGTTGCTGGCATCAGTGTACAGCAGGAACGGTTGGCTGTAGTCAGGGTAGGCTAGGATCTCTTCGCCGGTCAGGATCTCCTTCATCACCTCAAAGGATTCAGCTTGCTCCTTACCCCACTGGAACGGGGGGTTTCTGCCTCTCCCGAACTATCCTACCAGGAGATCTTGCAAAGGCGCCGCTTTCTTGGTATAGTCCTTCACAAACCTCCGGTAATACCCAACTAGTCCCTAGAACTGACGTACCTCCTTGAGGCTCTTCAGCTCCGGCCAGTTTTGGATGGCAGTGACCTTCTCCAGGTCCGGTGCTACTCCTTCTGGACTGACGATGTGCCCCAGGTACTGTACCTTTCGCTTGAGCAGGTGGCACTTGGAGGGCTTCAGCTTCATCCCATACCGGGACAGCGACTCAAACACCTCTGCCAGGTGCTTCAAATGGTCATCGTACGTTTTGGAGTACACTATCACGTCATCCAGGTATAGCAGTACAGTCTCGAAGTTTCGGTGTCCCAGGCAGCACTCCATCAATCTCTGGAACGTTCTGGGGGCGTTGCAGAGTCCCAATGGCATACTGTTGAACTCGCAGAGTCCCATCGGGGTAGTAAAGGCCGTCTTCTCCCGATCCTCCTCAGCAACAGCTACTTGCCAGTACCCACTAGTGAGGTCAAGGGTGGAGAAGTAATTTGCAGACTTTAATGCAGCCAGGGATTCCTCTATACGGGGCAAAGGGTATGCTTCTTTGTGTGTTATGCGATTTACCTGTCTGTAATCTACACACATTCTCACGCTTCCATCCTTTTTCCTGACTAGGACTAGGGGAGCTGCCCAGGGACTACAGCTATCCCTTACTACCCCTGCCTTCTTCATGTCGTGCAACATCTCCTTTGCCTTCTGGTAGTGTGCTGGTGGTATGGGCCTGTAACGTTCTTTGATGGGTGGATGGTCACCTGTGGGTATATGGTGTTGCACCCCTTTAATCCTCCCAAAGTCAAGTGGGTGTTTACTGAATACCTGCTCATATTCCTGAACCACCCGGTGTACACCCTGTTTCTGATAGGCAGGAGTGGTGTCTGTCCCAACATGGAGCTGTTGACACCAATCCTCCACCTGGGTTCCCGGGTCATTATCCTCCACTTCGTCTGGTAGGTTAAGGACTCCGCTGTGTGTATGGAGTTGTTATCTACTGTGTACAGTTTAGCAACAGTGGCGTAGCGTGGTAATCTAACCTCGTCCTCCCCATATTTTAGGAGGTGTACGGGCACCCTCCCATTGCGTACATCCACTACCCCTCTGGCAGTCAAGAGTGTAGGTCTATGCTCCAAGCTAAGGGGCTCTACTACCGCCTGGTAGCTCCGTCCTTTGCTCTACACCAGATCAGCATCTCACTCATCGGGGGAATCACAATGGGTATCGGGTCTGTCACCCATACATTACCAATTTCACCACCTGATAGCTTTACCTGTTGCTGGTACATAAGGGCTCGGATCTCTTTCTGGAGCACCCTCCTCTGCCCTGGTTTGGCGGTGTCAGCAATCTGTTGGAGAAAAAACAACACTTCTCCCAAACAATTACCGACAATATTTGTGCCAAGTACCATATACAAGTCTGTGTCATCAGGATTAGTCTCTACTACAATTAGTCCCTGGTCCTTCAGTTCCACTCTTCCCACCTTTACTGCCACATCCTAACCCCGACTAGGTTAAGGGGAAGGCCATTGGAGGCATACATGGAAAGGTTTGGAGCTGGTGGGTGAAATTCGTCTATGGACCAGAACCTTTTGTAGAGGACATCTGGCATGATGGTTACCTGAGATCCAATGTCCAGCAGGGCAGGCGTCGCGATGCCGTCCAGCACAATGGACAGGAAAGGTCTTTCTCCCACGAACCGATGGTACCAGTTTGATGGGCCTGCTTGATTTACTCCTGGGTGTCAGCCCTCGGCCCCAGGGTTTGCTCGTTTAAAGGACAGTTCCGCACTGTGTGGCCTGCTTTCTGGCAGCGGTAGCAGATGAATTCTCCTGGAGGGTGACGTTGGTCGTTGGTCCTCCCACGGGGTGGCGTTGTCCTCCTTCTTCTTCTCATCCAGGGGACATCCTCAGGGCTGTCGGCGAGTAGTATCCTTCCTTCCGGCTCGGGCTCCTCCTGTAGCTGCAGGGTGCTCAGGACAGTGGCCAGGGTTTTACTTAACTGGCGCACTTCAGAGCGTAGGCTGTCCAGCTCGCTAGGAGGCACTGTTTGCATCTTTGTTTCAGCCATTAGTGAAGGAGCAGTGGGTGCTGCGGGCACTGGGGTGGCCCCACCCTGGTAACGTTGGACAGGAGTATCTGTTGTTTCCAGGGGCTGCAGACCCTTTATAGCCATGTCCTTAAGGGTGTCAAATGTGGCATCTGGATGATCTAAGGCCCAGCACCGTACAGTTCTGCTCTCCTACTGGGACCTTAACCCCCGGATGAACTGTTCCGTCAGCATTTTATTTTCATCTTGTATGCTGGCTGGACTAACCTGTTTCAGGGACCGCAGGGCTTCCTGTAAGCGCCAGGCATAGACCCGGATACTGTCCTCAGTTTTCTGGACACAGTGGTAGAACCTCATCCGGAGATCCGTCTCGGTGCGGTTTTCAAACACAGTCTGCATTCTCTTAAAGATGATGGGTACTGATTCCTGGTCTGCGGCTGGCCAGGTTTCAACCTCCCGCTCTGCGGCACCAGTCAATTGTCCCAACACGACTGTTTGCCAGTCAAAGAATACATATCTAGCACACCGCATATTATTCTCTTGAATCCGGACAGGGTGTCCGGTTTGCCATTATACTGGGGGAGCTACTTCGCTCCAGGGATACACGGCAGGGCCATAGGTAATAATGGGGTCACGACCCCTGCTGGTGGAGCGGCCGCTCCGGCCTGTGCAGCGCCGGGCGCAGGTTGGGCATCAGGAGCGTTAACTGGTGCTCCGGCGGCTTGCTGGTCGTCGGCCATTGTTGCGCCCCCCTAGTGAACCGGAGCCTACCTTCTTCACTTTCTTTTCCAGGTAGGCCGCAGCTCCGCGGCGACGGTCTCCTTCCAGGACCTTGCGTCGCTCGCGTCTGACGTCAGAGCGTCCTCTGGCTCCTTCCAGGACCTGACACTTCCTGGTTCGACGTCAGGGGCGGGGCGTGTCCTCAACTTCGCGTGCTTCTAGCGGTTACTCCTCTCCGATTCCCGCGGTTATGCCCCTCTTCTTCCCACGCGGCGACAGGAAGATGGCGGACAATGGCGGGAAATCTCGGGAATGGCGGGAAAACTTCACCACAGTGAGTATCACAGTCTCTTAAGGCGCACAGTGCCCGGTGGCAACGGGAACGGAATCCTGTTCGTGACGCCAAAGCTGACGCGCCCCCAGGGCCATGGGGTGGTCGGCAGCCGGGCCTCTGGTTGTCGGGGGATATCACGGTGGCTGGCCCGGTCCGTGACCCAGGGCGGTCAGTGAAAAGGGGGACTTCTATTATATGGGGTTTTTGGGATTATTCGTGACGCCACCTGTGGAATGCGGCTAAGGGGTGCCGCCACTGCGGAGCAGTCCTCTGAGGCAGATGGTAGGGCAGCTTGTGATGGAATGGCTCCCCACAGGTGGACCTCAGGGCAGCGTGGGGTGTACTCGATGGTGGTGCTGGGGGGAGATGGCAGGACGGTCCCGGAGGAAAGACGGACACTCACACGGGGGTAAGCTTCAGTACCTTTACTGGTGATGCTGCAGGCACGGTCCAGGGTACTCCAGGTGAAGGGCGCACTTCTGGACTCTCCCCAGTGAGCGGGTATAGGGCCTCCTGATCCGTTGCTTTATTCTCTAAGATTCTGACCTGCCTGGAGCTAGGCCTAGCTTGGTTACTGTCTCTCTCTGCACCTGCTGACCTGGTGGTAGGGCCTTCTCTTTGGAGATCACTCTCCCTGGAAGCTGGGGCCTCCGTGACTCCTAGCCCTGGTACTTTAGTTAGCGTTTGGTGAACCTGGGACCTGTGGTCCTCCAGGGGTTCCGGTGGTTCCTACTGGGTATGAATAGTCCCTGTAGGCACGGACCCGGTGTCCGGTATATATCTCGGGGTGAGCCTGGTATGCTCCTCTGCCCCCTTGCTACTTCTTCCTTCTCCTCTCGCCTTCGGCCCACTCAAGGCCCTCACTAGGCTTTTGTGTCACCCTGGCCTGGATGCCACAAATGTATAATAAAGCTTTGTCTGAGAGCAAGGGGGAGGTTCTCTGGTCAGGGAACATTAGCATGCAGCACCTCCTGTCCCAGGCCAGTAGCGGGAGCAGGCTGCCCCTATAAAAGCTGGAACTGGGGGCAGGGTTAGAGAGTTCTGGACGACCTGTCTCTGGAGTGAGAGGTGTCCCAGAGAAGGGAGAGCCAGTTCAGCTGAGGCTGAGGAGGACGAGTGGCAGTAGAGGAGCCACAAGCCAGGGAGGAAGGCGAAGGAAGCCTGTCCTGGCTGAGAGAGAAACTGAACTACCGGACTTTGGTGTCCGAGGCTGTTAGGATTCCAAGTCCTACAGCAAATAACCAGTCCGCAGAGGATTGTATGTTCCTTGGCCTAAGAAGCCTGGAGGTTCCGCCACAGCAGAAGGGACCAGCAGAGCTGCACCAAGCCAAGAGTAGAAAGGAACCCAAGTTGCAAGCCATACGGGTGAGAAGACACAGTGAGCTCAGGAACGTGGGCTATTACACCACAAGGAGGGAAATAGCCAGAAAGAGTGCAGAGAGTACGGTAGGCCTTCACCCTCACCCTGACCAGGGCAAGATTCCCACTTGTTCTCAGACATCCAGGCCCCCTCCTAGCCGGGATTGTTTTTGGGTCGTCTCACCTGTTCTAATAAAGACCCTGAACTGTTTAAGAGGCCTCCGTTTCCTGGCTATTGCGGTCGGAATCATCCCCTCCATCATCCATCTATATACTGCCCTGGGGCCATACTCCTCCCGTGGGGAGTTGTACTATTCAGTGCTGCACATTTACATCTGCCCCAGCGGTCTGCACTGCAGCGGCGGTTAAGCCTGACCGCAATCCATGGGTGGCGTAGTCGGACATTTAAAACCCTACAAATAGACTGCCACAATATTTGGTCTGACCACCCTGAGCCACGGACCGGGTTGCCACTACTACCCACATTATTGCCCTGCTGCCCGGCTCCGAGTGCCCCACGGCCCAGGGGGCGAGTCACTTTCACACGTGCTATAGGCCTTGGCTCGCCTAAGCACAGCAGCCAGCGTGCTGCTTTCTTCGCTGCTCTCTGAGCGTCAGCACGCTCTCTGCTCACCCCTGAGCTGTGCTCCTCTCTCTCTGAACACTAAACTGAAACTGAACTTCTCACAGACTGAGCTGCCTGGCTCCACCCTCCCTTTATATATCCCTAACGGGCTCCCTCTGCTGATCTGAGGTGGTAGGGTGGAGGTGTGTGAATGTGTGACGGCCTCTTGTGGAGAAGTCCATCCATGCACCCTTCTGGGTTCTGTGGCACCACTGCACAGCAGGGCGCCACAGAGTCAAGCTCGCGGGACTGGGGAGAGTGGGCAGCCATTGACTTTGATGCATAGGTCAGTTGGGAGGGGAATGAGATGATGGAAAGATGATGAATTTGGTTTTATCCATGTTAACTTTTAGAAATCTAGCAGAGAAGAAATATGAACTAGTGGACAGACATTGTGGGATTCTGGTTAGTAAGGAGGTGATATCAGGTCCAGGGAGGTAGATATGTGTGTTATCAGCATAGCGGTGATACTGATGAGACTCTGATACCTGAAGCGCACGCCGACTGTACGGTGCTGTTAAGCCAGGAAGAGGAGGAGAGTGACTCTCAGGTCAAGGGGTGGGAGAACAGATAGTATGATGATGAGGTTGTAGATCCCACTTGTTGTGACCCCAGAGGCACGCAGCTGAGTTGCTCAGCAGAGGAGGTGGAGGAGTACGACAGGGAGGTTACGTTGAAGCTTCCCACAACGACACTGAGTGATGCAACCACCACAAGCATTGCATCCACAGCCACAACTGTGGCAGTGGCCAGCAGCGTTCGTGGGTCTGCAGTTCGCGGGGTCGGCAAGCCTAGCCTGTGTCTTTTTGGAGACCGCAAAGGATGAAAGAACTCATGTTATCTGCCAACTTTGTTAAAAATAACTGAGTAGAGGCAAAATTTGTACTAATTTGACTACTACATGCATGAACAGGCACATGCGCGATTAACATTCATTAGACTGGGAACATCACTGCCCTAAAATGTAGACTAGTGCGCCTCGCCAACCACCAGCCACCACCCATCAACTGCATCTTCTGCTTCTTCTTCCTCCATCACCATGGCAAGTGCTCTCACACAGATCTACGGCCACAGAACTTCCACTTGTTTACCCGCTACAGTCGAGGTGAGTGACAGCCCGTCAGCTGTTATGGAAGTGGACATGCCTGCTGTTTTTGGCTGATCTCAGACACCGAGCACACCACATTTTTCTTAATCCACCATAACATCTCTTCCTGCACCTCTCACAGTCCAGCAGTTTGTGGTGTTCACTCTACTCCACCTCTCTCAGCACTGCAGCCAGCCCTCGGTCCGGTGTAAGAGGGTGACCGGGATGGTCATACGCCTCTTCCCTCTTTGTGCACATATCGTTGTACTCTGTGTTTATATATGAGTATGTATATGACCTAATGTCTGATGTGTTGGTTACAGGCTTAGTATAGGTTAGGTATAGCTAGAGTATTAGATTAGAAATTGAGTACAGTGCAGTGGTGGGTACAATAGTTTAGGATACAAACAGTTAATGCTTTTAGCAATCGCTCCAGTGCAGGAGGAGCTGGGGTAGTAACGGGGAAGTCTGCCCAGCAACTGAAGGAGGATTGGTGATTGGTCCAGTGAAAAGGGGGAGGAGCCTAGGCCAGGTCAGAGTAATGGTTTTTCCTGTCAGTTAGTTAGTTAGAGTCTGAGGGAGAGATGAGACAGTAACAGCACGGCTGGCTCAGCAGCAGAGGTCCGTCGGTCTGTAAATCTGACACAGACTTTCCCATAGTGTCCGGGACGTCAGGTCCACAAGAGGTAGCAGTGAAGCCTTCCTCAATAATTTCCCCAGGCTGGGGAGGAATAGTTGGACGGGGTTTAGTCCAGAGAAGACTGAGTGGGACTCATAAAGCTGCAGGTGTCTTAAGCATCTCAAGGGCCAAGGCCACTCAAGGAAGGGGCAGCTTAGGACCTACGGACTGTCCTCAACAACATATGCTCTACAAGTAACTGTAATCCTGGAGACGTAACTACTCACTGCTGTATGTTCTGCTGTATTGAATTGAAAGTGGCCAGTAAAGTTCGTTTTTATAAAATGGAGTGGAAGTCCCTTAATGTGCCTGAGGCGGTTCCTGTGATAGAAGGAACAGAGTCAGCAGAGACCTGCAACCAAAACATGAGTGACATGCATTGCACACACCACAAAGAAGGATCGGAACACTTGTATTTGTTTGGGAGCCAGGTTGAGGGAGTACAGCATTCCCTCGCCATCACAGCCACCCTAGGTCCCTTACACCCGCAGTTGTGGTCACATAAAAGATTATTTCCTCCTAAACATGCCAATGCAAAGAATTTGAACTTCGCCATCTCCAATCTGTTGCTCACGGAAATGCTGCCTTTCCGTCTGGTGGATGCAGACATTTTCCGAAAGCTGATGGCCGTCGCAGTCCCTCAGTACCAGTTGCCCAGTCGCTTTTACTTCTCTAAGAAAGCTGTGCCTGCGCTACTCCAGCATTGTGCAGACAACACCACCCGTTCCTTGAAAAAATCTATGTCTGACAGGCTGCATTTCACCACTGACACCTAGACAAGCAAGCATGGCCAGGGGCATTACATCTCGCTGGCTATCGCACTGGGTGACTTTGGTGGCTGTGGGGGGCAGGCAGGGAATGGGCTGCTCCACAAGTCTTGGAATCCCCAAGGCTTGCAGGGCATTTGGGGAACTAAACCACTACCGACCAAAAGATGGAGAACTAAGCTACTAGACAACATGGGATGGAAAACTAAACTACTAAACACCTAGGGTTGGAGAACGAAACAAATACACATCAAAATGTGGAGAACTAAACTAATAGACAACAGGGGTTGGAGAACTAAACTACTAAACACCTAGGGTTGGAGAAATAAAGCACTAGACAATAAGGTGTAACTAGACACCAAGTCTTGGAATCCCCAAGACTTCCGGGACAAACCTCTATATCTAACCCTTCCTCCACTGCTTCTGCCTCCTCCACCTCCTCTAGGACCTCCACCTGCGCCCTCCACCTCTTCCTTAATGAGACACGCATTCCAACAGTGAAGAAAGAATCCCCCCCCCACCTCCGTACTGCTCAGCCAGGGCTAACCGCAATCAGGCAGTGTTTAAATGAATATGCCTTGGAGATCGCAGTCATACAGCTCAAGAGTTGTGGACAGCTCTCCAGTCCGAGTTTGAGCAATGGCTGTCTCCACTGAACCTGGAGCCAGGGAAGGCTGTGTGCAATAACAGTGCTAACCTGGTGGCGGCCCTCCACCGGGGCAAGTTCACACACGTGCCTGACATGGCTCACGTCCTCAACCTGGTAGTACAGCAATTTTTCCGCCACTATCTCAGCCTGGATGTCGTGGGGTACTCGGTACCAGGTCGGTCGGTGCAGGGGATGTCACAGTTGCGGTGACCCGGTCTGTGACCCAGGGCGGTCAGTAAAAGGGGGATTATTGAAAGGGGATTATAGTTTTTATAGTTTAATGTTCATGACGCCAGCTGTGGTATGCGGCTATATGGAGCCGCCGCTGCGGTGCAGATCCTCTGGAGCTGTTGGTGATGCAGCAGAGTTGGTTCAGCTCTCCACAGGTAGAGCTAAGCTCCAGGGCAATGCTGTGATGATTAATGAGGTAGATGTTGCTGTGCAGTGTAGTGCAGGTGATGGCACAGATAATAATGCTAGGACACAGTGGGGTGCAGTCTTCAAGGTTTACTCACAGTTGTTGCACTCCAGGTTACCAGAATCACGGTAACCTCCCATGTCGTCCTGTGTTTGCCAAGGCAGGGGTTCAGCAATCGCTCAGGTATTTCAGGAGTACATAACGGGACCCCATTCTGTGTGCCTTCCTCGGTTGTCTTCCTGCACTGGCTCTCCACCTCCTGCCCTGCGCCTCGCAACCAGTGTCCCAAGCCGGTAAAATCAGATCTTGGCGGGCAACCTGCAGTCCCCTGAATCCTATATGGCTACCTTTTTGGGCGATATAGTTGCGGCTGTGAGCAACTGCACCCTGAAAGTACAGAAGCCTCCTGTTTCTAGCTGAGCCTTGTAGTTCTCCACTAGTTAGGGGCCGATCTCCTTTGCGGCCTGATCCCTCCACATTCCTGCAGATTCGGGCGCATGGGTGGCTTCCGCACTCGCCGTGCCCCTGGGATCCCCTCACTCCTGAGCCTTCCCTTGCTCCCTTCCTCTTCAGCCTGTCCTCCTGGACTTCTCAACTCAGGCCCGCTCCTCTCCTCTCCTCTGAGCAGAGCTCCTACTGAGCTCCTGCTCCCACTACTTCTCCTCAGACTGCTCCGTCTCCTTCAAGATGGTTCCCTTCTTATACTCCTTCTGAAGGTGCTCCCCTGAACTACTTCCTCCACCCACACCCACTACATGGTTCCCCCCTTCCAGCCAGGGGGCAGGGCTCAGCACTGTACGCATGCATCTTGCCCCGCCTGCAGGTCTGGAATGGTATAGTGTTGGATGCAGGTGGGTGGGCCTCGGGCATTACCCCATCCTTACCTAAGAGTGGGGCACCACACCTCTGGATGAGATGCAGTACCTCTGTGGCAACTGAACCCGCAGGGGCACCACAGATGCACTGCTGGAGAAAGCAGGGTTGCTGTGTGCTCACTTCTGCAGTTCGCACCCCGTGGGTCATTTACTTGCATCAATACAGAGGTCTTTGGCCCTACTGGTTAGCCGATTGATATGCGATGTGCCAACACGGTGGAATTTCACTTTGCACATGTTGCAGCGACTGTGGCAGCAGTGACGAGCCCTGACACAGTATCTCATTTTGCATAGCCAGGGCAAACGCAGTACGGACATGGTGCAAATCACATTTGCGGAGTGGACACAGATTAAGTACCTCTGCACCCTTCTGCACTGTTTTGAAATGGCTACTAAGATAGTTAGCGCTTACGATGCCATCATCAGCATCACTATTCCATTCATCTACATGCTGGAGCTCACTTTGAATAATTTGCAAGAGGAGGTGGTGGTCTCAGAGGAAGAGGAGGAAGCAGAGTACGATACAGAAGGGATAACAATATCTCTAAGTTATGGACTGTCCTCGCACAGGCGGGTGCCAGGGGAGTGTGGATTACAGCGATCGAGGGGGGCTCATGGTACCAGCCAAACTGTTAGTGAAGGTGCAGGAGCCCAGAAACAAATTGAGGAGGACAAGGAGTAAGAGGTGATGGGTGCGCAATAGTCAGTCAGACCTCTCTGTTGTCCATGGTTGGTGGGAGAGGATGGAGGAAGCAAGCTTCAGCGTTACCCTGCCACCAACACACCATGGAGTTGGACCTCATGGAAAAGCCCGACACATGAGCGCCTTCTAGTTGCACTATCTGCAACATGATTATTGCCCGTATTGTTAGGATTCAAAACTGGGTGGCCATTCTATTAGATCCATGGTACAAGAGTACATTTTGCCAGATGCTTCCCGCCATAAAAAAGGATGCATGATTGCTGGATTATCGAAACATGCTTTTAGACAACCTTAAGAGTAGTTTTCCCCAATACATCAGTGAGGCACACAGTGTGAATCGCAATTGTAGACTTCCAACCCCGGGAACGTCAATTTATCAATGCAAAAACATTAGCAGCAGCAGCATCGTAAGTGTCAGAAGCAATTTCTGTGAGTGGTTTCACATATTTTTTAGACCAGTCTGTGCACCAGCAGAACAGAGTACAAGTCTGACACAGTGAACGAGAGGATGGTGCAGGAGTATCTTGATCTCAATCTCAATGCTGTCATGGAGGGTTTTGACCCTTATGCATTTTGGTCTTCAAAAATGGAAGATTGGCCTGAGCTCACCTATCACTCCTTGGAGGTTTTGTCATGCCCGGCAGCCGGCATTCTCTCAACAACATGAGGGATAAGCGCATCCGGCTGTCCCCTGAAAGTTTAGACCGCCTAACTTTCATCATGATGAACAAGTTATGGATCTCCAAGGACTTCTGCACCCCAATCACAGACTGTACAGACTAGACGATGGTGTAGTTTTTAGTGTGCTGCATTGATCTCACGTTATTGCAGTCTATGACACCTTTGACGTGGCTTCTGTGCCTGCTCTTGCTGCTGTTGCTACTGCTGCTGATGTCATCAGTAATTTTTTGAAATGTGTAGACTCCTGGTTGAGTCTTTATCTGGTGGGTTGCCTGTAGTGGAAGGGGTGTCAATGCCCCATTATATTATTTCTACTCTGGTGAAATTGATGCCACTTTAGTGGTGTATGGCAATAATATTTTGAAATGTGGAGACTCCAAGTGGACTCTCCTTCATGTGTGTTGGCTGTAGCAGTAGGGCTCCCAGACTGGTAGGCCTGCTCTTACTTTCAGTCAACTACCCGAGTTACTATCCTTAAATTTTTCTACCAATAGTAGTCTATGAAACTGATGTTTGTGACACCTGAGTGTGGCTGAGCAGAAAGGCAGGTTGAGCTGTTGAATGTGGTATCAGGGTTCCCAGCACAGCAGACCTACACCGATCCCTCACCCACCTAGACGGTGTTAGAGTTCTGGTACCGCTTATACGGCTTTAGGTTTCAGGTACCGCCGGAGCTTTATTAGGCTCAGATACCGCTGGAGAGGCTTCAGGGTTTAGGTACCGCTGGAGCAGTTTAAGGCTCACGTACCGCTGGAGTGGTTTTCAGGTTCAGGTAACATAGACAATGGAAACAGGTTCAGACTAAGCAGGTTCTACAACAGGTTCAGGTACAAACAGAGTAGGTACAGGGTAGGTTCAGGGACCTGACAACTAACTTAGCAGGAACAGAGTCAAACTAACACTAAAGAGGGTGTTGTACAGGCACCTCCCTACGGGGGAGTGTGCCTTAAATACTAGATGCCTCCCAGCTATTGGCTGGGGGCATTTCCAAAGTGCAAGAGCTGACACTTTAAGAATCGGAGAGCGCGCATGCACACTAGGCGTGCTCATGTCCAGGAAGCCATGCAAGGCACGGGGACACGGCTGAGCAGTGACAGTGAGTATATCGGCGTCCCTGAAGGGAGGAAGGAGAGGGATCATGCAGGGACGCCGGCATAGCATTACATAAGGAAACAGCTAGACCCTTAGTTGTTGGTGAGACTGAGTTACCCCAATCTTTATGGCTTCCTCAATTGAAGTAGGAGTCTCGCAAGTCTTAGTAATAGGGGCCAAGTCAGTCAGGGGATATAGTCTGTGCACCTGCTGTCACCTAACTAGAAGAATAGTCAATGTCATGGCTGAGTCAAGGAAGTCAGATGTTGGAAACTTCTTAATTTTATCATAAAATCTGATAAGAAGTGATGGCGAAAGGCCTGGTCATTCCATTGAGATTTTATGAGAATATTGCCCCTGGCAATGGAACGTTAATTTACTTTCTGTGAACACTAGCTGGTCAGGGTTGTCATAAAAGAGTCCTGGCATCTCAAAGAATGAGTCAATTGTGGAGAGTTGGGAAGCGTCAAGAGGTAGGGAAAAGGCTCAAGTCTTAACCCTTGAAGAAGCCTGTATAATGGTGAAACATGCCTGGGATATCACTAGAAAAAGGCCATACTTACCAGTACAGAGTTAATATGCCAGATCACTGCAGGCAGTGGCCAATGCTCTAGGATGGAGGGAGCACAGAAGCAAAGTACTGATGGCGCTAGTGACCAGGAAAATACTTATAAAAGGTGGAAAGCAACATATAAAGCGCTATTGAATCCAGAAATTCAGAGTCATAATCGGTGAAACAAGGAGGTGAAATCAATAAATAAAACATACGAATGTGAAAGATGTGATGTGATTAGTGATAAGTGGGACGACGAGGTGACGAGGATCATGGTGGAATAATAATGTGGGAAATAAAGGACTAAGGAAAGAAGAGGATTTCTTTTTTTCCTTGCGCGTAGATAAATCCTCACTCCCTGGTCACGTTTCGCCCAGTCTCTATACAATGGCGGAACGTATATCCTACCATTGTTACTTCATGTGATATTATCACCTTCCGGCTGCACACTTGGGTGGTCTTTCCACAATTACAATGTTACATCCTGACGAGTGTGAAGTCCATACCTCGTCCATATCTCTGTGCACTTATCTTACCCGACCACAACTGATTTCCACTATTTTATAGTGGTTACAGAGGTGGGAATATTTGTCTGTACATTTTATTGGAAAAACCAAGTGTAGAATCAACATTCAGATCCGTTTCTGCAATTTGCAGCTTCATGTTACATTCACCATTTCGGGGGTGACACCGTGACCTCCGGAACTCTTGACCTTCGGGGCGATCCAGGCGGATACTTCAGCGTGTCAGAAATCTTGTAGTTAAAGTGATTGCAACACCCAGAGCCACCATCAGGGGCGCCGTCTGTGAATCAGCGAATGTTGTGCTGGAAACTGGAAGATATGATAGAAGTTATAAGTGTCATCGAGAGAAACGTTCTACAACCCAACACACAGTCATCACGGGAGCCATCGAGCTTCACCCTGCCTCAATCGGTGCCCACTGATGGTCAGATTATGCTCCAGTCTAGAGATGACTGAATCAATTTCAGGTAAAATAAATTTAATTCGAATTTCATAATATGCGAATAAAAAAATAATACAAAAATAAATAAAATTTAAATTTGGAATTTTAAGCGCCAACCGTTGGTTATTCAGATAATCTTTACCCTATCCCTTCTGTGTATGTTATTACCAAACGTCGGCTTGTGGATTGTTTTTGGGCACTTGACATGGCCTAGAACAAAAGGTAGTCATTTTGGCCTAAAAATTATCCTTTTCCTACATGGCCTAGAACAAAAAGTGGTAATTTTTTGCCTAAAAATTATCCTTTTCCCAATACTTATTTTCGAGGAGCTTAGTGTTTTTGCCGAGGCCCTGTGGTGCTGGATCATAAAAATATTATTATAATTACTGTCTATCAAAGTATATCCTCAGAATTTGTTGTGCTGCAATTTTAAAAGCTCCTCTATAAAGGTTTTTTTTTATACAAAATCTGTGACATCTATGCTTATGCCTAGAGTCACTGTAAATTGGGGAACCTAAGAGATAAAAGTTGCTGGACTCAAAAATCATTTGTCAGCAGTAGACGAAGACTACTTAATTTGCCCGTGAAACGTTCACAACTTCATCCGTAATATCTGAAATAGCACTTGCAGCGACACTCCATAAAATCCCTGTATGAACCACAGCAAAAAGTAATATAAATTGTCATTCCATTATGAAACATACAGAATATAACATAGTACAACATCAATATGTAAAGAATTAGATTTCAGTGTAAAACTTTTTTAAACTTTTTATATTTTATTTTCTTGTAGCTATAACACTATGCCTAACCCTGAAAAGCACCCTAAATCTAGAACTAGCCCTAACTGTCCCCCTAAACCTAGCCATAACCATAACTCTATCCCTAACTGTAATCCCGGTACTAGCCATAACCATAACCCTATCCTTAACTCTAACCTTAGAGCTAAAAATAAGCCTAACCTTATACCTAATTCTAACCCCGGCACTAGACATAACCATAACCCTGTCCCTAACACTAACCCCGGCACTAACCATAACCATAACCCTATGCCCAACTCTAGCACCGGCACTACACATAAGCATAACCCTATTCCTAATTATAACCCCAGCACTACCCATAACAATAACCTTATTTCTAATTATAACCCTGGCACTAGCCATAACCATAACCCAATCCCTAGCTCTAACCCCAGCACTAACCACCATAATCATAACCCTATGCCCAACTCTAGCATCGGCACTACACATAAGCATAACCCTATTCCTAATTGCGACGGGAGCTAGTTACCCCATCCGCAGATGTCCAATCTTCTTCTGCAGGCCCCTGACATGGAAAGGCTTTTCTTACACTGGGATATATAAAATATGACTATCACACAGTGTCTCCAAGATGACCTTAACTTTTATTCTCACAAGCAGGTTTTATAGGGAATCACACAGGCTATTTTTAGCACCCATTGTTCTCACCAAATAATACCCACAGTAGGCTCCCAGACAGCAGTTGTGCAACAACCCATTAATCAGCACATTGTCTGTTTGCCACTGCTAAGTGAGCACAGGAAGGTGGGGGCCAGGAGTGCTTCGGTCACATCACAGAATGTCCAACAATATGCGATCCCCAATATTCACCCCACTTTATAACATTATGTCCCATTAGCTGCATAGGTTCTACGACAACCCCCATGTGGCAAAATCCTGGAGTACGGGGTTGATCCGTCACACTAATTATAACCCCAGCACTACCCATAACAATAACCTTATTTCTAATTATAACCCTGGCACTAGCCATAACCATAACCCAATCCCTAGCTCTAACCCCAGCACTAACCACCATAATCATAACCCTATGCCCAACTCTAGCGTCGGCACTAACCATAAGCATAGCCCTATTCCTAAATCTAATACCAGCACTAGCCATAACCATAACCTTATACCTCTAACCGTGGCACTAGCCATAACCATAAGCCAATCCCTAGCTCTAACCCCGACACTAACCATAAGCATAACCCTATACCTAATTCTAACGCCGGTACTATCCATAACATTAACCCTATCCCAAACTCTAACTCCGGCATTAGCCATAAGCATAAGCCTATACCAAATTCTAATCCTGGCACTAGCCATAACCATAATGCTATCCCTAACTCTAACTGCGATACTAGCCATAACCATAACCATATCCCTATCTCTAACCGCGGCACTAGCCATAAGTAAACCCTATACCTAATTCAAACCCCAGCACTTGCCATAACTATAACTATATCCCTATCTCTAACCGCGGCACTAGCCATAAGTAAACCCTATACCTAATTCAAACCCCAGCACTTGCCATAACTATAACTATATCCCTATCTCTAACCGCGGCACTAGCCATAAGTAAACCCTATACCTAATTGTAACTCCAGCACTTGCCATAACCATAACACTATCCTTAGCTCTAATCTCGTAACTAGCCATAACCATAACCCTATACCTAGCTCTAACCCCGGCATTAATCATAACCATAACTCTAGCCCTATCACTCAATAGGATTAGAAAAAAAACATGTAAAAATTAATTATAATTTATGTTCGTTTACATTTTTTAACAAGGGACATTTTTACACTTTTGACAGTTTTCCCAGCAGGTTCCTGTCTCTCTTCTCACAAAATTACAAGTGTGAGAGAAGGGGTAAGCTGCGGGAGAGCGGAGCCGGCTTCTTCCTGCTAGTTGAGCTGTGACTGCTGTGATCGGCTGTTTCCTATCATAACGTTCTCCCTTCTAAGTTGACAGGAGGGAAATGGAGGGTTTCGTGGTTGTTGTAGTCCGATCTTATTCTACAGTGTGGACATCAAAAGGCAGCACTGTGGATTATAGTATTTTAATCACTGCCATAAAAAGGTATATTGATGGTCATTAAGGAGTTAACAAACTTTTGAAAGTTTGTGAAGTATGTGCAAATTATATGGCTCAGGCATTTGCAACTTTAGGCACATCCACTGTGAGGCGCTCTACTGCACTGTTATATGGTGAGGAGAATACAATGTTGTAAAAACTAAAAACTGTAAAAAAAAACGACACATCGAGCTCCACCCGTCTGACGCGCGTCCCTCCGCTATTCCTCTTACCAGAACGACACGAAGGAGTTTGCATATTTTCTCCTAGAACAGAAAGAATAATTTTCAATTTTTCATGGGAAATACTTTGACATTAATCAGTGCAGCATGGTGAGATCACGATTATTACAGACATAATCGTGATATTTTGTTACCTGACACAAAGTATTTTTTTCTATATAAAAAGATCATTTGTTTTTTTGTGTCTTAATATTGTCATCAATTTCGCAGCAGTAATTTGTGATTCCCACAACTCTCATTTTCCTTTCTAAAATGGTGAATTAGATCATGTCACAGTCTGATCACCCACAACTCTGTCACCGAGATCCACATTTTTGGGATCTGGGTCTCTTTTCTACTGATATTTCTACCAAAAACTGAATAGGCAACTAGCAAAGGGAACGGGAACGTTTCACACAAGTCCCTTGTCTTCTATTTGCTTGAGCCGATGAGATCCGATAGGATTTTGTGAATCGTCCCATAACAAATAGAATATAATGACAAGTGATTAGTGACGGGTACCAGAACAGTACCCGAACTCCAAACATGAACACGGACCCCATTCACTTGAATGGGGGACCTGAACTTACCTGGTTTCCCGCGACGGTAATTGCATCACCGCGGTCAGAGCGCTGTGAGATCATGCTGACAGGTGTCAGCGTGATCCCACAGCTGTGACAGTGACCCGCGGTAAATAGCTTACCGCGGGTCATAGGCGCCGGCTGATGGTACTACTACCATCATCAGCCGGCGCCTCCTGCCATAGGAAACAGCGAGCACAGGCACCACTGGATGGGAGCAGTAGTTTCCCATCCGCCGGCGCCTGTGCTGTGCTGAATGTGAAAAAAAAAAATGTTAAAATTAATAAAAAAAATTAAAATAAAAATAAAACACACTATACTCACCTACACCTTGTCCCCGATGTTCTTCTCCGCCCCTGCAAAAAATAAAAAAACACCATATACTCACCTTACAGCTAATCCCTGAAGCCCATGATCACCTGTAATAAAAGTAAAATAATAAACCAACCTCATCCTCACCTTTCCGATGTCCAAATAACGAGGGTCCCGCGAAGATCCCATGAACAGAGCGGCCACATAGTAGAATCTGACCGCTCTGTTCATTCAACGGCAATACACTGACTCAGAGTATAGCCGGCAAATGAGGCTGCGCATGCGCAGGGAGTAGTTTCCCACACATGCAATGAGTTGAACTCATTTGCCGGCTATACTCTGAGTCAGTGTATTGCCGTTGAATGAACAGAGCGGTCAGATTCTACTATGTGGCCGCTCTGTTCATGGGATCTTCGCGGGACCCTCGTTATTTGGACATCGGAAAGGTGAGGATGAGGTTGGTTTATTATTTTACTTTTATTACAGGTGATCGTTGGCTTCAGCTGGAATGGGCGATACGGTAAGTAGGGTTTAATTTAGAACAATAAAGGCGTCTGTTTTATTTCAAATAAAATATTTTATTCTGGGTGTTTTATTTTACATTTCACCTTCACTATGGGGTTAGTATGGTTAATAAAATTACGGGGGACCCCACGCCATTTTTTTTCCAGAAATTTACTCATTTATTAATAAATGACATGAACAGTAAGGTACACACGCAAAGCACAGATTATATATATCACATATTTATATCTATTATCTATTTATTATCTATATATCTAGCTATCCATATATCTATTTATTATCTATTGATCTATTATTTATCTATCATTTATCTATATATCTATCCATATATATATATCTATCTATAGATCTATCTATCAATCTATTATCTATCTATCTATATATCAATATATCTATATATCCATCTATTATCTATCTACAGTGGTGGCCAAAAGTATTGGCACCCCTGCAGTTCTGTCAGATAATACTCAGTTTCTTCCTGAAAATGATTGCAACCACAAATTCTTTGGTCTTATTATCTTCATTTAATTTGTCTTCTGTGAAAAAACACAAAAAGAATTGTCCTAAAGCCAAACTGGATATAATTCCACACCTAACCTAAAAAAGGGGGTGGACAAAAGTATTGGCACCCTTTGATGCATCATGTGATGCTTCTGTAATTGGTGTAATTAGCAGCACCTGTAACTTACCTGTGGCACCTAACAGGTGTTGGCAATAACTAAATCACACTTGCAGCCAGTTAACATGGATAAAAGTTGACTCAACCTCTGTCCTGTGTCCTTGTGTGTGACTCGCCCCCTGGGCCGCGTGGGGAACCCGGAACCGGGCCTTTTGTGGAATGCTGGGGATTGTAGTCACCGTGGCGATGACCCGGTCCCGTGGCTCAGGGTGGTCAAACCAGTGGCAGTCAATTGATATGGTTTTCATTATTTTCGAATGTCCAACTACGCCACCCGTGGATTGCGGTCAGGATGAACCGCCGCTGCAGGGCAGACCGCTGGGGCTGATGTAAATATGCAGCACAGGAATGGTATAACTCCCCACGGGAAGAGTGTAGCCCCAGGGCAGAGTAGGTGAATGATGGGGGTGATGGTGCGCGGGAATAATGACTCAGAGTCTCTGTAATGCAGTCCAGGATCTTTTACTCACAGTTCATTACTCCACGTTACTCCGGCCGGCGGTAACTTCCCGCGTCGCACCATGGTCACCAGGTGAGGGGGCTCGGCCAACTCTCAGATAATTTTGGAGCGCTTCACAGGACCCCCCTTCTCGTGTCCTTCCTCTGGCCTGTCATACCCCACCAGTGACCACGCTTCTGTCCGGCTGCCTCGGGCCTTCTCTGGGTAAACTTCGGCGCCAGTTTCCCTGACCCTATGTGGTGCCTTCCTAGCGGGTGTAGCGAGGGGCTGCACCATATAAAATGTCACAGCCTCCGGTTTCTAGTTGAGGATAGTTCCCCGCCTCCACTAGTTTCGGGGACCGGTCTCCCCCTTGGCCTGACCCCACTACTCAGGTAGATGCGGGCGTATGGTGGCTATCAGCCGGTCCACACCCCTGGGGTCCCTTCTCTCCTCTGTGTTCCTGGAGCCTCCTCCGCTCTTCTTCATGTCTTCTTCCCTACTGTCTCTCTCTCCTTTCAGTGCTGACTGGGTCTCACAGGCTAGACCCGAGTCCGGAGCAGAGCTCCACAGAGTCCTGCTCTGTCACATCTTCTCTCTGACTCCACTCAACCGACTTCTCTCTTGAATTAAGATGGTTCCCACCTTTTGTACCTCCCTCTAGGTGTACCCAGGAACTGCTTCCTCCCTGCTCCTGCACTACAGGGTTCCCCCTTTCCTAGGTGTTCCCTCCCCCCACTCCAGACCGGGACAGAGACTGTCGTGCTCTACTTGGAGCATATCGGTCGCCCTGCCCCCCGGACATGTGGTGTAATGCATGCAGGTGTCGGGGTCCTGGTCCACACTCCATCCTTACCTGAGAGTGAGATATCGCACATCTGGAAAAGATGCAATACCTCTGTAGCAACCGAACCCCCAGGGTGCTACATGTGTACTACATTGAGCATGGAACAAAGAAAGAAGACCAAAGAACTGTCTGAGGACTTGAGAAACCAAATTGTGAGGAAGCATGAGCAATCTCAAGGCTACAAGTCCATCTCCAAAGACCAGAATGTTCCTGTGTCTTCCGTGCGCAGTGTCATCAAGAAGTTTAAAGCCCATGGCACTGTGGCTAACCTCCCTAGATGTGGACGGAAAAGAAAAACTGACGAGAGATTTCAACGCAAGATTGTGCGGATGGTGGATAAAGAACCTCGACTAACATCCAAACAAGATCAAGCTGCCCTGCAGTCCGAGGGTTCAACAGTGTCAACCCGTACTATCCGTCGGCGTCTGAATGAAAAGGGACTGTATGGTAGGATACCCAGGAAGACCACACTTCTTACCCCGAGACATAAAAAAGCCAGGCTGGAGTTTGCCAAAACTTACCTGAGAAATCCTAAAACGTTTTGGAAGAATGTTCTCTGGTCAGATGAGAGAAAAGTAGAGCTTTTTGGGAAAAAGCATCAACCTAGAGTGTACAGGAAAAAAAAAGAGGCATTCAAAGAAAAGAACACGGTCCCTACAGTCAAACATGGCGGAGGTTCCCTGATGTTTTGGGGTTGCTTTGCTGCCTCTGGCACTGGACTGCTTGACCGTAAGCATGGCATTATGAAGTCTGAAGACTACCAACAAATTTTGCAGCATAATGTAGGGCCCAGTGTGAGAAAGCTGGGTCTCCCTCAGAGGTCATGGGTCTTCCAGCAGGACAATGACCCAAAACACACTTCCAAAAGCACTATAAAATGGTTTGAGAGAAAGCACTGGAGACTTCTAAGGTGGCCAGCAATGAGTCCAGACCTGAATCCCATAGAACACCTGTGGAGAGATCTCAAAATGGCAGTTTGGAGAAGGCACCCTTCAAATATCAGGGACCTGGAGCAGTTTACCAAAGAAGAATGGTCTACAATTCCAGCAGAGCATTGTAAGAAACTCATTGATGGTTACCGGAAGCGGTTGTTCACAGTTATTTTGGCTAAAGGTTGTGCAACCAAGTATTAGGCTGAGGGTGCCAATACTTTTGTCCGTTCCTTTGTTGGAGTTTTGTGTGAAATGATCAATGATTTGATTTTCGCTTCATTCTCTTTTGTGTTTTTTCCTTGCAAGCAAATTAAATGAAGAGAATAAGACCAAAGAATTTGTGATTGCAAGAAACTGAGTATTATCTGACAGAATTGCAGGGGTGCCAATACTTTTGGCCACCACTGTATATATCAATATATCTATATATCCATATATCTATTGTCTATCTTAGATATATAATTAGATAGGTGAACAGATAATAAATAGATATATAGATAATAGACAGATAACTGAGTTCATACTCATTGCGCATGCGCAGCCTCATTTGCCGGCTATACTCTGAGTCAGTGTATTGGCGGCAAATGAACAGAGCGGTCAGATTCTACTATGTGGCCGCTCTGTTCAGGGGATCTTCGTGGGACCCTCGTTATTTGGACTGTGTCGGAAAGGTGAGGATGAGGTTGGTTTATTATTTTATTTTTATAACAGGTGATCGTGGGCTTCGGGAATTAGCTGTAAGGTGAGTATATGGTATTTTTTTATTTTTTGCAGAGGCGGCGAACATCGGGGACAAGGTGTAGGTGCGTATAGTGTGTTTTATTTTTATTTTAATATTTTTTTATTAATTTAACATTTTTTTTCAGCACAGCACAGGCGCTGGCGGATGGGAGACTACTGCTCCCATCCAGCGATGCCTGTGCTCGCTGTTTCCTATGGCAGGAGGCGCCGGCTGATGGTGGTAGTAGTACCATCAGCCGGCGCCTATGACCCGCGGTAAGCTATTTACCACGGGTCACTGTCACAGCTGCGGCATCATGCTAACACCTGTGAGCATGATGTCACAGCGCTCTGACCGCGGTAAAGCAATTACCGTCGATTAGAGCCTGCGTTTCCTGCGCCATCACGCAAGTGACAGTGCGGGAAACACCAGAACCCGAACCCGAGCCCGAACAGTAACACGGACTTCCAGAGGAAGTCTGTGTTCAGGGTCCGGGACTGAACAGTAGGTGTTCGGTACGGACGCCGAACTTTACTGTTCGGGTTCGCCCAACACTACAAGTGATTGATGCAGAATCCCTGTCACATGGCAGAGTCTAATGATGGACGTTTGTGACCAATTATCCCATGGAGGATTCTCTGCTACTCCGAGGTGCGAGTCGCACCATGTTCTTCTTTATCTCTGTTATCTTCAGTAGCGGCGTCAGAAGGCTGATTTGTTCATCCTCTCCTTACTCTGTCTCTTTCAATCTTCCCTGTCCTCTCTAGTCAACTCTGTTTCCTTCAACCTCTGTTTCTGTGACCACTATCCTCCTCAAGATTCCTCTGTCCCCCTCCATAATTCTCTGTGTCTTTCAAACTCCTTTGCCTACTCCAAACTTATCTGTTCTGTCCAGATTCCTCTGTCACCTCCAAACTCCTCTGCAGCCATCAGACTCCCCTCCATGATGCACATCTGTCCCCCTCTAGATCACTCTGTCTTCTCCAGACTCATTTGTCCCCTACAAGCTCCTCCGTATTCCTAGCTTCTAGCCTTCTCCCGACAAGTGAGTCCCTTACAGACCCTTCTGTCCATTACCCCATTACCCAGACCCTTTGGTCTCTTACCCAGTTCCTCCTGTTCCCTCTATCAAGACACCTCTGTCCTCTCTAAAAAACCCTGACTTCTTCAGAATCATCTGTCATCTTCAAACCCCTTTGTCTCATTCACACTTCTCCTTCCCCTCCAGACTCCTATGTTCCTCTCTAGATTCCGAAGTCTCTGCCAGGCTCCTCTGTTTCTACTTTGTCTTCCTCCAGATTTCTCTGTTCTTCTTTCAAACCCCTCTGTCCATTCCAGACTCCCCCATATGCCCCCCCCCGACACATCTGTCTTCACAAAATCCCTCTGTCTCTTCCAAGTATCTCTGTCCTCCTTCAGACCTTAAGACACCTTTGTCCCCTCAAGACCCACCTCTTCTCATAAGCTCCTATGTTCATTCTAGAATCTTCTGATCCTTCCAGTCACCTCTTTCCACTTCAGACACCCCGGTCCCCTCCACAGACCCTTGTCCCCTGCAGACACCTCTTTCCCCTCCAGAACACTCTGTCTTCCCTAGACTCCACTGCTCCCCTCCACTTTCCTCTGCTCTGCTCTGGACACCTCTGTCCCCTCCACAGACCATTGTCCCCTGCAGACACCTCTTTCCCCTCCAGAACACTCTGTCTTCCCTAGACTCCACTGCTCCCCTCCACTGTCCTCTGCCCTGCTCTGGACACCTCTGTCCCCTCCACAGACCCTTGTTCCCTGCAGACCCCTCTTTCCCCTCCAGAAAACTCTGTCTCCCCTAGACTCCACTGCTCCCCTCCACTGTCCTCTGCCCTGCTCTGGACACCTCTGTTCCCTCCACAGACCCTTGTCCCCTGCAGACACCTCTTTCCCTTCCAGAACACTCTGTCTCCCATAGACTCCACTGCTCCCCTCCACTGTCCTCTGCCCTGCTCTGGACACCTCTGTCCCCTCCACAGACCCTTGTCCCCTGCAGACACCTCTTTCCCCTCCAGAACACTCTGTCTTCCCTAGACTCCACTGCTCCCCTCCACTGTCCTCTGCCCTGCTCTGGACACCTTTGTCCCCTCCACAGACCCTTGTCCCCTGTAGACACCTCTTTCCCCTCCAGAACACTGTTTTCCCTAGACTCCACTGCTCCCCTCCACTGTCCTCTGCCCTGCTCTGGACACCTCTGTCCCCTCCACAGACCCTCATCCCCTGTAGACACCTCTTTCCCCTCCAGAACACTGTTTTCCCTAGACTCCACTGTTCCCCTCCACTTTCCTCTGCTCTGCTCTGGACACCTCTGTCCCCTCCACAGACCATTGTCCCCTGTAGACACCTCTTTCCCCTCCAGAACACTCTGTCTTCCCTAGACTCCACTGCTCCCCTCCACAGTCCTCGGCCCTGCTCTGGACACCTCTGTCCCCTCCACAGACCCTCGTTCCCTGTAGACACCTCTTTCCCCTCCAGAAGACTGTTTTCCCTAGACTCCACTGCTCTCCTCCACAGTCCTCTGCCCTGCTCTGGACACCTCTGTCCCCTCCATAGACCCTCGTCCCCTGTAGACACCTCTTTCCCCTCCAGAACACTGTTTTCCCTAGACTCCACTGCTCCCCTCCACAGTCATCTGCCCTGCTCTGGACACCTCTGTCCCCTCCACAGACCCTTTTCCCCTGTAGACACCTCTTTCCCCTCCAGAACACTGTTTTCCCTAGACTCCACTGCTCCCCTCCACTGTCCTCTGCCCTGCTCTGGACACCTCTGTCCCCTCCACAGACCCTTGTTCCCTGCAGACCCCTCTTTCCCCTCCAGAACACTCTGTCTTCCCTAGACTCCACTGCTCCCCTCCACTGTCCTCTGCCCTGCTCTGGACACCTCTGTTCCCTCCACAGACCCTTGTCCCCTGCAGACACCTCTTTCCCTTCCAGAACACTCTGTCTCCCCTAGACTCCACTGCTCCCCTCCACTGTCCTCTGCCCTGCTCTGGACACCTCTGTCCCCTCCACAGACCCTTGTCCCCTGCAGACACCTCTTTCCCCTCCAGAACACTCTGTCTTCCCTAGACTCCACTGCTCCCCTCCACTGTCCTCTGCCCTGCTCTGGACACCTCTGTCCCCTCCACAGACCCTCGTCCCCTGTAGACACCTCTTTCCCCTCCAGAAGACTGTTTTCCCTAGACTCCACTGCTCCCCTCCACTGTCCTCTGCCCTGCTCTGGACACCTCTGTCCCCTCCACAGACCCTTGTTCCCTGCAGACCCCTCTTTCCCTTCCAGAACACTCTGTCTCCCCTAGACTCCACTGCTCCCCTCCACTGTCCTCTGCCCTGCTCTTGACACCTCTGTCCCCTCCACAGACCCTTGTCCCCTGCAGACACCTCTTTCCCCTCCAGAACACTCTGTCTTCCCTAGACTCCACTGCTCCCCTCCACAGTCCTCTGCCCTGCTCTGGACACCTCTGTCCCCTCCACAGACCCTCGTCCCCTGTAGACACCTCTTTCCCCTCCAGAAGACTGTCTTCCCTAGACTCCACTGCTCCCCTCCACTGTCCTCTGCCCTGCTCTGGACACCTCTGTCCCCTCCACAGACCCTTGTCCCCTGCAGACACCTCTTTCCCCTCCAGAACACTCTGTCTCCCCTAGACTCCACTGCTCCCCTCCACTGTCCTCTGCCCTGCTCTGGACACCTCTGTCCCCTCCACAGACCCTTGTCCCCTGCAGACACCTCTTTCCCCTCCAGAACACTCTGTCTCCCCTAGACTCCACTGCTCCCCTCCACTGTCCTCTGCCCTGCTCTAGACACCTCTGTCCCCTCCACAGACCCTTGTCCCCTGCAGACACCTCTTTCCCCTCCAGAACACTCTGTTTTCCCTAGACTCCACTGCTCCCCTCCACTGTCCTCTGCCCTGCTCTGGACACCTCTGTCCCCTCCACAGACCCTTGTTCCCTGCAGACACCTCTTTCCCCTCCAGAACACTCTGTCTCCCCTAGACTCCACTGCTCACTTCCACTGCCCTCTGCCCTGCTTTGGACACCTCTGTCCCCTCCACAGACCCTTGTCCCCTGCAGACACCTCTTTCCCCTCCAGAACACTCTGTCTTCCCTAGACTCCACTGCTCCCCTCCACAGTCCTCTGCCCTGCTCTGGACACCTCTGTCCCCTCCACAGACCCTCGTCCCCTGTAGACACCTCTTTCCCCTCCAGAAGACTGTCTTCCCTAGACTCCACTGCTCCCCTCCACTGTCCTCTGCCCTGCTCTGGACACCTCTGTCCCCTCCACAGACCCTTGTCCCCTGCAGACACCTCTTTCCCCTCCAGAACACTCTGTCTCCCCTAGACTCCACTGCTCCCCTCCACTGTCCTCTGCCCTGCTCTGGACACCTCTGTCCCCTCCACAGACCCTTGTCCCCTGCAGACACCTATTTCCCCTCCAGAACACTCTGTCTCCCCTAGACTCCACTGCTCCCCTCCACTGTCCTCTGCCCTGCTCTAGACACCTCTGTCCCCTCCACAGACCCTTGTCCCCTGCAGACACCTCTTTCCCCTCCAGAACACTCTGTTTTCCCTAGACTCCACTGCTCCCCTCCACTGTCCTCTGCCCTGCTCTGGACACCTCTGTCCCCTCCACAGACCCTTGTTCCCTGCAGACACCTCTTTCCCCTCCAGAACACTCTGTCTCCCCTAGACTCCACTGCTCACTTCCACTGCCCTCTGCCCTGCTTTGGACACCTCTGTCCCCTCCACAGACCCTTGTCCCCTGCAGACACCTCTTTCCCCTCCAGAACACTCTGTCTCCCCTAGACTCCACTGCTCCCTTCCACTGTCCTCTGCCCTGCTCTGGACACCTCTGTCCCCTCCACAGACCCTTGTCCCCTGCAGACACCTCTTTCCCCTCCAGAACACTCTGTCTTCCCTAGACTCCACTGCTCTCCTCCACTGTCCTCTGCCCTGCTCTGGACACCTCTGTCCCCTCCACAGACCCTTGTCCCCTGTAGACACCTCTTTCCCCTCCAGAACACTCTGTCTTCCCTAGACTCCACTGCTCCCCTCCACAGTCCTCTGCCCTGCTCTGGACACCTCTGTCCCCTCCACAGACCCTTGTCCCCTGTAGACACCTCTTTCCCCTCCAGAACACTCTGTCTTCCCTAGACTCCACTGCTCCCCTCCACAGTCCTCTGCCCTGCTCTGGACACCCCTGTCCCCTCCACAGACCCTTGTCCCCTGTAGACACCTCTTTCCCCTCCAGAACACTCTGTCTTCCCTAGACTCCACTGCTCCCTTCCACTGTCCTCTGCCCTGCTCTGGACACCCCTGTCCCCTCCACAGACCCTTGTCCCCTGTAGACACCTCTTTCCCCTCCAGAACACTCTGTCTTCCCTAGACTCCACTGCTCCCCTCCACAGTCCTCTGCCCTGCTCTGGACACCCCTGTCCCCTCCACAGACCCTTGTCCCCTGTAGACACCTCTTTCCCCTCCAGAACACTCTGTCTTCCCTAGACTCCACTGCTCCCCTCCACAGTCCTCTGCCCTGCTCTGGACACCTCTGTTCCCTCCACAGACCCTTGTCCCCTGTAGACACCTCTTTCCCCTCCAGAACACTCTGTCTTCCCTAGACTCCACTGCTCCCCTCCACAGTCCTCTGCCCTGCTCTGGACACCTCTGTCCCCTCCACAGACCCTTGTCCCCTGTAGACACCTCTTTCCCCCCAGAACACTCTGTCTTCCCTAGACTCCACTGCTCCCCTCCACTGTCCTCTGCCCTGCTCTGGACACCCCTGTCCCCTCCACAGACCCTTGTCCCCTGTAGACACCTCTTTCCCCCCAGAACACTCTGTCTTCCCTAGACTCCACTGCTCCCCTCCACAGTCCTCTGCCCTGCTCTGGACACCCCTGTCCCCTCCATAGACCCTTGTCCCCTGTAGACACCTCTTTCCCCCCAGAACACTCTGTCTTCCCTAGACTCCACTGCTCCCCTCCACTGTCCTCTGCCCTGCTCTGGACACCCCTGTCCCCTCCACAGACCCTTGTCCCCTGTAGACACCTCTTTCCCCTCCAGAACACTCTGTCTCCCCTAGACTCCACTGCTCCCTTCCACTGTCCTCTGCCCTGCTCTGGACACCTCTGTCCCCTCCACAGACCCTTGTCCCCTGCAGACACCTCTTTCCCCTCCAGAACACTCTGTCTTCCCTAGACTCCACTGCTCTCCTCCACTGTCCTCTGCCCTGCTCTGGACACCTCTGTCCCCTCCACAGACCCTTGTCCCCTGTAGACACCTCTTTCCCCTCCAGAACACTCTGTCTTCCCTAGACTCCACTGCTCCCCTCCACAGTCCTCTGCCCTGCTCTAGACACCTCTGTCCCCTCCACAGACCCTTGTCCCCTGTAGACACCTCTTTCCCCTCCAGAACACTCTGTCTTCCCTAGACTCCACTGCTCCCTTCCACTGTCCTCTGCCCTGCTCTGGACACCCCTGTCCCCTCCACAGACCCTTGTCCCCTGTAGACACCTCTTTCCCCTCCAGAACACTCTGTCTTCCCTAGACTCCACTGCTCCCCTCCACAGTCCTCTGCCCTGCTCTGGACACCCCTGTCCCCTCCACAGACCCTTGTCCCCTGTAGACACCTCTTTCCCCTCCAGAACACTCTGTCTTCCCTAGACTCCACTGCTCCCTTCCACTGTCCTCTGCCCTGCTCTGGACACCTCTGTTCCCTCCACAGACCCTTGTCCCCTGTAGACACCTCTTTCCCCTCCAGAACACTCTGTCTTCCCTAGACTCCACTGCTCCCCTCCACAGTCCTCTGCCCTGCTCTGGACACCCCTGTCCCCTCCACAGACCCTTGTCCCCTGTAGACACCTCTTTCCCCTCCAGAACACTCTGTCTTCCCTAGACTCCACTGCTCCCCTCCACAGTCCTCTGCCCTGCTCTGGACACCCCTGTCCCCTCCACAGACCCTTGTCCCCTGTAGACACCTCTTTCCCCTCCAGAACACTCTGTCTTCCCTAGACTCCACTGCTCCCTTCCACTGTCCTCTGCCCTGCTCTGGACACCTCCGTCCCCTCCAGACTCCTCTATCCTCTCTAGACTCCATTGCCTCATTCAGATGTATTTCTCCCCTCCAAACACCCCTGTCCCATCCAGAGAGACTTCTGTCCTTCTTGCCCATACACCTGTGCCTGAAGTTGCAGCTCACTGCTGTTCAGTCCCATTCCAATATATCGGACAAAGCTGCAGTATCGTCTGAAGTTGATGGCCCATCATATAATGAGCTCACACTCACCTCCTAGGTATGCACAGTTGAAGTAGCTGCATTGCTCCCCGGTACTTTCCAGAATATAAGAGTTTCCAATTTTTGTTATGTTGCTAAATTTTTCTGCCCCCGGAATTAAAATTTCTTGTTCTTCAAACTCTGAGAGATCAGCAATGTTTACACCAAAGCAAGTGGTGATGGTGAAGAAAGACTTTGTCCCAGAGGTTGCAGCAATATCTTTATCGAGATATGAGGTTGTGAACTGCCCAAATCGGAGCTCTGAAGACACGGTGTAACTCTGCGTACTGCCCCTGAAGACCGTGAGACCCCTGGCACAGCCCCCGCTCAGCACCTGTAACGCGCGGGTCAGGTAGAAGTGAAGAGCTTTAAAGTGGAAATGTTGCATGTAATAATCCCGGGACCGTCCAGCGATGGAGATGCTACCATTCAGCTGCTTGTAGATGGGGTACGGGGACTCCATCGTGTACAAAACCGCCGCCACTCCGTATTCATCCTTAAAGGAGCTCGGGAGATTTAGTTTGCCTCTGCTCCAGTTTTTGGTGGCTTCTCTCCACATTAAGTCAAACTCTTTGTTCTTTCTTTCTTCTTCCAGAATTTTTACCATTTCATTTTCCATTTTGTTCTCACAATTGATATATTGATCGTCAAAAGCATCAGATGTCATGTTCAGGTCCAGGGAATGACAGCGGAGCTGGAAGAGAAAATGCTTGGGATATGACATCTAATGGGCAGACTTTCTAATCCTGACCTATATATACAATTTAACCTCATCACAACTTATCACAGTGGTTCATGCATTGCTGGATTATTAATTTTGTGCGTCTTACGGCCACTCATTGATTGGCTTAGTGTGCGCCAATAATTTGCTTCAATATTTTTACACCATTCTGGAACATGGCGTCATATTTTAAGCCTTTTCCTCCTTTGACTAAGGGTATGTGAATACAGTGTCTTTTACAGGTGGGTCCGCTCATAAACCTCCCTGAAAAATTACTTTCTGTTCATACAGTAGTGTTCAAAATAATAGCAGTCCAATATGACTAACCAGATTAATCACATGTCAAACAATTTACCAGTTGGTGCAGTAGATTTTAAGAAAACGCCCAGACTCCGCATTCATGATCTACATGTTTTTGGTTCTGTGTATTTGAATAATTAATTGAAAGGGGGTGAGTTCAAGATAATAGCAGTGTGGAGGTCAATTAGTGAGGTCAATCATTCTGTGAAGAAGCAGGTGTGAATCAGGTGGACATTATTTAATGGTGAAGCCAGCACATGTTGTACATGCATTTCTCCTTGAAAGCCTGAGAAATACGGGTCGTTCGAGACATTGTTCAGAAGAACAGCGTACTTTGATTAAAAGTTGATTGGAGAAGGTAAAATGTATAAAGAAGTGTAGACAATGATCGGCTGTTCAGCTAAAATGATCTCCAATGCTTTAAAATGGAAAGCAAAACCAGAGAGACGTGGAAGAAAACGGAAGACTATGATCAGCCAATGATCAGCTCTAGGATGATCACAGACAGTCTCCAGTTACCTGTGAGGACTGTGACAGTTAGAAGACGCCTGTGTGAAGATAATCTAAGCTAATGGAAATAAAAACTAGTGTAAAGATTTTGTGCTTAACTCGTGTTTTTGAAGACACTGCTATTGTCTTGAACACTACTGAATGTTCACTGTTTTTGATCTTTTAATGACTTTAGGCTTCGAAAGCCGAGAAATGGACAAAAGAAGTGACTGGACCATTCTTCAGGCGACTTCCACTTTTTATCTATATACAGTTAAGAAAAAAAAGTCGCCGGCAGCAAAGATTCTCCAAAAACTATACAAAAGATCCAGAGAAGACACTTCAGGAAAAACACCATCAACAGTTGCCTGAAGTGTCTTCCAATAGCAAATTCTCAGGAGGACGTCTGTGCCTAATAAGTGGCATGAGCACATTCCCTAAGCAGATTAGAAGGAGAAAGACCGGCACACTGTCCTTTTGAAAGAATTGTGTGCTTGAGGGACTCGTGGTCCAGAGTTATTGAGGTTGGAACTTCAGCACCATAAAAGAAAAGAAAATGAGACTGCGGGTCTTGCTGCAGTGTAAATTTATTTTGATTGGGCAAGGAGCCAAAAACAGATTTTTGTCCAACATTTTGGCCAGGAACGGTGTTTGTCAAGGACATCTGTTGCAGGTGCAGGTAGGCAGAAATCTAGTAGAGCAATAATGTAAAACGTAAAATCACTTTCATGTCAAGGAGGACCTGTGTGGAGCAGGAGCCGGGAATCAGGAAATGCGTCAAGCAGGGTGTAAGCCGCCCCATAGCCACACACTATTATTGAGTGAAGCAGAAGGAGTGTCTGAAACACTTACTACATGTAATGCAAGGCTTGTACATTGCTTTGTACTATGTGCTAATTGGGACAGAAGATTGGTGCATTTTTGGCATCATTGAATATTCGCTAAGAAAGATAGAGAAAGTTTAGCTCTTTATGTAGTGAGTTATAGAGTTTAACTTTTCATCCCAATTATCCCATAACAGCCAGAGATGCCTCAGGACACAATCCACCAGCAGTCCAGAATACGGCAAATTATAAAAAAAAAACATAAAATGACAGCAGAATACAATATATTTTGTTATTTATAAAACATTTTTTATCTCTAGAGTGTCTATTATGGTGCCTATGATAGATGACATAAGGAATCCATACTATGATTTTCCTTCTATTCGCCACTTTAAGTCTGATCATCATGTGATGCTCTGCAGGAGAGGCTGCATCATTTGCTGCTTGACTAAAGCCGTCCTCACCATGGTTAAACATTTTCCTGCGCTGCAGAAGGTTGTGCATGAGAAATATCAGCACTACAGATAGCTAGAAGTGGGAGTGAGCAATCGATCACTAGTAAGGTGCCTCAAGCAGGCTGTTGCAGAGCAAGGAAAACATTTTGGCTTAACTGTAGCATGAGAAGTTCATTCCAAGTGTAGAAGACCGATCTGAATGCATGGAAGAGCCAACATTACTAAGAAAGGGAGAGAGGTTGACGATTGCCATAACACGCAATAAAAGCGGTATATTCCTATGAGTGGAGAATATCTGTCAGACAGGCCACATCAGAGGAGTTTGTAATTTGATGCCTGAAGCGGAGCGCCAATTCATAAATGGCCCCAGACTAATGTATATCTGTGAGTTCTGAATATTGCATATATTGCATATAGCATATAGCATTTTGATACCTAAGTTGTTTTTCATTGTGCTAATGTCATGTTGATGTTTATATGTGCTGTTACATGTAATGCAATGTGAGTTACTGTGCCAAGTGTTTATGTGTATGCCGCGACATATGAGAGGCAGTGAAGTGCCGCATGTGTGATGCAAGGCATTGAAAATGTGTGATTCAATACATTACGTGGAAGAAATGTCGCGGGTCTAACATCCCCAAATAGAGTGCAACTGAAAAGCAAGTGACATCATAAAGAGCATAAAGAAGTAACAAACTGAGCTGCTGCATAAAATGCTCAGTCATGAGCAGTATGGAGTTAGCATTAGAATGCATTACGGTGGCTTGTACGTGTATGCAGGGAAATAGATTTTCCTATGTAACTTTTTAAAGACAGGAGACACGTGCTAATAAGCAGCAAGGAAAAATCAGACAGAAACCCAGCAAAAAAAATGGCTGCCACATAGAATAGCAAGGAAAGTGTGAAACTGTGATGATGTGATACCCCAAGGGACTAGTTAGAAGCATTTAGGATGTTTCAGTCTGCAGGGTGGTTTTAGCCTCACCCAGAAGGAAGAAATTAGGCTTTATGGATGAGAGAGCCCCCATTACAGAAAGAGGGTGAGGATTGCCAAGGTAGCCTAAAGGCTTATTACTGCGAGTGAAGACTGCATCCACCAACAGGACAATGAATAGCTGTCATAGTAGCAAAGTTTTGCCACAGCAGAGGGGAGCAGAGAGGCCTTTTCCTGACTTTACAGATTGCGACAACAGCAGAGTCTGAGCGTTGATGCCTGAGTGTGAGTAGAAATACTACATCAGAGATAGCAAGAGACAAGTGTCTGTGTGTGAGGACTTGTGACACAGTAACAAAGTCACATTCATTGAGAGTGGAAAACACTCTTTCTAACAGGGGCCAGCGTATCCATACCATCTAAAGGGGTTGTACCGTACTTTAATATTGATGGTCTATCTTTAGGTTAGTTCATCAATACAAGATCGGTGCGGGTGCAACACTGATCAGCTGTTCCTAGTGCTGGCGTTGGCTGGATGTGCTTGGTTGTGGAGCATAAAACCTAAGAAAAGAACAAAAAGAGCAAATACCCTGAAGTGAGTAAATAGTAATAGTACATGTAAATCACATAGGGCACTTAGTTGACACTATTGTGATCAAAAAAGAGGAAAAAGCCATCCCACCACGACAAGGTGTACCCATCGGGATGGACCCTAACTCATCAGATCTGTATAATCAGATCTCAATATAGGTGGGGGTAAAACAGGACTTAGACCTCACACTTTAGACACTTGCTCCTGGAAAGCTGTATAGACAAAATGCCCAACCTAAAATGGAGGAGCCATGCCACTGTTTGTACAAAGTACAAAAAACTAAAACAAAAACAAAGAAATGACCATGAACATATGATGGCATAAGTGCAGTGTGTAGGTGCACGTTCACACTGTGGCCATTAACGGACAAAACCGAGGATAAAAAACAAATGAGCAAATACCCCTTTAGTAAGAAAATAAATGAATAGTAATAGTGCATGTAAATAACATAGGAGACTTAGTTGACACTAATTTAATTAAAAAAGCCATCTCACCACGACACAATGTGAACATGCACCTACACACTGCACTTACGCCAACATATGTTCCGGCTCATTTTTTTAGTTTTCCTTTCGTTTTTTGTACTTTATACAAACAGAGGCATGGCTCATCTATTTCGGGCTCTACATTTTGTCTATATACTGTAGCTTTCCATGGTCAGGTGTTTGAACAGTCCGGTCTGGTTCCTGCTTTGCACCATCTATATTGAGGTCTGCTGACACATATCAAGGAGGATTACAAGAGTTAGGGTCCATTCTGGTTGGGTGCACCTTGTCGCGGTGGGATGGATTTAACTTTTTTTTTATCAAAATAGTATGGACTATACTAAAGATAGGCTTTCAATTGTAACACCTGCAGTGAGATGTGTGTGTACAGAGAATGGAATTGCTGGGATTACACAGACGTTCACAGCAGCAGACATTGGTGAATCTTACGCTGCATTGTCTTGGAGTACAACTTCCAGTGCACATTGCTCTTCTCTGCATCATAGGGGAGGAGGAGCAGCAGAGGAAGAGACTGATTGGCTGCACAGGTTGGGGAAGAAGGGTGGAGCTAAGAGCAGTGTGAGAGAAGCCTGGAATCCACAATGTCAGACATGTAAGAGTCTGATTCTAGAGAGCAGGGGGCAGAGGCACAGAGTGAGTGCTGAACATCCAACCCCTCAGTGTGTGAGGGGAGAAGATGATCCTGCAGCCAAGCCACCTCTACATGCCAGTCAGCTTATCAGGAGATGTCTGTCGCCACCTGGCCTAACCAAGGGACCGATTCTACAATCCATCCCCCGTGTCCAAGGCATCCAGACCCTGCAGCACTAAGCTGGATCCCTGTGTAACCCTTAGCCTGCTACATCGAGAAATGAGTAGCTATTATGGGACTTGTGGTTCCACTGTTGAGTTAATAAAAGAACTGTTGCTGAGCTATTATGAGACTTGTAGTCCCACACACTTGAAGCTATAAAAGGACTATCTGTGAAGGATATTTTGCTTCTTCGGCATGTGCACCAACAAAGTCTTCCAGAGCTCCAACATCCGCGGCAACCAAGCCCCAACAGTGAACTGTGTTGCTTTCTTAGGCTGCCATTTATTGTTTAGTAGTGTTAGCTAGGAGTGTGTTTGTTGCTACTTAAAGGGAAAGTGTCATCCCTATCTCTCAGGTTAACTGCAAAGCCTCAACTAATCCTTTGTATATGTAAAATTGTGAATACTGTTTGTTTCATAATTACTTGCCATTCCCCCTAGCATATTTATCGTTTACCTTCCTCCACATTAAACCTGTTTAAATTTTCAACCTCATCTCTTTGTGAGTGTATATGGAGTGTATACGGGGGTTTCCCGAGTCGACCCCTGGCAGAAGAAGAAGACCCTCCTGGATCCCACTACTACTCCCAGCAAGATTCAGATGAGAACTACCAAACACCCTGCCCATAGAGGCGGCTTAAAGGGGTGTTACACAATATTTAAAGGACAGACAACCCCTTTAAGGTACACCAATCTACTACTAAGGGACACACCATACAATTCAGCATTACTTAACTAATGTGCCATTACTGATGAGCCACAGGTGGGTACAAACTGCAAACTACTCAAGGATATTGTTGCTAAAGAGAGGTAATAGAGAGAAGTGGGTTGTGACCAGCACAGAGAGAGTGTGAGAAAGTGACATAGAGACAGCTGCAGAGTGACAGGAGTGCTGCTGAGGAGAGTGCCAGCAGACAGTGATAAGTGTGCCTCTGTTGCCTCTGGTAAGACTGCAGTAACTATCAAGCTTATTGCCTCCTTGTGAGTTAAGTTCTTCAATTGACAGCTGTGTATGGCGCATCCTTCCACCATTCCTGAGAAGGAAATTACACTTCCACTGGGGGCTTGTACATTATCATTGCATTTAAAGGGCACGTTATGCCACATTTCTTCTTATAAAGAAGTTCCACCTCTATGCAACACCAAACAATCCGACACTCACCTACCACTACTGCTTCTACAATTTCTACATTTTTATGGTCTGTATTAGAGTTACAAGTCTGAGCCCAAACATGAGTCTTGTGGCCCGAGGCCTATATAATGCTCTTATTTCTGGTCTCAAGACCCCAGGTCAGAGCAGGACTTACGGACCAGATAAACAGTCTCTGATAGCTTGTGTGAACCTTGTAAGTAGTTTTTCTGTGACAGTCTCCTCCTAAGCTTTCTGGAGTTGCTCTGTGGTTATGACCTGTTGGGTGGTGTCCTGGGTAAACTCTACACTTGACTGTAAATAGATATTCGCAGTTAAAGCTTTCAAAAAACAAGAATAAGAAAACCACATCCCCTTTTCTAGATACTAAAGTTCAGAGCTTTTCTTTCTTTTCTTTTGCACATTTCAGTTATAAATTTATCTGAAATGATTCGCACCAAAAGTACCGTAGGTCTCCCGATGACCTCAGATCCAGACATGTGGACAGAGGTTATGGTGATCCTGATTAACACTGGGAGCAAAGAATCAAATTATTTTATTATGATGATGATGGTGGCCTTGAAATCTTGTAGCCCCATGATATAGACACGTGTGGAACGTGTTGTTTGTCACAGGGGGTTTCTGGCTTTTGGTTACAGAAGTGCAGATAAGAGGAGAAGTGATATGTGGCCAGTTCACCTGGGAAGTACGCTGGTTCATTTTGCAAGAGAAGCAGAATACTATCTAGCAATGCTACTATATGTTCATCTGTGATCTGTACCATTGTTATAGCTGTGATGTGACCGATGTGTGACCGACAGACGGTCAGCTGTGAATGACTAGAGTTAGCAGGGAACAAAAATTTATATATATATATATATATATATATATATATATATATATATATATATATATTGGTACCGTGTTAGCTAGTAGATAGAAAAATATTTGATTTGATTAGATTTGAGAGTCCTCAGTGATTGATACCTTTTAATGGCTAACTGAAAAGATGGTAATGTGGCGCCCTGCTGCGTATTGGTGCCACAGAACCCAGAAGGGTGCATGGATGGACTTCTCCACAAGAGGCCCTCACACATTCACACACCTCCACCCTACCACCTCAAACCAGCAGAGGGAGCCCTGATAGGGATATATATAGGGAGGGTGGAGTTAGACAGCTAGTTAGTTTCAGTTTAGTGTTCAGAGACAGAGAGGAACACAGCTCAGAGGTGAGCAGAGAGTGTGCTGATGCTCAGAGAGCAGTGAAGAGAGCAGCAAGCTGGCTGCTGTGCTTAGGCGGGCCAAGGCCTACAGCACGTGTGGAAGCCTAGTGAGGGCCTGAGTGTGGCCGAAGGCGAGAGGAAGAGAGGAGAAGGAAGAAGTAGTGAGGGGGCAGAGGAGCATACCAGGCTCACCCCGATATATATACCGGACACCGGGTCCGAGCTTACAGGGACTCTTTACACCCAGTAGGAACCACCGGAACCCCTGGAGGACTACAGGTCCCAGGTTCACCAAACGCTGACTACAGTACCAGGGCTAGGAGTCACGGAGGCCCCAGCATCCAGGGAGAGTGATCTCCAAAGAAAAAGCCCTACCACCAGGTCAGCAGGTTTAAGAGAGAGAGAGACAGTAACCAAGCTAGGCCTAGTTCCAGGCAGGCCAGAAGCTTAGAGAGTAAAGCCACGGATCAGGAGGCCCTATACCCGCTCACTGGGGAGAGTCCAAAAGTTAACCCTTCGTCCGGAGTACCCTGGACCGTGCCTGCAGCATCACCAGTAAAGGTACTGAAGCTTAACCCCGTGTGAGTGTCCGTCTTTCCTCCAGGACCGTCCTGCCGTCTCTCCCCTGCACCATCCATTACTCCCCACGCTGCCCTGGAGCTAGCTCTACCTGTGGAGAGCCACACCATCCCTGCTGCCATAACACCAGCTCCAGAGGACTGCTCCGCAGCGGCGGCACCCCTTAGTCGCATTCCACAGGTGGCGTCACGAACTTTCCCAATCCCCTATAAATCTACCCCCCTTTTTACTGACCGCCCTGGGTCACGGACCGGGCCAGCCACCGTGAAATTCCCCAGCAGCCAGAGGCCCGGCTGCTGAGTACCCCACGGCCCAGGGGGCGCGTCAGTAACAGATTGCACGCTTTCGAGACTACTCAAGCCTCTTCATCAGGCTAGTATAACCTAAAATCTGAAGAGTCACATATTTATACAGAATAGGGCACAGAAATAATGCAATAGATGAGACAGGTGATGAAAAGCAGAGCTATTACTATGGGAGACATAAACATTTCTGGCTGTAAATATTTTAGTAGTTCATAGATAAGGACTGTGAAAGTTTTATTGTTTGTGTTCAGTGTTCAGATCAGTGTTCAGTTTTCAGTGTTGTTCAGTGTTGTGATGACCCCAAAAGTCTGATGGGCACATTAGTTGATGTAGAATGACATAAATCCATGCGACACATTCATTCCTGCTCTGAAGGTGTCAAAGGTCACCATTAGTTTATATTCCGAGACTCTCCTTTCTCTCTGAGATTTGAAGTTACCTTTTAATACCAGTAATTTCATGGCCTTGATGCTGTGATCAGGGGAACAAAAATGCTTAGGTACAGGTAGATTTATTTTTTCTTCTTTTATTGTGTGGCGATGAGAATTCATCCTTGTCCTAAGTTTTTGCCCCGTCTCCCCTACATACAGATACCCAGCTGGAGTTAGCAGTGGATTTATGTCTCCGAGTCAGAAAATATCCCATGCAGGATGTTGCTCGGTTCAGAGTAAAGGTCCTCGGTGCCACCAGTATTGGGCGAGTGGTTACCACTTGATCCCTAAAGTTTAATGTACAGTTATGGGATGCCGTTGCGATGGTTCGGCGATGGGTTTGTACGGAGTTGGTGCAGCAGGGATCCTCGTAACTCCTGTAGCATCTCAGAAGGTATGAAGGTTAAGGACCTTCAGGAGGAGGTTATGTCAGGGAAGTTCCAGCTGGGCCAAACTGGGACTGAAATTCAGCCGCGGCATTTGAAAGCACAAAGGCTCATGAATCCCCCACATTTCCATCCATATGGGGGGTGTCTATTGTAAAAATTACCCTGCCTAGAGGAAAAAGACCAATATCACCAATAGCACTGCTACATAAGATTAAATACTACCGAAAACATCGTGACTACATAATACCACCACATAGTGACAGAATCATGCTGATCAGTAAAGGGGTTGTACACCACTGAGTACATTTCAGGCAAGTATTAGTGCACCTTGCCGAGTCCTAACAGTGTGTAATATGTAATCCACTGAGATGCGGCACTGCTTGCCGGTTCCAGCAGTTGTCACATGGTCAATAGCATATGATTTGCATCCTCGCTGTCATGTGCTTATTAGAGCCTCCGCTCCATCGCACAATGTTTTATTCTAGTCGGCATGTGACTACAAATATATAAGTCACACACTATCGATGACATGACAGCTGCTGGAACCGGCAAGCAGAGCCAAATCCTAATAGTGAGTACATTGCACACTGTTAGGATTCGGCGGGCTGCACTGCTACTTGCCAAAAAATTACTCAGGGTGTATATTGCTCACCATTAGGATTTGGCGAACTGCAGCAGGCTCTCTACTCCGCTAAAGCTGATAACCGTATTGCCATCCTGAGGACACCGATACGGTTACAAGTTTTGTAGGCCAAGGTAGACCACTCTGGAGTGGCCCATCTGGCATTCAACAGAAACCGGCCTTGAATTCCAGTGTCATAGGTAGCCTACAGTGGGGGCGAGCAAGTACTCGATAATAAGGTGTTGTACCCAAGTGCTTAGATAGGGCCACACAGAAGCAAGAAGAGGCTCCTACCAAAGCTGTAGGGTGGGAGGCCTGTCCCAGGTGGAGAAGACCAGCTCAACTGCATGAGAGAGTACCACCATCGGAAGGGTGAGGATTGCCACAGTAGAGGAGAGCATAGAGGCTAGAGTTAAATGTAAAGTTATGCTGCTAAAAACTATCCAGTGCATTAGACTACACCATGTGGATTGGTGACGTGTAAATCAATATATGTTGTTGGAGAAACATACGTTCAGTATTTGGTCAGTATTTTACATCAGGAGAGGAACCAGGTGAGGAACAATCAGAGGAAAAGTATAATAGAAACAAGCCACCAATTCTGTATTTATCAGTCACTCCTCGTTATGGCTTACAAATACTGATATAAAATACTGACCAAATACTGAACGTGTGAACGTAGCCTTAGTCTAACATCCCCAAACAGGGTGCCTTTAAGAAGCAAGGGAATAGAGAAGTTAGCATTAAGAAGCATGGCTCATTCCACCCTTGTATAAAGAGCTAGAGTCTCCTGTGTAACTTTCCAGAGAGAGGAGACGCCTGCAGACAATAAGCCAGGCAATAACAGGACAAAGCCAATGACCCAACAAAAGATGGCTGCAAAACAGAACACTTGCCAATTGGTGTCCCCCCTCAGCAAACTAGTTTGGACCAAAGAGGATGAGAAGTTCATGTTTGTTCTACAGTTGATGGAGACTGTCCCAAGTGGAAGAGATTAGCCCTCCTCAATCAGAGATCAACCATTACAGAATGTGGACAATTGCCACCAGTGAGGAGACGATAGAGGTTTATTCCTGTGTGCATACAGTAAATTATTATGACTAACTGTAAGAATTGCCACACCAAAACACTGAACCCCGAGTGTGAAGAGAATTACCACATCAGTAATAGCCAGAGAGAAGCGTCTGTGCATGACCAACACTGATGTGATATCTAAGGGAGCACGGCTGCTAAGACAGGTGGCCAGGAGAAAGGGCCGTGACCAGCACTGCGAATGTATTCTGCATTGATAATAAGTCAGAAAGATTGTGAAGGAAGTGCTGCTGAAGTATTTGCCAGCCGACCTGCTCAATAGGGATCACTATTTGCAAACCATTACATGGAGACCACAAGAGTCTCCAAGGTGTAAGACACACTACTGCAAGATATTACTACCAAAGCGAGAGGTGGCCGTGAGAGGGACTGTGACCAGGCCTGAGAGGGTATTGAGCACAGAGACTATTGCTGAGTAATAGGGTGGCTGCAAATTGTCATAAACAATTATCCCAAATGTCGGCTGTTTTCCTCTGTCCTATTCAACCTATTCTATTTTAATGTAAGACTCTGCAACCACCAAGCTCATTTCATTACGTGCTTGTGAATAAAGTTCTTCAGCTGTCAACCGTATACACCCGCATCTTTCCACCAGCCCTGAGATGTGAACGTCTCTAACACCGAGGAGCGCTACGTCCTAACTGTATTGTAAGGGCCCATCATGGAGTATTGCTCTGCGCGGTCTATGTGGACATCACATGTTGGGTGGTGTCTTTGGTGAACCTTGTACTTCACTCTGTAAACAATCACAGATAAAGCCGTACATTCCTTTTTGTGATGGTTCAAGGTTTCCGTCACTGACCTGAAAAAAATTTAGATTTGACAGTCCTCAGTGGTTGATACCTTTTAATGGCTAACTGAAAAGATGGTAACAAATTGCAAGCTTTCGAGACTACTCAGGTGTCTTCACTCTCCTTCTTGGTCAAATAGCTCTTACACAGCCTGGAGGTGTTTTGGGGTCATTGTCCTGTTGAAAAATAAATGATGGTCCAACTAAACGCAAACCGGATGGAATAGCATGCCGCTGCAAGATGCTGTGGTAGCCATGCTGGTTCAGTATGCCTTCAATTTTGAATAAATCCCCAACAGTGTCACCAGCAAAGCCCCCCCACACCATCACACCTCCTCCTCCATGCTTCACGGTGGGAACCAGGCATGTAGAGTCCATCCGTTCACCTTTTCTGCGTCGCACAAAGACACGGTGGTTGGAACCAAAGATCTCAAATTTGGACTCATCAAACCAAAGCACAGATTTCCACTGGTCTAATGTCCATTCCTTGTGTTCTTTAGCCGAAACAAGTCTCTTCTGCTTGTTGCCTGTCCTTAGCAGTGGTTTCCTAGCAGTTATTTTACCATGAAGGCCTGCTGCACAAAGTCTCCTCTTAACAGTTGTTGTAGAGATGTGTCTGCTGCTAGAACTCTGTGTGGCATTGACCTGGTCTCTAATCTGAGCTGCTGTTAACCTGCGATTTCTGAGGCTGGTGACTCGGATAAACTTATCCTCAGAAGCAGAGGTGACTCTTGGTCTTCCTTTCCTGGGGCGGTCCTCATGTGGTCCCTACCCCATTTATAGGGCAAGAAATCCCAATTATTAAACCTGAAAGGGCACACCTGTGAAGTGAAAACCATTTCCGGTGACTACCTCTTGAGGCTCATCAAGAGAATGCCAAGAGTGTGCAAAGCAGTCATCAAAGCAAAAGGTGGCTACTTTGAAGAACCTAGAATATAAGACATATTTTCAGTTGTTTCACACTTTTTTGTTAAGTATATAATTCCACATGTGGTAATTCATAGTTTTGATGTCTTCAGTGTGAATCTGCAATTTTCATAGTCAGGAAAATACAGAAAAATCTTTAAATCAGAAGGTGTGTCCAAACTTTTGGTCTGTACTGTAAATGGTTATAGGTAAATGGATCGCAGCTGTGTCCTGTCACACACACTATGTGTAATGTTTGTTCAGTGTTTTACATTTTTTTCTACTTATTTCTATTGCTGATCTGTGATTTGTTACATCTTCTCACTATCCAGATTCCCTGCCTCAGCTTTTATACTGGCTATTATGATTCATCAGGATTGGCTGTGCTATACCATGAGATAGCTGCAAGGCATTATGGGGAATCTGGAGAGGTGACACCTGAGTTCATGTGAGCCTTCTGTGTCTGATCCAATCTTCTGCTTTGTGTTTCAGTGGGCATTGAATTGCAAATGATTCAAATTTGTCAGGTCCAGCAAATGTCCTAAAATTCAACACAAATTCTCTTTGCAATCGATTTGCTCATCTCTAGTTATCATTGAATCTTCCCATAGGGAATTAATCCTAGTGGAGAGTGATGGATCCAATGTCACTTCCAGACAGGGTTGTCTTCTGCTGGAGCTTTGGGACTCATTATTGTGTCAGAGCCTGGACCTCCAGAGGATCCTCTGCTATATGGTGAGTCTCCCTGACATGGTTAGTCTGGCATTACGTTGGGTCACAAGACTGTATATGGATCCCCAATTACTTACATAAACTAGATAGTTACCTGTGTAGAGTGGAGGAGCTGACCAAACCACACGACCACCGCAAATCCTCCAATCATCTTGACCTGCGAAGAAATTTAGGCATAAAGTCCTACGTCAGTTTGGATATCAGTCTTTGCTGCACAAATATTGCACCTAACTATGTACTGACCACTGCAGTCAGTCACTGGCCTTAGAGGAGCACATTGCTGAGGCCACTGATTAGCTCTAATAGTCACACGGGACATTGAGGATGACAATGCTGCAGAAGACCGGTCAGAAAAATCATGCAGCCATCATTTTTTTCCCCTCCGTGGCCACATTTTTTCTAAATTTGGGAAATCGCCTTTCGCCCCAGTAGTTGGAACCTTTTAATGGTTCCGTAAAAACATTGTGACAACTAGTGGCCCACTAAACTGTTTAGGTCTCCTATCAGGTCTCAGGTGTAACACAAATGATTGGAGGTTGTCACATTCCCAAATTCTCCATCCGTCTGAGATTTAACATTTCCTTTTAATACAATTATATTCATAGAAGAACTGCGCTAAGGTTGTAAAACATTGTGTAGTCCTGTGTACAACATCTCTGATATGAAGACGTTGGTCAAAAAATAAAATGCCAAACTTCAAAGTCACAGAAGGGTCGACCAGACCTGTTCACCAAGAGCTCCAGATGTAGAAACCAGTTGAGGAAAATTGGTTGGAGGTAATGGAAGTTGAGCTCTTCCTGCGTGTGGACCACAGAGATGTATTTTTTTCCTACAACATTCTAAACCGACACTTTTTCTCTGAATATTTTCAGAGAGCTTGTTCTTTCCTGAATATATACAGTACACCATCATAGTGGCATTGTCTGACAGGACTCTCACAGCTCTGGTTCACGGCAGCTGATGGAAGTTGTGGCATCACCAACAGTTTTCTGGCAGAGGATGATAAAAAGTCCTTTCCTAAGAGGTCAAAAAACCTTGGGCTATGGCTCCTAAGAGATGACAACTACATCATCTGATGGATGCGTTGCTAGAAAAGGACTACCCACTGAGGAGAATCATATGTTTCAAGGCTATGCACCAATGGAGGGAACCTTTGGTGTTCTGAGACAATGTACAAGTCAAATCTAGGAAGACCTTCTGTTTGTCCAATCATCTGGCCCTCTGGCTGTTCCAGTCTGGCCCGTGAACCAAGACAGCCGAAGGGCTTAAACAGTGGCCTATGGGCTGAACCATGCCCTCCCCTGCCCACCATCCATCTGCTGTCTGCTGTCACCACTCTCCACATCCTCAGCATGCACACAGGCTGCACATACTGTATATAGGAGGCTGTGTGGAGGCTCATATTGTATATAAGAGACTATGCGGGGCTCATGCTATATATAGGTGGCTTTGTGCGGGCTCACACTGTATATAGGAGGATAGGCGGGGCTCATACTGTATATAGGGGGCTATGTGCGGGCTCATACTGTATATAGGAGGCTATGTGCAGGCACATACTGCATATAGGAGGCAATGCGGGGCTCATACTGTATATAGGGGGCTTTGTGCGGGCTCACACTGTATATAGGAGGCTATGTGCAGGCTCATACTGTATATAGGAGGCTATGCGGGGCTCATACTGTATATAGGGGGCTCTGTGCGGGCTCACACTGTATATAGAAGGTTATGTGCAGGCTCACACTGTATATAGGAGGCTATGTGCAGGCTCATACTGTATATAGGAGGCTATGTGGGGCTCATTCTGTATATAGGGGGCTTTGTGCGGGCTCACACTGTATATAGGAGGCCATGTGCAGGCTCATACTGTATATAGGGAGCTATGTGCAGGCTCACACTGTATAAAGGAGGCTAGGCGAGGCTCATACTGTATATAGGGGGTTATGTGCAGGCTCATACTGTATATAGGAGAATAAGCGGGGCTCATAGTGTATATAGGGGCTATGTGCAGGCTCATACTGTATATAGGAGGCTATGCGGGGCTCATACTGTATATAGGAGGCTATGTGCGGGCTCACACTGTATATAGGAGGCTATGTGCAGGCTCATACTGTATATAGGAGGCTGTGTGCGGGCTCATACTGTATATAGGAGGCTATGTGGGGCTCACACTGTATATAGGAGGCTATGTGCAGGCTCATACTGTATATAGGAGGCTATGTGCGGACTCGTACTGTACATAGAGAGCTATGCGGGGCTCATGTTTTATATAGGAGGCTAAATGGGTTCATACTGTATATAGGGGGCTTTGTGCGGCCTCATACTGTATATAGGATATATACTGTATATATTTTTCATCTGTTATTTACCCACTAGACAACTGTGGTAGTTGTCTCCCTGGCAGCAGATCAAAGTTTTACCTATTAGCGCCACCACTCCCCTTCTCTCTGAATATAGGAGGCTATGTGAGGCTCAAACTGTATATAGGGGGCTATGTGGGTGCTCATACTGTATATAGAAAGCTATGTGCGGCTCATACTGTATATAGGAGGCTATAATGGGCCTTATACTGTATAAATGAGGGGGAAAAAAAAGTGTTTTTTCAACTCACCATTAGATGAATTCCTATGGCTTTGGGTGTGGACTCCAGGATGGTGCTCGGATAAAGCGGCTGTGGTAATCAACAAAAAACAGGGATCCAGCAACAAACATCCAAATGAAAATCTGAATGTGTGTTAAAACTTCATGTTTATTAGAATTCCTTTAAAATCATTCTGTTAAAATTGTAGATCCAGAGGATTACGCGTTTCGAACAAAAATGTTCTTAGTCATAACCATGTCTCATTAACACACATTCAGATTTTCATTTGGATGTTTGTTGCTGGATCCCTGTTTTTTGTTGTATAAATGAGGCTATGTGGGGTTCATACTGTATATAGAAAGCTATGTGCGGGCTCATTCTGTATATAGGAGAGTATATGGGACCTTATACTTTATGAATGAGGCTATGTGGGGTTCATACTTTGTATAAAAGGCTATATGGGGGCTCACACTGTATATAAGGAGCTATATGGGGGCTCACACTGTATATAAGGAGCTATGTGGGGGCTCACATTGTACATAGTGAGCTATGCGGGGCTCATACTGTATATAGGAGGATATGTGGGGCTCAAAGAAAAGATGAGACACCGCGGTCAGCGTATCGGGGCTATTAGTCCAAAGAGAAGAGCGAAGATCGGGAAATGACATAACCATGTCCCCTCCTCCCTGATAGCTAATCTGTCCCGTAGATGTTAGTGACTGGTATATGCAAGAAGGAAGATTTTACAACCAGGTCACAATAAAGTTCCCCATATTAAAAAAAGGACATCATCAAATCCTGAACTGTTCTTCTTGAAAAAAAGGTGGCATCTGTAATCTATCATTGTCCTGAACCTCCTCCCATCAGGCTTGAGTATCACAAGAACCAAAAGCAGACGCCACTATCAGCTTCCTAATATATTCCCCATTCCAGGTTGTAAGTGAGGATAATAATCTGAGCAAATCCTTCTCTTGGAGAAAAACAAGAAACTCATACAGATCTCTGGCCATCAAATTTCAGAGTCATTGTAGCGGTCTGGGTCAGACGGAGAAGAAAAGGGAACCTGACCAACTCCAGTCAGATAAGACGCTGCCTATGACCGCCTGGGCTTGGATTCACAGCACGCTTAGCCTGGCACCTTTTCTTGCCAGTTGGACAATGAGAAAAAAGTGTAAAACTACAAAACGTAATATAAAGCCCTGATCTCCCCCTGATGATCAGTGAGCTGTGGACGACTCTCAACTGTTCTGCAGTCACTCCTCGAGACGATCAGGATCCGCACGGTGGGAGGAAATATTCTGCAGTTTTCGTACAGAGTCCTTCACTATTCATTATTTTATGGCTTTTTGTATAAAATCTCCCAGTTCCTCTGTGACTGGTATCAGCCGAGATCAAGCAAACAGCAAAAGCACATAAACTTCCTGCAAATCTATAGACGAACCCAGAAGGGGGAGGAAGCTGAAAAGTTATATACACTGCAGGTAAAAAGGATCAACGGAGGGGGAACAGTGATAAAAATCCATTCATAACACCGGGAAAGAAATACTCAATATGCTCGAAAAGCATAAACTGAATAGAGAAGGGAAAAACAGAAAGAGAAATGTATACAGGGAGCTCCCCCTAGTGGTGGCTGCAGACAGAATCTTATCATGTATCTCTGTATATAGGGAACTCCCCCTAGTGGTGGCTGCAGACAGGATCTTATCATGTATCTCTGTATACAGGGAGCTCCCCCTAGTGGTGGCTGCAGACAGAATCTTATCATGTATCTCTGTATACAGGGAGCTCCCCCTAGTGGTGGCTGCAGACAGAATCTTATCATGTGCCTCTGTATACAGGGAGCTCCCCCTAGTGGTGGCTGCAGACAGAATCTTATCATGTATCTCTGTATACAGGGAGCTCCCCCTAGTGGTGGCTGCAGACAGGATGTTATCATGTATCTCTGTATACAGGGAGCTCCCCCTAGTGGTGACTGCAGGCAGGATCTTATCATGTATCTCTGTATACAGGAAGCTACCCCTAGTGGTGGCTGCAGACAGAATCTTATCATGTATCTCTGTATATAGGGAACTCCCCCTAGTGGTGGCTGCAGACAGGATCTTATCATGTATCTCTGTATACAGGGAGCTCCCCCTAGTGGTGGCTGCAGACAGAATCTTATCATGTATCTCTGTATACAGGGAGCTCCCCCTAGTGGTGGCTGCAGACAGAATCTTATCATGTGCCTCTGTATACAGGGAGCTCCCCCTAGTGGTGGCTGCAGACAGAATCTTATCATGTATCTCTGTATACAGGGAGCTCCCCCTAGTGGTGGCTGCAGACAGGATGTTATCATGTATCTCTGTATACAGGGAGCTCCCCCTAGTGGTGACTGCAGGCAGGATCTTATCATGTATCTCTGTATACAGGAAGCTACCCCTAGTGGTGGCTGCAGACAGAATCTTATGTATCTCTGTATACAGGGAGCTCCCCCTAGTGGTGACTACAGACAGGATCTTATCATGCTTCTCTGTATACAGGGAGCTCCCCCTAGTGGTGGCTGCAGACAGGATCCTTTCATGTATCTCTGTATACAGGGAGCTCCCCCTAGTGGTGGCTGCAGACAGAATCTTATCATGTATCTCTGTATATAGGGAGCTCCCCCTAGTTGTGGCTGCAGACAGAATCCTATCATGTATCTCTGTATATAGGGAGATCCCCCTAGTGGTGCTGCAGACAGGATCTTATCATGTATCTCTGTATACAGGGAGCTCCCCCTAGTGGTGACTGCACATATAATCTTATCATGTATCTCTGTATATAAGGGAGCTCCCCCTAGTGGTGGCTGCAGACAGAATCTTATCATGTATCTCTATATACAGGGAGCTCCCCCTAGTGGTGGCTGCAGACAGAATCTTATCATGTATCTCTGTATATAGGGAGATCCCCCTAGTGGTGCTGCAGACAGGATCTTATCATGTATCTCTGTATACAGGGAGCTCCCCCTAGTGGTAACTGCAGACAGGATCTTATCATGTATCTCTGTATACAGAGAGCTCCCCCTAGTGGTGGCTGCAGACAGAATCTTATCATGTATCTCTGTATATAGGGAGCTCCCCCTAGTGGTGGCTGCAGACAGGATCTTATCATGTGTGTATGTATACAGGGAGCTCCCCCTAGTGGTGGCTGCTATTGCCATGACTAAGACCATCTGTCGAAACATGTTGGCTTCAGCACTGTGTAACTCCCTGTCTGGATTGAAGATTTTATTTTCTGCATAATAAATGGAAATTGGATACCACTCCGCTGGAAAACTTTTTCTACAATGGCAAAAAAGTCCAAAAGTGCAGTGTGTTAATAAACAGGCTGTTGGTTACCACAAGTTATCAGCCATTTTATATATTATTATTATTATTATTTATATAGCGCCATTGATTCCATGGTGATATACATGAGAAGGGGTTACATACAAAATACAGATATCACTTACAGTAACAAATTAATAATGATAGACAGGTACAGAGGGAAGAGGGCCCTGTCCTTGCGGGCTTACATTCTACAGGATGATGGGGAAGGAGACAGTAGGTGGCGAGTTGCAGCAGCTCCGGTGTTGGTGAGGCGCAGGTCCGGTGTTGGTAAGGCAGCAGCTCCAATGGTGTTGAGGAGGCAATGGGGTCATGGCAGGCTGTAGGCTTTCTTGAAGAGATGGGTTTTCATGTTCCATCTGAAGGATCCGGATGTGGTGGATAGTCGGACGTGTTGGGGCACAGAATTCCATAGGATGGGGGATATTGGGGAGAAATCTTGGAGGCAATTGGGTGAAGAACGAATAAGTGTGGAGGAGAGAAGGAGGTCTTGGGAGAACTGGAGATTACGTAAGGGAATGTACCGGGAGATTAGTTCAGAGATGTACGGAGGAGGGTGGTTATGGACAGCTTTGTAGGTCAGTGTTAGTAGTTTGAATTGGATACGCTGGGCAATTGGGAGCCAGTGAAAGGATTTGCAAAGGGGAGAAGCAGAGGAGTAACGAGGAGAGAGATGAATTAGTCGTGCAGCAGAGTTAAGAACAGATTGGAGGGGTGCCAGAGTGTTAGCAGGGAGGCCACAGAGGAGGATGTTGTAGTAGTCGAGGCGGCAGATGATGAGTGCATGCACAAGCATTTCAGTAGATTGTGGGTTGAGGAAGAGACGGATTCTGGAAATATTTTTGAGCTGGAGGCGACAAGAGGTGGAAAGAGCTTGGATGTGGGGTTTGAAGGACAGGGCAGAGTCAAGGGTTACTCTGAGGCACCGGATGTCCGGTACAAGGGAAAGCGTGATGCTGTTTATTGTGATAGATAGATCAGGTAGGGAAGATATGTGAGATGGAGGAAAAATGATGAGTTCAGTTTTGTCCACATTGAGCTTGACAAAGCGAGAGGAGAAGGAGGATATGGCTGATAGACACTCTGGGAATCTGGACAGCAGAGAGATGACGTCTGGGCCAGAGAGGTAGATCACAGTGTCATCAGCGTATAGGTGATACTGGAAGCCATGGGAATTTATGAGTTGTCCTAGGCCAAGGGTATAGATGGAGCAGAGTGGGGGTCCTAGGACAGAGCCTTGAGGGACTCCAACAGAGAGATGACGGGATGAGGAGGTAGTGTGGGAGTGGGAGACGCTAAATGTGCAGTTGGAAAGGTATGAGGAGATTCCGGATAGGGCAAGGTCTTTGACGCCAAAGAAAGAAAGAATCTGTAGTGGGAGACAGTGGTCGACTGTGTCAAAGGTAAAGGATAGGTCAAGAAGGAGTATAGAAAATTATCTGTTAGCTTTGGCTGTAAGTAGGTCATTAGTAATTTTGGTCAGGGCAGTTTCAGTGGAATGATGGGAACAGAAACCAGATTGTAGGTTGTCGAAGAGCAAATTAGATGAGAGATGGGAGGAAAGTTTAGCGTAAACATGTTGCTCAAGGAGTTTGGAAGCAAATGGGAGCTGCGATATGGGGCAATAGCTGGGCAAAGCGCTTGGGTCGAGGGATGGCTTTTTGAGGATGGGCGTGAGTGTGGCATGTTTGAAGGCAGCGGGGAAAGTACCAGAAGTTAGTGATTGGTTGAAGAGGTTTGTTAGGGCTGGTATGAGTGTGGGGGTGAGGTCGGGGAGGAGATGGGATGGGATGGGGTCGAGTGCACAAGTGGTGAGGTGTGATTTGTAGAGGAGGCGAGTAAGCTCTCCTTCAGTAATGTTGGAGAGGGAGGTTATGGGGAAGGGCATTGGTCTGGTCAGGGCCGGCTCCAGGTTTTTCTGGGCCCCGGGCGAAAGAGTCTCAGTGGGCGCCTTTAACACATACCATGATTCATGATGCACAGATACCGAAGAGAAATATATATATATAGTACAATGCAAAGATGTCACTTCTTACATTACATGAGTGATATCTATTGTAAATTCCACAATAGCTCAGAAACCAGTGAATCGCTCCACACAGTATACTGGCCCCCATAAAATGCTCCATACAGGAGACTGGCTCCCATAAAATGCTCCATACAGAATACTGGCCCCCATATAACGCTCCATACGGAATACTGGCCCCCATATAACACTCTATACAGAATACTGGCCCCCATATAACGCTCCATACAGAATACTGGCCCCCATAAAACGCTCTGTACAGGATACTGGGCCCCATATAACGCTCCATACAGGATACTGGCCCCCATATAATGCTCCATGCAGGCTGTTCCCCCCACATAATGCCCTATGCAGGATGTCCCTTTCCCACCATATAATGCCCCATGCAGGATATCCCTCCCCCCCTATATAATGCCCCATGCAGGATGTCACACACCCCTCTTTATAATGCCCCATGCAGGATGTCATCCACCCATATAATGCTCCATGCAGACTGTTCCCCTCACATAATGCCCTATGCAGGCTGTTCCCCCCTTATAATGCCCCATGCAGGCTGTTCCCCCCCTTTTAATGCCCCATACAGGATGTCACCCCCCATATAATGCCCCATGTAGGATGTCACCCCCTCTCTTTAAAATGCCCCATGCAGGATGTCACCCCCCCATATAATGCTCCATGCAGACTGTTCCCCTCACATAATGCCCTATGCAGGCTGTTCCCCCCTTATAATGCCCCATGCAGGCTGTTCCCCCCCTTTTAATGCCCCATGCAGGATGTCACCCCCCATATAATGCCCCATGTAGGATGTCACCCCCTCTCTTAAAAATGCCCCATGCAGGATGTCACCCCCTCTCTTTAAAATGCCCCATGCAGGATGTCACCCCCCCTCTTTATAATGCCCCATGCAGTATGTCACCCCCCTCTTTAAAATGCCCCATGCTGGATGTCACCCCCCTCTTTATAATGCCCCATGCAGGATGTCACCCCCCTGTTTATAATGCCCCATGCAGGATGTCCCTTCCCCCCATATAATGCCCCATGCAGGATGTCCCTCCCCCCCCCATATAATGCTCCATGCAGGATGTTCTCTCTCTCTTTAAAATGCCCCATGTAGGATGTCACCCCCCTCTTTATAATGCCCCATGCAGGATGTCACTCCCCCTCTTTATAATGCCCCATGCAGGATGTCACCCCCTCTCTTTATAATGCCCCATGCAGGATATCACCCCCCTCTCTTTATAATGCCCCATGCAGGATGTCACCCCCCTCTCTTTATAATGCCCCATGCAGGATGTCCCTCCCCCCATATAATGCCCCATGCAGGATGCTCTCTCTCTATTTAAAATGCCCCATGCAGGATGTCACCCCCCTCTTTATAATGCCCCATGCAGGATGTCACCCCCCCTTTATAATGCCCCATGCAGGATGTCACCCCCTCTCTTTATAATGCCCCATGCAGGATATCACTCCCCTCTCTTTATAATGGCCCATGCAGGATGTCACCCCCCTCTCTTTATAATGCCCCATGCAGGATGTCACCCCCTCTCTTTATAATTCCCCATGCAGGATGTCACCTCCCCATATTATGCCCCATGCAGGATGTCACCCCCCCCATATTATGCCCCATGCAGGATGTCACCCCCTCATATTATGTCCCATGCCTCCATACATTAAAAAAAAAAAATAAATACTCACCTCACTTCTCACCTGCTGCCGCTGTTCAGGTCCGGACTCCAGCGTCGCTGGCGTCTTCCCGCTCTGCTCTGCCTGTGATGGCTCAGGGGAGGGCGCGGTGGAAAGACGTCACCGCGCCCTCTGACCTGAGACGTCACAGGGAGCGCACAGCAGGGAGACAGCGGATCTGCAGAGGCACAAGAGGTAAGTATCCGGCTGCCGGGGCCCTGAGCAAGCGGGGGGAAGGGCGGGTGCTGGCAGAGCTCTCCTCCGCCCATAGCCCGGCAGGGTGCCCGACCGCAAGTGGGCCCCCCAGCCTGCTCAGGGCCCCGGCACTTGCCCGGGTGCGCCGGGTGCTGACACCGGCCCTGGGTCTGGTATACAAAGGGGTTGTGGTGGTTGAACAATAAAGACTTGCCTTGTTTGGTCAATGTTATTTTTGAAGTGTGTGGCAAAGTCCTCAGCAGAGATGAGAGGGTCGGAGGGGGCAGTGGAGGGCGGAGGAGGGAGTTAAAAGTGTTTAATAACTGTTTGGGATTACAGGATAAGGAAGATACAAGGGTTGTGAAGTAGGCTCGTTTAGCAGAGGTGAGGACTGATTTGAGTGTTGCTTGTTTGAATCCAGTGAAGTCATCATGTGAATGTGTTTTCTTCCAATGCCGCTCCACAACCCTGGACTCTTGACAAAGCCTTTTAGTGAGGTTATTGAGCCAGGGTTGTCTATTGATTTGTCACACTCTGCCGTGCAATAGAGGGGCGACTGCATCAATAGCTGAGGCGAGAGTGGCATTGTAGAAAGCAGTGGCGCTGTCTGTGTCATGGAGTGAAGATATGGATGCCAGTGGTAGAATAGAGTCAGAGAGTGTGTGAGTGTCTAGATGTGTAAGGTTTCTGCGGGGGTGTGCTAGTTGATGGACATGGGTGACAGGAGAGGAGAACAGGGATGAGAAAGTGAGTAGATGGTGGTCAGATAGGGGGAGGGGAGAGGTTGTGAAGTTAGATAGGGAGCAGAGACGGGTGATATGTCAGCTGCATCATTTGTCACTCCTGGCAACGCCGCCTTTGACCACTACTCCCAAGCTCTCCTTGCTTCCCCCGGTGAGCAGGACTTCCACTTCCATTGCAACCTCTTCTGGTGCGCGCCTCCCATCTTGGGCTGGGTCTTTGCTTCATGGCAACCCCCCTTCTGAGCTGGTCTTTCACTGGGCTGGGCACTCTTTCATACTCCCTGGCGCCTGCACTCCCACCATAGGCAGCCTTTACTTTTCCTATTGCGCCATCATTCACCATATTAACACACATACTGTATATATATATATATTTCATCATATCATCTATTCTGTAGTACGGCTGATGCCTGGGCTTTCGTTGCTGATTCTAAACTGACAGAAATCTCCTTGCCTGCCCTGTCCTAATTCTCTTTGCTATGGCTTATGCTGTTTCCTCTACCACCACAGAGCCGCACCATATAAACATTTCTTGGCTACCCTTTGTGGTTTATAATGCTAGACCATAGTGCCGCTGGCAGGGCTGCTGTTGCTGGCCCAACTCTGCCACACATCTCCTTACCTTCCCCATCCTAATTCTTTAGTGTGCAGCTTGTGCCGCTGCCACCGCATAGCCATGACAGCCACATATCTTTTGTCTATGTTTTATACTGATAGACTGTTCTGCTCAAACAGATCCCAAAACAGGGATTATTTTTGCTTCTTCACTTTGAAACTGGCTAGCCTGTTCCAGTTTGCTAAAAAAAAAAAAAAAAAATGGATAATTTTTGGACAGCTTGATAAAACGCCTTTGTAATCGCTTAATCACTTTGGAAATAGCAAAGGGATAATTTTTTTAAATTTTAGTTGAGAAGCTATTACTTCTTCACGTTCAAAACTGTACAACAGATTTGCCTCCCTTAATGAAGGAATGATTTGTAGACATTTTTAGACATTTTGTGAAAAAAACATCACTAGTTAATTTAGCAAGAATAGAAATCTTGATGCTCCCCAAACAAGGATCATTTTGAAACTCCCCACAGCTATTTCCATTTGTACTACCTGTGTATAAACATCAGTAAGGCAGGCATCTATCCCCAAAATGGATAATTTTTGGGTCAGTTATACAATGAAACTGTCCAACCAAATCTGAGTATGCAGTGTATAATTAAAAAGGCTGCTGGTAACCACTGGTTTCGATTCTTTTTCCTTTAACCAGATAGGTTGAGATCACTTACCATTAATAAGGCTAAGTTTTCAATACAGAACTCATAACACATTCAACACTCCCTGGAGATGTCGGAGTGTTCTAGAAGTATTTTCTGGGCAGTTAGAGGCTTGTAAGTATTAGAATTCATGGCAAATGTATTCATCGTAAATCAACATTTTCTTTTTTTTAAATTCACTGAAGTCATTGAATTTGAATTTCAATGATCTGCTCATTTCTACTTCAGACATTATTGAGTGAAATATTCAGACATTCAAGAGAATAAGACAAGACATTCAGACGCTAGAGACTCTCAGAAAAAGAAGACCTTCAGGTGTAGGAGAGATCCAAGAACAAGCGACATTCAAAAGAGAAACTGGAGCAGAAGACATTCAAAGAGCAGGAAACATTTCAGAACCTGGAAAAATCATGAGGCAACTAATCTAGAGCAGTAATCATTGAAATAGAGCCATTCAGCCCCATATCACTTCTCCCCTACGCCTCAAAAATACTGGAACAACACGTCCACCTTGAACTGTCCTCCCACCTCTCCTCCTGCTCCCTCTTCAACTGCTCAAGATCAGGTTTCTGATCGCACCACTCCACTGAAACTGCCCTGACTAAAGTCACCAACGACCTACTAACTGCTAAATCCAAGCACCACTACTCCGTCCTCCTCCTCCTGGACCTGTCCTCCTCCTCCTGGACCTGTCATCTGCCTTTGACACAGTGGACCATTCCCTCTTACTACAGACTCTCTCATCTCTCGGCATCACAGACTTGGCCCTATCTGGATCTCCTCATACCTAACAGACCGGACATTCAGTGTCTCCCACTCACACACCACCTCCTCATCTCACTCCCTATCTGTCGGTGTCCCCCAAGGTTCAGTCCTAGGACCTCTGCTCTTCTCCATCTACACCTTCGGCCTGGGACAGCTCATGGTCTCACAGTTTTCAGTATCACCTCTATGCTGATGACACACAGATCTACCTCTCTGGACCCGATATCTCCTCCCTACTAACCAAAATCCCACAATGTCTGTCCGCTATTTCATCCTTCTTCTCTGCCAGATTTCTAAAGCTTAACATGGACAAAACAGAATTCATCATCTTTCCACCATCTCACTCATCCAACCCATCTGACCTATCCATCAAAGTTAATGATTGCCTACTCTCCCCAGTCCCGCAAGCTCGCTGCCTCTGGGTAACCCTGGACTCTGATCTCTCCTTCACACCACATATCCAAGCCCTTTCCACTTCCTGCCGACTCCAACTCAAAAATATCTCCAGGATCCGCACATTCCCCAACAAAGAGTCTGCAAAAACACTAGTGCACGCCCTAATCATCTCCCACCTCGACTACTGCAACCTCCTGCTCTGTGGCCTCCCTTCTACCACTCTCGCACCCCTCCAATCTATCCTAAACTCGGCTGCCTGACTAATCCACCTGTCCCCCCGCTATTCCCCAGCTCCCCCCCCCACTGTCAATCCCTTCACTGGCTCCCTATTCCCCAGAGAATCCAGTTCAAAACCCTAACCATGACATACAAAGCCATTCACAACCTGTCTACTCCATACATCTGTGACCTAGTCTCCCGATACATACCTGCACGCAACCTCCGATCCTCACAAGATCTCCTTCTGTACTCCCCTCTAATCTCCTCCTCCCACAATTGCATACAAGATTTCTCCCGTGCTTCCGCCCTACTCTGGAACTCTCTACCCCAACATATCAGACTCTCGCCTACTGTGGAAACCTTCAAAAGGAACCTGAAGACCCACCTCTTCCGACAAGCCTACAACCTGCAGTAACCACCACTCCACCATACCGCTGCACGACCAGCTCTACCCTCACCTACTGTATCCTCACCCATCCCTTGTAGATTGTGAGCCCTCGCGGGCAGGGTCCTCGCTCCACCATACCGCTGCACGACCAGCTCTACCCTCACCTACTGTATCCTCACCCATCCCTTGTAGATTGTGAGCCGTCGCGGGCAGGGTCCTCGCTCCACCATACCGCTGCACGACCAGCTCTACCCTCACCTACTGTATCCTCACCCATCCCTTGTAGATTGTGAGCCCTCGCAGGCAGGGTCCTCGCTCCACCATACCGCTGCACGACCAGCTCTACCCCCACCTACTGTATCCTCACCCATCCCCTGTAGATTGTGAGCCCTCGCGGGCAGGGTCCTCGCTCCACCATACCGCTGCACGACCAGATCTACCCTCACCTACTGTATCCTCACCCATCCCTTGTAGATTGTGAGCCCTCGCAGGCAGGGTCCTCGCTCCACCATACCGCTGCACGACCAGCTCTACCCTCACCTACTGTATCCTCACCCATCCCTTGTAGATTGTGAGCCCTCGCGGGCAGGGTCCTCGCTCCACCATACCGCTGCACGACCAGCTCTACCCCCACCTACTGTATCCTCACCCATCCCCTGTAGATTGTGAGCCCTCGCGGGCAGGGTCCTCGCTCCACCATACCGCTGCACGACCAGCTCTACCCTCACCTACTGTATCCTCACCCATCCCTTGTAGATTGTGAGCCCTCGCAGGCAGGGGCCTCGCTCCACCATACCGCTGCATGACCAGCTCTACCCTCACCTACTGTATCCTCACCCATCCCTTGTAGACTGTGAGCCCTCGCGGGCAGGGTCCTCGCTCCACCATACCGCTGCACGACCAGCTCTACCCTCACCTACTGTATCCTCACCCATCCCTTGTAGACTGTGAGCCCTTGCGGGCAGGGTCCTCGCTCCACCATACCGCTGCACGACCAGCTCTACCCCTACCTACTGTATCCTCACCCATCCCCTGTAGATTGTGAGCCCTCGCGGGCAGGGTCCTCGCTCCACCATACCACTGCACGACCAGCTCTACCCTCACCTACTGTATCCTCACCCATCCCTTGTAGATTGTGAGCCCTCGCGGGCAGGGTCCTCGCTCCACCATACCGCTGCACGACCAGCTCTACCCTCACCTACTGTATCCTCACCCATCCCCTGTAGATTGTGAGCCCTCGCGGGCAGGGTCCTCGCTCCACCATACCGCTGTACGACCAGCTCTACCCTCACCTACTGTATCCTCACCGATCCCTCGTAGACTGTGAGCCCTCGCAGGCAGGGTCCTCGCTCCACCATACCGCTGCACGACCAGCTCTACCCTCACCTAGTGTATCCTCACCCATCCCCTGTAGATTGTGAGCCCTCGCGGGCAGGGTCCTCGCTCCACCATACCGCTGCACGACCAGCTCTACCCTCACCTACTGTATCCTCACCCATCCCTTGTAGACTGTGAGCCCTCGCGGGCAGGATCCTCTCTCCACCATACCACTGTACGACCAGCTCTACCCCCACCTACTGTATCCTCACCCATCCCCTGTAGATTGTGAGCCCTCGCGGGCAGGGTCCTCGCTCCACCATACCGCTGCACGACCAGCTCTACCCTCACCTACTGTATCCTCACCCATCCCTTGTAGATTGTGAGCCCTCGCAGGCAGGGTCCTCGCTCCACCATACCGCTGCACGACCAGCTCTACCCCCACCTACTGTATCCTCACCCATCCCCTGTAGATTGTGAGCCCTCGCGGGCAGGGTCCTCGCTCCACCATACCGCTGCACGACCAGCTCTACCCTCACCTACTGTATCCTCACCCATCCCTTGTAGATTGTGAGCCCTCGCAGGCAGGGTCCTCGCTCCACCATACCGCTGCACGACCAGCTCTACCCTCACCTACTGTATCCTCACCCATCCCTTGTAGACTGTGAGCCCTTGCGGGCAGGGTCCTCGCTCCACCATACCGCTGCACGACCAGCTCTACCCCTACCTACTGTATCCTCACCCATCCCCTGTAGATTGTGAGCCCTCGCGGGCAGGGTCCTCGCTCCACCATACCACTGCACGACCAGCTCTACCCTCACCTACTGTATCCTCACCCATCCCTTGTAGATTGTGAGCCCTCGCGGGCAGGGTCCTCGCTCCACCATACCGCTGCACGACCAGCTCTACCCTCACCTACTGTATCCTCACCCATCCCTTGTAGACTGTGAGCCCTTGCGGGCAGGGTCCTCGCTCCACCATACCGCTGCACGACCAGCTCTACCCCTACCTACTGTATCCTCACCCATCCCCTGTAGATTGTGAGCCCTCGCGGGCAGGGTCCTCGCTCCACCATACCACTGCACGACCAGCTCTACCCTCACCTACTGTATCCTCACCCATCCCTTGTAGATTGTGAGCCCTCGCGGGCAGGGTCCTCGCTCCACCATACCGCTGCACGACCAGCTCTACCCTCACCTACTGTATCCTCACCCATCCCTTGTAGATTGTGAGCCCTCGTGGGCAGGGTCCTCGCTCCACCATACCGCTGCACGACCAGCTCTACCCTCACCTACTGTATCCTCACCCATCCCTTGTAGATTGTGAGCCCTCGTGGGCAGGGTCCTCGCTCCACCATACCGCTGCACGACCAGCTCTACCCTCACCTACTGTATCCTCACCCATCCCTTGTAGACTGTGAGCCCTTGCGGGCAGGGTCCTCGCTCCACCATACCGCTGCACGACCAGCTCTACCCCTACCTACTGTATCCTCACCCATCCCCTGTAGATTGTGAGCCCTCGCGGGCAGGGTCCTCGCTCCACCATACCACTGCACGACCAGCTCTACCCTCACCTACTGTATCCTCACCCATCCCTTGTAGATTGTGAGCCCTCGCGGGCAGGGTCCTCGCTCCACCATATCGCTGCACGACCAGCTCTACCCTCACCTACTGTATCCTCACCCATCCCTTGTAGACTGTGAGCCCTTGCGGGCAGGGTCCTCGCTCCACCATACCGCTGCACGACCAGCTCTACCCCTACCTACTGTATCCTCACCCATCCCCTGTAGATTGTGAGCCCTCGCGGGCAGGGTCCTCGCTCCACCATACCACTGCACGACCAGCTCTACCCTCACCTACTGTATCCTCACCCATCCCTTGTAGATTGTGAGCCCTCGCGGGCAGGGTCCTCGCTCCACCATACCGCTGCACGACCAGCTCTACCCTCACCTACTGTATCCTCACCCATCCCTTGTAGATTGTGAGCCCTCGTGGGCAGGGTCCTCGCTCCACCATACCGCTGCACGACCAGCCCTACCCTCACCTACTGTACCCTCACCCATCCCCTGTAGATTGTGAGCCCTCGCGGGCAGGGTCCTCGCTCCACCATACCGCTGTACGACCAGCTCTACCCTCACCTACTGTATCCTCACCGATCCCTCGTAGACTGTGAGCCCTCGCAGGCAGGGTCCTCGCTCCACCATACCGCTGCACGACCAGCTCTACCCTCACCTACTGTATCCTCACCCATCCCCTGTAGATTGTGAGCCCTCGCGGGCAGGGTCCTCGCTCCACCATACCGCTGCACGACCAGCTCTACCCTCACCTACTGTATCCTCACCCATCCCTTGTAGACTGTGAGCCCTCGCGGGCAGGATCCTCTCTCCACCATACCACTGTACGACCAGCTCTACCCCCACCTACTGTATCCTCACCCATCCCCTGTAGATTGGGAGCCCTCGCGGGCAGGGTCCTCGCTCCACCATACCGCTGCACGACCAGCTCTACCCTCACCTACTGTATCCTCACCCATCCCTTGTAGATTGTGAGCCCTCGCAGGCAGGGTCCTCGCTCCACCATACCGCTGCACGACCAGCTCTACCCCCACCTACTGTATCCTCACCCATCCCCTGTAGATTGTGAGCCCTCGCGGGCAGGGTCCTCGCTCCACCATACCGCTGCACGACCAGCTCTACCCTCACCTACTGTATCCTCACCCATCCCTTGTAGATTGTGAGCCCTCGCAGGCAGGGTCCTCGCTCCACCATACCGCTGCACGACCAGCTCTACCCTCACCTACTGTATCCTCACCCATCCCTTGTAGATTGTGAGCCCTCGCGGGCAGGGTCCTCGCTCCACCATACCGCTGCACGACCAGCTCTACCCTCACCTACTGTATCCTCACCCATCCCTTGTAGACTGTGAGCCCTTGCGGGCAGGGTCCTCGCTCCACCATACCGCTGCACGACCAGCTCTACCCTCACCTACTGTATCCTCACCCATCCCCTGTAGATTGTGAGCCCTCGCGGGCAGGGTCCTCGCTCCACCATACCACTGCACGACCAGCTCTACCCTCACCTACTGTATCCTCACCCATCCCTTGTAGATTGTGAGCCCTCGCGGGCAGGGTCCTCTCTCCATCATACCGCTGCACGACTAGCTCTACCCTCACCTACTGTATCCTCACCCATCCCTTGTAGATTGTGAGCCCTCGTGGGCAGGGTCCTCGCTCCACCATACCGCTGCACGACCAGCCCTACCCTCACCTACTGTACCCTCACCCATCCCTTGTAGATTGTGAGCCCTCGCGGGCAGGGTCCTCGCTCCACCATACCGCTGCACGACCAGCTCTACCCTCACCTACTGTATCCTCACCCATCCCCTGTAGATTGTGAGCCCTCGCAGGCAGGGTCCTCGCTCCACCATACCGCTGCACGACCAGCTCTACCCTCACCTACTGTATCCTCACCGATCCCTCGTAGACTGTGAGCCCTCGCAGGCAGGGTCCTCGCTCCACCATACCGCTGCACGACCAGCTCTACCCTCACCTACTGTATCCTCACCCATCCCTCGTAGATTGTGAGCCCTCGCGGGCAGGGTCCTCGTTCCTCCTGCACCAGTCGCTGACTCGTTTCGTTCAAGATTAGTGTAATTGTTCTTGTATTATACCCCTTTTTCACATGTAAAGCACCATGGAATAAATGGCACTTTAATAATAAAAAATAATAAAATAATAATAATTCAGGGGCGAGGGAAGTAAGACATTATTTATGAAAAAAATCTGCTGTGAAATTTTGATGTTGAACATTTACATGGAGAACATATTTTAGTTTTTGAGTAAAAATTACATTTTATAAAATGCAACAAAAATTCAAAGTGACAATGACAGGTGAAGATGTCCACATTGTAGTCCATCTTCTGAAGGTGACCATTGATGACCATCACTTGTGATCTTTCTTTTTCCTCCTGATGATTGAAGAATCAATAGCGAGGCTTCAGCTTATCAGAAACTTTGTGACCGTAATGATTGCAATACTCATAGTGACCAGCAGGGGCACAGTTGCTCTTTCAATGAACTTTACTGTGGGGAGAACTGAAAGGCAAAGTAAGAAAAACAGAATTAAAAAATATCAAAATATGCTTTTTGGAAGGACCATCGCTTTACTGACATCTGTAGTCTGCTCTGTGGGTAAACTGAGATTTTACACCTGTTTAACACCTTAATAAACATATTTTTGTATCTATTTTTTATTGGGCGATACCAAACTTGTAGAGTATTTTTTAAGTTTTATTAATTGAAAAAAAACCTTTTTAAAAATAAATTAGATTTGTGTCAACATTTTCTAAAACTCGTAACTTTTTTATTTTTCTGTCAATAGAACAGAATTTGAGTGTTTCAGGGAAGCAGAACCGAGACAATCAGGGGGTGAAGGATATGCTTGGAAGGGCAGGAGCTTGACCTATGGATGGATTGTGAGCCGGCCAAAAATTTTCACCACCTTTTCCATCATCACTATGGGGAGCGGGCTCAGATCTTGCTCCACACAGCGTGGGTGTCAGCTGCATTATACAGTCGTCACCGGAGAGTAACTGCTGAGATCGGAGCTTTCCCCGACCACAAAAGAATAACCTCTTAGATGGCGCAGTCAGTCGCGGCAGCGACATTTAGGAAATTAGAAATCAAGGGAGGTCATTTTTAACACACAAATTGACCCAAAAATTAACATATTATATAACATATTATATTGTATGGAGGACTATGGAGTGCATTATACTATATGGAGGACTATGGAGTGCATTATACTGTATGGAGGACTATGAAGAGTGCATTATACTATATGGAGGACTATGGGGAGTGTATTATACTATATGGAGGACTATGGGGAGTGCATTATACTATATAGAGGACTGTGGGGTGCATTATCCTATATGGAGGACAATGGGGAGTGCATTATACTATATTGAGGACTATGGGGAGTGTGTTATACTATATGGAGGAATATGGGAGTGTATTATATTGTATAGAGAACTATGGGGAGTGTATTATACTATATGGAGGACTATGGGGAGTGTATTATACTATATGGACGACTATGGGGAGTGTATTATACTGTCGGGGAAAAAGAGAATATATATATTTCCACTTTTATATTCTTGTAAGTTTCTATACGCTTTTTTGCTAATGTACTAACCACCATTTTGTGTCCTATAACAATAAGCTTTCCTTGCTACGTAATACTCAAATCGAAACTTAAACTAAGACAGTTTCAGTGTTGCCAAGACTTATTTCAGAGAAACGAAACAAGATTATAAGCTGACGGCTGCAATATCTGCCCAGAGACAGAGATAAGGAGATGAGGACCAATCAGGAGTGGCCAGACACTGGACTTTCATGGCTTACCCCGCCCCGGACAACCCCTTTTCCCTCCCCATTATGTAGTGTATTTAGGTTTGTGCATGTAAAAAATAAACACAGAACATTGCTGAGGACGTTGTCTGTAGTAGCCTTCTGAGCATGCTCTGAGCTTGAACCAGCTTGTTGTCTGACTCATTCTTTGAATGGTTGACCCATGCTCATAGTTTGAATTTGGAGTGACTGGAGGACAAGTGGAATGTCATCACGACCCTCACAAATGGCGCCCAACGTGGGGCGTGGCTAGCGGTACGCCGCCCTCCCGGACCCATATTGCTGACTTCCCTGGTGGTGACCGCGGTGGCTGAATTTGAGGCCTGATCAACCTCCATCGAACACGGTAAGTTGAGATGTATTTTATATGTCTCACTTGCCTGTGTGTCAGCCGCAGCGGTTCCTGTGGGATTGTCAGGATGGATCTGGGTGGGTGACCGGTCGAGTGGTGAGACCTTGGGCGTCCCGCACCACGTCCTGAACCAGCAAGTGTTAAACCGAGTGACGTCGCATGCCTGCGCGTGCTCGTGTGCACACCACCTCCTCCTCCTCCGGTCACTGAACTTTCTTTAGATAGCTGCCTCCCGTAACTGATAGTCGAAGTTTCAAAGCATTCCTGAATTGTAGTGTAAGGGAGAAAGGATCTGTGACGAATTGAGAGGTGCTCTTCGTCTAACACAGAGACTGCTGTAAAGTCAAGGTTAGGAAAGGAGATAGATTGAGAGGTGTACTCTCTATCTCATCAGTGTATTGAGAGGTACTCTACACTGACGGGTGGTGCCGTGGTAGGAAAGAAGACGGATTGAGAGGTGCTCTTCGTCTTATACAGAGAAACCTCATAAGGAGGGGTTCTGCTGTCAGTCAGGGTGCCGTGGTGAGTCGTACTGTAAAGTCGCCATTCAAGGTTAGGGAAGGGATAGATTGAGAGGTACTCTCTATCTTATCAGTGTATTGAGAGGTACTCTACACTGACGGGTGGCGACCTGTCGGCTGCACCAGTGATCTGAGTCGCGACAGATCATTGCATTCTATAAGAAAATGTTGTGTATATTCAAATTTGAAAGATTTCGTAAGTTGCGGAATGCTGCTGTGGGAGTTAAGCCAATTAGTGGAGTTACGGGAAGGCAAGAAGAATGTTAGGAATTTGTAGAACATGATAAGCTTATCCAGTACAGGCAGGCTTTAGTCTTCAGTTTGGAAACAATGTGTTACACAGAAGTTGGGAAAGTTGGGTGAGGATTTCTACACCAGGCTCATGCACATCTTAGAGTAGATGGTGCAGGGGGGGGCCGCCCATGGCACGATGCCCAGCCTGCTTCCAAGAACATTCCCACTTCCACTCTAACTCCTCCCTCCCACGGCCATCTTGCTACACCTCTTACTTGTTGTGGGAGGCCCGGAAAGCCCCAATCCGGCCTATATCCACTACTAGATCCGTCCGGTGCATATTACCAGCCACCAGCACAGGTGGAAAAGCCCGCAGTCCCAGAGCACCCATCTGAAACTAATGTGACACCCTCTGCTCCAGTCCACGATGCTGAGACGCTTCCCCTGTTTCCTATGGGAGTCACCCACAACCCTGGGGATATCCTCCTCAACCCCCCCAGAATTTCAGGCCAGACTGCTCTCCCTCCGCCAACATACTGTTACTCAAGACGATACGGAGCCAGATGAGGGATGGGCTCAAGATACTCCAGCCCCCCCCCCACTCCTTTACCCCATACGTCTCCTATGGCATCCTCCACCCCATATCCATTACCCGTACTCCGGCCCTTGCTCCAAGCAACTGCTGAAAGAGCACCACCCCCCAGCCCCTCAGAAGTCTGGGACCCCTGCCGCTCCCGGAATCTAGTAGACCCATCAGGACGCCCTGTCACTCTGTCAATAGGCTATGGTGACATCCTTACATATTGGGTGGGGGCCATAGTCAACCCTGCAAACACCTGTATGAGCCATGCTGGAGGATTGGCTCGCAAAATTTCCCTTGCTGCTGGTTCTACTCTGGCTGCAGAATGCCAGGCTCACTTAGCCGAAAACGGAGAGCTTTCAAAAGGCCATGGATTCCATAAAAGCAGGATCCCTTAGTATGTATGAATCCGGCCTAGAATACATGAAACAGTTAAAGGCCTGGGCTCAGAATCACTTGTCAGATCAAGCTGGGTCTATACAAGATGTTCAACAAGACCCTGATGAATCTGTGGAAAGATATGCTGCAAGACTCAGCATGCATTTTGAGGATCTCGGATACAGTTTTCACGTCAAGGTTCAGGCCCTAGTAGATGGCCTACAAGACGCTCTCAGAGATGAAGTCCTGAGAGTACGGCCCGAGATTCGTTCTTCTTCTTTCAACGACGCAGTGGACTTCGTTAAAGCTTTCCAAAAATCAATGCTAAAAATGGAAAAAGATACTAAGTCAAAGAAGAAAGCCGCACCTGCCATGGTATATTAAGCTCATGAAAGCTACCTACCCCCTGGCAACCAACATGGAATCAAGTGGGTAATGGTTAAAGGCACAGGTGATGATACTCCTCCCACATATAGAAGACAAGACAGAAGAGATGACAGGGGACCATCCAGAAACAAAAGACCATCTCGTGATCCTGAAGGACGAATGTTGTGTTGGGAGTGTGGTAGCCTTAACCACATCCTCAGAGACTGTCCAACTCGCAGACAGTACCATGACCGGTCGTTCCGTGACGGTCCACACAACCATGGACCTTCCCGTGAACCATCTCATCCACGCCAATGACGGCTCGGTCAACCAGTGTCCACTTTCCCGGCTACGCATCTCACGGCCGCCTGTGGGACTGTCACTTTACAGGTGGACCATCAACCACTGGAGTTCCTGGTGGACACTGGGGCGGCCACATCTGTCATTTCCTCTGCACAGCTCCCTCCTTCTGTATCCCTATCACCGGATACCCTCATCTGTGTTGGGGTGGAAGGCCAACATATTTCCTCTCCACTCACAGTCCCTGTGTCTACAGGACCGTTCACCGGAGTACTCACAAGATTCTTGGTCACTGAAACTTGCCCTATCAATCTGTTGGGAGCCGATCTCTTAGAGCGGATGAAGGCAACAATTACCTTCGGAAACCATGGTATGGAGCTTCTTTTGCGGGACCCTCATTCAGAACAAGGGACTGAAGACCGCTGTGTTCTTAAAGCCTTCCCTCTCATGATGATGACCATACAACCTCACAGTTCCCTCACTCTCTGTGGTCCAGTGGGCCAGAGGACGTCGGTCTCCTGCAAGTTCCCCCGGTCCGAGTATACCTCAAGCCTGGACACAGGTACCCACGGTTGCCACAATACCCCCTCAAGGCTGCACAAGAACAAAGCTTGGGTACCCAAGTCGCTTCCCTCCTGGAATCAGGAGTCCTTGTCAGATGTGTATCTCCATGCAATACACCCCTCTTTTCTGTAAAAAAGAAAACCGCTCCGGGAGAGCCTCCAAGATACCGGTTGGTTCAGGATCTCAGAGCCGTCAATGCAGCTACCATTTTAGAAACTCCAGAGGTACCTAACCCAAACACCCTTTTGTCTCAGGTGCCTCCAACGGCCACCTTGTTTACGGTGTTAGATCTGGCCAACGCCTTCTTCAGTATACCCTTACACGAAGATTCGTGGTTTCTTTCTGCCTTCACCTTACAAGGAGCCCAGAACTCTCCTAACCAATTCACTCATTCTATGAAGTCTATACTGGAGCCATGGGTTCAAGAGAACCCTCAGGTCACCTTTCTACAGTATGTGAATGATCCTTTACTCTGTGGCACTGAAGAAAATTTGCCAGAGATGTCAGCATCCCTTCTCTGGTTTCTTCACTCAGCTAACTGTAAAGTCTCGAAAGGCAAAGTCCAATGGTGTCTGCCCAAGGTCATTTTCCTCGGACATTGTATATCACAAAGTGCTAGATATCTGACTGAAGAAAGAAAACAAGCCATCATGGATATCACCTTCCCAACTACCTATTCCGCTATGCAGACTTTCCTTGGTCTCATCACTTACTGCAGGCAATGGATCCCTGATGCCTCAAAGCTCATGCAACCTCTGTACGACTGTCTCAAAAATGAAGGCTCGGTTTGGCTTCATGCTGAAGATCCACGTGTTTCTCATCAACACAGATTATGTTTTGACCGCTTTAAACAGGCTGTTGTCTCTGCCCCGGCCTTGGGCTTACCAGACTATACTCAGCCATTTCACCTTTTTGTCTCGGAATCGGAAGGTCATGCCTCTGGAGTTCTAGCACAACGTTATGATCATAAGTATCGGCCTTTGGGCTACTACTCAGCCCGCCTGGACCCTGTCGCCCGAAATACCCCCACGTGCCTTAAGGCGGTCCACGCTGCTCACATTCTCCTTGACAAGTCAGCTGATATCGTCCTTGGCCATGATCTCTCAGCCGTTCTGCAACAAACATCTCCGAAACATCTAACCAACCAAAGACACCTGCGGCTGCAGTGTTCCCTATTGTTGCCCTCCAATATAACATTTACCAGATGTCTGACTATCAATCCTGCCACTTTGTTTCCACCTTCTAGGGGGGAAGGTGAAGAGGGTGAAGGTCCATTGGTGGAACCTCATGATTGTATAAAAATTTTGCAGGAAGAGACTTCTGCTCCAGAGAATATGGTGGCATATCCGCTCGCACACCCTGCCATGCACCTATGGACTGATGGATCCCGTTTCGCAGACCCTCAAGGGAAGTTCCACACGGGATATGCTGTCACAACAGACCTAACAGTTCTGAAGGCTGAAGCTCTACCACCATACATGTCTGCACAAGAAGCTGAACTTGTGGCTCTCACAGAGGCCTGCCACCTGGCAGCAGGAACAAAGGCGAATATATATATATACCGATTCCAGGTATGGACATGGAATTTGCAATGATTCTGGACTCTTGTGAAAGTCTAGAGGATTCATCACAGCTGCAGGTACACCAGTGAAACATGCCTCATGGATTAAGGCCCTAATGAAGGCCCTGGAACTACCCATTCAGGTTGCTGTTATGAAGGTCAAGGCTCATGGAAGACTAGAATCCAGAGAAGCCAGGGGCAACCACCTAGCTGACCAAGCAGCCAAGACTGCAGCAGTGGAGAATGTGTCATCAAAGTGGCAGGAAAAGGAAGAAGAGATGGGAGAAACCCTGCAAACCGTAGCTGTGGCGCTCACTAGAGCAAGGGCCAAAGAACAGCCGGCGGAAGACCATACAAGTCCAGCGGAGACACGAGTGGAATCCAGGGGGGTCAGGATGCCTGAAGAAAAATTGTGTGAGGAACAAAGGAAGACCCCCCACTGAAGAAGTCAAGCAATGGAAAGCGGCAGGAGCCGTGCTGGCAGGTCGCAAAGATTCAAAGGTCAACTCGACTCTTTACCAAGTGGATGGGAAGCCTTGCTTGCCTAGACGCATGTACTCAGCTGTGGCAGCATGGGCTCACGGGCCTACACACAGAGGAAAGAATCAAGCTTTGGCATGTATCAAGAAACTGTACTTTGCACCCGGAATCTCTTCCACTGTGACTGTGTACTCAAAATCCTGCTCTGTCTGCGCTACCTGCAACCCAACGTGTACGGCACGGGTCCCTCTCCAACACCTGGCTAAACCAGACTACCCTTGGCAGAGAATACAAGTCGACCATATCCAAATGCCTAAAGCAGGAAAATAGGAGTACGTTTTGGTAGCCGTGGATATGTTCTCAGCCTGGCCCGAGGCCTACCAGGTTGTCAACATGACTGCCAAGAAACTGATCACCGAAATTGCCTGCAGATTTGGAGTTCCCCAAGTCATAGAATCGGATCAAGGACCAGCTTTCACAGCAAATATCTACGAAGAACTCTGGAACATGTTGGGAACAGATTTGGGCCTCCACACTCCATACCATCCTGCCAGTTCAGGCAAAGTGGAGAGAATGAATTCCACCCTCAAGACCCAGCTCTTGAAAATGACCCAAGATCATCCCCTCCCCTGGCCCGACCTACTCCCCATAGTATTGTATCATATCACACACACTCCTCAGGCCAAACATGGGCTGACTCCCTATAAAATTTTGTTTAGGACCCCACCCAAGATAGGAGAGATTAGGCCCCAAGAGTTGTCTGAAACACATGATAGAGTGGTAAAATTTGTGATTGCTCTGTCTAGAGAATTGACTAACACCCGCTCTCCAGTATCTACTTCTCTCCCAGAATCTACAGGTGATGCAGTACATGATTTCATCCCAGGCGATCTAGTGTATGTGAAGAAGTTTGTTCGGAAAGACTGCCTCCAGCCGCGGTTCGAGGGACCGTACACTGTGCTTCTCACCACCCTGACGGCTCTGAAGCTTGAGGGCAAGAGCACCTGGATTCACGCCTCCCACTGCAAGAGAGACAGAACGAGTCTATAAAAGATGACTACCTTCTTCTATATCCTTTCCATATGCTTACTGTCTGTCCCAGGGTGGACAGCTACCACACAGGGGTAGATACCTCCTTTTTCTCAAGTTGGTTGGGAGGGCTCAAGGGATTCCTCCAACAAGTTTGTCTAGTAATGGGAGGTCTATTAGTATTGGGCCTGGTGGTCCTGTGCTGCATAGTCCCCTTATACAGGAAAGTTATAACCAATGCTGTCCCAACCTCCGGGACCTTTCTGAATCAAGAGAAGATATGGAGAAATACACTTCTTTGAACAAGTCTGACCAGACCCCCCCCATAACAAAGTTCAATTGAAAGATTCAGTTTAGGATCAGTTGGGAGAACTCCATGTGTCACCCAGGATAGGGCTCGATTGTCTGGGGGCGTCCCATAAGGGGGCAGCTTCTAAGATGATTGGGTGAAGAAATCCACCTCCCCTCTCCCCACACATGGACAGTCTCAAAGGCCCCGAAGCAAGGGAAAGCTTAGTGTTTAGGGGGGAATGTCGGGGAAAAAGAGAATATATATATTTCCACTTTTATATTCTTGTAAGTTTCTATACGCTTTTTTGCTAATGTACTAACCACCATTTTGTGTCCTATAACAATAAGCTTTCCTTGCTACGTAATACTCAAATCGAAACTTAAACTAAGACAGTTCCAGTGTTGCCAAGACTTATTTCAGAGAAACGAAACAAGATTATAAGCTGACGGCTGCAATATCTGCCCAGAGACTGAGATAAGGAGATGAGGACCAATCAGGAGTGGCCAGACACTGGACTTTCATGGCTTACCCCGCCCCGGACAACCCCTTTTCCCTCCCCATTATGTAGTGTATTTAGGTTTGTGCATGTAAAAAATAAACACAGAACATTGCTGAGGACGTTGTCTGTAGTAGCCTTCTGAGCATGCTCTGAGCTTGAACCAGCTTGTTGTCTGACTCATTCTTTGAATGGTTGACCCATGCTCATAGTTTGAATTTGGAGTGACTGGAGGACAAGTGGAATGTCATCACGACCCTCACAATACTATTTGGAGGACTATGGGGAGTGTATTATACTACATGGAGGACTATGGGGAGTGCATTATACTGTATGGAGGACTATGGGGAGTGCATTGTACTATATGGAGGACTATAGGGGGTGCATTATACTATATGGAGGACTATGGGGAGTGCATTAAACTATATGGCGGACTATAAGGATGCATTTTACTGTATGGAGGACTATGAATAGTGCATTATACTATATGGAGGACTATAGGGGGTGCAGTATACTACATGGATGACTATGGGGAGTGTATTATACTATATAAAGGACTATGGGAAGTGCATTATACTGTATGGAGGACTATGGGGAGTGTATTATACTATATGGAGGACTATGGGGAGTGCATTATACTGTATAGAGGACTATGGGGAGTGCATTATACTATATGGAGGACTATGGGGAGTGCATTATACTATATGGCGGACTATAAGGATGCATTATACTGTATGGAGGACTATGAAGAGTGCATTATACTATATGGAGGGCTATGGGGAGTGTATTATACTACATGGATGACTATGAGGAGTGTATTATACTATATAAAGGACTATGGGAAGTGCATTATACTGTATGGGGGACTATGGGGAGTGTATTATACTATATGGAGGACTATGGGGAGTGTATTATACTATATGGAGGACTATCTGGAGTGTATTATACTACATGGAGGACTATGGGGAGTGCATTATACTATATAGAGGACTGTGGGGTGCATTATCCTATATGGAGGACTATGGGGAGTGCATTATACTATATTGAGGACTATGGGGAGTGTGTTATACTATATGGAGGACTATGGGATTGTATTATACTGTATAGAGAACTATGGGGAGTGTATTATACTATATGGAGGACTATGGGGAGTGTATTATACTATATGGACGACTATGGGGAGTGTATTATACTATATGGAAGGTTATGGGGAGTGTATTATACTATATGGAGGACTATGGGGAGTGCATTATACTGTATGGAGGACTATGGGGAGTGCATTGTACTATATGGAGGACTATAGGGGGTGCATTATACTATATGGAGGACTATGGGGAGTGCATTAAGCTATATGGCGGACTATAAGGATGCATTATACTGTATGGAGGACTATGAAGAGTGCATTATACTATATGGAGGACTATAGGGGGTGCATTATACTACATGGATGACTATGGGGAGTGTATTATACTATATAAAGGACTATGGGAAGTGCATTATACTGTATGGAGGACTATGGGGAGTGTATTATACTATATGGAGGACTATGGGGAGTGCATTATACTGTATGGAGGACTATGGGGAGTGCATTATACTATATGGAGGACTATGGGGAGTGCATTATACTATATGGCGGACTATAAGGATGCATTATACTGTATGGAGGACTATGAAGAGTGCATTATACTATATGGAGGGCTATGGGGAGTGCATTATACTACATGGATGACTATGAGGAGTGTATTATATTATATAAAGGACTATGGGAAGTGTATTATACTGTATGGGGGACTATGGGGAGTGTGTTCTACTATATGGAGGACTATGGGGAGTGTATTATACTATATGGAGGACTATCTGGAGTGTATTATACTACATGGAGGACTATGGGGAGTGCATTATACTATATAGAGGACTGTGGGGTGCATTATCCTATATGGAGGACTATGGGGAGTGCATTATACTATATTGAGGACTATGGGGAGTGTGTTATACTATATGGAGGACTATGGGAGTGTATTATACTGTATAGAGAACTATGGGGACTGTATTATACTATATGGAGGACTATGGGGAGTGTATTATACTATATGGATGACTATGGGGAGTGTATTATACTATATGGAAGGCTATGGGGAGTGTATTGTACTATATGGAGGACTATGGGGTGTGCATTATACTGTATGGAGGGCTATGGGAAGTGCATTATACTATATGGAGGAGTATGGGGAGTGTATTATACTATATGGAAGACTATGTGGAGTGCATTATACTATATGGAGGACTATGGGATGTGCATTGAACTATATTGAGGAATATGGGGAGTGTATTATACTGTATGGAGGACTGACCAGACCCCCCCCATAACAAAGTTCAATTGAAAGATTCAGTTTAGGATCAGTTGGGAGAACTCCATGTGTCACCCAGGATAGGGCTCGATTGTCTGGGGGCGTCCCATAAGGGGGCAGCTTCTAAGATGATTGGGTGAAGAAATCCACCTCCCCTCTCCCCACACATGGACAGTCTCAAAGGCCCCGAAGCAAGGGAAAGCTTAGTGTTTAGGGGGGAATGTCGGGGAAAAAGAGAATATATATATTTCCACTTTTATATTCTTGTAAGTTTCTATACGCTTTTTTGCTAATGTACTAACCACCATTTTGTGTCCTATAACAATAAGCTTTCCTTGCTACGTAATACTCAAATCGAAACTTAAACTAAGACAGTTCCAGTGTTGCCAAGACTTATTTCAGAGAAACGAAACAAGATTATAAGCTGACGGCTGCAATATCTGCCCAGAGACTGAGATAAGGAGATGAGGACCAATCAGGAGTGGCCAGACACTGGACTTTCATGGCTTACCCCGCCCCGGACAACCCCTTTTCCCTCCCCATTATGTAGTGTATTTAGGTTTGTGCATATAAAAAATAAACACAGAACATTGCTGAGGACGTTGTCTGTAGTAGCCTTCTGAGCATGCTCTGAGCTTGAACCAGCTTGTTGTCTGACTCATTCTTTGAATGGTTGACCCATGCTCATAGTTTGAATTTGGAGTGACTGGAGGACAAGTGGAATGTCATCACGACCCTCACAATACTATTTGGAGGACTATGGGGAGTGTATTATACTATATGGAGGACTATGGGGAGTGCATTATACTGTATGGAGGACTATGGGGAGTGCATTGTACTATATGGAGGACTATAGGGGGTGCATTATACTATATGGAGGACTATGGGGAGTGCATTAAGCTATATGGCGGACTATAAGGATGCATTTTACTGTATGGAGGACTATGAATAGTGCATTATACTATATGGAGGACTATAGGGGGTGCAGTATACTACATGGATGACTATGGGGAGTGTATTATACTATATAAAGGACTATGGGAAGTGCATTATACTGTATGGAGGACTATGGGGAGTGTATTATACTATATGGAGGACTATGGGGAGTGCATTATACTGTATAGAGGACTATGGGGAGTGCATTATACTATATGGAGGACTATGGGGAGTGCATTATACTATATGGCGGACTATAAGGATGCATTATACTGTATGGAGGACTATGAAGAGTGCATTATACTATATGGAGGGCTATGGGGAGTGTATTATACTACATGGATGACTATGAGGAGTGTATTATACTATATAAAGGACTATGGGAAGTGCATTATACTGTATGGGGGACTATGGGGAGTGTATTATACTATATGGAGGACTATGGGGAGTGTATTATACTATATGGAGGACTATCTGGAGTGTATTATACTACATGGAGGACTATGGGGAGTGCATTATACTATATAGAGGACTGTGGGGTGCATTATCCTATATGGAGGACTATGGGGAGTGCATTATACTATATTGAGGACTATGGGGAGTGTGTTATACTATATGGAGGACTATGGGATTGTATTATACTGTATAGAGAACTATGGGGAGTGTATTATACTATATGGAGGACTATGGGGAGTGTATTATACTATATGGACGACTATGGGGAGTGTATTATACTATATGGAAGGTTATGGGGAGTGTATTATACTATATGGAGGACTATGGGGAGTGCATTATACTGTATGGAGGACTATGGGGAGTGCATTGTACTATATGGAGGACTATAGGGGGTGCATTATACTATATGGAGGACTATGGGGAGTGCATTAAGCTATATGGCGGACTTTAAGGATGCATTATACTGTATGGAGGACTATGAAGAGTGCATTATACTATATGGAGGACTATAGGGGGTGCATTATACTACATGGATGACTATGGGGAGTGTATTATACTATATAAAGGACTATGGGAAGTGCATTATACTGTATGGAGGACTATGGGGAGTGTGTTCTACTATATGGAGGACTATGGGGAGTGTATTCTACTATATGGAGGACTATCTGGAGTGTATTATACTACATGGAGGACTATGGGGAGTGCATTATACTATATAGAGGACTGTGGGGTGCATTATCCTATATGGAGGACTATGGGGAGTGCATTATACTATATTGAGGACTATGGGGAGTGTGTTATACTATATGGAGGACTATGGGAGTGTATTATACTGTATAGAGAACTATGGGGAGTGTATTATACTATATGGAGGACTATGGGGAGTGTATTATACTATATGGATGACTATGGGGAGTGTATTATACTATATGGAAGGCTATGGGGAGTGTATTGTACTATATGGAGGACTATGGGGTGTGCATTATACTGTATGGAGGGCTATGGGAAGTGCATTATACTATATGGAGGAGTATGGGGAGTGTATTATACTATATGGAAGACTATGTGGAGTGCATTATACTATATGGAGGACTATGGGATGTGCATTGAACTATATTGAGGAATATGGGGAGTGTATTATACTGTATGGAGGACTATGGTGTGCATTATACTATATGGAGGACTATGGGGAGTGTATTATACTGTATGGAGGACTATGGTGTGCATTATACTATATGGAGGACTATGGGGTGCATTATACTATATGGAGGACTATGAGAAGTGCATTATATTATATGGAGGACTATGGGGAGTGCATTATACTATATGGAGGACTATGGGGAGTGCATTATACTATATGGAGGACTATGGGGTGCATTATACTATATGGAGGACAATGGGGAGTGCAGTATACTATATCGGGGACTATGTGGAGTGCATTATACTACATGGATGACTATGGGGAGTGTATTATACTATATTGAGGACTATGGGGAGTGCATTATACCGTATCATGGACTATGGAGTTCAGTATACTATAAGGAAGGATTATAGAGTGCACTATGCTTCATGAAGGACTATGGGGTCCATTATATAATATGGAGGGCTAAGTGAGGGCTATTATATTTGGAGGGCTATATGGGGGCCATTATAATATTTGGAGGGCTATGTGGGGGCCATTATACTGTATGCAAGCAATTATACAATGTGAAGGTTTGTGTGGGGTCCATCATACTGTGTGGAGGGCTTGTGTGGGCTATTATACAGTGTGGAGTCATTATACTGTATGTAGGCCCATTATACTACATGGAGGGCGGTGGGGGGGGGTCACAGTTGAGGGATCATATTGTGTTGAGGTCACCATACTTTGCCAGCGGAGTTGAGGTGGGGTACAGTAGGGTCATTATACTGTGCATGTGGAGGGCGCTGCGGAGGAAGTCACTGTTGGGGTATCAAACTGTGTTTGGGGGGCACTATTGTTGGCATCATACTTTATGGGGGCAATGAAAGGGAACCCATGGCTTCAGTAGGAGGAAAATTACTATGTAAAGGCTGGAAAGTTGTGAGATCTGCTCTTCTGGGACCCCGTTAAATATTAATACATTTTTTATTTTTGATGGGGTAGCCCAATTAAAACTTCTGCTATGGGCCCCATGATTTCTATGTACGCCCCTGGCTCCGGAGCCTGTGTACAGTGTGACCTTGGCTATACCGATATAATGTTATTATCACCCCCACACCCTCCCCCGACTAGTAATAGGAAATATATTGCTCCGCAACCAGTGTACAGTGTGATCCAGGCTGTACCGACATGTGCCCAATTTCCGTATGTGAATTCAGCCTTAGCCCTCTTTAATAAACTGTTGTTATTTTGTCTTTGTGGGCAAATTTCCTTTGGGCATTCATAGCTTTGGGCTTTCATGGCTGTGGGCTTTTTTCCTGTGGGCATTTTTCCTGTGGGCTTTTTTCCTGCGGGCATTTTTCCTGTGGGCTTTTTTCCTGTGGGCTTTTTTCCTGTGGGAATTTTTCCTGTGGGCATTTTTCCTGTGTGCTTTTTTCCTGCCGGCTTTTTTCCTGCGGGCTTTTTTCCTGTGGGCTTTTTTCTTGCGGACTTTTTTCCTGCGGGCTTTTTTCCTGTGGGCATTTTTCCTGTGGGCTTTTTTCCTGTGGACTTTTTTCCTGTGGGCATTTTTCCTGTGGGCTTTTTTCCTGTGGGCTTTTTTCCTGTGGGCATTTTTCCTGTGGGCTTTTTTCTAGCGGACTTTTTTCCTGCGGGCTTTTTTCCTGTGGGCATTTTTCCTGTGGGCTTTTTTCCTGTGGACTTTTTTCCTGTGGGCATTTTTCCTGTGGGCTTTTTTCCTGTGGGCTTTTTTCCTGCGGGATTTTTTCCTGTGGGCTTTTTTCCTGCAGGCTTTTTTCTTGCGGACTTTTTTCCTGCGGGCTTTTTTCCTGTGGGCATTTTTCCTGTGGACTATGGGGAGTGCGTTATACTATATGGAGGACTATGGGGAGTGTATTATACTATATGGATGACTATGGGGAGTGTATTATACTATATGGAAGGCTATGGGGTGTGCATTATACTGTATGGAGGACTATGGGGTGTGCATTATACTGTATGGAGGACTATGGGAAGTGCATTATACTATATGGAGGAGTATGGGGAGTGCATTATACTATATGGAAGACTATGTGGAGTGCATTATACTACATGGAGGACTAAGGGATGTGCATTGAACTATATTGAGGAATATGGGGAGTGTATTATACTGTATGTAGGACTATGGTGTGCATTATACTATATGGAGGACTATGGGGTGCATTATACTATATGGAGGACTATGAGAAGTGCATTATATTATATGGAGGACTATGGGGAGTGCATTATACTATATGGAGGACTATAGGGAGTGCATTATACTATATAGAGGACCATGGGGAGTGTATTATACTGTATGGAGGACTATGGTGTGCATTATACTATATGGAGGACTATGGGGAGTGCATTATACTATATGGAGGACTATGGGGAGTGCATTATACTATATAGACGACCATGGGGAGTGTATTATACTGTATGGAGGACTATGGTGTGCATTATACTATATGGAGGACTATGGGGTGCATTATACTATATGGAGGACTATGAGAAGTGCATTATATTATATGGAGGACTATGGGGAGTGCATTATACTATATGGAGGACTATGGGGAGTGCATTATATTATATGGAGGACAATGGGGAGTGCAGTATACTATATGGAGGACTATGTGGAGTGCATTATACTACATGGATGACTATGGGGAGTGTATTATACTATATTGAGGACTATGGGGAGTGCATTATACCGTATCATGGACTATGGAGTGCAGTATACTATAAGGAAGGATTATAGAGTGCACTATGCTTCATGAAGGACTATGGGGTCCATTATATAATATGGAGGGCTAAGTGAGGGCTATTATATTTGGAGGGCTATATGGGGGCCATTATAATATTTGGAGGGCTATGTGGGGGCCATTATACTGTATGCAAGCAATTATACAATGTGAAGGTTTGTGTGGGGTCCATCATACTGTGTGGAGGGCTTGTGTGGGCTATTATACAGTGTGGAGTCATTATACTGTATGTAGGCCCATTATACTACATGGAGGGCGGTGGGGGGGTCACAGTTGAGGGATCATATTGTGTTGAGGTCACCATACTTTGCCAGCGGAGTTGAGGTGGGGTACAGTAGGGTCATTATACTGTGCATGTGGAGGGCGCTGCGGAGGAATTCACTGTTGGGGTATCAAACTGTGTTTGGGGGGCACTATTGTTGGCATCATACTTTATGGGGGCAATGAAAGGGAACCCACGGCTTCAGTAGGAGGAAAATTACTATGTAAAGGCTGGAAAGTTGTGAGATCTGCTCTTCTGTGACCCCGTTAAATATTAATACATTTTTTATTTTTGATGGGGTAGCCCAATTAAAACTTCTGCTATGGGCCCCATGATTTCTATGTACGCCCCTGGCTCCGGAGCCTGTGTACAGTGTGACCTTGGCTATACCGATATAATGTTATTATCACCCCCACACCCTCCCCCGACTAGTAATAGGAAATATATTGCTCCGCAACCAGTGTACAGTGTGATCCAGGCTGTACCGACATGTGCCCAATTTCCGTATGTGAATTCAGCCTTAGCCCTCTTTAATAAACTGTTGTTATTTTGTCTTTGTGGGCAAATTTCCTTTGGGCATTCATAGCTTTGGGCTTTCATGGCTGTGGGCTTTTTTCCTGTGGGCATTTTTCCTGTGGGCTTTTTTCCTGCGGGCATTTTTCCTGTGGGCTTTTTTCCTGTGGGCTTTTTTCCTGTGGGAATTTTTCCTGTGGGCATTTTTCCTGTGTGCTTTTTTCCTGCCGGCTTTTTTCCTGCGGGCTTTTTTCCTGTGGGCTTTTTTCTTGCGGACTTTTTTCCTGCGGGCTTTTTTCCTGTGGGCATTTTTCCTGTGGGCTTTTTTCCTGTGGACTTTTTTCCTGTGGGCATTTTTCCTGTGGGCTTTTTTCCTGTGGGCTTTTTTCCTGTGGACTTTTTTCCTGCCGGCTTTTTTCCTGTGGGCTTTTTTCCTGTGGGCATTTTTCCTGTGGGCTTTTTTCCTGTGGGGATTTTTCCTGTGGGATTTTTTCCTGTGGGCATTTTTCCTGTGGGCTTTTTTCCTGCCGGCTTTTTTCCTGTGGGCTTTTTTCCTGCGGGCATTTTTCCTTTGGTCACTTTTCCATGGAACCATTGGCTTCACCAGATAATATCAAGGCTGTTGGTATATCATCACATAACTGCACCATGTTCAGTCACTCTTAATCAAAAGTCACCGCTGCCTACAGTCATTGGATGAAGCGGTCACATGACATCACATTGTCAGCTCTCGCTGTGTGTCAGCGGCATCCAGTGATTTCACATTGCGGTGACTTTTTGATAACAGGGACCTGACAACAGAGTCACATGACTTCGCGTCATTCGGGGGCCCCGTCAGAAGAAGCGGAGGAAATTGTATTACACGACCCAAAATCCCAGAAAACAGCTTAATAAGATACAGAGACCCCTTACCGGAGTTATAGACACATTGCGGCCGTTTACTGTCTGGAAACAAAAAAGAAGGAAAAATAATTATATAATATAAATATAATATTAGAGCGGCCTGAGGCCGAATCATGTAATACACAACTTCACATCCCCTGCACTGATGCAAGAATTAGCGTTACACAGCAGGCGCTGACTGTTCTATACAGCTGACATCTGCATGTACCTGCTGTGATTGCTAAACCTTCAGATGCTGCAGCCAGAATGATGTATCTGAGCATTTATACAGATGAAAGGAACCTCTGTTACCCAATCAGCCTCCCAATGTGTTACCGAGAAATTAGGGCTAATTCACATGTCTGTTATATTTATAAATCTATTGGTGGCTGCAGAAAGAATCTTATCATGTATCTCTGTATACAGGGAGCTCCCCCTATTGGTGAATCCAGACAGAATCATATCATGTATCTCTGTATACAGGGAGCTCCTTCTAGTGGTGAATGTAGACAGAATCTCATCATGTATCTCTGTAAACAGAGAGCTCCCCCTAGTGGTGGCTGCAGACAGAATCTTATTATGTATCTCTGTATACAGGGAGCTCCCCCTAGTGGTGGCTGCAGACAGAATCTTATCATGTATCTCTGTATACAGGGAGCTCCCCCTAGTGGTAGCTGCAGACAGAATCTTATCATGTATCTCTGTATACAGGGAGCTCCCCCTAGTGGTGGCTGCAGACAGAATCTTATCATGTATCTCTATATACAGGGAGCTCCCCCTAGTGGTGGCTGCAGACAGAATCTTATCATGTATCTCTGGATACAGGGAGCTCCCCCTAGTGGTGGCTGCAGACAGAATCTTATCATGTATCTCTGTATACAGGGAGCTCCCCCTAGTGGTGGCTGCAGACACAATCTTATCATGTATCTCTGTATACAGGGAGCTCCTCCTAGTGGTGGCTGCTGACAAAATCTTATCATGTATCTCTGTATACAGGGAGCTCCCCCTAGTGGTGGCTGCAGACACAATCTTATCATGTATCTCTGTATACAGGGAGCTCCCTCTAGTGGTGGCTGCAGACAGAATCTTATCATGTATCTCTGTATACAGGGAGCTCCCCCTAGTGGTGGCTGCAGACAGATTCTTATCATGTATCTCTGTATACAGGGAGCTCCACCTAGTGGTGAATCCAGACAGAATCGTATCATGTATCTCTGTATACAGGTAGCTCCCCCTAGTGGAGGCTGCAGACAGAATCTCATCATGTATCTCTGCATACAGAGAGCTCCCCCTAGTGGTGGCTGCAGACAGAATCTTATCATATATCTCTGAACACAGGGAGCTCCCCCTAGTGGTGGCTGCAGACAGAATCTTATCAAGTATCTCTGTATACAGGGAGCTCCTCCTAGTGGTGGCTGCAGACAGAATCTTATCATGTATCTCTGTATACAGGGAGCTCCCCCTAGTGGTGGCTGCAGACAGGATCTTATCATATATCTCTGTATACAGGGAGCTCCCCCTAGTGGTGGCTGCAGACAGAATCTTATCATGTATCTCTGTATACAGGGAGCTCCCCCTAGTGGTGGCTGCAGACAGAATCTTATCATGAATCTCTGTATACAGGGAGCTCCCCCTAGTGGTGGCTGCAGACACAATCTTATCATGTATCTCTGTATACAGGGAGCTCCCCCTAGTGGAGGCTGCAGACAGAATCTCATCATGTATCTCTGCATACAGAGAGCTCCCCCTAGTGGTGGCTGCAGACAGAATCTTATCATGTATCTCTGTATAAAGGGAGCTCCCCCTAGTGGTGACTGCACTAAAATCTTATCATGTGTCTCTGTATACAGGGAGCTCCCCCTAGTGGTGGCTGCAGACAGGATCTTATCATGTATCTCTGCACACAGGGAGCTGCCCTAGTGGTGACTGCAGACAGATTCGTATCATGTATCTCTGTATACAGGGAGCTCCACCTAGTGGTGAATCCAGAAAGAATCGTATCATGTATCTCTGTATACAGGGAGCTCCCCCTAGTGGAGGCTGCAGACAGAATCTCATCATGTATCTCTGCATACAGAGAGCTCCCCCTAGTGGTGGCTGCAGACAGAATCTTATCATATATCTCTGAACACAGGGAGCTCCCCCTAGTGGTAACTGCAGACAGGATCTTATCATGTATCTCTGTATACAGGGATCTCCCCCTAGTGCTGGCTGCAGACAGAATCTTATCATATATCTCTGAACACAGGGAGCTCCCCCTAGTAGTGGTTGCAGACAGAATCTTATCATGTTTCTCTGTATACAGGGAGCTCCCTCTAGTAGTGGCTGCTGACAAAATCTTATCATGTTTCTCTGTATACAGGGAGCTCCCCCTAGTGGTGGCTGCAGACAGAATCTTATCATGTATCTCTGTACACAGGGAGCTCCCCATAGTGATGACTGCAGACAGAATCCCATCATGTATCTCTGTATACAGGGAACTCCCCCTAGTGGTGGCTGCAGACAAAATCTTATTATGTATCTCTGTATACAGCGAGCTCCCCCTAGTGGTGGCTGCAGACAGTATCTCATCATGTATCTCTGTACACAGGGAGCTCACCCTATTGATGACTGCAGAAAGAATTGTATCATGTATCTCTGTATACAGGGAGCTCCCCCTATTGGTGAATCCAGACAGAATCATATCATGTATCTCTGTATACAGGGAGCTCCTTCTAGTGGTGACTGTAGACAGAATCTCATCATGTATCTCTGTAAACAGAGAGCTCCCCCTAGTGGTGGCTGCAGACAGAATCTTATTATGTATCTCTGTATACAGGGAGCTCCCCCTAGTGGTGGCTGCAGACACAATCTTATCATGTATCTCTGTATACAGGGAGCTCCCCCTAGTGGTGGCTGCAGACACAATCTTATCATGTATCTCTGTATACAGGGAGCTCCCCCTAGTGGAGGCTGCAGACAGAATCTCATCATGTATCTCTGCATACAGAGAGCTCCCCCTAGTGGTGGCTGCAGACAGAATCTTATCATGTATCTCTGTATAAAGGGAGCTCCCCCTAGTGGTGACTGCACTAAAATCTTATCATGTGTCTCTGTATACAGGGAGCTCCCCCTAGTGGTGGCTGCAGACAGGATCTTATCATGTATCTCTGCACACAGGGAGCTGCCCTAGTGGTGACTGCAGACAGATTCGTATCATGTATCTCTGTATACAGGGAGCTCCACCTAGTGGTGAATCCAGACAGAATCATATCATGTATCTCTGTATACAGGGAGCTCCCCCTAGTGGAGGCTGCAGACAGAATCTCATCATGTATCTCTGCATACAGAGAGCTCCCCCTAGTGGTGGCTGCAGACAGAATCTTATCATATATCTCTGAACACAGGGAGCTCCCCCTAGTGGTGGCTGCAGACAGAATCTTATCAAGTATCTCTGTATACAGGGAGCTCCTCCTAGTGGTGGCTGCAGACAGGATCTTATCATGTATCTCTGTATACAGAGAGCTCCCCCTAGTAGTGGCTGCTGACAAAATCTTATCATGTATCTCTGTATACTGGGAGCTCCCCCTAGTGGTGACTGAAGACAAAATCTTATCATGTATCTCTGTATAAAGGGAGCTCCCCCTAGTGGTGGCTGCACTAAAATCTTATCATGTGTCTCTGTATGCAGGGAGCTCCCCCTAGTGATGGTGCAGACAGAATCTTTTCATGTATCTCTGCACACAGGGAGCTGCCCTAGTGGTGACTGCAGACAGATTCGTATCATGTATCACTGCATACAGGGAGCTCCACCTAGTGGTGAATCCAGACAGAATCGTATCATGTATCTCTGTATACAGGGAGCTCCCCCTAGTGGTGGCTGCAGACAGAATCTCATCATGTATCTCTGTATACGGAGAGCTCCCCCTAGTGGTGGCTGCAGACAGATTCTTATCATATATCTCTGAACACAGGGAGCTCCCCCTAGTGGTGGCTGCAGACAGGATCTTATCATGTATCTCTGTATACAGAGAGCTCCCCCTAGTAGTGGCTGCTGACAAAATCTTATCATGTATCTCTGTATACTGGGAGCTCCCCCTAGTGGTGACTGAAGACAGAATCGTATCATGTATCTCTGTATACAGGGAGCTCCACCTAGTGGTGAATCCAGACAGAATCGTATCATGTATCTCTGTATACAGGGAGCTCCCCCTAGTGGTGGCTGCAGACAGAATCTCATCATGTATCTCTGTATACGGAGAGCTCCCCCTAGTGGTGGCTGCAGACAGATTCTTATCATATATCTCTGAACACAGGGAGCTCCCCCTAATGGTCGTTGCAGAAAGAATCTTATCATGTATCTCTGTATACAGGGAGTTTGCATGAGGCCCATACATTTTGTTGGACTTCAGTAGAGCACTGATTGTCACATTTGGTATCTTTTTGCTGGTTGGTTCCTTACCTCCCAGGTAGGCACAGTTGTAGAAACTGCACCTCTTATTGGTGGTCTCCAGGATGAGCTTGTTCCCCTCTTTAATGTACTTGGTGACATTAAACACTTCGTCCACGGGTATGAGCACCTCTTTCTGGGACGGGTAGTGTGAGAACCTTTCTATGTTTGCTCCAAAACAGGTTGAAATATTGAAGAACGATGCGTTGCCAAATTGCTGCGCCTGCGAAATGTCAGAGGAGGTGGAAGAAAACTGGCTCAGTCTGACTGTGGCCTCGGGGTTCGATGGCGGCTCGAACTGAACCCTACTGGTCCCCCGGTATGTAGACCTTACATGTCCATCACATCCGGCTCGAAGCAAACTCAGAGCTCTGGTGAGATAGAAGTGCCAGGAATGGAAGACAAAGGAGTCGGGATTCTTTCCATATTCCCGGACGGCACTGTTCAGCTCTTTGTAGAGGGGTATATCCATGTAAGTATATAATAAGAGCGCCGTGCCATGTTCATCCGTAAAACCAGTCGGGAGGTCTCCTATTGTAGACTTTCCTTCTTTCCATACGGCAGATGAAATATTCCAGGCCTTGTCCAGATCCGGTGTCTGCTCCCGTTCCTTCTTCAGTAATTCAAGGGCGATTGACTCCATTTTGTCGACACATCCAATGTATTGATCGTCAAATGAATCCTCGTACATGTCCAGCTGCACTCGGACGCAAAAGACCTGAGATAATAATGGGAGAAGCCAAAAATAAATAAATATAAAAGGGGATTCATCGATTATGTCCTAAATAAAAAACAAAACCAACATGGGCAATGTGTGCCGCGGCCAAACGACTTATAACAAAAACCAAAGTGCCTCTATTATAAAGACTCAAGTGCTGCGGAAACCCCAGTGTGCGCCAAGATGTCTGCAGACATTGCATATGTGAAATGTAAACGGCATTACTGCCAGATAGACTATACTGCTATATGTAGCTAAATCTGCGCTAAACTGTCCTCTCAACCGCAGTGTCTCATTTCTCTCCACCTAATGGTCTCTCTTTCCTCTCAACCGCAGTGACTCTCCTTTCAGCCCTTTCTCTCAGCTGCAGTGACTCTCACTTCTTTCTCTCAGTCGCCGTAACTCACTTTTCTCTCTGCTGCAGTGACTCTCCTTTAAGTTGCAGTGACTCTCCTTTCTTTCAGCCACAGTGACTCTCCTTTCTGTTGGGCACAGTGACTCTCCTTTCTCTTGGGCACAGTGATTCTCCTTTCTCTCGGTCGCAGTGTCTCTCCTTTCTCTGTGCTGCAGTGACTCTCCTTTCTTTCAGCCACAGTGACTCTCCTTTCTGTTGGGCACAGTGATTCTCCTTTCTCTCGGCCGCAGTGTCTCTCCTTTCTCTGTGCTGCAGTGACTCTCCTTTCTGTTGGGCACAGTGACTCTCCTTTCTCTTGGGCACAGTGATTCTCCTTTCTCTCGGTCGCAGTGTCTCTCCTTTCTCTGTGCTGCAGTGACTCTCCTTTTTCTTGGATGCAGTAACTCTCATTTATCTTGGACGCAGTAACTTTTCTTTCTCTTAGCCACAGTGACTCTCTTTTCTCTGGGCTGCCTTGACTCTCTCTTCTCTTTGTGAAGACACGGGGGTCAGTGGCTGCTCTTGTCCACAGGACCAGTTGTCTTTAGAAAGACCGCATGGACCAGGGCTCATACCACTCAATGCCCGCTTTTTTTTACCATGGGCAGAGCACTACTCAGACAACACAGGGTGACGGTAAGCAGTGTGGCAATAATTTATTGAACCACCAGCAATCAATAACATATAGAACAGTCCAAGCAAATACAGGAGATGGTACAAGTTACACAGTCTCACCCTTCCGCTGGCCCGCCGTGATTAGAGTCATGAGATATGTGGCCGGGTGACCTGATGTCCCAACCTGGATTCTTCACATCGTCTCTGAGAGTTCAGCAATGGGCAATGGAGTAGATCTGTATTTTTCCAGCCAGGGCTGCGGTCCCTTAAGCTCTCATCCAGTAGAGTTTTTCAGAACAAACGCAGAGACACCATTTTTATAGTTCACATTTGTCCTTTCAAGCCATCATTCACAGGTCAAGGGTCAGGGATCATGATATTAATTCACAATGCTTGAGTATGTTATGATCTGCTACAGAGACTAAGGAAAGGCAGGAGATCTGTCCCTACAATAGAACTAAACTAGATCCCTACGATGTAACGGGGAACCTGATCCTGCGATCAGACCCGCTAAAGTCCTCGGCTAGTCTGAATTCAGACCTATAGATGTGGGGGAGGGATCCCTACAAGATCTAAGGACTGGGATTTAGTTGGACACCTCCTAACAGAAATAGTAGCAGTCAAAGACAAACACACAACAAAAAGCATAGAGGTCAGAAGACCTAGCAAAACTAACAGAGAACGGCAACAGAGCACCAAGCTAGCTCAACAGTAGTAAATACAAATGAAGTCCAGCAAAGCCAGGAGCGCGGAGCCGGATTAAATAGGCAAAATGGTCACGTGACCAGCAAACTGAAAAAAACCTAACAGGAGAGTTGTAACAGTACCCCCTCTTCTAAGAGGATCCTCCGGATCCCCTAGGCCCAGGCTTACCAGGAAACCTCCTGTGAAACGCGCGGACAAGTCTGGGGGCAGAAACATCATCCGCCCTCACCCAAGAGTTATCCTCAGGTCCGAAACCCTTCCAAGCGACGAGATACTGCAAACTCCCTCTATACCGTCTAGAATTTAGGATGCGGGAAATTTCATATTCCCCGTCCTCCACCACCGGAGGAACAGTGGCAGAGGCGTCACCATCCGACACATCAGCTTTTTTCAACAGAGAAACATGAAACACCGGATTAATCCTCTAGGACGTAGGAACCTCCAGCCTAACAGCAGATTGGTTAACTATCTGAAGCACCTTAAAGGGCCCTACGAACTTGGGACCCAATTTTTTAGAAGGAATCCTCAAACGCAGATTCTTAGAGGACAACCAAACCATGTCACCAACAGCGAACAAAACCTCTTGCCGTTTCCTATCAAAGTACCTCTTAGATTTTTTGTTAGCCTCCTGAAGATTACCACGCACATCCGTCCAAACTCTCTCCAAATCACCGGAAAAACTCTCCTCCTCAGGCACAGCCGAAACCAATTTTGAAAATGACCCAAAAGACGGATGTCTCCCAGAACAACAAAAAAAAGGCGAACACCCAGCAGAAGAGGATGTATGGTTGTTAAGAGCAAATTCAGCAAGTGGCAGAAACTCAGACCACCCCTCTTGATTGTCTGCCACAAAACAACGCAAGAACTGCTCAACATCCTGGTTCTTCCTTTCTGTCTGGCCATTAGACTCAGGATCATATCCGGATGAAAACGACAAATGAACTCCCAACCTGTCAGAAAAGGCACGCCAAAAACGAGCCACGAACTGAGGTCCCCTATCAGAAACAATGTCAGTAGGAACACCATGTAGTCTGACAATCTCCTTGACAAAGGCCTTAGCGAGTGTCTTAGCGCAAGGCAGTTTGATGAAGGGAACCAAGTGACACATCTTGTTAAAACGGTCCACGACCACCCAGATGACCGTGAAACCTTCAGAGGGAGGAAGGTCAGTAATAAAGTCCATAGCCAGATGTGTCCAAGGTGCACTAGGAACCTCCAGAGGGCAAAGCAACCCCGCAGCAGGAGCATGCGAAGACTTGGATCTTGCACACACAGTACATTGGCGCACCCACTTAATGACTTCCTTCTGCCATCCAGGCCACCAAAAACTGCGACCCACAAGTCTCTTGGTCTCAGAGATTCCGGGATGACCTGCCAACCGAGACTCATGACACTCAACAAACAAATCTCTCCTTAAGGTCCTAGGCACAAACAACCTCCCATGGGGAGTGTTAGATGGGGCATTCTCCTGTGATTTAAGAATCTCATCCTCCAAAACGGAGTCCAAAGCAGCAGTCACAACACCTTCTTGTAAAATGCTCTCCTCCTCCTCCTCAACACCGACCATGAGAGAAAAGCTGCGAGACAAAGCATCAGCTTTAACATTCTTGGTACCCGGGATGTAAGTAACGGAAAAATTAAACCGCGAGAAAAAAAGTGCCCACCTAGCCTGACGGGCATTCAAGCGCTTGGCAGCATCAAGATAGATCAGATTTTTATGATCAGTGAAAACCTGAACGGGAAATTCAGCACCTTCCAAGAGGTGGCGCCAGTGTTCAAATGCGAGTTTAATCGCCAGCAATTCCCGATTACCAATATCGTAATTAAGTTCAGTCTCGGAAAATTTTTTTGAAAAAAAGGCACAGGGATGTACTCCATCCCCGTTATCCTGAGACAATACTGCGCCAACCCCCACCGAAGAAGCATCAACCTCAACCAAAAACGGCCTAGTAACATCAGGCTGCATAAGGATGGGAGCAGAGGTGAACCTCTCCTTGAGATACACAAAAGCTTCAATGGCCTCAGAAGTCCACTGAACCGCATCAGCACCTTTCCTGGTGAGATCAGTCAGAGGTTTGACAATAATAGAAACATTTTTTATGAATTTTCTGTAATAATTGGCGAAATCCAAAAACCTCTGTATCGATTTCAAACCAATAGGCCTAGGCCATTCCTGCACAGCTTGAACCTTCACCGGGTCCATCTCAAAGCCCTCGCTGGAGATAATGTAGCCCAAAAAACTAATTCTCTGTACAGCGAACTCACATTTCTCCAGCTTAGCAAAAAGCGAATTGTCCATTAATAACTGTAATACCTCACGCACGCTCCGCCAATGAGACTCCAGATCTGGCGAATAAATCAAAATGTCATCCAAATACACAACCACATTTTTGCCGATCAAAGGTCTAAGGATGTCATTAATAAGATTCTGAAAAAATGCAGGAGCATTAGTAAGACCAAAAGGCATCACCAGATTCTCAAAATGACCCACAGGAGTGTTAAAAGCAGTCTTCCATTCATCACCCTCCTTCATGCGCAACAGATTGTATGCCCCCTTAAGGTCAATTTTAGAGAACCACTTGGCCCCCAATAACTGGTTAAATAAATCGGGAATCAATGGCAGTGGGTAAGGATTGCGTACAGTAATTTTGTTAATCTCACGAAAATCCAGACAAGGACATAAACCGCCGTCCTTTTTTTTTACAAAAAAAAATCCAACCGCCACAGGAGACTTAGAAGGCCTAATGTGACCGGCGGCCAAACTTGTCTGTATGTATTCCTCCAAAGCCCTCCTCTCAGGAATAGTAAGGTTAAATAAACGACTTTTAGGAAGAGTCGCTCCAGGGACAAATTCAATAGAACAATCATAGTCTCTATGGGGAGGCAAAACCTGCGATTCTTTCTCAGAAAAAACTCTCCAAAAATCCTGAATAGGTACAGGCAACTCCCCTCTATCCAAAGCTGCAATACGCCCGTTACAACACTTGTCATAACATTTATGGCTCCAGGACTTAATTTCACTGGTAGACCAATCCAGTACAGGATTGTGAAATTTCAACCAGGGCAAACCCAATATTACTGGAGAAGGCAAGTTATTCAACACTACCAAATCCAAATTCTCTTGATGAATACCATTAATAGTGAGGGGAAATTCACAGACCTTGTGAGTAACACTCTTCAAGGGAGAGCCATCGACAGAAACCACAGCAATGGGGGATGACAAAGTTTTAGGTTCTAATCTAAGTTTTTCCAAGAATCCCCCATCAATCACATTCAGAGTAGATCCACAATCCACAAATACCCGAAATTCAATTAATTCATCCTGAGCAGCGGTAGTAGCAGATAGGAATACTCCCTTAGAATTTAAACAGGCAATACGGGCATGACTGACCATTTTTTTTTCTTTCTTCATACGAAGCACACAGTTCTTAATAAAATGACCAGAATTTCCACAATAGAAACACAAGCCTTCAGAAAGTCGGCGGTCTTTTTCCTGAGAGCGGGGTGGCATCGCCCCAATTTCCATCGGCTCTCCATTGTCAGCACAGACCCTCTCAGGACTCGGAGCTGACATAGCAGAGGATTTGCTCACATTAACCCTTTCACGCAGTCTCCTGTCCACCCGTATAGCTAATTGCATTGCCTCCTGCAAGTTTCCAGGTGTGGGATAAGCAATCAGTAAATCCTTTACCCTTTCACATAGCCCTGCAAGAAACAAGCTTTTCAAAGCAGAATCGTTCCACCCCACCTGGGCAGACCACCGACGGAAGTGAGAACAATATTTTTCCACATTACCTGATCCCTGCCTCAAACGTCTTAATTCAGACTCAGCAGATGAGACACGATCAGGATCATCATACAACAAACCCAAAGCAGAAAAAAAACTATCCACTGATCTAAAGCACGGATCACTAGGATGGAGAGAGAAGGCCCATCCCTGAGGATCTTTGCGCAAAAGTGACATTATGAACCCTATGCGCTGTGATTCATCACCAGAGGATCCGGGTCTCAAACGAAAATATAATAGACAAGCATTTTTAAAAGAAAAAAAATCTTGTTGTTCGCCAAAAAATAGATCAGGCAGACGTACCTTAGGTTCAACAAAATGTGCTCCAGAACAGCTACTCACGTATTGTTGGAGCTTGGTCACCTCCAGAGAGAGTCCCTGCAAGCGTTGAGCCAAATCTTGCACCGAGACCATGATGGAAAACTGGAGGTCTTTCCTTAGAGAAATTTTTTTTTTTTTTTTTTTTTACGGGCTGGACTTACTGTTATGATCTGCTACAGAGACTAAGGAAAGGCAGGAGATCTGTCCCTACAATAGAACTAAACTAGATCCCTACGATGTAACGGGGAACCTGATCCTGCGATCAGACCCGCTAAAGTCCTCGGCTAGTCTGAACGCAGACCTATAGATGTGGGGGAGGGATCCCTACAAGATCTAAGGACTGGGATTTAGTTGGACACCTCCTAACAGAAATAGTAGCAGTCAAAGACAAACACACAACAAAAAGCAAAGAGGTCATAAGACCTAGCAAAACTAACAGAGTACGGCAATAGAGCAACAAGCTAGCTCAACAGTAGTAAATACAAATGAAGTCCAGCAAAGCCAGGAGGGCGGAGCCGGATTAAATAGGCAAAATGGTCATGTGACCAGCAAACTAAAAAAAAACTAACAGGAGAGTTGTAACAGAGTATCCACAGCTCATCCCCTAATGTTGACTTGCAAACACCCTAGAATAGTATTTAACATATCTAGCAAACATCCATTATTTAGAGTCCCTGTATTGCAAAACTGGCAGACGATACGTAATAGGAGCTAATATAAGATGTAAATAACAGCCATTCATCAGCTACCAAATATCAACACAAGTGATCAACATTCAAGTTTATACAAACAATAGTCTGTGTTGATCAACCAAAGACGAACACAAGTTCAAAAGTCAACACAAAAATAAAGGTGTATGTGTGGCATAATTAAGAAGAAAATCTGTGTCATTACACTCTCGGTCACAATGATTCTCCTTTCTCTTGGATGCAGTAACTTTCCTTCCTCTCAGCCACAGTGACTCTACTTTCTTTCAGTTGCAATGACTCTCCTTTTTCTCAGCCGCAGTGACTCCCCAATCTCTCAGCCACAGTGACTCTCTTTTCTCTTAGCCACAGTGACTCTCCTTTCTCTCGGCCTCAGTGACTCTCCTTTCTCTTGGCTGCAGTGACTCTCCTTTCTCTTGGCCGCAGTGACTCTCCTTTCTCTCGGTCGCAGTGACTCTCCTTTCTCTCGGTTGCAATGACTCTCCTTTCTTTTGGCTGCAGTGACTCTCTTTTCTCTAGGCTGCAGTAATTATCCTGTCACTTATCCGCAGTGACTCTCCTTTCTCTCGGCCACAGTGACTCTCTTTTCTCTCGGTCTCAGTGACTCTCTTTTCTCTGGGCCACAGAGACTCTCCTTTCTCTAGGCTGCAGTAACTGTCCTGTCACTTATCCGCAGTGACTCTCCTTTCTCTCAGCCGCAGTGACTCTCCTTTCTCTCGGCCACAGTGATTCTCCTATCTCTTTCCCTATCACTTAAATCTGTATAATTCTCTTTTCCTTACACACTAATTGTCTCTACTGTCACACATTATCTGTACAGAATATTCCGTGCTTCATTACTTGCTCTTTCTCCCAATCTCAGCTTTTATTCTGATTTCCTATTTCTTACTTCTGCTTAACAAAGGCTAAAACCTATCTGTGACCATTGACCTTCAGACTTTACTGACTGGACTCTCTATAGTGTGTGGCAATAACTGCAAGGCAGTGGGGGCCGCAGGGATCTGTACTGGGAGCAGTGGGGGCCGCAGGGATCTGTACAGGGAGCAGTGGGGACCGCAGGGATCTGTACTGGGAACAGTGGGGACCGCAGGGATCTGTACAGGGAGCAGTGGGGACCGCAGGGATCTGTACTGGGAACAGTGGGGACCGCAGGGATCTGTACTGGGAACAGTGGGGACCGCATGGATCTGTACAGGGAGCAGTGGGGGCCGCAGGGATCTGTACTGGGAACAGTGGGGACCGCAGGGATCTGTACTGGGAACAGTGGGGACCGCATGGATCTGTACAGGGAGCAGTGGGGACCGCAGGGATCTGTACTGGGAACAGTGGGGACCGCAGGGATCTGTACAGGGAGCAGTGGGGACCGCAGGGATCTGTACTGGGAACAGTGGGGACCGCAGGGATCTGTACTGGGAACAGTGGGGACCGCAGGGATCTGTACAGGGAGCAGTGGGGACCGCAGGGATCTGTACAGGGAGCAGTGGGGACCGCAGGGATCTGTACAGGGAGCAGTGGGGACCGCAGGGATCTGTACTGGGAACAGTGGGGACCGCAGGGATCTGTACTGGGAGCAGTGGAGACCGCAGGGATCTGTACTGGGAACAGTGGGGACCGCAGGGATCTGTACTGGGAGCAGTGGGGGCCGCAGGGATCTGTACTGGGAGCAGTGGGGGCCGCAGGGATCTGTACTGGGAGCAGTGGGGACCGCAGGGATCTGTACTGGGAGCAGTGGGGGCCGCAGGGATCTGTACAGGGAGCAGTGGGGACCGCAGGGATCTGTACCGGGAGCAGTGGGGACCGCAGGGATCTGTACTGGGAACAGTGGGGACCGCATGGATCTGTACCGGGAGCAGTGGAGACCGCAGAGATCTGTACCGGGAGCAGTGGGAGCTGCAGGGATCTGTACTGGGAGCAGTAGGGACTGCAGGGATCTGTACTGGGAGCAGTGGAGACCGCAGGGATCTGTACCGGGAGCAGTGGAGACCGCAGGGATCTGTACTGGGAGCAGTGGAGACCGCAGGGATCTGTACCGAGAGCAGTGGGGACCGCAGGGATCTGTACTGGGAGCAGTGGGGACCGCAGGGATCTGTACAGGGAGCAGTGGGGGCCGCAGGGATCTGTACTGGGAGCAGTGGAGACCGCAGGGATCTGTACAGGGAGCAGTGGGGGCCGCAGGGATCTGTACAGGGAGCAGTGGGGACCGCAGGGATCTGTACTGGGAGCAGTGGAGACCACAGGGATCTGTACTGGGAACAGTGGGGACCGCATGGATCTGTACTGGGAGCAGTGGGGACTGCAGGGATCTGTACCGGGAGCAGTGGGAGCTGCAGGGATCTGTACTCGGAGCAGTAGGGACCGCAGGGATCTGTACTGGGAGCAGTGGAGACCGCAGGGATCTGTACAGGGAGCAGTGGAGACCGCAGGGATCTGTACTGGGAGCAGTGGAGACCGCAGGGATCTGTACTGGGGGCAGTGGAGACCGCAGGGATCTGTACTGGGAGCAGTGGAAACCGCAGGGATCTGTACAGGGAGCAGTGGAGACCGCAGGGATCTGTACTGGGAGCAGTGGGGGCCACAGGGATCTGTACTGGGAGCAGTGAGGACCGCAGGGATCTGTACTGGGAGCAGTGGAAACCGCAGGGATCTGTACTGGGAGCAGTGGAGGCCGCAGGGATCTGTACTGGGAGCAGTGGGGACCGCAGGGATCTGTACTGGGAGCAGTGGAGGCCGCAGGGATCTGTACTGGAAGCAATGAAGCCCACAGGGATCTGTACTGGGAGCAGTGGGGAGCGCAGGGATCTGTACAGGGAGCAGTGGGGACCGCAGGGATCTGTACTGGGAGCAGTGGGCACCGCAGGGATCTGTACTGGGAGCAGTGGAGGCCGCAGAGATCTGTACTGGAAGCAATGAAGCCCACAGGGATCTGTACTGGGAGCAGTGGGGACCGCAGGGATCTGTACAGGGAGCAGTGGGCACCGCAGGGATCTGTACTGGAAGCAGTGGGCACCGCAGGGATCTGTACTGGGAGCAGTGGGCACCGCAGGGATCTGTACTGGGAGCAGTGGAGGCCGCAGGGATCTGTACTGGAAGCAATGAAGCCCACAGGGATATGTACTGGGAGCAGTGAGGAACACAGGTATCTGTACTGGGAGCAGTGGGGGCCGCAGGGATCTGTACTGGGTGCAGTGGGGACCGCAGGGATCTGTACCGGGAGCAGTGGGGACCGCAGGGATCTGTCCTAGGAGCAGTGGGGACCGCAGGGATCTGTACTGGGAGCAGTGGGGACCGCAGGTATCTGTACTGGGAGCAGTGGGGACCGCAGGGATCTGTACCGGGAGCAGTGGGGACCGCAGGGATCTGTACTGGAAGCAATGAAGCCCACAAGGACCTGTACTGGGAGCAGTGGGGACCGCAGGGATCTGTACTAGGAGCAGTGGGGGCCACAGGGATCTGTACTGGGAGCAGTGGGGACCGCAGGGATCTGTACTGGGAGCAGTGGGGACCGCAGGGATCTGTACTGGAAGCAATGATGCCCACAGGGATCTGTACTGGGAGCAGTGGGGAATGCAGGGATCTGTACTGGGAGCAGTGGGGGCCACAGGGATCTGTACTGGGAGCAGTGGGGGCCGCAGGGATCTGTACCGGGAGCAGTGGGAGCTGCAGGGATCTGTACTGGGAGCAGTGGGGGCCACAGGGATCTGTACTGGGAGCAGTGGGGAGCGCAGGGATCTGTACTGGGAGCAGTGGGGACCGCAGGGATCTGTACTGGAAGCAATGAAGCCCACAGGGATCTGTACTGGGAGCAGTGAGGACCACAGGTATCTGTACTGGGAGCATTGGGGACCTCAGGGATCTGTACTGGGAGCAGTGGGCACCGCAGGGATCTGTACTGGGAGCAGTGGGCACCGCAGGGATCTGTACTGGGAGCAGTGGGCACCGCAGGGATCTGTACTGGGAGCAGTGGAGGCCGCAGGGATCTGTACTGGAAGCAATGAAGCCCACAGGGATCTGTACTGGGAGCAGTGAGGAACACAGGTATCTGTACTGGGAGCAGTGGGGGCCGCAGGGATCTGTACTGGGAGCAGTGGGGACCGCAGGGATCTGTACCGGGAGCAGTGGGGACCGCAGGGATCTGTACTGGGAGCAGTGGGGACCGCAGGGATCTGTACTGGGAGCAGTGGGGACCGCAGGGATCTGTACTGGGAGCAGTGGGGACCGCAGGGATCTGTACTGGGAGCAGTGGGGACTGCAGGGATCTGTACTGGGAGCAGTGGGGACCGCAGGGATCTGTACTGGGAGCATTGGGGACCGCAGGGATCTGTACTGGGAGCAGTGGGGGCCGCAGGGATCTGTACTGGGAGCAGTGGGCACCGCAGGGATCTGTACTGGGAGCAGTGGAGGCCGCAGGGATCTGTACTGGAAGCAATGAAGCCCACAGGGATCTGTACTGGGAGCAGTGAGGAACACAGGTATCTGTACTGGGAGCAGTGGGGGCCGCAGGGATCTGTACTGGGAGCAGTGGGGACCGCAGGGATCTGTACCGGGAGCAGTGGGGACCGCAGGGATCTGTACTGGGAGCAGTGGGGACCGCAGGGATCTGTACTGGGAGCAGTGGGGACCGCAGGGATCTGTACTGGGAGCAGTGGGGACCGCAGGGATCTGTACTGGGAGCAGTGGGGACCGCAGGGATCTGTACTGGGAGCAGTGGGGACTGCAGGGATCTGTACTGGGAGCAGTGGGGACCGCAGGGATCTGTACTGGGAGCATTGGGGACCGCAGGGATCTGTACTGGGAGCAGTGGGGACCGCAGGGATCTGTACTGGGAGCAGTGGAGACCGCAGGGATCTGTACTGGGAGCAGTGGAGACCGCAGGGATCTGTACTGGGAGCAGTGGGGACCGCAGGGATCTGTACTGGGAGCAATGGAGACTGCAGGGATCTGTACTGGGAGCAGTGGGGACCGCAGGGATCTGTACCGGGAGCAGTGGGGGCCGCAGGGATCTGTACCGGGAGCAGTGGGGACCGCAGGGATCTGTACTGGAAGCAATGAAGCCCACAAGGATCTGTATTGGGAGCAGTGGGGACCGCAGGGATCTGTACTGGGAGCAGTGGGGGCCGCAGGGATCTGTACTGGGAGCAGTGGGGACCACAGGGATCTGTACCGGGAGCAGTGGGGACCGCAGGGATCTGTACTGGAAGCAATGAAGCCCACAAGGATCTGTACTGGGAGCAGTGGGGACCGCAGGGATCTGTACTGGGAGCAGTGGGGGCCGCAGGGATCTGTACTGGGAGCAGTGGGGACCGCAGGGATCTGTACTGGAAGCAATGATGCCCACAGGGATCTGTACTGGGAGCAGTGGGGAATGCAGGGATCTGTACTGGGAGCAGTGGGGCCGCAGGGATCTGTACTGGGAGCAGTGGGGGCCGCAGGGATCTGTACCGGGAGCAGTGGGAGCTGCAGGGATCTGTACTGGGAGCAGTGGGGGCCACAGGGATCTGTACTGGGAGCAGTGGGGAGCGCAGGTATCTGTACTGGGAGCAGTGGGGACCGCAGGGATCTGTACTGGAAGCAATGAAGCCCACAGGGATCTGTACTGGGAGCAGTGAGGACCACAGGTATCTGTACTGGGAGCAGTGGGGACCTCAGGGATCTGTACTGGGAGCAGTGGGCACCGCAGGGATCTGTACTGGGAGCAGTGGGCACCGCAGGGATCTGTACTGGGAGCAGTGGGGACCGCAGGGATCTGTACTGGGAGCAGTGGGGACTGCAGGGATCTGTACTGGGAGCAGTGGGGGCCGCAGGGATCTGTACTGGGAGCAGTGGGGGCCACAGGGATCTGTACTGGGAGCAGTGGGGAGCGCAGGGATCTGTACTGGGAGCAGTAGGGACCGCAGGGATCTGTACTGGGAGCAGTGGGGACTGCAGGGATCTGTACTGGGAGCAGTGAGGACCGCAGGGATCTGTACAGGGAGCAGTGGGGGCCGCAGGGATCTGTACTGGGAGCAGTGGGGGCCGCAGGGATCTGTACTGGGAACAGTGGGGGCCGCAGGGATCTGTACTGGGAGTTGCTTCAGATTCTTTTTCATCTCTTTATCGATCACCTTGTGGATGGGCTCTGGAGTAAATTGTTGTTTTTTGCTGATTTTTGCACCTGATAAAAGGAAAATGTGACGGCAGCGTAACGACAATGTGCAAATCATCCGCCTAAGTCACAAATGCAGATTTCTGGTGATTTGGCCTGTTCCTCAGGAGGACAATAATCTTTATTTCCACTCTGGGGGCGACTCCTGCACACGTCATACTGTAACACATCTCATCATTTATATTATCCTTATTATTATTATTGTACCTGCTCAATTATCAGGAAAGCCAAACCGAAGCAGAAATAGAGCGGCCGAGGACACGACATTGCCGGGAAGGGGGGAACCTACAAGAAATAATATCAGGAGAGTGAAGAAATACCACTGAGGATGGTGGAGAACGATGGTGGGAAGAGGAGCAGACAGACAGATTCCCATGTAGTAACAATGAGAGACAGACAGACGGGGACGGACGACAGTCGGAAGGATAAGGGTCAGGGTTGTGGACGGTGAGAGACACGGGGGTCTCGCTGGTAGTGTCCCCTCTTACCCCTGGAGCTGGTGGCCGGTGCTTGGTGCCTCCTCTGCTTTCTCCCCTTTGGTTACTGACCTTCTGGATTTCTGCCGGTGACAATCAGAGAACTTCCCTCCCGCAGCCGATCACTATATTTAGCTTCACGTAACAGCTGGCGCCGCAGAAACACAACGTGTCAGGGTGGAATTACATTGTGACATCCGGGACTCGTCTACACGTAAAAAATTATCAAAAAAATAGGAACTGAAACAAGAAAGATACAAAGTCTCAATCATCAGCAACAAAAGGAAATCCTCCCAGTCATGGACGGGGCAGGCACGGGGGCACGGTGCGGGCAGGAGGGGGACATCGAGGTTGGCTTACACACATAAATAAGGCTTTGTGCCTCCCAGAGAGGAAACGTCCCCTCCAGACCCCGACACTTTATATTTACATCTTTTGACTTTTCTGCAAAACAAATGTGATGTTCTAAGTTTTCCGGATTTCTAGGTCATGGCCACCAATAGGCAACGGGGATTCTTGTGGGGGGGCCTCGTCCTCTTGCCTCCTCCTGACCGTAGAGAAAGTTCCTCTAGTGCCGTCTACTCCTCCCTGGTCCTCCAGTCACCTTGACTCCTCCTACTTGGCAGTGGGAGTAAAATAAGACGCACAGTCTTAAAGGGACAGAGAAATTCATTGATGAAAACACTATTATTTTTTTTAAATAAATTCTTTAATACTAATTGACACTAAATCCTTTAACACTAACCCTAACCCTAAAATCTAAATTCAGACCCTACTGTGGTCACTAGTGATGAGCGAGCACTAAAATGCTCGGGTGCTCGAAGCTCGGGCCGAGCACATTGGAATACTCGGGTGGTCGACCCGAGCAACGAACCCAATGTAAGTCTATGGGAAACTCGAGCATTTTTCTGGCGGTCCCCCCCGGCGGTCTGCAGAAGGTCAAAAATTGCCCAAATCGATGGGAACAGTGCTCAATTAAACATCAGGCAGGCAGAATACATAGGCAGACAGGCAGGCAGGGTATATAGGAGGGTGCATGAAAAACACAGCAGGGCATTTGGAGCACACTAGTGCCCTCCGATTTTCATGCACCCGTCTCTTTAAAAAAGCCGGCCGGCAATTCAGCATCTGTACCCCACAATTTAGAACAGAAAGAATAGAGCATCACACATAGATTAGATAGATAGAAACATGTCAGTCACATATATAATAAGTACAGTGACAGTGTTGGTTACTGTACTTGTCATTTAGTGTAAAGGATTTATTAAAAAAAAAATTGGCGTGGGGTCCCCCGTAATTTTAGTCTCTAGCGGAGGTTAAGCAGACGGCTGGGGCAGATGTTTGAAGCCTGGGGGTAATACCCACGGAGCTTCCCAGGCTACTAATATCAGCCCCCAGCTGAATACCTAGCCTTTACTAGCTACTAAAATGGGGGACCCAAAAAAAAATGACGTGGGGTCCCCCCTATTTTAATAGCTAGCAAAGGCTAGGCAGACAGGTGGGGGCTGATATTAATAGCCCAGGAAGGGTGCCATGAATATTGGCCCCCTCCCAGGCTAGAAACACCAGCCGTCAGCCGCCCCAGAAATGGCGCATCCATCGGATGCGCCAATTCTGGCACTTAGCCTCCGTTCTTCCCACTGCCCTGTAGCGGTGGCAGTGGGGTAATAGGGCTGGGGTTGATGTCAGCTTATAATGCCAGCTGACATCAAGCCCAGGTTAGTAATGGAGAGGCGTCTATAAGACACCCCCATTACTAACCCCATAGTCAAAGTTACAAAAAAACACAAACACCCAGAATAAAGTCCTTTAATTGAAATAAACACACAATTCTTTAATGTTCTAAATTAAACCAGACTTACTGTAGCGTCGGCGTCCCTGCCTCCTGCTAGGCAGGGACGCCGTTCCCCTCACCTCTCCGCTCCGTGCCCGACAGCTTCCTCCCGCTCTGCTGGCAGCGCGCGCTGCTTCCCGGCCTCTGTGCTTAGGGCGCGCGCGCTCCACCTCTCTTAAAGGGGCCGCGCGCGCCGTCCTAAGGAGTCCCCGGCCAATGGCCGGAGGACCTCAACATATATAAGGCACCTCCTCCAAAATGGAGGTGCCCGAGCAATGTTGTTGCAAAGCCTTTCAACTCTGCTTCAGCCCTCAGGTCCCGTTACCAGATACCTGCCAGTTACCTGCCAGATCTCTGCCTGCTAGCCTACCTGGAGGCTCTGCCGTCACTTGCCGTGACCACCTGCCTGTCCAGAGACTCTTGCCCGCTCACCTGGGAGCGCTCACCTGCTACCTGCCTGCTAGCCTACCTGGAGGCTCTGCCGTCACTTGCCGTGACCACCTGCCTGTCCAGAGACTCTTGCCCGCTCACCTGGGAGCGCTCACCTGCTACCTGCCTGCTAGCCTATCTAGAGACTCTTACCCTGCTGTCACTTGCCGTGACCATCCGCCTGTCAAGAGACTGTCCCCGTCACTTGCCGTGACCTCCTGCCCTTCTACCCAGAGACTGTCCCTGTCACTTGCCGTGACTACCTGCCCGCCTTCCCCGGGAGCCACCCGCTTCCTTACAAGGACTGCCCCTTTGTTAGTTGCTCAGTGGCTCCACCTCCCAGACCCGTTACAGTTTGCTCGGGCCATGGAACCCGGTGGCACCCAAACTCCCTCGCTCTCGGACCTATGTCATGAACTTTCCCGTCAGAGGTCCCAACAGGAGTCCATCCTGAGCCACCTGCGTAGTGTTAACTCTCGCCTGGACACACTGACTACCTCTTCGGGACCTGCTTCCAGTCGCACGACTCCCGCCCCGCCTCGTTTTGGCGGAGATCCCGGTCAGGCACGGGGCTTCATTAACATGTGCACTCTGCACTTCGAACTGTTGGCACACCAGTTTTCCACCGACCGAGCCAAAGTAGCCTTCATCATGTCCCATCTCACGGGGGAGGCGCTGGCTTGGCTAAATCCTCTATGGGAGAGAGGAGACCCTCTGGAGTCCAACCTGCCAGCCTTTCTCACGGCTTTCCGGAAGGTCTTCGACGAACCTGGACGGAGGACCTCATCCGCTTCATCTCCGCTACGCCTCCGCCAAGGAAGTCTCACCGTGGGCCAATATGCCATACGGTTCCGTACCCTTGCTTCGAAGCTTGCCTGGGATAACGACGCCCTGGTGTCTGTCTTCTGGGAGGGTCTGTCCGGCCGTATTAAAGATGAACTCGCCGGTCGGGACATTCCTACCACTCTCGGCGACTTAATTACACTTGCCACCCGGATTGACATCCGGTTCCAGGAGCGCACCAAAGAGGCCACCCGTGAGAGGAGGTTTCCACGCCTTGCCCCTACCTTCCAGAGACCCGTCACTTCCTCCGTTACTCCCCCGGCGCACTCACCCGAGCCTATGCAGGTCGACCAGACCAAGATGGTCAAGACCAGTCAAGAATTACGCCGTGCCGAGGGGAGCTGCTTCTACTGTGGCAGTAAGGAGCACCGGATCCGTTCCTGCCCGGAGAGGTCGGGAAACGCCTGTGTCTAGGATCGCTCAGAGGGTCGCCCTAGACAGAAGTAAACCCTCTCCATCTCTAATGCTGTCGGTCTCTATCATCTGCGGGGAGAACCGTTATTTTGAACTGGCTCAGCTTGACTCTGGAGCTGCCGGAAATCTCATTTCTCAGTCCCTGGTAGAGAAATACCGCATTCCCACCAAACCTCTGGCTGTACCCTTATCTGTCGCCGCCGTGGATGGGGGCCTCTTACCACATCCCATCCAACTCATCACCGAATCCATAACTCTGCAGGTGGGAATGCTGCACTCTGAGAGCATCTTCTTCCATGTTCTGCCTGGACTCTCTCACGCCCTCTTGCTAGGCCTACCTTGGCTCCAGAGACATGCACCCGTGCTTGATTGGCAGACCGGAGAAGTTCTTCGCTGAGGACAGGACTGTCATAAGACTTGTTTAGTTCCCGTTCATCCTGCTCGTCCTTCTCCTACCCCAGCCAATCTACCCAGCCTACCGGTTCCCTATTGGTCTTTTGCGGACGTCTTTAATAAAAGAGAAGCAGAGACATTACCCCCTCATAGACCATACGACTGTCCTATCGACCTGATGCCCGGCGCTACTCCTCCCCGTGGGCGTATTTACCCTTTGTCCGCTGCTGAGACCCGGTCCATGTCTGAATATATTGAGGAGAATCTGGCCCAGGGATTTATCCGGAAATCTACCTCCCCGGCGGGAGCAGGCTTCTTCTTCGTCAAAAAGAAGGACGGCTCACTCCGTCCCTGTATAGACTATAGAGGCCTTAACCAGATCACAGTGAAAAATAAATACCCCCTTCCGCTCATTCCTGAATTATTTGACCGTCTGAGGGGGGCTAGAATCTTCACCAAGCTGGACCTCCGTGGGGCGTATAATCTGGTCCGTATCCGTCAGGGGGATGAATGGAAGACGGCATTCAACACCCGGGACGGCAACTATGAATATCTTGTAATGCCCTTCGGTCTCTGTAACGCTCCCGCCATCTTTCAAGAGTTGGTCAATGACATCTTCCATGACCTTCTCTACTCCTGCATGGTGGTGTACCTGGATGACATCTTGGTCTTCTCTCCGGATCTTCTCACTCACCGGAGGGACGTTCGTCAGGTCCTGCTCAGGCTCAGGCAGAACCACCTCTACGCTAAATATGAGAAGTGCCTCTTTGAGCAGACCTCGCTTCCGTTTCTGGGCTACATAATCTCTCAGACCGGCCTACGGATGGATCCTGAGAAACTGTCTGCCATCCAGAAGTGGCCCCGACCAGAGGGGTTGAAGGCTATTCAGCGGTTCCTGGGCTTCGCCAACTACTACCGCCTCTTCATTCCGCACTTCTCTTCCCGGACTGCTCCTATCTCGGCGCTCACCCGTAAGGGCGCTAATCCCAGAGAATGGCCGCCCGAAGTAGAGGAGGCCTTCCTTTCCTTAAAACAAGCTTTTTCCTCCGCCCCTGTGCTGCATCGTCCGGACGGTTACAAACAATTCTTCCTAGAAGTCGACGCTTCCTCCTCCGGAGCCGGAGCGGTACTTACCCAAAAGTCGTATTCCGGAAGATTGGTAACCTGCGGCTTCTTCTCCAAACTCTTCTCCTCTTCTGAGCGCAATTATTCTATAGGAGACCGAGAATTGTTGACCAATAAGCTGGCACTGGAGGAGTGGCGTTACCTGCTCGAGGGGGCTCTTCACCTGGTAATAATTTACACGGACCACAAGAACTTGGTTTACCTCCAGAGTGCCCAGAGACTTAACCCACGCCAAGCCCGGTGGTCCTTGTTCTTTGCCCGCTTTAATTTCATTCTTCATTTTCGCCCGGCTGACAAAAACATCAAAGCTGATGCCTTGTCCCGATTCTTTTTGGTCTCTGATCTTGAGGAGGAGCCTAAACACATCATCGACCCCGCCAAAGTAATGCAGGTGGCCCCCGTGAATCTAAATCGTCTTCCACCCGGTAAGACGTTCGTAACTGTTCCTGATCGTGAGAAGGTTCTACACTGGGGACACTTGTCCAAGCTAGCTGGCCACCCTGGTCAGAAAAAGACCCTCCAGCTTATTACCCGGCACTACTGGTGGCCTACCCTGCACAAGGACGTAATAGACTTCGTTTCAGCCTGTGTGTCCTGCGCCCGCAACAAGGTTCCGAGACATCTGCCAGCTGGCCGTCTCCTTCCTCTTCCTGTACCTGCTGCCCCGTGGCAGCATATAGCTATGGACTTTATAACGGACCTCCCTGTCTCTGCCGGTTGTACGGTAATATGGGTGGTCGCTGACGGCTTTTCCAAAATGGCTCACTTTATTCCCCTGCCGGGTCTCCCGTCTGCATCAGAGTTAGCTAAAGACTTTATCCATCATGTCTTCTGTCTTCATGGTCTTCCTCTCCATATCTTATCCGACCGAGGGGTTCAGTTCACCTCTCGCTTTTGGCGAGCCATGTGTAAACTGCTGGGGGTCACCTTGGACTTTTCTTCCGCTTATCACCCACAGTCCAATGGTCAAGTAGAATGGATCAACCAAATTTGAACCAGTTTCCTCCGGCACTTTGTTAATGCTCACCATTCAGACTGGGTGGATCTTTTACCGTGGGCCGAATTTTCCTACAATAATCACGAGAGCGAATCTTCCTCAAAATCCCCGTTTTTTGTAGTCTTTGGTCAGCATCCTCGGATCCCGTTTCCCGTCTCCACCTTGGTGGACAATCCGGCTGCGGAATCTCTCGGTAACGAATTTTCCTCCATTTGGGAAAGTACCAGATCCGCACTTCTTCAGTCATCCGAGCGGATGAAAAAACAGGCTGACAAAAGACGTCTGGATCCACCACAATTCCGTCCTGGAGATAAGGTCTGGCTCTCGTCCAAATATGTCCGGCTCAAGATTCCTTCCTACAAGTTAGGGCCTCGGTTCATCGGCCCACTGGAAGTTATCAAACAAATCAACCCGGTGGCCTATAAATTGAAACTCCCGGCCAATTTGCGGATTCCTAACTCCTTCCATGTATCTCTACTCAAACCCGTGGTACTTAACTCTTTTTCCAAGTCTACAGGTACGCCTCCTGCTCCGGTTTCCGCTGAAAACGAGTTTGAGGTAGAGAACATTCTGGCCAGGGTAAGAGGAAAGTCCTTTTTTCTAGTGGATTGGAAGGGGTTTGGTCCTGAGGAGAGAACATGGGAGCCCCGGGAGAACATCCATGTCCCTCTCATCCTTGATAAATTTCTCTCTGGCCTAAAAAAGGGGGGGCCTAAAGGGGGGGGTACTGTAGCGTCGGCGTCCCTGCCTCCTGCTAGGCAGGGACGCCGTTCCCCTCACCTCTCCGCTCCGTGCCCGGCAGCTTCCTCCCGCTCTGCTGGCAGCGCGCGCTGCTTCCCGGCCTCTGTGCTTAGGGCGCGCTGGAGGCAGGGACGCCAACGCTACAGTAAGTATGGTTTAATTTAGAACATTAAAGAATTGTGTGTTTGTTTCAATTAAAAGACATTATTCTGGGTGTTTGTGTTTTTTTTAACTTTGACTATGGGGTTAGTAATGGGGGTGTCTTATAGACGCCTCTCCATTACTAACCTGGGCTTGATGTCAGCTGGCATTATAAGCTGACATCAACCCCAGCCCTATCACCCCACTGCCACCGCTACAGGGCAGTGGGAAGAGCGAGGCTAAGTGCCAGAATTGGCGCATCCTATGGATGCGCCATTTCTAGGGCGGCTGACGGCTGGTGTTTCTAGCCTGGGAGGGGGCCAATGTTCATGGCACCCTTCCTGGGCTATTAATATCAGCCCCCACCTGTCTGCCTAGCCTTTGCTAGCTATTAAAATAGGGGGGCCCCACGTCATTTTTGGGGGGGTCCCCCATTTTAATAGCTAGTAAAGGCTAAGTATTCAGCTGGGGGCTGATATTAGTAGCCTGGGAAGCTCCGTGGGTATTACCCTCTTCCCAGGCTTCAAACATCTGCCCCAGCCGTCTGCTTAACCTCCGCTAGAGACTAAAATTATTGGAAACCCCACGCCAATTTTTTTTTTAATAAATCCTTTATTTTAACACTAAATGACAAGTACAGTAATCAACACTATCACTGTACTTATTATATATGTGACTGACATGTTTCTATCTATCTAATCTATGTGTGATGCTCTATTCTTTCTGTTCTAAATTGTCAGTACTGGTGTATGCCGCTGATGAATTGCCGGCTTTTCATGTTTCACTGTTGGCACTGTTCCCATCGATTTGGGCAACCACTGTAATGCCACAACCACCATGACTGTGGCATTACAGTGAGTGGCAGACAATCCCTCCATGATTGGTGCTCTAAATAGCGCCAGACATGCAGTGAGGGGACCGGAGCTCCCGCCCGAGCATCTCGAAAGTACCTGGCGAGCTCCGAGCATCTTGAGTACTGAGATGCTCGGGCGAGTACCGAGCAGTGGCGAGCATGCTCGCTCATCACTAGTAGTCACTGATGTGCCCATCGCGGCTAGGAGCACTACACCATGAAAGATAGGGGGCAGCACCTCACGGACTCACAGTAGGAGTTGGCAGTCCCTTATCGGAGCCCCTTATGGGCTCTGGGTATTTCGGCCAGAGGGGGTTTATCAAACCTGGTGCTTCCGATCTTGTGCCACGAGCCTGAAGTGAAATGAGCTAAAATTAACCGGAGGTGCACACATCTTAATAAGTGAGGTGCTTCTATTGCACACCAATCTGCGCCAGCCAGGGACTATAATTTATGCCAATTTTTGGCATAAATTTTCAATAAATTTGTTGGACCATGGAGGGTCACTATGCTCCACCAATTTGGCAGAAAGATTAAAAATTGCTAATTATTGCATAAATATGGCAGATGCCATAATTATTATACAAGATAGCTGGTGTAGAGGGACCGATAAATTCTCCCCATCTACCAACCAAGGCAGAGGGGCAGCTCCTCCATGTTGTCATTGTTCCTCCACCTCGGACCGTCACAGTGCAAAAATCTGATTGTATGCGGCCAGACGTTTTGTTTTGGAGATACCCCCATTGTGACGACACAGCTTTTCTTCTTAATTATGCCAGACATACTTTCTGATGGCCAAGAGCAATACACCTTTATTTTTATGTTGACTTTTTTAACCTGTGTTCTACTTTGGTTTCTCAACACCGACTATTGTTCGAATAACCCTGAACGCTGATCACTTGAGGTGATATGGGTGATTGATGAATGGCTGCTATCCACATCATATATCAGCTCTTACAATGTATCGTCTGCCATACAGGGACTCTGGACAATGGATGTTTGTTAGATATGTTCAATACCATTGTAGGGTGTTTGCCAGCCAACACTGGGGTGATAAGCTGTGGATACTCGAGCATTGTGAATTAATATCATGATCCCTGACCCTTGACCTGTGAATGATGACTTGAAAGGACAAATGTGAACTATAAAAAGGGGGTCTCTGCTTCTGTTCTGAGAGACACTACAGGACTAGAGCCTAACGGACCACAACCCTGGCTGGAAAGATACAAAACTGCTCCATGGACCATTGCTGAACTCTCAGAGACGATGTGAAGAATCCAGGTTGGGACAATCAGGTCACCTGGCCACATATCTCACGACTCTAATCCCGAAGGGTGAGACTGTGTAATTTTGCATCTCGTGTATTTGCTGGGACTGTTCTATATGTTATTGATTGCTGGTGGTTCAATAAATTATTACCATCACCCTGTGTTGTCTGAGTAGTGCTCTGCCCATGGAAGACCCCGGGTCTTCACATCCATGATGAGTACCACAGTCACTGCAGTGAAAAGATCATCATCTCTCATGGCAATAGACTGTTTGTCCCTCCAATGTATCCAATTTTGGTGTTTCTGCACATCAGTTTTTGGGACATAAGGAAAGAATATATGGACCAGCTTGACAAAGGACCATGTAGGTCTGAAACATGTTGCCTGGGAGCGCAGCGGATATTTATTTTCTGCCGTTTTAAGTTTTCTGCTGTTGTGTTCAATCATTTTTTATGCCTTTTATACTATACTGGATCAATAAAGCAATTCTTTTAAGAAGATGTGAGTGTCGACTATGGTTTGGATTGTTGCTATTACTGGATTATTTTGCCGTGGACCTGGACAGGTGAGCTGATTGCTAATTTTTCACATATTAAAAATGATGAAGCAAACACATGTGTAAGTGATACAAATGAATACACTGGTTTAGGGCCCATTCAGACGTCCGTGCACATCGGTACGAGTACAGACTGCAAAGCACGGACTGGCAGCGGCTCTCCAGCTATATAGAGAGATCTGGGAGCGCAATCATCTTTTGGAGACAGCGGTGAATGACGGCATTATTACCAAGATGGAGAAATCACATTTTTGCAAAAAAAAAAATCCATCTACGAGCTTGTTCTACAATCTGCCCATGGTACATAAGAAGACCACTAATCTACCTCTTATCTCTGTGATTTCATCCCTGAATTGTCATCTTTAACATTTTATAGCTATATATCTCCATAGATTTAAGGTATTATCTAAGAGATCCACTGAGTCTTAGCTAGCTTCAAAACATCTCATAGAACAATGAATATTTATGCTGACTCAAGATTGAGCTTTGTTCTATTCAATATTCCACATTAAAATGGGATTTATTATTTTAACAAATGAGTGTACAGAGACCCGGAGCCTGTGTTCATCCATTCATCTTACACTCACACACAATAAATTTTCCTTTGAGGGTTTGCTGTTTAGGCAAACTCAGGGAACCGCCATGGGGACGTATTTTGCCCCTTATTATACCAATTTATATAAGGTTCATTTTGAAAACACATTTAGCTACAATAATTACATTTCCTCTAGTCAAGGTCATTTTTATAAGAGTTATATTAATGATTTGACCTTCAATGGGATAATTCTAATAATAATCTTGAGTCTTCATTCAATATATATCGCATTATGATAATGATTAGAGGCTCTTATTCACATATATCTTCAGTTGGCAGATTAAGGACCTAAACCTTATCCATCCTGATCAACAAGGGGATATAAAGAGAAATATTTTGTTCAACCAATGCAAATGTCGACTATGATGCTTAGAGCTCAATATTTACTAAAAGATATGAACATGTATTCTAAACTGTTGGTACAGCAAGCACAAGCTAAAAAGAGTCACACAAGATCTGATCCCAAAGAATAAAACACACCCAAAGGGAGATAGTATTAATATGAATTTTATTACGATATTTCATCTAAATCACTTTTATCTCCCCCAGTAATGGCTGATAACAGGGAGTAATAGATTATAGGTCTTTTTTATTTTATAGAAGAATACACTACATGACACAACAATAATACATTACAGGACACAAAGCATAAGAACAAAACTGCAGAACAAGACAATAAAACCCCAACACAAATCACAGAAAATACAAGCAAAATAAATGAACCCAAAAAAAAAAGGGGAGAAGATTCGACCTACTGAGGAAACAAAAATAAAAATTAGAAAATTAAAGAAACAAAATAACCATCACCCCAGGAATATATACAAGAAATAACTATTATAAAACCTATAAAACCCCCGGCCCAGCTTCATTCATACTACTATATACAATCCCACACAACGCTCACACCGTCCTATATACACATAAAACACCGTCCTATATACAAGATTATATACAATAAAACACTAAACCTAATATAACGTATATACAACCGGACACTAACACTAACCTACTGGTCCCACTGCCTGACCTTAGTCACACCCTTACCGCACCTCATTCACACCACAGAAAACCAAAAATAACAATATCTACAATAGTGACATGGACAAATTTTTTTTTTTTTTTTATATTTTTTTTTTGTAATTTTTAATATATATACATAAAACACAGACCTACACTAACTATCCCCCCACTCCTGATCCAGCTCTGGCCACAAAGTTCAGGATTACTCCGAGCTAGGATCAAGCCCCAAAGTTTTTCCCCAGGCTGGGCCTGGACCAGGCCAGATCAGTCCTCTTATCACCGCTGATGAAGAACCCCCCCAAATCCCCCACCCAACCTAACTAAAAACCCCTATTATACATTATATACAATATATACAAAACACGAACTACACACTCACCATCCAAGGCTCAAGTTCGATGCCGGCAAACCTTCTATTCAGGAGACAGAAATACAAAACAAAAATCTAGGGTGGAAAGACATCAGCCCACCACCAGGATACAGGAGTACAACCGGACTAAGGCACCCTGAAGGAAAAGCCCCTCCAGAGACGGGCCGCCCTCCGGGCACCCAGTCCTTCATACTCCAGAGAACGTACCTTCACCAGGTCACCTAGGATGTTCCTACAGACTTCATCTACATGGAGGATTTTACTCTGCATCGAGACTAAAACTCGTGCGTTCCACGTGAAATACCTGACCACTGCGCTGACTATGAATAAAGTGTCTCGGTCCCTTCTCCCAAGGTCTCCGAACGCTCCATAGGCCCACCCGGCGTAGGACAGAGTACACAGCCGCGGCCAACCAATGGAAGCCCCCACCCTGTTGTACACCTCTGTATTAAAGGGACAATGAAGCAGGAAGTGCTCCATGCTTTCCAGCACGTTAGCACAAGCCTCACGGGGGCAATTTCTGTCCTCGGAGCTCCTGTACTTCAAATTGTCCCTCACATACAGCCTACCATGGAAGCAGCACCAAGTCAAGTCCCAGTACTTCTTGGGGATCCTGCTAGAATTTAACAAACTCAACCCAACCTCCAGATCCCGACTTGGGCAGTCTTTGAGGGCCAATGGACTCTGAAAATGAGAAAGCAAGACCCTCATATCGAGGAGTTTCATCGGGAGGGACCTCACCTCCCACATTCCCAGACCCCACCGGCTGATCATTTTCAGAACTGAACACCTTGTGGTGTGCGAAGATCCTTCACTCTTCCCCCTGTCTCCCATTCCTGGAAGAAAGGCTGAAACCATCCCTTGCAGGAGAATACCCACGGAGGAGCCCTCTATTTCCAGAGGTTTGCCACGTTCACTTTCAAGAAGGTGTTCACTAGGAACACCACGGGGTTCCCCATATTCAAACCCCCTAGTCTCCTCGTGCGGTAAGTGACCTCCCGCTTGACTAGGTTCAGTCTGTTCCCCCATAACATCTGGAAGAACAGACTGTAGACCCGTGTCCAGAGAGGCTCTGGCAAGACACAGACGCTGCCCAGGTAGATTAGCAAGGGGAGCAGGAAAGCTTTGCACAGGCCAACCCTTTCCCTCAGGGTCAAAGACCAACCCCTCCATTGGTCCACCCTTTGGGCGACACCTTTGATTCTGCCTTCCCAGTTTTTCGTGGGGTAATCACCCTGGCCGAATTCGATGCCCAGCACTTTGGCATGTTCTTGGGGTTCGGGGAGGGTGTCCGGAAGATCAAACCCGGGATCTCCGTCTCCCAGCCAGAGACTCTCACACTTATCCTGGTTGACCTTAGACCCGGATGCCTCCGAGTAGCGCTCCACTTCTGACATCACCACCGCTGCCTCCTCTTGCGAAGAAACAAAGACGGTGACATCGTCGGCATAGGCCACCACCCTCAGGATAGCCTCCGGCGCCGCCCCGCCCATCCGCACCCAAGCCAATGGTCCACAATCGATCCTTCTGAGGAAGGGATCGATCGCAAACGCGTAAAGCAAAGGGCTAAGAGGACAGCCCTGACGGACACCAGATCCTACCCCGAAAGGTCGTCCAATCCACCCATTCACCAGAGGGAAAGTCTCAGCCCCTGTATACAAGGTCTTAAGCCAGTCCACAAACCCTCCAGGCAGACCATACCTCAAAAGAGTGGACCAGAGGTACTCGTGGTTAACCCGATCAAAGGCTTTTGCCTGATCCAGGGTCAGCAAGAACCCCTTCCAAAGGCCCGCCCTGCCTTGCTCCACGGCCTCTCGGACACCTAGAACAGCACTAAAAGTGCTACGGCCAGGAACGCAACAGTGCTGAACCTCCGAAAGGAGCCGGGGTGCAAACTTCACCAGCCTGTTGAAAAGTATCTTAGCTAAAAACTTCCAGTCTACATTGAGAAGTGCTATGGGACGCCAGTTCTCAATGCGTGACGGGCCCTTACCCTTTGACAAAATGATCAAAGCTGACCTCCTTAATGATCTCGGCAGAGTGCCCGAAGAGAGATACTCGTTAAACACCTGAGTCAAGAGGGGGACCAAAGAGTCCCTAAAGGTCCTAAAGAACTCGGATGTTAAGCCATCCGGATCTGGAGACTTTTTGGGCCTAAGCCCATCGATCGCCAGTCTCACTTCCTCTTCTTTGATCTCTTCTGCCAAACCGCCCAGCGAGAGGTCAGCCCCTGGCTCAGGAACAGATTCAGCCAGGAAAACCGACATCCCGTCACGATCCAGCTCCCTCCTTCCTAAGAGATGCGAGTAGTAGGAACTGACGACCTCCAAGATCCCTGATCTGGACCTTCTCAGGGACCCCGTGCTGTCCACCAGCCCCGTCACTATCTTACTATTCACTGACATCTTACAGTTTCTGTAAGGGTCGGGTGAGCAGTACTTCCCGTAGTCCCTCTCGAAAACCAAAGATGCGTGCCTATCGTACTGACACCTCTTCAGTAAGGACTTCACTCTGGAGGTCTCCTCGCGGCTACCTCCAGTCGAGCCAAGATGCTCGAGTTTCCTCCTCAGGCTCTGATACAGGCGATCCCTGTTCAGGCTTCTGAGGTTCGAGAGCTGCCGGAAGAATCTCGCCACCCGATGTTTGAACATCTCCCACCACTCCGACTTAGTGTTACTTAGGCCCAGCAATGGTACCTGGCTCTGAAGGAATTCCTCAAAAGACCATCTTACAGCTTCTTCCTCAAGGAGTGACGAATTCAACTTCCAATAACCTCTTCCCATCCGAGGAGACTCTGTAACATTCAGAGAAAACATAATCAAACAGTGATCGGAGAACTCCACCTCTACAACCGACAACGGTGAAGAGACGGCCTCCTCCTTCAAATAAAACCTGTCTAGCCTAGACCTGCACTGACTACCTCTAAAAAAGGTGAATCCCGTGTCGCCCGGGTTGCGCCGGATGTGGACATCCACCAGGCGAGCCTCACTTACTATCCTGTTTAAGGCGACGCAGTCATAAGCCAGCTGGTCTCCGGAACCTCCTCTATAACAGGATCTCGTGACGTTGTTGAAATCCCCTCCGAAGACCACCTGCCGACTCGAAAATAAAAAAGGTTTAATCTTCAGGAAGAGACATTTGCGGTCCCACGTGGACTGGGGACCGTAGATGTTAATGAGCCGAAGCTCTTGTCCCCCCATGGAGACATCTAGGATCAAGCATCTCCCCATTTTTAATTCGATCACTCGTCTGCATTCAACTGCTGCGGTCTGAAAAAGGACCGCCACCCCGCTATACGGCTCGGCCGCAAGAGACCAGTAGGAGGGTCCATGCCTCCACTCCCGCCTTGCTTTATGCAAGGTTGATATATCGGTCAACCTGGTCTCCTGCAAAAACAAAATGTCGGCGTCAAGTTGGCCGAGAAAATGAAAGGCCGTGTACCTTGCCGCATCTGACTTTATGCTGCAAACGTTAATAGTTGCCTGCGTCAACGGGGTGGGTGCCGCCATCATGATTGATTGATTGAATTAGATAGCCTTTTTCTTCCCACCACTGACAGTCCCAACCTCTTCCTCCGATAACGACGGGTTTTTAGTGCGCTTAAGACAAACAGACTCGTCCATTCTCTCCTTACATACATTCTTGTCCTTGTCTGGTGGTCCTGAGTTAGTCGTCCCCCCAGAGGGCTTTGTATTTGCCCCCCGAGAGGAAGACCCAGCCATCTCCTGAGCCCCAGCCACCTTGTCCGCAACCTCCGGCCCCGGGTCCCCACTTCCCCCCTCCAGAGGGAGGTCCTGGAGAGCCCCGAACCGGTTGGAGAGATCCACCAGAGGGGGGGCGGCTGAACCCTCCAATGGCGCCTGGATCACGGTCAGAGAGTCAGAGGGGTCGCACTCCAAAGAGGCAGCTCGAGACCTGGTCCCCCTCCTACCTCTGGCCGTTTTCCTGTCTCTCTTTTTCTTTTTCTGTGACCACTCCCCCTCTTCCTCATCTAGACTGTCACCAGAAGAGGGTTCCTGGGAAGATGTGGCGTCCTCTTGCTCTTCCCTTTCAAGTCTCTTGACTTCCTCGCTCAATTCGCTGTCTTTAGGATCCTCAGCTGCAAGTGAAGTACCTGGGTTTAGGGACATTACTCCCTGCCCCCTGTCCCCACGGCGCTGCTCCTGCCGCCTGATATTGGATGGCGGCAGCTTGCTCCTCACCGGATCCCTGCCTCCCCCGCCTCTGCTCGTCCCTTCACTGGCAAGATTAGTCCCGCCTTTCGCCTGTCCCGCACTCGCCGCTTTCAGAACCGCATTGGCGAAGGAACGCGGACAGAGACTGAACGGGTGACCGAGGTCACCACACAAGTTACACCTAATACTGCAACAGGCAGCAGCAAGATGACCAAGGTCCCCACACAGTGCGCATTTCTGGGTGGTACACTGCGCACTGAAGTGTGTAGGGCTACCGCACCTGTAACAGACCTTAGGCTGCCCCCGGTAGAAGATCAAGATCCTATCCCTCCCCAAAAAGATTAAGGAGGGGATATGGGTAACAGTGTTTCCCGAAACCTTCAATTTCACCATGAAGGTCCAGGCCCCTGACCAGATACCATGGTCATCCAGATTCTTTTCGGGAATATTGGTGACCGCTCCATATCGACTCACCCAGGTGGTAATGTCCATACAGGAAAGCGACTCGTTACTAGTCAAAACGGTCACTTTCCTGACTGAATCTTGGCGGGTTATTGCCAGTAGAAAGAGACCATGCCATTCGGGGCGACTCCGAGCCAGCCCATGGCGAAACCAGAAAGGCTCAAGGCCCTCCGGTCTCACGAAGCTGACATCGAAGGAGGAGGTCCCGTAGGGATGGATCAAGGCAAAGATGTCATATGCCGCAAAGCCCATCCCCAGCAGGAGCTCAACCACCTTCGACCTATCAGGACAGGCATCCTTGCTTACCCACTGGAGACGGACCACGTTCCTATGGTTACTCCTCTGCCCCGTTGTCGGCAGAGACCAGACAGTCTCTGCCCCTCTATCTCGGAAGGCTGAAAGACCATGTCTCTCTATCCAGAAAGACAGATCAACCTCCCTCCCCTCTACACTGATGGAGCTCTCCCCTCTCCTCAGGGCGTCCAGGAGCTGCTGTTGCAAGTCACCATCCCCAGGGCCACCAGACGAGGGCGCACTACTACCCCCAGCACTGACAGCTCCTGAATAGCTTTGGGCTGAAGCCCCCGCCAATGCTGGGGGGTCAGCGGGACCATCACCTACTTCCCTCCCACCAACACCAGTGCTGCTCCCATCATTCGTTCCACTACTACTGCCACCATTCGCTGCACCACTACTCCCATCATTCACACCACTGCTACTCCCACCATTTGCTGCACCACTACTCCCATCATTCACACCACTACTACTCCCACCATTTGCTGCACCACTACTCCCACCATTCATTCCACCACTACTCCCACCATTCATTCCACTACTACCCCCACCATTTTCTACACCACTACTCCCACCATTCCCACTACTCCCAGCATTCATTCCACCACTACCCCCACCATTTGCTGCATCACTACTCCCACCATTTCCACTACTTCCAGCATTCATTCCACCACTACTCCCACCATTCACTGCACTACTACTCCCATCATTTACTGCACCACTACTCCCATTCCCTTTACTTGTCACCCCATTACCTCCGCTGTGCTCTGCACCTTCCACAGTCACCTCCATTCCTTCCTCCCTTGTGTCTGGTGTCTCTGCACTCACACCTGCTGGGCCGGGGGAGGGGAGCACTTCCAGAGAATCCTTTCCCTGCAGCACCACACCTCTTTTCTTTTGGTTGCTGCTGGCTTTCTGCAGGTCGTCTCCTGGAGCGCCCCGCCCCCCTACTACAGCATTTTGTTCCTTGTGGTGGGCAGACTGTTTGTTGGGCACCGCTGCCCGCCCTGCACCCACAGATTTTGGGGTCTTACTGTCCTTTTTGGGCGCTGGGGCACACTGTCCCCCTGTCGCAGCAGTGCGCCCAGTATTCTTTGCAGATGTTTTTTTCACATCCCTCCCGGCCCCGGTGATAACAGGCTTAGCTGCAGAGGGCAGGGAGGGAAACTCCACAGAACTCCCTATGTCCGGCGCTGTGAGTACCTCCACAGCCTTGCCCCCTGCACTGTTCCCTGCACAGATGGCAGCATCGCCAGACGTCCTTCTCCTCTCCCCACCTTGCCTCTGGCTCGAGCCCACTGCAGAGCCCGTGCCTTTAGGTTTGGTGGGGTTTACACAGGAGGTGGCAGGCGCAACATCAGACATTGGTACATACTTGTAACTCACCACCTCCTGTGCGGCTCCTCCGGTCTTCTTTTTCCTCTTCTTGATCTCCTCCACTGGTTCATCCTCACCGAAAGAAAACCGTGTCAGGTCCACAGGAGACTCCAGCAGTCGGATCTCCCTCAGCAGTCCTCCTTCCTCCTCCTCTTCCTCCCCCAACACTCCAGCCTCTGCTGTGGGAGTCCTCTGCCCTGCAGGGAGACCACTTGAGCTCCGGCTCTGCCCCTCACTGGCTCCAGCACCTGGGACTCCAGTCACCTCTTCATCCTCCCCCTCCTCTTCACTAAGGACGCCGGCTGGCGGTTCTCCTGAGGTGTTTAACCCCTTCATTTTTGAGAACCGCCGCTGGTTCTTAAACCTCTCCAGGAAGGGACCTGCGCTTTTCTCAATCCCCTCCCGGAGAAGCACTAACCTGACTACCTTGTCTCTGAGGGCTTTAAACCTCTGGGAGGTCGCGGGTCTCTCCTTGTTGGACGCCCGGGTGTTCAGGACCTGGGCCTCCCACAGCTCCTCTTTCAGCTGGCTTAGTGCTCTGCCGGCGTCCTCGTATTCTCGTAGCATGGCGACCACTCGGGAGGAGAAGGAACTTGTAGACTCGCTGGAGCTCATCTCCCCCCAGGATCTTGCTGGGCTCTTGTTCCTGGGGCCTGGGGTGCCCCGGTCTCCCTCTCTGGGCGGGCTATGAACCGTCTTGGGGTTGGAGCAGATGGATGTGCTCTTCCTCACCCTTCCCGATCTCCTCACTCCCTCCTGGGCCGGTTGTTGTGGCTCCTTGTCCCCCGCCGGCATAGACCGGGGGATAGGAGGCTGGGAAGCCATGCCGGCCTCCCAGTAAGCCTGCCTCTCCCTGGGGAGAAGAGAGGCAGACGAGGACCCTCCTCCTGGAAGCGCTTGAGCTCACGAGGCAGGTGCTACTCTCAGCAGGGAGAAACTGATTGTAGGTCTTTTTTATTTATAGAACAAAACATTACAGGACACAAAACATAAGAACAAAACTGCAGAACAAGACGACAAAACCCGACACAAATCACAGAAAATATAAGATCCGACCTACAGAGAAAGAACAAAATCACCATCACCCCAGGAATATATACATATACAAGAAATAAATATTATAAAACCTATAAAGCCCCCGGCCCAGCTTCATTCATACTACTATATACAATCCCACACAACGCTCACCCCGTCCTATATACACATAAAACACCGTCCTATATACAAGATTATATACAATAAAACACTAAACCTAATATAACGTATATACAACCGGAAACTAACATCAACCTACTGGTCCCACTGCCTGACCTTAGTCACCCACTTACCGCACCTCATTCACACCACAGAAAACCAAAAATAACAATATCTACAAAAGTGACATGAACAAATTTTTTTTTTTTTTCTTTTTTGTAATTTTTAATATATTTTTTTTTGTAATTTTTAATACATATACATAAAACACAGACCTACACTAACTATCCCGCCACCCCTGATCCAGCTCTGGCCACAAAGTTCAGGATTACTCCGAGCTAGGATCAAGCCCCAAAGTTTTTCCCCAGGCGGGGCCTGGACCAGGCCAGATCAGTCCTCTTATCACCGCTGATGAAGAACCCCCCCAAATCCCCCATCCAACCTAACTAAAACCCCCTATTATGCATTATATACAATATATACAGAACACAACCTACACACTCACCATCCAAGGCTCAAGTTCGATGCCGGCAAGCCTTCTATTCAGGAGACAGAAATACAAAACAAAAATCTAGGGTGGAAAGACATCAGCCCACCACCAGGATATAGGAGTACTACCGGACTAAGGCACCCTGAAGGAAAAGCCCCTCCAGAGACGGGCCGCCCTCCGGGCACCCAGTCCTTCATACTCCAGAGAACGTACCTTCACCAGGTCACCTAGGATGTTCCTACAGACTTCATCTACATGGAGGATTTTACTCTGCGTCGAGACTAAAACTCGTGCGTTCCACGTGAAATACCTGACCACTGCACTGACTATGAATAAAGTGTCTCGGTCCCTTCTCCCAAGGTCTCCGAACGCTCCATAGGCCCACCCGGCGTAGGACAGAGTAGCCAGCCGCGGCCAACCAATCGAAGCCCCCACCCTGTTGTACACCTCTGTATTAAAGGGACAATGAAGCAGGAAGTGCTCCATGCTTTCCAGCACGTTAGCACAAGCCTCACGGGGCCAATTCCTGTCCTCGGAGCTCCTGTACTTCAAATTGTCCCTCACATACAGCTTACCATGGAAGCAGCGCCAAGTCAAGTCCCAGTACTTCTTGGGGATACTGCTAGAATTTAACAAACTCAACCCAACCTCCAGATCCCGACTTGGGCAGTCTTTGAGGACCAATGGACTCTGAAAATGAGAAAGCAAGACCCTCATATCGAGGAGTTTCCTCGGGAGGGACCTCACCTCCCACATTCCCAGACCCCACCGGCGGATCATTTTCAGAACCGGGGTAACGTAAGCCGGGAGATGCCCGTGTGGTGTGCGGAGATCCTTCACTCTTCCCCCTGTCTCCCATTCCTGGAAGAAAGGCTGAAACCATCCCTTGCAGGAGAATACCCACGGAGGAGCCCTCTCTTTCCAGAGGTTTGCCACGTTCACTTTCAAGAAGGTGTTCACTAGGAACACCACGGGGTTCCCCATATTCAAACCCCCTAGTCTCCTCATGCGGTAAGTGACCTCCCGCTTGACTAGGTTCAGTCTGTTCCCCCATAACATCTGGAAGAACAGACTGTAAACCCGTGTCCAGAGAGGCTCTGGCAAGACACAGACGCTGCCCAGGTAGATTAGCAAGGGGAGCAGGAAAGCTTTGCACAGGCCAACCCTTTCCCTCAGGGCAAAGACCAACCCCTCCATTGGTCCACTCTTTGGGCGACACCTTTGATTCCGCCTTCCCAGTTTTTCGTGGGGTAATCACTCTGGCAGAATTCGATGCCCAGCACTTTGGCATGTTCTTGGGGTTCGGGTAGGGTGTCCGGAAGATCAAACCCGGGATCTCCGCCTCCCAGCCAGAGACTCTCACACTTATCCTGGTTGACCTTGGACCCGGATGCCTCCGAGTAGCGCTCCACTTCTGACATCACCGCCGCTGCCTCCTCTTGCGAAGAAACAAAGACGGTGACATCGTCCGCGTAGGCCACCACCCTCAGGATAGCCTCCGGCGCCGCCCCGCCCATCAGCACCCCCGCCAACGGTCCACAATCGATCCTTCTGAGGAAGGGATCGATCGCAAACGCGTAAAGCAAAGGGCTAAGAGGACAGCCCTGACGGACACCAGATCCTACCCCGAAAGGTCGTCCAATCCACCCATTCACCAGAGGGAAAGTCTCAGCCCCTGCATACAAGGTCTTAAGCCAGTCCACAAACCCTCCAGGCAGACCATACCTCAAAAGAGTGGACCAGAGGTACTCGTGGTTAACCCGATCAAAGGCTTTTGCCTGATCCAGGGTCAGCAAGAACCCCTTCCAAAGGCCCGCCCTGCCTTGCTCCACGGCCTCTCGGACACCTAGAACAGCACTAAAAGTGCTACGGCCAGGAACGCAACAGTGCTGAACCTCCGAAAGGAGCCGGGGTGCAAACTTCACCAGCCTGTTGAAAAGTATCTTAGCCAAAATCTTCCTGTCCACATTGAGAAGTGCTATGGGACGCCAGTTCTCAATGCGTGACGGATCCTTACCCTTTGACAAAATAATCAAAGCTGACCTCCTTAATGATCTTGGCAGAGTGCCCGAGGAGAGACACTCGTTAAACACCTGAGTCAAGAGGGGGACCAAAGAGTCCCTAAAGGTCCTAAAGAACTCGGATGTTAAGCCATCCGGACCTGGCGACTTTTTGGGCCTAAGCCCATCGATCGCCAGTCTCACTTCCTCTTCTTTGATCGCTTCTGCCAAACCGCCCAGCGAGAGGTCAGCCCCTGGCTCAGGAACAGATTCAGCCAGGAAAACCGACATCCCGTCACGATCCAGCTCCCTCCTTCCCAAGAGGTGCGAGTAGTAGGAACTGACGACCTCCAAGATCCCTGATCTGGACCTTCTCAGGGACCCCGTACTGTCCACCAGCCACGTCACTATCTTACTATTCACTGACATCTTACAGTTTCTGTAAGGGTCGGGCGAGCAGTACTTCCCGTAGTCCCTCTCGAAAACCAAAGATGCGTGCCTATCGTACTGACACCTCTTCAGCAAGGACTTCACTCTGGAGATCTCCTCGCGGCTACCTCCAGTCGAGCCAAGATGCTCGATTTTCCTCCTCAGGCTCTGATACAGGCGATCCCTGTTCAGGCTTCTGAGGTTCGAGAGCTGCCGGAAGAATCTCGCCACCCGATGTTTGAACATCTCCCACCACTCCGACTTAGTGTTACTTAGGCCCAGCAATGGTACCTGGCTCTGAAGGAATTCCTCAAACGACCGTCTTACAGCTTCTTCCTCAAGGAGTGACGAATTTAGCTTCCAATAACCTCTTCCCATCCGAGGAGTCTCTGTAACGTTCAGAGAAAACATAATCAAACAGTGATCGGAGAACTCCACCTCCACAACCGACAACGGTGAAGAGACGGCCTCCTCCTTCAAATAAAACCTTTCTAGCCTAGACCTGCACTGACTACCTCTAAAAAAGGTGAAACCGTGTTGCCCGGGTTGTGGACATCCACCAGGCGAGCCTCACTCACTATCCTGTTTAATGCGACGCAGTCATAAGCCAGCTGGTCTCCGGAACCTCCTCTATCACAGGATCTCGTGACGTTGTTGAAATCCCCTCCGAAGACCACCTGCCGACTTGAAAATAAAAAAGGTTTGATCTTCAGGAAGAGACATTTGCGGTCCCACTTGGACTGGGAACCGTAGATGTTAATGAGCCGAAGCTCTTGTCCCCCCATGGAGACATCTAGGATCAAGCATCTCCCCATTTCTAATTCGATCACTCGTCTGCATTCAACCGCTGCGGTCTTAAAAAGGACCGCCACCCCGCTATACGGCTCGGCCGCAAGAGACCAGTAGGAGGGTCCATGCCTCCACTCCCGCCTTGCTTTATGCAAGGTTGATATATCGGTCAACCTGGTCTCCTGCAAAAACAAAATGTCGGCGTCAAGTTGGCTGAGAAAATGAAAGGCCGTGTACCTTGCCGCATCTGACTTTATGCTGCAAACATTAATAGTTGCCAGCGTCAACGGGGTGGGTGCTGCCATCATGATTGATTGAATTAGATAGCCTTTTTCTTCCCACCACTGACAGTCCCAACCTCTTCCTCCGATAACGACAGGTTTTTAGTGCGCTTAAGACAAACAGACTCGTCCATTCTCTCCTTACATACACTCTTGCCCTTGTCTGGTGGTCCTGGGTTAGTCGTCCCCCCAGAGGGCTTTGTATTTGTATTTGCCCCCCGAGAGGAAGACCCAGCCATCTCCTGAGCCCCAAACACCTTGTCCGCAACCTCCGGCCCCGGGTCCCCACTTCCCCCCTCCAGAGGGAGGTCCTGGAGAGCCCCGAACCGGTTGGAGAGATCCACCAGAGGGGAGGCGGCTGAACCCTCCAATGGCGCCTGGATCACGGCCAGAGAGTCAGAGGGGTCGCACTCCAAAGAGGCAGCTCGAGACCTGGTCCCCCTCCTACCTCTGGCCGTTTTCCTGTTACCCTTTTTCTTTTTCTGTGACCACTCCCCCTCTCCCTCATCTAGACTGTCACCAGAAGAGGGTTCCTGGGAAGACGTGGCATCCTCTTGCTCTTCCCTTTCAAGTCTCTTGACCTCCTCACTCAATTCGCTGTCTTTAGGATTCTCAGGTGCAAGTGAAGTACCTGGGTCAGAGTTTAGGGACATTACTCCCTGCACCCTGTCCCCACGGCGCTGCTCCTGCCGCCTGATGGTGGATGGCGGCAGCTTGCTCCTCACCGGATCCCTGCCTCCCCCGCCTCTGCTGGTCCCTTCACCGGCAAGATTAGTCCCGGCTTTCGCATGTCCCGCACTCGCCGCTTTCAGGACCGCATTGGTGAAGGAACGCGGACAGCGACTGAACGGGTGACCGAGGTCACCACACAAGTTACACCTAATCCTGCAACAGGCAGCAGCAAGATGACCGAGGTCCCCACACAGTGCGCATTTCTGGGTGGTACACTGCGCACTGAAGTGTGTGGGGCTACCGCACCTGTGACAGACCTTAGGCTGCCCCCGGTAGAAAATCAAGATCCTATCCCTCCCCAAAAAGGTTGAGGAGGGGATATGGGTAACAGTGTTTCCCGAAACCTTCAATTTCACCATGAAGGTCCAGGCACCTGACCAGATACCATGGTCATCCAGATTCTTTTCGGGAATATTGGTGACCTCTCCGTATCGACTCACCCAGGTGGTAATGTCCATACAGGAAAGCGACTCGTTACTAGTCAAAACGGTCACTTTCCTGACTGAATCTTGGCGAGTTATTGCCAGGGAAAAGAGACCATGCCATTCGGGGCGACTCCGAGCCAGCTCATGGTGAGACCAGAAAAGCTCAAGGCCCTCCGGTCTCACGAAGCTGACATCGAAGTAGGAGGTCCCGTAGGGATGGATCAAGGCAAAGATGTCATATGCCGCAAAGCCCATCCCCAGCAGGAGCTCAACCACCTTCGACCTATCAGGACAGGCATCCTTGCTTACCCACTGGAGACGGACCACGTTCCTACGGTTACTCCTCTGCCCCGTTGTCGGCAGAGACCAGACAGTCTCTGCCCCTCTATCTCGGAAGGCTGAAAGACCATGTCTCTCTATCCAGAAAGACAGATCAACCTCCCTCCCCTCTACAGTGATGGAGCTCTCCCCTCTCCTCAGGGCATCCAGGAGTTGCTGTTGCAAGTCACCATCCCCAGGGCCACCAGACGAGGGCGCACTACTACCCCCAGCACTGACAGCTCCTGAATAACTTTGGGCTGAAGCCCCAGCCAATGCTGAGGGGGCAGCGGGACCATCGCCTACTTCCCCCCCACCAACACCAGTGCTGCTCCCACCATTCACTCCACTATTACTCTCACCATTTACTGCATCACTACTCCCACCATTCATTCCACCACTACCCCCATCATTCCCACTACTCCCAGCATTCATTCCACCACTACCCCCACCATTTGCTGCATCACTACTCCCAGCATTCATTCCACCACTACCACCATCATTCCCACTACTCCCAGCATTCATTCCACCACTACCCCCATCATTCCCACTACTCCCAGCATTCATTCCATCACTACTCCCACCATTCACTGCACCACTACTTTCATTCCCTTTACTTGTCACCCCATTACCACCATTTCCTCCGCTGTTCTCTGCACCTTGCACATTCACCTCCATTCCTTCCTCCCTTGTGTCTGGTGTCTCTGCACGCACACCTGCTGGGCCGGGGGAGGGGAGCACTTCCAGAAACTCTTTTCCCTGCAGCTTCACACCCGTTTTCTTTTGGTTGGTGCTGGCTTTCTGCAGGTCGTCTCCTGGAGCGCCCCGCCCCCCCTACTGCAGCATTTTTGTCCTTGTGCTGGGCAGACTGTTTGTTGGGCACTGCTGCCCACCCTGCACCCACAGACTTTGGGGTCTTAGTGTCCTTTTTGGGCGCTGGGGCACACTGCCCCCCTGTCGCAGCAGTGCGCCCAGTTTTCTTGGCGGATGTTTTTTTCACATCCCTCCCGGCCTCCCCGGCCCCGGTGATAACCGGCTTAGCCGCAGAGGGCAGGGAGGGAAACTCCACAGAACTCCCTATGTCCGGCGCTGTGAGTACCTCCACAGCCTCGCCCCCTGCACTGTTCCCCGCACAGATGGCAGCATCGCCGGACGTCGTTCTCCTCTCCCCACCTTGCCTCTGCCTCGAGCCCACTGCAGAGCCCGTGCCCTTAGGTTTGGTGGGGTTTACACAGGAGGTGGCAGGCGCAACATCAGACATTGGTACATACTTGTAACTCACCACCTCCTGTGCAGCTCCTCCGGTCTTCTTCTTCTTTTTTTTCTCCTCCACTGGATCATCCTCCCCGAAGGAAAACCGTGTCAGGTCCACTGGGGACTCCAGCAGTCGGATCTCCCGCAGCAGTCCTCTTTCCTCCTCCTCATCCCCCGACACTCCAGCCTCTGCTCTGGGAGTCCTCTGCCCTGCACGGAGACCACTGGAACTCCGGCTCTGCCCCTCACTGGCTCCAGCACCTGGGACTCCAGTCACCTCTTCATCCTCCCCCTCCTCTTCACTAAGGACGCCGGCTGGCGGTTCTGCTGAGGTGTTTAACCCCTTCATTTCTGAGAACCGCCGCTGGTTCTTAAACCTCTCCAGGAAGGGACCTGCGCTTTTCTCAATCCCCTCCCGGAGGAGAACTAACCTGACCACCTCGTCTCTGAGGGCTTTAAACCTCTGGGAGGTCGCGGGTCTCTCCTTGTTGGACGCCCGGGTGTTCAGGATCCGGGCCTCCTGCAGCTCCTCTTTCAGCTGGGTTAGTGCTTTGCCGGCGTCCTCGTACTCTCGTAACGTGGCGACCACTCGGGAGGAGAAGGAACTTGTGGACTCGCTGGAGCTCATCTCCCCCCAGGATCTTGCTGGGCTCTTGTTCCTGGGGCCTGGGGTGCCCCGGTCTCCCTCTCTGGGCGAGCGATGAATCGTCTCGGGGTTGGAGTAGGTGGGTATGTTTTTCTTCACCCTACCGGATCTCCTCACTCCCTCCTGGGCCGGTTGTTGTGGCTCCTTGTCCCCCACCGGCATAGACCGGGGGATAGGAGGCTGGGAAGCCATGCCGGCCTCCCAGTAAGCCTGCCTCTCCCTGGGGAGAAGAGAGGCAGACGAGGACCCTCCTCCTGGAAGTCCTGGATCTCAGGAGGCAGGTGCTACTCTCAGCAGGGAGAAACTGATTGTGGTCACCTGTCCTACAGTCACCTCCCCAGTAATGGCTGATAACAGGGAGTAATAGATTGTGGTCACCTGTCCTACAGTCACCTCCCCAGTAATGGCTGATAACAGGGAGTAATAGATTGTAGTCTCCTGTCCTACAGTCACCTCCCCCAGTAATGGCTGATAACAGGGAGTAATAGATTGTAGTCTCCTGTCCTACAGTCACCTCCCCCAGTAATGGCTGATAACAGGGAGTAATAGATTGTAGTCTCCTGTCCTACAGTCGCCTCCCCCAGTAATGGCTGATAACAGGGAGTAATAGATTGTAGTCTCCTGTCCTACAGTCTCCTCCCCCAGTAATGGCTGATAACAGGGAGTAATAGATTGTAGTAATTTGTGTTACTCTCAGTGCTGATGTGACAGGTCGCAGAGGTATTACGTGTGACCTCTGCTGTTTGCGGTGTGGACCCCCTGCCCGGTGGCTCTTGCTCTCGGTGGGTCGGGGTCCCGTTGTCAGGGTCCCGGGGTCGGGGACGTCTCCGCTTCCCTGGCCTTCGGCTCAGCTGTCATTCTTGTGGTTGATGTTACTGGCAGGACTGGTTTCTGCCCGGGCGGGCGGGGGAGTGACGAGAGGAATCATCTCGGGACACTTTTATTTTCAGTTTCGCAGGAACTCAGCGATGAGAAGAGGAGGGGATGTAAGAAGCGATCCGGGCAGAGGACGCCGCTCTCCGGGCTGCGGGGGAACAAGGTCTCGTCTGCGGAGGTCTCTTACCTATTCCTGAAAGCTCTGGGTGAGATGGTGAAGCCGGACAACATGGTGGACACAATGTGCAGGAAGCATCTATACAATGTTTATACTAAGGAGTCCAGACTGATACATTGTAGCAAAGCTGCCCTGCTGTGTTTACTTTCCTGAGCATTGTCTGCACCGAATACTTTGTATCCACTTTAATGGAATCTGTCAGCAGATATCACAACATTATCTGAGCATGATGTAGGCGCAGAGACCCTGATTCCAGCAATGTGTCATTAGTGGGCTGCTTGCTGCATTTTTTTTTTTTTATAAAATCACAGTTTTATCAGCAGGTGATTATCACTAGAGGACTAGTAAACCTCCTACCATGTAGTCCTCCATATTCATGAGCTTTGTATAACACCACTGATTGGCAGCTTTCTGCCTATGCACAGTGTACGCAGCTGTCAATCACTGGAGAAATGGGAGACCTGCAGCTGAGAAAACAGGAATTGTATCAGAACTGCAACAAACAGTCCAGTAATGACACATCGCTGGAATCAGGGTATCTTCCCCGACATCATGATGCTCTCAGATGGGTGAGCAAAAACACGGTGACACATTCCCTTTAATCATTCTCCTCCAGCCCCATTTTTCGTGGTGTATAGTATCCGGTCCTCTCACTCTCAACGTGTAACATTTGGCTGCATTGACCCCTCCGATGTATATCATTCAGCACCATTGCCCCTGGGGTATAATATTTGGCCTCTTGGCACCTCGTGTATAACATCTGTGTCCCGGCCTCCCCCCAATATCAGGGTCTGACCTCACAAATGCTCTTCGGAAAGAAGCGGCAAAATCATATAGAAATTCTGCCCAGAAAAGTTACGGGAAATCAGAAACCTTTAATAGACGTTTCCAACCCCCGTGTTTTAGATAAAAGTCCGCAGACCCGCTGTGAATGTCCGCGAGCATCGCCCGACTATGTAATGTGTATGTCTCATGATGGCGAAGGTCCGGAAACATAAAGATGAGATGATGGATTTCACACCCGGAAATAAACTGACAGATGGGTGCAGAAGAAACTGCAGGGGACAGATGGATATGGAAGGGACAAGACTCTGGAGAGGCCAAAGGGGCGTGGGAAGGAAAGAAGAGTCTGGAGGGAACGGAGAGACAGAAGTTTTGGGAGAGGACAGAAAAGTATGAAGGGGACAGAATGGGTTTGAAGGGGGACTGAGTAGTCTGGAGAGGACAGAGGAGATGAGAAGGGCACAGAGGAGTCAGGAGGGGACAGTGGTCTGGAGAGGACAGAGGAGATGAGAAGGGCACAGAGGAGTCAGGAGGGGACAGTGGTCTGGAGAGGACAGAGGAGATGAGAAGGGCCGAGAGGAGTCAGGAGGGGACAGTGGTCTGGAGAGGACAGAGGAGATGAGAAGGGCACAGAGGAGTCAGGAGGGGACAGTGGTCTGGAGAGGACAGAGGAGATGAGAAGGGCCGAGAGGAGTCAGGAGGGGACAGTGGGCTGGAGAAGGACAGAGGAGATGAGAAGGGTCCAGAGGAGTCAGGAGGGGACAGTGGTCTGGAGAGGACAGAGGAGATGAGAAGGGCCCAGAGGAGTCAGGAGGGGACAGTGGTCTGGAGAAGGACAGAGGAGATGAGAAGGGCCCAGAGGAGTCAGGAGGGGACAGTGGTCTGGAGAGGACAGAGGAGATGAGAAGGGCACAGAGGAGTCAGGAGGGGACAGTGGTCTGGAGAGGACAGAGGAGATGAGAAGGGTCCAGAGGAGTCAGGAGGGGACAGTGGTCTGGAGAGGACAGAGGAGATGAGAAGGGCACAGAGGAGTCAGGAGGGGACAGTGGTCTGGAGAGGACAGAGGAGATGAGAAGGGCACAGAGGAGTCAGGAGGGGACAGTGGTCTGGAGAGGACAGAGGAGATGAGAAGGGCACAGAGGAGTCAGGAGGGGACAGTGGTCTGGAGAGGACAGAGGAGATGAGAAGGGCCCAGAGGAGTCAGGAGGGGACAGTGGTCTGGAGAGGACAGAGGTAATGAGAAGGGTTCAGAGGAGTCAGGAGGGGACAGTGGTCTGGAGAGGACAGAGGAGATGAGAAGGGCACAGAGGAGTCAGGAGGGGACAGTGGTCTGGAGAGGACAGAGGAGATGAGAAGGGTCCAGAGGAGTCAGGAGGAGACAGTGGTCTGGAGAGGACAGAGGAGACGAGAAGGGCACAGAGGAGTCAGGAGGGGACAGTGGTTTGGAGAGGACAGAGGAGATGAGAAGGGTCCAGAGGAGTCAGGAGGGGACAGTGGTCTGGAGAGGACAGAGGAGATGAGAAGGGCCGAGAGGAGTCAGGAGGGGACAGTGGGCTGGAGAAGGACAGAGGAGATGAGAAGGGCACAGAGGAGTCAGGAGGGGACAGTGGTCTGGAGAGGACAGAGGAGATGAGAAGGGCCGAGAGGAGTCAGGAGGGGACAGTGGGCTGGAGAAGGACAGAGGAGATGAGAAGGGTCCAGAGGAGTCAGGAGGGGACAGTGGTCTGGAGAGGACAGAGGAGATGAGAAGGGCACAGAGGAGTCAGGAGGGGACAGTGGTCTGGAGAGGACAGAGGAGATGAGAAGGGTCCAGAGGACTCAGGAGGGGACAGTGGTCTGGAGAGGACAGAGATGAGAAGGGTCCAGAGGAGTCAGGAGGGGACAGTGGTCTGGAGAGGACAGAGGTAATGAGAAGGGTCCAGAGGAGTCAGGAGGGGACAGTGGTCTGGAGAGGACAGAGGAGATGAGAAGGGCACAGAGGAGTCAGGAGGGGACAGTGGTCTGGAGAGGACAGAGGAGATGAGAAGGGCTCAGAGGAGTCAGGAGGGGAAAGTGGTCTGGAGAGGACAGAGGTAATGAGAAGGGTCCAGAGGAGTCAGGAGGGGACAGTGGTCTGGAGAGGACAGAGGAGATGAGAAGGGCACAGAGGAGTCAAGAGGGGACAGTGGTCTGGAGAGGACAGAGGAGATGAGAAGGGTCCAGAGGACTCAGGAGGGGACAGTGGTCTGGAGAGGACAGAGGTAATGAGAAGGGTACAGAGGAGTCAGGAGGGGACAGTGGTCTGGAGAGGACAGAGGAGATGAGAAGGGCACAGAGGAGTCAGGAGGGGACAGTGGTCTGGAGAGGACAGAGGAGATGAGAAGGGTCCAGAGGAGTCAGGAGGAGACAGTGGTCTGGAGAGGACAGAGGAGACGAGAAGGGCACAGAGGAGTCAGGAGGGGACAGTGGTCTGGAGAGGACAGAGAAGATGAGAAGGGTCCAGAGGAGTCAGGAGGGGACAGTGGTCTGGAGAGGACAGAGAAGATGAGAAGAGTCCAGAGGAGTCAGGAGGGGACAGTGGTCTGGAGAGGACAGAGGAGATGAGAAGGGTCCAGAGGAGTCAGGAGGGGACAGTGGTCTGGAGAGGACAGAGGAGATGAGAAGGGCTCAGAGGAGTCAGGAGGGGACAGTGTTCTGGAGAGGAAAGAGGAGATGAGAAGGGCACAGAGGAGTCAGGAGGGGACAGTGGTCTGGAGAGGACAGAGGAGATGAGAAGTGTCCAGAGGAGTCAGGAGGGGACAGTGGTCTGGAGAGGACAGAGGAGATGAGAAGGGCCGAGAGGAGTCAGGAGGGGACAGTGGTCTGGAGAAGGACAGAGGAGATGAGAAGGGCCCAGAGGAGTCAGGAGGGGACAGTGGTCTGGAGAGGACAGAGGAGATGAGAAGGGTCCAGAGGAGTCAGGAGGGGACAGTGGTCTGGGGAAAGACAGATGAGATGAGAAGGGTCCAGAGGAGTCAGGAGGGGACAGTGGGCTGGAGAGGACAGAGGAGATGAGAAGGGCACAGAGGAGTCAGGAGGGGACAGTGGGCTGGAGAGGACAGAGGAGATGAGAAGGGCCCAGAGGAGTCAGGAGGGGACAGTGGTCTGGAGAGGACAGAGGAGATGAGAAGGGCACAGAGGAGTCAGGAGGGGACAGTGGTCTGGAGAGGACAGAGGAGATGAGAAGGGCACAGAGGAGTCAGGAGGGGACAGTGGTCTGGAGAGGACAGATGAGATGAGAAGGGTCCAGAGGAGTCAGGAGGGGACAGTAGTCTGGAGAGGACAGAGGAGATGAGAAGGGCACAGAGGAGTCAGGAGGGGACAGTGGTCTGGAGAGGACAGAGGAGATGAGAAGGGCCCAGAGGAGTCAGGAGGGGACAGTGGTCTGGAGAGGACAGAGGAGATGAGAAGGGTCCAGAGGAGTCAGGAGGGGACAGTGGGCTGGAGAAGGACAGAGGAGATGAGAAGGGCACAGAGGAGTCAGGAGGGGACAGTGGTCTGGAGAGGACAGAGGAGATGAGAAGGGCACAGAGGAGTCAGGAGGGGACAGTGGTCTGGAGAGGACAGAGGAGATGAGAAGGGCCCAGAGGAGTCAGGAGGGGACAGTGGTCTGGAGAGGACAGATGAGATGAGAAGGGTCCAGAGGAGTCAGGAGGGGACAGTGGTCTGGAGAGGACAGAGGAGATGAGAAGGGTCCAGACGAATCAGGAGGGGACAGTGGTCTGGAGAGGACAGAGGAGATGAGAAGGGCTCAGAGGAGTCAGGAGGGGACAGTGGTCTGGAGAAAGACAGAGGAGATGAGAAGGGTCCAGAGGAGTCAGGAGGGGACAGTGGGCTGGAGAAAGACAGAGGAGATGAGAAGGGCCCAGAGGAGTCAGGAGGGGACAGTGGTCTGGAGAGGACAGAGGAGATGAGAAGGGTCCAGAGGAGTCAGGAGGGGACAGTGGGCTGGAGAGGACAGAGGAGATGAGAAGGGTCCAGAGGAGTCAGGAGGGGACAGTGGTCTGGAGAGGACAGAGGAGATGAGAAGGGCCCAGAGGAGTCAGGAGGGGACAGTGGTCTGGAGAGGACAGAGGAGATGAGAAGGGTCCAGAGGAGTCAGGAGGGGACAGTGGGCTGGAGAGGACAGAGGACTCCATGGAGGAGGCACATGGGTCTGGAAATCACAGAGAAGTCTATCAGCAGTTTATTTCCAGTCATTGTCAGGGTCCTGAGTCAGGAATAACGTTTCACCCACTGGGCATTCGGCTACCAGCCATCATAGAGTATGACTGGTTCTACGGAGGTCCACAACGATGAAGATTGACGAGAGCTCGCCGCTCGATAAAGCAATATTGAATCCGTCGCTTTCTCTGCACAGTTGTATTTACTTGAAATCATTGCTAGTTGTAAAGAATCCATGTTCTGAGCCTTTTATTTAGGGACCTCCTTATTTTGGTGACTTTGAGAGTCCCAGCTCATGGACCCCACAGGTACAATCCACACGTTTAGCGTTATTATTTCTACATTACACAGCTGCTCTTTGTCTTTCAGGTGTGAATGGTCGGCTCCCTGTGGATCTAGCACCCAAGTTATACCAACATGATTTGGATCTTCTCGGTATCGGTGTCCTAGCGTGCCGACATCTAAAGTTCTGAAACTTTTGGAGTATTGCTGAAGATGGAATCCTACAATAACATGGCAGCCGCTTCTCATAATATTCCACCTGAGCCGGAAGTTTTTGGTTACTACTTTGAGATACCTGAAGAAGCAGAAGTGAAAAGAGTCCCGGTGTCAATGTTGTCATCCTCAGTTCAGCAGAAAATAACCAGTCTTGGTAGCGGTATCGAGACTTCTTATGTCATAGTTGTGTCACCAATTACTTTGCAAAAGTTCCCAAATAACCACAAAGCAAGGAAGACCTTGGCCAAAACAGCGGCCAAAAATCCCCAGGTGACATCCAGTAACAGGAGTCGAACATCTGTTAGAAGGTCGTCTGTGAGAAGAGCAGATGCAAGGACCAGGGAAGAACATGGGACTTATCTAATCCCCGTGAAATGTTTCAAAGACATCGCAGTTGCCATATTACAACTGTCCCAAATCTATAACCCGGAGATGTTGAGCATCAAGAGTGAATTCCAAACCCTAAGCGACTCGCTCAATGTTAGCCAACAGGCGATGATCAAGATGGAAGCTGCCGCTCTGTACATGTGCAAAAACGTCATGTATTTACTGCCTCAAGGCAAGAAAGCGGAAATAAGGGATGAAAAGTGCGAGGCACAGGCAAAAGTGGTGAAAGCAGAGGTCACCAACTCTCAGCTACAGGTCATAAACTTCAGATTTCAGGAATCGAAACCAAGTATTGTTCCCAAAAATTCACAGCTGAAGATGGAAGAACTGAGCAGAAATAGTGAAGGTGGACACGGCGACCTGGGCTGCGTATCACTCCGGAAATCCTCATTTCTGCAGCATCAAAACTGCAGATCAGAATCCAGGGCAACTGTTGTGAGATTGTGGGATGAAGACTCGAGTCCCTCCAATGACCGTCCAACATCTGGACCTTCCACCGAGCGCAAGAAGCAGGTAAGTCACAAAATTCCTCCTTCCACTGGTGGCGCCACAAGAAGAATGCGGTGCCGCACTTTAACATCACATCTACATAGGGTCATGTTACAACCCGCGAGCTGCTGGATCCGTTGGATTTTTGCATGCCGCTCGTATGTGACCTATTTGGGATTTTTTTTACAGCAGAATCAAAGCTCTAAAATACAGTAGTTCTGTGAAGAAGAGTATCACAAATGTGTTTAGTTCCATGACTTGTCTGAGAACTACCCCAAATTGTCTTCCCGTTCCTTCACTCACGACGTTGCCCATCATGGTCACTTTTCCACCATCTCCAGATTTGGGGTTCTCAGGCCTGGTTGTTTAATGCACTGGCCGGGGCCTAATGAAAGAAACTCCAGAAATAATATCTTTTAAGGTGTTGTACCTGAAGGATGACCTAAAAGAACCCGGGCATTTCTACGTGTACTAGTAATAATGGAACAACATAGACAAATATATAACATTTCATTATAGCTTAAAATATATATTTAAAAAGTAAGAGTCATGAAATGTGTACGAAAAGTCTAAAAATAAATAAAAAGCTTGCATTAAGGCCACGGTCCTACTATCAGTATTTGGTCAGTATTCGGTCAGTATTCAGTTAGTATTTTTTCTCAGGAGTTGGAGCCAAAACCAGAAGTGGATGATAAATGCAGAATTGGTGACTTGTTTCTATTAGACCTTTTCTCTGATTGTTTCTCATCTGGTTTTGGCTCCTGAGAAAAAATACTGACCGAATACTGATAGTGGGGCCGTGGCCTTATAAAAAAAAAAAAAGTGAAAAAAAACAACAAAAGTGCTTAGATTAAAAGAGCGGGAATCACACGTGTACGAATTACTGAAATCCACGTGCCACCTCCCCAACAATCCCATTCAGATGTGAGGAGCTGCAGACATTTCATGTATTCACCTTTAGGGATTGTATCTATGGGGCGGGGGCGGAAAAGGAAAATTCTTGCAATTTTCAGTAGCAATAAAGAGTATGAGAAAAAATCTGCACGTTTTTCTGCAATGAAACGAGGATTTTTCTGCATGGTTTTCACCAAGGGAAATCTAGTCACGGTATGTGGGAGCGATCCTAAGTCTAAAAGTCAAATTTATCTTCATCTTCCCCCACCCTCCAATAAGACATTACATGTCGGATGTTGAGCTGTGCACACACCAAACCTGGGAGATGCCGGCCGTGATACGCAGCCAGCATCTATCTATAACGGTGATGACGAGGATCTGCTCCGATCACTGTTGTTTGACTATTGAAATGCTGCTGCCGATGAGTGACGATCACCAGTCTGTGCATGCACCGGCTTCCTTCACCCCCCCCCCCCAATTCGGACACCATCACAGCGGACCCCAATGGGTTATCCTGGCAGCAGAGCACCTGCTGAAGGCCCCTGGAAGTACCATCTTAGTCCTCCTATAAAGCCCAGAGCACGGTGTTCTTCATAGACGAATGAAGGCCATTCTAAGTATAACACAGCGATATTGTTATACATAGTCCCCTAGGGGGACTAAAAAATAAAGTAAAAAAAAAAGTCTGGAAATTCAAATGATCTTCCATAGTAATATAGACATTTAAAAAAATAATCGGTATCACCACGTCCGTAAATGTCCAACCTATCAAAGTATGAAATGAATTAACCCAAATGGTAAACACCATCAAGAGAGAAAATCCGAACACCAGAATCGCATTTTTATTTGTCGCCCTACCAAAACCCCCCCAAAAAAAGAACATATCTACCCAAAACATGTGTCAATAAAAAACATCAGTTCCCCGTGCGAAAAACAAGACGTCACACGGCTCCATCCACAGAAAAATAAAAAACTTACGGGTCTCAGAAAATGGCGACGCAAACCACGTTTGTTTTCCGTGGAGTAGTTTGGTATGGCCATAATAGTACTGCCCTAGAGGATCACGCTGTCAGGGACAATGAACAAAGTAAAAGCAAACACCCCCCAAATGGTAGAATTATATATTTTTTTCACCATTTATCCTGTTTTTCGGTACTTATAATAATAATAATATTTTTTTATTTATATAGCGCCAACATATTCCGCGGCACTTTACATTTTAGAGGGGACTTGTACAGACAATAAAAGATATTACAGAATAACAATAATCATATAAATCACCAGATACCAGGAGGAGAGAGGGCCCTGCTGCTCGCAAGCTACAATCTATGTGGACATGGGGGAGACACGAGAGGTGGATGGTAACAATTGCTTGTATTATACGGTCAACCATCAATGTAATAAAAAGGGTAATCACTAGTAATGAGTGAACGTGCTCGCCACTGCTCGGAGCTCGCTGAGTATTTCCAGGGATATATATATATATATACTTTATATCCATCTGAACTAACAGTCCTTCTGAGGACTAATCCAGCTGCATATATTCAGTGGTGATAGCAGGAGTTAGGCAGGCAGGCAGTGTATATGGCAGACTGCAGTGTATGATACAGCACAGGAGGGTCCATTGAACGTCTTGTCTGCTGCTGCTGTAATAATTACAGATACAGTATTTGTAGACATAGCCCCAGATATCAGGGGCCAGGGCTGATTTTTGTATATTAATCCTGGTTATTTGCTTAAAAAGCAATCCAGAGTACACCATTTTTCCACTCCATTTGCTTGGTAGCACTGCAGAATACAGCCAGATCTTTTCCATATTACAGCGATAAAAATCCAGAAATTTGTAGTGCACGTAGAAAATATTGGCCTTCATTTACAGTTTGTTGCAGATGTGTCAGTGAAGCTAGTCAATGGATCCAGTTGGATGAACACGTAAGTGGGCTGCGCTGCTGGAGTAAATGAATTCTTCAGAGATGATGATGATGATGATGATGATGAAAAGGCTTTTTATTCACGCTTGAAGCTATTCACACGAGGTCACTGTGAAGAATAGTAAACTACAGGCCCGCTATTTAAAATCGTGGTTGTCCGTCAGACGTATCACATATAACTGCGGTTCAAAGGTTCAAATCCAGTCATTTGTAGTGAGCGTGGAAGATACTGTCCTCCATTTAAAATGGGCAAGGCACGTGGTAAGGGACGGGGAAGTGGACGTGATGGTGATGGTGCATGCAGAGGCCGAGGACAAGGCCGTGGGCAAGCTGAAATTGTGGCACAACAAACACCCACATCTTGTCGCTCGACCTTCCTGTCCCAATTATTAGGGGACCGCAGAACACCACTATTGAACACATAGCAGTGTCAAAAGGTTGGTGGTTGGATAGCGGATAATGCTTCCAGTCACTTTGCCACCACCACCACCCTGTCTTTCACACGGTCAAGCCTCAGTAGCCGTGAGTCTGGACCACATATTCCTCACCCTGATCCTCCTTCCTCCCACCATGCCGAGTACCCTGAGACAACTGATCCCACACTTGGATACTCAGAAGAGCTGTTCACTTTTCCATTTATAGATTCGGGCCTCTCACCCTGCCAGCTTCAAGCGGGTCAAGAGGAGAACACGTGTAGCGATGCCCAAATATTTGATCAGCCACGGTCACATGAAAGAAATGGTGGGAAAGTGCAATTACTGTCACAAGAGGTGGATGATGATGAGACACAATTGCCAGAAAGTCAGGAGGAGGACCAGGGTGCGCAAGTGGAAGACAAGGTGGTGGATGACATAGTAACTGACTCAACCTGACAGGTGGAAATGCAGAGCGAGGACAGCAGCACACAGGGAGAGGGAGGGTGGGGAACCATTCCCCAGAACACCAACACGACGGAAGTTGCCAGAACAACTGTTAGGTCTTCCCGAGTCTGGTTGTTTTTTAAAGATTCTGCAGATAAACCCAAAAAGGCCATGTGCACCACCTGCCAGGCCAGAATCAGCAGGGGTAGCAAAACTAGCAGCCTGACCACCAGCAGCATGATCAGGCACATGGCAGCAAAGCGCCCGACTAAGTGGGCAGAACCCAAGGGGCCAGAAACAGTGTCTGCAAGTGACACCGCTGCTTGTTCCACTGTTGTGCGTGCACATAGTGGAAGCCAGGAACCAGTCAGACCTTGGGATGGAACACGTCCTCCCGACACCGAGGATTGCGGGCCCTGGGTCAATCAGAGTTTCCCCCACATTCTACAGCTCCTGTACCTCCTCCTCCTTCTCTTCAGCCTCCATTTCTGAAATGACCACATCAGTCACAAGCTGGAAGCACTGCAGCACTGCCTCGGCCAAGCGGCAGCAGGCTGTGCTGAAGCTAATATGCTTAGGTGACAAACCGCACAATGCTGAAGAGTTGTGGACAGCTCTGAAAGAGCAGGCAGATCTGTGGCTGACACCGCTGAACCTACAGCCAGGCATGGTCATGTGTGACAACGGCCGGAACCTGCTGTCGGCTCTGAAGCGAGGCGAGCTCACACACGTACCATGCCTGGCCCATGTGCTTAACCTTGTGGTTCAGCTGTTTCTCAAAACCTACCCAGATCTGCCCTATCTGCTTGTCAAGTATGTCGTGTGTGCCCAATTTAGAAAGTCAGATGCAGCTTCCGCTGCCCTTGCCATGCTTCAGCAGCATTTGCAGCTTCCAGCTCACCGAATGGTGTGCGATGTCCCCAAGTGTTGGAACTCTACATTGCAGATGTTGGGAAGAATTTGTGAGCAGAAGAGGGCAGTTGTTGAGTATCAGCATCAACACGGTCGTCGGTATTCAGTTCAGACTCCACACATAAGACCTCAGGAGTGGACATGGATGTTAGACATCTGTACCATCCTCCAAAACTTTGAGAGGACTCCACCAAGATGATGAGCGGCGATGACGCCATAATTAGCGTCACCATCCCGCTTCTCTGTCTTCTGAAACGCTCTCTGCTCACAATCAAAGAGGATGCATTGCAGGCGGAGCATGATGAGATGGAGCAAGGAACCATACAGGGTGATTACACATAGCCCAGCCTCATCTCATCCCAACGTGGATTGGGTGACAATGAGGAAGAGGAGGAGGAGGAAGGACAGGAGCTAGTTTCCTGCGCAATAGACGGTACTACCTGCACAACTGTCATACCGTCTGTTCAGCGTGGATGGCCTGAGGACAGGGAGGAGGATGAGGAGGAGAGCATGGTCAGTCATCCTCTTCGTAAGGACATGGAAGTCTTGCCTGTTAGCAGTCTGGCACACATGGCTAAGTTTATGTTATGCTGCCTTTCCCATAACCCTCGCGTTGTCCAAATTTTGGGTGACAGTCATTACTGGTTGGTGACACTTCTAGACCCACACTACTAGGAGAACTTTCTATCTCTTATTCCCGCAACGGACAGGGGCAGTACCAGCAGGCCCTTGTCGCGGAATTATTAAAAAAATTCCCATCTGAAAACGCTGATGGCAGAGGTCACAGTTTGTTGGACAACCAAGGAGTACAGGTGAGAGAGACACAAAACCAATCCAAGAGAGGCAGTGGAACACTGTCAAAGTTCTGGGACAGTTTTGTCAGACCCTCCCATTGCACAGGCCCTGAGGTGCGGGGTACTCTCACAAGGAGGGAAAAGTTTGGGAAGATGCTTAAGGAGTTCCTTGCCGACCATACCAACATCCCCCGTGATTCCTCTGTGCCTTATAATTATTGGGAATCCAACCTGGACACATGGTATGAACTGGCTCTCTATGCCTTGGAGGTCCTGGCCTGCCCTGCCGCTAGCGTTTTGTCAGAACGGGTTTTTAGTGCCGCTGGTGGAATTATAACCGATAGGCGCAACCGCCTGTCAACTGAAAATGCTGACAGGCTGACTCTTATAAAAATGACCAAGGGCTGGATTGGGCCATACTTCTCAACACCACCGAATGATAGCATTGTAACATAAACTCAAATCCAGTCTTTTTTTTTTTTTGTCTATTTGATCTTGTCCTCCTCCTTCTCCTCATCCTCATCCTCCACTACCATATCACCACCATATCTGTCATATCACCATATATACGTCTCTTGCAAGGGGCATTGGATTTCCTCCAAATTTTCAGCAGCCGTTGCATTAACTGCATAGGTAAACAGTATGGGAGACTCACTTCCTAATAATGGGAATATTTTTTCAAGAGGCCCTCGTCTACGTCTCTTGCTAGGGGCATTGGAGTTCCTCCAAATTTTTGTCAGCCGTTGCATTAGCTGCATAGGTAAACAGTATGGGAGTCCCACCTCCTAATAATTGGAACATTTTTTCCAGGAGGCCATCCGACCTCTACGTCTCTTGCTAGGGGCATTGGAGTTCCTCCAAATTTTTGCCAGCCGTTGCATTAACTGCATAGGTAAACAGTATGGGAGACCCACCTCCTAATAATTGGAACATTTTTTCCAGGAGGCCCTCCGACCTCTATGTCTCTTGCAAGGGGCAGTGGAGTGACTCCAAATTCTTGGCAGCGGTTGCATTAACTGCATAGGTAAACAGTATGGGAGACCCACTTCCTAATAATGGGAACATTATTTCCAGGAGGCCCTCCGACCTCTACGTCTCTTGCAAGGGGCATTGGAGTGCCTCCAAATTTTTGGCAGCTGTTGCATTCACAGCATAGGCAAACAGTATGGGAGACCCACTTCCTAATAATGGGAACATTTTTTCAAGAGGCCCTCCTCTACGTCTCTTGCTAGGGGCATGGGAGTGCCTCCAAATTTTTGGCAGCCATTGCAGTCACTGCATAAGGAAGAACAGTATGGGAGACCTTAACCTTTCTAATGGGAACATGTCATTGCTGAGGCCCACCTCTATGTGTCTTTAAATTGTTATTGGGGTTTTCCTAAGTTTTGGCAGCCATTATACTCACTGTATACCCTACAACTGTATAGCAGACCCTCTCCTTTCTAATGGGAACATGTCATTACTGAGGCCCACCTCTATGTGTCTTTAAATTGTTATTGGGGCTTTTCCTACATTTTGGCAGCCGTTGGACTCACTGCATACCTTATAATTGTATAGCATACCCGCTCCTTTCTAATGGGAACATGTCGTACTCATTACTGAGCCCACCTCTATGTGTCTTTAAATTGTTATTGGGGTTTTTCCCAAATTTAGTCACTGCATGGGCATTATCACTATAGGAGACCCACTCCTTGTAATGGGAACATTTTTTTTTTACTGAGGCCCTCCTCTATGTCTCTTCAAAGGGGTATTGGGTTGCGTCCAAATTTTTGGCAGCCCTTGCAGTCACTGCATACGCAATAACAGTATAGGAGACCCACTCGTTAATAATGGGAACAACAAAGCATTTCCAGCTGATGGCTCTATAACAATAGTGAGGGTCTACTAGTGGCCCTTTAAGAATAGAAAGGACCACCTGATGGTCCTATAAAAATAGTGTTTGTGACTTTCAGAGTCCCTCCATCATAAATGAAACAGGATGTGTCTGATCATGTCTCATACACCACATGGCCAGATAAGGTAGTAAAATGTTAAAATGACATTTCCCGGTGACTGCAGTTTTCACCGTTGAAAGCAATGCAAAAGTGCAAAACCGCATCAAAAACGCTACGTGTGAACATAGCCCAAGGTGTGGAGGAGCATTTTTGTTTCTGTATATTTATCTTGCCTTATATACAAGTCATTAACCTGGAAAGGATGTTCCTTAACATTTTTCCCAGGAAAATCCATTTTAGTTTTGTTTTTGTATGTTTTATTGTGAGTCTGTAAAAGTGTTGTAATACTCTGACAACATTGTTGACAGCAGTGATCTGGGAGTCAGAGATGCATCCAGGGGTCTTCCCCAGGTGGAGTCGCCGGAAAAATGCTTGAGTTTCCCATAGACTTACATTGGGCTCGTTGCTCGGGTCGATCACCCGAGCATACCAATTTGCTCGACTCGAACAACGAGTACCCGAGCATTGTAGTGCTTGCTCATCAGTAGTAATTACATAATGCTAAATAAACCAGTCACCAACCAGTATGTGAACAAGTACAGACACAGAAGTCTATTAAGTACATGGGAGTGGGTGAACAGATGATATGCGGGTCCTGATTTGGAAGGAAGTATTGTATGGGGAAAAAAAAGGATAGTTAGATAAGTGTGTTTAGGTGATAGGCCAGTCTAAAGAAATGTGTTTTTAGGGCACGATTAAAACTGTGGATATTGGGGACTAAACGAAGAGTCCTGGGTAGTGCGTTTCAAAGAATTGGCGCAGCATGCGAGAAGTTTTAGAGACGGGAGTGGGAGGTTCGGATTATTGAGGATGTTAATCTTAGGTCATTAGCAGAACGGAGGGCACGTGTAGGGTGGTAGATTGAGAAGAGGGAGGAGATGTAGGGCGGTGCAGAAGCATGGAGCGCTTTGTGGGTAAGGTTGATGAGTTGATATTGAACTCTATAGCGGATGGGTAACCAGTGCAACGACTGGCACAGGGTGAAGGCATCGGTGTAACGGTTGGCGAGGAATATGATCCTGGCTACTTTATATGATAAAACAAATGGTGTCATTCAAAACTACAACTCATTCTGCAAAAAACTAAGCCCCATTATGGCTACAGTGTGTGAACAGAAAAACAAAAGGAAAAAGTTATAGAAGAATGGAAGGAAGAAATGCAAGTACGAACATGACTGCTTGTCATGACGGAATTCATTCTTTCCTTTATCTTCCCTTTGTATCCACTGTTCTGCTTATGGCTTCACAACGTGCGCCTAAAATCACGGGTTGTTCCAGCTTTAGGGGTTCACATACTTTTTTGCTTTATATAGTAGATATCCAAAGCAAAGCCTCATTCATACGTCCATTTTTCACATACGAGTTCTATCAGTGTTTTTCATGGATAGCGCTCGTACCTATGACAGTCTATGGGGCCTTTCACATGTTCAATATTTTTCTTGGACCGAGTGGCTGGCACTAATGTTGAGTGAGCGTGCTCGTTTAACCCTTTAAATGAGCACGCTCAGGTGCTTGCCGAGTAGTTTCGGCATGCTCGGCATCTCTGTTTGAGTGGCTGTTAAACAGCTGTGACATATGCAGGGATTGACTAATAAACAGGCAATTGCTGCATGTGTCACAGCTGTCTAATAGCCGCGACAAATGCAGCCGCGGCGGCTCAAACAGAGATGTCAAGCATGCCGAAAATATTCGGCAAGCACCTGAGCGTGCTCGTTTAAAGGCTTAAACGAGCACGCTCGCTCAACACTAGATGGCGCAAAATCGCAGAGACTTTCCCGTTTTCAATATGGTTGTCGGATCAAAATCAATAATGCGAGACTATGGGTGCATGAAAACATCGAACAGCGCTGAGATGTCATCCGACGGTTCAATTGGAGAAGGAGCAGAGTTTTTTTTCTTTCTATGTATGAGAGACTGATAAAATTCAGAATAAACTCTAACCGAAAACACTGATGCAACTCGGTCAGTTTTACTTGTACTTGAAAAAGACTAATGTGTGAATGAGGCCTAACATGAATAGAATCAGGATCGATGTTCTTGTGCAATGACTGAATTTTGTGGCTTCTTCTTCTCCAGATTTCTTCTAGTGGACAATCAGGAGGACCAATCAAAAGAAAATTCTACTCTATCGGCAACGAGGAAACTTCTATAAAGAAAATTTGCCAAAGTGATCCTGAACGAAAAAGCATTCCAGCCAGTTCTCCTCTCCTGCGGCATTCCTCATCTTCAGAGGCTTCTTCTCCGCAGGATCCTCAGGAGTTGACACCTTTATTTTCAGATGCAAACAGCAAAGATCTCAAGGTGTTCTCCCCCACTCCACACTCATCATTTTCAAAGGCTTCTTCTTCCTTGAATTCTCAGAAGTTGCCACCTTTATTCTCAGATGCAAACAATAAAGACCCCAAGGAGCTCTTGCCCAGTCCACACTCTTCATATTCAGAGGCTTCTTCTCTGCAGGATCCTCAGAAGATGCCAAATTTATATTCAGATGCAAGCAGCCCAGATCTCAAGGAGCTCTCCCCCAGTCCACACTCATCATCTCCAGAGGCTTCTTCTCCGAAGGATCCTCAGGAGTTGCCACCTTTATTCTCAGATGCAAACAGCAAAGATCTCAAGGAGCTCTCCCCCAGTCCACACTCATCATCTTCAGAGGCTTCTTCTCCTCAGGATCCTCAGGAATTGCCACCTTTATTCTCAGATGCAAACAGCCCAGATCTCAAGGTGTTCTCCCCCAGTCCACACTCATCATCTTCAGAGGCTTCTTCTCCTCAGGATCCTCAGAAGTTGCCACCTTTATTCTCAGTTGCAAACAGCAAAGATCTCAAGGAGCTCTCCCCCAGTCCACACTCATCATCTTCAGAGGCTTCTTCTCCTCAGGATCCTCAGAAGTTGCCACCTTTATTCTCAGTTGCAAACAGCAAAGATCTCAAGGAGCTCTCCCCCAGTCCACACTCATCATCTTCAGAGGCTTCTTCTCCTCAGGATCCTCAGGAATTGCCACCTTTATTCTCAGATGCAAACAGCCCAGATCACAAGGCGTTCTCCCCCAGTCCACACTCATCATCTTCAGAGGCTTCTTCTCCGCAGGATCCTCAGAAGTTGCCACCTTTATTCTCAGATGCAAACAGCAAAGATCTCAAGGAGTTCTCCCCCAGCCCACACACATCATCTTCAGAGGCTTCTTCTCCGCAGGATCCTCAGGAATTGCCACCTTCACTCTCACATACAAACAGCCCAGATCTCAAGGAGTTCTCCCCCAGTCCACACTCATCATCTTCAGAGGCTTCTTCTCCACAGCATCCTCAGGAATTGCCACCTTTATTCTCAGATGCAAACAGCCCAGATCTTAAGGAGCTCTCGCCCAGTTCATACTCTTTGTCTTCAGAGGCTTCTTCTCCGCAGTATCCTCAGGAGTTGTCAAATTTATATTCAGATGCAAGCAGCCCAGATCTCAAGGAGCTCTCCCCCAGTCCACACTCATCATCTTCAGAGGCTTCTACTCCACAGGACCCTCAGGAGTTGCCACGTTTATTCTCAGATGCAAACAGCAAAGATCTCAAGGAGTTCTCCCCCAGTCAAAACTCCTCATCTTCAGAGGCTTCTTCTCCGCAGGAACCTCAGGAGTTGCCAAATTTATTTTCAGATGCAAGCAGCCCAGATCTCAAGGAGTCGTCTCCCAGTCCACACTCATCATCTTCACAGGCTTCTTCTCCGCAGGATCCTCAGGAGTTGCCACCTTTATTCTCAGATGCAAACAGCAAAGATCTCAAGGAGTTCTCCCCCAGTCCACACTCATCATCTTCAGAGGCTTCTTCTGCACAGGATCCTCAGGAGTTGCCACCTTTATTCTCAGATGCAAACAGCAAAGATCTCAAGGAGTTCTCCCCCAGTCCACACTCATCATCTTCAGAGGCTTCTTCTCCACAGGAACCTCAGGAATTGCCACCTTTACTCTCACATACAAACAGCCCAGATCTCAAGGAGTTCTCCCCCAGTCCACACTCATCATCTTCAGAGGCTTCTTCTCCGCAGGATCCTCAGGAGTTGCCACCATTATTCTCAGATGTAAACAGACCAGATCTTAAGGAGTTCTCTTCTTCCAGTCCACACTCATCTCCTGTGCCCCTGGGACCTCACCCAACTTATGGAGAATATACGAGTCCTCCTCATCTGGAGGCCAAGTCCAGTACGTCAGAGTCCTGCAGGAGTTCTGAACGGGGAGACACGGCGTCTTTTAAAGACACCCTTTCCATCTCAAAGTATTTAGGATCTCAGCGCCCCTTGCTTCTAGACATTGATGACACGACCAATGATGAAAAAACGCAAAGACTTCTCGACCGTGTGAGGGAGTGCAACAAAATAATTGATGATATGCGACAAAAGAAAGAAATGGGTGAGAGCATCTCAGAAATACGAGATGTGCATAAAGGGGAGACCCACTAACCTATGAGGGTCAGGGGGTGGGTTGCACATCTGGGACTGGTAACAGGGGGCTAGTATAGGAGCAGCAGATCCTCAAAGAGTAAATGAAGAAGTCACAGGGGAGAGCAGTGGTTTTACCACATGATCGCTGGCCCAGGTTCTAAGCAAAGCCCCCGGAGCTGTCCTGAGATTGTCCCTGTTATCAGCCAACCTAAAAGTCTACCCCAACAATTCCCTACGTAGTTTACATTCCCCGGTAGTACTGCCTTTAAAAAAATAATAAATAAAAAGTCAAAATAATTTTAATACATTTTGTAAAAACATAAAATCAAAGAAAGAACAAACAAATATTTGTAATATAAAAGTTATAAAACATTAAAAAAAATGTATAAACAAATAAAATAAAAAAAATCCTTTAATCTCTACAGCCTATGAAATAAATAAAAATTTAGATTTTTTTTGCCTCTTTTATTGGTGATACATAATAGCCTAATTTGTAGGTCATTTTATTCACATACACATATAGATATAAATGAAAAAAAAATGAGAAAAAAATATATATATATACATTTTTATTATTATTACTATTATTATTTTTTTACTGACACCTAAGGAAAAATTAGAAAAAAGAGGAAATGTCTGTTTTTTTATTACAACCCCGGAAAGCCACTGAGATACATCTTATATCGTGTTCCCGTTTCCATAACAGTAATTTTTATGTTTTCTCTGGGGCGTCCGTTTGTCTCGCCGCTCATGCAGCTACTTACTATGTCATGGCGTTCTGAAACGTCATAGTAAATCAGTGGGCGGATCACGCCGACTTTTTAAGTCCTTGAGCGGTCCAGAACAACAAACAGAATCTTATTATGCATCTCTGTATACAGGGAGCTCCCCCTAGTGGTGGCTGCAGACAGAATCTTATCATGTATCTCTGTATACAGGGAGCTCCCCCTAGTGGTGGCTGCAGACAGAATCTTATCATGTATCTCTGTATACAGGGAACTCCCCCTAGTGGTGGCTGCAGACAGAATCTTATCATGTATCTCTGTATACAGGGAGCTCCCCCTAGTGGTGGCTGCAGACAGAATCTTATCATGTATCTCTGTATACAGGGAACTCCCCCTAGTGGTGGCTGCAGACAGAATCTTATCATGTATCTCTGTATACAGGGAGCTCCCCCTAGTGGTGGCTGCAGACAGAATCTTATCATGTATCTCTGCATACAGGGAGCTCCCCCTAGTGGTGGCTGCAGACAGAATCTTATCATGTATCTCTGTATACAGGGAGCTCCCCCTAGTGGTGGCTGCAGACAGAATCTTATCATGTATCTCTGTATACAGGGAGCTCCCCCTAGTGGTGGCTGCAGACAGGATCTTATCATGTATCTCTGTATACAGGGAGCTCCCCTAGTGGTGGCTGCAGACAGAATCTTATCATGTATCTCTGTATACAGGGAGCTCCCCCTAGTGGTGGCTACAGACAGAATCTTATCATGTATCTCTGTATACAGAGAGCTCCCCCTAGTGGTGACTGCAGACAGAATCTTATCATGTATCTCTGTATTCAGGGAGCTCCCCCTAGTGGTGGCTGCAGACAGAATCTTATCATGTATCTCTGTATTCAGGGAGCTCCCCCTAGTGGTGGCTGCAGACAGAATCTTATCATGTATCTCTGTATTCAGGGAGCTCCCCCTAGTGGTGGCTACAGACAGAATCTTATCATGTATCTCTGTATACAGAGAGCTCCCCCTAGTGGTGACTGCAGACAGAATCTTATCATGTATCTCTGTATTCAGGGAGCTCCCCCTAGTGGTGGCTGCAGACAGAATCTTATCATGTATCTCTGTATACAGGGAGCTCCCCCTAGTGGTGGCTGCAGACAGAATCTTATCATGTATCTCTGTATTCAGGGAGCTCCCCCTAGTGGTGGCTGCAGACAGAATCTTATCATGTATCTCTGTATACAGGGAGCTTCCCCTAGTGGTGGCTGCAGACAGGATCTTATCATGTATCTCTGTATACAGGGAGCTCCCCCTAGTGGTAATTGCAGACAGAATCTTATCATGTATCTCTCTATACAGGGAGCTCCCCCTAGTGGTGGCTGCAGACAGAATCTTATGTATCTCTGTACAACAGTAGAATTAAGTTTTTAATGCACTTTCTATTTAAACAATTTTTTATAAGAATGAAATAGTTATTTTTGTGACCAGAAAAATTTAACCCCCCCCAACCCCACCACAAGTCCCAGCAAACATGGTAACATTCCTGGTGGCTCAGTCCGTGTTGTATACTGAAGTTTCCATCGATTTGACCAGAAGCTGCATTGTCCTGGATACACATTGGGCCCCCTGGTGGCGGAAGAAAGGAATGCAGAAGAAACTACTATGGAGGACTGATACATAACATTGTAGAAAAGTAATTTCCTCAATGTGTAGATGTCTGCCCAACCTTGTCCAAGAGGGGACACCCCAATGTCATTTGAATAACAAATAGTGTATGTCACCGCCTTTATTACACCCCCCAAAAAATACAGCCCTGAGATCAGACCTCTGTAAACTAATACAGACCACCAGATGAGTACAAAGACTAAGAGCCAGGAATAAATACAGACCCCAGACCATTCTCCCTAAACTAATAAAGACCACCTAAACTATAGACCCCAGATCAACCCTCTAAAAAAATATAAACCTCAGAAAAATAATACAGATTCCAGAAAAAAGGCCCTAAATAAAATCTAACCAGATAAGAAATAAAAGTACAAAACCCCCAAATTAGGCTGTGTGCACACGATGCGTTTTTTAAGCGTTTCCACAGCAGCAATTCCGCTGCAGAAACACTTAAAAAGCGCTTGGTAGAAGGTCTGCCATGTCCCCCAATGATAATCCGCATGTGCTGTGCACATGCTGCGGAAATGTCCACTGTGGGGTATCATTGCGGAAAAAAACGCAGCACTACCAATTATTTTGGGTAATCGGGGCGTTTTAGCCGCCATTGACTTGCATTGAATCGCTTAATATCCGCATCACTACATGTGTACATGCGGATATTAAGCAGTTCAATGTGCGGATGGTACCCGGGTGTGGAGGACAGGAGACTCATCCAGACCCGGGTACCATAGAACCTGTAAAAAAAATTGTTAAAATATACATTATACTCACCTTCCGATGGCCCCCGGTCTCCCCAGTAGCTCGCGGTGGTGTAAAAGGACCTTCCATGACGTCATTTAGTCATGTGACAGGTCACACGATCGCTGACGTCGGCGGTCAGAAGGTAAGTATAATGTTTTTTTTTTATTTTTTACCATTTTTATTATTTTTTTTAACTAACTTAGTCACACCATATAAATCCATGCTGATGCTAAAATCGCTTGGAAAGAGCTTGACAACCCGCATGCGAAATCGCATGTGCAAAACGCTTCACAAACGCTTCTACCTGGCAGGAAAAAACGCATGTACAATCCGCATGTACAATCCGCATGTACAATCCGCATGTACAATCTGCATGTACAATCCGCATGTACAATCCGCATGTACAATCTGCATGTACAATCCGCATGTACAATCCGCATGTACAATCCGCATGTACAATCTGCATGTACAATCCGCATGTACAATCCGCATGTACAATCTGCATGTACAATCCGCATGCACAATCTGCATGTACAATCCGCATGTACAATCTGCATGTACAATACGCATGTACAATACGCATGCGTTTTTTCTGCCAGAGAGATGCAGAAACGCTCAGGACAAATGCAGAGCATTTCTGCATCGTGGGCACATAGCCTTAAACTAACACAGACCCCAGACCAGACCCCAAACTGATCCAGACCCCAGACCAGACCCCAAACTGATCCAGACCCCAGACCAGACCCCAAACTGATCCAGACCACAGACCAGACCCCAAACTGATCCAGACCCCAGACCAGACCCCAAACTGATCCAGACCCCAAACTGATCAAGACCCCAAACCAGACCCCAAACTGATCCACACCCCAGACCAGACCCCAAACTGATACAGACCTCAGACCAGACTCCAAACTGATACAGACCTCAGACCAGACCCCAAACTGATACAGACCCCAGACCAGACCCCAAACTGATCCAGACCCCAGACCAGACCCCTATATCAATTCAGACCCCCTAAAAATACAAACCCAGGACCAGCTAACCTAACACAAACTCAATAAAAACTTCAGTCCCCAGAGCTGAACCCCTAAATAAAATCTGAAACAAATACAATGACAAGACTCCTAAATAAAGTCAGGCCCCTTTAAATAAAACTAAGTTTAAAAATGACAAACCCCTTAAATATATAGACCTCCCCAGACTCCCAAATAAATATAAACCTCAGACAAGACCCCCCCTATATATACAGACACCTAAAGCCATCTTAGTATAAACTTTAGACCCCCATAATAAACACCCTGTCCCCCCGACGTGCCGATACTTCTCTTTTTTCCAGCACTGCTCCTCGGCTGGCCTCAGTCCTCAGGAGATTTGGCCGCTCTCTCAAGAGTCCCGGAGTCTCGCTTCTTTGGGCAGAGGTGGAGAATATGTGAATATGATGTTACATTTCCAAAGCCTGAAAATATACAAAAACTATATGTGAAAAAAAGGCGTAAAACATATCTAAAGAGAAAAAATACTGCACAAGAATCTGTATCTAAAACCTGCACATGAAAAAAATACCTAAAAACGATCTAAACTGTTCATAAAAGCTGTACAGAAAACTTTCTATATATTACAAAACTGTATATAAAAAGTCTCGACGTATTCCTCGGCTCTCCTGGGTTTTGTGGCCCCCCACACTGACAGGATAATCACCAGTAGGGTTCTCTGTCCTGCTCGGGGAAGGGTACAGGTATCATCGGATGGGGCTGGTTTGGGGATTCTGTTTGGATAAATCCTTGTTATATGTTTTATATATATATATATTGGTAAAGTAACAACTTTTAATAAAGTTGAATACGAAAATATAAAGTGTGACGTGTGGCTCTTTTTCTTGCTAAGAATGGCTCGCAGGATCAAGTCCCCCATTGGGACTAAAAAAAAAATCCATAAAAATAAAACAGTATTAACACTTTTTTTTTTTTAGTTAAAAAAAAAATCTAAAAGTTTAAATCCTATTTTTCCATTAAATCTTAAAAATAAAAATGACAAACATAATAGTTATCGCCACATCCACACGGGTCCGAACTCTTCGAATATTGTTATTTATTACGTTTTGAATTCCACATAAAAATGGAAAAATTGCTGTTTTTTTTGTTATCTTACCCCTCCCCCCCCAAAAAAAAATGGAATATAAAAGTTTTTTGGAGTCTTTTGTATACGATCTGTAAATGCAGGATTGAAAAGCATGTTGTTGTTGTTGTTGTTGTTGTTGTTGTTGTTGTTGCTGTTGTTGTTGTTGTTTTCTTCTTTAAATAATTAGTAGCGGCAAATCCACAACCAATTAACACCAAATTAGTAACATTTAGTGTGAATTTGCTGCTATAATAAGAGTTTATATTAACCCCTTCACGCCACAACTTGTATTGACCTTCCTGACCGGGCCAAATTTTTCAATTCTGACCAGTGTCACTTCAGGCTATGCGCCCACGTTGCGGACCTGAAGCATATTTTTTACGCTTCTCCCTGGCGGGAAAATCGCATGCGGATATTACATGCGGTTTTCCCGCCAGGTAGAAGCGTTTGTGAGGCGTCTTTGCATGCATTTCCGCATGCGGGTTATCAAGCACTTCTCCAAGCATCACTTGGAAAAGTGCTTGACAACTTGTTCAGAATGGTAAAAAATAAAAAAATAAACTTTATACTCACCTTCTGATGCATTCTCTGCCCCGTCCGGAGGCTTGAGCGGCTCACGCTGTTGTGTGCAGGACCTGCGGTGACGTCATTGAGTCATGTGGTGGGTCACATGACTCAATGACGTGGCAGGTCCTTCAGACAACAGCGCGACGGAGGGAAAACATCAGAAGATAAGTATAAACTTTATTTTTTCTTTTTTTAAAAGGTTCTTTGGTACCCAGGTCTGGATGAGAGTCTCCTCTCCTCCAGACTTGGGTACCATCCGCACATTGATTCCGCTGCGCTTCCGCAAAATTAATGAACATGCTGCGGATTTTTGACCGCAGCATATACGCTGCGGAAAAATCCGCAGCATGGGCATTGACATTGCGGAATGCCATTGGGGACCATGGGGTGCGGATATACATGCGTTTTTCAAGCGTTTACGCCGCGGAAATTCCGCAGCATATACGCTTGAAAAACGCTACGTGGGCACACAGCCTTATGAGGTAATAGTTCTGGAACGCTTCAACTGGTCCCAGTGATTCTGAGATTCTTTTTTGTGACACATTGTATGTCATGATAGTTGTAAATACAGGTCGATATGATTAGCGTTTTTTAATAAAGATATTGTAAATTTGACAAAAATTTTGAAAAATTCTCAATTTTTGAACTTTGAGTTTTTATGCCCTCAAAAAAAATGTCATACCGCACAAATTTATTATTAATAAATAACATTTATCACATGTCTACTGTATTTCAGCATCATTTCTGAAACATATTTTTTTTTTGTTAGGAAGTCTTTTAAAGTGACTTTGAGGTTCCTTTATATATCAGAAAAAACCCCAAACAAAGCCCATTCTAAAAACAGCACCCCTTATGGTATTTAAACACTATTCAGGAAGTTTTTTAACTCTTCAGGTGCTTCACAGGAGTAATAGTAAAGTGAAAGAAAATAATAAGAAATTTAGTGTTTCTCAATAAAATGTTGCTTTAGCTTCAAATTTTTCATTTTCACAAGGGTAACTGGACAAAATGGACCACCTAATTTGTTGTGCAATTTACGAGTACACTGATGCCCCATATGAGGGAGAAAACTACTGTTTCGCCGCACAGCAAGGCTTGGAAGGGAAGGAGCGCTATTTGATTTTTCAAGCACAGATTTGGCTATAGTAGACGCCATGTCGCACAAGAAGAGCCCCTGATGTGCCAAAACGGCAGAAAACCCCCAAAAGTGACCCTATTATGGAAACTACATCACTCAAGGAATTTACCTAGGGATGTGGTGAGCTTCTTGAACCCACAGTTGCTTCACAAAAGTACAGTATATAGGGAGAAGAGGAGGGGGCCTGGGACTGAGCCTTGAGGAACCCTGACAGTAAAGGGAAGAGTAGCTGGCAAATAATACAGTGAAGGAGCGGTCAGAGAGGTAGAAGAACCAGTAGAGAGCAGTGTCCATGAATTGAATAGAGCGGAGGATAGTGAGAAGGAGCTGGTGATCCACAGAGTCAAATGATGCAGACAGGATCTTATCATGAACCTCTGTATACAGGGAGCTCCCCCTAGTGGTGGCTGCAGACAGAATCTTATGTAACTCTGTATACATGGATCTCCCATTAGTGGTGGCTGCAGACAGAATCTTATGTATCTCTGTATACAGAGAGCTCCTCCTAGTGGTGACTGCAGACAGAATCTTATCATGTATCTCTGTAATCAGAGAGCTCCTCCTAGTGGTGACTGCAGACAGAATCTTATGTATATCTGTATACAGGGAGCTCCCCCTAGTGAGGACTGCAGACAGAATCTTATCATGAACCTCTGTATACAGGAAGCTCCCCCTAGTGGTGGCTGCAGACAGAATCTTATCATGAACCTCTGTATACAGGGAGCTCCCCCTAGTGGTGGCTGCAGACAGAATCTTATCATGTATCTCTATATACAGGGAGCTCCCCCTAGAGGTGACTGCAGATAGAATCTTATCATGTATCTCTGTATACAGGGACCTCCCCCTACTGGTAGCTGCAAACAGAATATTATGTATCTCTGCATACAGCGAGCTCCCACTATTGGTGACTGCAGACAGAATCTTATCATGTATCTCTGCATACAGCGAGCTCCCGCTAGTGGTGACTGCAGACAGAATCTTATCATGTATCTCTGTATACAGGGAGCTCCCGCTAGTGGTGACTGCAGACAGGATCTTATCAAGTATCTCTCTATACAGGCAGCTCCCCCTAGTGGTGGCTGCAGACATGATCTTATCATGTATCTCTGTATACAGGGACCTCCCGCTAGTGGTGACTGCAGACAGAATCTTATCATGTATTTCTGTATACAGGGAGCTCCCCCTAGTGGCAACTGCAGACAGAATCTTATGTATCTCTGTATACAGAGAGCTCCCCCTAGTGGTGGCTGCAGACGGAATCTTATCATGTATCTCTGTATACAGGGAGCTCCCCCTAGTGGTGGCTGCAGACAGGATCTTATCATGTATCTCTGTATACAGGGAGCTCCCCCTAATGGTGACTGCAGACAGAATCTTATCATGTATCTCTGTATACAGGGAGCTCCCCCTAGTGGTGACTGCAGACAGAATCTTATGTATCTGTGTATACAGGGAGCTCCCCCTAGTGGTAACTGCAGACAGAATCTTATCATGTATCTCTGTACACAGGAGTTGGCGTCGGCAGGAAGTGGAAAGGGCTTGGATCTCAGGTTTGAAGGAGAGATCAGAGTCAAGCTGAGCAACTGGGAAGAGTGGGCCGCCATTGACTTTGATGGATAGGTCAGTTGGGGGGTTGAATGAGATGGTGGAAAGATGATGAATTCGGTGATCCTGATGAGACTCAGATACCTGAGGCCCACACGGGCTGTACTGTGCTGTCAGGGCAGGAAGATAAGGAGGGTGACTCTCAGGGCGAGGAATTGGAGAACAGAAAGGATGATGATGAGGTTTTAGATCCCACTTGGTGTGAACCCAGAGGCACGCAGCTGAGTAACTCAGCAGAGGAGGTGGTGGAAGAGGAGGAAGTTGAGAAAGTTACGTTGTAGTTTCCCACACAGACACTGAGTGATGCAATCACGACGAGCACTGTATCCTTAGCCACAACCGTGGCTGTGGCCCAGCAGCGATCACGGGTCTGCAGTTCACAGGGGCGGCAAGGGTTGCCTAGCCTGGGTATTTTTGGAGACCGCAAAGGATGACACAACTCACGTTATCTGCCAACGTTGTAAAAAACGACTGAGGACAGGCAAAAAATGCAATAATTTGACTACTACATGCATGAACTGGCACATGCGCGATCAACATGCGTTAGACTCTCTGGCCGCAGAACCTCCACTTGTTTACCAGCTACAGTCAGGGTGAGTGAGAGCCCGTCAGCTATTACGGAAGAGGACATGCCTGCTGTTTTTGACTGATCTCATACACCTAGCACACCAAATCTTTCTCAATCCACTGTAACATCTCCACCTGCACCACTCTTACAGTCCAGTAGTTTGTCGTGTTCACCGTACTCCGTCCTCTCTCAGCACTGCAGCCAGCCCTCGGTTGCGCAGTGTTGTGGTCACTTAAAAGATTGTTTCCTCCTACACATGCCAAAGCAAAGTACTTGAACTTCACCATCTCCAATCTGTTGGCCACGGAAATGCTGCCTTTCTGCCTGGTGGATACAGATGTTTTCCGAAAGCTGATGGCCGTCGCAGTTCCCAAGTACAAGTTGCCCAGTCGCCATTATGTCTCTAAGAAAGACGTACCTGCACTACACCAGCATGTCACAGACAAGATCACCCTTTCCTTGAAAAAATCTATGTCAGACAGGGTGCATTTTACCACTGACACCTGGACAAGCAAGCATGGCCCGGGGCATTACATCTCACTGACTGGGCACTGGGTGACTCTGGTGGCTGTGGGGGCAGGCGGGGAATGGGCTGCTCTACAAGTCTTGGAATCCCCAAGGCTTTCAGGGCGCTTGGAGGTGGATAACGAAACCACTACCCACCAAAAAATGGAGAACTAAACTACTAAACAACAGGGGTTGGAGAACTAAACTACTAAACAGCTAGGGTTGGAGAATGAAACAAATACACATCAGAACATGGAGAAATAAACTAATAGACAACAGGGGTTGGAGAACTAAACTACTAAACAGCTAGGGTTGGAGAACTAAACTACTACACACCAGGGGATGGAGAACTAAACCACTAGACACCAAGTCTTGGATCCTCATGGACTGTGGGACAAACCTCTGTATGTAACACTTCCTCCAGTACTTCTGCCTCTTACACCTCCTCTAGGGCCTCCACCGGCACCCTCAACCTCTGCCTTAATGAGACAAGCGTGTGACGATACAGCTTCTAATCTTAATCAACCAGACATCTAGATTTGTTAAGCCAAGAAAAATACCCTAATGTGTTTGTGTTGACTTGTGAATGTATGTGTATTCCTGTGGCTGGTCAAGAAGGACAGAAGAGTATTTGTATAACCCTGATTGTTGTCTTCTCTTGGTTCTGAAACAATGATGTTTGTTACTATGCTAATTGAATATTATTGTCACAGGTGTGTCAGGTGTGACAGACAGTCGCTCTGGATCCGGCTGTAGAAGGTCACTGCACTTGGCATTGCAAACGCCTTCTTGATCCTCTCATCTCTGTAGTATAGTTATATCCTTCTTTCTTTAGGACCCAGCAGTGACCTCCACCTTCAGCTGCTGATTGACACACCCTTGCTTGGTAGTTAAAAACTCTCAGTTTCTCCAGAGAGTCGCAGGTGATAGTTCTATGTACCTCTTTGCAGTCTCGTCTTTGGTGTCCATGGAGGATAGTTGGCGTTATCTCTCTGGTGTCTGCTCAAGCTAAGTGTTTACCTTATTGTCTTTAGTTTGTAGTGGGGCCTGATTAGTGCTCACTCCATCCCTTCACTATCAAGGGCCTAGCTCTAAGGACATTCAGGGTTTAGGTTCCTGCTCGGCAATAGGTGCAGAACCTATATAGGGATGATAGGGTAGGCAGGGTGATATTAGCTCTGCCTAGGGGTCTCCACTCCACATTTCCCTATTTGTTGGGCTCCCTTCCCCCTCTTCCCGTCGTTGTACACTTATTCCGTCCCTCACCTTGCGTGACATTTATACTAAAGCCAACTTGTGAAGACCCGTGGTTTTCCGTGGGTGTAATACCACTCAGACAACACAGGGTGAGGGTAAAACAGTGTGGCAATACTTTTTTGAACCACAAAACAGGCAATAAACACATAGAACAGCAAATTCCCAAGATGGTACAACATTCCACTTCCAGGGCCAACTACCTCAACCAGTGGCCCCCCCACTTCTGGCGGGCCCCCACAGAGAGAAGGTTTCCATGGGGTCAGATGACTGGCTGGTTCCAATCTGGCTTCTCCGAATGTCTCCATGGGTTCCAGGCGACCGGAGGGTCCCACCTGGCAACCCCAAACAACATATCCATGGGGCCAGGTGACCTCATTGTCCCAACCTGGTCTCCCCAAATGTATTCATGGGTTCTCTGATGCTCAATGGAGCAGATCAGTATCACTGTTCTGAAGAGTCTCTCTGATTCTCCTTGCAGCAGGATAGAAAACCGTTTTTATATTTCCAACTGTGGCTCAGGTCGTCATTCACAGGTCAAGGGGAAAGGTGCAGGGCTCAGGTCTCATTGTTTGAACATTTAATCAGTTTACATAATTCTTTAAATCAACAACTAACTGGCTTAGTACAATATGTAATTAGCATATTATCAAACATCATTGTTCTATTCTGAGTCATTGTCCTTCTTGACCAGCCAAAGAAATAGACACAAATTTGAAAGTCAACACAAACACCATAGTTTATTTAACTTGGTCTAACAAAATCTAGACGTCTGACTAATTAAGATTATAAGCTGTGTCATCATCACACAGCTAGATGTTGATTTAAAGAGCCCCCTGCTATGTCGGCTGTGTGGGTTGATTGAATGCTCAAACAGCGAGACCTGAGCACTGTGGAATAATATCCTCCCTAACCCTTGCGATGTGGATGTGTACGTGAAAGAATAAATGTGATCTATTTAAGGAACATATGCCTCTATAGCAGGCATATTTGAAACAGAGATTTGAAAGAGACTTTACAAGGAGAAGCAAAGATCAGACCCTCATCAGCTTGGTAGTATGGCTTTATCCAAAGATTTGGATTCTACATGATTGTAGCCTAAGGGTATATAGCCCTGAATGGAAAGATACAGATCTGCTCCATTGACCATCAGAGAGCCCATGGATATATTTGGGGAGACCAGGTTTGGACGAAGAAGTCACCTGGCCCCAGGGATATGTTGTTTGGGGCTGCCAAGTGGGACCCTCCGGTCGCCTGGAACCCATGTAGACATTCGAAGAAGCCAGATTGGGACCAGCCGGTCATCTTACCCCATGGGAACTCTCAGAGAGGCAAAGGTGGGACCCATGGGTCTCCTGGCCTCTGGCCTTGTACCTCGATCGACTGCTAGCTTCCTAAGCTTGCCGCTACCTTCTCTCTTCGGCGGCCCGCCAGAAGCAGGTTGGCCATTGGTTGAGTTAGTTGGCCCTGGAAGTCCCAAAGTTGCAGCTGTTCTATCCCAGGCGAACCAGCGGAAGGGTGAGACTGTGTAATGCTGTACCCTCTTGGGTATTTTCTGGGACTGTTATATGTGTTTATTGTCCGTTTTGTGGTTCAATAAAGTATAGCCATACTGTTTTACCCTCACCCTGTGTTGTCTGAGTAGTATTACACCCACGGAAGACCCCGTTTCTTCATAACACGTTCCAACAGTGCAGAGAGTCCCTCCCACCTCCATACAGCGCAGCCAGGGCTCACTGCAATCAGGCAGTGTTTAAATTATTATGCCTTGGAGATCACAGTCACACAGGTCAAGGATTTGTGGACAGCTATCCATTGCCGACTTTGAGCAATGGCTGTTTCCATTGCATCTGGAGCCAGGGAAGGCCATGTGCAATAACGGTGCGAACCTGGTGGCGGCCCTACGCCAGGGAAGCCTCACACACGTGCCTTGCGTGGCTCACATCCTCAACCTGGTGGCACAGCATTTTCTCCACCACTATCCAATCCTGGATGCGCTGCTGCAGAAACCACACGCGCTGTGTGCTCACACCATTCGCAACCCTCGGGTCATCGACTTGCGTTGCTATAGAGATCTTTCGGCCTACTGGTTAACCGGTTGTGATGCAATGTTCCGACATCGTCAAATTCCACTCTGCACATGTTGCAGCAACTGTGGCAGCAGCGACGAGTCCTGGTGCATTATGTCATTTTGCATAACCTGGGCAAACACAGTATGGACATGGGGCATATCACACTTGCAGAGTGGACACAGAAGAAGGACCTCTGCACCATTCTGCACATTTTCAAAAAATCTACATGCTGGAGCACACTTTGAATAGTCTGCGGGAGGAGGTGGTGGTCCCAGGAGAGGAGGAGGAAGAGGAGGAATCAGAGGAGGAGGCAGAAGGATAACAATATCTCTAAGTTCCGGACTGTCGTCGCACAGGCGGTTGCCATGGGAGGGTGGATTGCAGTGATCAAGGGTATCAGACAAACTGTTAGTGAAGAAGCAGGAGCCAAGGAACAAATGGAGAAGGGCAAGGAGGAAGAGGTGATGGGCGCGCAACAGTTAGAAGATGAAGAGGATAATGATCCCCTCTTTATTGTCTGTGGTTGGCGGGAGGGGACAGAGGAAGCAAGCTTGAGTGTTATCCCACCACCAACACACTATGGACTTCATGGAAGACACCGACACATGAGAACCTTCTTGCTGCAGGGAACCAGGGAAGGACCGAGCAGAGGGACCAGGTGCTACTCTGGGCCAGTCCTTGTATGAGAGCAGGTGACTCCCACGGGTAACTGGCAGGAGCCTCCAGGTAGGCTGGCTTGTAGGCACGGCAGGTAACTGGTAGGAGCCTCCAGGTAGGCTGGCTAGTAGGCACGGCAGGTAACTGGTAGGAGCCTCCAGGTAGGCTGGCTGGTAGGCACGGCAGGTAACTGGTACGTTCTCCGGGTAGGCAGGCAAGCCTGGCCCATAGACAGACTGGCGGTTTGGACCGTAGGCAGACCGTCGGGCTGGAGAGTGCACTTGGCTAGCGGAGACAGGTAGTCAGGCTGGCGAGCTGGACTGGTAGTCAGGCTGGCGGACTGGACTGGTAGTCAGGCTGGCGGACTGGACTGGAAGTCAGGCTGGCGGAATGGACTGGTAGTCAGGCTGGGGGACTGGACTGGAAGTCAGGCTGGCGGACTGGACTGGTAGTCAGGCTTGCGGACTGGACTGGAAGTCAGGTTGGCGGACTGGACTGGAAGTCAGGCTGGCGGACTGGACTGGTAGTCAGACTAGCAGCGGGACCTGAGGGCTGAAGCAGAGTTTAGAACACAAAGCTACAACCTTGCACGGGCACCTCCATTTTGGAGGAGGTGCCTTTTATATGAGAAGTCCTCCGGTCATTGACCGGGGACTCCTTAGGACGGCGCGCGTGGCCCCTTTAAGAGGGAGGGAGCACGCCCGAAGCACAGTGCTTGGGAAGCTGCGCGCGTCGGCAGCAGTAGCAGCAGGAGAGCCGGGAGACGCCGGGCCAGGAGCGCGGCGGTAAGGGGGGCGGCGTCTCTCCCTGTCAGGGGGCAGAGACACGGATGCTACAGTACCCCCGCCTTTACGCCCACTCTTTTTTAGGCCTGAAAGAAATTTTTTAAGGAGAAGCGGGGCGTGGATGTTCTCCCTGGGTTCCCAAGTTCTTTCCTCTGGGCCAAACCCCTTCCAATCCACCAGTAAAAAGGTTTTTCCTCTTACCCTCTTGGTGGCCAGAATGTTCTCTACCTCATAGACGTCCTCAGCGGAGACCGGAGCTGGGGAGGTACCTGCATCGTCGGAAAAAGAATTAAGAACAACTGGTTTGAGGAGAGATACATGGAAGGAGTTGGGAATCCGTAAGGTGGCCGGGAGTTTTAACTTGTAGGCCACTGAATTGATTTGCTTGAGGACTTCAAATGGACCGATGAACCGTGGACCCAACTTATAGGAGGGTATTTTGAGAGGAACATGTTTGGAGGAGAGCCAAACCCTGTCTCCCGGACGGAACTGAGGTGGGTCCAGACGTCTCTTGTCGGCATGCCTCTTCATCCGCTCGGAAGATTGAAGAAGTGTGGATCTAGTGTCCTCCCAAATGGTGGCAAATTTGCTGACCAGAGACTCCGCAGCAGGGTTGTCCACTGAAGTGGAGACAGGAAACGGAATCCGGGGATGTTGACCGTAGACCACAAAGAACGGGGACTTGGATGAAGATTCTCTCTCATGGTTGTTATAGGAGAACTCGGCCCATGGTAGGAGCTCTACCCAATCGGTATGGTGAGCGTTGACGAAGTGCCGGAGGAAGCTGGTAAGGATCTGGTTGATACGTTCCACTTGGCCATTGGACTGTGGATGATAAGCAGAGGAGAAATCCAGGGAGACATCCAGCAGCTTACACGTAGCTCTCCAGAAGCGCGAAGTAAACTGGACCCCGCGATCAGACACAATGTGGAGGGGTAGGCCGTGGAGACGAAAGATGTGATGGATGAAGTCCTTAGCCAGCACAGATGCAGACGGGAGACCAGGCAAAGGGATAAAGTACAACCGGCAGAAACAGGGAGATCAGTAATAAAGTCCATACCAATGTGTTGCCACGGGGCAGCAGGTATGGGAAGAGTGCACAGTGCCCGGGAAGCTGCGCGCGCCGGCAGCAACAGCAGCAGGAGAGCCGGGAGACGCCGGCGGTAAGGGGGACGGCGTCTCTGCCTGTCGGGGCAGAGACGCCGATGCTACAATGGCGCTATGTAAGTGGGTAAAATAAATAAATAAGTAAAAATTGATGCCATTTTAGTGGTATGTGCCCATAATTTTTGGAAATGTTTGGTTTCCTTCATGTGTGTTGCCTGAATTTGGCAGAGCTTTCAGAGCACCAGGCCTACACCTGTCACTCATCCACCTGCTACTGATCAAAGTTTAAGCTAGAAATGCTGCTCCAAGCCTTGTGCAATACTGAAATGTGGCATGGTTTCACCACCACGCTATTAGCACAAAGAATTTAGATTGTGAAATGTGGACTCATGTCTGGAGCACAATACTAGCACAAAATAATTAAAAGCTGATGTGTGGCATGGTTTCTGTAGCACTGTAGAACCAGAAAAAAATTGATTTTCTAATGTAGAGCCCTGGATAAAGCAGAATCTCAGCGCAAAACAATTACAAGCTCAGATGTGGCCTGGTTTATGCAGGACTGTAGTAGCAGCAAAAATTTAGATTTTATGATGTCAGCCCCTAGATGGAGCAGAATATCAGCACCAAAGAATTAAAAGCTGAAATGTGGCCTGCTTTATGTAGCATGGTAGTAAGACAACACATTTAGATTTTATCATGTGAACCCTTGGATGGAGCAGAATATCAGCAGCAAAGAATTAAAAGCTCAAATGTGGCCTAGTTTGTGTAGCACAGTAGTAGCAGCAAATATTGAGATTTAGTAATGTGAACTCCTGGATGGAGCAGAATATCAGCATCAAATAATTAAACACTCAAATGTGGCATTGTTTCTGTAGCACATTAGTAAGACAACAAAGTTAGATTTTATCGTGTGAACCCCTGTATGGAGAATAATATCAGCACCAAAGAATTAAAAGATCAAATGTGGCCATCTTTATGCAGCACAGGAGTAACATAAAAAAATTAGATTTTTTTACTGTGGAGACTTGTATACAGTAGAATATATGCACCCAAAAATTTCAAGCTGAGATGTGGTCTACTGTATCACGCTAGTAACAGAAGAAATTCAATTTTTTACTGTGGATGAGGCCTGTATACAGCAGAATATATGCACGAAAAAAATTACAAGCTGAGATGTGACCTGCTGTATGTAGCATGGTAGTAACAGAAAAAAATTAGAGTTTCAAAGGTGTACTCCTGCATATAACACAATATCATCAGTGCACAACAGAGTTCTATGCTGTGCTGTCTCTGTCTGGACATCACTAATAGCAAAAACAATTGATCTGCTGGAAGGTCGATATCCCAGCCACACAGGATCCCATCTATCTAAGCTATCTGGCTTAGAAGCCAGCGCCTAGCTAACTAGTTAAATTCTCTCAGTATCCAGGAGCAGCCTCTCTGCGCTGTTACACTGACAAAATGGCGCTAAAACAACATCTCCACTATTTATATGTAGAGGGACATGTGATTTCAGCAGCCAATGACAGACACCCTTGTGTCTGGAAGTTGTTGATGGTTCCTGCACCCTGATTGACTTGCCGGAAGCAGCACACATTAAGATAAGAAAAGAAGAAAAGAGATTAGCAGCCCACCGCTACTCTGAATGCTCCCACCCCTCCCGTCATCAAACACGTCGGCCCCGATCATCATACAGCACCACTATTCTAGCTAAAGTCCTAAAAATTACAGTAGTGGAAAAGCGATCATTTCCTACACTTTGGCCGATTTGGGCCGATTTTCAGTAAAAATGCTCGGGTGTCCGATCACAAATCCGAATGTGCAATGTTCAAGCTGACTTTGTAAAAATAAACTTTTTTCGAACATGTTCGCTCATCTCTAGTGGTGGCCGAACACACGATCTTATCATGTATCTGTATAAAGGGAGCTCCCCCTAGTGGTGGCTGAACACAGGATCTTATCATGTATCTGTATAAAGGGAGCACCCCCTAGTGGTGACTGAACACAGGATCTTATCATGTTTCTCTGTATACAGGGAGCTCCCCCTAGTGGTGGCTGCAGACAGAATCTTATCATGTATCTCTGTATACAGGGAGCTCCCCCTAGTGGTAACTGCAGTCAGAATCTTATCATGTATCTCTGTATACAGGGAGCTCCCCCTAGTGGTGGCTGCAGACAGAATCTTATCATGTATCTCTGTATACAGGGAGCTCCCCCTAGTGATAGCTGCAGACAGGATCTTATCATGTATCTCTGTATACAGGGAGCTCCCCCTAGTGGAGGCTGCATAGAGGATCTTATCATGTATCTCTGTATACAAGGAGCTCCCCCTAGTGGTAACTGCAGTCAGAATCTTATCATGTATCTCCGTATACAGAGAGCTCCCCCTAGTGATGGCTGCAGACAGGATCTTATCATGTATCTCTGTATACAGGGAGCTCCGCTTAGTAGTGACTGCAGACAGAATCTTATCATGTATCTCTGTATACAGGGAGCTCCCCCTAGTGGTGGCTGCAGACAGAATCTTATTATATATCTCTGTATACAGGGAACTCCCCTAGTGGTGACTGCAGACAGTATCGTATCATGTTTCTCTGTATACAGGGATCTCCCCCTAGTGGTGGCTGCAGACAGAATCTTATCATGTATCTCTGTATACAGGGAGCTCCCCCTAGTGGTGGCTGCAGACAGGATCTTATCATGTATCTCTGTATACAGGGAGCTCCCCCTAGTGGTGGCTGTAGACAGTATCGTATCATGTTTCTCTGTATACAGGGATCTCCCCCTAGTGGTGGCTGCAGACAGAATCTTATGTCTCTTTGTATACAGGGAGATCCCCCTAGTGGTGGCTGCAGACAGGATCTTATCATGTATCTCTGTATACAGGGAGCTCCCCCTAGTGGTGGCTGTAGACAGTATCGTATCATGTTTCTCTGTATACAGGGATCTCCCCCTAGTGGTGGCTGCAGACAGAATCTTATGTCTCTTTGTATACAGGGAGATCCCCCTAGTGGTGGCTGCAGACAGAATCTTATCATGTATTTCTGTATACAGGGAACTCTCCCTAGTGGTGGCTGCAGACACAATCTTATCATGTATCTCTATATACAGGGAGCTCTCCCTAGTGGTGGCTGCAGACAGGATCTTATCATATATCTCTATATACAGGGAGCTTCCCCTAGTGGTGGCTGCAGACAGAATCTTATCATGTATCTCTGTACACAGGGAGCTCCCTCTAGTGGTGGTTGCAGACAGAATCTTATCATGTATCTCTGTATACAGGGAGCTCCCCCTAGTGGTGGCTGCAGACAGGATCTTATCATGTATCTCTGTATACAGGGAGCTCCCCCTAGTGGTGGCTGCAGACAGATCTTATCATGTATCTCTGTATACAGGGAGCTCCCCCTAGTGGTGGCTGCAGATAGATCGTATCATGTATCTCTGTATACAGGGTGCTCCCCCTAGTGGTGGCTGCAGACAGGATCTTATCATATATTTCTATATACAGGGAGCTCCCCCTAGTGGTGGCTGCAGACAGAATCTTATCAGGAATCTTTGTACACGGAGAGCTACCCCTAGTGGTAGCTACAGACAGAAACTTATCATGTATCTCTGTATACAGGGAGCTCCCCTTAGAGGGGGCTGCAGACAGAATCTTATGTATCTCTGTATAAAGGGAGCTCCCACTAGTGGTGGCTGCAGACAGGATCTTATCATGTATCTCTGTATACAGGGAGCACCCCTAGTGGTGGCTGCAGACAGAATCTTATCATGTATCTCTGTACACGGGGAGCTCCCCCTGGTGGCACATACAGACAGAAACTTATCATGTATCTCTGTATACAGGGAGCTCCCCTTAGTGGTGGCAGCAGACAGAATCTTATCATGTATCTCTGTATACAAGGAGTTCCGCTTAGTAGTGACTGCAGACAGGAACTTATCATGTATCTCTGTATACAGGGAGCTCCCCCTAGTGGTGACTGCAGACAGGATCTTATCATGTATCTCTATATACAGAGAGCTCCCCCTAGTGGTTACTGCATACAGAGCCTTATCATGTATCTCTGTTTATAGGGAGCTCCCCCTAGTGGTGGCTGCAGACAGAATCTTATCATGTATCTCTGTATACATGGAGCTCCGCTTAGTAGTGACTGCAGACAGGATCTTATCATGTATCTCTGTATACAGGGAGCTCCCCCTAGTGGTGACTGCAGACAGAACCTTATCATGTAACTCTGTATGTAGGGAGCTCCCCCTAGTGGTGGCTGCAGACAGGATCTTATCATGTATCTCTGTAAACAGGGAGCTCCCCCTAGTGGTGGCTCCAGACAGAATCTTATCATGTTTCTCTGCATACAGGGAGCTCCCCCTAGTGGTGGCTGCAAACAGGAACTTATCATGTTTCTTTGTATACAGGGAGCTCCCCCTAGGGGTGGCTGCAGAAAGAATTTTATCATGTATCTCTGCATACAGGAAGCTCCCCCTAGTGGTGGCTGCAGACAGAATCTTATCATGCATCTCTGTATACAAGGAGCTCCCCCTAGTGGTAACTGCAGACAGAATCTTATCATGTATCTCTGCATACAGGGAGCTCCCCCTAGTGATGGCTGCAGACAGGATCTTATCATGTATCTCTGTATACAGGGAACTCCCCACAGTGGTGGCTGCAGATAGGATCTTATCATGTATCTCTGTATACAGGGAGCTCCCCCTAGTGGTGGCTGCAGACAGTATCTAATCATGTTTCTCTGTATACAGGGATCTCCCCCTAGTACTGGCTGCAGACAGAATCCTATGTCTCTTTGTATACAGGGAGATCCCCCTAGTGGTGGCTGCAGACAGAATCTTATCATGTATCTCTGTATACAGAGAGCTCCCCCTAGTTATGGCTGCAGACAGGTTCTTATCATGTATCTCTGTATACAAGGAACTCTCCCTAGTGGTGACTGAAGATAGGATTTTATCATGTATCTCTGTATAGAGGGAGCACCCCCTAGTGGTGGCTGAACACAGGATCTTATCATGTATCTGTATAAAGGGAGCTCCCCCTAGTGGTGACTGCAGACACAATCTTATCATGTATCTCTGTATACAGGGAGCTCCCCCTAGTGGTGACTGCAGACACAATCTTATCATTTATCTCTGTATACAGGGAGCTCCCCCTAGTGGTGGCTGCAGACAGAATCTTATCATATATCTCTGTATACAGGGAGCTCCCCTTAGTGGTGACTGCAAACAGGATAGTATCATGTATCTCTGTATAAAGGGAGCTCCCCCTAGTGTTGACTGCAGACAAGATCTTATCATGTGTCTCTGTATACAGGGAGCTCCCCCTAGTGGTGGTTGCAGACAGAATCTTATCATGTATCTCTGTATACAGGGAGCTCCCCCTAGTGGTGGCTGCAGACAGAAACTTATCATCTATCTCTATATACAGGGAGCTCCCTCTAGTGGTGGTTGCAGACAGAATCTTATCATGTATCTCTGTATACAGGGAGCTCCCCCTAGTGGTGGCTGCAGACAGGATCTTTTCATGTATCTCTGTACACGGGGAGCTCCCCCTAGTGGCAGCTACAGACAGAAACTTATCATGTATCTCTGTATACAGGGAGCTCCCCTTAGTGGTGGCTGCAGACAGAATCTTATCATATATCTCTGTATACAGGGAGCTCCCCCTAGTGGTGGCTGCAGACAGGATCTTATCATGTATCTCTGTATACAGGGAGCTCCCCCTAGTGGTGGCTGCAGACAGATCAAATCATGTATCTCTATATAGAGGGAGCTCCCCCTAGTGGTGGCTGCAGACAGATCTTATCTTGTATCTCTGTATACAGGGTGCTCCCCCTAGTGGTGGCTGCAGACAGGATCTTATCATGTATCTCTGTATACAGGGAGCTCCCCCTAGTGGTGGCTGCAGACAGATCTTATCATGTATCTCTGTATACAGGGAGCTTCCCCTAGTGGTGGCTGCAGACAGAATCTTATCATGTATCTCTGTACACGGGGAGCTCCCCCTAGTGGTAGATACAGACAGAAACTTATCATGTATCTCTGTATACAGGGAGCTCCCCCTAGTGGTGACTGCAGCCAGGATCTCATCATGCATCTCTGTATGCAGGTTGCTGCCCCTAGTGGTGGCTGGAGACAGGTTCTTATCATGTATCTCTGTATACAGGGAGTTCCGCTTAGTAGTGACTGCAGACAGGAACTTATCATGTATCTCTGCATACAGGGAGCTCCCCCTAGTGGTGACTGCAGACAGGATCTTATCATGTATCTCTATATACAGAGAGATCCCCTTAGTGGTGACTGCAGACAGAACCTTATCATGTATCTCTGTTTATAGGGAGATCCCTACTAGTGGTGACTGCAGACAGAATCTTATCATGTATCTCTGTATACAGAAAGCTCCTCCTTGTGGTGGCTGCAGACAGAATCTTATCATGTATCTCTGTATACATGGAGCTCCGCTTAGTAGTGACTGCAGACAGAATCTTACCATGTATCTCTGTATACAGGGAGCTTCCCCTACTGGTGGCTGCAGACAAGATCTTATCATGTATCTCTGCAAACAGGGAGCTCCCCCTACTGGTGGCTGCAGACAGAATCTTATCATGTATCTCTGTATACAGGGAGCTCACCCTAGTGGTGGCTGCAGACAGAATCTTATCATGTATCTCTGTACACGGGGAGCTCCCCCTAGTGGTAGATACAGACAGAAACTTATCATGTATCTCTGTATACAGGGAGCTCCTCTTATTGGTGGCTGCAGACAGGATCTCATCATGTATCTCTGTATACAGGGTGCTGCCCCTAATGGTGGCTGCAGACAGGTTCTTATCATGTATCTCTGTATACAGGGAGTTCCGCTTAGTAGTGACTGCAGACAGGAACTTATCATGTATCTCTGTATACAGGGAGCTCTCCCCCTAGTAGTGACTGCAGACAGGATCTTATCATATATCTCTATATACAGAGAGCTCCCCCTAGTGGTGACTGCAGACAGAACCTTATCATGTATTTCCGTTTATAGGGAGCTTCATCTAGTGGTGGCTGCAGACAGAATCTTATCATGTACCTCTGTATACAGAAAGCTCCTCCTAGTGGTGGCTGAAGACAGAATCTTATCATGTATCTCTGTATACATGGAGCTCCGCTTAGTAGTGACTGCAGACAGGATCTTATCATGTATCTCTGTATACAGGGAGTTCTCCCTAGTGGTGACTGCAGACAGAACCTTATCATGTCACTCTGTATGCAGGGAGCTCCCCCTAGTGGTGACTGCAGACAGGATCTTATCATGAATCTCTGTAAACAGGGAGCTCCCCCTAGTGGTGGCTCCAGACAGAATCTTATCATGTTTCTCTGTATACAGGGAGCTCCCCCTAGTGGTGGCTGCAAACAGGAACTTATCATGTTTCTCTGTATACAGGGAGCTCCCCCTAGGGGTGGCTGCAGACAGAATCTTATCATGTATCTCTGCATACAGGAAGCTCCCCCTAGTGGTGGCTGCAGACAGAATCTTATCATGTATCTCTGTATACAGGGAGCTCCCCCTAGTGGTGGCTGCAGACAGAATCTTATCATGCATCTCTGTATACAAGGAGCTCCCCCTAGTGGTAACTGCAGACAGAATCTTATCATGTATCTCTGCTTACAGGGAGCTCCCCCTAGTGATGGCTGCAGACAGAATCTTATCATGTATCTCTGTATACAGGGAGCTCCGCTTAGTTGTGACTGCAGACAGAATCTTATTATATATCTCTGTATACAGGGAACTCCCCATAGTGGTGGCTGCAGACAGGATCTTATTATGTATCTCTGTATACAGGGAGCTCCCCCTAGTGGAGGCTGCAGACAGAATCTTATCATGTATCTCTGTATACAGGGAGCTCCGCTTAGTTGTGACTGCAGACAGAATCTTATTATATATCTCTGTATACAGGGAACTCCCCATAGTGGTGGCTGCAGACAGGATCTTATTATGTATCTCTGTATACAGGGAGCTCCCCCTAGTGGTGGCTGCAGACAGTATCTAATCATGTTTCTCTGTATACAGGGATCTCCCCCTAGTAGTGGCTGCAGACAGAATCTTATCATATATCTCTGTAAACAGGGAGCTCCTCGTAGTGGTGGCTGAAGATAGGATCTTATCATGTATCTCTGTATACAGGGAGCTCCCCCTAGTGGAGGCTGCAGACAGAATCTTATCATGTATCTCTGTATAAAGGGAGCTCCCCCTAGTTATGGCTGCAGACAGAATCTCATCATGTTTCTCTGTATACAGGGATCTCCCCCTAGTAGTGGCTGCAGACAGAATCCTATGTCTCTTTGTATACAGGGAGATACCCCTAGTGGTGGCGGCAGACAGAATCTTATCATGTATCTCTGTATACAGGGAACTCTCCCTAGTGGTGACTGAAGATAGGATCTTATCATGTATCTCTGTATACAGGGAGCGCCCCCTAGTGGAGGCTGCAGACAGAATCTTATCATGTATCACTATATACAGGGAGCTCCCCCTAGTGGTGGCTGCAGACAGGATCTTATCATGTATCTCTATACAAGGAGCTCCCCCTAGTGGTGGCTACAGACAGAATCTTACCATGTATCTCTGTATACAGCGAGCTCCTCCTAGTTGTGACTGGAGACAGGATCTTATCATGTATCTCTGTATACAGGGAGCTCCCTCTAGTGGTGGCTGCAGACAGGATCTTATCATGTATCTCTGTATAGAGGGAGCTCCCCCTAGTGGTGGCTGCAGACAGAATCTTATCACATCTCTCTGTATACAGGGAGCTCCACCTAGTGGTGGCTGCAGACAGAATCTTATCATATATCTCTGTAAACAGGGAGCTCCTCGTAGTGGTGGCTGCAGACAGAATATTATCATGTATCTCTGTATAAAGGGAGCTCCCCCTAGTTATGGCTGCAGACAGAATCTCATCATGTATCTCTGTATACGGGGAGCTGCCCCTAATGGTGGCTGCAGACAGAATTCTTTCATATATCTCTGTATACAGGTAGCTCCCGCTAGTGGTGGATGCAGACAGAATCCTATCATGTATCTCTCTATACAGGGAGCTCCCCCTATTGGTGGCTGCAGACAGAATCTTATCATTTATCTCCGAATACGGGGAGCTCCCCCTAGTGGTGACTGCAGACAACATCTTATCATATATCTCTGTATACAGGGAGCTCCCCCTAGTGGTGGCTGAAGACAGAATCTTATCATGTATCTCTGTATACAGGGAGCTCCCCCTAGTGGTGGCTGCAGACAGAATCTTATCATATATCTCTGTATACAGGGAGCTCCCCTTAGTGGTGACTGCAAACAGGATAGTATCATGTATCTCTGTATAAAGGGAGCTCCCCCTAGTGTTGACTGCAGACAAGATCTTATCATGTGTCTCTGTATACAGGGAGCTCCCCCTAGTGGTGGTTGCAGACAGAATCTTATCATGTATCTCTGTATACAGGGAGCTCCCCCTAGTGGTGGCTGCAGACAGAAACTTATCATCTATCTCTATATACAGGGAGCTCCCTCTAGTGGTGGTTGCAGACAGAATCTTATCATGTATCTCTGTATACAGGGAGCTCCCCCTAGTGGTGGCTGCAGACAGGATCTTTTCATGTATCTCTGTACACGGGGAGCTCCCCCTAGTGGCAGCTACAGACAGAAACTTATCATGTATCTCTGTATACAGGGAGCTCCCCTTAGTGGTGGCTGCAGACAGAATCTTATCATATATCTCTGTATACAGGGAGCTCCCCCTAGTGGTGGCTGCAGACAGGATCTTATCATGTATCTCTGTATACAGGGAGCTCCCCCTAGTGGTGGCTGCAGACAGATCAAATCATGTATCTCTATATAGAGGGAGCTCCCCCTAGTGGTGGCTGCAGACAGATCTTATCTTGTATCTCTGTATACAGGGTGCTCCCCCTAGTGGTGGCTGCAGACAGGATCTTATCATGTATCTCTGTATACAGGGAGCTCCCCCTAGTGGTGGCTGCAGACAGATCTTATCATGTATCTCTGTATACAGGGAGCTTCCCCTAGTGGTGGCTGCAGACAGAATCTTATCATGTATCTCTGTACACGGGGAGCTCCCCCTAGTGGTAGATACAGACAGAAACTTATCATGTATCTCTGTATACAGGGAGCTCCCCCTAGTGGTGACTGCAGCCAGGATCTCATCATGCATCTCTGTATGCAGGTTGCTGCCCCTAGTGGTGGCTGGAGACAGGTTCTTATCATGTATCTCTGTATACAGGGAGTTCCGCTTAGTAGTGACTGCAGACAGGAACTTATCATGTATCTCTGCATACAGGGAGCTCCCCCTAGTGGTGACTGCAGACAGGATCTTATCATGTATCTCTATATACAGAGAGATCCCCTTAGTGGTGACTGCAGACAGAACCTTATCATGTATCTCTGTTTATAGGGAGCTCCCCCTAGTGGTGACTGCAGACAGAATCTTATCATGTATCTCTGTATACAGAAAGCTCCTCCTTGTGGTGGCTGCAGACAGAATCTTATCATGTATCTCTGTATACATGGAGCTCCGCTTAGTAGTGACTGCAGACAGAATCTTACCATGTATCTCTGTATACAGGGAGCTTCCCCTACTGGTGGCTGCAGACAAGATCTTATCATGTATCTCTGCAAACAGGGAGCTCCCCCTACTGGTGGCTGCAGACAGAATCTTATCATGTATCTCTGTATACAGGGAGCTCACCCTAGTGGTGGCTGCAGACAGAATCTTATCATGTATCTCTGTACACGGGGAGCTCCCCCTAGTGGTAGATACAGACAGAAACTTATCATGTATCTCTGTATACAGGGAGCTCCTCTTATTGGTGGCTGCAGACAGGATCTCATCATGTATCTCTGTATACAGGGTGCTGCCCCTAATGGTGGCTGCAGACAGGTTCTTATCATGTATCTCTGTATACAGGGAGTTCCGCTTAGTAGTGACTGCAGACAGGAACTTATCATGTATCTCTGTATACAGGGAGCTCTCCCCCTAGTAGTGACTGCAGACAGGATCTTATCATATATCTCTATATACAGAGAGCTCCCCCTAGTGGTGACTGCAGACAGAACCTTATCATGTATTTCCGTTTATAGGGAGCTTCATCTAGTGGTGGCTGCAGACAGAATCTTATCATGTACCTCTGTATACAGAAAGCTCCTCCTAGTGGTGGCTGAAGACAGAATCTTATCATGTATCTCTGTATACATGGAGCTCCGCTTAGTAGTGACTGCAGACAGGATCTTATCATGTATCTCTGTATACAGGGAGTTCTCCCTAGTGGTGACTGCAGACAGAACCTTATCATGTCACTCTGTATGCAGGGAGCTCCCCCTAGTGGTGACTGCAGACAGGATCTTATCATGAATCTCTGTAAACAGGGAGCTCCCCCTAGTGGTGGCTCCAGACAGAATCTTATCATGTTTCTCTGTATACAGGGAGCTCCCCCTAGTGGTGGCTGCAAACAGGAACTTATCATGTTTCTCTGTATACAGGGAGCTCCCCCTAGGGGTGGCTGCAGACAGAATCTTATCATGTATCTCTGCATACAGGAAGCTCCCCCTAGTGGTGGCTGCAGACAGAATCTTATCATGTATCTCTGTATACAGGGAGCTCCCCCTAGTGGTGGCTGCAGACAGAATCTTATCATGCATCTCTGTATACAAGGAGCTCCCCCTAGTGGTAACTGCAGACAGAATCTTATCATGTATCTCTGCTTACAGGGAGCTCCCCCTAGTGATGGCTGCAGACAGAATCTTATCATGTATCTCTGTATACAGGGAGCTCCGCTTAGTTGTGACTGCAGACAGAATCTTATTATATATCTCTGTATACAGGGAACTCCCCATAGTGGTGGCTGCAGACAGGATCTTATTATGTATCTCTGTATACAGGGAGCTCCCCCTAGTGGAGGCTGCAGACAGAATCTTATCATGTATCTCTGTATACAGGGAGCTCCGCTTAGTTGTGACTGCAGACAGAATCTTATTATATATCTCTGTATACAGGGAACTCCCCATAGTGGTGGCTGCAGACAGGATCTTATTATGTATCTCTGTATACAGGGAGCTCCCCCTAGTGGTGGCTGCAGACAGTATCTAATCATGTTTCTCTGTATACAGGGATCTCCCCCTAGTAGTGGCTGCAGACAGAATCTTATCATATATCTCTGTAAACAGGGAGCTCCTCGTAGTGGTGGCTGAAGATAGGATCTTATCATGTATCTCTGTATACAGGGAGCTCCCCCTAGTGGAGGCTGCAGACAGAATCTTATCATGTATCTCTGTATAAAGGGAGCTCCCCCTAGTTATGGCTGCAGACAGAATCTCATCATGTTTCTCTGTATACAGGGATCTCCCCCTAGTAGTGGCTGCAGACAGAATCCTATGTCTCTTTGTATACAGGGAGATACCCCTAGTGGTGGCGGCAGACAGAATCTTATCATGTATCTCTGTATACAGGGAACTCTCCCTAGTGGTGACTGAAGATAGGATCTTATCATGTATCTCTGTATACAGGGAGCGCCCCCTAGTGGAGGCTGCAGACAGAATCTTATCATGTATCACTATATACAGGGAGCTCCCCCTAGTGGTGGCTGCAGACAGGATCTTATCATGTATCTCTATACAAGGAGCTCCCCCTAGTGGTGGCTACAGACAGAATCTTACCATGTATCTCTGTATACAGCGAGCTCCTCCTAGTTGTGACTGGAGACAGGATCTTATCATGTATCTCTGTATACAGGGAGCTCCCTCTAGTGGTGGCTGCAGACAGGATCTTATCATGTATCTCTGTATAGAGGGAGCTCCCCCTAGTGGTGGCTGCAGACAGAATCTTATCACATCTCTCTGTATACAGGGAGCTCCACCTAGTGGTGGCTGCAGACAGAATCTTATCATATATCTCTGTAAACAGGGAGCTCCTCGTAGTGGTGGCTGCAGACAGAATATTATCATGTATCTCTGTATAAAGGGAGCTCCCCCTAGTTATGGCTGCAGACAGAATCTCATCATGTATCTCTGTATACGGGGAGCTGCCCCTAATGGTGGCTGCAGACAGAATTCTTTCATATATCTCTGTATACAGGTAGCTCCCGCTAGTGGTGGATGCAGACAGAATCCTATCATGTATCTCTCTATACAGGGAGCTCCCCCTATTGGTGGCTGCAGACAGAATCTTATCATTTATCTCCGAATACGGGGAGCTCCCCCTAGTGGTGACTGCAGACAACATCTTATCATATATCTCTGTATACAGGGAGCTCCCCCTAGTGGTGGCTGAAGACAGAATCTTATCATGTATCTCTGTATACAGGGAGCTCCCCCCAGTGGTGGCTGCAGACAGGATCTTATCATTTATCTCTGTACACAGGGAGCCCTCCCTATTGGTGGCTGCAGACAGAATCTTATCATGTATCTCCGAATACGGGGAGCTCCCCCTAGTGGTGACTGCAGACAAGATCTTATCATATATCTCTGTATTCAGGGAGCTCCCCCTAGTGGTGGCTGAAGACAGAATCTTATCATGTATCTCTGTATACAGGGAGCTCCCCCTAGTGGAGGCTGCAGATAGAATCTTATCATGTATCTCTAAATTCAGGGAGCTTCCCCCAGTGGTGACTGTGGATAGAATCTTATGATGTATCTCAGTATACAGGGAGCTCCCCCTAGTGGTGACTGCAGATAGAGTCTTATGATGTATCTCTGTATACAGGGAGCTCCCCCTAGTGGTGACTGCAGATAGAATCTTATCATGTATGTCTGTTGCAGGGAGCTCCCCCTAATGGTAGCTGCAAACAGAATCCTATCTTATATCTCTGTATTCACGGAGCTCAGCTTAGTAGTGACTGCAGGCAAGATCTTATCATGTATCTCTGTATACAGGAAGCTCCCCCTAGTGGTAGCTGCAGACAGAATCTTACCCTGTAACTCTGTATACAGGGAGCTCCCCCTAGTGGTGGCTGCAGACAGGAGCTTATCATGTATCTATGAATACAGGGAGCTCCCCCTAGTGATGGATGCAGACAGAATCTCATCATGTATCTCTTTATACCGGGAGCTCCCACTAGTTGTGACTGCAGACATGATCTTATCATATATCTCTGTATACAGGGAGCTCCCCCTAGTGGTGGCTGTAAACCGAATCTTATGATATATCTCTGTATACAGGAAGCTCCCCCTAGTTGTGGCTGCAGACATAGTCTTACCGTGTATCTCTGTATACAGGGAGCTCCCCCTAGTGGTGGCTGCAGACAGGATCTTACCCTGTATCTCTGTATACGGGGAGCTCCTCTCAGTGGTGGATGCAGACAAAATCTTATCATGTATCTCTCTATACAGGGAGCTCCCCCTAGTGGTGACAGCAGACAGGATCTTATCATGTATCTCTGTATACTGGAAGCTCCCCCTAGTGGTGGATGCAGACAGAATCTTACCCTGTATCTCTGTATACGGGGAGCTCCTCTCAGTGGTGGCTGCAGACAGAATCTTATCATGTATCTCTGTATACAGGGAGCTCCCCCTAGTGGTGGCTGCAGACAGAACCTTATCATGTATCTCTGTATACAGGGAGCTCCCCCTAGTAGTGACTGCAGACAGGATCTTATCATGTATCTCTGTATACAGGGAGCTCCTCTTAGTGGTGGCTGCAGACAGGATCTTATCATGTATCTCTGTTTACAGAGAGCTCACCCTAGTGGTGACTGCAGGCAGGATCTTATCATATATCTCTGTATACAGGGACTTCCGCTTAGTAGTGACTGCAGACAGGATCTTATCATGTATCTCTGTATACAGGGAGCTCCCCCTAGTGGTGGCTGCAGACAGAATCTTATCATGTATCTCTGTTTACAGAGAGCTCCCCCTAGTGGTGGCTGCAGACAGAATCTTATCATGTATCTCTGTATACAGGGAGCTCCTCTTAGTGTTGGCTGCAGACAGAATCTTATCATGTATCTCTATATAGAGGGAGCTCCCCCTAGTGGTGGATGCAGACAGAATCTTATCATGTATCTCTGTATACAGGGTGCTCCCCCTAGTGGTGACTGCAGACAGAATCTCATCATGTATCTCTGCATACAGTTAGCTCCACCTAGTGGTGACTGCAGACAGAATTTATCATATATTCCTATATACAGGAAGCTCCCCCTAGTGGTGGCAGCAGATAGAATCTTACCCTGTATCTCTGTATACAGGGAGCTCCCCCTAGTGGTGGCCGCAGACAGAATCTTATCATGTATCTCTGTATACAGGGAGCTCACTCTAGTGGTGGCTGCAGACAGGATGATATCATGTATCTCTGTATACAGGGAGCTCCCCCTAGTGGTGACAGCAGACAGGATCTTATCTTGTATCTCTGTATACAGGGAGCTCCCCCTAGTGGTGGCTGCAGACAGGATCTTATCATGTATCTCTGTATACAGGAAGCTCCCCCTAGTGGTGGCTGAAGACAGATTCTAATCATGTATCTCTGTATACAGGTAGCTCCACCTAGTGGTGACTGCAGACAGAATTTATCTTATATCTCTGTATACAGGGAGCTCCCCCTATTGGTGGCTGCAGACAGAATCTTATCATTTATCTCTGTATACAGGGAGCTCCCCCTAGTAGTGGCTGCAGACAGAATCTTATCATGTATCTCTGAATACAGGGAGTTTCCTCTAGTGGCGGCTGTAGACAGGATGATATCATGTATCTCTGTATACAGGGAGCTCCCCCTAGTGGTGACTGCAGACAGGATCTTATCATGTATTTCTGCATACAGGGAGCTCCCCCTAGTGGTGGCTGCAGACAGGATCTTATCATGTATCTCTGTATACAGGGAGCTCCCCCTAGTGGTGGCTGCAGACAGAATTTTATCTTGTATCTTTGTATACAGGGAGCTCCCTCTAGTGGTGGCTGCAGACAGAATCTTACCATGTATTTCTGCATACAGTGAGCTCCCCCTAGTGGTGGTTGCAGACAGGATCTTATCATGTATCTCTGCATACTGGGAGCTACCCCTAGTGGAGGCTGCAGACAGAATCTTATGTATCTCTGTATACAGGGAGCTGCCCTTAGTGGTGGCAGCAGACTGAATCTTATCATGTATCTCTATATACAGGGAGCTCCCCCTAGTGGTGGCTGCAGACAGGATGCTATCATGTATCTCTGTATACAGGGAGCTCCACTTAGTAGTGACTGCAGACAGGATCTTATTTTGTATCTCTGTATACAGGGAGCTCCCTCTAGTGGTGACTGCAGACAGAAGCTTATCATGTATCATTGTATATAGGGAGCTCCCCCTAGTGGTGGCTGCAGACAGAATCTTATAGTGTGTCTCTGTATACAGGGAGCTCCCTCTAGTGGTGGATGCAGACAGAATCTTATCACGTATCTCTGTATAAAGGGAGCTCCCCCTTGTGGTGACTGCAGATAGCACCTTATCATGTATCTCTGTATACAGAGAGCTCCCCCTAGTGGTGGCTGCAGACAGGATGCTATCATGTATCTCTGTATACAGGGAGCTCCCTCTAGTGGTGACTGCAGACAGAAGATTATCATGTATCATTGTATATAGGGAGCTCCCCCTAGTGGTTGCTGCAGACAGAATCTTATCATGTATCTCTGTATACAGGGAGCTCCGCTTAGTAGTGTCTGCAGTCAGGATCTTATCATGTATCTCTGTATACAGGTAGTTCTCCCTAGTGGTGGCTGCAGACAGGATCTTATCATGTATCTCTGTATACAGGGAGCTCCGCTTAGTAGTGACTGCAGACAAGATCTTATCATGTATCTCTGTATACAGGAAGCTCCCCCTAGTGGTGGCTGCAGACAGAATCTTACCCTGTATCTCTGTATACGGGGAGCTCCTCTCAGTGGTGGATGCAGACAAAATCTTATCATGTATCTCTCTATACAGGGAGCTCCCCCTAGTGGTGACAGCAGACAGGATCTTATCATGTATCTCTGTATACTGGAAGCTCCCCCTAGTGGTGGATGCAGACAGAATCTTACCCTGTATCTCTGTATACGGGGAGCTCCTCTCAGTGGTGGCTGCAGACAGAATCTTATCATGTATCTCTGTATACAGGGAGCTCCCCCTAGTGGTGGCTGCAGACACAATCTTATCATGTATATCTGTATACAGGGAGCTCCCCCTAGTGGTGGCTGCAGACAGAATCTTATTATGTGTCTCTGGATAGAGGGAGCTCCGCATAGTAGTGATCGCAGACAGGATCTTATCATGTATCTCTGTATACAGGGAGCTCACCCTAGTGGTGACTGCAGGCAGGATCTTATCATATATCTCTGTATACAGGGAGCTCCGCATAGTAGTGACCGCAGACAGGATCTTATCATGTATCTCTGTATACAGGGAGCTCCCCCTAGTGGTGGCTGCAGACAGATTCTTATCCTTTATCTCTGTATACAGGGAGCTCCGCTTAGTAGTGACTGCAGACAGGATCTTATCCTGTATCTCTGTATACAGGGAGCTCCCCCTAGTGGTGGCAGCAAACAGAATCTTACCCTGTATCTCTGTATACAGGGAGCTCTTCCTAGTGGTGGCTGCAGACAGAATCTTATCATGTATCTCTGCATAGAGGGAGCTCCCCAAGTGGTGGCTGCAGACAGAATCTCATCATATTTCTCTGTATACAGTTAGCTTCATCTAGTGGAGGCTGCAGACAGAATCTTATCATGTATCTCTGTATGCAGGGAGCTCCCCCTAGTGGTGGCTGCAGACAGAATCTTATCATGTATCTCTGTATACTGGGAGCTCCCTCTAGTGGGAGCTGCAGACAGGATCTTATCATGTATCTCTGGATACAGGGAGCTCCCCCTAATGGTGGCTGCAGACAGAATCTAATCATGTATCTCTGTATACAGGTAGCTCCACCTAGTGGAGACTGCAGAAAAAATCTTATCATTTATCTCTGTAAACAGGGAGCTCCCCCTAGTGGTGGCTGCAGACAGAACATTATCATATATCTCTGTATACAGGGAGCTCCCCCTAGTGGTGACTGCAGACAGAATCTTATCATGTATCTCTGTATACAGGGAGCTCCAGCTAGTGGTGGCTGCAGAGAGGATCTTATCATGTATGTCTGCATGCAGGGAGCTCCCCCTAGTGGTGACTGCAGACAGGATATTATCATGTATTTCTGTTTACAGGGAGCTCCCCCTAGTGGTGGCTGCAGACAGGATCCTATCATATATTTCTGTATACAGGGAGCTCCCCCTAGTGGTAGCTGCAAACAGGATCTTATCATGTATATCTGCATACAGGGAGCTCCCTCTAGTGGTGGCTGCAGACAGAATCTTATCATGTATCTCTGTATACAGGGAGCTCCCCCTAGTGGTGACTGCAGACAGGATATTATCATGTATTTCTGTATACAGGGAGCTCCCCCTAGTGGTGGCTGCAGACAAAATCTTATCATGTATCTCTGTATACAGGGAGCTCCCCCTAGTGGTGCCTGCAGACAGGATCCTATCATGTATTTCTGTATACAGGGAGCTCCCCCTAGTGGTGGCTGCAGACAGAATCTTATCATGTATCTGTGTATACAGAGAGATGCTCCTAGTGGTGGCTGCAGACAGAATCTTATCATGTATCTCTGTATACAGGGAGCTCCCCCTAGTGGTGGCTGCAGACAGGATCTTATCATGTATCTCTGTACACAGGGAGCCCTCCCTAGTGGTGACTGCAAACAGAATCTTAACATGTATCTCTGTATACAGGGAGCTCCCCCTAGTGGTGGCTGCAGATAGAATCTCATCATGTATCTCTATATACAGGGAGCTCCTCCTAGTGGTGACTGAAGATAGAATCTTATCATTTATCTCTCTATACAGGGAGCTCCCCTTAGCAGTGGCTGCAGACAGAATCTTGTTATGTATCTCTGTATACAGGGAGCTCCCCCTAGTGGTGACTGAAGATAGAATCTTATCATGTATCTCTCTATACAGGGAGCTCCCCTTAGCGGTGGCTGCAGACAGAATCTTGTTATGTATCTCTGTATACAGGGAGCTCCCCCTAGTGGTGACTGCAGACAGAATCTTATCATGTATCTCTGTATACAGGGAGCTCCCCCTAGTGGTGGCTGCAGACAGAATCTTATCATGTATCTCTGTATACAGGGAGCTCCCCTTAGTGGTAGCTGCAAACAGAATCTTATCAGGTATCTCTGTATACAGGGAGCTCCCCTAGTGGTGACTGCAGGCAGGATCTTATCATATATTTCTGTATACAGGGAGCTCAGCATAGTAGTGACTGGAGACGGGATTTTATCATGTATCTCTGTATACAGGGAGCTCCCCCTAGTGGTGGCTACAGACAGAATCTTAATCTGTATCTTTGTATATAGGGAGCTTCTCCTAGTAGTGGCTGCAGACAGAATCTTATCATGTATCTCTGTATACAGGGAGCTCCCCCTAGTGGTGGCTGCAGACAGGATCTTATCATGTATCTCTGTATACAGGGAGCTCCCCCTAGTGGTGGCTGCAGACAGGATCTTATCATGTATTTCTGTATACAGGGAACCCCCCTAGTGGTGACTGCAGACAGGATCTTATCATGTATCTCTGTATAGAGGGAGCTCCCCCTAGTGTTGGCCGCAGGCAGAATCTTATCATGCATCTCGGTATACAGGGAGCTCCGCTTAGTAGTGACTGCAGACAGAATCTTATCATGTATCTCTGCATACAGGGAGCTCCCCCTTGTGGTGACTGCTGACACAACCTTATCATGTATCTCTGTATGCAGAGAGCTCCCCCTAGTGGTGAATGCAGACAGAATCTTATCATGTATCTCTGTATACAGGGAGCTCCCGCTATTGGTGACTGCAGATAGAAACTTATCATGTATCTCTGTAATCAGGGAGCTCCCCCTAGTGGTGACTGGAGATAGAATGTTATCATGTGTCTCTCTATACAGGGAGCTCCCCCTAGTGGTGGCTGCAGACAGAATCTTATCATGTATCTCTGTATACAGGGAGCTCCCCCTAGTGATGGCTGCAGTCAGGATCTTATCATATATCTCTGTATACAGGGAGCTCCTTCTAGTGGTGGCTGCAGACAGAATCTTATCATGTATCTCTGTACACAGGGAGCTCCCTCTAGTGGTGGCTGCAGACAGAATCTTATCATGTATCTCTGTATACAGGGCGCTCCCTATAGAGGTGGCTGCAGACAGAATCTTATCATGTATCTCTGTATACTGGGAGCTCCCTCTAGTGGTGGCTGCAGACAGGATGATATCATGTATCTCTGTATACAGGGAGCTCCCCCTAGTGGTGACTGCAGACAGGATCTTATCAAGTTTCTCTGTATACAGGGAGATCCCCCTAGAGGTGGCTGCAGACAGGATCATATCATGTATCTCTGGATACAGGGAGCTCCCCCTAGTGGTGGCTGCAGACAGAATCTAATCATGTATCTCTGTATACAGGAAGCTCCACCTAGTGGTGACTGGTGAAAGAATTTATCATATATCTCTGTATACAGGTAGCGCCCCCTAGTGGTGGCTGCAGACAGAATCTTATCATGTATCTATGTATACAGGGAGCTCCCCCTAGTGGTGACTGCAGGCAGGATCTTATGATATATCTCTGCACACAGGGAGTTCCACATAGTAGTGACTGCAGACAGGATCTTATCATGTATCTCTGTATACAGGGAGCTCCCCCTAGTGGTGACTGCAGATTGTATCTTAAGATGTATCTCTGTATACAGAGAGCTCCCTCTAGTGGTGACTGTAGATAGAATCTTATCATGTATCTCTCTATACAGGGAGCTCCACCTAGAGGTGGCTGCAGACAGAATCTTATCATGTACCTCTGCATACAGGGAGCTCCCCCTAGTGGTGGCTGCAGACAGAATCTTATCATGTATCTCTCTATACAGGGCGCTGCCCCTAGTGGTGGCTGCAGACAGAATCTTATCATGTATCTCTGTTGCAGGGAGCTCCACTAGTGGTGACTGCAGGAAGGATCTTATCATATATCTCTGTATACAGGGAGCTCCCCCTAGGGCTGGCTGCAGACAGGATCTTATCATATATCTCTGTATACAGGGAGATCCCCCTAGTGGTGGCTGCAGACAGAATCTTATCCTTTATCTCTATAAACAGGGAGCTCACCCTAGTGGTGGCTGCAGACAGAATCTTATCCTTTATCTCTGTATACAGGGAGCTCACCCTAGTGGTGACTGCAGGCCGGATCTTATCATATACCGCAGTATACAGGGAGCTCCGCTTAGTAGTGACTGCAGACAGAATCTTATCATGTATCTCTGTATACAGGGAGCTCCCCCTAGTGGTGGCTGCAAACAGAATCTTACCCTGTATCTCTGTATACAGGGAGCTCCTCCTAGTGGTGGCTGCAGACAGAATCTTCTCATGTATCTCTGCATAGAGGGAGCTCCCCTAGTGGTGGCTGCAGACAGAATCTTATCATGTATCTCCATATAGAGGGAGCTCCCCCTAGTGGTGGATGCAGACAGAATCTTATCATGTATCTCTGTATACAGGGAGATCCCCCTAGTGGTGACTGCAGACAGAATCTCATCATGTTTCTCTGTATACAGTTAGCTCCACCTAGTGGTGACTGCAGACAGAATTTATCATATATTCCTATATACAGGGAGCTCCTTCTAGTGGTGGCTGCAGACAGAATCTTATCATGTATCTCTGTACATAGGGAGCTCCCCCTAGAGGTGGCTGCAGACAGAATCTTATCATGTATCTCTGTATACTGGGAGCTCCCTCTAGTGGTGGCTGCAGACAGGATGATATCATGTATCTCTGTATACAGGGAGCTCCCCCTAGTGGTGACTGCAAACAGGATCTTATCATGTATCTCTGTATACAGGGAGATCCCCCTAGAGGTGGCTGCAGACAGGATCATATCATGTATCTCTGGATACAGGGAGTTCCCCCTAGTGGTGGCTGCAGACAGAATCTAATCATGTATCTCTGTATACAGGAAGCTCCACCTAGTGGTGACTGGTGACAGAATTTATCATATATCTCTGTATACAGGTAGCGCCCCCTAGTGGTGGCTGCAGACAGAATCTTATCATGTATCTATGTATACAGGGAGCTCCCACTAGTGGTGGCTGCAGACAGAATCTTATCATGTATCTCTGTATACAGGGAGCTCCCCTTAGTGGTAGCTGCAAACAGAATCTTATCAGGTATTCCGGTATACAGGGAGCTCCCCTAGTGGTGATTGCAGGCAGGATCTTATCATATATTTCTGTATACAGGGAGCTCAGCATAGTAGTGACTGCAGACGGGATTTTATCATGTATCTCTGTATACAGGGAGCTCCCCCTAGTGGTGGCTACAGACAGAATCTTAATCTGTATCTTTGTATATAGGGAGCTTCTCCTAGTAGTGGCTGCAGACAGAATCTTATCATGTATCTCTGTATACAGGGAGCTCCCCCGAGTGTTGGCTGCAGACAGGATCTTATCATGTATCTCTGTATACAGGGAGCTCCCCCTAGTGGTGGCTGCAGACATTATCTTATCATGTATCTCTGTATACAGGGAACCCCCCTAGTGGTGACTGCAGACAGGATCTTATCATGTATCTCTGTATAGAGGGAGCTCCCCCTAGTGGTGGCCGCAGGCAGAATCTTATCATGCATCTCGGTATACAGGGAGCTCCGCTTAGTAGTGACTGCAGACAGAATCTTATCATGTATCTCTGCATACAGGGAGCTCCCCCTTGTGGTGACTGCTGACACAACCTTATCATGTATCTCTGTATGTAGAGAGCTCCCCCTAGTGGTGAATGCAGACAGAATCTTATCATGTATCTCTATATACAGGGAGCTCCCGCTAGTGGTGACTGCAGATAGAAACTTATCATGTATCTCTGTAATCAGGGAGCTCCCCCTAGTGGTGACTGTAGATAGAATGTTATCATGTGTCTCTCTATACAGGGAGCTCCCCCTAGTGGTGGCTGCAGACAGAATCTTATCATGTATCTCTGTATACAGTGAGCTCCCCCTAGTGGTAGCTGCAAACAGGATCTTATCAGGTATCTCTGTATACAGGGAGCTCCCCTAGTGGTGACTGCAGGCAGGATCTCATGATATATCTCTGCACACAGGGAGTTCCACATAGTAGTGACTGCAGACAGGATCTTATCATGTATCTCTGTATACAGGGAGCTCCCCCTAGTGGTGGCTGCAGACAGAATCTTATCATGCATCTCTGTATACAGGCAGCTCCCCCTAGTGGTGACTGCAGGCAGGATCTGATCTTGTATCTCTGTATACAGGAAGCTCCCCCTAGTGGTGACTGCAGACAGGATTTTATCATATCTCTCTATACAGGGAGCTCCCCCTAGTGGTGACTGCAGACAGGATCTTATCATGTATCTCTGTATACAGGGAACTTACCCTAGTGGTGGCTGCAGACAGATTCTTACCCTGTATCTCTGTAGAGAGGGAGCTCCCACAAGTGCTGGCTGTAGACAGAATCTTATCATGTATCTCTGCATAGATGGAGCTCCCCCAAGTGGTGGCTGCAGACTGAATCTTATCATGTATCTCAGTATACAGGGAGCTCCCCCTAGTGTTGGCTGCAGACAGAATCTTATCATGTATCTCTGCATAGATGGAGCTCCCCCAAGTGGTGGCTGCAGACTGAATCTTATCATGTATCTCTGTATAGAGGGAGCTCCCCCTAGTGGTGGCTGCAGACAGGAACTTATCATGTATCTCTGTATACAGGGAGATCCCCCTAGTGGTGGCTGCATTCAGAATCTTATCATGTATCTCTGTATACAGGAAGCTCCCTCTAGTGGTGGCTGCAGATAAAATCATATCATGTATCTCTGTATACAGGGTGCTCACCCTAGTGGTGGCTGCAGACAGAATCTTATCATGTATCTCTGTATACAGGGAGCTCCCCCTAGTGGTAACTGCAGACAGAATCATATCATGTATCTCCGTATACAGGGAGCTCCCCCTAGTGGTGGCTGCAGACAGGTTCTTATCATGTATCACTGTATACAGGGAGCTCCGCTTAGTAGTGACTGCAGACAGAATCTTATTATATATCTCTGTATACAGGGAGCTCCCTCTAGTGGTGGCTGCAGACAGTATCTTATCATGTTTCTCTGTATACAGGGTTCTCCCCCTAGTGGTGGCTGCAGACAGGTTCTTATCATGTATCTCTGTATACAGGGAGCTCCCCCTAGTGGTGGCTGCAGACAGAATCTTATCATGTATCTCTGTATACAGGAAGCTCCCCCTAGTGGTGGCTGCAGACAGTATCTTATCATGCATCTCTGTATACAAGGAGCTCCCCCTAGTGGTGACTGCAGACAGAATCTCATCAGGTATCTCTGTATACAGGGAGCTCCCCCTAGTGTTGACTGTAGATAGAATCTTATGAGGTATCTCTGTATACAGGGAGCTCCCCCTAGTGGTGACTGCAGATTGTATCTTAAGATGTATCTCTGTATACAGAGAGCTCCCTCTAGTGGTGACTGTAGATAGAATCTTATCATGTATCTCTCTATACAGGGAGCTCCACCTAGTGGTGGCTGCAGACAGAATCTTATCATGTACCTCTGCATACAGGGAGCTCCCCCTAGTGGTGGCTGTAGACAGAATCTTATGTATCTCTCTATACAGGGCGCTCCCCCTAGTGGTGGCTGCAGACAGAATCTTATCATGTATCTCTGTTGCAGGGAGCTCCACTAGTGGTGACTGCAGGCAGGATCTTATCATATATCTCTGTATACAGGGAGCTCCCCCTAGTGGTGGCTGCAAACAGAATCTTACCCTGTATCTCTGTATACAGGGAGCTCCTCCTAGTGGTGGCTGCAGACAGAATCTTCTCATGTATCTCTGCATAGAGGGAGCTCCCCTAGTGGTGGCTGCAGACAGAATCTTATCATGTATCTCCATATAGAGGGAGCTCCCCCTAGTGGTGGATGCAGACAGAATCTTATCATGTATCTCTGTATACAGGGAGCTCCCCCTAGTGGTGACTGCAGACAGAATCTCATCATGTTTCTCTGTATACAGTTAGCTCCACCTAGTGGTGACTGCAGACAGAATTTATCATATATTCCTATATACAGGGAGCTCCCCCTAGTGGTGGATGCAGACAGAATCTTATCATGTATCTCTGTATACAGGGAGCTCCCCCTAGTGATGGCTGCAGTCAGGATCTTATCATATATCTCTGTATACAGGGAGCTCCTTCTAGTGGTGGCTGCTGACAGAATCTTATCATGTATCTCTGTACACAGGGAGCTCCCTCTAGTGGTGGCTGCAGACAGAATCTTATCATGTATCTCTGTATACAGGGCGCTCCCTCTAGAGGTGGCTGCAGACAGAATCTTATCATGTATCTCTGTATACTGGGAGCTCCCTCTAGTGGTGGCTGCAGACAGGATGATATCATGTATCTCTGTATACAGGGAGCTCCCCCTAGTGGTGACTGCAAACAGGATCTTATCAAGTTTCTCTGTATACAGGGAGATCCCCCTAGAGGTGGCTGCAGACAGGATAATATCATGTATCTCTGGATACAGGGAGCTCCCCCTAGTGGTGGCTGCAGACAGAATCTAATCATGTATCTCTGTATACAGGAAGCTCCACCTAGTGGTGACTGGTGAAAGAATTTATCATATATCTCTGTATACAGGTAGCGCCCCCTAGTGGTGGCTGCAGACAGAATCTTATCATGTATCTATGTATACAGGTAGCTCCACCTAGTGGATACTGTAGACAGAATTTATCATATATCTCTGTATACAGGAAGCTCCCCCTAGTGGTGGCTGCAGACAAAATCTTATCATTTATCTCTGTAAACAGGGAGCTCCCCCTAGTGGTGGCTGCAGACAGAACCTTATCATATATCTCTGTATACAGGGAGCTCCCCTAGTGGTGGCTGCAGCCAGAATCTTATCAAGTGTCTCTGTATACAGGGAGCTCCCCCTAGTAGTGACTGCAGACAGAATTTTATCATGTATCTTTGTATACAGGGAAATCCCCCTAGTGGTGGCTGCAGAGAGGATATTATCATGTACTTCTGTATACAGGGAGCTCCCCCTAGTGGTGGCTGCAGACAGGATCCTATCATGTATTTCTGTATACAGTGAGCTCCCCCTAATGGTGGCTGTAGACAGGATCTTATCATGTATCTTTGCATACAGAGAGCTCCCCCTAGTGGTGGCTGCAGACAGAATCTTACCATGTATCTCTTTGTACAGGGAGCTCCCCCTAGTGGTTGCAGCAGACAGGATCTTATCATGTATCTCTGTATACTGGGAGCTCCCCCTAGTGGTGGCTGCAGACAGAATCTTATGTATCTCTGTCTACAGGGAGCTCCCCCTAGTGGTGGCTGCAGACAGAATCTTATCATGTATCTGTGTATACAGAGAGCTCCCCCTAGTGGTGGCTGCAGACAGAATCTTACCATGTATCTCTTTATACAGGGAGCTCCCCCTAGTGGTTGCAGCAGACAGGATCTTATCATGTATCTCTGTATACTGGGAGCTCCCCCTAGTGGTGGCTGCAGACAGAATCTTATGTTTCTCTGTCTACAGGGAGCTCCCCCTAGTGGTGACTGCAGACAGGATCTTATCATGTATCTCTGTATACAGGGAGCTGCCCTTAGTGATGGCTGTAGACAGGATCTTATCATGTATCTCTGTATACAGGGAGCTCCCTCTAGTGTTGGCTGCAGACAGAATCTTATCATGTATGTGTGTATACAGAGAGCTCCCCCTAGTGGTGGCTGCAGACAGAATCTTACCATGTATCTCTTTATACAGGGAACTCCCCCTACAGGTTGCAGCAGACAGGCTCTTATCATGTATCTCTGTATACTGGGAGCTCCCCCTAGTGGTGGCTGCAGACAGAATCTTATGTATCTCTGTCTACAGGGATCTCCCCCTAGTGGTGACTACAGACAGGATCTTATCATGTATCTCTGTATACAGGGAGCTGCCCTTAGTGGTGGCTGCAGACAGGATCTTATCATGTATCTCTGTATACATGGAGATCCCCCTAGTGGTGGCTGCAGACAGGATCTTATCATGTACCTCTGTATACAGGAGCTCCCCCTAGTGGTGGCTGCAGACAGAATCTTATCATGTATCTCTGTATACAGGGAGCTCCCCCTAGTGGTGGCTGCAGACAGGATCTTATCATGTACCTCTGTATACAGGAGCTCCCCCTAGTGGTGGCTGCAGACAGAATCTTATCATGTATCTCTGTATATAGGGAGCTGCCCCTAGTGGTGGCTGCAGACAGAATCTTATCGTGTATCTCTGTATACAGGGATCTCCCGCTAGTGGTGGATACAGACAGATTCTTATCGTGTATCTCTGTATACAGCGATCTCCCGCTAGTGTTGGATACAGACAGAATCTTATCATGTATCTCTGTATACAGAGATCTCCCCCTAGTGGTGACTGCAGACAGGATCTTATCATGTATCTTTGTATACAGGGAGCTCCCCCTTGTGGTGACTGCAGACAGAACCTTATCATGTATCGATGTATACAGAGAGCTCCCCCTAGTGGTGGCTGCAGACAGGTTCTTATCATGTATCTCTATACACAGTGAGCCCTCCCTAGTGGTGACTGCAGACAGAATCCTATCATGTATCTCTGTATACAGGGAGCTCCCGCTAGTGGTGACTGCAGATAGAATCTTATCATGTATCTCTGTATACAGGGAGCTCCCCCTAGTGGTGACTGTAGATAGAATCTTATCATGTAATACCCTCTATACAGGGAGCTTCCCCTAGTGGTGGCAGCAGACAGAATCTTATCATGTATCTCTGTATACAGTGAGCTCCCCCTAGTGTTAGCAGCAAACAGAATTTTATCAGGTATCTCTGTATACAGTGAACTCCCGTAGTGATGACTGCAGACAGGATCTTATCATATATCTCTGTATACAGGGAGTTCCGCATAGTAGCGACTGCAGACAGGACCTTATCATGTATCTCTGTATACAGGGAGCTCCCTCTAGTGGTGGCTGCAGACAGGATGATATCATGTATCTCAGTATACAGGGAGCTCCCCCTAGTGGTGACAGCAGACAGGATCATATCATGTATCTCTGTATACAGGGAGCTCCCCCTAGTGGTGGCTGCAGACAGGATCTTATCATGTATCTCTGGATACAGGGAGCTCCCCCTAGTGGTGGCTGCAGACAGAATCTTATCATGTATCTCTGTATACAGGGAGCTCCACCTAGTGGAGACTGCAGACAGAATTTATCATATATCTCTGCATACAGGGAGTTCCCCCTAGTGGTGGCTGCAGACAAAATCTTATCATTTATCTCTGTAAACAGGGAGCTTCCCCTAGTGGTGGCTGCCGACAGAACCTTATCATATATCTCTGTATACAGGAAGCTCCCCTAGTGGTGACTGCAGCCAGAATCTTATCAAGTGTCTCTGTATACAGGGAGCTCCCCCTAGTGGTGACTGCAGACAGAATTTTATCATGTATCTTTGTATACAGGGAGCTCCACCTAGTGGAGGCTGCAGAGAGGATCTTATCATGTATGTCTGCATACAGGGAGCTCCCCCTAGTGGTGACTGCAGACAGGATAATATCATGCATTTCTGTATACAGTGAGGTCCCCCTAGTGGTGGCTGCAGACAGGATCCTATCATGTATTTCTGTATACAGGGAGCTCCCCCTAGTGGTGGCTGCAGACAGGATCTTATAATGTATCTTTGTATACATGGAGCTCCCTCTAGTGGTGGCTGCAGACACAATCTTATCATGTATCTCTGTATACAGAGAGCTCCCCCTAGTGGTGGCTGCAGACAGAATCTTACCATGTATCTCTTTATACAGGGAGCTCCCCCTAGTGGTTGCAGCAGACAGGATCTTATCATGTATCTCTGTATACTGGGAGCTCCCCCTAGTGGTGGCTGCAGACAGAATCTTATGTATCTCTGTCTACAGGGAGCTCCCCCTAGTGGTGACTGCAGACAGGATCTTATCATGTATCTCTGTATAGAGGGAGCGGCCCTTAGTGGTGGCTGCAGACAGGATCGTATCATGTATCTCTGTATACAGGGAGCTCCACTTATTAGTGTCTGCAGACAGGATCTTATCATGTATCTCTGTATACAGGGAGCTCCCCCTAGTGGTGACTGCAGACAGAACCTTATCATGTATCTCTGTATATAGAGAGCTGCCCGTAGTGGTGGCTGCACACAGAATCTTATCGTGTATCTCTGTATACAGGGAACTCTCGCTAGTGGTGGATACAGACAGAATCTTATCATGTATCTCTGTATACAGGGAGCTCCCCCTTGTGGTGACTGCAGACAGAACCTTATCATGTATCTCTGTATACAGAGAGCTACCCCTAGTGGTGGCTGCAGACAGGTTCTTATCATGTATCTCTATACATAGGGAGCCCTCCCTAGTGGTGACTGCAGACAGAATCCTATCATGTATCTCTGTATACAGGGACCTCCCCCTAGTGGTGACTGCAGACAGAATCTTATCATGTATCTCTGTATACAGGGAGCTCCCGCTATTGGTGACTGCAGATAGAATCTTATCATGTATCTCTGTATACAGGGAGCTCCCCCTAGTGGTGGCTGCAGACAGGATCTTATCATTTATCTCTGTATACAGGGAGCTCCCCCTAGTGGTGACTGTAGATAGAATCTTATCATGTAATACCCTCTATACAGGGAGCTTCCCCTAGTGGTGGCAGTAGACAGAATCTTATCATGTATCTCTGTATACAGTGAGCTCCCCCTAGTGGTAGCAGCAAACAGAATCTTATCAGGTATCTCTGTATACAGTGAGCTCCCCCTAGTGGTGACTGCAGGCAGGATCTTATCATATATCTCTGTATACAGGGAGTTCCGCATAGTAGTGACTGCAGACAGGATCTTATCATGTATCTCTGTATTAAGGGAGCACCCCCTAGTCGTGACTGCAGACAGAATCTCATCATGTTTCTCTGTATACAGTTAGCTCCACCTAGTGGTGACAGCAGACAGAATTTATCATATATTCCTATATACAGGAAGCTCCCTCTAGTGGTGCCTGCAGACAGACTCTTATCATGTATCTCTGTATACAGGGAGCTCCCCCTAGTGGTAGCTGCAGAAAGAATCTTATCATGTATCTCTGTATACTGGGAGCTCCCTCTAGTGGTGGCTGCAGACAGGATGATATCATGTATCTCAGTATACAGGGAGCTCCCCCTAGTGGTGACTGCAGACAGGATCTTATCATGTATCTTTGTATACAGGGAGCTCCACCTAGTGGTGGCTGCAGACAGAATCTTATCCTTTATCTCTGTATACAGGGAGCTCACCCTAGTGGTGACTGCAGGCCGGATCTTATCATATATCGCAGTATACAGGGAGCTCCGCATAGTAGTGACTGCAGACAGGATCTTATCATGTATCTCTGTATACAGGGAGCTCCACCTAGTGGTGGCTGCAGACAGAATCTTATCCTTTATCTCTGTATACAGGGAGCTCACCCTAGTGGTGACTGCAGGCCGGATCTTATCATATATCGCAGTATACAGGGAGCTCCGCTTAGTAGTGACTGCAGACAGAATCTTATCATGTATCTCTGTATACAGGGAGCTCCCCCTAGTGGTGGCTGCAAACAGAATCTTACCCTGTATCTCTGTATACAGGGAGCTCCTCCTAGTGGTGGCTGCAGACAGAATCTTCTCATGTATCTCTGCATAGAGGGAGCTCCCCTGGTGGTGGCTGCAGACAGAATCTTATCATGTATCTCCATATAGAGGGAGCTCCCCCTAGTGGTGGATGCAGACAGAATCTTATCATGTATCTCTGTATACAGGGAGCTCCCCCTAGTGGTGACTGCAGACAGAATCTCATCATGTTTCTCTGTATACAGTTAGCTCCACCTAGTGGTGACTGCAGACAGAATTTATCATATATTCCTATATACAGGGAGCTCCTTCTAGTGGTGGCTGCAGACAGAATCTTATCATGTATCTCTGTACACAGGGAGCTCCCCCTAGAGGTGGCTGCAGACAGAATCTTATCATGTATCTCTGTATACTGGGAGCTCCCCCTAGTGGTGACTGCAGACAGGATGATATCATGTATCTCTGTATACAGGGAGCTCCCCCTAGTGGTGACTGCAAACAGGATCTTATCATGTATCTCTGTATACAGGGAGATCCCCCTAGAGGTGGCTGCAGACAGGATCATATCATGTATCTCTGGATACAGGGAGCTCCCCCTAGTGGTGGCTGCAGAAAGAATCTAATCATGTATCTCTGTATACAGGAAGCTCCACCTAGTGGTGACTGGTGACAGAATTTATCATCTATCTCTGTATACAGGTAGCGCCCCCTAGTGGTGGCTGCAGACAGATTCTTATCATGTATCTATGTATACAGGTAGCTCCACCTAGTGGAGACTGCAGACAGAATTTATCATATATCTTGGTATACAGGGAGTTCCCCCTAGTGGTGGCTGCAGACAGAACCTTATCATATATCTCTGTATACAGAGAGCTCCCCTAGTGGTGGCTGCAGCCAGAATCTTATCAAGTGTCTCTGTATACAGGGAGCTCCCCCTAGTGGTGACTGCAGACAGGAACTTATCATGTATCTCTGTATACAGGGAGATCCCCCTAGTGGTGGCTGCATTCAGAATCTTATCATGTATCTCTGTATACAGGAAGCTCCCTCTAGTGGTGGCTGCAGATAGAATCATATCATGTATCTCTGTATACAGGGTGCTTACCCTAGTGGTGGCTGCAGACAGAATCTTATCATGTATCTCTGTATACAGGGAGCTCTCCCTAGTGGTAACTGCAGACAGAATCATATCATGTATCTCCGTATACAGGGAGCTCCCCCTAGTGGTGACTGCAGACAGGAACTTATCATGAATCTATGTATACAGGGAGATCCCCCTAGTGGTGGCTGCATTCAGAATCTTACCATGTATCTCTGTATACAGGAAGCTCCCTCTAGTGGTGGCTGCAGATAGAATCATATCATGTATCTCTGTATACAGGGTGCTCATCCTAGTGGTGGCTGCAGACAGAATCTTATCATATATCTCTGTATACAGGGAGCTCCCTCTAGTGGTGGCTGCAGACAGTATCTTATCATGTTTCTCTGTATACAGGGTTCTCCCCCTAGTGGTGGCTGCAGACAGGTTCTTATCATGTATCTCTGTATACAGGAAGCTCTCCCTTGTGGTGGCTGCAGACAGAACCTTTTCATGCATGTCTGTATACAAGGAGCTCCCCCTAGTGGTGACTGCTGACAGAATCTTATCATGTATCTCTGTATACAGGGAGCTCCCCCTAGTAGTGTCTGCTGACAGGATCTTATCATATATTTCTGTACAAAGGGAGCCCTCCCTAGTGGTGACTGCAGACAGAATCTTATCAGGTATCTCTGTATACAGGGAGCTCCCCCTAGTGGTGACTGTAGATAGAATCTTATGAGGTATCTCTGTATACAGGGAGCTCCCCCTAGTGGTGACTGCAGATTGTATCTTAAGATGTATCTCTGTATACAGAGAGCTCCCTCTAGTGGTAACTGTAGATAGAATCTTATCATGTATCTCTCTATACAGGGAGCTCCACCTAGTGGTGGCTGCAGACAGAATCTTATCATGTACCTCTGCATACAGGGAGCTCCCCGTAGTGGTGGCTGCAGACAGAATCTTATCATGTATCTCTCTATACAGGGCGCTCCCCCTAGTGGTGGCTGCAGACAGAATCTTATCATGTATCTCTGTTGCAGGGAGCTCCTCTAGTGGTGACTGCAGGCAGGATCTTATCATGTATCTCTGTATACAGGGAGCTCCCCCTAGTGCTGGCTGCAGACAGAATCTTATCATATATCTCTGTATACAGGGAGCTCCCCCTTGTGGTGGCTGCAGACAGAATCTTATTATGTGTCTCTGCATAGAGGGAGCTCCCGCTAGTAGTGACTGCAGACAGAATCTTATCCTTTATCTCTGTAAACAGGGAGCTCACCCTAGTGGTGACTGCAGGCAGGATCTTATCATATATCGCAGTATACAGGGAGCTCCGCTTAGTAGTGACTGCAGACAGGATCTTATCATGTATCTCTGTATACAGGGAGCTCCCCCTAGTGGTGGCTGCAAACAGAATCTTATCCTTTATCTCTGTATACAGGGAGCTCACCCTAGTGGTGACTGCAGGCCGGATCTTATCATATATCGCAGTATACAGGGAGCTCCGCTTAGTAGTGACTGCAGACAGAATCTTATCATGTATCTCTGTATACAGGGAGCTCCCCCTAGTGGTGGCTGCAAACAGAATCTTACCCTGTATCTCTGTATACAGGGAGCTCCTCCTAGTGGTGGCTGCAGACAGAATCTTCTCATGTATCTGTGCATAGAGGGAGCTCCCCTAGTGGTGGCTGCAGACAGAATCTTATCATGTATCTCTGTATACAGGGAGCTCCCCCTAGTGGTGGCTGCAAACAGAATCTTATCATGTATCTCTGTATACAGGGAGCTCCCCCTAGTGGTGCCTGCAGACAGAATCTTATCATGTATCTCCATATAGAGGGAGCTCCCCCTAGTGGTGGATGCAGACAGAATCTTCTCATGTATCTGTGCATAGAGGGAGCTCCCCTAGTGGTGGCTGCAGACAGAATCTTATCATGTATCTCTGTATACAGGGAGCTCCCCCTAGTGGTGGCTGCAAACAGAATCTTATCATGTATCTCTGTATACAGGGAGCTCCCCCTAGTGGTGGCTGCAGACAGAATCTTATCATGTATCTCCATATAGAGGGAGCTCCCCCTAGTGGTGGATGCAGACAGAATCTTATCATGTATCTCTGTATACAGGGAGCTCCCCCTAGTGGTGACTGCAGACAGAATCTCATCATGTTTCTCTGTATAAAGTTAGCTCCACCTAGTGGTGACTGCAGACAGAATTTATCATATATTCCTATATACAGGGAGCTCCTTCTAGTGTGGCTGCAGACAGAATCTTATCATGTATCTCTGTACACAGGGAGCTCCCCCTAGAGGTGGCTGCAGACAGAATCTTATCATGTATCTCTGTATACTGGGAGCTCCCTCTAGTTGTGGCTGCAGACAGGATGATATCATGTATCTCTGTATACAGGGAGCTCCCCCTAGTGGTGACTGCAAACAGGATCTTATCATGTATCTCTGTATACAGGGAGATCCCCCTAGAGGTGGCTGCAGACAGGATCATATCATGTATCTCTGGATACAGGGAGCTCCCCCTAGTGGTGGCTGCAGACAGAATCTAATCATGTATCTCTGTATACAGGAAGCTCCACCTAGTGGTGACTGGTGACAGAATTTATCATATATCTCTGTATACAGGTAGCGCCCCCTAGTGGTGGCTGCAGACAGAATCTTATCCTGTATCTATGTATACAGGTAGCTCCACCTAGTGGAGACTGCAGACAGAATTTATCATATATCTTGGTATACAGGGAGTTCCCCCTAGTGGTGGCTGCAGACAAAATCTTATCATTTATCTCTGTAAACAGGGAGCTCCCCCTAGTGGTGGCTGCAGACAGAACCTTATCATATATCTCTGTATACAGGGAGCTCCCCTAGTGGTGGCTGCAGCCAGAATCTTATCAAGTGTCTCTGTATACAGGGAGCTCCCCCTAGTGGTGACTGCAGACATAATTTTATCATGTATCTTTGTATACAGGGAGCTCCACCTAGTGGTGGCTGCAGAGAGAATCTTATCATGTATGTCTGCATGCACGGAGCTCCCCAAGTGGTGACTGCAGACAGGATATTATCATGTATTTCTGTATACAGGGAGCTCCCCCTAGTGGTGGCTGCAGACAGGATCCTATCATGTATTTCTGTATACAGTGAGCTCCCCCTAATGGTGGCTGTAGACAGGATCTTATCATGTATTTTGCATACAGAGAGCTCCCCCTAGTGGTGGCTGCAGACAGAATCTTACCATGTATCTCTTTATACAGGGAGCTCCCCCTAGTGGTTGCAGCAGACAGGATCTTATCATGTGTCTCTGTATACTGGGAGCTCCCCCTAGTGGTGGCTGCAGACAGAATCTTATGTATCTCTGTCTACAGGGAGCTCCCCCTAGTGGTGGCTGCAGACAGAATGTTATCATGTATCTGTGTATACAGAGAGCTCCCCCTAGTGGTCGCTGCAGACAGAATCTTACCATGTATCTCTTTATACAGGGAGCTCCCCCTAGTGGTTGCAGCAGACAGGATCTTATCATGTATCTCTGTATACTGGGAGTTCCCCCTAGTGGTGGCTGCAAACAGAATCTTATGTTTCTCTGTCTACAGGGAGCTCCCCCTAGTGGTGACTGCAGACAGGATCTTATCATGTATCTCTGTATACAGGGAGCTGCCCTTAGTGGTGGCTGCAGACAGGATCTTATCATGTATCTCTGTATACAGGGAGCTCCCTCTAGTGGTGGCTGCAGACAGAATATTATCATGTATGCGTGTATACAGAGAGCTCCCCCTAGTGGTGGCTGCAGACAGAATCTTACCATGTATCTCTTTATACAGGGAACTCCCCCTAGAGGTTGCAGCAGACAGGATCTTATCATGTATCTCTGTATACTGGGAGCTCCCCCTAGTGGTGGCTGCAGACAGAATCTTATGTATCTCTGTCTACAGGGATCTCCCCATAGTGGTGACTGCAGACAGGATCTTATCATGTATCTCTGTATACAGGGAGCTGCCCTTATCATAGAATCATAGAATGGTAGAGTTGGAAGGGACCTCCTGGGTCATCTGGTCCAACCCCCTGCTCAAAGCAGGATTCACTAGATCATCTCAGACAGATGTCTGTCCAGCCTCTGTTTGAAGACGTCCATTGAAGGGGAACTCACCACCTCTCGTGGCCGCCTGTTCCACTCATTAATCACCCTAACTGTCAAAAAGTTTTTTCTAATATCTAATCTGTGTCTCCTCCCATTTAGTTTCATCCCATTGCTTCTAGTCTTTCCTTGTGCAAATGAGAATAAAGATGATCCTTCTACAATGTGACAGCCCTTGACATATTTGTAGACAGCTATTAAGTCTCCTCTCAGTCTTCTTTTTTGCAAGCTAAACATTCCCAAATCCTGCAACCGTTCCTCATAGGACATGGTTTGCAGACCAGTCACCATTCTGGTCGCTCTTCTCTGAACTTGCTCCAGTTTGTCTATGTCTTTTTTAAAATGTGGTGCCCAAAACTGTACACAGTATTCCAGATGAGGTCTGACCAAAGAGGAGTAAAGACCGATAATGACTTCACGTGATCTAGACTGTATGTTTCTGTTAATGCATCCCAGAATTGTATTTGCCTTTTTTGCTGCTGCATCACACTGTTGACTCATGTTCAGTCTATGATCTATTAGTATACCTAAGTCTTTTTCACATGTACTGTTGCTTAGTCCTATTCCTCCCATTCTGTATATGCTTTTTTCATTTTTATTGCCCAGATGTAGTGGTGGCTGCAGACAGGATCTTATCATGTATCTCTGTATACATGGAGATCCCCCTAGTGGTGGCTGCAGACAGGATCTTATCATGTACCTCTGTATACAGGAGCTCCCTCTAGTGGTGGCTGCAGACAGAATCTTATCATGTATCTCTGTATACAGCGAGCTCCCCCTAGTGGTGGCTGCAGACAGGATCTTATCATGTATCTCTGTATACAGGGAGCTCCCCCTCTTGGTGACTGCAGACAGAACCTTATCATGTATTTCTGTATATAGGGAGCTGCCCCTAGAGGTGGCTGCAGACAGAATCTTATCGTGTATCTCTGTATACAGGGATCTCCCGCTAGTGGTGGATACAGACAGAATCTTATCATGTATCTCTGTATACAGAGATCTCCCCCTAGTGGTGACTGCAGACAGGATCTTATCATGTATCTTTGTATACAGGGAGCTCCCCCTTGTGGTGACTGCAGACAGAACCTTATCATGTATCTCTGTATACAGAGAGCTCCCCTTACTGGTGGCTGCAGACAGGTTCTTATCATGTATCTCTATACACAGTGAGCCCTCCCTAGTGGTGACTGCAGACAGAACCTTATCATGTATCTCTGTATATAGGGAGCTGCCCCTAGTGGTGGCTGCAGACAGAATCTTATTGTGTATCTCTGTATACTGGGATCTCCCGCTAGTGGTGGATACAGACAGAATCTTATTGTGTATCTCTGTATACAGGGATCTCCCGCTAGTGGTGGATACAGACAGAATCTTATCATGTATCTCTGTATACAGAGATCTCCCCCTAGTGGTGACTGCAGACAGGATCTTATCATGTATCTTTGTATACAGGGAGCTCCCCCTTGTGGTGACTGCAGACAGAACCTTATCATGTATCTCTGTATACAGAGAGCTCCCCCTAGTGGTGGCTGCAGACAGGTTCTTATCATGTATCTCTATACACAGTGAGCCCTCCCTAGTGGTGACTGCAGACAGAATCCTATCGTGTATCTCTGTATACAGGGAGCTCCCCCTAGTGGTGACTGTAGACAGAATCTTATCATGTATCTCTGTATACAGTGAGCTCCCCCTAGTGGTAGCAGCAAACAGAATTTTATCAGGTATCTCTGTATACAGTGAGCTCCCCTAGTGGTGACTGCAGGCAGGATCTTATCATATATCTCTGTATACAGAGAGTTCCGCATAGTAGTGACTGCAGACAGGATCTTATCATGTATCTCTGTATTAAGGGAGCATCCCCTAGTCGTGACTGCAGACAGAATCTCATCATGTTTCTCTGTATACAGTTAGCTCCACCTAGTGGTGACAGCAGACAGAATTTATCATATATTCCTATATACAGGGAGCTCCCTCTAGTGGTGCCTGCAGACAGAATCTTATCATGTATCTCTGTATACAGGGAGCTCCCCCTAGTGGTAGCTGCAGACAGAATCTTATCATGTATCTCTGTATACAGGGAGCTCCCTCTAGTGGTGGCTGCAGACAGGATGATATCATGTATCTCAGTATACAGGGAGCTCCCCCTAGTGGTGACAGCAGACAGGATCATATCATGTATCTCTGTATACAGGGAGCTCCCCCTAGTGGTGGCTGCAGACAAGATCTTATCATGTATCTCTGGATACAGGGAGCTCCCCTTAGTGGTGGCTGCAGACAGAATCTAATCATGTATCTCTGTATACAGGAAGCTCCACCTAGTGGTGACTGCAGAAAGAATTTATCATATATCTCTGTATACAGGTAGCGCCCCGTAGTGGTGGCTGCAGACAGAATCTTATCATGTATCTCTGTATACAGGTAGCTCCACCTAGTGGAAACTGCAGACAGATTTTATCATATATCTCTGCATACAGGGAGTTCCCCATAGTGGTGGCTGCAGACAAAATCTTATCATTTAGCTCTGTAAACAGGGAGCTCCCCCTAGTGGTGGCTGCCGACAGAACCTTATCATATATCTCTGTATACAGGGAGCTCCCCCTAGTGGTGACTGCAGACAGAATTTTATCATGTATCTTTGTATACACGGAGCTCCACCTAGTGGAGGCTGCAGAGAGGATCTTATCATGTATGTCTGCATACAGGGAGCTCCCCCTAGTGGTGACTGCAGACAGGATAATATCATGTATTTCTGTATACAGTGAGCTCCCCCTAGTGGTGGCTGCAGACAGGATCCTATCATGTATTTCTGTATACAGGGAGCTCCCCCTAGTGGTGGCTGCAGACAGGATCTTATCATGTATCTTTGTATACATGGAGCTCCCTCTAGTGGTGGCTGCAGACAGAATCTTATCATGTATCTCTGTATACAGAGAGCTCCCCCTAGTGGTGGCTGCAGACAGAATCTTACCATGTATCTCTTTATACAGGGAGCTCCCCCTAGTGGTTGCAGCAGACAGGATCTTATCATGTATCTCTGTATACTGGGAGCTCCCCCTAGTGGTGGCTGCAGACAGAATCTTATGTATCTCTGTCTACAGGGAGATCCCCCTAGTGGTGACTGCAGACAGGATCTTATCATGTATCTCTGTATAGAGGGAGCGGCCCTTAGTGGTGGCTGCAGACAGGATCGTATCATGTATCTCTGTATACAGGGAGCTCCACTTATTAGTGTCTGCAGACAGGATCTTATCATGTATCTCTGTATACAGAGAGCTCCCCCTAGTGGTGACTGCAGAAAGAACCTTATCATGTATCTCTGTATATAGGGAGCTGCCCGTAGTGGTGGCTGCACACAGAATCTTATCGTGTATCTCTGTATACAGGGAACTCTCGCTAGTGGTGGATACAGACAGAATCTTATCATGTATCTCTGTATACAGAGATCTCCTACTAGTGGTGGCTGCAGACAGGATCTTATCATGTATCTTTGTATACAGGGAGCTCCCCCTTGTGGTGACTGCAGACAGAACCTTATCATGTATCTCTGTATACAGAGAGCTACCCCTAGTGGTGGCTGCAGACAGGTTCTTATCATGTATCTCTATACATAGGGAGCCCTCCGTAATGGTGACTGCAGACAGAATCCTATCATGTATCTCTGTATACAGGGACCTCCCCCTCGTGGTGACTGCAGACAGAATCTTATCATGTATCTCTGTATACAGGGAGCTCCCGCTATTGGTGACTGCAGATAGAATCTTATCATGTATCTCTGTATACAGGGAGCTCCCCCTAGTGGTGGCTGCAGACAGGATCTTATCATGTATCTCTGTATACAGGGAGCTCCCCCTAGTGGTGACTGTAGATAGAATCTTATCATGTAATACCCTCTATACAGGGAGCTTCCCCTAGTGGTGGAAGTAGACAGAATCTTATCATGTATCTCTGTATACAGTGAGCTCCCCCTAGTGGTAGCAGCAAACAGAATCTTATCAGGTATCTCTGAATACAGTGAGCTTCCCCTAGTGGTGACTGCAGGCAGGATCTTATCATATATCTCTGTATACAGGGAGTTCCGCATAGTAGTGACTGCAGACAGGATCTTATCATGTATCTCTGTATTAAGGGAGCACCCCCTAGTCGTGACTGCAGACAGAATCTCATCATGTTTCTCTGTATACAGTTAGCTCCACCTAGTGGTGACAGCAGACAGACTCTTATCATGTATCTCTGTATACAGGGAGCTCCCCCTAGTGGTAGCTGCAGACAGAATCTTATCATGTATCTCTGTATACTGGGAGCTCCCTCTAGTGGTGGCTGCAGACAGGATGATATCATGTATCTCAGTATACAGGGAGCTCCCCCTAGTGGTGACTGCAGACAGGATCTTATCATGTATCTTTGTATACAGGGAGCTCCCCCTAGTGGTGGCTGCAGACAGGATCTTATCATGTATCTCTGGATACAGGGAGCTCCCCCTAGTGGTGGCTGCAGACAGAATCTTATCATGTATCTCTGTATACAGGTAGCTCCACCTAGTGGAGACTGCAGACAGAATTTATCATATATCTCTGTATACAGGGAGTTCCCCCTAGTGGTGGCTGCAGACAAAATCTTATCATTTATCTCTGTAAACAGGGAGCTCCCCCTAGTGGTGGCTGCCGACAGAACATTATCATATATCTCTGTATACAGGGAGCTCCCCTAGTGGTGACTGCAGCCAGAATCTTATCAAGTGTCTCTGTATACAGGGAGCTCCCCCTAGTGGTGACTGCAGACAGAATTTTATCATGTATCTTTGTATACAGGGAGCTCCACCTAGTGGTGGCTGCAGAGAGGATCTTATCATGTATGTCTGCATACAGGGAGCTCCCCCTAGTGGTGACTGCAGACAGGATAATATCATGTATTTCTGTATACAGGGAGCTCCCCCTAGTGGTGGCTGCAGACAGGATCCTATCATGTATTTCTGTATACAGGGAGCTCCCCCTAGTGGTGGCTGCAGACAGGATCTTATCATGTATCTTTGTATACAGGGAGCTCCCTCTAGTGGTGGCTGCAGACAGAATCTTATCATGTATCTCTGTATACAGAGAGCTCCCCCTAGTGGTGGCTGCAGACAGGATCTTATCATGTATCTCTGTATACTGGGAGCTCCCCCTAGTGATGGCTGCAGACAGAATCTTATGTATCTCTGTATACATGGAGATCTCCCTAGTGGTGGCTGCAGACAGGATCTTATCATGTATCTCTGTATACAGGGAGCTCCACTTAGTAGTGACTGCAGACAGGATCTTATCATGTATCTCTGTATACAGGGAGCTCCCCCTAGTGGTGGCTGCACACAGAATCTTATCGTGTATCTCTGTATACAGGGATCTCCCGCTAGTGGTGGATACAGACAGAATCTTATCATGTATCTCTGTATACAGAGATCTCATAGAATCATAGAATGGTAGAGTTGGAAGGGACCTCCTGGGTCATCTGGTCCAACCCCCTGCTCAAAGCAGGATTCACTAGATCATCTCAGACAGATGTCTGTCCAGCCTCTGTTTGAAGACGTCCATTGAAGGGGAACTCACCACCTCTCGTGGCAGCCTGTTCCACTCATTAATCACCCTAACTGTCAAAAAGTTTTTTCTAATATCTAATCTGTGTCTCCTCCCATTTAGTTTCATCCCATTGCTTCTAGTCTTTCCTTGTGCAAATGAGAATAAAGATGATCCTTCTACAATGTGACAGCCCTTGACATATTTGTAGACAGCTATTAAGTCTCCTCTCAGTCTTCTTTTTTGCAAGCTAAACATTCCCAAATCCTGTAACCGTTCCTCATAGGACATGGTTTGCAGACCAGTCACCATTCTGGTCGCTCTTCTCTGAACTTGCTCCAGTTTGTCTATGTCTTTTTTAAAATGTGGTGCCCAAAACTGTACACAGTATTCCAGATGAGGTCTGACCAAAGAGGAGTAAAGACCGATAATGACTTCACGTGATCTAGACTGTATGCTTCTGTTAATACATCCCAGAATTGTATTTGCCTTTTTTGCTGCTGCATCACACTGTTGACTCATGTTCAGTCTATGATCTATTAGTATACCTAAGTCTTTTTCACATGTACTGTTGCTTAGCTCTATTCCTCCCATTCTGTATATTCTTTTTTCATTTTTATTGCCCAGATGTAGTACTTTGCATTTTTCCCTGTTATAAACCATTCTGTTGGTTACAGCCCACTGCTCCAGTTTATTTAGGTCTTTTTGAATCCTCTCTCTCTCTTCTCTAGTATTAGCTATCCCTCCTAGCTTTGTGTCATCAGAAAATTTAATCAGTTTACCCTGAATTCCTTCATCTAAATCATTGATAAAGATGTTGAACAATACAGGTCCCAGGACGGAGCCCTGTGGTACCCCACTTGAGACATTCATCCAGCTGGATGTGAAGCCATTTACAACCACCCTTTGAGTCCGGTCACTAAGCCAGTTATGAATCCACCTAACAGTTGCCTGGTCCATTGCATACTTGGTCATTTTTTCAATAAGGATGGTGTGAGATACTTTGTCAAATGCTTTGCTGAAGTCAAGATATACTATATCTACAGCATTTCCCTGATCCACCCAGTCAGTGATTCTGTCATAGAAGGAAATTAAGTTAGTCTGACATGACTTGTTAGTTACAAACCCATGCTGACTCTGGTTAATCACTTCATTCTTATCCAGGTACTTACATACATGTTGTTTAATAATTTGTTCAAAGATCTTTCCTGGTATAGAAGTCAGACTCACCGGCCTATAGTTCCCTGGGTCCACCTTCTTCCCCTTTTTGAAGATAGGAACAACATTTGCTCTTCTCCAGTCTTCTGGGACTTCTCCTGTTCTCCAAGAATTTTCAAAGATTATGGAGAGTGGTTCTAAAATTTCTTCTACGATCTCCTTCAGTACTCTGGGGTGTAATTCATCTGGACCTGGAGACTTGAACTCATTTATGTTAGCTAAATATTCCCTCACAATCTTTCTGTTTACAGATAACTTGGATTCCTCTATTCCTTTAAAAGGACAGTGAAGATCAGTTGATGTTACATTTTCTTTCTGAGAGAAAACAGATGCAAAATAGGAATTAAAAAGTTCGGCCTTCTCAACATCCTCTCTTACCATTTCTCCATTTTCATCCTGTAAAAATCCTATAGCATCTTTGACTTTTCTTTTACTTTTGACATACCCCCAAAATCCCTTTTTATTGCTTTTGACATCTCTTGCAAGCCTTAATTCATTGTCAGCTTTAGCTAACCTGATACGTGCCCTACAGGATCTGCAGACTGCATTATAATCTTCTTTAGATATGCCTCCCTCTTTCCATTTAATAAACATGTCTTTCTTTCTTTTTAGCATGTGTTTAAGTTCTGTGTTCATCCATCCTGGTTTCCTTAAATGCTTCCCATTCTTCCTACTTTTCGGGATTGTTAACGATTGTGCTTTGAGAATCTCATTTTTAAAAATTTCCCATCCTTCCTGGACATTTTTGTCCTTAAGGACATCCAGCCATTGGATCCCTCCTATTCTCTTTCTGAGTCTCTTAAAATCTGCCTTTCTAAAATCTAACCTTGAAGTTTGAGTCTTCACATGTCTTCCTCCTCTAGTTATCCAAAATTCTATAATAGCATGATCGCTGCCTCCTAGGGTCCCAGCCACTTTTACCTCCTCAACCATTTCCTCCTTGTTTATAAGGATTAGATCCAAAGTAGCAGATCCCCTTGTTTTCTCCCCTACCTTTTGGAAGATAAAGTTGTCAGCAAGAGAGGATAAGAATTTGCTTGACCTGTTAGTTTTACTTGAGAGAGATTCCCAACAAATGTCTGGATAGTTGAAATCTCCCATGACCACTACGTCATATTTTTTGGAGAACTTGGTCATTTGATACATAAAGAGTTCATCCATATCTTCAGCTTGCCCAGGTGGCCTGTAGTAAATGCCTACAATGGTGTCCTTTCCGTTGTTCTCTCCTTGTATTCTTACCCAAACAGTTTCCACAGAACTCCCAGTCTCTGAAGCTTCAATCTCTGTGCAGATATTCACTTTTCTAACATACAATGCAACACCTCCTCCTCGTTTATCAAGTCTGTTTCTTGCAAATAAGTTGTATCCTTTTAGCCTTTTATTCCAATCATGTGTATCGTCCCACCAAGTTTCAGTGATTCCAATGACATCATATTCCTTTTCCTGCATTAGTAGTTCCAATTCTCCTTGTTTGTTGCCCATGCTTTGTGCATTTGCATAAAAACATTGTAGTTTGTGATTGGTTTCTCTTCCTCCGATATTTTTATTATTTAGATTTTTTTGTCTTTGTTCTTCCTTTCCACTTCCAGTAGCAGAGATCTCAATAGTATTTTTCAGCTGTATGGCTTTTTCTGGCCTTTTGCTTCCCTTCCCACATTGTTCTAGTTTAAAGCTCTTCTGATGAGTGTAGCAAGGCGACTTCCAAATACATATTTTCCAGTCTTCGTAAGGTGCACCCCATCTCTAGCAAGTAGTCCATCGTATAGGTAATTCATTCCGTGATCCAGAAATCCAAATCCTTGTTGACGGCACCATCGACGTAGCCAGTTGTTCACCTGTAGAATCTTATTCCACCTCATTGTTCCATGGCCATCCACTGGGAGGATGGATGAGAAGACCACCTGCACTCCCAATTCTTTCACTTTCTTGCCTAAGTCTTCAAAGTCACTGCAGATGGTTTCCAGGTCCTTTCTTGCGGTGTCATTTGTCCCCACATGTATTAGCAGGAATGGGTAGTGATCTGTAGGTCTGAAGAGTCTTGATATCCTGTCAGACACATCTTTAATTTTTGCTCCTGGAAGACAGCACATTTCTCTTGAGGTTATGTCTGGTCTGCAGATAGCGGCCTCTGTTCCTCTTAACATGGAATCCCCCATGACCACCACTCTCCGCTTTTTCTTCACAACATTCTTCTTTCTCCATCCAGGAGGATTCTGAGGGCTTACAAGGTTATTCATTGCTGGCAAAGTCTTATTTTGCTGTATTTCTTCATGGTTCTCCTGCGTGAGAGCCTGGTACTGGTTCCTGAGCAGTATGGCTGCTGACTGCCTCTCGATCCTCCGGCTTCTGTGGGTCACAGGCTTCCATTCCTCTGTTTCGTCAGGTGCAGTTCGAATTTCTTCTCTTTCTGAATCATGAAGAGATAATTCTGCTCTGTCTAAGAACTCTTCACCTTCCTTAATGATTTTCAAGGTAGTTAACCTCTCTTCTAGATTTCGCAACTTTTCCTCCAACAGGGACACAAGCTGCATTTCTGGCATGTGAAGTTTGGCTTTTCCACTGGCAAGTCTGTGAACATGTAGCAGGATATGCAGCTCACCAAATGGCTCCTGGACTCTTCCATGTTCTTACTGTTAATGTTCTGAAAACAGTGAAAAAAGCTTAAAAAAAAGCTTCAAAAGGCGCGCGGTTTACCGATGTCCTCTTTTCAGCTCCAACAGCCAAAATCCAGTGTTCTTTGAGCTCGCGGAGACTCTTCACTTACCCCGAAATGCAGTGGGAATATGCAAATTATCTCCTCAGGACTCCTCCCCTGGCCTCTCCCCCTAGTGGTGGCTACAGACAGAACCTTATCATGTATCTCTGTATACAGGGAGCTCCCCCTAGTTGTGGCTGCAGACAGAATCTTATCATGTATCTCTGTATACAGGGACCTCCCCCTAGTGGTGGCTACAGACAGAACCTTATCATGTATCTCTGTATACAGGGAGCTCCCCCTAGTTGTGGCTGCAGACAGAATCTTATCATGTATCTCTGTATACAGGGAGCTCCCCCTAGTGGTGGCTACAGACAGAATCTTATCATGTATCTCTGTATACAGGGACCTCCCCCTAGTGGTGACTGCAGACAGAATCTTATCATGTATCTCTGTATACAGGGACCTCCCCTAGTGGTGGCTACAGACAGAATTTTATCATGTATCTCTGTATACAGGGAGCTCCCCCTAGTGGTGACTGCAGACAGAATCTTATCATGTATCTCTGTATACAGGGAGCTCCCCCTAGTGGTGGCTACAGACAGAATCTTATCATGTATCTCTATATACAGGGACCTCCCCCTAGTGGTGGCTACAGACAGAATCTTATCATGTATCTCTATATACAGAAACCTCCCCTTAGTGGTGACTGCAGACAGAACCTTATCATGTATCTCTGCATACAGGGAGCTCCCCCTAGTGGTGGCTACAGACAGAATTTTATCATGTATCTCTGCATACAGGGAGCTCCCCCTAGTGGTGGATGCAGACAGAATCTTACCCTGTATCTCTGTATACGGGGAGCTCCTCTCAGTGGTGGCTGCAGACAGAATCTTATCATGTATCTCTATATACAGGGAGCTCCCCCTAGTGGTGGCTGCAGACAGAATCTTATCATGTATCTCTGAATACAGAGAGCTACCCCTAGTGGTGACTGTAGACGGAATCTTATCATGTATCTCTGTATACAGGGAGCTCCCCCTAGTGGTGACTGCAGACAGGATCTTATCATGCATCTCTGTATACAGGGAGCTCCCCCTAGTGGTGACTGCAGATAGAATCTTACCCTGTATCTCTATATACAGGGACCTCCCCCTAGTGGTGGCTACAGACAGAATCTTATCATGTATCTCTATATACAGGGACCTCCCCCTAGTGGTGGCTACAGACAGAATCTTATCATGTATCTCTATATACAGGAACCTCCCCTTAGTGGTGACTGCAGACAGAACCTTATCATGTATCTCTGCATACAGGGAGCTCCCCCTAGTGGTGGCTACAGACAGAATCTTATCATGTATCTCTGTATACAGGGAGCTCCCGCTATTGGTGACTGCAGATAGAATTTTATCATGTATCTCTATATACAGGGAGCTCCCCCTAGTGGTGGCTGCAGACAGAATCTTATCATGTATCTCTGTATACAGGGAGCTCCCCCTAGTGGTGGCTGTAGACAGAATCTTATCATGTATCTCTGTATACAGGGAGCTCCCCCTAGTGGTGACTGCAGACAGGATCTTACCATGTATCTCTGTATACAGGGACCTCCCCCTAGTGGTGGCTGCAGACAGAATATTATCATGTATCTCTGTATACTGGGAGCTCCCCCTAGTGGTGGCTGCAGACAGAATCTTATCATGTATCTCTATATACAGGGAGCTCCCCCTAGTGGTGGCTGCAGACAGAATCTTATCATGTATCTCTGTTTACAGGGAGCTCCCCCTAGTTTTGGCTGCAGACAGGATCTTATCATGTATCTCTGTATACAGGGAGCTTCCCCTAGTGGTGGCTGCAGACAGAATCTTATCATGTATCTCTGTATACAGGGAGCTCCCCCTGGTGGTGGCTGAAGACAGAATCTTATCATGTATCTCTGTATACAGGGAGCTCCCCCTAGTGGTGGCTGCAGACAGAATCTTATCATGTATCTCTGTATACAGGGAGCTCCCCCTAGTGGTGGCTGCAGACAGAATCTTATCATGCATCTCTGTATACAGGGAGCTCCCCCTAGTGGTGGCTGCAGACAGGATCTTATCATGTATCTCTGTATACAGGGAGCTCCCCCTAGTGGTGACTGTAGACGGAATCTTATCATGTATCTCTGTATACAGGGAGCTCCCCCTAGTGGTGACTGCAGACAGGATCTTATCATACATCTCTGTATACAGGGAGCTCCCCCTAGTGGTGACTGCAGATAGAATCTTACCCTGTATCTCTATATACAGGGACCTCCCCCTAGTGGTGGCTACAGACAGAATCTTATCATGTATCTCTATATACAGGGACCTCCCCCTAGTGGTGGCTACAGACAGAATCTTATCATGTATCTCTGCATACAGGGAGCTCCCCCTAGTGGTGGCTACAGACAGAATTTTATCATGTATCTCTGCATACAGGGAGCTCCCCCTAGTGGTGGATGCAGACAGAATCTTACCCTGTATCTCTGTATACGGGGAGCTCCTCTCAGTGGTGGCTGCAGACAGAATCTTATCATGTATCTCTGTATACAGGGAGCTCCCCCTAGTGGTGGCTACAGACAGAATCTTATCATGTATCTCTGTATACAGGGAGCTCCCGCTATTGGTGACTGCAGATAGAATTTTATCATGTATCTCTATATACAGGGAGCTCCCCCTAGTGGTGGCTGCAGACAGAATCTTATCATGTATCTCTGTATACAGGGAGCTCCCCCTAGTGGTGGCTGTAGACAGAATCTTATCATGTATATCTGTATACAGGGAGCTCCCCCTAGTGGTGACTGCAGACAGGATCTTACCATGTATCTCTGTATACAGGGACCTCCCCCTAGTGGTGGCTGCAGACAGAATATTATCATGTATCTCTGTATACTGGGAGCTCCCCCTAGTGGTGGCTGCAGACAGAATCTTATCATGTATCTCTATATACAGGGAGCTCCCCCTAGTGGTGGCTGCAGACAGAATCTTATCATGTATCTCTGTTTACAGGGAGCTCCCCCTAGTGGTGGCTGCAGACAGGATCTTATCATGTATCTCTGTATACAGGGAGCTTCCCCTAGTGGTGGCTGCAGACAGAATCTTATCATGTATCTCTGTATACAGGGAGCTCCCCCTGGTGGTGGCTGAAGACAGAATCTTATCATGTATCTCTGTATACAGGGAGCTCCCCCTAGTGGTGGCTGCAGACAGAATCTTATCATGTATCTCTGTATACAGGGAGCTCCCCCTAGTGGTGGCTGCAGACAGAATCTTATCATGCATCTCTGTATACAGGGAGCTCCCCCTAGTGGTGGCTGCAGACAGGATCTTATCATGTATCTCTGTATACAGGGAGCTCCCCCTAGTGGTGGCTGCAGAAAGGTTCTAGTCATGTATCTCTATACAGGGAGCTCCCCCTAGTGGTGGCTGCAGACAGGATCTTATCATGTATCTCTGTATACAGGGAGCTCCCGCTATTGGTGACTGCAGATAGAATTTTATCATGTATCTCTATATAGAGGGAGCTCCCCCTAGTGGTGGCTGCAGACAGAATCTTATCATGTATCTCTGTATACAGGGAGCTCCCCCTAGTGGTGGCTGTAGACAGAATCTTATCATGTATCTCTGTATACAGGGACCTCCCCCTAGTGGTGGCTGCAGACAGAATATTATCTTGTATCTCTGTAAACTGGGAGCTCCCCCTAGTGGTGGCTGCAGACAGAATCTTATCATGTATCTCTATATACAGGGAGCTCCCCCTAGTGGTGGCTGCAGACAGAATCTTATCATGTATCTCTGTTTACAGGGAGCTCCCCCTAGTGGTGGCTGTAGACAGGATCTTATCATGTATCTCTGTATACAGGGAGCTTCCCCTAGTGGTGGCTGCAGACAGAATCTTATCATGTATCTCTGTATACAGGGAACTCCCCCTGGTGGTGGCTGCAGACAGAACCTTATCATGTATCTCTGTATACAGGGAGCTTCCCCTAGTGGTGGCTGCAGACAGAACCTTATCATGTATCTCTGTATACAGAGAGCTACCCCTAGTGGTGGCTGCAGACAGAATCTTATCATGTATCTCTGTATATAGGGAACTCCTCCTAGTGGTGGCTGCAGAAAGGATCTTATCATGTATCTCTATACATAGGGAGCTCCCCCTAGTGGTGGCTGCAGACAAGATGTTATCATGTATCTCTGTATACAGGGAGCTCCCCCTAGTGGTGGCTGCAGACAGAATCTTATCATGTATCTCTGTATACAGGGAGCTCCCCCTAGTGGTGACTGCAGACAGAATCTTATCATGTATCTCTGTATACAGGGAGCTCCCCCTAGTGGTGACTGCAGATAGAATCTTATCATGTATCTCTGTATACAGGGAGCTCCCGCTATTGGTGACTGCAGATAGAATCTTATCATGTATCTCTATATACAGGGACCTCCCCCTAGTGGTGGCTACAGACAGAATCTTATCATGTATCTCTATATACAGGGACCTCCCCCTAGTGGTAGCTGCAGACAGAATCTTATCATGTATCTCTGTATGCAGAGAGCTCCCCCTAGTGGTGAATGCAGACAGAATCTTATCATGTATCTCTGTATACAGGGAGCTCCCGCTATTGGTGACTGCAGATAGAATTTTATCATGTATCTCTATATACAGGGAGCTCCCCCTAGTGGTGGCTGCAGACAGAATCTTATCATGTATCTCTGTATACAGGGAGCTCCCCCTAGTGGTGGCTGTAGACAGCATCTTATCATTTATCTCTGTATACAGGGAGCTCCCCCTAGTGGTGACTGCAGACAGGATCTTATCATGTATCTCTGTATACAGGGACCTCCCCCTAGTGGTGGCTGCAGACAGAATATTATCATGTATCTCTGTATACTGGGAGCTCCTGTGGCACCCCAGGGGTCTGGTTTCCACAGTAACAGCGATGTTATGTCTGAGAGCAGGTGGGAGGTCTCTTGGTCAGGGATCCTATGCATGCCACACCTCCTGCCCAGTCCTGGGAGGGGAAGATCTTCCCCTATATAAGCCTAGGGCTGAGGCAGGGTTAGTGAGTAGAGAAGAAGTAGAGACAGAGAAGAGCAGCAGATATAGGAGAAGAACATCAGGAGCTCTGTGGGAGCAGTGCTATAAGGAGTCAGGGGCTGGCAGCTGCAGAGCTCGCCCTGACTGAGAAGCTATCACCGGACCCGGAGTCCGAGGCTGTGGGGACTAATCTTTACCCAGCAGCAGAAACCGCCCGGCAGGGGATTTCAGGTCCTCTGGCCAAGAAACCCGAAGGCACGGTCACACGCGTGGGACCAGCACCGCCGTCGTGGAGCGGACGCCACTAGAAGGCCCCGAGTCACCGGCCATACGGGTGAGCACCACACGGTACACTCAGGGACGTGGGCTACTTATACCCGCCTCTAGCAAGGTAGCCAGAAGAGTACAGTCAGTTTGGGAGGCCTACAACTCCGCCTGGCCAGGGGAGATCCCATCTGCTCAAGGACTGACCAGGCCCCGATCGCTAGCCAGTACTCCGGGAGGGTCAATCTTTATCACCAGTAAAGACCCTGAACTACACCGCATCGTCTCTGAGTGATTCCTGCTACCCCCATCATCCACGTCGGCTGCCCTGAGGCCATACCCCTCCCGTTGGGGGTGATACTACCACGCTGCACAATCCTACCACCGGCCTCAGCGGTCTGCCCTGCAGCGGCAGCTCCTTCGCTGCATTCAACGGGTGGCGTAGTCGTCCAACATCTACCGCTAATACAACGCCACTTAGTCTGACTCCCTGGGCACGGACCGAGTCACCGCCACGAGACTACAACCCTCAACAGATCCGGCTCCGGGTAAGTTCCTGCATGCGCAACGCTGTGCGACACAGGCCCAGGGGTGCGTCAACTTTTGGCGTAGTCGGCAGGATTTCGTGCCCGCAACCACCAGGTACTGCGTGCCTGTAAAAGACTGTTCAAACTTACAAGTGGTGAAGATTCCCGCCATCCGTGGAGGTTTCCCGCCATCCGGCGCCATCTTCTACCTTCTTCCCGCCATCCGCGAAGTTTTCCCGCCATCCGGCGCCATCTTGAAGACGCCGCGCGGGAAGAAGAGGGGCGTGGACTCCGAAAGCGCGCGAGAACGGAAGCCCCGCCTCACGTCCGGACGTTGCGTAAGGTCCTGGAAGGAGCCCAGCAGACGCCGACGTCACAGGAGCGCGACGGAAGGTCCTCAACCCTGACGATCCACTGCGGAGCCGCGGCCTACGGAAGAGGATCATCGCAAGGTAGGCCACGGTCCACTAGGGGGGAGGAAGATGTCGGATACGGAGGAGAGCTTCACTGCCTCAACCCCTGCCAGCGCCACCGCTGCTGCAGTCATGCCTTTCACCATGCCCTATATCCCGGGAGCGGCCTGGCTATCCCAGTACTCAGGGGAGTCACATACCCTGCATGACTTTAGAGAAAAGCTGGATAGCCTCTTCCAGGTGTACCCCCTCACAGAAGAGCAAAAAGTGAGCATCCTGGTGGCCCAATTAACTGGGGCAGCCCAAAGGGAGGTAAAGTCCTGGCCACCTGGGGGGAGGACTGTTGCAGGGATACTAACCCGGCTGAGGGACACCTTTGATACCCGCACCTCAGCCGAGATCAAGCTTAGATTCTACGGGTGCAAGCAGCGAGCATACGAGAGTTTAAGGGACTATGCCCTGAACCTACAAGAGGCCCTGAGAGCCATTAAGCAGACCGACCCTGACGGCGTGGGAGACGAGGACAGGCTGTTGACTGAACAATTTATAGAGGGTTTATATTGCAATGCCCACCGAACCCAGTTGCGGGCAATGGCCTTACAGGACCCTCATCTGGGATTTGCACAGTTCAAGGACAGAGCCATCCGGGTGCTCCGAGAACCGGCACCAGGTGGCGTTGTGACCCACAGACGCCCCACTACCACTTACCACCAGGAGGCGGCGCCCTTGTCGGCAGGGCCTGTGGGAGCTGATGCGCAGGCTTTGAACAATGACCCGGCTCCAGACCTGCACCATCAGGTCCAAGAGCTAGCTAAAAGCGTTGCCGCGCTAACCCGAACTGTGCAGTCTTTACAGGTTTCCACTCCAGGGAAGATCCAGCTGGCATCCGGACCGGAGGACATCCCGTGGCGTCGACCAAGGAGGACCCCACCGGCCAGAGGAAGACCCAGCGACCGATACAACGAGGACGGACAACCCATCTGCCGCCGCTGCAATCAACCCGGACATATGGCAAGGTACTGTCCTTTAAACTGGCACAACCTGGGGTAGAGGGCCAAACCCCAGGAAAAAGATCATCAGGCCCATCGAACTGGCGCGACAAATATGTGGGAGGACGTCCAGTCTTGCCTGTGGTACCTCTATGGCAACCCTATGAGTGCCCTACTGGACACCGGGTCACAGGTTACCACTATCCCGTACGTGCTCTTCAAGCAGTACTGGAGTGACTCGGATATCACCCGCTACCCTGACGACGACTTGAGTATCATCGCCAGCAATGGCCAGCCCGTGCCACAGATCGGATTTAAAGAGGTGACCATCAAAATCGGTAGAGTTGAACTGGCGGCACAGGGACTGATCATTGTAGACATTGACAAGCACGAGAGTCACCCAAAGATAACTCTAGGAACTAATGTAATTGAAAATTGTCTTGCAGAGGTGATTTTCCTTTTACAGCAGGTTGCCAAGAACGCCAGCTCCGGCCAGCAGCGAGTGCTCCAGAAAGAGATCCGGGCACTGATGCGACGGCAACAGATAGAACTCTCCGGTGGTGAGATTGGAAGCGTGAGAATGTGTGACCCTTTCCCTATTGCCATGCCCCCAAAAAGTGAAATGATGATTTGGTGCCGGGCAGCTATTGGTCTGAGAGGTAGAGATTACCAGGCAATGGTAGAACCAGTTTACTCAGACAGTAGGCCCACCATTTTGACAGCACGAGGGGTGGTCAATGTACGCCATGGGAGGGTGCCCGTTCGCATAATAAATATCGGGAAGAGGGAAGTGTACCTGCCCCGGTATGCCACGCTAGCCAAATTGTATACCATCAATCAAAATTCCATACAGTCCGTAGAACCCTTGCCTCCATCTTCCCCGGAGGAAGGTAACGGCTCTAAGGAAACAATGGAGGACTGGTGTCAGCAACTACATTTGGGTACTGACTCCACTCCCTCACACCAGAGACAGGGAGTCTATCGGGTGGTTCAAGAGTACGAGAGAGTGTTTAGTAAACACCCGTTAGACTTCGGGCGAGTCAAGGGAGTAGAACACCGCATCCCCACGGGAGACCATCTTCCCATAAAAGAGAGGTATCGACCCGTACCCCCTGCACACTACCAACACGCCAAGGGAATGCTTAGGGACATGAAGGAGGCTGGGGTGATCAGGGATAGCTGTAGCCCCTGGGCAGCTCCACTAGTCTTAGTCAAAAAGAAAGACAACACCATGAGGATGTGTGTAGATTACCGGAAAATCAACCGTATCACACACAAGGATGCGTACCCCTTACCAAGGATAGAGGAGTCTTTGGCTGCTTTAAGATCTGCTAACTTCTTCTCTACCTTGGATCTCACTAGTGGGTACTGGCAGGTTCCTGTAGCAGAGGCGGACCGGGAGAAGACCGCATTCACCACCCCGATGGGACTTAGTGAGTTTACCTGCATGCCGTTCGGACTCTGTAACGCACCAGGAACCTTTCAACGATTAATGGAGTGCTGTCTGGGCCACAAAAACTTCGAGACGGTCCTGTTGTACCTGGACGATGTCATCGTATATTCCAAGACTTATGAGGACCACCTGAAACACCTGGCGGAAGTGTTCGAAGCTCTGGCAAACTACGGCCTAAAGGTAAAACCCTCCAAGTGTCACCTCCTAAAACCAAAGGTGCAGTACCTGGGACACGTGGTGAGCGCTGACGGAGTGGCTCCCGACCCTGATAAGATCACCGCAATTAAGGAATGGCCAAGTCCCTCCAGTGTAAAGGAAGTGCGGCAGTTCCTCGGGTTGGTAGGCTATTACCGCAGATTCATCCCCGGTTTCACCAAAAAGGCAGCTCCTATGCAGGACCTCCTGATAGGCCAGTCCCGGAAGGCCAAGAACCAGAAGCCGCCCTTCAAATGGGAGAAGTTAGAAGAAGAGTCCTTCCGCCAGCTGAAGATGGCCCTCACGGGGGATGAAATCCTGGCGTACCCTGATTACAGCCAGCCCTTTATCCTCTACACCAACGCAAGTAACATCGGGCTAGGAGCCGTACTGTCCCAGATCCAGCAGGGGAAAGAACGAGTAATCGCTTACGCCAGTCGAAAACTGCGACCCACCGAAAGAAACCCTGAGAATTACAACTCATTTAAGCTAGAGTTCCTGGCAGTGGTGTGGGCAGTCACCGAACGCTTTAAGCACTACCTCGCTTCTTCCCGGTTCACCGTGTACACGGATAACAACCCGTTGACACACCTGGACACGGCAAGACTCGGTGCCCTAGAGCAGAGATGGATGGCCCGTCTGTCCAACTACGAGTTCACAATCAAATACCGGGCAGGACGCTCCAATACCAACGCGGACGCCCTGTCCAGGATGCCAAACCTACCGGACGTAGGAGAAGATCCAGAGGGACTGGAAGAAGTCGAACTCCCCGCGTTCCACCATCATGGGACTATCCAGTATTCCCATCGGGTAAGGAGTAAGCAAGCCGCTACGTTTAACCCCTTGCCTCACTACAACTGGGAGGAAACGCAAGACAGTGACCCTGCCGTCCGACTGGTGAAGGAGATGCTGACTCGGCCAGAGGCTCGCCTTGACCCAGACGCTCCGGAGGAAGCCAAACAACTGTGGGCTGAGAAGAGTCGACTGTTCCTTTACAAGGGGAAGTTGTGCCGCAGAATGGTTAACTCCCGGACGCATGAACTAATCTGGCAAGTAGTGGTGCCACGAAGAGACGCAGCCATGGTGATGGAGGCATACCACGACGGGGCTGGACACTTCGGATGGAAGAAGCTGGAGTTCCTGCTGCGCGGGCGGTTCCACTGGGTAGGCATGAGGGGAACCATCGAGAGGTGGTGCAGAGACTGTGGCCCGTGCAACCTAAGAAGGAAGGACCGTGCCAGCCAGAAGACCCCCCTTCAGTCCATCGTCACCAAGCAGCCGTTGGAACTGGTAGCCTTGGATCATGTCAAACTGACCCCAAGCAGAAGTGGCTACGTCTTCGCGTTAACCATTGTGGATCATTACTCCCGGTTCTTGGTTGTCGTCCCCGTTAAGGACTTAACAGCTCAAACGGCAGCTAGAGCCTTCCAGCAGCATTTCTGCCATCCACACGGGTACCCGGACCAAGTGCTGACGGATCAGGGACCTGCCTTTGAAGCGGAGGTCTTCCAGGAATTCTGCAATCTGTATGGCTGCCGGAAGATAAGGACGACACCCTATCATCCGCAAACTAATGGACTTTGTGAGAAAATGAACCAGGTGGTAATGGATCTTCTGAAAACGTTGCCCCTGGAAGAACGCAGTCTGTGTCCTGAGAAGCTGCCCGACCTGGTGGACCTATACAACTACATCCCTGTAGGTTCCACCAACTGTACCCCGGCTTACCTAATGAGGGCAAGGCCTGGTAAGCTACCTGTTGACCTGGAGATGGGAGTCCTGACACCCGAGGACACTTCACCGGAAGCAGACTGGGACACAGAGAGGCAGCAGCAGTACCGGAAAGTACAGGAGAGCGTGGAGCGAAGTCTCTGTCTCGCTAGGGAAAGACAAGAGAAAACTTACAACCAGTATGCTCCCGCTGTTCCCCTGGTACCCGGAGAGCAGGTCTTGAAGAGGAAGAGACGGCTCCACAAGTTGAACGACCAGTGGGAGAAGGACCCGTACACCGTACTGCCCTCAAGCCACGACAACCCGAAGGTTTGTACCATCAGTAAAGACGGAGGGGAAACCACAGCCATTGTATCCCGGGATCACCTGAAGAAGTGTCCCGAACAGCTACGGAACCCAGAAGGAGAGCAAGAAGACCCTCGACCCGTAGAGGAAAGGGAAGATATGGTTAGTACTGTGCTCGGAGACTTCCCTCGGTCCTGGACTCAAGTCAATGGTGCAGTTGTGGTACCCGTCCTCACGTTCCTCCAACCAGCATCCCAAGTGCCTACGGAGCAACAGGTAGAGCTGGAAGAGCAGCCGGTCCAGGAGGCAGCAGACTCCACACAAGCAGAACAGGAGGATCAACCCTCTGCTCATAGTGAGCCTGCCGTACCCCTAGTGGGCCAAAGAGCCCGTAAACAGCTGCCCAGTTTACCCTTGACAGCTCCTACACCCTGTAGTTCAGGGCCAGACAGTCAGCTCCGTAGGTCCACTAGGGCCACTAGAGGCCAGTTACCCGCACGTTGGAGGATTTGAAGTGTTTAAATTGTTTTATTGAGGTCACCTGTCTGTTACTTGTAAATAATTATGTGTTTCTAGTTATTTTTAGGAGTCCTTGGTGGGTTTACCGGGAATCCTTGTACAATTGGTTGGAGCGTAACCTAGGAATGGACTAAAGACTGTTAAGGACTCGGGGCAGGACAGACCCCTACCTGGTTACGTCTCCCTGTTTTGGTGAAATGGACACCTTGCTTTTCTTCAAAATTGCACCCGGTTGCGGACACGCCGTAACCATCTTTATGTGTTTTTCTTATTGTATTATTATTGTTTATACCTTGTTATGTTTTTCTAAAAATATGTTTAGTCCCGGAGTACTAAATTTCACTAGGGGGGAATGTGGCACCCCAGGGGTCTGGTTTCCACAGTAACAGCGATGTTATGTCTGAGAGCAGGTGGGAGGTCTCTTGGTCAGGGATCCTATGCATGCCACACCTCCTGCCCAGTCCTGGGAGGGGAAGAACTTCCCCTATATAAACCTAGGGCTGAGGCAGGGTTAGTGAGTAGAGAAGAAGTAGAGACAGAGAAGAGCAGCAGATATAGGAGAAGAACATCAGGAGCTCTGTGGGAACAGTGCTATAAGGAGTCAGGGGCTGGCAGCTGCAGAGCTCGCCCTGACTGAGAAGTATCACCGGACCCGGAGTCCGAGGCTGTGGGGACTAATCTTTACCCAGCAGCAGAAACCGCCCGGCAGGGGATTTCAGGTCCTCTGGCCAAGAAACCCGAAGGCACGGTCACACGCGTGGGACCAGCACCGCCGTCGTGGAGCGGACGCCACTAGAAGGCCCCGAGTCACCGGCCATACGGGTGAGCACCACACGGTACACTCAGGGACGTGGGCTACTTATACCCGCCTCTAGCAAGGTAGCCAGAAGAGTACAGTCAGTTTGGGAGGCCTACAACTCCGCCTGGCCAGGGGAGATCCCATCTGCTCAAGGACTGACCAGGCCCCGATCGCTAGCCAGTACTCCGGGAGGGTCAATCTTTATCACCAGTGAAGACCCTGAACTACACCGCATCGTCTCTGAGTGATTCCTGCTACCCCCATCATCCACATCGGCTGCCCTGAGGCCATACCCCTCCCGTTGGGGGTGATACTACCACGCTGCACAATCCTACCACCGGCCTCAGCGGTCTGCCCCGCAGCGGCAGCTCCTTCGCTGCATTCAACGGGTGGCGTAGTCGTCCAACATCTACCGCTAATACAACGCCACTTAGTCTGACTCCCTGGGCACGGACCGGGTCACCGCCACGAGACTACAACCCTCAACAGATCCGGCTCCGGGTAAGTTCCTGCATGCGCAACGCTGTGCGACACAGGCCCAGGGGTGCGTCACTCCCCCTAGTGGTGGCTGCAGACAGAATCTTATCATGTATCTGACGCGCCCCCTGGGCCATGTTGTTAGGGATACCCGGAGCCGGATCAGATGGGGGTTGTAGTCTCCGAGTGGCTGTGACCCGGTCCGTGCCCAGGGTGTCAAGCTCAGTGTGTGGCAGTCCTATAGATGTTATTAGAGTTCTTTGTGTCGACTACGCCACCCGTTGATTTGCGGTCAAAAGGCCGCCGCTGCAGCAGGGTCCGCTGAGGCTGTTGGTATGTGTGCAGCTTTGGTAGTATAACCCCCAACGGGAGGGGTATAGCCTCAGGGGGTCAGATGTAGAGGATGGTGGTTGTGAAGGTGCAGGATGAATCAGCAAGAAGACTCAGAGTCGGGCTGTGCAGTTCAGGGGTTTTTACTTACGGGTGTTCTTATGGTCACTCTGGCCTGAAGCGACCACCCGAGCCGTGCTGCGTCCACCAGGTCCTGGACTCGGCTAACCCCCAAGCAGTTCTGGAGCGTGGTCCTGAGCTCCTGTCTGACTTTCCCTCTCTTCTGGCCGTTCTCACCAGGGATCCACCTATGTCCGGCTCCCTCGGGTCTCTTGGTGGGTACACCTCCTCTGGGTTCCCTGACCCTATACTTGGTCTGCCTTCCTGGTGGATTTGGTGAGGGTCGTGGCAGATCCTGCCCACGACCTCCGGTCTCTGGCTAAGGTGTGCTTTTCTCTCTGCCAGCTTGGGATCCGGTACCCTAGGTGCCAACCCTTCACCCTCTGATCTAATTTTGGGTTCTTGGAGTTCCCTCTTGTTTTCTCTGGGTCCTTCAGACTCCTCTCTCTCTCTTGGCCTTGGAGCTGGGCCCAGCCGGAACCACAACTCCCTGTCAGCCCTTCTGGCTGAGCTTCTCTGCTCTGCTCCTCAGGTTACACTCTGACAGACTGACTCACTCTACAAAAGACCCTGTCCTAAGATGGTGCCCACCTTATATACTCCCTCTATGTGTGAGCTCAGGTGACCAGCACCCAATGAGCTCCTAGCATTACCCAGACTGCTCCCCCTATCTGCCCCTACACTACTGGGATGTTCCACCCCCCCTCCCACTCCAGCCAGGAACAGACACTGTCGTACCTGCACATTTCTCTAGTGGGAGTACCGTCGGTCTGTTCCTCGGAAATGGGATGTGTGTAGTGCATGCAGCTAACTGAGCTCAGTTCCACACTCCATCCTTACCCGGGAGTGGAATATCACACCTCTGGGTTGAGGTGCAATACCCCTGTAGCAGCCGAATCCTCAGGGTGCTACATATCTCTATATACAGGGAGCTCCCCCTAGTGGTGGCTGCAGACAGAATCTTATCATGTATCTCTGTTTACAGGGAGCTCCCCCTAGTGGTGGCTGTAGACAGGATCTTATCATGTATCTCTGTATACAGGGAGCTTCCCCTAGTGGTGGCTGCAGACAGAATCTTATCATGTATCTCTGTATACAGGGAGCTCCCCCTGGTGGTGGCTGCAGACAGAATCTTATCATGTATCTCTGTATACAGGGAGCTCCCCCTAGTGGTGGCTGCAGACAGAATCTTATCATGCATCTCTGTATACAGGGAGCTCCCCCTAGTGGTGGCTGCAGACAGGATCTTATCATGTATCTCTGTATACAGGGAGCTCCCCCTAGTGGTGGCTGCAGACAGAATCTGATCATGTATCTCTGTATACAGGGAGCTCCCCCTAGTGGTGGCTGCAGACAGAATCTTATCATGTATCTCTGTATACAGGGAGCTCTCCCTAGTGGAAGCTGTAGACAGGATCTTATCATGTATCTCTGTATACAGAGAGCTCCCCCTAGTGGTGGCTGCAGACAGAATCTTATCATGTACCTCTGTATACAGGGAGCTCCCCCTAGTGGTGGCTGCAGACAGAATCTTATCATGTATCTCTGTATACAGAGAGCTCCCCCTAGTGGTGGCTGCAGACAGAATCTTATCATGTATCTCTGTATACAGGGAGCTCCCCCTAGTGGTGGCTGCAGACAGAATCTTATCATGTATCTCTGTTTACAGAGAGCTCCCCCTAGTGGTGGCTGCAGACAGAATCTTATCATGTACCTCTGTATACAGGGAGCTCCCCCTAGTGGTGGCTGCAGACAGGATCTTATCATGTATCTCTGTATACAGAGAGCTCCCCCTAGTGGTGGCTGCAGACAGAATCTTATCATGTACCTCTGTATACAGGGAGCTCCCCCTAGTGGTGGCTGCAGACAGAATCTTATCATGTATCTCTGTATACAGAGAGCTCCCCCTATTGGTGGCTGCAGACAGAATCTTATCATGTATCTCTGTATACAGGGAGCTCCCCCTAGTGGTGGCTGCAGACAGAATCTTATCATGTATCTCTGTATACAGGGAGCTCCCCCTAGTGGTGGCTGCAGACAGAATCTTATCATGTACCTCTGTATACAGGGAGCTCCCACTAGTGGTGGCTGCAGACAGAATCTTATCACGTATCTCTGTATACAGGGAGCTCCCCCTAGTGGTGGCTGCAGACAGAATCTTATCATGTGTCTCTGTATACAAGGAGCTCCCCCTAGTGGTGACTGCAGACAGGATCTTATCATGTATCTCTGTATACAGGGACATCCCCCTAGTAGTGGCTGCAGACAGGATCTTATCATGTATCTCTGTATACAGGGAGCTCCCCCTAGTGGTGCCTGCAGACAGAATTTTATCATGTATCTCTGTATACAGGGAGCTCCCCCCTAGTGGTGGCTGCAGACAGAATCTTATCATGTATCTCTGTATACAGTGAGCTTCCCCTAGTGGTGGCTGCAGACAGAATCTTATCATGTATCTCTGTATACAGGGAGCGTCCCCTAGTGGTGGCTGCAGACAGAATCTTATCATGTATCTGTGTATACAGGGAGCTCCCCCTAGTGGTGGCTGCAGAAAGAATTTTATCATATATCTCTGTATACAGGGAGCTCCCCCTAGTGGTGGCTGCAGACAGAATCTTATCATGTATCTCTGTTTACAGGGAGCTCCCCCTAGTGGTGGCTGTAAACAGGATCTTATCATGTATCTCTGTATACAGGGAGCTTCCCCTAGTGGTGGCTGCAGACAGAATCTTATCATGTATCTCTGTATACAGGGAGCTCCCCCTGGTGGTGGCTGCAGACAGAATCTTATCATGTATCTCTGTATACAGGGAGCTCCCCCTAGTGGTGGCTGCAGACAGAATCTTATCATGCATCTCTGTATACAGGGAGCTCCCCCTAGTGGTGGCTGCAGAAAGGTTCTAGTCATGTATCTCTATACAGGGAGCTCCCCCTAGTGGTGGCTGCAGACAGGATCTTATCATGTATCTCTGTATACAGGGACCTCCCCCTAGTGGTGGCTGCAGACAGAATCTGATCATGTATCTCTGTATACAGGGAGCTCCCCCTAGTGGTGGCTGCAGACAGAATCTTATCATGTATCTCTGTATACAGGGAGCTCTCCCTAGTGGAAGCTGTAGACAGGATCTTATCATGTATCTCTGTATACAGAGAGCTCCCCCTAGTGGTGGCTGCAGACAGAATCTTATCATGTACCTCTGTATACAGGGAGCTCCCCCTAGTGGTGGCTGCAGACAGAATCTTATCATGTATCTCTGTATACAGAGAGCTCCCCCTAGTGGTGGCTGCAGACAGAATCTTATCATGTATCTCTGTATACAGGGAGCTCCCCCTAGTGGTGGCTGCAGACAGAATCTTATCATGTATCTCTGTTTACAGAGAGCTCCCCCTAGTGTTGGCTGCAGACAGAATCTTATCATGTACCTCTGTATACAGGGAGCTCCCCCTAGTGGTGGCTGCAGACAGGATCTTATCATGTATCTCTGTATACAGAGAGCTCCCCCTAGCGGTGGCTGCAGACAGAATCTTATCATGTACCTCTGTATACAGGGAGCTCCCCCTAGTGGTGGCTGCAGACAGAATCTTATCATGTATCTCTGTATACAGAGAGCTCCCCCTATTGGTGGCTGCAGACAGAATCTTATCATGTATCTCTGTATACAGGGAGCTCCCCCTAGTGGTGGCTGCAGACAGAATCTTATCATGTATCTCTGTATACAGGGAGCTCCCCCTAGTGGTGGCTGCAGACAGAATCTTATCATGTACCTCTGTATACAGGGAGCTACCACTAGTGGTGGCTGCAGACAGAATCTTATCACGTATCTCTGTATACAGGGAGCTCCCCCTAGTGGTGGCTGCAGACAGAATCTTATCATGTGTCTCTGTATACAAGGAGCTCCTGTCACACTGTCACAGAATACTGGAGGTAGGGGGCCTAAGCTGACCCTAAGCTGGGGCCCTGACTAATCCCTCATCCTGGAGGTACTGTTAAAGGTACAGAGGTCCAGGCCGCCAGCGTAACCCCTACCTCCTGAGGATCCCTGCACCACAGTAATCTAGTCCTGAGAAGGACCCCGATCACAACAATTGGGAACCAGCGATAATATGCCCACACACAGTATTTAGACGAACGAGACAGTACAAGGGAAAAACCAAAACCACCTTGCATACAACTTCAACAAAACTACAACAGAGGGAACACCAACGGGAAAGGAGATAAATGATAAAGCGAGGAAAGGGAAATAACACTTTCAAATACACTTATCTCAGCAACTCCAAACACCACGATCCGCTCTGTAAGTCTGAATGAAAAGCTTTCACCGACACCTCACAAACAGACCTGCAGGAATATAAAGGAGTCTCACTAACGAAGCATTGATTGCAGCTGGGCGAGGCTGGACCTCAGCTAGCCCAGAGAGAGAGAGAATTAACTCCTTCACTGCCGAGAAAACACAAAGCACCAACAAGTCAGCTGCGAGAAGTCAGGCTGTGTACTCGTGACGATCTTCGTGGCAACACACCCGTGACAGTACCCCCCCTTCTACGAGGGGCCTCCGGACCCTCAGGGCCAGGTTTATCCGGGTGAGTCGTGTGGAAGGCCCGAACTAATCGGTCTGCGTTAATATCCGACGCAGGAACCCACATCCTCTCCTCAGGACCATACCCCTTCCAATGAACCAAGTACTGAAGGGACCGGCGATTAAAGCGTGAATCAATGACCCTCGATACCTGGAACTCCAAGTTACCATTGACAACCACAGGAGGGGGAGGTAAAGGTGACGGTACCACCGGCGCCACATACCTCTTAAGCAATGATCTGTGAAACACGTTGTGAATTTTAAACGTAGGGGGGAGGTCAAGACGGAATGCCACCGGATTAATAACAGAACTGATTCTGTACGGCCCGATGAACCTGGGACCCAGTTTCCAGGAGGGAACCTTAAGTTTAATATTCCTGGTAGACAACCATACCTGATCGTTCACACTTAGGTCCGGACCAGACACTCTCCTCCTATCAGCCATACGTTTGTATCGGTTCCCCATAGTATTCAGATTCTTCAGCACCCCTCTCCATACTGAAGCGAGAGATGAGGAAAATCGTTCCTCCTCCGGAACCCCCGAAGAGCCCCCCCTACTGAAAGTACAAAACTGGGGGTGAAAACCATATGCCCCAAAAAACGGGGACTTACCAGTGGACTCGCTTCGCCTATTATTGAGAGCAAACTCTGCCAGAGGTAGGAAAGAAGCCCAGTCCTCCTGGTTCTCTGACACAAAACACCGAAGATATGTCTCCAAGCTCTGGTTCATACGTTCCGTCTGACCATTGGTCTGAGGATGAAAAGCCGACGAGAATGACAAATGCATCCCCCGCCGTGCACAAAACGCCTTCCAGAACTTGGACACAAACTGAGACCCCCGATCAGACACCACCTCGGAGGGTACCCCGTGAAGCCTCACAATCTCCCCAATGAACACCTGCGCAAGAGTTTTAGCATTAGGGAGAGCCGGAAGAGCGATAAAATGTGCCATCTTGCTGAACCTGTCCACTACAACGAGTATGACCGTTTTACCCGAAGACGGAGGGAGGTCCGTAATAAAGTCCATAGACAGATGAGTCCAAGGACGCTCCGGGATCTTCAAAGGTAAGAGGGCCCCAGACGGACGGGTATGTGAGGTCTTAGAGCGCGCACAAACCCCACAGGACGCGACAAAAGTTACCACCTCTTTATGTAAGTTAGGCCACCAAAACCGACGCGAGAGGAGATCCACAGTTGCTTTACTCCCCGGGTGTCCTGCAAAAACTGAGTTATGGTGTGCCTCGATCACCTTTTGTCGCAACTGATCTGGAACGAACAGTCTCCCCGGAGGTCCAACAGGGGCGTCCCCCTGAGCCTCCAATATCTCCTCCTCCAGCTCAGAGCATACTGCCGAAACCACCACCCCCTCCTGAAGAACAGGAATCGGGTCGTCCGTATTCCCGGCCCCAGGGAAACTACGAGATAAGGCATCCGCCTTTACATTTTTAGACCCAGGACGATATGTAACGACGAAATTAAACCTGGTAAAAAACAATGACCACCTAGCTTGTCTGGGATTCAGACGTTTAGCGGACTCCAGATATAGCAGGTTCTTGTGATCGGTGATGACGGTGACCGGATGAACTGCCCCCTCCAAAAAATGGCGCCACTCCTCAAAAGCTAACTTAATGGCCAGGAGTTCCCTATTGCCGACATCGTAATTCCTCTCAGCGGACGACAATTTTTTAGAGAAAAAGGCGCACGGATGCCACTTACCAGGGGACGAACCCTGTGACAATACTGCTCCCACCCCTACCTCGGAAGCGTCTACCTCTACAAAGAATGGCTGAGACGCATCAGGTTGAATGAGTATGGGTGCCGAGGCAAAACATTTTTTCAAGGAGGAGAATGCTTGACAAGCCTTGTCAGACCACCTAGAAAAATCCGTCCCCTTTTTAGTCATGTCTGTGAGAGGCTTAACCACGGACGAGAAATTACGAATGAACTTCCGGTAATAGTTAGCAAACCCCAGGAAACGTTGTAGTGCCTTAAGATTCTCCGGCCGATCCCACTCAAGAACTGCCCGCACTTTCCCAGGGTCCATACGAAAACCGGACGCAGAAACCAGGAAGCCTAAAAACTGGAGTTCCTGTACGGCGAACACACACTTTTCCCACTTGGCATACAGTTTATTATCCCGCAAGATCTGTAACACCTGTCTAACATGCTCCTGATGAGACACCAGATCCGGCGAGTAAATTAAGATATCATCCAGATATATGACAACAAACTGTCCCACCAGGTGGCGAAAAATATCATTAACAAAGTGTTGAAACACCGCCGGGGCATTAGTCAGACCGAATGGCATGACAAGGTTCTCATAATGCCCCTCCGGAGTGTTAAAAGCCGTCTTCCACTCATCCCCCTCCTTCATCCTAATCAAATTGTACGCCCCCCTGAGATCCAACTTAGAGAACCATTTGGCGCCCACGATCTGATTAAAGAGATCGGGAATAAGTGGGAGCGGATACGGATCTCGGACCGTAATCCGATTAAGTTCACGGAAATCCAGGCAAGGGCGTAGGCCTCCATCTTTCTTCTTAACAAAGAAGAACCCCGCGGCCACCGGTGAAGATGAAGGTCTAATATGCCCCTTAGCCAGACTTTCAGAAATATAATCCTTCATGGCCTGCCTCTCAGGACCAGAAAGGTTATACAACCTAGCTTTAGGTAACTTGGCCTCAGGGAGCAGTTTTACAGAACAGTCATACTCGCGATGAGGAGGTAGTTCCTGACACCCATTCTCCGAGAATACATCCTCAAAGTCTGCCAGAAATGGAGGTAAGACCCAAGGAGTAACCGCACCGATGACCGTGTTCATGCAGTTTTTATTACAGAATTTACTCCATTGGCTTATCTCTCTGGTTTGCCAATTAATAACAGGGTTATGCTTAGCTAACCAAGGAAGGCCCAACACTATAGGAGTGGGAAGACCCTCCAACACGTAGCAAGACAACAGTTCTTTATGTATTGCCCCCACTTGAAGTTTTACGCCATGCACAGCTTGCAAAAAACTTCCCTGACCGAGAGGCCTGGCATCGATCGAGAATATGGGGATGGGTTTAGCCAACTCACTCAATCGCATACCTTGAACCCGGGCAAACCGAGCATCAACCAGATTAGCCCCGGCCCCACTATCCAGAAGAACAGATATCCTCTCAGTTCTCGTACCCACCACCACCTCCGCCGGTACGAGAAACTGAGACGAACCTAGGGACGAAATACCTACTCCCAGATTGCCGTCCACCACACAACCTGGGATCAACAGTTTTTTCGACGACTCTTTACTCAGCAAGGGGCGGGATGGACACCCCCCAATAAAATGTCCCTTTTTCCCGCAGAGGAAACACCTTCCTGTCTTATGGCGCACCACCGGTCCCCTTCCCCGAAATGATGTCCCTCCTAATTGCATAGGCTCCTCCGGACTGACCAGGGGAACCACCATATGAGGGGACCTTGTAAGAGGTGGAGACATTACAGGGGGTAGAGTTATCCCGCACCTCTCCCGAAGCCGTCTGTCAACGCGAATAGCAAGGGCCATAGCGGCTTCCAGTGACGCGGGAGAGTCATACTGTGCCAACACATCCTGTAATTTGTCGGATAAACCATGACAAAACTGGCTCCTAAGAGCCGGGTCATTCCACTGGGTGTCCGTGGCCCACCTACGGAACTCCGAACAGAATTCCTCCGCCGGACGATCTCCCTGCTGAATCCTACGTAACTTAGACTCAGCAAGGGAGATCCGATCTGGGTCATCATATACGAGTCCCAAAGCAGCGAAAAACCTATCCACTGACTGGAGAACTGGGGAGCTAGGGGGAAGAGAGAACGCCCAAGATTGTGGGTCCCCTTGTAGGAGCGAGATAACAATTCCCACCCTTTGTTCTTCACTGCCCGATGACCGAGGCCGCAGCCGAAAGTACAATTTGCATGCCTCCCGGAAAACAAAAAACTTGTCCCGCCCCCCAGTGAACCTGTCAGGGAGAGCTACTTTAGGTTCTGGTCCGGCTTGCTCCAGAGGATGCAAAACCTTGGACCTAACGTCCGCCAGCCCCATGGACAAACTCTGCAACTGCTGAGCTAGACCGGCTACTGGATCCATGGTAGCTGGAGAAAAACTAAGTTGGTCGGTGAAAATGTCACACTGTCACAGAATACTGGAGGTAGGGGGCCTAAGCTGACCCTAAGCTGGGGCCCTGACTAATCCCTCATCCTGGAGGTACTGTTAAAGGTACAGAGGTCCAGGCCGCCAGCGTAACCCCTACCTCCTGAGGATCCCTGCACCACAGTAATCTAGTCCTGAGAAGGACCCCGATCACAACAATTGGGAACCAGCGATAATATGCCCACACACAGTATTTAGACGAACGAGACAGTACAAGGGAAAAACCAAAACCACCTTGCATACAACTTCAACAAAACTACAACAGAGGGAACACCAACGGGAAAGGAGATAAATGATAAAGCGAGGAAAGGGAAATAACACTTTCAAATACACTTATCTCAGCAACTCCAAACACCACGATCCGCTCTGTAAGTCTGAATGAAAAGCTTTCACCGACACCTCACAAACAGACCTGCAGGAATATAAAGGAGTCTCACTAACGAAGCATTGATTGCAGCTGGGCGAGGCTGGACCTCAGCTAGCCCAGAGAGAGAGAGAATTAACTCCTTCACTGCCGAGAAAACACAAAGCACCAACAAGTCAGCTGCGAGAAGTCAGGCTGTGTACTCGTGACGATCTTCGTGGCAACACACCCGTGACAGCTCCCCCTAGTAGTGGCTGCAGACAGGATCTTATCATGTATCTCTGTATACAGGGAGCTCCCCCTAGTGGTGCCTGCAGACAGAATTTTATCATGTATCTCTGTATACAGGGAGCTCCCCCCTAGTGGTGGCTGCAGACAGAATCTTATCATGTATCTCTGTATACAGTGAGCTTCCCCTAGTGGTGGCTGCAGACAGAATCTTATCATGTATCTCTGTATACAGGGAGCGTCCCCTAGTGGTGGCTGCAGACAGAATCTTATCATGTATCTGTGTATACAGGGAGCTCCCCCTAGTGGTGGCTGCAGAAAGAATTTTATCATATATCTCTGTATACAGGGAGCTCCCCCTAGTGGTGACTGCAGACAGAATCTTATCATGTATCTCTGTATACAGGGAGCTCCCCCTAGTGGTGACTGCAGATAGAATCTTATCATGTATCTCTGTATACAGGGAGCTCCCGCTATTGGTGACTGCAGATAGAATCTTATCATGTATCTCTATATACAGGGACCTCCCCCTAGTGGTGGCTACAGACAGAATTTTATCATGTATCTCTGTATACAGGGACCTCCCCCTAGTGGTGACTGCAGACAGAATCTTATCATGTATCTCTGTATACAGGGAGCTCCCGCTATTGGTGACTGCAGATAGAATTTTATCATGTATCTCTATATACAGGGAGCTCCCCCTAGTGGTGGCTGCAGACAGAATCTTATCATGTATCTCTGTATACAGGGAGCTCCCCCTAGTGGTGGCTGTAGACAGAATCTTATCATGTATCTCTGTATACAGGGAGCTCCCCCTAGTGGTGACTGCAGACAGGATCTTATCATGTATCTCTGTATACAGGGACCTCCCCCTAGTGGTGGCTGCAGACAGAATATTATCATGTATCTCTGTATACTGGGAGCTCCCCCTAGTGGTGGCTGCAGACAGAATCTTATCATGTATCTCTATATACAGGGAGCTCCCCCTAGTGGTGGCTGCAGACAGAATCTTATCATGTATCTCTGTTTACAGGGAGCTCCCCCTAGTGGTGACTGTAGACAGGATCTTATCATGTATCTCTGTATACAGGGAGCTTCCCCTAGTGGTGGCTGCAGACAGAATCTTATCATGTATCTCTGTATACAGGGAGCTCCCCCTGGTGGTGGCTGCAGACAGAATCTTATCATGTATCTCTGTATACAGGGAGCTCCCCCTAGTGGTGGCTGCAGACAGAATCTTATCATGTATCTCTGTTTACAGGGAGCTCCCCCTAGTGGTGGCTGCAGACAGAATCTTATCATGCATCTCTGTATACAGGGAGCTCCCCCTAGTGGTGGCTGCAGACAGGATCTTATCATGTATCTCTGTATACAGGGAGCTCCCCCTAGTGGTGGCTGCAGAAAGGTTCTAGTCATGTATCTCTAAACAGGGAGCTCCCCCTAGTGGTGGCTGCAAACAGAATATTATCATGTATCTCTGTATACTGGGAGCTCCCCCTAGTGGTGGCTGCAGACAGAATATTATCATGTATCTCTGTATACTGGGAGCTCCCCCTAGTGGTGGCTGCAGACAGAATCTTATCATGTATCTCTATATACAGGGAGCTCCCCCTAGTGGTGGCTGCAGACAGAATCTTATCATGTATCTCTGTTTACAGGGAGCTCCCCCTAGTGGTGGCTGTAGACAGGATCTTATCATGTATCTCTGTATACAGGGAGCTTCCCCTAGTGGTGGCTGCAGACAGAATCTTATCATGTATCTCTGTATACAGGGAGCTCCCCCTGGTGGTGGCTGCAGACAGAATCTTATCATGTATCTCTGTATACAGGGAGCTCCCCCTAGTGGTGGCTGCAGACAGAATCTTATCATGTATCTCTGTATACAGGGAGCTCCCCCTAGTGGTGGCTGCAGAAAGGTTCTTGTCATGTATCTCTATACAGGGAGCTCCCCCTAGTGGTGGCTGCAGACAGGATCTTATCATGTATCTCTGTATACAGGGAGCTCCCCCTAGTGGTGGCTGCAGACAGAATCTTATCATGTATCTCTGTAAACAGGGAGCTCCCCCTAGTGGTGGCTGCAGAAAGGTTCTAGTCATGTATCTCTGTATACAGAGAGCTCCCCCTAGTGGTGGCTGCAGACAGAATCTTATCATGTATCTCTGTATACAGGGAGCTCCCCCTAGTGGTGGCTGCAGACAGAATCTTATCATGTATCTCTGTATACAGGGAGCTCCCCCTAATGGTGGCTGCACACAGAATCTTATCATGTATCTCTGTATACAGGGAGCTCCCCCTAGTGGTGGCTGTAGACAGAATCTTATCATGTATCTCTGTATACAGGGAGCTCCCCCTAGTGGTGACTGCAGACAGGATCTTATCTTGTATCTCTGTATACAGGGACCTCCCCCTAGTGGTGGCTGCAGACAGAATATTATCATGTATCTCTGTATACTGGGAGCTCCCCCTAGTGGTGGCTGCAGACAGAATCTTATCATGTATCTCTATATACAGGGAGCTCCCCCTAGTGGTGGCTGCAGACAGAATCTTATCATGTATCTCTGTTTACAGGGAGCTCCCCCTAGTGGTGGCTGTAGACAGGATCTTATCATGTATCTCTGTATACAGGGAGCTTCCCCTAGTGGTGGCTGCAGACAGAATCTTATCATGTATCTCTGTATACAGGGAGCTCGCCCTGGTGGTGGCTGAAGACAGAATCTTATCATGTATCTCTGTATACAGGGAGCTCCCCCTAGTGGTGGCTGCAGACAGAATCTTATCTTGTATCTCTGTATACAGGGAGCTCCCCCTAGTGGTGGCTGCAGACAGAATCTTATCATGCATCTCTGTATACAGGGAGCTCCCCCTAGTGGTGGCTGCAGACAGGATCTTATCATGTATCTCTGTATACAGGGAGCTCCCCCTAGTGGTGGCTGCAGAAAGGTTCTAGTTATGTATCTCTATACAGGGAGCTCCCCCTAGTGGTGGCTGCAGACAGAATCTTATCATGTATCTCTGTTTACAGGGAGCTCCCCCTAGTGGTGGCTGTAGACAGGATCTTATCATGTATCTCTGTATACAGGGAGCTTCCACTAGTGGTGGCTGCAGACAGAATCTTATCATGTATCTCTGTATACAGGGAGCTCGCCCTGGTGGTGGCTGCAGACAGAATCTTATCATGTATCTCTGTATACAGGGAGCTCCCCCTAGTGGTGGCTGCAGACAGAATCTTATCTTGTATCTCTGTATACAGGGAGCTCCACCTAGTGGTGGCTGCAGACAGAATCTTATCATGCATCTCTGTATACAGGGCGCTCCCCCTAGTGGTGGCTGCAGACAGGATCTTATCATGTATCTCTGTATACAGGGAGCTCCCCCTAGTGGTGGCTGCAGAAAGGTTCTAGTCATGTATCTCTATACAGGGAGCTCCCCCTAGTGGTGGCTGCAGACAGGATCTTATCATGTATCTCTGTATACAGGGAGCTCCCCCTAGTGGTGTCTGCAGACAGAATCTTATCATGTATCTCTGTATACAGGGAGCTCCCCCTAGTGGTGGCTGCAGACAGAATCCTAACATGTATCTCTGTATACAGGGTGCTCTCCCAAGTGGAAGCTGTAGACAGGATCTTATCATGTATCTCTGTATACAGAGAGCTCCCCCTAGTGGTGGCTGCAGACAGAATCTTATCATGTACCTCTGCATACAGGGATCTCCCCCTAGTGGTGGCTGCAGACAGAATCTTATCATGTATCTCTGTATACAGAGAGCTCCCCCTAGTGGTGGCTGCAGACAGAATCTTATCATGTATCTCTGTATACAGGGAGCTCCACCTAGTGGTGGCTGCAGACAGAATCTTATCATGTATCTCTGTATACAGAGAGCTCCCCCTAGTGGTGGCTGCAGACAGAATCTTATCATGTATCTCTGTATACAGGGAGCTCCCCCTAGTGGTGGCTGCAGAAAGGTTCTAGTCATGTATCTCTAAACAGGGAGCTCCCCCTAGTGGTGGCTGCAGACAGGATCTTATCCTGTATCTCTGTATACAGGGAGCTCCCCCTAGTGGTGGCTGCAGACAGAATCTTATCATGTATCTCTGTATACAGGGAGCTCCCCCTAGTGGTGGCTGCAGACAGAATCTTATCATGTATCTCTGTATACAGGGAGCTCTCCCTAGTGGAAGCTGTAAACAGGATCTTATCATGTATCTCTGTATACACAGAGCTCCCCCTAGTGGTGGCTGCAGACAGAATCTTATCATGTACCTCTGTATACAGGGAGCTCCCCCTAGTGGTGGCTGCAGACAGAATCTTATCATGTATCTCTGTATACAGAGAGCTCCCCCTAGTGGTGGCTGCACACAGAATCTTATCATTTATCTCTGTATACAGGGAGCTCCCCCTAGTGGTGGCTGCAGACAGAATCTTATCATGTACCTCTGTATACAGGGAGCTCCCCCTAGTGGTGGCTGCAGACAGGATCTTATCATGTATCTCTGTATACAGACAGCTCCCCCTAGTGGTGGCTGCAGACAGAATCTTATCATGTACCTCTGTATACAGGGAGCTCCCACTAGTGGTGGCTGCAGACAGAATCTTATCATGTATCTCTGTATACAGAGAGCTCCCCCTAGTGGTGGCTGCAGACAGAATCTTATCATGTATCTCTGTATACAGGGAGCTCCCCCTAGTGGTGGCTGCAGACAGAATCTTATCATGTATCTCTGTATACAGGGAGCTCTCCCTAGTGTTGGCTGCAGACAGAATCTTATCATGTACCTCTGTATACAGGGAGCTCCCACTAGTGGTGGCTGCAGACAGAATCTTATCACGTATCTCTGTATACAGGGAGCTCCCCCTAGTGGTGGCTGCAGACAGAATCTTATCATGTATCTCTGTATACAGGGAGCTCCCCCTGGTGGTGGCTGCAGACAGAATCTTATCACGTACCTCTGTATACAGGGAGCTCCCACTAGTGGTGGCTGCAGACAGAATCTTATCACGTATCTCTGTATACAGGGAGCTCCCCCTAGTGGTGGCTGCAGACAGAATCTTAAAATGTATCTCTGTATACCGGGAGCTCCCCCTAGTGGTGACTGCAGACAGGATCTTATCATGTATCTCTGTATACAGGGACCTCTCCCTAGTGGTGGCTGCAGACAGGATCTTATCATGTATCTCTGTATACAGGGAGCTCCCCCTAGTGGTGCCTGCAGACAGAATTTTATCATGTATCTCTGTATACAGGGAGCTCCCCCCTAGTGGTGGCTGCAGACAGAATCTTATCATGTATCTCTGTATACAGTGAGCTCCCCCTAGTGGTGGCTGCAGACAGAATCTTATCATGTATCTCTCTATACAGGGATCTTCCCCTAGTGGTGGCTGCAGACAGAATCTTATCATGTATCTCTGTATACAGGGAGCTCCCCCTAGTGGTGGCTGCAGACAGAATCTTATCATGTGCCTCTGTATACAGGGAGCTCCCCCTAGTGGTGGCTGCAGACAGAATCTTATCATGTATCTCTGTATACAGGGAGCTCCCCGTAGTGGTGGCTGTAGACAGAATCTTATCATGTATCTCTGTATACTGGGAGCTCCCCCTAGTGTTGACTGCAGACAGGATCTTATCATGTATCTCTGTATACAGGGACCTCCCCCTAGTGGTGGCTGCAGACAGAATATTATCATGTATCTCTGTATACTGGGAGCTCCCCCTAGTGGTGGCTGCAGACAGAATCTTATCATGTATCTCTATATACAGGGAGCTCCCCCTAGTGGTGGCTGCAGACAGAATCTTATCATGTATCTCTGTTTACAGGGAGCTCCCCCTAGTGGTGGCTGTAGACAGGATCTTATCATGTATCTCTCTATACAGGGAGCTTCCCCTAGTGGTGGCTGCAGACAGAATCTTATCATGTATCTCTGTATACAGGGAGCTTCCCCTGGTGGTGGCTGCAGACAGAATCTTATCATGTATCTCTGTATACAGGGAGCTCCCCCTAGTGGTGGCTGCAGACAGAATCTTATCATGTATCTCTGTATACAGGGAGCTCCCCCTAGTGGTGGCTGCACACAGAATCTTATCATGTATCTCTGTATACAGGGAGCTCCCCCTAGTGGTGGCTGCAGACAGAATCTTATCATGCATCTCTGTATACAGGAAGCTCCCCCTAGTGGTGGCTGCAGACAGGATCTTATCATGTATCTCTGTATACAGGGAGCTCCCCCTAGTGGTGGCTGCAGAAAGGTTCTTGTCATGTATCTCTATACAGGGAGCTCCCCCTAGTGGTGGCTGCAGACAGGATCTTATCATGTATCTCTGTATACAGGGAGCTCCCCATAGTGGTGGCTGCAGACAGAATCTTATCATGTATCTCTGTATACAGGGAGCTCCCCCTAGTGGTGGCTGCAGAAAGGTTCTAGTCATGTATCTCTGTATACAGAGAGCTCCCCCTAGTGGTGGCTGCAGACAGAATCTTATCATGTATCTCTGTATACAGGGAGCTCCCCCTAGTGGTGGCTGCAGACAGAATCTTATCATGTATCTCTGTATACAGGGAGCTCCCCCTAGTGGTGGCTGCAGACAGAATCTTATCATGTATCTCTGTATACAGGGAGCTCCCCCTAGTGGTGGCTGTAGACAGAATCTTACCATGTATCTCTGTATACAGGGAGCTCCCCCTAGTGGTGACTGCAGACAGGATCTTATCTTGTATCTCTGTATACAGGGACCTCCCCCTAGTGGTGGCTGCAGACAGAATATTATCATGTATCTCTGTATACTGGGAGCTCCCCCTAGTGGTGGCTGCAGACAGAATCTTATCATGTATCTCTATATACAGGGAGCTCCCCCTAGTGGTGGCTGCAGACAGAATCTTATCATGTATCTCTGTTTACAGGGAGCTCCCCCTAGTGGTGGCTGTAGACAGGATCTTATCATGTATCTCTGTATACAGGGAGCTTCCCCTAGTGGTGGCTGCAGACAGAATCTTATCATATATCTCTGTATACAGGGAGCTCGCCCTGGTGGTGGCTGAAGACAGAATCTTATCATGTATCTCTGTATACAGGGAGCTCCCCCTAGTGGTGGCTGCAGACAGAATCTTATCTTGTATCTCTGTATACAGGGAGCTCCCCCTAGTGGTGGCTGCAGACAGAATCTTATCATGCATCTATGTATACAGGGAGCTCCCCCTAGTGGTGGCTGCAGACAGGATCTTATCATGTATCTCTGTATACAGGGAGCTCCCCCTAGTGGTGGCTGCAGAAAGGTTCTAGTCATGTATCTCTATACAGGGAGCTCCCCCTAGTGGTGGCTGCAGACAGAATCTTATCATGTATCTCTGTATACAGGGAGCTCGCCCTGGTGGTGGCTGCAGACAGAATCTTATCATGTATCTCTGTATACAGGGAGCTCCCCCTAGTGGTGGCTGCAGACAGAATCTTATCTTGTATCTCTGTATACAGGGAGCTCCCCCTAGTGGTGGCTGCAGACAGAATCTTATCATGCATCTCTGTATACAGGGCGCTCTCCCTAGTGGTGGCTGCAGACAGGATCTTATCATGTATCTCTGTATACAGGGAGCTCCCCCTAGTGGTGGCTGCAGAAAGGTTCTAGTTATGTATCTCTATACAGGGAGCTCCCCCTAGTGGTGGCTGCAGACAGGATCTTATCATGTATCTCTGTATACAGGGAGCTCCCCCTAGTGGTGGCTGCAGACAGAATCTTATCATGTATCTCTGTATACAGGGAGCTCCCCCTAGTGGTGGCTGCAGACAGAATCCTAACATGTATCTCTGTATACAGGGTGCTCTCCCAAGTGGAAGCTGTAGACAGGATCTTATCATGTATCTCTGTATACAGAGAGCTCCCCCTAGTGGTGGCTGCAGACAGAATCTTATCATGTACCTCTGCATACAGGGAGCTCCCCCTAGTGGTGGCTGCAGACAGAATCTTATCATGTATCTCTGTATACAGAGAGCTCCCCCTAGTGGTGGCTGCAGACAGAATCTTATCATGTATCTCTGTATACAGGGAGCTCCACCTAGTGGTGGCTGCAGACAGAATCTTATCATGTATCTCTGTATACAGAGAGCTCCCCCTAGTGGTGGCTGCAGACAGAATCTTATCATGTACCTCTGTATACAGGGAGCTCCCCCTAGTGGTGGCTGCAGACAGGATCTTATCATGTATCTCTGTATACAGAGAGCTCCCCCTAGTGGTGGCTGCAGACAGAATCTTATCATGTACCTCTGTATACAGGGAGCTCCCCCTAGTGGTGGCTGCAGACAGAATCTTATCATGTATCTCTGTATACAGAGAGCTCCCCCTAGTGGTGGCTGCAGACAGAATCTTATCATGTATCTCTGTATACAGGGAGCTCCCCCTAGTGGTGGCTGCAGACAGAATCTTATCATGTATCTCTGTATACAGGGAGCTCCCCCTAGTGGTGGCTGCAGACAGAATATTATCATGTATCTCTGTATACTGGGAGCTCCCCCTAGTGGTGGCTGCAGACAGAATCTTATCATGTATCTCTATATACAGGGAGCTCCCCCTAGTGGTGGCTGCAGACAGAATCTTATCATGTATCTCTGTTTACAGGGAGCTCCCCCTAGTGGTGGCTGTAGACAGGATCTTATCATGTTTCTCTGTATACAGGGAGCTTCCCCTAGTGGTGGCTGCAGACAGAATCTTATCATGTATCTCTGTATACAGGGAGCTCCCCCTGGTGGTGGCTGCAGACAGAACCTTATCATGTATCTCTGTATACAGAGAGCTACCCCTAGTGGTGGCTGCAGACAGAATCTTATCATGTATCTCTGTATATAGGGAACTCCTCCTAGTGGTGGCTGCAGAAAGGATCTTATCATGTATCTCTATACATAGGGAGCTCCCCCTAGTGGTGGCTGCAGACAAGATGTTATCATGTATTTCTGTATACAGGGAGCTCCCCCTAGTGGTGGCTGCAGACAGAATCTTATCATGTATCTCTGTATACAGGGACCTCCCCTTAGTGGTGACTGCAGACAGAATAATATCATGTATCTCTGTATACAGGGAGCTACCGCTATTGGTGACTGCAGATAGAATCTTATCATGTATCTGTGTATACAGGGAGCTCCCCCTAGTGGTGGCTGCAGACAGAATTTTATCATGTATCTCTGTATACAGGGAGCTCCCCCTAGTGGTGACTGCAGACAGAATCTTATCATGTATCTCTGTATACAGGGAGCTCCCCCTAGTGGTGACTGCAGATAGAATCTTATCATGTATCTCTGTATACAGGGAGCTCCCGCTATTGGTGACTGCAGATAGAATCTTATCATGTATCTCTATATACAGGGACCTCCCCCTAGTGGTGGCTACAGACAGAATCTTATCATGTATCTCTGTATACAGGGACCTCCCCCTAGTGGTGGCTACAGACAGAATTTTATCATGTATCTCTATATACAGGGAGCTCCCCCTAGTGGTGACTGCAGACAGAATCTTATCATGTATCTCTGTATACAGGGAGCTCCCCCTAGTGGTGACTGCAGATAGAATCTTATCATGTATCTCTGTATACAGGGAGCTCCCGCTATTGGTGACTGCAGATAGAATCTTATCATGTATCTCTATATACAGGGAGCTCCCCCTAGTGGTGGCTACAGACAGAATCTTATCGTGTATCTCTATATACAGGGACCTCCCCCTAGTGGTGGCTACAGACAGAATCTTATCATGTATCTCTATATACAGGGACCTCCCCCTAGTGGTGGCTACAGACAGAATCTTATCATGTATCTCTGTATACAGGGAGCTCCCCCTAGTGGTGGCGGCAGACAGAATCTTATCATGTATCTCTGTATACAGAGAGCTCCCCCTAGTGGTGGCTGCAGACAGAATCTTATCATGTATCTCTGTATACAGGGAGCTCCCCCTAGTGGTGGCTGCAGACAGAATCTTATCATGTATCTCTGTATACAGAGAGCTCCCCCTAGTGGTGGCTGCAGACAGAATCTTATCATGTACCTCTGTATACAGGGAGCTCCCCCTAGTGGTGGCTGCAGACAGGATCTTATCATGTATCTCTGTATACAGAGAGCCCCCCCTAGTGGTGGCTGCAGACAGAATCTTATCATGTACCTCTGTATACAGGGAGCTCCCCCTAGTGGTGGCTGCAGACAGAATCTTATCATGTATCTCTGTATACAGAGAGCTCCCCCTAGTGGTGGCTGCAGACAGAATCTTATCATGTATCTCTGTATACAGGGAGCTCCCCCTAGTGGTGGCTGCAGACAGGATCTTATCATGTATCTCTGTATACAGGGAGCTCCCCCTAGTGGTGGCTGCAGACAGAATCTTATCATGTATCTCTGTATAGAGGGAGCTCCCCCTAGTGGTGGCTGCAGACAGAATCTTATCATGTATCTCTGTATACAGGGAGCTCCCCCTAGTGGTGGCTGCAGACAGAATCTTATCATGTACCTCTGTATACAGGGAGCTCCCCCTAGTGGTGGCTGCAGACAGAATCTTATCATGTATCTCTGTTTACAGGGAGCTCCCCGTAGTGGTGGCTGTAGACAGGATCTTATCATGTATCTCTGTATACAGGGAGCTTCCCCTAGTGGTGGCTGCAGACAGAATCTTATCATGTATCTCTGTATACAGAGAGCTCCCCCTAGTGGTGGCTGCACACAGAATCTTATCATTTATCTCTGTATACAGGGAGCTCCCCCTAGTGGTGGCTGCAGACAGAATCTTATCATGTACCTCTGTATACAGGGAGCTCCCCCTAGTGGTGGCTGCAGACAGGATCTTATCATGTATCTCTGTATACAGACAGCTCCCCCTAGTGGTGGCTGCAGACAGAATCTTATCATGTACCTCTGTATACAGGGAGCTCCCCCTAGTGGTGGCTGCAGACAGAATCTTATCATGTATCTCTGTATACAGAGAGCTCCACCTAGTGGTGGCTGCAGACAGAATCTTATCATGTATCTCTGTATACAGGGAGCTCCCCCTAGTGGTGGCTGCAGACAGAAACTTATCATGTATCTCTGTATACAGGGAGCTCCCCCTAGTGTTGGCTGCAGACAGAATCTTATCATGTACCTCTGTATACAGGGAGCTCCCACTAGTGGTGGCTGCAGACAGAATCTTATCACGTATCTCTGTATACAGGGAGCTCCCCCTAGTGGTGGCTGCAGACAGAATCTTATCATGTATCTCTGTATACAGGGAGCTCCCCCTGGTGGTGGCTGCAGACAGAATCTTATCACGTACCTCTGTATACAGGGAGCTCCCACTAGTGGTGGCTGCAGACAGAATCTTATCACGTATCTCTGTATACAGGGAGCTCCCCCTAGTGGTGGCTGCAGACAGAATCTTAAAATGTATCTCTGTATACCGGGAGCTCCCCCTAGTGGTGACTGCAGACAGGATCTTATCATGTATCTCTGTATACAGGGACCTCTCCCTAGTGGTGGCTGCAGACAGGATCTTATCATGTATCTCTGTATACAGGTAGCTCCCCCTAGTGGTGCCTGCAGACAGAATTTTATCATGTATCTCTGTATACAGGGAGCTCCCCCCTAGTGGTGGCTGCAGACAGAATCTTATCATGTATCTCTGTATACAGTGAGCTCCCCCTAGTGGTGGCTGCAGACAGAATCTTATCATGTATCTCTCTATACAGGGATCTTCCCCTAGTGGTGGCTGCAGACAGAATCTTATCATGTATCTCTGTATACAGGGAGCTCCCCCTAGTGGTGGCTGCAGACAGAATCTTATCATGTGCCTCTGTATACAGGGAGCTCCCACTAGTGGTGGCTGCAGACAGAATCTTATCATGTATCTCTGTATACAGGGAGCTCCCCGTAGTGGTGGCTGTAGACAGAATCTTATCATGTATCTCTGTATACTGGGAGCTCCCCCTAGTGTTGACTGCAGACAGGATCTTATCATGTATCTCTGTATACAGGGACCTCCCCCTAGTGGTGGCTGCAGACAGAATATTATCATGTATCTCTGTATACTGGGAGCTCCCCCTAGTGGTGGCTGCAGACAGAATCTTATCATGTATCTCTATATACAGGGAGCTCCCCCTAGTGGTGGCTGCAGACAGAATCTTATCATGTATCTCTGTTTACAGGGAGCTCCCCCTAGTGGTGGCTGTAGACAGGATCTTATCATGTATCTCTCTATACAGGGAGCTCCCCCCTAGTGGTGGCTGCAGACAGAATCTTATCATGTATCTCTGTATACAGTGAGCTCCCCCTAGTGGTGGCTGCAGACAGAATCTTATCATGTATCTCTCTATACAGGGATCTTCCCCTAGTGGTGGCTGCAGACAGAATCTTATCATGTATCTCTGTATACAGGGAGCTCCCCCTAGTGGTGGCTGCAGACAGAATCTTATCATGTGCCTCTGTATACAGGGAGCTCCCCCTAGTGGTGGCTGCAGACAGAATCTTATCATGTATCTCTGTATACAGGGAGCTCCCCGTAGTGGTGGCTGTAGACAGAATCTTATCATGTATCTCTGTATACTGGGAGCTCCCCCTAGTGTTGACTGCAGACAGGATCTTATCATGTATCTCTGTATACAGGGACCTCCCCCTAGTGGTGGCTGCAGACAGAATATTATCATGTATCTCTGTATACTGGGAGCTCCCCCTAGTGGTGGCTGCAGACAGAATCTTATCATGTATTTCTATATACAGGGAGCTCCCCCTAGTGGTGGCTGCAGACAGAATCTTATCATGTATCTCTGTTTACAGGGACCTCCCCCTAGTGGTGGCTGTAGACAGGATCTTATCATGTATCTCTCTATACAGGGAGCTTCCCCTAGTGGTGGCTGCAGACAGAATCTTATCATGTATCTCTGTATACAGGGAGCTTCCCCTGGTGGTGGCTGCAGACAGAATCTTATCATGTATCTCTGTATACAGGGAGCTCCCCCTAGTGGTGGCTGCAGACAGAATCTTATCATGTATCTCTGTATACAGGGAGCTCCCCCTAGTGGTGGCTGCACACAGAATCTTATCATGTATCTCTGTATACAGGGAGCTCCCCCTAGTGGTGGCTGCAGACAGAATCTTATCATGCATCTCTGTATACAGGAAGCTCCCCCTAGTGGTGGCTGCAGACAGGATCTTATCATGTATCTCTGTATACAGGGAGCTCCCCCTAGTGGTGGCTGCAGAAAGGTTCTTGTCATGTATCTCTATACAGGGAGCTCCCCCTAGTGGTGGCTGCAGACAGGATCTTATCATGTATCTCTGTATACAGGGAGCTCCCCATAGTGGTGGCTGCAGACAGAATCTTATCATGTATCTCTGTATACAGGGAGCTCCCCCTAGTGGTGGCTGCAGAAAGGTTCTAGTCATGTATCTCTGTATACAGACAGCTCCCCCTAGTGGTGGCTGCAGACAGAATCTTATCATGTATCTCTGTATACAGGGAGCTCCCCCTAGTGGTGGCTGCAGACAGAATCTTATCATGTATCTCTGTATACAGGGAGCTCCCCCTAGTGGTGGCTGCAGACAGAATCTTATCATGTATCTCTGTATACAGGGAGCTCCCCCTAGTGGTGGCTGTAGACAGAATCTTACCATGTATCTCTGTATACAGGGAGCTCCCCCTAGTGGTGACTGCAGACAGGATCTTATCTTGTATCTCTGTATACAGGGACCTCCCCCTAGTGGTGGCTGCAGACAGAATATTATCATGTATCTCTGTATACTGGGAGCTCCCCCTAGTGGTGGCTGCAGACAGAATCTTATCATGTATCTCTATATACAGGGAGCTCCCCCTAGTGGTGGCTGCAGACAGAATCTTATCATGTATCTCTGTTTACAGGGAGCTCCCCCTAGTGGTGGCTGTAGACAGGATCTTATCATGTATCTCTGTATACAGGGAGCTTCCCCTAGTGGTGGCTGCAGACAGAATCTTATCATATATCTCTGTATACAGGGAGCTCGCCCTGGTGGTGGCTGAAGACAGAATCTTATCATGTATCTCTGTATACAGGGAGCTCCCCCTAGTGGTGGCTGCAGACAGAATCTTATCTTGTATCTCTGTATACAGGGAGCTCCCCCTAGTGGTGACTGCAGACAGAATCTTATCATGCATCTATGTATACAGGGAGCTCCCCCTAGTGGTGGCTGCAGACAGGATCTTATCATGTATCTCTGTATACAGGGAGCTCCCCCTAGTGGTGGCTGCAGAAAGGTTCTAGTCATGTATCTCTATACAGGGAGCTCCCCCTAGTGGTGGCTGCAGACAGAATCTTATCATGTATCTCTGTATACAGGGAGCTCGCCCTGGTGGTGGCTGCAGACAGAATCTTATCATGTATCTCTGTATACAGGGAGCTCCCCCTAGTGGTGGCTGCAGACAGAATCTTATCTTGTATCTCTGTATACAGGGAGCTCACCCTAGTGGTGGCTGCAGACAGAATCTTATCATGCATCTCTGTATACAGGGCGCTCCCCCTAGTGGTGGCTGCAGACAGGATCTTATCATGTATCTCTGTATACAGGGAGCTCCCCCTAGTGGTGGCTGCAGAAAGGTTCTAGTTATGTATCTCTATACAGGGAGCTCCCCCTAGTGGTGGCTGCAGACAGGATCTTATCATGTATCTCTGTATACAGGGAGCTCCCCCTAGTGGTGGCTGCAGACAGAATCTTATCATGTATCTCTGTATACAGGGAGCTCCCCCTAGTGGTGGCTGCAGACAGAATCCTAACATGTATCTCTGTATACAGGGTGCTCTCCCAAGTGGAAGCTGTAGACAGGATCTTATCATGTATCTCTGTATACAGAGAGCTCCCCCTAGTGGTGGCTGCAGACAGAATCTTATCATGTACCTCTGCATACAGGGAGCTCCCCCTAGTGGTGGCTGCAGACAGAATCTTATCATGTATCTCTGTATACAGAGAGCTCCCCCTAGTGGTGGCTGCAGACAGAATCTTATCATGTATCTCTGTATACAGGGAGCTCCACCTAGTGGTGGCTGCAGACAGAATCTTATCATGTATCTCTGTATACAGAGAGCTCCCCCTAGTGGTGGCTGCAGACAGAATCTTATCATGTACCTCTGTATACAGGGAGCTCCCCCTAGTGGTGGCTGCAGACAGGATCTTATCATGTATCTCTGTATACAGAGAGCTCCCCCTAGTGGTGGCTGCAGACAGAATCTTATCATGTACCTCTGTATACAGGGAGCTCCCCCTAGTGGTGGCTGCAGACAGAATCTTATCATGTATCTCTGTATACAGAGAGCTCCCCCTAGTGGTGGCTGCAGACAGAATATTATCATGTATCTCTGTATACTGGGAGCTCCCCCTAGTGGTGGCTGCAGACAGAATCTTATCATGTATCTCTATATACAGGGAGCTCCCCCTAGTGGTGGCTGCAGACAGAATCTTATCATGTATCTCTGTTTACAGGGAGCTCCCCCTAGTGGTGGCTGTAGACAGGATCTTATCATGTATCTCTGTATACAGGGAGCTTCCCCTAGTGGTGGCTGCAGACAGAATCTTATCATGTATCTCTGTATACAGGGAGCTCCCCCTGGTGGTGGCTGCAGACAGAACCTTATCATGTATCTCTGTATACAGAGAGCTACCCCTAGTGGTGGCTGCAGACAGAATCTTATCATGTATCTCTGTATATAGGGAACTCCTCCTAGTGGTGGCTGCAGAAAGGATCTTATCATGTATCTCTATACATAGGGAGCTCCCCCTAGTGGTGGCTGCAGACAAGATGTTATCATGTATTTCTGTATACAGGGAGCTCCCCCTAGTGGTGGCTGCAGACAGAATCTTATCATGTATCTCTGTATACAGGGACCTCCCCTTAGTGGTGACTGCAGACAGAATAATATCATGTATCTCTGTATACAGGGAGCTACCGCTATTGGTGACTGCAGATAGAATCTTATCATGTATCTGTGTATACAGGGAGCTCCCCCTAGTGGTGGCTGCAGACAGAATTTTATCATGTATCTCTGTATACAGGGAGCTCCCCCTAGTGGTGACTGCAGACAGAATCTTATCATGTATCTCTGTATACAGGGAGCTCCCCCTAGTGGTGACTGCAGATAGAATCTTATCATGTATCTCTGTATACAGGGAGCTCCCGCTATTGGTGACTGCAGATAGAATCTTATCATGTATCTCTATATACAGGGACCTCCCCCTAGTGGTGGCTACAGACAGAATCTTATCATGTATCTCTGTATACAGGGACCTCCCCCTAGTGGTGGCTACAGACAGAATTTTATCATTTATCTCTATATACAGGGAGCTCCCCCTAGTGGTGACTGCAGACAGAATCTTATCATGTATCTCTGTATACAGGGAGCTCCCCCTAGTGGTGACTGCAGATAGAATCTTATCATGTATCTCTGTATACAGGGAGCTCCCGCTATTGGTGACTGCAGATAGAATCTTATCATGTATCTCTATATACAGGGAGCTCCCCCTAGTGGTGGCTACAGACAGAATCTTATCGTGTATCTCTATATACAGGGACCTCCCCCTAGTGGTGGCTACAGACAGAATCTTATCATGTATCTCTATATACAGGGACCTCCCCCTAGTGGTGGCTACAGACAGAATCTTATCATGTATCTCTGTATACAGGGAGCTCCCCCTAGTGGTGGCGGCAGACAGAATCTTATCATGTATCTCTGTATACAGAGAGCTCCCCCTAGTGGTGGCTGCAGACAGAATCTTATCATGTATCTATGTATACAGGGAGCTCCCCCTAGTGGTGGCTGCAGACAGAATCTTATCATGTATCTCTGTATACAGAGAGCTCCCCCTAGTGGTGGCTGCAGACAGAATCTTATCATGTACCTCTGTATACAGGGAGCTCCCCCTAGTGGTGGCTGCAGACAGGATCTTATCATGTATCTCTGTATACAGAGAGCCCCCCCTAGTGGTGGCTGCAGACAGAATCTTATCATGTACCTCTGTATACAGGGAGCTCCCCCTAGTGGTGGCTGCAGACAGAATCTTATCATGTATCTCTGTATACAGAGAGCTCCCCCTAGTTGTGGCTGCAGACAGAATCTTATCATGTATCTCTGTATACAGGGAGCTCCCCCTAGTGGTGGCTGCAGACAGGATCTTATCATGTATCTCTGTATACAGGGAGCTCCCCCTAGTGGTGGCTGCAGACAGAATCTTATCATGTATCTCTGTATACAGGGAGCTCCCCCTAGTGGTGGCTGCAGACAGAATCTTATCATGTATCTCTGTATACAGGGAGCTCCCCCTAGTGGTGGCTGCAGACAGAATCTTATCATGTACCTCTGTATACAGGGAGCTCCCCCTAGTGGTGGCTGCAGACAGAATCTTATCATGTATCTCTGTTTACAGGGAGCTCCCCCTAGTGGTGGCTGTAGACAGGATCTTATCATGTATCTCTGTATACAGGGAGCTTCCCCTAGTGGTGGCTGCAGACAGAATCTTATCATGTATCTCTGTATACAGGGAGCTCCCCCTGGTGTTGGCTGCAGACAGAATCTTATCATGTATCTCTGTATACAGGGAGCTCCCCCTAGTGGTGGCTGCAGACAGAATCTTATCATGTATCTCTGTATACAGGGAGCTCCCCCTAGTGGTGGCTGCAGACAGAATCTTATCATGTATCTCTGTATACAGGGAGCTCCCCCTAGTGGTGGCTGCAGACAGGATCTTATCATGTATCTCTGTATACAGGGAGCTCCCCCTAGTGGTGGCTGCAGAAAGGTTCTAGTCATGTATCTCTAAACAGGGAGCTCCCCCTAGTGGTGGCTGCAGACAGGATCTTATCCTGTATCTCTGTATACAGGGAGCTCCCCCTAGTGGTGGCTGCATACAGAATCTTATCATGTATCTCTGTATACAGGGAGCTCCCCCTTGTGGTGGCTGCAGACAGAATCTTATCATGTATCTCTGTATACAGGGAGCTCTCCCTAGTGGAAGCTGTAGACAGGATCTTATCATGTATCTCTGTATACAGAGAGCTCCCCCTAGTGGTGGCTGCAGACAGAATCTTATCATGTACCTCTGTATACAGGGAGCTCCCCCTAGTGGTGGCTGCAGACAGAATCTTATCATGTATCTCTGTATACAGAGAGCTCCCCCCAGTGGTGGCTGCACACAGAATCTTATCATGTATCTCTGTATACAGGGAGCTCCCCCTAGTGGTGGCTGCAGACAGAATCTTATCATGTACCTCTGTATACAGGGAGCTCCCCCTACTGGTGGCTGCAGACAGGATCTTATCATGTATCTCTGTATACAGAGAGCTCCCCCTAGTGGTGGCTGCAGACAGAATCTTATCATGTACCTCTGTATACAGGGAGCTCCCCCTAGTGGTGGCTGCAGACAGAATCTTATCATGTATCTCTGTATAAAGAGAGCTCCCCCTAGTGGTGGCTGCAGACAGAATCTTATCATGTATCTCTGTATACAGGGAGCTCCCCCTAGTGGTGGCTGCAGACAGAATCTTATCATGTATCTTTGTATACAGGGAGCTCCCCCTAGTGTTGGCTGCAGACAGAATCTTATCATGTACCTCTGTATACAGGGAGCTCCCACTAGTGGTGTCTGCAGACAGAATCTTATCACGTATCTCTGTATACAGGGAGCTCCCCCTAGTGGTGGCTGCAGACAGAATCTTATCATGTATCTCTGTATACAGGGAGCTCCCCCTGGTGGTGGCTGCAGACAGAATCTTATCACGTACCTCTGTATACAGGGACCTCTCCCTAGTGGTGGCTGCAGACAGGATCTTATCATGTATCTCTGTATACAGGGAGCTCCCCCTAGTGGTGCCTGCAGACAGAATTTTATCATGTATCTCTGTATACAGGGAGCTCCCCCCTAGTGGTGGCTGCAGACAGAATCTTATCATGTATTTCTGTATACAGTGAGCTCCCCCTAGTGGTGGCTGCAGACAGAATCTTATCATGTATCTCTCTATACAGGGATCTTCCCCTAGTGGTGGCTGCAGACAGAATCTTATCATGTATCTCTGTATACAGGGAGCTCCCCCTAGTGGTGGCTGCAGACAGAATCTTATCATGTGCCTCTGTATACAGGGAGCTCCCCCTAGTGGTGGCTGCAGACAGAATCTTATCATGTATCTCTGTATACAGGGAGCTCCCCGTAGTGGTGGCTGTAGACAGAATCTTATCATGTATCTCTGTATACTGGGAGCTCCCCCTAGTGTTGACTGCAGACAGGATCTTATCATGTATCTCTGTATACAGGGACCTCCCCCTAGTGGTGGCTGCAGACAGAATATTATCATGTATCTCTGTATACTGGGAGCTCCCCCTAGTGGTGGCTGCAGACAGAATCTTATCATGTATCTCTATATACAGGGAGCTCCCCCTAGTGGTGGCTGCAGACAGAATCTTATCATGTATCTCTGTTTACAGGGAGCTCCCCCTAGTGGTGGCTGTAGACAGGATCTTATCATGTATCTCTCTATACAGGGAGCTTCCCCTAGTGGTGGCTGCAGACAGAATCTTATCATGTATCTCTGTATACAGGGAGCTCCCCCTGGTGGTGGCTGCAGACAGAATCTTATCATGTATCTCTGTATACAGGGAGCTCCCCCTAGTGGTGGCTGCAGACAGAATCTTATCATGTATCTCTGTATACAGGGAGCTCCCCCTAGTGGTGGCTGCACACAGAATCTTATCATGTATCTCTGTATACAGGGAGCTCCCCCTAGTGGTGGCTGCAGACAGAATCTTATCATGCATCTCTGTATACAGGGAGCTCCCCCTGGTGGTGGCTGCAGACAGGATCTTATCATGTATCTCTGTATACAGGGAGCTCCCCCTAGTGGTGGCTGCAGAAAGGTTCTTGTCATGTATCTCTATACAGGGAGCTCCCCCTAGTGGTGGCTGCAGACAGGATCTTATCATGTATCTCTGTATACAGGGAGCTCCCCATAGTGGTGGCTGCAGACAGAATCTTATCATGTATCTCTGTATACAGGGAGCTCCCCCTAGTGGTGGCTGCAGAAAGGTTCTAGTCATGTATCTCTGTATACAGAGAGCTCCCCCTAGTGGTGGCTGCAGACAGAATCTTATCATGTATCTCTGTATACAGGGAGCTCCCCCTAGTGGTGGCTGCAGACAGAATCTTATCATGTATCTCTGTATACAGGGAGCTCCCCCTAGTGGTGGCTGCAGACAGAATCTTATCATGTATCTCTGTATACAGGGAGCTCCCCCTAGTGGTGGCTGTAGACAGAATCTTACCATGTATCTCTGTATACAGGGAGCTCCCCCTAGTGGTGACTGCAGACAGGATCTTATCTTGTATCTCTGTATACAGGGACCTCCCCCTAGTGGTGGCTGCAGACAGAATATTATCATGTATCTCTGTATACTGGGAGCTCCCCCTAGTGGTGGCTGCAGACAGAATCTTATCATGTATCTCTATATACAGGGAGCTCCCCCTAGTGGTGGATGCAGACAGAATCTTATCATGTATCTCTGTTTACAGGGAGCTCCCCCTAGTGGTGGCTGTAGACAGGATCTTATCATGTATCTCTGTATACAGGGAGCTTACCCTAGTGGTGGCTGCAGACAGAATCTTATCATATATCTCTGTATACAGGGAGCTCGCCCTGGTGGTGGCTGAAGACAGAATCTTATTATGTATCTCTGTATACAGGGAGCTCCCCCTAGTGGTGGCTGCAGACAGAATCTTATCTTGTATCTCTGTATACAGGGAGCTCCCCCTAGTTGTGGCTGCAGACAGAATCTTATCATGCATCTCTGTATACAGGGAGCTCCCCCTAGTGGTGGCTGCAGACAGGATCTTATCATGTATCTCTGTATACAGGGAGCTCCCCCTAGTGGTGGCTGCAGAAAGGTTCTAGTCATGTATCTCTATACAGGGAGCTCCCCCTAGTGGTGGCTGCAGACAGAATCTTATCATGTATCTCTGTATACAGGGAGCTCGCCCTGGTGGTGGCTGCAGACAGAATCTTATCATGTATCTCTGTATACAGGGAGCTCCCCCTAGTGGTGGCTGCAGACAGAATGTTATCTTGTATCTCTGTATACAGGGAGCTCCCCCTAGTGGTGGCTGCAGACAGAATCTTATCATGCATCTCTGTATACAGGGCGCTCCCCCTAGTGGTGGCTGCAGACAGGATCTTATCATGTATCTCTGTATACAGGGAGCTCCCTCTAGTGGTGGCTGCAGAAAGGTTCTAGTCATGTATCTCTATACACGGAGCTCCCCCTAGTGGTGGCTGCATACAGGATCTTATCATGTATCTCTGTATACAGGGAGCTCCCCCTACTGGTGGCTGCAGACAGAATCTTATCATGTATCTCTGTATACAGGGAGCTCCCCCTAGTGGTGGCTGCAGACAGAATCCTAACATGTATCTCTGTATACAGGGTGCTCTCCCAAGTGGAAGCTGTAGACAGGATCTTATCATGTATCTCTGTATACAGAGAGCTCCCCCTAGTGGTGGCTGCAGACAGAATCTTATCATGTACCTCTGCATACAGGGAGCTCCCCCTAGTGGTGGCTGCAGACAGAATCTTATCATGTATCTCTGTATACAGAGAGTTCCCCCTAGTGGTGGCTGCAGACAGAATCTTATCATGTATCTCTGTATACAGGGAGCTCCACCTAGTGGTGGCTGCAGACAGAATCTTATCATGTATCTCTGTATACAGAGAGCTCCCCCTAGTGGTGGCTGCAGACAGAATCTTATCATGTACCTCTGTATACAGGGAGCTCCCCCTAGTGGTGGCTGCAGACAGGATCTTATCATGCATCTCTGTATACAGAGAGCTCCCCCTAGTGGTGGCTGCAGACAGAATCTTATCATGTACCTCTGTATATAGGGAGCTCCCCCTAGTGGTGGCTGCAGACAGAATCTTATCATGTATCTCTGTATACAGAGAGCTCCCCCTAGTGGTGGCTGCAGACAGAATCTTATCATGTATCTCTGTATACAGGGAGCTCCCCCTAGTGGTGGCTGCAGACAGAATCTTATCATGTATCTCTGTATACAGGGAGCTCCCCCTAGTGGTGGCTGCAGACAGAATATTATCATGTATCTCTGTATACTGGGAGCTCCCCCTAGTGGTGGCTGCAGACAGAATCTTATCATGTATCTCTATATACAGGGAGCTCCCCCTAGTGGTGGCTGCAGACAGAATCTTATCATGTATCTCTGTTTACAGGGAGCTCCCCCTAGTGGTGGCTGTAGACAGGATCTTATCATGTATCTCTGTATACAGGGAGCTTCCCCTAGTGGTGGCTGCAGACAGAATCTTATCATGTATCTCTGTATACAGGGAGCTCCCCCTGGTGGTGGCTGCAGACAGAACCTTATCATGTATCTCTGTATACAGAGAGCTACCCCTAGTGGTGGCTGCAGACAGAATCTTATCATGTATCTCTGTATATAGGGAACTCCTCCTAGTGGTGGCTGCAGAAAGGATCTTATCATGTATCTCTATACATAGGGAGCTCCCCCTAGTGGTGGCTGCAGACAAGATGTTATCATGTATCTCTGTATACAGGGAGCTCCCCCTAGTGGTGGCTGCAGACAGAATCTTATCATGTATCTCTGTATACAGGGGAGCTCCCCCTAGTGGTGGCTACAGACAGAATCTTATCATGTATCTCTGTATACAGGGACCTCCCCTTAGTGGTGACTGCAGACAGAATAATATCATGTATCTCTGTATACAGGGAGCTACCGCTATTGGTGACTGCAGATAGAATCTTATCATGTATCTGTGTATACAGGGAGCTCCCCCTAGTGGTGGCTACAGACAGAATTTTATCATGTATCTCTGTATACAGGGAGCTCCCCCTAGTGGTGACTGCAGACAGAATCTTATCATGTATCTCTGTATACAGGGAGCTCCCCCTAGTGGTGACTGCAGATAGAATCTTATCATGTATCTCTGTATACAGGGAGCTCCCGCTATTGGTGACTGCAGATAGAATCTTATCATGTATCTCTATATACAGGGATCTCCCCCTAGTGGTGGCTACAGACAGAATCTTATCATGTATCTCTGTATACAGGGACCTCCCCCTAGTGGTGGCTACAGACAGAATTTTATCATGTATCTCTATATACAGGGAGCTCCCCCTAGTGGTGACTGCAGACAGAATCTTATCATGTATCTCTGTATACAGGGAGCTCCCCCTAGTGGTGACTGCAGATAGAATCTTATCATGTATCTCTGTATACAGGGAGCTCCCGCTATTGGTGACTGCAGATAGAATCTTATCATGTATCTCTATATACAGGGAGCTCCCCCTAGTGGTGGCTACAGACAGAATCTTATCGTGTATCTCTATATACAGGGACCTCCACCTAGTGGTGGCTACAGACAGAATCTTATCATGTATCTCTATATACAGGGACCTCCCCCTAGTGGTGGCTACAGACAGAATCTTATCATGTATCTCTGTATACAGGGAGCTCCCCCTAGTGGTGGCTGCAGACAGAATCTTATCATGTATCTCTGTATACAGAGAGCTCCCCCTAGTGGTGGCTGCAGACAGAATCTTATCATGTATCTCTGTATACAGGGAGCTCCCCCTAGTGGTGGCTGCAGACAGAATCTTATCATGTATCTCTGTATACAGAGAGCTCCCCCTAGTGGTGGCTGCAGACAGAATCTTATCATGTACCTCTGTATACAGGGAGCTCCCCCTAGTGGTGGCTGCAGACAGGATCTTATCATGTATCTCTGTATACAGAGAGCCCCCCCTAGTGGTGGCTGCAGACAGAATCTTATCATGTACCTCTGTATACAGGGAGCTCCCCCTAGTGGTGGCTGCAGACAGAATCTTATCATGTATCTCTGTATACAGAGAGCTCCCCCTAGTGGTGGCTGCAGACAGAATCTTATCATGTATCTCTGTATACAGGGAGCTCCCCATAGTGGTGGCTGCAGACAGGATCTTATCATGTATCTCTGTATACAGAGAGCTCCCCCTAGTGGTGGCTGCAGACAGAATCTTATCATGTACCTCTGTATACAGGGAGCTCCCCCTAGTGGTGGCTGCAGACAGAATCTTATCATGTATCTCTGTATACAGAGAGCTCCCCCTAGTGGTGGCTGCAGACAGAATCTTATCATGTATCTCTGTATACAGGGAGCTCCCCCTAGTGGTGGCTGCAGACAGAATCTTATCATGTATCTCTGTATACAGGGAGCTCCCCCTAGTGGTGGCTGCAGACAGAATATTATCATGTATCTCTGTATACTGGGAGCTCCCCCTAGTGGTGGCTGCAGACAGAATCTTATCATGTATCTCTATATACAGGGAGCTCCCCCTAGTGGTGGCTGCAGACAGAATCTTATCATGTATCTCTGTTTACAGGGAGCTCCCCCTAGTGGTGGCTGTAGACAGGATCTTATCATGTATCTCTGTATACAGGGAGCTTCCCCTAGTGGTGGCTGCAGACAGAATCTTATCATGTATCTCTGTATACAGGGAGCTCCCCCTGGTGGTGGCTGCAGACAGAACCTTATCATGTATCTCTGTATACAGAGAGCTACCCCTAGTGGTGGCTGCAGACAGAATCTTATCATGTATCTCTGTATATAGGGAACTCCTCCTAGTGGTGGCTGCAGAAAGGATCTTATCATGTATCTCTATACATAGGGAGCTCCCCCTAGTGGTGGCTGCAGACAAGATGTTATCATGTATCTCTGTATACAGGGAGCTCCCCCTAGTGGTGGCTGCAGACAGAATCTTATCATGTATCTCTGTATACAGGGGAGCTCCCCCTAGTGGTGGCTACAGACAGAATCTTATCATGTATCTCTGTATACAGGGACCTCCCCTTAGTGGTGACTGCAGACAGAATAATATCATGTATCTCTGTATACAGGGAGCTACCGCTATTGGTGACTGCAGATAGAATCTTATCATGTATCTGTGTATACAGGGAGCTCCCCCTAGTGGTGGCTACAGACAGAATTTTATCATGTATCTCTGTATACAGGGAGCTCCCCCTAGTGGTGACTGCAGACAGAATCTTATCATGTATCTCTGTATACAGGGAGCTCCCCCTAGTGGTGACTGCAGATAGAATCTTATCATGTATCTCTGTATACAGGGAGCTCCCACTATTGGTGACTGCAGATAGAATCTTATCATGTATCTCTATATACAGGGACCTCCCCCTAGTGGTGGCTACAGACAGAATCTTATCATGTATCTCTGTATACAGGGACCTCCCCCTAGTGGTGGCTACAGACAGAATTTTATCATGTATCTCTATATACAGGGAGCTCCCCCTAGTGGTGACTGCAGACAGAATCTTATCATGTATCTCTGTATACAGGGAGCTCCCCCTAGTGGTGACTGCAGATAGAATCTTATCATGTATCTCTGTATACAGGGAGCTCCCGCTATTGGTGACTGCAGATAGAATCTTATCATGTATCTCTATATACAGGGAGCTCCCCCTAGTGGTGGCTACAGACAGAATCTTATCGTGTATCTCTATATACAGGGACCTCCCCCTAGTGGTGGCTACAGACAGAATCTTATCATGTATCTCTATATACAGGGACCTCCCCCTAGTGGTGGCTACAGACAGAATCTTATCATGTATCTCTGTATACAGGGAGCTCCCCCTAGTGGTGGCTGCAGACAGAATCTTATCATGTATCTCTGTATACAGAGAGCTCCCCCTAGTGGTGGCTGCAGACAGAATCTTATCATGTATCTCTGTATACAGGGAGCTCCCCCTAGTGGTGGCTGCAGACAGAATCTTATCATGTATCTCTGTATACAGAGAGCTCCCCCTAGTGGTGGCTGCAGACAGAATCTTATCATGTACCTCTGTATACAGGGAGCTCCCCCTAGTGGTGGCTGCAGACAGGATCTTATCATGTATCTCTGTATACAGAGAGCCCCCCCTAGTGGTGGCTGCAGACAGAATGTTATCATGTACCTCTGTATACAGGGAGCTCCCCCTAGTGGTGGCTGCAGACAGAATCTTATCATGTATCTCTGTATACAGAGAGCTCCCCCTAGTGGTGGCTGCAGACAGAATCTTATCATGTATCTCTGTATACAGGGAGCTCCCCCTAGTGGTGGCTGCAGACAGGATCTTATCATGTATCTCTGTATACAGGGAGCTCCCCCTAGTGGTGGCTGCAGACAGAATCTTATCATGTATCTCTGTATACAGGGAGCTCCCCCTAGTGGTGGCTGCAGACAGAATCTTATCATGTATCTCTGTATACAGGGAGCTCCCCCTAGTGGTGGCTGCAGACAGAATCTTATCATGTACCTCTGTATACAGGGAGCTCCCCCTAGTGGTGGCTGCAGACAGAATCTTATCATGTATCTCTGTTTACAGGGAGCTCCCCCTAGTGGTGGCTGTAGACAGGATCTTATCATGTATCTCTGTATACAGGGAGCTTCCCCTAGTGGTGGCTGCAGACAGAATCTTATCATGTATCTCTTTATACAGGGAGCTCCCCCTGGTGTTGGCTGCAGACAGAATCTTATCATGTATCTCTGTATACAGGGAGCGCCCCCTAGTGGTGGCTGCAGACAGAATCTTATCATGTATCTCTGTATACAGGGAGCTCCCCCTAGTGGTGGCTGCAGACAGAATCTTATCATGCATCTCTGTATACAGGGAGCTCCCCCTAGTGGTGGCTGCAGACAGGATCTTATCATGTATCTCTGTATACAGGGAGCTCCCCCTAGTGGTGGCTGCAGAAAGGTTCTAGTCATGTATCTCTATACAGGGAGCTCCCCCTAGTGGTGACTGCAGACAGGATCTTATCATGTATCTCTGTATACAGGGAGCTCCCCCTAGTGGTGGCTGCAGACAGAATCTGATAATGTATCTCTGTATACAGGGAGCTCCCCCTAGTGGTTGCTGCAGACAGAATCTTATCATGTATCTCTGTATACAGGGAGCTCTCCCTAGTGGAAGCTGTAGACAGGATCTTATCATGTATCTCTGTATACAGAGAGCTCCCCCTAGTGGTGGCTGCAGACAGAATCTTATCATGTATCTCTGTATACAGAGAGCTCCCCCTAGTGGTGGCTGCAGACAGAATCTTATCATGTATCTCTGTATACAGGGAGCTCCCCCTAGTGGTGGCTGCAGACAGAATCTTATCATGTATCTCTGTTTACAGAGAGCTCCCCCTAGTGGTGGCTGCAGACAGAATCTTATCATGTACCTCTGTATACAGGGAGCTCCCCCTAGTGGTGGCTGCAGACAGGATCTTATCATGTATCTCTGTATACAGAGAGCTCCCCCTAGTGGTGGCTGCAGACAGAATCTTATCATGTACCTCTGTATACAGGGAGCTCCCCCTAGTGGTGGCTGCAGACAGAATCTTATCATGTATCTCTGTATACAGAGAGCTCCCCCTAGTGGTGGCTACAGACAGAATCTTATCATGTATCTCTGTATACAGGGAGCTCCCCCTAGTGGTGGCTGCAGACAGAATCTTATCATGTATCTCTGTATACAGGGAGCTCCCCCTAGTGGTGGCTGCAGACAGAATCTTATCATGTACCTCTGTATACAGGGAGCTCCCACTAGTGGTGGCTGCAGACAGAATCTTATCACGTATCTCTGTATACAGGGAGCTCTCCCTAGTGGTGGCTGCAGACAGATTCTTATCACGTGTCTCTGTATACAGGGAGCTCCCCCTAGTGGTGACTGCAGACAGGATCTTATCATGTATCTCTGTATACAGGGACCTCCCCCTAGTGGTGGCTGCAGACAGGATCTTATCATGTATCTCTGTATACAGGGAGCTCCCCTTAGTGGTGCCTGCAGACAGAATTTTATCATGTATCTCTGTATACAGGGAGCTCCCCCCTAGTGGTGGCTGCAGACAGAATCTTATCATGTATCTCTGTATACAGTGAGCTCCCCCTAGTGGTGGCTGCAGACAGAATCTTATCATGTATCTCTGTATACAGGGTGCTTCCCCTAGTGGTGGCTGCAGACAGAATCTTATCATGTATCTGTGTATACAGGGAGCTCCCCCTAGTGGTGGCTGCAGATAGAATTTTATCATGTATCTCTGTATACAGGGAGCTCCCTCTAGTGGTGACTGCAGACAGAATCTTATCATGTATCTCTGTATACAGGGAGGTCCCCCTAGTGGTGACTGCAGATAGAATCTTATCATGTATCTCTGTATACAGGGAGCTCCCGCTATTGGTGACTGCAGATAGAATCTTATCATGTATCGCTATATACAGGGACCTCCCCCTAGTGGTGGCTACAGACAGAATCTTATCATGTATCTCTGTATACAGGGACCTCCCCCTAGTGGTGACTGCAGACAGAATCTTATCATGTATCTCTGTATACAGGGAGCTCCCGCTATTGGTGACTGCAGATAGAATTTTATCATGTATCTCTATATACAGGGAGCTCCCCCTAGTGGTGGCTGCAGACAGAATCTTATCATGTATCTCTGTATACAGGGAGCTCCCCCTAGTGGTGGCTGTAGACAGAATCTTATCATGTATCTCTGTATACAGGGAGCTCCCTCTAGTGGTGACTGCAGACAGGATCTTATCATGTATCTCTGTATACAGGGACCTCCCCCTAGTGGTGGCTGCAGACAGAATATTATCATGTATCTCTGTATACTGGGAGCTCCCCCTACTGGTGGCTGCAGACAGAATCTTATCATGTATCTCTATATACAGGGAGCTCCCCCTAGTGGTGGCTGCAGACAGAATCTTATCATGTATCTCTGTTTACAGGGAGCTCCCCCTAGTGGTGGCTGTAGACAGGATCTTATCATGTATCTCTGTATACAGGGAGCTTCCCCTAGTGGTGGCTGCAGACAGAATCTTATCATGTATCTCTGTATACAGGGAGCTCCCCCTGGTGGTGGCTGCAGACAGAATCTTATCATGTATCTCTGTATACAGGGAGCTCCCCCTAGTGGTTGCTGCAGACAGATTCTTATCATGTATCTCTGTATACAGGGAGCTCCCCCTAGTGGTGGCTGCAGACAGAATCTTATTATGCATCTCTGTATACAGGGAGCTCCCCCTAGTGGTGGCTGCAGACAGGATCTTATCATGTATCTCTGTATACAGGGAGCTCCCCCTAGTGGTGGCTGCAGAAAGGTTCTAGTCATGTATCTCTGTATACAGGGAGCTCCCCCTAGTGGTGGCTGCAGAAAGGTTCTAGTCATGTATCTCTAAACAGGGAGCTCCCCCTAGTGGTGGCTGCAGACAGGATCTTATCATGTATCTCTGTATACAGGGAGCTCCCCCTAGTGGTGGCTGCAGACAGAATCTTATCATGTATCTCTGTATACAGGGAGCTCCCCCTAGTGGTGGCTGCAGACAGAATCTTAGCATGTATCTCTGTATACAGGGAGCTCTCACTAGTGGAAGCTGTAGACAGGATCTTATCATGTATCTCTGTATACAGAGAGCTCCCCCTAGTGGTGGCTGCAGACAGAATCTTATCATGTACCTCTGTATACAGGGAGCTCCCCCTAGTGGTGGCTGCAGACAGAATCTTATCATGTATCTCTGTATACAGAGAGCTCCCCCTAGTGGTGGCTGCAGACAGAATCTTATCATGTATCTCTGTATACAGGGAGCTCCCCCTAGTGGTGGCTGCAGACAGAATCTTATCATGTACCTCTGTATACAGGGAGCTCCCCCTAGTGGTGGCTGCAGACAGGATCTTATCATGTATCTCTGTATACAGAGAGCTCCCCCTAGTGGTGGCTGCAGACAGAATCTTATCATGTACCTCTGTATACAGGGAGCTCCCCCTAGTGGTGGCTGCAGACAGAATCTTATCATGTATCTCTGTATACAGAGAGCTCCCCCTAGTGGTGGCTGCAGACAGAATCTTATCATGTATCTCTGTATACAGGGAGCTCCCCCTAGTGGTGGCTGCAGAGAGAATCTTATCATGTATCTCTGTATACAGGGAGCTCCCCCTAGTGGTGGCTGCAGACAGAATCTTATCATGTATCTCTGTATACAGGGAGCTCCCCCTAGTGGTGACTGCAGACAGGATCTTATCATGTATCTCTGTATACAGGGACCTCCCCCTAGTGGTGGCTGCAGACAGAATATTATCATGTATCTCTGTATACTGGGAGCTCCCCCTAGTGGTGGCTGCAGACAGAATCTTATCATGTATCTCTATATACAGGGAGCTCCCCCTAGTGGTGGCTGCAGACAGAATCTTATCATGTATCTCTGTTTACAGGGAGCTCCCCCTAGTGGTGGCTGTAGACAGGATCTTATCATGTATCTCTGTATACAGGGAGCTTCCCCTAGTGGTGGCTGCAGACAGAATCTTATCATGTATCTCTGTATACAGGGAGCTCCCCCTGGTGGTGGCTGCAGACAGAATCTTATCATGTATCTCTGTATACAGGGAGCTCCCCCTAGTGGTGGCTGCAGACAGAATCTTATCATGTATCTCTGTATACAGGGAGCTCCCCCTAGTGGTGGCTGCAGACAGAATCTTATCATGCATCTCTGTATACAGGGAGCTCCCCCTAGTGGTGGCTGCAGACAGAATCTTATCATGTATCTCTGTATACAGGGAGCTCCCCCTAGTGGTTGCTGCAGACAGATTCTTATCATGTATCTCTGTATACAGGGAGCTCCCCCTAGTGGTGGCTGCAGACAGAATCTTATTATGCATCTCTGTATACAGGGAGCTCCCCCTAGTGGTGGCTGCAGACAGGATCTTATCATGTATCTCTGTATACAGGGAGCTCCCCCTAGTGGTGGCTGCAGAAAGGTTCTAGTCATGTATCTCTAAACAGGGAGCTCCCCCTAGTGGTGGCTGCAGACAGGATCTTATCATGTATCTCTGTATACAGGGAGCTCCCCCTAGTGGTGGCTGCAGACAGAATCTTATCATGTATCTCTGTATACAGGGAGCTCCCCCTAGTGGTGGCTGCAGACAAAATCTTAGCATGTATCTCTGTATACAGGGAGCTCTCCCTAGTGGAAGCTGTAGACAGGATCTTATCATGTATCTCTGTATACAGAGAGCTCCCCCTAGTGGTGGCTGCAGACAGAATCTTATCATGTATCTCTGTATACAGAGAGCTCCCCCTAGTGGTGGCTGCAGACAGAATCTTATCATGTATCTCTGTATACAGGGAGCTCCCCCTAGTGGTGGCTGCAGACAGAATCTTATCATGTACCTCTGTATACAGGGAGCTCCCCCTAGTGGTGGCTGCAGACAGGATCTTATCATGTATCTCTGTATACAGAGAGCTCCCCCTAGTGGTGGCTGCAGACAGAATCTTATCATGTACCTCTGTATACAGGGAGCTCCCCCTAGTGGTGGCTGCAGACAGAATATTATCATGTATCTCTGTATACAGAGAGCTCCCCCTAGTGGTGGCTGCAGACAGAATCTTATCATGTATCTCTGTATACAGGGAGCTCCCCCTAGTGGTGGCTGCAGAGAGAATCTTATCATGTATCTCTGTATACAGGGAGCTCCCCCTAGTGGTGGCTGCAGACAGAATCTTATCATGCATCTCTGTATACAGGGAGCTCCCCCTAGTGGTGGCTGCAGACAGGATCTTATCATGTATCTCTGTATACAGGGAGCTCCCCCTAGTGGTGGCTGCAGAAAGGTTCTAGTCATGTATCTCTAAACAGGGAGCTCCCCCTAGTGGTGGCTGCAGACAGAATCTTATCATGTACCTCTGTATACAGGGAGCTCCCCCTAGTGGTGGCTGCAGACAGGATCTTATCATGTATCTCTGTATACAGAGAGCTCCCCCTAGTGGTGGCTGCAGACAGAATCTTATCATGTACCTCTGTATAAAGGGAGCTCCCCCTAGTGGTGGCTGCAGACAGAATATTATCATGTATCTCTGTATACAGAGAGCTCCCCCTAGTGGTGGCTGCAGACAGAATCTTATCATGTATCTCTGTATACAGGGAGCTCCCCCTAGTGGTGGCTGCAGAGAGAATCTTATCATGTATCTCTGTATACAGGGAGCTCCCCCTAGTGGTGGCTGCAGACAGAATCTTATCATGTATCTCTGTATACAGGGAGCTCCCCCTAGTGGTGACTGCAGACAGGATCTTATCATGTATCTCTGTATACAGGGAGCTTCCCCTAGTGGTGGCTGCAGACAGAATCTTATCATGTATCTCTGTATACAGGGAGCTCCCCCTGGTGGTGGCTGCAGACAGAATCTTATCATGTATCTCTGTATACAGGGAGCTCCCCCTAGTGGTGGCTGCAGACAGAATCTTATCATGTATCTCTGTATACAGGGAGCTCCCCCTAGTGGTGGCTGCAGACAGAATCTTATCATGCATCTCTGTATACAGGGAGCTCCCCCTAGTGGTGGCTGCAGACAGGATCTTATCATGTATCTCTGTATACAGGGAGCTCCCCCTAGTGGTGGCTGCAGAAAGGTTCTAGTCATGTATCTCTAAACAGGGAGCTCCCCCTAGTCGTGGCTGCAGACAGGATCTTATCATGTATCTCTGTATACAGGGAGCTCCCCCTAGTGGTGGCTGCAGACAGAATCTTATCATGTATCTCTGTATACAGGGAGCTCCCCCTAGTGGTGGCTGCAGACAGAATCTTATCATGTATCTCTGTATACAGGGAGCTCTCCCTAGTGGAAGCTGTAGACAGGATCTTATCATGTATATCTGTATACAGAGAGTTCCCCTAGTGGTGGCTGCAGACAGAATCTTATCATGTACCTCTGTATACAGGGAGCTCCCCCTAGTGGTGGCTGCAGACAGAATCTTATCATGTATCTCTGTATACAGAGAGCTCCCCCTAGTGGTGGCTGCAGACAGAATCTTATCATGTATCTCTGTATACAGGGAGCTCCCCCTAGTGGTGGCTGCAGAGAGAATCTTATCATGTATCTCTGTATACAGGGAGCTCCCCCTAGTGGTGGCTGCAGACAGAATCTTATCATGTATCTCTGTATACAGGGAGCTCCCCCTAGTGGTGACTGCAGACAGGATCTTATCATGTATCTCTGTATACAGGGAGCTTCCCCTAGTGGTGGCTGCAGACAGAATCTTATCATGTATCTCTGTATACAGGGAGCTCCCCCTGGTGGTGGCTGCAGACAGAATCTTATCATGTATCTCTGTATACAGGGAGCTCCCCCTAGTGGTGGCTGCAGACAGAATCTTATCATGTATCTCTGTATACAGGGAGCTCCCCCTAGTGGTGGCTGCAGACAGAATCTTATCATGCATCTCTGTATACAGGGAGCTCCCCCTAGTGGTGGCTGCAGACAGGATCTTATCATGTATCTCTGTATACAGGGAGCTCCCCCTAGTGGTGGCTGCAGAAAGGTTCTAGTCATGTATCTCTAAACAGGGAGCTCCCCCTAGTCGTGGCTGCAGACAGGATCTTATCATGTATCTCTGTATACAGGGAGCTCCCCCTAGTGGTGGCTGCAGACAGAATCTTATCATGTATCTCTGTATACAGGGAGCTCCCCCTAGTGGTGGCTGCAGACAGAATCTTATCATGTATCTCTGTATACAGGGAGCTCTCCCTAGTGGAAGCTGTAGACAGGATCTTATCATGTATATCTGTATACAGAGAGTTCCCCTAGTGGTGGCTGCAGACAGAATCTTATCATGTACCTCTGTATACAGGGAGCTCCCCCTAGTGGTGGCTGCAGACAGAATCTTATCATGTATCTCTGTATACAGAGAGCTCCCCCTAGTGGTGGCTGCAGACAGAATCTTATCATGTATCTCTGTATACAGGGAGCTCCCCCTAGTGGTGGCTGCAGACAGAATCTTATCATGTACCTCTGTATACAGGGAGCTCCCCCTAGTGGTGGCTGTAGACAGGATCTTATCATGTATCTCTGTATACAAAGAGCTCCCCCTAGTGGTGGCTGCAGACAGAATCTTATCATGTACCTCTGTATACAGGGAGCTCCCCCTAGTGGTGGCTGCAGACAGAATCTTATCATGTATCTCTGTATACAGAGAGCTCCCCCTAGTGGTGGCTGCAGACAGAATCTTATCATGTATCTCTGTATACAGGGAGCTCCCCCTAGTGGTGGCTGCAGACAGAATCTTATCATGTATCTCTGTATACAGGGAGCTCCCCCTAGTGGTGGCTGCAGACAGAATCTTATCATGTACCTCTGTATACAGGGAGCTCCCACTAGTGGTGGCTGCAGACAGAATCTTATCACGTATCTCTGTATACAGGGAGCTCCCCCTAGTGGTGGATGCAGACAGAATCTTATCATGTATCTCTGTATACAGGGAACTCCCCCTGGTGGTGGCTGCAGACAGAATCTTATCACGTACCTCTGTATACTGGGAGCTCCCACTAGTGGTGGCTGCAGACAGAATCTTATCACGTATCTCTGTATACAGGGAGCTCCCCCTAGTGGTGGCTGCACACAGAATCTTAAAATGTATTTCTGTATACCGGGAGCTCCCCCTAGTGGTGACTGCAGACAGGATCTTATCATGTATCTCTGTATACAGGGAGCTCCCCCTAGTGGTGGCTGCAGACAGAATCTTATCATGTATCTCTGTATACAGGGAGCTCTCCCTAGTGGAAGCTGTAGACAGGATCTTATCATGTATCTCTGTATACAGAGAGCTCCACCTAGTGGTGGCTGCAGACAGAATTTTATCATGTACCTCTGTATACAGGGAGCTCCCCCTAGTGGTGGCTGCAGACAGAATCTTATCATGTATCTCTGTATACAGAGAGCTCCCCCTAGTGGTGGCTGCAGACAGAATCTTATCATGTATCTCTGTATACAGGGAGCTCCCCCTAGTGGTGGCTGCAGACAGAATCTTATCATGTACCTCTGTATACAAGGAGCTCCCCCTAGTGGTGGCTGCAGACAGGATCTTATCATGTATCTCTGGATACAGAGAGCTCCCCCTAGTGGTGGCTGCAGACAGAATCTTATCATGTACCTCTGTATACAGGGAGCTCCCCCTAGTGGTGGCTGCAGACAGGATTTTATCATGTATCTCTGTATACAGGGAGCTCCCGCTATTGGTGACTGCAGATAGAATTTTATCATGTATCTCTATATACAGGGAGCTCCCCCTAGTGGTGGCTGCAGACAGAATCTTATCATGTATCTCTGTATACAGGGAGCTCCCCCTAGTGGTGGCTGTAGACAGAATCTTATCATGTATCTCTGTATACAGGGAGCTCCCCCTAGTGGTGACTGCAGACAGGATCTTATCATGTATCTCTGTATACAGGGACCTCCCCCTAGTGGTGGCTGCAGACAGAATATTATCATTTATCTCTGTATACTGGGAGCTCCCCCTAGTGGTGGCTGCAGACAGAATCTTATCATGTATCTCTATATACAGGGAGCTCCCCCTAGTGGTGGCTGCAGACAGAATCTTATCATGTATCTCTGTTTACAGGGAGCTCCCCCTAGTGGTGGCTGTAGACAGGATCTTATCATGTATCTCTGTATACAGGGAGATTCCCCTAGTGGTGGCTGCAGACAGAATCTTATCATGTATCTCTGTATACAGGGAGCTCCCCCTGGTGGTGGCTGCAGACAGAACCTTATCATGTATCTCTGTATACAGAGAGCTACCCCTAGTGGTGGCTGCAGAAAGGATCTTATCATGTATATCTATACATAGGGAGCTCCCCCTAGTGGTGGCTGCAGACAAGATGTTATCATGTATCTCTGTATATAGGGAGCTCCCCCTAGTGGTGGCTGCAGACAGAATCTTATCATGTATCTCTGTATACAGGGAGCTCCCCCTAGTGGTGGCTACAGACAGAATCTTATCATGAATCTCTGTATACAGGGACCTCACCTTAGTGGTGACTGCAGACAGAATAATATCATGTATTTCTGTATACAGGGAGCTCCCGCTATTGGTGACTGCAGATAGAATCTTATCATGTATCTGTGTATACAGGGAGCTCCCCCTAGTGGTGGCTGCAGACAGAATTTTATCATGTATCTCTGTATACAGGGAGCTCCCCCTAGTGGTGACTGCAGACAGAATCTTATCATGTATCTCTGTATACAGGGAGCTCCCCCTAGTGGTGACTGCAGATAGAATCTTATCATGTATCTCTGTATACAGGGAGCTCCCGCTATTGGTGACTGCAGATAGAATCTTATCATGTATCTCTATATACAGGGACCTCCCCCTAGTGGTGGCTACAGACAGAATCTTATCATGTATCTCTGTATACAGGGACCTCCCCCTAGTGGTGGCTACAGACAGAATTTTATCATGTATCTCTGTATACAGGGAGCTCCCCCTAGTGGTGGCTGCAGACAGAATCTTATCATGTACCTCTGTATACAGGGAGCTCCCCCTAGTGGTGGCTGCAGACAGGATCTTATCATGTATCTCTGTATACAGAGAGCTCCCCCTAGTGGTGGCTGCAGACAGAATCTTATCATGTACCTCTGTATACATTGAGCTCCCCCTAGTGGTGGCTGCAGACAGAATCTTATCATGTATCTCTGTATACAGAGAGCTCCCCCTAGTGGTGGCTGCAGACAAAATCTTATCATGTATCTCTGTATACAGGGAGCTCCCCCTAGTGGTGGCTGCAGACAGAATCTTATCATGTATCTCTGTATACAGGGAGCTCCCCCTAGTGGTGGCTGCAGACAGAATCTTATCATGTACCTCTGTATACAGGGAGCTCCCACTAGTGGTGGCTGCAGACAGAATCTTATCACGTATCTCTGTATACAGGGAGCTCCCCCTAGTGGTGCAGCAGACAGTATCTTATCATGTATCTCTGTATACAGGGAGCTCCCCCTGGTGGTGGCTGCAGACAGAATCTTATCACGTACCTCTGTATACAGGGAGCTCCCACTAGTGGTGGCTGCAGACAGAATCTTATCACGTATCTCTGTATACAGGGAGCTACCCCTAGTGGTGGCTGCAGACAGAATCTTAAAATGTATCTCTGTATACCGGGAGCTCCCCCTAGTGGCGACTGCAGACAGGATCTTATCATGTATCTCTGTATACAGGGAGCTCCCCCTAGTGGTGGCTGCAGACAGAATCTTATCATGTATCTCTGTATACAGGGAGCTCTCCCTAGTGGAAGCTGTAGACAGGATCTTATCATGTATCTCTGTATACAGAGAGCTCCCCCTAGTGGTGGCTGCAGACAGAATCTTATCATGTACCTCTGTATACAAGGAGCTCCCCCTAGTGGTGGCTGCAGACAGAATCTTATCATGTATCTCTGTATACAGAGAGCTCCCCCTAGTGGTGGCTGCAGACAGAATCTTATCATGTATATCTGTATACAGGGAGCTCCCCCTATTGGTGGCTGCAGACAGAATCTTATCATGTACCTCTGTATACAGGGAGCTCCCCCTAGTGGTGGCTGCAGACAGGATCTTATCATGTATCTCTGGATACAGAGAGCTCCCCCTAGTGGTGGCTGCAGACAGAATCTTATCATGTACCTCTGTATACAGGGAGCTCCCCCTAGTGGTGGCTGCAGACAGGATCTTATCATGTATCTCTGTATACAGGGAGCTCCCGCTATTGGTGACTGCAGATAGAATTTTATCATGTATCTCTATATACAGGGAGCTCCCCCTAGTGGTGGCTGCAGACAGAATCTTATCATGTATCTCTGTATACAGGGAGCTCCCCCTAGTGGTGGCTATAGACAGAATCTTATCATGTATCTCTGTATACAGGGAGCTCCCCCTAGTGGTGACTGCAGACAGGATCTTATCATGTATCTCTGTATACAGGGACCTCCCCCTAGTGGTGGCTGCAGACAGAATATTATCATTTATCTCTGTATACTGGGAGCTCCCCCTAGTGGTGGCTGCAGACAGAATCTTATCATGTATCTCTATATACAGGGAGCTCCTCCTAGTGGTGGCTGCAGACAGAATCTTATCATGTATCTCTGTTTACAGGGAGCTCCCCCTAGTGGTGGCTGTAGACAGGATCTTATCATGTATCTCTGTATACAGGGAGCTTCCCCTAGTGGTGGCTGCAGACAGAATCTTATCATGTATCTCTGTATACAGGGAGCTCCCCCTGGTGGTGGCTGCAGACAGACCCTTATCATGTATCTCTGTATACAGAGAGCTACCCCTAGTGGTGGCTGCAGACAGAATCTTATCATGTATCTCTGTATATAGGGAACTCCTCCTAGTGGTGGCTGCAGAAAGGATCTTATCATGTATCTCTATACATAGGGAGCTCCCCCTAGTGGTGGCTGCAGACAAGATGTTATCATGTATCTCTGTATACAGGGAGCTCCCCCTAGTGGTGGCTGCAGACAGAATCTTATCATGTATCTCTGTATACAGGGAGCTCCCCCTAGTGGTGGCTACAGACAGAATCTTATCATGTATCTCTGTATACAGGGACCTCCCCTTAGTGGTGACTGCAGACAGAATAATATCATGTATTTCTGTATACAGGGAGCTCCCGCTATTGGTGACTGCAGATAGAATCTTATCATGTATCTGTGTATACAGGGAGCTCCCCCTAGTGGTGGCTGCAGACAGAATTTTATCATGTATCTCTGTATACAGGGAGATCCCCCTAGTGGTGACTGCAGACAGAATCTTATCATGTATCTCTGTATACAGGGAGCTCCCCCTAGTGGTGACTGCAGATGGAATCTTATCATGTATCTCTGTATACAGGGAGCTCCCGCTATTGGTGACTGCAGATAGAATCTTATCATGTATCTCTATATACAGGGACCTCCCCCTAGTGGTGGCTACAGACAGAATCTTATCATGTATCTCTGTATACAGGGACCTCCCCCTAGTGGTGGCTACAGACAGAATTTTATCATGTATCTCTGTATACAGGGAGCTCCCCCTAGTGGTGACTGCAGACAGAATCTTATCATGTATCTCTGTATACAGGGAGCTCCCCCTAGTGGTGACTGCAGATAGAATCTTATCATGTATCTCTGTATACAGGGAGCTCCCGCTATTGGTGACTGCAGATAGAATCTTATCATGTATCTCTATATACAGAGACCTCCCCCTAGTGGTGGCTACAGACAGAATCTTATCGTGTATCTCTATATACAGGGACATCCCCCTAGTGGTGGCTACAGACAGAATCTTATCATGTATCTCTATATACAGGGACCTCCCCCTAGTGGTGGCTGCAGACAGAATCTTATCATGTATCTCTGTATACAGGGAGCTCCCGCTATTGGTGACTGCAGATAGAATCTTATCATGTATCTCTATATACAGGGACCTCCCCCTAGTGGTAGCTGCAGACAGAATCTTATCATGTATCTCTGTATGCAGAGAGCTCCCCCTAGTGGTGAATGCAGACAGAATCTTATCATGTATCTCTGTATACAGGGAGCTCCCGCTATTGGTGACTGCAGATAGAATTTTATCATGTATCTCTATATACAGGGAACTCCCCCTAGTGGTGGCTGCAGACAGAATCTTATCATGTATCTCTGTATACAGGGAGCTACCCCTAGTGGTGGCTGTAGACATAATCTTATCATTTATCTCTGTATACAGGGAGCTCCCCCTAGTGGTGACTGCAGACAGGATCTTATCATGTATCTCTGTATACAGGGACCTCCCCCTAGTGGTGGCTGCAGACAGAATATTATCATGTATCTCTGTATACTGGGAGCTCCCCCTAGTGGTGGCTGCAGACAGAATCTTATCATGTATCTCTATATACAGGGAGCTCCCTCTAGTGGTGGCTGCAGACAGAATCTTATCATGTATCTCTGTTTACAGGGAGCTCCCCCTAGTGGTGGCTGTAGACTGGATCTTATCATGTATCTCTGTATACAGGGAGCTTCCCCTAGTGGTGGCTGCAGACAGAATCTTATCATGTATCTCTGTATACAGGGAGCTCCCCCTGGTGGTGGCTGCAGACAGAATCTTGTCATGTATCTCTGTATACAGGGAGCTCCCCCTAGTGGTGGCTGTAGACAGAGTCTTATCATGTATCTCTGTATACAAGGAGCTCCCCCTAGTGGTGGCTGCAGACAGAATCTTATCATGCATCTCTGTATACAGGGAGCTCCCCCTAGTGGTGGCTGCAGACAGGACCTTATCATGTATCTCTGTATACAGGGAGCTACCCCTAGTGGTGGCTGCAGAAAGGTTCTAGTCATGTATCTCTATACAGGGAGCTCCCCCTAGTGGTGGCTGCAGACAGGATCTTATCATGTATCTCTGTATACAGGGAGCTCCCCCTAGTGGTGGCTGCAGACAGAATCTGATCATGTATCTCTGTATACAGGGAGCTCCCCCTAGTGGTGGCTGCAGACAGAATCTCATCATGTATCTCTGTATACAGGGAGCTCTCCCTAGTGGAAACTGTAGACAGGATCTTATCATGTATCTCTGTTTACAGAGAGCTCCCCCATGTGGTGGCTGCAGACAGAATCTTATCATGTACCTCTGTATACAGGGAGCTCCCCCTAGTGGTGGCTGCAGACAGAATCTTATCATGTATCTCTGTATACAGAGAGCTACCCCTAGTGGTGGCTGCAGACAGAATCTTATCATGTATCTCTGTATACAGGGAGCTCCCCCTAGTGGTGGCTGCAGACAGAATCTTATCATGTATCTCTGTATACAGGGAGCTCCCCCTAGTGGTGGCTGCAGACAGAATCTTATCATGTACCTCTGTATACAGGGAGCTCCCACTAGTGGTGGCTGCAGACAGAATCTTATCACGTATCTCTGTATACAGGGAGCTCCCCCTAGTGGTGGCTGCAGACAGAATCTTATCATGTGTCTCTGTACACAGGGAACTCCCCCTAGTGGTGACTGCAGACAGGATCTTATCATGTATCTCTGTATACAGGGACCTCCCCCTAGTGGTGGCTGCAGACAGGATCTTATCATGTATCTCTGTATACAGGGAGCTCCCCCTAGTGGTGCCTGCAGACAGAATTTTATCATGTATCTCTGTATACAGGGAGCTCCCCCCTAGTGGTGGCTGCAGACAGAATCTTATCATGTATCTCTGTATACAGTGAGCTTCCCCTAGTGGTGGCTGCAGACAGAATCTTATCATGTATCTCTGTATACAGGGAGCTTCCCCTAGTGGTGGCTGCAGACAGAATCTTATCATGTATCTGTGTATACAGGGAGCTCCCCCTAGTGGTGGCTGCAGAAAGAATTTTATCATGTATCTCTGTATACAGGGAGCTCCCCCTAGTGGTGACTGCAGACAGAATCTTATCATGTATCTCTGTATACAGGGAGCTCCCACTAGTGGTGGCTGCAGATAGAATCTTATCATGTATCTCTGTATACAGGGAGCTCCCGCTATTGGTGACTGCAGATAGAATCTTATCATGTATCTCTATATACAGGGACCTCCCCCTAGTGGTGGCTACAGACAGAATCTTGTCATGTATCTCCGTATACAGGGACCTCCCCCTAGTGGTGACTGCAGACAGAATCTTATCATGTATCTCTGTATACAGGGAGCTCCCGCTATTGGTGACTGCAGATAGAATTTTATCATGTATCTCTATATACAGGGAGCTCCCCCTAGTGGTGGCTGCAGACAGAATCTTATCATGTATCTCTGTATACAGGGAGCTCCCCCTAGTGGTGGCTGTAGACAGAATCTTATCATGTATCTCTGTATACAGGGAGCTCCCCCTAGTGGTGACTGCAGACAGGATCTTATCATGTATCTCTGTATACAGGGACCTCCCCCTAGTGGTGGCTGCAGACAGAATATTATCATGTATCTCTGTATACTGGGAGATCCCCCTAGTGGTGGCTGCAGACAGAATCTTATCATGTATCTCTATATACAGGGAGCTCCCCCTAGTGGTGGCTGCAGACAGAATCTTATCATGTATCTCTGTTTACAGGGAGCTCCCCCTAGTGGTGGCTGTAGACAGGATCTTATCATGTATCTCTGTATACAGGGAGCTTCCCCTAGTGGTGGCTGCAGACAGAATCTTATCATGTATCTCTGTATACAGGGAGCTCCCCCTGGTGGTGGCTGCAGACAGAATCTTATCATGTATCTCTGTATACAGGGAGCTCCCCCTAGTGGTGGCTACAGACAGAATCTTATCATGTATCTCTGTATACAGGGAGCTCCCCCTAGTGGTGGCTGCAGACAGAATCTTATCATGCATCTCTGTATACAGGGAGCTCCCCCTAGTGGTGGCTGCAGACAGGATCTTATCATGTATCTCTGTATACAGGGAGCTCCCCCTAGTGGTGGCTGCAGACAGAATCTTATCATGTATCTCTGTATACAGGGAGCTCCCCCTAGTGGTGGCTGCAGACAGAATCTTATCATGTACCTCTGTATACAGGGAGCTCCCCCTAGTGGTGGCTGCACAAAGGTTCTAGTCATGTATCTCTAAACAGGGAGCTCCCCCTAGTGGTGGCTGCAGACAGGATCTTATCATGTATCTCAGTATACAGGGAGCTCCCCCTAGTGGTGGCTGCAGACAGAATCTTATCATGTATCTCTGTATACATTGAGCTCCCCCTAGTGGTGGCTGCAGACAGAATCTTATCATGTATCTCTGTATACAGGGAGCTCTCCCTAGTGGAAGCTGTAGACAGGATCTTATCATGTATCTCTGTATACAGAGAGCTCCCCCTAGTGGTGGCTGCAGACAGAATCTTATCAGGTACCTCTGTATACAGGGAGCTCCCCCTAGTGGTGGCTGCAGACAGGATCTTATCATGTATCTCTGTATACAGAGAGCTCCCCCTAGTGGTTGCTGCACACAGAATCTTATCATGTATCTCTGTATACAGGGAGCTCCCCCTAGTGGTGGCTGCAGACAGAATCTTATCATGTACCTCTGTATACAGGGAGCTCCCCCTAGTGGTGGCTGCAGACAGGATCTTATCATGTATCTCTGTATACAGAGAGCTCCCCCTAGTGGTGGCTGCAGACAGAATCTTATCATGTACCTCTGTATACAGGGAGCTCCCCCTAGTGGTGGCTGCAGACAGAATCTTATCATGTATCTCTGTATACAGAGAGCTCCCCCTAGTGGTGGCTGCAGACAGAATCTTATCATGTATCTCTGTATACAGGGAGCTCCCCCTAGTGGTGGCTGCAGACAGAATCTTATCATGTATCTCTGTATACAGGGAGCTCCCCCTAGTGTTGGCTGCAGACAGAATCTTATAAAGTACCTCTGTATACAGGGAGCTCCCACTAGTGGTGGCTGCAGACAGAATCTTATCACGTATCTCTGTATACAGGGAGTTCCCCCTAGTGGAGGCTGCAGACAGAATCTTATCATGTATCTCTGTATACAGGGAGCTCCCCCTGGTGGTGGCTGCAGACAGAATCTTATCACGTACCTCTGTATACAGGGAGCTCCCACTAGTGGTGGCTGCAGACAGAATCTTATCACGTATCTCTGTATACAGTGAGCTCCCCCTAGTGGTGGCTGCAGACAGAATCTTAAAATGTATCTCTGTATACCGGGAGCTCCCCCTAGTGGTGACTGCAGACAGGATCTTATCATGTATCTCTGTATACAGGGACCTCCCCCTAGTGGTGGCTGCAGACAGGATCTTATCATGTATCTCTGTATACAGGGAGCTCCCCCTAGTGGTGCCTGCAGATAGAATTTTATCATGTATCTCTGTATACAGGGAGCTCCCCCCTAGTGGTGGCTGCAGACAGAATCTTATCATGTATCTCTGTATACAGTGAGCTCCCCCTAGTGGTGGCTGCAGACAGAATCTTATCATGTATCTCTCTATACAGGGATCTTCCCCTAGTGGTGGCTGCAGACAGAATCTTATCATGTATCTCTGTATACAGGGAGCTCCCCCTAGTGGTGGCTGCAGACAGAATCTTATCATGTGCCTCTGTATACAGGGAGCTCCCCCTAGTGGTGGCTGCAGACAGAATCTTATCATGTATCTTTGTATACAGGGAGCTCCCCGTAGTGGTGGCTGTAGACAGAATCTTATCATGTATCTCTGTATACAGGGAGCTCCCCCTAGTGTTGACTGCAGACAGAATCTTATCATGTATCTCTGTATACAGGGACCTCCCCCAAGTGGTGGCTGCAGACAGAATATTATCATGTATCTCTGTATACTGGGAGCTCCCCCTAGTGGTGGCTGCAGACAGAATCTTATCATGTATCTCTATATACAGGGAGCTCCCCCTAGTGGTGGCTGCAGACAGAATCTTATCATGTATCTCTGTTTACAGGGAGCTCCCCCTAGTGGTGGCTGTAGACAGGATCTTATCATGTATCTCTGTATACAGGGAGCTTCCCCTAGTGGTGGCTGCAGACAGAATCTTATCATGTATCTCTGTATACAGGGAGCTCCCCCTGGTGGTGGCTGCAGACAGAATCTTATCATGTATCTCTGTATACAGGGAGCTCCCCCTAGTGGTGGCTGCAGACAGAATCTTATCATGTATCTCTGTATACAGGGAGCTCCCCCTAGTGGTGGCTGCACACAGAATCTTATCATGTATCTCTGTATACAGGGAGCTCCCCCTAGTGGTGGCTGCAGACAGAATCTTATCATGCATCTCTGTATACAGGGAGCTCCCCCTAGTGGTGGCTGCAGACAGAATCTTATCATGTATCTCTGTATACAGGGAGCTCCCCCTAGTGGTGGCTGCAGACAGAATCCTAACATGCATTTCTGTATACAGGGTGCTCTCCCAAGTGGAAGCTGTAGACAGGATCTTATCATGTATCTCTGTATACAGAGAGCTCCCCCTAGTGGTGGCTGCAGACAGAATCTTATCATGTACCTCTGCATACAGGGAGCTCCCCCTAGTGGTGGCTGCAGACAGAATCTTATCATGTATCTCTGTATACAGAGAGCTCCCCCTAGTGGTGCCTGCAGACAGAAGCTTATCATGTATCTCTGTATACAGGGAGCTCCACCTAGTGGTGGCTGCAGACAGAATCTTATCATGTATCTCTGTATACAGAGAGCTCCCCCTAGTGGTGGCTGCAGACAGAATCTTATCATGTACCTCTGTATACAGGGAGCTCCCCCTAGTGGTGGCTGCAGACAGGATCTTATCATGTATCTCTGTATACAGAGAGCTCCCCCTAGTGGTGGCTGCAGACAGAATCTTATCATGTACCTCTGTATACAGGGAGCTCCCCCTAGTGGTGGCTGCAGACAGAATCTTATCATGTATCTCTGTATACAGAGAGCTCCCCCTAGTGGTGGCTGCAGACAGAATCTTATCATGTATCTCTGTATACAGGGAGCTCCCCCTAGTGGTGGCTGCAGACAGAATCTTATCATGTATCTCTGTATATAGGGAACTCCTCCTAGTGGTGGCTGCAGAAAGGATCTTATCATGTATCTCTATACATAGGGAGCTCCCCCTAGTGGTGGCTGCAGACAAGATGTTATCATGTATCTCTGTATAAAGGGAGCTCCCCCTAGTGGTGGCTGCAGACAGAATCTTATCATGTATCTCTGTATACAGGGAGCTCCCCCTAGTGGTGGCTACAGACAGAATCTTATCATGTATGTCTGTATACAGGGACCTCCCCTTAGTGGTGACTGCAGACAGAATAATATCATGTATTTCTGTATACAGGGAGCTCCCGCTATTGGTGACTGGAGATAGAATCTTATCATGTATCTGTGTATACAGGGAGCTCCCCCTAGTGGTGGCTGCAGACAGAATTTTATCATGTATCTCTGTATACAGGGAGCTCCCCCTAGTGGTGACTGCAGACAGAATCTTATAATGTATCTCTGTATACAGGGAGCTCCCCCTAGTGGTGACTGCAGATAGAATCTTATCATGTATCGCTGTATACAGGGAGCTCCAGTTATTGGTGACTGCAGATAGAATCTTATCATGTATCTCTGTATACAGGGACCTCCCCCTAGTGGTGGCTATAGACAGAATCTTATCATGTATCTCTGTATACAGGGAGCTCCCCCTAGTGGTGGCTGCAGACAGAATCTTATCATGTATCTCTGTATACAGGGAGCTCCCCCTAGTGGTGGCTGCAGACAGAATCTTATCATGTACCTCTGTATACAGGGAGCTCCCACTAGTGGTGGCTGCAGACAGAATCTTATCACGTATCTCTGTATACACGGAGCTCCCCCTAGTGGTGGCTGCAGACAGAATCTTATCATGTGTCTCTGTACACAGGGAACTCCCCCTAGTGGTGACTGCAGACAGGATCTTATCATGTATCTCTGTATACAGGGACCTCCCCCTAGTGGTGGCTGCAGACAGGATCTTATCATGTATCTCTGTATACAGGGAGCTCCCCCTAGTGGTGCCTGCAGACAGAATTTTATCATGTATCTCTGTATACAGGGAGCTCCCCCCTAGTGGTGGCTGCAGACAGAATCTTATCATGTATCTCTGTATACAGTGAGCTTCCCCTAGTGGTGGCTGCAGACAGAATCTTATCATGTATCTCTGTATACAGGGAGCTTCCCCTAGTGGTGGCTGCAGACAGAATCTTATCATGTATCTGTGTATACAGGGAGCTCCCCCTAGTGGTGGCTGCAGAAAGAATTTTATCATGTATCTCTGTATACAGGGAGCTCCCCCTAGTGGTGACTGCAGACAGAATTTTATCATGTATCTCTGTATACAGGGAGCTCCCACTAGTGGTGGCTGCAGATAGAATCTTATCATGTATCTCTGTATACAGGGAGCTCCCGCTATTGGTGACTGCAGATAGAATCTTATCATGTATCTCTATATACAGGGACCTCCCCCTAGTGGTGGCTACAGACAGAATCTTGTCATGTATCTCCGTATACAGGGACCTCCCCCTAGTGGTGACTGCAGACAGAATCTTATCATGTATCTCTGTATACAGGGAGCTCCCGCTATTGGTGACTGCAGATAGAATTTTATCATGTATCTCTATATACAGGGAGCTCCCCCTAGTGGTGGCTGCAGACAGAATCTTATCATGTATCTCTGTATACAGGGAGCTCCCCCTAGTGGTGGCTGTAGACAGAATCTTATCATGTATCTCTGTATACAGGGAGCTCCCCCTAGTGGTGACTGCAGACAGGATCTTATCATGTATCTCTGTATACAGGGACCTCCCCCTAGTGGTGGCTGCAGACAGAATATTATCATGTATCTCTGTATACTGGGAGATCCCCCTAGTGGTGGCTGCAGACAGAATCTTATCATGTATCTCTATATACAGGGAGCTCCCCCTAGTGGTGGCTGCAGACAGAATCTTATCATGTATCTCTGTTTACAGGGAGCTCCCCCTAGTGGTGGCTGTAGACAGGATCTTATCATGTATCTCTGTATACAGGGAGCTTCCCCTAGTGGTGGCTGCAGACAGAATCTTATCATGTATCTCTGTATACAGGGAGCTCCCCCTGGTGGTGGCTGCAGACAGAATCTTATCATGTATCTCTGTATACAGGGAGCTCCCCCTAGTGGTGGCTACAGACAGAATCTTATCATGTATCTCTGTATACAGGGAGCTCCCCCTAGTGGTGGCTGCAGACAGAATCTTATCATGCATCTCTGTATACAGGGAGCTCCCCCTAGTGGTGGCTTCAGACAGGATCTTATCATGTATCTCTGTATACAGGGAGCTCCCCCTAGTGGTGGCTGCAGACAGAATCTTATCATGTATCTCTGTATACAGGGAGCTCCCCCTAGTGGTGGCTGCAGACAGAATCTTATCATGTACCTCTGTATACAGGGAGCTCCCCCTAGTGGTGGCTGCACAAAGGTTCTACTCATGTATCTCTAAACAGGGAGCTCCCCCTAGTGGTGGCTGCAGACAGGATCTTATCATGTATCTCAGTATACAGGGAGCTCCCCCTAGTGGTGGCTGCAGACAGAATCTTATCATGTATCTCTGTATACATTGAGCTCCCCCTAGTGGTGGCTGCAGACAGAATCTTATCATGTATCTCTGTATACAGGGAGCTCTCCCTAGTGGAAGCTGTAGACAGGATCTTATCATGTATCTCTGTATACAGAGAGCTCCCCCTAGTGGTGGCTGCAGACAGAATCTTATCAGGTACCTCTGTATACAGGGAGCTCCCCCTAGTGGTGGCTGCAGACAGGATCTTATCATGTATCTCTGTATACAGAGAGCTCCCCCTAGTGGTTGCTGCACACAGAATCTTATCATGTATCTCTGTATACAGGGAGCTCCCCCTAGTGGTGGCTGCAGACAGAATCTTATCATGTACCTCTGTATACAGGGAGCTCCCCCTAGTGGTGGCTGCAGACAGGATCTTATCATGTATCTCTGTATACAGAGAGCTCCCCCTAGTGGTGGCTGCAGACAGAATCTTATCATGTACCTCTGTATACAGGGAGCTCCCCCTAGTGGTGGCTGCAGACAGAATCTTATCATGTATCTCTGTATACAGAGAGCTCCCCCTAGTGGTGGCTGCAGACAGAATCTTATCATGTATCTCTGTATACAGGGAGCTCCCCCTAGTGGTGGCTGCAGACAGAATCTTATCATGTATCTCTGTATACAGGGAGCTCCCCCTAGTGTTGGCTGCAGACAGAATCTTATAAAGTACCTCTGTATACAGGGAGCTCCCACTAGTGGTGGCTGCAGACAGAATCTTATCACGTATCTCTGTATACAGGGAGCTCCCCCTAGTGGTGGCTGCAGACAGAATCTTATCATGTATCTCTGTATACAGGGAGCTCCCCCTGGTGGTGGCTGCAGACAGAATCTTATCACGTACCTCTGTATACAGGGAGCTCCCACTAGTGGTGGCTGCAGACAGAATCTTATCACGTATCTCTGTATACAGTGAGCTCCCCCTAGTGGTGGCTGCAGACAGAATCTTAAAATGTATCTCTGTATACCGGGAGCTCCCCCTAGTGGTGACTGCAGACAGGATCTTATCATGTATCTCTGTATACAGGGACCTCCCCCTAGTGGTGGCTGCAGACAGGATCTTATCATGTATCTCTGTATACAGGGAGCTCCCCCTAGTGGTGCCTGCAGATAGAATTTTATCATGTATCTCTGTATACAGGGAGCTCCCTCCTAGTGGTGGCTGCAGACAGAATCTTATCATGTATCTCTGTATACAGTGAGCTCCCCCTAGTGGTGGCTGCAGACAGAATCTTATCATGTATCTCTCTATACAGGGATCTTCCCCTAGTGGTGGCTGCAGACAGAATCTTATCATGTATCTCTGTATACAGGGAGCTCCCCCTAGTGGTGGCTGCAGACAGAATCTTATCATGTGCCTCTGTATACAGGGAGCTCCCCCTAGTGGTGGCTGCAGACAGAATCTTATCATGTATCTCTGTATACAGGGAGCTCCCCGTAGTGGTGGCTGTAGACAGAATCTTATCATGTATCTCTGTATACAGGGAGCTCCCCCTAGTGTTGACTGCAGACAGAATCTTATCATGTATCTCTGTATACAGGGACCTCCCCCAAGTGGTGGCTGCAGACAGAATATTATCATGTATCTCTGTATACTGGGAGCTCCCCCTAGTGGTGGCTGCAGACAGAATCTTATCATGTATCTCTATATACAGGGAGCTCCCCCTAGTGGTGGCTGCAGACAGAATCTTATCATGTATCTCTGTTTACAGGGAGCTCCCCCTAGTGGTGGCTGTAGACAGGATCTTATCATGTATCTCTGTATACAGGGAGCTTCCCCTAGTGGTGGCTGCAGACAGAATCTTATCATGTATCTCTGTATACAGGGAGCTCCCCCTGGTGGTGGCTGCAGACAGAATCTTATCATGTATCTCTGTATACAGGGAGCTCCCCCTAGTGGTGGCTGCAGACAGAATCTTATCATGTATCTCTGTATACAGGGAGCTCCCCCTAGTGGTGGCTGCACACAGAATCTTATCATGTATCTCTGTATACAGGGAGCTCCCCCTAGTGGTGGCTGCAGACAGAATCTTATCATGCATCTCTGTATACAGGGAGCTCCCCCTAGTGGTGGCTGCAGACAGAATCTTATCATGTATCTCTGTATACAGGGAGCTCCCCCTAGTGGTGGCTGCAGACAGAATCCTAACATGCATTTCTGTATACAGGGTGCTCTCCCAAGTGGAAGCTGTAGACAGGATCTTATCATGTATCTCTGTATACAGAGAGCTCCCCCTAGTGGTGGCTGCAGACAGAATCTTATCATGTACCTCTGCATACAGGGAGCTCCCCCTAGTGGTGGCTGCAGACAGAATCTTATCATGTATCTCTGTATACAGAGAGCTCCCCCTAGTGGTGCCTGCAGACAGAAGCTTATCATGTATCTCTGTATACAGGGAGCTCCACCTAGTGGTGGCTGCAGACAGAATCTTATCATGTATCTCTGTATACAGAGAGCTCCCCCTAGTGGTGGCTGCAGACAGAATCTTATCATGTACCTCTGTATACAGGGAGCTCCCCCTAGTGGTGGCTGCAGACAGGATCTTATCATGTATCTCTGTATACAGAGAGCTCCCCCTAGTGGTGGCTGCAGACAGAATCTTATCATGTACCTCTGTATACAGGGAGCTCCCCCTAGTGGTGGCTGCAGACAGAATCTTATCATGTATCTCTGTATACAGAGAGCTCCCCCTAGTGGTGGCTGCAGACAGAATCTTATCATGTATCTCTGTACACAGGGAGCTCCCCCTAGTGGTGGCTGCAGACAGAATCTTATCATGTATCTCTGTATATAGGGAACTCCTCCTAGTGGTGGCTGCAGAAAGGATCTTATCATGTATCTCTATACATAGGGAGCTCCCCCTAGTGGTGGCTGCAGACAAGATGTTATCATGTATCTCTGTATAAAGGGAGCTCCCCCTAGTGGTGGCTGCAGACAGAATCTGATCATGTATCTCTGTATACAGGGAGCTCCCCCTAGTGGTGGCTACAGACAGAATCTTATCATGTATGTCTGTATACAGGGACCTCCCCTTAGTGGTGACTGCAGACAGAATAATATCATGTATTTCTGTATACAGGGAGCTCCCGCTATTGGTGACTGGAGATAGAATCTTATCATGTATCTGTGTATACAGGGAGCTCCCCCTAGTGGTGGCTGCAGACAGAATTTTATCATGTATCTCTGTATACAGGGAGCTCCCCCTAGTGGTGACTGCAGACAGAATCTTATAATGTATCTCTGTATACAGGGAGCTCCCCCTAGTGGTGACTGCAGATAGAATCTTATCATGTATCGCTGTATACAGGGAGCTCCCGTTATTGGTGACTGCAGATAGAATCTTATCATGTATCTCTGTATACAGGGACCTCCCCCTAGAGGTGGCTATAGACAGAATCTTATCATGTATCTCTGTATACAGGGACCTCCCCCTAGTGGTGGCTACAGACAGAATTTTATCATGTATCTCTGTATACAGGGAGCTCCCCCTAGTGGTGACTGCAGACAGAATCTTATCATGTATCTCTGTATACAGGGAGCTCCCTCTAGTGGTGACTGCAGATAGAATCTTATCATGTATCTCTGTATACAGGGAGCTCCCGCTATTGGTGACTGCAGATAGAATCTTATCATGTATCTCTATATACAGGGAGCTCCCCCTAGTGGTGGCTGCAGACAGAATCTTATCATGTATCTCTGTTTACAGGGAGCTCCCCCTAGTGGTGGCTGTAGACAGGATCTTATCATGTATCTCTGTATACAGGGAGCTTCCCCTAGTGGTGGCTGCAGACAGAATCTTATCATGTATCTCTGTATACAGGGAGCTCCCCTGGTGGTGGCTGGAGACAGAATCTTATCATGTATCTCTGTATACAGGGAGCTCCCCCTAGTGGTGGCTGCAGACAGAATCTTATCATGTATCTCTGTATACAGGGAGCTCCCCCTAGTGGTGGCTGCACACAGAATCTTATCATGTATCTCTGTATACAGGGAGCTCCCCCTAGTGGTGGCTGCAGACAGAATCTTATCATGCATCTCTGTATACAGGGAGCTCCCCCTAGTGGTGGCTGCAGACAGGATCTTATCATGTATCTCTGTATACAGGGAGCTCCCCCTAGTGGTGGCTGCAGAAAGGTTCTTGTCATGTATCTCTATACAGGGAGCTCCCCCTAGTGGTGGCTGCAGACAGGATCTTATCATGTATCTCTGTATACAGGGAGCTCCCCCTAGTGGTGGCTGCAGACAGAATCTTATCATGTATCTCTGTATACAGGGAGCTCCCCCTAGTGGTGGCTGCAGAAAGGTTCTAGTCATGTATCTCTGTATACAGAGAGCTCCCCCTAGTGGTGGCTGCAGACAGAATCTTATCATGTATCTCTGTATACAGGGAGCTCCCCCTAGTGGTGGCTGCAGACAGAATCTTATCATGTATCTCTGTATACAGGGAGCTCCCCCTAGTGGTGGCTGTAGACAGAATCTTATCATGTATCTCTGTATACAGGGAGCTCCCCCTAGTGGTGACTGCAGACAGGATCTTATCTTGTATCTCTGTATACAGGGACCTCCCCCTAGTGGTGGCTGCAGACAGAATATTATCATGTATCTCTGTATACTGGGAGCTCCCCCTAGTGGTGGCTGCAGACAGATTCTTATCATGTATCTCTATATACAGGGAGCTCCCCCTAGTGGTGGCTGCAGACAGAATCTTATCATGTATCTCTGTTTACAGGGAGCTCCCCCTAGTGGTGGCTGTAGACAGGATCTTATCATGTATCTCTGTATACAGGGAGCTTCCCCTAGTGGTGGGTACAGACAGAATCTTATCATGCATCTCTGTATACAGGGAGCTCGCCCTGGTGGTGGCTGAAGACAGAATCTTATCATGTATCTCTGTATACAGGGAGCTCCCCCTAGTGGTGGCTGCAGACAGAATCTTATCTTGTATCTCTGTATACAGGGAGCTCCCCCTAGTGGTGGCTGCAGACAGAATCTTATCATGCATCTCTGTATACAGGGAGCTCCCCCTAGTGGTGGCTGCAGACAGGATCTTATTATGTATCTCTGTATACAGGGAGCTCCCCCTAGTGGTGGCTGCAGAAAGATTCTAGTCATGTATCTCTATACAGGGAGCTCCCCCTAGTGGTGGCTGCAGACAGAATCTTATCATGTATCTCTGTTTACAGGGAGCTCCCCCTAGTGGTGGCTGTAGACAGGATCTTATCATGTATCTCTGTATACAGGGAGCTTCCCCTAGTGGTGGCGGCAGACAGAATCTTATCATGTATCTCTGTATACAGGGAGCTCGCCCTGGTGGTGGCTGCAGACAGAATCTTATCATGTATCTCTGTATACAGGGAGCTCCCCCTAGTGGTGGCTGCAGACAGAATCTTATCTTGTATCTCTGTATACAGGGAGCTCCCCCTAGTGGTGGCTGCAGACAGAATCTTATCATGCATCTCTGTATACAGGGCGCTCCCCCTAGTGGTGGCTGCAGACAGGATCTTATCATGTATCTCTGTATACAGGGAGCTCCCCCTAGTGGTGGCTGCAGAAAGGTTCTAGTCATGTATCTCTATACAGGGAGCTCCCCCTAGTGGTGGCTGCAGACAGGATCTTATCATGTATCTCTGTATACAGGGAGCTCCCCCTAGTGGTGGCTGCAGACAGAATCTTATCATGTATCTCTGTATACAGGGAGCTCCCCCTAGTGGTGGCTGCAGACAGAATCCTAACATGTATCTCTGTATACAGGGTGCTCTCCCAAGTGGAAGCTGTAGACAGGATCTTATCATGTATCTCTGTATACAGAGAGCTCCCCCTAGTGGTGGCTGCAGACAGAATCTTATCATGTACCTCTGCATACAGGGAGCTCCCCCTAGTGGTGGCTGCAGACAGAATCTTATCATGTATCTCTGCATACAGAGAGCTCTCCCTAGTGGTGGCTGCAGACAGAATCTTATCATGTATCTCTCTATACAGGGAGCTCCACCTAGTGGTGGCTGCAGACAGAATCTTATCATGTATCTCTGTATACAGAGAGCTCCCCCTAGTGGTGGCTGCAGACAGAATCTTATCATGTACCTCTGTATACAGGGAGCTCCCCCTAGTGGTGGCTGCAGACAGGATCTTATCATGTATCTCTGTATACAGAGAGCTCCCCCTAGTGGTGGCTGCAGACAGAATCTTATCATGTACCTCTGTATACAGGGAGCTCCCCCTAGTGGTGGCTGCAGACAGAATCTTATCATGTATCTCTGTATACAGAGAGCTCCCCCTAGTGGTGGCTGCAGACAGAATCTTATCATGTATCTCTGTATACAGGGAGCTCCCCCTAGTGGTGGCTGCAGACAGAATCTTATCATGTATCTCTGTATACAGGGAGCTCCCCCTAGTGGTGGCTGCAGACAGAATATTATCATGTATCTCTGTATACTGGGAGCTCCCCCTAGTGGTGGCTGCAGACATAATCTTATCATGTATCTCTGTTTACAGGGAGCTCCCCATAGTGGTGGCTGTAGACAGGATCTTATCATGTATCTCTGTATACAGGGAGCTTCCCCTAGTGGTGGCTGCAGACAGAATCTTATCATGTATCTCTGTATACAGGGAGCTCGCCCTGGTGGTGGCTGCAGACAGAATCTTATCATGTATCTCTGTATACAGGGAGCTCCCCCTAGTGGTGGCTGCAGACAGAATCTTATCTTGTATCTCTGTATACAGGGAGCTCCCCCTAGTGGTGGCTGCAGACAGAATCTTATCATGCATCTCTGTATACAGGGCGCTCCCCCTAGTGGTGGCTGCAGACAGGATCTTATCATGTATCTCTGTATACAGGGAGCTCCCCCTAGTGGTGGCTGCAGAAAGGTTCTAGTTATGTATCTCTATATAGGGAGCTCCCCCTAGTGGTGGCTGCAGACAGGATCTTATCATGTATCTCTGTATACAGGGAGCTCCCCCTAGTGGTGGCTGCAGACAGAATCTTATCATGTATCTCTGTATACAGGGAGCTCCCCCTAGTGGTGGCTGCAGACAGAATCCTAACATGTATCTCTGTATACAGGGTGCTCTCCCAAGTGGAAGCTGTAGACAGGATCTTATCATGTATCTCTGTATACAGAGAGCTCCCCCTAGTGGTGGCTGCAGACAGAATCTTATCATGTACCTCTGCATACAGGGAGCTCCCCCTAGTGGTGGCTGCAGACAGAATCTTATCATGTATCTCTGTATACAGAGAGCTCCCCCTAGTGGTGGCTGCAGACAGAATCTTATCATGTATCTCTCTATACAGGGAGCTCCACCTAGTGGTGGCTGCAGACAGAATCTTATCATGTATCTCTGTATACAGAGAGCTCCCCCTAGTGGTGGCTGCAGACAGAATCTTATCATGTACCTCTGTACACAGGGAGCTCCCCCTAGTGGTGGCTGCAGACAGGATCTTATCATGTATCTCTGTATACAGAGAGCTCCCCCTAGTGGTGGCTGCAGACAGAATCTTATCATGTACCTCTGTATACAGGGAGCTCCCCCTAGTGGTGGCTGCAGACAGAATCTTATCATGTATCTCTGTATACAGAGAGCTCCCCCTAGTGGTGGCTGCAGACAGAATCTTATCATGTATCTCTGTATACAGGGAGCTCCCCCTAGTGGTGGCTGCAGACACAATCTTATCATGTATCTCTGTATACAGGGAGCTCCCCCTAGTGGTGGCTGCAGACAGAATATTATCATGTATCTCTGTATACTGGGAGCTCCCCCTAGTGGTGGCTGCAGACAGAATCTTATCATGTATCTCTGCTTACAGGGAGCTCCCCCTAGTGGTGGCTGTAGACAGGATCTTATCATGTATCTCTGTATACAGGGAGCTTCCCCTAGTGGTGGCTGCAGACAGAATCTTATCATGTATCTCTGTATACAGGGAGCTCCCCCTGGTGGTGGCTGCAGACAGAACCTTATCATGTATCTCTGTATACAGAGAGCTACCCCTAGTGGTGGCTGCAGACAGAATCTTATCATGTATCTCTGTATATAGGGAACTCCTCCTAGTGGTGGCTGCAGAAAGGATCTTATCATGTATCTCTATACATAGGAAGCTCCCCCTAGTGGTGGCTGCAGACAAGATGTTATCATGTATCTCTGTATACAGGGAGCTCCCCCTAGTGGTGGCTGCAGACAGAATCTTATCATGTAACTCTGTATACAGGGAGCTCCCCCTAGTGGTGGCTACAGACAGAATCTTATCATGTATCTCTGTATACAGGGACCTCCCCTTAGTGGTGACTGCAGACAGAATAATATCATGTATTTCTCTATACAGGGAGCTCCCGCTATTGGTGACTGCAGATAGAATCTTATCATGTATCTGTGTATACAGGGAGCTCCCCCTAGTGGTGGCTGCAGACAGAATTTTATCATGTATCTCTGTACACAGGGAGCTCCCCCTAGTGGTGACTGCAAACAGAATCTTATCATGTATCTCTGTATACAGGGAGCTCCCCCTAGTGGTGACTGCAGATAGAATCTTATCATGTATCTCTGTATACAGGGAGCTCCCGCTATTGGTGACTGCAGATAGAATCTTATCATGTATCTCTATATACAGGGACCTCCCCCTAGTGGTGGCTACAGACAGAATCTTATCATGTATCTATGTATACAGGGACCTCCCCCTAGTGGTGGCTACAGACAGAATTTTATCATGTATCTCTATATACAGGGAGCTCCCCCTAGTGGTGACTGCAGACAGAATCTTATCATGTATCTCTGTATACAGGGACCTCCCCCTAGTGGTGACTGCAGATAGAATCTTATCATGTATCTCTGTATACAGGGAGCTCCCGCTATTGGTGACTGCAGATAGAATCTTACCATGTATCTCTATATACAGGGACCTCCCCCTAGTGGTGGCTACAGACAGAATCTTATCGTGTATCTCTATATACAGGGACCTCACCCTAGTGGTGGCTACAGACAGAATCTTATCATGTATCTCTATATACAGGGACCTCCCCCTAGTGGTGGCTACAGACAGAATCTTATCATGTATCTCTGTATACAGGGAGCTCCCCCTAGTGGTGGCTGCAGACAGAATCTTATCATGTATCTCTGTATACAGAGAGCTCCCCCTAGTGGTGGCTGCAGACAGAATCTTATCATGTACCTCTGTATACAGGGAGCTCCCCCTAGTGGTGGCTGCAGACAGGATCTTATCATGTATCTCTGTATACAGAGAGCCCCCCCTAGTGGTGGCTGCAGACAGAATCTTATCATGTACCTCTGTATACAGGGAGCTCCCCCTAGTGGTGGCTGCAGACAGAATCTTATCATGTATCTCTGTATACAGAGAGCTCCCCCTAGTGGTGGCTGCAGACAGAATCTTATCATGTATCTCTGTATACAGGGAGCTCCCCCTAGTGGTGGCTGCAGACAGGATCTTATCATGTATCTCTGTATACAGGGAGCTTCCCCTAGTGGTGGCTGCAGACAGAATCTTATCATGTATCTCTGTATACAGGGAGCTCCCACTAGTGGTGACTGCAGACAGAATCTTATCATGTATCTCTGTATACAGGGAGCTCCCCCTAGTGGTGGCTGCAGACAGAATCTTATCATGTACCTCTGTATACAGGGAGCTCCCCCTAGTGGTGGCTGCAGACAGAATCTTATCATGTATCTGTGTTTACAGGGAGCTCTCCCTAGTGGTGGCTGTAGACAGGATCTTATCATGTATCTCTGTATACAGGGAGCTTCCCCTAGTGGTGGCTGCAGACAGAATCTTATCATGTATCTCTGTATACAGGGAGCTCCCCCTGGTGGTGGCTGCAGACAGAATCTTATCATGTATCTCTGTATACAGGGAGCTCCCCCTTGTGGTGGCTGCAGACAGAATCTTATCATGTATCTCTGTATACAGGGAGCTCCCCCTAGTGGTGGCTGCAGACAGAATCTTATCATGCATCTCTGTATACAGGGAGCTCGCCCTAGTGGTGGCTGCAGACAGGATCTTATCATGTATCTCTGTATACAGGGAGCTCCCCCTAGTGGTGGCTGCAGAAAGGTTCTAGTCATGTATCTCTATACAGGGAGCTCCCCCTAGTGGTGGCTGCAGACAGGATCTTATCATGTATCTCTGTATACAGGGAGCTCCCCCTAGTGGTGGCTGCAGACAGAATCTGATCATGTATCTCTGTATACAGGGAGCTCCCCCTAGTGGTGGCTGCAGACAGAATCTTATCATGTATCTCTGTATACAGAGAGCTCCCCCTAGTGGTGGCTGCAGACAGAATCTTATCATGTACCTCTGTATACAGGGAACTCCACCTAGTGGTGGCTGCAAACAGAATCTTATCATGTATCTCTGTATACAGAGAGCTCCCCCTAGTGGTGGCTGCAGACAGAATCTTATCATGTATCTCTGTATACAGGGAGCTCCCCCTAGTGGTGGCTGCAGACAGAATCTTATCATGTATCTCTGTTTACAGAGAGCTCCCCCTAGTGGTGGCAGCAGACAGAATCTTATCATGTACCTCTGTATACAGGGAGCTCCCCCTAGTGGTGGCTGCAGACAGGATCTTATCATGTATCTCTGTATACAGACAGCTCCCCCTAGTGGTGGCTGCAGACAGAATCTTATCATGTACCTCTGTATACAGGGAGCTCCCCCTAGTGGTGGCTGCAGACAGAATCTTATCATGTATCTCTGCATACAGAGAGCTCCCCCTAGTGGTGGCTGCAGACAGAATCTTATCATGTATCTCTGTATACAGGGAGCTCCCCCTAGTGGTGGCTGCAGACAGAATCTTATCATGTATCTCTGTATACAGGGAGCTCCCCCTTGTGGTGGCTGCAGACAGAATCTTATCATGTACCTCTGTATACAGGGAGCTCCCACTAGTGGTGGCTGCAGACAGAATCTTATCACGTATCTCTGTATACAGGGAGCTCCCCCTAGTGGTGGCTGCAGACAGAATCTTATCATGTGTCTCTGTATACAGGGAGCTCCCCCTAGTGGTGACTGCAGACAGGATCTTATCATGTATCTCTGTATACAGGGACCTCCCCCTAGTGGTGGCTGCAGACAGGATCTTATCATGTATCTCTGTATACAGGGAGCTCCCCCTAGTGGTGCCTGCAGACAGAATTTTATCATGTATCTCTGTATACAGGGAGCTCCCCCCTAGTGGTGGCTGCAGACAGAATCTTATCATGTATCTCTGTATACAGTGAGCTCCCCCTAGTGGTGGCTGCAGACAGAATCTTATCATGTATCTCTGTATACAGGGAGCTTCCCCTAGTGGTGGCTGCAGACAGAATCTTATCATGTATCTGTGTATACAGGGAGCTCCCCCTAGTGGTGGCTGCAGATAGAATTTTATCATGTATCTCTGTATACAGGGAGCTCCCCCTAGTGGTGACTGCAGACAGAATCTTATCATGTATCTCTGTATACAGGGAGCTCCCCCTAGTGGTGACTGCAGATAGAATCTTATCATGTATCTCTGTATACAGGGAGCTCCCGCTATTGGTGACTGCAGATAGAATCTTATCATGTATCTCTATATACAGGGACCTCCCCCTAGTGGTGGCTACAAACAGAATCTTATCATGTATCTCTGTATACAGGGACCTCCCCCTAGTGGTGACTGCAGACAGAATCTTATCATGTATCTCTGTATACAGGGAGCTCCCGCTATTGGTGACTGCAGATAGAATTTTATCATGTATCTCTATATACAGGGAGCTCCCCCTAGTGGTGGCTGCAGACAGAATCTTATCATGTATCTCTGTATACAGGGAGCTCCCCCTAGTGGTGGCTGTAGACAGAATCTTATCATGTATCTCTGTATACAGGGAGCTCCCCCTAGTGGTGACTGCAGACAGGATCTTATCATGTATCTCTGTATACAGGGAGCTCCCCCTAGTGGTGGCTGCCGACAGAATATTATCATGTATCTCTGTATACTGGGAGCTCCCCCTAGTGGTGGCTGCAGACAGAATCTTATCATGTATCTCTATATACAGGGAGCTCCCCCTAGTGGTGGCTGCAGACAGAATCTTATCATGTATCTCTGTTTACAGGGAGCTCCCCCTAGTGGTGGCTGTAGACAGGATCTTATCATGTATCTCTGTATACAGGGAGCTTCCCCTAGTGGTGGCTGCAGACAGAATCTTATCATGTATCTCTGTATACAGGGAGCTCCCCCTGGTGGTGGCTGCAGACAGAATCTTATCATGTATCTCTGTATACAGGGAGCTCCCCCTAGTGGTGGCTGCAGACAGAATCTTATCATGTATCTCTGTATACAGGGAGCTCCCCCTAGTGGTGGCTGCAGACAGAATCTTATCACGCATCTCTGTATACAGGGAGCTCCCCCTAGTGGTGGCTGCAGACAGGATCTTATCATGTATCTCTGTATACAGGGAGCTCCCCCTAGTGGTGGCTGCAGAAAGGTTCTAGTCATGTATCTCTGAACAGGGAGCTCCCCCTAGTGGTGGCTGCAGACAGGATCTTATCATGTATCTCTGTATACAGGGAGCTCCCCCTAGTGGTGGCTGCAGACAGAATCTTATCATGTATCTCTGTATACAGGGAGCTCCCCCTAGTGGTGGCTGCAGACAGAATCTTATCATGTATCTCTGTATACAGGGAGCTCTCCCTAGTGGAAGCTGTAGACAGGATCTTATCATGTATCTCTGTATACAGAGAGCTCCCCCTAGTGGTGGCTGCAGACAGAATCTTATCATGTACCTCTGTATACAGGGAGCTCCCCCTAGTGGTGGCTGCAGACAGAATCTTATCATGTATCTCTGTATACAGAGAGCTCCCCCTAGTGGTGGCTGCAGACAGAATCTTATCATGTATCTCTGTATACAGGGAGCTCCCCCTAGTGGTAGATGCAGACAGAATCTTATCATGTACCTCTGTATACAGGGAGCTCCCCCTAGTGGTGGCTGCAGACAGGATCTTATCATGTATCTCTGTATACAGAGAGCTCCCCCTAGTGGTGGCTGCAGACAGAATCTTATCATGTACCTCTGTATACAGGGAGCTCCCCCTAGTGGTGGCTACAGACAGAATCTTATCATGTATCTCTGTATACAGAGAGCTCCCCCTAGTGGTGGCTGCAGACAGAATCTTATCATGTATCTCTGTATACAGGGAGCTCCCCCTAGTGGTGGCTGCAGACAGAATCTTATCATGTATCTCTGTATACAGGGAGCTCCCCCTAGTGGTGGCTGCAGACAGAATCTTATCATGTATCTCTGTATACAGGGAGCTCCCCCTAGTGGTGACTGCAGACAGGATCTTATCATGTATCTCTGTATACAGGGACCCCCCCCTAGTGGTGGCTGCAGACAGAATATTATCATGTATCTCTGTATACTGGGAGCTCCCCCTAGTGGTGGCTGCAGACAGAATCTTATCATGAATCTCTATATACAGGGAGCTCCCCCTAGTGGTGGCTGCAGACAGAATCTTATCATGTATCTCTGTTTACAGGGAGCTCCCCCTAGTGGTGGCTGTAGACAGGATCTTATCATGTATCTCTGTATACAGGGAGCTTCCCCTAGTGGTGGCTGCAGACAGAATCTTATCATGTATCTCTGTATACAGGGAGCTCCCCCTGGTGGTGGCTGCAGACAGAATCTTATCATGTATCTCTGTATACAGGGAGCTCCCCCTAGTGGTGGCTGCAGACAGAATCTTATCATGTATCTCTGTATACAGGGAGCTCCCCCTAGTGGTGGCTGCAGACAGAATCTTATCATGCATCTCTGTATACAGGGAGCTCCCCCTAGTGGAGGCTGCAGACAGGATCTTATCATGTATCTCTGTATACAGGGAGCTCCCCCTAGTGGTGGCTGCAGAAAGGTTCTAGTCATGTATCTCTAAACAGGGAGCTCCCCCTAGTGATGGCTGCAGACAGGATCTTATCATGTATCTCTGTATACAGGGAGCTCCCCCTAGTGGTGGCTGCAGACAGAATCTTATCATGTATCTCTGTATACAGGGAGCTCTCCCTAGTGGTGGCTGCAGACAGAATCTTATCATGTATCTCTGTATACAGGGAGCTCTCCCTAGTGGAAGCTGTAGACAGGATCTTATCATGTATCTCTGTATACAGAGAGCTCCCCCTAGTGGTGGCTGAAGACAGAATCTTATCATGTACCTCTGTATACAGGGAGCTCCCCCTAGTGGTGGCTGCAGACAGAATCTTATCATGCATCTCTGTATACAGAGAGCTCCCCCTAGTGGTGGCTGCAGACAGAATCTTATCATGTATCTCTGTATACAGGGAGCTCCCCCTAGTGGTGGCTGCAGACAGAATCTTATCATGTACCTCTGTATACAGGGAGCTCCCCCTAGTGGTGGCTGCAGACAGGATCTTATCATGTATCTCTGTATACAGAGAGCTCACCCTAGTGGTGGCTGCAGACAGAATCTTATCATGTACCTCTGTATACAGGGAGCTCCCCCTAGTGGTGGCTGCAGACAGAATCTTATCATGTATCTCTGTATACAGAGAGCTCCCCCTAGTGGTGGCTGCAGACAGAATCTTATCATGTATCTCTGTATACAGGGAGCTCCCCCTAGTGGTGGCTGCAGACAGAATCTTATCATGTATCTCTGTATACAGGGAGCTCCCCCTAGTGGTGGCTGCAGACAGAATCTTATCATGTACCTCTGTATACAGGGAGCTCCCACTAGTGGTGGCTGCAGACAGAATCTTATCACGTATCTCTGTATACAGGGAGCTCCCCCTAGTGGTGGCTGCAGACAGAATCTTATCATGTATCTCTGTATACAGGGAGCTCCCCCTGGTGGTGGCTGCAGACAGAATCTTATCACGTACCTCTGTATACAGGGAGCTCCCACTAGTGGTGGCTGCAGACAGAATCTTATCACGTATCTCTGTATACAGGGAGCTCCCCCTAGTGGTGGCTGCAGACAGAATCTTAAAATGTATCTCTGTATACCGGGAGCTCCCCCTAGTGGTGACTGCAGACAGGATCTTATCATGTATCTCTGTATACAGGGAGCTCCCCCTAGTGTTGGCTGCAGACAGAATCTTATCATGTATCTCTGTATACAGGGAGCTCTCCCTAGTGGAAGCTGTAGACAGGATCTTATCATGTATCTCTGTATACAGAGAGCTCCCCCTAGTGTTGGCTGCAGACAGAATCTGATCATGTATCTCTGTATACAGAGAGCTCCCCCTAGTGGTGGCTGCAGACAGAATCTTATCATGTATCTCTGTATACAGGGAGCTCCCCCTAGTGGTGGCTGCAGACAGAATCTTATCATGTACCTCTGTATACAGGGAGCTCCCCCTAGTGGTGGCTGCAGACAGGATCTTATCATGTATCTCTGGATACAGAGAGCTCCCCCTAGTGGTGGCTGCAGACAGAATCTTATCATGTACCTCTGTATACAGGGAGCTCCCCCTAGTGGTGGCTGCAGACAGAATCTTATCATGTATCTCTGTATACAGAGAGCTCCCCCTAGTGGTGGCTGCAGACAGAATCTTATCATGTATCTCTGTATACAGGGAGCTCCCCCTAGTGGTGGCTGCAGACAGAATCTTATCATGTATCTCTGTATACAGGGAGCTCCCCCTAGTGGTGGCTGCAGACAGAATCTTATCATGTATCTCTGTATACAGGGAGCTCCCCCTAGTGGTGACTGCAGACAGGATCTTATCATGTATCTCTGTATACAGGGACCTCCCCCTAGTGGTGGCTGCAGACAGAATCTTATCATGTATCTCTATATACAGGGAGCTCCCCCTAGTGGTGGCTGCAGACAGAATCTTATCATGTATCTCTGTTTACAGGGAGCTCCCCCTAGTGGTGGCTGTAGACAGGATCTTATCATGTATCTCTGTATACAGGGAGCTTCCCCTAGTGGTGGCTGCAGACAGAATCTTATCATGTATCTCTGTATACAGGGAGCTCCCCCTGGTGGTGGCTGCAGACAGAATCTTATCATGTATCTCTGTACACAGGGAGCTCCCCCTAGTGGTGGCTGCAGACAGAATCTTATCATGTATCTCTGTATACAGGGAGCTCCCTCTAGTGGTGGCTGCAGACAGAATCTTATCATGTATCTCTGTATACAGGGAGCTCCCCCTAGTGGTGGCTGCAGACAGAATATTATCATGTATCTCTGTATACAGGGAGCTCTCCCTAGTGGAAGCTGTAGACAGGATCTTATCATGTATCTCTGTATACAGAGAGCTCCCCCTAGTGGTGGCTGCAGACAGAATCTTATCATGTACCTCTGTATACAGGGAGCTCCCCCTAGTGGTGGCTGCAGACAGAATCTTATCATGTATCTCTGTATACAGAGAGCTCCCCCTAGTGGTGGCTGCAGACAGAATCTTATCATGTATCTATGTATACAGGGAGCTCCCCCTAGTAGTGGCTGCAGACATAATCTTATCATGTACCTCTGTATACAGGGAGCTCCCCCTAGTGGTGGCTGCAGACAGGATCTTATCATGTATCTCTGTATACAGAGAGCTCCCCCTAGTGGTGGCTGCAGACAGAATCTTATCATGTACCTCTGTATACAGAGAGCTCCCCCTAGTGGTGGCTGCAGACAGAATCTTATCATGTATCTCTGTATACAGAGAGCTCCCCCTAGTGGTGGCTGCAGACAGAATCTTATCATGTATCTCTATATACAGGGAGCTCCCCCTAGTGGTGGCTGCAGACAGAATCTTATCACGTATCTCTGTATACAGGGAGCTCCCCCTAGTGGTGGCTGCAGACAGAATCTTAAAATGTATCTCTGTATACCGGGAGCTCCCCCTAGTGGTGACTGCAGACAGGATCTTATCATGTATCTCTGTATACAGGGACCTCCCCTTAGTGGTGGCTGCAGACAGGATCTTATCATGTATCTCTGTATACAGGGAGCTCCCCCTAGTGGTGCCTGCAGACAGAATTTTATCACGTATCTCTGTATACAGGGAGCTCCCCCCTAGTGGTGGCTGCAGACAGAATCTTATCATGTATCTCTGTATACAGTGAGCTCCCCCCAGTGGTGGCTGCAGACAGAATCTTATCATGTATCTCTCTATACAGGGAGCTTCCCCTAGTGGTGGCTGCAGACAGAATCTTATCATGTATCTCTGTATAGAGGGAGCTCCCCCTAGTGGTGGCTGCAGACAGAATCTTATCATGTATCTCTGTATACAGGGAGCTCCCCGTAGTGGTGGCTGTAGACAGAATCTTATCATGTATCTCTGTATACAGGGAGCTCCCCCTAGTGTTGACTGCAGACAGGATCTTATCATGTATCTCTGTATACAGGGACCTCCCCCTAGTGGTGGCTGCAGACAGAATATTATCATGTATCTCTGTATACTGGGAGCTCCCCCTAGTGGTGGCTGCAGACAGAATCTTATCATGTATCTCTGTTTACAGGGAGCTCCCCCTAGTGGTGGCTGTAGACAGGATCTTATCATGTATCTCTGTATACAGGGAGCTTCCCCTAGTGGTGGCTGCAGACAGAATCTTATCATGTATCTCTGTATACAGGGAGCTCCCCCTGGTGGTGGCTGCAGACAGAATCTTATCATGTATCTCTGTATACAGGGAGCTCCCCCTTGTGGTGGCTGCAGACAGAATCTTATCATGTATCTCTGTATACAGGGAGCTCCCCCTAGTGGTGGCTGCAGACAGAATCTTATCATGTATCTCTGTATACAGGGAGCTCCCCCTAGTGGTGGCTGCAGACAGAATCTTATCATGCATCTCTGTATACAGGGAGCTCCCCCTAGTGGTGGCTGCAGACAGGATCTTATCATGTATCTCTGTATACAGGGAGCTCCCCCTAGTGGTGGCTGCAGAAAGGATCTTATCATGTATCTCTGTATACAGGGAGCTCCCCCTAGTGGTGGCTGCAGACAGAATCTTATCATGTATCTCTGTATACTGGGAGCTCCCCCTAGTGGTGGCTGCAGACAGAATCTTATCATGTATCTCTATATACAGGGAGCTCCCCCTAGTGGTGGCTGCAGACAGAATCTTATCATGTACCTCTGTTTACAGGGAGCTCCCCCTAGTGGTGGCTGTAGACAGGATCTTATCATGTATCTCTGTATACAGGGAGCTTCCCCTAGTGGTGGCTGCAGACAGAATCTTATCATGTATCTCTGTATACAGGGAGCTCGCCCTGGTGGTGGCTGCAGACAGAATCTTATCATGTATCTCTGTATACAGGGAGCTCCCCCTAGTGGTGGCTGCAGACAGAATCTTATCTTGTATCTCTGTATACAGGGAGCTCCCCCTAGTGGTGGCTGCAGACAGAATCTTATCATGCATCTCTGTATACAGGGAGCTCCCCCTAGTGGTGGCTGCAGACAGGATCTTATCATGCATCTCTGTATACAGGGAGCTCCCCCTAGTTGTGGCTGCAGAAAGGTTCTAGTCATGTATCTCTATACAGGAAGCTCCCCCTAGTGGTGGCTGCAGACAGAATCTTATCATGTATCTCTGTATACAGGGAGCTCCCCCTAGTGGTGGCTGCAGAAAGGTTCTAGTCATGTATCTCTGTATACAGAGAGCTCCCCCTAGTGGTGGCTGCAGACAGAATCTTATCATGTATCTCTGTATACAGGGAGCTCCCCCTAGTGGTGGCTGCAGACAGAATCTTATCATGTATCTCTGTATACAGGGAGCTCCCCCTAGTGGTGGCTGCAGACAGAATCTTATCATGTACCTCTGTATACAGGGAGCTCCCACTAGTGGTGGCTGCAGACATAATCTTATCACGTATCTCTGTATACAGGGAGCTCCCCCTAGTGGTGGCTGCAGACAGAATCTTATCATGTATCTCTGTATACAGGGAGCTCCCCCTGGTGGTGGCTGCAGACAGAATCTTATCACGTACCTCTGTATACAGGGAGCTCCCACTAGTGGTGGCTGCAGACAGAATCTTATCACGTATCTCTGTATACAGGGAGCTCCCCCTAGTGGTGGCTGCAGACAGAATCTTAAAATGTATCTCTGTATACCGGGAGCTCCCCCTAGTGGTGACTGCAGACAGGATCTTATCATGTATCTCTGTATACAGGGACCTCCCCTTAGTGGTGGCTGCAGACAGGATCTTATCATGTATCTCTGTATACAGGGAGCTCCCCCTAGTGGTGCCTGCAGACAGAATTTTATCATGTATCTCTGTATACAGGGAGCTCCCCCCTAGTGGTGGCTGCAGACAGAATCTTATCATGTATCTCTGTATACAGTGAGCTCCCCCCAGTGGTGGCTGCAGACAGAATCTTATCATGTATCTCTCTATACAGGGAGCTTCCCCTAGTGGTGGCTGCAGACAGAATCTTATCATGTATCTCTGTATACAGGGACCTCCCCCTAGTGGTGACTGCAGATAGAATCTTATCATGTATCTCTGTATACAGGGAGCTCCCGCTATTGGTGACTGCAGATAGAATCTTACCATGTATCTCTATATACAGGGACCTCCCCCTAGTGGTGGCTACAGACAGAATCTTATCGTGTATCTCTATATACAGGGACCTCACCCTAGTGGTGGCTACAGACAGAATCTTATCATGTATCTCTATATACAGGGACCTCCCCCTAGTGGTGGCTACAGACAGAATCTTATCATGTATCTCTGTATACAGGGAGCTCCCCCTAGTGGTGGCTGCAGACAGAATCTTATCATGTATCTCTGTATACAGAGAGCTCCCCCTAGTGGTGGCTGCAGACAGAATCTTATCATGTACCTCTGTATACAGGGAGCTCCCCCTAGTGGTGGCTGCAGACAGGATCTTATCATGTATCTCTGTATACAGAGAGCCCCCCCTAGTGGTGGCTGCAGACAGAATCTTATCATGTACCTCTGTATACAGGGAGCTCCCCCTAGTGGTGGCTGCAGACAGAATCTTATCATGTATCTCTGTATACAGAGAGCTCCCCCTAGTGGTGGCTGCAGACAGAATCTTATCATGTATCTCTGTATACAGGGAGCTCCCCCTAGTGGTGGCTGCAGACAGGATCTTATCATGTATCTCTGTATACAGGGAGCTTCCCCTAGTGGTGGCTGCAGACAGAATCTTATCATGTATCTCTGTATACAGGGAGCTCCCACTAGTGGTGACTGCAGACAGAATCTTATCATGTATCTCTGTATACAGGGAGCTCCCCCTAGTGGTGGCTGCAGACAGAATCTTATCATGTACCTCTGTATACAGGGAGCTCCCCCTAGTGGTGGCTGCAGACAGAATCTTATCATGTATCTGTGTTTACAGGGAGCTCTCCCTAGTGGTGGCTGTAGACAGGATCTTATCATGTATCTCTGTATACAGGGAGCTTCCCCTAGTGGTGGCTGCAGACAGAATCTTATCATGTATCTCTGTATACAGGGAGCTCCCCCTGGTGGTGGCTGCAGACAGAATCTTATCATGTATCTCTGTATACAGGGAGCTCCCCCTTGTGGTGGCTGCAGACAGAATCTTATCATGTATCTCTGTATACAGGGAGCTCCCCCTAGTGGTGGCTGCAGACAGAATCTTATCATGCATCTCTGTATACAGGGAGCTCGCCCTAGTGGTGGCTGCAGACAGGATCTTATCATGTATCTCTGTATACAGGGAGCTCCCCCTAGTGGTGGCTGCAGAAAGGTTCTAGTCATGTATCTCTATACAGGGAGCTCCCCCTAGTGGTGGCTGCAGACAGGATCTTATCATGTATCTCTGTATACAGGGAGCTCCCCCTAGTGGTGGCTGCAGACAGAATCTGATCATGTATCTCTGTATACAGGGAGCTCCCCCTAGTGGTGGCTGCAGACAGAATCTTATCATGTATCTCTGTATACAGAGAGCTCCCCCTAGTGGTGGCTGCAGACAGAATCTTATCATGTACCTCTGTATACAGGGAACTCCACCTAGTGGTGGCTGCAAACAGAATCTTATCATGTATCTCTGTATACAGAGAGCTCCCCCTAGTGGTGGCTGCAGACAGAATCTTATCATGTATCTCTGTATACAGGGAGCTCCCCCTAGTGGTGGCTGCAGACAGAATCTTATCATGTATCTCTGTTTACAGAGAGCTCCCCCTAGTGGTGGCAGCAGACAGAATCTTATCATGTACCTCTGTATACAGGGAGCTCCCCCTAGTGGTGGCTGCAGACAGGATCTTATCATGTATCTCTGTATACAGACAGCTCCCCCTAGTGGTGGCTGCAGACAGAATCTTATCATGTACCTCTGTATACAGGGAGCTCCCCCTAGTGGTGGCTGCAGACAGAATCTTATCATGTATCTCTGCATACAGAGAGCTCCCCCTAGTGGTGGCTGCAGACAGAATCTTATCATGTATCTCTGTATACAGGGAGCTCCCCCTAGTGGTGGCTGCAGACAGAATCTTATCATGTATCTCTGTATACAGGGAGCTCCCCCTTGTGGTGGCTGCAGACAGAATCTTATCATGTACCTCTGTATACAGGGAGCTCCCACTAGTGGTGGCTGCAGACAGAATCTTATCACGTATCTCTGTATACAGGGAGCTCCCCCTAGTGGTGGCTGCAGACAGAATCTTATCATGTGTCTCTGTATACAGGGAGCTCCCCCTAGTGGTGACTGCAGACAGGATCTTATCATGTATCTCTGTATACAGGGACCTCCCCCTAGTGGTGGCTGCAGACAGGATCTTATCATGTATCTCTGTATACAGGGAGCTCCCCCTAGTGGTGCCTGCAGACAGAATTTTATCATGTATCTCTGTATACAGGGAGCTCCCCCCTAGTGGTGGCTGCAGACAGAATCTTATCATGTATCTCTGTATACAGTGAGCTCCCCCTAGTGGTGGCTGCAGACAGAATCTTATCATGTATCTCTGTATACAGGGAGCTTCCCCTAGTGGTGGCTGCAGACAGAATCTTATCATGTATCTGTGTATACAGGGAGCTCCCCCTAGTGGTGGCTGCAGATAGAATTTTATCATGTATCTCTGTATACAGGGAGCTCCCCCTAGTGGTGACTGCAGACAGAATCTTATCATGTATCTCTGTATACAGGGAGCTCCCCCTAGTGGTGACTGCAGATAGAATCTTATCATGTATCTCTGTATACAGGGAGCTCCCGCTATTGGTGACTGCAGATAGAATCTTATCATGTATCTCTATATACAGGGACCTCCCCCTAGTGGTGGCTACAAACAGAATCTTATCATGTATCTCTGTATACAGGGACCTCCCCCTAGTGGTGACTGCAGACAGAATCTTATCATGTATCTCTGTATACAGGGAGCTCCCGCTATTGGTGACTGCAGATAGAATTTTATCATGTATCTCTATATACAGGGAGCTCCCCCTAGTGGTGGCTGCAGACAGAATCTTATCATGTATCTCTGTATACAGGGAGCTCCCCCTAGTGGTGGCTGTAGACAGAATCTTATCATGTATCTCTGTATACAGGGAGCTCCCCCTAGTGGTGACTGCAGACAGGATCTTATCATGTATCTCTGTATACAGGGACCTCCCCCTAGTGGTGGCTGCCGACAGAATATTATCATGTATCTCTGTATACTGGGAGCTCCCCCTAGTGGTGGCTGCAGACAGAATCTTATCATGTATCTCTATATACAGGGAGCTCCCCCTAGTGGTGGCTGCAGACAGAATCTTATCATGTATCTCTGTTTACAGGGAGCTCCCCCTAGTGGTGGCTGTAGACAGGATCTTATCATGTATCTCTGTATACAGGGAGCTTCCCCTAGTGGTGGCTGCAGACAGAATCTTATCATGTATCTCTGTATACAGGGAGCTCCCCCTGGTGGTGGCTGCAGACAGAATCTTATCATGTATCTCTGTATACAGGGAGCTCCCCCTAGTGGTGGCTGCAGACAGAATCTTATCATGTATCTCTGTATACAGGGAGCTCCCCCTAGTGGTGGCTGCAGACAGAATCTTATCACGCATCTCTGTATACAGGGAGCTCCCCCTAGTGGTGGCTGCAGACAGGATCTTATCATGTATCTCTGTATACAGGGAGCTCCCCCTAGTGGTGGCTGCAGAAAGGTTCTAGTCATGTATCTCTGAACAGGGAGCTCCCCCTAGTGGTGGCTGCAGACAGGATCTTATCATGTATCTCTGTATACAGGGAGCTCCCCCTAGTGGTGGCTGCAGACAGAATCTTATCATGTATCTCTGTATACAGGGAGCTCCCCCTAGTGGTGGCTGCAGACAGAATCTTATCATGTATCTCTGTATACAGGGAGCTCTCCCTAGTGGAAGCTGTAGACAGGATCTTATCATGTATCTCTGTATACAGAGAGCTCCCCCTAGTGGTGGCTGCAGACAGAATCTTATCATGTACCTCTGTATACAGGGAGCTCCCCCTAGTGGTGGCTGCAGACAGAATCTTATCATGTATCTCTGTATACAGAGAGCTCCCCCTAGTGGTGGCTGCAGACAGAATCTTATCATGTATCTCTGTATACAGGGAGCTCCCCCTAGTGGTAGATGCAGACAGAATCTTATCATGTACCTCTGTATACAGGGAGCTCCCCCTAGTGGTGGCTGCAGACAGGATCTTATCATGTATCTCTGTATACAGAGAGCTCCCCCTAGTGGTGGCTGCAGACAGAATCTTATCATGTACCTCTGTATACAGGGAGCTCCCCCTAGTGGTGGCTACAGACAGAATCTTATCATGTATCTCTGTATACAGAGAGCTCCCCCTAGTGGTGGCTGCAGACAGAATCTTATCATGTATCTCTGTATACAGGGAGCTCCCCCTAGTGGTGGCTGCAGACAGAATCTTATCATGTATCTCTGTATACAGGGAGCTCCCCCTAGTGGTGGCTGCAGACAGAATCTTATCATGTATCTCTGTATACAGGGAGCTCCCCCTAGTGGTGACTGCAGACAGGATCTTATCATGTATCTCTGTATACAGGGACCCCCCCCTAGTGGTGGCTGCAGACAGAATATTATCATGTATCTCTGTATACTGGGAGCTCCCCCTAGTGGTGGCTGCAGACAGAATCTTATCATGAATCTCTATATACAGGGAGCTCCCCCTAGTGGTGGCTGCAGACAGAATCTTATCATGTATCTCTGTTTACAGGGAGCTCCCCCTAGTGGTGGCTGTAGACAGGATCTTATCATGTATCTCTGTATACAGGGAGCTTCCCCTAGTGGTGGCTGCAGACAGAATCTTATCATGTATCTCTGTATACAGGGAGCTCCCCCTGGTGGTGGCTGCAGACAGAATCTTATCATGTATCTCTGTATACAGGGAGCTCCCCCTAGTGGTGGCTGCAGACAGAATCTTATCATGTATCTCTGTATACAGGGAGCTCCCCCTAGTGGTGGCTGCAGACAGAATCTTATCATGCATCTCTGTATACAGGGAGCTCCCCCTAGTGGAGGCTGCAGACAGGATCTTATCATGTATCTCTGTATACAGGGAGCTCCCCCTAGTGGTGGCTGCAGAAAGGTTCTAGTCATGTATCTCTAAACAGGGAGCTCCCCCTAGTGATGGCTGCAGACAGGATCTTATCATGTATCTCTGTATACAGGGAGCTCCCCCTAGTGGTGGCTGCAGACAGAATCTTATCATGTATCTCTGTATACAGGGAGCTCTCCCTAGTGGTGGCTGCAGACAGAATCTTATCATGTATCTCTGTATACAGGGAGCTCTCCCTAGTGGAAGCTGTAGACAGGATCTTATCATGTATCTCTGTATACAGAGAGCTCCCCCTAGTGGTGGCTGAAGACAGAATCTTATCATGTACCTCTGTATACAGGGAGCTCCCCCTAGTGGTGGCTGCAGACAGAATCTTATCATGCATCTCTGTATACAGAGAGCTCCCCCTAGTGGTGGCTGCAGACAGAATCTTATCATGTATCTCTGTATACAGGGAGCTCCCCCTAGTGGTGGCTGCAGACAGAATCTTATCATGTACCTCTGTATACAGGGAGCTCCCCCTAGTGGTGGCTGCAGACAGGATCTTATCATGTATCTCTGTATACAGAGAGCTCACCCTAGTGGTGGCTGCAGACAGAATCTTATCATGTACCTCTGTATACAGGGAGCTCCCCCTAGTGGTGGCTGCAGACAGAATCTTATCATGTATCTCTGTATACAGAGAGCTCCCCCTAGTGGTGGCTGCAGACAGAATCTTATCATGTATCTCTGTATACAGGGAGCTCCCCCTAGTGGTGGCTGCAGACAGAATCTTATCATGTATCTCTGTATACAGGGAGCTCCCCCTAGTGGTGGCTGCAGACAGAATCTTATCATGTACCTCTGTATACAGGGAGCTCCCACTAGTGGTGGCTGCAGACAGAATCTTATCACGTATCTCTGTATACAGGGAGCTCCCCCTAGTGGTGGCTGCAGACAGAATCTTATCATGTATCTCTGTATACAGGGAGCTCCCCCTGGTTGTGGCTGCAGACAGAATCTTATCACGTACCTCTGTATACAGGGAGCTCCCACTAGTGGTGGCTGCAGACAGAATCTTATCACGTATCTCTGTATACAGGGAGCTCCCCCTAGTGGTGGCTGCAGACAGAATCTTAAAATGTATCTCTGTATACCGGGAGCTCCCCCTAGTGGTGACTGCAGACAGGATCTTATCATGTATCTCTGTATACAGGGAGCTCCCCCTAGTGGTGGCTGCAGACAGAATCTTATCATGTATCTCTGTATACAGGGAGCTCTCCCTAGTGGAAGCTGTAGACAGGATCTTATCATGTATCTCTGTATACAGAGAGCTCCCCCTAGTGTTGGCTGCAGACAGAATCTGATCATGTATCTCTGTATACAGAGAGCTCCCCCTAGTGGTGGCTGCAGACAGAATCTTATCATGTATCTCTGTATACATGGAGCTCCCCCTAGTGGTGGCTGCAGACAGAATCTTATCATGTACCTCTGTATACAGGGAGCTCCCCCTAGTGGTGGCTGCAGACAGGATCTTATCATGTATCTCTGGATACAGAGAGCTCCCCCTAGTGGTGGCTGCAGACAGAATCTTATCATGTACCTCTGTATACAGGGAGCTCCCCCTAGTGGTGGCTGCAGACAGAATCTTATCATGTATCTCTGTATACAGAGAGCTCCCCCTAGTGGTGGCTGCAGACAGAATCTTATCATGTATCTCTGTATACAGGGAGCTCCCCCTAGTGGTGGCTGCAGACAGAATCTTATCATGTATCTCTGTATACAGGGAGCTCCCCCTAGTGGTGGCTGCAGACAGAATCTTATCATGTATCTCTGTATACAGGGAGCTCCCCCTAGTGGTGACTGCAGACAGGATCTTATCATGTATCTCTGTATACAGGGACCTCCCCCTAGTGGTGGCTGCAGACAGAATCTTATCATGTATCTCTATATACAGGGAGCTCCCCCTAGTGGTGGCTGCAGACAGAATCTTATCATGTATCTCTGTTTACAGGGAGCTCCCCCTAGTGGTGGCTGTAGACAGGATCTTATCATGTATCTCTGTATACAGGGAGCTTCCCCTAGTGGTGGCTGCAGACAGAATCTTATCATGTATCTCTGTATACAGGGAGCTCCCCCTGGTGGTGGCTGCAGACAGAATCTTATCATGTATCTCTGTACACAGGGAGCTCCCCCTAGTGGTGGCTGCAGACAGAATCTTATCATGTATCTCTGTATACAGGGAGCTCCCTCTAGTGGTGGCTGCAGACAGAATCTTATCATGTATCTCTGTATACAGGGAGCTCCCCCTAGTGGTGGCTGCAGACAGAATATTATCATGTATCTCTGTATACAGGGAGCTCTCCCTAGTGGAAGCTGTAGACAGGATCTTATCATGTATCTCTGTATACAGAGAGCTCCCCCTAGTGGTGGCTGCAGACAGAATCTTATCATGTACCTCTGTATACAGGGAGCTCCCCCTAGTGGTGGCTGCAGACAGGATCTTATCATGTATCTCTGTATACAGAGAGCTCCCCCTAGTGGTGGCTGCAGACAGAATCTTATCATGTACCTCTGTATACAGGGAGCTCCCCCTAGTGGTGGCTGCAGACAGAATCTTATCATGTATCTCTGTATACAGAGAGCTCCCCCTAGTGGTGGCTGCAGACAGAATCTTATCATGTATCTCTATATACAGGGAGCTCCCCCTAGTGGTGGCTGCAGACAGAATCTTATCACGTATCTCTGTATACAGGGAGCTCCCCCTAGTGGTGGCTGCAGACAGAATCTTAAAATGTATCTCTGTATACCGGGAGCTCCCCCTAGTGGTGACTGCAGACAGGATCTTATCATGTATCTCTGTATACAGGGACCTCCCCTTAGTGGTGGCTGCAGACAGGATCTTATCATGTATCTCTGTATACAGGGAGCTCCCCCTAGTGGTGCCTGCAGACAGAATTTTATCACGTATCTCTGTATACAGGGAGCTCCCCCCTAGTGGTGGCTGCAGACAGAATCTTATCATGTATCTCTGTATACAGTGAGCTCCCCCCAGTGGTGGCTGCAGACAGAATCTTATCATGTATCTCTCTATACAGGGAGCTTCCCCTAGTGGTGGCTGCAGACAGAATCTTATCATGTATCTCTGTATAGAGGGAGCTCCCCCTAGTGGTGGCTGCAGACAGAATCTTATCATGTATCTCTGTATACAGGGAGCTCCCCGTAGTGGTGGCTGTAGACAGAATCTTATCATGTATCTCTGTATACAGGGAGCTCCCCCTAGTGTTGACTGCAGACAGGATCTTATCATGTATCTCTGTATACAGGGACCTCCCCCTAGTGGTGGCTGCAGACAGAATATTATCATGTATCTCTGTATACTGGGAGCTCCCCCTAGTGGTGGCTGCAGACAGAATCTTATCATGTATCTCTATATACAGGGAGCTCCCCCTAGTGGTGGCTGCAGACAGAATCTTATCATGTATCTCTGTTTACAGGGAGCTCCCCCTAGTGGTGGCTGTAGACAGGATCTTATCATGTATCTCTGTATACAGGGAGCTTCCCCTAGTGGTGGCTGCAGACAGAATCTTATCATGTATCTCTGTATACAGGGAGCTCCCCCTGGTGGTGGCTGCAGACAGAATCTTATCATGTATCTCTGTATACAGGGAGCTCCCCCTAGTGGTGGCTGCAGACAGAATCTTATCATGTATCTCTGTATACAGGGAGCTCCCCCTAGTGGTGGCTGCAGACAGAATCTTATCATGTATCTCTGTATACAGGGAGCTCCCCCTAGTGGTGGCTGCAGACAGAATCTTATCATGCATCTCTGTATACAGGGAGCTCCCCCTAGTGGTGGCTGCAGACAGGATCTTATCATGTATCTCTGTATACAGGGAGCTCCCCCTAGTGGTGGCTGCAGAAAGGATCTTATCATGTATCTCTGTATACAGGGAGCTCCCCCTAGTGGTGGCTGCAGACAGAATCTTATCATGTATCTCTGTATACTGGGAGCTCCCCCTAGTGGTGGCTGCAGACAGAATCTTATCATGTATCTCTATATACAGGGAGCTCCCCCTAGTGGTGGCTGCAGACAGAATCTTATCATGTACCTCTGTTTACAGGGAGCTCCCCCTAGTGGTGGCTGTAGACAGGATCTTATCATGTATCTCTGTATACAGGGAGCTTCCCCTAGTGGTGGCTGCAGACAGAATCTTATCATGTATCTCTGTATACAGGGAGCTCGCCCTGGTGGTGGCTGCAGACAGAATCTTATCATGTATCTCTGTATACAGGGAGCTCCCCCTAGTGGTGGCTGCAGACAGAATCTTATCTTGTATCTCTGTATACAGGGAGCTCCCCCTAGTGGTGGCTGCAGACAGAATCTTATCATGCATCTCTGTATACAGGGAGCTCCCCCTAGTGGTGGCTGCAGACAGGATCTTATCATGCATCTCTGTATACAGGGAGCTCCCCCTAGTTGTGGCTGCAGAAAGGTTCTAGTCATGTATCTCTATACAGGAAGCTCCCCCTAGTGGTGGCTGCAGACAGAATCTTATCATGTATCTCTGTATACAGGGAGCTCCCCCTAGTGGTGGCTGCAGAAAGGTTCTAGTCATGTATCTCTGTATACAGAGAGCTCCCCCTAGTGGTGGCTGCAGACAGAATCTTATCATGTATCTCTGTATACAGGGAGCTCCCCCTAGTGGTGGCTGCAGACAGAATCTTATCATGTATCTCTGTATACAGGGAGCTCCCCCTAGTGGTGGCTGCAGACAGAATCTTATCATGTACCTCTGTATACAGGGAGCTCCCACTAGTGGTGGCTGCAGACATAATCTTATCACGTATCTCTGTATACAGGGAGCTCCCCCTAGTGGTGGCTGCAGACAGAATCTTATCATGTATCTCTGTATACAGGGAGCTCCCCCTGGTGGTGGCTGCAGACAGAATCTTATCACGTACCTCTGTATACAGGGAGCTCCCACTAGTGGTGGCTGCAGACAGAATCTTATCACGTATCTCTGTATACAGGGAGCTCCCCCTAGTGGTGGCTGCAGACAGAATCTTAAAATGTATCTCTGTATACCGGGAGCTCCCCCTAGTGGTGACTGCAGACAGGATCTTATCATGTATCTCTGTATACAGGGACCTCCCCTTAGTGGTGGCTGCAGACAGGATCTTATCATGTATCTCTGTATACAGGGAGCTCCCCCTAGTGGTGCCTGCAGACAGAATTTTATCATGTATCTCTGTATACAGGGAGCTCCCCCCTAGTGGTGGCTGCAGACAGAATCTTATCATGTATCTCTGTATACAGTGAGCTCCCCCCAGTGGTGGCTGCAGACAGAATCTTATCATGTATCTCTCTATACAGGGAGCTTCCCCTAGTGGTGGCTGCAGACAGAATCTTATCATGTATCTCTGTATACAGGGAGCTCCCCCTAGTGGTGGCTGCAGACAGAATCTTATCATGTATCTCTGTATACAGGGAGCTCCCCGTAGTGGTGGCTGTAGACAGAATCTTATCATGTATCTCTGTATACAGGGAGCTCCCCCTAGTGTTGACTGCAGACAGGATCTTATCATGTATCTCTGTATACAGGGACCTCCCCCTAGTGGTGGCTGCAGACAGAATATTATCATGTATCTCTGTATACTGGGAGCTCCCCCTAGTGGTGGCTGCAGACAGAATCTTATCATGTATCTCTATATACAGGGAGCTCCCCCTAGTGGTGGCTGCAGACAGAATCTTATCATGTATCTCTATTTACAGGGAGCTCCCCCTAGTGGTGGCTGTAGACAGGATCTTATCATGTATCTCTGTATACAGGGAGCTTCCCCTAGTGATGGCTGCAGACAGAATCTTATCATGTATCTCTGTATACAGGGAGCTCCCCCTGGTGGTGGCTGCAGACAGAATCTTATCATGTATCTCTGTATACAGGGAGCTCCCCCTAGTGGTGGCTGCAGACAGAATCTTATCATGTATCTCTGTATACAGGGAGCTCCCCCTAGTGGTGGCTGCAGACAGAATCTTATCATGTATCTCTGTATACAGGGAGCTCCCCCTAGTGGTGGCTGCAGACAGAATCTTATCATGCATCTCTGTATACAGGGAGCTCCCCCTAGTGGTGGCTGCAGACAGGATCTTATCATGTATCTCTGTATACAGGGAGCTCCCCCTAGTGGTGGCTGCAGAAAGGTTCTTGTCATGTATCTCTATACAGGGAGCTCCCCCTAGTGGTGGCTGCAGACAGGATCTTATCATGTATCTCTGTATACAGGGAGCTCCCCCTAGTGGTGGCTGCAGACAGAATCTTATCATGTATCTCTGTATACAGGGAGCTCCCCCTAGTGGTGGCTGCAGAAAGGTTCTAGTCATGTATCTCTGTATACAGAGAGCTCCCCCTAGTGGTGGCTGCAGACAGAATCTTATCATGTATCTCTGTATACAGGGAGCTCCCCCTAGTGGTGGCTGCAGACAGAATCTTATCATGTATCTCTGTATACAGGGAGCTCCCCCTAGTGGTGGCTGCAGACAGAATCTTATCATGTATCTCTGTATACAGGGAGCTCCCCCTAGTGGTGGCTGTAGACAGAATCTTATCATGTATCTCTGTATACAGGGAGCTCCCCCTAGTGGTGACTGCAGACAGGATCTTATCTTGTATCTCTGTATACAGGGACCTCCCCCTAGTGGTGGCTGCAGACAGAATATTATCATGTATCTCTGTATATTGGGAGCTCCCCCTAGTGGTGGCTGCAGACAGAATCTTATCATGTATCTCTATATACAGGGAGCTCCCCCTAGTGGTGGCTGCAGACAGAATCTTATCATGTATCTCTGTTTACAGGGAGCTCCCCCTAGTGGTGGCTGTAGACAGGATCTTATCATGTATCTCTGTATACAGGGAGCTTCCCCTAGTGGTGGCTGCAGACAGAATCTTATCATGCATCTCTGTTTACAGGGAGCTCCCCCTAGTGGTGGCTGCAGACAGGATCTTATCATGCATCTCTGTATACAGGGAGCTCCCCCTAGTTGTGGCTGCAGAAAGGTTCTAGTCATGTATCTCTGTATACAGGGAGCTCCCCCTAGTGGTGACTGCAGACAGGATCTTATCTTGTATCTCTGTATACAGGGACCTCCCCCTAGTGGTGGCTGCACACAGAATCTTATCATTTATCTCTGTATACAGGGAGCTCCCCCTAGTGGTGGCTGCAGACAGAATCTTATCATGTATCTCTGTATACAGGGAGCTCGCCCTGGTGGTGGCTGCAGACAGAATCTTATCATGTATCTCTGTATACAGGGAGCTCCCCCTAGTGGTGGCTGCAGACAGAATCTTATCATGCATCTCTGTATACAGGGAGCTCCCCCTAGTGGTGGCTGCAGACAGGATCTTATCATGCATCTCTGTATACAGGGAGCTCCCCCTAGTGGTGGCTGCAGACAGGATCTTATCATGCATCTCTGTATACAGGGAGCTCCCCCTAGTTGTGGCTGCAGAAAGGTTCTAGTCATGTATCTCTATACAGGAAGCTCCCCCTAGTGGTGGCTGCAGACAGAATCTTATCATGTATCTCTGTATACAGGGAGTTCCCCCTAGTGGTGGCTGCAGAAAGGTTCTAGTCATGTATCTCTGTATACAGAGAGCTCCCCCTAGTGGTGGCTGCAGACAGAATCTTATCATGTATCTCTGTATACAGGAAGCTCCCCCTAGTGGTGGCTGCAGACAGAATCTTATCATGTATCTCTGTATACAGGGAGCTCCCCCTAGTGGTGGCTGCAGACAGAATGTTATCATGTATCTCTGTATACAGGGAGCTCCCCCTAGTGGTGGCTGTAGACAGAATCTTATCATGTATCTCTGTATACAGGGAGCTCCCCCTAGTGGTGACTGCAGACAGGATCTTATCTTGTATCTCTGTATACAGGGACCTCCCCCTAGTGGTGGCTGCAGACAGAATATTATCATGTATCACTGTATACTGGGAGCTCCCCCTAGTGGTGGCTGCAGACAGAATCTTATCATGTATCTCTATATACAGGGAGCTCCCCCTAGTGGTGGCTGCAGACAGAATCTTATCATGTATCTCTGTTTACAGGGAGCTCCCCCTAGTGGTGGCTGTAGACAGGATCTTATCATGTATCTCTGTATACAGGGAGCTTCCCCTAGTGGTGGCTGCAGACAGAATCTTATCATGTATCTCTGTATACAGGGAGCTCGCCCTGGTGGTGGCTGCAGACAGAATCTTATCATGTATCTCTGTATACAGGGAGCTCCCCCTAGTGGTGGCTGCAGACAGAATCTTATCTTGTATTTCTGTATACAGGGAGCTCCCCCTAGTGGTGGCTGCAGACAGAATCTTATCATGCATCTCTGTATACAGGGAGCTCCCCCTAGTGGTGGCTGCAGACAGGATCTTATCATGCATCTCTGTATACAGGGAGCTCCCCCTAGTTGTGGCTGCAGAAAGGTTCTAGTCATGTATCTCTATACACGGAGCTACCCCTAGTGGTGGCTGCAGACAGAATCTTATCATGTATCTCTGTTTACAGGGAGCTCCCCCTAGTGGTGGCTGTAGACAGGATCTTATCATGTATCTCTGTATACAGGGAGCTTCCCCTAGTGGTGGCTGCAGACAGAATCTTATCATGTATCTCTGTATACAGGGAGCTCCCCCTAGTGGTGGCTGCAGACAGAATCTTATCTTGTATCTCTGTATACAGGGAGCTCCCCCTAGTGGTGGCTGCAGACAGAATCTTATCATGCATCTCTGTATACAGGGCGCTCCCCCTAGTGGTGGCTGCAGACAGGATCTTATCATGTATCTCTGTATACAGGGAGCTCCCCCTAGTGGTGGCTGCAGAAAGGTTCTAGTCATGTATCTCTATACAGGGAGCTCCCCCTAGTGGTGGCTGCAGACAGGATCTTATCATGTATCTCTGTATACAGGGAGCTCCCCCTAGTGGTGGCTGCAGACAGAATCTTATCATGTATCTCTGTATACAGGGAGCTCCCCCTAGTGGTGGCTGCAGACAGAATCTTATCATGTATCTCTGTATACAGGGTGCTCTCCCAAGTGGAAGCTGTAGACAGGATCTTATCATGTATCTCTGTATACAGAGAGCTCCCCCTAGTGGTGGCTGCAGACAGAATCTTATCATGTACCTCTGCATATAGGGAGCTCCTGCTAGTGGTGGCTGCAGACAGAATCTTATCATGTATCTCTGTATACAGAGAGCTCCCCCTAGTGGTGGCTGCAGACAGAATCTTTTCATGTATCTCTGTATACAGGGAGCTCCACCTAGTGGTGGCTGCAGACAGAATCTTATCATGTGTCTCTGTATACAGAGAGCTCCCCCTAGTGGTGGCTGCAGACAGAATCTTATCATGTACCTCTGTATACAGGGAGCTCCCCCTAGTGGTGGCTGCAGACAGGATCTTATCATGTATCTCTGTATACAGAGAGCTCCCCCTAGTGGTGGCTGCAGACAGAATCTTATCATGTACCTCTGTATACAGGGAGCTCCCCCTAGTGGTGGCTGCAGACAGAATCTTATCATGTATCTCTGTATACAGAGAACTCCCCCTAGTGGTGGCTGCAGACAGAATCTTATCATGTATCTCTGTATACAGGGAGCTCCCCCTAGTGGTGGCTGCAGACGGAATCTTATCATGTATCTCTGTATACAGGGAGCTCCCCCTAGTGGTGGCTGCAGACAGAATCTTATCATGTACCTCTGTATACAGGGAGCTCCCCCTAGTGGTGGCTGCAGACAGAATCTTATCATGTATCTCTGTATACAGGGAGCTCCCCCTAGTGGTGGCTGCAGACAGAATCTTATAATGTATCTCTGTATACAGGGAGCTCCCCCTAGTGGTGGCTGCAGACAGAATCTTATCATGTATCTCTGTATACAGAGAGCTCCCCCTAGTGGTGGCTGCAGACAGAATCTTATCATGTATCTCTGTATACAGGGAGCTCCCCCTAGTGGTGGCTGCAGACAGAATCTTATCATGTATCTCTGTATACAGAGAGCTCCCCCTAGTGGTGGCTGCAGACAGAATCTTATCATGTATCTCTGTATACAGTGAGCTCCCCCTAGTGGTGGCTGCAGACAGAATCTTATCATGTATCTCTGTATACAGAGAGCTCCCCCTAGTGGTGGCTGCAGACAGAATCTTATCATGTACCTCTGTATACAGGGAGCTCCCCCTAGTGGTGGCTGCAGACAGGATCTTATCATGTATCTCTGTATACAGAGAGCCCCCCCTAGTGGTGGCTGCAGACAGAATCTTATCATGTACCTCTGTATACAGGGAGCTCCCCCTAGTGGTGGCTGCAGACAGAATCTTATCATGTATCTCTGTATACAGAGAGCTCCCCCTAGTGGTGGCTGCAGACAGAATCTTATCATGTATCTCTGTATACAGGGAGATCCCCCTAGTGGTGGCTGCAGACAGGATCTTATCATGTATCTCTGTATACAGGGAGCTCCCCCTAGTGGTGGCTGCAGACAGAATCTTATCATGTATCTCTGTATACAGGGAGATCCCCCTAGTGGTGGCTGCAGACAGAATCTTATCATGTATCTCTGTATACAGGGAGCTCCCCCTAGTGGTGGCTGCAGACAGAATCTTATCATGTACCTCTGTATACAGGGAGCTCCCCCTAGTGGTGGCTGCAGACAGAATCTTATTATGTATCTCTGTATACAGGGAGCTCCCCCTAGTGGTGGCTGCAGACAGAATCTTATCATGTATCTCTGTATACAGGGAGCTCCCCCTAGTGGTGGCTGCAGACAGAATCTTATAATGTATCTCTGTATACAGGGAGCTCCCCCTAGTGGTGGCTGCAGACAGGATCTTATTATGTATCTCTGTATATAGGGAGCTCCCCCTAGTGGTGGCTGCAGACAGAATATTATCATGTATCTCTGTATACAGGGAGCTCCCCCTAGTGGTGGCTGCAGACAGGATCTTATCATGTATCTCTGTATACAGGGAGCTCCCCCTAGTGGTGGCTGCAGACAGGATCTTATCATGTATCTCTGTATACAGGGAGCTCCCCCTAGTGGTGGCTGCAGACAGGATCTTATCATGTATCTCTGTATACAGGGAGCTCCCCCTAGTGGTGGCTGCAGACAGGATCTTATCATGTATCTCTGTATACAGGGAGCTCCCCCTAGTGGTGACTGCTGACAGAATCTTATCATGCATCTCTGTACACGGGGAGCTCCCCCTAGTGGTGACTGCTGACAGAATCTTATCATGTATCTCTGTATACAGGGAGCTCCCCCTAGTGGTGACTGCTGACAGAATCTTATCATGTATCTCTGTACACGGGGAGCTCCCCCTAGTGGTGACTGCTGACAGAATCTTATCATGTATCTCTGTATACAGGGAGCTTCCCCTAGTGGTGGCTGCAGACAGGATCTTATCATGTATCTCTGTATACAGGGAGCTCCCCCTAGTGTTGGCTGCAGACATTATCTTATCATGTATCTCTGTATACAGGGAGCTCCCCCTAGTGGTGGCTGCAGACAGGATCTTATCATGTATCTCTGTATATAGGGAGCTCCCCCTAGTGGTGGCTGCTGACAGAATATTATCATGTATCTCTGTATACAGGGAGCTCCCCCTAGTGGTGACTGCTGACAGAATCTTATCATGTATCTCTGTATACAGGGAGCTCCCCCTAGTGGTGGCTGCAGACAGAATCTTATCATATACCTCTGTATACAGGGAGCTCCCCCTAGTGGTGGCTGCAGACAGGATCTTATCATGTATCTCTGTATACAGAGAGCTCCCCCTAGTGGTGGCTGCAGACAGAATCTTATCATGTACCTCTGTATACAGGGAGCTCCCCCTAGTGGTGGCTGCAGACAGAATCTTATCATGTATCTCTGTATACAGAGAGCTCACCCTAGTGGTGGCTGCAGACAGAATCTTATCATGTATCTCTGTATACAGGGAGCTCCCACTAGTGGTGGCTGCACACAGAATCTTATCATGTATCTCTGTATACAGGGAGCTCCCCCTAGTGGTGGCTGCAGACAGAATCTTATCATGTACCTCTGTATACAGGGAGCTCCCACTAGTGGTGGCTGCAGACAGAATCTTATCACGTATCTCTGTATACAGGGAGCTCCCCCTAGTGGTGGCTGCAGACAGAATCTTATCATGTATCTCTGTATACAGGGAGCTCCCCCTGGTGGTGGCTGCAGACAGAATCTTATCACGTACCTCTGTATACAGGGAGCTCCCACTAGTGGTGGCTGCAGACAGAATCTTATCACGTATCTCTGTATACAGGGAGCTCCCCCTAGTGGTGGCTGCAGACAGAATCTTAAAATGTATCTCTGTATACCGGGAGCTCCCCCTAGTGGTGGCTGCAGACAGAATCTTATCATGTATCTCTGTATACAGGGAGCTCTCCCTAGTGGAAGCTGTAGACAGGATCTTATCATGTATCTCTGTATACAGAGAGCTCCCCCTAGTGTTGGCTGCAGACAGAATCTTATCATGTATCTCTGTATACAGAGAGCTCCCCCTAGTGGTGGCTGCAGACAGAATCTTATCATGTATCTCTGTATACAGGGAGCTCCCCCTAGTGGTGGCTGCAGACAGAATCTTATCATGTAGCTCTGTATACAGGGAGCTCCCCCTAGTGGTGGCTGCAGACAGGATCTTATCATGTATCTCTGGATACAGAGAGCTCCCCCTAGTGGTGGCTGCAGACAGAATCTTATCATGTACCTCTGTATACAGGGAGCTCCCCCTAGTGGTGGCTGCAGACAGAATCTTATCATGTATCTCTGTATACAGAGAGCTCCCCCTAGTGGTGGCTGCAGACAGAATCTTATCATGTATCTCTGTATACAGGGAGCTCCCCCTAGTGGTGGCTGCAGACAGAATCTTATCATGTATCTCTGTATACAGGGAGCTCACCCTAGTGGTGGCTGCAGACAGAATCTTATCATGTATCTCTGTATACAGGGAGCTCCCCCTAGTGGTGACTGCAGACAGGATCTTATCATGTATCTCTGTATACAGGGACCTCCCCCTAGTGGTGGCTGCAGACAGAATATTATCATGTATCTCTGTATACTGGGAGCTCCCCCTAGTGGTGGCTGCAGACAGAATCTTATCATGTATCTCTATATACAGGGAGCTCCCCCTAGTGGTGGCTGCAGACAGAATCTTATCATGTATCTCTGTTTACAGGGAGCTCCCCCTAGTGGTGGCTGTAGACAGGATCTTATCATGTATCTCTGTATACAGGGAGCTTCCCCTAGTGGTGGCTGCAGACAGAATCTTATCATGTATCTCTGTATACAGGGAGCTCCCCCTGGTGGTGGCTGCAGACAGAATCTTATCATGTATCTCTGTACACAGGGAGCTCCCCCTAGTGGTGGCTGCAGACAGAATCTTATCATGTATCTCTGTATACAGGGAGCTCCCCCTAGTGGTGGCTGCAGACAGAATCTTATCATGCATCTCTGTATACAGGGAGCTCCCCCTAGTGGTGGCTGCAGACAGGATCTTATCATGTATCTCTGTATACAGGGAGCTCCCCCTAGTGGTGGCTGCAGAAAGGTTCTAGTCATGTATCTCTAAACAGGGAGCTCCCCCTAGTGGTGGTTACAGACAGGATCTTATCATGTATCTCTGTATACAGGGAGCTCCCCCTAGTGGTGGCTGCAGACAGAATCTTATCATGTATCTCTGCATACAGGGAGCTCCCCCTAGTGGTGGCTGCAGACAGAATCTTATCATGTATCTCTGTATACAGGGAGCTCTCCCTAGTGGAAGCTGTAGACAGGATCTTATCATGTATCTCTGTATACAGAGAGCTCCCCCTAGTGGTGGCTGCAGACAGAATCTTATCATGTACCTCTGTATACAGGGAGCTCCCCCTAGTGGTGGCTGCAGACAGAATCTTATCATGTATCTCTGTATACAGAGAGCTCCCCCTAGTGGTGGCTGCAGACAGAATCTTATCATGTATCTATGTATACAGGGAGCTCCCCCTAGTGGTGGCTGCAGACAGAATCTTATCATGTACCTCTGTATACAGGGAGCTCCCCCTAGTGGTGGCTGCAGACAGGATCTTATCATGTATCTCTGTATACAGAGAGCTCCCCCTAGTGGTGGCTGCAGACAGAATCTTATCATGTACCTCTGTATACAGGGAGCTCCCCCTAGTGGTGGCTGCAGACAGAATCTTATCATGTATCTCTGTATACAGAGAGCTCCCCCTAGTGGTGGCTGCAGACAGAATCTTATCATGTATCTCTGTATACAGGGAGCTCCCCCTAGTGGTGGCTGCAGACAGAATCTTATCATGTATCTCTGTATACAGGGAGCTCCCCCTAGTGGTGGCTGCAGACAGAATCTTATCATGTACCTCTGTATACAGGGAGCTCCCACTAGTGGTGGCTGCAGACAGAATCTTATCACGTATCTCTGTATACAGGGAGCTCCCCCTAGTGGTGGCTGCAGACAGAATCTTATCATGTATCTCTGTATACAGGGAGCTCCCCCTGGTGGTGGCTGCAGACAGAATCTTATCACGTACCTCTGTATACAGGGAGCTCCCACTAGTGGTGGCTGCAGACAGAATCTTATCACGTATCTCTGTATACAGGGAGCTCCCCCTAGTGGTGGCTGCAGACAGAATCTTAAAATGTATCTCTGTATACCGGGAGCTCCCCCTAGTGGTGACTGCAGACAGGATCTTATCATGTATCTCTGTATACAGGGACCTCCCCTTAGTGGTGGCTGCAGACAGGATCTTATCATGTATCTCTGTATACAGGGAGCTCCCCCTAGTGGTGCCTGCAGACAGAATTTTATCACGTATCTCTGTATACAGGGAGCTCCCCCCTAGTGGTGGCTGCCGACAAAATCTTATCATGTATCTCTGTAAACAGTGAGCTCCCCCCAGTGGTGGCTGCAGACAAAATCTTATCATGTATCTCTCTATACAGGGAGCTTCCCCTAGTGGTGGCTGCAGACAGAATCTTATCATGTATCTCTGTATACAGGGAGCTCCCCCTAGTGGTGGCTGCAGACAGAATCTTATCATGTATCTCTGTATACAGGGAGCTCCCCGTAGTGGTGGCTGTAGACAGAATCTTATCATGTATCTCTGTATACAGGCAGCTCCCCCTAGTGTTGACTGCAGACAGGATCTTATCATGTATCTCTGTATACAGGGACCTCCCCCTAGTGGTGGCTGCAGACAGAATATTATCATGTATCTCTGTATACTGGGAGCTCCCCCTAGTGGTGGCTGCAGACAGAATCTTATCATGTATCTCTATATACAGGGAGCTCCCCCTAGTGGTGGCTGCAGACAGAATCTTATCATGTATCTCTGTTTACAGGGAGCTCCCCCTAGTGGTGGCTGTAGACAGGATCTTATCATGTATCTCTGTATACAGGGAGCTTCCCCTAGTGGTGGCTGCAGACAGAATCTTATCATGTATCTCTGTATACAGGGAGCTCCCCCTGGTGGTGGCTGCAGACAGAATCTTATCATGTATCTCTGTATACAGGGAGCTCCCCCTAGTGGTGGCTGCAGACAGAATCTTATCATGTATCTCTGTATACAGGGAGCTCCCCCTAGTGGTGGCTGCAGACAGAATCTTATCATGTATCTCTGTATACAGGGAGCTCCCCCTAGTGGTGGCTGCAGACAGAATCTTATCATGCATCTCTGTATACAGGGAGCTCCCCCTAGTGGTGGCTGCAGACAGGATCTTATCATGTATCTCTGTATACAGGGAGCTCCCCCTAGTGGTGGCTGCAGAAAGGTTCTTGTCATGTATCTCTATACAGGGAGCTCCCCCTAGTGGTGGCTGCAGACAGGATCTTATCATGTATCTCTGTATACAGGGAGCTCCCCCTAGTGGTGGCTGCAGACAGAATCTTATCATGTATCTCTGTATACAGGGAGCTCCACCTAGTGGTGGCTGCAGAAAGGTTCTAGTCATGTATCTCTGTATACAGAGAGCTCCCCCTAGTGGTGGCTGCAGACAGAATCTTATCATGTATCTCTGTATACAGGGAGCTCCCCCTAGTGGTGGCTGCAGACAGAATCTTATCATGTTTCTCTGTATACAGGGAGCTCCCCCTAGTGGTGGCTGCAGACAGAATCTTATCATGTATCTCTGTATACAGGGAGCTCCCCCTAGTGGTGGCTGTAGACAGAATCTTATCATGTATCTCTGTATACAGGGAGCTCCCCCTAGTGGTGACTGCAGACAGGATCTTATCTTGTATCTCTGTATACAGGGACCTCCCCCTAGTGGTGGCTGCAGACAGAATATTATCATGTATCTCTGTATACTGGGAGCTCCCCCTAGTGGTGGCTGCAGACAGAATCTTATCATGTATCTCTATATACAGGGAGCTCCCCCTAGTGGTGGCTGCAGACAGAATCTTATCATGTATCTCTGTTTACAGGGAGCTCCCCCTAGTGGTGGCTGTAGACAGGATCTTATCATGTATCTCTGTATACAGGGAGCTTCCCCTAGTGGTGGCTGCAGACAGAATCTTATCATGTATCTCTGTATACAGGGAGCTCGCCCTGGTGGTGGCTGCAGACAGAATCTTATCATGTATCTCTGTATACAGGGAGCTCCCCCTAGTGGTGGCTGCATACAGAATCTTATCTTGTATCTCTGTATACAGGGAGCTCCCCCTAGTGGTGGCTGCAGACAGAATCTTATCATGCATCTCTGTATACAGGGAGCTCCCCCTAGTGGTGGCTGCAGACAGGATCTTATCATGCATCTCTGTATACAGGGAGCTCCCCCTAGTTGTGGCTGCAGAAAGGTTCTAGTCATGTATCTCTATACAGGAAGCTCCCCCTAGTGGTGGCTGCAGACAGAATCTTATCATGTATCTCTGTATACAGGGAGCTCCCCCTAGTGGTGGCTGCAGAAAGGTTCTAGTCATGTATCTCTGTATGCAGAGAGCTCCCCCTAGTGGTGGCTGCAGACAGAATCTTATCATGTATCTCTGTATACAGGGAGCTCCCCCTAGTGGTGGCTGCAGACAGAATCTTATCATGTATCTCTGTATACAGGGAGCTCCCCCTAGTGGTGGCTGCAGACAGAATCTTATCATGTACCTCTGTATACAGGGAGCTCCCACTAGTGGTGGCTGCAGACAGAATCTTATCACGTATCTCTGTATACAGGGAGCTCCCCCTAGTGGTGGCTGCAGACAGAATCTTATCATGTATCTCTGTATACAGGGAGCTCCCCCTGGTGGTGGCTGCAGACAGAATCTTATCACGTACCTCTGTATACAGGGAGCTCCCACTAGTGGTGGCTGCAGACAGAATCTTATCACGTATCTCTGTATACAGGGAGCTCCCCCTAGTGGTGGCTGCAGACAGAATCTTAAAATGTATCTCTGTATACCGGGAGCTCCCCCTAGTGGTGACTGCAGACAGGATCTTATCATGTATCTCTGTATACAGGGACCTCCCCTTAGTGGTGGCTGCAGACAGGATCTTATCATGTATCTCTGTATACAGGGAGCTCCCCCTAGTGGTGCCTGCAGACAGAATTTTATCATGTATCTCTGTATACAGGGAGCTCCCCCCTAGTGGTGGCTGCAGACAGAATCTTATCATGTATCTCTGTATACAGTGAGCTCCCCCCAGTGGTGGCTGCAGACAGAATCTTATCATGTATCTCTCTATACAGGGAGCTTCCCCTAGTGGTGGCTGCAGACAGAATCTTATCATGTATCTCTGTATACAGGGAGCTCCCCCTAGTGGTGGCTGCAGACAGAATCTTATCATGTATCTCTGTATACAGGGAGCTCCCCGTAGTGGTGGCTGTAGACAGAATCTTATCATGTATCTCTGTATACAGGGAGCTCCCCCTAGTGTTGACTGCAGACAGGATCTTATCATGTATCTCTGTATACAGGGACCTCCCCCTAGTGGTGGCTGCAGACAGAATATTATCATGTATCTCTGTATACTGGGAGCTCCCCCTAGTGGTGGCTGCAGACAGAATCTTATCATGTATCTCTATATACAGGGAGCTCCCCCTAGTGGTGGCTGCAGACAGAATCTTATCATGTATCTCTGTTTACAGGGAGCTCCCCCTAGTGGTGGCTGTAGACAGGATCTTATCATGTATCTCTGTATACAGGGAGCTTCCCCTAGTGGTGGCTGCAGACAGAATCTTATCATGTATCTCTGTATACAGGGAGCTCCACCTGGTGGTGGCTGCAGACAGAATCTTATCATGTATCTCTGTATACAGGGAGCTCCCCCTAGTGGTGGCTGCAGACAGAATCTTATCATGTATCTCTGTATACAGGGAGCTCCCCCTAGTGGTGGCTGCAGACAGAATCTTATCATGTATCTCTGTATACAGGGAGCTCCCCCTAGTGGTGGCTGCAGACAGAATCTTATCATGCATCTCTGTATACAGGGAGCTCCCCCTAGTGGTGGCTGCAGACAGGATCTTATCATGTATCTCTGTATACAGGGAGCTCCCCCTAGTGGTGGCTGCAGAAAGGTTCTTGTCATGTATCTCTATACAGGGAGCTCCCCCTAGTGGTGGCTGCAGACAGGATCTTATCATGTATCTCTGTATACAGGGAGCTCCCCCTAGTGGTGGCTGCAGACAGAATCTTATCATGTATCTCTGTATACAGGGAGCTCCCCCTAGTGGTGGCTGCAGAAAGGTTCTAGTCATGTATCTCTGTATACAGAGAGCTCCCCCTAGTGGTGGTTGCAGACAGAATCTTATCATGTATCTCTGTATACAGGGAGCTCCCCCTAGTGGTGGCTGCAGACAGAATCTTATCATGTATCTCTGCATACAGGGAGCTCCCCCTAGTGGTGGCTGCAGACAGAATCTTATCATGTATCTCTGTATACAGGGAGCTCCCCCTAGTGGTGGCTGTAGACAGAATCTTATCATGTATCTCTGTATACAGGGAGCTCCCCCTAGTGGTGACTGCAGACAGGATCTTATCTTGTATCTCTGTATACAGGGACCTCCCCCTCGTGGTGGCTGCAGACAGAATATTATCATGTATCTCTGTATACTGGGAGCTCCCCCTAGTGGTGGCTGCAGACAGAATCTTATCATGTATCTCTATATACAGGGAGCTCCCCCTAGTGGTGGCTGCAGACAGAATCTTATCATGTATCTCTGTTTACAGGGAGCTCCCCCTAGTGGTGGCTGTAGACAGGATCTTATCATGTATCTCTGTATACAGGGAGCTTCCCCTAGTGGTGGCTGCAGACAGAATCTTATCATGCATCTCTGTATACAGGGAGCTCCCCCTAGTGGTGGCTGCAGACAGGATCTTATCATGCATCTCTGTATACAGGGAGCTCCCCCTAGTTGTGGCTGCAGAAAGGTTCTAGTCATGTATCTCTGTATACAGGGAGCTCCCCCTAGTGGTGACTGCAGACAGGATCTTATCTTGTATCTCTGTATACAGGGACCTCCCCCTAGTGGTGGCTGCACACAGAATCTTATCATTTATCTCTGTATACAGGGAGCTCCCCCTAGTGGTGGCTGCAGACAGAATCTTATCATGTATCTCTGTATACAGGGAGCTCGCCCTGGTGGTGGCTGCAGACAGAATCTTATCATGTATCTCTGTATACAGGGAGCTCCCCCTAGTGGTGGCTGCAGACAGAATCTTATCTTGTATCTCTGTATACAGGGAGCTCCCCCTAGTGGTGGCTGCAGACAGAATCTTATCATGCATCTCTGTATACAGGGAGCTCCCCCTAGTGGTGGCTGCAGACAGGATCTTATCATGCATCTCTGTATACAGGGAGCTCCCCCTAGTTGTGGCTGCAGAAAGGTTCTAGTCATGTATCTCTATACAGGAAGCTCCCCCTAGTGGTGGCTGCAGACAGAATCTTATCATGTATCTCTGTATACAGGGAGCTCCCCCTAGTGGTGGCTGCAGAAAGGTTCTAGTCATGTATCTCTGTATACAGAGAGCTCCCCCTAGTGGTGGCTGCAGACAGAATCTTATCATGTATCTCTGTATACAGGGAGCTCCCCCTAGTGGTGGCTGCAGACAGAATCTTATCATGTATCTCTGTATACAGGGAGCTCCCCCTAGTGGTGGCTGCAGACAGAATCTTATCATGTATCTCTGTATACAGGGAGCTCCCCCTAGTGGTGGCTGTAGACAGAATCTTATCATGTATCTCTGTATACAGGGAGCTCCCCCTAGTGGTGACTGCAGACAGGATCTTATCTTGTATCTCTGTATACAGGGACCTCCCCCTAGTGGTGGCTGCAGACAGAATATTATCATGTATCTCTGTATACTGGGAGCTCCCCCTAGTTGTGGCTGCAGACAGAATCTTATCATGTATCTCTATATACAGGGAGCTCCCCCTAGTGGTGGCTGCAGACAGAATCTTATCATGTATCTCTGTTTACAGGGAGCTCCCCCTAGTGGTGGCTGTAGACAGGATCTTATCATGTATCTCTGTATACAGGGAGCTTCCCCTAGTGGTGGCTGCAGACAGAATCTTATCATGTGTCTCTGTATACAGGGAGCTCGCCCTGGTGGTGGCTGCAGACAGAATCTTATCATGTATCTCTGTATACAGGGAGCTCCCCCTAGTGGTGGCTGCAGACAGAATCTTATCTTGTATCTCTGTATACAGGGAGCTCCCCCTAGTGGTGGCTGCAGACAGAATCTTATCATGCATCTCTGCATACAGGGAGCTCCCCCTAGTGGTGGCTGCAGACAGGATCTTATCATGCATCTCTGTATACAGGGAGCTCCCCCTAGTTGTGGCTGCAGAAAGGTTCTAGTCATGTATCTCTATACAGGGAGCTCCCCCTAGTGGTGGCTGCAGACAGAATCTTATCATGTATCTCTGTTTACAGGGAGCTCCCCCTAGTGGTGGCTGTAGACAGGATCTTATCATGTATCTCTGTATACAGGGAGCTTCCCCTAGTGGTGGCTGCAGACAGAATCTTATCATGTATCTCTGTATACAGGGAGCTCCCCCTAGTGGTGGCTGCAGACAGAATCTTATCTTGTATCTCTGTATACAGGGAGCTCCCCCTAGTGGTGGCTGCAGACAGAATCTTATCATGCATCTCTGTATACAGGGAGCTCCCCCTAGTGGTGGCTGCAGACAGGATCTTATCATGCATCTCTGTATACAGGGAGCTCCCCCTAGCTGTGGCTGCAGAAAGGTTCTAGTCATGTATCTCTATACAGGGAGCTCCCCCTAGTGGTGGCTGCAGACAGAATCTTATCATGTATCTCTGTTTACAGGGAGCTCCCCCTAGTGGTGGCTGTAGACAGGATCTTATCATGTATCTCTGTATACAGGGAGCTTCCCCTAATGGTGGCTGCAGACAGAATCTTATCATGTATCTCTGTATACAGGGAGCTCCCCCTAGTGGTGGCTGCAGACAGAATCTTATCTTGTATCTCTGTATACAGGGAGCTCCCCCTAGTGGTGGCTGCAGACAGAATCTTATCATGCATCTCTGTATACAGGGCGCTCCCCCTAGTGGTGGCTGCAGACAGGATCTTATCATGTATCTCTGTATACAGGGAGCTCCCCCTAGTGGTGGCTGCAGAAAGGTTCTAGTCATGTATCTCTATACAGGGAGCTCCCCCTAGTGGTGGCTGCAGACAGGATCTTATCATGTATCTCTGTATACAGGGAGCTCCCCCTAGTGGTGGCTGCAGACAGAATCTTATCATGTATCTCTGTATACAGGGAGCTCCCCCTAGTGGTGGCTGCAGACAGAATCTTATCATGTATCTCTGTATACAGGGTGCTCTCCCAAGTGGAAGCTGTAGACAGGATCTTATCATGTATCTCTGTATACAGAGAGCTCCCCCTAGTGGTGGCTGCAGACAGAATCTTATCATGTACCTCTGCATATAGGGAGCTCCCCCTAGTGGTGGCTGCAGACAGAATCTTATCAAGTATCTCTGTATACAGAGAGCTCCCCCTAGTGGTGGCTGCAGACAGAATCTTATCATGTATCTCTGTATACAGGGAGCTCCACCTAGTGGTGGCTGCAGACAGAATCTTATCATGTATCTCTGTATACAGAGAGCTCCCCCTAGTGGTGGCTGCAGACAGAATCTTATCATGTACCTCTGTATACAGGGAGCTCCCCCTAGTGGTGGCTGCAGACAGGATCTTATCATGTATCTCTGTATACAGAGAGCTCCCCCTAGTGGTGGCTGCAGACAGAATCTTATCATGTACCTCTGTATACAGGGAGCTCCCCCTAGTGGTGGCTGCAGACAGAATCTTATCATGTATCTCTGTATACAGAGAGCTCCCCCTAGTGGTGGCTGCAGACAGAATCTTATCATGTATCTCTGTATACAGGGAGCTCCCCCTAGTGGTGGCTGCAGACAGAATCTTATCATGTATCTCTGTATACAGGGAGCTCCCCCTAGTGGTGGCTGCAGACAGAATCTTATCATGTACCTCTGTATACAGGGAGCTCCCCCTAGTGGTGGCTGCAGACAGAATCTTATCATGTATCTCTGTACACAGGGAGCTCCCCCTAGTGGTGGCTGCAGACAGAATCTTATAATGTATCTCTGTATACAGGGAGCTCCCCCTAGTGGTGGCTGCAGACAGAATCTTATCATGTATCTCTGTATACAGAGAGCTCCCCCTAGTGGTGGCTGCAGACAGAATCTTATCATGTATCTCTGTATACAGGGAGCTCCCCCTAGTGGTGGCTGCAGACAGAATCTTATCATGTATCTCTGTATACAGAGAGCTCCCCCTAGTGGTGGCTGCAGACAGAATCTTATCATGTATCTCTGTATACAGTGAGCTCCCCCTAGTGGTGGCTGCAGACAGAATCTTATCATGTATCTCTGTATACAGAGAGCTCCCCCTAGTGGTGGCTGCAGACAGAATCTTATCATGTACCTCTGTATACAGGGAGCTCCCCCTAGTGGTGGCTGCAGACAGGATCTTATCATATATCTCTGTATACAGAGAGCCCCCCCTAGTGGTGGCTGCAGACAGAATCTTATCATGTACCTCTGTATACAGGGAGCTCCCCCTAGTGGTGGCTGCAGACAGAATCTTATCATGTATCTCTGTATACAGAGAGCTCCCCCTAGTGGTGGCTGCAGACAGAATCTTATCATGTATCTCTGTATACAGGGAGCTCCCCCTAGTGGTGGCTGCAGACAGGATCTTATCATGTATCTCTGTATACAGGGAGCTCCCCCTAGTGGTGGCTGCAGACAGAATCTTATCATGTATCTCTGTATACAGGGAGATCCCCCTAGTGGTGGCTGCAGACAGAATCTTATCATGTATCTCTGTATACAGGGAGCTCCCCCTAGTGGTGGCTGCAGACAGAATCTTATCATGTACCTCTGTATACAGGGAGCTCCCCCTAGTGGTGGCTGCAGACAGAATCTTATTGTGTATCTCTGTATACAGGGAGCTCCCCCTAGTGGTGGCTGCAGACAGAATCTTATCATGTATCTCTGTATACAGGGAGCTCCCCCTAGTGGTGGCTGCAGACAGAATCTTATAATGTATCTCTGTATACAGGGAGCTCCCCCTAGTGGTGGCTGCAGACAGGATCTTATCATGTATCTCTGTATATAGGGAGCTCCCCCTAGTGGTGGCTGCAGACAGAATATTATCATGTATCTCTGTATACAGGGAGCTCCCCCTAGTGGTGGCTGCAGACAGGATCTTATCATGTATCTCTGTATACAGGGAGCTCCCCCTAGTGGTGGCTGCAGACAGGATCTTATCATGTATCTCTGTATACAGGGAGCTCCCCCTAGTGGTGGCTGCAGACAGGATCTTATCATGTATCTCTGTATACAGGGAGCTCCCCCTAGTGGTGGCTGCAGACAGGATCTTATCATGTATCTCTGTATACAGGGAGCTCCCCCTAGTGGTGACTGCTGACAGAATCTTATCATGCATCTCTGTACACGGGGAGCTCCCCCTAGTGGTGACTGCTGACAGAATCTTATCATGTATCTCTGTATACAGGGAGCTCCCCCTAGTGGTGACTGCTGACAGAATCTTATCATGTATCTCTGTACACGGGGAGCTCCCCCTAGTGGTGACTGCTGACAGAATCTTATCATGTATCTCTGTATACAGGGAGCTTCCCCTAGTGGTGGCTGCAGACAGGATCTTATCATGTATCTCTGTATACAGGGAGCTCCCCCTAGTGGTGGCTGCAGACAGGATCTTATCATGTATCTCTGTATACAGGGAGCTCCCCCTAGTGGTGGCTGCAGACAGGATTTTATCATGTATCTCTGTATATAGGGAGCTCCCCCTAGTGGTGGCTGCTGACAGAATATTATCATGTATCTCTGTATACAGGGAGCTCCCCCTAGTGGTGACTGCTGACAGAATCTTATCATGTATCTCTGTACACGGGGAGCTCCCCCTAGTGGTGACTGCTGACAGAATCTTATCATGTATCTCTGTATACAGGGAGCTTCCCCTAGTGGTGGCTGCAGACAGGATCTTATCATGTATCTCTGTATACAGGGAGCTCCCCCTAGTGGTGGCTGCAGACAGGATCTTATCATGTATCTCTGTATACAGAGAGCCCCCCCTAGTGGTGGCTGCAGACAGAATCTTATCATGTACCTCTGTATACAGGGAGCTCCCCCTAGTGGTGGCTGCAGACAGAATCTTATCATCTATCTCTGTATACAGAGAGCTCCCCCTAGTGGTGGCTGCAGACAGAATCTTATCATGTATCTCTGTATACAGGGAGCTCCCCCTAGTGGTGGCTGCAGACAGGATCTTATCATGTATCTCTGTATATAGGGAGCTCCCCCTAGTGGTGGCTGCTGACAGAATATTATCATGTATCTCTGTATACAGGGAGCTCCCCCTAGTGGTGACTGCTGACAGAATCTTATCATGTATCTCTGTATACAGGGAGCTTCCCCTAGTGGTGGCTGCAGACAGGATCTTATCATGTATCTCTGTATACAGGGAGCTCCCCCTAGTGGTGGCTGCAGACAGGATCTTATCATGTATCTCTGTATACAGAGAGCCCCCCCTAGTGGTGGCTGCAGACAAAATCTTATCATGTATCTCTGTATACAGGGAGCTCCCCCTAGTGGTGGCTGCAGACAGGATCTTATCATGTATCTCTGTATACAGGGAGCTCCCCCTAGTGGTGGCTGCAGACAGAATCTTATCATGTATCTCTGTATACAGGGAGATCCCCCTAGTGGTGGCTGCAGACAGAATCTTATCATGTATCTCTGTATACAGGGAGCTCCCCCTAGTGGTGGCTGCAGACAGAATCTTATCATGTACCTCTGTATACAGGGAGCTCCCCCTAGTGGTGGCTGCAGACAGAATCTTATTGTGTATCTCTGTATACAGGGAGCTCCCCCTAGTGGTGGCTGCAGACAGAATCTTATCATGTATCTCTGTATACAGGGAGCTCCCCCTAGTGGTGGCTGCAGACAGAATCTTATAATGTATCTCTGTATACAGGGAGCTCCCCCTAGTGGTGGCTGCAGACAGGATCTTATCATGTATCTCTGTATATAGGGAGCTCCCCCTAGTGGTGGCTGCAGACAGAATATTATCATGTATCTCTGTATACAGGGAGCTCCCCCTAGTGGTGGCTGCAGACAGGATCTTATCATGTATCTCTGTATACAGGGAGCTCCCCCTAGTGGTGGCTGCAGACAGGATCTTATCATGTATCTCTGTATACAGGGAGCTCCCCCTAGTGGTGGCTGCAGACAGGATCTTATCATGTATCTCTGTATACAGGGAGCTCCCCCTAGTGGTGGCTGCAGACAGGATCTTATCATGTATCTCTGTATACAGGGAGCTCCCCCTAGTGGTGACTGCTGACAGAATCTTATCATGCATCTCTGTACACGGGGAGCTCCCCCTAGTGGTGACTGCTGACAGAATCTTATCATGTATCTCTGTATACAGGGAGCTCCCCCTAGTGGTGACTGCTGACAGAATCTTATCATGTATCTCTGTACACGGGGAGCTCCCCCTAGTGGTGACTGCTGACAGAATCTTATCATGTATCTCTGTATACAGGGAGCTTCCCCTAGTGGTGGCTGCAGACAGGATCTTATCATGTATCTCTGTATACAGGGAGCTCCCCCTAGTGGTGGCTGCAGACAGGATCTTATCATGTATCTCTGTATACAGGGAGCTCCCCCTAGTGGTGGCTGCAGACAGGATTTTATCATGTATCTCTGTATATAGGGAGCTCCCCCTAGTGGTGGCTGCTGACAGAATATTATCATGTATCTCTGTATACAGGGAGCTCCCCCTAGTGGTGACTGCTGACAGAATCTTATCATGTATCTCTGTACACGGGGAGCTCCCCCTAGTGGTGACTGCTGACAGAATCTTATCATGTATCTCTGTATACAGGGAGCTTCCCCTAGTGGTGGCTGCAGACAGGATCTTATCATGTATCTCTGTATACAGGGAGCTCCCCCTAGTGGTGGCTGCAGACAGGATCTTATCATGTATCTCTGTATACAGAGAGCCCCCCCTAGTGGTGGCTGCAGACAGAATCTTATCATGTACCTCTGTATACAGGGAGCTCCCCCTAGTGGTGGCTGCAGACAGAATCTTATCATCTATCTCTGTATACAGAGAGCTCCCCCTAGTGGTGGCTGCAGACAGAATCTTATCATGTATCTCTGTATACAGCGAGCTCCCCCTAGTGGTGGCTGCAGACAGGATCTTATCATGTATCTCTGTATATAGGGAGCTCCCCCTAGTGGTGGCTGCTGACAGAATATTATCATGTATCTCTGTATACAGGGAGCTCCCCCTAGTGGTGACTGCTGACAGAATCTTATCATGTATCTCTGTATACAGGGAGCTTCCCCTAGTGGTGGCTGCAGACAGGATCTTATCATGTATCTCTGTATACAGGGAGCTCCCCCTAGTGGTGGCTGCAGACAGGATCTTATCATGTATCTCTGTATACAGAGAGCCCCCCCTAGTGGTGGCTGCAGACAGAATCTTATCATGTATCTCTGTATACAGGGAGCTCCCCCTAGTGGTGGCTGCAGACAGAATCTTATCATGTATCTCTGTATACAGGGAGCTCACCCTAGTGGTGGCTGCAGACAGAATCTTATCATGTACCTCTGTATACAGGGAGCTCCCCCTAGTGGTGGCTGCAGACAGAATCTTATTATGTATCTCTGTATACAGGGAGCTCCCCCTAGTGGTGGCTGCAGACAGAATCTTATCATGTATCTCTGTATACAGGGAGCTCCCCCTAGTGGTGGCTGCAGACAGAATCTTATAATGTATCTCTGTATACAGGGAGCTCCCCCTAGTGGTGGCTGCAGACAGGATCTTATCATGTATCTCTGTATATAGGGAGCTCCCCCTAGTGGTGGCTGCAGACAGAATATTATCATGTATCTCTGTCTACAGGGAGCTCCCCCTAGTGGTGGCTGCAGACAGGATCTTATCATGTATCTCTGTATACAGGGAGCTCCCCCTAGTGGTGGCTGCAGACAGGATCTTATCATGTATCTCTGTATACAGGGAGCTCCCCCTAGTGGTGGCTGCAGACAGGATCTTATCATGTATCTCTGTATACAGGGAGCTCCCCCTAGTGGTGGCTGCAGACAGGATCTTATCATGTATCTCTGTATACAGGGAGCTCCCCCTAGTGGTGATTGCTGACAGAATCTTATCATGTATCTCTGTATACAGGGAGCTCCCCCTAGTGGTGACTGCAGACAGAATCTTATCATGTATCTCTGTATACAGGGAGCTCCCCCTAGTGGTGACTGCTGACAGAATCTTATCATGTATCTCTGTATACAGGGAGCTCCCCCTAGTGGTGGCTACAGACAGAATATTATCATGTATCTCTGTATACAGGGAGCTCCCCCTAGTGGTGACTGCAGACAGTATCTTATCATGTATCTCTGTATACAGGGAGCTCCCCCTAGTGGTGGCTGCTGACAGAATATTATCATGTATCTCTGTATACAGGGAGCTCCCCCTAGTGGTGACTGCTGACAGAATCTTATCATGTATCTCTGTACACGGGGAGCTCCCCCTAGTGGTGACTGCTGACAGAATCTTATCATGTATCTCTGTATACAGGGAGCTCCCCCTAGTGGTGGCTGCAGACAGGATCTTATCATGTTTCTCTGTACACGGGGAGCTCCCCCTAGTGGTAACAGTAGCACAGTTATATGACACACATCTCTCACTTGCCTTTTCTATATATAAGTGTAATATTGATATAATATCTATCACTTCATATATTCTCACATTTTAGCTTTAGCTTTTTCTAAGTAAATGCAACCGGAAGTGGTGTGAGGCCACACCCCATCAGCTACCGGAAGTCCAGCCCACCGGAGGACGTTTTCTGGCTGCGTAGCAGGATACGTCCCCGCCCATTTCGCCCTTGATCCTCGGGTGGGCGGGGCGTCGCTCAGTCCTGACTTCCGGTCAGTGATTTGACGCCGCTCGTTGTCAGGGTTGAGGGCGCCGCCATTGTCTGAGCTCGGCGCTGCGGCTGCTCCCTGTGGGGGGCGCAGTCTCCCTCTCCGCCTTCACGGCGGCCCCGGTGTAGTGTGCGGCCTCCACACAGCCGCTCCATGTCTCAACCGCTGAGGCCTCCGCAGCTCCCGGGGCAGAGGTGAGTGTGTGCCCAGCAGCACAGAGGGTGTTGTGGAACGACCCCCGGAGTGTTATATCCCCCCAGTACTCAAGTGCAGTTAGGTGTGAAGACCCCCATATGTCAGCGCCCCCAGCAGCACAGAGGATGTTGTGTATCGACCCCTCTAGTCTTATATCCCCTATTCCTCTAGTGCAGTGATTGCTCAGGGCCTGCGCTGTGTGAAGACCCCGATATGTCGGTGCCCCCTTATCTCTGGGCGATTTTGTAGGTTTAGGAATCACAATGTTAGGAAACGGGAAAGATCTCCGAGCGCAGAGAAACAGTGAGAGAGAGAGATAGCGCCCCCGCTGGTGGGTCAGGGTCTGTTGTTTCAGAGTTCACTGTGGGGTGAGGATGATCGGGTGCTACGCTCCTCGGGGTGGGGTGCCACCATCCCGTGGGGGTGAGGGCGCCACGATCTTCTGGGGGTGGTGCCGCGATCCCTTGGGCAGGGGCCGCGATCCCATGGGGGTGGGGGGTGCGCCGCCATCTTGTGGGGGTGGTACCGCGATCCTTGGGGGTCTGGGGGGGCGCGATCCTTAGAGTCGGGCTGAGAAATGGTCTAGTTTTTTTTCTCTGCTGCTCTATGTCCATGTCTAATAGAGAATGAATACCGAACACTGGGGGTCCCTATGGTCATACTCATACCCCCACTTTTTTTGGGAAGCCCCTTTTCCCGGCGGGGCCAGTGAGGTCAGGGCTGTTTCCGTTCACAGCCGGCAGAGCTCGTGCGTCAGTGATCAGGGTCACGTCCGTGTATTACTTACTTGCGTCTGGTTCTCTAATCTGTCCGTTCTTTCTCTTCCAGTCTCACCGGCTGCTTCTATCAGATCGTTCAGGCCACCGGACCGCAGGGGACCAACGTCTTGAATCTTCTTCCCATACTAAAACCTAAGGATAAGCCGATTCCTGCAGCACCCCCTGCCCCATCCCCCAGCGCACCTCCCGCCCACAGTGCGTCGGTCCCCAATATACCTCAGGCGGTTATATCCTCAGCACCACCATCGATCCCCGTCCTCTCACGCCCCAGTCCTGTGAGCGTGCCGCTGATACAGACGCCCACCTTGGGGAATTATATTATCTCTACACAGGGTAACACCCTCCATGTTGAGAATCAGTTCCCAGTTTTTCAGGAAGCCACTTTATTCCTGGATAGGGGACATCTGACTCTTCCTGCAAATTCTGTTCCGGGAAATCCTCCAAGATTCATTATGGTGAACACCAAGCCGGCCAGTCCCGTTAAACCCATGCCGGCGTTACCCACCGGGCATTCCCTCCAGATACCCTCTCACGCTGAGGTGATGTCTGTTCCCGTCTCTTCCCTGCCCTTCTCCATCCAGCAGAAGATCCTGCCCCAGGCGAGCGTTGGTGACATCAGCAAGGTTCCCTCCGTCATCTACGTGTCACCGGTAAACACTGTCAAATCTGGTGCTGCCCAGAGCTCCCAGTATAATCCCAGTCCTGGTACCAAGTTACCATCGCAGCCCAGGCCACCCTCAGGAAGGAGTGAAGCTCTGAACGGACCCATGAAATGGGTCGTCCAGGAGAACCAGGAATCGGCCGCCTGCCTCGTTCCCGTTAAATCCTCCAATGACACCGCGTCCAAAATCCTACAGATGCTGACGAAAACCAAGATGGAGGACGTGAATGTGACCAACCCAGATCAATCCAAGGTCGTGCAAATCAAGGACAACGCCCTCGTCATGTGCAACAATAAGATCTTCTTCTTGACCAAGAAAGGCACCGAGATCATCAACACCGGGACGAAAATCCAAGAACCTCCACAGTTTGCTACATCAGAGAAACCCACTGCAAAGATGAAACCCATGAATGAGCTGTCCAATAAAGTGGTACAGGTGGTGCTCGCCAAAAATAAGTCGCCCTCTCCCACCTCCGAATTGTCGGTCCAGTCTAATGTTGTCAGCATCGCCAAACCCAAAAGAAAGAGTACTACCCCTCGAGCAGTCAGAGGTGACCTCAGCGTCCTTTATATGCCTGAGGACAGCGGCAGCAACGTCTACAGAGAGGTGTGGGCGGCCCCATCCTGTGCTGTCAGCTCCTCACCCAGTGCGGCCAGTTCCCAATCCTGTGCTGTCAGCTCCTCGGCCAGCGCCCTGCCCAGTGCTGCTGCCGCCCCACCTAATGCGGCCAGCACCCCATCCTGTGCTGTTAGCTCCTCACCCAGTGCGGCCAGTGCCCCATCCTGTGCTGTCAGCTCCTCGGCCAGTGCGGCCGGCGCCCAATTTAATGCGGCCAGCGCCCCATCTTGTGCTGTCAGCTCCTCACCCAGTGCGGCCAGCGCCCCACCCTGTGCTGTCAGCTCCTCACCCAGTGCCCTAGCCACTGCTGCCCGCGCCCCAGCCACTGCTGCCCGCGCCCCAGCCAGTGCGGCCCACGCCCCACCCAGTGCGGCCCGCTCCCCACCCTGTGCTGTGAGCTCCTTGGCCCGCGCCCCAGCCAGTGCTGCCCGCGCCCCAGCCAGTGCTGCCCGCACCCCAGCCAGTGCGGCCCACGCCCCAGCCAGTGCGGCCGGCGCCCCACCCAGTGCTGCAAACACCTCTGTGGTAAACGCTGCTAATAAGGGGGACTCTGCCAGGAACACTGACCAGGTGGGTACCACAGTCCGGGAATGTAACCATATGTTTTTCTCCTTATCCGCTCCCTGTTGAGGCTGATTTTCGTTATTTTGCGCCTTCATTTTTTCACTCCCTCCAGGAGCCATCGTGTTGTTTTTTTGACTTGTACTTTTGAATGACGCTGTTCATTATATAATATCCTGGAAAAGGAAGAAATTCCCAGGGCAGTGACTGCAGATAACCCCACAGCCCACCATTGAGGTGTGATTCTGCAGTGAGAATGACCCAGGAGCACGATTCTCCCGCTCACACGATTACTGCCACATCCAGCGTGCGGGAGGGATTATTTTCTGAGGCGAGCTGGGGTTTTTATTGTTACATTTCTTGGTTACGTAAGACGTTTTGATTGTTGTTGCATTTGACCAAAAAAAAAATCCAAACACGGCGTCTACCGAATCTGTTCAATACTTCTATTTTGATCTGACTTTTACAGATGTGACCTTTTTATTTCATTATTTAAAAAAGGCAGAAGAAAGAGGATGGTGCTTAGAATTGTAATGTTATTCTTTATTTTAGATTTTTATTTTTTTTATCACATTCAGATTGACCGCAGCATTTAAATGATTAGACTACAGCGATCGGAGGAAGCTCTGGCCCCCTCCTGCTCTGGCCCCCTCCTGCTCTGGCCCCCTCCTGCTCTGGCCCCCTCCTGCCCTGGTCTCTATAGGGCTACATTTTTATTTTCTCTGTTTCTAGTGATGAAACCTCCAGCTCGCCGCACCAAAAAATAAACCCTCACACGCTCCATCGTCATAAAAATGTGACGGAGCTGTGAAAAAGTCAACAACACTTTTATTTTTTTGCAAATCTTCACATTTTTTCCTCCACTGAAATCTAAAAAATAAACTACACGTTGGTATCACCGTAATCGTACTGACCAGGAGAATCCTGTCACCGGGTCATCTTTGCCGTAAAACGAAATGAGAAAACACAATGATGAAATTGCTTTTAATTTTTTCATTATTTCACCACATTTGAATTCTTTTCCCACCTTTCAGTACATTATATGGTAACTACAACTGGCCCCACAAATATTCAGACTTCATACAGCTACGGGGACGGAAATATAAATAAAAGATGGCTTTTCGGAGAAGAGGAAAGAAAAGAAAAATGCACAAAAATGCAATTAGAGCTAATATTAGCATAAAGTAATCATGAATAATTGTATTCTACATAGTCCAGGGCTGTATGTAGAGCAGTCCTGGGTCCAGTGGTCTCGGCTCTCGCCGGCCCCGCCCCGCTGGGCTCTCGCCGGCCCCGCCCCGCTGGGCTCTCGCCGGCCCCGCCCCGCTGGGCTCTCGCCGGCCCCGCCCCGCTGGGCTCTCGCCGGCCCCGCCCCGCTGGGCTCTCGCCGGCCCCGCCCCGCTCAGATTTGTCCATTGATCTCTGTTCTTCTTGCAGCCGCTGCCTGAGTCCCAAAAGACAGAAATTGTCACTTTCCCTAAGCCCCCTGAGACGAAGGGAATGGACGAGAGAAGCTGGAGGCTGAAATTTGGTTTATTGAAGAAGGAAAAGATTATCCTGAAGAGGATTCCCCTGATCCAGGCGGTGGTGGGCACATCGGCCTCTAATGGGAGCCCCCTGGGGGGGTCGGAATCCTTGGTGACGGTGAGTGATGACTGCACTTATACTGCCCCCTCCTGCCTAGGCTAACCAATCGTAATAGGTGGGTATTCCCGGGGACCAATCACAGCACTGCAGCTCATGGGAGGATCAAACCAAGGAAGTGACAGCTTGGCCAATCAGCTGTGGAATAGGAGAACACTCCCTCCATCCTAACCAATAGGGCAGCTTGCATAGACCAGCATCACCAAGAGGCGTGTGATGCCTCGATTATGGCGCTGCCCTCGTCTCCTTGGTGGAAGGACCGGTGTGTTATGTAGGAGGTGACGGAGACTCCAGTAGGATGAAACGCGTTGGGATATGGAAATTACAGGGCTGGAGTTCAGCTATGGCATGTAGGGGGGTGAGTTTACAGAATGTCACTTTTAGGGCTCTAATGTGTGACAATGACTAAATGTCCTTGTGAGGATGCTAATCGCCACTAATGTTACATGTATCCCCCCCGTATGGGGCGGCATCTAAAAGATCGGGGAATAGGGCAAGCGGTGCTCTAAGGAAGAGGTAACCAAACCTCATTTTGAAGACTGACCACTGTAGGATGATAATCATCACCAATGTCCCTTGTGTCCCTCCGATTGGGGTAAAATGAGTGCCACCGTGCCCGAAAATACAACGTTATTTATCTGATGTCAATTGTCCCCCTAAATAGAAGGTCTTAGGATTAAGGCTCCAACCCTGTGGTGTCGTCCCATGTCCATCTAATGTGGCCAGAAGGAGGCGCTGCTCCTCGCCCTTAGCTGGCGCTGACTTTTAGGTTTTATTGCTTTCATTCTTTGGGTTGGCGTCGGCTGTATAACACGTGTCGTTTATTTTCATATCACTATAAAGCTTTTCTTCCCCTCTAGGATCCTATAGAGACAGAGCCGAAACAACTGAAACGAAAGTCGTCACAGACCGGAAAAGTCACAAAGGTGCAGAAGAGCTGGGAGAGCGGCGACGTGAACCAGAACTCTCCGGACCCGGAGGTATCTGACGACCCTTCATCCCCTGTACCCGGGGGGGCGACCACACACGAATCACACTCCACCTGGCCACACCAGGACGCCTACGACCCCGCAGATTTCCAGCTCAGTCCGGATTCCGCAGAACATTTCAGCGACGTTTTGCTCCCAAGTTCAAGATTTCACATCGACTACATGTATCCTGATGAGACGACCAAGGACGAGAAAATCCAGAGACTGAAGGAAGTGTTAAAGGAACGCGAGAACGCGGTGGAGGCGCTGCGCCGACAGAAGATTTGACCCTTAGTATCAGTGTTCTCCCATAAGGGGAGTTGTTGTTGTTGTTTTTCCTTGCTGGAATAATTTAGCGTTTGTGACTTTTTGGTAATTTATCGGGTTTTTGTAGCGCATGTTTCTAAATACATAAATTTAAAAAAAAAACAAAAAACTTTTGACTGGTGAGTCGCCGATGGGACGGCGGCTATACTGATACTGAAGCTGCGTCATTTTATCTGGTCACTTAATCCTAAATTTATCTGCTTTCCATCAGGGAATATAATTATTTTATTAAAGCCGAATAGGGTGGGAGTTTATTAGATTGGGAAAACTCCATTTTGCAGAGGTTGGCTACTTTCTTCTCTGTCCCATCAAGTCGCTAAAAGTGTCACACACCCCCTTAGATCAACCGAAGCCCTGTTTGTCGGACACCTATTCATATGAAACCCCATCTCCCCACACATGGACACTGGCCTGAACATGCATGTGTGTGGGGATCGGAATAAGCTGAAGTCAGACCTATCTGAAAATCCAACACACCTGACGCGTTTCTCCTCCGACTTCTGCTGGAGAGTCTGGTCACCCCTGCACACCTTGCACGATCCAGCCAAAATCTGCAGATTCAGCCAACGTTCATCTAATGTTAATGGTCGCTCTAAAAGCTCGAGGCAGGAGCTGCGTAATGCAAGCTGATTGTCTAGACTGGATACAAGTGTAACAAACACTCAGCTGTGAAAAGTATTAGGTCTGTACAAGTAGCCCTTCCCTCGGGCCGTCTAGTGGTCCTGGCCAGGCGTAGGCAGTTTCTCCACCACCACCCCATAGACTACAGGTCAGGTGGTGAATAATTTTGAGGTTCCTGCGAGTCCTCTCCCAGGACCCATAGTGCGTGAGGATCAGAGATGAGTTTCTCTACGTTTTGGCCTTTCCTTTTTTTATACCTCATGACTGTACGGACGAACACATTTGGCGCCTACAACACTTGTGAACAAACCCCAAGAATTCACTCCTAGTTCAAATAAGTCTTTTATTCCGCCATGTCAAAAGACCACAACGTTTCGACTCGAGTCTTATTTATACTTCTATGACACCCTGGAGTGGACGCTGTCTATTTTTCTTGCTCTCCTGCTGTTTACCAAGTGGGTTCCTTGGACTGAGGGGAGGTGCGTCCCATATGTCGAGTGCTTTTTTTTGGATTCACTCCTAGTTTATCGGACTGACCTCTGGGGTCCTCCGTGTTTGACCAGCGTTATGTTACCGCCCCTTCTGTAATCAGATCTTACATGTGCCGGTTTTACGTTCTCCACCTTTTCGATCCTTCCCTTCTCGTAAAGGTGATTTCTTTCCTTCCAACATACAGGACTGAGCGAAGTTCACAAGATCCCGTCCCGAGGGGCGGTAGTTCCACTGCCCCTGTACCAGGCGGTGCTCACTGTCTCCCAACTTTTGGTTGCCCACAGCTTTTGTATTTCCTGCCAGTATAGTCTGTAGTCACAGTCCATGCTCCTCCAGACGACGGATACCATGACCGTAGCATGTGCATCCATCTCCAGCCAACAACAACATAGAGCTGAAACCAGAAGTTTCCATCCAGTATATATAAAGACACATCTGCAGGTTTTTCTCCATATCTGACATGGAATCAGAATAAACCTTTCCCGTTTTTGGTCAGTTAGGATTATACCATAATTTTTAATATTTACTTAATGCCAGAATAATGAGAGGAGAGAATGTTTTAAGGCATTTTTATTACTTACTGCAAAGTCAAAAGTTTACATACATGTCATTAGTATTTGGTCCCATTGCCCTTAATCTGAATGACTTGGGTCACACGTTCGGGATCTCCTTCCACAAGCTTCTCACAATAGTTGGTGGGAATTTGGGCCGATTCCTCCTGACAGAACTGGTGTAACTGATCCAGGTTTGTAGGTCGTCTTGCTCGCAGCTTTTTCCATAAATTTTCAATAGGATTGAGATCAGGGCTCTGTGGTGGCCACTCAAAAACATTGACTTGGTAACAAAGGGGCTTAAGGATAACAATTTTGACAGTATGCTTCGGATCATTGTCCATTTGGAAGACCCATTTCCGCCCAAGCTTTAACTTCCTGGCTGATGTCTTGAGATGTTGCTTCAGTATTACCACATAATCTTCTTTTCTCATGATGCCATCTGTTTTGTGAAGTGCACCAGTCCCTCCTGCAGTAAAACAACCCCACAACACAATGCTGCCACCCCCATGTTTCACAGTTGGGATGGTGTTCTTAGGCTTCCAAGCTTCTCCCTTTTTCCTCCAAACGTAACGATGGTCATTATGCCCAAAAAGTTCAATTTTAGTTTCATCAGACCACAGGACATGTCTCCAAAAATTAAGGTCTTTGTTCCTGTGTGCATTTGCAAACATTAATCTGGCTTTTTTATGTTTCTTTTGGAGTAATGGCTTCTTCCTGGCACTGTGGTCTTTCAGCCCATGTTGATACAGTACTCGTTTCACTGTGGATATTGACACAATCTTACCAGCTTCCGCCATCATCTTCACAAGGTCTTTTGCTTTTGTCTTTGGGTTGATATGCACATATCGGATCAAAGCACGTTCATCTCTGGGACACAGAACCCGTCTCCTTCCTGAGTGGTATGATGGCTGGACATTCCCATCTTGTTTGTACTTGCATATAATTGTTTGTACAGATGAACAAGTCACCTTCAGGGATCTTGAAATTGCTCCCAAGGATGAGCCAGACTTTGTGCAACTCCACAATTCTCTTCCTGATATCTTGGCTGATTTCTTTAGACTTTCCCATGATGCTACAGAAAGAAGCAGTGTGTTTCAGGTGTGCATTAAAATACATCCACAGGTGTGTCTCTAATTAACTCAGATGTTGCCAAAAAAATCAGAAGCTTCCAAACACATGACATCATCATATGGGCCGTCCAGAATTGTTTAAAGGCATAGTAATCTTACTGTATGTAAACTTTAGACTTTGCAGTAAGTAATAAAAATCCCTTAAAACATTCTCTCTCTCTCATTATTCTGGCATTTGGCAAATATTAAACATTATGGTATAATCCTAATTGATCTAAAACGGGAAAGGTTTATTATGATTTACTGTCAGATATTGAGAAAAACATCCAGATGTGTCTTTGTAGCGCCCCGAGGGTTCGGTCGCTACAGAGGTGTTGCATCTCACCCAGAGGTGTGATATCTCACTTCCAGGTAAGGAAGGAGTATGGCTCAGGACCCTAGCACCCACATGCACTACACCACATTTCCGGGGGACAGGGCGACAATGCTCCCAAGAGTGAGCACAACTGCCCCTGTCCCTGGCTGGAGTGGGGGGAGGGAACATCTAGAGAGGGGGAACCCGGTAGTGTGTGGGTGGGGAGAGTAGATCCCAGGTGCACTGTATAGAGGAGTATATATGGTGGGCACCATCTTAGAGTCAGAGTAGAAAGTAGTAGAAGGTGGGAGAGAGCAGAGAGAGAAGGAGGCGGGGAGCAGAGGCTCTGCATGGGCTCTGCTCCGCAGGCAGGCCAAGTCTTAAGGCCTGGGCCTGCAGGAGAAGGAAGGAAGGGAGAAGAACGGAGGAAGCTCTAGGAGAAGACTGAAGGGACCCCAGGGGTGCGAACCGGCCAGCCGCCACCGCACGCCCGCCGCTACCAGAGTAGGAGGGTCAGGCCAAGAAAAGGGAACCGGATCCCTCATCTAGTGGAGGAGAGCAACTACCCTCAGCTAGTAGCCGGAGGCCGTGGCATTGCACATGTTACGGCCCCTCACTACACCCGTTAGGAAGGCACCACATAGGACCCAGGGAAACGGAACATACGTTTGCCCGCCAAGGCCCGAGGCAGCTGGACAGAAACGTGGTCAATAGTGGGGTACGACAGACCAGAGAAAGGACACACGAATGGGGTCCTGAAAAGCATTCCAAAGGTACCTAGGAGTTGGCCGAGCCCCTCACCTGGTGAGCACAGCACGACTTGGGCAGCCATTACCTGCAGAAGTGGCTTGGAGTGTAAAACTGTGAGTAAAGACCCTGGACTGCATCACTGGACTCTGAGTCATTACTGCTGCTCCCGCGCACCATCACCCCTACCATCTGCCCTGAGGCTATACTCCTCCCGTGGGGAGTTATACTACCCTCTGCTGCGCACACAACATCAGCCTCAGCGGTCTGCCCCGCAGCGGCGATTCTCAGTGACCGCAATCCACGGGTGGCGTAGTCGGACATTTAAACCTTACAAAACCCAAATAAACAGATCCACCACTGATTTGACCACCCTGAGCTACGGGACCGAGTCGCCGCCACGGAGACTACAATCCCCAGCATTACACAGAGACCCGGCTTTGGGTATTCCCCCACAGACGGCCCAGGGGGCGCGTCATCTTCATTTATAGTGTGTGGAAAATTCTGGTTTCAACTGTATATAGTACAAAAAATATATATAGAGTGGGGAAAAAAAGTATTTAGTCAGCCACCAATTGTGCAAGTTCTCCCACTTAAAAAGATGAGGTCGCCTGTAATTGACATCATAGGTCGACCTCAACTATGAGAGACAAAATGAGAAAACAAATCCTGAAAATCACATTCTCTGATTTGGAAAGAATTTTTTTTCAAATATACACCCCCCCCCCTAACATTCGGACTATAGGACGCACCCCCCATTTTCCTCCAAAATATTGGAGGAAAAAATGCGTCCTATGGGCCGAAAAATACGGTATTACTGTGCAGAATTATTAGGCAACTTAATAAAAAAGCAAATATAATCCCATCTCACTTGTTTATTTTCACCAGGTAAAGCAATATCAGTGCACAAAATTTAGAAATAAACATTTCTGACATGCAAAAACAAAAACCAAAATAATTAGTGATGAATATAGCCACCTTTCTTTATGATGACCCTCAGCAGCCTCCATCCATAGATTCTGTCAGTTGCTTGATCTGTTTTCGATCAACATTGCATGCAGCAGCCACCACAGCCTCCCAGACACTGCTCCCAGAGGTGTACTGTTTTCCCTCCCTGTAGATCTCACCACAGCCTCCCAGACACTGCTCCCAGAGGTGTACTGTTTTCCCTCCCTGTAGATCTCACATTTTATGATGGACCACAGGTTCTCTATGGGGTTCAGATCAGGTGAACAAGGGGGCCATGTCATTATTTTTTCTTCTTTTAGACCATTACTGGCCAGCCACGCTGTGGAGTAGTTGGATGCATGTGATGGAGCATTGTCCTGCATGAAAATCATGTTTTTCTTGAACGATACCGACTTCTTCCTGTACCACTGCTTGAAGAAGTTGTCTTCCAGAAACTGGGAGTTGAGCTTCACTCCATCCTCAACCCGAAAAGGTCCCACAAGTTCATCTTTGATGATACCAGCCCATACCAGTACCCCACCTCCACCTTGCTGGCGTCTGAGTGGGAATGGAGCTCTCTGCCCTTTACTGATCCAGCCTCTGGCCCATCCATCTGGTCCATCAAGAGTCACTCTCATTTCATCAGTCCATAAAACCTTTGAAAAATCAGTCTTAAGATATTTCTTGGCCCATTCTTGACATTTTATCTTATGTTTCTTGTTCAAAGGTGGTGGTTTTTCAGCCTTCCTTACCTTGGCCATGTCCCTGACTATCGCACACCTTGTGCTTTTTGATACTCCAGTAACGTTGCAGCTCTGAAATATGGTGAAACTGGTGGTGAATGGCATCTTGGCAGCTTCACGCTTGATTTTCCTCAATTCATGGGCAGTTATTTTGCGCCTTTTTTGGCCAACACGCTTCTTGCGGCCCTGTTGGCTATTTGCCATGAAACGCTTGATTGTTCGGTGATCACGCTTCAAAAGTTTGGAAATTTCAAGACTGCTGCATCCCTCTGCAAGACATCTCACAATTTTGGACTTTTCAGAGCCCTTCAAATCTCTCTTCTGACCCATTTTGCCAAAGGAAAGGAAGTTACCTAATAATTAAGCGCACCTTATATAGGGTGTTGATGTCATTAGTCAACACCCCTCCTCATTACAGAGATGCACATCACCAGATTTACTTAATTGGTAGTTGGCTCTCAAGCCTATGCAGCTTGGAGTAGGACGACATGTATAAAAAGTATCATGTGAGCAAAATACTCATTTGCCTAAAAATTCTGCACACAGTGTATGTATTTTTTACAACTGTTTTCTTAGCTGGCACCTATTCACACTAGTTAGGAGGTGCTGGTCAGTTTTTTCTATTTGTAACATATATAGTACAGTCCCAACCTGGGTTCTCCAGATGTCTTGGGTTCAGTGACTTGTATTCCAGCACATTGAGTCATGGTTCCTTGGGCTGTTTCTCTGAAGTCTATCTGGAGAGGGAGCCAGAGATCCTTATACCCACAGCTCCTATTCAGGACATTCTTTCAAAAGATTGGGGGATGGTTGCGAAAGGTAATCCTTGACTGTTCAACTAACCTGCATATTTGTCCTAAATTGTATAGATTAGAAAACTGCAGGGGGCTGATGCAATATGTAATCAGCAGGCATTCACAAATTAACATGCAACAAGAGTCAGCGTACAGTCTCATGAACAATGGCTCAATTGATGCGTCTGAGACACTAACAAGAGCAATGGAATCATTGCTTTACCCGATTATCAATCTCATGTCTGGCCTTATGTATATATAAGATTCAGCCCGCACGTCTTCCTCTGCTTACTGTCACTGAATGGAAACCGCAATTTTAGAGGCTGAACACTCTCTAGGAGAGACCTATGAACCCCAAACTAACGAACAAGCAAATCTCCAAGAAAAAAACAATAAGATTGACATAACCAGTGCTCCGTGCTGGAAAAAGTCTGCATCCCTTAGAGCCGTGGACTCTGCTCTATGTCCATTGGTCCAATAGTCTTTACTCTGTGACCAGCTCCTCACAATCAATAATCGGTGACTGCCCGTTGCCTCAGTCATCAGAATCCGGTGACCGGTGGCTGCCCGTCGCCTCCATCATCAGTATCTGATGACCACCTGTCACCACCATCATCAGTATCTGATGACCGCCCGTCACCACCTTCATCAGTATCTGGTGACCACCAGTCGCTTCCATCATCAATATCTGGTGACCGCCTGTCATCTGCATCATCAGTATCTGGTGACTGCCCATCGCCTCCATCTTCACTAACTGGTGACTGCCCTTTGTCTTCATCATCAGTATCTGGTGACCGCCTGTCACATCCATTATCAGTATCTAGTGACCACCTGTCGCCTCCATCATCAGTATCTGTGACTGCCTGTTGCCTCTGTCATACTGATGGTGGAGGCAACGTGTGGTCACTAGATGCTGATGTAGGCGATGGGCTCTCAAAAGATACTGATGATGGAGGCGACGGGCGGTCACCAGATACTGATGTTGGAGGCGATGGGCGGTCACCAGATACTGATGATGGAAGCAACAGGCGGTCACCAGACACTGATGTTGGAAGCGAAGGGCGGTCACCAGATATTGAGGACAGGTGACGGGCGGTCACCAGATACTGATGATGGAGGTGGCGGGCGGTCACCAGATACTGATGATGGAGGCGACGGGCGGTCACCAGATACTGATGATAGAAGCAACAGGCGGTCACCAAATACTGATGATGGAGGAGACAGGCACCAGATACTGATGATGCAGATGACGGGCAGTCACCAGATACTGATGATGGAGGCGATGGACGGTTACCAGATACTGATGATGGAGGTGACGTGCGGTCACCAGATACTGATGATGGAGGCGACCGGCGGCTACCAGATACTGAGGACAGAGGCGACGGGCAGTCACCAGATACTGATGATGTAGATGACTAGTGGTAATCAGATACTGATGATGGAGGAGATGGGCGGTCACTTGATACAGATGATGGGCGGTCACTGGATACTGATGTTGTAGGTGATGGGCGGTCACCAGATACTGATGATGGAGGTGACGGGCGATCACCAGATACTGATGATGTAGGCGATGGGCGATCACTAGATACTGATGATGGAGATGACGGGCGGTCACCAGATACTGATGATGGAGGTGACGGGCGGTCACCAGAAACTAATGATGGAGGCGACAGGCGGTCACCAGATACTGATGATGGAGGTGACGGGCGATCACCAGATACTGATGAGGTAAGCGACGGGCAGTCACCAGATACTGATGATGGAGGCGACGGGCAGTCACCAGATACTAGTGATGGAGGCGACGGGCGGTCACCAGATACTGATGATGGAGGCGACGGGCGATCACCAGATACTGATGTGGTAGGCGATGGGCGGTCACGAGATACTGATGATGGAGGCGACGGGCGATTACCAGATACTGATGTTGTAGGCGATGGGCGGTGACCAGATACTGATGATGGAGGTGACAGGCGATCACCAGATACTGATGATATAGGCGATGGTCAGTCACCAGATACTGATGATGGAGGCGACGGGCGGTCACCAGATACTGATGATGGAGGCGACGGGCGGTCACTTGATACAGATGATGGAGGCAACGGGCGATCACCAGATACTGATGATGGAGACGACGGGCGGTCACCAGATACTGATGATGGAGGCGACTGGCGGTCACCAGATACTAATGATGGAGGCGACAGGCGGTCACCAGATACTGATGATGGAGGTGACGGGCGATCACCAGATACTGATGAGGTAGGCAACGAGCAGTCACCAGATACTGATGATGGAGGCAACGGGCAGTCACCAGATACTAGTGATGGAGGCGATGGGCGGTCACCAGATACTGATGATGGAGGCGACGGGCGATCACCAGATCTGATGTTGTAGGCGATGGGCGGTCACCAGATACTGATGATGGAGGTGACGGGCGATCACCAGATACTGATGATGGAAGTGATGGGCGGTCACCAGATACTGATGATGGAGGCGACGGGCGATCACCAGATACTGATGATGGAGGTGGCCGGTGGTCACCAGATACTGATGATGGAGGCGACGGACAATCACCAGATACTGATGATGGAGGTGGCCGGTGGTCACCAGATACCGATGATGGAGGTGTTGGGCGATCACCAGATACTGACGATGGAGGCGATGGGCGGTCACCAGATACTGATGCTGATGAAGGTGGCTGGTGGTCACCACATACTGGTGATGATATAAGTGGTGGGCGATCACCAGACCTGATACTGATGCTGGAGGCGACGGGTGATCACTAGACCAGATACTGATGATGGAGGTGGGCGGTGGCAGGGGCGGACCTACCGCCCGTGCAGCCGGTTCATTGAACGGGGGCCCCCGAGGGAGAGGGGGCCCCTCCAGCCTCCAGCAGGGCCGCCATCAGGGCATGACTGCCCTGACTCCAGCATGGGGCCCGGCCGGTCGGGGCCCCCTGGGAGCCCCGTTGGGGCCCCCCTCTTGTGCGTCTCCTCATGGGGCCCCCCCGCAGGACTCCCCGCCGTCACATGACCGGAGATGTCCCTGCGCTCAGCATGGTTCCCCGGCCCCATGCTGAGCGCAGGGACATTTCCGGTCATGTGACAGCAGCCGGCACAATACTTACCCCTCCCCGTGCCTCCGCAGCATCTTCCACGTCCTCTGAGTGTGACGTCTCAGGTCAGAGGGCGCGGTGATATGTTTACACCGCGCGCGATCTCTCCTGAGCAGTCACAGCGGGAAGACGTGGGCGATACGGGAGTCCGGATCAGCATCAGGTAAGAAGTGAGGTGAGTATTTGATTTTTTTTTTTATGTATGGGGCCATGGGGCATTATATGGGGGAGGGAGAGTGGGTGTGACATCCAGCATGGGGCATTATATGGGGGGGGTGGTGTGACATCCTGCATGGGGCATTATATGGGGGGGGGGTGACATCCTGCATGGGGCATTATATGGGGGGAGAGGTGACATCCTGCATGGGGCATTTTATGGGGGGGGGTGACATACTGCATGGGGCATTATATGGGGGGGTAACATCCTGCATGGGGCATTATATGGGGGGGTGACATCCTGCATGGGACATTATATGGGGGGGTGACATACTGCATGGGGCATTATAAGAGGGGAAGGGGGGAAGTGACGTCCTGCATGGGGCATTATAAGGGAGGGGGTGTGACATCCTGCATGGGGCATTATAAGAGGGGGAGGGGGGAAGTGACATCCTGCATGGGGCATTATAAGGGAGGGGGGGGTGACATCCTGCATGGAGCATTATAAGGGAGGGGGTGTGACATCCTGCATGGGGCATTATATGGGGGTGGGGGTGTGTGTGACATCCTGCATGGGGCATTATAAGAGGGGAAGGGGGGAAGTGACATCCAGCATGGGGCATTATAAGGGAGGGGGGGTGACATCCTGCATAGGGCATTATAAGGGAGGGGGGGTGACATCCTGCATGGGGGCATTATATGGGGTGGGGGGGTGACATCCTGCATGGGGCATTATAAGAGGGGGAGGGGGGAATTGACATCCTGCATGGGGCATTATATGGGGGTGTGGGGGAGTGTGACATCCTGCATGGGGCATTATAAGAAGGGAAGGGGGGAAGTGACATCCTGCATGGGGCATTATAAGGGAGGGGGGGGTGACATCCTGCATGGGGCATTATAAGGGAGGGGGTGTGACATCCTGCATGGGGCATTATATGGGGACCAGTATCCTGTATGGAGTGTTATATGGGGACCAGTATCCTGTATGGAGCATTATAAGGGGGTCAGTATCCTGTATGGAGCATTATAAGGGGGTCAGTATCCTGTATGGAGCATTATAAGGGGGTCAGTATCCTGTATGGAGCATTATATGGTGCCCATAATACTGTATGGAGGACTATACTGTCCGGTCTGCACTGTGCGCTGAGGATATCACTCATGTAATGTAGTAAGTGAAATCCTTGGCCTTGTACTATATATATAGATTTCTCTGTGGTATCGGTGCGTCATGAATCATGGTATGTGTTAAAGGGGCCACTGAAACTCTGTCGCCCGGGGCCCAGAAAAACCTGGAGCCGTCCCTGGGGGTAAGTATAACAAGTTTTATTTTTTTTAAATACAATTAATTAACTTGGAGTGGGGGGAATCAGAGATGCACGGGGGGATGAGAGATGCACGGGGGGGGGGGGCCTTCATGCCCCCTATGAAGGGCAGGGGGGGGGGGCCCCAAAAAATTCTTGCACAGGGGCCCACTACAGTCTGTGCCCGCCCCTGGGCGGTGGTCACCAGATACTGATGATGGAGGCTTCTTACAGTGCAGTGTTTTTTTCCCAAACCCACTTTTGGACTTTACTGTACATTAGACCTGTTGGTGTTGAAGTGTTTATTATTGTTGATTGTCGTACTGTATGTCTCATCCTCGCAATTTAGATAGTTACTAATCTGCAATGGGACAAGTTATACCATCATGTGATGAACGATGTAGAGTCCTCACAGCTGCTGCAGGCGCCATTACCTGCCGTGTACAGAACCAGGTTATCTCCATCTGTGGAGCAATATCTCAGACTAAGTTCCCCCCCCCATATACATTGCCGGGCTGTTCTGTGTGACACACAAATGCTTCTCGATGCTTATGATTTGCTTTTCTGCCCCTGTCCTGGGCTGGATCTCATCTGTGTCCCTTTGAGGGAGTCACGGATCTGATATAAAAATTGTCCCGAGTCTCCCGTCTCCCGTTGTGAAAGAGACAAAGTTTATTTCAAAGTGAGGAGACTGCAAAAAAGAGTTATAGAAATAAAGTCCCTGATACATGGGAGGGTGTCCTAGAGTCAGGATCGAGCGGCTCCGTACTCTCCGGGGAATCCAGATCTCAGCAACGCAGTGGAGAGGAAAAAAAATTGCGATCAGTGCAAAATACACAGTTTAAAATACAAAAAGTGTATAGTAAAAGACAAACATGAACTTGTTTAAATATACTGAAAGATTATTTTATGCTGCAACGATCAACATCTTCTGTTCTTATACTAACGACTAAGTCAGTATTGTCCTACCCAGGGGATTCCTTATCAATTTGCATTTGAGACCCCCACAAATTATGGGTTAAACACCGTAGAACTAGACCCTGCAAATGCTTCACTGTCTGCAACATCTGATCTTCTATCACATATCTTGTATTATCCTCCAGAGCTGCGCTCACTATTCTGCTGGTGCAGTCACTGTGTACATACATTACTTAACTGATCCTGAGTTACCTCCTGTATTAAACTCCAGAGCTGCACTTACTATTCTGCTGGTGCAGTCACTGTGTACATACATTACATTACTGATCCTGAGTTACATCCTGTATTATACTCCAGAGCTGCACTCACTATTCTGCTGGTGCAGTCACTGTGTACATACATTACATTACTGATCCTGAGTTACCTCCTGTATTATACTCCAGAGCTGCACTCACTATTCTGCTGGTGCAGTCACTGTGTACATACATTACATTACTGATCCTGAGTTACCTCCTGTATTATACTCCAGAGCTGCACTCACTATTCTGCTGGTGCAGTCACTGTGTACATACATTACATTACTGATCCTGAGTTACATATCCTGTATTATACTCCAGAGCTGCACTCATTATTCTGCTGGTGCAGTCACTGTGTACATACATTACATTACTGATCCTGAGTTACATCCTGTATTATACCCCAGAGCTGCACTCACTATTCTGCTGGTGCAGTCACTATGTACATACATTACATTACTGATCCTGAGTTACATCCTGTATTATACCCCAGAGCTGCACTCACTATTCTGCTGGTGCAGTCACTGTGTACATACATTACATTACTGATCCTGAGGTACCTCCTGTATTATACTCCAGAGCTGCACTCACTATTCTGCTGGTGCAGTCACTGTGTACATACATTACATTACTGATCCTGAGTTACACATCCTGTATTATACTCCAGAGCTGCACTCACTATTCTGCTGGTGCAGTCACTGTGTACATACATTACATTACTGATCCTGAGTTACCTCCTGTATTATACTCCAGAGCTGCACTCACTATTCTGCTGGTGCAGTCACTGTGTACATACATTACATTACTGATCCTGACTTACATCCTGTATTATACTCCAGAGCTGCACTCACTATTCTGCTGCTGCAGTCACTGTGTATATACATTACATTACTGATCCTGAGTTACATCCTGTATTATACTCCAGAGCTGCACTCACTATTCTGCTGGTGCAGTCACTGTGTACATACATTACATTACTGATCCTGAGTTACATCCTGTATTATACTCCAGAGCTGCACTCACTATGCTGCTGGTGCAGTCACTGTGTACATATATTACATTACTGATCCTGAGTTACATCCTGTATTATACTCCAGAGCTGCACTCACTATTCTGCTGGTGCAGTCACTGTGTACATACATTACATTACTGATCCTGAGCTACCTCCTGTATTATACTCCAGAGCTGCACTCACTATTCTACTGGTGCAGTCACTGTGTACATACATTACATTACTGATCCTGAGTTACATCCTGAATTATACCCCAGAGCTGCACTCACTATTCTGCTGGTGCAGTCACTATGTACATACATTACATTACTGATCCTGAGTTACCTCCTGTATTATACTCCAGAGCTGCACTCACTATTCTGCTGGTGCAGTCACTGTGTACATACATTACATTACTGATCCTGAGTTACCTCCTGTATTATACTCCAGAGCTGCACTCACTATTCTGCTGGTGCAGTCACTGTGTACATACATTACATTACTGATCCTGAGTTACATCCTGTATTATACCCCAGAGCTGCACTCACTATTCTGCTGGTGCAGTCACTGTGTACATACATTACATTACTGATCCTGAGTTACATCCTGTATTATACCCCAGAGCTGCACTCACTATTCTGCTGGTGCAGTCACTGTGTACATACATTACATTACTGATCCCGAGTTACCTCCTGTATTATACTCCAGAGCTGCACTCATTATTCTGCTGGTGCAGTCACTGTATACATACATTACATTACTGATCCTGAGTTACATCCTGTATTATACCCCAGAGCTGCACTCACTATTCTGCTGGTGCAGTCACTGTGTACATACATTACATTACTGATCCTGAGTTACATCCTGTATTATACCCCAGAGCTGCACTCACTATTCTGCTGGTGCAGTCACTGTGTACATACATTACATTACTGATCCTGAGTTACCTCCTGTATTATGCTCCAGAGCTGCACTCACTATTCTGCTGGTGCAGTCTCTGTGTACATACATTACATTACTGATCCTGAGTTACATCCTGTATTATACTCCAGAGCTGCACTCATTATTCTGCTGGTGCAGTCACTGTGTACATACATTACATTACTGATCCTGAGTTAGATCCTGTATTATACCCCAGAGCTGCACTCACTATTCTGCTGGTGGAGTCACTGTGTACATACATTACATTACTGATCCTGAGTTACCTCCTGTATTATACTCCAGAGCTGCACTCACTATTCTGCTGGTGCAGTCACTGTGTACATACATTACTGATCCTGAGTTACATCCTGTATTATACTCCAGAGCTGCACTCACTATTCTACTGGTGCTGTCACTGTGTACATACATTACATTACTGATCCTGAGTTACATCCTGTATTATACTCCAGAGCTGCACTCACTATTCTGCTGGTGCAGTCACTGTGTACATGTGGCACCCCAGGGGTCTGGTTTTCCACAGTAATGTAATGTTATGTCTGAGAGCAGGTGGGAGGTCCTTTGGTCAGGGATCCTGTGCATGCCACACCTCCTGCCCAGTCTTGGGAGGGGAAGAACTTCCCCTGTATAAACCTGGGGCTGAGACAGGGTTAGTCAGTCAAGGAGAGTAGAGACAGAGAAGCAGCATAGGAAGAAACAGCAGAAGCTCAGTGGGAGCAATATTACTACGAGTCAGGGGCTGGCAGCTGCAGAGCTCGCCCTGACTGAGAAGCTTTCTTACCGGACCCGGCGTCCGAGGCTGTGGGGACTAACTCTTACCCAGCAGCAGAAGCCGACCGGCAGGGGATTTCAGGTCCTCAGGTCCAGAAACCCGAAGGCACGGTCACACGCGTGGGACCAGCACCGCCATCGTGGAGCGGAAGCCATTAGAAGGCCCCGAGTCACCGGCCATACGGGTGAGCACCACACGGTACACTCAGGGACGTGGGCTACTTATATCCGCTTCTAGCAAGGTAGCCAGAAGAGTACAGTCAGTTTGGGAGGCCTACAACTCCGCCTGGCCAGGGGAGATCCCATCTGCTCAAGGACTGACCAGGCCCCGTTCACTAGCAAGTACTCCGGGAGGGTCTATCGTTGTTACCAGTAAAGACCCTGAATTACACCGCACCGTCTCTGAGTGGTTCCTGCTACCCCCATCATCCACATCTGCTGCCCTGAGGCCATACCCCTCCCGTTGGGGGTTATACCATCTACGCTGCACCATCCATCCACCGGCCTCAGCGGACTGTCCTGCAGCGGCAGCTCCATAGCTGCATTCAACGGGTGGCGTAGTCGTCCTGCATCTACCGCTGTTACATCGCCGCTCAGTTTGACTCCCTGGGCACGGACCGGGTCACCGCCACGAGACTACAACCCTCAAGAGATCCGGCTCCGGGTAAGCTCCCGCGTGCGCAACGCAGCGCGACACAGGCCCAGGGGCGCGTCAACTTTGGCGTAGTCGGCAGGATTTCGTGCCCGCAACCACCGGGTACTGCGTGCCTGAAAAAGAGACTTTTCAAACTTACCTGTGGTGAAGATTCCCGCCATCCGGCGCCATCTTCAGCCTTCTTCCCGCCATCGGTGAAGTTTCCCGCCATCCGACGCCATCTTCTGCCTTCTTCCCGCCATCCGTGGAGTTTTCCCGCCATTGGACGCCATCTTGAGGACGCCGCGCGGGAAGAAGAGGGGCGTGGACTCCGAAAGCGCGCGAGAACTGAAGCCCCGCCTCACGTCCGGACGTTGCGTAAGGTCCTGGAAGGAGCCCAGCAGACGCTGACGTCACAGGAGCGCGACGGAAGGTCCTCAACCATCCACTGCGGAGCCGCGGCCTACGGAAGAGGATCATCGCAAGGTAGGCCACGGTCCACTAGGGGGGAGGAAGATGTCGGATACGGAGGAGAGCTTCACTGCCTCAACCCCCGCCAGCGCTACCGCTGCTGCAGTTATGCCCTTCACCATGCCCTATATCCCGGGAGCAGCTTGGCTACCCCAGTACTCAGGGGAGTCACATACCCTGCATGACTTTAGAGAAAAGCTGGATAGCCTCTTCCAGGTGTACCCCCTCACAGAAGAGCAAAAAGTGAGCATCCTGGTGGCCCAACTAACCGGGGCAGCCCAAAGGGAGGTAAAGTCCTGGCCACCTGGGAGGAGGACTGTCGCAGGGATACTAACCCGGCTGAGGGACACCTTTGATACCCGCACCTCAGCCGAGATCAAGCTTAGATTCTATGGGTGCAAACAGCGGGCACATGAGAGTATAAGGGACTATGCACTAAACCTACAAGAGGCCCTGAGGGCCATTAAGCAGACCGACCCTGACAGCGTGGGAAACGAGGACAGGCTGTTGACCGAACAATTTATAGAGGGACTATATTGCAATGTCCACCGAACCCAGTTGCGGGCCATAGCCTTACAGGATCCTCATCTGGACTTTGCACAGTTCAAGGACAGAGCCATCCGGGTGCTCCGAGAACCGGCACCGGGTGGCGTTGTGACCCACAGGCGCCCTACTACCACTTACCACCAGGAGGCGGCGCCCTTGTCGGCAGGGCCTGTGGGAGCTGATGCGCAGGCTTTGGACAATGACCCGGCTCCAGACCTACACCATCAGGTCCAAGAGCTAGTTAAGAGCGTTGCTGCGCTAACCCGAACTGTGCAGTCTTTACAGGTTTCCACCCCAGGGAAGATCCAGCTGGCATCCGGACCGGAGGACATCCCGTGGCGTCGACCAAGGAGGACCCCACCGGCCAGAGGAAGACCCAGTGACCGATACAGCGAGGACGGACGACCCATCTGCCGCCGCTGCAATCAACCCGGACATATGGCAAGGTACTGTCCTTTAAACTGGCACAACCTGGGGTAGAGGGCCAACCCCCAGGAAAAAGATCACCAGGCCCATCGAACTGGCGCGACAGATATGTGGGAGGACGTCCAGTCTTGCCTGTGGTACTGGATGGCATTCCCATGAGTGCCCTACTGGACACCGGGTCACAGGTCACCACCATCCCGTACGTGCTCTTTAAGCAGTACTGGAATGACTCGGATATTACCCGCTACCCTGACGACGACTTGAGTATCATCGCCAGCAATGGCCAGCCCGTGCCACAGATCGGATTTAAAGAGGTGACCATCAAAATCGGTAGAGTCGAACTGGCAGCACAGGGACTGATCATTGTAGATATTGACAAGCATGAGAGTCACCCAAAGATAACGCTAGGAACTAATGTAATTGAAAATTGTCTTGCAGAGGTGATTTTCCTTTTACAACAGGTTGCCAAGAACGCCAGCTCCGGCGAGCAGCGAGTGCTCCAGAAAGAGATCCGGGCACTGATGCGACGGCAACAGGTGGAACTCTCCGGCGGTGAGATTGGTAGCGTAAGAATGTGTGACCCTTTCCCTATTGCCATGCCCCCAAAAAGTGAAATGATGATTTGGTGCCGGGCAGCTATTGGTCCGAGAGGTAGAGATTACCAGGCAATGGTAGAACCAGTTTACTCAGACAGTAGGCCCACCATTTTGACAGCACGGGGGGTGGTCAATGTACGCCATGGGAGGGTGCCCGTTCGCATAATAAATATCGGGAAGAGGGAAGTGTACCTACCCCGGTATGCCACGCTAGCCAAATTATATACCATCAACCAAAACTCTATACAGTCTGTGGAACCCTTGCCTCCATCTCACCCGGAGGAAGGTAACGGCTCTAAGAAAGTAAAGGAGGATTGGTGTCAGCAACTACACTTGGGAACTGACTCCACTCCCTCCCACCAGAAACAGGGAGTCTACCGGGTGGTTCAAGAGTATGAGAGAGTGTTTAGTAAACACCCGTTAGACTTCGGGCGAGTCAAGGGGGTAGAACACCACATTCCCACGGGAGATCATCCTCCCATAAAAGAGAGGTATCGACCCGTACCCCCTGCACATTACCAACACGCCAAGGGGATGCTTAGAGACATGAAGGAGGCTGGGGTAATCCGGGATAGCTGTAGCCCCTGGGCAGCCCCACTAGTTTTAGTCAAAAAGAAAGACAACACTATGAGAATGTGTGTAGATTACCGGAAAATTAACCGTATCACACACAAAGATGCGTACCCTTTACCAAGGATAGAGGAGTCTTTGGCTGCTTTAAGATCTGCTAACTTCTTCTCTACCTTGGATCTCACTAGCGGGTACTGGCAGGTTCCTGTAGCAGAGGCGGACCGGGAGAAGACCGCATTCACCACCCCGATGGGACTTAGCGAGTTCACCTGCATGCCGTTCGGACTCTGCAACGCACCAGGAACCTTCCAACGATTAATGGAGTGCTGTCTGGGCCACAGAAACTTCGAGACGGTCCTGTTGTACCTGGACGATGTCATCGTATATTCCAAGACTTATGAGGACCACCTGAAACACCTGGCGGAGGTGTTCGAAGCTCTGGCGAGTTACGGCCTAAAGGTGAAACCCTCCAAGTGTCACCTCCTGAAACCAAAGGTGCAGTACCTGGGACACGTGGTGAGCGCTGACGGAGTGGCTCCCGACCCTGATAAGATCACCGCAATTAAGGAATGGCCAAGCCCCTCCAGCGTAAAAGAAGTGCGGCAGTTCCTCGGGTTGGTAGGCTACTACCGAAGGTTTATTCCCGGTTTCACCAAAAAGGCAGCACCTATGCAGGACCTCCTGATAGGCCAGTCCCGGAAGGCCAAGAACCAGAAGCCGCCCTTCAAATGGGAGGAGCTGGAAGAAGAGTCCTTCCGCCAGCTGAAGATGGCCCTCACGGGGGATGAAATCCTGGCGTACCCGGATTATAGCCAGCCCTTTATCCTCTACACCGACGCCAGTAACATCGGGCTAGGAGCCGTACTGTCCCAGATCCAGCAGGGGAAGGAACGAGTAATCGCCTACGCCAGCCGAAAACTGCGACCCACTGAAAGGAACCCCGAGAATTACAGCTCATTTAAGTTAGAGTTCCTGGCCGTAGTATGGGCAGTCACCGAGCGCTTTAAGCATTACCTCGCTTCTTCCCGGTTCACCGTGTACACGGATAACAACCCGTTGACACACCTGGACACGGCAAGACTCGGTGCCCTGGAGCAGAGGTGGATGGCCCGTCTGTCCAACTACGAGTTCACAATCAAATACCGGGCAGGACGCTCCAATACCAACGCGGACGCCCTGTCCAGGATGCCCAACCTGCCGGACGGAGGAGAAGATCCGGAGGGACTGGAAGAAGTTGAACTCCCTGCGTTCCACCGTCATGGGACTATCCAGTATTCCCACCGGGTAAGGAGTAAGCAGGCTGCTACGTTGAACCCCTTACCCCACTACAACTGGGCGGAAACGCAAGACAGCGACCCTGCCGTCCGACTGGTGAAGGAGATGCTGACTCGGCCGGAGGCTCGCCTTGAACCAGACGCTCCGGAGGAAGCCAAACAACTATGGGCAGAGAAGAGTCGACTGTTCCTTTACAAAGGGAAGTTGTGCCGCAGAATGGTTAACTCCCGGACGCATGAATTACTCTGGCAAGTAGTGGTGCCACGAAGAGACGCAGCCATGGTGATGGAGGCATACCACGACGGAGCTGGACACTTTGGGTGGAAGAAGCTGGAGTTCCTGCTGCGCGAGCGGTTCCACTGGGTAGGCATGAGGGGAACCATCGAGAAGTGGTGCAGAGACTGTGGCCCGTGCAACCTGAGAAGGAAGGACCGTGCCAGCCAGAAGACTCCCCTGCAGTCCATCGTCACCCGGCAACCGTTGGAACTGGTAGCCTTGGATCATGTAAAACTGACCCCAAGCAGAAGTGGCTACGTCTACGCGTTAACCATCGTGGATCATTACTCCCGGTTTCTGGTTGTCGTCCCCGTCAAGGACTTAACGGCTCAAACAGCAGCTAGAGCCTTCCAGCAGCACTTTTGCCGTCCACACGGGTACCCGGACCAAGTGCTGACGGACCAGGGACCTGCCTTTGAAGCGGAGGTCTTCCAGGAATTCTGCAATCTGTATGGCTGCCGGAAGATAAGGACGACACCCTACCATCCGCAAACTAATGGACTTTGTGAGAAAATGAACCAGGTGGTAATGGATCTTCTAAAAACGTTGCCCCTGGAAGAACGCAGTCTGTGGCCTGAGAAGTTGCCCGATCTGGTGGACCTATACAACCACATCCCGGTAGGTTCCACCAACTGTACCCCGGCTTACCTAATGAGGGCAAGACCTGGTAAGTTACCTGTTGACCTGGAAATGGGAGTCCTGACACCCGAGGACACTTCACCAGAAACAGACTGGGACACAGAGAGGCAGCAGCAGTACCGGAGAGTACAGGAGAGCGTGGAGCGAAGTCTCTGTCAGGCTAGGGAAAGACAAGAGAAAACTTACAACCAGTATGCTCCCGCTGTTCCCCTGGTACCCGGAGAGCAGGTCTTGAAGAGGAAGAGACGGCTCCACAAGTTGGATGACCAGTGGGAGAAGGACCCGTACACCGTACTGCCCTCAAGCCACGAGAACCCGAAGGTTTGTACCATCAGTAAAGACGGAGGGGAAACCACAGCCATTGTATCCCGGGACCACCTGAAGAAGTGTCCCGAACAACTGAGGAACCCTGAAGAGGAACAAGAAGACCATCGACCCGTAGAGGAAAGGGAAGATATGGTTAGTACTGTGCTCGGGGACTTCCCTCGGTCTTGGACTCAAGTCAATGGTGCAGTTGTGGTACCCGTACTCACCTTCCTCCAACCAGCATCCCAAGCACCTACGGAGCAACAGGTAGAGCTGGAAGAACAGCCGGTCCAGGAGGCAGAAGACTCCACACAAGCAGAACAGGAGGATCAACCCTCTGCTTATAGTGAGCCTGCCGTACCCCTAGTGAGACAAAGAGCCAGTAGACAGCTGCCCAGTTTACCCTTGACAGCTCCTACACCCTGTAGTTCAGGGCCAGACAGTCAGCTCCGTAGGTCCACTAGGGCCACTAGAGGCCAGTTACCCGCACGCTGGAGGATTTGAAGTGTATAAATTGTTTTATTTATGTTTACCTGTGTATTGTTGCTTGTGTATAATTTTGTGTTTCCAGTTATTTTTAGGAGTCCTTGGTGGATTTACCGGGAATCCTTGTACATAGTTGGAGCGTAACCCAGGATGGACTAGAGACTGTTAAGGACTCGGGGTAGGACAGACCCCTACCTGGTTACGTCTCCCTGTTTTGGTGAAATGGACACCTTGCTTTCTTCAAAGACTGCACCCGGTTACGGACATGCCGTGACCACCTTTATGTGTTTCTTTATTGTATTGTTATTGTTATATCTTGTTATGTTTTTCTAAAATATGTTTAGTCCCGGAGTACTAAATTTCACGAGGGGGGAATGTGGCACCCCAGGGGTCTGGTTTTCCACAGTAATGTAATGTTATGTCTGAGAGCAGGTGGGAGGTCCTTTGGTCAGGGATCCTGTGCATGCCACACCTCCTGCCCAGTCTTGGGAGGGGAAGAACTTCCCCTGTATAAACCTGGGGCTGAGGCAGGGTTAGTCAGTCAAGGAGAGTAGAGACAGAGAAGCAGCATAGGAAGAAACAGCAGAAGCTCAGTGGGAGCAATATTACTACGAGTCAGGGGCTGGCAGCTGCAGAGCTCGCCCTGACTGAGAAGCTTTCTTACCGGACCCGGCGTCCGAGGCTGTGGGGACTAACTCTTACCCAGCAGCAGAAGCCGACCGGCAGGGGATTTCAGGTCCTCAGGTCCAGAAACCCGAAGGCACGGTCACACGCGTGGGACCAGCACCGCCATCGTGGAGCGGAAGCCATTAGAAGGCCCCGAGTCACCGGCCATACGGGTGAGCACCACACGGTACACTCAGGGACGTGGGCTACTTATATCCGCTTCTAGCAAGGTAGCCAGAAGAGTACAGTCAGTTTGGGAGGCCTACAACTCCGCCTGGCCAGGGGAGATCCCATCTGCTCAAGGACTGACCAGGCCCCGTTCACTAGCAAGTACTCCGGGAGGGTCTATCGTTGTTACCAGTAAAGACCCTGAATTACACCGCACCGTCTCTGAGTGGTTCCTGCTACCCCCATCATCCACATCTGCTGCCCTGAGGCCATACCCCTCCCGTTGGGGGTTATACCATCTACGCTGCACCATCCATCCACCGGCCTCAGCGGACTGTCCTGCAGCGGCAGCTCCATAGCTGCATTCAACGGGTGGCGTAGTCGTCCTGCATCTACCGCTGTTACATCGCCGCTCAGTTTGACTCCCTGGGCACGGACCGGGTCACCGCCACGAGACTACAACCCTCAAGAGATCCGGCTCCGGGTAAGCTCCCGCGTGCGCAACGCAGCGCGACACAGGCCCAGGGGCGCGTCATACATACATTACATTACTGATCCTGAGTTACCTCCTGTATTATACTCCAGAGCTGCACTCACTATTCTGCTGGTGCAGTCACTGTGTACATACATTACATTACTGATCCTGAGTTATATCCTGTATTATACTCCAGAGCTGCACTCACTATTCTGCTGGTGCAGTCACTGTGTACATACATTACATTACTGATCCTGAGTTACCTCCTGTATTATACTCCAGAGCTGCACTCACTATCTGCTGGTGCAGTCACTGTGTACATACATTACATTACTGATCCTGAGTTACATCCTGTATTATACTCCAGAGCTGCACTCACTATTCTGCTGGTGCAGTCACTGTGTACATACATTACATTACTGATCCTGAGTTATATCCTGTATTATACTCCAGAGCTGCACTCACTATTCTGCTGGTGCAGTCACTGTGTACATACATTACATTACTGATCCTGCGTTACCTCCTGTATTATACTCCTGAGCTGCACTCACTATTCTGCTGGTGCAGTCACTGTGTACATACATTACATTACTGATCCTGAGTTACATCCTGTATTATACCCCAGAGCTGCACTCACTATTCTGCTGGTGCAGTCACTGTGTACATACAGTCATGGCCAAAAGTATTGAGAATGAGACAAATAGTAATTTTTCCAAAGTTTACCGCTTCATTTTTTGTAATGGCAATTTGCATATACTCCTGAATGTCAAAGAGTGATCAGCTTAACAGCAATTACTGTACTTGCAAAGTCAATATTTGCCCAGAAAATGAACTTTAACCCCCAAAACACATTTCAACATCATTGCAGTCCTGCCTTAAAAGGAGCAGATAACATCGTTTTAGTGATTGATCCATTAACACAGGTGTGGGTGTTGATGAGGACAGGGCTGGCGATCAGTCAGTCATGATTAAGTAAGAATGACAGCACTGGACACTTTAAAAGGAGGCTGGTTCTTGGTATCATTGTTTCTCTTCAGTTAACCATGGTTGTCTCTAAAGAAACACGTGCAGCCATCATTGCACTGCACAAAAATGGCCTAACAGGGAAGAGTATCGCAGCTACAAAGATTGCACCTCAGTCAACAATCTATCGAATCATCAAGAACTTCAAAGAGAGCGCTTCCATTGTTGTCAAAAAGGCTCCAGGGCGCCCAAGAAAGACCAGCAAGCGCCAGGACAGTATCTTAAAACTGTTTCAGCTGCGGGATCGGACTACCAGCAGTGCCGAGCTTGCTCAGGAATGGCAGCAGGCTGGTGTGAGTGCTTCTGCACGCACTGTGAGGCGGAGACTCTTTGAGCAAGGGCTGGTTTCAAGGAGGGCAGCAAAGAAGCCACTTCTCTCCAGAAAAAACATCAGGGACCGACTGATATTCTGCAAAAGGTACAGGGAGTGGACTGCTGAGGACTGGGGCAAAGTCATTTTCTCTGATGAATCCCCTTTTCGATTGTTTGGGACATCTGGAAAACAGCTTATTCGGAGAAGAAGAGGTGAGCGCTACCACCAGTCTTGTCTCATGCTAACTGTAAAGCATCCTGAAACCATTCATGTGTGGGGTTGCTTCTCAGCCAAGGGAATCGGCTCACTCACAGTCTTGCCTAAAAACACAGCCATGAATAAAGAATGGTACCAGAATGTCCTCCAAGAGCAACTTCTCCCAACCGTCCAAGAGCAGTTTGGCGCCCAACAATGCCTTTTCCAGCATGATGGAGCACCTTGCCATAAAGCAAAGGTGATAACTAAATGGCTCATGGAACAAAACATAGAGATTTTGGGTCCATGGCCTGGAAACTCCCCAGATCTTAATCCCATTGAGAACTTGTGGTCAATCATCAAGAGACGGGTGGACAAACAAAAACCAACAAATTCTGGCAAAATGCAAGCATTGATTATGCAATAATGGACTGCTATCAGTCAGGATTTGGTCCAAAAGTTGATTGAGAGCAGCCAGGGAGAATTACAGAGGTCTTGAAGAAGAAGGGGCAACACTGCAAATATTGACTTGCTGCATTAACTCATTCTAACTGTCAATATAACCTATTGGTCCTCATAATATGATTGCAGATATATTTCTGTATGTGATATAAACATCAGACAAACACTAATAAAAACCAGAGGCCAGCAGATCATGGGAAAATATAATTTTGGTGTCATTCTCAAAACTTTTGGCCATGACTGTACATTACATAACTGATCCTGAGTTACATCCTGTATTATACTCCAGAGCTGCACTCACTATTCTGCTGGTGCATTCACTGTGTACATACATTACATTACTGATCCTGAGTTACCTCCTGTATTATACTCCAGAGCTGCACTCACTATTCTGCTGGTGCAGTCACTGTGTACATACATTACATTACTGATCCTGAGTTACATCCTATATTATACTCCAGAGCAGCACTCACTATTCTGCTGGTGCAGTCACTGTGTACATACATTACATTACTGATCCTAAGTTAAATCCTGTATTATACTCCAGAGCTGCACTCACTATTCTGCTGGTGCAGTCACTGTGTACATACATTACATTACTGTTCCTGAGCTACCTCCTGTATTATACTCCAGAGCTGCACTCACTATTCTGCTGGTGCAGTCACTGTGTACATACATTACATTACTGAACCTGAGTTACATCCTTTATTATATTCCAGAGCTGCACTCACTATTCTCCTGGTGCAGTCACTGTGTACATACATTACATTACTGATCCTGAGTTACATCCTGTATTATACTCCAGAGCTGCACTCACTATTCTGCTGGTGCAGTCACTGTGTACATACATTACATTACTGATACTGAGTTACAGCCTGTATTATACTCCAGAGCTGCACTCACTATTCTGCTGGTGCAGTCACTGTGTACATACATTACATTACTGATCCGGAGTTACATCCTGTATTATACTCCAGAGCTGCACTCACTATTCTGCCGGTGCAGTCACTGTCTACATACATTACATTACTGATCCTGAGTTACATCCTGTATTATACTCCAGAGCTGCACTCACTATTCTGCTGGTGCGGTCACTGTGTATGTACATTACATTACTGATCCTGAGTTACCTCCTGTATTATACTCCAGAGCTGCACTCATTATTCTGCTGGTGCAGTCACTGTGTACATACATTACATTACTGATCCTGAGTTACATCCTGTATTATACTCCAGAGCTGCACTCACTATTCTGCTGGTGCAGTCACTGTGTACATACATTACATTACTGACCCTGAGTTACATCCTGTATTATACTCCAGAGCTGCACTCACTATTCTGCTGGTGCAGACACTGTGTACATACTTTACATTACTGATCCTGAGTTACATCCTGTATTATACTCCAGAGCTGCACTCACTATTCTGCTGGCGCAGTCACTGTGTACATACATTACATTACTGATCCTGAGTTACATCCTGTATTATACCCCAGAGCTGCACTCACTATTCTGCTGGTGCAGTCACTGTGTACATACATTACATTACTGATCCTGAGTTACCTCCTGTATTATACTCCAGAGCTGCACTCACTATTCTGCTGGAGTAGTCACTGTGTACATACATTACATTACTGATCCTGAGTTACATCCTGTATTATACTCCAGAGCAGCACTCACTATTCTGCTGGTGCAGTCACTGTGTACATACATTACATTACTGATCCTGAGTTACCTCCTGTATTATACTCCAGAGCTGCACTCACTATTCTGCTGGTGCAGTCACTGTGTACATACATTACATTACTGATCCTGAGTTACATCCTGTATTATACCCCAGAGCTGCACTCACTATTCTGCTGGTGCAGTCACTGTGTACATACATTACATTACTGATCCTGAGTTACATCCTGTATTATACCCCAGAGCTGCACTCACTATTCTGCTGGTGCAGTCACTGTGTACATACATTACATTACTGATCCTGAGTTACCTCCTGTATTATACTCCAGAGCTGCACTCACTATTCTGCTGGTGCAGTCACTGTGTACATACATTACTGATCCTGAGTTACATCCTGTATTATACTCCAGAGCTGCACTCACTATTCTGCTGGTGCAGACACTGTGTACATACATTACTGATCCTGAGTTACATCCTGTATTATACCCCAGAGCTGCACTCACTATTCTGCTGGTGCAGTCACTGTGTACATACATTACATTACTGATCCTGAGTTACATCCTGTATTATACTCCAGAGCTGCACTCACTATTCTGCTGGTGCAGTCACTGTGTACATACATTACATTACTGATCCTGAGTTACCTCCTGTATTATACTCCAGAGCTGCACTCACTATTCTGCTGGTGCAGTCACTGTGTACATACATTACATTACTGATCCGGAGTTACATCCTGTATTATACTCCAGAGCTGAACTCACTATTCTGCTGGTGCAGACACTGTGTACATACATTACATTACTGATCCTGAGTTACATCCTGTATTATACTCCAGAGCTGCACTCACTATTCTGCTGGTGCAGTCACTGGGTACATACATTACATTACTGATCCTGAGTTACATCTTGTATTATACTCCAGAGCTGCACTCACTATTCTGCTGGTGCAGTCACTGTGTACATACATTACATTACTGATCCTGAGTTACATCTTGTATTATGCTCCAGAGCTGCACTCACTATTCTGCTGGTGCAGACACTGTGTACGTACATTACATTACTGATCCTGAGTTACATCCTGTATTATACTCCAGAGCTGCACTCACTATTCTGCTGGTGCAGTCACTGTGTACATACATTACATTACTGATCCTGTGTTACCTCCTGTATTATACTCCAGAGCTGCACTCACTATTCTGCTGGAGTAGTCACTGTGTACATACATTACATTACTGATCCTGAGTTACATCCTGTATTATACTCCAGAGCTGCACTCACTATTCTGCTGCTGCAGTCACTGTGTACATACATTACATTACTGATCCTGAGTTACATCCTGTATTATACTCCAGAGCTGCACTCACTATTCTGCTGGTGCAGTCACTGTGTACATACATTACATTACTGATCCTGAGCTACCTCCTGTATTATACTCCAGAGCTGCACTCACTATTCTGCTGGTGCAGTCACTGTGTACATACATTACATTACTGATCCTGAGTTACATCCTGTATTATACTCCAGAGCTGCACTCACTATTCTGCTGGTGCAGTCACTGTGTACATACATTACATTACTGATCCTGAGTTACCTCCTGTATTATACTCCAGAGCTGCACTCACTATTCTGCTGGAGTAGTCACTGTGTACATACATTACATTACTGATCCTGAGTTACATCCTGTATTATACCCCAGAGCTGCACTCACTATTCTGCTGGTACAGTCACTGTGTACATACATTACATTACTGATCCTGAGTTACATCCTGTATTATACTCCAGAGCTGCACTCACTATTCTGCTGGTGCAGTCACTGTGTACATACATTACATTACTGATCCTGAGTTACATCCTGTATTATACTCCAGAGCTGCACTCACTATTCTGCTGGTGCAGTCACTGTGTACATACATTACATTACTGATCCTGAGTTACATCCTGTATTATACTCCAGAGCTGCACTCACTATTCTGCTGGTGCAGTCACTGTGTACATACATTACATTACTGATCCTGAGTTACATCCTGTATTATACTCCAGAGCTGCACTCACTATTCTGCTGGTGCAGTCACTGTGTACATACATTACATTACTGATCCTGAGTTACATCCTGTATTATACCCCAGAGCTGCACTCGCTATTCTGCTGGTGCAGTCACTGTGTACATACATTACATTACTGATCCTGAGTTACATCCTGTATTATACTCCAGAGCTGCACTCACTATTCTGCTGGTGCAGTCACTGTGTACATACATTACATTACTGATCCTGAGTTACATCCTGTATTATACCCCAGAGCTGCACTCACTATTCTGCTGGTGCAGTCACTGTGTACATACATTACATTACTGATCCTGAGTTACATCCTGTATTATACTCCAGAGCTGCACTCACTATTCTGCTGGTGCAGTCACTGTGTACATATATTACATTACTAATCCTGAGTTACCTCCTGTATTATACTCCAGAGCTGCACTCACTATTCTGCTGGAGTAGTCACTGTGTACATACATTACATTACTGATCCTGAGTTACATCCTGTATTATACTCCAGAGCTGCACTCACTATTCTGCTGGTACAGTCACTGTGTACATACATTACATTACTGATCCTGAGTTACCTCCTGTATTATACCCCAGAGCTGCACTCACTATTCTGCTGGTGGAGTCACTGTGTACATACATCACATTACTGATCCTGAGTTACCTCCTGTATTATACCCCAGAGCTGCACTCACTATTCTGCTGGTGCAGTCACTGTGTACATACATTACATTACTGATCCTGAGTTACATCCTGTATTATACTCCAGAGCTGCACTCACTATTCTGCTGGTGCAGTCACTGTGTACATACATTACATTACTGATCCTGAGTTACCTCCTGTATTATACCCCAGAGCTGCACTCACTATTCTGCTGGTGCAGTCACTGTGTACATACATTACATTACTGATCCTGAGTACCCTCCTGTATTATACTCCAGAGCTGCACTCACTATTCTGCTGGTGCAGTCACTGTGTACATACATTACATTACTGATCCTGAGTTACATCCTGTATTATACTCCAGAGCTGCACTCACTATTCTGCTGCTGCAGTCACTGTGTACATACATTACATTACTGATCCTGAGTTACATCCTGTATTATACTCCAGAGCTGCACTCACTATTCTGCTGGTGCAGTCACTGTGTACATACATTACATTACTGATCCTGAGCTACCTCCTGTATTATACTCCAGAGCTGCACTCACTATTCTGCTGGTGCAGTCACTGTGTACATACATTACATTACTGATCCTGAGTTACATCCTGTATTATACTCCAGAGCTGCACTCACTATTCTGCTGGTGCAGTCACTGTGTACATACATTACATTACTGATCCTGAGTTACCTCCTGTATTATACTCCAGAGCTGCACTCACTATTCTGCTGGAGTAGTCACTGTGTACATACATTACATTACTGATCCTGAGTTACATCCTGTATTATACCCCAGAGCTGCACTCACTATTCTGCTGGTGCAGTCACTGTGTACATACATTACATTACTGATCCTGAGTTACATCCTGTATTATACTCCAGAGCTGCACTCACTATTCTGCTGGTGCAGTCACTGTGTACATACATTACATTACTGATCCTGAGTTACATCCTGTATTATACTCCAGAGCTGCACTCACTATTCTGCTGGTGCAGTCACTGTGTACATACATTACATTACTGATCCTGAGTTACATCCTGTATTATACTCCAGAGCTGCACTCACTATTCTGCTGGTGCAGTCACTGTGTACATACATTACATTACTGATCCTGAGTTACATCCTGTATTATACTCCAGAGCTGCACTCACTATTCTGCTGGTGCAGTCACTGTGTACATACATTACATTACTGATCCTGAGTTACATCCTGTATTATACTCCAGAGCTGCACTCACTATTCTGCTGGTGCAGTCACTGTGTACATACATTACATTACTGATCCTGAGTTACATCCTGTATTATACCCCAGAGCTGCACTCGCTATTCTGCTGGTGCAGTCACTGTGTACATACATTACATTACTGATCCTGAGTTACATCCTGTATTATACTCCAGAGCTGCACTCACTATTCTGCTGGTGCAGTCACTGTGTACATACATTACATTACTGATCCTGAGTTACATCCTGTATTATACCCCAGAGCTGCACTCACTATTCTGCTGGTGCAGTCACTGTGTACATACATTACATTACTGATCCTGAGTTACATCCTGTATTATACTCCAGAGCTGCACTCACTATTCTGCTGGTGCAGTCACTGTGTACATATATTACATTACTGATCCTGAGTTACCTCCTGTATTATACTCCAGAGCTGCACTCACTATTCTGCTGGAGTAGTCACTGTGTACATACATTACATTACTGATCCTGAGTTACATCCTGTATTATACTCCAGAGCTGCACTCACTATTCTGCTGGTACAGTCACTGTGTACATACATTACATTACTGATCCTGAGTTACCTCCTGTATTATACCCCAGAGCTGCACTCACTATTTTGCTGGTGGAGTCACTGTGTACATACATCACATTACTGATCCTGAGTTACCTCCTGTATTATACCCCAGAGCTGCACTCACTATTCTGCTGGTGCAGTCACTGTGTACATACATTACATTACTGATCCTGAGTTACATCCTGTATTATACTCCAGAGCTGCACTCACTATTCTGCTGGTGCAGTCACTGTGTACATACATTACATTACTGATCCTGAGTTACATCCTGTATTATACTCCAGAGCTGCACTCACTATTCTGCTGGTGCAGTCACTGTGTACATACATTACATTACTGATCCTGAGTTACCTCCTGTATTATACCCCAGAGCTGCACTCACTATTCTGCTGGTGCAGTCACTGTGTACATACATTACATTACTGATCCTGAGTACCCTCCTGTATTATACTCCAGAGCTGCACTCACTATTCTGCTGGTGCAGTCACTGTGTACATACATTACATTACTGATCCTGAGTTACATCCTGTATTATACTCCAGAGCTGCACTCACTATTCTGCTGGTGCAGTCACTGTGTACATACATTACATTACTGATCCTGAGTTACATCCTGTATTATACTCCAGAGCTGCACTCACTATTCTGCTGGTGCAGTCACTGTGTACATACATTACATTACTGATCCTGAGTTACATCCTGTATTATACTCCAGAGCTGCACTCACTATTCTGCTGGTGCAGTCACTGTGTACATACATTACATTACTGATCCTGAGTTACCTCCTGTATTATACTCCAGAGCTGCACTCACTATTCTGCTGGTGGAGTCACTGTGTACATACATTACATTACTGATCCTGAGTTACATCCTGTATTATACTCCAGAGCTGCACTCACTATTCTGCTGGTGCAGTCACTGTGTACATACATTACATTACTGATCCTGAGTTACATCCTGTATTATACTCCAGAGCTGCACTCACTATTCTGCTGGTGCAGTCACTGTGTACATACATTACATTACTGATCCTGAGTTACCTCCTGTATTATACTCCAGAGCTGCACTCACTATTCTGCTGGTGGAGTCACTGTGTACATACTTTACAGTACTGATCCTGAGTTACATCCTGTATTATACTCCAGAGCTGCACTCACTATTCTGCTGGTGCAGTCACTGTGTACATACATTACATTACTGATCCTGAGTTACATCCTGTATTATACTCCAGAGCTGCACTCACTATTCTGCTGGTGGAGTCACTGTGTACATACTTTACAGTACTGATCCTGAGTTACATCCTGTATTATACCCCAGAGCTGCACTCACTATTCTGCTGGTGCAGTCACTGTGTACATACATTACATTACTGATCCTGAGTTTTATCCTGTATTATACTCCTGAGCTGCACTCACTATTCTGCTGGTGCAGTCACTGTGTACATACATTACATTACTGATCCTGAGTTACCTCCTGTATTATACTCCAGAGCTGCACTCACTATTCTGCTGGTGCAGTCACTGTGTACATACATTACATTACTGATCCTGAGTTACATCCTGTATTATACTCCAGAGCTGCACTCACTATTCTGCTGGTGCAGTCACTGTGTACATACATTACATTACTGATCCTGAGTTACATCCTGTATTATACTCCAGAGCTGCACTCACTATTCTGCTGGTGCAGTCACTGTGTACATACATTACATTACTGATCCTGAGTTACATCCTGTATTATACTCCAGAGCTGCACTCACTATTCTGCTGGTGGAGTCACTGTGTACATACATTACATTACTGATCCTGAGTTACCTCCTGTATTATACTCCAGAGCAGCACTCACTATTCTGCTGGTGCAGTCACTGTGTACATACATTACATTACTGATCCTGAGTTACCTCCTGTATTATACTCCAGAGCTGCACTCACTATTCTGCTGGTGTAGTCACTGTGTACATACATTACTGATCCTGAGTTACCTCCTGTATTATACTCCAGAGCTGCACTCACTATTCTGCTGGTCCAGCCGCTCCCTCTCTCCTCACACACATATTATACATATATACACAATAATAACTATCTACACCATGACATCTGGTCCGGTTACCAAACAAATAATAACAATATAATAAACAATAACCGACAAATTATATACAAACTAATATATACATTCTTTTTTTTTTTTTTTTTTTTTTTCTTAAATAAATAAAATAAATACTAACTATACAAATATATACAAGACAAAACAAAACCCCCCACACTGGAGCCCACCAGTCCCTCCCCGGCACTGACCTGAGAGCTGGTCCTGCGTCTCATGCCTCAGTCCATGTCCAACGTCCATAGGACAGATCAGGCAGTGCCAGTTTTTCACCCAAATAACCAGTGTCCCACAAGATGAACCCACCTCCCCCCTTTTCCCTCCACCCAACCTAACACCTCCACCCAAACCCATATATACAATATATACAGAAACAAACAATACAATAACCACAACTGACAAAGCCCAAGTTCGGCGCCTGCAGCCCTACATCACTGTCTACTGATCAATAAAACAAAAATCTATGGTGTCAGCAGCAGCCCACCACCAGGAGAGGAGACGACCAGACTAGGGCACACTAAAAGAAAAGCCCCTCCAGAGGAGAGCGGCCCTCCGTGTACCCAGTCTCTCATACTCCAGAGAACGCACCTTCACCAGGTCACCGAGTATGGTCCTAAACACATCGTCCACTGGGAGGATTTTCCGCTGCGTCGATACTAAGCACCGTGCGTTCCACGTGTGATACCTAACCACTGCGCTAACTAGAAATAAGGTGCAGCGGTCCCGACCACCCAGGTCCCCGAATGCTCCATAGGCCCATTCCGCATAAGAGAGACCGGCCAGCCGGGGCCAGCCAATGGAGGCGCCCACCCTGTTGTACACCTCTGTGTTAAAGGGACAGCAAAGCAGGAAGTGGTCCATGCTTTCAAGCATGGTACCACAATGCTCCCGAGGACAGTTCCTGTCCTCAGAGCTCCTACACTTCAGATTGTCCCTCACACACAGTTTCCCATGGAAGCAGCGCCAAGCCAAGTCCCAAACCTTCGAGGGGATCCTGATAGAATTCAAAAGATGCAGACCCACCCCAAGATCCCGACTTGGGCAATCCCTGAGCGCCAGAGGCCTCTGAAAATGGGTCAACAGAACCCTTTTGTCAAGGAGCTTCCTTGGCAGAGTCCTGACCTCCCACATTCCCAGACCCCACCGGCGAATTACCTTCAGAACCACGGTAGCGTAAGCCGGGAGATGTCCATGCGGTGTGCGGAGATCCTTCACTTGCCCTCCTGTCTCCCATTCCTGGAAGAAAGGCTGAAACCATCCCTTACAGGAGAATACCCACGGAGGAGCCCTCTCTTTCCAGAGGTTTGCAATATTGATCTTAATGAAGGTATTCACAAGGAATACCACAGGGTTGACCATACCCAACCCTCCTAGTCTCCTCGTACGGTAAGTAACCTCCCTCTTGACCAGGTTCAGTCTATTCCCCCATAACAGTTGAAAGAACAAACTGTAGACCCGAGTCCAGAGAGGCTCTGGCAAGATGCACACACTGCCCAGATAGATCAGCAAAGGGAGCAGGTAAGTTTTGATCAGGTTTACCCTTTCCCTTAGGGTCAAAGACCAACCCTTACATTGGTTCACCTTCTGAGTGGCGATCTCTAGCCTGCTGTCCCAATTTTGTTTGGGGTAATCCCCCTGGCCAAATTCGATGCCAAGAAGTTTTGCAGAGACTTTGGGTTCTGGAAGGGTGTCCGGGAGATCAAAACCAGGATCTCCTCCTCCCAGCCAGAGACTCTCACACTTATCCCGGTTGATCTTAGACCCGGATGCCTCCGAGTAGCGATTTACCTCTGACATCAGCCATTCTGCCTCCCCATCAGAGGAAACAAAAACGGTGACGTCATCGGCATACGCCACCACTCTCAGAGTGGCTTCCGGTGCTGCCCGGTCCATCCCGATCCCAGCTAACGGTCCACGCTCCACCCTCCTAAGAAGTGGGTCAATCGAAAACGCGTACAGTAGCGGGCTCAGGGGACAACCCTGGCGAACACCACACCCAACCTCAAAAGAGCTGCCAATCCAACCGTTCACAAGAGGGAAACTCTCTGCCCCAGCGTACAAGGTCTTAAGCCAATCAACGAACCCCCCCGGCAGGCCATACCTCAGAAGGACAGACCAGAGGTACTCATGATTAACCCGATCAAACGCTTTTGCCTGGTCCAATGACAGCATGTACCCCTTCCAGTGGCCAGCCCTACCCTGCTCCACCGCCTCTCGGACACAGAGTACAGCACTAATTGTACTGCGGCCCGGAACAGAGCAATGCTGGGCCCCCGAAAGGAGCTGGGGTGCAAATTTCACCAGCCGATTAAACAGCACCTTTGCCAAAACCTTCCTGTCTGCATTGAGAAGCGCTATGGGACGCCAATTCTCAATGCAAGATGGGTCCTTACCCTTTGACAAGATGATCAGGGCAGACCTCCTCATTGACTTTGGCAGAGTGCCCGAGGAAAGACACTCATTGAATACCTCAGTCAAGAGGGGAACCAAGGCGTCCTTAAAGGTCTTATAGAATTCAGATGTTAAGCCATCCGGACCGGGAGATTTCTTCAGGGCAAGCCCTTCAATCGCCAACTTAACTTCCTCTTCCCTGATCATCTCTGTCAAAACGCCAAGAGAGGGGTCTACCCCTGGTTCGGGGACGGCTTCAGCCAGAAAAGCCGACATCTCATCCCAATCCAGATCCCTCTTCCCCAAGAGGTGCGAGTAGAAGGATCTGACGACCTCCAGGATCCCCGATCTGGATCTTTTCAGGGACCCCGCAGTGTCAACCAGTCCTGTAACAACTTTACTATTCACTGACATCTTGCAGTTTCTGTAAGGGTCGGGCGAGCGGTACTTCCCGTAATCCCTCTCAAAAACCAAAGATGCGTGTCTATCATACTGACACCTCATTAGCAAAGATTTCACTCTGGAGATCTCCTCGCGGCTACCTCCAGTTGAGACAAGATGCTCGAGTTTCCTCCTCAGGCCCTGATACAGGCGATACCTGTCCAGGCTCCTGAGGCTCGAGAGCTGGCGGAAGAATCTCGCCACCCTTTTCTTGAACATCTCCCACCACTCTGACTTACTACTACAAAGATCCAGTAAGGGTACCTGGCTCTGAAGAAAATCCTCAAAGGACTGTCTTATCTCCGCTTCTTCCAAGAGAGACGAATTGAGCCTCCAAAAGCCTCTTCCCATCCGGGGAGTCTCTGTAACATTCAGGGAAAACAAAATCATACAGTGATCGGAGAACTCCACCTCAACAACAGATACTGCTGAAGAGACGGCTTCCTCCTTTAAATAAAACCTGTCTATCCTGGACCTACAGTTACCTCTATGATAGGTGAACCCCTCGTGGCCTGGGGTGTGCCGGATGTGGACATCCACCAGGCGAGCCTCACTAGCTATACTATTAAGGGCGACGCTATCATAAGTCAGCTTGTCTCTGGAACCTCCTCTATCCCGGGGCCTCGTGACAGTGTTGAAGTCCCCTCCAAAGACGACCTGCCGACTCGTAAAAAGGTAGGGCTTGATCCTCGTAAAGAGACACTTCCGGTCCCACTTAGATTGGGGACCATAAATGTTAATGAGCCGAAGCTCCTGTCCCTTCATGAGGACATCTAATATCAGGCACCTCCCCATTTCTAACTCAGTAACCCGTCGGCATTCTACTGGTGCGGTAAAAAGGACCGCCACTCCGCTATACGGCTCGGCCGCAAGAGACCAATAGGAGGGCCCGAGTCTCCACTCCCTCTTAGCTATAAACACCTCTGCCATATTTGGCAGCCTGGTCTCTTGCAAAAAGAAAATGTCAGCTTCAACCCGGCTGAGAAAATCAAAGGCCGCAAATCTAGCCATATTTGACTTAATGCTGGCGACATTAATGGAAGCCAGCGTCAACGGAGTGGGTACCGCCATCATTGGTGATTGAGTTAGATGGCTTTCTTCTTCCCTCTCCCCTTACCCTCTGCCTCAGAGGAGGAATCCTTCCCCCTCTTTAATGACACAGAGGTGTCCATTCCCACATTTTTCCTTCTTTTCTCGTCCTCGTCTCCGGACTCTGGGCCAGTCCCTCCCCCCAAGGACCCTGCATCCCCAGGAGAAGGAGACTCGGCGCCCCCTGTAAGCTCCGCTGAAGCCGGAACCTCACCCTCGGCCTCCTCCTCAGAGGAAGAGATGTTATCAAGGTCTTGGAACCGGTTAGAAAGACCAACCAGAGGGGAGTCAGTTTTACCTTCCTTAGGTACCTTGGTCAGAGCGGGAGAAGATGTTTTATCTCCCTTCTTTTTCTTCTTTTTGGTGCCGAGCTTACGCTTGTTCTCTAGCCACCGCTTATTATCCTCATCCATACTTTCATAATGGGAGGATTCTGAGGCAGAGGCGGTTTCCTCCCTGTGGATCCTCCTGACCTCCTCATCCAACTCATCATCCCTCGGGGCCTCAGCAGCAAGACTGGCATCCAGGACAGGGGCTGCCCCGGTAGTCTGGGGCTCGCCCCGCTCCCTCTCCTGTCTGCGCTTGTCTAGACGCCTCAGCTGGGCAGGCGTCTTTTTATTGCTTTTCTTCCCTGGCCCCTCGGCTCCCCCACCCCTGCTAGTCCCCTCCCCAGCAGAATCGGCCTCACGGCTTACTCCCACCGGGGTATCGACTGCATTAGCGAAGGAGCGAGGACAACGGCTGAATGGGTGACCTAACTCACCACACAGGTGGCACCTAATCTCCACACAAGAGGCGGCAAGATGGCCGACACCCCCACACAACGCACATTTCTGCACGGTGCAGTTTGCACTGAAGTGTGTGGGGTCGCCGCACCTGTGACAGAGCTTCGGTTGCCCCTGGTAGAAGACCAGGATACGATCCCTACCCAGGAAGGCAGACGATGGAATGTGGGCAACCGTACCACCTGAACGCTTAAGTTTTACCATAAACGTCCAGGCCCCTGACCAGATACCAAACTCGTCGCGGTTTTTCTTTGGCATCTCCACCACCTCTCCATACCGACCAAGCCACGTCATGATGTCATAGCAAGAAAGCGACTCGTTACGAGTCATCACGGTCACTTTCTTGATCTGGTTTTGGCGAGACACTGCCTGAACGGCAAAGTCTCGCCAGCCGGGCTCATTTTTTGCCATCTCATAATTCGCCCAGAAGAGCTCAAGCCCCTCCGGCCGAACAAAGCTGATATCAAACTCAGGCGTGGAATAGGGATGTATCAAGGCGTAGATGTCAATCGCCTTGAAGCGCATCCTCAGCAGGAGCTCCACAACTTTAGACCTTGGCGGACATGCATCACTGCCCCTCCACCGAAGACGGACCACATTCCTACGCACACTGCCTGGCCCGGCTGTTGGGAGGGACCACACTGTATCCCCCCCTTTTTGCTCTCGGAAGGCCCCGAGGCCATGCCTCTCTATCCAGAAGGATAGATCAACCTCTCGACCCTCTACCATTAGTGATCTCTCCCCCTTCTTTAGAGCCTCCAGAAGGCGCCGTTGCAACATGCCGTCCCCAAAGCCCGGAGACAAGGAGGATGCCCTATTTGCCCCGGAGGTGACACTGGCATAACTCTGGACAGGTGTTGCCACCCCCGGGGGGGCAACCGGACCAGTGACCACATCAGCCCGAACAGCAACACCATTACCCACCTCCATCTCACCCTCCACCAAACCAGCAACCACACCACTAGACAATGAATTAGCCTCATTCACCCCCACCACCACATTCATTCCTGCTGGACCAGTAACAATGGCGGATGACATTTTGACCTCTGCATCAGGCACAAGGGGCTCAGTCACCTCCATAGAACTGGAGGCGACCTCACCCCCGGTCTTATGTGTGCCCTCCACATCATCGGTCGGTAATTTCCGCTGTTTGGCATTCGGAATAATGTGCCGCTGATCTTTAGATGCTGTTAGGCGCCGCTGATCTTTAGCATCAGGATCTTCCGGACCAGCGACGCCAACACAAAATAGCACTTTCGTGGGAGGACCGGAACGCTCAGCCCCGACAGCCCCCTCACACTGCCGTCGCTTCTCAACTAAGTGATCAGCGGCAACAGCATTCAGAGGCGCCGAGGCTACCGGAGCTGCCCCCGACACCGGGCTGCTCCCCCCTCCCACTGAGGAGCGCACCACAGCATCGTGGCCTGATGGAACGCCCTCACTGTCCAGCCTCTCGGCTGATGCACCTCCTGCTGCGTCCCCGCTACTACAAGCAGAGACGGAGCTCTGCGCCTCACTACCGCGCTCTGTAATCTCCCCGCGCCTTTGCACCGGATCCACAGCAGAACCCGGGCTGGGCTGGGCAACGGGGCTTATACAGCGAGCTGAGCCTGCCGCCGACTCAGGGGGTACAGGGAGGGGGGCATATACGTATCTTACCGCCTCCTGCAGCTTTGGCTTGGTCTTCTTTGCCTTTTTGTGGCCCCCAGGTGCCTCTTCTGGTAGATCGTCACCAAGATGGAAGTTTTGGAGGCACACTGGGGACTCCAGGAGTTTTATCTCGGCCATTAGCGCCCCTCCCTGGCCGCTGCTGTCACTGTCCTCCCCAGAGCCGGCAGAACTGCGACCGGATGTCACTGTCGCCTGTCCTGCATGGAGCTCGCTGCACGTGGCCTGCGGGTGAATTTTGCAGGCTGCCAGGTGGGGTTTCCTGCTGGTCATCATCACTCTCATCATCCACCTGGCTCTCAGGCTGCAGCCCCATCTGCCTTTGCTCTCTGGTATCAGCCATTTCTCTAAAGCGGTCTTCATTTATTAGTTTTTCTTTGAAAGGACCACTCTGCTCCCTGATGGTGGCTTTCCTCAGTTCCAGCAGGTGAATCTCGCTGGTCAGTCGCTTTACCTCGGCTTGGAGCTTGGCCTTCCTTGGTTTGGAGGCCCCCGCAGCTTTGGCGCTTGTGCAGCGCAGCTCATCCCGGAGCCTCCTGATGAGCTTACTGGCATCTTCATACTCACGGAGGCGGATCATGACCCGGGAGGCATAGGTGGACACAGACTCCCGGGGTGCCTGCAGCGCCCAACCCCCCTCAGGGAGGTCGGCCTCACCTCCGTGAGCACTCCGCTATCCTCCGGAAGGAGCACCATCTTGCACGCCGCTGTCAGGCTTTACCTCCATGCTGGAAGCCTTGCGGCTTCTAGGGGTCTCCACAATCCCGGGAGGAGTAGGAACCACATTGCTGTGACTCCTGGTGCAGCGTCTCACCCCTGAGTCCTCTGATGTGCAGGCCGGTTGCTGGTTTCTTCTGCCCCCCGCCAGCCTGGTTCGGGAAGCAGAAGTCTGGGACTTGGCTCCTTCACTCATCCCAGAAACCAGCTCTCCCTCCGGGAAAGAGAGAGAGCAGGTCCCCAGGTGGAGAGGTGTTGGTTCTCAGAGATCAGGAGCTCACAGCAGGATCTGCAGCCACCACACCCGTAATCACCACACTGACTAGCAGCTGATCAGAGCTGCACCCAGTATGCTGCCGGTGCAGTCACTGTGTACATACATTACATTACTGATCCTGAGTTACATCCTGTATTATACTCCAGAGCTGCACTCACTATTCTGCTGGTGCAGTCACTGTGTACATACATTACATTACTGATCCTGAGTTACATCCCGTATTATACTCCAGAGCTGCTCTCACTATTCTGCTGGTGCAGTCACTGTGTACATACATTACATTACTGATCCTGAGTTACATCCTGTATTATACCCCAGAGCTGCACTCACTATTCTACTGGTGCAGTCACTGTGTACATACATTACATTACTATTCCTGAGTTACATCCTTTATTATACTCCAGAGCTGCTCTCACTATTCTGCTGGTGCAGTCACTGTGTACATACTTTACATTACTGATCCTGATTTACCTCCTGTATTATACTCCAGAGCTGCACTCACTATTCTGCTGGTGCACTCACTGTGTACATACATTACATTACTGATCCTGAGTTACCTCCTGTATTATACTCCAGAGCTGCACTCACTATTCTGCTGGTGCAGTCACTGTGTACATACATTACTGATCCTGAGTTACATCCTGTATTATACTCCAGAGCTGCACTCACTATTCTGCTGGTGCAGTCACTGTGTACATACATTACATTACTGATCCTGAGTTACATCCCGTATTATACTCCAGAGCTGCTCTCACTATTCTGCTGGTGCAGTCACTGTGTACATACATTACATTACTGATCCTGAGTTACCTCCTGTATTATACTCCAGAGCTGCACTCACTATTCTGCTGGAGCAGTCACTGTGTACATACATTACATTACTGATCCTGAGTTACATCCTGTATTATTCTGCAGAGCTGCACTCACTATTCTGCTGGTGCAGTCACTGTGTGCATACATTACATTACTGATCCTGAGTTACATCCTGTATTATACTCCAGAGCTGCACTCACTATTCTGCTGGTGCAGTCACTGTGTACATACATTACATTACTGATAATGAGTTACCTCCTGTATTATACTCCAGAGCTGCACTCACTATTCTGCTGGTGCAGTCACTGTGTACATAAATTACATTACTGATCCTGAGATACCTCCTGTATTATACTCCAGAGCTGCACTCACTATTCTGCTAGTGTAGTCACTGTGTACATATATTACATTACTGATCCTGAGTTACCTCCTGTATTATACTCCAGAGCTGCACTCACTATTATGCTGGTGCAGTCACTGTGTACATACATTACATTACTGATCCTGAGTTACATCCTGTATTATACTCCAGAGCTGCAGTCACTATTCTGCTGGTGCAGTCACTGTGTACATACATTACATTACTGATCCGGAGTTACATCCTGTATTATACTCCAGAGCTGCACTCACTATTCTGCTGGTGCAGTCACTGTGCACATACATTACATTACTGATCCTGAGTTACATCCTGTATTATACTCCAGAGCTGCACTCACTATTCTGCTGGTGCAGTCACTGTGTACATACATTACATTACTGATCCTGAGATACCTCCTGTATTATACTCCAGAGCTGCACTCACTATTCTGCTGGTGCAGTCACTGTGTACATACATTACATTACTGATAATGAGTTACCTCCTGTATTATACCCCAGAGCTGCACTCACTATTCTGCTGGTGCTGTCACTGTGTACATACATTACATTACTGATCCTGAGTTACCTCCTGTATTATACTCCAGAGCTGCACTCACTATTCTGACGGTGCAGTCACTGTGTACATACATTACATTACCGATCCTGAGTTACATCCTGTATTATACCCCAGAGCTGCACTCACTATTCTGCTGGTGCAGTCACTGTGTGCATACATTACATTACTGATCCTGAGTTACATCCTGTATTATACTCCAGAGCTGCACTCACTATTCTGCTGGTGCAGTCACTGTGTACATACATTACATTACTGATAATGAGTTACCTCCTGTATTATACTCCAGAGCTGCACTCACTATTCTGCTGGTGCAGTCACTGTGTGCATACATTACATTACTGATCCTGAGTTACATCCTGTATTATACTCCAGAGCTGCACTCACTATTCTGCTGGTGCAGTCACTGTGTACATACATTACATTACTGATAATGAGTTACCTCCTGTATTATACTCCAGAGCTGCACTCACTATTCTGCTGCTGCAGTCACTGTGTACATAAATTACATTACTGATCCTGAGATACCTCCTGTATTATACTCCAGAGCTGCACTCACTATTCTGCTAGTGTAGTCACTGTGTACATATATTACATTACTGATCCTGAGTTACCTCCTGTATTATACTCCAGAGTTGCACTCACTATTCTGCTGTTGCAGTCACTGTGTACATATATTACATTACTGATCCTGAGTTACCTCCTGTATTATACTCCAGAGTTGCACTCACTATTCTGCTGTTGCAGTCACTGTGTACATATATTACATTACTGATCCTGAGTTACCTCCTGTATTATACTCCAGAGCTGCACTCACTATTCTGCTGTTGCAGTCACTGTGTACATACATTACATTACTGATCCTGAGTTACATCCTGTATTATACCCCAGAGCTGCACTCACTATTCTGCTGGTGCAGTCACTGTGTACATACATTACATTACTGATCCTGAGTTACATCCTGTATTATACCCCAGAGCTGCACTCACTATTCTGCTGGTGCAGACACTGTGTACATACATTACATTACTGATCCGGAGTTACATCCTGTATTATACTCCAGAGCTGCACTCACTATTCTGCTGGTGCAGTCACTGTGCACATACATTACATTACTGATCCTGAGTTACATCCTGTATTATACTCCAGAGCTGCACTCACTATTCTGCTGGTGCAGTCACTGTGTACATACATTACATTACTGATCCTGAGATACCTCCTGTATTATACTCCAGAGCTGCACTCACTATTCTGCTAGTGTAGTCACTGTGTACATATATTACATTACTGATCCTGAGTTACCTCCTGTATTATACTCCAGAGCTGCACTCACTATTATGCTGGTGCAGTCACTGTGTACATACATTACATTACTGATCCGGAGTTACATCCTGTATTATACTCCAGAGCTGCACTCACTATTCTGCTGGTGCAGTCACTGTATATATACATTACATTACTGATCCTGAGTTACATCCTGTATTATACTCCAGAGCTGCACTCACTATTCTGCTGGTGCAGTCACTGTGTACATACATTACATTACTGATCCTGAGTTACATCCTGTATTATACTCCAGAGCTGCACTCACTATTCTGCTGGTGCAGTCACTGTGCACATACATTACATTACTGATCCTGAGTTACCTCCTGTATTATACTCCAGAGCTGCACTCACTATTCTGCTGGTGCAGTCACTGTGTGCATACATTACATTACTGATCCTGAGTTACATCCTGTATTATACTCCAGAGCTGCACTCACTATTCTGCTGGTGCAGTCACTGTGTACATACATTACATTACTGATCCTGAGTTACATCCTGTATTATACCCCAGAGCTGCACTCACTATTCTGCTGGTGCAGTCACTGTGTACATACATTACATTACTGATCCTGAGTTACATCCTGTATTATACTCCAGAGCTGCACTCACTATTCTGCTGGTGCAGTCACTGTGTACATACATTACATTACTGATAATGAGTTACCTCCTGTATTATACTCCAGAGCTGCACTCACTATTCTGCTGGTGCAGTCACTGTGTGCATACATTACATTACTGATCCTGAGTTACATCCTGTATTATACTCCAGAGCTGCACTCACTATTCTGCTGGTGCAGTCACTGTGTACATACATTACATTACTGATAATGAGTTACCTCCTGTATTATACTCCAGAGCTGCACTCACTATTCTGCTGGTGCAGTCACTGTGTACATATATTACATTACTGATCCTGAGTTACATCCTGTATTATACTCCAGAGCTGCACTCACTATTATGCTGGTGCAGACACTGTGTACATACATTACATTACTGATCCGGAGTTACATCCTGTATTATACTCCAGAGCTGCACTCACTATTCTGCTGGTGCAGTCACTGTGCACATACATTACATTACTGATCCTGAGTTACATCCTGTATTATACTCCAGAGCTGCACTCACTATTCTGCTGGTGCAGTCACTGTGCACATACATTAAATTATTGATCCTGTACTGATCCAGAGTTACCTCCTGTATTATACTCCAGAGCGGCACTCACTATTCTGCTGGTGCAGTCACTGTGTACATACATTACATTACTTATCCTGAGTTACATCCTGTATTATACTCCAGAGCTGCACTCACTCTTCTGCTGGTGCAGTCACTGTGTACATACATTGCATTACTGATCCTGAGTTACATCCTGTATTATACTCCAGAGCTGCGCTCATTATTCTGCTGGTGCAGTCACTGTATATATACATTACATTACTGATCCTGTGTTACATCCTGTATTATACTCCAGAGCTGCACTCACTCTTCTGCTGGTGCAGTCACTGTGTACATACATTACATTACTGATCCTGAGTTATATCCTGTATTATACTCCAGAGCTGCACTCACTATTCTGCTGGTGCAGTCACTGTGTACATACATTACATTACTGATCCTGAGTTACATCCTGTATTATACTCCAGAGCTGCACTCACTATTCTCCTGGTGCAGTCACTGTGTACATACATTACATTACTGATCCTGAGTTACATCCTGTATTATACTCTAGAGCTGCACTCACTATTCTGCTGGTGCAGTCACTGTGTACATACATTACATTACTGATCCTGAGTTACATCCTGTATTATACTCCAGAGCTGCACTCACTCTTCTGCTGGTGCAGTCACTGTGTACATACATTGAATTACTGATCCTGAGTTACATTCTGTATTATACTCCAGAGCTGCACTCACTATTCTGCTGGTGCAGTCACTGTGTACATACATTACATTACTGATCCTGAGTTACATCCTGTATTATACTCCAGAGCTGCACTCACTATTCTGCTGGTGCAGTCACTGTGTACATACATTACATTACTGATCCTGAGTTACATCCTGTATTATACTCCAGAGCTGCACTCACTATTCTGCTGGTGCAGTCACTGTGTACATACATTACATTACTGATCCTGAGTTACATCCTGTATTATACTCCAGAGCTGCACTCACTATTCTCCTGGTGCAGTCACTGTGTACATACATTACATTACTGATCCTGAGTTACATCCTGTATTATACTCCAGAGCTGCACTCACTATTCTGCTGGTGCAGTCACTGTGCACATACATTACATTACTGATCCTGAGTTACATCCTGTATTATACCCCAGAGCTGCACTCACTATTCTGCTGGTGCAGTCACTGTGTACATACATTACATTACTGATCCTGAGTTACATCCTGTATTATACTCCAGAGCTGCACTCACTATTCTGCTGGTGCAGTCACTGTGTACATACATTACATTACTGATCCTGAGTTACATCCTGTATTATACTCCAGAGCTGCACTCACTATTCTGCTGGTGCAGTCACTGTGTACATACATTACATTACTGATCCTGAGTTACATCCTGTATTATACTCCAGAGCTGCACTCAGTATTCTGCTGGTGCTGTCACTGTGTACATACATTACATTACTGATCCTGAGTTACATCCTGTATTATACCCCAGAGCTGCACTCACTATTCTGCTGGTGCAGTCACTGTGTGCATACATTACATTACTGATCCTGAGTTACATCCTGTATTATACTCCAGAGCTGCACTCACTATTCTGCTGGTGCAGTCACTGTGTACATACATTACATTACTGATCCTGAGTTACATCCTGTATTATACTCCAGAGCTGCACTCACTATTCTGCTGGTGCAGTCACTGTGTACATACATTACATTACTGATCCTGAGTTACATCCTGTATTATACTCCAGAGCTGCACTCACTATTCTGGTGGTGCAGTCACTGTGTACATACATTACATTACTGATCCTGAGTTACATCCTGTATTATACTCCAGAGCTGCACTCACTATTCTGCTGGTGCAGTCACTGTGTACATACATTACATTACTGATCCAGAGTTACCTCCTGTATTATACTCCAGAGCTGCACTCACTATTCTGCTGGTGCAGTCACTGTGTACATACATTACATTACTGATCCTGAGTTACCTCCTGTATTATACTCCAGAGCTGCACTCACTATTCTGCTGGTGCAGTCACTGTGTACATACATTACACTACTGATCCTGAGTTACATCCTGTATTATACTCCAGAGCTGCACTCACTCTTCTGCTGGTGCAGTCACTGTGTACATACATTACATTACTGATCCTGAGTTACATCCTGTATTATACTCCAAAGCTGCGCTCACTATTCTACTGGTGCAGTTACTGTGTACATACATTACATTACTGATCCTGAGTTACATCCTGTATTATACTCCAGAGCTGCACTCACTCTTCTGCTGGTGCAGTCACTGTGTACATACATTACATTACTGATCCTGAGTTACATCCTGTATTATACTCCAGAGCTGCCCTCACTATTCTGCTGGTGCAGTCACTGTGTACATACATTACATTACTGATCCTGAGTTACATCCTGTATTATACTCCAGAGCTGCACTCACTCTTCTGCTGGTGCAGTCACTGTGTACATACATTACATTACTGATCCTGAGTTACATCCTGTATTATACTCCAAAGCTGCGCTCACTATTCTACTGGTGCAGTTACTGTGTACATACATTACATTACTGATCCTGAGTTACATCCTGTATTATACTCCAGAGCTGCACTCACTCTTCTGCTGGTGCAGTCACTGTGTATATACATTACATTACTGATCCTGAGTTACATCCTGTATTATACTCCAGAGCTGCACTCACTATTCTGCTGGTGCAGTCACTGTGTACATACATTACATTACTGATCCTGAGTTACATCTTGTATTATACTCCAGAGCTGCCCTCACTATTCTGCTGGTGCAGTCACTGTGTACATACATTACATTACTGATCCTGAGTTACCTCCTGTATTATACTCCAGAGCTGCACTCACTATTCTGCTGGTGCAGTCACTGTGTACATACATTACATTACTGATCCTGAGTTACATCTTGTATTATACTCCAGAGCTGCCCTCACTATTCTGCTGGTGCAGTCACTGTGTACATACATTACATTGCTGATCCTGAGTTACATCCTGTATTATACTCCAGAGCTGCACTCACTATTCTGCTGGTGCAGTCACTGTGTACATACATTACATTACTGATCCTGAGTTACATCTTGTATTATACTCCAGAGCTGCCCTCACTATTCTGCTGGTGCAGTCACTGTGTACATACATTACATTACTGATCCTGAGATACCTCCTGTATTATACTCCAGAGCTGCACTCACTATTCTGCTGGTGCAGTCACTGTGTACATACATTACATTACTGATCCTGAGTTACCTCCTGTATTATACTCCAGAGCTGCACTCACTATTCTGCTGCTGCAGTCACTGTGTACATACATTACATTACTGATCCTGAGTTACATCCTGTATTATACTCCAGAGCTGCACTCACTATTCTGCTGGTGCAGTCACTGTGTACATACATTACATTACTGATCCTGAGTTACATCCTGTATTATACTCCAGAGCTGCACTCACTATTCTGCTGGTGCAGTCACTGTGTACATACATTACATTACTGATCCTGAGTTACATCTTGTATTATACTCCAGAGCTGCGCTCACTATTCTGCTGGTGCAGTCACTGTGTACGTACATTACATTACTGATCCTGAGTTACCTCCTGTATTATCCTCCAGAGCTGCACTCACTATTCTGCTGGTGCAGTCACTGTGTACATACATTACATTACTGATCCTGAGTTACCTCCTGTATTATACTCCAGAGCTGCACTCACTATTCTGCTTGTGCAGTCACTGTGTACATACATTACATTACTGATCCTGAGTTACATCCTGTATTATACTCCAGAGCTGCACTCACTATTCTGCTGGTGCAGTCACTGTGTACATACATTACATTACTGATCCTGAGTTACCTCCTGTATTATACTCCAGAGCTGCACTCACTATTCTGCTGGTGCAGTCACTGTGTACATACATTACATTACTGATCCGGAGTTACATCCTGTATTATACTCCAGAGCTGCACTCACTATTCTGCTGGTACAGTCACTGTGTACATACATTACATTACTGATCCTGAGTTACCTCCTGTATTATACCCCAGAGCTGCACTCACTATTCTGCTGGTGCAGTCACTGTGTACATACATTACATTACTGATCCTGAGTTACATCCTGTATTATACCCCAGAGCTGCACTCACTATTCTGCTGGTGCAGTCACTGTGTACATACATTACTGATCCTGAGTTATATCCTGTATTATACTCCAGAGCTGCACTCACTATTCTGCTGGTGCAGTCACTGTGTACATACATTACTGATCCTGAGTTACATCCTGTATTATACTCCAGAGCTGCACTCACTATTCTGCTGGTGGAGTCACTGTGTACATACTTTACAGTACTGATCCTGAGTTACATCCTGTATTATACTCCAGAGCTGCACTCACTATTCTGCTGGTGCAGTCACTGTGTACATACATTACATTACTGATCCTGAGTTACATCCTGTATTATACTCCAGAGCTGCACTCACTATTCTGCTGGTGGAGTCACTGTGTACATACTTTACAGTACTGATCCTGAGTTACATCCTGTATTATACCCCAGAGCTGCACTCACTATTCTGCTGGTGCAGTCACTGTGTACATACATTACATTACTGATCCTGAGTTTTATCCTGTATTATACTCCTGAGCTGCACTCACTATTCTGCTGGTGCAGTCACTGTGTACATACATTACATTACTGATCCTGAGTTACCTCCTGTATTATACTCCAGAGCTGCACTCACTATTCTGCTGGTGCAGTCACTGTGTACATACATTACATTACTGATCCTGAGTTACATCCTGTATTATACTCCAGAGCTGCACTCACTATTCTGCTGGTGCAGTCACTGTGTACATACATTACATTACTGATCCTGAGTTACATCCTGTATTATACTCCAGAGCTGCACTCACTATTCTGCTGGTGCAGTCACTGTGTACATACATTACATTACTGATCCTGAGTTACATCCTGTATTATACTCCAGAGCTGCACTCACTATTCTGCTGGTGGAGTCACTGTGTACATACATTACATTACTGATCCTGAGTTACATCCTGTATTATACTCCAGAGCTGCACTCACTATTCTGCTGGTGCAGTCACTGTGTACATACATTACATTACTGATCCTGAGTTACATCCTGTATTATACTCCAGAGCTGCACTCACTATTCTGCTGGTGGAGTCACTGTGTACATACATTACTGATCCTGAGTTACCTCCTGTATTATACTCCAGAGCTGCACTCACTATTCTGCTGGTCCAGCCGCTCCCTCTCTCCTCACACACATATTATACATATATACACAATAATAACTATCTACACTGTGACATCTGGTCCGGTTACCAAACAAATAATAACAATATAATAAACAATAACCGACAAATTATATACAAACTAATATATACATTCTTTTTTTTTTTTTTTTTTTTTTTCTTAAATAAATAAAATAAATGCTAACTATACAAATATATACAAGACAAAACAAAACCCCCCACACTGGAGCCCACCAGTCCCTCCCCGGCACTGACCTGAGAGCTGCTCCTGCGCCTCATGCCTCAGTCCAACGTCCATAGGACAGATCAGGCAGTGCCAGTTTTTCACCCAAATAACCAGTGTCCCACAAGATGAACCCACCTCCCCCCTTTTCCCTCCACCCAACCTAACACCTCCACCCAAACCCATATATACAATATATACAGAAACAAACAATACAATAACCACAACTGACAAAGCCCAAGTTCGGCGCCTGCAGCCCTACATCACTGTCTACTGATCAATAAAACAAAAATCTATGGTGTCAGCAGCAGCCCACCACCAGGAGAGGAGACGACCAGACTAGGGCACACTAAAAGAAAAGCCCCTCCAGAGGAGAGCGGCCCTCCGTGTACCCAGTCTCTCATACTCCAGAGAACGCACCTTCACCAGGTCACCGAGTATGGTCCTAAACACATCGTCCACTGGGAGGATTTTCCGCTGCGTCGATACTAAGCACCGTGCGTTCCACGTGTGATACCTAACCACTGCGCTAACTAGAAATAAGGTGCAGCGGTCCCGACCACCCAGGTCCCCGAATGCTCCATAGGCCCATTCCGCATAAGAGAGACCGGCCAGCCGGGGCCAGCCAATGGAGGCGCCCACCCTGTTGTACACCTCTGTGTTAAAGGGACAGCAAAGCAGGAAGTGGTCCATGCTTTCAAGCATGGTACCACAATGCTCCCGAGGACAGTTCCTGTCCTCAGAGCTCCTACACTTCAGATTGTCCCTCACACACAGTTTCCCATGGAAGCAGCGCCAAGCCAAGTCCCAAACCTTCGAGGGGATCCTGATAGAATTCAAAAGATGCAGACCCACCCCAAGATCCCGACTTGGGCAATCCCTGAGCGCCAGAGGCCTCTGAAAATGGGTCAACAGAACCCTTTTGTCAAGGAGCTTCCTTGGCAGAGTCCTGACCTCCCACATTCCCAGACCCCACCGGCGAATTACCTTCAGAACCACGGTAGCGTAAGCCGGGAGATGTCCATGCGGTGTGCGGAGATCCTTCACTTGCCCTCCTGTCTCCCATTCCTGGAAGAAAGGCTGAAACCATCCCTTACAGGAGAATACCCACGGAGGAGCCCTCTCTTTCCAGAGGTTTGCAATATTGATCTTAATGAAGGTATTCACAAGGAATACCACAGGGTTGACCATACCCAACCCTCCTAGTCTCCTCGTACGGTAAGTAACCTCCCTCTTGACCAGGTTCAGTCTATTCCCCCATAACAGTTGAAAGAACAAACTGTAGACCCGAGTCCAGAGAGGCTCTGGCAAGATGCACACACTGCCCAGATAGATCAGCAAAGGGAGCAGGTAAGTTTTGATCAGGTTTACCCTTTCCCTTAGGGTCAAAGACCAACCCTTACATTGGTTCACCTTCTGAGTGGCGATCTCTAGCCTGCTGTCCCAATTTTGTTTGGGGTAATCCCCCTGGCCAAATTCGATGCCAAGAAGTTTTGCAGAGACTTTGGGTTCTGGAAGGGTGTCCGGGAGATCAAAACCAGGATCTCCTCCTCCCAGCCAGAGACTCTCACACTTATCCCGGTTGATCTTAGACCCGGATGCCTCCGAGTAGCGATTTACCTCTGACATCAGCCATTCTGCCTCCCCATCAGAGGAAACAAAAACGGTGACGTCATCGGCATACGCCACCACTCTCAGAGTGGCTTCCGGTGCTGCCCGGTCCATCCCGATCCCAGCTAACGGTCCACGCTCCACCCTCCTAAGAAGTGGGTCAATCGAAAACGCGTACAGTAGCGGGCTCAGGGGACAACCCTGGCGAACACCACACCCAACCTCAAAAGAGCTGCCAATCCAACCGTTCACAAGAGGGAAACTCTCTGCCCCAGCGTACAAGGTCTTAAGCCAATCAACGAACCCCCCCGGCAGGCCATACCTCAGAAGGACAGACCAGAGGTACTCATGATTAACCCGATCAAACGCTTTTGCCTGGTCCAATGACAGCATGTACCCCTTCCAGTGGCCAGCCCTACCCTGCTCCACCGCCTCTCGGACACAGAGTACAGCACTAATTGTACTGCGGCCCGGAACAGAGCAATGCTGGGCCCCCGAAAGGAGCTGGGGTGCAAATTTCACCAGCCGATTAAACAGCACCTTTGCCAAAACCTTCCTGTCTGCATTGAGAAGCGCTATGGGACGCCAATTCTCAATGCAAGATGGGTCCTTACCCTTTGACAAGATGATCAGGGCAGACCTCCTCATTGACTTTGGCAGAGTGCCCGAGGAAAGACACTCATTGAATACCTCAGTCAAGAGGGGAACCAAGGCGTCCTTAAAGGTCTTATAGAATTCAGATGTTAAGCCATCCGGACCGGGAGATTTCTTCAGGGCAAGCCCTTCAATCGCCAACTTAACTTCCTCTTCCCTGATCATCTCTGTCAAAACGCCAAGAGAGGGGTCTACCCCTGGTTCGGGGACGGCTTCAGCCAGAAAAGCCGACATCTCATCCCAATCCAGATCCCTCTTCCCCAAGAGGTGCGAGTAGAAGGATCTGACGACCTCCAGGATCCCCGATCTGGATCTTTTCAGGGACCCCGCAGTGTCAACCAGTCCTGTAACAACTTTACTATTCACTGACATCTTGCAGTTTCTGTAAGGGTCGGGCGAGCGGTACTTCCCGTAATCCCTCTCAAAAAACAAAGATGCGTGTCTATCATACTGACACCTCATTAGCAAAGATTTCACTCTGGAGATCTCCTCGCGGCTACCTCCAGTTGAGACAAGATGCTCGAGTTTCCTCCTCAGGCCCTGATACAGGCGATACCTGTCCAGGCTCCTGAGGCTCGAGAGCTGGCGGAAGAATCTCGCCACCCTTTTCTTGAACATCTCCCACCACTCTGACTTACTACTACAAAGATCCAGTAAGGGTACCTGGCTCTGAAGAAAATCCTCAAAGGACTGTCTTATCTCCGCTTCTTCCAAGAGAGACGAATTGAGCCTCCAAAAGCCTCTTCCCATCCGGGGAGTCTCTGTAACATTCAGGGAAAACAAAATCATACAGTGATCGGAGAACTCCACCTCAACAACAGATACTGCTGAAGAGACGGCTTCCTCCTTTAAATAAAACCTGTCTATCCTGGACCTACAGTTACCTCTATGATAGGTGAACCCCTCGTGGCCTGGGGTTTGCCGGATGTGGACATCCACCAGGCGAGCCTCACTAGCTATACTATTAAGGGCGACGCTATCATAAGTCAGCTTGTCTCTGGAACCTCCTCTATCCCGGGGCCTCGTGACAGTGTTGAAGTCCCCTCCAAAGACGACCTGCCGACTCGTAAAAAGGTAGGGCTTGATCCTCGTAAAGAGACACTTCCGGTCCCACTTAGATTGGGGACCATAAATGTTAATGAGCCGACGCTCCTGTCCCTTCATGAGGACATCTAATATCAGGCACCTCCCCATTTCTAACTCAATAACCCGTCGGCATTCTACTGGTGCGGTAAAAAGGACTGCCACTCCGCTATACGGCTCGGCCGCAAGAGACCAATAGGAGGGCCCGAGTCTCCACTCCCTCTTAGCTATAAACACCTCTGCCATATTTGGCAGCCTGGTCTCTTGCAAAAAGAAAATGTCAGCTTCAACCCGGCTGAGAAAATCAAAGGCCGCAAATCTAGCCATATTTGACTTAATGCTGGCGACATTAATGGAAGCCAGCGTCAACGGAGTGGGTACCGCCATCATTGGTGATTGAGTTAGATGGCTTTCTTCTTCCCACTCCCCTTACCCTCTGCCTCAAAGGAGGAATCCTTCCCCCTCCTTAATGACACAGAGGTGTCCATTCCCACATTTTTCCTTCTTTTCTCGTCCTCGTCTCCGGACTCTGGGCCAGTCCCTCCCCACAAGGACCCTGCATCCCCAGGAGAAGGAGACTCGGCACCCCCTGTAAGCTCCGCTGAAGCCGGAACCTCACCCTCGGCCTCCTCCTCAGAGGAAGAGATGTTATCAAGGGCTTGGAACCGGTTAGAAAGACCAACCAGAGGGGAGTCAGTTTTACCTTCCTTAGGTACCTTGGTCAGAGCGGGAGAAGATGTTTTATCTCCCTTCTTTTTCTTCTTTTTGGTGCCGAGCTTACGCTTGTTCTCTAGCCACCGCTTATTATCCTCATCCATACTTTCATAATGGGAGGATTCTGAGGCAGAGGCGGTTTCCTCCCTGTGGATCCTCCTGACCTCCTCATCCAACTCATCATCTCTCGGGGCCTCAGCAGCAAGACTGGCATCCAGGACAGGGGCTGCCCCGGTAGTCTGGGGCTCGCCCCGCTCCCTCTCCTGTCTGCGCTTGTCTAGACGCCTCAGCTGGGCAGGCGTCTTTTTATTGCTTTTCTTCCCTGGCCCCTCGGCTCCCCCACCCCTGCTAGTCCCCTCCCCAGCAGAATCGGCCTCACGGCTTACTCCCACCGGGGTCTCGACTGCATTAGCGAAGGAGCGAGGACAAGGGCTGAATGGGTGACCTAACTCACCACACAGGTGGCACCTAATCTCCACACAAGAGGCGGCAAGATGGCCGACACCCCCACACAACGCACATTTCTGCACGGTGCAGTTTGCACTGAAGTGTGTGGGGTCGCCGCACCTGTGACAGAGCTTCGGTTGCCCCTGGTAGAAGACCAGGATACGATCCCTACCCAGGAAGGCAGACGATGGAATGTGGGCAACCGTACCACCTGAACGCTTAAGTTTTACCATAAACGTCCAGGCCCCTGACCAGATACCAAACTCGTCGCGGTTTTTCTTTGGCATCTCCACCACCTCTCCATACCGACCAAGCCAAGTCATGATGTCATAGCAAGAAAGCGACTCGTTACGAGTCATCACGGTCACTTTCTTGATCTGGTTTTGGCGAGACACTGCCTGAACGGCAAAGTCTCGCCAGCCGGGCTCATTTTTTGCCAGCTCATAAATCGCCCAGAAGAGCTCAAGCCCCTCCGGCCGAACAAAGCTGATATCAAACTCAGGCGTGGAATAGGGATGTATCAAGGCGTAGATGTCAATCGCCTTGAAGCCCATCCTCAGCATGAGCTCCACAACTTTAGACCTTGGAGGACATGCATCACTGCCCCTCCACCGAAGACGGACCACATTCCTATGCACACTGCCTGGCCCGGCTGTTGGGAGGGACCACACTGTATCCCCCCCTTTTTGCTCTCGGAAGGCCCCGAGGCCATGCCTTTCTATCCAGAAGGATAGATCAACCTCTCGACCCTCTACCATTAGTGATCTCTCCCCCTTCTTTAGAGCCTCCAGAAGGCGCCGTTGCAACATGCCGTCCCCAAAGCCCGGAGACAAGGAGGATGCCCTATTTGCCCCGGAGGTGACACTGGCATAACTCTGGACAGGTGTTGCCACCCCCGGGGGGGCAACCGGACCAGTGACCACATCAGCCCGAACAGCAACACCATTACCCACCTCCATCTCACCCTCCACCAAACCAGCAACCACACCACTAGACAATGAATTAGCCTCATTCACCCCCACCACCACATTCATTCCTGCTGGACCAGTAACAATGGCGGATGACATTTTGACCTCTGCATCAGGCACAAGGGGCTCAGTCACCTCCATAGAACTGGAGGCGACCTCACCCCCGGTCTTATGTGTGCCCTCCACATCATTGGTCGGTAATTTCCGCTGTTTGGCATTCGGAATAATGTGCCGCTGATCTTTAGATGCTGTTAGGCGCCGCTGATCTTTAGCATCAGGATCTTCCGGACCAGCGACGCCAACACAAAATAGCACTTTCGTGGGAGGACCGGAACGCTCAGCCCCGACAGCCCCCTCACACTGCCGTCGCTTCTCAACTAAGTGATCAGCAGCAACAGCATTCAGAGGCGCCGAGGCTACCGGAGCTGCCCCCGACACCGGGCTGCTCCCCACTCCCACTGAGGAGCGCACCACAGCATCGTGGCCTGATGGAACGCCCGCCACCGGGCCGCCCTCACTGTCCAGCCTCTCGGCTGATGCACCTCCTGCTGCGTCCCCACTACTACAAGCAGAGACGGAGCTCTGCGCCTCACTACCGCACTGTGCAATCTCCCCGCGCCTTTGCACCGGATCCACAGCAGAACCCGGGCTGGGCTGGGCAACGGGGCTTATACAGCGAGCTGAGCCTGCCGCCGACTCAGGGGGTACAGGGAGGGGGGCATATACGTATCTTACCGCTTCCTGCAGCTTTGGCTTGGTCTTCTTTGCCTTTTTGTGGCCCCCAGGTGACTCTTCTGGTAGATCGTCACCAAGATGGAAGTTTTGGAGGCACACTGGGGACTCCAGGAGCTTAATCTCCGCCATTAGCGCCCCTCCCTGGCCGCTGCTGTCACTGTCCTCCCCAGAGCCGGCAGAACTGCGACCGGATGTCACTGTCGCCTGTCCTGCATGGAGCTCGCTGCACGTGGCCTGCGGGTGACTTTGCAGGCTGCCAGGTGGGGCTTCCTGCTGGTCATCATCACTCTCATCATCCACCTGACTCTCAGGCTTCAGCCCCATCTGCCTTTGCTCTCTGGTATCAGCCATTTCTCTAAAGCGGTCTTCATTTATTAGTTTTCTTTGAAATGACCACTCTGCTCCCTGCTGTCAGCTTTCCTCAGTTCCAGCAGGTGAATCTCGCTGGTCAGTCGCTTTACCTCGGCCTGGAGTTTAGCCTTGCTCTGTTTGGAGGCCCCCGCAGCTTTGGCGCTTGTGCAGCGCAGCTCATCCTGGAGCCTCCTGATGAGCTTACTGGCATCTTCATACTCACGGAGGCGGATCATGACCCGGGAGGCATAGGTGGACACAGACTCCCGGGGTCCCTGCAGCGCCCAACCCCTCTCAGGGAGGTCGGCCTCACCTCTGTGAGCACTCCGCTTTCCTCCGGAAGGAGCACCATCATGCACGCCGCTGTCAGGCTTTACCTCCATGCTGGAAGCCTTGCGGCTTCTAGGGTCTCCACAATCCCGGGAGGAGTAGGAGCCACATTGCTGTGACTCCTGGTGCAGCGTCTCACCCCTGAGTCCTCTGATGTGCAGGCCGGTTGCTGGTTTCTTCTGCCCCCCGCCGGCCTGGTTCGGGAAGCAGAAGCCTGGGACTTGGCTCCTTCACTCATCCCAGAAACCAGCTCTCCCTCCGGGAAAGAGAGAGAGCAGGTCCCCAGGTGGAGAGGTGTTGGTTCTCAGAGATCAGGAGCTCACAGCAGGATCTGCAGCCACCATACCCGCAATCACCTCACTGACTAGCAGCTGATCAGAGCTGCACCCAGTATGCTGCCGGTGCAGTCACTGTGTACATACATTACATTACTGATCCAGAGTAACATCCTGTATTATATTCCAGAGCTCCACTCACTATTCTGCTGGTGGAGTCACTGTGTACATACATTACATTACGGATCCTGAGTTACCTCCTGTATTATACTCCAGAGCTGCACTCACTATTCTGCTGGTGCAGTCACTGTGTACATACATTACATTACTGATCCTGAGTTACATCCTGTATTATACTCCAGAGCTGCACTCACTATCTGCTGTTGCAGTCACTGTGTACATACATTACATTACTGATCCTGAGTTACATCCTGTATTATACTCCAGAGCTGCGCTCACTATTCTGCTGGTGGAGTCACTGTGTACATACATTACATTACTGATCCTGAGTTACATCCTGTATTATACTCCAGAGCTGCGCTCACTACTCTGCTGGTGGAGTCACTGTGTACATACATTACATTACTGATCCTGTCTTACATCCTGTATTATACTCCAGAGCTGCACTCACTCTTCTGCTGGTGCAGTCACTGTGTACATACATTACATTACTGATCCTAAGTTACATCCTGTATTATACCCCAGAGCTGCTCTCACTATTCTGCTGGTGGAGTCACTGTTTACATACATTACATTACTGATCCTGAGTTACATCCTGTATTATACTCCAGAGCTGCACTCACTATTCTGCTGGTGCTGTCACTGTATATATACATTACATTACTGATCCTGTCTTACATCCTGTATTATACACCAGAGCTGCACTCACTATTCTGCTGGTGCAGTCACTGTGTACATACATTACATTACTGATCCTGAGTTACATCCTGTATTATACTCCAGAGCTGCACTCAGTATTCTGCTGGTGCTGTCACTGTGTACATACATTACATTACTGATCCTGAGTTATATCCTGTATTATACTCCAGAGCTGCACTCACTATTCTGCTGGTGCAGTCACTGTGTACATACATTACATTACGGATCCTGAGTTACCTCCTGTATTATACTCCAGAGCTGCACTCACTATTATGCTGGTGCAGTCACTGTGTACATACATTACATTACTGATCCTGAGTTACATCCTGTATTATACCCCAGAGCTGCGCTCACTATTCTGCTGGTGCAGTCACTGTGTGCATACATTACATTACTGATCCTGAGTTACATCCTGTATTATACTCCAGAGCTGCACTCACTATTCTGCTGGTGCAGTCACTGTGTACATATATTACATTACTGATCCTGAGTTACCTCCTGTATTATACTCCAGAGCTGCGCTCACTATTCTGCTGGTGCAGTCACTGTGTACATGCATTACATTACTGATCCTGAGTTACATTCTGTATTATACTCCAGAGCTGCACTCACTATTCTGCTGGTGCAGTCACTGTGTACATACATTACATTACTGATCCTGAGTTACATCCTGTATTACACTCCAGAGCTGCACTCACTATTCTGCTGGTGCAGTCATTGTGTACATACATTACATTACCGATCCTGAGTTACATCCTGTATTATACTCCAGAGCTGCACTCAGTATTCTGCTGCTGCAGTCACTGTGTACATACATTACATTACTGATCCTGAGTTACATCCTGTATTATACTCCAGAGCTGCACTCACTATTCTCTTGGTGCGGTCACTGTGTACATACATTACACTACTGATCCTGAGTTACCTCCTGTATTATACTCCAGAGCTGCACTCACTATTCTGCTGGTGCAGTCACTGTGTACATACATTACATTACTGATCCTGAGTTACATCCTGTATTATACTCCAGAGCTGCACTCACTATTCTGCTGGTGCAGTCACTGTGTACATACATTACATTACTGATCCTGAGTTACATTCTGTATTATACTCCAGAGCTGCACTCACTATTCTGCTGGTGCAGTAACTGTGTACATACATTACATTACTGATCCTGAGTTACATCCTGTATTATACTCCAGAGCTGCATTCACTATTCTGCTGGTGCAGTCACTGTGTACATATATTACATTACTGATCCTGAGTTACATCCTGTATTATACTCCAGAGCTGCACTCACTATTCTGCTGGTGCAGTCACTGTGTACATACATTACATTACTGATCCTGAGTTACATCCTGTATTATACTCCAGAGCTGCACTCACTATTCTGCTGGTGGAGTCACTGTGTACATACATTACATTGCTGATCCTGAGTTACATCCTGTATTATACTCCAGAGCTGCACTCACTATTCTGCTGGTGCAGTCACTGTGTACATACATTACATTACTGATCCTGAGTTACATCCTGTATTACACTCCAGAGCTGCACTCACTATTCTGCTGGTGCAGTCACTGTGTATATACATTACATTACTGATCCTGAGTTACATCCTGTATTATACTCCAGAGCTGCACTCACTATTCTGCTGGTGCAGTCACTGTGTACATGCATTACATTACTGATCCTGAGTTACCTCCTGTATTATACTCCAGAGCTGCACTCACTATTCGGCTGGTGTAGTCACTGTGTACATACATTACATTACTGATCCTGAGTTACCTCCTGTATTATACTCCAGAGCTGCACTCACTATTCTGCTGGTGCAGTCACTGTGTACATACATTACATTACTGATCCTGAGTTACCTCCTGTATTATACTCCAGAGCTGCACTCACTATTCTGCTGGTGCAGTCACTGTGTACATGCATTACATTACTGATCCTGAGTTACATTCTGTATTATACTCCAGAGCTGCGCTCACTATTCTGCTGGTGCAGTCACTGTGTACATACATTACATTACTGATCCTGAGTTACATCCTGTATTATACTCCAGAGCTGCACTCACTATTCTGCTGGTGCAGTCACTGTGTACATACTTTACATTACTGATCCTGAGTTACCTCCTGTATTATACTCCAGAGCTGCACTCACTATTCTGCTGGTGCAGTCACTGTGTACATGCATTACATTACTGATCCTGAGTTACATTCTGTATTATACTCCAGAGCTGCGCTCACTATTCTGCTGGTGCAGTCACTGTGTACATGCATTACATTACTGTTCCTGAGTTACATCCTGTATTATACTCCAGAGCTGCACTCACTATTCTGCTGGTGCAGTCACTGTGTACATACATTACATTACTGATCCTGAGTTACATCCTGTATTATACTCCAGAGCTGCACTCACTATGTGATGTTGCAGTCACTGTGTACATACATTACATTACTGATCCTGAGTTACATCCTGTATTATACTCCAGAGCTGCACTCACTATTCTCTTGGTGCAGTCACTGTGTACATACATTACACTACTGATCCTGAGTTACCTCCTGTATTATACTCCAGAGCTGCACTCACTATGTGATGTTGCAGTCACTGTGTACATACATTACATTACTCATCCTGAGTTACATCCTGTATTACACTCCAGAGCTGCACTCACTATTCTGCTGGTGCAGTCATTGTGTACATACATTACATTACTGATCCTGAGTTACATCCTGTATTATACTCCAGAGCTGCACTCACTATGTGATGTTGCAGTCACTGTGTACATACATTACATTACTGATCCTGAGTTACATCCTGTATTACACTCCAGAGCTGCACTCACTATTCTGCTGGTGCGGTCACTGTGTACATACATTACATTACTGATCCTGAGTTACATCCTGTATTATACTCCAGAGCTGCACTCACTATGTGATGTTGCAGTCACTGTGTACATACATTACATTACTCATCCTGAGTTACATCCTGTATTACACTCCAGAGCTGCACTCACTATTCTGCTGGTGCAGTCATTGTGTACATACATTACATTACCGATCCTGAGTTACATGCTGTATTATACTCCAGAGCTGCACTCACTATTCTGCTGGTGCGGTCACTGTGTACATACATTACATTACTCATCCTGAGTTACATTCTGTATTACACTCCAGAGCTGCACTCACTATTCTGCTGGTGCAGTCATTGTGTACATACATTACATTACTGATCCTGAGTTACATCCTGTATTACACTCCAGAGCTGCACTCACTATTCTGCTGCTGCAGTCACTGTGTGCATACATTACATTACTGATCCTGAGTTACATCCTGCATTATACTCCAGAGCTGCACTCACTATTCTGCTGGTGCAGTCACTGTGTACATACATTACATTACTGATCCTGAGTTACCTCCTGTATTATACTCCAGAGTTGCACTCACTATTCTGCTGGTGCAGTCACTGTGTACATGCATTACATTACTGATCCTGAGTTACATCCTGTATTATACTCCAGAGCTGCACTCACTATGTGATGTTGCAGTCACTGTGTACATACATTACATTACTCATCCTGAGTTACATCCTGTATTACACTCCAGAGCTGCACTCACTATTCTGCTGGTGCAGTCATTGTGTACATACATTACATTACCGATCCTGAGTTACATCCTGTATTATACTCCAGAGCTGCACTCACTATTCTGCTGCTGCAGTCACTGTGTACATACATTACATTACTGATCCTGAGTTACATCCTGTATTATACTCCAGAGCTGCACTCAGTTTTCTGCTGCTGCAGTCACTGTGTACATACATTACATTACTGATCCTGAGTTACATCCTGTATTATACTCCAGAGCTGCACTCACTATTCTCTTGGTGCGGTCACTGTGTACATACATTACACTACTGATCCTGAGTTACCTCCTGTATTATACTCCAGAGCTGCACTCACTATTCTGCTGGTGCAGTCACTGTGTACATACATTACATTACTGATCCTGAGTTACATCCTGTATTATACTCCAGAGCTGCACTCACTATTCTGCTGGTGCAGTCACTGTGTACATACATTACATTACTGATCCTGAGTTACATCCTGTATTACACTCCAGAGCTGCACTCACTATTCTGCTGGTGCAGTCACTGTGTATATACATTACATTACTGATCCTGAGTTACCTCCTGTATTATACTCCAGAGCTGCACTCACTATTCTGCTGGTGCAGTCACTGTGTACATACATTACATTACTGATCCTGAGTTACATCCTGTATTACACTCCAGAGCTGCACTCACTATTCTGCTGGTGCAGTCACTGTGTACATGCATTACATTACTGATCCTGAGTTACCTCCTGTATTATACTCCAGAGCTGCACTCGCTATTCGGCTGGTGCAGTCACTGTGTACATACATTACATTACTGATCCTGAGTTACCTCCTGTATTATACTCCAGAGCTGCACTCACTATCTGCTGTTGCAGTCACTGTGTACATACATTACATTACTGATCCTGAGTTACATCCTGTATTATACTCCAGAGCTGCACTCACTATTCTGCTGGTGCAGTCACTGTGTACATACATTACATTACTGATCCTGAGTTACATCCTGTATTATACTCCAGAGCTGCACTCACTATTCTGCTGGTGCAGTCACTGTGTACATACATTACATTACTGATCCTGAGTTACATCCTGTATTACACTCCAGAGCTGCACTCACTATTCTGCTGGTGCAGTCACTGTGTATATACATTACATTACTGATCCTGAGTTACCTCCTGTATTATACTCCAGAGCTGCACTCACTATTCTGCTGGTGCAGTCACTGTGTACATACATTACATTACTGATCCTGAGTTACATCCTGTATTACACTCCAGAGCTGCACTCACTATTCTGCTGGTGCAGTCACTGTGTACATGCATTACATTACTGATCCTGAGTTACCTCCTGTATTATACTCCAGAGCTGCACTCGCTATTCGGCTGGTGCAGTCACTGTGTACATACATTACATTACTGATCCTGAGTTACATCCTGTATTATACTCCAGAGCTGCACTCACTATTCTGCTGGTGCAGTCACTGTGTACATACATTACATTACTGATCCTGAGTTACCTCCTGTATTATACTCCAGAGCTGCACTCACTATCTGCTGTTGCAGTCACTGTGTACATACATTACATTACTGATCCTGAGTTACATCCTATATTATACTCCAGAGCTCCACTCACTATTCTGCTGGTGGAGTCACTGTGTACATACATTACATTACTGATCCTGAGTTACATCCTGTATTATACTCCAGAGCTGCGCTCACTATTCTGCTGGTGGAGTCACTGTGTACATACATTACATTACTGATCCTGAGTTACATCCTGTATTATACTCCAGAGCTGCGCTCACTACTCTGCTGGTGGAGTCACTGTGTACATACATTACATTACTGATTCTGTCTTACATCCTGTATTATACTCCAGAGCTGCACTTACTCTTCTGCTGGTGCAGTCACTGTGTACATACATTACATTACTGATACTATGTTACATCCTGTATTATACTCCAGAGCTGCACTCACTATTCTGCTGGTGCAGTCACTGTGTACATACTTTACATTACTGATCCTGAGTTACCCTCTGTATTATACTCCAGAGCTGCACTCACTATTCTGCTGGTGCAGTCACTGTGTACATGCATTACATAACTGATCCTGAGTTACATTCTGTATTATACTCCAGAGCTGCGCTCACTATTCTGCTGGTGCAGTCACTGTGTACATGCATTACATTACTGTTCCTGAGTTACATCCTGTATTATACTCCAGAGCTGCACTCACTATTCTGCTGGTGCAGTCACTGTGTACATACATTACATTACTGATCCTGAGTTACATCCTGTATTATACTCCAGAGCTGCACTCACTATGTGATGTTGCAGTCACTGTGTACATACATTACATTACTGATCCTGAGTTACATCCTGTATTATACTCCAGAGCTGCACTCACTATTCTCTTGGTGCGGTCACTGTGTACATACATTACACTACTGATCCTGAGTTACCTCCTGTATTATACTCCAGAGCTGCACTCACTATGTGATGTTGCAGTCACTGTGTACATACATTACATTACTCATCCTGAGTTACATCCTGTATTACACTCCAGAGCTGCACTCACTATTCTGCTGGTGCAGTCATTGTGTACATACATTACATTACTGATCCTGAGTTACATCCTGTATTACACTCCAGAGCTGCACTCACTATTCTGCTGGTGCAGTCACTGTGTACATACATTACATTACTGATCCTGAGTTACCTCCTGTATTATACTCCAGAGCTGCACTCACTATTCTGCTGGTGCAGTCACTGTGTACATACATTACATTACTGATCCTGAGTTACATCCTGTATTATACTCCAGAGCTGCACTCACTATGTGATGTTGCAGTCACTGTGTACATACATTACATTACTCATCCTGAGTTACATCCTGTATTACACTCCAGAGCTGCACTCACTATTCTGCTGGTGCAGTCATTGTGTACATACATTACATTACCGATCCTGAGTTACATCCTGTATTATACTCCAGAGCTGCACTCACTATTCTGCTGCTGCAGTCACTGTGTACATACATTACATTACTGATCCTGAGTTACATCCTGTATTATACTCCAGAGCTGCACTCAGTTTTCTGCTGCTGCAGTCACTGTGTACATACATTACATTACTGATCCTGAGTTACATCCTGTATTATACTCCAGAGCTGCACTCACTATTCTCTTGGTGCGGTCACTGTGTACATACATTACACTACTGATCCTGAGTTACCTCCTGTATTATACTCCAGAGCTGCACTCACTATTCTGCTGGTGGAGTCACTGTGTACATACATTACATTGCTGATCCTGAGTTACATCCTGTATTATACTCCAGAGCTGCACTCACTATTCTGCTGGTGCAGTCACTGTGTACATACATTACATTACTGATCCTGAGTTACATCCTGTATTACTCTCCAGAGCTGCACTCACTATTCTGCTGGTGCAGTCACTGTGTATATACATTACATTACTGATCCTGAGTTACATCCTGTATTATACTCCAGAGCTGCACTCACTATTCTGCTGGTGCAGTCACTGTGTACATGCATTACATTACTGATCCTGAGTTACCTCCTGTATTATACTCCAGAGCTGCACTCGCTATTCGGCTGGTGCAGTCACTGTGTACATACATTACATTACTGATCCTGAGTTACCTCCTGTATTATACTCCAGAGCTGCACTCACTATCTGCTGTTGCAGTCACTGTGTACATACATTACATTACTGATCCTGAGTTACATCCTGTATTATACTCCAGAGCTCCACTCACTATTCTGCTGGTGGAGTCACTGTGTACATACATTACATTACTGATCCTGAGTTACATCCTGTATTATACTCCAGAGCTGCGCTCACTATTCTGCTGGTGGAGTCACTGTGTACATACATTACATTACTGATCCTGAGTTACATCCTGTATTATACTCCAGAGCTGCGCTCACTACTCTGCTGGTGGAGTCACTGTGTACATACATTACATTACTGATCCTGTCTTACATCCTGTATTATACTCCAGAGCTGCACTCACTCTTCTGCTGGTGCAGTCACTGTGTACATACATTACATTACTGATACTAAGTTACATCCTGTATTATACTCCAGAGCTGCACTCACTATTCTGCTGGTGCAGTCACTGTGTACATACATTACATTACTGATCCTGAGTTACATCCTGTATTATACTCCAGAGCTGCATTCACTATTCTGCTGGTGCAGTCACTGTGTACATATATTACATTACTGATCCTGAGTTACATCCTGTATTATACTCCAGAGCTGCACTCACTATTCTTCTGGTGCAGTCACTGTGTACATACATTACATTACTGATCCTGAGTTACATCCTGTATTATACTCCAGAGCTGCACTCACTATTCTGCTGGTGGAGTCACTGTGTACATACATTACATTGCTGATCCTGAGTTACATCCTGTATTATACTCCAGAGCTGCACTCACTATTCTGCTGGTGCAGTCACTGTGTACATACATTACATTACTGATCCTGAGTTACATCCTGTATTACACTCCAGAGCTGCACTCACTATTCTGCTGGTGCAGTCACTGTGTACATACATTACATTACTGATCCTGAGTTACATCCTGTATTATACTCCAGAGCTGCACTCACTATTCTGCTGGTGGAGTCACTGTGTACATACATTACATTACTGATCCTGAGTTACCTCCTGTATTATCCTCCAGAGCTGCACTCACTATTCTGCTGGTGCAGTCACTGTGTACATACATTACATTACTGATCCTGAGTTACCTCCTGTATTATACTCCAGAGCTGCACTCACTATTTGGCTGGTGCAGTCACTGTGTACATACATTACATTACTGATCCTGAGTTACATCCTGTATTATACTCCAGAGCTGCACTCACTATTCTGCTGGTGCAGTCACTGTGTACATACTTTACATTACTGATCCTGAGTTACCTCCTGTATTATACTCCAGAGCTGCACTCACTATTCTGCTGGTGCAGTCACTGTGTACATGCATTACATTACTGATCCTGAGTTACATTCTGTATTATACTCCAGAGCTGCGCTCACTATTCTGCTGGTGCAGTCACTGTGTACATGCATTACATTACTGTTCCTGAGTTACATCCTGTATTATACTCCAGAGCTCCACTCACTATTCTGCTGGTGCAGTCACTGTGTACATACATTACATTACTGATCCTGAGTTACATCCTGTATTATACTCCAGAGCTGCGCTCACTATTCTGCTGGTGGAGTCACTGTGTACATACATTACATTACTGATCCTGAGTTACATCCTGTATTATACTCCAGAGCTGCGCTCACTACTCTGCTGGTGGAGTCACTGTGTACATACATTACATTACTGATCCTGTCTTACATCCTGTATTATACTCCAGAGCTGCACTCACTCTTCTGCTGGTGCAGTCACTGTGTACATACATGACATTACTGATACTAAGTTACATCCTGTATTATACTCCAGAGCTGCACTCACTATTCTGCTGGTGCAGTCACTGTGTACATACATTACATTACTGATCCTGAGTTACATCCTGTATTATACCCCAGAGCTGCTCTCACTATTCTGCTGGTGGAGTCACTGTTTACATACATTACATTACTGATCCTGAGTTACATCCTGTATTATACTCCAGAGCTGCACTCACTATTCTGCTGGTGCTGTCACTGTATATATACATTACATTACTGATCCTGTCTTACATCCTGTATTATACTCCAGAGCTGCACTCACTATTCTGCTGGTGCAGTCACTGTGTACATACATTACATTACTGATCCTGAGTTACATCCTGTATTATACTCCAGAGCTGCACTCAGTATTCTGCTGGTGCTGTCACTGTGTACATACATTACATTACTGATCCTGAGTTATATCCTGTATTATACTCCAGAGCTGCACTCACTATTCTGCTGGTGCAGTCACTGTGTACATACATTACATTACGGATCCTGAGTTACCTCCTGTATTATACTCCAGAGCTGCACTCACTATTATGCTGGTGCAGTCACTGTGTACATACATTACATTACTGATCCTGAGTTACATCCTGTATTATACCCCAGAGCTGCGCTCACTATTCTGCTGGTGCAGTCACTGTGTGCATACATTACATTACTGATCCTGAGTTACATCCTGTATTATACTCCAGAGCTGCACTCACTATTCTGCTGGTGCAGTCACTGTGTACATACATTACATTACTGATCCTGAGTTACCTCCTGTATTATACTCCAGAGCTGCGCTCACTATTCTGCTGGTGCAGTCACTGTGTACATGCATTACATTACTGATCCTGAGTTACATTCTGTATTATACTCCAGAGCTGCACTCACTATTCTGCTGGTGCAGTCACTGTGTACATACATTACATTACTGATCCTGAGTTACATCCTGTATTATACTCCAGAGCTGCACTCACTATTCTGCTGGTGCAGTCACTGTGTACATACATTACATTACTGATCCTGAGTTACATCCTGTATTATACTCCAGAGCTGCACTCACTATCTGATGTTGCAGTCACTGTGTACATACATTACATTACTGATCCTGAGTTACATCCTGTATTACACTCCAGAGCTGCACTCACTATTCTGCTGGTGCAGTCATTGTGTACATACATTACATTACCGATCCTGAGTTACATCCTGTATTATACTCCAGAGCTGCACTCAGTATTCTGCTGCTGCAGTCACTGTGTACATACATTACATTACTGATCCTGAGTTACATCCTGTATTATACTCCAGAGCTGCACTCACTATTCTCTTGGTGCGGTCACTGTGTACATACATTACACTACTGATCCTGAGTTACCTCCTGTATTATACTCCAGAGCTGCACTCACTATTCTGCTGGTGCAGTAACTGTGTACATACATTACATTACTGATCCTGAGTTACATCCTGTATTATACTCCAGAGCTGCATTCACTATTCTGCTGGTGCAGTCACTGTGTACATATATTACATTACTGATCCTGAGTTACATCCTGTATTATACTCCAGAGCTGCACTCACTATTCTGCTGGTGCAGTCACTGTGTACATACATTACATTACTGATCCTGAGTTACATCCTGTATTATACTCCAGAGCTGCACTCACTATTCTGCTGGTGGAGTCACTGTGTACATACATTACATTGCTGATCCTGAGTTACATCCTGTATTATACTCCAGAGCTGCACTCACTATTCTGCTGGTGCAGTCACTGTGTACATACATTACATTACTGATCCTGAGTTACATCCTGTATTACACTCCAGAGCTGCACTCACTATTCTGCTGGTGCAGTCACTGTGTACATACATTACATTACTGATCCTGAGTTACATCCTGTATTATACTCCAGAGCAGCACTCACTATTCTGCTGGTGGAGTCACTGTGTACATACATTACATTACTGATCCTGAGTTACCTCCTGTATTATCCTCCAGAGCTGCACTCACTATTCTGCTGGTGCAGTCACTGTGTACATACATTACATTACTGATCCTGAGTTACCTCCTGTATTATACTCCAGAGCTGCACTCACTATTTGGCTGGTGCAGTCACTGTGTACATACATTACATTACTGATCCTGAGTTACATCCTGTATTATACTCCAGAGCTGCACTCACTATTCTGCTGGTGCAGTCACTGTGTACATACTTTACATTACTGATCCTGAGTTACCTCCTGTATTATACTCCAGAGCTGCACTCACTATTCTGCTGGTGCAGTCACTGTGTACATGCATTACATTACTGATCCTGAGTTACATTCTGTATTATACTCCAGAGCTGCGCTCACTATTCTGCTGGTGCAGTCACTGTGTACATGCATTACATTACTGTTCCTGAGTTACATCCTGTATTATACTCCAGAGCTGCACTCACTATTCTGCTGGTGCAGTCACTGTGCACATACATTACATTACTGATCCTGAGTTACATCCTGTATTATACTCCAGAGCTGCACTCACTATGTGATGTTGCAGTCACTGTGTACATACATTACATTACTCATCCTGAGTTACATCCTGTATTACACTCCAGAGCTGCACTCACTATTCTGCTGGTGCAGTCATTGTGTACATACATTACATTACCGATCCTGAGTTACATCCTGTATTATACTCCAGAGCTGCACTCACTATTCTGCTGCTGCAGTCACTGTGTACATACATTACATTACTGATCCTGAGTTACATCCTGTATTATACTCCAGAGCTGCACTCAGTATTCTGCTGCTGCAGTCACTGTGTACATACATTACATTACTGATCCTGAGTTACATCCTGTATTATACTCCAGAGCTGCACTCACTATTCTGCTGGTGGAGTCACTGTGTACATACATTACATTGCTGATCCTGAGTTACATCCTGTATTATACTCCAGAGCTGCAATCACTATTCTGCTGGTGCAGTCACTGTGTACATACATTACACTACTGATCCTGAGTTACCTCCTGTATTATACTCCAGAGCTGCACTCACTATTCTGCTGGTGGAGTCACTGTGTACATACATTACATTGCTGATCCTGAGTTACATCCTGTATTATACTCCAGAGCTGCAATCACTATTCTGCTGGTGCAGTCACTGTGTACATACATTACATTACTGATCCTGAGTTACATCCTGTATTATACTCCAGAGCTGCACTCACTATTCTGCTGGTGCAGTCACTGTGTACATGCATTACATTACTGATCCTGAGTTACCTCCTGTATTATACTCCAGAGCTGCACTCACTATTCGGCTGGTGCAGTCACTGTGTAAATACATTACATTACTGATCCTGAGTTACCTCCTGTATTATACTCCAGAGCTGCACTCACTATTCTGCTGGTGCAGTCACTGTGTACATACATTACATTACTGATCCTGAGTTACATCCTGTATTATACTCCAGAGCTGCACTCACTATTCTGCTGGTGCAGTCACTGTGTACATACATTACATTACTGATCCTGAGTTACCTCCTGTATTATACTCCAGAGCTGCACTCACTATTCTGCTGGTGCAGTCACTGTGTACATGCATTACATTACTGATCCTGAGTTACATTCTGTATTATACTCCAGAGCTGCGCTCACTATTCTGCTGGTGCAGTCACTGTGTACATGCATTACATTACTGTTCCTGAGTTACATCCTGTATTATACTCCAGAGCTGCACTCACTATTCTGCTGGTGCAGTCACTGTGTACATACATTACATTACTGATCCTGAGTTACATCCTGTATTATACTCCAGAGCTGCACTCACTATGTGATGTTGCAGTCACTGTGTACATACATTACATTACTCATCCTGAGTTACATCCTGTATTACACTCCAGAGCTGCACTCACTATTCTGCTGGTGCAGTCATTGTGTACATACATTACATTACTGATCCTGAGTTACATCCTGTATTATACCCCAGAGCTGCACTCACTATTCTGCTGGTGCAGTCACTGTGTACATACATTACATTACTGATCCTGAGTTACCTCCTGTATTATACTCCAGAGCTGCACTCACTATTCTGCTGGTGCAGTCATTGTGTACATACATTACATTACCGATCCTGAGTTACATCCTGTATTATACTCCAGAGCTGCACTCACTATTCTGCTGCTGCAGTCACTGTGTACATACATTACATTACTGATCCTGAGTTACATCCTGTATTATACTCCAGAGCTGCACTCACTATTCTGCTGCTGCAGTCACTGTGTACATACATTACACTACTGATCCTGAGTTACCTCCTGTATTATACTCCAGAGCTGCACTCACTATTCTGCTGGTGGAGTCACTGTGTACATACATTACATTGCTGATCCTGAGTTACATCCTGTATTATACTCCAGAGCTGCAATCACTATTCTTCTGGTGCAGTCACTGTGTACATACATTACATTACTGATCCTGAGTTACATCCTGTATTACACTCCAGAGCTGCAATCACTATTCTGCTGGTGCAGTCACTGTGTACATACATTACATTACTGATCCTGAGTTACATCCTGTATTATACTCCAGAGCTGCACTCACTATTCTGCTGGTGCAGTCACTGTGTACATGCATTACATTACTGATCCTGAGTTACCTCCTGTATTATACTCCAGAGCTGCACTCACTATTCGGCTGGTGCAGTCACTGTGTACATACATTACATTACTGATCCTGAGTTACCTCCTGTATTATACTCCAGAGCTGCACTCACTATTCTGCTGGTGCAGTCACTGTGTACATACATTACATTACTGATCCTGAGTTACATCCTGTATTATACTCCAGAGCTGCACTCACTATTCTGCTGGTGCAGTCACTGTGTACATACATTACATTACTGATCCTGAGTTACCTCCTGTATTATACTCCAGAGCTGCACTCACTATTCTGCTGGTGCAGTCACTGTGTACATGCATTACATTACTGATCCTGAGTTACATTCTGTATTATACTCCAGAGCTGCGCTCACTATTCTGCTGGTGCAGTCACTGTGTACATGCATTACATTACTGTTCCTGAGTTACATCCTGTATTATACTCCAGAGCTGCACTCACTATTCTGCTGGTGCAGTCACTGTGTACATACATTACATTACTGATCCTGAGTTACATCCTGTATTATACTCCAGAGCTGCACTCACTATGTGATGTTGCAGTCACTGTGTACATACATTACATTACTCATCCTGAGTTACATCCTGTATTACACTCCAGAGCTGCACTCACTATTCTGCTGGTGCAGTCATTGTGTACATACATTACATTACTGATCCTGAGTTACATCCTGTATTATACTCCAGAGCTGCACTCACTATTCTGCTGGTGCAGTCACTGTGTACATACATTACATTACTGATCCTGAGTTACCTCCTGTATTATACTCCAGAGCTGCACTCACTATTCTGCTGGTGCAGTCATTGTGTACATACATTACATTACCGATCCTGAGTTACATCCTGTATTATACTCCAGAGCTGCACTCACTATTCTGCTGCTGCAGTCACTGTGTACATACATTACATTACTGATCCTGAGTTACCTCCTGTATTATACTCCAGAGCTGCACTCACTATTCTGCTGGTGCAGTCATTGTGTACATACATTACATTACCGATCCTGAGTTACATCCTGTATTATACTCCAGAGCTGCACTCACTATTCTGCTGCTGCAGTCACTGTATACATACATTACATTACTGATCCTGAGTTACATCCTGTATTATACTCCAGAGCTGCACTCACTATTCTGCTGCTGCAGTCACTGTGTACATACATTACATTACTGATCCTGAGTTACATCCTGTATTATACTCCAGAGCTGCACTCACTATTCTCTTGGTGCGGTCACTGTGTACATACATTACACTACTGATCCTGAGTTACCTCCTGTATTATACTCCAGAGCTGCACTCACTATTCTGCTGGTGGAGTCACTGTGTACATACATTACATTGCTGATCCTGAGTTACATCCTGTATTATACTCCAGAGCTGCAATCACTATTCTTCTGGTGCAGTCACTGTGTACATACATTACATTACTGATCCTGAGTTACATCCTGTATTACACTCCAGAGCTGCAATCACTATTCTGCTGGTGCAGTCACTGTGTACATACATTACATTACTGATCCTGAGTTACATCCTGTATTATACTCCAGAGCTGCACTCACTATTCTGCTGGTGCAGTCACTGTGTACATGCATTACATTACTGATCCTGAGTTACCTCCTGTATTATACTCCAGAGCTGCACTCACTATTCGGCTGGTGCAGTCACTGTGTACATACATTACATTACTGATCCTGAGTTACCTCCTGTATTATACTCCAGAGCTGCACTCACTATTCTGCTGGTGCAGTCACTGTGTACATACATTACATTACTGATCCTGAGTTACATCCTGTATTATACTCCAGAGCTGCACTCACTATTCTGCTGGTGCAGTCACTGTGTACATACATTACATTACTGATCCTGAGTTACCTCCTGTATTATACTCCAGAGCTGCACTCACTATTCTGCTGGTGCAGTCACTGTGTACATGCATTACATTACTGATCCTGAGTTACATTCTGTATTATACTCCAGAGCTGCGCTCACTATTCTGCTGGTGCAGTCACTGTGTACATGCATTACATTACTGTTCCTGAGTTACATCCTGTATTATACTCCAGAGCTGCACTCACTATTCTGCTGGTGCAGTCACTGTGTACATACATTACATTACTGATCCTGAGTTACATCCTGTATTATACTCCAGAGCTGCACTCACTATGTGATGTTGCAGTCACTGTGTACATACATTACATTACTCATCCTGAGTTACATCCTGTATTACACTCCAGAGCTGCACTCACTATTCTGCTGGTGCAGTCATTGTGTACATACATTACATTACTGATCCTGAGTTACATCCTGTATTATACTCCAGAGCTGCACTCACTATTCTGCTGGTGCAGTCACTGTGTACATACATTACATTACTGATCCTGAGTTACCTCCTGTATTATACTCCAGAGCTGCACTCACTATTCTGCTGGTGCAGTCATTGTGTACATACATTACATTACCGATCCTGAGTTACATCCTGTATTATACTCCAGAGCTGCACTCACTATTCTGCTGCTGCAGTCACTGTGTACATATATTACATTACTGATCCTGAGTTACCTCCTGTATTATACTCCAGAGCTGCACTCACTATTCTGCTGGTGCAGTCATTGTGTACATACATTACATTACCGATCCTGAGTTACATCCTGTATTATACTCCAGAGCTGCACTCACTATTCTGCTGCTGCAGTCACTGTATACATACATTACATTACTGATCCTGAGTTACATCCTGTATTATACTCCAGAGCTGCACTCACTATTCTGCTGCTGCAGTCACTGTGTACATACATTACATTACTGATCCTGAGTTACATCCTGTATTATACTCCAGAGCTGCACTCACTATTCTCTTGGTGCGGTCACTGTGTACATACATTACACTACTGATCCTGAGTTACCTCCTGTATTATACTCCAGAGCTGCACTCACTATTCTGCTGGTGGAGTCACTGTGTACATACATTACATTGCTGATCCTGAGTTACATCCTGTATTATACTCCAGAGCTGCAATCACTATTCTTCTGGTGCAGTCACTGTGTACATACATTACATTACTGATCCTGAGTTACATCCTGTATTACACTCCAGAGCTGCAATCACTATTCTGCTGGTGCAGTCACTGTGTACATACATTACATTACTGATCCTGAGTTACATCCTGTATTATACTCCAGAGCTGCACTCACTATTCTGCTGGTGCAGTCACTGTGTACATGCATTACATTACTGATCCTGAGTTACCTCCTGTATTATACTCCAGAGCTGCACTCACTATTCGGCTGGTGCAGTCACTGTGTACATACATTACATTACTGATCCTGAGTTACCTCCTGTATTATACTCCAGAGCTGCACTCACTATTCTGCTGGTGCAGTCACTGTGTACATACATTACATTACTGATCCTGAGTTACATCCTGTATTATACTCCAGAGCTGCACTCACTATTCTGCTGGTGCAGTCACTGTGTACATACATTACATTACTGATCCTGAGTTACCTCCTGTATTATACTCCAGAGCTGCACTCACTATTCTGCTGGTGCACTCACTGTGTACATGCATTACATTACTGATCCTGAGTTACATTCTGTATTATACTCCAGAGCTGCGCTCACTATTCTGCTGGTGCAGTCACTGTGTACATGCATTACATTACTGTTCCTGAGTTACATCCTGTATTATACTCCAGAGCTGCACTCACTATTCTGCTGGTGCAGTCACTGTGTACATACATTACATTACTGATCCTGAGTTACATCCTGTATTATACTCCAGAGCTGCACTCACTATGTGATGTTGCAGTCACTGTGTACATACATTACATTACTCATCCTGAGTTACATCCTGTATTACACTCCAGAGCTGCACTCACTATTCTGCTGGTGCAGTCATTGTGTACATACATTACATTACTGATCCTGAGTTACCTCCTGTATTATACTCCAGAGCTGCACTCACTATTCTGCTGGTGCAGTCACTGTGTACATGCATTACATTACTGATCCTGAGTTACATTCTGTATTATACTCCAGAGCTGCGCTCACTATTCTGCTGGTGCAGTCACTGTGTACATGCATTACATTACTGATCCTGAGTTACATTCTGTATTATACTCCAGAGCTGCACTCACTATTCTGCTGGTGCAGTCACTGTGTACATGCATTACATTACTGTTCCTGAGTTACATCCTGTATTATACTCCAGAGCTGCACTCACTATTCTGCTGGTGCAGTCACTGTGTACATACATTACATTACTGATCCTGAGTTACATCCTGTATTATACTCCAGAGCTGCACTCACTATGTGATGTTGCAGTCACTGTGTACATACATTACATTACTCATCCTGAGTTACATCCTGTATTACACTCCAGAGCTGCACTCACTATTCTGCTGGTGCAGTCATTGTGTACATACATTACATTACTGATCCTGAGTTACATCCTGTATTATACTCCAGAGCTGCACTCACTATTCTGCTGGTGCAGTCACTGTGTACATACATTACATTACTGATCCTGAGTTACCTCCTGTATTATACTCCAGAGCTGCACTCACTATTCTGCTGGTGCAGTCATTGTGTACATACATTACATTACCGATCCTGAGTTACATCCTGTATTATACTCCAGAGCTGCACTCACTATTCTGCTGGTGCAGTCACTGTGTACATACATTACATTACTGATCCTGAGTTACCTCCTGTATTATACTCCAGAGCTGCACTCACTATTCTGCTGGTGCAGTCATTGTGTACATACATTACATTACCGATCCTGAGTTACATCCTGTATTATACTCCAGAGCTGCACTCACTATTCTGCTGCTGCAGTCACTGTATACATACATTACATTACTGATCCTGAGTTACATCCTGTATTATACTCCAGAGCTGCACTCACTATTCTGCTGCTGCAGTCACTGTGTACATACATTACATTACTGATCCTGAGTTACATCCTGTATTATACTCCAGAGCTGCACTCACTATTCTCTTGGTGCGGTCACTGTGTACATACATTACACTACTGATCCTGAGTTACCTCCTGTATTATACTCCAGAGCTGCACTCACTATTCTGCTGGTGGAGTCACTGTGTACATACATTACATTGCTGATCCTGAGTTACATCCTGTATTATACTCCAGAGCTGCAATCACTATTCTTCTGGTGCAGTCACTGTGTACATACATTACATTACTGATCCTGAGTTACATCCTGTATTACACTCCAGAGCTGCAATCACTATTCTGCTGGTGCAGTCACTGTGTACATACATTACATTACTGATCCTGAGTTACATCCTGTATTATACTCCAGAGCTGCACTCACTATTCTGCTGGTGCAGTCACTGTGTACATGCATTACATTACTGATCCTGAGTTACCTCCTGTATTATACTCCAGAGCTGCACTCACTATTCGGCTGGTGCAGTCACTGTGTACATACATTACATTACTGATCCTGAGTTACCTGCTGTATTATACTCCAGAGCTGCACTCACTATTCTGCTGGTGCAGTCACTGTGTACATACATTACATTACTGATCCTGAGTTACATCCTGTATTATACTCCAGAGCTGCACTCACTATTCTGCTGGTGCAGTCACTGTGTACATACATTACATTACTGATCCTGAGTTACCTCCTGTATTATACTCCAGAGCTGCACTCACTATTCTGCTGGTGCAGTCACTGTGTACATGCATTACATTACTGATCCTGAGTTACATTCTGTATTATACTCCAGAGCTGCGCTCACTATTCTGCTGGTGCAGTCACTGTGTACATGCATTACATTACTGTTCCTGAGTTACATCCTGTATTATACTCCAGAGCTGCACTCACTATTCTGCTGGTGCAGTCACTGTGTACATACATTACATTACTGATCCTGAGTTACATCCTGTATTATACTCCAGAGCTGCACTCACTATGTGATGTTGCAGTCACTGTGTACATACATTACATTACTCATCCTGAGTTACATCCTGTATTACACTCCAGAGCTGCACTCACTATTCTGCTGGTGCAGTCATTGTGTACATACATTACATTACTGATCCTGAGTTACATCCTGTATTATACTCCAGAGCTGCACTCACTATTCTGCTGGTGCAGTCACTGTGTACATACATTACATTACTGATCCTGAGTTACCTCCTGTATTATACTCCAGAGCTGCACTCACTATTCTGCTGGTGCAGTCATTGTGTACATACATTACATTACCGATCCTGAGTTACATCCTGTATTATACTCCAGAGCTGCACTCACTATTCTGCTGCTGCAGTCACTGTGTACATACATTACATTACTGATCCTGAGTTACCTCCTGTATTATACTCCAGAGCTGCACTCACTATTCTGCTGGTGCAGTCATTGTGTACATACATTACATTACCGATCCTGAGTTACATCCTGTATTATACTCCAGAGCTGCACTCACTATTCTGCTGCTGCAGTCACTGTATACATACATTACATTACTGATCCTGAGTTACATCCTGTATTATACTCCAGAGCTGCACTCACTATTCTGCTGGTGCAGTCACTGTGTACATACATTACATTACTGATCCTGAGTTACCTCCTGTATTATACTCCAGAGCTGCACTCACTATTCTGCTGGTGCAGTCACTGTGTACATGCATTACATTACTGATCCTGAGTTACATTCTGTATTATACTCCAGAGCTGCGCTCACTATTCTGCTGGTGCAGTCACTGTGTACTTGCATTACATTACTGATCCTGAGTTACATCCTGTATTATACTCCAGAGCTGCACTCACTATTCTGCTGGTGCAGTCACTGTGTACATACATTACATTACTGATCCTGAGTTACATCCTGTATTATACTCCAGAGCTGCACTCACTATTCTGCTGGTGCAGTCACTGTGTACATACATTACATTACTCATCCTGAGTTACATCCTGTATTACACTCCAGAGCTGCACTCACTATTCTGCTGGTGCAGTCATTGTGTACATACATTACATTACTGATCCTGAGTTACCTCCTGTATTATACTCCAGAGCTGCACTCAGTATTCTGCTGGTGCAGTCACTGTGTACATACATTACATTACTCATCCTGAGTTACATCCTGTATTACACTCCAGAGCTGCACTCACTATTCTGCTGGTGCAGTCACTGTGTACATACATTACATTACTGATCCTGAGTTACATCCTGTATTACACTCCAGAGCTGCACTCACTATTCTGCTGGTGCAGTCACTGTGTACATACATTACATTACTGATCCTGAGTTACATCCTGTATTATACTCCAGAGCTGCACTCACTATTCTGCTGGTGCAGTCACTGTGTACATACATTACATTACTGATCCTGAGTTACATCCTGTATTACACTCCAGAGCTGCACTCACTATTCTGCTGGTGCAGTCACTGTGTACATACATTACATTACTGATCCTGAGTTACCTCCTGTATTATACTCCAGAGCTGCACTCACTATTCTGCTGGTGCAGTCACTGTGTACATACATTACATTACTGATCCTGAGTTACATCCTGTATTATACTCCAGAGCTGCACTCACTATTCTGCTGGTGCAGTCACTGTGTACATACATTACATTACTGATCCTGAGTTACCTCCTGTATTATACTCCAGAGCTGCACTCACTATTCTGCTGGTGCAGTCACTGTGTACATGCATTACATTACTGATCCTGAGTTACATTCTGTATTATACTCCAGAGCTGCGCTCACTATTCTGCTGGTGCAGTCACTGTGTACATGCATTACATTACTGTTCCTGAGTTACATCCTGTATTATACTCCAGAGCTGCACTCACTATTCTGCTGGTGCAGTCACTGTGTACATACATTACATTACTGATCCTGAGTTACATCCTGTATTATACTCCAGAGCTGCACTCACTATGTGATGTTGCAGTCACTGTGTACATACATTACATTACTCATCCTGAGTTACATCCTGTATTACACTCCAGAGCTGCACTCACTATTCTGCTGGTGCAGTCATTGTGTACATACATTACATTACCGATCCTGAGTTACATCCTGTATTATACTCCAGAGCTGCACTCATTATTCTGCTGCTGCAGTCACTGTGTACATACATTACATTACTGATCCTGAGTTACATCCTGTATTATACTCCAGAGCTGCACTCACTATTCTGCTGGTGCAGTCACTGTGTACATACATTACATTACTGATCCTGAGTTACCTCCTGTATTATACTCCAGAGCTGCACTCACTATTCTGCTGGTGCAGTCACTGTGTACATGCATTACATTACTGATCCTGAGTTACATTCTGTATTATACTCCAGAGCTGCGCTCACTATTCTGCTGGTGCAGTCACTGTGTACTTGCATTACATTACTGATACTGAGTTACATCCTGTATTATACTCCAGAGCTGCACTCACTATTCTGCTGGTGCAGTCACTGTGTACATACATTACATTACTCATCCTGAGTTACATCCTGTATTACACTCCAGAGCTGCACTCACTATTCTGCTGGTGCAGTCATTGTGTACATACATTACATTACCGATCCTGAGTTACATCCTGTATTATACTCCAGAGCTGCACTCACTATGTGATGTTGCAGTCACTGTGTACATACATTACATTACTGATCCTGAGTTACCTCCTGTATTATACTCCAGAGCTGCACTCACTATTCTGCTGGTGCAGTCACTGTGTACATGCATTACATTACTGATCCTGAGTTACCTCCTGTATTATACTCCAGAGCTGCACTCACTATTCTGCTGGTGCAGTCACTGTGTACATACATTACATTACTGATCCTGAGTTACATCCTGTATTATACTCCAGAGCTGCACTCACTATTCTGCTGGTGCAGTCACTGTGTACATACATTACATTACTCATCCTGAGTTACATCCTGTATTATACTCCAGAGCTGCACTCACTATTCTGCTGGTGCAGTCACTGTGTACATACATTACATTACTGATCCTGAGTTACCTCCTGTAATATACTCCAGAGCTGCACTCACTATTCTGCTGGTGGAGTCACTGTGTACATACATTACATTACTGATCCTGAGTTACATCCTGTATTATACTCCAGAGCTGCACTCAATATTCTGCTGGTGCAGTCACTGTGTACATACATTACATTACTGATCCTGAGTTACATCCTGTATTATACTCCAGAGCTGCACTCACTATTCTGCTGGTGCAGTCACTGTGTACATACATTACATTACTGATCCTGAGTTACATCCTGTATTATTCTCCAGAGCTGCGCTCACTATTCTGCTGGTGCAGTCACTGTGTACATACATTACATTACTGATCCAGAGTAACATCTTGTATTATACTCCAGAGCTGCACTCACTATTCTGCTGGTGCAGTCATTGTGTACATACATTACATTACTGATCCTGAGTTACCTCCTGTATTATACTCCAGAGCTGCACTCACTATTCTGCTGGTGCAGTCACTGTGTACATACATTACATTACTGATCCTGAGTTACTTCCTGTATTATACTCCAGAGCTGCACTCACTATTCTGCTGGTGCAGTCACTGTGTACATACATTACATTACTGATCCTGAGTTACTTCCTGTATTATACTCCAGAGCTGCACTCACTATTCTGCTGGTGCAGTCACTGTGTACATACATTACATTACTGATCCTGAGTTACTTCCTGTATTATACTCCAGAGCTGCACTCACTATTCTGCTGGTGCAGTCACTGTGTATATACATTACATTACTGATACTGAATTACATCCTGTATTATACTCCAGAGCTGCACTCACTATTCTGCTGGTGCAGTCACTGTGTACATGCATTACATTACTGATCCTGAGTTACCTCCTGTATTATACTCCAGAGCTGCACTCACTATTCGGCTGGTGCAGTCACTGTGTACATACATTACATTACTGATCCTGAGTTACCTCCTGTATTATACTCCAGAGCTGCACTCACTATTCTGCTGGTGCAGTCACTGTGTACATACATTACATTACTGATCCTGAGTTGCTTCCTGTATTATACTCCAGAGCTGCACTCACTATTCTGCTGGTGCAGTCACTGTGTACATACATTACATTACTGATCCTGAGTTGCTTCCTGTATTATACTCCAGAGCTGCACTCACTATTCTGCTGGTGGAGTCACTGTGTACATACATTACATTACTGATCCTGAGTTACCTCCTGTATTATACTCCAGAGCTGCGCTCACTATTCTGCTGATGCAGTTACTGTGTACATACATTACATTACTGATCCTGAGTTACATCCTGTATTATACTCCAGAGCTGCACTCACTATTCCGCTGGTGCAGTCACTGTGTACATACATTACATTACTGATCCTGAGTTACCTCCTGTATTATCTTCCAGAGCTGCACTCACTATTCTGCTGGTGCAGTCACTGTGTACATACATTACATTACTGATCCTGAGTTACATCCTGTATTATACTACAGAGCTGCACTCACTATTCTGCTGGTGCAGTCACTGTGTCCATACATTACATTACTGATCCTGAGTTACATCCTGTATTATACTCCAGAGCTGCACTCACTATTCTGCTGGTGCAGTCACTGTGTACATGCATTACATTACTGATCCTGAGTTACATTCTGTATTATACTCCAGAGCTGCGCTCACTATTCTGCTGGTGCAGTCACTGTGTACATGCATTACATTACTGATCCTGAGTTACATCCTGTATTATACTCCAGAGCTGCACTCACTATGTGATGTTGCAGTCACTGTGTACATACATTACATTACTCATCCTGAGTTACATCCTGTATTACACTCCAGAGCTGCACTCACTATTCTGCTGGTGCAGTCACTGTGTACATGCATTACATTACTGATCCTGAGTTACATCCTGTATTATACTCCAGAGCTGCACTCACTATGTGATGTTGCAGTCACTGTGTACATACATTACATTACCGATCCTGAGTTACATCCTGTATTATACTCCAGAGCTGCACTCACTATTCTGCTGCTGCAGTCACTGTGTACATACATTACATTACTGATCCTGAGTTATATCCTGTATTATACTCCTGAGCTGCACTCACTATTCTGCTGGTGCAGTCACTGTGTACATACATTACATTACTGATCCTGAGTTACCTCCTGTATTATACTCCAGAGCTGCACTCACTATTCTGCTGGTGCAGTCACTGTGTACATGCATTACATTACTGATCCTGAGTTACATTCTGTATTATACTCCAGAGCTGCGCTCACTGTTCTGCTGGTGCAGTCACTGTGTACATGCATTACATTACTGATCCTGAGTTACATCCTGTATTATACTCCAGAGCTGCACTCACTATTCTGCTGGTGCAGTCACTGTGTACATACATTACATTACTGATCCTGAGTTACATCCTGTATTATACTCCAGAGCTGCACTCACTATTCTGCTGGTGCTGTCACTGTGTACATACATTACATTACTGATCCTGAGTTACCTCCTGTATTATACTCCAGAGCTGCACTCACTATCTGATGTTGCAGTCACTGTGTACATACATTACATTACTCATCCTGAGTTACATCCTGTATTACACTCCAGAGCTGCACTCACTATTCTGCTGGTGCAGTCATTGTGTACATACATTACATTACCGATCCTGAGTTACATCCTGTATTATACTCCAGAGCTGCACTCACTATTCTGCTGCTGCAGTCACTGTGTACATACATTACATTACTGATCCTGAGTTACACCCTGTATTATACTCCAGAGCTGCACTCACTATTCTGCTGGTGCAGTCACTGTGTACATACATTACATTACTGATCCTGAGTTACTTCCTGTATTATACTCCAGAGCTGCACTCACTATTCTGCTGGTGCAGTCACTGTGTACATACATTACATTACTGATCCTGAGTTACTTCCTGTATTATACTCCAGAGCTGCACTCACTATTCTGCTGGTGCAGTCACTGTGTATATACATTACATTACTGATCCTGAGTTATATCCTGTATTATACTCCAGAGCTGCACTCACTATTCTGCTGGTGCAGTCACTGTGTACATACATTACATTACTGATCCTGAGTTACTTCCTGTATTATACTCCAGAGCTGCACTCACTATTCTGCTGGTGCAGTCACTGTGTATATATATTACATTACTGATCCTGAATTACATCCTGTATTATACTCCAGAGCTGCACTCACTATTCTGCTGGTGCAGTCACTGTGTACATGCATTACATTACTGATCCTGAGTTACCTCCTGTATTATACTCCAGAGCTGCACTCACTATTCGGCTGGTGCAGTCACTGTGTACATACATTACATTACTGATCCTGAGTTACCTCCTGTATTATACTCCAGAGCTGCACTCACTATTCTGCTGGTGCAGTCACTGTGTACATACATTACATTACTGATCCTGAGTTGCTTCCTGTATTATACTCCAGAGCTGCACTCACTATTCTGCTGGTGCAGTCACTGTGTACATACATTACATTACTGATCCTGAGTTACATCCTGTATTATACTCCAGAGCTGCACTCACTATTCTGCTGGGGCATTCATTGTGTTCATACATTACATTACTGATCCTGAGTTACCTCCTGTATTATACTCCAGAGCTGCGCTCACTATTCTGCTGGTGCAGTCACTGTGTACATACATTACATTACTGATCCTGAGTTACATCCTGTATTATACTCCAGAGCTGCACTCACTATTCCGCTGGTGCAGTCAATGTGTACATACATTACATTACTGATCCTGAGTTACCTCCTGTATTATCTTCCAGAGCTGCACTCACTATTCTGCTGGTGCAGTCACTGTGTACATACATTACATTACTGATCCTGAGTTACATCCTGTATTATACTCCAGAGCTGCACTCACTATTCTGCTGGTGCAGTCACTGTGTACATACATTACATTACTGATCCTGAGTTACATCCTGTATTATACTCCAGAGCTGCACTCACTATTCTGCTGGTGCAGTCACTGTGTACATACATTACATTACTGATCCTGAGTTACATCCTGTATTATACTCCAGAGCTGCACTCACTATTCTGCTGGTGCAGTCACTATGTACATACATTACATTACTGATCCTGAGTTACATCCTGTATTATACTCCAGAGCTGCGCTCACTATTCTGCTGGTGCAGTCACTGTGCACATACATTACATTACTGACCCTGAGTTACATCCTGTATGATGCCCCAGAGCTGCACTCACTATTCTGCTGGTGCAGTCACTGTGTACATACATTACATTACTGATCCTGAGTTACCTCCTGTATTATACTCCAGAGCTGCACTCACTATTCTGCTGGTGCAGTCACTGTGTACATACATTACATTACTGATCCTGAGTTACCTCCTGTATTATACTCCAGAGCTGCACTCACTATTCTGCTGGTGCAGTCACTGTGTACATGCATTACATTACTGATCCTGAGTTACATTCTGTATTATACTCCAGCGCTGCGCTCACTATTCTGCTGGTGCAGTCACTGTGTACATGCATTACATTACTGATCCTGAGTTACATCCTGTATTATACTCCAGAGCTGCACTCACTATTCTGCTGGTACAGTCACTGTGTACATACATTACATTACTGATCCTGAGTTACCTCCTGTATTATACTCCAGAGCTGCACTCACTATTCTGCTGGTGCAGTCACTGTGTACATGCATTACATTACTGATCCTGAGTTACATTCTGTATTATACTCCAGCGCTGCGCTCACTATTCTGCTGGTGCAGTCACTGTGTACATGCATTACATTACTGATCCTGAGTTACATCCTTTATTATACTCCAGAGCTGCACTCACTATTCTGCTGGTGCAGTCACTGTGTACATACATTACATTACTGATCCTGAGTTACATCCTGTATTATACTCCAGAGCTGCACTCACTATTCTGCTGGTGCAGTCACTGTGTACATACATTACATTACTGATCCTGAGTTACATCCTGTATTATACTCCAGAGCTGCACTCACTATTCTGCTGGTGCAGTCACTGTGTACATACATTACATTACTCATCCTGAGTTACATCCTGTATTACACTCCAGAGCTGCACTCACTATTCTGCTGGTGCAGTCATTGTGTACATACATTACATTACCGATCCTGAGTTACATCCTGTATTATACTCCAGAGCTGCACTCACTATTCTGCTGCTGCAGTCACTGTGTACATACATTACATTACTGATCCTGAGTTACATCCTGTATTATACTCCAGAGCTGCACTCACTATTCTCTTGGTGCGGTCACTGTGTACATGCATTACATTACTGATCCTGAGTTACATCCTGTATTATCCTCCAGAGCTGCACTCACTATTCTGCTGGTGCAGTCACTGTGTACATACATTACATTACTGATCCTGAGTTACATCCTGTATTATACTCCAGAGCTGCACTCACTATCTGATGTTGCAGTCACTGTGTACATACATTACATTACTCATCCTGAGTTTCATCCTGTATTACACTCCAGAGCTGCACTCACTATTCTGCTGGTGCAGTCATTGTGTACATACATTACATTACCGATCCTGAGTTACATCCTGTACTATACTCGAGAGCTGCACTCACTATTCTGCTGCTGCAGTCACTGTGTACATACATTACATTACTGATCCTGAGTTACATCCTGTATTATACTCCAGAGCTGCACTCACTATTCTGCTGGTGCAGTCACTGTGTACATACATTACATTACTGATCCTGAGTTACATCCTGTATTACACTCCAGAGCTGCACTCACTATTCTGCTGGTGCAGTCACTGTGTACATACATTACATTACTGATCCTGAGTTACATCCTGTATTATAATCCAGAGCTGCGCTCACTATTCTGCTGGTGCAGTCACTGTGTACATACATTACATTACTGATCCTGAGTTACCTCCTGTGTTATACTCCAGAGCTGCACTCACTATTCTGCTGGTGCAGTCACTGTGTACATACATTACATTACTGATCCTGAGTTACTTCCTGTATTATACTCCAGAGCTGCACTCACTATTCTGCTGGTGCAGTCACTGTGTATATACATTACATTACTGATCCTGAGTTACATCCTGTATTATACTCCAGAGCTGCACTCACTATTCTGCTGGTGCAGTCACTGTGTACATACATTACATTACTGATCCTGAGTTACTTCCTGTATCATACTCCAGAGCTGCACTCACTATTCTGCTGGTGCAGTCACTGTGTATATACATTACATTACTGATCCTGAGTTACATCCTGTATTATACTCCAGAGCTGCACTCACTATTCTGCTGGTGCAGTCACTGTGTACATGCATTACATTACTGATCCTGAGTTACCTCCTGTATTATACTCCAGAGCTGCACTCACTATTCGGCTGGTGCAGTCACTGTGTACATACATTACATTACTGATCCTGAGTTACCTCCTGTATTATACTCCAGAGCTGCACTCACTATTCTGCTGGTGCAGTTACTGTGTACATACATTACATTACTGATCCTGAGTTGCTTCCTGTATTATACTCCAGAGCTGCACTCACTATTCTGCTGGTGCAGTCACTGTGTATATACATTACATTACTGATCCTGAGTTACATCCTGTATTATACTCCAGAGCTGCACTCACTATTCTGCTGGGGCATTCATTGTGTTCATACATTACATTACTGATCCTGAGTTACCTCCTGTATTATACTCCAGAGCTGCGCTCACTATTCTGCTGGTGCAGTCACTGTGTACATACATTACATTACTGATCCTGAGTTACATCCTGTATTATACTCCAGAGCTGCACTCACTATTCTGCTGGTACAGTCACTGTGTACATACATTACATTACTGATCCTGAGTTACATCCTGTATTATACTCCAGATCTGCACTCACTATTCTGCTGGTGCAGTCACTGTGTACATACATTACATTACTGATCCTGAGTTACATCCTGTATTATACTCCAGAGCTGCACTCACTATTCTGCTGGTGCAGTCACTGTGTACATACATTACATTACTGATCCTGAGTTACATCCTGTTTTATACTCCAGAGCTGCACTCACTATTCTGCTGGTGCAGTCACTATGTACATACATTACATTACTGATCCTGAGTTACATCCTGTATTATACTCCAGAGCTGCGCTCACTATTCTGCTGGTGCAGTCACTGTGCACATACATTACATTACTGACCCTGAGTTACCTCCTGTATTATACTCCAGAGCTGCACTCACTATTCTGCTGGTGCAGTCACTGTGTACATACATTACTGATCCTGAGTTACATCCTGTATTATACTCCAGAGCAGCACTCACTATTCTGCTGGTGCAGTCACTGTGTACATACATTATATTACTGATCCTGAGTTACATCCTGTATTATACTCCAGAGCTGCACTCACTATTCTGCTGGTGCAGTCACAGTGTACATACATTACATTACAGACCCTGAGTTAGATCCTGTATTATACTCCAGAGCTGCACTCACTATTCTGCTGGTGCAGTCACTGTGTACATACATTACATTACTGATCCTGAGTTACCTCCTGTATTATACTCCAGAGCAGCACTCACTATTCTGCTGGTGCAGTCACTGTGTACATACATTACATTACTGATCCTGAGTTACATCCTGTATTATACCCCAGAGCTGCACTCACTATTCTGCTGGTGCAGTCACTGTGTACATACATTACATTACTGATCCTGAGTACCCTCCTGTATTATACCCCAGAGCTGCACTCACTATTCTGCTGGTGCAGTCACTGTGTACATACATTACATTACTGATCCTGAGTTACATCCTGTATTATACTCCAGAGCAGCACTCCCTATTCTGCTGGTGCAGTCACTGTGTACATATATTACATTACTGATCCTGAGTTACTTCCTGTATTATACTCCAGAGCTGCACTCACTATTCTGCTGGTGCAGTCACTGTGTACATACATTACATTACTGATCCTGAGTTACATCCTGTATTATACTCCAGAGCTGAACTCACTATTCTGCTGGTGGAGTCACTGTGTACATACATTACATTACTGATCCTGAGTTACATCCTGTATTATACTCTAGAGCTGCACTCACTATTCTGCTGGTGCAGTCACTGTGTACATACATTACTGATCCTGAGTTACCTCCTGTATTATACTCCAGAGCTGTACTCAATATTCTGCTGGTGCAGTCACTGTGTACATACATTACATTACTGATCCTGAGTTACATCCTGTATTATACTCCAGAGCTGAACTCACTATTCTGCTGGTGGAGTCACTGTGTACATACATTACATTACTGATCCTGAGTTACATCCTATATTATACTTCAGAGCTGCGCTCACTATTCTGCTGGTGCAGTCACTGTGTTCATACATTACATTACTGATCCTGAGTTACCTCCTGTATTATACTCCAGAGCTGCGCTCACTATTCTGCTGGTGCAGTCACTGTGTACAAAAATTACATTCCTGATCCTGAGTTACATCCTGTATTATACTCCAGAGCTGCACTCACTATTCTGCTGGTGCAGTCATTGTGTACATACATTACATTACTGATCCTGAGTTACATCCTGTATTATACTCCAGAGCTGCACTCACTATTCTGCTGGTGCAGTCACTGTGTACATATATTACATTACTGATCCTGAGTTACATCCTGTATTATACTCCAGAGCTACACTCACTATTCTGCTGGTGCAGTCACTGTTTACATATATTACATTACTGATCCTGAGTTACATCCTGTATTATACTCTAGAGCTGCACTCACTATTCTGCTGGTGCAGTCACTGTGTACATACATTACTGATCCTGAGTTACATCCTGTATTATACTCCAGAGCTGCACTCACTATTCTGCTGGTGCAGTCACTGTGTACATACATTACATTACTGATCCTGAGTTACATCCTGTATTATACTCCAGAGCTGCACTCACTATTGTGCTGGTGCAGTCACTGTGTACATACATTACATTACTGATCCCGAGTTACATCCTGTATTATACTCCAGAGCTGCACTCACTATTCTGCTGGTGCAGTCACTGTGTACATACATTACATTACTGATCCTGAGTGACCTCCTGTATTATACTCCAGAGCTGCACTCACTATTGTGCTGGTGCAGTCACTGTGTACATACATTACATTACTGATCCAGAGTTACATCCTGTATTATCCTCCAGAGCTGCACTCACTATTCTGCTGGTGCAGTCACTGTGTACATACATTACATTACTGATCCTGAGTTACCTCCTGTATTATACTCCAGAGCTGCACTCACTATTCTGCTGGTGCAGTCACTGTGTAAATACATTACATTACTGACCCTGAGTTACCTCCTGTATTATACTCCAGAGCTGCTCTCACTATTCTGCTGGTGCAGTCACTGTGTACATACATTACATTACTGATCCTGAGTTACATCCTGCATTATACTCCAGAGCTGCACTCACTATTCTGCTGGTGCAGTCACTGTGTACATACATTACATTACTGATCCTGAGTTACCTCCTGTATTATACTCCAGAGCTGCACTCACTATTCTGCTGGTGCAGTCATTGTGTTCATACATTACATTACTGATCCTGAGTTACATCCTGTATTATACTCTAGAGCTGCACTCACTATTCTGCTGGTGCATTCACTGTGTACATACATTACATTACTGATCCTGAGTTACATCCTGTATTATACTCCAGAGCTGCACTCACTATTCTGCTGGTGCAGTCACTGTGTACATACATTACATTACTGATCCTGAGTTACATCCTGTATTATACTCCAGAGCTGCACTCACTATTCTGCTGATGCGGTCACTGTGTACATACATTACATTACTGATCCTGAGTTACATCCTGTATTATACTCCAGAGCTGCACTCACTATTCTGCTGGTGCAGTCACTGTGTACATACATTACATTACTGATCCTGAGTTACATCCTGTATTATACTCCAGAGCTGCACTCACTATTCTGCTGGTGCAGTCACTGTGTACATACATTACATTACTGATCCTGAGTTACATCCTGTATTATACTCCAGAGCTGCGCTCACTATTCTGCTGGTGCAGTCACTGTGTACATACATTACATTACTGATCCTGAGTTACATCCTGTATTATACTCCAGAGCTGCACTCACTATTCTGCTGGTGCAGTCACTGTGTACATACATTACATTACTGATCCTGAGTTACCTCCTGTATTATACTCCAGAGCTGCACTCACTATTCTGCTGGTGCAGTCACTGTGTACATACATTACATTCCTGATCCAGAGTTACATCCTGTATTATACTCCAGAGCTGCACTCACTATTCTGCTGGTGCAGTCACTGTGTACATACATTACATTACTGATCCTGAGTTACCTCCTGTATTATACTCCAGAGCTGCACTCACTATTCTGCTGGTGGAGTCACTGTGTACATACATTACATTACTGATCCTGAGTTACATCCTGTATTATACTCCAGAGCTGCACTCACTATTCTACTGCTGCAGTCACTGTGTACATACATTACATTACTGATCCTGAGTTACCTCCTGTATTATACTCCAGAGCTGCACTCACTATTCTGCTGGTGCAGTCACTGTGTACATACATTACATTACTGATCCTGTGTTACATCCTGTATTATACTCCAGAGCTGCACTCACTATTCTGCTGGTGCAGTCATTGTGTTCATACATTACATTACTGATCCTGAGTTACATCCTGTATTATACTCTAGAGCTGCACTCACTATTCTGCTGGTGCAGTCACTGTGTACATACATTACATTACTGATCCTGAGTTACCTCCTGTATTATACTCCAGAGCTGCACTCACTATTCTGCTGGTGCAGTCACTGTGTACATACATTACATTACTGATCCTGAGTTACCTCCTGTATTATACTCCAGAGCTGCACTCACTATTCTGCTGGTGCAGTCACTGTGTACATACATTACATTACTGATCCTGAGTTACCTCCTGTATTATACTCCAGAGCTGCACTCACTATTCTACTGCTGCAGTCACTGTGTACATACATTACATTACTGATCCTGAGTTACCTCCTGTATTATACTCCAGAGCTGCACTCACTATTCTGCTGGTGCAGTCACTGTGTACATACATTACATTACTGATCCTGAGTTACATCCTGTATTATACTCCAGAGCTGCACTCACTATTCTACTGGTGCAGTCACTGTGTACATACATTACATTACTGATCCTGAGTTACATCCTGTATTATACCCCAGAGCTGCACTCACTATTCTGCTGGTGCAGTCACTGTGTACATACATTACATTACTGATCCTGAGTTACATCCTGTATTATACCCCAGAGCTGCACTCACTATTCTGCTGGTGCAGTCACTGTGTACATACATTACATTACTGATCCTGAGTTACCTCCTGTATTATCCTCCAGAGCTGCACTCACTATTCTGCTGGTGCAGTCACTGTGTACATACATTACATTACTGATCCTGAGTTACCACCTGTATTATACTCCAGAGCTGCACTCACTATTCTGCTGGTGCAGTCACTGTGTACATACATTACATTACTAACCCTGAGTTACATCCTGTATTATACTCCAGAGCTGCACTCACTATTCTGCTGGTGCGGTCACTGTGTACATACATTACATTACTGATCCTGAGTTACATCCTGTATTATACTCCAGAGCTGCACTCACTATTCTGCTGGTGCAGTCACTGTGTACATACATTACATTACTGATTCTGAGTTACATCCTGTATTACACTCCAGAGCTGCACTCACTATTCTGCTGGTGCAGTCACTGTGTACATACATTACTGATCCTGAGTTACATCCTGTATTATACTCCAGAGCTGTACTCACTATTCTGCTGGTGCAGTCACTGTGTACATACATTACATTACTGATCCTGAGTTACATCCTGTATTATACTCCAGAGCTGCACTCACTATTCTGCTGGTGCAGTCACTGTGTACATACATTACATTACTGATCCTGAGTTACATCCTGTATTATACTCCAGAGCTGAACTCACTATTCTGCTGGTGGAGTCACTGTGTACATACATTACATTACTGATCCTGAGTTACATCCTGTATTATACTCTAGAGCTGCACTCACTATTCTGCTGGTGCAGTCACTGTGTACATACATTACTGATCCTGAGTTACCTCCTGTATTATACTCCAGAGCTGTACTCAATATTCTGCTGGTGCAGTCACTGTGTACATACATTACATTACTGATCCTGAGTTACATCCTGTATTATACTCCAGAGCTGAACTCACTATTCTGCTGGTGGAGTCACTGTGTACATACATTACATTACTGATCCTGAGTTACATCCTATATTATACTTCAGAGCTGCGCTCACTATTCTGCTGGTGCAGTCACTGTGTTCATACATTACATTACTGATCCTGAGTTACCTCCTGTATTATACTCCAGAGCTGCGCTCACTATTCTGCTGGTGCAGTCACTGTGTACAAAAATTACATTCCTGATCCTGAGTTACATCCTGTATTATACTCCAGAGCTGCACTCACTATTCTGCTGGTGTAGTCATTGTGTACATACATTACATTACTGATCCTGAGTTACATCCTGTATTATACTCCAGAGCTGCACTCACTATTCTGCTGGTGCAGTCACTGTGTACATATATTACATTACTGATCCTGAGTTACATCCTGTATTATACTCCAGAGCTACACTCACTATTCTGCTGGTGCAGTCACTGTTTACATATATTACATTACTGATCCTGAGTTACATCCTGTATTATACTCTAGAGCTGCACTCACTATTCTGCTGGTGCAGTCACTGTGTACATACATTACTGATCCTGAGTTACATCCTGTATTATACTCCAGAGCTGCACTCACTATTCTGCTGGTGCAGTCACTGTGTACATACATTACATTACTGATCCTGAGTTACATCCTGTATTATACTCCAGAGCTGCACTCACTATTGTGCTGGTGCAGTCACTGTGTACATACATTACATTACTGATCCCGAGTTACATCCTGTATTATACTCCAGAGCTGCACTCACTATTCTGCTGGTGCAGTCACTGTGTACATACATTACATTACTGATCCTGAGTGACCTCCTGTATTATACTCCAGAGCTGCACTAACTATTGTGCTGGTGCAGTCACTGTGTACATACATTACATTACTGATCCAGAGTTACATCCTGTATTATCCTCCAGAGCTGCACTCACTATTCTGCTGGTGCAGTCACTGTGTACATACATTACATTACTGATCCTGAGTTACCTCCTGTATTATACTCCAGAGCTGCACTCACTATTCTGCTGGTGCAGTCACTGTGTAAATACATTACATTACTGACCCTGAGTTACATCCTGTATTATACTCCAGAGCTGCTCTCACTATTCTGCTGGTGCAGTCACTGTGTACATACATTACATTACTGATCCTGAGTTACATCCTGCATTATACTCCAGAGCTGCACTCACTATTCTGCTGGTGCAGTCACTGTGTACATACATTACATTACTGATCCTGAGTTACCTCCTGTATTATACTCCAGAGCTGCTCTCACTATTCTGCTGGTGCAGTCACTGTGTACATACATTACATTACTGATCCTGAGTTACATCCTGCATTATACTCCAGAGCTGCACTCACTATTCTGCTGGTGCAGTCACTGTGTACATACATTACATTACTGATCCTGAGTTACCTCCTGTATTATACTCCAGAGCTGCACTCACTATTCTGCTGGTGCAGTCATTGTGTTCATACATTACATTACTGATCCTGAGTTACATCCTGTATTATACTCTAGAGCTGCACTCACTATTCTGCTGGTGCATTCACTGTGTACATACATTACATTACTGATCCTGAGTTACATCCTGTATTATACTCCAGAGCTGCACTCACTATTCTGCTGGTGCAGTCACTGTGTACATACATTACATTACTGATCCTGAGTTACATCCTGTATTATACTCCAGAGCTGCACTCACTATTCTGCTGATGCGGTCACTGTGTACATACATTACATTACTGATCCTGAGTTACATCCTGTATTATACTCCAGAGCTGCACTCACTATTCTGCTGGTGCAGTCACTGTGTACATACATTACATTACTGATCCTGAGTTACATCCTGTATTATACTCCAGAGCTGCACTCACTATTCTGCTGGTGCAGTCACTGTGTACATACATTACATTACTGATCCTGAGTTACATCCTGTATTATACTCCAGAGCTGCGCTCACTATTCTGCTGGTGCAGTCACTGTGTACATACATTACATTACTGATCCTGAGTTACATCCTGTATTATACTCCAGAGCTGCACTCACTATTCTGCTGGTGCAGTCACTGTGTACATACATTACATTACTGATCCTGAGTTACCTCCTGTATTATACTCCAGAGCTGCACTCACTATTCTGCTGGTGCAGTCACTGTGTACATACATTACATTCCTGATCCAGAGTTACATCCTGTATTATACTCCAGAGCTGCACTCACTATTCTGCTGGTGCAGTCACTGTGTACATACATTACATTACTGATCCTGAGTTACCTCCTGTATTATACTCCAGAGCTGCACTCACTATTCTGCTGGTGGAGTCACTGTGTACATACATTACATTACTGATCCTGAGTTACATCCTGTATTATACTCCAGAGCTGCACTCACTATTCTACTGCTGCAGTCACTGTGTACATACATTACATTACTGATCCTGAGTTACCTCCTGTATTATACTCCAGAGCTGCACTCACTATTCTGCTGGTGCAGTCACTGTGTACATACATTACATTACTGATCCTGTGTTACATCCTGTATTATACTCCAGAGCTGCACTCACTATTCTGCTGGTGCAGTCATTGTGTTCATACATTACATTACTGATCCTGAGTTACATCCTGTATTATACTCTAGAGCTGCACTCACTATTCTGCTGGTGCAGTCACTGTGTACATACATTACATTACTGATCCTGAGTTACCTCCTGTATTATACTCCAGAGCTGCACTCACTATTCTGCTGGTGCAGTCACTGTGTACATACATTACATTACTGATCCTGAGTTACCTCCTGTATTATACTCCAGAGCTGCACTCACTATTCTGCTGGTGCAGTCACTGTGTACATACATTACATTACTGATCCTGAGTTACCTCCTGTATTATACTCCAGAGCTGCACTCACTATTCTACTGCTGCAGTCACTGTGTACATACATTACATTACTGATCCTGAGTTACCTCCTGTATTATACTCCAGAGCTGCACTCACTATTCTGCTGGTGCAGTCACTGTGTACATACATTACATTACTGATCCTGAGTTACATCCTGTATTATACTCCAGAGCTGCACTCACTATTCTACTGGTGCAGTCACTGTGTACATACATTACATTACTGATCCTGAGTTACATCCTGTATTATACCCCAGAGCTGCACTCACTATTCTGCTGGTGCAGTCACTGTGTACATACATTACATTACTGATCCTGAGTTACATCCTGTATTATACCCCAGAGCTGCACTCACTATTCTGCTGGTGCAGTCACTGTGTACATACATTACATTACTGATCCTGAGTTACCTCCTGTATTATCCTCCAGAGCTGCACTCACTATTCTGCTGGTGCAGTCACTGTGTACATACATTACATTACTGATCCTGAGTTACCACCTGTATTATACTCCAGAGCTGCACTCACTATTCTGCTGGTGCAGTCACTGTGTACATACATTACATTACTAACCCTGAGTTACATCCTGTATTATACTCTAGAGCTGCACTCACTATTCTGCTGGTGCGGTCACTGTGTACATACATTACATTACTGATCCTGAGTTACATCCTGTATTATACTCCAGAGCTGCACTCACTATTCTGCTGGTGCAGTCACTGTGTACATACATTACATTACTGATTCTGAGTTACATCCTGTATTACACTCCAGAGCTGCACTCACTATTCTGCTGGTGCAGTCACTGTGTACATACATTACTGATCCTGAGTTACATCCTGTATTATACTCCAGAGCTGTACTCACTATTCTGCTGGTGCAGTCACTGTGTACATACATTACATTACTGATCCTGAGTTACATCCTGTATTATACTCCAGAGCTGCACTCACTATTCTGCTGGTGCAGTCACTGTGTACATACATTACATTACTGATCCTGAGTTACATCCTGTATTATACTCCAGAGCTGCACTCACTATTCTGCTGGTGCAGTCACTGTGTACATACATTACATTACTGATCCTGAGTTACATCCTGTATTATCCTCCAGAGCTGCACTCACTATTCTGCTGGTGCAGTCACTGTGTACATACATTACATTACTGATCCTGAGTTACATCCTGTATTATACTCCAGAGCTGCACTCACTATTCTGCTGGTGCAGTCACTGTGTACATACATTACATTACTGATCCTGAGTTACATCCTGTATTATACCCCAGAGCTGCACTCACTATTCTGCTGGTGCAGTCACTGTGTACATACATTACATTACTGATCCTGAGTTACATCCTGTATTATACTCCAGAGCTGCACTCACTATTCTGCTGGTGCAGTCACTGTGTACATACATTACATTACTGATCCTGAGTTACATCCTGTATTATACTCCAGAGCTGCACTCAGTATTCTGCTGGTGCAGTCACTGTGTGCATACATTACATTACTGATCCTGAGTTACCTCCTGTATTATCCTCCAGAGCTGCACTCACTATTCTGCTGGTGCAGTCACTGTGTACATACATTACATTACTGATCCTGAGTTACCTCCTGTATTGTCCTCCAGAGCTGCACTCACTATTCTGCTGGTGCAGTCACTGTGTACATACATTACATTACTGATCCTGAGTTACATCCTGTATTATACCCCAGAGCTGCGCTCACTATTCTGCTGGTGCAGTCACTGTGTACATACATTACATTACTAACCCTGAGTTACATCCTGTATTATACCCCAGAGCTGCACTCACTATTCTGCTGGTGCGGTCACTGTGTACATACATTACATTACTGATCCTGAGTTACATCCTGTATTATACTCCAGAGCTGCACTCACTATTCTGCTGGTGCAGTCACTGTGTACATACATTACATTACTGATCCTGAGTTACATCCTGTATTATACCCCAGAGCTGCGCTCACTATTCTGCTGGTGCAGTCACTGTGTACATACATTACATTACTAACCCTGAGTTACATCCTGTATTATACCCCAGAGCTGCACTCACTATTCTGCTGGTGCGGTCACTGTGTACATACATTACATTACTGATCCTGAGTTACATCCTGTATTATACTCCAGAGCTGCACTCACTATTCTGCTTGTGCAGTCACTGTGTACATACATTACATTACTGATCCTGAGTTACATCCTGTATTATACTCCAGATCTGCATTCAGTATTCTGCTGGTGCAGTCACTGTGTACATACATTACATTACTGATCCTGAGTTACCTCCTGTATTATCCTCCAGAGCTGCACTCACTATTCTGCTGGTGCAGTCACTGTGTACATACATTACATTACTGATCCTGAGTTACATCCTGTATTATACTCCAGAGCTGCACTCACTATTCTGCTGGTGCAGTCACTGTGTACATACATTACATTACTGATCCTGAGTTACATCCTGTATTATCCTCCAGAGCTGCACTCACTATTCTGCTGGTGCAGTCACTGTGTACATACATTACATTACTGATCCTGAGTTACATCCTGTATTATACTCCAGAGCTGCACTCACTATTCTGCTGGTGCAGTCACTGTGTACATACATTACATTACTGATCCTGAGTTACATCCTGTATTATACCCCAGAGCTGCACTCACTATTCTGCTGGTGCAGTCACTGTGTACATACATTACATTACTGATCCTGAGTTACATCCTGTATTATACTCCAGAGCTGCACTCACTATTCTGCTTGTGCAGTCACTGTGTACATACATTACATTACTGATCCTGAGTTACATCCTGTATTATACTCCAGAGCTGCACTCAGTATTCTGCTGGTGCAGTCACTGTGTACATACATTACATTACTGATCCTGAGTTACCTCCTGTATTATCCTCCAGAGCTGCACTCACTATTCTGCTGGTGCAGTCAATGTGTGCATACATTACATTACTGATCCTGAGTTACCTCCTGTATTATCCTCCAGAGCTGCACTCACTATTCTGCTGGTGCAGTCACTGTGTACATACATTACATTACTGATCCTGAGTTACCTCCTGTATTGTCCTCCAGAGCTGCACTCACTATTCTGCTGGTGCAGTCACTGTGTACATACATTACATTACTGATCCTGAGTTACATCCTGTATTATACTCCAGAGCTGCACTCACTATTCTGCTGGTGCAATCACTGTGTACATACATTACATTACTGATCCTGAGTTACCTCCTGTATTATACTCCAGAGCTGCACTCACTATTCTGCTGGTGCAGTCACTGTGTACATACATTACATTACTGATCCTGAGTTACATCCTGTATTATACCCCAGAGCTGCGCTCACTATTCTGCTGGTGCAGTCACTGTGTACATACATTACATTACTAACCCTGAGTTACATCCTGTATTATACCCCAGAGCTGCACTCACTATTCTGCTGGTGCGGTCACTGTGTACATACATTACATTACTGATCCTGAGTTACATCCTGTATTATACTACAGAGCTGCACTCACTATTCTGCTGGTGCAGTCACTGTGTACATACATTACATTACTGATCCTGAGTTACATCCTGTATTATACCCCAGAGCTGCGCTCACTATTCTGCTGGTGCAGTCACTGTGTACATACATTACATTACTGATCCTGAGTTACATCCTGTATTATACTCCAGAGCTGCACTCACTATTCTGCTGGTGGAGTCACTGTGTATATACATTACATTACTGATCCTGAGTTACATCCTGTATTATGCTCCAGAGCTGCACTCACTATTCTGCTGGTGCAGTCACTGTGTACATACATTACATTACTGATCCTGAGTTACATCCTGTATTATACCCCAGAGCTGCACTCACTATTCTGCTGGTGCGGTCACTGTGTACATACATTACATTACTGATCCTGAGTTACATCCTGTATTATGCTCCAGAGCTGCACTCACTATTCTGCTGGTGCAGTCACTGTGTACATACATTACATTACTGATCCTGAGTTACATCCTGTATTATACCCCAGAGCTGCACTCACTATTCTGCTGGTGCGGTCACTGTGTACATACATTACATTACTGATCCTGAGTTACATCCTGTATTATACTCCAGAGCTGCACTCACTATTCTGCTGGTGCAGTCACTGTGTACATACATTACATTACTGATCCTGAGTTACATCCTGTATTATACTCCAGAGCTGCACTCACTATTCTGCTTGTGCAGTCACTGTTTACATACATTACATTACTGATCCTGAGTTACATCCTGTATTATACTCCAGAGCTGCACTCACTATTCTGCTGGTGGAGTCACTGTGTACATACATTACATTACTGATCCTCAGTTACATCCTGTATTATACTCCACAGCTGCACTCACTATTCTGCTGGTGCAGTCACTGTGTACATACATTACATTCCTGATCCTGAGTTACCTCCTTTATTATACTCCAGAGCTGCACTCACTATTCTGCTGGTGCAGTCACTGTGTACATACATTACATTACTGATCCTGAGTTACCTCCTGTATTATACTCCAGAGCTGCACTCACTATTCTGCTGGTTCTGTCACTGTGTACATACATTACATTACTGATCCTGAGTTACCTCCTGTATTACACTCCAGAGCTGCACTCACTATTCTGCTGGTGCAGTCACTGTGTACATACATTACATTACTGATCCTGAGTTACATCCTGTATTATACTCCAGAGCTGCACTCACTATTCTGCTGGTGCAGTCACTGTGTACATACATTACATCACTGATCCTGAGTAACATCCTGTATTATACTCCAGAGCTGCACTCACTATTCTGCTGGTGCAGTCACTGTGTACATACATTACATTACTGATCCTGAGTTACATCCTGTATTATACTCCAGAGCTGCGCTCACTATTCTGCTGGTGCAGTCACTGTGTACGTACATTACATTACTGATCCTGAGCTACCTCCTGTATTATCCTCCAGAGCTGCACTCACTATTCTGCTGGTGCAGTCAATGTGTGCATACATTACATTACTGATCCTGAGTTACATCCTGTATTATACTCCAGAGCTGCACTCACTATTCTGCTGGTACAGTCACTGTGTACATACATTACATTACTAACCCTGAGTTACATCCTGTATTATACCCCAGAGCTGCGCTCACTATTCTGCTGGTGCAGTCACTGTGTACATACATTACATTACTGATCCTGAGTTACATCCTGTATTATCCTCCAGAGCTGCACTCACTATTCTGCTGGTGCGGTCACTGTGTACATACATTACATTACTGATCCTGAGTTACATCCTGTATTATACTCCAGAGCTGCGCTCACTATTCTGCTGGTGCAGGCACTGTGTACATACATTACATTACTGATCCTGAGTTACCTCCTGTATTATCCTCCAGAGCTGCAATCACTATTCTGCTGGTGCAGTCACTGTGTACATACATTACATTACTGATCCTGAGTTACATCCTGTATTATACTCCAGAGCTGCACTCACTATTCTGCTGGTGCAGTCACTGTGTACATACATTACATTACTAACCCTGAGTTACATCCTGTATTATACCCCAGAGCTGCGCTCACTATTCTGCTGGTGCAGTCACTGTGTACATACATTACATTACTGATCCTGAGTTACATCCTGTATTATACTCCAGAGCTGCACTCACTATTCTGCTGGTGCAGTCACTGTGTACATACATTACATTACTGATCCTGAGTTACATCCTGCATTATACTCCAGAGCTGCACTCACTATTCTGCTGGTGCAGTCACTGTGTACATACATTACATTACTGATCCTGAGTTACCTCCTGTATTATACTCCAGAGCTGCACTCACTATTCTGCTGGTGCAGTCACTGTGTACATACATTACATTACTGATCCTGAGTTACATCCTGTATTATACTCTAGAGCTGCACTCACTATTCTGCTGGTGCATTCACTGTGTACATACATTACATTATTGATCCTGAGTTACATCCTGTATTATACTCCAGAGCTGCACTCACTATTCTGCTGGTGCAGTCACTGTGTACATACATTACATTACTGATCCTGAGTTACATCCTGTATTATACTCCAGAGCTGCACTCACTATTCTGCTGATGCGGTCACTGTGTACATACATTACATTACTGATCCTGAGTTACATCCTGTATTATACCCCAGAGCTGCACTCACTATTCTGCTGGTGCAGTCACTGTGTACATACATTACATTACTGATCCTGAGTTACATCCTGTATTATACTCCAGAGCTGCGCTCACTATTCTGCTGGTGCAGTCATTGTGTCCATACATTACATTCCTGATCCAGAGTTACATCCTGTATTATACTCCAGAGCTGCACTCACTATTCTGCTGGTGCAGTCACTGTGTACATACATTACATTACTGATCCTGAGTTACCTCCTGTATTATACTCCAGAGCTGCACTCACTATTCTGCTGGTGGAGTCACTGTGTACATACATTACATTACTGATCCTGAGTTACATCCTGTATTATACTCCAGAGCTGCACTCACTATTCTACTGCTGCAGTCACTGTGTACATACATTACATTACTGATCCTGAGTTACCTCCTGTATTATACTCCAGAGCTGCACTCACTATTCTGCTGGTGCAGTCATTGTGTTCATACATTACATTACTGATCCTGAGTTACATCCTGTATTATACTCCAGAGCTGCACTCACTATTCTGCTGGTGCAGTCATTTTGTTCATACATTACATTACTGATCCTGAGTTACATCCTGTATTATACTCTAGAGCTGCACTCACTATTCTGCTGGTGCAGTCACTGTGTACATACATTACATTACTGATCCTGAGTTACATCCTGTATTATACTCCAGAGCTGCACTCACTATTCTGCTGGTGCAGTCACTGTGTACATACATTACATTACTGATCCTGAGTTACCTCCTGTATTATACTCCAGAGCTGCACTCACTATTCTGCTGGTGGAGTCACTGTGTACATACATTACATTACTGATCCTGAGTTACATCCTGTATTATACTCCAGAGCTGCACTCACTATTCTACTGCTGCAGTCACTGTGTACATACATTACATTACTGATCCTGAGTTACCTCCTGTATTATACTCCAGAGCTGCACTCACTATTCTGCTGGTGCAGTCATTGTGTTCATACATTACATTACTGATCCTGAGTTACATCCTGTATTATACCCCAGAGCTGCACTCACTATTCTGCTGGTGCAGTCACTGTGTACATACATTACATTACTGATCCTGAGTTACATCCTGTATTATACCCCAGAGCTGCACTCACTATTCTGCTGGTGCGGTCACTGTGTACATACATTACATTACTGATCCTGAGTTACATCCTGTATTATACTCCAGAGCTGCACTCACTATTCTACTGCTGCAGTCACTGTGTACATACATTACATTACTGATCCTGAGTTACCTCCTGTATTATACTCCAGAGCTGCACTCACTATTCTGCTGGTGCAGTCATTGTGTTCATACATTACATTACTGATCCTGAGTTACATCCTGTATTATACTCCAGAGCTGCACTCACTATTCTGCTGGTGCAGTCATTGTGTTCATACATTACATTACTGATCCTGAGTTACATCCTGTATTATACTCTAGAGCTGCACTCACTATTCTGCTGGTGCAGTCACTGTGTACATACATTACATTACTGATCCTGAGTTACATCCTGTATTATACTCCAGAGCTGCACTCACTATTCTACTGGTGCAGTCACTGTGTACATACATTACATTACTGATCCTGAGTTACATCCTGTATTATACCCCAGAGCTGCACTCACTATTCTGCTGGTGCAGTCACTGTGTACATACATTACATTACTGATCCTGAGTTACATCCTGTATTATACCCCAGAGCTGCACTCACTATTCTGCTGGTGCAGTCACTGTGTACATACATTACATTACTGATCCTGAGTTACCTCCTGTATTATCCTCCAGAGCTGCACTCACTATTCTGCTGGTGCAGTCACTGTGTACATACATTACATTACTGATCCTGAGTTACCTCCTGTATTATACTCCAGAGCTGCACTCACTATTCTGCTGGTGCAGTCACTGTGTACATACATTACATTACTAACCCTGAGTTACATCCTGTATTATACTCCAGAGCTGCACTCACTATTCTGCTGGTGCGGTCACTGTGTACATACATTACATTACTGATCCTGAGTTACATCCTGTATTATACTCCAGAGCTGCACTCACTATTCTGCTGGTGCAGTCACTGTGTACATACATTACATTACTGATCCTGAGTTACATCCACTATTATACTCCAGAGCTGCACTCACTATTCTGCTGGTGCAGTCACTGTGTACATACATTACATTACTGATTCTGAGTTACATCCTGTATTACACTCCAGAGCTGCACTCACTATTCTGCTGGTGCAGTCACTGTGTACATAAATTACTGATCCTGAGTTACATCCTGTATTATACTCCAGAGCTGTACTCACTATTCTGCTGGTGCAGTCACTGTGTACATACATTACATTACTGATCCTGAGTTACATCCTGTATTATACTCCAGAGCTGCACTCACTATTCTGCTGGTGCAGTCACTGTGTACATACATTACATTACTGATCCTGAGTTACATCCTGTATTATACTCCAGAGCTGCACTCACTATTCTGCTGGTGCAGTCACTGTGTACATACATTACATTACTGATCCTGAGTTACATCCTGTATTATCCTCCAGAGCTGCACTCACTATTCTGCTGGTGCAGTCACTGTGTACATACATTACATTACTGATCCTGAGTTACATCCTGTATTATCCTCCAGAGCTGCACTCACTATTCTGCTGGTGCAGTCACTGTGTACATACATTACATTACTGATCCTGAGTTACCTCCTGTATTGTCCTCCAGAGCTGCACTCACTATTCTGCTGGTGCAGTCACTGTGTACATACATTACATTACTGATCCTGAGTTACATCCTGTATTATACCCCAGAGCTGCGCTCACTATTCTGCTGGTGCAGTCACTGTGTACATACATTACATTACTAACCCTGAGTTACATCCTGTATTATACCCCAGAGCTGCACTCACTATTCTGCTGGTGCGGTCACTGTGTACATACATTACATTACTGATCCTGAGTTACATCCTGTATTATACTCCAGAGCTGCACTCACTATTCTGCTGGTGCAGTCACTGTGTACATACATTACATTACTGATCCTGAATTACCTCCTGTATTATACTCCAGAGCTGCACTCACTATTCTGCTGGTGCAGTCACTGTGTACATACATTACATTACTGATCCTGAGTTACATCCTGTATTATCCTCCAGAGCTGCACTCACTATTCTGCTGGTGCATCACTGTGTACATACATTACATTACTGATCCTGAGTTACATCCTGTATTATACTCCAGAGCTGCACTCACTATTCTGCTGGTGCAGTCACTGTGTACATACATTACATTACTGATCCTCAGTTACATCCTGTATTATACTCCAGAGCTGCACTCACTATTCTGCTTGTGCAGTCACTGTGTACATACATTACATTACTGATCCTGAGTTACATCCTGTATTATACTCCAGAGCTGCATTCAGTATTCTGCTGGTGCAGTCACTGTGTACATACATTACATTACTGATCCTGAGTTACCTCCTGTATTATCCTCCAGAGCTGCACTCACTATTCTGCTGGTGCAGTCACTGTGTACATACATTACATTACTGATTCTGAGTTACATCCTGTATTATACTCCAGAGCTGCACTCACTATTCTGCTGGTGCAGTCACTGTGTACATACATTACATTACTGATCCTGAGTTACATCCTGTATTATCCTCCAGAGCTGCACTCACTATTCTGCTGGTGCAGTCACTGTGTACATACATTACATTACTGATCCTGAGTTACATCCTGTATTATACTCCAGAGCTGCACTCACTATTCTGCTGGTGCAGTCACTGTGTACATACATTACATTACTGATCCTGAGTTACATCCTGTATTATACCCCAGAGCTGCACTCACTATTCTGCTGGTGCAGTCACTGTGTACATACATTACATTACTGATCCTGAGTTACATCCTGTATTATACCCCAGAGCTGCACTCACTATTCTGCTGGTGCAGTCACTGTGTACTTACATTACATTACTGATCCTGAGTTACATCCTGTATTATACTCCAGAGCTGCACTCACTATTCTGCTTGTGCAGTCACTGTGTACATACATTACATTACTGATCCTGAGTTACATCCTGTATTATACTCCAGAGCTGCACTCAGTATTCTGCTGGTGCAGTCACTGTGTACATACATTACTGATCCTGAGTTACATTCTGTATTATACTCCAGAGCTGCACTCACTATTCTGCTGGTGCAGTCACTGTGTACATACATTACATTACTGATCCTGAGTTACCTCCTGTATTGTCCTCCAGAGCTGCACTCACTATTCTGCTGGTGCAGTCACTGTGTACATACATTACATTACTGATCCTGAGTTACATCCTGTATTATACCCCAGAGCTGCACTCACTATTCTGCTGGTGCAGTCACTGTGTACATACATTACATTACTGATCCTGAGTTACATCCTGTATTATACCCCAGAGCTGCACTCACTATTCTGCTGGTGCAGTCACTGTGTACTTACATTACATTACTGATCCTGAGTTACATCCTGTATTATACTCCAGAGCTGCACTCACTATTCTGCTTGTGCAGTCACTGTGTACATACATTACATTACTGATCCTGAGTTACATCCTGTATTATACTCCAGAGCTGCACTCAGTATTCTGCTGGTGCAGTCACTGTGTACATACATTACTGATCCTGAGTTACATTCTGTATTATACTCCAGAGCTGCACTCACTATTCTGCTGGTGCAGTCACTGTGTACATACATTACATTACTGATCCTGAGTTACCTCCTGTATTGTCCTCCAGAGCTGCACTCACTATTCTGCTGGTGCAGTCACTGTGTACATACATTACATTACTGATCCTGAGTTACATCCTGTATTATACTCCAGAGCTGCACTCACTATTCTGCTGGTGCAATCACTGTGTACATACATTACATTACTGATCCTGAGTTACCTCCTGTATTATACTCCAGAGCTGCACTCACTATTCTGCTGGTGCAGTCACTGTGTACATACATTACATTACTGATCCTGAGTTACATCCTGTATTATACCCCAGAGCTGCGCTCACTATTCTGCTGGTGCAGTCACTGTGTACATACATTACATTACTAACCCTGAGTTACATCCTGTATTATACCCCAGAGCTGCACTCACTATTCTGCTGGTGCGGTCACTGTGTACATACATTACATTACTGATCCTGAGTTACATCCTGTATTATACTCCAGAGCTGCACTCACTATTCTGCTGGTGCAGTCACTGTGTACATACATTACATTACTGATCCTGAGTTACATCCTGTATTATACCCCAGAGCTGCACTCACTATTCTGCTGGTGCAGTCACTGTGTACATACATTCCATTACTAACCCTGAGTTACATCCTGTATTATACCCCAGAGCTGCACTCACTATTCTGCTGGTGCGGTCACTGTGTACATACATTACATTACTGATCCTGAGTTACATCCTGTATTATACTCCAGAGCTGCACTCACTATTCTGCTGGTGCAGTCACTGTGTACATACATTACATTACTGATCCTGAGTTACATCCTGTATTATACCCCAGAGCTGCACTCACTATTCTGCTGGTGCAGTCACTGTGTACATACATTACATTACTGATCCTGAGTTACATCCTGTATTATACTCCAGAGCTGCACTCACTATTCTGCTTGTGCAGTCACTGTTTACATACATTACATTACTGATCCTGAGTTACATCCTGTATTATACTCTAGAGCTGCACTCACTATTCTGCTGGTGGAGTCACTGTGTACATACATTACATTACTGATCCTCAGTTACATCCTGTATTATACTCCACAGCTGCACTCACTATCCTGCTGGTGCAGTCACTGTGTACATACATTACATTACTGATCCTGAGTTACCTCCTTTATTATACTCCAGAGCTGCACTCACTATTCTGCTGGTTCTGTCACTGTGTACATACATTACATTACTGATCCTGAGTTACCTCCTGTATTATACTCCAGAGCTGCACTCACTATTCTGCTGGTGCAGTCACTGTGTACATACATTACATTACTGATCCTGAGTTACATCCTGTATTATACTCCAGAGCTGCACTCACTATTCTGCTGGTGCAGTCACTGTGTACATACATTACATCACTGATCCTGAGTAACATCCTGTATTATACTCCAGAGCTGCACTCACTATTCTGCTGGTTCTGTCACTGTGTACATACATTACATTACTGATCCTGAGTTACCTCCTGTATTATACTCCAGAGCTGCACTCACTATTCTGCTGGTGCAGTCACTGTGTACATACATTACATTACTGATCCTGAGTTACATCCTGTATTATACTCCAGAGCTGCACTCACTATTCTGCTGGTGCAGTCACTGTGTACATACATTACATCACTGATCCTGAGTAACATCCTGTATTATACTCCAGAGCTGCACTCACTATTCTGCTGGTGCAGTCACTGTGTACATACATTACATTACTGATCCTGAGTTACATCCTGTATTATACTCCAGAGCTGCGCTCACTATTCTGCTGGTGCAGTCACTGTGTACGTACATTACATTACTGATCCTGAGCTACCTCCTGTATTATCCTCCAGAGCTGCACTCACTATTCTGCTGGTGCAGTCACTGTGTACGTACATTACATTACTGATCCTGAGCTACCTCCTGTATTATCCTCCAGAGCTGCACTCACTATTCTGCTGGTGCAGTCACTGTGTGTATACATTACATTACTGATCCTGAGCTACCTCCTGTATTATCCTCCAGAGCTGCACTCACTATTCTGCTGGTGCAGTCACTGTGTGTATACATTACATTACTGATCCTGAGTTACATCCTGTATTATACTCCAGAGCTGCGCTCACTATTCTGCTGGTGCAGGCACTGTGTACATACATTACATTACTGATCCTGAGTTACCTCCTGTATTATACTCCAGAGCTGCACTCACTATTCTGCTGGTGCAGTCACTGTGTACATACATTACATTACTGATCCTGAGTTACATCCTGTATTATACCCCAGAGCTGCACTCACTATTCTGCTGGTGCAATCACTGTGTACATACATTACATTACTGATCCTGAGTTACATCCTGTATTATCCTCCAGAGCTGCACTCACTATTCTGCTGGTGCAGTCACTGTGTACATACATTAAATTACTGATCCTGAGTTACATCCTGTATTATACTCCAGAGCTGCACTCACTATTCTGCTGGTGCAGTCACTGTGTACATACATTACATTACTGATCCTGAGTTACATCCTGTATTATACTCCAGAGCTGCGCTCACTATTCTGCTGGTGCAGTCACTGTGTACATACATTACATTACTGATCCTGAGTTACATCCTGTATTATACCCCAGAGCTGTGCTCACTATTCTGCTGGTGCAGTCACTGTGTACATACATTACATTACTGATCCTGAGTTACATCCTGTATTATACTCCAGAGCTGCGCTCACTATTCTGCTGGTGCAGTCACTGTGTACATACATTACATTACTGATCCTGAGTTACATCCTGTATTATACTCCAGAGCTGCACTCACTATTCTGCTGGTGCAGTCACTGTGTACATACATTACATTACTGATCCTGAGTTACCTCCTGTATTATCCTCCAGAGCTGCACTCACTATTCTGCTGGTGCAGTCACTGTGTACATACATTAAATTACTGATCCTGAGTTACATCCTGTATTATACTCCAGAGCTGCACTCACTATTCTGCTGGTGCAGTCACTGTGTACATACATTACATTACTGATCCTGAGTTACATCCTGTATTATACTCCAGAGCTGCGCTCACTATTCTGCTGGTGCAGGCACTGTGTACATACATTAAATTACTGATCCTGAGTTACATCCTGTATTATACTCCAGAGCTGCACTCACTATTCTGCTGGTGCGGTCACTGTGTACATACATTACATTACTGATCCTGAGTTACATCCTGTATTATACTCCAGAGCTGCACTCACTATTCTGCTGGTGCAGTCACTGTGTACATACATTACATTACTGATCCTGAGTTACATCCTGCATTATACTCCAGAGCTGCACTCACTATTCTGCTGGTGCAGTCACTGTGTACATACATTACATTACTGATCCTGAGTTACATCCTGTATTATACTCCAGAGCTGCACTCACTATTCTGCTGGTGCAGTCACTGTGTACATACATTACATTACTGATCCTGAGTTACATCCTGTATTATACTCCAGAGCTGCACTCACTATTCTGCTGGTGCAGTCACTGTGTACATACATTACATTACTGATCCTGAGTTACATCCTGTATTATACTCCAGAGCTGCACTCACTATTCTGCTGGTGCAGTCACTGTGTACATACATTACATTACTGATCCTGAGATACATCCTGTATTATACTCCAGAGCTGCACTCACTATTCTGCTGGTGCAGTCACTGTGTACATACATTACATTACTGATCCTGAGTTACATCCTGTATTATACCCCAGAGCTGTGCTCACTATTCTGCTGGTGCATTCACTGTGTACATACATTACATTACTGATCCTGAGATACATCCTGTATTATACTCCAGAGCTGCGCTCACTATTCTGCTGGTGCAGTCACTGTGTACATACATTACATTACTGATCCTGAGTTACATCCTGTATTATACTCCAGAGCTGCGCTCACTATTCTGCTGGTGCAGTCACTGTGTACATACATTACATTACTGATCCTGAGTTACCTCCTGTATTATCCTCCAGAGCTGCACTCACTATTCTGCTGGTGCAGTCACTGTGTACATACATTAAATTACTGATCCTGAGTTACATCCTGTATTATACTCCAGAGCTGCACTCACTATTCTGCTGGTGCAGTCACTGTGTACATACATTACATTACTGATCCTGAGTTACATCCTGTATTATACTCCAGAGCTGCGCTCACTATTCTGCTGGTGCAGGCACTGTGTACATACATTAAATTACTGATCCTGAGTTACATCCTGTATTATACTCCAGAGCTGCACTCACTATTCTGCTGGTGCAGTCACTGTGTACATACATTACATTACTGATCCTGAGTTACATCCTGTATTATACTCCAGAGCTGCACTCACTATTCTGCTGGTGCAGTCACTGTGTACATACATTACATTACTGATCCTGAGTTACATCCTGTATTATACTCCAGAGCTGCACTCACTATACTGCTGGTGCATTCACTGTGTACATACATTACATTACTGATCCTGAGATACATCCTGTATTATACTCCAGAGCTGCACTCACTATTCTGCTGGTGCAGTCACTGTGTACATACATTACATTACTGATCCTGAGTTACATCCTGTATTATACTCCAGAGCTGCACTCACTATTCTGCTGGTGCATTCACTGTGTACATACATTACATTACTGATCCTGAGATACATCCTGTATTATACTCCAGAGCTGCACTCACTATTCTGCTGGTGCAGTCACTGTGTACATACATTACATTACTGATCCTGAGTTACATCCTGTATTATACTCCAGAGCTGCGCTCACTATTCTGCTGGTGCAGGCACTGTGTACATACATTAAATTACTGATCCTGAGTTACATCCTGTATTATACTCCAGAGCTGCACTCACTATTCTGCTGGTGCGGTCACTGTGTACATACATTACATTACTGATCCTGAGTTACATCCTGTATTATACTCCAGAGCTGCACTCACTATTCTGCTGGTGCAGTCACTGTGTACATACATTACATTACTGATCCTGAGTTACATCCTGTATTATACTCCAGAGCTGCACTCACTATTCTGCTGGTGCAGTCACTGTGTACATACATTACATTACTGATCCTGAGTTACATCCTGTATTATACTCCAGAGCTGCACTCACTATTCTGCTGGTGCAGTCACTGTGTACATACATTACATTACTGATCCTGAGTTACATCCTGTATTATACTCCAGAGCTGCACTCACTATTCTGCTGGTGCAGTCACTGTGTACATACATTACATTACTGATCCTGAGTTACATCCTGTATTATACTCCAGAGCAGCACTCACTATTCTGCTGGTGCAGTCACTGTGTACATACATTACATTACTGATCCTGAGTTACATCCTGTATTATACTCCAGAGCTGCACTCACTATTCTGCTGGTGCAGTCACTGTGTACATACATTACATTACTGATCCTGAGTTACATCCTGTATTATACTCCAGAGCTGCACTCACTATTCTGCTGGTGCAGTCACTGTGTACATACATTACATTACTGATCCTGAGTTACATCCTGTATTATACTCCAGAGCTGCACTCACTATTCTGCTGGTGCAGTCACTGTGTACATACATTACATTACTGATCCTGAGTTACATCCTGTATTATACTCCAGAGCAGCACTCACTATTCTGCTGGTGCAGTCACTGTGTACATACATTAAATTACTGATCCTGAGTTACATCCTGTATTATACTCCAGAGCTGCACTCACTATTCTGCTGGTGCGGTCACTGTGTACATACATTACTTTACTGATCCTGAGTTACATCCTGTATTATACTCCAGAGCTGCACTCACTATTCTGCTGGTGCAGTCACTGTGTACATACATTACATTACTGATCCTGAGTTACATCCTGTATTATACTCCAGAGCTGCACTCACTATTCTGCTGGTGCAGTCACTGTGTACATACATTACATTACTGATCCTGAGTTACATCCTGTATTATACCCCAGAGCTGCACTCACTATTCTGCTGGTGCAGTCACTGTGTACATACATTACATTACTGATCCTGAGTTACATTCTGTATTATACTCCAGAGCTGCACTCACTATTCTGCTGGTGCAGTCACTGTGTACATACATTACATTACTGATCCTGAGTTACATCCTGTATTATACCCCAGAGCTGCACTCACTATTCTGCTGGTGCGGTCACTGTGTACATACATTACTTTACTGATCCTGAGTTACATCCTGTATTATACTCCAGAGCTGCACTCACTATTCTGCTGGTGCAGTCACTGTGTACATACATTACATTACTGATCCTGAGTTACATCCTGTATTATACTCCAGAGCAGCACTCACTATTCTGCTGGTGCAGTCACTGTGTACATACATTACGTTACTGATCCTGTACTGATCCTGAGTTACATCCTGTATTATCCTCCAGAGCTGCACTCACTATTCTGCTGGTGCAGTCACTGTGTACATACATTACATTACTGATCCAGAAGGGGGCTGGAAGCAAGTGTAACTAGATGGAAGCCCCACATGACCGGGATGGGCCACGAGGGTGTAATTTTAATCCCAATATCGGGATTGGTTATAAGCCTGGAGGGGCGGGCATTGGGAAAGGGGGGGGGGGATATAATAAGGAAAAGTGCGGGAAAACGGTCAGTCCAGGAAGGAAGTCAGCGGGGAAAGTTGCTGAACTTAAAAAAAAAAAAAAAAAAAACTGCCACTTTCCCATTGTTTGGTACACTTACCAGGACTATGGAGACCGTTGATTCCCTGATCACCAAGCTGAGGGAGGCTGCTAGTTCCAGGCGTGGAGGGTGGCTCGAGTCCCAGCTGTCGGGATTCCTGGGGAACGCCGGGGCAGAAGAACCCCCGTCGGGATCTGGAAGAAGCGGCAGGAGGACGCGGCCCCCCGAGAGGCTCTCCCCGGAGATGGTTAGCACGGGCAGCAGGCGCAGGCTGCGGAGCCCCTCAGGGGACTCTGCGTCCAGTGAGCGGGCCAGCGGAAACCCCCGCTGGCGCGCCCGCCGCGGCAGGAATCCGCCCAGCCGGCCTGCGGGCTCCTCCAGCATCGGGTCGCGGTCCGCGACCAAGGCGCCCCGCTCGGCTGTAGTGCGGCCTGCTACGGCGGCGCGCCGCAATACTAGAGCCCGGGCTGCGCAGGAAGCAAGGCCCGCGCTGCAGCCGCGTCACCTTCCGGTGGGCGGGGTTTTACCGGAAGTGCGTCAAACGTCACTTCCGGAACCGGAGTCATGTGACAGGGGTGCTCAGGAAGCGAGCGGAGGGCGCCTGGACACGCCCCCCGCTGCAGGAGCCGGCGTTGATGCACGGCACCGCTTGCCCACCAGGAATCGGAGCCCCAGAGCGGATGAGCGGACCAGAGGGACCACCAGCACGGCAGGCACACCTGGCGATGTACCAGTCGGGGTGCCTGCCAGGGACATCAGCAGAAGGAGACAGCAGCCCAGGTGCACAGGCAGGCAGCAGCAATTCGGGGTCCTGCTGCCTGGCTCGAGTCAGCAAATTCATGCCAGTGGAGCGGCGGGCAGCAGCACAGGGCTACCTGGCGGTCACCCATGGACCACCACGGATCGGGCTAGGGAGTCCAGGTCTGGAATTCGAGGAGTGCCACGGATGGCGGGGAGGACCGGAGCCGGGACCGGCGGGAGACAATTGACGGGGACATCGGCACGCGCTCAGGTCCCCTCTGGTGACGAGGAGGCCAGGGGCGCGGGCCTTGAGCAGCAGCAGGAGTCTGGCGAATCGGAGTGTGGCAAGGATCAAAGCGAATCCAGGATTCATCAGGACTCGGGACGTTCGGCTGGCAGGGACACAGCACCTGCGCAGCTTGGTGAGTATGCGTCCATGTATTGTTTGTCGCCCGCTGGGTCATTAGTGGATGGGGGAGGTGATAGGCAGTTGGCTGGGCCCAGCGGGGAAAATACTAGGGGAGGTCGTGGGTCAGATGTAGTGGGTCTTAGGGACATTTTGTTTAGCTTGTCGCAAATTTTGGCTAGAATAGACGGTGGTGGAGTTAATCAAGGGGGTTTGTTACCTGCGGCGGCGTGGGTACCTAGTCAACCGGTGTTGTCGCAGGTGGGGAGCGAGTCGGCCAGGTCGGCGGTGAATGCAGCCGGGACACCTTCTGGGGCATCGGTTTGCGTACAGGCAGAGAAGGACAAAGCGGATACCGTAAAGCTGGATGATAGGGCAAAAGGGGAGATATATGTGTGCTTTGAGGGGCCGTTGGGGGCACACTTAAAAAAAAAAAAAAAGAGGAAGAAGAAAGGAAAAAGTTTGGCGGGATGACTATGTTGAAATTTTTTCCCTTCTTCCGCTGGAAAAGTTTAATCTGGATAAGGGTAAAAAGGACGATAGTAAAAAAGAGGAAGAGGAGAAATGTAGGTGGAGGTTGATTCCTCAGACGTTTGTTAATTGCTTACAGGCTTTTGCAATAATGGCTAGCGTTATTGGGGAAAAAGCTCCGGATAATTGCTCAGGTTTATTTTGCTATCTTGATTCTATTGGGGAGGCTCATCGTACTTATGGGGGTCAGGCGTGGTTACAATATGACGAGCAATTTAGGCAGAGGAAAGCTGTCCGCCCGGAGATCAGATGGGATCAAAAGGACATTGGGTTGTGGTTGAAGGTTATGGCCCCACTGAGGTATGGGGAGTCCTTTCACGGGAGCAACAGTAGCGGGAATCAGTCAGCAGGACACGGGGGAAGTGGTCAAGGGGCACACAGCACAAAAAAAGGAAGCGGGAACTTGCTGGCAATTTAATGACGGCCAATGCAAGTTCGGGACCTCCTGTAAATTTAAACACGTGTGCTCCCATTGTAACGGAAGTTCGCACGGAGCATCAAAATGCTTTAAGAAGGGTAAGGGAAAGCCGACAGTGGGTACCGGTCAAAGGGGTGACTCCGGTGAGGGTGCACGCGATGGCCCCCTTTCTAAGTAGGTATCCGGATCAATTGAAGGCTAAGGTCATTGCGGATGGTTTTTTGGAAGGGTTTAGAATCGCTCCTCCTGATCATGAGGCCCCCTTTTTAGTTAAAAATTTGACGTCGGCTTCCCTTCATCCGGAAGTGGTTAGTGTGAAGTTGGCTAAGGAGGTGGAATTGGGCAGGATGGCTGGACTGTTTCAGGAATTGCCTAGTAGCAAGGTGATTATCTCGCCTTTGGGGGTTGTGCCCAAGAAAGAGCTGAATAAGTTTCGTTTAATTCAGCATTTGTCGTACCCGAAGGGGCTTTCGGTTAATGATGGTATTGCGCAGGAGTTGTGTTCGGTTGAATATACATCATTCGATGCGGCAGTGCATTGGGTACGGAGATACGGGCCAGGCTCGTTGCTAGCTAACACTGATATCGAGTCAGCCTTTAGGTTGTTGCCAGTTCACCCGGATAGCATCCCGTTGTTAGGTTCTTTTTGGGAAGGGGAGTACTATGTGGATAGGTGTTTGCCAATGGGTTGTGCAATTTCGTGTTCTTTGTTTGAAACGTTTAGCTCCTTTTTGGAATGGGTAGTGAAGGACCTGGCTTCTGTTAAGTCAGTCATTCATTATTTGGATGACTTCTTGTTTATAGGCCCCCCGCAATCGTTGTTGTGTAGGAATTTGTTAGGTACTATGGTGTGGGTAGCGGAGCATTTTGGCGTGCCGTTAGCAGAAGAACAAACGGAAGGACCTGGCACCATTTTAAGTTTTTTGGGCATTGTAATTGATACCAAAAGAATGGAGTGTCGGTTACCGGATGATAAATTGAGTTTGCTTAAGCAGGAGGTCGATAGGATCAGGAAGTTGCGCAAGGTGACCCTGAGGGAGCTACTGTCGCTGTTAGGGCATTTGAATTTTTGCCTGCTGGATTATGCCAATGGGCAGAATATTTTGTCGCAGGTTGTCAGGAGCGACAGCAGGAGTGCGCACGCCGCATCATTTCATTCGCCTTAATAAGGACCACAAGGAGGATCTAAAAGTTTGGAAATTGTTTTTGGAAAGTTATAACTGCAGGTCAGTAATCCCGCAGGAGTTCTTGAGCAGTTTTGATGGTGAGATATTTACGGATGCGGCAGGAGGTGTCGGTTACGGGGGCCTACTGGAAAGGGCGGTGGAGCGTTGGCGAGTGGCCGAAGGTGTGGAAAGAGTGGGGTCTTACGAGGAACTTGGCATTTTTGGAATTGTTTCCTATTGTTGTTGCGGTTACTATTTGGGGAGAGTGTTTCGCCAACAGGAGAATTCGGTTTCACTGCGATAACATGGGAGTGGTGTCTGTCATCAACAGTTTGTCGGCCTCGTCTCCGCCTGTGATTAGGCTACTGAGGGAACTAGTACTTTGTTGTCTTAAGCTGAACGCTTGGATTTCAGCGGTCCATGTTCCACGTGTACGAAATTCCATAGCAGATGCCTTGTCTCGTTTTCAGTGGGATCGTTTTCGGACGCTAGCACCAGAGGCAGAGGACGTGGGACAGGAATGCCCTTCGCGCTTGTGGCAGCTGGTTATGGAAGAGCGGGACGGTTAATACGGGAGTCCATCACGAGACAGACCTGGGCATCATACGAGGCATCGTGGCGAGTATGGCAAAGTTGGATTATGCAGTGGGGTGTGATGGAGAGTGATGGAGATAGAGAGATGGCGGTGTTGTTTCTCGTGGGAAGGGCAGCGGAGAGCGGTTGGTCGGTTTCAAAAGTTGGCAAGTTTGTTGCAGGTTTAGCGTTTGGTTTTAAATTGCAGGGGATAAAGGATGTTACAAAGTCCTTTTTAGTGAAGCAAGCTCTCAAGGGCTTTAGGAGAAGAGGTAAAGAGTTGGATAAAAGGAGGCCGGTTACCTTTAGTATTTTGGAACGTTTGGGTTTTGTATTGGATAAGATTTGTTGTTCAGTTTTTGAAGCCACACTGTTTAGGTTGGCTTTTTCATTGGCGTTTTTTGGCGCGCTAAGAGTAGGTGAATTGGTGGCACCAAGCAGGAATAAGGTTGGGCGTTTGTTTGCTGAGGATATGAGTGGTCGAGATGGGGGTATTGAATTTTGGATTAGGTGGGGGAAGACGGATCAATTGGGCAAAGGTAAACGAGTAATATTGGGTGAGGTTATGGGATCTTTTCTTTGTCCTAGGAGATGTTTATTGGCTTATTGGCAGGTTTGGCCAGGGCGGAAGGGCCCATTATTGTGTCATGAAAATGGAGACTTTTTGTCACGTTTTCAATTCATAGCGGTGTTTAAAAAGGGGATTGCTGAGCTGGGCCTTAGCCCTGAGGTATACGGGTCACATTCATTCAGAATTGGTGCGGCATCAGAAGCGGATGGCTTGGGGTTAGGCAAGGATGTGATAAAACGTATTGGGAGGTGGAGTTCTGATCGTTACCTGTCTTATGTAAGGCATTAGTTATGCGGTCTTAGGTAATTTGCCTTTTGAGATTCGAATACCTTTTGGTTGTCTTGTTGCTGGTGGCGTCCCGTTGTTAGTTTGGATGCTAGGACACTCTTTCGTCCATTGGGGGGCGCTGAGGGCGGACGTGAGGCCGGACAGTAGGCAAATGGTTTTTAGCAGGGAGCAAGCAGTGGTTCGGTGGTTGGGTTTTCGAGGGATGGTTTGGAGAAGGGTGCTGCCAGAATTCCATAAAGCAGCTCGTTTGGATCGGGCTCTGGATATTTTGGTGGTGCATATGGGGGGAAATGATTTGGACGGCTCGGCCGGTTAGGGAATTGATGAGGGACATTCGAATCGGTCTGTTAAGATTATGGACATCTTTTCCTGAGGTGTTGACAGTGTGGTCTGACATTGTGCCCAGAGGAAAATGGAGGGAGGCCAGATCATTGAAGGGAATTAATAGGGCAGGTATAAAGTTGAACAGAGCTATATCAGCTTTTGTTACCAGGAACGGGGGAGTAAGCGTGCGGCATCTTGATCTGGAAGCGGGAGTTGGAGATTTTTGGGAAAAGGACGGCGTACATTTGAATGATATTGGCATTGATTTATGGGCATTGGCCATACAGGAGGGGATCGAAAGGGCTTTTGCAGTGTTGGGGCGCTCACGAGCCTGAGGTGGTCAGGGCTGTTCGTTGGTGGCGGGGGGTGGGGTTCTTGAAGTTGGCACAGAAGTGTCGGTGGAAAGAATATTGGATAATCACAGGCAGTGCCTTGATTAACCGGGGTGATCTGGCATTTGGTTTTGGGCTCTGGACGGGGTTTTACCCTGGGAGCTTTTGGTGCCCTTGAGCTGGTGATGGACGGCTGAGGGTAATATGGTGGTTCGAGTTCAGTTTAATTTATGCCAGATCTAATTGTAACTCCAAGAACCCTCCCTTCTTATTTATTTTATAACAGTTAATATGTTAATGTTGTTTGTTAATAAAATGGCCGCTGTGGCCAAATTTATCCAAAGAAATTACAGGTGCAGTGTTTTTATTTGGTGGGGGAAGGTGAGTGCTGGAAGATGGGGGCATGTTGATCCATGGAACCCGTGATGGCAGTACACGGTCATGAGTTACATCCTGCATTATACTCCAGAGCTGCACTCACTATTCTGCTGGTGCAGTCACTGTGTACATACATTACATTACTGATCCTGAGTTACCTCCTGTATTATACTCCAGAGCTGCACTCACTATTCTGCTGGTGCAGTCACTGTGTACATACATTACATTACTGATCCTGAGTTACATCCTGTATTATACTCCAGAGCTGCACTCACTATTCTGCTGGTGCAGTCACTGTGTACATACATTACATTACTGATCCTGAGTTACATCCTGTATTATCCTCCAGAGCTGCACTCACTATTCTGCTGGTGCAGTCACTGTGTGCATACATTACATTACTGATCCTGAGTGACCTCCTGTATTATACTCCAGAGCTGCACTCACTATTCTGCTGGTGCAGTCACTGGGTACATACATTACATTACTGATCCTGAGTTACATCCTGTATTATACTCCAGAGCTGCACTCACTATTCTGCTGGTGCAGTCACTGTGTACATACATTACATTACTGATCCTGAGTTACATCCTGTATTATACTCCAGAGCTGCACTCACTATTCTGCTGGTGCAGTCACTGTGTACATACATTACATTACTGATCCTGAGTTACCTCCTGTATTATACTCCAGAGCTGCACTCACTATTCTGCTGGTGCAGTCACTGTGTACATACATTACATTACTGATCCTGAGTTACCTCCTGTATTATACTCCAGAGCTGCACTCACTATTCTGCTGGTGCAATCACTGTGTACATACATTACATTACTGATCCTGAGTTACACCCTGTATTATACTCCAGAGCTGCACTCACTATTCTGCTGGTGCAGTCACTGTGTACATACATTACATTACTGATCCTGAGTTACATCCTGTATTATACCCCAGAGCTGCACTCACTATTCTGCTGGTGCAGTCACTGTGTACATACATTACATTACTAACCCTGAGTTACATCCTGTATTATACTCCAGAGCTGCGCTCACTATTCTGCTGGTACAGTCACTGTGTACATACATTACATTACTGATCCTGAGTTACATCCTGTATTATACCCCAGAGCTGCACTCACTATTCTGCTGGTGCAGTCACTGTGTACATACATTACATTACTGATCCTGAGTTACCTCCTGTATTATCCTCCAGAGCTGCACTCACTATTCTGCTGGTGCAGTCACTGTGTACATACATTACATTACTGATCCTGAGTTACCTCCTGTATTATCCTCCAGAGCTGCACTCACTATTCTGCTGGTGCAGTCACTGTGTACATACATTATTGATCCTGAGTTACCTCCTGTATTATACTCCAGAGCTGCACTCACTATTCTGCTGGTGCAGTCACTGTGTACATACATTACATTACTAACCCTGAGTTACATCCTGTATTATACTCCAGAGCTGCGCTCACTATTCTGCTGCTGCAGTCACTGTGTACATACATTACATTACTGATCCTGAGTTACATCCTGTATTATACTCCAGAGCTGCACTCACTATTCTGCTGGTGCAGTCACTGTGTACATACATTACATTACTGATCCTGAGTTACCTCCTGTATTATACTCCAGAGCTGCACTCACTATTCTGCTGGTGCAGTCACTGTGTACATACATTACATTACTGATCCTGAGTTACATCCTGTATTATACTCCAGAGCTGCGCTCACTATTCTGCTGGTGCAGTTACTGTGTACATACATTACATTACTGATCCTGAGTTACATCCTGTATTATACTCCAGAACTGCACTCACTATTCTGCTGGTGCAGTCACTGTGTACATACATTACATTACTGATCCTGAGTTACATTCTGTATTATACTCCAGAGCTGCACTCACTATTCTGCTGGTGCAGTCACTGTGTACATACATTACATTACTGATCCTGAGTTACATCCTGTATTATACCCCAGAGCTGCACTCACTATTCTGCTGGTGCAGTCACTGTGTACATACATTACATTACTGATCCTGAGTTACACCCTGTATTATACTCCAGAGCTGCACTCACTATTCTGCTGGTGCAGTCACTGTGTACATACATTACATTACTGATCCTGAGTTACATCCTGTATTATACCCCAGAGCTGCACTCACTATTATGCTGGTGCAGTCACTGTGTACATACATTACATTACTAACCCTGAGTTACATCCTGTATTATACTCCAGAGCTGCGCTCACTATTCTGCTGGTGCAGTCACTGTGTACATACATTACATTACTGATCCTGAGTTACATCCTGTATTATACCCCAGAGCTGCACTCACTATTCTGCTGGTGCAGTCACTGTGTACATACATTACATTACTGATCCTGAGTTACCTCCTGTATTATCCTCCAGAGCTGCACTCACTATTCTGCTGGTGCAGTCACTGTGTACATACATTACATTACTGATCCTGAGTTACCTCCTGTATTATCCTCCAGAGCTGCACTCACTATTCTGCTGGTGCAGTCACTGTGTACATACATTATTGATCCTGAGTTACCTCCTGTATTATACTCCAGAGCTGCACTCACTATTCTGCTGGTGCAGTCACTGTGTACATACATTACATTACTAACCCTGAGTTACATCCTGTATTATACTCCAGAGCTGCGCTCACTATTCTGCTGCTGCAGTCACTGTGTACATACATTACATTACTGATCCTGAGTTACATCCTGTATTATATTCCAGAGCTGCACTCACTATTCTGCTGGTGCAGTCACTGTGTACATACATTACATTACTGATCCTGAGTTACATCCTGTATTATACCCCAGAGCTGCGCTCACTATTCTGCTGGTGCAGTCACTGTGTACATACATTACATTACTGATCCTGAGTTACATCCTGTATTATACCGCAGAGCTGCACTCACTATTCTGCTGGTGCAGTCACTGTGTACATACATTACATTACTGATCCTGAGTTACCTCCTGTATTATCCTCCAGAGCTGCACTCACTATTCTGCTGGTGCAGTCACTGTGTGCATACATTACATTACTGATCCTGAGTTACCTCCTGTATTATCCTCCAGAGCTGCACTCACTATTCTGCTAGTGCAGTCACTGTGTACATACATTACATTACTGATCCTGAGTTACATCCTGTATTATACTCCAGAGCTGCACTCACTATTCTGCTGGTGCAGTCACTGTGTACATACATTACATTACTGATCCTGAGTTACATCCTGTATTATACCCCAGAGCTGCACTCACTATTCTGCTGGTGCAGTCACTGTGTACATACATTACATTACTAACCCTGAGTTACATCCTGTATTATACTCCAGAGCTGCGCTCACTATTCTGCTGGTGCAGTCACTGTGTACATACATTACATTACTGATCCTGAGTTACATCCTGTATTATACCCCAGAGCTGCACTCACTATTCTGCTGGTGCAGTCACTGTGTACATACATTACATTACTGATCCTGAGTTACCTCCTGTATTATCCTCCAGAGCTGCACTCACTATTCTGCTGGTGCAGTCACTGTGTACATACATTACATTACTGATCCTGAGTTACCTCCTGTATTATCCTCCAGAGCTGCACTCACTATTCTGCTGGTGCAGTCACTGTGTACATACATTACATTACTGATCCTGAGTTACCTCCTGTATTATCCTCCAGAGCTGCACTCACTATTCTGCTGGTGCAGTCACTGTGTACATACATTATTGATCCTGAGTTACCTCCTGTATTATACTCCAGAGCTGCACTCACTATTCTGCTGGTGCAGTCACTGTGTACATACATTACATTACTAACCCTGAGTTACATCCTGTATTATACTCCAGAGCTGCGCTCACTATTCTGCTGCTGCAGTCACTGTGTACATACATTACATTACTGATCCTGAGTTACATCCTGTATTATACTCCAGAGCTGCACTCACTATTCTGCTGGTGCAGTCACTGTGTACATACATTACATTACTGATCCTGAGTTACATCCTGTATTATACTCCAGAGCTGCACTGACTATTCTGCTGGTGCAGTCACTGTGTACATACATTACATTACTGATCCTGAGTTACATCCTGTATTATACCCCAGAGCTGCGCTCACTATTCTGCTGGTGCAGTCACTGTGTACATACATTACATTACTGATCCTGAGTTACCTCCTGTATTATCCTCCAGAGCTGCACTCACTATTCTGCTGGTGCAGTCACTGTGTGCATACATTACATTACTGATCCTGAGTTACCTCCTGTATTATCCTCCAGAGCTGCACTCACTATTCTGCTAGTGCAGTCACTGTGTACATACATTACATTACTGATCCTGAGTTACATCCTGTATTATACTCCAGAGCTGCACTCACTATTCTGCTGGTGCAGTCACTGTGTACATACATTACATTACTGATCCTGAGTTACATCCTGTATTATACTCCAGAGCTGCACTCACTATTCTGCTGGTGCAGTCACTGTGTACATACATTACATTACTAACCCTGAGTTACATCCTGTATTATACCCCAGAGCTGCGCTCACTATTCTGCTGGTGCAGTCACTGTGTACATACATTACATTACTAACCCTGAGTTACATCCTGTATTATACCCCAGAGCTGCACTCACTATTCTGCTGGTGCAGTCACTGTGTACATACATTACATTACTGATCCTGAGTTACATCCTGTATTTTACTCCAGAGCTGCACTCACTATTCTGCTGGTGCAGTCACTGTGTACATACATTACATTACTGATCTTGAGTTACATCCTGTATTATACTCCAGAGCTGCACTCACTATTCTGCTGGTGCAGTCACTGTGTACATACATTACATTACTGATCCTGAGTTACATCCTGTATTATACTCCAGAGCTGCGCTCACTATTCTGCTGGTGCAGTCACTGTGTACATACATTACATTACTAACCCTGAGTTACATCCTGTATTATACTCCAGAGCTGCACTCACTATTCTGCTGGTGCAGTCACTGTGTACATACATTACATTACTGATCCTGAGTTACCTCCTGTATTATACTCCAGAGCTGCACTCACTATTCTGCTGGTGCAGTCACTGTGTACATACATTACATTACTAACCCTGAGTTACATCCTGTATTATACCCCAGAGCTGCGCTCACTATTCTGCTGGTGCAGTCACTGTGTGCATACATTACATTACTGATCCTGAGTTACATCCTGTATTATACTCCAGAGCTGAGCTCACTATTCTGCTGGTGCAGTCACTGTGTACATACATTACATTACTGATCCTGAGTTACCTCCTGTATTATACTCCAGAGCTGCACTCACTATTATGCTGGTGCAGTCACTGTGTACATACATTACATTACTGATCCTGAGTTAGATCCTGTATTATACCCCAGAGCTGCACTCATTATTCTGCTGGTGCGGTCACTGTGTACATACATTACATTACTGATCCTGAGTTACATCCTGTATTATACTCCAGAGCTGCACTCGCTATTCTGCTGGTGCAGTCACTGTGTACATACATTACATTACTGATCTTGGGTTACATCCTGTATTATACTCCAGAGCTGCACTCACTATTCTGCTGGTGCAGTCACTGTGTACACACATTACATTACTGATCCTGAGTTACCTCCTGTATTATACTCCAGAGCTGCACTCACTATTCTGCTGGTGCAGTCACTGTGTACATAAATTACATTACTAACCCTGAGTTACATGCTGTATTATACCCCAGAGCTGCACTCACTATTCTGCTGGTGCGGTCACTGTGTACATACATTACATTACTGATCCTGAGTTACATTCTGCATTATACTCCAGAGCTGCACTCACTATTCTGCTGGTGCAGTCACTGTGTACATACATTACATTACTGATCCTGAGTTACATTCTGTATTATTCCCCAGAGCTGCACTCACTATTCTGCTGGTGCAGTCACTGTGTACATACATTACATTACTGATCCTGAGTTACATTCTGTATTATACTCCAGAGCTGCACTCACTATTCTGCTGGTGCAGTCATTGTGTACATACATTACTGATCCTGAGTTACATCCTGTATTATACTCCAGAGCTGCACTCACTATTCTGCTGGTGCAGTCACTGTGTACATACATTACATTACTGATCCTGAGTTACATCCTGTATTATTCCCCAGAGCTGCACTCACTATTCTGCTGGTGCAGTCACTGTGTACATACATTACATTACTGATCCTGAGTTGCATCCTGTATTATACTCCAGAGCTGCGTTCACTATTCTGCTGGTGCAGTCACTGTGTACATACATTACATTACTGATCCTGAGTCACATCCTGTATTATACTCCAGAGCTGCGCTCACTATTCTGCTGGTGCAGTCACTGTGTACATACATTACATTACTGATCCTGAGTTACCTCCTGTATTATACTCCAGAGCTGCACTCACTATTCTGCTGGTGCAGTCACTGTGTACATACATTACATTACTGATCCTGAGTTACCTCCTGTATTATACTCCAGAGCTGCACTCACTATTCTGCTGGTGCAGTCACTGTGTACATACATTACATTACTGATCCTGAGTTACCTCTTGTATTATACTCCAGAGCTGCACTCACTATTCTGCTGGTGCAGTCACTGTGTACATACATTACATTACTGATCCTGAGTTACATCCTGTATTATTCCCCAGAGCTGCACTCACTATTCTGCTGGTGCAGTCACTGTGTACATACATTACATTACTGATCCTGAGTTGCATCCTGTATTATACTCCAGAGCTGCGCTCACTATTCTGCTGGTGCAGTCACTGTGTACATACATTACATTACTGATCCTGAGTTACATCCTGTATTATACTCCAGAGCTGCACTCACTATTCTGCTGGTGCAGTCACTGTGTACATACATTACATTACTGATCCTGAGTTGCATCCTGTATTATACTCCAGAGCTGCGCTCACTATTCTGCTGGTGCAGTCACTGTGTACATACATTACATTACTGATCCTGAGTTACATCCTGCATTATACTCCAGAGCTGCACTCACTATTCTGCTGGTGCAGTCATTGTGTACATACATTACTGATCCTGAGTTACATCCTGTATTATACTCCAGAGCTGCACTCACTATTCTGCTGGTGCAGTCACTGTGTACATACATTACATTACTGATCCTGAGTTACCTCCTGTATTATACTCCAGAGCTGCACTCACTATTCTGCTGGTGCAGTCACTGTGTACATACATTACATTACTGATCCTGAGTTACATCCTGTATTATTCCCCAGAGCTGCACTCACTATTCTGCTGGTGCTGTCACTGTGTACATACATTACATTACTGATCCTGAGTTACATCCTGTATTATACTCCTGAGCTGCACTCACTATTCTGCTGGTGCAGTCACTGTGTACATACATTACATTACTGATCCTGAGTTACATCCTGTATTATACTCCAGAGCTGCACTCACTATTGTGCTGGTGCAGTCACTGTGTACATACATTACATTACTGATCCTGAGTTACATCCTGTATTATACTCCTGAGCTGCACTCACTATTCTGCTGGTGCAGTCACTGTGTACATACATTACATTACTGATCCTGAGTTACACCCAGTATTATCCTCCAGAGCTGCACTCACTATTCTGCTGGTGCAGTCACTGTGTACATACATTACATTACTGATCCTGAGTTACATCCTGTATTATACTCCAGAGCTGCACTCACTATTCTGCTGGTGCAGTCACTGTGTACATACATTACATTACTGATCCTGAGTTACCTCCTGTATTATACTCCAGAGCTGCACTCACTATTCTGCTGGTGCAGTCACTGTGTACATACATTACATTACTGATCCTGAGTTACCTCCTGTATTATACTCCAGAGCTGCACTCACTATTCTGCTGGTGCAGTCACTGTGTACATACATTACATTACTGATCCTGAGTTACATCCTGTATTATACTCCAGAGCTGCACTCACTATTGTGCTGGTGCAGTCACTGTGTACATACATTACATTACTGATCCTGAGTTACATTCTGTATTATACTCCAGAGCTGCACTCACTATTCTGCTGGTGCAGTCACTGTGTACATACATTACATTAGTGATCCTAAGTTACATCCTGTATTATACTCCAGAGCTGCACTCACTATTCTACTGGTGGAGTCACTGTGTAAATACATTACATTACTGATCCTGAGTTACATCCTCTATTATACTCCAGAGCTGCACTCACTATTCTGCTGGTGCAGTCACTGTGTACATACATTACATTACTGATCCTGAGTTACCTCCTGTATTATACTCCAGAGCAGCACTCACTATTCTGCTGGTGCAGTCACTGTGTACATACATTACATTACTGATCCTGTACTGATCCTGAGTTACATCCTGTATTATACTCCAGAGCTGCACTCACTATTCTGCTGGTGCAGTCACTGTGTACATACATTACATTACTGATCCTGAGTTACATCCTGTATTATACTCCAGAGCTGCACTCACTATTCTGCTGGTGCAGTCACTGTGTACATACATTACTGATCCTGAGTTACATCCTGTATTATACTCCAGAGCTGCACTCACTATTCTGCTGGTTCAGTCACTGTGTACATACATTACATTACTGATCCTGAGTTACCTCCTGTATTATACTCCAGGGCTGCACTCACTATTCTGCTGGTGCAGCCACTGTGTACATACATTACATTACTGATCCTGAGTAACATCCTGTATTATACTCCAGAGCTGCACTCACTATTCTGCTGGTGCAGTCACTGTGTACATACATTACATTACTGATCCTGAGTTACATCCTGTATTATACTCCAGAGCTGCACTCACTATTCTGCTGGTTCAGTCACTGTGTACATACATTACATTACTGATCCTGAGTTACCTCCTGTATTATACTCCAGAGCTGCACTCACTATTCTGCTGGTGCAGTCACTGTGTGCATACATTACATTACTGATCCTGAGTTACATCCTGTATTATACTCCAGAGCTGCACTCACTATTCTGCTGGTGCAGTCACTGTGTACATACATTACATTACTGATCCTGAGCTACCTCCTGTATTATACTCCAGAGCTGCACTCACTATTCTGCTGGTGCAGTCACTGTGTACATACATTACTGATCCTGAGTTACATCCTGTATTATACTCCAGAGCTGCACTCACTATTCTGCTGGTGCAGTCACTGTGTATATACATTACATTACTGATCCTGAGTTACATCCTGTATAATACTCCAGAGCTGCACTCACTATTCTGCTGGTGCAGTCACTGTGTACATACATTACATTACTGATCCTGAGTTACCTCCTGTATTATACTCCAGAGCTGCACTCACTATTCTGCTGGTGCAGTCACTGTGTGCATACATTACATTACTGATCCTGAGTTACATCCTGTATTATACTCCAGAGCTGCACTCACTATTCTGCTGGTGCAGTCACTGTGTACATACATTACATTACTGATCCTGAGCTACCTCCTGTATTATACTCCAGAGCTGCACTCACTATTCTGCTGGTGCAGTCACTGTGTACATACATTACTGATCCTGAGTTACATCCTGTATTATACCCCAGAGCTGCACTCACTATTCTGCTGGTGCAGTCACTGTGTATATACATTACATTACTGATCCTGAGTTACATCCTGTATAATACTCCAGAGCTGCACTCACTATTCTGCTGGTGCAGTCACTGTGTGCATACATTACATTACTGATCCTGAGTTACATCCTGTATTATACTCCAGAGCGGCACTCACTATTCTGCTGGTGCAGTCACTGTGTACATACATTACATTACTGATCCTGAGTTACATCCTGTATTGTACTCCAGAGCTGCACTCACTATTCTGCTGGTGCAGTAACTGTGTACATACATTACATTACTGATCCTGAGTTACATCCTGTATTATACTCCAGAGCTGCACTCGCTATTCTGCTGGTGCAGTCACTGTGTACATACATTACATTACTGATCCTGAGCTACCTCCTGTATTATACTCCAGAGCTGCACTCACTATTCTGCTGGTGCAGTCACTGTGTACATACATTACAGTACTGATCCTGAGTTACATCCTGTATTATACTCCAGAGCTGCACTCGCTATTCTGCTGGTGCAGTCACTGTGTACATACATTACATTACTGATCCTGAGCTACCTCCTGTATTATACTCCAGAGCTGCACTCACTATTCTGCTGGTGCAGTCACTGTGTACATACATTACATTACTGATCCTGAGCTACCTCCTGTATTATACTCCAGAGCTGCACTCGCTATTTTGCTGGTGCAGTCACTGTGTACATACATTACATTACTGATCCTGAGTTACATCCTGTATTATACTCCTGAGCTGCACTCACTATTCTGCTGGTGCAGTCACTGTGTACATACATTACATTACTGATCCTGAGTTACATCCTCTATTATACTCCAGAGCTGCACTCACTATTCTGCTGGTGCAGTCACTGTGTACATACATTACATTACTGATCCTGAGTTACATCCTGTATTATACTCCAGAGCTGCACTCACTATTCTGCTGGTGCAGTCACTGTGTACATACATTACAGTACTGATCCTGAGTTACATCCTGTATTATACTCCAGAGCTGCAGTCACTATTCTGCTGGTGCAGTCACTGTGTACATACATTACATTACTGATCCTGAGTTACATCCTGTATTATACTCCAGAGCTGCACTCACTATTCTGCTGGTGCAGTCACTGTGTACATACTTTACAGTACTGATCCTGAGTTACATCCTGTATTATACTCCAGAGCTGCACTCTCTATTCTGCTGGTGCAGTCACTGTGTACATACATTACATTACTGATCCTGAGTTACATCCTGTATTATACTCCAGAGCTGCACTCACTATTCTGCTGGTGCAGTCACTGTGTACATACATTACATTACTGATCCTGAGTTACCTCCTGTATTATACTCCAGAGCTGCACTCACTATTCTGCTAGTGCAGTCACTGTGTACATACATTACATTACTGATCCAGAGTTACATCCTGTATTATACCCCAGAGCTGCACTCACTATTCTGCTGGTGCAGTCACTGTGTATATACATTACATTACTGATCCTGAGTTACATCCTGTATGATACTCCAGAGCTGCACTCACTATTCTGCTGGTGCAGTCACTGTGTATATACATTACATTACTGATCCTGAGTTACATCCTGTATGATACTCCAGAGCTGCACTCACTATTCTGCTGGTGCAGTCACTGTGTACATACATTACATTACTGATCCTGAGTTACATCCTGTATTATACTCCAGAGCTGCACTCACTATTCTGCTGGTGCAGTCACTGTGTACATACATTACATTACTGATCCAGAGTTACATCCTGTATTATACCCCAGAGCTGCACTCACTATTCTGCTGGTGCAGTCACTGTGTATATACATTACATTACTGATTATGAGTTACATCCTGTATTATACTCCAGAGCTGCACTCACTATTCTGCTGGTGCAGTCACTGTGTATATACATTACATTACTGATCCTGAGTTACATCCTGTATGATACTCCAGAGCTGCACTCACTATTCTGCTGGTGCAGTCACTGTGTGCATACATTACATTACTGATCCTGAGTTACATCCTGTATTATACTTCAGAGCTGCACTCACTATTCTGCTGGTGCAGTCACTGTGTACATACATTACATTACTGATCCTGAGTTACATCCTGTATTATACTCCAGAGCTGCACTCGCTATTCTGCTGGTGCAGTCACTGTGTACATACATTACATTACTGATCCTGAGCTACCTCCTGTATTATACTCCAGAGCTGCACTCACTATTCTGCTGGTGCAGTCACTGTGTACATACATTACATTACTGATCCTGAGCTACCTCCTGTATTATCCTCCAGAGCTGCACTCACTATTCTGCTGGTGCAGTCTCAGTGTACATACATTACATTACTGATCCTGAGTTACATCCTGTATTATACTCCAGAGCTGCACTCGCTATTTTGCTGGTGCAGTCACTGTGTACATACATTACAATACTGATCCTGAGTTACATCCTGTATTATACTCCTGAGCTGCACTCACTATTCTGCTGGTGCAGTCACTGTGTACATACATTACATTACTGATCCTGAGTTACATCCTGTATTATACTCCAGAGCTGCACTCACTATTCTGCTGGTGCAGTCACTGTGTACATACATTACATTACTGATCCTGAGTTACATCCTGTATTATACTCCAGAGCTGCACTCACTATTCTGCTGGTGCAGTCACTGTGTACATACATTACAGTACTGATCCTGAGTTACATCCTGTATTATACTCCAGAGCTGCACTCGCTATTCTGCTGGTGCAGTCACTGTGTACATACATTACATTACTGATCCTGAGTTACATCCTGTATTATACTCCAGAGCTGCACTCACTATTCTGCTGGTGCAGTCACTGTGTACATACTTTACAGTACTGATCCTGAGTTACATCCTGTATTATACTCCAGAGCTGCACTCTCTATTCTGCTGGTGCAGTCACTGTGTACATACATTACATTACTGATCCTGAGTTACATCCTGTATTATACTCCAGAGCTGCACTCACTATTCTGCTGGTGCAGTCACTGTGTATATACATTACATTACTGATCCTGAGTTACCTCCTGTATTATACTCCAGAGCTGCACTCACTATTCTGCTAGTGCAGTCACTGTGTACATACATTACATTACTGATCCAGAGTTACATCCTGTATTATACCCCAGAGCTGCACTCACTATTCTGCTGGTGCAGTCACTGTGTATATACATTACATTACTGATCCTGAGTTACATCCTGTATGATACTCCAGAGCTGCACTCACTATTCTGCTGGTGCAGTCACTGTGTATATACATTACATTACTGATCCTGAGTTACATCCTGTATGATACTCCAGAGCTGCACTCTCTATTCTGCTGGTGCAGTCACTGTGTACATACATTACATTACTGATCCTGAGTTACATCCTGTATTATACTCCAGAGCTGCACTCACTATTCTGCTGGTGCAGTCACTGTGTATATACATTACATTACTGATCCTGAGTTACATCCTGTATGATACTCCAGAGCTGCACTCTCTATTCTGCTGGTGCAGTCACTGTGTACATACATTACATTACTGATCCTGAGTTACCTCCTGTATTATACTCCAGAGCTGCACTCACTATTCTGCTAGTGCAGTCACTGTGTACATACATTACATTACTGATCCAGAGTTACATCCTGTATTATACCCCAGAGCTGCACTCACTATTCTGCTGGTGCAGTCACTGTGTATATACATTACATTACTGATCCTGAGTTACATCCTGTATGATACTCCAGAGCTGCACTCACTATTCTGCTGGTGCAGTCACTGTGTATATACATTACATTACTGATCCTGAGTTACATCCTGTATGATACTCCAGAGCTGCACTCACTATTCTGCTGGTGCAGTCACTGTGTACATACATTACATTACTGATCCTGAGTTACATCCTGTATTATACTCCAGAGCTGCACTCACTATTCTGCTGGTGCAGTCACTGTGTACATACATTACATTACTGATCCTGAGTTACATCCTGTATTATACCCCAGAGCTGCACTCACTATTCTGCTGGTGCAGTCACTGTGTATATACATTACATTACTGATTATGAGTTACATCCTGTATTATACTCCAGAGCTGCACTCACTATTCTGCTGGTGCAGTCACTGTGTATATACATTACATTACTGATCCTGAGTTACATCCTGTATGATACTCCAGAGCTGCACTCACTATTCTGCTGGTGCAGTCACTGTGTGCATACATTACATTACTGATCCTGAGTTACATCCTGTATTATACTCCAGAGCTGCACTCACTATTCTGCTGGTGCAGTCACTGTGTACATACATTACATTACTGATCCTGAGTTACATCCTGTATTATACTCCAGAGCTGCACTCACTATTCTGCTGGTGCAGTCACTGTGTACATACATTACATTACTGATCCTGAGTTACATCCTGTATTATACTCCAGAGCTGCACTCGCTATTCTGCTGGTGCAGTCACTGTGTACATACATTACATTACTGATCCTGAGCTACCTCCTGTATTATACTCCAGAGCTGCACTCACTATTCTGCTGGTACAGTCACTGTGTACATCCATTACAGTACTGATCCTGAGTTACATCCTGTATTATACTCCAGAGCTGCACTCGCTATTCTGCTGGTGCAGTCACTGTGTACATACATTACATTACTGATCCTGAGCTACCTCCTGTATTATACTCCAGAGCTGCGCTCACTATTCTGCTGGTGCAGTCACTGTGTACATACATTACATTACTGATCCTGAGCTACCTCCTGTATTATACTCCAGAGCTGCACTCACTATTCTGCTGGTGCAGTCACTGTGTACATACATTACAGAACTGATCCTGAGTTACATCCATCCTGTATTATACTCCAGAGCTGCACTCACTATTCTGCTGGTGCAGTCACTGTGTACACACATTACATTACTGATCCTGAGTTACATCCTGTATTATACTCCAGAGCTGCACTCACTATTCTGCTGGTGGAGTCACTGTGTACATACATTACATTACTGATCCTGAGTTACATCCTGTATTATACTCCAGAGCTGCACTCACTATTCTGCTGGTGCAGTCACTGTGTACATACATTACATTACTGATCCTGAGTTACATCCTGTATTATACTCCAGAGTTGCACTCACTATTCTGCTGGTGCAGTCACTGTGTACATACATTACTGATCCTGAGTTACATCCTGTATTATACCCCAGAGCTGCACTCACTATTCTGCTGGTGCAGTCACTGTGTACATACATTACATTACTGATCCTGAGTTACATCCTGTATTATACTCCAGAGCTGCACTCACTATTCTGCTGGTGCAGTCACTGTGTACATACATTACATTACTGATCCAGAGTTACATCCTGTATTATACCCCAGAGCTGCACTCACTATTCTGCTGGTGCAGTCACTGTGTATATACATTACATTACTGATCCTGAGTTTACATCCTGTATGATACTCCAGAGCTGCACTCACTATTCTGCTGGTGCAGTCACTGTGTGCATACATTACATTACTGATCCTGAGTTACATCCTGTATTATACTCCAGAGCTGCACTCACTATTCTGCTGGTGCAGTCACTGTGTATATACATTACATTACTGATCCTGAGTTACATCCTGTATGATACTCCAGAGCTGCACTCACTATTCTGCTGGTGCAGTCACTGTGTGCATACATTACATTACTGATCCTGAGTTACATCCTGTATTATACTCCAGAGCTGCACTCACTATTCTGCTGGTGCAGTCACTGTGTACATACATTACATTACTGATCCTGAGTTACATCCTGTATTATACTCCAGAGCTGCACTCACTATTCTGCTGTTGCAGTCACTGTGTACATACATTACATTACTGATCCTGAGTTACATCCTGTATTATACTCCAGAGCTGCACTCGCTATTCTGCTGGTGCAGTCACTGTGTACATACATTACATTACTGATCCTGAGCTACCTCCTGTATTATACTCCAGAGCTGCACTCACTATTCTGCTGGTACAGTCACTGTGTACATACATTACAGTACTGATCCTGAGTTACATCCTGTATTATACTCCAGAGCTGCACTCGCTATTCTGCTGGTGCAGTCACTGTGTACATACATTACATTACTGATCCTGAGTTACATCCTGTATTATACTCCAGAGCTGCACTCGCTATTCTGCTGGTGCAGTCACTGTGTACATACATTACATTACTGATCCTGAGTTACATCCTGTATTATACTCCAGAGCTGCACTCGCTATTCTGCTGGTGCAGTCACTGTGTACATACATTACATTACTGATCCTGAGTTACATCCTGTATTATACTCCAGAGCTGCACTCACTATTCTGCTGGTGCAGTCACTGTGTACATACATTACATTACTGATCCTGAGTTACATCCTGTATTATACTCCAGAGCTGCACTCGCTATTCTGCTGGTGCAGTCACTGTGTACATACATTACTGATCCTGAGTTACATCCTGTGTTATACACCAGAGTTGCACTCACTATTCTGCTGGTGCAGTCACTGTGTACATACATTACTGATCCTGAGTTACATCCTGTATTATACCCCAGAGCTGCACTCACTATTCTGCTGGTGCAGTCACTGTGTACATACATTACATTACTGATCCTGAGTTACATCCTGTATTATACTCCAGAGCTGCACTCACTATTCTGCTGGTGCAGTCACTGTGTACATACTTTACAGTACTGATCCTGAGTTACATCCTGTATTATACTCCAGAGCTGCACTCTCTATTCTGCTGGTGCAGTCACTGTGTACATACATTACATTACTGATCCTGAGTTACATCCTGTATTATACTCCAGAGCTGCACTCACTATTCTGCTGGTGCAGTCACTGTGTACATACATTACATTACTGATCCTGAGTTACCTCCTGTATTATACTCCAGAGCTGCACTCACTATTCTGCTGGTGCAGTCACTGTGTACATACATTACATTACTGATCCTGAGTTACATCCTGTATTATACCCCAGAGCTGCACTCACTATTCTGCTGGTGCAGTCACTGTGTATATACATTACATTACTGATCCTGAGTTACATCCATCCTGTATTATACTCCAGAGCTGCACTCACTATTCTGCTGGTGCAGTCACTGTGTACACACATTACATTACTGATCCTGAGTTACATCCTGTATTATACTCCAGAGCTGCACTCACTATTCTGCTGGTGGAGTCACTGTGTACATACATTACATTACTGATCCTGAGTTACATCCTGTATTATACTCCAGAGTTGCACTCACTATTCTGCTGGTGCAGTCACTGTGTACATACATTACATTACTGATCCTGAGTTACATCCTTTATTATACTCCAGAGCTGCACTCACTATTCTGCTGGTGCAGTCACTGTGTACATACATTACTGATCCTGAGTTACATCCTGTATTATACCCCAGAGCTGCACTCACTATTCTGCTGGTGCAGTCACTGTGTACATACATTACATTACTGATCCTGAGTTACATCCTGTATTATACTCCAGAGCTGCACTCACTATGCTGCTGGTGCAGTCACTGTGTACATACATTACATTACTGATCCTGAGTTACATCCTGTATTATACTCCAGAGCTGCACTCACTATTCTGCTGGTGCAGTCACTGTGTACATACTTTACAGTACTGATCCTGAGTTACATCCTGTATTATACTCCAGAGCTGCGCTCACTATTCTGCTGGTGCAGTCACTGTGTACATACATTACATTACTGATCCTGAGTTACATCCTGTATTATACTCCAGAGCTGCACTCACTATTCTGCTGGTGGAGTCACTGTGTACATACATTACATTACTGATCCTGAGTTACATTCTGTATTATACTCCAGAGCTGCGCTCACTATTCTGCTGGTGCAGTCACTGTGTACATACATTACTGATCCTGAGTTACATCCTGTATTATACCCCAGAGCTGCGCTCACTATTCTGCTGGTGCAGTCACTGTGTACATACATTACATTACTGATCCTGAGCTACCTCCTGTATTATACTCCAGAGCTGCACTCACTATTCTGCTGGTGCAGTCACTGTGTACATACATTACATTACTGATCCTGAGTTACATCCTGTATTATACTCCAGAGCTGCACTCACTATTCTGCTGGTGGAGTCACTGTGTACATACATTACATTACTGATCCTGAGTTACATCCTGTATTATACTCCAGAGCTGCACTCACTATTCTGCTGGTGGAGTCACTGTGTACATACATTACATTACTGATCCTGAGTTACATTCTGTATTATACTCCAGAGCTGCGCTCACTATTCTGCTGGTGCAGTCACTGTGTACATACATTACATTACTGATCCTGAGCTACCTCCTGTATTATACTCCAGAGCTGCACTCACTATTCTGCTGGTGCAGTCACTGTGTACATACATTACAGAACTGATCCTGAGTTACATCCATCCTGTATTATACTCCAGAGCTGCACTCACTATTCTGCTGGTGCAGTCACTGTGTACACACATTACATTACTGATCCTGAGTTACATCCTGTATTATACTCCAGAGCTGCACTCACTATTCTGCTGGTGGAGTCACTGTGTACATACATTACATTACTGATCCTGAGTTACATCCTGTATTATACTCCAGAGTTGCACTCACTATTCTGCTGGTGCAGTCACTGTGTACATACATTACTGATCCTGAGTTACATCCTGTATTATACCCCAGAGCTGCACTCACTATTCTGCTGGTGCAGTCACTGTGTACATACATTACATTACTGATCCTGAGTTACATCCTGTATTATACTCCAGAGCTGCACTCACTATTCTGCTGGTGCAGTCACTGTGTACATACATTACATTACTGATCCAGAGTTACATCCTGTATTATACCCCAGAGCTGCACTCACTATTCTGCTGGTGCAGTCACTGTGTATATACATTACATTACTGATCCTGAGTTTACATCCTGTATGATACTCCAGAGCTGCACTCACTATTCTGCTGGTGCAGTCACTGTGTACATACATTACATTACTGATCCTGAGTTACATCCTGTATTATACTCCAGAGCTGCACTCACTATTCTGCTGGTGCAATCACTGTGTATATACATTACATTACTGATCCTGAGTTACATCCTGTATGATACTCCAGAGCTGCACTCACTATTCTGCTGGTGCAGTCACTGTGTGCATACATTACATTACTGATCCTGAGTTACATCCTGTATTATACTCCAGAGCTGCACTCACTATTCTGCTGGTGCAGTCACTGTGTACATACATTACATTACTGATCCTGAGTTACATCCTGTATTATACTCCAGAGCTGCACTCACTATTCTGCTGTTGCAGTCACTGTGTACATACATTACATTACTGATCCTGAGTTACATCCTGTATTATACTCCAGAGCTGCACTCGCTATTCTGCTGGTGCAGTCACTGTGTACATACATTACATTACTGATCCTGAGCTACCTCCTGTATTATACTCCAGAGCTGCACTCACTATTCTGCTGGTACAGTCACTGTGTACATACATTACAGTACTGATCCTGAGTTACATCCTGTATTATACTCCAGAGCTGCACTCGCTATTCTGCTGGTGCAGTCACTGTGTACATACATTACATTACTGATCCTGAGTTACATCCTGTATTATACTCCAGAGCTGCACTCGCTATTCTGCTGGTGCAGTCACTGTGTACATACATTACATTACTGATCCTGAGTTACATCCTGTATTATACTCCAGAGCTGCACTCGCTATTCTGCTGGTGCAGTCACTGTGTACATACATTACATTACTGATCCTGAGTTACATCCTGTATTATACTCCAGAGCTGCACTCACTATTCTGCTGGTGCAGTCACTGTGTACATACATTACATTACTGATCCTGAGTTACATCCTGTATTATACTCCAGAGCTGCACTCGCTATTCTGCTGGTGCAGTCACTGTGTACATACATTACATTACTGATCCTGAGTTACATCCTGTATTATACTCCAGAGCTGCACTCACTATTCTGCTGGTGCAGTCACTGTGTACATACATTACATTACTGATCCTGAGCTACCTCCTGTATTATACTCCAGAGCTGCACTCACTATTCTGCTGGTGCAGTCACTGTGTACATACATTACATTACTGATCCTGAGTTACATCCTGTATTATACTCCAGAGCTGCACTCACTATTCTGCTGGTGGAGTCACTGTGTACATACATTACATTACTGATCCTGAGTTACATCCTGTGTTATACTCCAGAGCTGCACTCACTATTCTGCTGGTGCAGTCACTGTGTACATACATTACATTACTGATCCTGAGCTACCTCCTGTATTATACTCCAGAGCTGCACTCACTATTCTGCTGGTGCAGTCACTGTGTACATACATTACATTACTGATCCTGAGTTACATCCTGTATTATACTCCAGAGCTGCACTCACTATTCTGCTGGTGCAGTCACTGTGTACATACATTACATTACTGATCCTGAGTTACATCCTGTATTATACTCCAGAGTTGCACTCACTATTCTGCTGGTGCAGTCACTGTGTACATACATTACTGATCCTGAGTTACATCCTGTATTATACCCCAGAGCTGCACTCACTATTCTGCTGGTGCAGTCACTGTGTACATACATTACATTACTGATCCTGAGTTACATCCTGTATTATACTCCAGAGCTGCACTCACTATTCTGCTGGTGCAGTCACTGTGTACATACTTTACAGTACTGATCCTGAGTTACATCCTGTATTATACTCCAGAGCTGCACTCTCTATTCTGCTGGTGCAGTCACTGTGTACATACATTACATTACTGATCCTGAGTTACATCCTGTATTATACTCCAGAGCTGCACTCACTATTCTGCTGGTGCAGTCACTGTGTACATACATTACATTACTGATCCTGAGTTACCTCCTGTATTATACTCCAGAGCTGCACTCACTATTCTGCTGGTGCAGTCACTGTGTACATACATTACATTACTGATCCTGAGTTACATCCTGTATTATACCCCAGAGCTGCACTCACTATTCTGCTGGTGCAGTCACTGTGTATATACATTACATTACTGATCCTGAGTTACATCCATCCTGTATTATACTCCAGAGCTGCACTCACTATTCTGCTGGTGCAGTCACTGTGTACATACATTACATTACTGATCCTGAGTTACATCCTGTATTATACTCCAGAGTTGCACTCACTATTCTGCTGGTGCAGTCACTGTGTACATACATTACATTACTGATCCTGAGTTACATCCATCCTGTATTATACTCCAGAGCTGCACTCACTATTCTGCTGGTGCAGTCACTGTGTACATACATTACATTACTGATCCTGAGTTACATCCTGTATTATACTCCAGAGTTGCACTCACTATTCTGCTGGTGCAGTCACTGTGTACACACATTACATTACTGATCCTGAGTTACATCCATCCTGTATTATACTCCAGAGCTGCACTCACTATTCTGCTGGTGCAGTCACTGTGTACATACATTACATTACTGATCCTGAGTTACATCCTGTATTATACTCCAGAGTTGCACTCACTATTCTGCTGGTGCAGTCACTGTGTATATACATTACATTACTGATCCTGAGTTACATCCATCCTGTATTATACTCCAGAGCTGCACTCACTATTCTGCTGGTGCAGTCACTGTGTACATACATTACATTACTGATCCTGAGTTACATCCTGTATTATACTCCAGAGTTGCACTCACTATTCTGCTGGTGCAGTCACTGTGTACACACATTACATTACTGATCCTGAGTTACATCCTGTATTATACTCCAGAGCTGCACTCACTATTCTGCTGGTGGAGTCACTGTGTACATACATTACATTACTGATCCTGAGTTACATCCTGTATTATACTCCAGAGTTGCACTCACTATTCTGCTGGTGCAGTCACTGTGTACATACATTACATTACTGATCCTGAGTTACATCCTGTATTATACTCCAGAGCTGCACTCACTATTCTGCTGGTGCAGTCACTGTGTACATACATTACTGATCCTGAGTTATATCCTGTATTATACCCCAGAGCTGCACTCACTATTCTGCTGGTGCAGTCACTGTGTACATACATTACATTACTGATCCTGAGTTACATCCTGTATTATACTCCAGAGCTGCACTCACTATTCTGCTGGTGCAGTCACTGTGTACATACATTACATTACTGATCCTGAGTTACATCCTGTATTATACTCCAGAGCTGCACTCACTATTCTGCTGGTGCAGTCACTGTGTACATACTTTACAGTACTGATCCTGAGTTACATCCTGTATTATACTCCAGAGCTGCGCTCACTATTCTGCTGGTGCAGTCACTGTGTACATACATTACATTACTGATCCTGAGTTACATCCTGTATTATACTCCAGAGCTGCACTCACTATTCTGCTGGTGGAGTCACTGTGTACATACATTACATTACTGATCCTGAGTTACATTCTGTATTATACTCCAGAGCTGCGCTCACTATTCTGCTGGTGCAGTCACTGTGTACATACATTACTGATCCTGAGTTACATCCTGTATTATACCCCAGAGCTGCGCTCACTATTCTGCTGGTGCAGTCACTGTGTACATACATTACATTACTGATCCTGAGCTACCTCCTGTATTATACTCCAGAGCTGCACTCACTATTCTGCTGGTGCAGTCACTGTGTACATACATTACATTACTGATCCTGAGTTACATCCTGTATTATACTCCAGAGCTGCACTCACTATTCTGCTGGTGGAGTCACTGTGTACATACATTACATTACTGATCCTGAGTTACATCCTGTATTATACTCCAGAGCTGCACTCACTATTCTGCTGGTGGAGTCACTGTGTACATACATTACATTACTGATCCTGAGTTACATTCTGTATTATACTCCAGAGCTGCGCTCACTATTCTGCTGGTGCAGTCACTGTGTACATACATTACATTACTGATCCTGAGCTACCTCCTGTATTATACTCCAGAGCTGCACTCACTATTCTGCTGGTGCAGTCACTGTGTACATACATTACATTACTGATCCTGAGTTACATTCTGTATTATACTCCAGAGCTGCACTCACTATTCTGCTGGTGCAGTCACTGTGTACATACATTACATTACTGATCCTGAGCTACCTCCTGTATTATACTCCAGAGCTGCACTCACTATTCTGCTGGTGCAGTCACTGTGTACATACATTACATTACTGATCCTGAGTTACATCCTGTATTATACTCCAGAGCTGCACTCACTATTCTGCTGGTGGAGTCACTGTGTACATACATTACATTACTGATCCTGAGTTACATTCTGTATTATACTCCAGAGCTGCGCTCACTATTCTGCTGGTGCAGTCACTGTGTACATACATTACTGATCCTGAGTTACATCCTGTATTATACCCCAGAGCTGCGCTCACTATTCTGCTGGTGCAGTCAGTGTGTACATACATTACATTACTGATCCTGAGCTACCTCCTGTATTATACTCCAGAGCTGCACTCACTATTCTGCTGGTGCAGTCACTATGTACATACATTACATTACTGATCCTGAGTTACATCCTGTATTATACTCCAGAGCTGCACTCACTATTCTGCTGGTGGAGTCACTGTGTACATACATTACATTACTGATCCTGAGTTACATCCTGTATTATACTCCAGAGCTGCACTCACTATTCTGCTGGTGCAGTCACTGTGTACATACATTACTGATCCTGAGTTACATCCTGTATTATACCCCAGAGCTGCACTCACTATTCTGCTGGTGCAGTCACTGTGTACATACATTACATTACTGATCCTGAGTTACATCCTGTATTATACTCCAGAGCTGCACTCACTATTCTGCTGGTGCAGTCACTGTGTACATACTTTACAGTACTGATCCTGAGTTACATCCTGTATTATACTCCAGAGCTGCACTCTCTATTCTGCTGGTGCAGTCACTGTGTACATACATTACATCACTGATCCTGAGTTACATCCTGTATTATACTCCAGAGCTGCACTCACTATTCTGCTGGTGCAGTCACTGTGTACATACATTACATTACTGATCCTGAGTTACCTCCTGTATTATACTCCAGAGCTGCACTCACTATTCTGCTGGTGCAGTCACTGTGTACATACATTACATTACTGATCCTGAGTTACATCCTGTATTATACCCCAGAGCTGCACTCACTATTCTGCTGGTGCAGTCACTGTGTATATACATTACATTACTGATCCTGAGTTACATCCATCCTGTATTATACTCCAGAGCTGCACTCACTATTCTGCTGGTGCAGTCACTGTGTACACACATTACATTACTGATCCTGAGTTACATCCTGTATTATACTCCAGAGCTGCACTCACTATTCTGCTGGTGCAGTCACTGTGTACATACATTACATTACTGATCCTGAGTTACCTCCTGTATTATACTCCAGAGCTGCACTCACTATTCTGCTGGTGCAGTCACTGTGTACATACATTACATTACTGATCCTGAGTTACATCCTGTATTATACCCCAGAGCTGCACTCACTATTCTGCTGGTGCAGTCACTGTGTATATACATTACATTACTGATCCTGAGTTACATCCATCCTGTATTATACTCCAGAGCTGCACTCACTATTCTGCTGGTGCAGTCACTGTGTACACACATTACATTACTGATCCTGAGTTACATCCTGTATTATACTCCAGAGCTGCGCTCACTATTCTGCTGGTGCAGTCACTGTGTACATACATTACTGATCCTGAGTTACATCCTGTATTATACCCCAGAGCTGCACTCACTATTCTGCTGGTGCAGTCACTGTGTACATACATTACATTACTGATCCTGAGTTACATCCTGTATTATACTCCAGAGCTGCACTCACTATTCTGCTGGTGCAGTCACTGTGTACATACATTACTGATCCTGAGTTACATCCTGTATTATACCCCAGAGCTGCACTCACTATTCTGCTGGTGCAGTCACTGTGTACATACATTACATTACTGATCCTGAGTTACATCCTGTATTATACTCCAGAGCTGCACTCACTATTCTGCTGGTGCAGTCACTGTGTACATACTTTACAGTACTGATCCTGAGTTACATCCTGTATTATACTCCAGAGCTGCACTCTCTATTCTGCTGGTGCAGTCACTGTGTACATACATTACATTACTGATCCTGAGTTACATCCTGTATTATACTCCAGAGCTGCACTCACTATTCTGCTGGTGCAGTCACTGTGTACATACATTACATTACTGATCCTGAGTTACCTTCTGTATTATACTCCAGAGCTGCACTCACTATTCTGCTGGTGCAGTCACTGTGTACATACATTACATTACTGATCCTGAGTTACATCCTGTATTATACTCCAGAGCTGCACTCACTATTCTGCTGGTGCAGTCACTGTGTACATACATTACATTACTGATCCTGAGTTACCTCCTGTATTATACTCCAGAGCTGCACTCACTGTTCTGCTGCTGCAGTCACTGTGTATATACATTACATTACTGATCCTGAGTTACATCCTGTATTATACTCCAGAGCTGCACTCACTATTCTGCTGGTGCAGTCACTGTGTACATACATTACATTACTGATCCTGAGTTACCTCCTGTATTATACTCCAGAGCTGCACTCACTATTCTGCTGGTGCAGTCACTGTGTACATACATTACATTACTGATCCTGAGTTACATCCTGTATTATACTCCAGAGCTGCACTCACTATTCTGCTGGTGCAGTCACTGTGTACATACATTACATTACTGATCCTGAGTTACATCCTGTATGATACTCCAGAGCTGCATTCACTATTCTGCTGGTGCAGTCACTGTGTGCATACATTACATTACTGATCCTGAGTTACATCCTGTATTATACTCCAGAGCTGCACTCACTATTCTGCTGGTGCAGTCACTGTGTATATACATTACATTACTGATCCTGAGTTACATCCTGTATGATACTCCAGAGCTGCACTCACTATTCTGCTGGTGCAGTCACTGTGTGCATACATTACATTACTGATCCTGAGTTACATCCTGTATTATACTCCAGAGCTGCACTCACTATTCTGCTGGTGCAGTCACTGTGTACATACATTACATTACTGATCCTGAGTTACATCCTGTATTATACTCCAGAGCTGCACTCACTATTCTGCTGGTGCAGTCACTGTGTACATACATTACATTACTGATCCTGAGTTACATCCTGTATTATACTCCAGAGCTGCACTCGCTATTCTGCTGGTGCAGTCACTGTGTACATACATTACATTACTGATCCTGAGCTACCTCCTGTATCATACTCCAGAGCTGCACTCACTATTCTGCTGGTACAGTCACTGTGTACATACATTACATTACTGATCCTGAGCTACCTCCTGTATTATACTCCAGAGCTGCGCTCACTATTCTGCTGGTGCAGTCACTGTGTACATACATTACTGATCCTGAGTTACATCCTGTATTATACTCCAGAGCTGCACTCACTATTCTGCTGGTGCAGTCACTGTGTACATACATTACATGACCTGTTATGGTCCAGTGTGGTTTTACTACCTGACCTTCACTCTGCCCAACATACCCAGCGATCCCATGATCCCGTCCCCTGAAATAAAAACTCCACAACAAGTTATTTGTTGGATAAATTGTGGCCACAGCGGCCGTTTATTAACAAACAACAAATAACAATGAAATAAAATATCAGTATACCAATATATATATAATAGATCTGGCTTTAAATTCACTATAACATTGCACCACCATGTTACCCCCAACCGTTCAGCACCAGCTCGAGAGCATCAAAAGACCTCCACGTTCCGTGGCAGGTCAACCAACTACCAAAATGCTCCCGAGGAAATACCCCGTCCAGAGCTCATAACCGACTGCCAGATCACCTCCCCACTCAATTTAACCAACTCCAAGAACCCCACCCCCCACCAACCACGAACAGCCCTGAAACCTCAGGCTCGTGCGTGCCCCAAAGCCACCAATGCCCTCTCAATCCCCTCCTGAATGGAAAGAGCCCAAAGATCCATGCCAATATCGTTGAGATGTACCCCGTCATCCAACCACAAATTTCCGACTCCGGATTCCAACTCCAAATGCCTAACACTTGTGCCCCCATTTCTGGACACAAAGCTATACACCGCCCTATTTAATTTTATCCGTGCCCTGTTTATACCGTTTTCCGATCTGACCGCCCACCATTTTTTCCTGGGGACTATATCCGACCACACTGTTATAACCCCCAGAAACGAAGTCCACAATCTCAAGAAATCGAAACGGATATCCCGAATCAACTCCCTTACCGGCCTTCCCCCTAAATCGTTCCCCCCCAGATGCACAACTAAAATATGCTGTACTCTGTCCAATCTCGCAGCCTTATGAACTTCCCCCAAAAACCGGCTCCATAACATGCCCCTAAAACCTAGCCACCTAATAATCAGTTGTGCCCTCGGAAAGCCCAATTGCCTACCGTCATGCCTGATATCGGCCCGCCGTGCCCCCCAATGCACGTATGAGTGTCCAAGAATCCAAGCGAAGGTGGGAACTTCACCTAAAAGAATGATAAACAAGCATATTCAACGACTGTTATACAACTAACAAAGTACTGTATCAACTAGCGGCGAACATATGTCAAATAACGGTCTGAACTCCATCTTCCGATCCGTTTTATCAGCTCCGCCCCCAAGCCGCGCCTGCTAGCCTCAGATGCTGCGCCGATCCTAAAGGAATGCGATCCACAAACCTCCGGGTTAAGGCCCAACTCCTGCACCCCTTTTTTTAAGACCGCTATAAATTGGAAACGGGAAAGAAATGACCCGTCACAATAACGTAAGAGTGGGCCGGATCTCCCTGACCACAACTGCCAATAAGCCTCCAAACACCTTCTTGGACACATCAGAGCCCCTTCTACTCTTCCTAAAACGACCCTCTTATCTCTACCAATCTGATCAGTTTTAGACCATCTAATCCAAAAATCAATGGCCCAGGCCCAAGAACTCATGTCTTCGGCCAATAGCCCTCCTTCACTATTTTTGCTGGGGGCAACCAACTCCCCTACTCTCATCGCCCCGAAAAATGCTAAGGCAAAGGCTAACTTAAACAGCGTCACCTCAAAAACAGAACAACAAATGCTCTCCAAAACCAGACCTAACCTTTCTAACATGCCAAACGTTACTGGTCTCCGCTTATCACAAATCTTGTTACCCTTTTGAAAACCTCTGAGTGCCTGCCTGACCAAAAATGATCTAGTGACATCAGTCCAACCCTGCAACTTAAAACCAAAAGCCAGCCCGGCTATAAATTTGCTAATTCTGGATGACGACCACCCTAAATCCGCAGCCTTACCTACAAAAAAACAAAACCGCCAAAGTCCTATCCTCATCACTCTCTAATGCCCCCCACTGCGACACCCAGCTTTGCCATACTCGCCACGATGTCTTATAAGCCGCCCAGGTTGAACTCGCCACCGACTCCTGAATCAATCTTCCAGCTCTTCCAAAACCATCTGCCACAACTGCGAAGGGCATTCCACTCCTGCGACTTCTGCCTCTGGTGCCAGCGAACGGAAACGCTCCCACTGGAAACGAGACAAAGCATCCGCTATAGAGTTTTGGACACCGGGCACATGTACCGCCGAGACCCATGCATTCAGTTCCAAACACCGTAGCACCAGTTCCCTAACCAGCTTGATAACCGGAGGAGACGAGGCCGATAAGCTGTTAATCACTGCTACTATGCCCATGTTGATGAAGTGACCGCGGGCAAGGCCGCGCATTGGTATCTATGATCTGGCCCCGCAAGATCCCCACACACAGACTCTATCTTGATAACCGTATCTTTACTCGTATACATTTTCAACATAGCAGAACACAGTAAATGACAACCGTAAATATGCACAGTAATAACGTGTACTGATAAGCTGACCCTCACTGTCCGTACTCACACGTTACCACTCCTTTACTCCAGAAGGATGTGTCCCCCGTTGCAGGCCTGTCTGTCTTTGCAGGAAGGGGTCCTAGCCGAAGAAAAAAAAACAGGAACAACAAATTTCGCTGAAAGAAAGGAAGGGATACTTCGGCCTCTCGCCAGAGGTCCCGCTTACAGTCTCTCTGATCCGGATAGCAGCTCTTGTGGATTACCTTGTGTAGTCCACACTCCAGTAGTGGGGAGTGTAACAGCTGAATCCTTCAGCAGTGCGGAAGCTGGGGAAAGCTCTGAGGAAAAGATGTCAGATAACAGCAGCCACGTTGAGAGTATCCTCTAAGGCAGGGTTCCCCAACTCCAGTCCTCAAGGCCCACCAACAGGTCATGTTTTCAGGATTTCCTTAGTATTACACAGGTGATAATTGCATCACCTGCACAGGCAATAATTCCATCACCTGTGTAATACTAAGGAAATCCTGAAAACATGACCTGTTGGTGGGCCTTGAGGACTGGAGTTGGGGAACCCTGCTCTAAGGCACACACGAGGGCCTGCACACCGTCCTGGCTCTTTTCACAGACTCTCTCAGACTCTTCGCGCGCTTTTTCCTGCTTCTCACTCTGGTCACGTGACTCTCTAGGGCGGGACACAGGAGACTCAGTCTTTTTCTCTGTCATCACACCCTGCGCAGGTGCAACCTCTGGCCACAAGGTGGCAACACCATCCTGCGTTATAATTTCTGTCACAGGCTCTATTTCAATTATCACAGAACAGCCAGAGCCAGCCAGCTCACTACACACCCCCCCACTCAAAGGTTGGCAGTCCCTGCCAACGACTGGCTCCAGGGCGGCGATGGCTGTGGATGTTACAGGGGGCGGCTGGGAAGAGGGCCACACATATTGGTCTCTATAGGACTGTCCTGGAGGTACCCCTGCAGTGGTCCTCGTTGTCCGCCTAACAGGTTGAATCCCCTCTCTCCCATCAGTCACCCCACTCTATTTCCCAGTCGACATGTCAGTAGAGGAGGTAATCGGTTCAAGTGCGTCAGTCGGACGGACAGGGGTAGGCATGCATTCAATCTCTACATCCCCGGGGTCAGTGTCTCCGACAGTATTAGTGATATCCATCTCTCTAGGTATCACAGTAGGGGAGTCAGGCTGGGAACGGCAGGGGCGCAACATATTACGGTGCAAAGTTCGGATGCTGCCGCTGTCTTCGCCCTGCACTCGATAGACGGGGCCACCGGGGTATGGCTATCCAATTACTCAATAGACTTCGGTCTCCCACTCGGGCCGGAGTTTCCCTTGCGGTTTCTTTATACGGACTAGGACCAGTTGACCTACATTCAGTGGGTCCTCTTGTACCGGAAGTGGGTCAGCGTGCACTTGATCCTGAATTTGTCGGCCTACTAGCCGGTAGACAGTCTCCATTCTCTGGCGGTGTGTTTGTAGCCAGGAAGGATAGGTACCACATGTATCTTCTTCGGAGCTAGACAGTTGCAACTCATGGATGTCTTTGCCTGGATGGCCAAAGAGAAGGGTGTATGGGGTGTATCCGGTGACGGAATGGACTTGATTATTATAGGCCCACAGCAGTTCCGGAAGGAATCGAGGCCAGTCGGGCTTTTTGTCTTCAGCCAAAGTCCGGATCAGTTGTAAGAGGGTCCGGTTAAAGCGTTCACACGCGCCATTCCCTTGTGGATGGTAAGGGGTGGTCCTGGACTTCTTGATTCCATACATCCGTTGGAGTTCTTCAATGACTCGCCCTTCGAAACAAGCCCCTTGATCAGAGTGCAGCCGCTCCGGACACCCATAGATCCGAACGAACTGCTGACAGATGGCCTGTGCAGCTGATTCGGCAGTCTGATCTTAGCAACAGCGACGGCGAATTTCGTGAAGTGGTCCACCATCACCAGACAGTACTGGTAGCCACTATTTGCCGTTCCGATCAACAGATAGTCCACCATCAACAGATCGAGGGGCCTCGACGTCTTAATAGTCAGGACGGGGGCACGCTGCTCTGCGGACTTGTGGAATTCACAGGTACGGCATTCTTGACAGACGTTTTCAACCAGCTTATGGAGCCTCGGGCAAAAAATGAACTGCTGGGTCCACCGGAGGGTCTTGTCTATGCCGAAGTGGCCGTTCCTCCTGTGAGCTTCGCCCACCATCTCATGGGCCAACTGCACCGGGACGACAATCTGCAAACACTCCTCCAGCATATGGGATAAAAGGGCCCTGCGATACAGGACTCCATCTTTCACGATCAGCCGATCCCATTGGGCAAGCAGAGCCAAGGCTCCGGTCGATAGTCAGGCTCTCACTTCGGAGGGCGGTTTCTCTTGTTTATCCACATACTGTTTCAGTAAGACGTGCTCGGGATCTCGATCTTGAAGCTTGGCCCATTCTTGCTGGGACAGGGGAGATCCCAGTACGGCTTCAATCCCTCCTACCGCATACTGGCGGCTATCTTCTATTTGCTTTGCGAGCCGGGCAAAGTCAGGCATCTCATCTTCCTCCAACTCTTCATCCTGGTCCCCCACTGGCGGGGATGATGTCACTCTAGACAGGCTGTCCGCATTCTGACTCTCATTCCCCGCTCTGTATTTAATTTTGTACTGGAATCTAGAGAGCCTGGCCATCCAGCGCTGTTCCATTGCCCCTAGTTTGGCATTCTCTAGGTGGGCAAATGGATTGTTGTCCGTCATGACCAGCACCTCTGCTCCTGTCAGATAGCCGGCAAATTTCTCCGTCATAGCCCAAGTCAGAGCCAAGAGTTCCAAGCGGAAGGAGCTGTAGTTGACGGGATTCTTTTCGGTGTCACGGAGAGACCTACTGGCATAGGCTATCACACGTTCTTTATTATTTTGAACTTGAGAGAGGACCGCCCCTAGACCTTGAAGGCTGGCGTCGGTGTGCAACTGAAACGGTAATGTGTAATCTGCATACGCCAGAACAGGGGGTGATGTTAGAGCAGCCTTAAGTGCCTGAAAGGATTTTTCTCGGTCAGGCCCCCAACTGATGCGTCGTCCTCTGGGACTGTTCGCGGTCCCTCGGAGAACCTCATGCAGTGGTTCAGCAAGCCAAGCGAAGTCCTTGACAAACCGACGGTAGTAGCCTGCCAGCCCCAGAAAAGCCCGGACTTCTTTGACGGTAGTTGGCTGCGGCCACTCTTGAACGGCTGCTATCTTCTCCGGAGAGGGCTGGACGCCTTTGTCCGAGATCCGGTGACCCAAGTAGTCGATTTCCTGCTGGAACAGACGGCACTTGCTGGGCTTCAACTTCAAGCCGTGTCCCCTCAAGCGCTGGAACACTTGGCCAAGCTTGTGAAGATGATCCTCGAAGGTGGCGGAGTATACCACGATGTCGTCAAGGTATATCAGCGTAAACTCAAAGTTAAAGTCTCCCAGACAGCGTTCCATCAGTCTCTGAAAGGTCCCCGGTGCGTTATTCAAGCCGAACGGCATCCGGTCGAACTCATACAGGCCCATGGGAAGGATGAAGGCGGTCTTTTCCCTGTCCTTCTCACTCATTGGAACCTGCCAATATCCACTGGCCAGGTCTAGGGACGAAAAATATTTGGCCTTCTTCAGGGCGGTCAGTGACTCTTCGATCCGAGGAAGTGGATATGAGTCCCGGATAGTGCAAGCGTTCAGCCTACGGTAGTCTACGCAAAATCTCAGGGAACCATCTTTCTTTTTGACTATCACCACGGGTGCAGCCCACGGGCTCTGGCTTTCACGTACCACTCCGGCGTGTAGCATGGATTCTAATAGGCTTTTCACTTCCTGGTATTGATGAGGTGGTATCTGCCGGTACCTCTCGCGGATAGGGGGGGTATAGCCCGTGGGTATCTCGTGCTGGATACTGGTGGTACACCCAAAGTCTGTGTCATGTTTTGCAAAGGAGTCTTGGTGTTCCCGCAGGAGTTCCTCCACTTGAGACACTTCTTGTTTGGTGTATTGGGACGTGTCTAGCTGTACTTTTTCCCGTAGTTTTCGCCCAATGTCTTCATAGTTTACTTGAGCGTTTATGGCTGAGACGGTTACCGTCCAGTCGCCTTCTGTAGACGGGGTGAATTTTAGGGGTCCAATGGGATTCACTTCCGTGGGTAGAGCATATACCCGGGCAAGTTGAGTGCCGGCTTCAAGGGCTAGGCCTACGTCTGCGGTGTTGTTTAGCCTGACAGGGACTCTCCCGTTCCTCACGACGGCTAGAGTGCGAGCAACTAGTGGGTTTAGCTTACCCCTACTTGGGGTCCTCGGCTCGATCAACACTTCAACCCCCTCAAGTTGTCGGTGGGTGTTAAGGGGTAAGGAAATGACTGTCTCTTTTTCAGCGGGCAAAGTAATCCGGGTACGGCGTGGCACCGTAATGGCGGCTAGGGGTAGTTGTTCCTCTGCCATCTGTTGAAGTCCCACGGGCCGGATTACGCGCTGGAACGCCAGACGAGTCGGCTTATGTTTGGTGACTTTCTGCCAGTATTTGGGTCCTTTTCTTGTCAACAGCATAAGATCTAGGTCTTTCAAGATGTTCATTCCAACTATCACTGGGGTCTCGGAGCCGAAACCTTCCTTGACGATGACGATCCCTCGTTTCCCTAAGTCCTGTCCGCAGGCCTTTGTGTCCATCCAAGCAACTCCGGTCACTGGAATGGGTAGATTATTAGCCGCAATAATCTTAATGGCGGTGTCTGGGTCACAAGCAGTTCTTAGTTTGAGGTAATTTTCGTAAAACTGTTCAGAGATCGTGGTCACTTGTGACCCGGTGTCCATCAGTCCCTGTACGGCAATTCCTTCCAGGACAACTTCAAGTGTCGGGCTATTCGAGGCAAGAGCACTCCGCCGTCGGCTCTGTTTTTCCACACCCCTCTCTTTGGCCTCCCCTGCTGCGCAAGCCTCAGCTGCAGGGGTGTCTAGTTTAACGGCGGCCATTGTGGTGAGGCCCGGCGTGGTAGCTCTGCTTGTGGATATGGCTGGGGTTCCATTCGCTGGTCTGATCGAAATTCCCTTCGCTGGGGTGACTGAGGGTTTGTTCGTTGGTGCGACGGAGGTTTTTGCGGAGGGAAGTGTTGAGGACAACGATTTGCCCTATGGCGAGGATCACCGCATGACCAACACTGTCCCACGGGACGACTAGGCTGTCTTCGCTGGTCTCCCTGTCGGTCTAATGTTAACTGTAATACCTGTTTCTGTAAGTCTGCTACCATCTGTTTCAGGTCTTCCGTGTCACTGTTCGGATTTTTAATGTCAGATATGGATCTGCACGCAGCACCTGGAATCCCCACATCCATGACGGGTCCCCTTGAACGTTCTATGGCTTCCTGTTTGACTTCAGAAAAAGCAAGAGTCGGCATCATCCGGATCAAGTCCTGTAACGTGCGGTTAAGATACTGGTCTCTCAGTCCTATTACAAATTGGTCTCTCAGTACCAGGTCACGAGGAGCCATACCAGCTAGTTGTTCCCCTTTTCCACAGGCTTGTTCAAGGAGTACCTGAAGGGCGTTCGCATATTGGGGAATATCCTCCCATTCAAGCTGCGTCCGTCTAAAGAACATGTGTCGCAGTGTTCCCTGGTATGTGGTCGGCACATAGGTGTTCTCCAGCACCCGCACCAAATCATCCACTGTACTCTGGCCCCTGACCGTCTCCAATCTGACTGTCGTCTATGCCTCCCCCTCTAGCGTCAGTACCGCCATTTCTGCCAAGGTCTTAGGGTCAATATTATACATTTCCCCCAGTATCCGGACTTGTTCCGCCCACTCTGGTACAGGGTAGTTTCGTCTGCCAAATTTCCTGACCTGATTCACAATAGACACCGGCGGGGCTTTCTGACTGTACACGTGGCCTGGCTGGGAATCTTGTTGGTCACAGATTCTGCCGACTACGCCAGATGAAGTGACCGCGGGCAAGGCCGTTGGTATCTATGATCTGGCCCCGCAAGACCCCCACACACAGACTCTATCTTGATAACCGTATCTTTACTCGTATACATTTTCAACATAGCAGAACACAGTAAATGACAACCGTAAATGTTCACAGCAATAACGTGTACTGATAAGCTGACCCTCACTGTCCCTACTCACACGTTACCAGTCCTTTACTCCAGAAGGATGTGTCCCCCGTCGCAGGCCTGTCTGTCTTTGCAGGAGGGCGTCCCAGCCGATGAAAAAAAAACAGGAACAACAAATTTCGCTGAAAGAAAGGAGGGAATAATTCGGCCTCTCGCCAGAGGTCCCGCTTACAGTCTCTCTGATCTGGATAGCAGCTCTTGTGGATTACCTTGTGTAGTCCACACTCCAGTAGTGGGGAGTGTAACAGCTGAATCATTCAGCAGTGCGGAAGCTGGGGAAAACTCTGAGGATAAGGTGTCAGATAACAGAAACCACGTTGAGAGTATCCTCTAAGGCACACACGAGGACCTGCACACCGTCCTGGTTCTTTTCACAGACTCTCTCAGACTCTTCGCGCGCTTTTTCCTGCTTCTCACTCTGGTCACGTGACTCTCTAGGGCGGGACACAGGAGACTCAGTCTTTTTCTCTGTCATCACACCCTGCGCAGGTGCAACCTCTGGCCACAAGGTGGCAACACCATCATGCGTTATCATTTCTGTCACAGGCTCTATCTCAATTATCACAGAACAGCCAGAGACGGCCAGCTCACTACATTATCACAATGGAGCCTGACTCTCCGATTCAAAAAGAACTCACCCCAAATCGAGACTGCAACTACAATTGGGAATAATTCCAAAAGAGCGAGATTCTTTGTAAGACCCCTCTCCTTCCAAGCATCGGGCCATTTACCGACGCTCCACTTTCCCCTACAAAAAAGCTCCATATCCTACTCCACCTGCCGCGTCCGTGTAAATCTCGCAATCAAAGCTGTTCAGAAACTCCTGCTGAATCAACGACCTGCCGTTGTAAGTGTCCAAAAAGCGCTTCCACACCAACAAATCCTCTCTGTGCTCTCTATTCAAGCGAATAAAGTGATGCGCTGCTCGCACACCCGCCGTTGCCCTTGACAACCTACGACAGAATATTCTACCCATCGGCATGATCCTACAGGCAAAATTCAATCTCCCTAGCAGCGACTGGAGCTCCTTCAATGTCACCTTACGCAGTTTTCCAATTCGCTCAACCTCCTGCCTGAGTAACAACAATTTTTCTTCTGGCAATCGACACTCCATGTGCTCCGTATCAATTAGAATCCCTAAAAAACGTAAAACCGTACAAGGCCCCTCGGTCTTTTCTTTTGCCAAAGGGACCCCAAAGCGTTCAGCAACCCACTTCATGGCTGCTAACAAATTACCACATACCAAAGAATCTGGGGGACCTAAAATCAAAAAATCATCAAGATAGTGGATAACAGACTGCACGCCTGCAACATCCCTAACTACCCATTCTAAAAAAGTACTGAAGGTTTCAAACAATGAACATGAAATAGAACAGCCCATAGGCAAACACCTATCCAAGTAATAACTTTTGTTCCAAAAACAACCCAAAAGTGGAATGCTAGCCGGGTGAACAGGAAGGAGCCGAAACGCTGACTCAATGTCGGTTTTTGCCATCAATGACCCAGGCCCGTACCTCCGAACCCATGACACAGCCGCATCAAATGATGTGTATTCAACCGAACATAAATCCGGCGCTATACCATCATTAACCGAACAACCTTTTGGGTATGACAAAAGCTGAATCAAGCGAAATTTGTTCGGCTCCACCTTAGGCACTACCCCCAGAGGAGAAATGACCGCACCTTCAACCGGCAAGCTATGAAACGGCCCCGCCATACGACCTAACTCCACCTCCTTTGCCAACTTAACCTCCACAACTTCTGGATGCAACAAAGCAGACCTTAAATTCTTAACTGAAAAAGGAACTTTATGGTCGGGTGACGGGATCTTGAAACCCTCTGAAAAAACCATCCCTAATAATCCTGGCCTTCAATTGATCAGGATATCTACTTAGAAAGGGGGCCATCTTTTCCAGATTCACTGGAGTCACCCCCTTGACCGGGACCCACAGACATTCTCCCCTTTCCTTTTTTGTAACATTTTGCCGCCCCATGGGAGCTCCCGTTGCAATGGGAACAAACGTGCTTAAACTTACAGCCTGCCCCGTATTTGCACTGGCCGTCGTTAAATTGCCAGCACTTTCCTGATTTTTCTTTACATCCCTGTGCTCCCTGACTACCTCCACTTGTTCCTGCCGATTGACTCCCACTTCCTCCACTCCCGTGAAAGGACTGCCCGTATCTAGCGGGAGCCATCACCTTTAACCAAAGGCCAATATCTTTCTGGTCCCACTTAATCTCGGGCCGTACCGCCTTCCTCTGCCTAAATTGCTCATCGTACCTCAGCCAAGTTTGTCCCCCATAAGTACGATGCGCTTCCCCGATGGCATCCAAATAACAAAATAAGCCTGAGCAATTTTCAGGAAACTTTTCCTCTATGACCCCAGCCAAAATCGCAAATGCTTGAAGCCAATTCGTAAAAGTTTGAGGTATCAAGCGCCAACTCCGCTTCTCCTCCTCCTCCTTTTTGCTATCGTTTTTTTTCCCCCTGTCCAAATTAAACTTCTCCAGGGGAAGGAGGGAGAAAATTTCCACGTATTCGTCACGCCAAATTTTCTCCTTCACCTCTTTTTTTAAATGTGCTCCTAATGGCCCCTCGAAGCACACATACACCTCCCCCTTTGCCCTGTCATCCAACTTCACTGTATCGCCCTTGTCCTTCTCCGTCTGAACCGATACAGAAACCCCAGCAACTGCCCCTTCTGCACCAACCGTAGACCCTACCACCACACCACTGAGTTGAAGCGACACCTCTTGGCCTGGTAACAAGGCTTCTGTTGGAGATGCCCTTGACCCACCCGCTGCTGCGCTCTCCATTCTCAGTAGAACCTGCGACATACTATTTAAGATTTCCCTAATTCCCGATACCTCCGTCCCTCCTGGACCGGCTAGACACCTCCCCTCTGAGGCAACAAAAGGACCGCTAACTCCCCCCAGTGAAGCTGCCCCTGCAGGCGACAAACAAGACATGGAGTTATACTCACGCCGCTGCGCAGGTGCTGTGTCCCTGCCAGCCGTAAATCCTGAGTCCTGACGATCGGTTCTTCCGCCCCTGTCGCTGCTGGAATCCGATCCGTCTGTTTCCATTCGCCGCTCAAGGCCCGGGCCCTGGCCTCCCCGTCACCAGGGGGGACCTGAACGGTCATGGATGCTGCCGGGTGTTGTCTCCTCGGTGACCACCTTCCGCCGGACCGACTTGCAATCCTGGGTGTTGAACCGGGCCTCCTTCTGTTACCAGACCCAGGCGCACGGGCCTGGTCCGTGCTGCCATAACCGACGCAGCCCAGCGGCTCAATGTTGCTGCCCGCCGCTCCCTCTCCTCTGCGCCTTCCCTGTGAGCCAAGCAGCCGTGGATGCCCGGATTGCTGCCTGCCCGCCGATGCTTGCCTCCTTGGTGTCCTCATGGCCTTCCCAGCAGGCACCCTGACAGGAACATCGCCAGTGGTGCCTGCCGTACCCGTCTCTGCTCCCACGATAGTCCTGGGACCTCTCTATTCATTCAGGCCCCCGACGTTGATAGCAGCTGCGTTTCCCATCACAGCTGCGTGGTCTCTTGCAGCTGCGTTGCGCATCGCAGCTGCGTTGCGCGTCGCAGCTGCGTTGCACGTCGCAGGTGCGCTGCGCTTGCGTCGCTCGTCTGGGGCCGGAACCTCTGTGTCCCCCGTCGCTCCTACGTCGTGCCGAACATCCGATGCGGCCCTCACTTCCGGTGCGGCCCTTGCTTCCGGTTTAGACTGCGCTCCGCGTCGAACAACAGCAACAGGCCGGCTGGATGGATTCCTGCCGGGGCGAGAGCGGCGGGCAGGAACCGCGCCATCTTGCTCTCCCCCCCGCAGGGTCCCCTGAGGGGCTCCGGGGCCTGCACCTGTTCTGTGCTGATACCTCTGAGGATAGTCTCTCCGGGGGCCGGGTTCTCCTGCTTCTTCTACCGCCTCCGTCCTGCGCCTCCGAAACTCCTGCAGCTCCCAGCAATGCGGACAGCTGGGCCTCCAGCCATCCACCTCTTCTTGACCGTGCGACATCCTGAAGCTGGCTCACCAGGGATTGCACAGACGCCATGACAGGTGATTGCCTCTGCTGTTCCAATGGGAATGGCCGTTTTCCCGCACTTTTCCCTTATATATCCCCCTTCCAGCTACCCGCCCCCATCTTCCCATTACCCAATCCCAGAATCCCACTATTCAAAACCAAACAAAAGGGGGGTGGGGTAAAACCTCCAGGCCAACCCCCGGTCATGGGTGGCTTCCCCCTAGCCTTGCTGTCTCCAGCCCCCTCCTTTACTGATCCTGAGTTACATCCTGTATTATACCCCAGAGCTGCACTCACTATTCTGCTGGTGCAGTCACTGTGTACATACATTACATTACTGATCCTGAGTTACATCCTGTATTATACTCCAGAGCTGTACTCACTATTCTGCTGGTGCAGTCACTGTGTACATACATTACATTACTGATCCTGAGTTACATCCTGTATTATACTCCAGAGCTGCACTCACTATTCTGCAGGTTCATTGGGTGTACTTTCTTTCTCCAGGAGCCATAGTGTTAGATAATACATCAGTATCTCATAGACCTTTATTCCTTTCATTATATACGTACAGTTAGCTATCACTAGCTTATAATTACACAGCAGGGAATGTCCTATATTTTAGGATCTCTTTCTTGGGGGTCTCGGGCCAATATGTGACAGATATCAGACGCTCCTCTTATAACGCCGCTATACTATAATATCTGGTTTATTTCATAGGAAGCTGATCAAATATAAGGGAGATCATAGGGACCCCGTCAGATCATACAAGCTACGTGCAGATGTTGGGGTAACCCTGATGACCCCTCTCATCCCTGCTCTAATGGTGGGCAGTGTACAGTATTTCCAACTATACATTATCCAGTCATTCACATGTCCTCCCCGACTTCTGAGCCGTCCCCAACTTGGTCCAGGTCATCAGCGAGTGGCACATCGGGATAGGGAGGGCAATCATCATCCGGGAGGATGTTCCTGAAGCTATCCTGGTGGACGGTGACTTCTGAAGAATCCTTCCCGGAACTGACCGACTCCTGATCGTAATTCTGGAAACTGTTCTTGACTTTCATGATGTAGCGGCTCAGCACATTTTCATTTTCTCTAGCTGAGACCTGCGTGCCGGGGTCCGCCAGGGAACGTCTCAGGTGCTTCACCTCCGACTGCAGACGGACAACATTCTTGTTTAGCTCCGTGATGCGGTTTCCAAGATCTAAATATATAAAGAGTTTCTGTTTATAAGAGAGATCGCAAAATCACATAGAGATGACATATACCGGCCAGGCATCTGCAGAGGAATATCCCTGCCCTGGAACCTGTACTATAGCCAGTCCTCCACAATGGCGGTGGAGTCCTGCACCGTGGAGCAGAGAGCTGACCTCATGCGGGGCGTGAGAAACTCATTGATAAATCAAGAACAAAACTCAGGTGGTCTACAGTCATTTCGATTGGATGGGAGGACCTTAAATTGAAGTCTGGAGAAGCTGATGAAGTGCCAGGCGTCCATGCATGGTGTAGACATCTGAGGATCGGGGGTCTGACCGTTGGAGGGGGAATGTTGGGTTGTGTCTTATGATTGCTTACACACAAGTTGCTTTATTTTTCTTCTCCCTTCCTTCTTGGAGGGGAAAAGGTAATCTTTGGGTGGTCCAGGATTCGCAGGGCGGCGGATACCGCTGTCTCCTTAGACATACACACATCAATGGGAGCGTACTTGCCAACTTGTTGTGTTGCGCTGCACTTAGCGCACGTCTTAAGCCCCTAAACATCCCCTTTCTGCTCTGTTTTCTGCCACTAAATGTGCGATTAGACACCAAGGCTCCATCTCATCCCGGATAAGTCTTAATGGTTTTCCACTTTGTTGCTACTGAAACTAATTCGCACATGAATGCCAAGAGGGACATTGTGTTGATGATCATCCTGATCTCGGGAGCTTTCATGGATGATGCAAGAAATGAAGATTAGATTTTCTCTAAATTATTATTAATAGATGTAAATCAGCGAGTAACCCTCCGTTACCTTTGCGTTTGGCTTCCTCAAATTCCCTTCTGGCCGTATCGATGTATCTCTGGACCAGAGCCTTGATCACCTGCAGACGGTACGATGTACGACTCTCGCCGAACGACCCTCCGACAACTCCCCTATTGGACTGCGGAAACGAAACATTCAGATGGAAGCAAAAGGAAGACAAGTAACAAACTGTGAACAGGAGAACGGAAGACGAGGCCGACACTTACGATGGTAGCGATCGGAGGATAATCCTGCTTCTTCTTGGGTTTGTAACAGCAAAAGAATCTGAAAATCCCTCTGTAATCATAGTAACGTCATTTTTAGAGGACTCGTACTACAATGTTGGGTTGGTAGAGTGAGACATTTTTGGAAAAACCTTTTTTGAAAAAAAAAAATCCACCAGATGTTAAACCAAATCTTAGTAACGGGTTCTTAGTGGGACTATCAAGAGTCAACAACATGACCAACCAACCACAGAACTACCCAGAAGAATCTATCAGAACAGCCAAGGACTTTGAGGAGGATTTCCTGTGTGATTTGGGAAGATCACCAATATGGATGTGAGACGAGAGAGGTGGAGCATGTACCTGACTATGTAGAAGAGCGCTTTAGGAGTAGGGATGATATTAAATGGAACAGGCAGGGTCAATCCCTCTCGAAAATAGGAAAGGTACAATTTAGAGCGAGCAAATTTCCATTCTACATCAGCATCATCCTGTGAAAAAAATATATATATAAGAGCGAACACCGAGAAGACATTAGACAAGCATATACTTACACGTATCAAAAGGAACACTGAAATCCACTCTTTTTACTGTATAAATGCTTTTTCACCTGCAAAACCATGTGGCCGATTGTCATGGACGTCACACCTGCCCTATCTCTGTGTAATCACAAGGTACGTCTAATCTGCATCGTTCACTCTTCGCTCATGAGGCTGAAGTCTCACCTCAATCTTCTGGAATGAGTTGGTGATCATAGCTATGAGCATGTTGAGCAGGACAATGACCATGATAATAGTGAAGAGACCGTACAAGGCCCGGCCAACAAACTCTGCCACCACATAGTGGTTCATGTCCACCGATCTCCTCTCCACCATCTGAAACATGGTCCAGAATAGAAACTGGAAGGTCTCATTAAAGCTGCAAGATGCCAAAAGACAAAACGCAACACGTGAGCCTGGTCACACGCAACAATAAGTGAATATTCAACCTTGTAAAAAATGGGATCATTGCGATCCTTATTCTTGATCCCTGTTATGACTCTGTGTTGCTTTTCTTGCAGCAGACTGACATTAAGCACCATGACTACATCTGGCTTTTCCAGCTGCAGTCTGACACTGAAGACCATGGCGAGATGTAGCTTCCCCTCATGCAGACTCACTTAGGCACCATGGTTAGACGTAGCTTTCCCTGCCTCAGACTGACATTGAGCACAACGGTTATATGTAGCTTTTTCAGTTGCTGACTGACATTAAGCACCATGGCTAGATGTAGCTTTACCTGCCTTGGACTGACATTGAGCACCATGGTATATGTGGCTTTACCTGTTGCAGACTGACATTGAGCACCTTGATCAAATATAGCTTTCCCTGTTGAAGTCTGACGTTGAGCACCATGGCTAGATGTAGCTTTCCCTGCTGCAGACTGACACTGAGTACAATGGCTAGATGTAGCTTCACCTGCCTCGGACTGACATTGAGCACCATGGCTAGATGTAGCTTTCCCTCCTGCTGACTGACATTGAGCACCATGGCTAGATGTAGCTTTCCCTCCTGCTGACTGACATTGAGCTCCATGGCTAGATATAGCTTTCCCTGCTGCAGACTGTCATTGAGCACCATGGCTAGACGTAGCCTTACCAATTGCAGACTGACTTTCAGCACCATGGCTAGATGTAGCTTTCCCCGCTGTAGACTAACATTGAGTACCATGGCTAGATGTAGCTTTACTTGCCTCGGACTGATATTGAGCACCATGACTAGTTGTGGCCTTACCTGCTGCATACTGACTTTGAGCATCATGGCTAGATGTAGCTTTCTCTGCTGCAGACTGACATTGAGCACCATGGCTAGATGTAGCTTTCCCTGCTGCAGACTGACATTGAGCACCATGGCGAGATGTAGCTTTATCTGCCTCGGACTGACATTGAGCACCATGGCTATATGTAGCTTTCCCTGCTGAAGACTGACATTGAGCACCATGGCTATATGTAGCTTTCCCTGCTGCAGACTGACATTGAGCACCATGGCTAGATGTAGCTTTCCCTGCTGCAGACTGACATTGAGCACAATGGCTAGATGTAGCTTTCCTTGCTGCAGCCTGACATTGAGCACCATGGCTATATGTAGCTTTCCCTGCTGCAGACTGACATTGAGCACAATGGCTAGATGTAGCTTTCCTTGCTGCAGACTGACATTGAGCACCATGGCTAGATGTAGCTTTCTCTGCTGCAGACTGACATTGAGCACCATGGCTATATGTAGCTTTCCTTGCTGCAGACTGACATTGAGCACCATGGCTAGATGTAGCTTTCCTTGCTGCAGACTGACATTGAGCACCATGGCTAGATGTAGCTTTCCTTGCTGCAGACTGACATTGAGCACCATGGCTAGATGTAGCTTTCTCTGCTGCAGACTGACATTGAGCACCATGGCTAGATGTAGCTTTCTCTGCTGCAGACTGACATTGAGCACCATGGCTAGATGTAGCTTTCCCTGCTACAGACTGACATTGAGCACCATGCCAAAGTGAGGCCAAGCATAACATGTATGTGTATGGAGGAGTTGGACTTGTGACTGAACGCTCCCTATATAAAGTGTAGGGCACTCTCTCTGTGATGACAGGGTGGTCAGATACTTACTTGCCCAGAGTCTCTGATTCGCTGTAGTTGACATAGATGTTGTTGAGGCCACAGAGGAAAGCGGTGAGAATGATCATCAGGATGAACATGAACCTAAATAGGAGAATCGTTGATATAAGTAGGAACAGGAATATTGGTACCAGCTGGGTTGTGACCAGAAGTACCATATAGCTACTCCTTCACGCTACCAAGGTGGAGAAGTGATGGGGCTAAAGGACTGAACCAGTGATCCCCGACATGTGGCTCGTCATCAGGTACTGAAAAACGGGGGAAAAAGTCTTCATGAGGTAGAAGAGGAAAAAAAAGCAATTCCACCATTTTTGTTCGTATTTCTATGTGTTTACGGTCACTGTGTGGAAACAATGGACATGTAATGACATCCCGCAGGTTGGTACAATGACGGCGATGAAAAATTTAGATAGTTTGTAATGTTTAACTGCTTTTGTCGCCATTTGCCGAGACCCATCACTTTTATTTTTCTGTTGATGCATCTGTGTCCGAGTTCCTCTTGTGCCGGACAAGCTATAGTTTTTATTGGTGTTATTTTGGGCTATAGATAAACATATACATTATATATATCTATCTCTTTTAACATTGGGAGTCTATGAGGAACGGATGACTGATAGATGGCCGATGGGTGGCATCCGTCAGACATACATCTCACGATACGTTAAGGAAAGGCACATCTGAGGGTAGAATGGGGCATCTACCCAGTGACTTCCATAAACGCCTACACATAGGTCTTCCCACCTATACATTGTCTCAACCAACAAGCAAGAACCATTTTTTGACAGTGATTGAGAAGAACATGTCTGTCCTCTGAATTTGGAGGGTCAGTGAATTTTGGACCCACAAGTTGAGCCTTGATGTGACATATGGATGACCTTAAATAAAGGCGTAGAAGGATCATGGCTGGGGGGAAGTTCCTCACCGTATCATGTCATCAATCATTTTGCCTATAGATATCTGTAGGGTCCCAAGGGTCTCATGAGCAGGAAGGATGTAAGCCAGACGTGTGAAGCTCAGCATACTGGTCACAGCAAACAAGACCTCGGCGATGAACTGGGGGTCTTCCGTGTTCCACTCCGGACGTTCTATAAAACAGTTCCTGTTAATTACAATCCTTTCTAGATCCAATACAGAACTCCTCGGTCTTGGAGATGATCCTGTGACTTTATACGGACAGGATTTACCATGTTACAAAAATATCTAAAAAGCCACCAAACAGGCTTGTATTCTACGGAGAAATTATGACATGACATCAACTAAAGCCCCGAAGATTGACGGAGGAAGGAACATACACCAATCGTAATACAAGCACAAAATCCATCTCATTTATATAACTCTTCTTACTGCGTGATACTACACGATCCAGATCTCACCTGATTTAGTGTAATAGCTGCAAGTAAATGAGTTAGGATCATCGTTACAGGAGATGTAACCCTTCACCGCCACCAGAGTCCTCAGAGAGAATGACGCCAGGTACATACTGATGGTTACAATGTCCAGAAAGTTCCACCAGTCCAGGAAATAACTCCTCAGCCCCTCAATCCAGACCTCCTTACACTCGTGCCACAAGAAACCTGCAGACACATTATAGAAATTATATTCCTCTATTTGTGAACAATATCCCTGTCGAATCCTTGCGCATGCGCTAGAAGTTATATTCTTCTACATAGGAACATGCTCGGATGAATCCTCGCACATGCTCGATAATAGAAGTTATATTTTTGTACATAAAAACATGCTCGGGTGAATCCTTGCGTATGCTCAATAAAAGAATTTATATTTTTGTATATAGGAAAAAGCTCGGATGAATCCTCGTGTATGCTCAATAATGGAAGTTCTTGTACTTATAAACAGTACCTAGGATTAATTCAGGCACATGCGGTACAATAGGTATTGTATTCTTGTACATAAGGATATTATGCATGAGACACAAGTCCGGCCAAATGCTTGCGCATGCGCTGGTGTCTCCTGCTTCTGATCCATGTACAGTAAAGCAGGGTGCACTTTCCTAGCGGGACACTGCTCGAGCAAGGCAGGGATAACTTGCGCCATTGTGCATTCACTGAAGGTACAACAAAATGGCAATGAACAATATTTTGGCCGGGCTGTGATCATGTCCTATGTGCTTTGGTCATACAGGGTAAGGATAAGACATGGACATTTTGACTTCCCTCAGCAGTATCTGCTCTTCATTGCATCATGGTGTATGCAGGATTAATAATTCGGTCCTGGTTCATCATTTGCAGGGTTATTTTTTAACGTCACTTTTCTTTTTTTTTCTTGTCTTCTTTGTAATTTTTTACATAAATTTTTTCAAAACGGAGCATAAGGTTCATTAATTTTGCGCAAAGTAAAATAACTGTCTTTATTTTTGTATTTGACCCGTTTTGCAATTTTTAAAACAAAAAAAAAGTCGCACATTTTTTGCAAAATAGTCTAAAAATTGCATCCAAATTTGTATCGGAAGTAAAATACGACTGGAGTAAATTTTCACCAAATTTTGCAACTTTTTAAAAAAAATTTGCAATTGATAACTCAAGTGAAAACATCTGGAATTTCCAAACTGCACCCACAATGACAAACATAAAAAAACAGGCGAACACATAAAAAATAGATTTTAAAAAAAGGCGCAAACTACAAGAAGAATTAGGCGCAAATAAAAATCAGATGGGAAAAAAAGCAAAAAACTAGACAAAAAAACAAGCACAAATGTAATAATGAATTGGAGCGTTCATCTTCTGAAAATTAACATTGATTTGTGCTAATAACAGGCGACTTTGAGGACTGCGGGAACAGAGCGATCAGGTACTAATGGTGGTTTGGGGTCAAAAAACACCTGACAGGTTTCCTTTAATAACAGATCAATGATACTAGAGCTGGACCGTAGACCGACCTGCCACCCAGATCATGTGTAGGGAATTCTGCCATATGGTCTGTTCTCTGCCTTCATATATGTCGTGTCTTCTCTCCATGATCAGGGACTCCACCAGGAGAAGTATCAGGAACCACAAGTAGGAGGCCGAGTGAAGAAGGAACTTTATCACCGGAATCTTAAGTGTTTTTCCAACCTGAATATCAATAATAGAAATAGAAGAATGAACCTCCGACCTGCTTCTCCTAATCACTTATATGGCTCCAGCAGAGATGTCACCTCAGAAGAGCCCTTCACGGGGTAATAGTCAAGTGGCTGGTTGTCACAAGAATGGGAGCGGCCATTTATAGACCTGCCTTATGTATGAAGGAATGGCTAATGACAGAGATCAGAACAGATGCCAGACTAGACCAATCTCATTATGTCCAGGTGTCACTGCACACAAGGCGCTCATGCCAGACTGGTCAGAAAGTTGTGTGCCGTCATGATACCATTGTACCTTTGTAGCACCCTGAGGATTCGGCTGCTACAGGGGTATTGCACCTCAACCCAGAGGTGTGGTATTCCACTCCCGGGTAAGGATGGAGTGTGGAGCTGAGCTCAGAAGGCTGCATGCACTACACACATCCCATTTCCGGAGGGCAGACCAACGGTACTCCCACTTAGAAATGTGCAGGTACGATCGAGTCTGTCCTTGGCTGGAGTGGGAGGGGGGTGGACCATCCCAGTAGTGTAGGGGCAGATAGGGGGAGCAGTCTGGGTAGTGCTAGGAGCTCATTGGGTGCTGGTCACCTGAGCTCACACATAGAGGGAGTATTTAAGGTGGGAACCATCTAAGATCAGGGTCAGTCTGTGAGAAGTCAGAGGAGCAGAGCAGAAGAGCAGAGCAGCCCCAGAGCAAGAGAGAGAGAGAGGAGTCAGAAGGACCCAGAGAAAACAAGCAGGAACTCTGAGAACCCATATACAAACCAAGGGTGAAGAGTTGGCAAAAGGGTACCGGATCCCAAACTGGTGGGGGCTAAAGCACACCTCAGCCAGAGACCGGAGGCCGTGGGCAGAATCTGCCACGGCCACCCACTACATCCACCCTGAAGGCAAACCACGAGTAGGGTCAGGGAACCCAAGGCCAAGGGTTTCCCAACAGAAGGCCCGAGGGAGCTGGACCTAGGTGGATCCCTGGTGGGGACGGCCAGAAGACAGGACAGGAAGGAGGGCTCAGGGTCACGCTCCGGACTTGCTTGGGGGTTGGCTGAATCCAGGACCTGGTGGACGCAGCACGGCTCGGGTGATCACTTGAAGCTGGAGTGACCGGAACATCAGCAGTAAGTAAATACCCTAAACTGCACAACCCGACTCTGTCTTTAATTACCATCTATGCTGCACCACCACAACCCCCATCCTCTGCACCTGACCCCCTGAGGCTATACCCCACCCGTTGGGGGTTATACTATCAAAAGCTGCACCAACACCATCAGCCTCAGCGGACCCTGCTGCAGCGGCGGCCGTAGTGACCGCAATACAACGGGTGGCGTAGTCGACATAAAGAACTTTATAACATCTGTAGGACTGCCACATACTCTGAGCTTGACACCCTGGGCACGGACCGGGTCACAGCCACTCGGAAGACTACAACCCCCATCTGATCCGGCTCCGGGTATTCCCCTAAAAGAATATGGCCCAGGGGGTGCGTCAACTTTGGCGTAGTCGGCAGGATTACGTGCCCGCAACACCCGGGTACTGCGTGCCTGAAGAAAAGAACGAGTTTACCTCAAAAAGAAGTCTCCTGCCGGTTCCGGAGGGTCCCCGCCATCGGACTCCATCACAGATCGATTCCTGACGGTTGTCCGCCATTAACAGCTTTTTCCCGCCATCTGCAGAGTTTCCCGCCACTGGGAGACGATTCCCGCCATTTCCAAAGGTTTCCCGCCTTGGAAGAGCGGACGCCATTATGGGAGTGCCAGAGGGTGGTGAGAGGCCTCCTCCCATCGTGGGCCAGGACCGAAAATGGCGCCAAAAGTGGAAACCGCCCCCACCAACAGAGACTGTGATGCTAGAGGTGTCTGTCAGCGTGAAAGAACTGCCCCTGGAGCTGACAATCACCAAGTGGCCCCGGGACCGCCTTCGAAGTGGGAGGACTGAGAAGAAGAGAGCAAAGATGGGTGTCGCCTGGAGCAGTCTGGAGAGAGCGCACCCGGAGACAAGAAGCCTAGAGCTGAGTCCAGAGAGAGCCTCCCCGGAGATAGAGGGAGAGCCAGGCAGCACCGACCCAGTGGTCAGGAGCCTGATGCGGGCCGCCACTCCAGGCAGCACCGACCCAGTGGTCAGGAGCCTGTTGTCGGTCGCCACTCCAGAAGACCTGCTGGAGACAACAGAAGGAGAGCAGAGCAGCACCGACCCGTTGGTCAGGAGCCTGCTAGAAGCAACGACCCCACTAGGCCTAGTGGAGGTCTTGGCACAGCTCCCCCGAGATCGGGAGTGTGCGCAGACTGCGCTGGAGGGCCTCGCACGGAGGATGGCCCGGGTGCAACGAGAGACGTTGGCGGAGTGGAGCCGAGAGATGGCCCAGCAGACAAGAACCCGTCAGCGGAGCACGCCACCCGAGACGAGGAGACAGACCGCCTCTGAGGATGGCGCAGGAGGACTGAAGGCCGGAGACGGCGCCGAGAAGGGAGCCGAACGAAAGGAGGCAGGTAAAGGGGACGTCTCTACCCCAAACCGGGAAACCGCGTACCTGCCCCAGCTCCCCGTCGCAGAGCCCGAAGTACCCCCTGCCGTGCCCGTAGCCGCAACGTCACCGCCGCAGACTAGGCCTCAAACGGGAGCCGCGACCCCTGTGACGTCACACGCCTTGACCCCGAGCGTGACCAAGCAGGAAGTACCACCAGCCTGGTCGCAAGGCCTAGTACCCCCGGGCGCCGCAATACCAACAGCGCCCCCTACCTCCGCGGAGCCCCCGGCCTGGTCGCAGGGCCAAGTAGCCCAGGGCGCCGCCGTCCTTACGGTGCCCTTCACTTTCCAGGTGCCCCAGGCCTGGCCGCAAGGCCTGGGCAACCCGGGCGCTACCACCACCGCGCCCATAAAACCAAGAGTGCCGCATCTGGGAGAAAATCTATTTGCCCAGCATACGTGCCCGAACGGGTCTGAAGTTAAAGGTAACCATAAAGAAAGAGCAGGAGGACGTCGTCGTTAAGTACAGCGAAGCAGAAGCTGTATATAGTTGCCCGTCGGGGCACAGTGAACTGTTACTGCTGCTATCATAGTCCCCGTTGGGACCAGCAAGTGTGAACTGTTTACCCGTTTAACCCTTAAATCCCACTGACCGAGGACTGAGAGCGGTCATTCCTCCCTAATACCTGGCCGAGGACTGAGAGCGGCCATATCCCTTGTAAATAGTTGCGCTTCCTAAAGCGCCCCTACCGGTTTTAAAGGAAAGCCACGAGTTCCAAAGACTGTCGCACTTTACCCGGTCACACGTTGCACAGTGACCGGAGGAGGAACCAGAGACGAGAGAAGTCTACGAGAATGTTAATATGAAAAGTTTATTGCTGCTAATATATGTTGTTTTATATGTTTTATTATGTTGTTTATATGAAAAAAAAAAAAAAATGTATGTTTGTGGATGTTTTATATCTTACAGCCCGAGGACGTGCTGTGATTTACCAGGGGGGAATGTAGCACCCTGAGGATTCGGCTGCTACAGGGGTATTGCACCTCAACCCAGAGGTGTGATATTCCACTCCCGGGTAAGGATGGAGTGTGGAACTGAGCTCAGAAAGCTGCATGCACTACACACATCCCATTTCCGAGGAACAGACCAACGGTACTCCCACTTGGAAATGTGCAGGTACGACAGAGTCTGTTCCTGGCTGGAGTGGGAGGGGGGTGGTACATCCCAGTAGTGTAGGGGCAGATAGGGGGAGCAGCCTGGGTAAAGATAGGAGCTCATTGGGTGCTGGTCACCTGAGCTCACACATAGAGGGAGTATTTAAGGTGGGCACCATCTAAGATCAGGGTCAGTCTGTGAGAAGTCAGAGGAGCAGAGCAGAAGAGCAGAGCAGCCCCAGAGCAAGAGAGAGAGAGAGGAGTCAGAAGGACCCAGAGAAAACAAGCAGGAACTCTGAGAACCCATATACAAACCAAGGGTGAAGAGTTGGCAAAAGGGTACCGGATCCCAAACTGGTGGGGGCTAAAGCACACCTCAGCCAGAGACCGGAGGCCGTGGGCAGGATCTGCCACGGCCACCCACTACATCCACCCTGAAGGCAAACCACGAGTAGGGTCAGGGAACCCAAGGCCAAGGGTTTCCCAACAGAAGGCCCGAGGGAGCTGGACCTAGGTGGATCCCTGGTGGGGACGGCCAGAAGACAGGACAGGAAGGAGGGCTCAGGGTCACGCTCCGGACTTGCTTGGGGGTTGGCTGAATCCAGGACCTGGTGGACGCAGCACGGCTCGGGTGGTCACTTGAAGCTGGAGTGACCGGAACATCAGCAGTAAGTAAATACCCTAAACTGCACAACCCGACTCTGTCTTTAATTACCATCTATGCTGCACCACCACAACCCCCATCCTCTGCACCTGACCCCCTGAGGCTATACCCCACCCGTTGGGGGTTATACTATCAAAAGCTGCACCAACACCATCAGCCTCAGCGGACCCTGCTGCAGCGGCGGCCGTAGTGACCGCAATACAACGGGTGGCGTAGTCGACATAAAGAACTTTATAACATCTGTAGGACTGCCACATACTCTGAGCTTGACACCCTGGGCACGGACCGGGTCACAGCCACTCGGAAGACTACAACCCCCATCTGATCCGGCTCCGGGTATTCCCCTAAAAGAATATGGCCCAGGGGGTGCGTCACCTTGATACCCAAAGGTAATGTTCACCTAGACAGCAACAAAATGGCACCACAGTGCACTTTCCCTCTGCTTTGCTGTGAAATTACAAGCTATAGTGCTCCCATTACAGCTCCAGCCACAGGGCCCCCATATCAGTACTAGTTAGAAACCCTCATAACAGTCCAAGTCAACAAGCCCCCATAAGAGCACCAGCCACAGTGCCCCCATATCAGTATTAGTCAAAAACCCCATAAGCCTCACAGCCAACAAGCCCCTATAAGAGCACCAGCCACAGTGCCCCAATATCACTACCAGCCAGAAACCCCATAACAGTCCCAGCCAACAAGCCACCATAAGAGCACCAGCCACAGTGCCCCAATATCACTACCAGACAGAAACCCTCATAATAGTCCCAGCCAACAAGCCTCCATAAGAGCATCAGCCACAGTGCCCCAATATCACTACCAGCCAGAAACCCTCATAATAGTCCCAGCCAACAAGCCTCCATAAGAGCACCAGCAACAGTGCCCCAATATCACTACCAGCCAGAAACCCCCATAACAGTCCCAGCCAACAAGCCACCATAAGAGCACCAGCCACAGTGTCTGGATAACAGCAACAGCTACAGTGCCCTCATAATAGTACCCATAATAGTATGAGCCAATAAGCCTTCATAACAATGCCAGACACAGTGCTATAATATAAGTACTAGTCAGAAACCCCATAAGACTCCCAGCCAACAAGCCACCAAAAGAGCACCAGCCATAGTGCACCTACATCACTACCAGCCAGAAACCACAATAACAATCCCAGCCAACAAGCCCCCATAAGAGCACCAGACACAATGCCCTATATTAGTACCAGCCAGAAACCCCCAAAACAGTCCAAGCCAACAAGCCCCCATAAGAGCACCAGCTGCAGTGCCCCCATATCAGTACCAGCCAACAATTTCCCATAACAGAACCAGACAGTGCCCTCATAACATTATCATCCAAAAATGCCCCATAACAATATCAGACACATTAGAGTGTACCCATAACAGTGCTAGCCAAAAGTAACATGCATCCTTCTCTTCACCCTGGCGTCTAGTAATAGAAAATGGCCACAAAAGGATTAATATCAAAACCAGAATCAGAGAAATCCCCCCCAATCCCCTGTAGTGTCTGCGGCATACATGGCCCCTCTCCCCTGTAGTGTCTGCCGCATACATGGCCCCTCTCCCCTGTAGTGTCTGCCGCATACATGGCCCCTCTCCCCTGTAGTGTCTGCCGCATACATGGCCCCTCTCCCCTGTAGTGTCTGCCGCATACATGGCCCCTCTCCCCTGTAGTGTCTGCCGCATACATGACCCCTCTCCCCTGTAGTGTCTGCCACATACATGGCCCCTCTCTCTGAAGTGTCCGCCGCATACATGGCCCCTCTCCCCTGTAGTGTCTGCCGCATACGTGGCCCCTCTCCCTGTAGTGTCTGCCACATACATGGCCCCTCTCTCTGAAGTGTCCGCCGCATACATGGCCCCTCTCCCCTGTAGTGTCTGCCGCATACATGACCCCTCTCCCCTGTAGTGTCTGCCACATACATGGCCCCTCTCTCTGAAGTGTCTGCCGCATACATGACCCCTCTCCCCTGTAGTGTCTGCCACATACATGGCCCCTCTCTCTGAAGTGTCCGCCGCATACATGGCCCCTCTCCCCTGTAGTTTCTGCCGCATACATGGCCCCTCTCCCCTGTTGTGTCTGCTGCATACATGGTCCCTCTCTCCTGTAGTGTCTGGCACATACATGGCCCCTCTCTCCTGTAGTGTCTGGCACATACATGGCCCCTCTCCCCTGTAGTGTCTGCCGCATACATGGCCCCTCTCCCTGTAGTGTCTGCCACATACATGGCCCCTCTCTGCTGTAGTGTCTGCCGCATACATGGCCCCTCTCCGCTGTAGTGTCTGCCACATACATGGCCCCTCTCCCCTGTAGTGTCTGCCGCTAATGTGGCCCCTCTCCCCTGTAGCGTCTGCCGCATACATGGCCCCTCTCCCCTGTAGTGTCTGCCGCATACATGGCCCCTCTCCCCTGTAGTGTCTGCAGCATACATGGCCCCTCTCTGCTGTAGTGTCTCCCGCATACATGGCCCCTCTCTGCTGTAGTGTCTCCCGCATACATGGCCCCTCTCCCCTGTAGTGTCTGCCGCATACATGGCCCCTCTCCCCTGTAGTGTCTGATGCATACATGGCCCCTCTCCCCTGTAGTGTCTGCCGCATACATGGCCCCTCTCTGCTGTAGTGTCTGCCGCATACATGGCCCCTCTCTGTTGTAGTGTCTCCCGCATACATGGCCCCTCTCCCCTGTAGTGTTTGCCGCATACATAGTCCCTCTCCCTTGTAGTGTCTGCCACATACATGGCCCCTCTCCCCTGTAGTGTCTGCCGCATACATGGCCCCTCTCTCCTGTAGTGTCTGCCACATACATGGCCCCTCTCCCTTGTAGTGTCTGCTGCATACATGGCCCCTCTCCCCTGTAGTGTCTGCTGCATACATGGCCCCTCTCTCCTGTAGTGTCTGCCGCATACATGGCCCCTCTCTCCTGTAGTGTCTGCCGCATACATAGTCCCTCTCCCTTGTAGTGTCTGCCACACACATGGCCCCTCTCCCCTGTAGTGTCTGCCGCATACATGGCCCCTCTCTGCTGTAGTGTCTGCCACATACATGGCCCCTCTCCCCTGTAGTGTCTGCCACATACATGGCCCCTCTCCGCTGTAGTGTCTGCCACATACATGGCCCTTCTCCCTGTAGTGTCTGCCACATACATGGCACCTCTCCCTGTAGTGTCTGCCGCATACATGGCACCTCTCCCCTGTAGTGTCTGCCACATACATGGCCCCTCTCCCTTGTAGTGTCTGCCGCATACATGGCCCCTATCCGCTGTAGTGTCTGCCACATACATGGCCCCTCTCCCCTGTAGTGTCTGCCGCTAATGTGGCCCCTCTCCCCTGTAGTGTCTGCCGCATACATGGCCCCTCTCCCCTGTAGTGTCTGCCGCATACATGGCCCCTCTCCCCTGTAGTGTCTGCCGCATACATGGCCCCTCTCCCCTGTAGTGTCTGCCGCATACATGGCCCCTCTCCCCTGTAGTGTCTGCCGCATACATGGCCCCTCTCTCCTGTAGTGTCTGCCGCATACATGGCCCCTCTCCCCTGTAGTGTCTGCCGCATACATGGCCCCTCTCCCCTGTAGTGTCTGCTGCATATGTGGCCCCTCTCCCCTGTAGTGTCTGCTGCATACGTGGCCCCTCTCTCCTGTAGTGTCTGCCGCATACATGGCCCCTCTCCCCTGTAGTGTCAGCCGCATACATGGCCCCTCTCCCCTGTAGTGTCTGCCGCATACATGGCCCCTCTCCCCTGTAGTGTCAGCCGCATACATGGCCCCTCTCCCCTGTAGTGTCTGCCGCATACATGGCCCCTCTCCCCTGTGGTGTCTGCCACATACATAGTCCCTCTCCCCTGTAGTGTCTGCCGCATACATGGCCCCTCTCCCCTGTAGTGCCATCCGCATACATGGCCCCTCTCTGCTGTAGTGTCTGCCGCATACATGGCCCCTCTCTCCTGTAGTGTCTGCCGCATACATGGCCCCTCTCCCCTGTAGTGTCAGCCGCATACATGGCCCCTCTCCCCTGTAGTGTCTGCCGCATACATGGCCCCTCTCCCCTGTAGTGTCTGCCACATACATGGCCCCTCTTTCCTGTAGTGTCTGCCGCATACATGGCCCCTCTCCCCTGTAGTGTCTGCCGCATACATGGCCGCTCTCCCCTGTAGTGTCTGCCGCATACATGGCCCCTCTCCCCTGTAGTGTCTGCCGCATACATGGCCCCTCTCCCCTGTAGTGTCTGCCACATACATGGCCCCTCTCCCCTGTAGTGTCTGCCGCATACATGGCCCCTCTCCCCTGTAGTGTCTGCCGCATACATGGCCCCTCTCCCCTGTAGTGTCTGCCGCATACATGGCCCCTCTCCCCTGTAGTGTCTGCCGCATACATGGCCCCTCTCCCCTGTAGTGACTGCCGCATACATGGCCCCTCTCCCCTGTAGTGTCAGCCGCATACATGGCCCCTCTCCCCTGTAGTGTCTGCCACATAAATGGCCCCTCTCCCCTGTAGTGTCAGCCGCATACATGGCCCCTCTCCCCTGTAGTGTCTGCTGCATACATGGCCCCTCTCTCCTGTAGTGTCTGCCGCATACATGGCCCCTCTCCCCTGTAGTTTCTGCCGAATACATGGCCCCTCTCCCCTGTAGTGTCAGCCGCATACATGGCCCCTCTCCCCTGTAGTGTCTGCTGCATACATGGCCCCTCTCCCCTGTAGTGTCTGCTGCATACATGGCCCCTCTCTCCTTTAGTGTCTGCCGCATACATGGCCCCTCTCCCCTGTAGTGTCAGCCGCATACATGGCCCCTCTCCCCTGTAGTGTCTGCTGCATACATGGCCCCTCTCTCCTGTAGTGTCTGCCGCATACATGGCCACTCTCTCCTGTAGTGTCTGCCGCATACATGGCCCCTCTCCCCTGTAGTGTCTGCCGCATACATGGCCCCTCTCCCCTGTAGTGTCTGCCGCATACATGGCCCCTCTCCCCTGTAGTGTCTGCCGCATACATGGCCCCTCTCCCCTGTAGTGTCAGCCGCATACATGGCCCCTCTCCCCTGTAGTTTCTGCCGCATACATGGCCCTTCTCCCCTGTAGTGTCTGCCGCATACATGGCCCCTCTCGCCTGTAGTGTCTGCCGCATACATGGCCCCTCTCGCCGGTAGTGTCTGCCGCATACATGGCCCCTCTCCCCTGTAGTGTCTGCCGCATACATGGCCCCTCTCTCATGTAGTGTCTGCCGCATACATGACCCCTTTCCCCTGTAGTGTCTGCCGCATACATGGCCTCTCTCCCCTGTAGTGTCTGCCGCATACATGGCCCCTCTCCCCTGTAGTGTCTGCTGCATACATGGCCCCTCTCCCCTGTAGTGTCTGCCACATACATATTCCCTCTCCCCTGTAGTGTCTGCCGCATACATGGCCGCTCTCCCCTGTAGTGCCTTCCGCATACATGGCCCCTCTCTGCTGTAGTGTCTGCCGCATACATGGCCCCTCTCTTCTGTAGTGTCTGCCGCATACATGGCCCCTCTCCCCTGTAGTGTCTGCCACATACATGGCCCCTCTCTACTGTAGTGTCTGCCGCATACATGGCCCCTCTCCCCTGTAGTGTCTGCCGCAAACATGGCCGCTCTCCCCTGTAGTGTCTGCCGCATACATGGCCCCTCTCCCCTGTAGTGTCTGCCGCATACATGGCCCCTCTCCCCTGTAGTGTCTGCCACATACATGGCCCCTATCCCCTGTAGTGTCTGCCGCATACATGGCCCCTCTCCCCTGTAGTGTCTGCCGCATACATGGCCCCTCTCCCCTGCAGTGTCTGCCGCATACATGGCCCCTCTCCCCTGTAGTGTCTGCCGCATACATGGCCCCTCTCCCCTGTAGTGTCTGCCGCATACATGGCCCCTCTCCCCTGTAGTGTCAGCCGCATACATGGCCCCTCTCCCCTGTAGTGTCTGCCGCATACATGGCCCCTCTTCCCTGTAGTGTCTGCCACATACATGGCCCCTCTCCCCTGTAGTGTCAGCCGCATACATGGCCCCTCTCCCCTGTAGTGTCTGCTGCATACATGGCCTCTCTCTCCTGTAGTGTCTGCCGCATACATGGCCCCTCTCCCCTGTAGTGTCTGCCGCATACATGGCCCCTCTCCCCTGTAGTGTCAGCCGCATACATGGCCCCTCTCCCCTGTAGTGTCTGCTGCATACATGGCCCCTCTCCCCTGTAGTGTCTGCTGCATACATGGCCCCTTTTTCCTGTAGTGTCTGCCGCATACATGGCCCCTCTCCCCTGTAGTGTCAGCCGCATACATGGCCCCTCTCCCCTGTAGTGTCTGCTGCATACATGGCCCCTCTGTCCTGTAGTGTCTGCCGCATACATGGCCCCTCTCTCCTGTAGTGTCTGCCGCATACATGGCCCCTCTCCCCTGTAGTGTCTGCCGCATACATGGCCCCTCTCCCCTGTAGTGTCTGCCGCATACATGGCCCCTCTCCCCTGTAGTGTCAGCCGCATACATGGCCCCTCTCCCCTGTAGTGTCTGCCGCATACATGTCCCCTCTCCCCTGTAGTGTCTGCCGCATACATGGCCCCTCTCCCCTGTAGTGTCTGCCGCATACATGGCCCCTCTCCCCTGTAGTGTCTGCCGCATACATTGCCCCTCTCCCCTGTAGTGTCTGCCGCATACATGACCCCTCTCCCCTGTAGTGTCTGCCGCATACATGGCCCCTCTCCCCTGTAGTGTCAGCTGCATATATGGCCCCTCTCCCCTGTAGTGTCTGCCGCATACATGGCCCCTCTCCCCTGTAGTGTCTGCCGCATACATGGCCCCTCTCCCCTGTAGTGTCTGCCGCATACATGGCCCCTCTCCCCTGTAGTGTCAGCCGCATACATGGCCCCTCTCCCCTGTAGTGTCTGCCGCATACATGGCCCCTCTCCCCTGTAGTTTCTGCCACATACATGGCCCCTCTCCCCTGTAGTGTCAGCCGCATACATGGCCCCTCTCCCCTGTAGTGTCTGCTGCATACATGGCCCCTCTCTCCTGTAGTGTCTGCCGCATACATGGCCCCTCTCCCCTGCAGTGTCTGCCGCATACATGGCCCCTCTCCCCTGTAGTGTCAGCCGCATACATGGCCCCTCTCCCCTATAGTGTCTGCTGTATACATGGCCCCTCTCCCCTGTAGTGTCTGCTGCATACATGGCCCCTCTCTCCTGTAGTGTCTGCCGCATACATGGCCCCTCTCCCCTGTAGTGTCAGCCGCATACATGGCCCCTCTCCCCTGTAGTGTCTGCCACATACATGGCCCCTCTCCCCTGTAGTGTCAGCCGCATACATGGCCCCTCTCCCCTGTAGTGTCTGCTGCATACATGGCCCCTCTCCCCTGTAGTGTCTGCTGCATACATGGCCCCTCTCTCCTGTAGTGTCTGCCGCATACATGGCCCCGCTCCCCTGTAGTGTCAGCCGCATACATGGCCCCTCTCCCCTGTAGTGTCTGCTGCATACATGGCCCCTCTCTCCTGTAGTGTCTGCCGCATGCATGGCCCCTCTCTCCTGTAGTGTCTGCCGCATACATGGCCCCTCTCCCCTGTAGTGTCTGCCGCATTCATGGCCCCTCTCCCCTGTAGTGTCTGCTGCATACGTGGCCCCTCTCTCCTGTAGTGTCTGCCGCATACATGGCCCCTCTCCCCTGTAGTGTCTGCCGCATACATGGCCCCTCTCCCCTGTAGTGTCTGCTGCATACATGGCCCCTCTCCCCTGTAGTGTCTGCCGCATACATGGCCCCTCTCCCCTGTAGTGTCAGCCGCATACATGGCCCCTCTCCCCTGTAGTGTCTGCCGCATACATGGCCCCTCTCCCCTGTAGTGTCTGCTGCATACATGGCCCCTCTCCCCTGTAGTGTCTGACGCATACATGGCCCCTCTCCCCTGTAGTGTCTGCCGCATACATGGCCCCTCTCCCCTGTAGTGTCTGCTGCATACATGGCCCCTCTCCCCTGTGGTGTCTGCCACATACATAGTCCCTCTCCCCTGTAGTGTCTGCCGCATACATGGCCGCTCTCCCCTGTAGTGCGTTCCGCACACATGGCCCCTCTCTGCTGTAGTGTCTGCCGCATACATGGCCCCTCTCTCCTGTAGTGTCTGCCGCATACATGGCCCCTCTCCCCTGTAGTGTCAGCCGCATACATGGCCCCTCTCCCCTGTAGTGTCTGCCGCATACATGGCCCCTCTCCCCTGTAGTGTCTGCCACATACATGGCCCCTCTTTCCTGTAGTGTCTGCCGCATACATGGCCCCTCTCCCCTGTAGTGTCTGCCGCATACATGGCCGCTCTCCCCTGTAGTGTCTGCCGCATACATGGCCCCTCTCCCCTGTAGTGTCTGCCGCATACATGGCCCCTCTCCCCTGTAGTGTCTGCCACATACATGGCCCCTCTCCCCTGTAGTGTCTGCCGCATACATGGCCCCTCTCCCCTGTAGTGTCTTCCGCATACATGGCCCCTCTCCCCTGTAGTGTCTGCCGCATACATGGCCCCTCTCCCCTGTAGTGTCTGCCGCATACATGGCCCCTCTCCACTGTAGTGTCTGCCGCATACATGGCCCCTCTCCCCTGTAGTGTCTGCCGCATACATGGCCCCTCTCTCATGTAGTGTCTGCCGCATACATGGCCCCTCTCCCCTGTAGTGTCTGCCGCATACATGGCCCCTCTCCCCTGTAGTGTCTGCCGCATAAATGACCCCTCTCCCCTGTAGTGTCTGCCGCATACATGGCCCCTCTCCCCTGTAGTGTCTGCCGCATACATGGCCCCTCTCCCCTGTAGTGTCTGCTGCATACATGGCCCCTCTCCCCTGTGGTGTCTGCCACATACATAGTCCCTCTCCCCTGTAGTGTCTGCCGCATACATGGCCGCTCTCCCCTGTAGTGCCTTCCGCATACATGGCCCCTCTCTGCTGTAGTGTCTGCCGCATACATGGCCCCTCTCTCCTGTAGTGTCTGCCGCATACATGGCCCCTCTCCCCTGTAGTGTCAGCCGCATACATGGCCCCTCTCCCCTGTAGTGTCTGCCGCATACATGGCCCCTCTCCCCTGTAGTGTCTGCCACATACATGGCCCCTCTTTCCTGTAGTGTCTGCCGCATACATGGCCCCTCTCCCCTGTAGTGTCTGCCGCATACATGGCCGCTCTCCCCTGTAGTGTCTGCCGCATACATGGCCCCTCTCCCCTGTAGTGTCTGCCGCATACATGGCCCCTCTCCCCTGTAGTGTCTGCCACATACATGGCCCCTCTCCCCTGTAGTGTCTGCCGCATACATGGCCCCTCTCCCCTGTAGTGTCTGCCGCATACATGGCCCCTCTCCCCTGTAGTGTCTGCCGCATAAATGGCCCCTCTCCCCTGTAGTGTCTGCCGCATACATGGCCCCTCTCCCCTGTAGTGACTGCCGCATACATGGCCCCTCTCCCCTGTAGTGTCAGCCGCATACATGGCCCCTCTCCCCTGTAGTGTCTGCCACATACATGGCCCCTCTCCCCTGTAGTGTCAGCCGCATACATGGCCCCTCTCCCCTGTAGTGTCTGCTGCATACATGGCCCCTCTCTCCTGTAGTGTCTGCCGCATACATGGCCCCTCTCCCCTGTAGTGTCTGCAGCATACATGGCCCCTCTCCCCTGTAGTGTCAGCCGCATACATGGCCCCTCTCCCCTGTAGTGTCTGCTGCATACATGGCCCCTCTCCCCTGTAGTGTCTGCTGCATACATGGCCCCTCTCTCCTGTAGTGTCTGCCGCATACATGGCCCCTCTCCCCTGTAGTGTCAGCCGCATACATGGCCCCTCTCCCCTGTAGTGTCTGCTGCATACATGGCCCCTCTCTCCTGTAGTGTCTGCCGCATACATGGCCCCTCTCTCCTGTAGTGTCTGCCGCATACATGGCCCCTCTCCCCTGTAGTGTCTGCCGCATACATGGCCCCTCTCCCCTGTAGTGTCTGCTGCATACATGGCCCCTCTCTCCTGTAGTGTCTGCCGCATACATGGCCCCTCTCCCCTGTAGTTTCAGCCGCATACATGGCCCCTCTCCCCTGTAGTGTCTGCCGCATACATGGCCCCTCTCCCCTGTAGTGTCTGCCGCATACATGGCCCCTCTCCCCTGTAGTGTCTGCCGCATACATGGCCCCTCTCCCCTGTAGTGTCTGCCGCATACATGGCCCCTCTCCCCTGTAGTGTCTGCCGCATACATGGCCCCTCTCCCCTGTAGTGTCAGCCGCATACATGGCCCCTCTCCCCTGTAGTTTCTGCCGCATACATGGCCCCTCTCCCCTGTAGTGTCTGCCGCATACATGGCCCCTCTCCCCTGTAGTGTCTGCCGCATACAGGGCCCCTCTCCCCTGTAGTGTCTGCCGCATACATGGCCCCTCTCTCATGTAGTGTCTGCCGCATACATGACCCCTCTCCCCTGTAGTGTCTGCCGCATACATGGCCTCTCTCCCCTGTAGTGTCTGCCGCATACATGGCCCCTCTCCCCTGTAGTGTCTGCTGCATACATGGCCCCTCTCCCCTGTGGTGTCTGCCACATACATAGTCCCTCTCCCCTGTAGTGTCTGCCGCATACATGGCCGCTCTCCCCTGTAGTGCCTTCCGCATACATGGCCCCTCTCTGCTGTAGTGTCTGCCGCATACATGGCCCCTCTCTTCTGTAGTGTCTGCCGCATACATGGCCCCTCTCCCCTGTAGTGTCTGCCACATACATGGCCCCTCTCTCCTGTAGTGTCTGCCGCATACATGGCCCCTCTCCCCTGTAGTGTCTGCCGCATACATGGCCGCTCTCCCCTGTAGTGTCTGCCGCATACATGGCCCCTCTCCCCTGTAGTGTCTGCCGCATACATGGCCCCTCTCCCCTGTAGTGTCTGCCACATACATGGCCCCTCTCCCCTGTAGTGTCTGCCGCATACATGGCCCCTCTCCCCTGTAGTGTCTGCCGCATACATGGCCCCTCTCCCCTGCAGTGTCTGCCGCATACATGGCCCCTCTCCCCTGTAGTGTCTGCCACATACATGGCCCCTCTCCCCTGTAGTGTCTGCCGCATACATGGCCCCTCTCCCCTGTAGTGTCTGCCGCATACATGGCCCCTCTCCCCTGTAGTGTCAGCCGCATACATGGCCCCTCTCCCCTGTAGTGTCTGCCGCATACATGGCCCCTCTCCCCTGTAGTGTCTGCCACATACATGGCCCCTCTCCCCTGTAGTGTCAGCCGCATACATGGCCCCTCTCCCCTGTAGTGTCTGCTGCATACATGGCCTCTCTCTCCTGTAGTGTCTGCCGCATACATGGCCCCTCTCCCCTGTAGTGTCTGCCGCATACATGGCCCCTCTCCCCTGTAGTGTCAGCCGCATACATGGCCCCTCTCCCCTGTAGTGTCTGCTGCATACATGGCCCCTCTCCCCTGTAGTGTCTGCTGCATACATGGCCCCTCTCTCCTGTAGTGTCTGCCGCATACATGGCCCCTCTCCCCTGTAGTGTCAGCCGCATACATGGCCCCTCTCCCCTGTAGTGTCTGCTGCATACATGGCCCCTCTGTCCTGTAGTGTCTGCCGCATACATGGCCCCTCTCTCCTGTAGTGTCTGCCGCATACATGGCCCCTCTCCCCTGTAGTGTCTGCAGCATACATGGCCCCTCTCCCCTGTAGTGTCTGCCGCATACATGGCCCCTCTCCCCTGTAGTGTCAGCCGCATACATGGCCCCTCTCCCCTGTAGTGTCTGCCGCATACATGGCCCCTCTCCCCTGTAGTGTCTGCCGCATACATGGCCCCTCTCCCCTGTAGTGTCTGCCGCATACATGGCCCCTCTCCCCTGTAGTGTCTGCCGCATACATGGCCCCTCTCCCCTGCAGTGTCTGCCGCATACATGACCCCTCTCCCCTGTAGTGTCTGCCGCATACATGGCCCCTCTCCCCTGTAGTGTCAGCCGCATATATGGCCCCTCTCCACTGTAGTGTCTGCCGCATACATGGCCCCTCTCACCTGTAGTGTCTGCCGCATACATGGCCCCTCTCCCCTGTAGTGTCTGCCGCATACATGGCCCCTCTCCCCTGTAGTGTCTGCCGCATACATGGCCCCTCTCCCCTGTAGTTTCTGCCACATACATGGCCCCTCTCCCCTGTAGTGTCTGCTGCATACATGGCCCCTCTCTCCTGTAGTGTCTGCCGCATACATGGCCCCTCTCCCCTGTAGTGTCTGCCGCATACATGGCCCCTCTCCCCTGTAGTGTCTGCCGCATACATGGCCCCTCTCCCCTGTAGTTTCTGCCACATACATGGCCCCTCTCCCCTGTAGTGTCTGCTGCATACATGGCCCCTCTCTCCTGTAGTGTCTGCCGCATACATGGCCCCTCTCCCCTGTAGTGTCTGCCGCATACATGGCCCCTCTCCCCTGTAGTGTCAGCCGCATACATGGCCCCTCTCCCCTGTAGTGTCTGCTGCATGCATGGCCCCTCTCCCCTGTAGTGTCTGCTGCATACATGGCCCCTCTCTCCTGTAGTGTCTGCCGCATACATGGCCCCTCTCCCCTGTAGTGTCAGCCGCATACATGGCCCCTCTCCCCTGTAGTGTCTGCTGCATACATGGCCCCTCTCTCCTGTAGTGTCTGCCGCATACATGGCCCCTCTCTCCTGTAGTGTCTGCCGCATACATGGCCCCTCTCCCCTGTAGTGTCTGCCGCATACATGGCCCCTCTCCCCTGTAGTGTCAGCCGCATACATGGCCCCTCTCCCCTGTAGTGTCTGCTGCATACATGGCCCCTCTCTCCTGTAGTGTCTGCCGCATACATGGCCCCTCTCCCCTGTAGTGTCTGCCGCATACATGGCCCCTCTCCCCTGTAGTGTCAGCCGCATACATGGCCCCTCTCCCCTGTAGTGTCAGCCGCATACATGGCCCCTCTCCCCTGTAGTGTCTGCTGCATACATGGCCCCTCTCTCCTGTAGTGTCTGCCGCATACATGGCCCCTCTCCCCTGTAGTGTCTGCCGCATACATGGCCCCTCTCCCCTGTAGTGTCAGCCGCATACATGGCCCCTCTCCCCTGTAGTGTCTGCTGCATGCATGGCCCCTCTCCCCTGTAGTGTCTGCTGCATACATGGCCCCTCTCTCCTGTAGTGTCTGCCGCATACATGGCCCCTCTCCCCTGTAGTGTCAGCCGCATACATGGCCCCTCTCCCCTGTAGTGTCTGCCGCATACATGGCCCCTCTCTCCTGTAGTGTCTACCGCATACATGGCCCCTCTCCCCTGTAGTGTCTGCCGCATACATGGCCCCTCTCCCCTGTAGTGTCTGCCGCATACATGGCCCCTCTCCCCTGTAGTGTCTGCCGCATACATGGCCCCTCTCCCCTGTAGTTTCTGCCACATACATGGCCCCTCTCCCCTGTAGTGTCTGCTGCATACATGGCCCCTCTCTCCTGTAGTGTCTGCCGCATACATGGCCCCTCTCCCCTGTAGTGTCTGCCGCATACATGGCCCCTCTCCCCTGTAGTGTCAGCCGCATACATGGCCCCTCTCCCCTGTAGTGTCTGCTGCATGCATGGCCCCTCTCCCCTGTAGTGTCTGCTGCATACATGGCCCCTCTCTCCTGTAGTGTCTGCCGCATACATGGCCCCTCTCCCCTGTAGTGTCAGCCGCATACATGGCCCCTCTCCCCTGTAGTGTCTGCTGCATACATGGCCCCTCTCTCCTGTAGTGTCTGCCGCATACATGGCCCCTCTCTCCTGTAGTGTCTGCCGCATACATGGCCCCTCTCCCCTGTAGTGTCTGCCGCATACATGGCCCCTCTCCCCTGTAGTGTCAGCCGCATACATGGCCCCTCTCCCCTGTAGTGTCTGCTGCATACATGGCCCCTCTCTCCTGTAGTGTCTGCCGCATACATGGCCCCTCTCCCCTGTAGTGTCTGCCGCATACATGGCCCCTCTCCCCTGTAGTGTCAGCCGCATACATGGCCCCTCTCCCCTGTAGTGTCAGCCGCATACATGGCCCCTCTCCCCTGTAGTGTCTGCTGCATACATGGCCCCTCTCTCCTGTAGTGTCTGCCGCATACATGGCCCCTCTCCCCTGTAGTGTCTGCCGCATACATGGCCCCTCTCCCCTGTAGTGTCAGCCGCATACATGGCCCCTCTCCCCTGTAGTGTCTGCTGCATGCATGGCCCCTCTCCCCTGTAGTGTCTGCTGCATACATGGCCCCTCTCTCCTGTAGTGTCTGCCGCATACATGGCCCCTCTCCCCTGTAGTGTCAGCCGCATACATGGCCCCTCTCCCCTGTAGTGTCTGCCGCATACATGGCCCCTCTCTCCTGTAGTGTCTGCCGCATACATGGCCCCTCTCTCCTGTAGTGTCTGCCGCATACATGGCCCCTCTCCCCTGTAGTGTCTGCCGCATACATGGCCCCTCTCCCCTGTAGTGTCAGCCGCATACATGGCCCCTCTCCCCTGTAGTGTCTGCCGCATACATGGCCCCTCTCCCCTGTAGTGTCTGCCGCATACATGGCCCCTCTCCCCTGTAGTGTCTGCCGCATACATGGCCCCTCTCCCCTGTAGTGTCTGCCGCATACATGGCCCCTCTCCCCTGTAGTGTCTGCCGCATACATGACCCCTCTCCCCTGTAGTGTCTCCCGCATACATGGCCCCTCTCTCCTGTAGTGTCTGCCGCATACATGGCCCCTCTCTCCTGTAGTGTCTACCGCATACATGGCCCCTCTCCCCTGTAGTGTCTGCCGCATACATGGCCCCTCTCCCCTGTAGTGTCTGCCGCATACATGGCCCCTCTCCCCTGTAGTGTCTACCGCATACATGGCCCCTCTCCACTGTAGTGTCTGCCGCATACATGGCCCCTCTCTCCTGTAGTGTCTGCCGCATACATGGCCCCTCTCCCCTGTAGTGTCTACCGCATACATGGCCCCTCTCCACTGTAGTGTCTGCCGCATACATGGCCCCTCTCCCCTGTAGTGTCTGCCGCATACATGGCCCCTCTCTCCTGTAGTGTCTACCGCATACATGGCCCCTCTCCCCTGTAGTGTCTGCCGCATACATGGCCCCTCTCCCCTGTAGTGTCTACCGCATACATGGCCCCTCTCCACTGTAGTGTCTGCCGCATACATGGCCCCTCTCCCCTGTAGTGTCTACCGCATACATGGCCCCTCTCCCCTGTAGTGTCTGCCGCATACATGGCCCCTCTCCCCTGTAGTGTCTGCTGCATACATGGCCCCTCTCCCCTGTAGTGTCTACCGCATACATGGCCCCTCTCCACTGTAGTGTCTGCCGCATACATGGCCCCTCTCCCCTGTAGTGTCTACCGCATACATGGCCCCTCTCCCCTGTAGTGTCTACCGCATACATGGCCCCTCTCCCCTGTAGTGTCTACCGCATACATGACCCCTCTCCCCTGTAGTGTCTGCCGCATACATGGCCCCTCTCCCCTGTAGTGTCTGCCGCATACATGGCCCCTCTCTCCTGTCGTGTCTCCCGCATACATGGCCCCTCTCCCCTGTAGTGTCTGCCGCATACATGGCCCCTCTCCCCTGTAGTGTCAGCCGCATACATGGCCCCTCTCTCCTGTAGTGTCTGCCGCATACATGGCCCCTCTCCCCTGTAGTGCCTGCCGCATACATGGCCCCTCTCCCCTGTAGTGTCAGCCGCATACATGGCCCCTCTCTCCTGTAGTGTCTGCCGCATACATGGCCCCTCTCCCCTGTAGTGCCTGCCGCATACATGGCCCCTCTCCCCTGTAGTGTCTGCCGCATACATGGCCCCTCTCTCCTGTAAACCCCCATATGCAGTTTGTGCCCCCCTATTGAGGCAGTGATGCCTCTTTCTGCTCCACCATTACTGGTACATTTCTGTAACATCCAGCACAATGTTTGGGGGCGCAGTGTTCGTGCCTTTTGTTGTGTATTCTCCGTGTCGGCCACATTATGTAGTTTTGTAGTTGGTTATTACAAATATGAGTTGGGGTGGAAGATTATCACTATTAGTCACAATGACAAGTCAGAAGAGAACACAGTGGACAAGTCCTTTAGTTCGAATTCTACCTGCAGTACCTTCTTTTAGCCAGAAGAGGTGCCATTGAGCTTCACAATGCCATAGTCCAATGCGGATTAGGTACTGCAGTATTGAGACCTGTGCTGCTTCTAGTCACCTACCAGGAGTAGTCTTTCCTTACCTTGGATTTTGGAGCCAACCAGTAGATGAGGCACAGGAGAGGCATAGTGAAGAAGATGGCGCAGGCAATGAAGAGCTTCCAGATGGTGTTGCTGCCCCTCCAACCTGACAACTTCCCACTCCAGATGGAGGACAAGACTTGCTGACAAATAGGATGAGCGACAAACTGATGGAGAATTGTGAAGGAGACCATTATAAATAGCCACTAGAGGGCAGAGAGCAGCTGGGGGCAGACAGAGGAACGTTCTTGCAATATCTTACATTTACAATTTACACGTAATGTTCAGCCTGCCTCTATTCACACCTAACGCCGCATTCAAAAATCTGATGGCCCTTAACTCACTGCACTACTTGAAGATGGTGCAGTGTGCAAAAGCACATCAGAAGAAACACAGAGAATGTGGCATTTACACATCAGAGGAAAGGCACAGAGCTGGGCAGTTACACATCAGAGTAAAGGCACAGAGCTGGGCAGTTATACATCAGAGGAAAGGCACAGAGCTGGGCAGTTACACATCAGAGGAAAGGCGCAGAGCTGGGCAGCTACACATCAGAGTAAAGGCGCAGAGCTGGGCAGTTATACATCAGAGGAAAGGCACAGAGCTGGGCAGTTACACATCAGAGTAAAGGCACAGAGCTGGGCAGTTACACATCAGAGTAAAGGCACAGAGCTGGGCAGTTACACATCAGAGTAAAGGCACAGAGCTGGGCAGTTACACATCAGAGGAAAGGCGCAGAGCTGGGCAGCTACACATCAGAGTAAAGGCGCAGAGCTGGGCAGTTATACATCAGAGGAAAGGCACAGAGCTGGGCAGTTATACATCAGAGGAAAGGCACAGAGCTGGGCAGTTATACATCAGAGGAAAGGCACAGAGCTGGGCAGTTATACATCAGAGGAAAGGCACAGAGCTGGGCAGTTATACATCAGAGGAAAGGCACAGAGCTGGGCAGTTACACATCAGAGGAAAGGCGCAGAGCTGGGCAGTTATACATCAGAGGAAAGGCACAGAGCTGGGCAGTTATACATCAGAGGAAAGGCACAGAGCTGGGCAGTTACACATCAGAGGAAAGGCGCAGAGCTGGGCAGCTACACATCAGAGTAAAGGCGCAGAGCTGGGCAGTTATACATCAGAGGAAAGGCACAGAGCTGGGCAGTTACACATCAGAGTAAAGGCACAGAGCTGGGCAGTTACACATCAGAGTAAAGGCACAGAGCTGGGCAGTTACACATCAGAGTAAAGGCACAGAGCTGGGCAGTTACACATCAGAGGAAAGGCGCAGAGCTGGGCAGCTACACATCAGAGTAAAGGCGCAGAGCTGGGCAGTTATACATCAGAGGAAAGGCACAGAGCTGGGCAGTTACACATCAGAGTAAAGGCACAGAGCTGGGCAGTTACACATCAGAGTAAAGGCACAGAGCTGGGCAGTTACACATCAGAGTAAAGGCACAGAGCTGGTCAGTTACACATCAGAGTAAAGGCACAGAGCTGGGCAGTTATACATCAGAGGAAAGGCACAGAGCTGGGCAGTTATACATCAGAGGAAAGGCACAGAGCTGGGCAGTTATACATCAGAGGAAAGGCACAGAGCTTGGCAGTTATACATCAGAGAAAAGGCACAGAGCGGGGCAGTTACACATCAGAGGAAAGGCACAGAGCTGGGCAGTTACACATCAGAGTAAAGGCACAGAGCTGGGCAGTTATACATCAGAGAAAAGGCACAGAGCGGGGCAGTTACACATCAGAGGAAAGACACAGAGAGGGGCAGTTACACATCAGAGGAAAGGCACAGAGAGGGGCAGTTACACATCAGAGTAAAGGCACAGAGCTGGGCAGTTACACATCAGAGTAAAGGCACAGAGCTGGGCAGTTACACATCAGAGTAAAGGCACAGAGCTGGACAGTTACACATCAGAGTAAAAGCACAGAGCTTGGCTGTTACATATCAGAGAAAAAGCACAGAACTTGGCAGTTACACATCAGAGTAAAGGCCCAGAGCGGGGCAGTTACACATCAGAGTAAAGGCACAGAGAGGGGCAGTTACACATCAGAGGAAAGACACAGCTGGGCAGTTACACATCAGAGTAAAGGCACAGAGCTGGGCAGTTACACATCAGAGGAAAGGCACAGAGCTTGGCAGTTACACATCAGAGTAAAGGCACAGAGCTGGGCAGTTACACATCAGAGTAAAGGCACAGAGCTGGGCAGTTACACATCAGAGTAAAGGCACAGTGCTTGGCAGTTACACATCAGAGTAAAGACACAGAGCTGGGCAGTTACACATCAGAGTAAAGGCACAGAGTTAGGCAGTTACACATCAGAGTAAAGGCGCAGAGCAGGGCAGTTACACATCAGAGTAAAGGCGCAGAGCTGGGCAGTTACACATCAGAGTAAAGGCACAGAGCTGGGCAGTTACACATCAGAGTAAAGGCACAGAGCTGGGCAGTTATACATCAGAGGAAAGGCACAGAGCGGGGCAGTTACACATCAGAGGAAAGGCACAGAGCTGGGCAGTTACACATCAGAGTAAAGGCACAGAGCTGGGCAGTTACACATCAGAGGAAAGGCCCAGAGCAGGGCAGTTACACATCAGAGTAAAGGCACAGAGCTGGGCAGTTACACATCAGAGGAAAGGCACAGAGCTGGGCAGTTACACATCAGAGTAAAGGCACAGAGCTGGGCAGTTATACATCAGAGTAAAGGCACAGAGCTGGACAGTTACACATCAGAGTAAAAGCACAGAGCTTGGCCGTTACATATCAGAGTAAAGGCCCAGAGCAGGGCAGTTACACATCAGAGTAAAGGCACAGAGCTGGGCAGTTACACATCAGAGGAAAGGCACAGAGCTGGGCAGTTACACATCAGTGTAAAGGCACAGAGCTGGGCAGTTACACATCAGAGTAAAGGCACAGAGCTGGGCAGTTACACATCAGAGTAAAGGCACAGTGCTTGGCAGTTACACATCAGAGTAAAGACACAGAGCTGGGCAGTTACACATCAGAGAAAAGGCACAGAGCTGGGCAGTTACACATCAGAGTAAAGGCGCAGAGCAGGGCAGTTACACATCAGAGTAAAGGCGCAGAGCAGGGCAGTTACACATCAGAGTAAAGGCACAGAGCTGGACAGTTACACATCAGAGTAAAGGCACAGAGCTGGGCAGTTATACATCAGAGTAAAGGCACAGAGCTGGACAGTTACACATCACAGTAAAAGCACAGAGCTTGGCCGTTACATATCAGAGAAAAAGCACAGAACTTGGCAGTTACACATCAGAGTAAAGGCCCAGAGCAGGGCAGTTACACATCAGAGTAAAGGCACAGAGCGGGGCAGTTACACATCAGAGTAAAGGCACAGAGAGGGGCAGTTATACATCAGAGGAAAGACACAGCTGGGCAGTTACACATCAGAGTAAAGGCACAGAGCTGGGCAGTTACACATCAGAGTAAAGGCACAGAGCTGGGCAGTTACACATCAGAGTAAAGGCACAGAGCTGGGCAGTTACACATCAGAGTAAAGGCACAGTGCTTGGCAGTTACACATCAGAGTAAAGACACAGAGCTGGGCAGTTACACATCAGAGTAAAGGCACAGAGTTAGGCAGTTACACATCAGAGTAAAGGCGCAGAGCAGGGCAGTTACACATCAGAGTAAAGGCGCAGAGCAGGGCAGTTACACATCAGAGTAAAGGCACAGAGCGGGGCAGTTACACATCACAGTAAAGGCACAGAGCTGGGCAGTTATACATCAGAGGAAAGACACAGCTGGGCAGTTACACATCAGAGTAAAGGCACAGAGCTGGGCAGTTACACATCAGAGTAAAGGCACAGTGCTTGGCAGTTACACATCAGAGTAAAGACACAGAGTTAGGCAGTTACACATCAGAGTAAAGGCGCAGAGCAGGGCAGTTACACATCAGAGTAAAGGCGCAGAGCTGGGCAGTTACACATCAGAGTAAAGGCACAGAGCTGGGCAGTTACACATCAGAGTAAAGACACAGAGCTGGGCAGTTATACATCAGAGGAAAGGCACAGAGCGGGGCAGTTACACATCAGAGGAAAGGCCCAGAGCAGGGCAGTTACACATCAGAGTAAAGGCACAGAGCTGGGCAGTTATACATCAGAGGAAAGGCACAGAGCAGGGCAGTTACACATCAGAGTAAAGGCACAGAGCGGGGCAGTTACACATCAGAGGAATGGCACAGAGCTGGGCAGTTACACATCAGAGTAAAGGCACAGAGCTGGGCAGTTATACATCAGAGTAAAGGCACAGAGCTGGACAGTTACACATCAGAGTAAAAGCACAGAGCTTGGCCGTTACATATCAGAGAAAAAGCACAGAACTTGGCAGTTACACATCAGAGTAAAGGCCCAGAGCAGGGCAGTTACACATCAGAGTAAAGGCACAGAGCTGGGCAGTTACACATCAGAGTAAAGGCCCAGAGCTTGGCCGTTACATATCAGAGAAAAAGCACAGAACTTGGCAGTTACACATCAGAGTAAAGGCACAGAGAGGGGCAGTTACACATCAGAGTAAAGGCACAGAGCAGGGCAGTTACACATCAGAGTAAAGGCACAGAGCTGGGCAGTTACACATCAGAGTAAAGGCACAGAGCAGGGCAGTTACACATCGGAGTAAAGGCACAGAGCGGGGCAGTTATACATCAGAGGAAAGGCACAGAGCGGGGCAGTTACACATCAGAGGAAAGGCACAGAGCTGGGCAGTTACACATCAGAGTAAAGGCACAGAGCTGGGCAGTTATACATCAGAGTAAAGGCACAGAGCTGGACAGTTACACATCAGAGTAAAAGCACAGAGCTTGGCCGTTACATATCAGAGAAAAAGCACAGAACTTGGCAGTTACACATCAGAGTAAAGGCCCAGAGCAGGGCAGTTACACATCAGAGTAAAGGCACAGAGCTGGGCAGTTACACATCAGAGTAAAGGCACAGAGCGGGGCAGTTACACATCAGAGTAAAGGCACAGAGCTGGGCAGTTACACATCAGAGTAAAGACACAGAGCTGGGCAGTTACACATCAGAGTAAAGGCACAGAGTTAGGCAGTTACACATCAGAGTAAAGGCGCAGAGCAGGGCAGTTACACATCAGAGTAAAGGCGCAGAGCAGGGCAGTTACACATCAGAGTAAAGGCACAGAGCTGGACAGTTATACATCAGAGTAAAGGCACAGAGCTGGGCAGTTATACATCAGAGTAAAGGCACAGAGCTGGACAGTTACACATCACAGTAAAAGCACAGAGCTTGGCCGTTACATATCAGAGAAAAAGCACAGAACTTGGCAGTTACACATCAGAGTAAAGGCCCAGAGCAGGGCAGTTACACATCAGAGTAAAGGCACAGAGCGGGGCAGTTACACATCAGAGTAAAGACACAGAGCTGGGCAGTTACACATCAGAGTAAAGGCACAGAGCTGGGCAGTTACACATCAGAGTAAAGGCAGAGAGTTAGGCAGTTACACATCAGAGTAAAGGCGCAGAGCAGGGCAGTTACACATCAGAGTAAAGGCACAGAGCAGGGCAGTTATACATCAGAGGAAAGGCACAGAGCTGGGCAGTTACACATCAGAGGAAAGGCACAGAGCTGGGCAGTTATACATCAGAGTAAAGGCACAGAGCTGGGCAGTTACACATCAGAGTAAAGGCACAGAGCTGGGCAGTTACACATCAGAGTAAAGGCACAGAGCTGGGCAGTTATACATCAGAGTAAAGGCACAGAGCTGGACAGTTACACATCAGAGTAAAAGCACAGAGCTTGGCCGTTACATATCAGAGAAAAAGCACAGAACTTGGCAGTTACACATCAGAGTAAAGGCACAGAGCAGGGCAGTTACACATCAGAGTAAAGGCCCAGAGCAGGGCAGTTACACATCAGAGTAAAGGCACAGAGCAGGGCAGTTACACATCGGAGTAAAGGCACAGAGCGGGGCAGTTATACATCAGAGGAAAGGCACAGAGCGGGGCAGTTACACATCAGAGGAAAGGCACAGAGCTGGGCAGTTACACATCAGAGTAAAGGCACAGAGCTGGACAGTTATACATCAGAGTAAAGGCACAGAGCTGGACAGTTACACATCAGAGTAAAAGCACAGAGCTTGGCCGTTACATATCAGAGAAAAAGCACAGAACTTGGCAGTTACACATCAGAGTAAAGGCCCAGAGCAGGGCAGTTACACATCAGAGTAAAGGCACAGAGCGGGGCAGTTACACATCAGAGTAAAGGCACAGAGCTGGGCAGTTACACATCAGAGTAAAGGCACAGAGCGGGGCAGTTACACATCAGAGTAAAGGCACAGAGCTGGGCAGTTACACATCAGAGTAAAGACACAGAGCTGGGCAGTTACACATCAGAGTAAAGGCACAGAGTTAGGCAGTTACACATCAGAGTAAAGGCGCAGAGCAGGGCAGTTACACATCAGAGTAAAGGCGCAGAGCAGGGCAGTTACACATCAGAGTAAAGGCACAGAGCTGGACAGTTATACATCAGAGTAAAGGCACAGAGCTGGGCAGTTATACATCAGAGTAAAGGCACAGAGCTGGACAGTTACACATCACAGTAAAAGCACAGAGCTTGGCCGTTACATATCAGAGAAAAAGCACAGAACTTGGCAGTTACACATCAGAGTAAAGGCCCAGAGCAGGGCAGTTACACATCAGAGTAAAGGCACAGAGCGGGGCAGTTACACATCAGAGTAAAGGCACAGAGCTGGGCAGTTACACATCAGAGTAAAGGCACAGAGTTAGGCAGTTACACATCAGAGTAAAGGCACAGAGCGGGGCAGTTACACATCAGAGTAAAGGCACAGAGCTGGGCAGTTACACATCAGAGTAAAGGCACAGAGCTGGGCAGTTACACATCAGAGTAAAGGCACAGAGTTAGGCAGTTACACATCAGAGTAAAGGCACAGAGCAGGGCAGTTATACATCAGAGGAAAGGCACAGAGCTGGGCAGTTACACATCAGAGTAAAGGCACAGAGCGGGGCAGTTACACATCACAGTAAAGGCACAGAGCTGGGCAGTTATACATCAGAGGAAAGACACAGCTGGGCAGTTACACATCAGAGTAAAGGCACAGAGCTGGGCAGTTACACATCAGAGTAAAGGCACAGAGCTTGGCAGTTACACATCAGAGTAAAGGCACAGAGCGGGGCAGTTGCACATCAGAGTAAAGGCACAGAGCTGGGCAGTTATACATCAGAGGAAAGGCACAGAGCTGGGCAGTTACACATCAGAGTAAAGGCACAGAGCGGGGCAGTTATACATCAGAGGAAAGGCACAGAGCGGGGCAGTTATACATCAGAGGAAAGGCACAGAGCGGGGCAGTTACACATCAGAGTAAAGGCACAGAGCTGGGCAGTTATACATCAGAGGAAAGGCACAGAGCTGGGCAGTTACACATCAGAGTAAAGGCCCAGAGCAGGGCAGTTACACATCAGAGTAAAGGCACAGAGCTGGGCAGTTACACATCAGAGTAAAGGCACAGAGCTGGGCAGTTACACATCAGAGTAAAGGCACAGAGTTAGGCAGTTACACATCAGAGTAAAGGCACAGAGCAGGGCAGTTATACATCAGAGGAAAGGCACAGAGCTGGGCAGTTACACATCAGAGTAAAGGCACAGAGCGGGGCAGTTACACATCACAGTAAAGGCACAGAGCTGGGCAGTTACACATCAGAGTAAAGGCCCAGAGCAGGGCAGTTACACATCAGAGTAAAGGCACAGAGCTGGGCAGTTACACATCAGAGTAAAGGCACAGAGCGGGGCAGTTACACATCAGAGTAAAGGCACAGAGCTGGGCAGTTACACATCAGAGTAAAGACACAGAGCTGGGCAGTTACACATCAGAGTAAAGGCACAGAGTTAGGCAGTTACACATCAGAGTAAAGGCGCAGAGCAGGGCAGTTACACATCAGAGTAAAGGCGCAGAGCAGGGCAGTTACACATCAGAGTAAAGGCACAGAGCTGGACAGTTATACATCAGAGTAAAGGCACAGAGCTGGGCAGTTATACATCAGAGTAAAGGCACAGAGCTGGACAGTTACACATCACAGTAAAAGCACAGAGTTAGGCAGTTACACATCAGAGTAAAGGCGCAGAGCAGGGCAGTTACACATCAGAGTAAAGGCACAGAGCTGGGCAGTTATACATCAGAGTAAAGGCACAGAGCTGGACAGTTACACATCAGAGTAAAGGCACAGAGTTAGGCAGTTACACATCAGAGTAAAGGCACAGAGCAGGGCAGTTATACATCAGAGGAAAGGCACAGAGCTTGGCCGTTACATATCAGAGAAAAAGCACAGAACTTGGCAGTTACACATCAGAGTAAAGGCCCAGAGCAGGGCAGTTACACATCAGAGTAAAGGCACAGAGCGGGGCAGTTACACATCAGAGTAAAGGCACAGAGCTGGGCAGTTACACATCAGAGTAAAGGCACAGAGCTGGGCAGTTACACATCAGAGTAAAGGCACAGAGTTAGGCAGTTACACATCAGAGTAAAGGCACAGAGCGGGGCAGTTACACATCAGAGTAAAGGCACAGAGCTGGGCAGTTACACATCAGAGTAAAGGCACAGAGCTGGGCAGTTACACATCAGAGTAAAGGCACAGAGTTAGGCAGTTACACATCAGAGTAAAGGCACAGAGCAGGGCAGTTATACATCAGAGGAAAGGCACAGAGCTGGGCAGTTACACATCAGAGTAAAGGCACAGAGCGGGGCAGTTACACATCACAGTAAAGGCACAGAGCTGGGCAGTTATACATCAGAGGAAAGACACAGCTGGGCAGTTACACATCAGAGTAAAGGCACAGAGCTGGGCAGTTACACATCAGAGTAAAGGCACAGAGCTTGGCAGTTACACATCAGAGTAAAGGCACAGAGCGGGGCAGTTGCACATCAGAGTAAAGGCACAGAGCTGGGCAGTTATACATCAGAGGAAAGGCACAGAGCTGGGCAGTTACACATCAGAGTAAAGGCACAGAGCGGGGCAGTTATACATCAGAGGAAAGGCACAGAGCGGGGCAGTTATACATCAGAGGAAAGGCACAGAGCGGGGCAGTTACACATCAGAGTAAAGGCACAGAGCTGGGCAGTTATACATCAGAGGAAAGGCACAGAGCTGGGCAGTTACACATCAGAGTAAAGGCCCAGAGCAGGGCAGTTACACATCAGAGTAAAGGCGCAGAGCTGGGCAGTTACACATCAGAGTAAAGGCCCAGAGCTTGGCCGTTACATATCAGAGAAAAAGCACAGAACTTGGCAGTTACACATCAGAGTAAAGGCACTGAGCTGGGCAGTTACACATCAGAGTAAAGGCCCAGAGCTTGGCCGTTACATATCAGAGAAAAAGCACAGAACTTGGCAGTTACACATCAGAGTAAAGGCACAGAGAGGGGCAGTTACACATCAGAGTAAAGGCACAGAGCAGGGCAGTTACACATCAGAGTAAAGGCACAGAGCTGGGCAGTTACACATCAGAGTAAAGGCACAGAGCAGGGCAGTTACACATCGGAGTAAAGGCACAGAGCGGGGCAGTTATACATCAGAGGAAAGGCACAGAGCGGGGCAGTTACACATCAGAGGAAAGGCACAGAGCTGGGCAGTTACACATCAGAGTAAAGGCACAGAGCTGGGCAGTTATACATCAGAGTAAAGGCACAGAGCTGGACAGTTACACATCAGAGTAAAAGCACAGAGCTTGGCCGTTACATATCAGAGAAAAAGCACAGAACTTGGCAGTTACACATCAGAGTAAAGGCCCAGAGCAGGGCAGTTACACATCAGAGTAAAGGCACAGAGCTGGGCAGTTACACATCAGAGTAAAGGCACAGAGCGGGGCAGTTACACATCAGAGTAAAGGCACAGAGCTGGGCAGTTACACATCAGAGTAAAGACACAGAGCTGGGCAGTTACACATCAGAGTAAAGGCACAGAGTTAGGCAGTTACACATCAGAGTAAAGGCGCAGAGCAGGGCAGTTACACATCAGAGTAAAGGCGCAGAGCAGGGCAGTTACACATCAGAGTAAAGGCACAGAGCTGGTCAGTTATACATCAGAGTAAAGGCACAGAGCTGGGCAGTTATACATCAGAGTAAAGGCACAGAGCTGGACAGTTACACATCACAGTAAAAGCACAGAGCTTGGCCGTTACATATCAGAGAAAAAGCACAGAACTTGGCAGTTACACATCAGAGTAAAGGCCCAGAGCAGGGCAGTTACACATCAGAGTAAAGGCACAGAGCGGGGCAGTTACACATCAGAGTAAAGACACAGAGCTGGGCAGTTACACATCAGAGTAAAGGCACAGAGCTGGGCAGTTACACATCAGAGTAAAGGCAGAGAGTTAGGCAGTTACACATCAGAGTAAAGGCGCAGAGCAGGGCAGTTACACATCAGAGGAAAGGCACAGAGCTGGGCAGTTACACATCAGAGGAAAGGCACAGAGCTGGGCAGTTATACATCAGAGTAAAGGCACAGAGCTGGGCAGTTACACATCAGAGTAAAGGCACAGAGCTGGGCAGTTACACATCAGAGTAAAGGCACAGAGCTGGGCAGTTATACATCAGAGTAAAGGCACAGAGCTGGACAGTTACACATCAGAGTAAAAGCACAGAGCTTGGCCGTTACATATCAGAGAAAAAGCACAGAACTTGGCAGTTACACATCAGAGTAAAGGCACAGAGCAGGGCAGTTACACATCAGAGTAAAGGCCCAGAGCAGGGCAGTTACACATCAGAGTAAAGGCACAGAGCAGGGCAGTTACACATCGGAGTAAAGGCACAGAGCGGGGCAGTTATACATCAGAGGAAAGGCACAGAGCGGGGCAGTTACACATCAGAGGAAAGGCACAGAGCTGGGCAGTTACACATCAGAGTAAAGGCACAGAGCTGGACAGTTATGCATCAGAGTAAAGGCACAGAGCTGGACAGTTACACATCAGAGTAAAAGCACAGAGCTTGGCCGTTACATATCAGAGAAAAAGCACAGAACTTGGCAGTTACACATCAGAGTAAAGGCCCAGAGCAGGGCAGTTACACATCAGAGTAAAGGCACAGAGCTGGGCAGTTACACATCAGAGTAAAGGCACAGAGCGGGGCAGTTACACATCAGAGTAAAGGCACAGAGCTGGGCAGTTACACATCAGAGTAAAGACACAGAGCTGGGCAGTTACACATCAGAGTAAAGGCACAGAGTTAGGCAGTTACACATCAGAGTAAAGGCGCAGAGCAGGGCAGTTACACATCAGAGTAAAGGCGCAGAGCAGGGCAGTTACACATCAGAGTAAAGGCACAGAGCTGGACAGTTATACATCAGAGTAAAGGCACAGAGCTGGGCAGTTATACATCAGAGTAAAGGCACAGAGCTGGACAGTTACACATCACAGTAAAAGCACAGAGCTTGGCCGTTACATATCAGAGAAAAAGCACAGAACTTGGCAGTTACACATCAGAGTAAAGGCCCAGAGCAGGGCAGTTACACATCAGAGTAAAGGCACAGAGCGGGGCAGTTACACATCAGAGTAAAGGCACAGAGCTGGGCAGTTACACATCAGAGTAAAGGCACAGAGCTGGGCAGTTACACATCAGAGTAAAGGCACAGAGCGGGGCAGTTACACATCAGAGTAAAGGCACAGAGCGGGGCAGTTACACATCAGAGTAAAGGCACAGAGCTGGGCAGTTACACATCAGAGTAAAGGCACAGAGCTGGGCAGTTACACATCAGAGTAAAGGCACAGAGTTAGGCAGTTACACATCAGAGTAAAGGCACAGATCAGGGCAGTTATACATCAGAGGAAAGGCACAGAGCTGGGCAGTTACACATCAGAGTAAAGGCACAGAGCGGGGCAGTTACACATCACAGTAAAGGCACAGAGCTGGGCAGTTATACATCAGAGGAAAGACACAGCTGGGCAGTTACACATCAGAGTAAAGGCACAGAGCTGGGCAGTTACACATCAGAGTAAAGGCACAGAGCTTGGCAGTTACACATCAGAGTAAAGGCACAGAGCGGGGCAGTTGCACATCAGAGTAAAGGCACAGAGCTGGGCAGTTATACATCAGAGGAAAGGCACAGAGCGGGGCAGTTATACATCAGAGGAAAGGCACAGAGCGGGGCAGTTACACATCAGAGTAAAGGCACAGAGCTGGGCAGTTATACATCAGAGGAAAGGCACAGAGCTGGGCAGTTACACATCAGAGTAAAGGCACAGAGCGGGGCAGTTATACATCAGAGGAAAGGCACAGAGCGGGGCAGTTACACATCAGAGTAAAGGCACAGAGCGGGGCAGTTACACATCAGAGGAAAGGCACAGAGCTGGGCAGTTACACATCAGAGTAAAGGCACAGAGCTGGGCAGTTACACATCAGAGGAAAGACACAGCTGGGCAGTTACACATCAGAGTAAAGGCACAGAGCGGGGCAGTTACACATCAGAGGAAAGACACAGCTGGGCAGTTACACATCAGAGTAAAGGCACAGAGCGGGGCAGTTACACATCAGAGGAAAGGCACAGAGCTGGGCAGTTACACATCAGAGTAAAGGCACAGAGCTGGGCAGTTACACATCAGAGTAAAGGCACAGAGAGGGGCAGTTACACATCAGAGTAAAGGCACAGAGCTGGGCAGTTACACATCAGAGTAAAGGCACAGAGCTTGGCAGTTACACATCAGAGTAAAGGCACAGAGCGGGGCAGTTATACATCAGAGGAAAGGCACAGAGCTGGGCAGTTATACATCAGAGGAAAGGCACAGAGCTGGGCAGTTATACATCAGAGTAAAGGCACAGAGCTGGGCAGTTATACATCAGAGGAAAGGCACAGAGCTGGGCAGTTACACATCAGAGTAAAGGCACAGAGCTGGGCAGTTACACATCAGAGGAAAGACACAGCTGGGCAGTTACACATCAGAGTAAAGGCACAGAGCGGGGCAGTTACACATCAGAGGAAAGGCACAGAGCTGGGCAGTTATACATCAGAGTAAAGGCACAGAGCTGGGCAGTTACACATCAGAGTAAAGGCACAGAGAGGGGCAGTTACACATCAGAGTAAAGGCACAGAGCTGGGCAGTTACACATCAGAGTAAAGGCACAGAGCGGGGCAGTTATACATCAGAGGAAAGGCACAGAGCTGGGCAGTTATACATCAGAGTAAAGGCACAGAGCTGGGCAGTTATACATCAGAGGAAAGGCACAGAGCTGGGCAGTTATACATCAGAGTAAAGGCACAGAGCTGGGCAGTTACACATCAGAGTAAAGGCACAGAGCTGGGCATTTACACATCAGAGGAAAGGCACAGAGCTGGCCAGTTACACATCAGAGTAAAGGCACAGAGCTGGGCAGTTACACATCAGAGGAAAGGAACAGAGCTGGGCAGTTACACATCAGAGTAAAGGCACAGAGCTGGGCAGTTACACATCAGAGTAAAGGCACAGAGAGGGGTAGTTACACATCAGAGTAAAGGCACAGAGCGGGGCACTTACACATCAGAGTAAAGGCACAGAGAGGGGCAATTACACATCAGAGTAACGGCACAGAGCTGGGCAGTTACACATCAGAGTAAAGGCACAGAGCTTGGCAGTTACACATCAGAGTAAAGGCACAGAGCTGGGCAGTTACACATCAGAGTAAAGGCACAGAACTTGGCAGTTACACATCAGAGTAAAGGCACAGAGCTTGGCAGTTACACATTAGAGGAAAGGCACAGAGCTGGCCAATTACACATCAGAGGAAAGGCACAGAGCGGGGCAGTTACACATCAGAGTAAAGGCACAGAGCTGGGCAGTTACACATCGGAGTAAAGGCACAGACCTGGGCAGCTACACATCAGAGTAAAGGCACAGAGCGGGGCAGTTACACATCAGAGTAAAGGCACAGAGCTGGGCAGTTACACATCAGAGTAAAAGCACAGAGCTGGGCAGTTACACATCAGAGTAAAGGCACAGAGCGGGGCAGTTACACATCAGAGTAAAGGCACAGAATTTGGCAGTTACACATCAGAGTAGAGGCACAGAGCTGGGCAGTTACACATCAGAGTAAAGGCACAGAGAGGGGCAGTTACACATCAGAGTAAAGGCACAGAGCTTGGCAGTTACACATCAGAGTAAAGACACAGAGCTGGGCAGTTACACATCAGAAAGACACAGAGCTGGGCAGTTACACATCAGAGGAAAGGCACAGATCTGGGCAGTTACACATCAGAGGAAAGGCACAGAGAGGGGCAGTTACACATCAGAGAAAAGGCACAGAGAGGGGCAGTTACACATCAGAGTAAAGGCACAGAGCTTGGCAGTTACACATCAGAGTAAAGACACAGAGCTGGGCAGTTACACATCAGAAAGACACAGAGCTGGGCAGTTACACATCAGAGGAAAGGCACAGATCTGGGCAGTTACACATCAGAGGAAAGGCACAGAGAGGGGCAGTTACACATCAGAGTAAAGGCACAGAGCTTGGCAGTTACACATCAGAGGAAAGACACAGAGGTGGGCAGTTACACATCAGAGTAAATGGCACAGAGCTAGGCAGTTACACATCAGAGTAAAGGCGCAGAGCAGGGCAGTTACACATCAGAGTAAAGGCGCAGAGCAGGGCAGTTACACATCAGAGTAAAGGCACAGAGCTGGGCAGTTACACATCAGAGTAAAGGCACAGAACTGGGCAGTTACACATCAGAGGAAAGACACAGAGCTGGGCAGTTACACATCAGAGTAAAGGCACAGAGTTGGGCAGTTACACATCAGAGTAAAGGCACAGAGCTTGGCAGTTACATATCAGAGTAAAGGCACAGAGCTGGGAAGTTACACATCAGAGTAAAGGCACAGAGCTGGGCAGTTACACATCAGAGGAAAGGCACAGAGCTGGGCAGTTACACATCAGAGTAAAGGCACAGAGCTTGGCAGTTACACATCAGAGGAAAGACACAGAGCTGGGCAGTTACACATCAGAAAGACACAGCTGGGCAGTTACACATCAGAGGAAAGGCACAGAGCTGGGCAGTTACACATCAGATTAAAGGCACAGAGCTTAGCAGTTACACATCAGGGGAAAGACACAGAGCTGGGCAGTTACACATCAGAGTAAAGGCACAGAGCTTGGCAGTTACACATCAGAGTAAAGACACAGAGCTGGGCAGTTACACATCAGAGGAAAGGCCCAGAGCTGGGCAGTTACACATCAGAGTAAAGGCACAGAGCTTGGCAATTACACATCAGAGTAAAGGCACAGAGCTTGGCAATTACACATCAGAGTAAAGGCACAGAGCTGGGCAGTTACACATCAGAGGAAAGGCACAGAGCTGGGCAGTTACACATCAGAGTAAAGGCACAGAGCTTGGCAGTTACACATCAGAGTAAAGGCACAGAGAGGGTCAGTTACACATCAGAGTAAAGACACAGAGCTGGGCAGTTACACATCAGAGGAAAGACACAGAGCTGGGCAGTTACACATCAGAGGAAAGGCACAGAGCTGGGCAGTTACACATCAGAGTAAAGGCACAGAGCTTGGCAGTTAAACATCAGAGTAAAGGCACAGAGCTGGGCAGTTACACATCAGAGTAAAGGCACAGAGCTGGGCATTTACACATCAGAGGAAAGGCACAGAGCTGGCCAGTTACACATCAGAGTAAAGGCACAGAGCAGGGCAGTTACACATCAGAGTAAAGGCACAGAGAGGGGCAGTTACACATCAGAGTAAAGACACAGAGCTGGGCAGTTACACATCAGAGTAAAGGCACAGAGTTTGGCAGTTACACATCAGAGTAAAGGCACAGAGCTTGGCAGTTAAACATCAGAGTAAAGGCACAGAGCTGGGCAGTTACACATCAGAGTAAAAGCACAGAGCTGGGCATTTACACATCAGAGGAAATGCACAGAGCTGGGCATTTACACATCAGAGGAAAGGCACAGAGCTGGCCAGTTACACATCAGAGTAAAGGCACAGAGCAGGGCAGTTACACATCAGGGTAAAGGCACAGAGAGGGGCAGTTACACATCAGAGTAAAGACACAGAGCTGGGCAGTTACACATCAGAGTAAAGGCACAGAGAGGGGCAGTTACACATCAGAGTAAAGGCACAGAGCTTGGCAGTTACACATCAGAGTAAAGGCACAGAGCTGGGCAGTTACACATCAGAGTAAAGGCACAGAGCTTGGCAGTTACACATTAGAGGAAAGGCACAGAGCTGGCCAGTTACACATCAGAGGAAAGGCACAGAGCGGGGCAGTTACACATCAGAGTAAAGGCACAGAGCAGGGCAGTTACACATCAGGGTAAAGGCACAGAGAGGGGCAGTTACACATCAGAGTAAAGACACAGAGCTGGGCAGTTACACATCAGAGTAAAGGCACAGAGAGGGACAGTTACACATCAGAGTAAAGGCACAGAGCTTGGCAGTTACACATCAGAGTAAAGGCACAGAGCTGGGCAGTTACACATCAGAGTAAAGGCACAGAGCTTGGCAGTTACACATCAGAGTAAAGGCACAGAGCTTGGCAGTTACACATCAGAGGAAAGGCACAGAGCGGGGCAGTTACACATCAGAGTAAAGGCACAGAGCTGGGCAGTTACACATCAGAGTAAAGGCACAGAGCTGGGCAGCTACACATCAGAGTAAAGGCACAGAGCGGGGCAGTTACACATCAGAGTAAAGGCACAGAGCTGGGCATTTACACATCAGAGGAAAGGCACAGAGCTGGCCAGTTACACATCAGAGTAAAGGCACAGAGCGGGGCAGTTACACATCAGAGTAAAGGCACAGAGCTGGGCAGTTACACATCAGAGTAAAGGCACAGAGCTGGGCAGTTACACATCAGAGTAAAGGCACAGAGCTGGGCAGTTACACATCAGAGTAAAGGCACAGAGCTGGGCAGTTACACATCAGAGTAAAGGCACAGAGCTGGGCAGTTATACATCAGAGTAAAGGCACAGAGCTGGGCAGTTACACATCAGAGTAAAGGCTCAGAGCTGGGCAGTTATACATCAGAGTAAAGGCACAGAGCTGGACAGTTACACATCAGAGTAAAAGCACAGAGCTTGGCCGTTACATATCAGAGAAAAAGCACAGAACTTGGCAGTTACACATCAGAGTAAAGGCACAGAGAGGGGCAGTTACACATCAGAGTAAAGGCACAGAGCAGGGCAGTTACACATCAGAGTAAAGGCCCAGAGCAGGGCAGTTACACATCAGAGTAAAGGCACAGAGCTGGGCAGTTATACATCAGAGGAAAGGCACAGAGCGGGGCAGTTACACATCAGAGGAAAGGCACAGAGCTGGGCAGTTACACATCAGAGTAAAGGCACAGAGCTGGGCAGTTATACATCAGAGTAAAGGCACAGAGCTGGACAGTTACACATCAGAGTAAAAGCACAGAGCTTGGCCGTTACATATCAGAGAAAAAGCACAGAACTTGGCAGTTACACATCAGAGTAAAGGCCCAGAGCAGGGCAGTTAAACATCAGAGTAAAGGCACAGAGCTGGGCAGTTACACATCAGAGTAAAGGCACAGAGCGGGGCAGTTACACATCAGAGTAAAGGCACAGAGCGGGGCAGTTACACATCAGAGGAAAGACACAGCTGGGCAGTTACACATCAGAGTAAAGGCACAGAGCTGGGCAGTTACACATCAGAGGAAAGGCACAGAGCTGGGCAGTTACACATCAGTGTAAAGGCCCAGAGCTGGGCAGTTACACATCAGAGTAAAGGCACAGAGCTGGGCAGTTACACATCAGAGTAAAGGCACAGAGCTGGGCAGTTACACATCAGAGTAAAGGCACAGTGCTTGGCAGTTACACATCAGAGTAAAGACACAGAGCTGGGCAGTTACACATCAGAGTAAAGGCACAGAGTTAGGCAGTTACACATCAGAGTAAAGGCGCAGAGCAGGGCAGTTACACATCAGAGTAAAGGCGCAGAGCAGGGCAGTTACACATCAGAGTAAAGGCACAGAGCGGGGCAGTTACACATCACAGTAAAGGCACAGAGCTGGGCAGTTATACATCAGAGGAAAGACACAGCTGGGCAGTTACACATCAGAGTAAAGGCACAGAGCTGGGCAGTTACACATCAGAGTAAAGGCACAGAGCTTGGCAGTTGCACATCAGAGTAAAGGCACAGAGCTGGGCAGTTATACATCAGAGGAAAGGCACAGAGCTGGGCAGTTACACATCAGAGTAAAGGCACAGAGCGGGGCAGTTATACATCAGAGGAAAGGCACAGAGCGGGGCAGTTATACATCAGAGGAAAGGCACAGAGCGGGGCAGTTACACATCAGAGTAAAGGCACAGAGCTGGGCAGTTATACATCAGAGGAAAGGCACAGAGCTGGGCAGTTACACATCAGAGTAAAGGCACAGAGCGGGGCAGTTATACATCAGAGGAAAGGCACAGAGCGGGGCAGTTACACATCAGAGTAAAGGCACAGAGCGGGGCAGTTACACATCAGAGGAAAGGCACAGAGCTGGGCAGTTACACATCAGAGTAAAGGCACAGAGCTGGGCAGTTACACATCAGAGGAAAGACACAGCTGGGCAGTTACACATCAGAGTAAAGGCACAGAGCGGGGCAGTTACACATCAGAGGAAAGACACAGCTGGGCAGTTACACATCAGAGTAAAGGCACAGAGCGGGGCAGTTACACATCAGAGGAAAGGCACAGAGCTGGGCAGTTACACATCAGAGTAAAGGCACAGAGCTGGGCAGTTACACATCAGAGTAAAGGCACAGAGAGGGGCAGTTACACATCAGAGTAAAGGCACAGAGCTGGGCAGTTACACATCAGAGTAAAGGCACAGAGCTTGGCAGTTACACATCAGAGTAAAGGCACAGAGCGGGGCAGTTATACATCAGAGGAAAGGCACAGAGCTGGGCAGTTATACATCAGAGTAAAGGCACAGAGCTGGGCAGTTATACATCAGAGGAAAGGCACAGAGCTGGGCAGTTACACATCAGAGTAAAGGCACAGAGCTGGGCAGTTACACATCAGAGGAAAGACACAGCTGGGCAGTTACACATCAGAGTAAAGGCACAGAGCGGGGCAGTTACACATCAGAGGAAAGGCACAGAGCTGGGCAGTTACACATCAGAGTAAAGGCACAGAGCTGGGCAGTTACACATCAGAGTAAAGGCACAGAGAGGGGCAGTTACACATCAGAGTAAAGGCACAGAGCTGGGCAGTTACACATCAGAGTAAAGGCACAGAGCGGGGCAGTTATACATCAGAGGAAAGGCACAGAGCTGGGCAGTTATACATCAGAGTAAAGGCACAGACCTGGGCAGTTATACATCAGAGTAAAGGCACAGAGCTGGGCAGTTATACATCAGAGGAAAGGCACAGAGCTGGGCAGTTACACATCAGAGTAAAGGCACAGAGCTGGGCATTTACACATCAGAGGAAAGGCACAGAGCTGGCCAGTTACACATCAGAGTAAAGGCACAGAGCTGGGCAGTTACACATCAGAGGAAAGGCACAGAGCTGGGCAGTTACACATCAGAGTAAAGGCACAGAGCTGGGCAGTTACACATCAGAGTAAAGGCACAGAGAGGGGCAGTTACACATCAGAGTAAAGACACAGAGCTGGGCAGTTACACATCAGAGTAAAGGCACAGAGCTGGGCAGCTACACATCAGAGTAAAGGCACAGAGCTTGGCAGTTACACATCAGAGTAAAGGCACAGAGCTGGGCACTTACACATCAGAGTAAAGGCACAGAGAGGGGCAATTACACATCAGAGTAACGGCACAGAGCTGGGCAGTTACACATCAGAGTAAAGGCACAGAGCTTGGCAGTTACACATCAGAGTAAAGGCACAGAGCTGGGCAGTTACACATCAGAGTAAAGGCACAGAACTTGGCAGTTACACATCAGAGTAAAGGCACAGAGCTTGGCAGTTACACATTAGAGGAAAGGCACAGAGCTGGCCAATTACACATCAGAGGAAAGGCACAGAGCGGGGCAGTTACACATCAGAGTAAAGGCACAGAGCTGGGCAGTTACATATCGGAGTAAAGGCACAGACCTGGGCAGCTACACATCAGAGTAAAGGCACAGAGCGGGGCAGTTACACATCAGAGTAAAGGCACAGAGCGGGGCAGTTACACATCAGAGTAAAGGCACAGAGCTGAGCATTTACACATCAGAGGAAAGGCACAGAGCTGGCCAGTTACACATCAGAGTAAAGGCACAGAGCGGGGCAGTTACACATCAGAGTAAAGGCACAGAGCTGGGCAGTTACACATCAGAGTAAAAGCACAGAGCTGGGCAGTTACACATCAGAGTAAAGGCACAGAGCGGGGCAGTTACACATCAGAGTAAAGGCACAGAATTTGGCAGTTACACATCAGAGTAGAGGCACAGAGCTGGGCAGTTACACATCAGAGTAAAGGCACAGAGAGGGGCAGTTACACATCAGAGAAAAGGCACAGAGAGGGGCAGTTACACATCAGAGTAAAGGCACAGAGCTTGGCAGTTACACATCAGAGTAAAGACACAGAGCTGGGCAGTTACACATCAGAAAGACACAGAGCTGGGCAGTTACACATCAGAGGAAAGGCACAGATCTGGGCAGTTACACATCAGAGGAAAGGCACAGAGAGGGGCAGTTACACATCAGAGTAAAGGCACAGAGCTTGGCAGTTACACATCAGAGGAAAGACACAGAGGTGGGCAGTTACACATCAGAGTAAATGGCACAGAGCTAGGCAGTTACACATCAGAGTAAAGGCGCAGAGCATGGCAGTTACACATCAGAGTAAAGGCGCAGAGCAGGGCAGTTACACATCAGAGTAAAGGCACAGAGCTGGGCAGTTACACATCAGAGTAAAGGCACAGAACTGGGCAGTTACACATCAGAGGAAAGACACAGAGCTGGGCAGTTACACATCAGAGTAAAGGCACAGAGTTGGGCAGTTACACATCAGAGTAAAGGCACAGAGCTTGGCAGTTACATATCAGAGTAAAGGCACAGAGCTGGGAAGTTACACATCAGAGTAAAGGCACAGAGCTGGGCAGTTACACATCAGAGGAAAGGCACAGAGCTGGGCAGTTACACATCAGAGTAAAGGCACAGAGCTTGGCAGTTACACATCAGAGGAAAGACACAGAGCTGGGCAGTTACACATCAGAAAGACACAGCTGGGCAGTTAAACATCAGAGGAAAGGCACAGAGCTGGGCAGTTACACATCAGATTAAAGGCACAGAGCTTAGCAGTTACACATCAGGGGAAAGACACAGAGCTGGGCAGTTACACATCAGAGTAAAGGCACAGAGCTTGGCAGTTACACATCAGAGTAAAGACACAGAGCTGGGCAGTTACACATCAGAGGAAAGGCACAGAGCTGGGCAGTTACACATCAGAGTAAAGGCACAGAGCTTGGCAATTACACATCAGAGTAAAGGCACAGAGCTTGGCAGTTACACATCAGAGTAAAGGCACAGAGCTGGGCAGTTACACATCAGAGGAAAGGCACAGAGCTGGGCAGTTACACATCAGAGTAAAGGCACAGAGCTTGGCAGTTACACATCAGAGTAAAGGCACAGAGAGGGTCAGTTACACATCAGAGTAAAGACACAGAGCTGGGCAGTTACACATCAGAGGAAAGACACAGAGCTGGGCAGTTACACATCAGAGGAAAGGCACAGAGCTGGGCAGTTACACATCAGAGTAAAGGCACAGAGCTTGGCAGTTAAACATCAGAGTAAAGGCACAGAGCTGGGCAGTTACACATCAGAGTAAAGGCACAGAGCTGGGCATTTACACATCAGAGGAAAGGCACAGAGCTGGTCATTTACACATCAGAGGAAAGGCACAGAGCTGGCCAGTTACACATCAGAGTAAAGGCACAGAGCAGGGCAGTTACACATCAGAGTAAAGGCACAGAGAGGGGCAGTTACACATCAGAGTAAAGACACAGAGCTGGGCAGTTACACATCAGAGTAAAGGCACAGAGTTTGGCAGTTACACATCAGAGTAAAGGCACAGAGCTTGGCAGTTAAACATCAGAGTAAAGGCACAGAGCTGGGCAGTTACACATCAGAGTAAAAGCACAGAGCTGGGCATTTACACATCAGAGGAAATGCACAGAGCTGGGCATTTACACATCAGAGGAAAGGCACAGAGCTGGCCAGTTACACATCAGAGTAAAGGCACAGAGCAGGGCAGTTACACATCAGGGTAAAGGCACAGAGAGGGGCAGTTACACATCAGAGTAAAGACACAGAGCTGGGCAGTTACACATCAGAGTAAAGGCACAGAGAGGGGCAGTTACACATCAGAGTAAAGGCACAGAGCTTGGCAGTTACACATCAGAGTAAAGGCACAGAGCTGGGCAGTTACACATCAGAGTAAAGGCACAGAGCTTGGCAGTTACACATTAGAGGAAAGGCACAGAGCTGGCCAGTTACACATCAGAGGAAAGGCACAGAGCGAGGCAGTTACACATCAGAGTAAAGGCACAGAGCAGGGCAGTTACACATCAGGGTAAAGGCACAGAGAGGGGCAGTTACACATCAGAGTAAAGACACAGAGCTGGGCAGTTACACATCAGAGTAAAGGCACAGAGAGGGACAGTTACACATCAGAGTAAAGGCACAGAGCTTGGCAGTTACACATCAGAGTAAAGGCACAGAGCTGGGCAGTTACACATCAGAGTAAAGGCACAGAGCTTGGCAGTTACACATCAGAGTAAAGGCACAGAGCTTGGCAGTTACACATCAGAGGAAAGGCACAGAGCGGGGCAGTTACACATCAGAGTAAAGGCACAGAGCTGGGCAGTTACACATCAGAGTAAAGGCACAGAGCTGGGCAGCTACACATCAGAGTAAAGGCACAGAGCGGGGCAGTTACACATCAGAGTAAAGGCACAGAGCTGGGCATTTACACATCAGAGGAAAGGCACAGAGCTGGCCAGTTACACATCAGAGTAAAGGCACAGAGCGGGGCAGTTACACATCAGAGTAAAGGCACAGAGCTGGCCAGTTACACATCAGAGTAAAGGCACAGAGCTGGGCAGTTACACATCAGAGTAAAAGCACAGAGCTGGGCAGTTACACATCAGAGTAAAGGCACAGAGCGGGGCAGTTACACATCAGAGTAAAGGCACAGAGCTTGGCAGTTACACATCAGAGTAAAGGCACAGAGCTGGGCAGTTACACATCAGAGTAAAGGCACAGAGAGGGGCAGTTACACATCAGAGGAAAGGCACAGAGAGGGGCAGTTACACATCAGAGTAAAGGCACAGAGCTTGGCAGTTACACATCAGAGTAAAGACACAGAGCTGGGCAGTTACACATCAGAAAGACACAGAGCTGGGCAGTTACACATCAGAGTAAAGGCACAGAGCTGGGCATTTACACATCAGAGGAAAGGCACAGAGCTGGCCAGTTACACATCAGAGTAAAGGCACAAAGCAGGGCAGTTACACATCAGAGTAAAGGCACAGAGAGGGGCAGTTACACATCAGAGTAAAGGCACAGAGCTGGGCAGTTACACATCTGAGTAAAAGCACAGAGCTTGGCAGTTACACATCAGGGTAAAGGCACAGAGAGGGGCAGTTACACATCAGAGTAAAGGCACAGAGCTGGGCAGTTACACATCAGAGTAAAGGCACAGAGCTGGGCAGTTACACATCAGAGTAAAGGCACAGAGAGGGGCAGTTACACATCAGAGGAAAGGCGCAGAGCTGGCCAGTTACACATCAGAGTAAAGGCACAGAGCGGGGCAGTTACACATCAGAGTAAAGGCACAGAGCTGGGCAGTTACACATCAGAGTAAAAGCACAGAGCTGGGCAGTTACACATCAGAGTAAAGGCACAGAGCGGGGCAGTTACACATCAGAGTAAAGGCACAGAATTTGGCAGTTACACATCAGAGTAGAGGCACAGAGCTGGGCAGTTACACATCAGAGTAAAGGCACAGAGAGGGGCAGTTACACATCAGAGAAAAGGCACAGAGAGGGGCAGTTACACATCAGAGTAAAGGCACAGAGCTTGGCAGTTACACATCAGAGGAAAGACACAGAGCTGGGCAGTTACACATAAGAAAGACACAGCTGGGCAGTTAAACATCAGAGGAAAGGCACAGAGCTGGGCAGTTACACATCAGATTAAAGGCACAGAGCTTAGCAGTTACACATCAGGGGAAAGACACAGAGCTGGGCAGTTACACATCAGAGTAAAGGCACAGAGCTTGGCAGTTACACATCAGAGTAAAGACACAGAGCTGGGCAGTTACACATCAGAGGAAAGGCACAGAGCTGGGCAGTTACACATCAGAGTAAAGGCACAGAGCTTGGCAATTACACATCAGAGTAAAGGCACAGAGCTTGGCAGTTACACATCAGAGTAAAGGCACAGAGCTGGGCAGTTACACATCAGAGGAAAGGCACAGAGCTGGGCAGTTACACATCAGAGTAAAGGCACAGAGCTTGGCAGTTACACATCAGAGTAAAGGCACAGAGAGGGTCAGTTACACATCAGAGTAAAGACACAGAGCTGGGCAGTTACACATCAGAGGAAAGACACAGAGCTGGGCAGTTACACATCAGAGGAAAGGCACAGAGCTGGGCAGTTACACATCAGAGTAAAGGCACAGAGCTTGGCAGTTAAACATCAGAGTAAAGGCACAGAGCTGGGCAGTTACACATCAGAGTAAAGGCACAGAGCTGGGCATTTACACATCAGAGGAAAGGCACAGAGCTGGTCATTTACACATCAGAGGAAAGGCACAGAGCTGGCCAGTTACACATCAGAGTAAAGGCACAGAGCAGGGCAGTTACACATCAGAGTAAAGGCACAGAGAGGGGCAGTTACACATCAGAGTAAAGACACAGAGCTGGGCAGTTACACATCAGAGTAAAGGCACAGAGTTTGGCAGTTACACATCAGAGTAAAGGCACAGAGCTTGGCAGTTAAACATCAGAGTAAAGGCACAGAGCTGGGCAGTTACACATCAGAGTAAAAGCACAGAGCTGGGCATTTACACATCAGAGGAAATGCACAGAGCTGGGCATTTACACATCAGAGGAAAGGCACAGAGCTGGCCAGTTACACATCAGAGTAAAGGCACAGAGCAGGGCAGTTACACATCAGGGTAAAGGCACAGAGAGGGGCAGTTACACATCAGAGTAAAGACACAGAGCTGGGCAGTTACACATCAGAGTAAAGGCACAGAGAGGGGCAGTTACACATCAGAGTAAAGGCACAGAGCTTGGCAGTTACACATCAGAGTAAAGGCACAGAGCTGGGCAGTTACACATCAGAGTAAAGGCACAGAGCTTGGCAGTTACACATTAGAGGAAAGGCACAGAGCTGGCCAGTTACACATCAGAGGAAAGGCACAGAGCGAGGCAGTTACACATCAGAGTAAAGGCACAGAGCAGGGCAGTTACACATCAGGGTAAAGGCACAGAGAGGGGCAGTTACACATCAGAGTAAAGACACAGAGCTGGGCAGTTACACATCAGAGTAAAGGCACAGAGAGGGACAGTTACACATCAGAGTAAAGGCACAGAGCTTGGCAGTTACACATCAGAGTAAAGGCACAGAGCTGGGCAGTTACACATCAGAGTAAAGGCACAGAGCTTGGCAGTTACACATCAGAGTAAAGGCACAGAGCTTGGCAGTTACACATCAGAGGAAAGGCACAGAGCGGGGCAGTTACACATCAGAGTAAAGGCACAGAGCTGGGCAGTTACACATCAGAGTAAAGGCACAGAGCTGGGCAGCTACACATCAGAGTAAAGGCACAGAGCGGGGCAGTTACACATCAGAGTAAAGGCACAGAGCTGGGCATTTACACATCAGAGGAAAGGCACAGAGCTGGCCAGTTACACATCAGAGTAAAGGCACAGAGCGGGGCAGTTACACATCAGAGTAAAGGCACAGAGCTGGCCAGTTACACATCAGAGTAAAGGCACAGAGCTGGGCAGTTACACATCAGAGTAAAAGCACAGAGCTGGGCAGTTACACATCAGAGTAAAGGCACAGAGCGGGGCAGTTACACATCAGAGTAAAGGCACAGAGCTTGGCAGTTACACATCAGAGTAAAGGCACAGAGCTGGGCAGTTACACATCAGAGTAAAGGCACAGAGAGGGGCAGTTACACATCAGAGGAAAGGCACAGAGAGGGGCAGTTACACATCAGAGTAAAGGCACAGAGCTTGGCAGTTACACATCAGAGTAAAGACACAGAGCTGGGCAGTTACACATCAGAAAGACACAGAGCTGGGCAGTTACACATCAGAGTAAAGGCACAGAGCTGGGCATTTACACATCAGAGGAAAGGCACAGAGCTGGCCAGTTACACATCAGAGTAAAGGCACAAAGCAGGGCAGTTACACATCAGAGTAAAGGCACAGAGAGGGGCAGTTACACATCAGAGTAAAGGCACAGAGCTGGGCAGTTACACATCTGAGTAAAAGCACAGAGCTTGGCAGTTACACATCAGGGTAAAGGCACAGAGAGGGGCAGTTACACATCAGAGTAAAGGCACAGAGCTGGGCAGTTACACATCAGAGTAAAGGCACAGAGCTGGGCAGTTACACATCAGAGTAAAGGCACAGAGAGGGGCAGTTACACATCAGAGGAAAGGCGCAGAGCTGGCCAGTTACACATCAGAGTAAAGGCACAGAGCGGGGCAGTTACACATCAGAGTAAAGGCACAGAGCTGGGCAGTTACACATCAGAGTAAAAGCACAGAGCTGGGCAGTTACACATCAGAGTAAAGGCACAGAGCGGGGCAGTTACACATCAGAGTAAAGGCACAGAATTTGGCAGTTACACATCAGAGTAGAGGCACAGAGCTGGGCAGTTACACATCAGAGTAAAGGCACAGAGAGGGGCAGTTACACATCAGAGAAAAGGCACAGAGAGGGGCAGTTACACATCAGAGTAAAGGCACAGAGCTTGGCAGTTACACATCAGAGTAAAGACACAGAGCTGGGCAGTTACACATCAGAAAGACACAGAGCTGGGCAGTTACACATCAGAGGAAAGGCACAGATCTGGGCAGTTACACATCAGAGGAAAGGCACAGAGAGGGGCAGTTACACATCAGAGTAAAGGCACAGAGCTTGGCAGTTACACATCAGAGGAAAGACACAGAGGTGGGCAGTTACACATCAGAGTAAATGGCACAGAGCTAGGCAGTTACACATCAGAGTAAAGGCGCAGAGCATGGCAGTTACACATCAGAGTAAAGGCGCAGAGCAGGGCAGTTACACATCAGAGTAAAGGCACAGAGCTGGGCAGTTACACATCAGAGTAAAGGCACAGAACTGGGCAGTTACACATCAGAGGAAAGACACAGAGCTGGGCAGTTACACATCAGAGTAAAGGCACAGAGTTGGGCAGTTACACATCAGAGTAAAGGCACAGAGCTTGGCAGTTACATATCAGAGTAAAGGCACAGAGCTGGGAAGTTACACATCAGAGTAAAGGCACAGAGCTGGGCAGTTACACATCAGAGGAAAGGCACAGAGCTGGGCAGTTACACATCAGAGTAAAGGCACAGAGCTTGGCAGTTACACATCAGAGGAAAGACACAGAGCTGGGCAGTTACACATCAGAAAGACACAGCTGGGCAGTTAAACATCAGAGGAAAGGCACAGAGCTGGGCAGTTACACATCAGATTAAAGGCACAGAGCTTAGCAGTTACACATCAGGGGAAAGACACAGAGCTGGGCAGTTACACATCAGAGTAAAGGCACAGAGCTTGGCAGTTACACATCAGAGTAAAGACACAGAGCTGGGCAGTTACACATCAGAGGAAAGGCACAGAGCTGGGCAGTTACACATCAGAGTAAAGGCACAGAGCTTGGCAATTACACATCAGAGTAAAGGCACAGAGCTTGGCAGTTACACATCAGAGTAAAGGCACAGAGCTGGGCAGTTACATATCAGAGGAAAGGCACAGAGCTGGGCAGTTACACATCAGAGTAAAGGCACAGAGCTTGGCAGTTACACATCAGAGTAAAGGCACAGAGAGGGTCAGTTACACATCAGAGTAAAGACACAGAGCTGGGCAGTTACACATCAGAGGAAAGACACAGAGCTGGGCAGTTACACATCAGAGGAAAGGCACAGAGCTGGGCAGTTACACATCAGAGTAAAGGCACAGAGCTTGGCAGTTAAACATCAGAGTAAAGGCACAGAGCTGGGCAGTTACACATCAGAGTAAAGGCACAGAGCTGGGCATTTACACATCAGAGGAAAGGCACAGAGCTGGTCATTTACACATCAGAGGAAAGGCACAGAGCTGGCCAGTTACACATCAGAGTAAAGGCACAGAGCAGGGCAGTTACACATCAGAGTAAAGGCACAGAGAGGGGCAGTTACACATCAGAGTAAAGACACAGAGCTGGGCAGTTACACATCAGAGTAAAGGCACAGAGTTTGGCAGTTACACATCAGAGTAAAGGCACAGAGCTTGGCAGTTAAACATCAGAGTAAAGGCACAGAGCTGGGCAGTTACACATCAGAGTAAAAGCACAGAGCTGGGCATTTACACATCAGAGGAAATGCACAGAGCTGGGCATTTACACATCAGAGGAAAGGCACAGAGCTGGCCAGTTACACATCAGAGTAAAGGCACAGAGCAGGGCAGTTACACATCAGGGTAAAGGCACAGAGAGGGGCAGTTACACATCAGAGTAAAGACACAGAGCTGGGCAGTTACACATCAGAGTAAAGGCACAGAGAGGGGCAGTTACACATCAGAGTAAAGGCACAGAGCTTGGCAGTTACACATCAGAGTAAAGGCACAGAGCTGGGCAGTTACACATCAGAGTAAAGGCACAGAGCTTGGCAGTTACACATTAGAGGAAAGGCACAGAGCTGGCCAGTTACACATCAGAGGAAAGGCACAGAGCGAGGCAGTTACACATCAGAGTAAAGGCACAGAGCAGGGCAGTTACACATCAGGGTAAAGGCACAGAGAGGGGCAGTTACACATCAGAGTAAAGACACAGAGCTGGGCAGTTACACATCAGAGTAAAGGCACAGAGAGGGACAGTTACACATCAGAGTAAAGGCACAGAGCTTGGCAGTTACACATCAGAGTAAAGGCACAGAGCTGGGCAGTTACACATCAGAGTAAAGGCACAGAGCTTGGCAGTTACACATCAGAGTAAAGGCACAGAGCTTGGCAGTTACACATCAGAGGAAACGCACAGAGCGGGGCAGTTACACATCAGAGTAAAGGCACAGAGCTGGGCAGTTACACATCAGAGTAAAGGCACAGAGCTGGGCAGCTACACATCAGAGTAAAGGCACAGAGCGGGGCAGTTACACATCAGAGTAAAGGCACAGAGCTGGGCATTTACACATCAGAGGAAAGGCACAGAGCTGGCCAGTTACACATCAGAGTAAAGGCACAGAGCGGGGCAGTTACACATCAGAGTAAAGGCACAGAGCTGGCCAGTTACACATCAGAGTAAAGGCACAGAGCTGGGCAGTTACACATCAGAGTAAAAGCACAGAGCTGGGCAGTTACACATCAGAGTAAAGGCACAGAGCGGGGCAGTTACACATCAGAGTAAAGGCACAGAGCTTGGCAGTTACACATCAGAGTAAAGGCACAGAGCTGGGCAGTTACACATCAGAGTAAAGGCACAGAGAGGGGCAGTTACACATCAGAGGAAAGGCACAGAGAGGGGCAGTTACACATCAGAGTAAAGGCACAGAGCTTGGCAGTTACACATCAGAGTAAAGACACAGAGCTGGGCAGTTACACATCAGAAAGACACAGAGCTGGGCAGTTACACATCAGAGTAAAGGCACAGAGCTGGGCATTTACACATCAGAGGAAAGGCACAGAGCTGGCCAGTTACACATCAGAGTAAAGGCACAAAGCAGGGCAGTTACACATCAGAGTAAAGGCACAGAGAGGGGCAGTTACACATCAGAGTAAAGGCACAGAGCTGGGCAGTTACACATCTGAGTAAAAGCACAGAGCTTGGCAGTTACACATCAGGGTAAAGGCACAGAGAGGGGCAGTTACACATCAGAGTAAAGGCACAGAGCTGGGCAGTTACACATCAGAGTAAAGGCACAGAGCTGGGCAGTTACACATCAGAGTAAAGGCACAGAGAGGGGCAGTTACACATCAGAGGAAAGGCGCAGAGCTGGGCAGTTACACATCAGAGTAAAAGCACAGAGCTTGGCAGTTACACATCAGGGTAAAGGCACAGAGAGGGGCAGTTACACATCAGAGTAATGGCACCGAGCTGGGCAGTTACACATCAGAGTAAAGGCACAGAGCTGGGCAGTTACACATCAGAGTAAAGGCACAGAGAGGGGCAGTTACACATCAGAGGAAAGGCACAGAGCTTGGCAGTTACACATCAGAGGAAAGGCACAGAGCTTGGCAGTTACACATCAGAGTAAAGGCACAGAGCTTGGCAGTTACACATCAGAGAAAAAGCACAAAGCTTGCCGGTTACACATCAGAGGAAAGGCACAGAGCTGGACAGTTACACATCAGAGTAAAAGCACAGAGCTTGGCCATTACATATCAGAGAAAAAGCACAGAACTTGGCAGTTACACATCAGAGGAAAGGCACAGAGCTGGGCAGTTACACATCAGAGTAAAGGCACAGAGCTGGGCAGTTACATATCTGAGAAAAAGCCCAAATCTTGCCAGTTACACATCAGAGGAAAGGCACAGAGCTGGGCAGTTACACATCAGAGGAATGGCACAGAGCTGGGCAGTTACACATCAGAGGAAATGCACAGAGCTGGGCAGTTACATGTCAGAGTAAAAGCACAGAGCTGTGCAGTTACATATCAGAGGAAAGGCGCAGAGCTGGGCAGTTACACATCAGAGGAAAGGCACAGAGCTGGGCAGTTACACATCAGAGGAAATGCACAGAGCTGGGCAGTTACATGTCAGAGTAAAAGCACAGAGCTTTGCAGTTACATATCAGAGTAAAAGCACAGAGAGGGGCAGTTACACATCAGAGAACAAGCACAGAGCTGGGCAGTTACACATCAGAGGAAAGGCACAGAGCTTGGCAATTACACATCAGAGTAAAGGCACAGAGCGGGGCAGTTACACATCAGAGTAAAGGCACAGAGCTGGGCAGTTACACATCAGAGTAAAGGCACAGAGCTGGGCAGTTACACATCAGAGGAAAGGCACAGAGCTGGGCAGTTACACATCAGAGTAAAGGCACAGAGCTGGGCAGTTACACATCAGAGGAAAGGCACAGAGCTTGGCAGTTACACATCAGAGTAAAGGCACAGAGCTGGGCAGTTACACATCAGAGTAAAGGCACAGAGCTTGGCAGTTACACATCAGAGTAAAGGCACAGAGCTGGGCAGTTACACATCAGAGTAAAGGCACAGAGCTGGGCAGTTACACATCAGAGTAAAGGCACAGAGAGGGGCAGTTACACATCAGAGTAAAGGCACAGAGAAGGGGCAGTTACACATCAGAGTAAAGGCACAGAGAGGGGCAGTTACCCATCAGAGTAAAGGCACAGAGCTTGGCAGTTACACATCAGAGTAAAAGCACAGAGCTGGCCAGTTACACATCAGAGTAAAAGCACAGAGCTGGGTAGTTACACATCAGAGTAAAGGCACAGAGCTGGGCAGTTACACATCAGAGTAAAGGCACAGAGAAGGGCAGTTAAACATCAGAGTAAAGGCACAGAGAGGGGCAGTTACACATCAGAGGAAAGGCACAGAGCTGGGCAGTTACACATCAGAGTAAAGGCACAGAGCTGGGCAGTTACACATCAGAGTAAAGGCACAGAGCTGGGCAGTTACACATCAGAGGAAAGGCACAGAGCTGGGCAGTTACACATCAGAGTAAAGGCGAAGAGCTGGCCAGTTACACATCAGAGTAAAGGCACAGAGCTTGGCAGTTACACATCAGAGTAAAGGCACAGAGCGGGGCAGTTACACATCAGAGTAAAGGCACAGAGCTGGGCAGTTACACATCAGAGTAAAGGCACAGAGCTGGGCAGTTACACATCAGAGGAAAGGCACAGAGCTGGGCAGTTACACATCAGAGTAAAGGCACAGAGCTGGGCAGTTACACATCAGAGGAAAGGCACAGAGAGGGGCAGTTACACATCAGAGTAAAGGCACAGAGCTTGGCAGTTACACATCAGAGTAAAGGCACAGAGCTGGGCAGTTACACATCAGAGGAAAGGCACAGAGAGGGGCAGTTACACATCAGAGTAAAGGCACAGAGAGGGGCAGTTACACATCAGAGTAAAGGCACAGAGAGGGGCAGTTACACATCAGAGTAAAGGCACAGAGCTTGGCAGTTACACATCAGAGTAAAGGCGAAGAGCAGGGCAGTTACACATCAGAGTAAAGGCACAGAGCTGGGCAGTTACACATCAGAGGAAAGGCACAGAGAGGGGCAGTTACACATCAGAGTAAAGGCACAGAGAGGGGCAGTTACACATCAGAGTAAAGGCACAGAGAGGGGCAGTTACACATCAGAGTAAAGGCACAGAGCTTGGCAGTTACACATCAGAGTAAAGGCGAAGAGCAGGGCAGTTACACATCAGAGTAAAGGCACAGAGAGGGGCAGTTACACATCAGAGTAAAGGCACAGAGCTTGGCAGTTACACATCAGAGTAAAGGCACAGAGCTTGGCAGTTACACATCAGAGTAAAGGCACAGAGCTGGGCAGTTACACATCAGAGTAAAGGCACAGAGCTGGGCAGTTACACATCAGAGGAAAGGCACAGAGCTGGGCAGTTACACATCAGAGTAAAGGCGCAGAGCTGGCCAGTTACACATCAGAGTAAAGGCACAGAGCTGGGCAGTTACACATCAGAGGAAAGGCACAGATCTGGGCAGTTACACATCAGAGTAAAGGCGCAGAGCTGGTCAGTTACACATCAGAGTAAAGGCGCAGAGCTGGCCAGTTACACATCAGAGTAAAGGCGCAGAGCTTGGCAGTTACACATCAGAGTAAAGGCACAGAGCTGGGCAGTTACACATCAGAGTAAAGGCACAGAGAGGGGCAGTTACACATCAGAGTAAAGGCACAGAGCGGGGCAGTTACACATCAGAGTAAAGGCACAGAGCGGGGCAGTTACACATCAGAGTAAAGGCACAGAGCTGGGCAGTTACACATCAGAGTAAAAGCACAGAGAGGGGCAGTTACACATCAGAGTAAAGGCACAGAGCGGGGCAGTTACACATCAGAGAAAAGGCACAGATCGGGGCAGTTACACATCAGAGGAAAGGCACAGAGCTTGGCAGTTACACATCAGAGTAAAGGCACAGAGCTTGGCAGTTACACATCAGAGTAAAGGCACAGAGCTGGGCAGTTACACATCAGAGTAAAGGCACAGAGCTGGGTAGTTACACATCAGAGGAAAGGCACAGAGCTGGGCAGTTACACATCAGAGTAAAGGCACAGAGCTGGGCAGTTACACATCAGAGTAAAGGCACAGAGAGGGGCAGTTACACATCAGAGTAAAGGCACAGAGCTTGGCAGTTACACATCAGAGTAAAGGCACAGAGCTGGGCAGTTACACATCAGAGGAAAGGCACAGAGAGGGGCAGTTACACATCAGAGTAAAGGCACAGAGCTTGGCAGTTATACATCAGAGTAAAGGCACAGAGAGGGGCAGTTACACATCACAGTAAAGGCACAGAGAGGGGCAGTTACACATCAGAGTAAAGGCACAGAGCTGGGCAGTTACTCATCAGAGGAAAGGCACAGAACTTGGCAGTTACACATCAGAGGAAAGGCACAGAGAGGGGCAGTTACACATCAGAGTAAAGGCGCAGAGCTGGGCAGTTACACATCAGAGTAAAAGCACAGAGCTTGGCAGTTACACATCAGGGTAAAGGCACAGAGAGGGGCAGTTACACATCAGAGTAAAGGCACAGAGCTGGGTAGTTACACATCAGAGTAAAGGCACAGAGCTGGGCAGTTACACATCAGAGTAAAGGCACAGAGAGGGGCAGTTACACATCAGAGGAAAGGCGCAGAGCTGGGCAGTTACACATCAGAGTAAAAGCACAGAGCTTGGCAGTTACACATCAGGGTAAAGGCACAGAGAGGGGCAGTTACACATCAGAGTAAAGGCACCGAGCTGGGCAGTTACACATCAGAGTAAAGGCACAGAGCTGGGCAGTTACATATCAGAGTAAAGGCACAGAGAGGGGCAGTTACACATCAGAGGAAAGGCACAGAGCTTGGCAGTTACACATCAGAGGAAAGGCACAGAGCTTGGCAGTTACACATCAGAGTAAAGGCACAGAGCTTGGCAGTTACACATCAGAGTAAAGGCACAGAGCTGGGCAGTTACACATCAGAGTAAAGGCACAGAGCTGGGCAGTTACACATCAGAGGAAAGGCACAGAGCTGGGCAGTTACACATCAGAGTAAAGGCACAGAGAGGGGCAGTTACACATCAGAGTAAAGGCACAGAGCTGGGCAGTTACACATCAGAGGAAAGGCACAGAGAGGGGCAGTTACACATCAGAGTAAAGGCACAGAGCTTGGCAGCTACACATCAGAGTAAAGGCACAGAGCTGGGCAGTTACACATCAGAGTAAAGGCACAGAGCTGGGCAGTTACACCTCAGAGGAAAGGCACAGAGAGGGGCAGTTACACATCAGAGTAAAGGCACAGAGCTTGGCAGTTATACATCAGAGTAAAGGCACAGAGAGGGGCAGTTACACATCAGAGTAAAGGCACAGAGAGGGGCAGTTACACATCAGAGTAAAGGCACAGAGCTGGGCAGTTACTCATCAGAGGAAAGGCAGAGAACTTGGCAGTTACACATCAGAGGAAAGCCGCAGAGCTGGGCAGTTACACATCAGAGTTAAAGCACAGAGCTTGGCAGTTACACATCAGGGTAATGGCACAGAGAGGGGCAGTTACACATCAGAGTAAAGGCACAGAGCTGGGCAGTTACACATCAGAGTAAAGGCACAGAGAGGGGCAGTTACACATCAGAGGAAAGGCACAGAGCTGGCAGTTACACATTAGAGGAAAGGCGCAGAGCTGGGCAGTTACACATCAGAGTAAAAGCACAGAGCTTGGCAGTTACACATCAGAGTAAAGGCACAGAGCAGGGCAGTTACACATCAGAGTAAAGGCACAGAGCTGGGCAGTTACACATCAGGGTAAAGGCACAGAGAGGGGCAGTTACACATCAGAGTAAAGGCACAGAGAGGGGCAGTTACACATCAGAGTAAAGGCACAGAGCTGGGCAGTTACACATCAGAGTAAAAGCACAGAGCTGGGCAGTTACACATCAGAGTAAAGGCACAGAGCTGGCCAGTTACACATCGGAGTAAAGGCACAGAGCTGGGCTGTTACACATCAGAGGAAAGGCACAGAGCTGGGCAGTTACACATCAGAGGAAAGGCGCAGAGCTTGGCAGTTACACATCAGAGTAAAGGCGCAGAGCTGGCCAGGTACACATCAGAGTAAAGGCGCAGAGCTGGCCAGTTACACATCAGAGTAAAGGCACAGAGTTTGGCAGTTACACATCAGAGTAAAGGCACAGAGCGGGGCAGTTACACATCAGAGTAAAGGCCCAGAGCAGGGCAGTTACACATCAGAGTAAAGGCACTGAGCTGGGCAGTTACACATCAGAGTAAAGGCACAGAGCTGGGCAGTTACACATCAGAGGAAAGGCACAGAGCTGGGCAGTTACACATCAGAGGAAAGGCACAGAGCTGGGCAGTTACACATCAGAGTAAAGGCACAGAGCTCGGCAGTTACACATCAGAGGAAAGGCACAGAGAGGGGCAGTTACACATCAGAGTAAAAGCACAGAGCTTGGCAGTTACACATCAGAGTAAAGGCACAGAGCTTGGCAGTTACACATCAGAGTAAAGGCACAGAGCTTGGCAGTTACACATCAGAGTAAAGGCACAGAGAGGGGCAGTTACACATCAGAGTAAAGGCACAGAGCTGGGCAGTTACACATCAGAGGAAAGGCACAGAGAGGGGCAGTTACACATCAGAGTAAAGGCACAGAGCTTGGCAGTTACACATCAGAGTAAAGGCACAGAGCTTGGCAGTTACACATCAGAGTAAAGGCACAGAGAGGGGCAATTACACATCAGAGTAACGGCACAGAGAGGGGCAGTTACACATCAGAGTAAAGGCACAGAGCTGGGCAGTTACTCATCAGAGGAAAGGCACAGAGAGGGGCAATTACACATCAGAGTAAAGGCACAGAGCTGGGCAGTTACACATCAGAGTAAAGGCACAGAGAGGGGCAGTTACACATCAGAGTAAAGGCACAGAGAGGGGCAGTTACACATCAGAGTAAAGGCACAGAGAGGGGCAGTTACACATCAGAGGAAAGGCACAGAGCTGGGCAGTTACTCATCAGAGGAAAGGCACAGAGAGGGGCAATTACACATCAGAGTAAAGGCACATAGCTGGGCAGTTACACATCAGAGTAAAGGCACAGAGAGGGGCAGTTACACATCAGAGTAAAGGCACAGAGAGGGGCAGTTACACATCAGAGTAAAGGCACAGAGAGGGGCAGTTACACATCAGAGTAAAGGCACAGAGCTTGGCAGTTACACATCAGAGTAAAGGCACAGAGCTGGGCAGTTACACATCAGAGTAAAGGCACAGAGCTGGGCAGTTACACATCAGAGTAAAGGCGCAGAGCTGTGCAGTTACACATCAGAGTAAAGGCACAGAGAGGGGCAGTTACACATCAGAGTAAAGGCACAGAGCTGGGCAGTTACACAGCAGAGTAAAGGCACATAGCTGGGCAGTTACACATCAGAGTAAAGGCACAGAGAAGGGCAGTTACACATCAGAGTAAAGGCACAGAGCTGGGCAGTTACACATCAGAGGAAAGGCACAGAGCTGGGCAGTTACACATCACAGTAAAGTCGCAGAACTGGCCAGTTACACATCAGAGTATAGGCGCAGAGCTGGGCAGTTACACATCAGAGTAAAGGCACAGAGCTGGGCAGTTACACATCAGAGTAAAGGCACAGAGCAGGGCAGTTACACATCAGAGTAAAGGCACAGAGCGGGGCAGTTACACATCAGAGTAAAGGCACAGAGCTTGTTAGTTACACATCAGAGTAAAGACACAGAGCTGGGCAGTTACACATCAGAGTAAAGGCGCAGAGCAGGGCAGTTACACATCAGAGTAAAGGCGCAGAGCTGGGCAGTTACATATCAGAGGAAAGGCACAGAGCTGGGCAGTTACATATCAGAGGAAAGGCACAGAGCTGGGCAGTTACACATCAGAGTAAAAGCATAGAACTTGGCCGTTACATATCAGAGTAAAAGCACAGAGCTTGCCAGTTACACATCAGAGGAAAGGCACAGAGCTGGACAGTTACACATCAGAGTAAAAGCACAGAGCTTGGCCGTTACATATCAGAGAAAAAGCATAGAACTTGGCCGTTACATATCAGAGAAAAAGCACAACGCTTGCCAGTTACACATCAAAGGAAAGGCACAGAGCTGGGCAGTTACACATCAGAGTAAAGGCACAGAGCTGGGCAGTTACACATCAGAGGAAAGGCACAGAGCTGGGCAGTTACACATCAGAGTAAAGGCGCAGAGCAGGGCAGTTACACATCAGAGTAAAGGCACAGAGAGGGGCAGTTACACATCAGAGTAAAGGCACAGAGCTTGGCAGTTACACATCAGAGAAAAAGCAAAAAGCTTGCCGGTTACACATCAGAGGAAAGGCACAGAGCTGGACAGTTACACATCAGAGTAAAAGCACAGAGCTTGGCCGTTACATATCAGAGAAAAGGCACAGAACTTGGCAGTTACACATCAGAGGAAAGGCACAGAGCTGGGCAGTTACACATCAGAGTAAAGGCACAGAGCTGGGCAGTTACATATCAGAGAAAAAGCACAAAGCTTGCCAGTTACACATCAGAGGAAAGGCACAGAGCTGGGCAGTTACACATCAGAGGAAAGGCACAGAGCTTGGCAATTACACATCAGAGTAAAGGCACAGAGCGGGGCAGTTACACATCAGAGTAAAGGCACAGAGCTGGGCAGTTACACATCAGAGTAAAGGCACAGAGCTGGGCAGTTACACATCAGAGGAAAGGCACAGAGCTGGGCAGTTACACATCAGAGTAAAGGCACAGAGCTGGGCAGTTACACATCAGAGGAAAGGCACAGAGCTTGGCAGTTACACATCAGAGTAAAGGCACAGAGCTGGGCAGTTACACATCAGAGTAAAGGCACAGAGCTTGGCAGTTACACATCAGAGTAAAGGCACAGAGCTTGGCAGTTACACATCAGAGTAAAGGCACAGAGATTGGCAGTTACACATCAGAGTAAAGGCACAGAGCTGGGCAGTTACACATCAGAGTAAAGGCACAGAGCTGGGCAGTTACACATCAGAGTAAAGGCACAGAGAGGGGCAGTTACACATCAGAGTAAAGGCACAGAGAAGGGGCAGTTACACATCAGAGTAAAGGCACAGAGAGGGGCAGTTACACATCAGAGTAAAGGCACAGAGCTTGGCAGTTACACATCAGAGTAAAAGCACAGAGCTGGCCAGTTACACATCAGAGTAAAGGCACAGAGCTGGGTAGTTACACATCAGAGTAAAGGCACAGAGCTGGGCAGTTACACATCAGAGTAAAGGCACAGAGAAGGGCAGTTACACATCAGAATAAAGGCACAGAGAGGGGCAGTTACACATCAGAGGAAAGGCACAGAGCTGGGCAGTTACACATCAGAGTAAAGGCACAGAGCTGGGCAGTTACACATCAGAGTAAAGGCACAGAGCTGGGCAGTTACACATCAGAGGAAAGGCACAGAGCTGGGCAGTTACACATCAGAGTAAAGGCGAAGAGCTGGCCAGTTACACATCAGAGTAAAGGCACAGAGCTTGGCAGTTACACATCAGAGTAAAGGCACAGAGCGGGGCAGTTACACATCAGAGTAAAGGCACAGAGCGGGGCAGTTACACATCAGAGTAAAGGCACAGAGCTGGGCAGTTACACATCAGAGTAAAGGCACAGAGCTGGGCAGTTACACATCAGAGGAAAGGCACAGAGCTGGGCAGTTACACATCAGAGTAAAGGCACAGAGCTGGGCAGTTACACATCAGAGGAAAGGCACAGAGAGGGGCAGTTACACATCAGAGTAAAGGCACAGAGCTTGGCAGTTACACATCAGAGTAAAGGCACAGAGCTGGGCAGTTACACATCAGAGGAAAGGCACAGAGAGGGGCAGTTACACATCAGAGTAAAGGCACAGAGAGGGGCAGTTACACATCAGAGTAAAGGCACAGAGAGGGGCAGTTACACATCAGAGTAAAGGCACAGAGCTTGGCAGTTACACATCAGAGTAAAGGCGCAGAGCAGGGCAGTTACACATCAGAGTAAAGGCACAGAGAGGGGCAGTTACACATCAGAGTAAAGGCACAGAGCTGGGCAGTTACACATCAGAGTAAAGACACAGAGCTGGGCAGTTACACATCAGAGGAAAGGCACAGAGCTGGGCAGTTACACATCAGAGGAAAGGCACAGAGCTGGGCAGTTACACATCAGAGTAAAGGCGCAGAGCTGGCCAGTTACACATCAGAGTAAAGGCGCAGAGCTGGCCAGTTACACATCAGAGTAAAGGCACAGAGCTTGGCAGTTACACATCAGAGTAAAGGCACAGAGCTTGGCAGTTACACAACAGAGTAAAGGCACAGAGCTGGGCAGTTACACATCAGAGTAAAGGCACAGAGCTGGGCAGTTACACATCAGAGGAAAGGCACAGAGCTGGGCAGTTACACATCAGAGTAAAGGCGCAGAGCTGGCCAGTTACACATCAGAGTAAAGGCACAGAGCTGGGCAGTTACACATCAGAGGAAAGGCACAGAGCTGGGCAGTTACACATCAGAGTAAAGGCGCAGAGCTGGCCAGTTACACATCAGAGTAAAGGCGCAGAGCTGGCCAGTTATACATCAGAGTAAAGGCGCAGAGCTTGGCAGTTACACATCAGAGTAAAGGCACAGAGAGGGGCAGTTACACATCAGAGTAAATGCACAGAGCGGGGCAGTTACACATCAGAGTAAAGGCACAGAGCGGGGCAGTTACACATCAGAGTAAAGGCACAGAGCGGGGCAGTTACACATCAGAGAAAAGGCACAGATCGGGGCAGTTACACATCAGAGGAAAGGCACAGAGCTTGGCAGTTACACATCAGAGTAAAGGCACAGAGCTTGGCAGTTACACATCAGAGTAAAGGCACAGAGCTGGGCAGTTACACATCAGAGTAAAGGCACAGAGCTGGGTAGTTACACATCAGAGGAAAGGCACAGAGCTGGGCAGTTACACATCAGAGTAAAGGCACAGAGCTGGGCAGTTACACATCAGAGTAAAGGCACAGAGCTGGGTAGTTACACATCAGAGGAAAGGCACAGAGCTGGGCAGTTACACATCAGAGTAAAGGCACAGAGCTGGGCAGTTACACATCAGAGGAAAGGCACAGAGAGGGGCAGTTACACATCAGAGTAAAGGCACAGAGCTGGGCAGTTACACATCAGAGTAAAGGCACAGAGCTGGGCAGTTACACATCAGAGGAAAGGCACAGAGAGGGGCAGTTACACATCAGAGTAAAGGCACAGAGCTTGGCAGTTATACATCAGAGTAAAGGCACAGAGAGGGGCAGTTACACATCAGAGTAAAGGCACAGAGAGGGGCAGTTACACATCAGAGTAAAGGCACAGAGCTTGGCAGTTATACATCAGAGTAAAGGCACAGAGCTGGGCAGTTACTCATCAGAGGAAAGGCACAGAACTTAGCAGTTACACATCAGAGCAAAGGCACAGAGAGGGGCAGTTACACATCAGAGTAAAGGCGCAGAGCTGGGCAGTTACACATCTGAGTAAAAGCACAGAGCTTGGCAGTTACACATCAGAGGAAAGGCACAGAGCTTGGCAGTTACACATCAGAGTAAAGGCACAGAGCTTGGCAGTTACACATCAGAGTAAAGGCACAGAGCTGGGCAGTTACACATCAGAGTAAAGGCACAGAGCTGGGTAGTTACACATCAGAGGAAAGGCACAGAGCTGGGCAGTTACACATCACAGTAAAGGCACAGAGCAGGGCAGTTACACATCAGAGTAAAGGCACAGAGCGGGGCAGTTACACATCAGAGTAAAGGCACAGAGCTTGTCAGTTACACATCAGAGTAAAGACACAGAGCTGGGCAGTTACACATCAGAGTAAAGGCGCAGAGCAGGGCAGTTACACATCAGAGTAAAGGCGCAGAGCTGGGCAGTTACATATCAGAGGAAAGGCACAGAGCTGGGCAGTTACATATCAGAGGAAAGGCACAGAGCTGGGCAGTTACACATCAGAGTAAAAGCATAGAACTTGGCCGTTACATATCAGAGTAAAAGCACAGAGCTTGCCAGTTACACATCAGAGGAAAGGCACAGAGCTGGACAGTTACACATCAGAGTAAAAGCACAGAGCTTGGCCGTTACATATCAGAGAATAAGCATAGAACTTGGCCGTTACATATCAGAGAAAAAGCACAACGCTTGCCAGTTACACATCAAAGGAAAGGCACAGAGCTGGGCAGTTACACATCAGAGTAAAGGCACAGAGCTGGGCAGTTACACATCAGAGGAAAGGCACAGAGCTGGGCAGTTACACATCAGAGTAAAGGCGCAGAGCAGGGCAGTTACACATCAGAGTAAAGGCACAGAGAGGGGCAGTTACACATCAGAGTAAAGGCACAGAGCTTGGCAGTTACACATCAGAGAAAAAGCAAAAAGCTTGCCGGTTACACATCAGAGGAAAGGCACAGAGCTGGACAGTTACACATCAGAGTAAAAGCACAGAGCTTGGCCGTTACATATCAGAGAAAAAGCACAGAACTTGGCAGTTACACATCAGAGGAAAGGCACAGAGCTGGGCAGTTACACATCAGAGTAAAGGCACAGAGCTGGGCAGTTACATATCAGAGAAAAAGCACAAAGCTTGCCAGTTACACATCAGAGGAAAGGCACAGAGCTGGGCAGTTACACATCAGAGGAAAGGCACAGAGCTTGGCAATTACACATCAGAGTAAAGGCACAGAGCGGGGCAGTTACACATCAGAGTAAAGGCACAGAGCTGGGCAGTTACACATCAGAGTAAAGGCACAGAGCTGGGCAGTTACACATCAGAGGAAAGGCACAGAGCTGGGCAGTTACACATCAGAGTAAAGGCACAGAGCTGGGCAGTTACACATCAGAGGAAAGGCACAGAGCTTGGCAGTTACACATCAGAGTAAAGGCACAGAGCTGGGCAGTTACACATCAGAGTAAAGGCACAGAGCTTGGCAGTTACACATCAGAGTAAAGGCACAGAGCTTGGCAGTTACACATCAGAGTAAAGGCACAGAGATTGGCAGTTACACATCAGAGTAAAGGCACAGAGCTGGGCAGTTACACATCAGAGTAAAGGCACAGAGCTGGGCAGTTACACATCAGAGTAAAGGCACAGAGCTGGGCAGTTACACATCAGAGTAAAGGCACAGAGAGGGGCAGTTACACATCAGAGTAAAGGCACAGAGAAGGGGCAGTTACACATCAGAGTAAAGGCACAGAGAGGGGCAGTTACACATCAGAGTAAAGGCACAGAGCTTGGCAGTTACACATCAGAGTAAAAGCACAGAGCTGGCCAGTTACACATCAGAGTAAAGGCACAGAGTTGGGTAGTTACACATCAGAGTAAAGGCACAGAGCTGGGCAGTTACACATCAGAGTAAAGGCACAGAGAAGGGCAGTTACACATCAGAGTAAAGGCACAGAGAATGGCAGTTACACATCAGAGGAAAGGCACAGAGCTGGGCAGTTACACATCAGAGTAAAGGCACAGAGCTGGGCAGTTACACATCAGAGTAAAGGCACAGAGCTGGGCAGTTACACATCAGAGGAAAGGCACAGAGCTGGGCAGTTACACATCAGAGTAAAGGCGAAGAGCTGGCCAGTTACACATCAGAGTAAAGGCACAGAGCTTGGCAGTTACACATCAGAGTAAAGGCACAGAGCGGGGCAGTTACACATCAGAGTAAAGGCACAGAGCGGGGCAGTTACACATCAGAGTAAAGGCACAGAGCTGGGCAGTTACACATCAGAGTAAAGGCACAGAGCTGGGCAGTTACACATCAGAGGAAAGGCACAGAGCTGGGCAGTTACACATCAGAGTAAAGGCACAGAGCTGGGCAGTTACACATCAGAGGAAAGGCACAGAGAGGGGCAGTTACACATCAGAGTAAAGGCACAGAGCTTGGCAGTTACACATCAGAGTAAAGGCACAGAGCTGGGCAGTTACACATCAGAGGAAAGGCACAGAGAGGGGCAGTTACACATCAGAGTAAAGGCACAGAGAGGGTCAGTTACACATCAGAGTAAAGGCACAGAGAGGGGCAGTTACACATCAGAGTAAAGGCACAGAGCTTGGCAGTTACACATCAGAGTAAAGGCGCAGAGCAGGGCAGTTACACATCAGAGTAAAGGCACAGAGAGGGGCAGTTACACATCAGAGTAAAGGCACAGAGCTGGGCAGTTACACATCAGAGTAAAGACACAGAGCTGGGCAGTTACACATCAGAGGAAAGGCACAGAGCTGGGCAGTTACACATCAGAGGAAAGGCACAGAGCTGGGCAGTTACACATCAGAGTAAAGGCGCAGAGCTGGCCAGTTACACATCAGAGTAAAGGCGCAGAGCTGGCCAGTTACACATCAGAGTAAAGGCACAGAGCTTGGCAGTTACACATCAGAGTAAAGGCACAGAGCTTGGCAGTTACACAACAGAGTAAAGGCACAGAGCTGGGCAGTTACACATCAGAGTAAAGGCACAGAGCTGGGCAGTTACACATCAGAGGAAAGGCACAGAGCTGGGCAGTTACACATCAGAGTAAAGGCGCAGAGCTGGCCAGTTACACATCAGAGTAAAGGCACAGAGCTGGGCAGTTACACATCAGAGGAAAGGCACAGAGCTGGGCAGTTACACATCAGAGTAAAGGCGCAGAGCTGGCCAGTTACACATCAGAGTAAAGGAGCAGAGCTGGCCAGTTACACATCAGAGTAAAGGCGCAGAGCTTGGCAGTTACACATCAGAGTAAAGGCACAGAGCTGGGCAGTTACACATCAGAGTAAAGGCACAGAGAGGGGCAGTTACACATCAGAGTAAAGGCACAGAGCGGGGCAGTTACACATCAGAGTAAAGGCACAGAGCGGGCAGTTACACATCAGAGTAAAGGCACAGAGCGGGGCAGTTACACATCAGAGAAAAGGCACAGATCGGGGCAGTTACACATCAGAGGAAAGGCACAGAGCTTGGCAGTTACACATCAGAGTAAAGGCACAGAGCTTGGCAGTTACACATCAGAGTAAAGGCACAGAGCTGGGCAGTTACACATCAGAGTAAAGGCACAGAGCTGGGTAGTTACACATCAGAGGAAAGGCACAGAGCTGGGCAGTTACACATCAGAGTAAAGGCACAGAGCTGGGCAGTTACATATCAGAGGAAAGGCACAGAGAGGGGCAGTTACACATCAGAGTAAAGGCACAGAGCTGGGCAGTTACACATCAGAGTAAAGGCACAGAGCTGGGCAGTTACACATCAGAGGAAAGGCACAGAGAGGGGCAGTTACACATCAGAGTAAAGGCACAGAGCTTGGCAGTTATACATCAGAGTAAAGGCACAGAGAGGGGCAGTTACACATCAGAGTAAAGGCACAGAGAGGGGCAGTTACACATCAGAGTAAAGGCACAGAGCTTGGCAGTTATACATCAGAGTAAAGGCACAGAGCTGGGCAGTTACTCATCAGAGGAAAGGCACAGAACTTAGCAGTTACACATCAGAGCAAAGGCACAGAGAGGGGCAGTTACACATCAGAGTAAAGGCGCAGAGCTGGGCAGTTACACATCTGAGTAAAAGCACAGAGCTTGGCAGTTACACATCAGGGTAAAGGCACAGAGAGGGGCAGTTACACATCAGAGTAAAGGCACAGAGCTGGGCAGTTACACATCAGAGTAAAGGCACAGAGCTGGGCAGTTACACATCAGAGTAAAGGCACAGAGAGGGGCAGTTACACATCAGAGGAAAGGCGCAGAGCTGGGCAGTTACACATCAGAGTAAAAGCACAGAGCTTGGCAGTTACACATCAGGGTAAAGGCACAGAGAGGGGCAGTTACACATCAGAGTAAAGGCGCAGAGCTGGCCAGTTACACATCAGAGTAAAGGCGCAGAGCTGGCCAGTTACACATCAGAGTAAAGGCGCAGAGCTTGGCAGTTACACATCAGAGTAAAGGCACAGAGCTGGGCAGTTACACATCAGAGTAAAGGCACAGAGAGGGGCAGTTACACATCAGAGTAAAGGCACAGAGCGGGGCAGTTACACATCAGAGTAAAGGCACAGAGCTGGGCAGTTACACATCAGAGTAAAGGCACAGAGAGGGGCAGTTACACATCAGAGTAAAGGCACAGAGCGGGGCAGTTACACATCAGAGAAAAGGCACAGATCGGGGCAGTTACACATCAGAGGAAAGGCACAGAGCTTGGCAGTTACACATCAGAGTAAAGGCACAGAGCTTGGCAGTTACACATCAGAGTAAAGGCACAGAGCTGGGCAGTTACACATCAGCGTAAAGGCACAGAGCTGGGCAGTTACACATCAGAGTAAAGGCACACAGAGGGGCAGTTACACATCAGAGTAAAGGCGCAGAGCTGGGCAGTTACACATCTGAGTAAAAGCACAGAGCTTGGCAGTTACACATCAGGGTAAAGGCACAGAGAGGGGCAGTTACACATCAGAGTAAAGGCACAGAGCTGGGCAGTTACACATCAGAGTAAAGGCACAGAGCTGGGCAGTTACACATCAGAGTAAAGGCACAGAGAGGGGCAGTTACACATCAGAGGAAAGGCGCAGAGCTGGGCAGTTACACATCAGAGTAAAAGCACAGAGCTTGGCAGTTACACATCAGGGTAAAGGCACAGAGAGGGGCAGTTACACATCAGAGTAAAGGCGCAGAGCTGGCCAGTTACACATCAGAGTAAAGGCGCAGAGCTGGCCAGTTACACATCAGAGTAAAGGCGCAGAGCTTGGCAGTTACACATCAGAGTAAAGGCACAGAGCTGGGCAGTTACACATCATAGTAAAGGCACAGAGAGGGGCAGTTACACATCAGAGTAAAGGCACAGAGCGGGGCAGTTACACATCAGAGTAAAGGCACAGAGCGGGGCAGTTACACATCAGAGTAAAGGCACAGAGCTAGGCAGTTACACATCAGACTAAAGGCACAGAGAGGGGCAGTTACACATCAGAGTAAAGGCACAGAGCGGGGCAGTTACACATCAGAGAAAAGGCACAGAGCTGAGCAGTTACACATCAGAGTAAAGGCACAGAGCTTGGCAGTTACACATCAGAGTAAAGGCACAGAGCTGGGCAGTTACACATCAGAGTAAAGGCACAGAGCTGGGTAGTTACACATCAGAGGAAAGGCACAGAGCTGGGCAGTTACACATCAGAGTAAAGGCACAGAGCTGGGCAGTTACACATCAGAGGAAAGGCACAGAGAGGGGCAGTTACACATCAGAGTAAAGGCACAGAGCTGGGCAGTTACACATCAGAGTAAAGGCACAGAGCTTGGCCGTTACATATCAGAGAAAAAGCACAGAACTTGGCAGTTACACATCAGAGGAAAGGCACAGAGCTGGACAGTTACACATCAGAGTAAAGGCACAGAGCTGGGCAGTTACATATCTGAGAAAAAGCACAAAGCTTGCCAGTTACACATCAGAGGAAAGGCACAGAGCTGGGCAGTTACACATCAGAGGAAAGGCACAGAGCTGGGCAGTTACACATCAGAGGAAATGCACAGAGCTGGGCAGTTACATGTCAGAGTAAAAGCACAGAGCTGTGCAGTTACATATCAGAGGAAAGGCGCAGAGCTGGGCAGTTACATATCAGAGTAAAAGCACAGAGAGGGGCAGTTACACATCAGAGAAAAGGCACAGAGCTGGGCAGTTACACATCAGAGGAAAGGCACAGAGCTTGGCAATTACACATCAGAGTAAAGGCACAGAGCGGGGCAGTTACACATCAGAGTAAAGGCACAGAGCTGGGTAGTTACACATCAAAGTAAAGGCACAGAGCTGGGCAGTTACACATCAGAGTAAAGGCACAGAGAAGGGCAGTTAAACATCAGAGTAAAGGCACAGAGAGGGGCAGTTACACATCAGAGGAAAGGCACAGAGCTGGGCAGTTACACATCAGAGGAAATGCACAGAGCTGGGCAGTTACATGTCAGAGTAAAAGCACAGAGCTGTGCAGTTACATATCAGAGGAAAGGCGCAGAGCTGGGCAGTTACATATCAGAGTAAAAGCACAGAGAGGGGCAGTTACACATCAGAGAAAAGGCACAGAGCTGGGCAGTTACACATCAGAGGAAAGGCACAGAGCTTGGCAATTACACATCAGAGTAAAGGCACAGAGCGGGGCAGTTACACATCAGAGTAAAGGCACAGAGCTGGGTAGTTACACATCAAAGTAAAGGCACAGAGCTGGGCAGTTACACATCAGAGTAAAGGCACAGAGAAGGGCAGTTAAACATCAGAGTAAAGGCACAGAGAGGGGCAGTTACACATCAGAGGAAAGGCACAGAGCTGGGCAGTTACACATCAGAGTAAAGGCACAGAGCTGGGCAGTTACACATCAGAGTAAAGGCACAGAGCTGGGCAGTTACACATCAGAGGAAAGGCACAGAGCTGGGCAGTTACACATCAGAGTAAAGGCGAAGAGCTGGCCAGTTACACATCAGAGTAAAGGCACAGAGCTAGGCAGTTACACATCAGAGTAAAGGCACAGAGCGGGGCAGTTACACATCAGAGTAAAGGCACAGAGCGGGGCAGTTACACATCAGAGTAAAGGCACAGAGCTGGGCAGTTACACATCAGAGTAAAGGCACAGAGCTGGGCAGTTACACATCAGAGGAAAGGCACAGAGCTGGGCAGTTACACATCAGAGTAAAGGCACAGAGCTGGGCAGTTACACATCAGAGGAAAGGCACAGAGAGTGGCAGTTACACATCAGAGTAAAGGCACAGAGCTTGGCAGTTACACATCAGAGTAAAGGCACAGAGAAGGGGCAGTTACACATCAGAGTAAAGGCACAGAGAGGGGCAGTTACACATCAGAGGAAAGGCACAGAGCTGGGCAGTTACACATCAGAGTAAAGGCACAGAGCTGGGCAGTTACACATCAGAGTAAAGGCACAGAGCTGGGCAGTTACACATCAGAGGAAAGGCACAGAGCTGGGCAGTTACACATCAGAGTAAAGGCGAAGAGCTGGCCAGTTACACATCAGAGTAAAGGCACAGAGCTTGGCAGTTACACATCAGAGTAAAGGCACAGAGCGGGGCAGTTACACATCAGAGTAAAGGCACAGAGCGGGGCAGTTACACATCAGAGTAAAGGCACAGAGCTGGGCAGTTACACATCAGAGTAAAGGCACAGAGCTGGGCAGTTACACATCAGAGGAAAGGCACAGAGCTGGGCAGTTACACATCAGAGTAAAGGCACAGAGCTGGGCAGTTACACATCAGAGGAAAGGCACAGAGAGTGGCAGTTACACATCAGAGTAAAGGCACAGAGCTTGGCAGTTACACATCAGAGTAAAGGCACAGAGCTGGGCAGTTACACATCAGAGGAAAGGCACAGAGAGGGGCAGTTACACATCAGAGTAAAGGCACAGAGAGGGGCAGTTACACATCAGAGTAAAGGCACAGAGAGGGGCAGTTACACATCAGAGTAAAGGCACAGAGCTTGGCAGTTACACATCAGAGTAAAGGCGCAGAGCAGGGCAGTTACACATCAGAGTAAAGGCACAGAGAGGGGCAGTTACACATCAGAGTAAAGGCACAGAGCTGGGCAGTTACACATCAGAGTAAAGACACAGAGCTGGGCAGTTACACATCAGAGGAAAGGCACAGAGCTGGGCAGTTACACATCAGAGGAAAGGCACAGAGCTGGGCAGTTACACATCAGAGTAAAGGCGCAGAGCTGGCCAGTTACACATCAGAGTAAAGGCGCAGAGCTGGCCAGTTACACATCAGAGTAAAGGCACAGAGCTTGGCAGTTACACATCAGAGTAAAGGCACAGAGCTTGGCAGTTACACATCAGAGTAAAGGCACAGAGCTGGGCAGTTACACATCAGAGTAAAGGCACAGAGCTGGGCAGTTACACATAAGAGGAAAGGCACAGAGCTGGGCAGTTACACATCAGAGTAAAGGCGCAGAGCTGGCCAGTTACACATCAGAGTAAAGGCACAGAGCTGGGCAGTTACACATCAAAGGAAAGGCACAGAGCTGGGCAGTTACACATCAGAGTAAAGGCGCAGAGCTGGTCAGTTACACATCAGAGTAAAGGCGCAGAGCTGGCCAGTTACACATCAGAGTAAAGGCGCAGAGCTTGGCAGTTACACATCAGAGTAAAGGCACAGAGCTGGGCAGTTACACATCAGAGTAAAGGCACAGAGAGGGGCAGATACACATCAGAGTAAAGGCACAGAGCGGGGCAGTTACACATCAGAGTAAAAGCACAGAGCTGGCCAGTTACACATCAGAGTAAAGGCACAGAGCGGGGCAGTTACACATCAGAGTAAAGGCACAGAGCGGGGCAGTTACACATCAGAGTAAAGGCACAGAGCGGGGCAGTTACACATCAGAGTAAAGGCACAGAGCTGGGCAGTTACACATCAGAGGAAAGGCACAGAGCTGGGCAGTTACACATCAGAGTAAAGGCACAGAGCTGGGCAGTTACACATAAGAGGAAAGGCACAGAGCTTGGCAGTTACACATCAGAGTAAAGGCACAGAGCTGGGCAGTTACACATCAGAGTAAAGGCACAGAGCTTGGCAGTTACACATCAGAGTAAAGGCACAGAGCTGGGCAGTTACACATCAGAGTAAAGGCACAGAGCTGGGCAGTTACACATCAGAGTAAAGGCACAGAGAGGGGCAGTTACACATCAGAGTAAAGGCACAGAGAAGGGGCAGTTACACATCAGAGTAAAGGCTCAGAGAGGGGCAGTTACACATCAGAGTAAAGGCACAGAGCTTGGCAGTTACACATCAGAGTAAAAGCACAGAGCTGGCCAGTTACACATCAGAGTAAAGGCACAGAGCGGGGCAGTTACACATCAGAGTAAAGGCACAGAGCGGGGCAGTTACACATCAGAGTAAAGGCACAGAGCTGGGTAGTTACACATCAAAGTAAAGGCACAGAGCTGGGCAGTTACACATCAGAGTAAAGGCACAGAGAAGGGCAGTTAAACATCAGAGTAAAGGCACAGAGAGGGGCAGTTACACATCAGAGGAAAGGCACAGAGCTGGGCAGTTACACATCAGAGTAAAGGCACAGAGCTGGGCAGTTACACATCAGAGTAAAGGCACAGAGCTGGGCAGTTACACATCAGAGGAAAGGCACAGAGCTGGGCAGTTACACATCAGAGTAAAGGCGAAGAGCTGGCCAGTTACACATCAGAGTAAAGGCACAGAGCTTGGCAGTTACACATCAGAGTAAAGGCAAAGAGCGGGGCAGTTACACATCAGAGTAAAGGCACAGAGCGGGGCAGTTACACATCAGAGTAAAGGCACAGAGCTGGGCAGTTACACATCAGAGTAAAGGCACAGAGCTGGGCAGTTACACATCAGAGGAAAGGCACAGAGCTGGGCAGTTACACATCAGAGTAAAGGCACAGAGCTGGGCAGTTACACATCAGAGGAAAGGCACAGAGAGTGGCAGTTACACATCAGAGTAAAGGCACAGAGCTTGGCAGTTACACATCAGAGTAAAGGCACAGAGAAGGGGCAGTTACACATCAGAGTAAAGGCACAGAGAGGGGCAGTTACACATCAGAGTAAAGGCACAGAGCTTGGCAGTTACACATCAGAGTAAAAGCACAGAGCTGGCCAGTTACACATCAGAGTAAAGGCACAGAGCGGGGCAGTTAAACATCAGAGTAAAGGCACAGAGCGGGGCAGTTACACATCAGAGTAAAGGCACAGAGCTGGGTAGTTACACATCAAAGTAAAGGCACAGAGCTGGGCAGTTACACATCAGAGTAAAGGCACAGAGAAGGGCAGTTAAACATCAGAGTAAAGGCACAGAGAGGGGCAGTTACACATCAGAGGAAAGGCACAGAGCTGGGCAGTTACACATCAGAGTAAAGGCACAGAGCTGGGCAGTTACACATCAGAGTAAAGGCACAGAGCTGGGCAGTTACACATCAGAGGAAAGGCACAGAGCTGGGCAGTTACACATCAGAGTAAAGGCGAAGAGCTGGCCAGTTACACATCAGAGTAAAGGCACAGAGCTTGGCAGTTACACATCAGAGTAAAGGCACAGAGCGGGGCAGTTACACATCAGAGTAAAGGCACAGAGCGGGGCAGTTACACATCAGAGTAAAGGCACAGAGCTGGGCAGTTACACATCAGAGTAAAGGCACAGAGCTGGGCAGTTACACATCAGAGGAAAGGCACAGAGCTGGGCAGTTACACATCAGAGTAAAGGCACAGAGCTGGGCAGTTACACATCAGAGGAAAGGCACAGAGAGTGGCAGTTACACATCAGAGTAAAGGCACAGAGCTTGGCAGTTACACATCAGAGTAAAGGCACAGAGCTGGGCAGTTACACATCACAGGAAAGGCACAGAGAGGGGCAGTTACACATCAGAGTAAAGGCACAGAGAGGGGCAGTTACACATCAGAGTAAAGGCACAGAGAGGGGCAGTTACACATCAGAGTAAAGGCACAGAGCTTGGCAGTTGCACATCAGATTAAAGGCGCAGAGCAGGGCAGTTACACATCAGAGTAAAGGCACAGAGAGGGGCAGTTACACATCAGAGTAAAGGCACAGAGCTGGGCAGTTACACATCAGAGTAAAGACACAGAGCTGGGCAGTTACACATCAGAGGAAAGGCACAGAGCTGGGCAGTTACACATCAGAGGAAAGGCACAGAGCTGGGCAGTTACACATCAGAGTAAAGGCGCAGAGCTGGCCAGTTACACATCAGAGTAAAGGCGCAGAGCTGGCCAGTTACACATCAGAGTAAAGGCACAGAGCTTGGCAGTTACACATCAGAGTAAAGGCACAGAGCTTGGCAGTTACACATCAGAGTAAAGGCACAGAGCTGGGCAGTTACACATCAGAGTAAAGGCACAGAGCTGGGCAGTTACACATAAGAGGAAAGGCACAGAGCTGGGCAGTTACACATCAGAGTAAAGGCGCAGAGCTGGCCAGTTACACATCAGAGTAAAGGCACAGAGCTGGGCAGTTACACATCAAAGGAAAGGCACAGAGCTGGGCAGTTACACATCAGAGTAAAGGCGCAGAGCTGGTCAGTTACACATCAGAGTAAAGGCGCAGAGCTGGCCAGTTACACATCAGAGTAAAGGCGCAGAGCTTGGCAGTTACACATCAGAGTAAAGGCACAGAGCTGGGCAGTTACACATCAGAGTAAAGGCACAGAGAGGGGCAGATACACATCAGAGTAAAGGCACAGAGCGGGGCAGTTACACATCAGAGTAAAGGCACAGAGCGGGGCAGTTACACATCAGAGTAAAGGCACAGAGCTGGGCAGTTACACATCAGAGTAAAAGCACAGAGAGGGGCAGTTACACATCAGAGTAAAGGCACAGAGGGGGGCAGTTACACATCAGAGAAAAGGCACAGATCGGGGCAGTTACACATCAGAGGAAAGGCACAGAGCTTGGCAGTTACACATCAGAGTAAAGGCACAGAGCTTGGCTGTTACACATCAGAGTAAAGGCACAGAGCTGGGAAGTTACACATCAGAGTAAAGGCACAGAGCTGGGTAGTTACACATCAGAGGAAAGGCACAGAGCTGGGCAGTTACACATCAGAGTAAAGGCACAGAGCTGGGCAGTTACACATCAGAGGAAAGGCACAGAGAGGGGCAGTTACACATCAGAGTAAAGGCACAGAGCTTGGCAGTTACACATCAGAGTAAAGGCACAGAGCTGGGCAGTTACACATCAGAGGAAAGGCACAGAGAGGGGCAGTTACACATCAGAGTAAAGGCACAGAGCTGGGCAGTTAAACATCAGAGTAAAAGCACAGAGCTTGGCAGTTACACATCAGGGTAAAGGCACAGAGAGGGGCAGTTACACATCAGAGTAAAGGCACAGAGCTGGGCAGTTACACATCAGAGTAAAGGCACAGAGCTGGGCAGTTACACATCAGAGTAAAGGCACAGAGAGGGGCAGTTACACATCAGAGGAAAGGCGCAGAGCTGGGCAGTTACACATCAGAGTAAAAGCACAGAGCTTGGCAGTTACACATCAGGGTAAAGGCACAGAGAGGGGCAGTTACACATCAGAGTAAAGGCACCGAGCTGGGCAGTTACACATCAGAGTAAAGGCACAGAGCTGGGCAGTTACATATCAGAGTAAAGGCACAGAGAGGGGCAGTTACACATCAGAGGAAAGGCACAGAGCTTGGCAGTTACACATCATAGGAAAGGCACAGAGCTTGGCAGTTACACATCAGAGTAAAGGCACAGAGCTTGGCAGTTACACATCAGAGTAAAGGCACAGAGCTGGGCAGTTACACATCAGAGTAAAGGCACAGAGCTGGGCAGTTACACATCAGAGGAAAGGCACAGAGCTGGGCAGTTACACATCAGAGTAAAGGCACAGAGAGGGGCAGTTACACATCAGAGTAAAGGCACAGAGCAGGGCAGTTACACATCAGAGGAAAGGCACAGAGAGGGGCAGTTACACATCAGAGTAAAGGCACAGAGCTTGGCAGCTACACATCAGAGTAAAGGCACAGAGCTGGGCAGTTACACATCAGAGTAAAGGCACAGAGCTGGGCAGTTACACCTCAGAGGAAAGGCACAGAGAGGGGCAGTTACACATCAGAGTTAAGGCACAGAGAGGGGCAGTTACACATCAGAGTAAAGGCACAGAGAGGGGCAGTTACACATCAGAGTAAAGGCACAGAGAGGGGCAGTTACACATCAGAGTAAAGGCACAGAGCTGGGCAGTTACTCATCAGAGGAAAGGCACAGAGAGGGGCAGTTACACATCAGAGGAAAGGCACAGAGCTGGCAGTTACACATTAGAGGAAAGGCGCAGAGCTGGGCAGTTACACATCAGAGTAAAAGCACAGAGCTTGGCAGTTACACATCAGAGTAAAGGCACAGAGCAGGGCATTTACACATCAGAGTAAAGGCACAGAGCTGGGCAGTTACACATCAGGGTAAAAGCACAGAGAGGGGCAGTTACACATCAGAGTAAAGGCACAGAGAGGGGCAGTTACACATCAGAGTAAAGGCACAGAGCTGGGCAGTTACACATCAGAGTAAAACCACAGAGCTGGGCAGTTACACATCAGAGTAAAGGCACAGAGCTGGCCAGTTACACATCAGAGTAAAGGCACAGAGCTGGCCAGTTACACATCAGAGTAAAGGCACAGAGTTTGGCAGTTACACATCAGAGTAAAGGCACAGAGCGGGGCAGTTACACATCAGAGTAAAGGCCCAGAGCAGGGCAGTTACACATCAGAGTAAAGGCACTGAGCTGGGCAGTTACACATCAGAGTAAAGGCACAGAGCTGGGCAGTTACACATCAGAGGAAAGGCACAGAGCTGGGCAGTTACACATCAGAGTAAAGGCACAGAGCTCAGCAGTTACACATCAGAGGAAAGGCACAGAGAGGGGCAGTTACACATCAGAGTAAAAGCACAGAGCTTGGCAGTTACACATCAGAGTAAAGGCACTGAGCTGGGCAGTTACACATCAGAGTAAAGGCACAGAGCTGGGCAGTTACACATCAGAGGAAAGGCACAGAGCTGGGCAGTTACACATCAGAGTAAAGGCACAGAGCTCAGCAGTTACACATCAGAGGAAAGGCACAGAGAGGGGCAGTTACACATCAGAGTAAAAGCACAGAGCTTGGCAGTTACACATCAGAGTAAAGGCACTGAGCTGGGCAGTTACACATCAGAGGAAAGGCACAGAGCTGGGCAGTTACACATCAGAGTAAAGGCACAGAGCTCAGCAGTTACACATCAGAGGAAAGGCACAGAGAGGGGCAGTTACACATCAGAGTAAAAGCACAGAGCTTGGCAGTTACACATCAGAGTAAAGGCACAGAGCTTGGCAGTTACACATCAGAGTAAAGGCACAGAGCTTGGCAGTTACACATCAGAGTAAAGGCACAGAGAGGGGCAGTTACACATCAGAGTAAAGGCACAGAGCTGGGCAGTTTCACATCAGAGGAAAGGCACAGAGAGGGGCAGTTACACATCAGAGTAAAGGCACAGAGCTTGGCAGTTACACATCAGAGTAAAGGCACAGAGCTTGGCAGTTACACATCAGAGTAAAGGCACAGAGAGGGGCAATTACACATCAGCGTAACGGCACAGAGAGGGGCAGTTACACATCAGAGTAAAGGCACAGAGCTGGGCAGTTACTCATCAGAGGAAAGGCACAGAGAGGGGCAATTACACATCAGAGTAAAGGCACAGAGCTGGGCAGTTACACATCAGAGTAAAGGCACATAGCTGGGCAGTTACACATCAGAGTAAAGGCACAGAGAGGGGCAGTTACACATCAGAGTAAAGGCACAGAGAGGGGCAGTTACACATCAGAGTAAAGGCACAGAGAGGGGCAGTTACACATCAGAGTAAAGGCACAGAGCTTGGCAGTTACACATCAGAGTAAAGGCACAGAGCTGGGCAGTTACACATCAGAGTAAAGGCACAGAGCTGGGCAGTTACACATCAGAGGAAAGGCACAGAGCTGGGCAGTTACACATCACAGTAAAGACGCAGAACTGGGCAGTTACACATCAGAGTATAGGCGCAGAGCTGGGCAGTTACACATCAGAGTAAAGGCACAGAGCTTGGCAGTTATGAATCAGAGTAAAGGCACAGAGAGGGGCAGTTACACATCAGAGTAAAGGCACAGAGAGGGGCAGTTACACATCAGAGTAAAGGCACAGAGCTGGGCAGTTACTCATCAGAGGAAAGGCACAGAGAGGGGCAGTTACACATCAGAGGAAAGGCACAGAGCTGGCAGTTACACATTAGAGGAAAGGCGCAGAGCTGGGCAGTTACACATCAGAGTAAAAGCACAGAGCTTGGCAGTTACACATCAGAGTAAAGGCACAGAGCAGGGCATTTACACATCAGAGTAAAGGCACAGAGCTGGGCAGTTACACATCAGGGTAAAGGCACAGAGAGGGGCAGTTACACATCAGAGTAAAGGCACAGAGAGGGGCAGTTACACATCAGAGTAAAGGCACAGAGCTGGGCAGTTACACATCAGAGTAAAAGCACAGAGCTGGGCAGTTACACATCAGAGTAAAGGCACAGAGCTGGCCAGTTACACATCAGAGTAAAGGCACAGAGCTGGCCAGTTACACATCAGAGTAAAGGCACAGAGTTTGGCAGTTACACATCAGAGTAAAGGCACAGAGCGGGGCAGTTACACATCAGAGTAAAGGCCCAGAGCAGGGCAGTTACACATCAGAGTAAAGGCACTGAGCTGGGCAGTTACACATCAGAGTAAAGGCACAGAGCTGGGCAGTTACACATCAGAGGAAAGGCACAGAGCTGGGCAGTTACACATCAGAGTAAAGGCACAGAGCTCAGCAGTTACACATCAGAGGAAAGGCACAGAGAGGGGCAGTTACACATCAGAGTAAAAGCACAGAGCTTGGCAGTTACACATCAGAGTAAAGGCACAGAGCTTGGCAGTTACACATCAGAGTAAAGGCACAGAGCTTGGCAGTTACACATCAGAGTAAAGGCACAGAGAGGGGCAGTTACACATCAGAGTAAAGGCACAGAGCTGGGCAGTTACACATCAGAGCAAAGGCACAGAGCTTGGCAGTTACAGATCAGAGTAAAGGCACAGAGAGGGGCAATTACACATCAGCGTAACGGCACAGAGAGGGGCAGTTACACATCAGAGTAAAGGCACAGAGCTGGGCAGTTACTCATCAGAGGAAAGGCACAGAGCTGGGCAGTTACACATCAGAGTAAAGGCACATAGCTGGGCAGTTACACATCAGAGTAAAGGCACAGAGAGGGGCAGTTACACATCAGAGTAAAGGCACAGAGAGGGGCAGTTACACATCAGAGTAAAGGCACAGAGAGGGGCAGTTACACATCAGAGTAAAGGCACAGAGCTTGGCAGTTACACATCAGAGTAAAGGCACAGAGCTGGGCAGTTACACATCAGAGTAAAGGCACAGAGCTGGGCAGTTACACATCAGAGGAAAGGCACAGAGCTGGGCAGTTACACATCACAGTAAAGACGCAGAACTGGGCAGTTACACATCAGAGTATAGGCGCAGAGCTGGGCAGTTACACATCAGAGTAAAGGCACAGAGCTGGGCAGTTACACATCAGAGGAAAGGCACATAGCTGGGCAGTTACACATCAGAGTAAAGGCACAGAGAGGGGCAGTTACACATCAGAGTAAAGGCACAGAGAGGGGCAGTTACACATCAGAGTAAAGGCACAGAGAGGGGCAGTTACACATCAGAGTAAAGGCACAGAGCTTGGCAGTTACACATCAGAGTAAAGGCACAGAGCTGGGCAGTTACACATCAGAGTAAAGGCACAGAGCTGGGCAGTTACACATCAGAGGAAAGGCACAGAGCTGGGCAGTTACACATCACAGTAAAGACGCAGAACTGGGCAGTTACACATCAGAGTATAGGCGCAGAGCTGGGCAGTTACACATCAGAGTAAAGGCACAGAGCTGGGCAGTTACACATCAGAGGAAAGGCACAGAGCTGGGCAGTTACACATCACAGTAAAGGCGCAGAGCTGGGCAGTTACACAATAGAGGAAAGGCACAGAGCTGGGCAGTTACACATCAGAGTAAAGGCACAGAGCTGGGCAGTTACACATCAGAGTAAAGGCCCAGAGCGGGGCAGTTACACATCAGAGTAAAGGCACTGAGCTGGGCAGTTACACATCAGAGTAAAGGCACAGAGCTGGGCAGTTACACATCAGAGGAAAGGCACAGAGCTGGGCAGTTACACATCAGAGTAAAGGCACAGAGCTGGGCAGCTACACATCAGAGGAAAGGCACAGAGAGGGGCAGTTACACATCAGAGTAAAGGCACAGAGCTTGGCAGTTACACATCAGAGTAAAGGCACAGAGCTGGGCAGTTACACATCAGAGTAAAGGCACAGAGCTGGGCAGTTACACATCAGAGGAAAGGCACAGAGAGGGGCAGTTACACATCAGAGTAAAGGCACAGAGCTTGGCAGTTACACCTCAGAGTAAAGGCACAGAGCTTGGCAGTTACACATCAGAGTAAAGGCACAGAGAGGGGCTATTACATATCAGAGTAAAGGCACAGAGAGGGGCAGTTACACATCAGAGTAAAGGCACAGAGCTGGGCAGTTACTCATCAGAGGAAAGGCACAGAACTTGGCAGTTACACATCAGAGGAAAGGCGCAGAGCTGGGCAGTTACACATCAGAGTAAAAGCACAGAGCTTGGCAGTTACACATCAGGGTAAAGGCACAGAGAGGGGCAGTTACACATCAGAGTAAAGGCACAGAGAGGGGCAGTTACACATCAGAGTAAAAGCACAGAGCTTGGCAGTTACACATCATGGTAAAGGCACAGAGCTGGGCAGTTACACATCAGAGGAAAGGTGCAGAGCTTCGCAGTTATACATCAGAGTAAAGGCACAGAGCTGGGCAGTTACACATCAGAGTAAAGGCACAGAGCTGGGCAGTTACACATCAGAGGAAAGGCGCAGAGCTAGGCAGTTACACATCAGAGTAAAGACACAGAGCGGGGCAGTTACACATCAGCGGAAAGGCACAGAGCTGGGCAGTTACACATCAGAGTAAAGGCACAGAGCTTGTCAGTTACACATCAGAGTAAAGACACAGAGCTGGGCAGTTACACATCAGAGTAAAGGCATAAAGCAGGGCAGTTACACATCAGAGTAAAGGCGCAGAGCTGGGCAGTTACATATCAGAGGAAAGGCACAGAGCTGGGCAGTTACACATCAGAGTAAAAGCATAGAACTTGGCCGTTACATATCAGAGTAAAAGCACAGAGCTTGCCAGTTACACATCAGAGGAAAGGCACAGAGCTGGACAGTTACACATCAGAGTAAAAGCACAGAGCTTGGCCGTTACATATCAGAGAAAAAGCATAGAACTTGGCCGTTACATATCAGAGAAAAAGCACAAAGCTTGCCAGTTACACATCAAAGGAAAGGCACAGAGCTGGGCAGTTACACATCAGAGTAAAGGCACAGAGCTGGGCAGTTACACATCAGAGTAAAGGCACAGAGCTTGGCAGTTACACATCAGAGTAAAGGCACAGAGCTTGGCAGTTACACATCAGAGTAAAGGCACAGAGCTTGGCCGTTACACATCAGAGTAAAGGCACAGAGCTGGGCAGTTACACATCAGAGTAAAGGCACAGAGCTGGGCAGTTACACATCAGAGTAAAGGCACAGAGAGGGGCAGTTACACATCAGAGTAAAGGCACAGAGAAGGGGCAGTTACACATTAGAGTAAAGGCACAGAGAGGGGCAGTTACACATCAGAGTAAAGGCACAGAGCTTGGCAGTTACACATCAGAGTAAAAGCACAGAGCTGGCCAGTTACACATCAGAGTAAAGGCACAGAGCTGGGTAGTTACACATCAGAGTAAAGGCACAGAGCTGGGCAGTTACACATCAGAGTAAAGGCACAGAGAAGGGCAGTTACACATCAGAGTAAAGGCACAGAGAGGGGCAGTTACACATCAGAGGAAAGGCACAGAGCTGGGCAGTTACACATCAGAGTAAAGGCACAGAGCTGGGCAGTTACACATCAGAGTAAAGGCACAGAGCTGGGCAGTTACACATCAGAGGAAAGGCACAGAGCTGGGCAGTTACACATCAGAGTAAAGGCGAAGAGCTGGCCAGTTACACATCAGAGTAAAGGCACAGAGCTTGGCAGTTACACATCAGAGTAAAGGCACAGAGCGGGGCAGTTACACATCAGAGTAAAGGCACAGAGCGGGGCACTTACACATCAGAGTAAAGGCACAGAGCTGGGCAGTTACACATCAGAGTAAAGGCACAGAGCTGGGCAGTTACACATCAGAGGAAAGGCACAGAGCTGGGCAGTTACACATCAGAGTAAAGGCACAGAGCTGGGCAGTTACACATCAGAGGAAAGGCACAGAGAGGGGCAGTTACACATCAGAGTAAAGGCACAGAGCTTGGCAGTTACACATCAGAGTAAAGGCACAGAGCTGGGCAGTTACACATCAGAGGAAAGGCACAGAGAGGGGCAGTTACACATCAGAGTAAAGGCACAGAGAGGGGCAGTTACACATCAGAGTAAAGGCACAGAGAGGGGCAGTTACACATCAGAGTAAAGGCACAGAGCTTGGCAGTTACACATCAGAGTAAAGGCGCAGAGCAGGGCAGTTACACATCAGAGTAAAGGCACAGAGAGGGGCAGTTACACATCAGAGTAAAGGCACAGAGCTGGGCAGTTACACATCAGAGTAAAGACACAGAGCTGGGCAGTTACACATCAGAGGAAAGGCACAGAGCTGGGCAGTTACACATCAGAGGAAAGGCACAGAGCTGGGCAGTTACACATCAGAGTAAAGGCGCAGAGCTGGCCAGTTACACATCAGAGTAAAGGCACAGAGCTGGGCAGTTACACATCAGAGGAAAGGCACAGAGCTTGGCAGTTACACATCAGAGTAAAGGCACAGAGCTTGGCAGTTACACATCAGAGTAAAGGCACAGAGCTGGGCAGTTACACATCAGAGTAAAAGCACAGAGCTGGGCAGTTACACATCAGAGGAAAGGCACAGAGCTGGGCAGTTACACATCAGAGTAAAGGCGCAGAGCTGGCCAGTTACACATCAGAGTAAAGGCACAGAGCTGGGCAGTTACACATCAGAGGAAAGGCACAGAGCTGGGCAGTTACACATCAGAGTAAAGGCGCAGAGCTGGCCAGTTACACATCAGAGTAAAGGCGCAGAGCTGGCCAGTTACACATCAGAGTAAAGGCGCAGAGCTTGGCAGTTACACATCAGAGTAAAGGCACAGAGCTGGGCAGTTACACATCAGAGTAAAGGCACAGAGAGGGGCAGTTACACATCAGAGTAAAGGCACAGAGCGGGGCAGTTACACATCAGAGTAAAGGCACAGAGCGGGGCAGTTACACATCAGAGTAAAGGCACAGAGCGGGGCAGTTACACATCAGAGAAAAGGCACAGATCGGGGCAGTTACACATCAGAGGAAAGGCACAGAGCTTGGCAGTTACACATCAGAGTAAAGGCACAGAGCTTGGCAGTTACACATCAGAGTAAAGGCACAGAGCTGGGCAGTTACACATCAGAGTAAAGGCACAGAGCTGGGTAGTTACACATCAGAGGAAAGGCACAGAGCTGGGCAGTTACACATCAGAGTAAAGGCACAGAGCTGGGCAGTTACACATCAGAGGAAAGGCACAGAGAGGGGCAGTTACACATCAGAGTAAAGGCACAGAGCTGGGCAGTTACACATCAGAGTAAAGGCACAGAGCTGGGCAGTTACACATCAGAGGAAAGGCACAGAGAGGGGCAGTTACACATCAGAGTAAAGGCACAGAGCTTGGCAGTTATACATCAGAGTAAAGGCACAGAGAGGGGCAGTTACACATCAGAGTAAAGGCACAGAGAGGGGCAGTTACACATCAGAGTAAAGGCACAGAGCTGGGCAGTTACTCATCAGAGGAAAGGCACAGAACTTGGCAGTTACACATCAGAGGAAAGGCACAGAGAGGGGCAGTTACACATCAGAGTAAAGGCGCAGAGCTGGGCAGTTACACATCTGAGTAAAAGCACAGAGCTTGGCAGTTACACATCAGGGTAAAGGCACAGAGAGGGGCAGTTACACATCAGAGTAAAGGCACAGAGCTGGGCAGTTACACATCAGAGTAAAGGCACAGAGCTGGGCAGTTACACATCAGAGTAAAGGCACAGAGAGGGGCAGTTACACATCAGAGGAAAGGCGCAGAGCTGGGCAGTTACACATCAGAGTAAAAGCACAGAGCTTGGCAGTTACACATCAGGGTAAAGGCACAGAGAGGGGCAGTTACACATCAGAGTAAAGGCGCAGAGCTGGCCAGTTACACATCAGAGTAAAGGCGCAGAGCTGGCCAGTTACACATCAGAGTAAAGGCGCAGAGCTTGGCAGTTACATATCAGAGTAAAGGCACAGAGCTGGGCAGTTACACAGCAGAGTAAAAGCACAGAGAGGGGCAGTTACACATCAGAGTAAAGGCACAGAGCGGGGCAGTTACACATCAGAGTAAAGGCACAGAGCTGGGCAGTTACACATCAGAGTAAAGGCACAGAGAGGGGCAGTTACACATCAGAGTAAAGGCACAGAGCGGGGCAGTTACACATCAGAGAAAAGGCACAGATCGGGGCAGTTACACATCAGAGGAAAGGCACAGAGCTTGGCAGTTACACATCAGAGTAAAGGCACAGAGCTTGGCAGTTACACATCAGAGTAAAGGCACAGAGAGGGGCAGTTACACATCAGAGTAAAGGCACAGAGAGGGGCAGTTACACATCAGAGTAAAGGCACAGAGAGGGGCAGTTACACATCAGAGTAAAGGCACAGAGCTTGGCAGTTACACATCAGAGTAAAGGCACAGAGCTGGGCAGTTACACATCAGAGTAAAGGCACAGAGCTGGGCAGTTACACATCAGAGTAAAGGCGCAGAGCTGTGCAGTTACACATCAGAGTAAAGGCACAGAGAGGGGCAGTTACACATCAGAGTAAAGGCACAGAGCTGGGCAGTTACACATCAGAGTAAAGGCACATAGCTGGGCAGTTACACATCAGAGTAAAGGCACAGAGAAGGGCAGTTACACATCAGAGTAAAGGCACAGAGCTGGGCAGTTACACATCAGAGGAAAGGCACAGAGCTGGGCAGTTACACATCACAGTAAAGACGCAGAACTGGGCAGTTACACATCAGAGTATAGGCGCAGAGCTGGGCAGTTACACATCAGAGTAAAGGCACAGAGCTGGGCAGTTACACATCAGAGGAAAGGCACAGAGCTGGGCAGTTACACATCACAGTAAAGGCGCAGAACTGGCCAGTTACACATCAGAGTAAAGGCACAGAGCTGGGCAGTTACACATCAGAGTAAAGGCACAGAGCAGGGCAGTTACACATCAGAGGAAAGGCGCAGAGCTGGGCAGTTACACAATAGAGGAAAGGCACAGAGCTGGGCAGTTACACATCAGAGTAAAGGCACAGAGCTGGGCAGTTACACATCAGAGTAAAGGCCCAGAGCGGGGCAGTTACACATCAGAGTAAAGGCACTGAGCTGGGCAGTTACACATCAGAGTAAAGGCACAGAGCTGGGCAGTTACACATCAGAGGAAAGGCACAGAGCTGGGCAGCTACACATCAGAGGAAAGGCACAGAGAGGGGCAGTTACACATCAGAGTAAAGGCACAGAGCTTGGCAGTTACACATCAGAGTAAAGGCACAGAGCTGGGCAGTTACACATCAGAGGAAAGGCACAGAGAGGGGCAGTTACACATCAGAGTAAAGGCACAGAGCTGGGCAGTTACACATCAGAGTAAAGGCACAGAGCTGGGCAGTTACACATCAGAGGAAAGGCACAGAGAGGGGCAGTTACACATCAGAGTAAAGGCACAGAGCTTGGCAGTTACACCTCAGAGTAAAGGCACAGAGCTTGGCAGTTACACATCAGAGTAAAGGCACAGAGAGGGGCTATTACATATCAGAGTAAAGGCACAGAGAGGGGCAGTTACACATCAGAGTAAAGGCACAGAGCTGGGCAGTTACTCATCAGAGGAAAGGCACAGAACTTGGCAGTTACACATCAGAGGAAAGGCGCAGAGCTGGGCAGTTACACATCAGAGTAAAAGCACAGAGCTTGGCAGTTACACATCAGGGTAAAGGCACAGAGAGGGGCAGTTACACATCAGAGTAAAGGCACAGAGAGGGGCAGTTACACATCAGAGTAAAAGCACAGAGCTTGGCAGTTACACATCATGGTAAAGGCACAGAGCTGGGCAGTTACACATCAGAGGAAAGGTGCAGAGCTTCGCAGTTATACATCAGAGTAAAGGCACAGAGCTGGGCAGTTACACATCAGAGTAAAGGCACAGAGCTGGGCAGTTACACATCAGAGGAAAGGCGCAGAGCTAGGCAGTTACACATCAGAGTAAAGACACAGAGCGGGGCAGTTACACATCAGCGGAAAGGCACAGAGCTGGGCAGTTACACATCAGAGTAAAGGCACAGAGCGGGGCAGTTACACATCAGAGTAAAGGCACAGAGCGGGGCAGTTACACATCAGAGTAAAGGCACAGAGCGGGGCAGTTACACATCAGAGAAAAGGCACAGATCGGGGCAGTTACACATCAGAGGAAAGGCACAGAGCTTGGCAGTTACACATCAGAGTAAAGGCACAGAGCTTGGCAGTTACACATCAGAGTAAAGGCACAGAGCTGGGCAGTTACACATCAGAGTAAAGGCACAGAGCTGGGTAGTTACACATCAGAGGAAAGGCACAGAGCTGGGCAGTTACACATCAGAGTAAAGGCACAGAGCTGGGCAGTTACACATCAGAGGAAAGGCACAGAGAGGGGCAGTTACACATCAGAGTAAAGGCACAGAGCTGGGCAGTTACACATCAGAGTAAAGGCACAGAGCTGGGCAGTTACACATCAGAGGAAAGGCACAGAGAGGGGCAGTTACACATCAGAGTAAAGGCACAGAGCTTGGCAGTTATACATCAGAGTAAAGGCACAGAGAGGGGCAGTTACACATCAGAGTAAAGGCACAGAGACGGGCAGTTACACATCAGAGTAAAGGCACAGAGCTGGGCAGTTACTCATCAGAGGAAAGGCACAGAACTTGGCAGTTACACATCAGAGGAAAGGCACAGAGAGGGGCAGTTACACATCAGAGTAAAGGCGCAGAGCTGGGCAGTTACACATCTGAGTAAAAGCACAGAGCTTGGCAGTTACACATCAGGGTAAAGGCACAGAGAGGGGCAGTTACACATCAGAGTAAAGGCACAGAGCTGGGCAGTTACACATCAGAGTAAAGGCACAGAGCTGGGCAGTTACACATCAGAGTAAAGGCACAGAGAGGGGCAGTTACACATCAGAGGAAAGGCGCAGAGCTGGGCAGTTACACATCAGAGTAAAAGCACAGAGCTTGGCAGTTACACATCAGGGTAAAGGCACAGAGAGGGGCAGTTACACATCAGAGTAAAGGCACAGAGCTGGGCAGTTACACATCAGAGTAAAGGCACAGAGAGGGGCAGTTACACATCAGAGTAAAGGCACAGAGAAGGGGCAGTTACACATTAGAGTAAAGGCACAGAGAGGGGCAGTTACACATCAGAGTAAAGGCACAGAGCTTGGCAGTTACACATCAGAGTAAAAGCACAGAGCTGGCCAGTTACACATCAGAGTAAAGGCACAGAGCTGGGTAGTTACACATCAGAGTAAAGGCACAGAGCTGGGCAGTTACACATCAGAGTAAAGGCACAGAGAAGGGCAGTTACACATCAGAGTAAAGGCACAGAGAGGGGCAGTTACACATCAGAGGAAAGGCACAGAGCTGGGCAGTTACACATCAGAGTAAAGGCACAGAGCTGGGCAGTTACACATCAGAGTAAAGGCACAGAGCTGGGCAGTTACACATCAGAGGAAAGGCACAGAGCTGGGCAGTTACACATCAGAGTAAAGGCGAAGAGCTGGCCAGTTACACATCAGAGTAAAGGCACAGAGCTTGGCAGTTACACATCAGAGTAAAGGCACAGAGCGGGGCAGTTACACATCAGAGTAAAGGCACAGAGCGGGGCAGTTACACATCAGAGTAAAGGCACAGAGCTGGGCAGTTACACATCAGAGTAAAGGCACAGAGCTGGGCAGTTACACATCAGAGGAAAGGCACAGAGCTGGGCAGTTACACATCAGAGTAAAGGCACAGAGCTGGGCAGTTACACATCAGAGGAAAGGCACAGAGAGGGGCAGTTACACATCAGAGTAAAGGCACAGAGCTTGGCAGTTACACATCAGAGTAAAGGCACAGAGCTGGGCAGTTACACATCAGAGGAAAGGCACAGAGAGGGGCAGTTACACATCAGAGTAAAGGCACAGAGAGGGGCAGTTACACATCAGAGTAAAGGCACAGAGAGGGGCAGTTACACATCAGAGTAAAGGCACAGAGCTTGGCAGTTACACATCAGAGTAAAGGCGCAGAGCAGGGCAGTTACACATCAGAGTAAAGGCACAGAGAGGGGCAGTTACACATCAGAGTAAAGGCACAGAGCTGGGCAGTTACACATCAGAGTAAAGACACAGAGCTGGGCAGTTACACATCAGAGGAAAGGCACAGAGCTGGGCAGTTACACATCAGAGGAAAGGCACAGAGCTGGGCAGTTACACATCAGAGTAAAGGCGCAGAGCTGGCCAGTTACACATCAGAGTAAAGGCACAGAGCTGGGCAGTTACACATCAGAGGAAAGGCACAGAGCTTGGCAGTTACACATCAGAGTAAAGGCACAGAGCTTGGCAGTTACACATCAGAGTAAAGGCACAGAGCTGGGCAGTTACACATCAGAGTAAAGGCACAGAGCTGGGCAGTTACACATCAGAGGAAAGGCACAGAGCTGGGCAGTTACACATCAGAGTAAAGGCGCAGAGCTGGCCAGTTACACATCAGAGTAAAGGCACAGAGCTGGGCAGTTACACATCAGAGGAAAGGCACAGAGCTGGGCAGTTACACATCAGAGTAAAGGCGCAGAGCTGGCCAGTTACACATCAGAGTAAAGGCGCAGAGCTGGCCAGTTACACATCAGAGTAAAGGCGCAGAGCTTGGCAGTTACACATCAGAGTAAAGGCACAGAGCTGGGCAGTTACACATCAGAGTAAAGGCACAGAGAGGGGCAGTTACACATCAGAGTAAAGGCACAGAGCGGGGCAGTTACACATCAGAGTAAAGGCACAGAGCGGGGCAGTTACACATCAGAGTAAAGGCACAGAGCGGGGCAGTTACACATCAGAGAAAAGGCACAGATCGGGGCAGTTACACATCAGAGGAAAGGCACAGAGCTTGGCAGTTACACATCAGAGTAAAGGCACAGAGCTTGGCAGTTACACATCAGAGTAAAGGCACAGAGCTGGGCAGTTACACATCAGAGTAAAGGCACAGAGCTGGGTAGTTACACATCAGAGGAAAGGCACAGAGCTGGGCAGTTACACATCAGAGTAAAGGCACAGAGCTGGGCAGTTACACATCAGAGGAAAGGCACAGAGAGGGGCAGTTACACATCAGAGTAAAGGCACAGAGCTGGGCAGTTACACATCAGAGTAAAGGCACAGAGCTGGGCAGTTACACATCAGAGGAAAGGCACAGAGAGGGGCAGTTACACATCAGAGTAAAGGCACAGAGCTTGGCAGTTATACATCAGAGTAAAGGCACAGAGAGGGGCAGTTACACATCAGAGTAAAGGCACAGAGACGGGCAGTTACACATCAGAGTAAAGGCACAGAGCTGGGCAGTTACTCATCAGAGGAAAGGCACAGAACTTGGCAGTTACACATCAGAGGAAAGGCACAGAGAGGGGCAGTTACACATCAGAGTAAAGGCGCAGAGCTGGGCAGTTACACATCTGAGTAAAAGCACAGAGCTTGGCAGTTACACATCAGGGTAAAGGCACAGAGAGGGGCAGTTACACATCAGAGTAAAGGCACAGAGCTGGGCAGTTACACATCAGAGTAAAGGCACAGAGCTGGGCAGTTACACATCAGAGTAAAGGCACAGAGAGGGGCAGTTACACATCAGAGGAAAGGCGCAGAGCTGGGCAGTTACACATCAGAGTAAAAGCACAGAGCTTGGCAGTTACACATCAGGGTAAAGGCACAGAGAGGGGCAGTTACACATCAGAGTAAAGGCGCAGAGCTGGCCAGTTACACATCAGAGTAAAGGCGCAGAGCTGGCCAGTTACACATCAGAGTAAAGGCGCAGAGCTTGGCAGTTACACATCAGAGTAAAGGCACAGAGCTGGGCAGTTACACAGCAGAGTAAAAGCACAGAGAAGGGCAGTTACACATCAGAGTAAAGGCACAGAGCGGGGCAGTTACACATCAGAGTAAAGGCACAGAGCTGGGCAGTTACACATCAGAGTAAAGGCACAGAGAGGGGCAGTTACACATCAGAGTAAAGGCACAGAGCGGGGCAGTTACACATCAGAGAAAAGGCACAGATCGGGGCAGTTACACATCAGAGGAAAGGCACAGAGCTTGACAGTTACACATCAGAGTAAAGGCACAGAGCTTGGCAGTTACACATCAGAGTAAAGGCACAGAGCTGGGCAGTTACACATCAGAGTAAAGGCACAGAGCTGGGCAGTTACACATCAGAGGAAAGGCACAGAGAGGGGCAGTTAAACATCAGAGTAAAGGCGCAGAGCTGGGCAGTTACACATCTGAGTAAAAGCACAGAGCTTGGCAGTTACACATCAGGGTAAAGGCACAGAGAGGGGCAGTTACACATCAGAGTAAAGGCACAGAGCTGGGCAGTTACACATCAGAGTAAAGGCACAGAAATGGGCACTTACACATCAGAGTAAAGGCACAGAGAGGGGCAGTTACACATCAGAGGAAAGGCGCAGAGCTGGGCAGTTACACATCAGAGTAAAAGCACAGAGCTTGGCAGTTATACATCAGGGTAAAGGCACAGAGAGGGGCAGTTACACATCAGAGTAAAGGCGCAGAGCTGGCCAGTTACACATCAGAGTAAAGGCGCAGAGCTGGCCAGTTACACATCAGAGTAAAGGCGCAGAGCTTGGCAGTTACACATCAGAGTAAAGGCACAGAGCTGGGCAGTTACACATCAGAGTAAAGGCACAGAGAGGGGCAGTTACACATCAGAGTAAAGGCACAGAGCGGGGCAGTTACACATCAGAGTAAAGGCACAGAGCGGGGCAGTTACACATCAGAGTATAGGCACAGAGCTGGGCAGTTACACATCAGAGTAAAGGCACAGAGAGGGGCAGTTACACATCAGAGTAAAGGCACAGAGCGGGGCAGTTACACATCAGAGAAAATGCACAGAGCTGGGCAGTTACACATCAGAGTAAAGGCACAGAGCTTGGCAGTTACACATCAGAGTAAAGGCACAGAGCTGGGCAGTTACACATCAGAGTAAAGGCACAGAGCTGGGTAGTTACACATCAGAGGAAAGGCACAGAGCTGGGCAGTTACACATCAGAGTAAAGGCACAGAGCTGGGCAGTTACACATCAGAGGAAAGGCACAGAGAGGGGCAGTTACACATCAGAGTAAAGGCACAGAGCTGGGCAGTTACACATCAGAGTAAAGGCACAGAGCTGGGCAGTTACACATCAGAGGAAAGGCACAGAGAGGGGCAGTTACACATCAGAGTAAAGGCACAGAGCTTGGCAGTTATACATCAGAGTAAAGGCACAGAGAGGGGCAGTTACACATCAGAGTAAAGGCACAGAGAGGGGCAGTTACACATCAGAGTAAAGGCACAGAGCTGGGCAGTTACTCATCAGAGGAAAGGCACAGAACTTGGCAGTTACACATCAGAGGAAAGGCACAGAGAGGGGCAGTTACACATCAGAGTAAAGGCGCAGAGCTTGGCAGTTACACATCAGGGTAAAGGCACAGAGAGGGGCAGTTACACATCAGAGTAAAGGCACAGAGCTGGGCAGTTACACATCAGAGTAAAGGCACAGAGCTGGGCAGTTACACATCAGAGTAAAGGCACAGAGAGGGGCAGTTACACATCAGAGTAAAGGCACAGAGCTGGGCAGTTACACATCTGAGTAAAAGCACAGAGCTTGGCAGTTACACATCAGGGTAAAGGCACAGAGAGGGGCAGTTACACATCAGAGTAAAGGCACAGAGCTGGGCAGTTACACATCAGAGTAAAGGCACAGAGCTGGGCAGTTACACATCAGAGTAAAGGCACAGAGAGGGGCAGTTACACATCAGAGGAAAGGCGCAGAGCTGGGCAGTTACACATCAGAGTAAAAGCACAGAGCTTGGCAGTTACACATCAGGGTAAAGGCACAGAGAGAGGCAGTTACACATCAGAGTAAAGGCACCGAGCTGGGCAGTTACACATCAGAGTAAAGGCACAGAGCTGGGCAGTTACACATCAGAGTAAAGGCACAGAGAGGGGCAGTTACACATCAGAGGAAAGGCACAGAGCTTGGCAGTTACACATCAGAGGAAAGGCACAGAGCTTGGCAGTTACACATCAGAGTAAAGGCACAGAGCTTGGCAGTTACACATCAGAGAAAAAGCACAAAGCTTGCCGGTTACACATCAGAGGAAAGGCACAGAGCTGGACAGTTACACATAAGAGTAAAAGCACAGAGCTTGGCCGTTACATATCAGAGAAAAAGCACAGAACTTGGCAGTTACACATCAGAGGAAAGGCACAGAGCTGGGCAGTTACACATCAGAGTAAAGGCACAGAGCTGGGCAGTTACATATCTGAGAAAAAGCACAAAGCTTGCCAGTTACATATCAGAGGAAAGGCGCAGAGCTGGGCAGTTACATATCAGAGTAAAAGCACAGAGAGGGGCAGTTACACATCAGAGAAAAGGCACAGAGCTGGGCAGTTACACATCAGAGGAAAGGCACAGAGCTTGGCAATTACACATCAGAGTAAAGGCACAGAGCGGGGCAGTTACACATCAGAGTAAAGGCACAGAGCTGGGCAGTTACACATCAGAGTAAAGGCACAGAGCTGGGCAGTTACACATCAGACGAAAGGCACAGAGCTGGGCAGTTACACATCAGAGTAAAGGCACAGAGCTGGGCAGTTACACATCAGAGGAAAGGCACAGAGCTTGGCAGTTACACATCAGAGTAAAGGCACAGACCTGGGCAGTTACACATCAGAGTAAAGGCACAGAGCTTGGCAGTTACACATCAGAGTAAAGGCACAGAGCTGGGCAGTTACACATCAGAGTAAAGGCACAGAGCTGGGCAGTTACACATCAGAGTAAAGGCACAGAGAGGGGCAGTTACACATCAGAGTAAAGGCACAGAGAAGGGGCAGTTACTCATCAGAGTAAAGGCACAGAGAGGGGCAGTTACACATCAGAGTAAAGGCACAGAGCTTGGCAGTTACACATCAGAGTAAAAGCACAGAGCTGGCCAGTTACATATCAGAGTAAAGGCACAGAGCTGGGTAGTTACACATCAGAGTAAAGGCACAGAGCTGGGCAGTTACACATCAGAGTAAAGGCACAGAGAAGGGCAGTTAAACATCAGAGTAAAGGCACAGAGAGGGGCAGTTACACATCAGAGGAAAGGCACAGAGCTGGGCAGTTACACATCAGAGTAAAGGCACAGAGCTGGGCAGTTACACATCAGAGTAAAGGCACAGAGCTGGGCAGTTACACATCAGAGGAAAGGCACAGAGCTGGGCAGTTACACATCAGAGTAAAGGCGAAGAGCTGGCCAGTTACACATCAGAGTAAAGGCACAGAGCTGGGCAGTTACACATCAGAGTAAAGGCACAGAGCTGGGCAGTTACACATCAGAGGAAAGGCACGGAGCTGGGCAGTTACACATCAGAGTAAAGGCGCAGAGCTGGCCAGTTACACATCAGAGTAAAGGCACAGAGCTGGGCAGTTACACATCAGAGGAAAGGCACAGAGCTGGGCAGTTACACATCAGAGTAAAGGCGCAGAGCTGGTCAGTTACACATCAGAGTAAAGGCGCAGAGCTGGCCAGTTACACATCAGAGTAAAGGCGCAGAGCTTGGCAGTTACACATCAGAGTAAAGGCACAGAGCTGGGCAGTTACACATCAGAGTAAAGGCACAGAGAGGGGCAGTTACACATCAGAGTAAAGGCACAGAGCGGGGCAGTTACACATCAGAGTAAAGGCACAGAGCGGGGCAGTTACACATCAGAGTAAAGGCACAGAGCTGGGCAGTTACACATCAGAGTAAAGGCACAGAGAGGGGCAGTTACACATCAGAGTAAAGGCACAGAGCGGGGCAGTTACACATCAGAGAAAAGGCACAGATCGGGGCAGTTACACATCAGAGGAAAGGCACAGAGCTTGGCAGTTACACATCAGAGTAAAGGCACAGAGCTTGGCAGTTACACATCAGAGTAAAGGCACAGAGCTGGGCAGTTACACATCAGAGTAAAGGCACAGAGCTGGGTAGTTACACATCAGAGGAAAGGCACAGAGCTGGGCAGTTACACATCAGAGTAAAGGCACAGAGCTGGGCAGTTACACATCAGAGGAAAGGCACAGAGAGGGGCAGTTACACATCAGAGTAAAGGCACAGAGCTTGGCAGTTACACATCAGAGTAAAGGCACAGAGCTGGGCAGTTACACATCAGAGGAAAGGCACAGAGAGGGACAGTTACACATCAGAGTAAAGGCACAGAGCTTGGCAGTTATACATCAGAGTAAAGGCACAGAGAGGGGCAGTTACACATCAGAGTAAAGGCACAGAGAGGGGCAGTTACACATCAGAGTAAAGGCACAGAGCTGGGCAGTTACTCATCAGAGGAAAGGCACAGAACTTGGCAGTTACACATCAGAGTAAAGGCACAGAGAGGGGCAGTTAAACATCAGAGTAAAGGCACAGAGCGGGGCAGTTACACATCAGAGAAAAGGCACAGATCGGGGCAGTTACACATCAGAGGAAAGGCACAGAGCTTGGCAGTTACACATCAGAGGAAAGGCACAGAGCTTGGCAGTTGCACATCAGAGTAAAGGCACAGAGCTGGGCAGTTACACATCAGAGTAAAGGCACAGAGCTGGGTAGTTACACATCAGAGGAAAGGCACAGAGCTGGGCAGTTACACATCAGAGTAAAGGCACAGAGCTGGGCAGTTACACATCAGAGGAAAGGCACAGAGAGGGGCAGTTACACATCAGAGTAAAGGCACAGAGCTTGGCAGTTACACATCAGAGTAAAGGCACAGAGCTGGGCAGTTACACATCAGAGGAAAGGCACAGAGAGGGGCAGTTACACATCAGAGTAAAGGCACAGAGCTTGGCAGTTATACATCAGAGTAAAGGCACAGAGAGGGGCAGTTACACATCAGAGTAAAGGCACAGAGAGGGGCAGTTACACATCAGAGTAAAGGCACAGAGCTGGGCAGTTACTCATCAGAGGAAAGGCACAGAACTTGGCAGTTACACATCAGAGGAAAGGCACAGAGAGGGGCAGTTACACATCAGAGTAAAGGCGCAGAGCTGGGCAGTTACACATCAGAGTAAAAGCACAGAGCTTGGCAGTTACACATCAGGGTAAAGGCACAGAGAGGGGCAGTTACACATCAGAGTAAAGGCACAGAGCTGGGCAGTTACACATCAGAGTAAAGGCACAGAGCTGGGCAGTTACACATCAGAGTAAAGGCACAGAGAGGGGCAGTTACACATCAGAGGAAAGGCGCAGAGCTGGGCAGTTACACATCAGAGTAAAAGCACAGAGCTTGGCAGTTACACATCAGGGTAAAGGCACAGAGAGGGGCAGTTACACATCAGAGTAAAGGCACCGAGCTGGGCAGTTACACATCAGAGTAAAGGCACAGAGCTGGGCAGTTACACATCAGAGTAAAGGCACAGAGAGGGGCAGTTACACATCAGAGGAAAGGCACAGAGCTTGGCAGTTACACATCAGAGGAAAGGCACAGAGCTTGGCAGTTACACATCAGAGTAAAGGCACAGAGCTTGGCAGTTACACATCAGAGTAAAGGCACCACAGAGCTGGGCAGTTACACATCAGAATAAAGGCACAGAGCTGGGCAGTTACACATCAGAGGAAAGGCACAGAGCTGGGCAGTTACACATCAGAGTAAAGGCACAGAGAGGGGCAGTTACACATCAGAGTAAAGGCACAGAGCTGGGCAGTTACACATCAGAGGAAAGGCACAGAGAGGGGCAGTTACACATCAGAGTAAAGGCACAGAGCTTGGCAGCTACACATCAGAGTAAAGGCACAGAGCTGGGCAGTTACACATCAGAGTAAAGGCACAGAGCTGGGCAGTTACACCTCAGAGGAAAGGCACAGAGAGGGGCAGTTACACATCAGAGTAAAGCACAGAGCTTGTCAGTTATACATCAGAGTAAAGGCACAGAGAGGGGCAGTTACACATCAGAGTAAAGGCACAGAGAGGGGCAGTTACACATCAGAGTAAAGGCACAGAGCTGGGCAGTTACTCATCAGAGGAAAGGCAGAGAACTTGGTAGTTACACATCAGAGGAAAGCCGCAGAGCTGGGCAGTTACACATCAGAGTAAAAGCACAGAGCTTGGCAGTTACACATCAGAGGAAAGGCACAGAGAGGGGCAGTTACACATCAGAGGAAAGGCACAGAGCTGGCAGTTACACATTAGAGGAAAGGCGCAGAGCTGGGCAGTTACACATCAGAGTAAAAGCACAGAGCTTGGCAGTTACACATCAGAGTAAAGGCACAGAGCAGGGCAGTTACACATCAGAGTAAAGGCACAGAGCTGGGCAGTTACACATCAGGGTAAAGGCACAGAGAGGGGCAGTTACACATCAGAGTAAAGGCACAGAGAGGGGCAGTTACACATCAGAGTAAAGGCACAGAGCTGGGCAGTTACACATCAGAGTAAAAGCACAGAGCTGGGCAGTTACACATCAGAGTAAAGGCACAGAGCTGGCCAGTTACACATCAGAGGAAAGGCGCAGAGCTGAGCAGTTACACATCAGAGGAAAGGCACAGAGCAGGGCAGTTACACATCAGAGTAAAGGCACAGAGCTGTTCAGTTACACATCAGGGTAAAGGCACAGAGAGGGGCAGTTACACATCAGAGTAAAGGCACAGAGAGGGGCAGTTACACATCAGAGTAAAGGCACAGAGCTGGGCAGTTACACATCAGAGTAAAAGCACAGAGCTGGGCAGTTACACATCAGAGTAAAGGCACAGAGCTGGACAGTTACACATCAGAGTAAAGGCACAGAGCTGGGCAGTTACACATCAGAGGAAAGGCACAGAGCTGGGCAGTTACACATCAGAGTAAAAGCACAGAGCTTGGCAGTTACACATCAGAGTAAAGGCACAGAGCTGGCCAGTTACACATCAGAGTAAAGGCACAGAGCTGGCCAGTTACACATCAGAGTAAAGGCACAGAGCTGGCCAGTTACACATCAGAGTAAAGGCACAGAGCTGGCCAGTTACACATCAGAGTAAAGGCACAGAGCTGGGCAGTTACACATCAGAGTAAAGGCACAGAGCTGGGCAGTTACACATCAGAGGAAAGGCGCAGAGCTGGGCAGTTACACATCAGAGTAAAGACACAGAGCTGGGCAGTTACACATCAGCGGAAAGGCACAGAGCTGGGCAGTTACACATTAGAGGAAAGGCACAGAGCTGGGCAGTTACACATCAGAGTAAAGGCACAGAGCTGGGCAGTTACACATCAGAGGAAAGGCGCAGAGTTTGGCAGTTACACATCAGAGTAAAGGCGCAGAGCTGGCCAGGTACACATCAGAGTAAAGGCGCAGAGCTGGCCAGTTACACATCAGAGTAAAGGCACAGAGTTTGGCAGTTACACATCAGAGTAAAGGCACATAGCGGGGCAGTTACACATCAGAGTTAAGGCCCAGAGCAGGGCAGTTACACATCAGAGTAAAGGCACTGAGCTGGGCAGTTACACATCAGAGTAAAGGCACAGAGCTGGGCAGTTACACATCAGAGGAAAGGCACAGAGCTGGGCAGTTACACATCAGAGTAAAGGCACAGAGCTCGGCAGTTACACATCAGAGGAAAGGCACAGAGAGGGGCAGTTACACATCAGAGTAAAAGCACAGAGCTTGGCAGTTACACATCAGAGTAAAGGCACAGAGTTTGGCAGTTACACATCAGAGTAAAGGCACAGAGCTTGGCAGTTACACATCAGAGTAAAGGCACATAGAGGGGCAGTTACACATCAGAGTAAAGGCACAGAGCTGGGCAGTTACACATCAGAGGAAAGGCACAGAGAGGGGCAGTTACACATCAGAGTAAAGGCACAGAGCTTGGCAGTTACACATCAGAGTAAAGGCACAGCGCTTGGCAGTTACACATCAGAGTAAAGGCACAGAGAGGGGCAATTACACATCAGAGTAACGGCACAGAGAGGGGCAGTTACACATCAGAGTAAAGGCACAGAGCTGGGCAGTTACTCATCAGAGTAAAGGCACAGAGAGGGGCAATTACACATCAGAGTAAAGGCACAGAGCTGGGCAGTTACACATCAGAGTAAAGGCACATAGCTGGGCAGTTACACATCAGAGTAAAGGCTCAGAGAGGGGCAGTTACACATCAGAGTAAAGGCACAGAGAGGGGCAGTTACACATCAGAGTAAAGGCACAGAGAGGGGCAGTTACACATCAGAGTAAAGGCACAGAGCTTGGCAGTTACACATCAGAGTAAAGGCACAGAGCTGGGCAGTTACACATCAGAGTAAAGGCACAGAGCTGGGCAGTTACACATCAGAGTAAAGGCGCAGAGCTGTGCAGTTACACATCAGAGTAAAGGCACAGAGCTGGGCAGTTACACATCAGAGTAAAGGCACAGAGAAGGGCAGTTACACATCAGAGTAAAGGCACAGAGCTGGGCAGTTACACATCAGAGGAAAGGCACAGAGCTGGGCAGTTACACATCACAGTAAAGGCGCAGAACTGGCCAGTTACACATCAGAGTATAGGCGCAGAGCTGGGCAGTTACACATCAGAGTAAAGGCACAGAGCTGGGCAGTTACACATCAGAGGAAAGGCACAGAGCTGGGCAGTTACACATCACAGTAAAGGCGCAGAACTGGCCAGTTACACATCAGAGTAAAGGCACAGAGCTGGGCAGTTACACATCAGAGTAAAGGCACAGAGCAGGGCAGTTACACATCAGAGGAAAGGCGCAGAGCTGGGCAGTTACACAATAGAGGAAAGGCACAGAGCTGGGCAGTTACACATCAGAGTAAAGGCACAGAGCTGGGCAGTTACACATCAGAGTAAAGGCCCAGAGCGGGGCAGTTACACATCAGAGTAAAGGCACTGAGCTGGGCAGTTACACATCAGAGTAAAGGCACAGTGCTGGGCAGTTACACATCAGAGGAAAGGCACAGAGCTGGGCAGTTACACATCAGAGTAAAGGCACAGAGCTGGGCAGCTACACATCAGAGGAAAGGCACAGAGAGGGGCAGTTACACATCAGAGTAAAGGCACAGAGCTTGGCAGTTACACATCAGAGTAAAGGCACAGAGCTGGGCAGTTACACATCAGAGTAAAGGCACAGAGCTGGGCAGTTACACATCAGAGGAAAGGCACAGAGAGGGGCAGTTACACATCAGAGTAAAGGCACAGAGCTTGGCAGTTACACATCAGAGTAAAGGCACAGAGCTTGGCAGTTAAACATCAGAGTAAAGGCACAGAGAGGGGCAATTACATATCAGAGTAAAGGCACAGAGAGGGGCAGTTACACATCAGAGTAAAGGCACAGAGCTGGGCAGTTACTCATCAGAGGAAAGGCACAGAACTTGGCAGTTACTCATCAGAGGAAAGGCGCAGAGCTGGTCAGTTACACATCAGAGTAAAAGCACAGAGCTTGGCAGTTACACATCAGGGTAAAGGCACAGAGAGGGGCAGTTACACATCAGAGTAAAGGCACAGAGAGGGGCAGTTACACATCAGAGTAAAAGCACAGAGCTTGGCAGTTACACATCAGGGTAAAGGCACAGAGCTGGGCAGTTACACATCAGAGGAAAGGTGCAGAGCTTGGCAGTTATACATCAGAGTAAAGGCACAGAGCTGGGCAGTTACACATCAGAGTAAAGGCACAGAGCTGGGCAGTTACACATCAGAGGAAAGGCGCAGAGCTAGGCAGTTACACATCAGAGTAAAGACACAGAGCGGGGCAGTTACACATCAGCGGAAAGGCACAGAGCTGGGCAGTTACACATTAGAGGAAAGGCACAGAGCTGGGCAGTTACACATCAGAGTAAAGGCACAGAGCTGGGCAGTTACACATCAGAGGAAATGCGCAGAGCTGGGCAGTTACACATCAGATTAAAAGCACTGAGCTTGGCAGTTACACATCAGAGTAAAGGCACAGAGCTGGGCAGTTACACATCAGAATAAAAGCACAGAGCTGGCCAGTTACACATCAGAGTAAATGCACAGAGCTGGGCAGTTACACATCAGAGTAAAGGCACAGAGAAGGGCAGTTACACATCAGAGTAAAGGCACAGAGAGGGGCAGTTACACCTCAGAGTAAAGGCACAGAGCTGGGCAGTTACACCTCAGAGTAAAGGCACAGAGCTGGGCAGTTACACATCAGAGTAAAGGCGCAGAGCTGGCCAGTTACACATCAGAGTAAAGGCACAGAGCTTGGCAGTTACACATCAGAGGAAAGGCACAGAGCTGGGCAGTTACACATCAGAGTAAAGGCGCAGAGCTGGCCAGTTACACATCAGAGTAAAGGCACAGAGCTGGGCAGTTACACATCAGAGTAAAGGCGCAGAGCTGGCCAGTTACACATCAGAGTAAAGGCGCAGAGCTGGGCAGTTACACATCAGAGGAAAGGCGCAGAGCTGGGCAGTTACACATCAGAGTAAAGACACAGAGCTGGGCAGTTACACATCAGCGGAAAGGCACAGAGCTGGGCAGTTACACATCAGAGGAAAGGCACAGAGAGGGGCAGTTACACATCAGAGTAAAAGCACAGAGCTTGGCAGTTACACATCAGAGTAAAGGCACAGAGCTTGGCAGTTACACATCAGAGTAAAGGCACAGAGCTTGGCAGTTACACATCAGAGTAAAGGCACATAGAGGGGCAGTTACACATCAGAGTAAAGGCACAGAGCTGGGCAGTTACACATCAGAGGAAAGGCACAGAGAGGGGCAGTTACACATCAGAGTAAAGGCACAGAGCTTGGCAGTTACACATCAGAGTAAAGGCACAGAGCTTGGCAGTTACACATCAGAGTAAAGGCACAGAGAGGGGCAATTACACATCAGAGTAACGGCACAGAGAGGGGCAGTTACACATCAGAGTAAAGGCACAGAGCTGGGCAGTTACTCATCAGAGGAAAGGCACAGAGAGGGGCAATTACACATCAGAGTAAAGGCACAGAGCTGGGCAGTTACACATCAGAGTAAAGGCACATAGCTGGGCAGTTACACATCAGAGTAAAGGCTCAGAGAGGGGCAGTTACACATCAGAGTAAAGGCACAGAGAGGGGCAGTTACACATCAGAGTAAAGGCACAGAGAGGGGCAGTTACACATCAGAGTAAAGGCACAGAGCTTGGCAGTTACACATCAGAGTAAAGGCACAGAGCTGGGCAGTTACACATCAGAGTAAAGGCACAGAGCTGGGCAGTTACACATCAGAGTAAAGGCGCAGAGCTGTGCAGTTACACATCAGAGTAAAGGCACAGAGCTGGGCAGTTACACATCAGAGTAAAGGCACAGAGAAGGGCAGTTACACATCAGAGTAAAGGCACAGAGCTGGGCAGTTACACATCAGAGGAAAGGCACAGAGCTGGGCAGTTACACATCACAGTAAAGGCGCAGAACTGGCCAGTTACACATCAGAGTATAGGCGCAGAGCTGGGCAGTTACACATCAGAGTAAAGGCACAGAGCTGGGCAGTTACACATCAGAGGAAAGGCACAGAGCTGGGCAGTTACACATCACAGTAAAGGCGCAGAACTGGCCAGTTACACATCAGAGTAAAGGCACAGAGCTGGGCAGTTACACATCAGAGTAAAGGCACAGAGCAGGGCAGTTACACATCAGAGGAAAGGCGCAGAGCTGGGCAGTTACACAATAGAGGAAAGGCACAGAGCTGGGCAGTTACACATCAGAGTAAAGGCACAGAGCTGGGCAGTTACACATCAGAGTAAAGGCCCAGAGCGGGGCAGTTACACATCAGAGTAAAGGCACTGAGCTGGGCAGTTACACATCAGAGTAAAGGCACAGTGCTGGGCAGTTACACATCAGAGGAAAGGCACAGAGCTGGGCAGTTACACATCAGAGTAAAGGCACAGAGCTGGGCAGCTACACATCAGAGGAAAGGCACAGAGAGGGGCAGTTACACATCAGAGTAAAGGCACAGAGCTTGGCAGCTACACATCAGAGTAAAGGCACAGAGCTGGGCAGTTACACATCAGAGTAAAGGCACAGAGCTGGGCAGTTACACATCAGAGGAAAGGCACAGAGAGGGGCAGTTACACATCAGAGTAAAGGCACAGAGCTTGGCAGTTACACATCAGAGTAAAGGCACAGAGCTTGGCAGTTACACATCAGAGTAAAGGCACAGAGAGGGGCAATTACATATCAGAGTAAAGGCACAGAGAGGGGCAGTTACACATCAGAGTAAAGGCACAGAGCTGGGCAGTTACTCATCAGAGGAAAGGCACAGAACTTGGCAGTTACTCATCAGAGCAAAGGCGCAGAGCTGGTCAGTTACACATCAGAGTAAAAGCACAGAGCTTGGCAGTTACACATCAGGGTAAAGGCACAGAGAGGGGCAGTTACACATCAGAGTAAAGGCACAGAGAGGGGCAGTTACACATCAGAGTAAAAGCACAGAGCTTGGCAGTTACACATCAGGGTAAAGGCACAGAGCTGGGCAGTTACACATCAGAGGAAAGGTGCAGAGCTTGGCAGTTATACATCAGAGTAAAGGCACAGAGCTGGGCAGTTACACATCAGAGTAAAGGCACAGAGCTGGGCAGTTACACATCAGAGGAAAGGCGCAGAGCTAGGCAGTTACACATCAGAGTAAAGACACAGAGCGGGGCAGTTACACATCAGCGGAAAGGCACAGAGCTGGGCAGTTACACATTAGAGGAAAGGCACAGAGCTGGGCAGTTACACATCAGAGTAAAGGCACAGAGCTGGGCAGTTACACATCAGAGGAAAGGCGCAGAGCTGGGCAGTTACACCTCAGAGTAAAAGCACTGAGCTTGGCAGTTACACATCAGAGTAAAGGCACAGAGCTGGGCAGTTACACATCAGAATAAAAGCACAGAGCTGGCCAGTTACACATCAGAGTAAATGCACAGAGCTGGGCAGTTACACATCAGAGTAAAGGCACAGAGAAGGGCAGTTACACATCAGAGTAAAGGCACAGAGAGGGGCAGTTACACCTCAGAGTAAAGGCACAGAGCTGGGCAGTTACACCTCAGAGTAAAGGCACAGAGCTGGGCAGTTACACATCAGAGTAAAGGCGCAGAGCTGGCCAGTTACACATCAGAGTAAAGGCACAGAGCTTGGCAGTTACACATCAGAGGAAAGGCACAGAGCTGGGCAGTTACACATCAGAGTAAAGGCGCAGAGCTGGCCAGTTACACATCAGAGTAAAGGCACAGAGCTGGGCAGTTACACATCAGAGTAAAGGCGCAGAGCTGGCCAGTTACACATCAGAGTAAAGGCGCAGAGCTGGGCAGTTACACATCAGAGGAAAGGCGCAGAGCTGGGCAGTTACACATCAGAGTAAAGACACAGAGCTGGGCAGTTACACATCAGCGGAAAGGCACAGAGCTGGGCAGTTACACATTAGAGGAAAGGCACAGAGCTGGGCAGTTACACATCAGAGTAAAGGCACAGAGCTGGGCAGTTACACATCAGAGGAAAGGCGCAGAGCTTGGCAGTTATACATCAGAGTAAAGGCACAGAGCAGGGCAGTTACACATCAGAGTAAAGGCACAGAGCTTGGCAGTTACACATCAGAGTAAAGGCACAGAGCTGGGCAGTTACACATCAGAGGAAAGGCGCAGAGCTGGGCAGTTACACATCAGAGTATAGACACAGAGCTGGTCAGTTACACATCAGCGGAAAGTCACAGAGCTGGGCAGTTACACATTAGAGGAAAGGCACAGAGCTGGTCAGTTACACATCAGAGTAAAGGCACAGAGCTGGGCAGTTACACATCAGAGGAAAGGCTCAGAGCTGGGCAGTTACACATCAGAAGAAAGGCACAGAACTTGGCAGTTACACATCAGAGGAAAGACGCAGAGCTTGGCAGTTACACATCAGAGGAAAGGCGCAGAGCTTGGCAGTTACACATCAGAGGAAAGGCACAGAGCTGGGCAGTTACACATCAGAGTAAAGGCACAGAACTTGGCAGTTACACATCAGAGGAAAGGCGCAGAGCTGGGCAGTTACACATCAGAGGAAAGGCACAGAGCTGGGCAGTTACACATCAGAGGAAAGGCACAGAGCTGGGCAGTTACATATCAGAGTAAAGGCACAGAGCTGGGCAGTTACATATCAGAGTAAAGGCACAGTGCTGGTCAGTTACATATCAGAGTAAAAGCATAGAACTTGGCCGTTACATGTCAGAGAAAAAGTACAGAGCTTGCCAGTTAAACATCAGAGGAAAGGCACAGAGCTGGACAGTTACACATCAGAGGAAAGGCACAGAGCTGGGCAGTTACACATCAGAGGAAAGGCACAAAGCTGGGCAGTTACACATCAGAGTAAAGGTACAGAGCTGGGCAGTTACATATCAGAGTAAAGGCACAGAGCTGGGCAGTTACACATCAGAGGAAAGGCACAGAGAGGGGCAGTTACACATCAGAGGAAAGGCGCAGAGCTGGGCAGTTACACATCAGAGTAAAAGCACAGAGCTTGGCAGTTACACATCAGAGTAAAGGCACAGAGAGGGGCAGTTACACATCAGAGTAAAGGCACAGAGAGGGGCAGTTACACATCAGAGTAAAGGCACAGAGCTGGGCAGTTACACATCAGAGGAAAGGCACAGAGCTGGGCAGTTACACATCAGAGTAAAGGCACAGAGCTGGGCAGTTACACATCAGAGGAAAGGCACAGAGCTTGGCAGTTACACATCAGAGGAAAGGCGCAGAGCTGGGCAGTTACACATCAGAGTAAAAGCACAGAGCTTGGCAGTTACACATCAGGGTAAAGGCACAGAGAGGGGCAGTTACACATCAGAGTAAAGGCACAGAGAGGGGCAGTTACACATCAGAGTAAAGGCACAGAGAGGGGTAGTTACACCTCAGAGTAAAGGCACCGAGCTGGGCAGTTACACATCAGAGGAAAGGCACAGAGCTGGGCAGTTACACATCAGAGTAAAGGCACAGAGCTGGGCAGTTACACATCAGAGTAAAGGCACAGAGAAGGGCAGTTACACATCAGAGTAAAGGCACAGAGAAGGGCAGTTACACATCAGAGTAAAGGCACAGAGAGGGGCAGTTACACCTCAGAGTAAAGGCACAGAGCTTGGCAGTTACACATCAGAGTAAAGGCACAGAGCTGGGCAGTTACACATCAGAGTAAAGGCACAGAGCTGGGCAGTTACACATCAGAGTAAAGGCACAGAGCTGGGCAGTTACACATCAGAGGAAAGGCACAGAGAGGGGCAGTTACACATCAGAGTAAAGGCACAGAGCTTGGCAGTTACACATCAGAGTAAAGGTGCAGAGCGGGGCAGCTACACATCAGAGTAAAGGCACAGAGCTTGGCAGTTACACATCAGAGTAAAGGCACAGAGAGGGGCAGTTACACATCAGAGTAAAGGCACAGAGTGGGGCAGTTACACATCAGAGTAAAGGCGCAGAGCTGGGCAGTTACATATCAGAGTAAAGGCACAGAGCTGGGCAGTTACACATCAGAGGAAAGGCACAGAGCTGGGCAGTTACACATCAGAGGAAAGGCACAGAGCTGGGCAGTTACACATCAGAGTAAAGGCACAGAGCTGGGCAGTTACACATCAGAGGAAAGGCACAGAGAGGGGCAGTTACACATCAGAGTAAAGGCACAGAGCTTGGCAGTTACACATCAGAGTAAAGGTGCAGAGCGGGGCAGCTACACATGAGAGGAAAGGCACAGAGCTTGGCAGTTACACATCAGAGTAAAGGCACAGAGAGGGGCAGTTACATATCAGAGTAAAGGCACAGAGAGGGGCAGTTACACATCAGAGTAAAGGCACAGAGCTGGGCAGTTACTCATCAGAGGAAAGGCGCAGAGATTGGCAGCTACACATCAGAGTAAAGGCACAGAGCTTGGCAGTTACACATCAGAGGAAAGGCGCAGAGCTGGGCAGTTACACCTCAGAGTAAAAGCACAGAGCTTGGCAGTTACACATCAGGGTAAAGGCACAGAGAGGGGCAGTTACACATCAGAGTAAAGGCACAGAGCTGGCAGTTACACATCAGAGGAAAGGCACAGAGTTTGGCAGTTACACATCAGAGGAAAGACGCAGAGCTTGGCAGTTACACATCAGAGTAAAGGCACAGAGCTGGGCAGTTACACATCAGAGTAAAGGCACAGGGAGGAGCAGTTACACATCAGAGTAAAGGCACAGAGAGGGGCAGTTACACATCAGAGTAAAGGCACAGAGAGGGGCAGTTACACATCAGGGGAAAGGCAAAGAGCTGGGCAGTTACACATCAGAGTAAAAGCACAGAGCTGGCCAGTTACACATCAGAGTAAAGGCACAGAGCTGGGCAGTTACACATCAGAGTAAAGGCACAGAGAGGGGCAGTTACACATCAGAGGAAAGGCACAGAGGGCAGTTACACATCAGAGTAAAGGCACAGAGCTGGGCAGTTACACATCAGAGTAAAGGCAAAGAGAGGGGCAGTTACACATCAGAGGAAAGGCACAGAGCTGGGCAGTTACACATCAGAGTAAAGGCGCAGAGAGGGGCAGTTACACATCAGAGTAAAGGCGCAGAGCTGGCCAGTTACACATCAGAGTAAAGGCACAGAGCAGGGCAGTTACACATCAGAGGAAAGGCGCAGAGCTGGGCAGTTACACAATAGAGGAAAGGCACAGAGCTGGGCAGTTACACATCAGAGTAAAGGCACAGAGCTGGGCAGTTACACATCAGAGTAAAGGCCCAGAGAGGGGCAGTTACACATCAGAGTAAAGGCACAGAGAGGGGCAGTTACACATCAGAGTAAAGGCACAGAGCTGGGCAGTTACACATCAGAGGAAAGGCACAGAGCTGGGCAGTTACACATCAGAGTAAAGGCACAGAGCTGGGCAGTTACACATCAGAGGAAAGGCACAGAGCTTGGCAGTTACACATCAGAGGAAAGGCGCAGAGCTGGGCAGTTACACATCAGAGTAAAAGCACAGAGCTTGGCAGTTACACATCAGGGTAAAGGCACAGAGAGGGGCAGTTACACATCAGAGTAAAGGCACAGAGAGGGGCAGTTACACATCAGAGTAAAGGCACAGAGAGGGGTAGTTACACCTCAGAGTAAAGGCACCGAGCTGGGCAGTTACACATCAGAGGAAAGGCACAGAGCTGGGCAGTTACACATCAGAGTAAAGGCACAGAGCTGGGCAGTTACACATCAGAGTAAAGGCACAGAGAAGGGCAGTTACACATCAGAGTAAAGGCACAGAGAAGGGCAGTTACACATCAGAGTAAAGGCACAGAGAGGGGCAGTTACACCTCAGAGTAAAGGCACAGAGCTTGGCAGTTACACATCAGAGTAAAGGCACAGAGCTGGGCAGTTACACATCAGAGTAAAGGCACAGAGCTGGGCAGTTACACATCAGAGTAAAGGCACAGAGCTGGGCAGTTACACATCAGAGGAAAGGCACAGAGAGGGGCAGTTACACATCAGAGTAAAGGCACAGAGCTTGGCAGTTACACATCAGAGTAAAGGTGCAGAGCGGGGCAGCTACACATCAGAGTAAAGGCACAGAGCTTGGCAGTTACACATCAGAGTAAAGGCACAGAGAGGGGCAGTTACACATCAGAGTAAAGGCACAGAGTGGGGCAGTTACACATCAGAGTAAAGGCGCAGAGCTGGGCAGTTACATATCAGAGTAAAGGCACAGAGCTGGGCAGTTACACATCAGAGGAAAGGCACAGAGCTGGGCAGTTACACTTCAGAGGAAAGGCACAGAGCTGGGCAGTTACACATCAGAGTAAAGGCACAGAGCTGGGCAGTTACACATCAGAGGAAAGGCACAGAGAGGGGCAGTTACACATCAGAGTAAAGGCACAGAGCTTGGCAGTTACACATCAGAGTAAAGGTGCAGAGCGGGGCAGCTACACATGAGAGGAAAGGCACAGAGCTTGGCAGTTACACATCAGAGTAAAGGCACAGAGAGGGGCAGTTACATATCAGAGTAAAGGCACAGAGAGGGGCAGTTACACATCAGAGTAAAGGCACAGAGCTGGGCAGTTACTCATCAGAGGAAAGGCGCAGAGATTGGCAGCTACACATCAGAGTAAAGGCACAGAGCTTGGCAGTTACACATCAGAGGAAAGGCGCAGAGCTGGGCAGTTACACCTCAGAGTAAAAGCACAGAGCTTGGCAGTTACACATCAGGGTAAAGGCACAGAGAGGGGCAGTTACACATCAGAGTAAAGGCACAGAGCTGGCAGTTACACATCAGAGGAAAGGCACAGAGTTTGGCAGTTACACATCAGAGGAAAGACGCAGAGCTTGGCAGTTACACATCAGAGTAAAGGCACAGAGCTGGGCAGTTACACATCAGAGTAAAGGCACAGGGAGGAGCAGTTACACATCAGAGGAAAGGCACAGAGCAGGGCAGTTACACATCAGAGTAAAGGCACAGAGCTGGGCAGTTACACATCAGGGTAAAGGCACAGAGAGGGGCAGTTACACATCAGAGTAAAGGCACAGAGCTGGGCAGTTACACATCAGAGTAAAAGCACAGAGCTGGGCAGTTACACATCAGAGTAAAGGCACAGAGCTGGCCAGTTACACATCAGAGTAAAGGCACAGAGCTGGGCAGTTACACATCAGAGGAAAGGCACAGAGCTGGGCAGTTACACATCAGAGTAAAAGCACAGAGCTTGGCAGTTACACATCAGAGTAAAGGCACAGAGCTGGCCAGTTACACATCAGAGTAAAGGCACAGAGCTGGCCAGTTACACATCAGAGTAAAGGCACAGAGCTGGCCAGTTACACATCAGAGTAAAGGCACAGAGCTGGCCAGTTACACATCAGAGTAAAGGCACAGAGCTGGGCAGTTACACATCAGAGTAAAGGCACAGAGCTGGGCAGTTACACATCAGAGGAAAGGCGCAGAGCTGGGCAGTTACACATCAGAGTAAAGACACAGAGCTGGGCAGTTACACATCAGCGGAAAGGAACAGAGCTGGGCAGTTACACATTAGAGGAAAGGAACAGAGCTGGGCAGTTACACATCAGAGTAAAGGCACAGAGCTGGGCAGTTACACATCAGAGGAAAGGCGCAGAGTTTGGCAGTTACACATCAGAGTAAAGGCGCAGAGCTGGCCAGGTACACATCAGAGTAAAGGCGCAGAGCTGGCCAGTTACACATCAGAGTAAAGGCACAGAGTTTGGCAGTTACACATCAGAGTAAAGGCACAGAGCGGGGCAGTTACACATCAGAGTTAAGGCCCAGAGCAGGGCAGTTACACATCAGAGTAAAGGCACTGAGCTGGGCAGTTACACATCAGAGTAAAGGCACAGAGCTGGGCAGTTACACATCAGAGGAAAGGCACAGAGCTGGGCAGTTACACATCAGATTAAAGGCACAGAGCTCGGCAGTTACACATCAGAGGAAAGGCACAGAGAGGGGCAGTTACACATCAGAGTAAAAGCACAGAGCTTGGCAGTTACACATCAGAGTAAAGGCACAGAGCTTGGCAGTTACACATCAGAGTAAAGGCACAGAGCTTGGCAGTTACACATCAGAGTAAAGGCACATAGAGGGGCAGTTACACATCAGAGTAAAGGCACAGAGCTGGGCAGTTACACATCAGAGGAAAGGCACAGAGAGGGGCAGTTACACATCAGAGTAAAGGCACAGAGCTTGGCAGTTACACATCAGAGTAAAGGCACAGAGCTTGGCAGTTACACATCAGAGTAAAGGCACAGAGAGGGGCAATTACACATCAGAGTAACGGCACAGAGAGGGGCAGTTACACATCAGAGTAAAGGCACAGAGCTGGGCAGTTACTCATCAGAGGAAAGGCACAGAGAGGGGCAATTACACATCAGAGTAAAGGCACAGAGCTGGGCAGTTACACATCAGAGTAAAGGCACATAGCTGGGCAGTTACACATCAGAGTAAAGGCTCAGAGAGGGGCAGTTACACATCAGAGTAAAGGCACAGAGAGGGGCAGTTACACATCAGAGTAAAGGCACAGAGAGGGGCAGTTACACATCAGAGTAAAGGCACAGAGCTTGGCAGTTACACATCAGAGTAAAGGCACAGAGCTGGGCAGTTACACATCAGAGTAAAGGCACAGAGCTTGGCAGTTACACATCAGAGTAAAGGCGCAGAGCTGTGCAGTTACACATCAGAGTAAAGGCACAGAGCTGGGCAGTTACACATCAGAGTAAAGGCACAGAGAAGGGCAGTTACACATCAGAGTAAAGGCACAGAGCTGGGCAGTTACACATCAGAGGAAAGGCACAGAGCTGGGCAGTTACACATCACAGTAAAGGCGCAGAACTGGCCAGTTACACATCAGAGTATAGGCGCAGAGCTGGGCAGTTACACATCAGAGTAAAGGCACAGAGCTGGGCAGTTACACATCAGAGGAAAGGCACAGAGCTGGGCAGTTACACATCACAGTAAAGGCGCAGAACTGGCCAGTTACACATCAGAGTAAAGGCACAGAGCTGGGCAGTTACACATCAGAGTAAAGGCACAGAGCAGGGCAGTTACACATCAGAGGAAAGGCGCAGAGCTGGGCAGTTACACAATAGAGGAAAGGCACAGAGCTGGGCAGTTACACATCAGAGTAAAGGCACAGAGCTGGGCAGTTACACATCAGAGTAAAGGCCCAGAGCGGGGCAGTTACACATCAGAGTAAAGGCACTGAGCTGGGCAGTTACACATCAGAGTAAAGGCACAGTGCTGGGCAGTTACACATCAGAGGAAAGGCACAGAGCTGGGCAGTTACACATCAGAGTAAAGGCACAGAGCTGGGCAGCTACACATCAGAGGAAAGGCACAGAGAGGGGCAGTTACACATCAGAGTAAAGGCACAGAGCTTGGCAGTTACACATCAGAGTAAAGGCACAGAGCTGGGCAGTTACACATCAGAGTAAAGGCACAGAGCTGGGCAGTTACACATCAGAGGAAAGGCACAGAGAGGGGCAGTTACACATCAGAGTAAAGGCACAGAGCTTGGCAGTTACACATCAGAGTAAAGGCACAGAGCTTGGCAGTTACACATCAGAGTAAAGGCACAGAGAGGGGCAATTACATATCAGAGTAAAGGCACAGAGAGGGGCAGTTACACATCAGAGTAAAGGCACAGAGCTGGGCAGTTACTCATCAGAGGAAAGGCACAGAACTTGGCAGTTACTCATCAGAGGAAAGGCGCAGAGCTGGTCAGTTACACATCAGAGTAAAAGCACAGAGCTTGGCAGTTACACATCAGGGTAAAGGCACAGAGAGGGGCAGTTACACATCAGAGTAAAGGCACAGAGAGGGGCAGTTACACATCAGAGTAAAAGCACAGAGCTTGGCAGTTACACATCAGGGTAAAGGCACAGAGCTGGGCAGTTACACATCAGAGGAAAGGTGCAGAGCTTGGCAGTTATACATCAGAGTAAAGGCACAGAGCTGGGCAGTTACACATCAGAGTAAAGGCACAGAGCTGGGCAGTTACACATCAGAGGAAAGGCGCAGAGCTAGGCAGTTACACATCAGAGTAAAGACACAGAGCGGGGCAGTTACACATCAGCGGAAAGGCACAGAGCTGGGCAGTTACACATTAGAGGAAAGGCACAGAGCTGGGCAGTTACACATCAGAGTAAAGGCACAGAGCTGGGCAGTTACACATCAGAGGAAAGGCGCAGAGCTGGGCAGTTACACATCAGATTAAAAGCACTGAGCTTGGCAGTTACACATCAGAGTAAAGGCACAGAGCTGGGCAGTTACACATCAGAATAAAAGCACAGAGCTGGCCAGTTACACATCAGAGTAAATGCACAGAGCTGGGCAGTTACACATCAGAGTAAAGGCACAGAGAAGGGCAGTTACACATCAGAGTAAAGGCACAGAGAGGGGCAGTTACACCTCAGAGTAAAGGCACAGAGCTGGGCAGTTACACCTCAGAGTAAAGGCACAGAGCTGGGCAGTTACACATCAGAGTAAAGGCGCAGAGCTGGCCAGTTACACATCAGAGTAAAGGCACAGAGCTTGGCAGTTACACATCAGAGGAAAGGCACAGAGCTGGGCAGTTACACATCAGAGTAAAGGCGCAGAGCTGGCCAGTTACACATCAGAGTAAAGGCACAGAGCTGGGCAGTTACACATCAGAGTAAAGGCGCAGAGCTGGCCAGTTACACATCAGAGTAAAGGCGCAGAGCTGGGCAGTTACACATCAGAGGAAAGGCGCAGAGCTGGGCAGTTACACATCAGAGTAAAGACACAGAGCTGGGCAGTTACACATCAGCGGAAAGGCACAGAGCTGGGCAGTTACACATCAGAGGAAAGGCACAGAGAGGGGCAGTTACACATCAGAGTAAAAGCACAGAGCTTGGCTGTTACACATCAGAGTAAAGGCACAGAGCTTGGCAGTTACACATCAGAGTAAAGGCACAGAGCTTGGCAGTTACACATCAGAGTAAAGGCACATAGAGGGGCAGTTACACATCAGAGTAAAGGCACAGAGCTGGGCAGTTACACATCAGAGGAAAGGCACAGAGAGGGGCAGTTACACATCAGAGTAAAGGCACAGAGCTTGGCAGTTACACATCAGAGTAAAGGCACAGAGCTTGGCAGTTACACATCAGAGTAAAGGCACAGAGAGGGGCAATTACACATCAGAGTAACGGCACAGAGAGGGGCAGTTACACATCAGAGTAAAGGCACAGAGCTGGGCAGTTACTCATCAGAGGAAAGGCACAGAGAGGGGCAATTACACATCAGAGTAAAGGCACAGAGCTGGGCAGTTACACATCAGAGTAAAGGCACATAGCTGGGCAGTTACACATCAGAGTAAAGGCTCAGAGAGGGGCAGTTACACATCAGAGTAAAGGCACAGAGAGGGGCAGTTACACATCAGAGTAAAGGCACAGAGAGGGGCAGTTACACATCAGAGTAAAGCCACAGAGCTTGGCAGTTACACATCAGAGTAAAGGCACAGAGCTGGGCAGTTACACATCAGAGTAAAGGCACAGAGCTGGGCAGTTACACATCAGAGTAAAGGCGCAGAGCTGTGCAGTTACACATCAGAGTAAAGGCACAGAGCTGGGCAGTTACACATCAGAGTAAAGGCACAGAGAAGGGCAGTTACACATCAGAGTAAAGGCACAGAGCTGGGCAGTTACACATCAGAGGAAAGGCACAGAGCTGGGCAGTTACACATCACAGTAAAGGGGCAGAACTGGCCAGTTACACATCAGAGTATAGGCGCAGAGCTGGGCAGTTACACATCAGAGTAAAGGCACAGAGCTGGGCAGTTACACATCAGAGGAAAGGCACAGAGCTGGGCAGTTACACATCACAGTAAAGGCGCAGAACTGGCCAGTTACACATCAGAGTAAAGGCACAGAGCTGGGCAGTTACACATCAGAGTAAAGGCACAGAGCAGGGCAGTTACACATCAGAGGAAAGGCGCAGAGCTGGGCAGTTACACAATAGAGGAAAGGCACAGAGCTGGGCAGTTACACATCAGAGTAAAGGCACAGAGCGGGGCAGTTACACATCAGAGTAAAGGCACTGAGCTGGGCAGTTACACATCAGAGTAAAGGCACAGTGCTGGGCAGTTACACATCAGAGGAAAGGCACAGAGCTGGGCAGTTACACATCAGAGTAAAGGCACAGAGCTGGGCAGCTACACATCAGAGGAAAGGCACAGAGAGGGGCAGTTACACATCAGAGTAAAGGCACAGAGCTGGGCAGTTACACATCAGAGTAAAGGCACATAGCTGGGCAGTTACACATCAGAGTAAAGGCTCAGAGAGGGGCAGTTACACATCAGAGTAAAGGCACAGAGAGGGGCAGTTACACATCAGAGTAAAGGCACAGAGAGGGGCAGTTACACATCAGAGTAAAGCCACAGAGCTTGGCAGTTACACATCAGAGTAAAGGCACAGAGCTGGGCAGTTACACATCAGAGTAAAGGCACAGAGCTGGGCAGTTACACATCAGAGTAAAGGCGCAGAGCTGTGCAGTTACACATCAGAGTAAAGGCACAGAGCTGGGCAGTTACACATCAGAGTAAAGGCACAGAGAAGGGCAGTTACACATCAGAGTAAAGGCACAGAGCTGGGCAGTTACACATCAGAGGAAAGGCACAGAGCTGGGCAGTTACACATCACAGTAAAGGGGCAGAACTGGCCAGTTACACATCAGAGTATAGGCGCAGAGCTGGGCAGTTACACATCAGAGTAAAGGCACAGAGCTGGGCAGTTACACATCAGAGGAAAGGCACAGAGCTGGGCAGTTACACATCACAGTAAAGGCGCAGAACTGGCCAGTTACACATCAGAGTAAAGGCACAGAGCTGGGCAGTTACACATCAGAGTAAAGGCACAGAGCAGGGCAGTTACACATCAGAGGAAAGGCGCAGAGCTGGGCAGTTACACAATAGAGGAAAGGCACAGAGCTGGGCAGTTACACATCAGAGTAAAGGCCCAGAGCGGGGCAGTTACACATCAGAGTAAAGGCACTGAGCTGGGCAGTTACACATCAGAGTAAAGGCACAGTGCTGGGCAGTTACACATCAGAGGAAAGGCACAGAGCTGGGCAGTTACACATCAGAGTAAAGGCACAGAGCTGGGCAGCTACACATCAGAGGAAAGGCACAGAGAGGGGCAGTTACACATCAGAGTAAAGGCACAGAGCTTGGCAGTTACACATCAGAGTAAAGGCACAGAGCTGGGCAGTTACACATCAGAGTAAAGGCACAGAGCTGGGCAGTTACACATCAGAGGAAAGGCACAGAGAGGGGCAGTTACACATCAGAGTAAAGGCACAGAGCTTGGCAGTTACACATCAGAGTAAAGGCACAGAGCTTGGCAGTTACACATCAGAGTAAAGGCACAGAGAGGGGCAATTACATATCAGAGTAAAGGCACAGAGAGGGGCAGTTACACATCAGAGTAAAGGCACAGAGCTGGGCAGTTACTCATCAGAGGAAAGGCACAGAACTTGGCAGTTACTCATCAGAGGAAAGGCGCAGAGCTGGTCAGTTACACATCAGAGTAAAAGCACAGAGCTTGGCAGTTACACATCAGGGTAAAGGCACAGAGAGGGGCAGTTACACATCAGAGTAAAGGCACAGAGAGGGGCAGTTACACATCAGAGTAAAAGCACAGAGCTTGGCAGTTACACATCAGGGTAAAGGCACAGAGCTGGGCAGTTACACATCAGAGGAAAGGTGCAGAGCTTGGCAGTTATACATCAGAGTAAAGGCACAGAGCTGGGCAGTTACACATCAGAGTAAAGGCACAGAGCTGGGCAGTTACACATCAGAGGACAGGCGCAGAGCTAGGCAGTTACACATCAGAGTAAAGACACAGAGCGGGGCAGTTACACATCAGCGGAAAGGCACAGAGCTGGGCAGTTACACATTAGAGGAAAGGCACAGAGCTGGGCAGTTACACATCAGAGTAAACGCACAGAGCTGGGCAGTTACACATCAGAGGAAAGGCGCAGAGCTGGGCAGTTACACCTCAGAGTAAAAGCACTGAGCTTGGCAGTTACACATCAGAGTAAAGGCACAGAGCTGGGCAGTTACACATCAGAATAAAAGCACAGAGCTGGCCAGTTACACATCAGAGTAAATGCACAGAGCTGGGCAGTTACACATCAGAGTAAAGGCACAGAGAAGGGCAGTTACACATCAGAGTAAAGGCACAGAGAGGGGCAGTTACACCTCAGAGTAAAGGCACAGAGCTGGGCAGTTACACCTCAGAGTAAAGGCACAGAGCTGGGCAGTTACACATCAGAGTAAAGGCGCAGAGCTGGCCAGTTACACATCAGAGTAAAGGCACAGAGCTTGGCAGTTACACATCAGAGGAAAGGCACAGAGCTGGGCAGTTACACATCAGAGTAAAGGCGCAGAGCTGGCCAGTTACACATCAGAGTAAAGGCACAGAGCTGGGCAGTTACACATCAGAGTAAAGGCGCAGAGCTGGCCAGTTACACATCAGAGTAAAGGCACAGAGCTGGGCAGTTACACATCAGAGGAAAGGCGCAGAGCTGGGCAGTTACACATCAGAGTAAAGACACAGAGCTGGGCAGTTACACATCAGCGGAAAGGCACAGAGCTGGGCAGTTACACATTAGAGGAAAGGCACAGAGCTGGGCAGTTACACATCAGAGTAAAGGCACAGAGCTGGGCAGTTACACATCAGAGGAAAGGCGCAGAGCTTGGCAGTTATACATCAGAGTAAAGGCACAGAGCAGGGCAGTTACACATCAGAGTAAAGGCACAGAGCTTGGCAGTTACACATCAGAGTAAAGGCACAGAGCTGGGCAGTTACACATCAGAGGAAAGGCGCAGAGCTGGGCAGTTACACATCAGAGTATAGACACAGAGCTGGTCAGTTACACATCAGCGGAAAGTCACAGAGCTGGGCAGTTACACATTAGAGGAAAGGCACAGAGCTGGGCAGTTACACATCAGAGTAAAGGCACACAGCTGGGCAGTTACACATCAGAGGAAAGGCTCAGAGCTGGGCAGTTACACATCAGAAGAAAGGCACAGAACTTGGCAGTTACACATCAGAGGAAAGACGCAGAGCTTGGCAGTTACACATCAGAGGAAAGGCGCAGAGCTTGGCAGTTACACATCAGAGGAAAGGCACAGAGCTGGGCAGTTACACATCAGAGTAAAGGCACAGAACTTGGCAGTTACACATCAGAGGAAAGGCGCAGAGCTGGGCAGTTACACATCAGAGGAAAGGCACAGAGCTGGGCAGTTACACATCAGAGGAAAGGCACAGAGCTGGGCAGTTACATATCAGAGTAAAGGCACAGAGCTGGGCAGTTACATATCAGAGTAAAGGCACAGTGCTGGTCAGTTACATATCAGAGTAAAAGCATAGAACTTGGCCGTTACATGTCAGAGAAAAAGTACAGAGCTTGCCAGTTAAACATCAGAGGAAAGGCACAGAGCTGGACAGTTACACATCAGAGGAAAGGCACAGAGCTGGGCAGTTACACATCAGAGGAAAGGCACAAAGCTGGGCAGTTACACATCAGAGTAAAGGTACAGAGCTGGGCAGTTACATATCAGAGTAAAGGCACAGAGCTGGGCAGTTACACATCAGAGGAAAGGCACAGAGAGGGGCAGTTACACATCAGAGGAAAGGCGCAGAGCTGGGCAGTTACACATCAGAGTAAAAGCACAGAGCTTGGCAGTTACACATCAGAGTAAAGGCACAGAGAGGGGCAGTTACACATCAGAGTAAAGGCACAGAGAGGGGCAGTTACACATCAGAGTAAAGGCACAGAGCTGGGCAGTTACACATCAGAGGAAAGGCACAGAGCTGGGCAGTTACACATCAGAGTAAAGGCACAGAGCTGGGCAGTTACACATCAGAGGAAAGGCACAGAGCTTGGCAGTTACACATCAGAGGAAAGGCGCAGAGCTGGGCAGTTACACATCAGAGTAAAAGCACAGAGCTTGGCAGTTACACATCAGGGTAAAGGCACAGAGAGGGGCAGTTACACATCAGAGTAAAGGCACAGAGAGGGGCAGTTACACATCAGAGTAAAGGCACAGAGAGGGGTAGTTACACCTCAGAGTAAAGGCACCGAGCTGGGCAGTTACACATCAGAGGAAAGGCACAGAGCTGGGCAGTTACACATCAGAGTAAAGGCACAGAGCTGGGCAGTTACACATCAGAGTAAAGGCACAGAGAAGGGCAGTTACACATCAGAGTAAAGGCACAGAGAAGGGCAGTTACACATCAGAGTAAAGGCACAGAGAGGGGCAGTTACACCTCAGAGTAAAGGCACAGAGCTTGGCAGTTACACATCAGAGTAAAGGCACAGAGCTGGGCAGTTACACATCAGAGTAAAGGCACAGAGCTGGGCAGTTACACATCAGAGTAAAGGCACAGAGCTGGGCAGTTACACATCAGAGGAAAGGCACAGAGAGGGGCAGTTACACATCAGAGTAAAGGCACAGAGCTTGGCAGTTACACATCAGAGTAAAGGTGCAGAGCGGGGCAGCTACACATCAGAGTAAAGGCACAGAGCTTGGCAGTTACACATCAGAGTAAAGGCACAGAGAGGGGCAGTTACACATCAGAGTAAAGGCACAGAGTGGGGCAGTTACACATCAGAGTAAAGGCGCAGAGCTGGGCAGTTACATATCAGAGTAAAGGCACAGAGCTGGGCAGTTACACATCAGAGGAAAGGCACAGAGCTGGGCAGTTACACATCAGAGGAAAGGCACAGAGCTGGGCAGTTACACATCAGAGTAAAGGCACAGAGCTGGGCAGTTACACATCAGAGGAAAGGCACAGAGAGGGGCAGTTACACATCAGAGTAAAGGCACAGAGCTTGGCAGTTACACATCAGAGTAAAGGTGCAGAGCGGGGCAGCTACACATGAGAGGAAAGGCACAGAGCTTGGCAGTTACACATCAGAGTAAAGGCACAGAGAGGGGCAGTTACATATCAGAGTAAAGGCACAAAGAGGGGCAGTTACACATCAGAGTAAAGGCACAGAGCTGGGCAGTTACTCATCAGAGGAAAGGCGCAGAGATTGGCAGCTACACATCAGAGTAAAGGCACAGAGCTTGGCAGTTACACATCAGAGGAAAGGCGCAGAGCTGGGCAGTTACACCTCAGAGTAAAAGCACAGAGCTTGGCAGTTACACATCAGGGTAAAGGCACAGAGAGGGGCAGTTACACATCAGAGTAAAGGCACAGAGCTGGCAGTTACACATCAGAGGAAAGGCACAGAGTTTGGCAGTTACACATCAGAGGAAAGACGCAGAGCTTGGCAGTTACACATCAGAGTAAAGGCACAGAGCTGGGCAGTTACACATCAGAGTAAAGGCACAGGGAGGAGCAGTTACACATCAGAGTAAAGGCACAGAGAGGGGCAGTTACACATCAGAGTAAAGGCACAGAGAGGGGCAGTTACACATCAGGGGAAAGGCAAAGAGCTGGGCAGTTACACATCAGAGTAAAAGCACAGAGCTGGCCAGTTACACATCAGAGTAAAGGCACAGAGCTGGGCAGTTACACATCAGAGTAAAGGCACAGAGAGGGGCAGTTACACATCAGAGGAAAGGCACAGAGGGCAGTTACACATCAGAGTAAAGGCACAGAGCTGGGCAGTTACACATCAGAGTAAAGGCACAGAGAGGGGCAGTTACACATCAGAGGAAAGGCACAGAGCTGGGCAGTTACACATCAGAGTAAAGGCGCAGAGAGGGGCAGTTACACATCAGAGTAAAGGCGCAGAGCTGGCCAGTTACACATCAGAGTAAAGGCACAGAGCAGGGCAGTTACACATCAGAGGAAAGGCGCAGAGCTGGGCAGTTACACAATAGAGGAAAGGCACAGAGCTGGGCAGTTACACATCAGAGTAAAGGCACAGAGCTGGGCAGTTATACATCAGAGTAAAGGCCCAGAGAGGGGCAGTTACACATCAGAGTAAAGGCACAGAGAGGGGCAGTTACACATCAGAGTAAAGGCACAGAGCTGGGCAGTTACACATCAGAGGAAAGGCACAGAGCTGGGCAGTTACACATCAGAGTAAAGGCACAGAGCTGGGCAGTTACACATCAGAGGAGAGGCACAGAGCTTGGCAGTTACACATCAGAGGAAAGGCGCAGAGCTGGGCAGTTACACATCAGAGTAAAAGCACAGAGCTTGGCAGTTACACATCAGGGTAAAGGCACAGAGAGGGGCAGTTACACATCAGAGTAAAGGCACAGAGAGGGGCAGTTACACATCAGAGTAAAGGCACAGAGAGGGGTAGTTACACCTCAGAGTAAAGGCACCGAGCTGGGCAGTTACACATCAGAGGAAAGGCACAGAGCTGGGCAGTTACACATCAGAGTAAAGGCACAGAGCTGGGCAGTTACACATCAGAGTAAAGGCACAGAGAAGGGCAGTTACACATCAGAGTAAAGCCACAGAGAAGGGCAGTTACACATCAGAGTAAAGGCACAGAGAGGGGCAGTTACACCTCAGAGTAAAGGCACAGAGCTTGGCAGTTACACATCAGAGTAAAGGCACAGAGCTGGGCAGTTACACATCAGAGTAAAGGCACAGAGCTGGGCAGTTACACATCAGAGTAAAGGCACAGAGCTGGGCAGTTACACATCAGAGGAAAGGCACAGAGAGGGGCAGTTACACATCAGAGTAAAGGCACAGAGCTTGGCAGTTACACATCAGAGTAAAGGTGCAGAGCGGGGCAGCTACACATCAGAGTAAAGGCACAGAGCTTGGCAGTTACACATCAGAGTAAAGGCACAGAGAGGGGCAGTTACACATCAGAGTAAAGGCACAGAGTGGGGCAGTTACACATCAGAGTAAAGGCGCAGAGCTGGGCAGTTACATATCAGAGTAAAGGCACAGAGCTGGGCAGTTACACATCAGAGGAAAGGCACAGAGCTGGGCAGTTACACATCAGAGGAAAGGCACAGAGCTGGGCAGTTACACATCAGAGTAAAGGCACAGAGCTGGGCAGTTACACATCAGAGGAAAGGCACAGAGAGGGGCAGTTACACATCAGAGTAAAGGCACAGAGCTTGGCAGTTACACATCAGAGTAAAGGTGCAGAGCGGGGCAGCTACACATGAGAGGAAAGGCACAGAGCTTGGCAGTTACACATCAGAGTAAAGGCACAGAGAGGGGCAGTTACATATCAGAGTAAAGGCACAGAGAGGGGCAGTTACACATCAGAGTAAAGGCACAGAGCTGGGCAGTTACTCATCAGGGAAAGGCGCAGAGATTGGCAGCTACACATCAGAGTAAAGGCACAGAGCTTGGCAGTTACACATCAGAGGAAAGGCGCAGAGCTGGGCAGTTACACCTCAGAGTAAAAGCACAGAGCTTGGCAGTTACACATCAGGGTAAAGGCACAGAGAGGGGCAGTTACACATCAGAGTAAAGGCACAGAGCTGGCAGTTACACATCAGAGGAAAGTCACAGAGTTTGGCAGTTACACATCAGAGGAAAGACGCAGAGCTTGGCAGTTACACATCAGAGTAAAGGCACAGAGCTGGGCAGTTACACATCAGAGTAAAGGCACAGGGAGGAGCAGTTACACATCAGAGTAAAGGCACAGAGAGGGGCAGTTACACATCAGAGTAAAGGCACAGAGAGGGGCAGTTACACATCAGGGGAAAGGCAAAGAGCTGGGCAGTTACACATCAGAGTAAAAGCACAGAGCTGGCCAGTTACACATCAGAGTAAAGGCACAGAGCTGGGCAGTTACACATCAGAGTAAAGGCACAGAGAGGGGCAGTTACACATCAGAGGAAAGGCACAGAGGGCAGTTACACATCAGAGTAAAGGCACAGAGCTGGGCAGTTACACATCAGAGTAAAGGCACAGAGAGGGGCAGTTACACATCAGAGGAAAGGCACAGAGCTGGGCAGTTACACATCAGAGTAAAGGCGCAGAGAGGGGCAGTTACACATCAGAGTAAAGGCGCAGAGCTGGCCAGTTACACATCAGAGTAAAGGCACAGAGCAGGGCAGTTACACATCAGAGGAAAGGCACAGAGCTGGGCAGTTACACATCAGAGTAAAGGCACAGAGCTGGGCAGTTACACATCAGAGTAAAGGCCCAGAGCGGGGCAGTTACACATCAGAGTAAAGGCACTGAGCTGGGCAGTTACACATCAGAGTAAAGGCACAGAGCTGGGCAGTTACACATCAGAGGAAAGGCACAGAGCTGGGCAGTTACACATCAGAGTAAAGGCACAGAGCTGGGCAGCTACACATCAGAGGAAAGGCACAGAGAGGGGCAGTTACACATCAGAGTAAAGGCACAGAGCTTGGCAGTTACACATCAGAGTAAAGGCACAGAGCTGGGCAGTTACACATCAGAGTAAAGGCACAGAGCTGGGCAGTTACACATCAGAGTAAAGGCACAGAGAGGGGCAATTACATATCAGAGTAAAGGCACAGAGAGGGGCAGTTACACATCAGAATAAAGGCACAGAGCTGGGCAGTTACTCATCAGAGGAAAGGCACAGAACTTGGCAGTTACACATCAGAGGAAAGGCGCAGAGCTGGGCAGTTACACATCAGAGTAAAAGCACAGAGCTTGGCAGTTACACATCAGGGTAAAGGCACAGAGAGGGGCAGTTACACATCAGAGTAAAGGCACAGAGAGGGGCAGTTACACATCAGAGTAAAAGCACAGAGCTTGGCAGTTACACATCAGGGTAAAGGCACAGAGCTGGGCAGTTACACATCAGAGGAAAGGTGCAGAGCTTGGCAGTTATACATCAGAGTAAAGGCACAGAGCTGGGCAGTTACACATCAGAGTAAAGGCACAGAGAGGGGCAGTTACACATCAGAGTAAAAGCACAGAGCTTGGCAGTTACACATCAGGGTAAAGGCACAGAGCTGGGCAGTTACACATCAGAGGAAAGGCGCAGAGCTAGGCAGTTACACATCAGAGTAAAGACACAGAGCGGGGCAGTTACACATCAGCGGAAAGGCACAGAGCTGGGCAGTTACACATTAGAGGAAAGGCACAGAGCTGGGCAGTTACACATCAGAGTAAAGGCACAGAGCTGGGCAGTTACACATCAGAGGAAAGGCGCAGAGCTGGGCAGTTACACATCAGAGTAAAAGCACTGAGCTTGGCAGTTACACATCAGAGTAAAGGCACAGAGCTGGGCAGTTACACATCAGAGTAAAAGCAAAGAGCTGGCCAGTTACACATCAGAGTAAAGGCACAGAGCTGGGCAGTTACACATCAGAGTAAAGGCACAGAGAGGGGCAGTTACACCTCAGAGTAAAGGCACAGACCTGGGCAGTTACACCTCAGAGTAAAGGCACAGAGCTGGGCAGTTACACATCAGAGTAAAGGCGCAGAGCTGGCCAGTTACACATCAGAGTAGAGGCACAGAGCTTGGCAGTTACACATCAGAGGAAAGGCACAGAGCTGGGCAGTTACACATCAGAGTAAAGGCGCAGAGCTGGCCAGTTACACATCAGAGTAAAGGCACAGAGCTGGGCAGTTACACATCAGAGTAAAGACGCAGAGCTGGCCAGTTACACATCAGAGTAAAGGCACAGAGCTGGGCAGTTACACATCAGAGGAAAGGCGCAGAGCTGGGCAGTTACACATCAGAGTAAAGACACAGAGCTGGGCAGTTACACATCAGCGGAAAGGCACAGAGCTGGGCAGTTACACATTAGAGGAAAGGCACAGAGCTGGGCAGTTACACATCAGAGTAAAGGCACAGAGCTGGGCAGTTACACATCAGAGGAAAGGCGCAGAGCTTGGCAGTTATACATCAGAGTAAAGGCACAGAGCAGGGCAGTTACACATCAGAGTAAAGGCACAGAGCTTGGCAGTTACACATCAGAGAAAAGGCACAGAGCTGGGCAGTTACACATCATAGGAAAGGCGCAGAGCTAGGCAGTTACACATCAGAGTAAAGACACAGAGCGGGGCAGTTACACATCAGCGGAAAGGCACAGAGCTGGGCAGTTACACATTAGAGGAAAGGCACAGAGCTGGGCAGTTACACATCAGAGTAAAGGCACAGAGCTGGGCAGTTACACATCAGAGGAAAGGCGCAGAGCTGGGCAGTTACACATCAGAGTAAAAGCACTGAGCTTGGCAGTTACACATCAGAGTAAAGGCACAGAGCTGGGCAGTTACACATCAGAGTAAAAGCACAGAGCTGGCCAGTTACACATCAGAGTAAAGGCACAGAGCTGGGCAGTTACACATCAGAGTAAAGGCACAGAGAGGGGCAGTTACACCTCAGAGTAAAGGCACAGAGCTGGGCAGTTACACATCAGAGTAAAGGCGCAGAGCTGGCCAGTTACACATCAGACTAAAGGCACAGAGCTTGGCAGTTACACATCAGAGGAAAGGCACAGAGCTGGGCAGTTACACATCAGAGTAAAGGCGCAGAGCTGGCCAGTTACACATCAGAGTAAAGGCACAGAGCTGGGCAGTTACACATCAGAGTAAAGACGCAGAGCTGGCCAGTTACACATCAGAGTAAAGGCACAGAGCTGGGCAGTTACACATCAGAGGAAAGGCGCAGAGCTGGGCAGTTACACATCAGAGTAAAGACACAGAGCTGGGCAGTTACACATCAGCGGAAAGGCACAGAGCTGGGCAGTTACACATTAGAGGAAAGGCACAGAGCTGGGCAGTTACACATCAGAGTAAAGGCACAGAGCTGGGCAGTTACACATCAGAGGAAAGGCGCAGAGCTTGGCAGTTATACATCAGAGTAAAGGCACAGAGCAGGGCAGTTACACATCAGAGTAAAGGCACAGAGCTTGGCAGTTACACATCAGAGTAAAGGCACAGAGCGGGGCAGTTACACATCAGAGGAAAGGCGCAGAGCTGGGCAGTTACACATCAGAGTATAGACACAGAGCTGGTCAGTTACACATCAGCGGAAAGGCACAGAGCTGGGCAGTTACACATTAGAGGAAAGGCACAGAGCTGGGCAGTTACACATCAGAGTAAAGGCACAGAGCTGGGCAGTTACACATCAGAGGAAAGGCTCAGAGCTGGGCAGTTACACATCAGAAGAAAGGCACAGAACTTGGCAGTTACACATCAGAGGAAAGACGCAGAGCTTGGCAGTTACACGTCAGAGGAAAGTCACAGAGCTTGGCAGTTACACATCAGAGGAAAGGCGCAGAGCTGGGCAGTAACACATCAGATGAAAGGCACAGAACTTGGCAGTTACACATCAGAGGAAAGGCACAGAGCTAGGCAGTTACACATCAGAGTAAAGGCACAGAACTTGGCAGTTACACATCAGAGGAAAGGCGCAGAGCTGGGCAGTTACACATCAGAGGAAAGGCACAGAGCTGGGCAGTTACACATCAGAGGAAAGGCACAGAGCTGGGCAGTTACATATCAGAGTAAAGGCACAGAGCTGGGCAGTTACATATCAGAGTAAAGGCACAGTGCTGGTCAGTTACATATCAGAGTAAAAGCATAGAACTTGGCCGTTACATATCAGAGAAAAAGTACAGAGCTTGCCAGTTAAACATCAGAGGAAAGGCACAGAGCTGGACAGTTACACATCAGAGGAAAGGCACAGAGCTGGGCAGTTACACATCAGAGGAAAGGCACAGAGCTGGGCAGTTACACATCAGAGTAAAGGCACAGAGAGGGGCAGTTACACATCAGAGTAAAGGCACAGTGAGGGGCAGTTACACATCAGAGTAAAGGCACAGAGCTGGGCAGTTACACATCAGAGGAAAGGCACAGAGCTGGGCAGTTACACATCAGAGTAAAGGCACAGAGCTGGGCAGTTACACATCAGAGGAAAGGCGCAGAGCTGGGCAGTTACACATCAGAGTAAAAGCACAGAGCTTGGCAGTTACACATCAGGGTAAAGGCACAGAGAGGGGCAGTTACACATCAGAGTAAAGGCACAGAGCTGGGCAGTTACACATCAGAGGAAAGGCACAGAGAGGGGCAGTTACACATCAGAGGAAAGGCGCAGAGCTGGGCAGTTACACATCAGAGTAAAAGCACAGAGCTTGGCAGTTACACATCAGAGTAAAGGCACAGAGAGGGGCAGTTACACATCAGAGTAAAGGCACAGAGAGGGGCAGTTACACATCAGAGTAAAGGCACAGAGCTGGGCAGTTACACATCAGAGGAAAGGCACAGAGCTGGGCAGTTACACATCAGAGTAAAGGCACAGAGCTGGGCAGTTACACATCAGAGGAAAGGCACAGAGCTTGGCAGTTACACATCAGAGGAAAGGCGCAGAGCTGGGCAGTTACACATCAGAGTAAAAGCACAGAGCTTGGCAGTTACACATCAGGGTAAAGGCACAGAGAGGGGCAGTTACACATCAGAGTAAAGGCACAGAGCTGGGCAGTTACACATCAGAGGAAAGGCACAGAGAGGGGCAGTTACACATCAGAGTAAAGGCACAGAGAGGGGTAGTTACACCTCAGAGTAAAGGCACCGAGCTGGGCAGTTACACATCAGAGGAAAGGCACAGAGCTGGGCAGTTACACATCAGAGTAAAGGCACAGAGCTGGGCAGTTACACATCAGAGTAAAGGCACAGAGAAGGGCAGTTACACATCAGAGTAAAGGCACAGAGAAGGGCAGTTACACATCAGAGTAAAGGCACAGAGAGGGGCAGTTACACCTCAGAGTAAAGGCACAGAGCTTGGCAGTTACACATCAGAGTAAAGGCACAGAGCTGGGCAGTTACACATCAGAGTAAAGGCACAGAGCTGGGCAGTTACACATCAGAGTAAAGGCACAGAGCTGGGCAGTTACACATCAGAGGAAAGGCACAGAGAGGGGCAGTTACACATCAGAGTAAAGGCACAGAGCTTGGCAGTTACACATCAGAGTAAAGGTGCAGAGCGGGGCAGCTACACATCAGAGTAAAGGCACAGAGCTTGGCAGTTACACATCAGAGTAAAGGCACAGAGAGGGGCAGTTACACATCAGAGTAAAGGCACAGAGTGGGGCTGTTACACATCAGAGTAAAGGCGCAGAGCTGGGCAGTTACATATCAGAGTAAAGGCACAGAGTGGGGCAGTTACACATCAGAGTAAAGGCACAGAGCTGGGCAGTTACACATCAGAGGAAAGGCACAGAGCTGGGCAGTTACACATCAGAGGAAAGGCACAGAGCTGGGCAGTTACACATCAGAGTAAAGGCACAGAGCTGGGCAGTTACACATCAGAGGAAAGGCACAGAGAGGGGCAGTTACACATCAGAGTAAAGGCACAGAGCTTGGCAGTTACACATCAGAGTAAAGGTGCAGAGCGGGGCAGCTACACATGAGAGGAAAGGCACAGAGCTTGGCAGTTACACATCAGAGTAAAGGCACAGAGAGGGGCAGTTACATATCAGAGTAAAGGCACAGAGAGGGGCAGTTACACATCAGAGTAAAGGCACAGAGCTGGGCAGTTACTCATCAGAGGAAAGGCGCAGAGCTTGGCAGCTACACATCAGAGTAAAGGCACAGAGTTTGGCAGTTACACATCAGAGCAAAGGCGCAGAGCTGGGCAGTTACACCTCAGAGTAAAAGCACAGAGCTTGGCAGTTACACATCAGGGTAAAAGCACAGAGAGGGGCAGTTACACATCAGAGTAAAGGCACAGAGCTGGCAGTTACACATCAGAGGAAAGGCACAGAGTTTGGCAGTTACACATCAGAGGAAAGACGCAGAGCTTGGCAGTTACACATCAGAGTAAAGGCACAGAACTGGGCAGTTACACATCAGAGTAAAGGCACAGAGCTGGGCAGTTACACATCAGAGTAAAGGCACAGGGAGGGGCAGTTACACATCAGAGTAAAGGCACAGAGAGGGGCAGTTACACATCAGGGGAAAGGCAAAGAGCTGGGCAGTTACACATCAGAGTAAAAGCACAGAGAGGGGCAGTTACACATCAGAGTAAAGGCACAGAGAGGGGCAGTTACACATCAGGGGAAAGGCAAAGAGCTGGGCAGTTACACATCAGAGTAAAGGCACAGAGAGGGGCAGTTACACATCAGAGTAAAGGCACAGAGAGGGGCAGTTACACATCAGGGGAAAGGCAAAGAGCTGGGCAGTTACACATCAGAGTAAAAGCACAGAGCTGGCCAGTTACACATCAGAGTAAAGGCACAGAGCTGGGCAGTTACACATCAGAGTAAAGGCACAGAGAGGGGCAGTTACACATCAGAGTAAAGGCACAGAGAGGGGCAGTTACACATCAGGGGAAAGGCAAAGAGCTGGGCAGTTACACATCAGAGTAAAAGCACAGAGCTGGCCAGTTACACATCAGAGTAAAGGCACAGAGCTGGGCAGTTACACATCAGAGTAAAGGCACAGAGAGGGGCAGTTACACATCAGAGGAAAGGCACAGAGGGCAGTTACACATCAGAGTAAAGGCACAGAGCTGGGCAGTTACACATCAGAGTAAAGGCACAGAGAGGGGCAGTTACACATCAGAGGAAAGGCACAGAGCTGGGCAGTTACACATCAGAGTAAAGGCGCAGAGAGGGGCAGTTACACATCAGAGTAAAGGCGCAGAGCTGGCCAGTTACACATCAGAGTAAAGGCACAGAGCTGGGCAGTTACACATCAGAGTAAAGGCACAGAGCTGGACAGTTACACATCAGAGGAAAGGCGCAGAGCTGGGCAATTACACATCAGAGTAAAGACACAGAGCTGGGCAGTTACACATCAGAGTAAAGGCACAGAGCTGGGCAGTTACACATCAGAGGAAAGGCGCAGAGCTTGGCAGTTATACATCAGAGTAAAGGCACAGAGCTGGGCAGTTACACATCAGAGGAAAGGCACAGAACTTGGCAGTTACACATCAGAGGAATGGCACAGAGCTTGGCAGTTACACATCAGAGGAAAGGCGCAGAGCTGGGCAGTTACACATCAGAGTAAAGGCACAGAACTTGGCAGTTACACATCAGAGGAAAGGCGCAGAGCTGGGCAGTTACACATCAGAGTAAAGGCACAGAGCTTGGCAGTTACACATCAGAGGAAAGGCACAGAACTTGGCAGTTACACATCAGAGGAAAGGCGCAGAGCTTGGCAGTTACACATCAGAGTAAAGGCACAGAGCTTGGCAGTTACACATCAGAGGAAAGGCGCAGAGCTGGGCAGTTACACATCAGAGTAAAAGCACAGAGCTTGGCAGTTACACATCAGGGTAAAGGCACAGAGAGGGGCAGTTACACATCAGAGTAAAGGCACAGAGCTGGGCAGTTACACATCAGAGGAAAGGCACAGAGAGGGGCAGTTACACATCAGAGTAAAGGCACAGAGAGGGGTAGTTACACCTCAGAGTAAAGGCACCGAGTTGGGCAGTTACACATCAGAGGAAAGGCACAGAGCTGGGCAGTTACACATCAGAGTAAAGGCACAGAGCTGGGCAGTTACACATCAGAGTAAAGGCACAGAGAAGGGCAGTTACACATCAGAGTAAAGGCACAGGGAAGGGCAGTTACACATCAGAGTAAAGGCACAGAGAGGGGCAGTTACACCTCAGAGTAAAGGCACAGAGCTTGGCAGTTACACATCAGAGTAAAGGCACAGAGCTGGGCAGTTACACATCAGAGTAAAGGCACAGAGCTGGGCAGTTACACATCAGAGTAAAGGCACAGAGCTGGGCAGTTACACATCAGAGGAAAGGCACAGAGAGGGGCAGTTACACATCAGAGTAAAGGCACAGAGCTTGGCAGTTACACATCAGAATAAAGGTGCAGAGCGGGGCAGCTACACATCAGAGTAAAGGCACAGAGCTTGGCAGATACACATCAGAGTAAAGGCACAGAGAGGGGCAGTTACACATCAGAGTAAAGGCACAGAGTGGGGCAGTTACACATCAGAGTAAAGGCGCAGAGCTGGGCAGTTACATATCAGATTAAAGGCACAGAGTGGGGCAGTTACACATCAGAGTAAAGGCACAGAGCTGGGCAGTTACACATCAGAGGAAAGGCACAGAGCTGGGCAGTTACACATCAGAGGAAAGGCACAGAGCTGGGCAGTTACACATCAGAGTAAAGGCACAGAGCTGGGCAGTTACACATCAGAGGAAAGGCACAGAGAGGGGCAGTTACACATCAGAGTAAAGGCACAGAGCTTGGCAGTTACACATCAGAGTAAAGGTGCAGAGCGGGGCAGCTACACATGAGAGGAAAGGCACAGAGCTTGGCAGTTACACATCAGAGTAAAGGCACAGAGAGGGGCAGTTACATATCAGAGTAAAGGCACAGAGAGGGGCAGTTACACATCAGAGTAAAGGCACAGAGCTGGGCAGTTACTCATCAGAGGAAAGGCGCAGAGCTTGGCAGCTACACATCAGAGTAAAGGCACAGAGCTTGGCAGTTACACATCAGAGCAAAGGCGCAGAGCTGGGCAGTTACACCTCAGAGTAAAAGCACAGAGCTTGGCAGTTACACATCAGGGTAAAAGCACAGAGAGGGGCAGTTACACATCAGAGTAAAGGCACAGAGCTGGCAGTTACACATCAGAGGAAAGGCACAGAGTTTGGCAGTTACACATCAGAGGAAAGACGCAGAGCTTGGCAGTTACACATCAGAGTAAAGGCACAGAACTGGGCAGTTACACATCAGAGTAAAGGCACAGAGCTGGGCAGTTACACATCAGAGTAAAGGCACAGGGAGGAGCAGTTACACATCAGAGTAAAGGCACAGAGAGGGGCAGTTACACATCAGAGTAAAGGCACAGAGAGGGGCAGTTACACATCAGGGGAAAGGCAAAGAGCTGGGCAGTTACACATCAGAGTAAAAGCACAGAGCTGGCCAGTTACACATCAGAGTAAAGGCACAGAGCTGGGCAGTTACACATCAGAGTAAAGGCACAGAGAGGGGCAGTTACACATCAGAGGAAAGGCACAGAGGGCAGTTACACATCAGAGTAAAGGCACAGAGCTGGGCAGTTACACATCAGAGTAAAGGCACAGAGAGGGGCAGTTACACATCAGAGGAAAGGCACAGAGCTGGGCAGTTACACATCAGAGTAAAGGCGCAGAGAGGGGCAGTTACACATCAGAGTAAAGGCGCAGAGCTGGCCAGTTACACATCAGAGTAAAGGCACAGAGCTGGGCAGTTACACATCAGAGTAAAGGCACAGAGCTGGACAGTTACACATCAGAGGAAAGGCGCAGAGCTGGGCAATTACACATCAGAGTAAAGACACAGAGCTGGGCAGTTACACATCAGAGTAAAGGCACAGAGCTGGGCAGTTACACATCAGAGGAAAGGCGCAGAGCTTGGCAGTTATACATCAGAGTAAAGGCACAGAGCTGGGCAGTTACACATCAGAGGAAAGGCACAGAACTTGGCAGTTACACATCAGAGGAATGGCACAGAGCTTGGCAGTTACACATCAGAGGAAAGGCGCAGAGCTGGGCAGTTACACATCAGAGTAAAGGCACAGAACTTGGCAGTTACACATCAGAGGAAAGGCGCAGAGCTGGGCAGTTACACATCAGAGTAAAGGCACAGAGCTTGGCAGTTACACATCAGAGGAAAGGCACAGAACTTGGCAGTTACACATCAGAGGAAAGGCGCAGAGCTTGGCAGTTACACATCAGAGTAAAGGCACAGAGCTTGGCAGTTACACATCAGAGGAAAGGCGCAGAGCTGGGCAGTTACACATCAGAGTAAAAGCACAGAGCTTGGCAGTTACACATCAGGGTAAAGGCACAGAGAGGGGCAGTTACACATCAGAGTAAAGGCACAGAGCTGGGCAGTTACACATCAGAGGAAAGGCACAGAGAGGGGCAGTTACACATCAGAGTAAAGGCACAGAGAGGGGTAGTTACACCTCAGAGTAAAGGCACCGAGTTGGGCAGTTACACATCAGAGGAAAGGCACAGAGCTGGGCAGTTACACATCAGAGTAAAGGCACAGAGCTGGGCAGTTACACATCAGAGTAAAGGCACAGAGAAGGGCAGTTACACATCAGAGTAAAGGCACAGAGAAGGGCAGTTACACATCAGAGTAAAGGCACAGAGAGGGGCAGTTACACCTCAGAGTAAAGGCACAGAGCTTGGCAGTTACACATCAGAGTAAAGGCACAGAGCTGGGCAGTTACACATCAGAGTAGAGGCACAGAGCTGGGCAGTTACACATCAGAGTAAAGGCACAGAGCTGGGCAGTTACACATCAGAGGAAAGGCACAGAGAGGGGCAGTTACACATCAGAGTAAAGGCACAGAGCTTGGCAGTTACACATCAGAGTAAAGGTGCAGAGCGGGGCAGCTACACATCAGAGTAAAGGCACAGAGCTTGGCAGATACACATCAGAGTAAAGGCACAGAGAGGGGCAGTTACACATCAGAGTAAAGGCACAGAGTGGGGCAGTTACACATCAGAGTAAAGGCGCAGAGCTGGGCAGTTACATATCAGATTAAAGGCACAGAGTGGGGCAGTTACACATCAGAGTAAAGGCACAGAGCTGGGCAGTTACACATCAGAGGAAAGGCACAGAGCTGGGCAGTTACACATCAGAGGAAAGGCACAGAGCTGGGCAGTTACACATCAGAGTAAAGGCACAGAGATGGGCAGTTACACATCAGAGGAAAGGCACAGAGAGGGGCAGTTACACATCAGAGTAAAGGCACAGAGCTTGGCAGTTACACATCAGAGTAAAGGTGCAGAGCGGGGCAGCTACACATGAGAGGAAAGGCACAGAGCTTGGCAGTTACACATCAGAGTAAAGGCACAGAGAGGGGCAGTTACATATCAGAGTAAAGGCACAGAGAGGGGCAGTTACACATCAGAGTAAAGGCACAGAGCTGGGCAGTTACTCATCAGAGGAAAGGCGCAGAGCTTGGCAGCTACACATCAGAGTAAAGGCACAGAGCTTGGCAGTTACACATCAGAGGAAAGGCGCAGAGCTGGGCAGTTACACCTCAGAGTAAAAGCACAGAGCTTGGCAGTTACACATCAGGGTAAAGGCACAGAGAGGGGCAGTTACACATCAGAGTAAAGGCACAGAGCTGGCAGTTACACATCAGAGGAAAGGCACAGAGTTTGGCAGTTACACATCAGAGGAAAGACGCAGAGCTTGGCAGTTACACATCAGAGTAAAGGCACAGAACTGGGCAGTTACACATCAGAGTAAAGGCACAGAGCTGGGCAGTTACACATCAGAGTAAAGGCACAGGGAGGAGCAGTTACACATCAGAGTAAAGGCACAGAGAGGGGCAGTTACACATCAGAGTAAAGGCACAGAGAGGGGCAGTTACACATCAGGGGAAAGGCAAAGAGCTGGGCAGTTACACATCAGAGTAAAAGCACAGAGCTGGCCAGTTACACATCAGAGTAAAGGCACAGAGCTGGGCAGTTACACATCAGAGTAAAGGCACAGAGAGGGGCAGTTACACATCAGAGGAAAGGCACAGAGGGCAGTTACACATCAGAGTAAAGGCACAGAGCTGGGCAGTTACACATCAGAGTAAAGGCACAGAGAGGGGCAGTTACACATCAGAGGAAAGGCACAGAGCTGGGCAGTTACACATCAGAGTAAAGGCGCAGAGAGGGGCAGTTACACATCAGAGTAAAGGCGCAGAGCTGGCCAGTTACACATCAGAGTAAAGGCACAGAGCTGGGCAGTTACACATCAGAGTAAAGGCACAGAGCTGGACAGTTACACATCAGAGGAAAGGCGCAGAGCTGGGCAATTACACATCAGAGTAAAGACACAGAGCTGGGCAGTTACACATCAGAGTAAAGGCACAGAGCTGGGCAGTTACACATCAGAGGAAAGGCGCAGAGCTTGGCAGTTATACATCAGAGTAAAGGCACAGAGCTGGGCAGTTACACATCAGAGGAAAGGCACAGAACTTGGCAGTTACACATCAGAGGAAAGGTGCAGAGCTTGGCAGTTACACATCAGAGGAATGGCACAGAGCTTGGCAGTTACACATCAGAGGAAAGGCGCAGAGCTGGGCAGTTACACATCAGAGTAAAGGCACAGAACTTGGCAGTTACACATCAGAGGAAAGGCGCAGAGCTGGGCAGTTACACATCAGAGTAAAGGCACAGAGCTTGGCAGTTACACATCAGAGGAAAGGCACAGAACTTGGCAGTTACACATCAGAGGAAAGGCGCAGAGCTTGGCAGTTACACATCAGAGTAAAGGCACAGAGCTTGGCAGTTACACATCAGAGGAAAGGCGCAGAGCTGGGCAGTTACACATCAGAGTAAAGGCACAGAACTTGGCAGTTACACATCAGAGGAAAGGCGCAGAGCTTGGCAGTTACACATCAGAGGAAAGGCACAGAGCTTGGCAGTTACATATCAGAGTAAAAGCACAGAGCTGGGCAGTTACACATCAGAGTAAAAGCACAGAACTTGGAAGTTACATAATAAAGGTGAGGACAAGCTTTGGGTTTTACACATGAGAGTTGAGGGACAGAGCACGGCAGTTCCACATCAGGGGTGAGAGTTGAGGCACAAAGCTCCAGGTTTACACTAGAAATGAGTGAAAAAAGTTTGTAGGACCTTGGTCCAGCAATATTCGGATTGGAGCCCTGTGAACCATCTACTATCTACTGAAATCCCTAGCGCCTCTGAGTGTGACATCACTGATGTACACATGAAGTCATGATGAGCCTAATAATCAGAAGAGTCACTGGGGAATCTGACAGATAGCAGACAGTTTGTTCTTGTCTGGCGGCCACAGAATACTGACTTTGTTGCTGGACCAGGGTCCTGTGAGTTGATCTGAACATCATTAATCTACACATAGGGTTTGAACTTTGTGGTTTCCCATCGGAGTTGAGTCACAGGGTGTCACGGGTGTGTTAGATATGACAGACAGTCGCCCTGCAGTTGGTTGCAGGAGATCTCTTCCTTTGGCATTACAGACACCTTCTTAGATCTATCTCACTCTAGGACCCAGCGGCTACCTTCCTCTTGCTAATTAAAACCCTGGCCTGGGTGTATAAATACTTTCACTTTGTAATAGGGAGGCGCCGTTGATATTCACATGACCCCTTGTGAAACCTTGGAGCAAGTGCAGTTCTTACTTCCTCTCCGGTGGTAAGAGGATGTGTGTGCTCTCTCTCTGAAGTCGACTCAAGCTAAGCTACTTCCCCTGTGTCTGTCTCCCCTTGTTTTCTTTAGTTATCAGTGCGGATCGACTATCGCTCATCCCCCCTTCCCTATCTAGAACCAAGCACTAAGGAAATACAGGGATAGGTTCCTGTGCGACGATTGGTGAGGAACCAATATAGGGATGCTAGGGGTAGACAGGGTGATTGCAGATCAGCCTAGGAGATTTCCACTTCACCCTTTCCTCAGGGCTTCCTTCCCCTCATCCCTTCGTGTCGCACTTTGTCTTTCCTACACTGTGCGTGACACAGGGTTTGGAGGTTACTAGTGCTGAGCGAGCATTAAAATGCTCAGGTACTTGTTGCTCGGGTTGAGCAAATTGGAATACTTGGGTGCTCGACCCGAGCAACGAGCCCAATGTAAGTCTATGGGAAACTCAAGCATTTTTCAGGCGGCTCCCCCTGGCGGTCTGCAGAGGGCCTAAAAATTGCCCAAATCGATTGGAACAGTGCTCAAATGACATGGGAACAGCATGGGGAAGACCCCTGGAAGCATCTCTGACTCCCAGATCACTGCTGTCAACAACGTTGTCAGAGTATTACGCCACTTTTATGGATTCACAATAAAACATACAAAAACAAAACTAAAATGGATTTTCCTGGAAAATATATTAAGGAACATCCTTTCCAGGGTAATGACTTGTATATAAGGCAAAATAAATAACCAAAAGCAAAAATACTCCTCCATACCTTGGGCTATGTTCACACGTAGCATTTTTGATGCGTTTTTGCACTTTTGCATTGCTTTCAACAAAGACAAATGCATTCACTGTGAAATGTAATTTTAACATTTTACAACCTTATCTGGCCATGTGGTGTGTGACACATCATCAGACACATGCATACAGTGCTGAAAAGACATGGGAACAGCATGGGGAAGACCTCTGGAAGCATCTCTGACTCCCAGGTCACTGCCTAAAAGTGTGCTCATCATAATTGATCCTTGGCACATGCGAAGATGCCTCCCGCCATGCACCTGTCATTGCAGACATGCAACAATCACCGTCCACGTCCTTGTCCAAGTGCAGCGTTCAGTTGTCCCTACCCCATTCCTTGGATTGCAAGCGCAAGTATGCAGCCAGCCACCCACCCACCCACAGGCTGCAATACTATACTGCCAAATTTTTGACAACTGCTTGCACTTGAAGTGTGGCTTTTTAGGCTCGTGGAAGCGGAATCTTTTCATAACCTCATGCCGGCGGCGGCCGGGTGTCCATACTCGGTCCCCAGCCGCCACTATTTCTCCTAGTATCGTCTCCGCCTTCCACAAGCACGGGTCCCACAACATTACCCATGCCCTCCCCAATGCACTTACTGGGAAGGACCGCCTAACCACAAACACGTGGACAGGTGAATGTGGCCAGGGAAGGTACGGAGCCAGTCCACAGCTTTTTTTGCTGAGTTGTATTTCACCACAGCCATATTCTTTAGCTTGGTGAAAGTACTTGGGAAACCATATCTACTCAGCTGTCATTTCTCCCAGGAAGTCTTCTAAAGCTGCTTTCACTTGAAATGTGGCCTTTTAGGATCGTGGAGGCGGAAGCTTTTCATAACCTCATTCCGGCAGCGGCCGAGTGTCCATACTTGGTCCCCAGCCGCCACTGTTTCTCCCGGGGTCGTCTCCGCCTTCCACAAGCACGGGTCCCACAACATTACCCGTGCTCTCCCCAGTGCACTTACTGGGAAGGACCGCCTAACCACAAACACGTGGACAGGTGAATGTGGCCAGGGATGGTATGGAGTCAGTCCACAGCTTTTTTTGCTGAGAATTGTATTTAGCTCGGTGAAAGAACTGGCATAGAGGGAAACCGTATCTACCCTGGGTGTCATTTCTCCCAGGAAGTCCTCTAATGCAGCTTGTTGCAGAAGTAATGGCAGCCTTCCAACATCAACTCGCACTTATCGGTGGTGCTTTGACACACACATCTTTCTTTGCGCATTTAATTTCATGAATACAGAGTTGGACAATGGCCTGATCTGCAATACGATTTAAGAAATAACATGCATAAGCATGTCCGATCCACATTAAAAAAGCAGCCATAGAGTGTCCGGGAACCTTCCCCCACACTTTTCTTAGCAAGGGCTGCTTCTCGGCAGGGTTGGACTGGCCCACCAGAGAACCAGAGACTCCTCCGGTGGGCCCTGGCTTCTCCTTCAGGAGAGTTCATAGTGCCGAGTTGAGGCCATGATGCTGATAGAGGCCACCATCTGCTTAGTTTTCTGTTACTTAGAATGCAAGCGCAAATATGCAGCTAGCCACCCACCCACAGGCCGCAACACTAAAGTGCCAGATTTCTGGGCAGCTGCTTGCACTTGAAATATGGCCTTTTAGGCTAGTGGAGGCGGAAGCTTTTCACAACATCATGCTGGCGGCGGCCGGGTGTCCATACTCGGTCCCCAGCCGCCACTATTTCTCCCGGTATCGTCTCCGCCTTCCACAAGCATGCATCCCACAACATTACCCGTGCCCTCCCCAGTGCACTTACTGGGAAGGACCGCCTAACCACAAACATGTGGACAGGTGAATGTGGCCAGGGACGACGGTATGGAGCCAGTCCACAGCTTTTTTTGCTGAGAGTTGTATTTAGCTCGGTGAAAGGACTGGCATAGAGAGAAACCGTATCTACTCCGGCTGTCATTTCTCCGTCACCAGGTTCCGCCTATTGTCACACACGACCATGCCTGGCTGTATGTTCAGCGGTGAGAGCCACAGATCGGGCTGCTGTGTTACAGCTTTCAACAACTCTGCAGCGCTGGGCGCTTTGTCAATTAAGCATTAAGCATGTTATCTTCAGCACAGCCTGTTGCCGCTTGGCCAAGGCAGTGCTGCAGTGCTGTCAGCTTGTGATTGATGTGGTCATTTCGGAGATGGAGGAGGAGGTGCAGGAGCTGAACAATGTGATTACATTAAGGTTAAATTGGTGACACTGTTTTTTATACTAAAGAAAGATCCTATTGTTTTGTTTTTTTTTACGTTATTTTTTAAGACAAATGCATTCAAGGAAATGTCATTTTAATATTTTATAACCTTATCTTGCAATGTGGTGTGTGACACATCATCAGACACATCCTGTTTTATTTATGATGGAGGGACTCTGAAAGTCATAAAACCTATTTTTATAGGGACATCAGACGGCCCTTACTATTCTTAAATGACCAGCAGTCGGCCCTCGCTATTGTTAGAGAGCCATCAGCCGGCTATGTATGTTGTTCCCTTCCCATGCAAGGGCTGCCAAAAATTTGGACGAAACCCAATAACCCTTTGAAGAGACATAGAGGAGGGTCTCAGTAAAAAAATGTTCCCATTATAAAGGAGCGGGTCTTCTATAGTGGTAATGCCCATGCTGTAACTACAAGGGCTACCAAAATTTGGGAAAACCCCCACTAAGAATTTAAAGACACATAGAGCAGGGCCACAGTAACGACAAATTCCCATTAGAAAGGAGAGGGTCTGCTATACAGTTATAGGGTATGCAGTGAGTCCAACGGCTGACCAAATTTAGGAAAAACCCCACTAACAATTTAAAGAGACATAGAGCAGAGCCACAGTAACGACCAATTCCCATTAGAAAGGAGAGAGTCTCCCATAGTGTTGGCCTATGCAGTGAATGCAAGGGCTACCAAAAATTTGGAGGCACTTCAATGCCCCTTGGAAGAGACGTGGAGGAGGGCCTCATAAAAAATGTTCCCATTAGAAAGGAGCGGGCCTCCTATACTTGTAATGCCCATGCACTAAGTGTAAGGACTGACAGACATTTACCCCTGGGGGGTATACATGAACATACTGTATAAAAAAATTTTTTACAGGCATCATAAACACCCTTGAAAAAAATTATGTGAGTGTTGCATCACGGACCACGGTCACCCTGGTGATATGGTGGTGGAGGATGAGGAGAAGGAAGAGGACAAGAGCAAATAGCCAAAATCAGGAAGTGTATACCCATGTGTGGGTTTGAAAAGGTGCATGGGAATACACCTCCCAAAAAAAGACACTGGATTTGACTTTATGTTACGCTGCTATCATTCGGTGGTGTTGAGAAGTCTGGCCCAATCCAGCCCTTGTTCATATTTAAAAGAATCAGCCGGTCAGCATTTTCAATTGACAGGCGGATGCGCTTATCAGTTATAATTCCACCAGCGGCACTAAAAACCGCTGTGATAAAACGCTAGCGGCAGGGCAGGCCAGGACCTTCAAGCCGTAGAGAGCCAGTTCATTCCACGTATCCAGCTTGGATACCCAATAATTATAAGGCACTGAGGAATCATGGAGGACGTTGGTATGGTCGGCAAGGTACTCCCTCAGGATCTTCACAAACTTTGCACTCCTTGTGAGAGTACCCCGTGCCTCAGGGCCTGTGCGATGGGATGGTCTGAGAAAACTCTCCCAGAACTTTGACAGTGTTCCCCAGCCTCTGCTGGATTGAAGTTGTGTCTCTCTCACCTGTACACCTTGGTTGTCCAACGGAGTGTGCCCTCTGCCGCCAGTGTTTTCAGATGGGAATTTTTTTAATAGTTCCGCAACAAGGGCCTTCTGGTACAGTTCCATTTTTGTACACCTGTCCGCCTCAGGAATAAGAGATATAAAGTTCTCCTTGTAGCGTGGGTCTAGAAGTGTCACCAACCAGTAATGACTGTCACCCAAAATTTTGAGAACGCGAGGGTTATGGGAAAGGCAGCATAACATAAACTCAGCCATGCGTGCCAGACTACTAACAGGCAAGACTTCCGTGACCTCACCAAGAGGATGACTGACCATGCTCTTCTTCTCCTCCTCCTCCTCTCTGTCCTCTGGCCATCCACGCTGAACAGACGGTATGACAGCTGTGCAGGTAGTACCGTCTATAGTGCATGAAACTAGCTCCTGTCCTTCCTCCTCCTCTTCCTCATTGTCACCCAATCCACGTTGGGATGAGATGAGGCTGGGCTGTGTGTAATCACCCTGTATGGTTCCTTGCTCCATCCCATCGTGCTCCGCCTGCAATGCATCCTCTTTGATTGTGAGCAGAGAGCGTTTCAGAAGACAGAGAAGCGGAATGATGATGCTAATTATGGCGTCATCGCCGCTCACCATCTTCGTGGAGTCCTCAAACTTTTGGAGGATGGTACATATGTCTGACATCCATGTCCACTCCTGAGGTCTTATGTGTGGAGTCTGAACTGAATACCAACGGCCTTGTTGATGCTGGTACTCAACAACTGCCCTCTTCTGCTCACAAATCCTTCCCAACATCTGCACTGTAGAGTTCCAATGCGTGGGGACATCACACACCAGTCTGTACACGGCAAGGGCGGCGGAAGCTGTATCTGACTTTCTAAAATGGGTACACAGGCGGCGTACTTTAACAAGCAGATCCAGCAGCTCCAGGTAGGATTTGAGAAACCGCTGAACCACGAGGTTATGCACATGGGCCAGGCATGGTACGTGTGTGAGCTTGCCTCGCCTCAAAGCCGCCACCAGGTTCCGGCCATTGTCACACACGACCATGCCTGGCTGTAGGTTCAGCGGTGTGAGCCACAGATCTGCCTGCTCTTTCTGAGCTGTCCACAACTCTTCAGCATTGTGCGGTTTGTCACCTAAGCATATTAGCTTCAGCACAGACTGTTGCTGCTTGGCCGAGGCAGTGCTGCAGTGCTTCCAGTTTGTGACTGATGTGGTCATTTCGGAGATGGAGGCTGAAGAGGAGGAGGAGGCTGAGGAGGATGAGGTGCAGGAGCTGTAGACCGCAGGGGCAACCCTGATTGACCTAGGGCCCGCAATCCTTGGCGTCGGGAGGACGTGTTCCGTCCCATGGTCCGACTGGGTCCCGGCTTCCACTATGTTAACCCAGTGTGCCGTCAGTGAGATGTACCATCCCTGCCCACAAGCACTTGTCCACGTGTCCGTGGTTAGGTGGACTTTACCGGTAAATGCGTTGTTGAGGGCACGGCTAATGTTTTGGGACACGTGCTTGTGTAATGCGGGGACGGCACACCGGGAGAAATAGTGGCGGCTGGGGACCGAGTACCGAGGGACGGCCGCCGCCATCAGGTTGCGGAATGCTTCTGTCTCCACGAGCCTAAAAGGTAACATTTCGAGTGCAAGCAGTCGTGATATGTGAGAATTTAGTAGTGTGGCCTGTGGGGCGTTGGCTGCATATTTACGCTTGCGTTTCAACGACTGGGGTATGGACAACTGAACGCTGCGCTGGGACAAGGACATGGACGTGCTTCCTGATGCTGCTACTTGGGAGTGTGCAATGACAGGTGCAGGGCAGGAGGCATCTTCGCATGCACCATGGACAGGGGATTGGCTTGCATGCACAACAGCAGAAGAAGCAATGGTGCCACCTGCAGACTCTGTTCCTGGACCCTGGTGTTCGGCCCCACAAAGTCGGGTGCTTTGCTGCCATGTGCGTGATCATGTTGGTGGTGGTCAGGCTGGTCGTTTTGCCACCCCTGCTGATGCTGGCCTGGCAGGTGGTGCAAATGGCCTTTTTGGGGTTATCGGCAGAGTCTTTAAAAAACAACCAGACTCTGGAAGACCTAACAGTTGTACTGGCAACTTCCTTCGTGTTGGTGTTACGGGGAACGGTTGCCTGCCTTCTGTCTGCGGCCACTACACTGCTTCTTCCTGCCTGTTGGGGTGCTCTGCCTCCCTCCCCCTGTGTGCTGCTGTCTTCGCTCTGCATGTCCCCCTGCCAGGTTGGGTCAGTTACTATATCATCCTCCACCTTGTCTTCCACTTCCGCACCCTGGTCCTCCTCCTGACTTTCTGGCAATTGTGTCTCATCATCGTCCACCTCTTGTGACACTTTCCCACCGTCGCCTTCGTGTGACCGTGGCTGCTCAAATATTTGGGCATCGCTACACGCGATCTCCTCTTGCCCCGCTTCAAGTGGACCGGGCGAGAGGCCCGAATCTATAAATGGAAAAGTGAACAGCTCTTCAGAGTGTCCAAGTGTGGGATCAGTTGTCTCTGGGTACTCGACATGGTGGGAGGAAGGAGGATCAGGGTGAGGAATATGCAGTCCAGACTCACAGCTACTGAGACTTGACCGTGTGGAAGACAGGGTGGTGGTGGTGGTGGTGGCTAAGTGACTGGAAGCATTATCCGCTATCCAACCAACAACCTTTTGACACTGCTCTGGGTTCAATAGTGGTGTGCTGCGGTCCCCTATTAATTGGGACAGGAAGGTCAGGCGAGAAGATGTGGGTGTTTGTTGTGCCACAATTTCGGCTTGCCCATGGCCTTGTCCTCGGCCTCTGCATGCACCATTACCATCACGTCTAGTTCCCCGTCCCTTGCCACGTGCCTTGCCCATTTTAAATGGAGGACAGTATCTTCCACACTCACTACAAATGACTAAGTTTGGAGCGAACTTATATGTGATCCGTGTGATGGAGAAAACAGAGTGTTAAATTCCTGGCCTGTAGGTAAGTAGTGTGAACAGCAAACTGTGGTGAATTGCTTCAGTGACACACTAAAGGAAATTTTTATTGGAGGCCAGAAATGGCAGTATTTTCTGACAACGTATATGTGATCCGTGTGACGGAGAAAACAGAGTTTTAAATAGCTGGATTTCTAGCGCTGTAATATGGAAAGGACCTGGCTGTATTCTGCAGTGCCAACAAGCAAATAGCGCAGAAAAACGGTGTTCTCTGGATTGCTTTTTAAGCAAATAATGAGGATTAAGATCCAAAAAAAAAGTATTCCTGATCCCTGAGACCTGGGCCTTTGTATAGAAATATCTAATAGCAGCAGAAGGCAGAACTGGAATGGAGGCTCTTGTGCTATATGCACTGCAGTCTGCTATATACCCTGCCTGCCTATATACACTGCCTGCCTGATATCTCTGCAGATGGATTAGTCCTCAGAAGGACTGTTTGTTAAGATGGATATGTGTAATGTATGTTTTTTCTCTCTACACTACCTAATACACAACCAAATCTCTCCCTAGCTCAGCATTCGCTCTCCCTACACTGTCTGATCCGGAGTGACTGTGACGAGCATGGCGGCGCCAGGTCTGATATACACCTGATGACGCTGTGCGGCCAGCCAATCACTGTAATGCCACAACCAACATGGCTACAGCATTACAGTGAGTGGCAGGCAATTCCTGCATGTTCATTGGCTCCCTAAAGAGTGCCAAACATGTGGGGAGGAGACCCGAGCTCCCGCCGAGCAACCCCGGAAATACTCGCCGAGCGCCGACCATCTCGAGCAGTGAGATGCTCGGGCGAGCGCCGCGCAGTAGCGAGCACGTTCGCTCATCACTAGAGGTTACACAACAGACTTGAGGCACAGAGCTTGGTGGTTACACTGAACTTGGCAGCTAAAAGCAGCAATAAGAACTGTCTGTTTGCACAATTTACAATTTAACTTACAAGCTTTAACAAGTTGAATCTCACTATTTCTGGCCACTTTCTTCGCCCAGGGCATCTCAGCATGTTCCCACCAACAATACAGATGATAGGCTGGAGGTGGCTTGTGACCATTTATAAAATCCAGGTCCACCTCTCCTCTTGGAGCCTTCTCAATACTAACAACTATCCAGAGCAGGTCCATAGTGTAGATGTTAATGTAAAATCAACCAGTTGAGTCTCTATTTTACTTGCAGAGTACATTGAGGGTTAATGTAACAAGTATGTATTGTTTCTTATCCCGATCCATCATTGTCAGATTGGAGACATCCAACATCTGTCTTACTCCACCATCAGTTGTTACTTTCCTCGGAGCATTGAACAAAAAGTTGCAAGAAGCGAGTTGCAAAGTGCAATTCTATTTGATGTCATCAATATGTTGTGACCAGATGACCCCTTTAAGGACCTCTCAAGTCTATGTAGGTGTCCCATATATAGACTTACCCGCTTCTGGTTGTGATGCACAGCGAGCCGCAGCCTGGCCAGGTTGGGTATTCCTTCCTCAAACGCCTGGTTGTCCAACTCTTCTTCGTCGCTGTCATCCCCGCAGTCATTGAGAACGGCCGTGACTTCACTCTGATTACGACACATCCCCAGCAACTCCACCGCAAACTCCTGACTCAGATCCTCTAGGCTCAAGTACTCGGGCTGCAGAGACCACAGGACACATTGCAGTATATGGAGGCATGTATAGCTGGTCATTGGTGATGTGCAGGGTAAACGATCTGTATGGATGTGATTCTATGTGGGTCTCTATTATGGTAATGCTGAACTCCATACAAAGACTGTCATTTAAAGATTACCGTCTAGTATATGTGAGTACTGGAAATATAAATCACGGTGCTGCTCAATCACAGACGCTCTGGTGTCTCCTGCACTAATGTCTGATAGCTGTGAGCCAAGTAGTGCTATAGCGGTGTGTGTATTCAGGATCTAAAATAGCTGTCAACATCAAGGCTACATTCTGTGCATGAGTAAGATTAAAGGAAACACCTAGGTTTGTAAACTACTAGGCATCACAGACTGGAGAACTAAACCACCAGACACCGGGGACTGGAGAACTAAACCACCGGACATCAAAGACTGGAGAACAAAACTACCGAACAACAGAGACCGGAGAACTAAACCACTGGACACCAGACTGGAGAAGTAAACCACTGGACACCAGGGACTGTAGCACTTAACCACTGGACACCAGAGATTACAGAACTAAACCACTAGACACCGGGGACTGGAGAACTAAACCACCGGACACCAAAGACTTTAGAACAAAACTACCGAACAACAGAGACCGGAGAACTAAACCACCGGACACCAGGGACTGGAGAAGTAAACCACTGGACACCAGAGACTGTAGCACTTAACCACTGGACACCAGAGGCTACAGAACTAAACCACTAGACACCGGGGACTGGAGAACTAAACCACCGGACACTAAAGACTGGAGAACTAAACTACCGAACAAGAGAGACCGGAGAACTAAACCACGGGACAACAGAGACTGGAGAACTAAACCACCGGACACCAGGGACTGGAGAACTAAACCACCGGACTCCAGGGACTGGAGATCTAAACTACTAAACCACCAGACATCAGAAACTGGAGAAGTAAACCACTGGACACCAGGGACTGTAGCATTAAACCACTGGACACCAGAGACTACAGAACTAAACCACTAGACACCAGGGACTGGAGGACTAAACCACGGGACACCAGGGACTGGAGAACTAAACTACTAAACCACCAGACATCAGAAACTGGAGAAGTAAACCACTGGACATCAGGGACTGTAGCACTAAACCACTGGACACCAGAGACTACAGACCTAAACCACTAGACACCGGGGACTGGAGAACTAAACCACTGGACACCAAAGACTGGAGAACTAAACTACCGAACAACAGAGACCGGAGAACTAAACCACCGGACACCAGAGACTGGAGAACTAAACCACCAGACACCAGGGACTGGAGAACTAAACAAACGGACTCCAGAGACTGGAGAACTAAACTAGTAAACCACCAGATATCAGAAACTGGAGAAGTAAACCACTGGACACCAGGGACTGTAGCACTAAACCACTGGACACCAGAGACTACAGAACTAAACTACTAGACACTGGGGACTGGAGAACTAAACCACCGGACACCAAAGACTGGAGAACTAAACTACCGAACAACAGAGACCGGAGAACTAAACTACCGGACACCAGAGACTGGAGAACTAAATCACTGGACACCAGGGACTGGAGAACTAAACCAACGGACTCCAGAGACTGGAGAACTAAACTACTAAACCACCAGACATCAGAAACTGGAGAAGTAAACCACTGGACATCAGGGACTGTAGCACTAAACCACTGGACACCAGAGACTACAGACCTAAACCACTAGACACCGGGGACTGGAGAACTAAGCCACTGGACACCAAAGACTGGAGAACTAAACTATCGAACAACAGAGACCGGAGAACTAAACCACTGGACGCCAGAGACTGGAGAACTAAACCACTAGAAACCAGAGACTGGAGAACTATATCACTAGATATCAGAGACTGGAGAACTAAACCAATGGACACTAGTGACTGAAGAACTAAAACACTGGACACTGGGGACTGAAAAACTAAACTACCAGAGACAAGAGAGTACAGAACTAAAACCACTAGACACCGAGGACTGGAGTACTAAACTACCAGACTCCGGAGACTGGAGAACTAAACCACCGGATACCCAGGACTGGAGAACTAAAACCACCGGACACCAGAAACTGGAGAACTAGACCAATAGCCTCAGAGACCGGAGCACTAAACCACTAGACACCAAGGACTGAAGCATTAAACCAGCGAGCACCAGAAACTGGAGAACTAAACCACTAGCCACCAAAGATTTGGATGTTAAACTACCACAGACTAGAGAACTAAACTACTAGACACCGGGGACTGGGACATTAAAACACTGTCCATCAGCGCACGGGAGACAAAACCACTGAACAACAAAAACTGAATAATCAAATCATCAACACCATTGACTAGGACAATGAATCACTCCGAACCAAGCACTAAACCCTTGGATACTAAGAACTAGAAATCTAAATCAATAAACTTCTCTAATTGGGACACTAAATCACTGGGCACCAGGAACTGGAGCATTAACCCACTAGACACCAAGGACTGGAAAACAAAACCACTGGGCAGCAGAGAATGTACCACAAAACAATGCACAACTGGGATATTTAACAACTGGACATCAGGGACTGGGATAGCAAATGTATGGACACCACAGAGCGGCAGATACATCCACTAGACGCTAGGGACTGCAGAACCAAATCTCTGGACCAGAGACTAAAGCACAGTATAAATGTAGTAGCAAAAACCATTGAAAATTAGAGTATGTGACACAAACTCAACAGACACAAGGGGCTAGAATACTAAACCACTGGACACGAGGGACTGGGACACTACATCAGCAACACCAGGATACTAGGACACCAAATAACTGGATACCTGGACTGCGACACTAAACCAGACAACGCAGATACATATACGCTAGTGTTTACCATATCAGTAATATTGGGCGCCAAACTGTAAAAATAAATAACCAACCTTAAACTCCGGCTCCTTTCTCGAAAGTCTCTTAAGTTCTCGACTCAGCTTAAAGGCTCTCAACATGGCGTCTTCGCTTGCGATGGACAGATAAGCCCTGCTGGCAATTCCCTTATAAGTGTTGATTCGAGACAGCGAGAATTTGAGAAGATCGTACTTGCGTCCATTGCTGCACTCCAGACATGTGCAGGAGATCTTGTGCGGAGTGGTGATCACGTGGCCTTTCTTCATAAGCATCTCCACAATTTCATACAAGTCCTTCTCACAGGCCAAGGTGAGCGGAGTTACACCAGGAGCAAAGCGGGAGTTGTCAATAGAATTGTCAAAGAAAGCCATTGAGAACGACTTGATGTCCATCTTCAGCCCTTTCTCTTGGTCCAATCGATCCAGTAACATCTTAACCACATGAGGTTGGTTGGTGTCAACAGCCACGAGGAGAGCTTCATGGATCTGTCGGAAATCAAACTTCACACAATGCAGCAGGGTCTTCATAATCTCTTCATTTCCTGTACGGATGGCGAGATTGAGAGCCTCCCGCCATGATCTGTCTTCACTATCGTCCAACTGTCGCAGGATCCCATCACTAACATGGAGAAGCTGCTGCACCTGAGGAAGGTTCCCATCATGTATAGCATTGATCAGAGTTACCGGAAACTTCAGCTTCTTATTCACTATTTCTCTCCAGTTTGCTTGCTATAAGAGAAAGTACAAGAATATAGCTACTATAATACTGCCCCCTATGTACAAAAATATAACTACTAGAATACTGCCCCCTATGTACAAAAATATAACTACTATAATACTGCCCCTATGTACAAGAATATAACTACTATAATACTGCTCCATATGAACAATAATGTAACTACTATAATACTGCCCCCTATGTACAAGAATATAGCTACTATAATACTGCCCCCTATGTACAAAAATATAACTACTATAATACTGCTCCTATGTACAAGAATATAACTACTATAATACTGCTCCTATGTACAAGAATATAGCTACTAAAAACTGCCCCTATGTACAAAAATATAATTACTAGAATACTGCCCCCTATGTACAAGAATATAACTGCTATAATACTGCTCCTATGTACAAGAATATAACTACTATAATACTGCTCCATATGAACAAAAATATAACTACTATAATACTGCCCCCTATGTACAAGAATATAACTACTATAATACTGATCCATATGAACAAAAATATAACTACTATAATACTGCCCCCTATGTGCAAGAATATAACTACTATAATACTGCTCCATATGAACAATAATGTAACTACTATAATACTGCCCCCTATGTACACGAATATAACTACTATAATACTGTCCCTATGTACAAGAATATAACTACTATAATACTGCCCCTATGTACAAGAATATAACTACTATAATACTGCCCCTATGTACAAGAATATAACTACTATAATACTGCCCCTATGTACAAGAATATAACTACTATAATACTGCCCCTATGTACAAGAATATGACTACTATAATACTGCCCCTATGTACAAGAATATAACTACTATAATATTGCTCCTATATACAAGAATATAACTACTATAATACTGCCCCTATGTACAAGAATATAACTACTATAATACTGCTCCTATGTACAAGAATATAACTACTATAATACTGCTCCCTATGTACAAGAATATAACCACTATAATACTGCCCCTATGTACAAGAATATAACTACTATAATACTGCCTCCTATGTACAAGAATATAACTACTATAATACTGCTCCCTATGTACAAGAATATAACTACTATAATACTGCTCCTATATACAGGAATATAACTACTATAATACTGCTCCTATATACAGGAATATAACTACTATAATAATGCTCCTATGTACAAGAATATAACTACTATAATACTGCTCCTATGTACAAGAATATAACTACTATAATACTGCCCCTATGTACAAGAATATAACTACTATAATACTGCCTCTATGTACAAAAATATAACTACTATAATACTGCCCCTATGTACAAGAATATAACTACTATAATACTGCTCCTATGTACAAGAATATAACTACTATAATACTGCTCCATATGAAGAAAAATATAACTACTATAATACTGCCCCTATATACAAGAATATAACTACTATAATACTGATCCATATGAACAAAAATATAATTACTATAATACTGCCCCCTATGTGCAAGAATATAACTACTATAATACTGCTCCATATGAACAATAATGTAACTACTATAATACTGCCCCCTATGTACACGAATATAACTACTATAATACTGCCCCCTATGTACAAGAATATAACTACTATAATACTGCCCCTATGTACAAGAATATAACTGCTATAATACTGCCCCTATGTACAAGAATATAACTACTATAATACTGCCCCTATGTACAAGAATATGACTACTATAATACTGCCCCTATGTACAAGAATATAACTACTATAACCCTGCTCCTATATACAAGAATATAACTACTATAATACTGCTCCTATATACAGGAATATAACTACTATAATAATGCTCCTATGTACAAGAATATAACTACTATAATACTGCTCCTATGTACAAGAATGTAACTACTATAATACTGCTCCCTATGTACAAGAATACAACTACTATAATACTGCCCCTATGTACAAGAATATAACTACTATAATACTGCTCCTATGTACAAGAATATAACTACTATAATACTGCTCCTATATACAGGAATATAACTACTATAATACTGCCTCTATGTACAAAAATATAACTACTATAATACTGCCCCTTTGTACAAGATTATAACTACTATAATACTGCTCCCTATGTACAAGAATACAACTACTATAATACTGCCCCTATGTACAAGAATATAACTACTATAATACTGCTCCTATGTACAAGAATATAACTACTATAATACTGCCCCTATGTACAAGAATATAACTACTATAATACTGCCCGCTATGTACAAGAATATAACTACTATAATACTGCCCCCTATGTACAAGAATATAACTACTATAATACTGCTCCTATGTACAAGAATATAACTACTATAATACTGACCCCTATGTACAAGAATATAACTACTATAATACTGCCCCCTATGTACAAGAATATAACTACTATAATACTGACCCTATGTACAAGAATATAACTACTATAATACTGCCCCATATGTACAAGAATATAACTACTATAATACTGTCCCTATGTACAAGAATATAACTACTATAATACTGCCCCCCTATGTACAAGAATATAACTACTATAATACTGCCCCTATGTACAAGAATATAACTACTATAATACTGCCCCCTATGTACAAGAATATAACTACTATAATACTGCCCCCCTATGTACAAGAATATTACTACTATAATACTGCTCCCTATGTACAAGAATATAACTACTATAATACTGCTCCTATGTACAAGAATATAACTAATATAATACTGCTCCTATGTACAAGAATATAACTACTATAATACTGCCCCCTATGTACAAGAATATAACTACTATAATACTGCCCCTATGTACAAGAATATAACTACTATAATACTGACTCCTATGTACAAGAATATAACTACTATAATATTGCCCCCTATGTACAAGAATATAACCACTATAATACTGCCCCCTATGTACAAAAATATAACTACTATAATACTGCTCCTATGTACAAGAATATAACTAATATAATACTGCTCCTATGTACAAGAATATAACTACTATAATACTGCCCCCTATGTACAAGAATATAACTACTATAATACTGCTCCTAAGTACAAGAATATAACTACTATAATACTGACCCCTATGTACAAGAATATAACTACTATAATACTGCCCCCTATGTACAAGAATATAACTACTATAATACTGCTCCTATATACAAGAATATAACTACAATACTGCCCCCTATGCACAAGAATATAACTACTATAATACTGACTCCTATGTACAAGAATATAACTACTATAATATTGCCCCCTATGTACAAGAATATAACCACTATAATACTGCCCCCTATGTACAAAAATATAATTACTATAATACTGCCCCCTATGTACAAGAATATAACTACTATAATACTGCTCCTATGTACAAGAATATAACTACAATACTGCCCCCTATGCACAAGAATATAACTACTATAATACTGACACCTATGTACAAGAATATAACTACTATAATACTGACCCCTATGTACAAGAATATAACTACTATAATACTGCCCCCTATGTACAAAAATATAACTACTACAATACTGCTCCTATGTACAAGAATATAACTACAATACTGCCCCCTATGCACAAGAATATAACTACTATAATACTGACTCCTATGTACAAGAATATAACTACTATAATATTGCCCCCTATGTACAAGAATATAACTACTATAATACTGCCCCCTGTGTACAAGAATATAACTACTATAATACTGCTCCTATGTACAAGAATATATCTACTATAATACTGCCCCCTCTTCACAAGAATATAACTACTATAATACTGCTCCTATGTACAAGAATATGGCTACTATAATACTGCCCCTATGTACAAGAATATAACCACTATAATACTGCCCCCTATGTACAAAAATATAATTACTATAATACTGCTCCTATGTACAAGAATATAACTACAATACTGCCCCCTATGCACAAGAATATAACTACTATAATACTGCTCCTATGTACAAGAATATAACTACTATTATACTGACCCCTATGTACAAGAATATAACTACTATAATACTGCCCCCTATGTACAAGAATATAACTACTATAATACTGCTCCTATGTACAAGAATATAACTACAATACTGCCCCCTATGCACAAAAATATAACTACTATAATACTGCCTCCTATGTACAAGAATATAACTACTATAATACTGCCCCCTATGTACAAGAATATAACTACTATAATACTGCTCCTATGTACAAGAATATAACTACTATAATACTGCCCCCTATGTACAAGAATATAACTACTATAATACTGCCCCTATGTACAAGATTATAGCTACTATAATACTGACTCCTATGTACAAGAATATAACTACTATAATATTGCCCCCTATGTACAAGAATATAACCACTATAATACTGCCCCCTATGTACAAAAATATAATTACTATAATACTGCTCCTATGTACAAGAATATAACTACAATACTGCCCCCTATGCACAAGAATATAACTACTATAATACTGCTCCTATGTACAAGAATATAACTACTATAATACTGACCCCTATGTACAAGAATATAACTACTATAATACTGCCCCCTATGTACAAGAATATAACTACTATAATACTGCCCCCATGTACAAGAATATAACTACTATAATACTGCTCCCTATGTACAAGAATATAACTACTATAATACTGCCCCTATGTACAGGAATATAACTACTATAATACTGCCCCCATGTACAAGAATATAACTACTATAATACTGCCCCCTATGTACAAGAATATAACTACTATAATACTGCTCCTATATACAAGAATATAACTACTATAATACTGCCTCCTATGTACAAGAATATAACTACTATAATACTGCCCCCTATGTACAAGAATATAACTACTATAATACTGCTCCTATGTACAAGAATATAACTACTATAATACTGCCTCCTATGTACAAGAATATAACTACTATAATACTGCTCCTATATACAAGAATATAACTACTATAATACTGCCCCCTATGTACAAGAATATAACTACTATAATACTGCCCCTATGTACAGGAATATAACTACTATAATACTGCCCCCATGTACAAGAATATAACTACTATAATACTGCCCCCTATGTACAAGAATATAACTACTATAATACTGCTCCTATATACAAGAATATAACTACTATAATACTGCCTCCTATGTACAAGAATATAACTACTATAATACTGCCCCCTATGTAGAAGAATATAACTACTATAATACTGCCCCTATGTACAGGAATATAACTACTATAATACTGCCCCCATGTACAAGAATATAACTACTATAATACTGCCCCCTATGTACAAGAATATAACTACTATAATACTGCTCCTATATACAAGAATATAACTACTATAATACTGCCTCCTATGTACAAGAATATAACTACTATAATACTGCCCCCTATGTACAAGAATATAACTACTATAATACTGCTCCTATGTACAAGAATATAACTACTATAATACTGCCCCCTATGTACAAAAATATAATTACTCTAATACTGCCCCCATGTACAAGAATATAACTACTATAATACTGCCCCCTATGTACAAGTATATAACTGGTATACAGTGGCATGTAAAAGTTTGTGCATCCCTGGTTAAAATTCCTGTTATTGTGAACAGTTAAGCAAGTTGAAGATGAAATTATCTCTAAAGGCCTAAAGTTACAGATGACACATTTCCTATTTCCTGTGTATTTTAGGCAAAAAAAACCAAACATATTTTCATCTTTTACATTTTAAAAATTACAAAAAGGAAAATGGGTCGATGCAAAAGTTTGTTCACCCTGCATGGTTAGTACCTAGTAGCGCCCCCTTTTGAAAGTATCACAGCTTGTAAACGCTTTTTGTAGCCAGACAGGAGTCTTTCACTTCTTGTTTGAGGGATTTTCATCCGTTCTTCCTTGGAGAATTCTTCCAGTTCTGTGAGATTTCTGGGGCGTCTTGCATGCTCTGCTATTTTGAGGTTTAGCCACAGATTTTCAATGATGTTCAGATCAGGGGACTGTTAGGGCCATTGTAAAACCTTCAGCTTGCGCCTTTTGAAGTCGTCTATTGTGGATTGTGACCTGTGTTTAGGAACATTATCCATTTGTATAATCATCCTCTTTTCACCTTCAGCTTTTTTACAGATGGTGTTATGTTTGCATCAAGAATTTGTTGAAATGTCATTGAATCCATTCTTCCCTCTACCCATGAAATGTTCCCCAAACCATTGGTTGCAACACAACCTCAAAGCATGATTGATCCACCCCCATGCTTAATGGTTGGCATGATGTTCTTTTCCTGACATTCTGTGCCCTTTTTTCTCCACACATACCTTTCATCATTGTGGCCAAAGAGTTTTATTTTACCTCATCAGTCCACAGGACTTGTTTTCCAAAATGCATCAGGCTTGTCTAGATGTTCTTTTACACTTCTGACCCTGAATTTTATGATAAGGACACAGGAGAGGTTTTCTTCTGATGACTCTTCTATGAAGGCCATATTTGTGCAGGTGTCTCTGAAGAGTAGACCAATGTTCAACAACTCCAGAGTCTGCTAAATCTTTCTGAAGGTCTTTGCAGTCAAGCGGGGGGTTCTGATTTGCCTCTCTAGCAATCCTACAAGTTGCTCTCACTGAAATTTTGCTTGGTCTTCCAGACCTTATCTTGACCTCCACTGCTCTTGGTAACTGCCATTTCTTAATTACATTTCGAACTGTGGAAAGGGCAACTTGAAAACGCTTTGCTATCTTCTCAAAGTCTTCTCTTGCTTTGTGGCCTCCACCAAATTCATTTTCAGTGTGCTCGGCAGCTGCTTAGAAGATCCCATGGCTTCTGATTTTTGGCAGAAGGTTAGAGGAGGCTGGTTTTTATAATCTGCATCTCCGGCCTTTCCTAATGATGATGGAGAACAAGTCATAACCCTAACAGGCTAATTAAGGGCTGAAACCTTGGTCAAAGTTATCTGAGCACACAAATCTCCAAGGGTTCCCAGACTTTTGCATCGGCTCATTTTCCTTTTTGTAATTTAAAATGTAAAAGATGATTTTTAACTGTTCATAATAACAGTAATTTTGACCAGGGGTGCCCAAACTTTTACATGCCACTGTATAATAGACAAGTTAGAGTATTCTGATAACGGTTTGGCTTTCATCATACTGCACAGTGGAGCATATTATACAGTGCCTACAAGTAGTATTCAACCCCCTGCAGATTTAGCTGGTTTGATAAGATGCAAATAAGTTAGAGCCTTCAAACTGCAAACGAGAGTAGGTTTTATGAACAGAAGCATAAATCTTACAAACCAAAAAGTTATGTTGCTCAGTTGAATTTTATTAAATTTTAAACATAAAAGTGTGGGTCAATTATTATTCAACCCCTATGTTTAATATTTTGTGGAATAACCCTTGTTTGCAATTACAGCTAATAATCGTCTTTTATAAGACCTGATCAGGCCGGCACAGGTCTGTGGAGTTATCTTGGCCCACTCCTCCATGCAGATCTTCTCCAAGTTATCTAGGTTCTTTGGGTGTCTCATGTGGACTTTATTCTTGAGCTCCTTCCACAAGTTTTCAATTGGGTTAAGGTCAGGAGACTGACTAGACCTCTCCAACACCTTGACTTTTTCCCTCTTGAACCAGGCCTTGGTTTTTTTGGCTGTGTGCTTTGGGTCGTTGTCTTGTTGGAAGATGAAATTACGACCCATCTTAAGATCCTTGATGGAGGAGCGGAGGTTCTTGGCCAAAATCTCCAGGTAGGCCGTGCTATCCATCTTCCCATGGATGCGGACCAGATGGCCAGGCCCCTTGGCAGAGAAACAGCCCCACAGCATGATGCTGCCACCACCATGCTTGACTGTAGGGATGGTATTCTTGGGGTCGTATGCAGTGCCATCCAGTCTCCAAACGTCACGTGTGTGGTTGACACCAAAGATCTCGATCTTGGTCTCATCAGACCATAGAACCTTGAACCAGTCTGTCTCAGAGTCCTCCAAGTGATCATGAGCAAACTGTAGACGAGCCTTGACATGACGCTTTGAAAGTAAAGGTACCTTACGGGCTCGTCTGGAACGGAGACCATTGCGGTGGAGTACGTTACTTATGGTATTGACTGAAACCAATGTCCCCACTGCCATGAGATCTTCCCGGAGCTCCTTCCTTGTTGTCCTTGGGTTAGCCTTGACTCTTCGGAAAAGCCTGGCCTCGGCACGGGAGGACACTTTCAAAGGCTGTCCTGGCCGTGGAAGGCTAACAGTAGTTCCATAAGCCTTCCACTTACGGATGATGCTCCCAACAGTGGAGACAGGTAGGCCCAACTCCTTGGAAAGGGTTTTGTACCCCTTGCCAGCCTTGTGACCCTCCACGATCTTGTCTCTGATGGCCTTGGAATGCTCCTTTGTCTTTCCCATGTTGACCATGTCTGAGTGCTGTTCACAAGTTTGGGGAGGGTCTTAAATAGTCAGAAAAGGCTGTCAAAAGAGATCTTTAATCCACACATGTGAAGCTCATTATTCTTGGTGCCTGAACTACTTCTTAATACTTTAGGGGGACCAAACAGAATTCTTGTGGTTTGAGGGGTTGAATAATAAATGACACTCTGAATTAACTTTTTACGCTTTAAAAAAAAAAAAAAGACAAAAACAAAATTTGCTGCAGTGCATTTCCCACTTCCAGGCTGATCTACAGTACAAATGTCACAATGCCAAATTAATTCCGCATGTGTCAACCAGCTAAATCTGCAGGGGGTTGAATACTACTTGTAGGCACTGTATGTAGCACATGTGTGTATACAGGATATCAGGCCACTTTGCTGTTTGGGGAGTTTCTTTTCCGCAGGGAGTCCTGGTAATAATGGATCCCGGAGAGGATTTCATCTTCTGCACATAATGAATTTCTCTTTCCACTTGTTACTGTAGAGAGAATAATCATTTCTGTTCTTGCGCTCTCTATGGACAATTATTCTGAAGTTTAGTCGGTTGAAGTGCCCTAATGCAAAAGCTTATGAGGATGCAAAATTTTACCCCTTTCCAGACCCTTGGCCTAATGTGCGGCACCGACATCGCCTGCAGAGAGCTGTACGTAGACAGTGACCAAGATGACAAAGCTCTCAGTATAGCCAAGCGAGTTTTGTCTTCTCAGTCTCTGCAGAGAGAAGCAGTTGATGAGAAACTAATCTCAATTACTGCGCTCTTCATAGGCAGCGCTGGGCGGCCATTCCAGCTGGGCAACTAATGAATGAAGACTGTACATGAATAAATACTGTCTTCATTCATTACTAGGAGCTTCTTTACATTTTTATACTTTTCTAATCATCTCTGGGGTTAGGGCTAGGGCCAAGCTTAGGGTTAGGTCTATTATTAGGGCTAGGGTTAGGGGATAGGGCTATGGCTAGGGGCAGGGTTAGGGGTATGGGTAGAGATAAGTCACAAGTAATAAAATTGATACAGAAATAAAATAATTCTTAACACTGTAGTTTCAGAGGCTGATGCCTTACCATTGCACTATCCAGTCAAGTGATTTTTTTATTGCTAACAGGATTTGAACTCTTAACACTGTAGTTTCAGAGGCTGATGCCTTACCATTGCGCTATCCAGTCAAGAAATAAAATGATACAAAATGAAAATGAAAATAAAAATATCACAATGTATAATTTGTTATTTTTAAAGATCTAAGTCTTATTCCCACATAAGGCAGAAATAAATTAGCGTCTGAAAGGATAAACTATATTTACATCAGTATTTTTCTGGCTAGATGGGGTTCAATACATGACTGATGGAAGGGGCTCAGGAACTGCTAACAATCCATGGGTTAAGGGGCGAAAAATACCTCACTTATCTGAGACTCTGGTAAATCCAGGCTGCGTCCAATAGACAGTACATAAGTCAATAGTGCTAATCGTTTTGGTGGGTGGTCACTTTTGGGGGATGGAGAGAAGCGCCCAGTCAGTGTAAGTAAGAATTTACCAACTTTGATGTAAATGTAATAACATTTTTATACTAAACATCTTTTCAAAGTTTTTCATCTTTTTCACTTTTCTTTATCAATATTTTTATGCCAATTCTGAATCTTGCAGTTTTCACTCCGGTCATGAAGCTTACAGGATAGAGGACATTATTACAGGAGGGGACATTATTACAGGATGGTAACATTATTACAGGATGAGGGACATTATTACAGGACGGGGACATTATTACAGGATGAGGGACATTATTACAGGACGGGGACATTATTACAGGATGAGGGACATTATTACTGGATGAGGGACATTATTACAGGATAGAGGACATTATTACAGGACGGGGACATTATTACAGGATGGTAACATTATTACAGGATGAGGGACATTATTACAGGACGGGGACATTATTACAGGATGGAGGACATTATTACAGGACGGGGACATTATTACAGGATGAGGGACATTATTACTGGATGAGGGACATTATTACAGGACGGGGACATTATTACAGGATGGAGGACATTATTACAGGATGGGGGACATTATTACAGGATGGAGGACATTATTACAGGATGAGGGACATTATTACAGGATGAGGGACATTATTACAGGATGGTAACATTATTACAGGATGAGGGACATTATTACAGGACGGGGACATTATTACAGGATGGAGGACATTATTACAGGATGAGGGACATTATTACAGGACGGGGACATTATTACAGGATGGTAACATTATTACAGGACAGAGGACATTATTACAGGACGGGGACATTATTACAGGATGGAGGACATTATTACAGGATGAGGGACATTATTACAGAAAGGGGGACATTATTACAGGATGAGGGACATTATTACAGAAAGGGGGACATTATTACAGGATAGGGGACATTATTACAGGATAGGGACATTATTACAGGATGAGGGACATTATTACAGGATGGGGGACATTATTACAGGATGAGGGACATTATTACAGAAAGGGGGACATTATTACAGGATTGGGGACATTATTACAGAACGAGGGACATTATTACAGGATGGGGACATTATTACAGGATGGGGGACATTATTACAGGACGGAGGACATTATTACAGGACGGGGGACATTATTACAGGATGGGGGACATTATTACAGGATGGGGAACATTATTACAGGATAGGGGACATTATTACAGGATGGGGACATTATTACAGGATGGGGGACATTATTACAGAAAGGGGGACATTATTACAGGATTGGGGACATTATTACAGAACGAGGGACATTATTACAGGATGGGGACATTATTACAGGATGGGGGACATTATTACAGGATGGAGGACATTATTACAGGACGGGGGACATTATTACAGGATGGGGAACATTATTACAGGATAGGGGACATTATTACAGGATGACGGACATTATTACAGGATGGGAACATTATTAGAGAAAGGGGGACATTATTACAGGATGGGAACATTATTACAGTATGGGAACATTATTACAGGATGGAGGACATTATTACCGGATGAGGGACATTATTACAGGATGGAGGACATTATTACAGGATGAGGGACATTATTACCGGATGAAGGACATTATTACAGGATGGGGACATTATTACAGGATGGAGGACATTGCAGGATGAGGGACATTATTACAGGATGGGGCACAATATTACAGGATGAGGAACATTAGTACAGGATGGGGGACATTATTACAGGATGGGGGACATTATTACAGGATGGAGGACATTATTACAGGATGGGGACATTATTACAGGATGGAGGACATTGCAGGATGAGGGACATTATTACAGGATGGGGCACAATATTACAGGATGGAGGACATTATTACAGGATGGGGGACATTATTACAGGATGGAGGACATTGCAGGATGAGGGACATTATTACAGGATGGGGCACAATATTACAGGATGAGGAACATTAGTACAGGATGGGGGACATTTAAAGAAATGGGTTAGTACAGGGGACTTTAGTACAAAATTGTGCCAAGGATTGGGACATTCTTAAAGAAGGGATCCAGGATTGGGGGATATGATTAAAGAAAGGGGTCAGGACGGGGGACATTATTAAAGGATGGGGGACATTATTACAGGATGGAGGACGTTATTACAGGATAGGGGACATTAGTACAGGATGGGGGACATTATTACAGGATGAAGGACATTATTACAGGATGGGGGACATTATTACAGGATGGAGGACATTATTACAGGATGACAGACATTATTACAGAATGGGGGGACATTATTACAGGACGAGGGACATTATTACAGGATGAGGACATTATTACAGCATGGAGGACATTATTATAGCATGAGGGACATTATTACAGGATGAGGACATTATTACAGCATGGAGGACATTATTACAGCATGAGGGACATTATTACAGGATGGAGGACATTATTACAGCATGGAGGACATTATTACAGGATGAGGGACATTATTACAGGACGAGGGACATTATTACAGGACGAGGGACATTATTACAGGATGAGGGACATTATTACAGGATGGGGATATTATTACAGGATTGGGGACATCATCTGTGGATGATGCACTGTTATGGGGGATCTGTGGATGATGCACTGTTATGGGGGATCTGTGGAGGACACACTGTTATGGGGGATCTGTTGATGACACGCTGTTATGGGGGATCTGTGGATGACGCGCTGTTATGGGGGATCTGTGGAGGACGCTCTGTTATGGGGGATCTGTGGATGACGCACTGTTATGGGGGATCTGTGGAGGACGCTCTGTTATGGGGGATCTGTGGATGAAGCGCTGTTATGGGGGATCTGTGGATGACGCGCTGTTATGGGGATCTGTGGATGATGCGCTGTTATGGGGGATCTGTGGATGAAACGCTGTTATGGGGGATCTGTGGATGACGCACTGTTATGGGGGATCTGTGGATGACGTGCTGTTATGGGGGATCTGTGGATGATGCTCTGTTATGGGGCATCTGTGGATGACGCTCTGTTACGGGGGATCTGTGGATGACGCTCTGTTATGGGGGATCTGTGGATGACGCGCTGTTATGGGGGATCAGTGGATGATGCTCTGTTATGGGGCATCTGTGGATGACGCGCTGTTATGGGGGATCTGTGGATGACGCACTGTTATGGGGATCTGTGGATGACGCGCTGTTATGGGGGATCTGTGGATGATGCTCTGTTATGGGGGATCTGTGGATGACGCGCTGTTATGGGGATCTGTGGATGATGCTCTGTTATGGGGGATCTGTGGATGACGCTCTGTTCTGGGGGATCTGTGGATGACGCGCTGTTATGGGGCATCTGTGGATGACGCGCTGTTATGGGGGATCTGTGGATGACACACTGTTATGGGGATCTGTGGATGACGCTCTGTTCTGGGGGATCTGTGGATGACGCTCTGTTATGGGGGATCTGCGGATGACGCTCTGTTATGGGGGATCTGTGGATGACGCGCTGTTATGGGGATCTGTGGATGATGCGCTGTTATGGGGGATCTGTGGATGACGCTCTGTTATGGGGCATCTGTGGATGACGCGCTGTTATGGGGGATCTGTGGATGACACACTGTTATGGGGATCTGTGGATGACGCTCTGTTATGGGGGATCTGTGGATGATGCTCTGTTATGGGGATCTGTGGATGACACACTGTTATGGGGATCTGTGGATGATGCGCTGTTATGGGGGATCTGTGGATGACACACTGTTATGGGGATCTGTGGATGACGCGCTGTTATGGGGATCTGTGGATGATGCTCTGTTATGGGGATCTGTGGATGACGCCCTGTTATGGGGGATCTGTGGATGACGCGCTGTTATGGGGATCTGTGGATGATGCTCTGTTATGGGGATCTGTGGATGATGCGCTGTTATGGGGGATCTGTGGATGACGCACTGTTATGGGGGATCTGTGGATGACGCCCTGTTCTGGGGGATCTGTGGATGACGCGCTGTTATGGGGGATCTGTGGATGATGCGCTGTTATGTGGGATCTGTGGATGACGCTCTGTTATGTGGGATCTGTGGATGATGCTCTGTTATGGGGGATCTGTGGATGACGCACTGTTATGGGGGATCTGTGGATGACGATCTGTTATGGGGGATCTGAGGATGACGCAGTGTTATGAGGGATCTGTGGATGATGCACTGTTATGGGGGATCTGAGGATGACGCAGTGTTATGTGGGATCTGTGGATGACACGCTGTTATGGGGATCTGTGGATGATGCTCTGTTATGGGGGATCTGTGGATGACGCTCTGTTATGGGGGATCTGTGGATGACGCGCTGTTATGGGGGATCTGTGGAGGACGCGCTGTTATGGGGGATCTGTGGATGACGCTCTGTTATGGGGGATCTGTGGATGATGCACTGTTATGGGGGATCTGTGGATGACGCGCTGTTATGGGGGATCTGTGGATGACGCGCTGTTATGGGGGATCTGTGGATGACGCGCTGTTATGGGGGATCTGTGGATGATGCGCTGTTATGGGGGATCTGTGGATGACGCTCTGTTATGGGGATCTGTGGATGACGCGCTGTTATGGGGGATCTGTGGATGACGCTCTGTTATGGGGATCTGTGGATGACGCGCTGTTATGGGGATCTCTGGATGATGCTCTGTTATGGGGATGTGTGGATGACGCTCTGTTATGGAGGATCTGTGGATGACGCGCTGTTATGGGGGATCTGTGGATGGCGCACTGTTATGGGGGATCTGTGGATGACGCTCTGTTATGGGGGATCTGTGGATGACGCCCTGTTATGGGGGATCTGTGGATGACACGCTGTTATGGGGATCTGTGGATGACGCTCTGTTATGGGGGATCTGTGGATGACGCTCTGTTAAGGAGGATCTGTGGATGACGCTCTGTTATGGGGGATCTGTGGATGACGCTCTGTTAAGGAGGATCTGTGGATGACGCTCTGTTATGGGGGATCTGTGGATGACGCACTGTTATGGGGGATCTGTGGATGACGCTCTGTTATGGGGGATCTGTGGATGACGCGCTGTTATGGGGGATCTGTGGATGACGCTCTGTTATGGGGGATCTGTGGATGACGCCCTGTTATGGGGGATCTGTGGATGACGCTCTGTTATGGGGGATCTGTGGATGACGCCCTGTTATGGGGGATCTGTGGATGACGCCCTGTTATGGGGGATCTGTGGATGATGCGCTGTTATGGGGGATCTGTGGATGACACGCTGTTATGGGGATCTGTGGATGATGCGCTGTTATGGGGGATCTGTGGATGCACGCTGTTATGGGGTATCTGTGGATGACGCTCTGTTATGGGGGATCTGTGGATGACGCGCTGTTATGGGGGATCTGTGGATGACGCTCTGTTATGGGGGATCTGTGGATGACGCACTGTTATGGGGGATCTGTGGATGACGCGCTGTTATGGGGGATCTGTGGATGACGCAATGTTATGGGGGATCTGTGGATGACGCTATGTTATGGGGGATCTGTGGATGACGCTCTGTTATGGAGGATCTGTGGATGATGCCCTGTTATGGGGGATCTGTGGAGGACGCTCTGTTATGGGGGATCTGTGGATGATGCTCTGTTATGGGGGATCTGTGGATGATGCACTGTTATGGGGGATCTGTGGATGACGCACTGTTATGGGGGATCTGTGGATGACGCCCTGTTATGGGGGATCTGTGGATGACGCGCTGTTATGGGGGATCTTTGGATGAGGCACTGTTATGGGGGATCTGTGGATGACGCTCTGTTATGGGGGATCTGTGGATGACGCTCTGTTATGGGGGATCTGTGGATGACGCGCTGTTATGGGGGATCTCTGGATGATGCTCTGTTATGGGGGATCTGTGGATGACGCTCTGTTATGGGGGATCTGTGGATGACGCTCTGTTATGGGGGATCTGTGGATGACGCTCTGTTATGGGGGATCTGTGGATGACGCACTGTTATGGGGGATCTGTGGATGACGCTGTTATGGGGGATCTGTGGATGACGCTCTGTTATGGAGGATCTGTGGATGACGCTCTGTTATGGGGGATCTGTGGATGACGCGCTGTTATGGGGGATCTGTGGATGACGCTCTGTTATGGGGGATCTGTGGATGACGCTCTGTTATGGGGGATCTGTGGATGATCACTGGGAGATGAGTACAGATGGGACCTCACATGATTGGTGCAGTGATGATTTTCGTGCCCGCATCCTCCACCCTTTTTTGTGCCTCTGTATGTGAGGTCAGTGGTTGTTACTCACCGTTAGGTTTTCCATGGTCGTGGTTCTGTCTTTTGTGTTCTGCCCATGGAAGAAGTCATCCGCTCTCTCCCACCGCGATCCAGCACAGACCCGGCTCCGCTGTCGTCTGTCACCTGCGCCTTCAGCGCCGTCTCTCTGGGGTCATTATGGAAAGAATCAGCTGCTCTCTGCTGCTCGCCCCGGGGGGACGCCCGGATCTGCACATTAGATGTGTTTCTTTTGTTGTCGTTTTTTTTTTCTTCACTTTGTTGTTAACCCCTGCAGTGCAGACCAGGTGACAGCAGCAGCACCTGATACCTTTTAAGTGCTGGAACATGGCAGTTCTGAGAGGGTTAGCTATATATATATGCATAGTGGGAATCTATTAGTCACGTGACTAATTATAAACTTAGTGCCATTTGTAACCCTGAAAGTTTACATATTAGCTCCAAAGATGGCACCTTTTTTACTCTTAAAGGGGTACTCCACCAATATGAATGATTTCATATACTCAGCTTTTTCCCGAATTCCCAAATCCCAAATCACATACACTCTGGCTCCCTCTGCTGGTTGCTGCCCCACATTACACACCATACTGACACTAGCTGTGGGAACCACTTTCTGTAACGACTCCTGAGGTCGGAGTAGGTCAGTAACCTACAGGAGATACTCACCTGCCCCTTAGGACAGAGCTATGACCTGTGAACACATTTAATCTAGGGTGAGTCTGCAGTAGTCTGAGACACGCCTCCTGTCTCCTCATTGGTTCAGGCTGCTGCTCTCTGATGCCCTCCACAGCTCTGCCTCCTCTGATTGGCTGATCAGCATTCACGGTCTCCGCAGGAAGTAAAGTGCAGGGAGAACAAGGACAGAATGAAGGTAAAGTGCAGATTATAAAACTCCTAATATACTGAACCCTCAGAGAGCTCCTGACACATTCTGTTTTCTGGACATTTCATGAGATTTTATAAGCAATTTTTGTAATTTATATATTAATAAATATTTAAAACCTTAAATGTTTGTATTACAAAGTAGAAGGTGGAGGGTCCCTCATAGCCCGGCCGTAGCCAGCCTTATCCAACCATCCTACCATATTGTAACATGAAATAATAATAATAATATTCTTTATTGATATAGCGCCAACATATTCCGCAGCGCTGTACAATTCACAGGTTCATATACAACAGTCATAAGTAACATAGCTAAAGATAATACAATAATTACAGCAAAAATAATGGCGACCCTGCTCGTAAGAGCTTACAATCTACAATGAGGTGGGGGTGACACAAAGTACAATGGCTTATTTGCAAGGATGGTCCAGCCATCTTGAGGGGATGAGGGATAGATAAAGACTACACGAGCTCATCACCAGCCAGTATTTGTGGTGCTTTTTGGTTCGGTGGAGACTTATGTTTGGAGAAATAAGAGATGAGCTATAAGAAGATAAAAGGACTTCGATTAGGGAATGTGATCGGCCGCCCTAAACAGATGTTTTTTTAGGGAGCGCCTAAAACTGTGTAAATTGTGGTTCATCCTAATTTCTTGGGGTAGAGCATTCCAGAGAATAGGTGCAGCTCGGGAGAAGTCTTGAAGCCGGGAGTGGGAGGTACAGATTAGTGCGGATGTTAGTCGAAAGTCGCTTGTGGAGCGTAGAGAACGGGTAGGCCGATAGACAGAGATGAGGGAAGAGCTGTAGGGTGGTGCGGCACTGTGGAGGGCTTTGTGGGTGAGAACAAGCAATTTAAATTGAATCCTATAACTCATGGGCAGCCAATGCAATGACTGGCACAGAGCGGAGGAGTCTGAGTAACGGTTAGCCAGATAGATGACCCTGGCTGCAGCATTAAGGATGGACTGGAGAGGGGAAAGTCGAGTGAGGGAGAGGCCAATTAATAGAGAGTTACAGTAGTCGAGGCGGGAGTGGATCAGGGCAACAGTGAGGGCTTTTGTTGTTTCCAAGGTGAGAAAGGGACGGATTCTAGAGATGTTCTTCAGGTGCAAGCGACAAGAGCGGGCAAGAGATTGTATGTGGAGGGTGAAGGAGAGATTGGTGTCAAACACAACGCCCAGACAACGCGCCTGCTGGCTCGGTGTTATTGTGGTGCCACACACGGAGAGAGAGATGTCAGATTTAGGGAGGTGAGTAGACAGCGAGAGCAGAAGAAGTTCAGTTTTTGAGAGGTTGAGTTTCAGGTAGAGAGCGGACATTATGTTAGAAACTGCGGCCAGACAGTCACTGGTGTTCTGTAGTACAGCGGGGGTAAGGTCAGGGGATGAGGTGTATAGTTGTGTGTCATCAGCATAAAGATGATACTGCAAACCAAATTTGCTGATGGTCTGTCCAATTGGGGCTGTGTAGAGAGAGAAGAGAAGAGGGCCAAGGACTGAACCCTGAGGAACCCCAATAGTGAGAGGAAGAGGGGAAGAAGTGGAGCCAGCGAACGATACACTGAAAGAGCGGTCAGATAGGTAGGAGGAGAACCAGGAGAGAGCAGTGTCCTTTATGCCGATTGAGTGGAGCATAGAGAGTAGGAGGTGGTGGTCAACGGTGTCGAAGGCTGCAGAGAGGTCAAGAAGAATGAGCAGAGAGTGGTCACCATTACGTTTTGCTGTCAGAAGGTCGTTGTTTACTTTGATGAGTGCAGTTTCTGTAGAATGTAGGGGGCAGAAGCCGGACTGTGATGGGTCTAGAAGAGAGTGAGTGGAGAGGTAACTGGCAAGGCGGGAGTGGACCAGGCGCTCCAAGAGTTTAGAGATGAAGGGAACATTGGAGACTAGTCTGTAGTTGTTTGTGCAGGAAGGGTCAAGAGAGAGCTTTTTTAATAATAGAGTAATGATGGAGTGTTTGAAGGAGGAGGAGAAAATACCAGACGAGAGGGAGAGGTTGAAGATTTTAGTTAGGTGAGTAGTGACGACTGACGAAAGAGACTGGAGTAGATGTGAGGGGATGGGGTCAGTGGTGCATGTAGTGGGATGAGAAGAAGAAAGGACCCTGGAGACTTCATCTTCTGTGACTGGGTCAAATGTGGAGAGTGATCCAGAGGGGATGTGGGGGGGGGTGGGAGTCACGGCACTTTGTGGCTGGGAGCTGATTTCCTGACGCATGGTGTCTATTTTCTCGGTGAAGTAGGAGGCCAAGTCCTCGGCACAAATGTCTGCAATGGGGGCCTGCGCTTTAGGACTCAGGAGGGAGTGAAAGGTGTCGAAGAGTTTTTTGGGGTTGTTGGATAGTGAGGAGATCAGGGTGGTGAAGTAGGTCTGTTTGGCGAGGTGAAGGGCAGAGTTATATGTTTTTAACATAAATTTGTAGTGGATAAAGTTTTCTGGTATCCGAGTTTTCCTCCATAGCCGTTCGGTACTTCTAGAGCATCGCTGGAGAAATCGGGTTTGCGGTGTGAGCCAGGGCTGTTTTGCTCTGTGTTTAGAGGTTCTGAGGGTGAGGGGCGCTACTTGGTCCAGCGTGCTTCTGAGGGTGTCATTGTAGTGGTTTACAGCCAGATCAGGACAGGACAGAGAGGAGATTGGGGACAGTGATGAGTGAAGGGAGTCTGTGAGTGTATGAGGGTTAATGGCTTGTAGATTTCTGAATGTGTGATAGGTAGGAGTGTGCTGGGGCGGGCGAGGATTTGTGAGCGTGAAGGAGAGAATGTTATGATCAGAGAGGGGAAGAGGGGAGTTATTTAGGAGGGGGATTGAACAAAGCCGGACAAAGACCAGATCAAGGGTGTTTCCGTCTTTGTGTGTCTCAGAGGTTGAAAGCTGTGAGAGGCCAAGAGAAGTGGTTAAAGATAGAAGCTGGGATGCGGATGAGGAGGTGGTGCTGTTTATGGGGATGTTGAAGTCTCCCAGGATAAGGGTTGGTAAATCTGAGGACATGAAGTGCGGCAGCCACGCAGAAAAATGGTCAAGGAACTGGGTGGGTGAGCCTGGGGGACGTTATATGACCGCTACTCTGAGGGAGAGGGGATGGAAGAGCCTGATAGTGTGGACCTCAAAAGAAGGGAATGAGAGTGATGGTACTCGGGGGATGACCTGGAAGGTGCATTGTGGGGACAGGAGTATGCCGACCCCACCACCAAGTCTGTTTGCAGGTCTCGGGGAATGGAAAAAATGCAAGCCGCCATGAGAAATAGCGGCAGGGGAGACAGTGTCAGAATCCTGGATCCAGGTTTCAGTGAGGGCCAGCAGATTGAAAGCGTTGGTCAGAAAGTAATTGTGCAGGAAAGGAAGCTTGTTGCATACAGACCGTGGATTCCACAGTGCGCAATTGTGAAGCACAGCTGTGCTTGGTATCACAGATCCTAGAAGGGTGTATTGAAGGATTCCTCCACAAGAGGCCCCCATAACCATTCACACATCTTCACCTTCCACCTCAGACCACCAGAGGGAGCCCGTTAGGGAGATATATAAGGGAAGGTGGAGCCAGGCAGCAGTTAGTCTAGACTGGAGTTGACAGAAAGCAAACCTGTTGAGAGAGTTCCTGCAGTGCAAAAGCCTGAGAGAGGTTAGTCTGCAGTGGAGCACAGTCAAGACTCAGTTGTAGCTCAGAGGAGTGAGCTTCAGGTGTGCCGGCGCCATAAGATCGGTGAAGTGCGGCACGCTGCCGTTAGTGTGAGTAGCCTAGTGAGGGTCCGAGTAGGCCGAAGGCGAAGAGTAGAGCATTAGTTCATAGGGGGCAGAGGAGCTTAATTAGCTCACCCCGAAGAAGAAGTAGTTACCGGACACCGGGTCCGAAGCTTGCCAGGATCTCCACGACCCAGTAAGATAAACCGGAATCCCTGGAGAACTACAGGTCCCAGGATCGCTAAAGTGCTGATACGTACCAGAGCCAGGAGACACATAGGTCCCGTAGGTCGGGAGCGTGCACTCCAAGAGAAAGCCCTACCACAAGGTCAGCCAGCGCAGGACAGAGACAAAGTTAGGCCTAGCTCCAGGCAGGTCAGAAACTTACTACGCAGAGGCAAGAACCAGGAGGCCCTACACCCGCTCATTGGGGAGGATCCTGATATGCACCCTTCACCCTACAGTGCTCCGGGGAGTGCCTGAAATCCCACCAGTAAAAGGTACTGAAGTGACTATTGTGTCCGTCCCTGTTCTTGCCCCGACCCGGCTGAGTATCCTTGTCCTGCATACCCCGTCCGTACCCTGCCTGAGGCCCAGCTCCACCTGTGGGGAGCTATACCATCCAGCTGCCTTATCACCGGCCTCAGTGGACTGCGCAGCGCTGGTGATCCTCACCAGAAACCACAGGTGGCGTCACGAACTCTTTCTTTTATAAACTTAACCAAAAACACCAACCCTTTTAAAGGAGAGGCCCAGGGTACGGGCCCGGGAGCCGACCACCGCGACATCCCTAAAGGCCCGGGTACCGAGTTATCCCCCATACCCCTGGGCTAGTCACAATTGAAGGAGGGAGACGAAGGAGTACAGCTGATGTTAATAAGGTTAGCAGGGTTTCGATGTGAGGTGGGGGAAGGGTTCAGGTTGGCAGAGGGTGGTCCGGGGTTAGGAGAGATATCCCCTGAAATGAGTAGTAGCAGTAAAAAGAGAAAGAGCAGATGGTTTTTGGATTTGTGACATGGTTTCTTGTGCAATACCTTTGGATGAGACAGAGTGAGATTTGTCAGGAAGTTCAAAAGAGCATGGGAGCTGTACATGGGAGAGAGGGGCAGATATGGATGAGTGGTGATGGAGGGGGGATAGGGCGCTGAATGTGGATGAAAAAAGCACTCAGGAATATGGACGCAGGAATAAAATACATAGTTAGCAGAGAGTACAAAGTGTGGGTTACCTGACTCCTGCCCTGAATGACTGCCATTGAAGTGACTGTCATTTGTATTGTATTGATCAAGTTTAGTTTCTGCCTGTAATGTCCAGGAGGCATTAAAGATGGTGTCAATCAATGTAATATCTGGGAAGCCCCTAGAGAAGGTGTCAGACAGTACAATTTGTCAGGAAGTGTAATGTCTGGGAGGGCACTAGAGAAGATGGAAGGCAGTGTAAGTTGTCAGGAAGTGTAATGCCTAAGAAGACACTAACTGTCAGGGAAAGTAATGTCTGGGAGGGCACTAGAGAAGGTGTCACCCAGTGTGATTACCAGAAGGCACTAGAAAAGGTGTCAAGCAATGAAATGCCTGGGAAGGCACTAGAGGCAGTGTAATGCCAAAGACGACACTAAAGATGGGGTCAAGTGTAATGTCTGGGAAGTAACTAGAGAAGGTATTAGGCAGTTTACTGTCTGTGGGGCCACCACAGATGATGTCAAGCTATATAACGCATAGAAATGCAGTAAGTGTCATGAAGAGTAATGCCCAAGTGAGCACTATCAGGCAGTTTTATTCCAGGAAGGTACTAGAGAAAGTGTAATTACTGGGAGGGCACTAGAGAAGGTGTTTGGCAGTATAACGCCCTGGAAAACAGTATAAAAGTTGTCAGGCTGTGTAAAGCCTGGGAAGAGTAGGGGGAGGTAGTGCTGTAGAGTAGGTCTCAAGTATTGTAATGTCTGGGAGGTCACTAGAGAAGGTGTCAGGTTGTGAGTTGCCCAAGAGGGTACTGGAGAACATAATGTCAGACAATGAAATGTCTAGGAGGGAACTAGAGAAGGAGTCAGGCAGTGTAATGTCTGGGAGGACACTAGAGAAGGAGTCAGCAAATGTAATGTTTGGGAGGACATTAGAGAAGGCGTCAGGCAGTGTAATGTTTGGGAAGACACTAGAGAAGGAGCCAGGCTGTGTTATGTCTGGTAAGACACTAGGGAAGGAGTCAGGCAGTGTAATGTCTGGGAAGGCACTAGAGAAGGAGTCAGGCAGTGTAATGTCTGGGAGGACACTAGAGAAGGAGTCAGGCAGTGTAATGTCTGGGAGAACACTAGAGAAGGAGTCAGGCAGTGTAATGTCTGGAAAGGCACTAGAGAAGGAGTCAGGCAGTGTAATATCTGGGAGGGCACTAGAGAAGGAGTCAGGCAGTGTAATGTCTGGGAGGACACTAGAGAAGGAGTCAGGCAGTGTAATGTCTGGAAAGGCACTAGAGAAGGAGTCAGGCAGTGCAATATCTGGGAGGGCACTAGAGAAGGAGTCAGGCATGGTAATGTCTGGGAGGACACTAGAGAAGGAGTCAGGCAGTGTAATGTCTGGGAGAACACTAGAGAAGGAGTCAGGCAGTGTAATGTCTGGAAAGGCACTAGAGAAGGAGTCAGGCAGTGTAATATCTGGGAGGGCACTAGAGAAGGAGTCAGGCAGTGTAATGTCTGGGAGGACACTAGAGTAGGAGTCAGGCAGTGTAATGTCTGGAAAGGCACTAGAGAAGGAGTCAGGCAGTGCAATATCTGGGAGGGCACTAGAGAAGGAGTCAGGCATGGTAATGTCTGGGAGGGCACTAGAGAAAGAGTCAGGCAGTGTAATGTCTGAGAGGGCACTAGAGAAGGAGTCCGGCAGTGTAATGTCTGGGAGGGCACGAGAGAATGAGTGAGGCAGTGTAATGTCTGGGAGGACACTAGAGAAGAAATCAGGCAGTGTAATGTCTGGTCTTGGAGGACACTAGAGAAGGAGTCAGGCAGTGTAATGTCTGGGGAGGCACTAGAGAATGAGTCAGGCAGTGTAATATCTGGGAGGGCGCTAGAGAATGAGTCAGGCAGTGTAATGTCTGGGAGGACACTAGAGAAGGAGTCAGGCAGTGTAATGTCTGGGTGGACACTAGAGAAGGAGTCAGGCTGTGTTGTGTCTGGGAAGGTACTAGAGAAGGAGTCAGGCAGTATGATGTCTGGGAGGACACTAGAGAAGGAGTCAGGCAGTGTAATGTCTGGGAGGGCACTAGAAAAGGAGTCAGGCAGTGTAATGTCTGGGAGGCCACTAGAGAAGGAGTCAGGCAGTGAAATGTCTGGGAGGGCACTAGAGAAGGAGTCAGGCAGTATAATATCTGGTAGGGTACTAGAGAATGAGTCAGGCAGTATAATATCTGGGAGGGCACCAAAGAAGGAGTCAGGCAGTGTAATGTTTGGGAAAGCACTAGAGAAGGAGTCAGGCAGTGTAATGTCTGGGAAGTCACTAGAGAAGGAGCCAGGCTGTGTAATGTCTGGGAGGACACTAGAGAAGGAGTCAAGCAGTGTAATGTCTGGGAGGACACTAGAGAATGAGTCAGACGGTGTAATATCTGGGAGGGCACTAGAGAATGAGTCAGGCAGTGTAATGTCTGGGAAGGCACTAGAGAAGGAGTCAGGCTGTGTAATGTCTGGGAGGACACTAGAGAAGGAGTCAGGCTGTGTAATGTCTGGGAGGACACTAGAGAATGAGTCAGACGGTGTAATATCTGGGAGGACACTAGAGAAGGAGTCAGGCAGTGTAATGTCTGGGAGGACACTAGAGAAGGAGTCAGGCAGTGTAATATCTGGGAGGGCACTAGAGAAGGAGTCAGGCAGTGTAATGTCTGGGAGGGCACTAGAAAAGGAGTCAGGCAGTGTAATGTCTGGGAGGCCACTAGAGAAGGAGTCAGGCAGTGAAATGTCTGGGAGGGCACTAGAGAAGGAGTCAGGCAGTATAATATCTGGTAGGGTACTAGAGAATGAGTCAGGCAGTATAATATCTGGGAGGGCACCAAAGAAGGAGTCAGGCAGTGTAATGTTTGGGAAAGCACTAGAGAAGGAGTCAGGCAGTGTAATGTCTGGGAAGTCACTAGAGAAGGAGCCAGGCTGTGTAATGTCTGGGAGGACACTAGAGAAGGAGTCAAGCAGTGTAATGTCTGGGAGGACACTAGAGAATGAGTCAGACGGTGTAATATCTGGGAGGGCACTAGAGAATGAGTCAGGCAGTGTAATGTCTGGGAAGGCACTAGAGAAGGAGTCAGGCTGTGTAATGTCTGGGAGGACACTAGAGAAGGAGTCAGGCTGTGTAATGTCTGGGAGGACACTAGAGAATGAGTCAGACGGTGTAATATCTGGGAGGACACTAGAGAAGGAGTCAGGCAGTGTAATGTCTGGGAGGACACTAAAGAAGGAGTCAGGCAGTGTAATATCTGGGAGGGCACTAGAGAAGGAGTCAGGCAGTGTAATGTCTGGGAGGGCACTAGAGAAGGAGTCAGGCAGTGTAATGTCTGGGAGGGCACTAGAGAATGAGTCAGGCAGCGTAATGTCTGGGAGGGCACTAGAGAAGGAGTCAGGAAGTGAAATGTCTTCTTTCTTTGAAGTAAAACATTGTTTAAAAACAGACAGTGAAACGTTTTACCTCACAGAAAGAATCAGCTGTGATCCCGGCTGTCCTGTCTGTATACTCTCATGTGATCCCGGCTGTCCTGTCTGTATACTCTCATGTGATCCCGGCTGTCCTGTCTGTATACTCTCATGTGATCCCGGCTGTAATGTCTGTATACTTTCATGTGATCCCGGCTGTAATGTCTGTATACTCTCTTGTGATCCCGGCTGTCCTGTCTGTATACTCTCATGTGATCCCGGCTGTCCTGTCTGTATACTCTCATGTGATCCCGCCTGTCCTGTCTGTATACTCTCATGTGATCCCGGCTGTAATGTCTGTATACTCTCATGTGATCCCTGCTGTTCTGTCTGTATACTCTCATGTGATCCCGGCTGTCCTGTCTGTATACTCTCATGTGATCCCGGCTGTAATGTCTGTATACTCTCATGTGATCCCTGCTGTTCTGTCTGTATACTCTCATGTGATCCCGGCTGTCCTGTCTGTATACTCTCATGTGATCCCGGCTGTAATGTCTGTATACTCTCATGTGATCCCGGCTGTCCTGTCTGTATACTCTCATGTGATCCCGGCTGTCCTGTCTGTATACTCTCATGTGATCCCGGCTGTCCTGTCTGTATACTCTCATGTGATCCCGGCTGTCCTGTCTGTATACTCTCATGTGATCCCGGCTGTCCTGTCTGTATACTCTCATGTGATCCCCTGCTGTCTTGTCTGTATACTCTTCTGCGTCCTCACCCACCCAGGAGTTGTGGTATGGTCAGACACAGCGATTATTCAAGGGAACATTTATAAGATTATCTCAGCACAGGAACATTTTATTTTAATAAAGTCAAATGTGGAACTTATTATTATTCCAAGATCTATTGATTAAAATTAACTTTTGTTTGTGGGAAAACCCCTTTAACTTCTTAAACAGACCAGACGGTCATCCATCCTGGCGGCGGTCAGGGGGTGACTAGCAGGAATGAGTCCTCGTTACAGATGAGTAAATCGACCTGAAACTAATTGAATTTAAGCTCAAATTCACAAGAAAAATGTACATTATTTTGTGATCACTCTAATCCTTTACAATGATGGCGGCCACAATTCTGCTGGATTGATTATAGGGCCAGGAAGGGGTTAAAACATTGTACTAACCTAACCACAGCCGCTCGCCAGTCCCTCCAGGCACGGCTCAGCTTCCTCCACTCCGGTTTTTTGTTTACAGTCATCTTAGGCACTAAAGAGTTGCTGAAAATGTAAAGATGGCAGAATGGACTGGAAGAGGGATCTATTATATAGAGTCATTACACACAGAGGGATCTATTATATAGAGCCATTACACACAGAGGGATCTATTATATAGAGTCATTACACCCAGAGGGATCTATTATATAGAGTCATTACACACAGAGGGATCTATTATATAGAGTCATTACACACAGAGGGATCTATTATATAGAGTCATTACACACAGAGGGATCTATTATATAGAGTCATTACACACAGAGGGATCTATTTTATAGAGTCATTACACACAGAGGGATCTATTCTATAGAGTCATTACACACAGAGGGATCTATTATATAGAGTCATTACACACAGAGGGATCTATTATACAGAGTCATTACACGCAGAGGGATCTATTATATAGAGTCATTACACGCAGAGGGATCTATTATATAGAGCCATTACACACAGAGGGATCTATTATATAGAGTCATTACACGCAGAGGGATCTATAATATAGAGTCATTACACACAGGGATCTATTATATAGAGTCATTACACACAGAGGGATCTATTATATAGAGTCATTACACGCAGAGGGATCTATTATATAGAGTCATTACACACAGAGGGATCTATTATATAGAGTCATTACACACAGAGGGATCTATTATATAGAGCCATTACACACAGAGGGATCTATTATATAGAGTCATTACACGCAGAGGGATCTATTATATAGAGTCATTACACACAGAGGGATCTATTATATAGAATCATTACACTCAGAGGGATCTATTATATAGAGTCATTACACACAGAGGGATCTATTATATAGAGTCATTACACACAGAGGGATCTATTTTATAGAGTCATTACACACAGAGGGATCTATTCTATAGAGTCATTACACACAGAGGGATCTATTCTATAGAGTCATTACACACAGAGGGATCTATTATACAGAGTCATTACACGCAGAGGGATCTATTATATAGAGTCATTACACGCAGAGGGATCTATTATATAGAGTCATTACACACAGAGCGATCTATTATATAGAATCATTACACACAGAGGGATCTATTATATAGAGTCATTGCACACAGAGGGATCTATTATATAGAGTCATTACACACAGAGTGATCTATTATATAGAGTCATTACACACAGAGTGATCTATTATATAGAGTCATTACACACAGAGGGATCTATTATATAGAGTCATTACACACAGAGTGATCTATTATATAGAGTCATTACACACAGAGTGATCTATTATATAGAGTCATTACACACAGAGTGATCTATTATATAGAGTCATTACACACAGAGGGATCTATTATATAGAGTCATTACACACAGAGGGATCTATAATATAGAGTCATTACACACAGGGATCTATTATATAGAGTCATTACACACAGAGGGATCTATTATATAGAGTCATTACACACAGAGGGATCTATTATTATAGAGTCATTACACACAGAGCGATCTATTATATAGAATCATTACACACAGAGGGATCTATTATATAGAGTCATTGCACACAGAGGGATCTATTATATAGAGTCATTACACACAGAGTGATCTATTATATAGAGTCATTACACACAGAGTGATCTATTATATAGAGTCATTACACACAGAGGGATCTATTATATAGAGTCATTACACACAGAGTGATCTATTATATAGAGTCATTACACGCAGAGGGATCTATTATATAGAGTCATTACACACAGAGCGATCTATTATATAGAATCATTACACACAGAGGGATCTATTATATAGAGTCATTGCACACAGAGGGATCTATTATATAGAGTCATTACACACAGAGTGATCTATTATATAGAGTCATTACACACAGAGTGATCTATTATATAGAGTCATTACACGCAGAGGGATCTATTATATAGAGTCATTACACACAGAGGGATCTATTATATAGAGTCATTACACGCAGAGGGATCTATTATATAGAGTCATTACACACAGAGCGATCTATTATATAGAATCATTACACACAGAGGGATCTATTATATAGAGTCATTGCACACAGAGGGATCTATTATATAGAGTCATTACACACAGAGGGATCTATTATATAGAGCCATTACACACAGAGGGATCTATTATATAGAGTCATTACACGCAGAGGGATCTATTATATAGAGTCATTACACACAGAGGGATCTATTATATAGAATCATTACACTCAGAGGGATCTATTATATAGAGTCATTACACACAGAGGGATCTATTATATAGAGTCATTACACACAGAGGGATCTATTTTATAGAGTCATTACACACAGAGGGATCTATTCTATAGAGTCATTACACACAGAGGGATCTATTCTATAGAGTCATTACACACAGAGGGATCTATTATACAGAGTCATTACACGCAGAGGGATCTATTATATAGAGTCATTACACGCAGAGGGATCTATTATATAGAGCCATTACACACAGAGGGATCTATTATATAGAGTCATTACACGCAGAGGGATCTATAATATAGAGTCATTACACACAGGGATCTATTATATAGAGTCATTACACACAGAGGGATCTATTATATAGAGTCATTACACGCAGAGGGATCTATTATATAGAGTCATTACACACAGAGGGATCTATTATATAGAGTCATTACACACAGAGGGATCTATTATATAGAGCCATTACACACAGAGGGATCTATTATATAGAGTCATTACACGCAGAGGGATCTATTATATAGAGTCATTACACACAGAGGGATCTATTATATAGAATCATTACACTCAGAGGGATCTATTATATAGAGTCATTACACACAGAGGGATCTATTATATAGAGTCATTACACACAGAGGGATCTATTTTATAGAGTCATTACACACAGAGGGATCTATTCTATAGAGTCATTACACACAGAGGGATCTATTCTATAGAGTCATTACACACAGAGGGATCTATTATACAGAGTCATTACACGCAGAGGGATCTATTATATAGAGTCATTACACGCAGAGGGATCTATTATATAGAGCCATTACACACAGAGGGATCTATTATATAGAGTCATTACACACAGAGCGATCTATTATATAGAATCATTACACACAGAGGGATCTATTATATAGAGTCATTGCACACAGAGGGATCTGTTATATAGAGTCATTACACACAGAGTGATCTATTATATAGAGTCATTACACACAGAGTGATCTATTATATAGAGTCATTACACACAGAGGGATCTATTATATAGAGTCATTACACACAGAGTGATCTATTATATAGAGTCATTACACACAGAGTGATCTATTATATAGAGTCATTACACACAGAGTGATCTATTATATAGAGTCATTACACACAGAGGGATCTATTATATAGAGTCATTACACACAGAGGGATCTATAATATAGAGTCATTACACACAGGGATCTATTATATAGAGTCATTACACACAGAGGGATCTATTATATAGAGTCATTACACACAGAGGGATCTATTATTATAGAGTCATTACACACAGAGCGATCTATTATATAGAATCATTACACACAGAGGGATCTATTATATAGAGTCATTGCACACAGAGGGATCTATTATATAGAGTCATTACACACAGAGTGATCTATTATATAGAGTCATTACACACAGAGTGATCTATTATATAGAGTCATTACACACAGAGGGATCTATTATATAGAGTCATTACACACAGAGTGATCTATTATATAGAGTCATTACACGCAGAGGGATCTATTATATAGAGTCATTACACACAGAGCGATCTATTATATAGAATCATTACACACAGAGGGATCTATTATATAGAGTCATTGCACACAGAGTGATCTATTATATAGAGTCATTACACGCAGAGGGATCTATTATATAGAGTCATTACACACAGAGAGATCTATTATATAGAGTCATTACACGCAGAGGGATCTATTATATAGAGTCATTACACACAGAGCGATCTATTATATAGAATCATTACACACAGAGGGATTTATTATATAGAGTCATTGCACACAGAGGGATCTATTATATAGAGTCATTACACACAGAGGGATCTATTATATAGAGTCATTACACGCAGAGGGATCTATTATATAGAGTCATTACACACAGAGCGATCTATTATATAGAATCATTACACACAGAGGGATCTATTATATAGAGTCATTACACACAGAGTGATCTATTATATAGAGTCATTACACACAGAGTGATCTATTATATAGAGTCATTACACACAGAGTGATCTATTATATAGAGTCATTACACACAGAGGGATCTATTATATAGAGTCATTACACACAGAGGGATCTATAATATAGAGTCATTACACACAGGGATCTATTATATAGAGTCATTACACACAGAGGGATCTATTATATAGAGTCATTACACACAGAGGGATCTATTATTATAGAGTCATTACACACAGAGCGATCTATTATATAGAGTTGTTACACACAGAGGGATCTATTATATAGAGTCATTACACACAGAGGGATCTATTATATAGAGTCATTACACACAGAGGGATCTATTATATAGAGTCATTACACACAGAGGGATCTATAATATAGAGTCATTACACACAGAGGGATCTATTATATAGAGTCATTACACACAGAGGGATCTATTATATAGAGTCATTACACAGAGGGATCTATTATATAGAGTCATTACACAAAGGGATCTATTATATAGAGTCATTACACACAGAGGGATCTATTATATAGAGTCATTACACACAGAGGGATCTATTATATAGAGTCATTGCACACAGAGGGATCTATTATATAGAATCATTACACACAGAGCGATCTATTATATAGAGTCATTACACACAGAGGGATCTATTATATAGAGACATTACACACAGAGGGATCTATTATATAGAGTCATTACACGCAGAGGGATCTATTATATAGAGTCATTACACACAGAGCGATCTATTATATAGAATCATTACACACAGATGAATCTATTATATAGAGACATTACACACAGAGGGATCTATTATATAGAGTCATTACACGCAGAGGGATCTATTATATAGAGTCATTACACACAGAGCGATCTATTATATAGAATCATTACACACAGAGGGATCTATTATATAGAGTCATTGCACACAGAGGGATCTATTATATAGAGTCATTACACACAGAGTGATCTATTATATAGAGTCATTACACACAGAGTGATCTATTATATAGAGTCATTACACACAGAGGGATCTATTATATAGAGTCATTACACACAGAGTGATCTATTATATAGAGTCATTACACACAGAGTGATCTATTATATAGAGTCATTACACACAGAGTGATCTATTATATAGAGTCATTACACACAGAGGGATCTATTATATAGAGTCATTACACACAGAGGGATCTATAATATAGAGTCATTACACAGAGGGATCTATTATATAGAGTCATTACACACAGAGGGATCTATTATTATAGAGTCATTACACACAGAGCGATCTATTATATAGAGTCGTTACACACAGAGGGATCTATTATATAGAGTCATTACACACAGAGGGATCTATTATATAGAGTCATTACACACAGAGGGATCTATTATATAGAGTCATTACACACAGAGGGATCTATAATATAGAGTCATTACACACAGAGGGATCTATTATATAGAGTCATTGCACACAGAGGGATCTATTATATAGAGTCATTACACACAGAGGGATCTATTATATAGAGTCATTACACAGAGGGATCTATTATATAGAGTCATTACACAAAGGGATCTATTATATAGAGTCATTGCACACAGAGGGATCTATTATATAGAATCATTACACACAGAGGGATCTATTATATAGAGACATTACACACAGAGGGATCTATTATATAGAGTCATTACACGCAGAGGGATCTATTATATAGAGTCATTACACACAGAGTGATCTATTATATAGAGTCATTACACACAGATGGATCTATTATATAGAATCATTACACACAGAGGGATCTATTAATAGATAGGGCCAACTCCTGCTGGAGAATGACATTTCCATCTCCATGAAGCTTGTCGGCAGAGGGAAGCATGAAGGGCTGTAAAATGTCCTGGAAGACGGCGGCGCTGACTTTGATCTTGATAAAACCCAGTGGACCTCCACCAGCAGATGACATGGCCCCCCAAACCATCACTGATTGTGGAGACTTCACACTAGACCTCCAGCAGCTTGGATCGTGGCCTCTCCACTCTTCCTCCAGACTTTGGGACCTTGTGGAGTGTCAATCACTGCCTTCTGGACATCTGTCAAGTCAGCAGTCTTCCCCATGATTGTGGATCCTACTGAAACAGACTAAGGGACCTTTTTAAACGCTTAGGAAGCCTTTGCAGGTGTTTTTTGTTAATTATTCTAATTTACTGAGATAATGACTTTTGTATTTTCATTGGCTATAAGTCATAATCATCAACATTAACAGAAATAAACACGTGAAATAGATCACTCTGTGTGTAATGACTATATAATAGATCACTCTGTGTGTAATGACTCTATATAATAGATCCCTCTGTGTGTAATGACTCTATATAATAGATCCCTCTGTGTGTAATGACTCTATATAATAGATCCCTCTGTGTGTAATGACTCTATGTAATAGATCCCTCTGTGTGTAATGACTCTATATAATAGATCCCTCTGTGTGTAATGACTCTATATAATAGATCACTCTGTGTGTAATGACTATATAATAGATCCCTCTGCGTGTAATGACTCTATATAATAGATCCCTCTGCGTCTAATGACTCTATATAATAGATCCCTCTGTGTGTAATGACTCTATATAATAGATCCCTCTGTGTGTAATGACTCTATATAATAGATCACTCTGTGTGTAATGACTCTATATAATAGATCACTCTGTGTGTAATGACTCTATATAATAGATCCCTCTGTGTGTAATGACTCTATATAATAGATCCCTCTGTGTGTAATGACTCTATATAATAGATTCCTCTGTGTGTAATGACTCTATATAATAGATCCCTCTGTGTGTAATGACTCTATATAATAGATCCCTCTGTGTGTAATGACTCTATATAATAGATCCCTCTGTGTGTAATGACTCTATATAATAGATCCCTCTGTGTGTAATGACTATATAATAGATCCCTCTGTGTGTAATGACTCTATATAATATAGGAGTTTCATTTTTTGTATTGAAGAACTGAAATAAATTAACTTTTTGATGATATTCTAATTTTGTGAGATGCATCTGTATTAATCTCTGGGATCTGGACAGATTTGGGACATCAATAAGAGACATTCGATTCACAGTCAATATATATGAGAAGCCCCCACACATTGTGAGTTTGCCCCTCCATGGATGAGAAGCCCCCGCATATTATGAGTGAGCCCCTCCATGGAAGAGGCCCCCAAAAATTGTTAGTTAGCCTCACCTTGCATGAAAAACTTCGCAATTTGTTAGTAAACCCCCTCCATAGATGAGAAGCCCCCAGACATTGTGAATGATCCCCTCCATGGATGAGAAGCCCCCACACATTGCGAGTGACCTCCTCCATGGATGAGAAGCCCCCGCACATTGTGAGTGACCCCCTCCATAGATAAGAAGCCCTCGACATTGTGAGTGAACACCCTCCATGGATGAGAAGCCCCCGAACATTGTGAGTGACCCCCCCCCTCCATGGATGAGAAGCCCCCACACATTGTGAGTGATCCCCCTTCATGGATGAGAAGCCCCCGCACAGTATGAGTGATCCCACTTCATGGATGAGAAGTCCCCGTACATTGTGAGTGATCCCCTCCATGGATGAGAAGCCCCCGCACATTGTAAGTGATCCCCCTTCATGGATGAGAAGCCCCCACACATTGTGAGTGATCCCCCTTCATGGATGAGAAGCCCCCGCACACTATGAGTGATCCCCCTTCATGGATGAGAAGTCCCCGTACATTGTGAGTGATCCCGTCCATGGATGAGAAGCCCCCACACATTGTAAGTAATCCCCCTTCATGGATGAGAAGCCCCCACACATTGTGAGTGATCCCCTCCATGGATGAGAAGCCCCTGCACATTGTAAGTGATCCCCATTCATGGATGAGAAGACCCCATACATTGTAAGTGATCCCCCTTCATGGATCAGAAGTCCCCACACATTGTGAGTGATCCCTATTCATGGCTGAGAAGCCCCCGCACATTGTGAGTGATCCCCCTTCATGGATGAGAAGCACCCGCACATTGTGAGTGATCCCCCTTCATGGATGAGAAGCCCCCACACATTGTGAGTGATCCCCCTTCATGGATGAGAAGCTCCCGCACATTGTGAGTGATCCCCCTTCAAGGATGAGAAGCCCCCGCACAGTATGAGTGATCCCACTTCATGGATGAGAAGTCCCCGTACATTGTGAGTGATCCCCTCCATGGATGAGAAGCCCCCGCACATTGTAAGTGATCCCCATTCATGGATGAGAAGTCTCCGTACATTGTGAGTGATCCCCTCCATGGATGAGAAGCCCCCGCACATTGTAAGTGATCCCCCTTCATGGATGAGAAGCCCCCACACATTGTGAGTGATCCCCCTTCATGGATGAGAAGCCCCCGCACAGTATGAGTGATCCCCCTTCATGGATGAGAAGTCCCCGTACATTGTGAGTGATCCCGTCCATGGATGAGAAGCCCCCACACATTGTAAGTGATCCCCCTTCATGGATGAGAAGCCCCCACACATTGTGAGTGATCCCCTCCATGGATGAGAAGCCCCCGCACATTGTAAGTGATCCCCATTCATGGATGAGAAGCCCCCACACATTGTAAGTGATCCCCCTTCATGGATCAGAAGTCCCCACACATTGTGAGTGATCCCTATTCATGGCTGAGAAGCCCCCGCACATTGTAAGTGATCCCCCTTCATGGATGAGAAGCACCCGCACATTGTGAGTGATCCCCCTTCATGGATGAGAAGCCCCCACACATTGTGAGTGATCCCCCTTCATGGATGAGAAGCTCCCGCACATTGTGAGTGATCCCCCTTCAAGGATGAGAAGCCCCCACACATTGTGAGTGATCCCCCTCCATGGATGAGAAGCCCCCACACATTGTGAGTGATCCCCCTTCATGGATGAGAAGCTCCCGTACATTGTGAGTGATCCCCCTCCATGGATGAGAAGCCTCCACACATTGTGAGTGATCCCCCTTCAAGGATGAGAAGCCCCCACACATTGTGAGTGATCCCCCTCCATGGATGAGAAGCCCCCACACATTGTGAGTGATCCCCCTTCATGGATGAGAAGCTCCCGTACATTGTGAGTGATCCCCCTCCATGGATGAGAAGCCTCCACACATTGTGAGTGATCCCCCTTCATGGATGAGAAGCCCCCACACATTGTGAGTGATCCCCCTTCATGGATGAGAAGCTCCCGTACATTGTGAGTGATCCCCCTTCATGGATGAGAAGCCCCCACACATTGTGAGTGAACCCCTTTATGGCTGAGAAGCCCCCGCACATTGTGAGTGATCCCCCTTCATGGATGAGAATCTCCCACACATTGTGAGTGACCCCCTTCATGGATGAGAAGCTCCCGTACATTGTGAGTGATCCCCCTTCATGGATGAGAAGCCCCCGCACATTGTGAGTGAACCCCTTTATGGCTGAGAAGCCCCCACACATTGTGAGTGTTCCCCATTCATGGATTAGAAGCTCCCACACATTGTGAGTGATCCCCTCCATGGATGAGAAGCCCCCGCACATTGTGAGTGATCCCCCTTCATGGATGAGAAGCCCCCACACATTGTGAGTGATCCCCCTTCATGGATGAGAAGCCTCCGCACATTGTGAGTAATCCCCTCCATGTATGAGAAGCCCCCACACATTGTGAGTGATCCCCTCCATGGATGAGAAGCCCCTACACATTGCGAGTGATCCCCCTTCATGGATGAGAAGCCCCCGCACATTGTGAGTGATCCCCTCCATGTATGAGAAGCCCCCAAACATTGTGAGTGATCCCCATTCATGGATGAGAAGCCCCCGCACATTGTAAGTGATCCCCTTCATGGATGAGAAGCCCCCACACATTGTGAGTGATCCCCCTTCATGGATGAGAAGCCCCCGCACATTGTGAGTGATCCCCTCCATGGATGAGAAGCCCCCGCACACTGTGAGTGATCCGCCTTCATGGATGAGAAGCCCCCACACATTGTGAGTGATCCCCCTTCATGGATGAGAAGCCCCTGCACATTGTGAGTGATCCCCCTCCATGGATGAGAAGCCCCCACACATTGTGAGTGATCCCCCTCCATGGATGAGAAGCCCCCACACATTCTGAGTGATCCCCCTTCATGGATGAGAAGCCCCTGCACATTGTGAGTGATCCCCTCCATAGATGAGAAGCCCCCGCACATTGTAAGTGATCCCCCTCCATGGATGAGAAGCCCCCACACATTGTGAGTGATCCCCCTCCATGGATGAGAAGCCCCCACACATTCTGAGTGATCCCCCTTCATGGATGAGAAGCCCCTGCACATTGTGAGTGATCCCCTCCATAGATGAGAAGCCCCCGCACATTGTGAGTGATCCCCCTTCATGGATGAGAAGCCCCCGCACATTGTGAGTGATCCCCTCCTTGGCTGAGAAGCCCCACACATTGTGAGTGTTCCCCATTCATGGATGAGAAGCCCCCGCACATTGTGAGTGATCCCCCTTCATGGATTAGAAGCTCCCACACATTGTGAATGATCCCCCTTCATGGATGAGAAGCTCCCACACATTGTGAGTGATCCCCCTTCAAGGATGAGAAGCCCCCACACATTGTGAGTGATCCCCCTTCATGGATGAGAAGCTCCCGTACATTGTGAGTGATCCCCCTTCATGGATGAGAAGCCCCCACACATTGTGAGTGAACCCCTTTATGGCTGAGAAGCCCGCGCACATTGTGAGTGATCCCCTTTCATGGATGAGAAGCTCCCACACATTTTGAGTGAACCCCTTTATGGCTGAGAAGCCCCCGCACATTGTGAGTGATCCCCCTTCATGGATGAGAAGCTCCCGTACATTGTGAGTGATCCCCCTTCATGGATGAGAAGCCCCCGCACATTGTGAGTGATCCTCTCCATGGATGAGAAGCCCCCACACATTGTGAGTGATCCCCATTCATGGATGAGAAGCCCCCGCACATTGTAAGTGATCCCCTTCATGGATTAGAAGCCCCCGCACATTGTGAGTGATCCCCCTTCATGGATGAGAAGCCCCCACACATTGTGAGTGATCCCCCTTCATGGATGAGAAGCCTCCGCACATTGTGAGTAATCCCCTCCATGTATGAGAAGCCCCCACACATTGTGAGTGATCCCCTCCATGGATGAGAAGCCCCTACACATTGCGAGTGATCCCCCTTCATGGATGAGAAGCCCCCGCACATTGTGAGTGATCCCCTCCATGTATGAGAAGCCCCCAAACATTGTGAGTGATCCCCATTCATGGATGAGAAGCCCCCGCACATTGTAAGTGATCCCCTTCATGGATTAGAAGCCCCCACACATTGTGAGTGATCCCCCTTCATGGATGAGAAGCCCCCGCACATTGTGAGTGATCCCCTCCATGGATGAGAAGCCCCCGCACATTGTGAGTGATCCGCCTTCATGGATGAGAAGCCCCCACACATTGTGAGTGATCCCCCTTCATGGATGAGAAGCCCCTGCACATTGTGAGTGATCCCCCTCCATGGATGAGAAGCCCCCACACATTGTGAGTGATCCCCCTCCATGGATGAGAAGCCCCCACACATTCTGAGTGATCCCCCTTCATGGATGAGAAGCCCCTGCACATTGTGAGTGATCCCCTCCATAGATGAGAAGCCCCCGCACATTGTAAGTGATCCCCCTCCATGGATGAGAAGCCCCCACACATTGTGAGTGATCCCCCTCCATGGATGAGAAGCCCCCACACATTCTGAGTGATCCCCCTTCATGGATGAGAAGCCCCTGCACATTGTGAGTGATCCCCTCCATAGATGAGAAGCCCCCGCACATTGTGAGTGATCCCCCTTCATGGATGAGAAGCCCCCGCACATTGTGAGTGATCCCCTCCTTGGCTGAGAAGCCCCACACATTGTGAGTGTTCCCCATTCATGGATGAGAAGCCCCCGCACATTGTGAGTGATCCCCCTTCATGGATGAGAAGCTCCCACACATTGTGAGTGATCCCCCTTCAAGGATGAGAAGCCCCCACACATTGTGAGTGATCCCCCTTCATGGATGAGAAGCTCCCGTACATTGTGAGTGATCCCCCTTCATGGATGAGAAGCCCCCACACATTGTGAGTGAACCCCTTTATGGCTGAGAAGCCCGCGCACATTGTGAGTGATCCCCTTTCATGGATGAGAAGCTCCCACACATTTTGAGTGAACCCCTTTATGGCTGAGAAGCCCCCGCACATTGTGAGTGATCCCCCTTCATGGATGAGAAGCTCCCGTACATTGTGAGTGATCCCCCTTCATGGATGAGAAGCCCCCGCACATTGTGAGTGATCCTCTCCATGGATGAGAAGCCCCCACACATTGTGAGTGATCCCCATTCATGGATGAGAAGCCCCCGCACATTGTAAGTGATCCCCTTCATGGATTTGAAGCCCCCGCACATTGTGAGTGATCCCCCTTCATGGATGAGAAGCTCCCGTACATTGTGAGTGAACCCCTTTATGGCTGAGAAGCCCCCACACATTGTGAGTGTTCCCCATTCATGGATTAGAAGCTCCCACACATTGTGCGTGATCCCCCTTCATGGATGAGAAGCCCCCGCACATTGTGAGTGATCCCCCTTCATGGATGAGAAGCCCCCACACATTGTGAGTGATCCCCCTTCATGGATGAGAAACCCCCGCACATTGTGAGTGATCCCCTCCATGTATGAGAAGCCCCCACACATTGTGAGTGATCCCCATTCATGGATGAGAAGCCCCCGCACATTGTAAGTGATCCCCTTCATGGATTAGAAGCCACCACACATTGTGAGTGATCCCCCTTCATGGATGAGAAGCCCCCGCACATTGTGAGTGATTCCCTCCATGGATGAGAAGCCCCCGCACATTGTGAGTGATCCGCCTTCATGGATGAGAAGCCCCCACACATTGTGAGTGATTCCCCCTTCATGGATGAGAAGCCACTGCACATTGTGAGTGATCCCCCTCCATGGATGAGAAGCCCCTGCACATTGTAAGTGATCCCCCTTCATGGATCAGAAGTCCCCACACATTGTGAGTGATCCCTATTCATGGCTGAGAAGCCCCCGCACATTGTAAGTGATCCCCCTTCATGGATGAGAAGCCACCACACATTGTGAGTGATCCGCCTTCACGGATGAGAAGCCCCCACAGATTGTGAGTGATCCCCCTTCATGGATGAGAAGCCACTGCACATTGTGAGTGATCCCCCTTCATGGATGAGAAGCCCCTGCACATTGTAAGTGATCCCCCTTCATGGATCAGAAGTCCCCACACATTGTGAGTGATCCCTATTCATGGCTGAGAAGCCCCCGCACATTGTAAGTGATCCCCCTTCATGGATGAGAAGCCCCCGCACATTGTGAGTGATCCCCCTCCATGGATGAGAAGCCCCCGCACATTGTGAGTGATCCCCCTTCATGGATGAGAAGCTCCCGCACATTGTGAGTGATCCCCCTTCATGGATGAGAAGCCCCCGCACATTGTGAGTGATCCCCCTTCATGGATGAGAAGCTCCCACACATTGTGAGTGATCCCCCTTCATGGATGAGATGCCCCCACACATTGTGAGTGAACCCCTTTATGGCTGAGAAGCCCCCGCACATTGTGAGTGATCCCCTCCATGGATGAGAAGCCCCCACACATTGTGAGTGAACCCCTTTATGGCTGAGAAGCCCCCGCACATTGTGAGTGATCCCCTCCATGGATGAGAAGCCCCCACACATTGTGAGTGAACCCCTTTATGGCTGAGAAGCCCCCGCACATTGTGAGTGATCCCCTCCATGGATGAGAAGCCCCCACACATTGTGAGTGATCCCCATTTATGGCTGAGAAGCTCCCACACATGAGTGGTCTCAGAAGCCTTTACTGTTGGCAGACTGAGGACTCAGGGCAGAGTCACTTTCTCTTCTCCGGTCAATCATCTTCCAGACATCTGAGGGGCTTCATCAGAGAAAATAACTATTCTCGAAATTCAGTTACTGAAATGAGGATGATGGGGAAAGTTATTCTCTCTGATGAAGCCCCTTCAGACTGTATGGGACGTCTAGAAAAAGGAGGCGGCAGATGACTTGCAGTTTCTGTTGCTCTCGATCTGTCTCCTCTCGTGCTGAGACTTGTCCTCACCTGCACAGATTGGACACGTGTTGGTGTCAGTCTCGGGGGAGCGCTGCGCGGTGAAGGGACTGTCACGCGCTCTCCTTGGTGTCAGGTGTCTCTTGCTGGTACGAGTCTGCACTCTCCTTCTGATAATGGACACAAAATAATATATAAACTATATAATGTCTGGTCACATGGCCTCCTGTGAGCTCAGCGGCCCCCGACTGCTGCTGCCCTGTGCCTGTGGTCAGGAATGAGGACCCCCGCTTCATCACCGAACCAAGACTATAAGTGGTGATCCCAACAAGTACAGACACGGAAACAGCAGGCGGCAGCAGCGAGATGTGACAGCAAAAGGATACCTAAAGAATAGTGACAGTGTGGCGCCCCTGAGGGTTCAGTCGCCACAGAGGTACTGCACCTCACCCAGAGGTGTAGTGTCTCCTTCTCTCAGGTAAGGAGGGAGTACTGCCCGGAACCCCAACACCCACATTCAACACTACACTGCTCCAGGCCGACTGGAAGGGCAAGATGCACTGTGCTTCTGCTGAGCCCTGTCCCTGGCTGGAGTGGGGGGAACCAAAGAGAGGGGGAACCAGTAGTGGGTGTGGGTGGTGGATGTAGAGTAGGGGAGCACCATAATAGGAGGTATATAAAGGGAAGCCATCTTAGGGTGGCAAGGGGAGTAGTGTAGAGGACAGAGAGTGAGTAGCAAGGAGAGGAAGGGAGCAGAGTCTCTTCAGGAGCTCTGCTCCATGACTGGGGCCTAGTAAGAGAGGCCCAGGAGGGGAGCAGAGGAGGAAGGCTCTGTCGACAGAAGGGATCCCAGGGGGTACGGTGAGTGCAGGACGGCACCCGTACTCCCGAATCTGCCAGGTGTCAGAGGGATCAGGCCGCAAGAAGGGAACCGGTCCCTGGACCAGACATGTTACTCCAGGTCTCGGCTGGAAAACCGGAGGCTTCTGTACTTCCATGGTGCAGTTGCCACAGCCTCACCCTAGTCACCGTGAAGGGCATCAAGTAGATCCGGGAACTCCAGGTTGCCTAGAGGGACTTCAGAGCACCCGATCGTGACTGTGTGTGGGAAAGAGCAGGGCAGGAGGGAGAAGACCCGGCGCGAGAAGTCGGTCTAGTAAGGAACATAAGGAAAGTGGGGTTCCGTCAAGCGCTTCTGATATACTTGAGAAAGTGCTGGACCCCTTATCTGGTAGACGCAGTGCGACGCGGGAGGCGGACACCCGTACAGTGTACCTGAGGAACTTGAACAGAACTGTGAGTAAACTCAGATGACTGCACTCCACTGCCTCCGTCAGTTATTTCTGCTGCGCCATCTCTCCTGCACCACAAGCCCCAGCATCACCATCATCTATACATCACTGCCCTGGGGCCCGCTCCACCTGTGGGGAGCCGTTCCCACTCAGCTGCCCTATCAACCTCCCCAGAGGTCTGAAGCAGCGCTGGTATCTATTACCAGAAACCACAGGTGGCGTCACGAAACAAACCATACACTAAAAATCCCTTTTTCAAGAGAGACCCCAGAGGACGGGCCCGGGAGCCGACTGCTGTGACCTCCTAAACAGGGTAAAAGGCCTGGGTACCGAGTCCCCTATATCCCCCTGGGTGATATAACTGCAGTTCTGGTGGTGGATCTTCTCCAATCCTCTAGTCACATCCAGAGCTGCAGTCACTATTCTGCTGTTACATTGTGTCTTTTTTTTCCATTACATTTTTATTGTTATGTTACATTTTACCAAACAATGATAAGAACAGTAAGGCCGGGGTCACACTAGTGTAGAGCATCGGCTGTGATATGCTAATGACACTTGGCTCCAGCTCAGCTGTGAGTGTGATCCGAGTGTCAGTGCTCTGATCTACTCGCATGAGAGAATCGCAGCACAGGCGCGGAGGAGACGGAGAAAGTAATTTCTCCATCTCCTCCATTGCAGGCAGCCGCAGTAATTGCACTGCACTCAGATGATATCCAAGTGCAGTCTGATGTTACACACACCTATAGACTTGTATGGGTGCCTGCGATCGGATTCTCCAAATCGGAATGATGAGATAATTGCAGACATGAGCTGCCCCTTAGTATAACACTGGTTGGAGTGCCTTATCCCATAGCGCTCGGCCGTGTTTTACGCTCCTGTGAGCCCTAAGTATAAAAACAGTTTAAGGAGGGAAGGAAGATAATGAAATTGGTTGAAGGAAAGGGTTACATCCCGAATTATATACTGTGCTCTCAGACCAGACACATAGCCATTAGTGGCCGAGTGACCTTTCTAGCCACAGCATTATGGGATTAATGGAATTATTAAATATTTTATTGAGACCATGAGCCGATTCCTTTGGACCGGCGCTTTATATGCCAGTCTTGATCCAGTGGATCCTCCTTAGTTGATCTTTCATCTGCTCTGTGCAAGTGTCAGAAATGGCCTCCAGTCGTGGGAATACTCTGAACCCGGTCTTCTCCCGGCTCTGCTCAGTGCACAACTTCACCAAGTCCCCTCTTCGCTCTCTGACCACAACCTTCTATCCTTGTCTGTCAGTAATTGTCGCCCGATCACCCCCACTGACCGCACAGACAGAGATCTGTGGCGCCCCTGAGGGTTCGACCGCCACAGGGATGCTGCACTTCTTTAATGGAGTGTAGTGTTCCTCCTCCAAGGTAAGGCCAGTGTGATAGTCGTGACCCAACCTTTTTCATCCAACACCACACTTCTCCACCAGAGGGAGCTAGTATGCACTAGGTGCTGCTCCCCTGGTTACAGTGTGACTGGGGAACACAAAGTGGTAGGAACCAGTTAGTGGGTGAGGGTGGAGGACTTACAAATTAGTTACACTTTAAATTTCATATTTAATAGAATGCCATCTTTGATCTTGGTTCTTCGGCTGTGGTTCGTCTTTTGCTGGTCTCTGGCAGTCTCTCTGTGAAGAAGTCTTGGTTACTGTCAACTACTGTGTGTAATGTGACTTCCCTCCTGCAGCACAGATCCTGTGTGGGCCTGCACCGGCAAGGGACACAGCCCTCGTTCCCTGACCTTGGGACGAGGGGTAGGTTGCAGACAAGGAATGTCTCAACCCGGCCAAGGACCAGGATCAAGAAGGCCCGGGAGCTTTAGAGTTTGGCTCCCCAGCAAATGGGTCCCGGGGAGGATGCAGACGGTGCGGAGTACGCCACCTGTCCTCGCCTACCTGATCTATTCAGAGAGATTCCGGCTGCAAGAGGGGTACCGACACCGAGTCCCCCAACACCCAGGGTAAACTCAAAACTAAAAGGGCTCTTTCGAGAACTGAGGCGTCACAACCTGGCGTAGTCGGCAGGATTGCGTGCCCGCAGCAAAGGAAGAAGTGCCCATTGCTACCGGGTACTGTGTGCCTTACACCTTAAACTGTTGTTTTACACTTAAAATGGCGCCCGCCCAAGAAGAACAGACGCCATAATGCTGTAAAAAGACTGTCTTTGAACGCCTCCCATCGTGAGCTGGGCTCCCGCTTGGCGCCAAAAATGTGGACTGCCCCTTCCATCAGAGACTGTCCGCGGGGTAATGCCCGTCAAACTGGATGGGCTGAACGAAGGCGGGCCTGTCAGCATTCCGCCCAGGAACCGCCCCGAAAGAGGAGGAAGAAGAAAAGCAACAAGGTGTGGCCATTGCAGTCGGAGCTTGGCAGTCAACAGAGGCAGACATGGATGCCTCTGGGGAGCAAGACTCTTAAAAAGGCAGAAGAAGGCCCAGGAGGCGGCGACGGCTGCGTGGCGGGAGGAGATGCTGCTGCGTATCCGGGACCGCCGCCCAGGAGTCGAGGTTCCAGGACAAGTCGACTCGGTGACAGAGGTCGAGAGCGGCCCAGCGGCGGGTGAGTGTGCAACCCCTGCCCCGGCTGCAGAGCCTACCGTGACTATCCTGGACCTCATGTTGGAGTACCTAATTCCCCAAGCAGTCACCTGGGAGCAAGCGTTGGCTCCAGAGCTGCAATCGGCAGCTATGGGTGGGGACCTGCGATGCTGCCCAAACCCTGATTCGGAGGTGCCTGAAGCTGCGGAGGAAACTACCGGCTCCAACCCGGACAGTTCCGCGCCTACAGAGGACCCGCAGCAACCCGTTCTTACCCCACTACCCGCATCAGCAGTAACTTGGCCCGAGGCTGAGGAGTGGGCCTGGGAAAACCAGGGGGGCGACCTGATGGGCTTCCCCCGGGAGACCCGGGCTGAAGCGCGGAGGAGGAGCCAGTGGTGCAGCGATCAAATCTTTCAGCCCGCACGGGAGCAGCGTCAGCGGGAGCAGCGCTGCGAGCGCCTCGAGGTGCGGGCTAAAGCTGCTAAAACTCGGGCGCGTCAGGAGGAGGCCACCCATCCCAGTCCCCGATACGAAGGCCAAGTCGTCCGTTTTCACGATGAGGCGGGATGGGGATTCATCCGGTGTTCCCAGTTCCAGGACGATGTCTTCGTCAGCCGGCGAGACGTCGAGCCGCGTTTAAGGAAGGGACACCCTGGTCGGAACCTCTTCCCGGGCAACACGGTGACACGGTCTCTCGCCACCAAGGGGAGCGTGGGTGGTACGCCCTGGACGTACACAAAGTGTCCGGGAGCGACGCCACCCCGCGCTCAGCCTCAGGGGACCGGCTAGCCTCCGTCGGGAGGAATGAACCCTTTCCAAGAAGAGAGCCTGAAGTTTAAACAGCCCCCGGCTGTTGCAATTTGTTTACAAGTTTTAGTGTGTGTTGACTTTCTTCTATTGTTGTTTGATTCCTACCCGGTTTCTAGAGACACGTGTCCCTGCGGACTGGCAGCAGACAGACTCTTTAAATGGTACATAGTTTGCATCTCTTTAGGTGCTCCATATTGGTTTTATACAAAACCGCGGATATTTTCTACCTCAAGACCTCAGAAGAAAAACCTGTCAGGGTGGCGCTCCGGGAGGTCCAGCTCGGGATCTTCATGCCCTGCAGCCACCCCAGGGCCCACGTTGGGGGTTTAGGACAGGTCCCTCGCACTTCTGAACTGACTGTGTGTCCTTGCACTTTACCTGTCTGTTTGCACAAAATGTCTCTGGAAAAATGCTAGCACTTTTATAATTTTATACTTTTATACTATGTACCTTGTTATGCAACGTTTAAGAAATGTGCCTCCCATAAAGGGAAGATAGTTTTGTTATTATAAAAAGAAAATTTCCTGGGTGTTACTTCTTTTGCAGCCCGCGGACGTGCTGTGTTTTACCAGGGGGGAATGTGGCGCCCCTGAGGGTTCGACTGCCACAGGGATGCTGCACTTCTCTAATGGAGTGTAGTGTTCCTCCTCTGAGGTAAGGCCAGTGTTATAGCCGTGACCTAACCTTTTGCATCCAACACCACACTTCTCCACCAGAGAGCTAGTATGCACTAGGTGCTGCTCCCCTGGTTACAGGGAGACTGGGGAACACAAAGTGGTAGGAACCAGTTAGTGGGTGAGGGTGGAGGACTTACAAGTTAGTTACGCTTAAAATCTAATATTTAGTTTAAGGCCATCTTGGTTCTTGGTGCTCTGACTGTTCTTGACTGATGCCTGACAGTACTCGGTTCTTCTTCGGCTGTAACCCGACTGGTGTCAGAACGTGATCTCCTACCCTGAAAGTGGATCCTGTGTGTGCCTGCAGGGGATGGAGACACGGCCCTAGGCCTTGGGATGATGGGCAGGCGGGAGATAAGGATCTCAGCCCGGTCGAGGACCATGAGCAAGAAGGCCCGGGAGCTCTAGAGTGTGGCTCCACAGCAAATGGGTCCCGGGGAGGATGCAGACGGAGCGGAGTACGCCACCTGTCCTTGCCTACCTAATCTATTCAGAGGGATTCCGGCTGCAAGAGAGGTACCGGCCCCCGACACCCGACCTTGTACTCTATGTCCTGGACGGGAAAGCCTGGTTAGGCCCTGAGGATCCCACTAGGCAATGGATGGAGAGGAATTGCCACCCGTGCCCTAGTCCTGAGAGGAGCTCAGAGGGAGACCCGGCCTATCTACACACGCACAGACGGGAAAGGGTGAAGTCTGTAGTGCAGGAACACTCTGGTGTAGGGTCGCTACCGAACACTGGACTTTCTCGGAGGTAGTCGGACCCCGGCCCTGGTGGCCGCAGGACTCCGTGGGGAGCAGGGAGTCGCCTTCCCGCTGTCATCTCTAAGTGAGTAAAGCTTTGGAAGTTCACCCCTATGGCCTCCGGACTGTTCATTATGCGCCATACCATGCGACGCGGTGCCCGTACTCCCCGCACTACTACCCCCTCCCCCCTGCATCCTGTTTGCCTGCCCTGAGGCCTTGCTCTGCCTGTGGGGAGCAGTGAAAACTTTGGTCGCCACGATACCAGGCCTCGGCGGACTGTAGCGGCGCTGGTGGCCCTTCACCAGGCACCACAGGTGGCGTAGTCGTTAAATAAGCCACTCAACCCGGACGGGCCCACAACATCTTCCTTTTCATGTGACGGCCCTGAGCACGGGTCGGGCCCGGGCCACGGCTGCATCCCACCTCTCCATCACAGGGGCCCGACACCGAGTCCCCCAACACCCAGGGTAAACTCAAAACTAAAAGGGCTCTTTCGAGAACTGAGGCGTCACAGATCTATGTGCCGTCAATACACAGAAACTTAGGAATCTACAGTTGTCTGTATTTCCAATCTCCTCCATCTCCTGTCCAGACTCCGCAGTGTCACATTTTAATAAGACATCGGAAAGTGCTCTGGATGAAGCAGCATCGGCTATGCACAGAACAGCCGGACTGGCTTTGCTGACTATAACTCCTCTTCTCTTCCTCTTATTGTCATGGTTCCTCAGGGTTCAGTCCTAGATCCCCTCCTCTTACTGTCCGGGTTCCTCAGGGTTCAGTCCTAGATCCCCTCTTCTTACTGTTGGGGTTCCTCAGGGTTCAGTCCTAGGTCCCCTCCTCTTACTGTCGGGGGTCCTCAGGGTTTAGTCCTACATCCCCTCCTCTTACTGTTGGGGTTCCTCAGGGCTTAGTCCTCATGACCTCCTCTTACTGTCGGGGTTCCTCAGGTTCAGTCCTAGGTCCCCTCCTCTTACTGTCGGGGTTCCTCAGGGCTCAGTCCTAGTTCCCCTCCGTTTACTGTCGGGGGTCCTCAGGGTTTAGTCCTACATCCCCTCCTCTTACTGTCGGGGTTCCTCAGGGCTCAGTCCTAGGTCCCCTGCTCTTACTGTGAGGGTTCATCATGGTTCGGTCCTAGGTCCCCTCCACTTACTGTCGGGGTTCCTCAGGGCTAAGTCATAGGCACCCTCCTCTTCTCTCTATGCCCCCATCCTGGGCCCCCATATACAATCCTGGGCCCATATGTCCTTCATCCTAGTTCCCTATGTCCGCCATCTTGGACCTTTATGTCCCCCATCCTAGTTCCCTATGTCCCCCATCCTGGACCTTTATGTCCTCCATCCTAGTTCCCTACATCCCCCATCCTTGACCTTTATGTCTTCCATCTTAGTTCCCTATGTCCCCCATCCTGGACCTTTAAGTCTTCCATCCTAGTTCCCTATGTCCCCCATTCTGGACCTTTAGGTCCTCCATCCTAGTTCCCTACATCCCCCATCCTTGAGCTTTATGTCCTCCATCCTGGTTCCCTAGGTCCCCCATCCTGGACCTTTATGTCCTCCATCCTAGTTCCCCATGTCCCCCATCCTGGACCTTTATATCCTCCATCCTAGTTCCCCATGTCCCCCATCCTGGACCTTTATGTCTTCCATCCTAGCTCCCTATGTCCCCCATCCTGGACCTTTATGTCCTCCATCCTAGTTCCCCATGTCCCCCATCCTGGACCTTTATGTCCTCCACCGTGCAGCCCTATGTCCTGCATTCTGGGCCTTTATGTCCTCTATCCTGAGCCTATAAGTCCCCCAGACTGGGCCCCCATGTCGTCCTTAGTGCAGCTCTTCTATAACACACACACGCAATAAAAAAATGATTCTTCTTACCTGCTCGTGGCATACTCTTCCTGCTTCGTGTGCGGACCGTTAAAGCTGCGCAGCTGATATTGTTGCGCAGCATATGACGTGTAATGCAGCGACTTGCTGGCATTACGGAAATGGTCCAGGATGTGTTTTACCTGACCATGTACCTTCCCCCTCAGGTGACTGGTCACATGACTGTGACATAGCACAGGTCCTGCGCGCACAGAATGTCTGTCTGATCACATGACTGTGACATCAGCAAGGTCCTGTCAGTATGTGTGTGTGTGCACGGGATGCATATATAAACCCTGCTTGATGGGAGACAGGTGTGTTCTGTGAGAGGCATGAGGCCTGTTCCCCATGTGTGTGGGACACCGTTCGTGTGAGGCCTAGTGAGGCTGAGTGAAGCCTGGCAGCCTGAGAGGTCGAGACTGGATCCTGTGAGTGGATGCTAGTGGCCTTGGAAGGCAGAGGCTTGGTGAAGAGTCCTGAAAGGCAAAGCCTGAATCCTGTGTGGATGTCAGTGGCCTTTGAGGGAACGACGGCTGGAGACCCCTACCTGGGAAGCCGCAAAGCCACAGTGGTGGCAAGCCTAATGGACTGCAGCAGCTAAACCCGGCAAAGGTAATACACTGTGTTATATGGACATTGATATGGACATTGCTATTTTATTACCTTGCTGAAGGCTGTTACTTGGGCCACTTGGGCCTGTCTGCTACTTGAGAGACTCCCGGATGTTAAGTGTGTAAACATGCCGGTGATAAACTAAGATGGACTGTGTGAACTGCGGTTTATGATAATAATAAACGGCTGTATTGTGAAATACCGGAAGGACATTGCACGTGTGCTTAATTTACCCGGTGCAGCGAGTATCCCCCATTATGATGACTAGTGCTGCCTTACAGACGTTACTGCCATGCTCCACTGGCATTGTGTGCGCCGATGTCAGCTGCCACTTTCTTGGAAGCTGGCGGCCAGCTGCAATTTTAACAACCTGTTCCCCCGAGCAGGTGATAACCGGATGAATCCCACCTCTGTACACAACAGAACTAGCTTAATGAATCATAAGGATCTCTGTGTATTCCATGCACAACTGGCTGGCAATTTCACCACCCCCTGGTATACACAGATAAGTACTAGTGATGGACGAGCATGCTCACCACTGCTCCATACTCAATCGTGCAGCGGGTGCTTTGGTACGCTTGTTATTCGGTTGAGTATCGCTGGTGCTGGAGCGCCAGCTCGAGTTCCCTCCCTGCATGTTTTGCGCCTGTTAGACAGCCAATAAACATACGGGGGATTGCAGTCATACATGGTAATGCTGTAGCTATGTTGGCTGCTGGCTTTGCAGTGATTGACCTGCCGCATCGCTTCATAGCGCCTATATAAGGCCCAGTGACATGATGCTCGGCACACTCTCCTCTGGAAGCTGTTCAGGGAGAGTTTATCTAGGAGACAGAGCTTAAATTAGAGCAGGCGTATAGGCAGCGTTTAATTGTGACTCGTCCCCTGGGGCTGTGGGGTACTCGGTAGCCAGGCTGGTCCTGTATTGGGGTAGTCACGGTGGTGGTGACCCAGTCCGTGGCCAAGGGCGGTCAAATAAAGAACAGTCAATTGGGGAATAAAGTGTTTGGGGATAAAGTTTGTGACGCCACCCGTGGTATGAGACTATATGTGGCCGCCGCTGCGGTGCAGATCCTCTGGGGCTGCTGATGACGCAGAGACGGGGGGGGGGGGAACCAAGGAAATAGGTGGGATGTGAGGCAAGCAAGGGGGAAGGGGAGAAGTGAATATAATGAGGGTGGAGAGGGGGGTGGGGATAGTACAGTTAGATCATTAGAGAAGAATAGGATGCTAAATAACCCCAAAGTTTTATCTTGCATGCTGACCAACGCAAGAAGCCTGACCAATAAGGCGGATGAGCTGCGGGCGCTTATATCGGAGGAGAGGTATGACATCGTAGGTATAACAGAGACTTGGCTAGACGATAGCTACGACTGGGCGGTAAATTTATTAGATTATAGTTTATTTAGAAGGGACCGGAAACAGGGGAAGGGCGGAGGAGTCTGCTTATATGTAAAGTCATGTCTAAAACCCAGACTAAGGGAAGATATAGGAGAGGGAGAAGAGGGGGTCGAGTCCATGTGGGTAGAGATAGAGGGGGCAAAAAATAATAATAAAATATTACTGGGGGTCTACTATAAGCCACCCAATATAACAGAGGAGAATGAGAATCTGCTATTAGGACAAATAGACAAAGTAGCAAAACATAATGAAGTGATTGTAATGGGGGACTTCAACTACCCGGATATTGACTGGGAAACAGAAACCTGTAGATCTCAGAAAGGAAAAAGGTTCTTGACAAATATCAAGGATAATTATCTCTCCCAACTAGTGCAGGAACCAACGAGAGGGAAGGCCGTGTTGGACTTAATATTGACTAATAGGTCTGATAGAATAACTGAGGTACAGATAGGGGGGCACCTAGGTAATAGCGACCATAATATTATCGACTTCAAAATGCCCTTCAGTAGGGTTATCAATAAGGGAACAACAAAAACATTAAACTTTAGGAGGGCGAAGTTTGATCAGCTGAAAGAAAACCTTCAACTTATTGACTGGGACAAAGTACTTAATCAAAGGAATACGAATAGTAAATGGGAAACCTTCAAAAGAATTCTGAATACTCAGTGCGAGAGGTATATACCGTATGGGAATAAAAGGGCCAGAAATAAGAGGAAACCAATATGGTTGAACAAGAACGTAAAAGGGGCGTTAAATAGCAAAAAAGAGGCATTCAAGAGATTAAAACAGGAAAACAGTAAGGAGGCACTAATGTGTTACAAGGAAAAAACGAGAACCTGTAAAAAACAAATAAAAATAGCGAAGGAGGAAACAGAGAGACGTATTGCTAGGGAAAGTAGATCAAATCCCAAACTGTTCTTTACGTATATAAATAGTAAAAGGATAAAATCGGATAATATTGGACCGATAAAAAGTGATGAAGGCAAAATCATAGAGAAAGATGAGGATAAAGCTAATCTATTAAATAATTTTTTTTCGACAACTTTCACAAAGGAAATCGAACTAACAGGAGAAATGAGAAGTGACAAACTTAATCCTCCACTAAGTATGACAAATCTAACCCAAGCTGGGGTACAGAAACGCCTCAGTAACATTAAAATAAACAAATCACCAGGACCTGATGGCATACACCCACGGGTACTAAGGGAACTAAGTCATGTGATAGACAGACCGTTATATCTTATATTTAAGGACTCTGTTGAGACTGGGTCTGTACCACTTGATTGGCGACAGGCGAATGTAGTGCCAATATTCAAAAAGGGAGCGAAAAGTGACGCCGGAAACTATCGGCCGGTGAGTCTGACGTCCGTTGTGGGCAAAATTTTTGAAAGCTTCATTAAAGAGGCAATTACGGAGCATCTTGATGCTAATAATCTATTAACCCCGAACCAACATGGATTCATGAGGAATCGCTCCTGCCAAACAAACCTGATTGACTTCTACGAGGAGGTTAGCTCTCGAGTAGATCAGGGGGAACCAGTGGATGTCGTGTATCTCGACTTCTCAAAAGCGTTCGATAGCGTGCCACATAATAGGTTGGTATACAAAATGAGAATGATGGGGCTGGGGGAAAATGTCTGCAAGTGGGTAGCTAACTGGCTAAAGGATAGAAGGCAGAGGGTGGTTATAAATGGAATATACTCAGATTGGGTAAGCGTCACTAGTGGGGTACCACAGGGGTCTGTACTAGGCCCAGTGTTATTTAATATCTTTATTAACGACATAGTCAACGGGATAAATAGTAAAATATCAATATTTGCAGATGACACAAAGTTATGTAAAACAATTAATACAAAAGAGGATAGTGAAGACCTTCAGAGGGATTTGGATAAGCTGGGTAGGTGGAGCATTAAATGGCAAATGAGGTTTAACGAGGAGAAATGTAAGGTCATACATATGGGAAGGAAAAATGGAAGTCACCAGTACTCACTGAATGGGAAATCATTGGGGAATTCAGAGATGGAGAAGGACTTGGGCATCTTGATAGCAAACTAAATTGGAGTGCCCAAAGTCAGGCGGCTGCTGTAAGGGCAAACAGGGTAATGGGATGTATCAGAAGAGGTATAGCTGCAAAGGATGAGAACATTGTTCTTCCACTGTACAAAGCACTGGTCAGACCACACTTGGAATACTGTGCTCAGTTATGGGCCCCAATATATAGAAAGGATATAAATGAGCTTGAAAAGGTACAAAGGAGGGCAACAAAATTAATAAAGGGAATGGAGGGACTGCAATACCCAGAGAGGTTGGCAAAACTAGGACTATTCAGCCTGGAAAAGAGAAGGTTGAGGGGGGACATAATAAATGTGTACAAATATGTTAGGGGACAGTATAGAGACCTTGCCATGAATTTGTTCAAAAGGAGGGATATTACGGTAACAAGAGGGCACTCACTAAGACTGGAAGAGAAAAGGTTTCAGCACCAGCATAGGAAGGGGTTCTTTACGGTAAGAGCAGTGAGAATATGGAATTCACTGAGTGAGGAGACGGTAATGTCAGATTCACTACACCAGTTCAAGCGGGGACTGGATGCATTTCTAGATACCAGGCAGATTTCAGCATATACTTAAAAATAAAATAAAATAGTAGGTTGATACAGGGATTTATTCTGACTGCTCGTTTCAGAGTCGGGAGGGAATTTTTCCTCAGGTGAAGATTGGCCAAATCATTTGGGGTTTTTGCCCTCCTCTGGATCAACTTTAGCAATTACAGAACTAACAGGTCGAACTTGATGGACGCAAGTCTTTATTCGGCTTTACAAACTATGTTACTATGTTACTAGAGGTAGTGCAGCTCTCCATGAGCAGAGCTAAGCTCCAGGGCAGTATATGGTGATTGATGAGGTAGATGTTGCTGGTGTAGACTGTGTAGTGCAGGGTCGGTGACGCAGCAATTATTCAAGGACACGGCCGGGTGCAGTCTTCAAGAATTTACTCACAGTTATTAAGATGCTCCAGGTTACAACTGCCAGATCAAGTGATCCAGCCAACTCTCCGATAACTTAGAAGCACTTGATCGGGACCCCGTTCTTGTGTACCTCTCCAGGTCGTCTCACTGCGCTGGCTCTCTCCCTTCTGCCCTGCACCAGTGGCCGCGGGCCTTGTCGGGCGACATCCGGTCTGTCCCCTTGGTCCTATATGGCCACCTTTTCAGCGATTATGTGTGGATTTTGGCTACGGCACATGAAGATACCGTAACCTCCGGTTTACTAGCTGAGCCTTAAAGTACTCTACTAGTCTGGGGCCGGTCCCCTCCTGCGGCCTTGATCCCTCCACGTCAGCGTGAACTCGGGCGCACGGGTGGCCTCCCGCACTCGTCGTACCCCTAGGATCCCTTCTGTCTCCAGAGCCTTTCCCACTGCTCCCGTCTTCTCTCCTAACTCTCCTCCTGCTGGGCCCCTTTGACTAGGCCCCACACGGTCCTCACTCACTGAACTCACTCCTCAGAAGAAGTGAACTCCTGCTGCAAGCACTGGAACAGGAGACTGGACAGTTCTAGATGTTTGTACCCTTGCTTTTATACTGCTCTGTCAGTGCTCCCCTAAACTACTTCCTCCACCCACCTCCTCTACTTAGTCCACCTTCCTAACAGGGACCAGGCCTGTGCTCTCCCTTTGGAGCTATCTGGACCTTCCCTTATGAGTGGTGTAGTGTTGGATGTGAGTGTTTGGGTCCCTGGTAGTGCTCCCTCCTTACCTGAGAGTGGGGTAGCACACCTCTGGCTGAGATGCAGTACCTCTCTGGCAACTGGACCCGCAGGGGCGCCACATTTGCTATTTCAGTACTTGTTCAGGGCTGTGGAGTCGGAGTCGGAGCCCATTTTGATGGAGTTGGTATAAAATGGACCGACTCCGACTCCTAAAATATATAATAAATTGGGTACAGTAGTTCAATGCCGTTTGTGGGGAATATTTTTTTCATAAGAATTTGGGAAAGTTATGAAATGTCCTATAAATGTCTGTCCTATTCCTGATCTAAGGGTCTAGACTTTTAGCTGAGATGAATCTGTGCTACAGTAAATTTATCACTTAAACATGAGCCGTGTATGAGGGAGTCGGAGTCATGGAAATTCAGGAGTCGGAGTCGGAGGTTTGGCTTACCGACTCCACAGCCCAGCTTGTACTGTATACCATTAAAAGAAAATTCCTTTTCAGGGCTACATACTGTCCTTCCTCTAGTAAAACTGCTGTTTCCTGCATTCAGTGTAGGGACGGCTGGTGGAGGAGGGATAGTTTTGGATTAGAATCATATAGGCAGGGTTTATTGCCTTACAGTCCTTCTATAGGTATACTGTTACTGCAATCTGAAAACAAAAGTCCTTTTCAGGGCTGTGAAGATCTGAGGTTGTAGGTTGTAATAATCAGCGAGACAGGTTAACGATGCAACTATTTTTTATTCCTTATGTCCATGATCTTACAGCAACTTCGGGTAGATTGCCAAAATACATTGCCCCCCAGTCCACAAGATCCCAATCGATAACCACAGTCTCCCAACTTTTGGTTAGCCCACAGCTTTTGTATCTCCTGCCAGTATAGTCTGTAATCACAGTCCATTCCCCTCCAGATGACACATACCATGACCATAGCATGTGCATCCATCTCCAGCCAGCAATAACATATAGTACAGCCCCCGTAAGTACACAAGATGGTGCAAAGACTACAGAATCTCACCCTTCCGCTGGATCACGGGGGATTAGAACCTCTGTGACTTCGTGGCATCCAGGGCCAACTACCCCATCCGGTAGCACCCCGCTTGTGGCGAGTACTCACAGAGAGGAGGTAGTGGCAAGCTTAGGAGGCTGACCGAGCACAGTGAGATATGTGGCCAGGTGACCTGATTGTCCCAACCAGGGTACTCCAAATGTCTTCATGGATTCTATGATGGCCAGTGGATCATATCTGTATTCCACCAGTTGGAGCCATGGTCCCTCTCCTTGGCTGATGTACTGTAGAGTCCCTCTGCAGAGAGAACCAGAGACTTTATACCGCAGCTCCCATTCAGGACATTCTCCCACAGACTTGGGGGTAATTCCTCATTAATTGATCGCTCAATTAACCTGCATTTTTGTCCTTCAAGGTGTGTAGATTAGTGCAAACAGGTGGTCGGTTGGATGACAGATGAGATAATGCTTCCAGTATGTTTCCCTGCACCACCCTGTCTTCCACTCGGTCCAGTCTCAGTAGCTATGATTCTGGACCACATAATACTCACTCTGATCCTCCTTCCTCCTACCATGGTGAGTGCATGCTCGGACACTCCGAGGAGCTCTTTACATTTCTATTTATTGATTCTGGCCTCTCGCCCTGCATGTTTCAAGAGGGACATGAGGAGCTCTTGAGTACTGATGCCCAAATATTTGAGCAGCCACGGTCAGAAGACAACGGTGGGAAACGGCAATTAGTGTCTGAAGAGGCAGATGATAAAAAACACAGTTGCCAACAAGTGATGTTGTTAAGTCAACAAGTCAGGAGGACCAGAGTGTGGAAGTGGAAGACGAGGTGGTGGATGATGAAGTCACTGACCCAACTTGGGAAGGTGCCATGCGGAGCAGGGACAGTAGCGCAGAGGGGGAAGGATCCGCAGCACCGCAATAGGCATGAAGAGGCAGTGGGGTGGCCAGAGGGAGAAGGTGGTCAACTGTTTCCCAGAGCACCCACACACGGCAAGTTCCCAAGCCAAGGGTTAGGTGTTCACCTTTCAGGCATTTTTTTAAATAAAGTGAGGACGATAGAAGAATGGTCATTTGCAATCTGTGCCATACCAAGATCAGCAGGTGCATGACTGCGTGGGTCGACTGCCTGGGTCCACAATCAGTGTCTGCGCGTGACACCACTGCCTCTTTCCCTATGCTAGGTGCTTGCCAATCTCCTGTGCAGGATGCAAGTGCAGATGCCTCCCGCCCTCCACCTGTAGTTGCACATTTGCAAGCACCATCAGCAACCACGTCCAATTATTTGTCCTAGCACAACATTCAGTTGTCCATACCCCAGGCTTTGGAATGCAAATGCAAATAACCAGCCGCCCACCCACCGGCCCAAACACTGTAAAAAAAAATACTTATTCTTGTATATTTTTCTATCAAGGACTTCTTATCAGATGCGATCGATCACAGACTATATCACAATATTCTTATAAAAAAATGTATCTATTTATTCTTGGGTTGTCCATTAAAAAGAATGATTGGATTAGTTACATAAAATAATTAAATAGTTACACAGTGATTGTCCATTTGTTCATAATTAGCTTAATTGTTGTAGCATGTTCCCCTCACCGCCGCGGTCCCTGTCCGGCGTCTTCCTGTTCCCCTGCTGCTAAGGTCAGTCCAAGAGTGGCACCTGGTTCACCTGCCCGGTCCCTCCTTGGTTCACGGAGTCGACTAAGCCGCCGTGTGACCTGGGTCGGTCCGAGTAGGCACTTAGTTACGCCCCTCTGGTCCCTCCTTGCATCAAAGCACAGAGGTTCCACCACCCGGACCCGTAACAATTGTTACGATTAATCCATCTTTCCCTGGGATCCTGGATGGTAGATTGCGTACGTCTTTGTCCAGCACGTGTGTCAGGATGTGTCTCCTTGGACCTACATCAGCAGCTGTTTACTTCACACAAAGATCGTAGTCCAGTGTCCTGTGAAATGGCAAAAGTGCGCCCCCTGTCTCTAACATGGGGTTATATAGGTCGATCATATAGCACCTGTTCTTCTCCATATGGCACTGAACTAAAAATACACAAATAGCGCATGTCATCTAGAAACCCTAGCACGATGGCTGATGCAATCTTATGCAATGTATGGTACAGAAGTCAGAATTAAGAATAAAATGAATATCCATAATTAATATTTAACAAACACTAAATGGGCACATTTCCACACTGCTTGACCCTGGAAATGTTGACGTTTAGGCTTTCCGCAACCTCATGGTGGCAGCTGTCCCTCGGTACTCGGCCCCCAACCGCCACTCTTTTTCCCGGTGTGCCATCCCCGCCTTACACCAGCACGTGTCGCATAACATCACCCATGCTCTGACCAACACAGTTACTGGGAAGGTCCACTTAACAACCGACGAGTGGACAAGTGTTTGTGTCCAGGGATGCTACATTTCCCTGACAGCGCACTAAGTGATCCTTGCCCTGGGACGGCACACGTGCTAACGACGCCGAGAATTACAGCCCAAGTTTCATCAGGGTTTCCTTCAGCTCCTACACCAGTTCTTGCGCCCCTTCCGTCTCCTCAACCTCCATCTCCGAATTGTCATCTCGCAGCACGTTGTCCATATCAGTCGCAAGCTGGAAGCACTGCAGCACTGCCTCGGTGAAACAGCAACGGGCTCAGCTGAAACTAATTTGTTTAGATGACAAATAGCACACTGCCACAAAGCTGTGGAAAGGTATAGCAGACTAGACAGAGCCACTGAACCTACAACCAGGCTTGGTCGTGTGTGATCATGGCCATAACCTGATGGTGACTCTGAAGCTTGGCAAGCTCACACGCGTACCATACCTGGCCCATGTGTTCAACTTAATAGTTCAGCAGTTTCTGAAAACCTACCCAGATTTGCCATAGCTTCTGGCCAAGGAACGCCGCATGTGCGCCCATTTCTGCAAGTCAGCTACAGCTTCTGCCGGGCTGGCAGTGCTGCAGCAGCTCTCGTAAGTGCCAGCTCACCGACTGGTGTGCAATGTCACCACATGCAGGAACTCCAAATTATACATGTTGACAAGGCTTTGTGAGCAGCAGAGGATAGTGGTTGAATACAATCTACAACATGCCAGTCGGTATTCAGCCTCCGCACATAACAACAAGCGAGTGGGCATAGATGTCTGACTTATGTGAAGGTCTCCAAAACTTTGAGGAATCAACCAAGATGGTGAGCGGCGATGATGCCATAATCAGCAAAACCATCCAGCTTCTCTCTCTACTCAAACGCTCGCTGACCACTATTAAAGATGAAGCTTTGCATGCAGACCAGATGGAGATGGAGGAAGAAAGTACACAGGGTGATACTACCCAGCCGAGCCTCATCTCATCTTCCCATCGGATTGGGTGATAATGAGGAGGAAGATGAGGAGGAGGAACAGGAGATGGTGGCCTGCGCTAAAGAGTGTACTACCCACACCAGCTTCATCTAGTCTGTTCAGCGTGAATGGGCTGAAGAGGAGGAGGAGGAGGACCAGGAGGAGGAGATGGAGAATCGTCCTTCTGGTGGGGACAGGAAAATCTTGCCTGCTGGAAGTCTGGCATACATGGCTGATTTTATGTCCCACTGCATTTCCTGTGACCCTCTCATTATACGCATTTTGGCCAATACTGATTACTGGTTGTTTACCCTTCTCAACTTATGCTACAAGGAGAACTTTCCATCTCTTCTTCCTGCGGTGGAGAGGACAGTCAAACAATTAGTCCAAAAATTTCCATCTGACAATGCTGGCGGTTGAGGCCACAGTTCCTTGGGCAACCAAGTAGGAGAGATGAGGGGACACAATCCAGATTAAGATTTCATTAGACCCTCCCAGAGTCTGATGTGCAGGCTAGTCTTACAAGGAGGGAAAAGTTTTGAAAGGTGGGGAAGGAGTACCTTGCCGACTGCACCAGCACTCTCTGTGATTCCTCTGTTCTGTACAACTATTGGGTATCCAAGTTGGACATGTGGCATGAACTGTCTCTCTACGCCTTGGAGGTCCTGGGCTGCCCTGCCGCTAGCGTTTAGTCAGAGTGGGTTTTAGTGCCGCCAGGGTTATTATAACTGATAGGCGCATCCGCCTGGTAACTGAAAATGCTGACAGGCTGACTCTTATCAAAATGAACAAGGCCTGGATTGGCCCAGACTTCTCAACCCCACCGGATGATAGCAGTGGAATATAAAGGCAATTCTAATGTTCCTTATTTTTTTGGTGTGTTTCCATGCACCCCTTCCCACCCAGAAAAGGGTATACGGATCATGGTTTCCTCGGCTGCCCTCGCTTATCATTTTCCTCGGCTGCCCTCAGCTTGTCATCATGAGACCCTCGGTCTTAATTTTTCCAGGGTGTGTATGATGCCCTCCTTCATAATTTTTACAGGATATGTTTGAGGCCTACCTCTGCAATTTTCTTACATATATTTATGTACACCCTCCAGGGCTAAATGTTTTTCAGCCCTTGCACTAAGTGCGTTATCTTTACCAGTCTAGGAGTCCCTCTCCTTAAAAATAAGAAAAAAAAATTATCTGAGACCCTCCTCTATGTGTCTTCCAGTGGGTTTTGGAGTCCCTTCTTCTAATTTTTGGCAGTTCTTGCACTTAGTGCATAGGCTTTACCAGTCTAGGAGTCCCACTACCTAACAATTGTAGCAGAATGTGTGGGAGGCCCTCCTTTATGTCTAATACAGGGAGCATCGGAGGCCCTCTTCCTTCTAATTTTTGGCAGTTCTTGCATTGTCCGCACAGGCTTTGTGAGTTTCAGAGTCCCTCCTCCATAAATTACACAGGATGTGTCTGACCATGTCACACACACCACAGCCCAGATAAGGTGGTAAAATGTTAAAATTACATTTCCAGGTGACTACTGGTGGGTGCAGTTTTATTTCCCCCTCTACTATGTCTGTATATTAGAAACCTGGAGGTCTGAACTGAAAAGTAAATTGATGTGCATGCAAGATGTAAATGCATGTTCACACAAGGCCATTAGACAGAGAAAAACCAAAGACAAGAAAAATACCCAAATAACTGGAAGTAAATGGGTAGATCGCACAGTGCAAAAATAATAATAAATAATAAAGGATATTTAGTTAACATAATTTTGATCAAAATAATGGAAAAGCTATCCCGCCACGTCACGGCAACCCTTATGGGACAGTCCTAACTCTAATATTAAAAACTTTTACATTTTGCATGCACATCAATTTATGTTTCAGTTCAGACCTCCAGGTTTCTTTGTTGTTCAGTGTGCTTTAGTGCATATAAAAGGGTGTGGCTGCCCTTTGTCTGAGCTGTGACGCTTATTCTGCCTCGGGTCGATGCTTATACTAGGGATCCAGTCTCTCTGCCCTTGTCCATATGGATGTCACTTGACAAATGGTAAGGTTTATAATTATAATATTAGAGTTAGGACTGTCCCATAAGGGTTGCCGTGACGTGGCGGGATGGCTTTTACATTATTTTGATCAAAATTATGTTAACTAAATACCCTTTATTATTTATTATTATTTTTGCACTGTGCGATCTACCCATTTACTTCCAGTTATTTAGGTATTTTTCTTGTCTTTGGTTTTTCTATGTCTATATATCAAGGGGTGAAGATGTTGTTTTTTTTTTCTCTTTTTAATTTTGCCTTATATAAAAGTCATTTTACAGGGAAGACTATTTCCCAACATTTTTTCCTGTAAAATCCATTTTATGTACAGTGTTGTATGTTTTATTGTCAGTCTGTACAAGTGGGGTAATACTCTGACAACATTGTTCCCAGCAGCGACCTTGGGAGTCAGAGACGCGTCCATGTCTTCCCCATGCTGTTCCCATTCCATTTGAGCGCTGTTTCCATCCACTTCAGCAATTCCCCCCCACACACACACACACTTCTTGGAAAAGTCTTCCGGAAAAATGCCCGTGTTTCCCATTGACTTCAATTATACTCGTTACTTGAGTCAAGCCTGTCCGAGCGTCCGATGTGCTCATTACAGGTACCTAGCACTCAAGCATTTTAGTGCTCGATCATCACTAATAATTACCCAGCTGTGGACACTGTATCTGCATCCATATAACCCATACAGTTAACAAATGTTTATATATAGACACATACACTGTGACAAAGTCACTGGCAGAATACTGGAGGAGAGATATGTTTCACTGAGGCTGTTAGCTTCAGTGATGTGAAACATGGAAGTCTTCTACTGCATAGTAGGTGCAGAGAGGGTAAAGCAGCCATGTTTAAAAGGGCGCATTTTATGAGAACAACCGTAGAGTGGGCAGGAGGTTGTTCTCCATATCTCCACCTCAAGGTGTGGTCTGGGCTTTAAATAGCCAGCCTTTTGACTCAGGTGTTGGTCAGTATCTGGAGAGGCTTGCTCCAGAGAGGAGCTTGCATGTATTGTGCTTAACCGTGTATGTTTAACCCTGAGTGGCTGGACCCCGGCCGATATACAGACTGTGCTGCATCTTTGTATTTTGTTTTGCCGAGTGGGCTGTGTTTACTTTATGAACTCTAGGTTGGTTTATGACGTTTAATAAACCAAGCCAAAAAATTTAAAGAGACAGTGTTCCGTGTCTACCTCCGAGTGCAGCAGAGCGAGCAACTCTACCACAGCACGCATATGTATACATATCTACATGGACATCTATCCCATTCCCTGCATAACCCACACCTAATTATATGATATTCTACTTGATACATATTAACACCTCATACCAGAAAAACCTGAACATCTTCCTCCTGGGGCAAATGTAGCAATGCAAAAGGAATTCATTGAGGTGTAGAGGTACAGAACATACAAGAACTAAATTAATAATTTATAGGTGGGTTGAAAAGTAGCTACTATGACAAATACCTGGATACACACAAATAATATATGTACAGTGGGGAAAATAAGTATTTGATACGCTACCGATTTTGCATGTTTTCTTACCTACACAGAATGGAGAGGTCTGTAACTTTTATCATAGGTACACTTCATCTGTGAGATACAGAATCTAAAAATAAAAAATGATTTTTACATAATTAATTTGCATTTTATTCCATGAAATAAGTATTTGCTACAATAGAAAAACAGAACTTAATATTTGGTCCAGAAACCTTTGTTTGCAATCACAGAGGTCAGACGTTTCCTGTAGCTCTTGACCCAGTTTGCACACACTGCAGCAGGGATTTTGGCCCCCTCCTCCATACTGATCTTCTCCAGATCTTTCAGGTTTTGGGGCAACATTGAGTTTCATCTCCCTCCAAAGATTTTCTATTGGGTTCATGTCTGGAGACTGGTTAGGCCACTCCAGGACCTTGAGATGCTTTTTACGGAGCCACTCCTTAGTTGCCCTGTCTGTGTGTTTTGAGTCATTGTCATGCTGGAAGACCCAGCAACGACCCATCTTCAATGCTCTTACTGAGGGAAGGAGGTTGTTGGACAAAATCTCGCGATACATGACCCCATTTATCATCCCTTCAATACGGTGCAGTCGTCCTGTCCCCTTTGCAGAAAAGCACCCCAAAGTAAGATGTTTCACCCACCATGCTTCATGGTTGGGACAGTGTTCTTGGGGTTGTACTCATCCTTCTTCTTCCTCCAAAGACGGCAAGTGGAGTTGATACCAAAAAGTTCTATTTTGGTCTCATCTGACCATATGACCTTCTCCCATGCCTCCTCCGGATTATCCAGATGGTCATTGGCAAACTTCAAATGGGCCTGGACATGTGCTTGTGTGGGCAGGGGGACCTTCCTTGCATGCCCTGCAGGGTTTTAATCCGTGAAGGCATAGTGTATTACTAATGGTAATGCTTGAGATTGTGGTCCCATGTCTCTTCATTGACCCTGTCCTTTCATGTAGTTCTGGGCTGATTCCTGACCTTTCTCAGAATCATCCTTATCCCATGACGCGAGATCTTGCAGACTGAGGAAGATTGTGTTTCTTCCATTTTCTAATAATGTTGCCAACAGTTGTTGCCTTCTCACCAAGCTGCTTGCCTATTGTCCTGTAGCCTATCCCAGTCTACAATTTTGTCGCTGGTGTCCTTAGACAGCTTTTGGTCTTGGTCATGGTGGAGAGGTTGGAGTATGATTGATTGAGTGTGTGACAGGTGTCTTTTATACAGGTAATGAGTTCAAACAGGTGCATTTAATGCAGGTAATGAGTAGAGATGGGCGAACCCAAACAGTAAAGGTCAGGGTCCGTACTGAACTCCTAGTGTTCGGGCACGGACCCCGAATACGGACTTCCTCAGGAAGCCCGTGTTACTGTTCGGGTTCGGCACCCCGAACATTAGTTGTTTCTCATGCTGTCATTTGACATGAAGCCAAGGGGTTAGTAATGAAGAGGCGTCTATAAATCACCCCATTACTAACCCCATAGTAAAAGTTTGTGCATAAAGACAAAGCCTGAAAAAGTCCACACGGTTTTACACATTTATTTAAAAATAGGCAGTGTGTAGCACTGAACTGCCTTGAGAATGTTCACAGGAGTTCATCAGCAGATGAACCATGGTGACCTCACTTACGGCACTTGTGATTCGTCTGAACTTTCTCAGCTGATGTGACTGCTCTACAAGTGATCTGGATAATCGTAGGACAGTATGGATTATGGCCGATAGGTGAATATTATGGTGGTTCATTCGTTTTTCTCTTTTACAGGTGACATAGGCATTGGAGATTAAGTGTTAAAGTGAGTATTATGGTGTTTTTTATTTTTTACAGGGGACGAGCGCTTCAGGGATTAAGTGTTAAGGTGAGAAAAATGTGCTTTTTAGTTTTATTTCAATATTTATTTATTTTAACTTTTTTATTTTGTTTTGAGTGCAGATGCCAGCTGATGAATACTCCAATCAGCGCCGCCTGCTCTCGCTTTTATCAGGCGTACCTAATGGGAGTAGTAGTCTCTCATTAGCCGACGCCTGTGACCAGCAGTAAGATTTTTACCACCGGTCACAGCTGTGAGCTCATGCGGACATCTGACAGCATGACCCCCCAGTGCTCTGACCAGTGGTAAAATAGCACGTGTTTCCCGCACTGTCTCTCAGATGACGAATGTTTGGGCCCCCAATTCATATGATATGTGTGAGGGTATGTACTGTGGGAAAATCATACTGTGTGGGGGAATGTACTTTGGGGATGTCATACTGTGTGTGGTGAATGCACTGTGGGGACATCATACTGTGTGTGGGGAATGTACTGTGGGGACATCATACTGTGTGTGGGGGAATGTACTGTGGGGACATCATACTGTGTGTGGGGGAATGTACTGTGAGGACATCATACTGTGTGGGGGAATGTACTGTGAGGACATCATACTGTGTGGGGGAATGTACTGTGAGGACATCATACTGTGTGTGGGGGAATGTACTGTGGGGACATCATGCTGTGTGTGGTGAATGCACTGTGGGGACATCATACTGTGTGTGGGGAATGTACTGTGGGGACATCATACTGTGTGTGGGGAATGTACTGTGGAGACATCATACTGTGTGTGGGGGAATGTACTGTGAGGACATCATACTGTGTGTGGAGGGAATGTACTGTGGGGACATCATACTGTGTGTGGGGGAATGTACTGTGAGGACATCATACTGTGTGTGGTGAATGCACTGTGGGGACATCATACTGTGTGTGGGGAATGTACTGTGGGGACATCATACTGTGTGTGGGGGAATGTACTGTGGGGACATCATGCTGTGTGTGGGGGAATGTACTGTGGGGACATCATACTGTGTGTGGGGGAATATACTGTGGGGACATCATACTGTGTGTGGTGAATGCACTGTGGGGACATCATACTGTGTGGGGGGAATGTACTGTAGGGACATCATGCTGTGTGTGGGGGAATGTACTGTGGGGACATCATACTGTGTGTGGGGGAATATACTGTGGGGACATCATACTGTGTGTGGTGAATGCACTGTGGGGACATCATACTGTGTCCAGGTAAAATTTACCGATTTACCGTGAGGACATCATGCTGTATGTTGGTGGAATATATTGTGTATAAATCATAATGTGTGGAGGGAATGTACTTTAGGGACATTACACTGTGTGTGGGTGAATGTACTGTGCGGACACCATGCTGTGTGGGGGAAATTTACTGTGCGGACACCATGCTGTGTGGGGGAAATTTACTGTGCGGACACCATGCTGTGTGGGGGAAATTTACTGTGCCGACACCATGCTGTGTGGGGGAAATGAACTATGGGGACATAATTCTGTGTCTGGGGGAAATGTACTGTGGGGACATCATACTGTGTGTGGGGAATGTACTGTGAGGACATCATACTGTGTGTGGGGGAATGTACTGTGAGGACATCATACTGTGTGTGTGGGGAATGTACTGTGAGGACATCATACTGTGTGTGGGGGAATGTACTGTGGGGACATCATACTGTGTGTGGAGAATGTACTGTGAGGACATCATACTGTGTGTGGGGGAATGTACTGTGGGGACATCATACTGTGTGTGGGGGGATGTACTGAGGGACATCATACTGTGTGGGGGGATGTACTGTAGGGATATCATACTGTGTCTGTGGGAATGTACTGTGGGGATATCATACTGTGTGTGGGGGGAATGTACTGTGTAGACATTCATACAGTGTGTGGGGGGATGTACTGTGTAGACATCATACTGTGTGTGGGGGGATGTACTGTGTAGACATCATACTGTGTGTGGGGGGATGTACTGTGGGGACATCATACTGTGTGGGGAATGTACTGTGGGGACATCATACTGTGTGTGGGGGGAATGTACTGTGGGGATATCATACTGTGTGTGGGGGAATGTACTGTGGGGACATCATACTGTGTGGGGGGGATGTACTGTGGGGACATCATACTGTGTGGGGGGAATGTATTGTGGGGACATCATACTGTGTGTGGGGGAATGTACTGTGAGGACATCATACTGTGTGTGGGGAATGTACTGTGAGGACATCATACTGTGTGTGGGGAATGTACTGTGGGGACATCATACTGTGTGTGGGGAATGTACTGTGGAGACATCATACTGTGTGTGGGGAATGTACTGTGGAGACATCATACTGTGTGTGGGGGAATGTACTGTGGGGACATCATACTGTGTGAGGGGGAATGTACTGTGGGGACATCATACTGTGTGTGGGGGAATATACTGTGGGGGCATCATACTGTGTGAGGGGGGAATGTACTGTGGGGATATCAGACTGTGTGTGGGGAATGTACTGTGGGGACATCATACTGTGTGTGGGGGAATGTACTGTGGTGACATCATACTGTGTGAGGGGGAATGTACTGTGGGGATATCAGACTGTGTGTGGGGAATGTACTGTGGGGATATCATACTGTGTGTGGGGGAATGTACTGTGGGGATATCATACTGTGTGTGGGGGAATGTACTGTGGGGACATCATACTGTGTGTGGGGGAATGTACTGTGAGGACATCATACTGTGTGTGGGGTAATGTACTGTGGGGACATCATACTGTGTGTGGGGAATGTACTGTGGGGACATCATACTGTGTGGGGTGAATGTACTGTGAGGACATCATACTGTGTGTGGGGGAATGTACTGTGGGGACATCATACTGTGTGTGGGGGGATGTACTGTGGGGATATCATACTGTGTGTGGGGAATGTACTGTGGGGACATCATACTGTGTGTGGGGGGATGTACTGTGGGGATATCATACTGTGTGTGGGGAATGTACTGTGGGGACATCATACTGTGTGTGGGGGAATGTACTGTGGGGATATCATACTGTGTGTGGGGGAATGTACTGTGGAGACACCATACTGTGCGTGGGGGAGAATGTACTGTGAGGACATCATACTGTGTGTGGGGGAATGTACTGTAGGGATATCATACATTGTGTGAGGGAATGTACTGTGGGGACATCATACTGTGTGTGGGGGAATGTACTGTGGGGACATCATACATTGTGTGGGGGAATGTACTGTGGGGACATCATACTGTGTGTGGGGGAATGTACTGTAGGGATATCATACTGTGTGTGGGGGAATGTACTGTAGGGATATCATACATTGTGTGGGGGAATGTACTGTGGGGACATCATACTGTGTGTGGGGGATGTACTGTGGGGACATCATACTGTGTGTGGGGGGAATGTACTGTGGGGACATCATACTGTGTGTGGGGGGATGTACTGTGAGGACATCATACTGTGTGTGGGGAAAATGTACTGTGAGGACATCATACTGTGTGTGGGGAATGTACTGTGGGGACATCATACTGTGTGTGGGGAATGTACTGTGGAGACATCATACTGTGTGTGGGGAATGTACTGTGGAGACATCATACTGTGTGTGGGGGAATGTACTGTGGGGACATCATACTGTGTGAGGGGGAATGTACTGTGGGGACATCATACTGTGTGTGGGGGAATATACTGTGGGGGCATCATACTGTGTGAGGGGGGAATGTACTGTGGGGATATCAGACTGTGTGTGGGGAATGTACTGTGGGGACATCATACTGTGTGTGGGGGAATGTACTGTGGTGACATCATACTGTGTGAGGGGGAATGTACTGTGGGGATATCAGACTGTGTGTGGGGAATGTACTGTGGGGATATCATACTGTGTGTGGGGGAATGTACTGTGGGGATATCATACTGTGTGTGGGGGAATGTACTGTGGGGACATCATACTGTGTGTGGGGGAATGTACTGTGAGGACATCATACTGTGTGTGGGGTAATGTACTGTGGGGACATCATACTGTGTGTGGGGAATGTACTGTGGGGACATCATACTGTGTGGGGTGAATGTACTGTGAGGACATCATACTGTGTGTGGGGGAATGTACTGTGGGGACATCATACTGTGTGTGGGGGGATGTACTGTGGGGATATCATACTGTGTGTGGGGAATGTACTGTGGGGACATCATACTGTGTGTGGGGGGATGTACTGTGGGGATATCATACTGTGTGTGGGGAATGTACTGTGGGGACATCATACTGTGTGTGGGGGAATGTACTGTGGGGATATCATACTGTGTGTGGGGGAATGTACTGTGGAGACACCATACTGTGCGTGGGGGAGAATGTACTGTGAGGACATCATACTGTGTGTGGGGGAATGTACTGTAGGGATATCATACATTGTGTGAGGGAATGTACTGTGGGGACATCATACTGTGTGTGGGGGAATGTACTGTGGGGACATCATACATTGTGTGGGGGAATGTACTGTGGGGACATCATACTGTGTGTGGGGGAATGTACTGTAGGGATATCATACTGTGTGTGGGGGAATGTACTGTAGGGATATCATACATTGTGTGGGGGAATGTACTGTGGGGACATCATACTGTGTGTGGGGGATGTACTGTGGGGACATCATACTGTGTGTGGGGGGAATGTACTGTGGGGACATCATACTGTGTGTGGGGGGATGTACTGTGAGGACATCATACTGTGTGTGGGGAAAATGTACTGTGAGGACATCATACTGTGTGTGGGGGAATGTACTGTGGAGACATCATACTGTGTGTGGGGGGGATGTACTGTAGGGATATCATACATTGTGTGGGGGAATGTACTGTGGGGACATCATACATTGTGTGGGGGAATGTACTGTGGCGGCATCATACATTGTGTGGGGGAATGTACTGTGGGGACATCATACTGTGTGTGGAGGGAATATACTGTGAGGACATCATACATTGTGTGGGGGAATATACTGTGGGGACATCATACTGTGTGTGGAGGGAATGTACTGTGGGGACATCATACTGTGTGTGGAGGAATGTACTGTAGGGATATCATACATTGTGTGGGGGAATGTACTGTGAGGACATCATACTGTGTGTGGGGAATGTACTGTGGGGACATCATACTGTGTGTGGAGGGAATGTACTGTGGGGACATCATACTGTGTGTGGAGGAATGTACTGTAGGGATATCATACATTGTGTGGGGGAATGTACTGTGAGGACATCATACTGTGTGTGGGGAATGTACTGTGGGGACATCATACTGTGTGTGGAGGGAATATACTGTGGGGACATCATACTGTGTGTGGGGGAATGTACTGTAGGGATATCATACATTGTGTGGGGGAATGTACTGTGAGGACATCATACTGTGTGTGGGGAATGTACTGTGGGGACATCATACTGTGTGTGGAGGGAATATACTGTGGGGACATCATACTGTGTGTGGGGGAATGTACTGTAGGGATATCATACATTGTGTGGGGGAATGTACTGTGGGGACATCATACTGTGTGTGGGGAATGTACTGTGGGGACATCATACTGTGTGTGGAGGGAATATACTGTGGGGACATCATACTGTGTGTGGGGGAATGTACTGTAGGGATATCATACATTGTGTGGGGGAATGTACTGTGAGGACATCATACTGTGTGTGGGGAATGTACTGTGGGGACATCATACTGTGTGTGGGGGAATGTACTGTGGAGACATCATACTGTGTGTGGGGGAATGTACTGTGGAGACATCATACTGTGTGTGGGGAATGTACTGTGAGGACATCATACTGTGTGTGGGGAATGTACTGTGAGGACATCATACTGTGTGTGGGGAATGTACTGTGAGGACATCATACTGTGTGTGTGGAGGGAATGTACTGTAGGGATATCATACATTGTGTGGGGGAATATACTGTGGGGATATCATACTGTGTGTGGAGGGAATGTACTGTAGGGATATCATACATTGTGTGGGGGAATGTACTGTGAGGACATCATACTGTGTGTGGGGAATGTACTGTGGGGACATCATACTGTGTGTGGGGGAATGTACTGTAGGGATATCATACATTGTGTGGGGGAATGTACTGTGAGGACATCATACTGTGTGTGGGGAATGTACTGTGGGGACTTCATACTGTGTGTGGTGGAATGTACTGTGGGGACATCATACTGTGTGTGGGGGGATGTACTGTGGGGACATTATACTGTGTGTGTGGGGGAATGTACTGTGGAGACATCATACTGTGTGTGGGGAATGTACTGTGAGGACATCATACTATGTGTGGAGGGAATGTACTGTGGAGACATCATACTGTGTGTGGGGGAATGTACTGTGAGGACATCATACTGTGTGTGGGGGAATGTACTGTGAGGACATCATACTGTGTGTGGAGGAATGTACTGTGGGGACATCATACTGTGTGTGGGGAATGTACTGTGAGGACATCATACTGTGTGTGGGGAATGTACTGTGAGGACATCATACTGTGTGTGGGGGAATGTACTGTGAGGACATCATACTGTGTGTGGGGAATGTACTGTGAGGACATCATACTGTGTGTGGAGGAATGTACTGTGGGGACATCATACTGTGTGTGGGGAATGTACTGTGAGGACATCATACTGTGTGTGGGGAATGTACTGTGAGGACATCATACTGTGTGTGGGGGAATGTACTGTGGGGACATCGTACATTGTGTGGGGGAATGTGCTGTGGCGGCATCATACTGTGTGTGGGGGAATGTACTGTGGGGACATCATACTGTGTGTGGGGGAATGTACTGTGAGGACATCATACTGTGTGTGGGGGAATGTACTGTGGAGACATCATACTGTGTGTGTGGGGGAATGTACTGTGGAGACATCATACTGTGTGTGGGGGAATGTACTGTGAGGACATCATACTGTGTGTGGGGGAATGTACTGTGGGGACATCATACTGTGTGTGGGGGAATGTACTGTGGAGACATCATACTGTGTGTGGGGGAATGTACTGTGAGGACATCATACTGTGTGTGGGGGAATGTACTGTGAGGACATCATACTGTGTGTGGGGGAATGTACTGTGGGGACATCATACTGTGTGTGGGGGAATGTACTGTGGAGACATCATACTGTGTGTGGGGGAATGTACTGTGGGGACATCATACTGTGTGTGGGGGAATGTACTGTGAGGACATCATACTGTGTGTGGGGGAATGTACTGTGAGGACATCATACTGTGTGTGGGGGAATGTACTGTGGGGACATCATACTGTGTGTGGGGGAATGTACTGTGGAGACATCATACTGTGTGTGGGGGAATGTACTGTGAGGACATCATACTGTGTGTGGGGGAATGTACTGTGAGGACATCATACTGTGTGTGGGGGAATGTACTGTGAGGACATCATACTGTGTGTGGGGGAATGTACTGTGGAGACATCATACTGTGTGTGGGGGAATGTACTGTGAGGACATCATACTGTGTGTGGGGGAATGTACTGTGAGGACATCATACTGTGTGTGGGGGAATGTACTGTGGGGACATCATACTGTGTGTGGGGGAATGCCCTGTGGGGGCATCATACTGTGTGGGGGAACGTAGTGCAAGATTAGTTTTTTTAAAACACCACCTTGGAAGTCATGGCCTTCAGCTTCTCTCCTAGTTCCCTGTAATCTTTTTTAATGACCTTCCACCTCCCTCTAACTTTGTCATTGGTACCGATGTGTACCAAGACTGCTGGTTTTTCCCCAGCCCCACCCAGCAAATTGTCTATCCAAGCCACAATATATCGAACCCGAGCCCCCGGCAGACAATACACTCGGCATTCACGGTCTCGGCGGCAGATGACTCTGTCTGTCCGCCTAATTATAGAGTCCCCTACCACCAACATCTGTCTGGCCTTTGCTGCACTCCTATTTCCCTCCTTCCTACAGCAGTTGTCTTCCTGGTTGCTAGGAGCAACGTGCTGCAGTAGTGATCCTAGCCCTGGGCCTGGTGTAGTGATCCCATCCCTGGGGCTGCTGTAGTGATCCTAGCCCTGGGCCTGGTGTAGTGATCCCATGACTGGGCCTGCTGTAGTGATCCCAGTCCTGGGTCTGCTGTAGTGATCCCAGTCCTGTGCTTGCTGTAGTGATCCCAGTCCTGGGTCTGCTGTAGTGATCCCAGTCCTGCGCCTGCTGTAGTGATCCCAGCCCTGGACCTGCTGTAGTGATCCCAGTCCTGCACCTGCTGAAGTAATCCCAGTCCTGGACCTGCTGTAGTGATCCTAATCCTGGGACTGCTGTAGTGATCCAAGCCCTGGGCCTGCTGTAGTGATCCAAGCCCTGGGCCTGCTGTAGTGATCCCATCCCTGGGCATGCTGTAGTGATCCCAGTCTTGGGTCTGCTGTAGTGATCCCAGCCATGGGCCTGCTGTAGTGATCCCAGCCCTGGGCCTGCTGTAGTGATCCCAGTCCTGGGCCTGCTGTAGCGATCCCAGTCCTGGGCCTGCTGTAGTGATCCCAGTCCTGGGTCTGCTGTAGTGATCCCAGTCCTGGGCCTGCTGTAGTGATCCCAGTCCTGGGCCTACTGTAGTAATCCGAGTCCTGGGCCTGCTGTAGTGATCCCAGTCCTGGGCCTGCTGTAGTGATCCCAGACCTGGGCCTCCTGTAGTGATCCCAATCCTGGGCCTGCTGTAGTGATCCCAGTCCTGGGTCTGCTGTAGAGATCCCAGTCCTGGGTCTGCTGTAGAGATCCCAGTCCTGGGCCTGCTGTAGTGATCCTAATCCTGGGCCTGCTGTAGTGATCCTAATCCTGGGCCAGCTGTAGTGATCCCAGTCCTGTGCCTGCTGTAGTGATCCCAGTCCTGGGCATGTTGTAGTGATCCCAGTCCTGGGCCTGCTGTAGAGATCCCAGTCCTGGGCCTGCTGTGGTGATCCTAATCCAGGGCCTGCTGTAGTGATCCCAGTCCTGGGCCTGCTGTAGTGATCCCAGTCCTGGGCCTGCTGTAGTGATCCTAGCTCTGGGCCTGCTGTAGTGATCCCAATCCTGGGCCTGCTGTAGTGATCCCAGTCCTGGGTCTGCTGTAGAGATCCCAGTCCTGGGCCTGCTGTAGTGATCCTAATCCTGGGCCTGCTGTAGTGATCCCAGCCCTGGGCCTGCTTTAGTGCTTCCAGCCCTGGGCCTGCTGTAGTGATCCCAGTCCTGGGCCTACTTTAGAGATCCCAGTCCTAGGCATGCTGTAGAGATCCTAATCCTGGGCCTGCTGTGGTGATCCCAGTCCTGGGCCTGCTGTAGTGATCCCAGCCCAGGGCCTGCTGTGGTGATCCCAATCCTGGGCCTGCTGTAGTGATCCCAGTCCTGGGTCTGCTGTAGCGATCCCAATCCTGGGCCTGCTGTAGTGATCCCAGTCCTGGGTCTGCTGTAGAGATCCCAGTCCGGGGCCTGCTGTAGTGATCCTAATCCTGGGCCTGCTGTAGTGATCCTAATCCTGGGCCTGCTGTAGTAATCCCAGTCCTGGGCCTGCTGTAGTGATCCCAGCCCTGGGCCTGCTGTAGTGATCCCAGCCCTGGGCCTGCGGTAGTGATCCCAGCCCTGGGCCTGCTGTAGTGATCCCAGTCCTGGGCCTGCTGTAGTGATCCCAATCCTGGGCCTGCTGTAGTGATCCCAGTCCTGGGTCTGCTGTAGAGATCCCAGTCCTGGACCTGCTGTAGTGATCCTAATCCTGGGCCTGCTGTAGTAATTCCAGTCCTGGGCCAGCTGTAGTGATCCCAGTCCTGTGCCTGCTATAGTGATCCCAGTCCTGGGCATGCTGTAGTGATCCCAGTCCTGGGCCTGCTGTAGAGATCCCAGTCCTAGTCCTGCTGTGGTGATCCTAATCCAGAGCCTGCTGTAGTGATCCCAGTCCTGGGCCTGCTGTAGTGATCCCAGTCCTGGGCCTGCTGTAGTGATCCTAGCCCTGGGCATGCTGTAGTGATCCCAATCCTGGGCCTGCTGTAGTGATCCCAGTCCTGGGTCTGCTGTAGCGATCCCAGTCCTGGGCCTGCTGTAGTGATCCTAATCCTGGGCCTGCTGTAGTGATCCCAGCCGTGGGCCTGCTGTAGTGATCCCAGCCCTGGGCCTGCTGTAGTGATCCCAGTCCTGGGCCTGCTGTAGAGATCCCAGTCCTAGGCCTGCTGTAGAGATCCTAATCCTGGGCCTGCTGTGGTAATCCCAGTCCTGGGCCTGCTGTAGTGATCCCAGTCCTGGGCCTGCTGTAGTGATCCCAGCCCTGGGGCTGCTGTAGTGATCCCAGTCCTGAGCCTGCTGTGGTGATCCCAGTCCTGGGCCTGCTGTAGTGATCCCAGCCCAGGGCCTGCTGTAGTGATCCCAATCCTGGGCCTGCTGTAGTGATCCCAGTCCTGGGTCTGCGGTAGAGATCCCAGTCCTGGGCCTGCTGTAGTGATCCTAATCGTGGGCCTGCTGTAGTGATCCTAATCCTGGGCCTGCTGTAGTAATCCCAGTCCTGGGCCTGCTGTAGTGATCCCAGTCCTGGGCCTGCTGTAGTGATCCCAGCCCTGGGGCTTCTGTAGTGATCCCAGTCCTGCGCCTGCTGTAGTGATTCCAGTCCTGGGCCTGCTGTAGTGATCCCAGCCCAGGGCCTGCTGTAGTGATCCCAATCCTGGGCCTGCTGTAGTGATCCCAGTTGTGGGTCTGCTGTAGAAATCCCAGTCCTGGGCCTGCTGTAGTGATCCTAATCCTGGGCCTGCTGTAGTGATCCCAGCCCTGGGCCTGCTGTAGTGATCCCAGCCCTGGGCCTGCTGTAGTGATCCCAGCCCTGGGCCTGCTGTAGTGATCCCAGTCCTGGGCCTGCTGTAGTGATCCCAGTCCTGGGCCTGCTGTAGTGATCCTAATCCTGGGCCTGCTGTTGTAATCCCAGTCCTGGGCCTGTGGTAGTGATCCCAGTCCTGGGCCTGCTGTAGAGATCCTAGCCCTGGGCCTGCTGTAGTGATCCCAGTCCTGGGCCTGCTGTAGTGATCTAAGTCCTGGGCCTGCTGTAGTGATCCCAGTCCTGGACCTGCTGTAGAGATCCTAGCCCTGGGCCTGCTGTAGTCATCCCAGCCCTGGGCCTGTTGTAGTGATCCCAGTCCTGCGCCTGCTGTAGTGATCCCAATCCTGGGCCTGCTGTAGTGATCCCAATCCTGGGCCTGCTGTAGTGATCCCAGTCCTGGGTCTGCGGTAGAGATTGTAACGGGTCCGGGAGGCGGACTGTAACGGGTCCGGGAGGCGGAACCTCTGAGCTACTATACAAGGGGGCGGCCCTTGTAAGGGAGCGGGTGGCAGTCTCTGGGTGAACGGACAGGGAGTTACGGCAAGTGATCAGGGCAGTCTCTGGGTAAGGGGTAGGTACGACCTGTGATGGCAGAGCCTCCGGGTAGGCTAGCAGGCAGATGGTAGATGTGTGCTCCCAGGTGAGCAAGCGAGAGTCTCTGGAATAGCAGGTGGTCACGGCACGTGACGGCGGAACCTCCGGGCTGGCAGGCAGGTAGGTAACGGAGAAGCGCTCCCAGGTGAGCGGGCAAGCTGGTCCATAGACAGACTGACCGGAGTAGTAAGGCAGACCGTCGGACCTCAGGCAAGCAGGCAGGTAGCTGATATGCGCTCCCAGGTGAGCGGGCAGGCTGGTCCTTTAGACAGACTGACAGGAGTAGTAAGGCAGACCGTCGGACTTCAGACTGGCAGACAGGTAACAAGTATTCAGGCAGGAATCAGGCAGGTAACTGGCAGGTAACTAGCAGGAAACTGGCAGGTAACTGGCAACGGGACCTGAGGGCTGAAGCACAGGTGAGACACAGGTGCAAACAACATTGCTCGGGCACCTCCATTTTGGAGGAGGTGCCTTATATATGATGAAGTCCTCCGGCCATTGGCCGGGGACTCTTTAGGGCGGCGCGCGCGGCCCCTTTAAGAGGAGGGGAGCGCGCGCGCCCTAAGCACAGGGGCCGGGAAGGAGCGCGCGCTGAGAGCAGAGCAGGAGGAGGACGCCGGGACGGAGCGCGCGCTGACAGCAGAGCGGGGGGAAGATGCCGGGCACGGAGCAGAGCGGTGAGGGGAGCAGCGTCCCTGCCTAGCAGAGGGCAGGGACGCCGGCACTACAGTACCCCCCCCTTTAGGCCCCCCCTTTTTTAGGCCAGACAGAAATTTAGCTAGGATGAGAGGGGCATGGATGTTCTCCCGGGGCTCCCACGTTCTCTCCTCAGGACCAAACCCCTTCCAATCTACCAGGAAAAAGGTCTTTCCTCTTACCCTTTTGGTGGCAAGAATGTTCTCTACCTCAAACTCGTCCTCAGCAGAAACCGGAGCAGGAGGCGTACCTGTAGACTTGGAAAAAGAGTTAAGCACCACAGGTTTGAGGAGAGACACATGGAAGGAGTTAGGGATCCGTAAGTTGGCCGGGAGTTTCAATTTATAGGCCACCGGGTTGATCTGACTGATGACCTCCAGTGGGCCGATGAACCGAGGCCCTAACTTATAGGAAGGGATCTTGAGCCGGACATATTTGGACGACAGCCAGACTTTATCCCCAGGGCGGAATTGAGGAGGGTCCAGACGTTTTTTGTCAGCGTGTCTTTTCATACGCTCGGATGACAGAAGGAGTGCGGACCGGGTACTCTCCCATATGGAGGAAAATTTGTTAACAAGAGATTCCGCAGCCGGATTGTCCGCCGAGGTGGAGACGGGAAACGGGATCCGAGGATGCTGACCGTAGACTACAAAAAACGGGGATTTGGAGGAAGACTCGCTCTCGTGATTGTTGTACGAGAATTCGGCCCATGGCAGGAGATCCACCCAGTCAGAATGGTGGGCATTAACGAAGTGCCGAAGGTAACTGTTCAGGTTCTGATTGATCCGCTTCACTTGACCATTAGACTGTGGGTGGTAAGCGGAGGAGAAGTCCAGGGTGACGTCCAGCAATTTACAAGTGGCTCTCCAGAAACGGGAAGTGAACTGTACCCCACGATCCGACACGATGTGACGGGGCAGGCCATGAAGACGGAAGATGTGGCGGATAAAGTCTTTAGCCAGCTCGGGTGCAGACGGAAGACCTGGCAGTGGAATGAAGTGAGCCATCTTGGAGAAGCGGTCAGCGACCACCCAAATGACCGTACAACCGGCAGAGACGGGCAGATCAGTAATGAAGTCCATCGCTATATGCTGCCAGGGGGCAGCAGGTACTGGCAGAGGTAGGAGGCGGCCGGCCGGCAGGTGTCTCGGAACTTTGTTGCGGGCGCAGGACACACAGGCAGAAACAAAGTCTATTACATCCTTGTGCAGGTTAGGCCACCAGTAGTGCCGGGTAATAAGCTGGAGGGTCTTTTTCTGACCGGCGTGGCCAGCTAGTTTAGACGAATGACCCCAGTGTAGGATCTTCTCCCGATCAGGTACTGGTACGAACGTCTTACCAGGAGGAAGACGATTTAGACTCACGGGAGCCACCTGCATTACTCTGGCGGGATCGATGATATGTTTCGGATCCTCCTCGAGATCAGACACCAGAAAGGACCGAGACAAGGCGTCCGCCTTGACGTTTTTGTCAGCCGGGCGAAAATGAAGGACAAAATCAAAACGAGCAAAAAACAAGGACCACCGGGCTTGGCGCGGGTTAAGTCTCTGGGCATGCTGGAGGTAAGCCAAGTTCTTGTGGTCAGTGTAAATTATTACCGGGTGAAGAGCCCCCTCGAGCAGGTAACGCCACTCCTCCAATGCCAGTTTGATGGCCAATAACTCTCGGTCTCCTATGGAATAGTTGCGCTCAGAGGAGGAGAAGAGTTTAGAGAAGAAGCCACAAGTTACCATCCTCCCGGAAGATGATTTTTGAGTAAGTACCGCTCCGGCTCCAGAGGAGGAGGCGTCAACTTCCAGGAAGAACTGCTTGTTGCCATCTGGGCGATGCAGCACCGGGGCGGAAGAGAAGGCCTGTTTAAGGGAAAGAAAGGCCTCCTCAGCTTCGGGTGGCCACTCTTTGGGATTAGTACCTTTACGGGTGAGCGCAGAAATTGGGGCCGTCCGGGAAGAGAAGTGTGGTATGAAGAGGCGGTAGTAGTTGGCGAAGCCCAGGAATCGCTGAATGGCCTTCAACCCCTCCGGTCGGGGCCATTTCTCGATGGCAGACAGTTTCTCAGGATCCATTTGTAGGCCGGTCTGAGAGATAATGTAGCCCAGAAACGGAAGCGAGGTCTGCTCAAAGAGGCACTTCTCAAATTTAGCGTAGAGATGGTTCAGCCTTAGCCTGAGCAGGACCTGACGAACGTCCCTCCGGTGAGTCTGGAGATCCGGAGAGAAGACCAAGATGTCGTCCAGGTACACCACTACGCAGGAGTAGAGAAGGTCCCGGAAGATGTCATTGACCAACTCTTGAAAGACGGCAGGAGCGTTACAGAGACCAAAGGGCATTACCAGGTATTCATAGTGGCCGTCCCGGGTGTTGAATGCCGTCTTCCATTCATCCCCCTGACGAATACGAACCAGGTTGTACGCCCCACGAAGGTCCAGTTTGGTGAAGATCCTAGCCCCCCTCAGACGATCAAATAATTCTGGAATGAGCGGAAGGGGGTACTTATTCTTCACCGTGATCAGGTTTAGGCCTCTATAGTCTATACAGGGACGGAGAGAGCCGTCCTTCTTTTTGACGAAAAAGAAGCCTGCTCCCACCGGGGAGGTAGATTTCCGGATGAATCCTCTGGCCAGATTCTCCTCAATATATTCGGACATTGACCGGGTCTCAGCAGCGGATAAAGGATAGATACGCCCACGGGGAGGAGTAGTACCGGGTAGCAGATCGATGGGACAGTCGTATGGTCTATGTGGTGGTAATGTCTCTGCCTCCTTTTTATTAAAGACATCTGCATAAGACCAATAAGGAATCGGAAGTCCAGGTAGATTAGCTGGGGTAGGAGAGGGACGGACGGGATGGACGGGAACCAGGCAAGTTTTATGACAGTCTTGTCCCCAGCGAAGGACCTCTCCGGTTTGCCAGTCTAGCACGGGTGCATGTCTCTGGAGCCAGGGCAGACCTAGCAAGAGGGCGTGAGAGAGTCCAGGCAGAACATGAAAGGAGATACTTTCAGAATGCAGCATTCCCACCTGCAGGGTAATGGATTCGGTGATGAGTTGAATGGGGCGAGGTAAGAGGCCCCCATCCACGGCAGCGACAGACAAGGGTACAGCCAGAGGTTTGGTGGGGATGCGGTATTTCTCAACCAGGGACTGTGAAATAAGGTTCCCGGCTGCTCCAGAGTCAAGTTGGGCTAGTTCGAAATAACGGTTCTCCCCGTAGATGATCGAAACTGACAACAGCAGGGATGGAGAGGATTTATTCTTGTCTAGGTGGACCTCTCTGAGCGAACCTAGACACAGGCGTTTCCCGACCTCTCCGGGCAGGCACGGATCCGGTGCTCCTTACTGCCACAGTAGAAGCAGCTCCCCTCGGCACGGCGTGAGTCCTGACGGGTTTTGACCATCTTGGTCTGGTCGACCTGCATAGGCTCAGGAGAGTGTACCTGGGGAGAGATGGAGGGAATGACGGGTTTCTGGAAAGTAGGAGCTAAACGTGGAATCCTTCTCTCACGGGTGACCTCTTTGGCACGCTCCTGGAACCGTAGGTCAATCCGGGTGGCAAGGGTTATTAGATCATCGAGAGAGGTAGGAATGTCCCGACCAGCAAGTTCATCTTTAATACGACCGGACAGACCCTCCCAGAAGACGGATACCAGAGCGTCGTTATCCCAAGCCAGCTCCGAGGCAAGGGTGCGGAACCGTATGGCATATTGGCCCACGGTGAGACCCTCCTGACGGAGGCGTAGCAGAGAGGATGCGGATGAGGTCTTCCGTCCGGGTTCGTCGAAGACTTTCCGGAAAGCCGAGAGAAAAGCAGGCAAGTTGGACACCAGGGGGTCTCCTCTCTCCCATAGAGGATTTAGCCAGGCCAGGGCCTCCCCGGTGAGATGGGACATGATAAAGGCAATTTTGGCCCGGTCGGAATTAAACTGATGGGACAAAAGTTCAAAGTGCAGGGTGCACTGATTTATGAAGCCCCGAGCCTGGACGGAGTCGCCTCCGAAGCGAGGAGGTGCAGACAGCCGGGGACCGGGATAGGTTACCATGGTATTAGTGGGTAGCGGAGCTGCCGGGTTGCGAGTCATGGTACTGGCAGTGGCTGCAGGTGGTGCAGTCAGAGTGTCCAGGCGAGTATTGACATTCCGCAGGTGACCCAGGATGGACTCCTGTTGGGACCTTTGACGGGACAGTTCATGACACAGGTCCGTGAGCGAGGGAGCTTGGGTGCCACCGGGTTCCATGGCCCGAGCAAACTGTAACGGGTCCGGGAGGCGGACTGTAACGGGTCCGGGAGGCGGAACCTCTGAGCTACTATACAAGGGGGCGGCCCTTGTAAGGGAGCGGGTGGCAGTCTCTGGGTGAACAGACAGGGAGTTACGGCAAGTGATCAGGGCAGTCTCTGGGTAAGGGGTAGGTACGACCTGTGATGGCAGAGCCTCCGGGTAGGCTAGCAGGCAGATGGTAGATGTGTGCTCCCAGGTGAGCAAGCGAGAGTCTCTGGAATAGCAGGTGGTCACGGCACGTGATGGCGGAACCTCCGGGCTGGCAGGCAGGTAGGTAACGGAGAAGCCCTCCCAGGTGAGCGGGCAAGCTGGTCCATAGACAGACTGACCGGAGTAGTAAGGCAGACCGTCGGACCTCAGGCAAGCAGGCAGGTAGCTGATATGCGCTCCCAGGTGAGCGGGCAGGCTGGTCCTTTAGACAGACTGACAGGAGTAGTAAGGCAGACCGTCGGACCTCAGACTGGCAGACAGGTAACAAGTATTCAGGCAGGAATCAGGCAGGTAACTGGCAGGTAACTAGCAGGAAACTGGCAGGTAACTGGCAACGGGACCTGAGGGCTGAAGCACAGGTGAGACACAGGTGCAAACAACATTGCTCGGGCACCTCCATTTTGGAGGAGGTGCCTTATATATGATGAAGTCCTCCGGCCATTGGCCGGGGACTCTTTAGGGCGGCGCGCGCGGCCCCTTTAAGAGGAGGGGAGCGCGCGCGCGCGCGCCCTAAGCACAGGGGCCGGGAAGGAGCGCGCGCTGAGAGCAGAGCAGGAGGAGGACGCCGGGACGGAGCGCGCGCTGACAGCAGAGCGGGGGGAAGATGCCGGGCACGGAGCAGAGCGGTGAGGGGAGCAGCGTCCCTGCCTAGCAGAGGGCAGGGACGCCGGCACTACAGAGATCCCAGTCCTGGGCCTGCTGTAGTGATCCTAATCCTGGGCCTTCTGTAGTGATCCCAGCCCTGGGCCTGCTGTAGTGATCCCAGTCCTGGGCCTGCTGTAGTGATCTAAGTCCTGGGCCTGCTGTAGTGATCCCAGTCCTGGACCTGCTGTAGAGATCCTAGCCGTGGGCCTGCTGTAGTGATCCTAATCCTGGGCCAGCTGTAGTGATCCCAGTCCTGTGCCTGCTGTAGTGATCACAGTCCTGGGCATGCTGTAGTGATCCCAGTCCTGGGCCTGCTGTAGAGATCCCAGTCCTGGGCCTGCTGTGGTGATCCTAATCCAGGGCCTGCTGTAGTGATCCCAGTCCTGGGCCTGCTGTAGTGATCCCAGTCCTGGGCCTGCTGTAGTGATCCCAGTCCTGGGCCTGCTGTAGTGATCCTAGCCCTGGGCCTGCTGTAGTGATCCCAATCCTGGGCCTACTGTAGTGATCACAGTCCTGGGTCTGCTGTAGGGATCCCAGTCCTGGGCCTGCTGTAGTGATCCTAATCCTGGGCCTGCTGTAGTGATCCCAGCCCTGGGCCTGCTGTAGTGATCCCAGTCCTGGGCCTGCTGTAGAGATCCCAGTCCTAGGCATGCTGTAGAGATCCTAATCCTGGGCCTGCTGTGGTAATCCCAGTCCTGGGCCTGCTGTAGTGATCCCAGTCCTGGGCCTGCTGTAGTGATCCCAGCCCTGGGGCTGCTGTAGTGATCCCAGCCCTGGGCCTGCTGTGGTGATCCCAGTCCTGGGCCTGCTGTAGTGATACCAGCCCAGGGCCGGCTGTAGTGATCCCAATCCTGGGCCTGCTGTAGTGGTCCCAGTCCTGGGTCTGCTGTAGAGATCCCAGTCCTGGGCCTGCTGTAGTGATCCTAATCCTGGGCCTGCTGTAGTGATCCTAATCCTGGGCCTGCTGTAGTAATCCCAGTCCTGGGCCTGCTGTAGTGATCCCAGTCCTGGGCCAGCTGTAGTGATCCCAGTCCTGTACCTGCTATAGTGATCCCAGTCCTGGGCATGCTGTAGTGATCCCAGTCCTGGGCCTGCTGTAGAGATCCCAGTCCTGGGCCTGCTGTGGTGATCCTAATCCAGAGCCTGCTGTAGTGATCCCAGTCCTGGGCCTGCTGTAGTGATCCCAGTCCTGGGCCTGCTGCAGTGATCCTAGCCCTGGGCCTGCTGTAGTGATCCCTATCCTGGGCCTGCTGTAGTGATCCCAGTCCTGGGTCTGCTGTAGCGATCCCAGTCCTGGGCCTGCTGTAGTGATCCTAATCCTGGGCCTGCTGTAGTGATCCCAGCCCTGGGCCTGCTGTAGTGATCCCAGCCCTGGGCCTGCTGTAGTGATCCCAGTCCTGGGCCTGCTGTAGAGATCCCAGTCCTAAGCCTGCTGTAGAGATCCTAATCCTGGGCCGGCTGTGGTAATCCCAGTTCTGGGCCTGCTGTAATGATCCCAGTCCTGGGCCTGCTGTAGTGATCCCAGCCCTGGGGCTGCTGTAGTGATCCCAGTCCTGAGCCTGCTGTGGTGATCCCAGTCCTGGGCCTGCTGTAGTGATCCCAGCCCAGGGCCTGCTGTAGTGATCCCAATCCTGGGCCTGCTGTAGTGATCTCAGTCCTGGGTCTGCGGTAGAGATCCCAGTCCTGGGCCTGCTGTAGTGATCCTAATCCTGGGCCTGCTGTAGTGATCCTAATCCTGGGCCTGCTGTAGTAATCCCAGTCCTGGGCCTGCTGTAGTGATCCCAGTCCTGGGCCTGCTGTAGTGATCCCAGCCCAGGGGCTGCTGTAGTGATCCCAGTCCTGCGCCTGCTGTAGTGATTCCAGTCCTGGGCCTGCTGTAGTGATCCCAGCCCAGGGCCTGCTGTAGTGATCCCAATCCTGGGCCTGCTGTAGTGATCCCAATCCTGGGCCTGCTGTAGTGATCCCAGTCCTGGGTCTGCAGTAGAAATCCCAGTCCTGGGCCTGCTGTAGTGATCCTAATCCTGGGCCTGCTGTATTGTCCCCAGCCCTGGGCCTGCTGTAGTGATCCCAGCCCTGGGCCTGCTGTAGTGATCCCAGCCCTGGGCCTGCTGCAGTGATCCCAGTACTGGGCCTGCTGTAGTGATCCCAGTCCTGGGCCTGCTGTAGTGATCCTAATCCTGGGCCTGCTGTTGTAATCCCAGTCCTGGGCCTGTGGTAGTGATCCCAGTCCTGGGCCTGCTGTAGAGATCCTAGCCCTGGTCCTGCTGTAGTGATCCCAGTCCTGGGCCTGCTGTAGTGATCCAAGTCCTGGGCCTGCTGTAGTGATCCCAGTCCTGGACCTGCTGTAGAGATCCTAGCCCTGGGCCTGCTGTAGTGATCCCAGCCCTGGGCCTGTTGTAGTGATCCCAGTCCTGGGCCTGCTGTAGTGATCCCAATCCTGGGCCTGCTGTAGTGATCCCAGTCCTGGGCCTGCTGTAGTGATCCTAGTCCTGGGCCTGCTGTAGTGATCTTAGTCCTGGGCCTGCTGTAGTGATTCCGGTCCTGGGGGCCTGCTGTAGTGATCCCAGCCCTGGGCCTGCTGTAGTAATCCCAGTCCTTGGCCTTCTGTAGTGATCCCGGTCCTGGGCCTTCTGTAGTGATCCTAGTCCTGGGCCTGCTGTAGTAATCCCAGCCTTGGGCCTGCTGTAGTGATCCCAGCCCTGGGCCTGCTGTAGTGATCCCAGCCCTGGGCCTGCTGTAGTCATCCCGGTCCTGAGCCTTCTGTAGTGATCCCAGTCCTGGGCCTGCTGTAGTAATCCCAGCCTTGGGCCTGCTGTAGTGATCCCAGCCCTGGGCCTGCTGTAGTGATCCCAGCCCTGGGCCTGCTGTAGTGATCCCGGTCCTGGGCCTTCTGTAGTGATCCTAGTCCTGGGCCTGCTGTAGTGATCCCAGCCTTGGGCTAGCATTCCTAATATCAGCCAAACATGCATATTTACTAGGTTGTGCAGATCATGACTGGGCTCCCCGTCACTTTTCTCCTTACCCCTTCTTCTAACTGTTACCTGTAAAAAAAATACTTCTTTCTGTATTTTTTCTATCAAGGACTTCTATATCACGATATTCTTATAAAAAAAATGTATCTATTTATTCTCGGGTTGTCCATTAAAAAGGATGATTTCAGAAGGTACATACAATAATTAAATAGTTAGAGTAATTGTCCATTTGTCCATAATTAGCTTAATAGTTGAGATTCACCCATCTTTTCCTGGGATCCTGGCTGGTAGATTGCATCTGTCTGTGTCCAGCACGTGTGTCAGGATGACACCATGTGTCCCTTGGGCCTACATCAGCAGCTGGTTTACACACAGTCCCTCGTCCTGTGTCCTGTGGAATGGCAAGAATCCCCCCTGTCTCTAACATGGGCTTTTATAGGCCGGTCATATGGCACCTGTTCTTCTAATTATGGTGCTGAACTAAAAATACAGAAATAGCGCATGTCATCTAGAAACGATGGCTGATGCAATCTTATGTATGTATGGTACAGAACTCAGAATTAAGAATAAAATGAATATTCATAATTAATATTTAACATTACCCAGCCACCTACTTCTGGGTCCTGATCTTCTCCACCTTCATCCTCCTCCATATCACTGGCCTCAGCCAGAGGCGCTCAGTGACCTCTAAACTCCTCTCCAGGTTTGCAATGCTCCTTTTGTAAAAAAAATAAACAAACAAGAATTTGCATGTGTTGCTATTTTTCAACATCCGTAATGTTTTACATTTTTTGTTCGATGAAGGTGTGTACGGGCTTGTCTTCTGCGCCCTAAGCTGTAGTTTTTATTGATTCCAATTTGGGCTACAAACATCGCCTATAGCTGCATTTAATTTTGCATTAACCAATCGGATTAATTAATTTTATGTTTTTGGTAGATCGGACTTTTAAGGACGAGGAGATAGCACATGTGTATGTTTTCAGATTTTTTGAGTATTATTTATTTTTAATGGTGAATAAGGATGATGATTTGAACTTTTAGTTTTTTTTTTTTTTGTGCTTTTAAAAACATATTTTTTTTCTTTTACTGTATTTGTTAGTCTTCTTAGGGGACTTGAACCTGTGAGTGTCTGAACTTGGAAGGGGGAGGAAACAACTTCATAGCCGTCCACGGCCATCAACATGGGCGAGTTCCAAATCCATGGGTCTTGGACCTGTTGAAGCTCTGGGCTTTCACCGCTGTCCCGATTCCACCCCTCAGTGTGTCTGGGATGCAGTTACTGGCAGCTTAGACATCCAATATGGATGACAGATCGCAATAGCGCTTGGCCAAGGGACCCGCCAGCACATCTCCGGTCCAGACACAGCTCCACCTCCTCTCCTCCATCGACCCGCTCAGACCCCTCAGGTCGTTGATAAGCCGCCACACCCTCACTCTTCTCCTCTCGGTTCTTGGGAATACTAAAGGTGTAGATCATGTCCTGCCATCGGGCCCCACCTGACTGGTGGAGAAAAATTGTCCCGGCCACCCGCTGCAAGCTCCTCCCTCTTCTTCAAGAGAAATAGCCAGCTCCATGTCCTCGGTATCTCTTTCTGTCATCATGTGCTCAAGCCATGGCGTCTCCATTATCTGACAACCCACAAATGGCGCAGTCTCTTCCACCTACTGAGGGCCATCATGGTCCCACCTTTCACTGGGTGGAGTCCTCTCTGACTCACCATCCTAGCCGTCTCTGGCCGTTTCCTTGGACTACACCTTACTGGGCAGATCTTCCATTCCACTCAGTCAGCGGGGACGGCCACTCCCCACTGTGGGCTGGCGCACTCGGCTCTGACACTCTCTCCTGAAGGCGTACCTTCTGAAGGGCTGGACACTGCTTAACACCCCTTTTCTTTATCTATGGCCACGATGGGCTGGTCCTTTTCACTCCCATTTTGAGCCACTCACCGCCAATTTGCAGTCCTTGCTCAGAGCTATCTTAGACCGCGTAATGGTCTCCATCTTTCCTGTTAGTCGAGTCTTCCCTACACTGCGTTTCTCTTTCAGCTGCAAGACTCTATCCTGCTGACTATGCCAAGTGTAACACGGTGTGGGGCGGTAGCCGCCAACGAGTCACATGAAAGTGTGTGTCCTGGCTGGATGTGTGAACTGTGCTGTGAGGGCCTTATGCCCGTGCCGGCTGCATGTAGCCGGTGTTGTGGGCTTGCCAGGACCAGATGTTTCACAGTTCAATGAGGGAGATCACCATTCTCTTTCCTCCACCATGATATTCAGCTGCATCAGTGACCTTAGGACACAGAACCGACGCAGCTGATGTCGGGACATACCCCTGACCTCCCAGGGCAGCTCCCCAAATTCTGAACAGCACACCGCAATCTGTGTACTAATAATCGCCACCATAATCCAAGTCTCCACAACCACACACCACACGTAGCCACTCCAGTCTTTGTACCGTAATCACGCACTAGGATCTGTGCCCCTGCAGCCATGTGACGCGCCCCTGGGCCTGAGTCGCGCAGCGTTGCGCACGCGGGAGCCTACCCGGAGCCGGATCGGATAGGGGTAGTAGTCTCGTGGCGATGACCCGGTCCGTGCCCAGGGAGTCAGACTAAGTGGCGGTATATTAGCAGTAGATGTAGGACGACTACGCCACCCGTTGAATGCAGCTATGGAGCTGCCGCTGCAGGGCAGACCGCTGAGGCCGGTGGAAAGATGGTGCAGCGTGGATGGTATAACCCCCAACGGGAGGGGTATGGCCTCAGGGCAGCCGACGTGGATGATGGGGGTAGTAGGAACCACTCAGAGACGATGCGGTGTAGTTCAGGGTCTTTACTGGTGACAAAGATAGACCCTCCCGGAGTACTGGCTAGCGGTCGGGGCCTGGTCAGTCCTTGAGCAGATGGGATCCCCCTTGGCCAGGCGGAGTTGTAGGCCTCCCCAACTAATTGTACTCTTCTGGCTTCCTTGCTAGAGGCGGGTAAAGGTAGCCCACGTCCCTGAGTGTACCGTGTGGTGCTCACCCGTATGGCCGGTGACTCGGGGCCTTCTAGTGGCTTCCGCTCCACGACGGCGGTGCTGGTCCCACGCGTGTGACCGTGCCTTCGGGTTTCTTGGCCAGAGGACCTGAAATACCCTGCCGGGCGGTTTCTGCTGCTGGGTCTGGGTTAATCCCCACAGCCTCGGACTCCGGGTCCGGTGGTAACTCTTCAATCAGGGCGAGCTCTTCAGCTGCCAGCCCCTGATTCCTTTTAGCACTGCTCCCACAGAGCTCCTGATCTTTCTTTCCTATGCTGCTCCTCTTCTTCTCTCTACTCTACTCTACTCTACTCACTAACCCTGCCTCAGCCCCAGCTTTATATAGGGGAAATTCTTCCCCTCCCAGGACTGGGCAGGAGGTGTGGCATGCATAGGATTCCTGACCAAGAGACCTCCCACCTGCTCTCAGACATAACATTGCTATTACTGTGGAGACCAGACCCCTGGGGTGCCACATTCCCCCCTAGTGAAAGTTAGTACTCCGGGACTAAACATACTTTTGTAAACATAACAAGGTGCAAACAATAACATTCTAATAGAGACAACACATAAGGTGGTCACGGCGTGTCCGCAACCGGGTGTAACTTTTGAGGAAAACAAGGGTGTCCATTTCACCAACACAGGGAGACGTAACCAGGTAGGGGTCTGTCCTGCCCCGAGTCCTTAACAGTCTTTCAGTCCGTCCTGGGTTACGCTCCAACTATATACACAAAGGATTCCCGGTAAATCCACCAAAGACTCCTATAAATAACTAGAAACACATAATTATACACAAGCAACAATAAACAGGTAAACATTAATAAAATAGCTTGAACATTTTAGATCCTCCACCGTATGGGCAGCTGGCCTCTAGTGACCCTAGTGGACCTACGGAGCTGGTTGATTGGTCCTGAGCTACAGGGTATAGGAGCTGTCAAGGGTAAACTGGGCAGCCGTCTACGGACTCTTTGGCTCACTAGGGGTATGGCAGGCTCACTATAAGCAGAGGGTTGATTTTCCTGGTCTGCTTGTGTGGGGCCTTCTGCCTCCTGGACCGGCTGTTCTTCCAGTTCTACCTGCGTCTCCATAGGCACTTGGGATGCTGGTTGGAGGAACGTGAGGACGGGTACCACAACAACACCATTGACTTGAGTCCAAGACCGAGGGAAGTCTCCGAGCACAGTACTAACCATATCTTCCCTTTCCTCTACGGGTCGAGGGTCCTCTTGTTCCTCTTCAGGGTTCCGTAGCTGTTCGGGACACTTCTTTAGGTGATCCCGGGATACAATGGCTGTGGTTTCCCCTCCGTCTTTACTGATTGTACAGATCTTCGGGTTGTCGTGGCTTGAGGGCAGTACGGTGTACGGGTCCTTCTCCCATTGGTCGTCCAACTTGTGGAGCCGTCTTTTCCTCTTCAAGACCTGCTCTCCGGGCACCAGGGGAACAGCGGGAGCATACTGGTTGTAAGTTTTCTCTTGTCTTTCCCTAGCTTGACAGAGACTACGCTCCACGCTCTCCTGTACTTTTCGGTATTGCTGCTGCCTCTCTGTGTCCCAGTTGGCTTCTGGTGAAGTGTCCTCGGGTGTCAGGACTCCCATCTCCAGATCAACAGGAAGCTTACCAGGTCTTGCCCTCATTAGGTAAGCCGGGGTACAGTTGGTGGAACCTACAGGGATGTGGTTGTATAGGTCCACCAGGTCGGGCAGCTTCTCAGGCCACAGACTGCGTTCCTCCAGGGGCAATGTTTTCAGGAGATCTATCACCACCTGGTTCATTTTCTCACAAAGTCCATTAGTTTGCGGGTGATAGGGTGTTGTTCTTATCTTCCGGCATCCATACAGGGTGCAGAACTCCTGGAAGACCTCCGCTTCAAAGGCAGGCCCCTGGTCCGTCAGCACCTGCTCCGGGTATCCATGCGGACGGCAGAAGTGCTGTTGGAAGGCTCTAGCTGCTGTGTGAGCCGTTAAGTCCTTGACGGGGACGACAACCAAGAACCGGGAGTAGTGATCCACGATGGTTAACGCGTAGACGTAGCCACTTCTGCTTGGGGTCAGCTTTACATGATCCAAGGCTACCAGTTCCAACGGCTGTCTGGTGATGATGGACCGCAGGGGAGTCTTCTGGCTGGCACGGTCCCTCCTTCTTAAGTTGCATGGGCCACAGTCTCTGCACCACCTCTCGATGGTTCCTCTCATGCCTACCCAATGGAACCGCCCGCGCAGCAGAAACTCCAGCTTCTTCCATCCGAAATGCCCAGCTCCGTCGTGGTATGCCTCCATCACCATAGCTGCGTCTCTTCTTGGCACCACTACTTGCCAGATTAGTTCATGCGTCCGGGAGTTAACCATTCTGCGGCACAACTTTCCCTTATAAAGGAACAGTCGACTCTTCTCAGCCCACAGTTGCTTGGCTTCCTCCGGAGCGTCTGGGTCAAGGCGTGCATCTGGCCGAGTCAGCATCTCCTTTACCAGTCGGACGGCAGGGTCACTGTCTTGCGTCTCCACTCAGTTGTAATGAGGTAAGGGGTTGAACGTAGCGGTTTGCTTACTTCTTACACGGTGGGAATACTGGATAGTCCCATGACGGTGGAACGCGGGGAGCTCAACTTCTTCCAGTTCCTCTGAATCTTCCCCTACGTCCGGTAGGTTTGGCATCCTGGACAGGGCGTCTGCGTTGGTATTGGAGCGTCCTGCCCGGTATTTGATTGTAAACTCATAGTTGGACAAGCGGGCTGTAACATACCTGGCGGCGTCCTTGCATAGTGGTCCATCTCCCACTGTGCAAGAGCGCGCACTTGATCTCCTGTCCAGAATGTCTCTCTGGCTTCCCTCCATGCTGTCTGTTTGTGTCTGTTTCTGCTGCTTAAGGGCGGCGCCCGATCACTTCCTGCTTTTTGTACCTGCTGTGGGTCACACCTCTTGTGCGTCCTCAGCCTATTGCTGTCTGTCACCTGGTATATAGCTCAGCTGCGCCCATCTATCCCTGCCTGAGCATAGTGTTTCTTTCAGTGTGTGCGTGCACTCTGAAGGTGCCAGGTCCCGTTCTGTGTTCTCTTGTCTGCCTATCCTGGAGGCTGTATTTCCAGGCCTGTCTGAACACGCTCCTAGCCTGTTCCTCCTGCCTTCTAGGGGCCGATTACCTAGACCTGTTCCTGTATCTTGTCTGACCTGTCTGAACACGCTCCTAGCCTGTTCCTCTCGCCTTCTAGGGGCTGATTACCTAGACCCGCTCCTGTATCTTGTCTGTCCTGTCTGAACACGCTCCTTGCCTGTTCGTCCTGCCTCTCTGGGGGCCGTATTCCCAGACCCGCTCCTGTATTCCGCTGCAGTGTCGGTCTCCTCTGTACACTCAGTTCCAGTCTGAACTCTCTCCTATCCTTTACCTGTTTTGCCTCTATGTCCGTTCCCTTCCTTTTTCTGCAGAGTCTGAACTCGTACCTAACTCCTGCTTGTTGTCTCTGTACTCCCGTTTGTGAGTTTGTGGTCCACTCGCTACTTCACTGCAAGTACCCTGTGGGTGTCTGGCTCTGCCTTTCCCTTCCTGTCTGTTCCGTGTGAACAGAGCCCTGTCTCCCCTACTCAGCCTAGCCTGCTCTGACTCCTTTGCTCACCGCTCCGGCGGTTCTAGCCTGCTCTGACTCCTTTGCTCACCGCTCCGGCGGTTCTAGTCTGCTCTGACTCCTTTGCTCACCGCTCCGGCGGTTCTAGTCTGCTCTGACTCCTTTGCTTACCGCTCCGGCGGTTCTAGCCTGCTCTGACTCCTTGCTCACTGCTCCGGCAGTCCTGTCCTGCCCTGCTTCTGCCCGCTGCTCCGGCAGTCCTGTCCTGCCCTGCTTCTGCCCGCTGCTCCGGCAGTCCTGTCCTGCCCTGCTTCTGCCCGCTGCTCCGGCAGTCCTGTCCTGCCCTGCTTCTGCCCGCTGCTCCGGCAGTCCTGTCCTGCCCTGCTTCTGCCCGCTGCTCCGGCAGTCCTGTCCTGCCCTGCTTCTGCCCGCTGCTCCGGCAGTCCTGTCCTGCCCTGCTTCTGCCCGCTGCTCCGGCAGTCCTGTCCTGCCCTGCTTCTGCCCGCTGCTCCGGCAGTCCTGTCCTGCCCTGCTTCTGCCCGCTGCTCCGGCAGTCCTGTCCTGCCCTGCTTCTGTCCGCTGCTCCGGCAGTCCTGTCCTGCCCTGCTTCTGTCCGCTGCTCCGGCAGTCCTGTCCTGCCCTGCTTCTGTCCGCTGCTCCGGCAGTCCTGTCCTGCCCTGCTTGTGCTCGCTGCTCCTGCAGCCCCGTCCTGCTGTGTTCTTGCCCACCGCTTCGGGCGTTCCCTCTCTGCTGTGGTTGTCTACCGCATCTGCGGTTCTGTGACCCAGTCTGTACTGGGTCTTAACCTTTCTGTGCTCCAGCCCGTCCTTTCGGCCAGTACCTCCCTGTCTGCACTCTAGCTGTGCTTGCCTGTACCCCTCTGCCTGTATTGTTCCTGAGTCCCAGTGTGTACTGGGTCCTATCCCGCCTGTGTTCCTACCTGCTAGTGCCTCCCTGTCTGCACTCTAGCTGTGCTTGCCTGTACCCCCCGGCCTGCATACCCACCTGCCTGCATACCAGTCGTGCCTGCCTATACCCACCAGTCTGTGTGCCAGCCTACCAGTCTGTTCCTGTATTCCCCTGTGTGGGTCAACAGCCGTGTCCGGGGTCTGTCCTGGAGTAGCACCTGGTCCCTCTGCTCGGTTCCTCCTTGGTGCACTGGCGTCGTATGCCGTCGTGCGACCCTGGTCGGATCGGGTGAATACCTAGTTACGCCCCTCCAGGCATTCACTCTCCGGCACGGTCCAGTGGAATCACTACAATCACACGCACACGCCGCTCAGCCCGGGCGTGTGCATAACACGGGCCATCCATCTCTGCTCTAGGGCACCGAGTCTTGCAGTGTCCAGGTGTGTCAACGGGTTGTTATCCGTGTACACGGTGAACCGGGAGGAAGCGAGGTAGTGCTTAAAGCGTTCGGTGACTGCCCACACCACTGCCAGGAACTCTAGCTTAAATGAGCTGTAATTCTCAGGGTTTCTTTCGGTGGGTCGCAGTTTTCGGCTGGCGTAAGCAATTACCCGTTCTTTCCCCTGCTGGATCTGGGATAGTACGGCTCCTAGCCCGATGTTACTGGCGTCGGTGTAGAGGATAAAGGGCTGGCTATAATCAGGGTACACCAGGATTTCATCCCCCGTGAGGGCCATCTTCAACTGGCGGAAGGACTCTTCTTCCAACTTCTCCCATCTGAAGGGCGGCTTCTGGTTCTTGGCCTTCCTGGACTGGCCTATCAGGAGGTCCTGCATAGGAGCTGCCTTTTTGGTGAAACCGGGAATGAACCTTCGGTAGTAGCCTACCAACCCGAGGAACTGCCTCACTTCCTTTACGCTGGAGGGGCTTGGCCATTCCTTAATTGCGGTGATCTTATCAGGGTCGGGAGCCACTCCGTCAGCACTCACCACGTGTCCCAGGTACTGCACCTTTGGCTTCAGGAGGTGACACTTGGAAGGTTTCACCTTTAGGCCGTAACTTGCCAGAGCTTCAAACACTTCCGCCAGGTGCTTCAGGTGGTCCTCGTAGGTCTTGGAGTAGACGATGACATCGTCCAGGTATAACAGGACCGTCTCAAAGTTCCGGTGTCCCAGACAGCACTCCATCAATCGCTGGAAGGTTCCTGGTGCGTTGCAGAGTCCGAACGGCATGCAGGTAAACTCGCTAAGTCCCATCGGGGTGGTGAATGCGGTCTTCTCCCGGTCCGCCTCTGCTACAGGAACCTGCCAGTACCCGCTAGTGAGATCCAAGGTGGAGAAGAAGTTAGCAGATTTTAAAGCAGCCAAAGACTCCTCTATTCTTGGTAAGGGGTACGCATCTTTGTGTGTGATACGGTTAATTTTCCGGTAATCTACACACATTCTCATGGTGTTGTCTTTCTTTTTGACCAAGACTAGTGGAGCTGCCCAGGGGCTACAGCTATCCCTGATTACCCCAGCCTCCTTCATGTCTCTAAGCATCCCCTTGGCGTGTTGGTAGTGTGCAGGGGGTACGGGCCGATACCTCTCTTTTATGGGAGGATGGTCTCCCGTGGGGATGTGGTGTTCTACCCCCTTGACTCGCCCGAAGTCTAACGGGTGTTTACTAAACACTCTCTCGTACTCTTGAACCACCCGGTAGACTCCCTGTTTCTGGTGGGAGGGAGTGGAGTCAGTACCCAAATGTAGTTGCTGACACCAATCCTCCGTTATTTTCTCAGAGCCGTTACCTTCCTCCGGATGAGATGGAGGCAAGGGTTCCACAGACTGTATAGAATTTTGGTTGATAGTATATAATTTGGCTAGCGTAGCATACCGGGGCAGGTATACTTCCCTTTTCCCAATATTTATTATGCGAACGGGTACCCTCCCATGGCGTACATCAACTACCCCCCGGGCTGTCAAAATGGTGGGCCTACTGTCTGAGTAGACTGGCTCTACCATGGCCTGGTAATCTCTACCTCTCAGACCAATAGCTGCCCGGCACCAAATCATCATTTCACTTTTCGGGGGTATGGCAATAGGGAAAGGGTCACACATTCTTACGCTACCAATCTCACCGCCGGAGAGTTCCACTTGTTGCCGTCGCATCAGTGCCCGGATCTCTTTCTGGAGCACTCGCTGCTGGCCGGAGCTGGCGTTCTTGGCAACCTGCTGTAAAATGAAAATCACCTCTGCAAGACAATTTTCAATCACATTAGTTCCTAGAGTTATCTTTGGGTGACTCTCACGCTTGTCAATGTCCACAATGATCAGTCCCTGTGCTGCCAGTTCGACTCTACCGATTTTAATGGTCATTTCTTTAAATCCGATCTGTGGCACGGGCTGACCATTACTGGCGATGATACTCAAGTCGTCGTCTGGATAGCGGGTTATATCCGAGTCATTCCAGTACTGCTTGAAGAGCACGTATGGGATGGTGGTGACCTGTGACCCGGTGTCCAGTAGGGCACTCATAGGGATGCCATCCAGTACCACAGGCAAGACTGGACGTCCTCCCACATATTTGTCGCGCCAGTTCGATGGGCCTGGTGATCTTTTTCCTGGGGGTTGGCCCTCTACCCCAGGTTGTGCCAGTTTAAAGGACAGTACCTTGCCATATGTCCGGGCTGATTACAGCGGCGGCAGATAGGTTGTCCGTCCTCGTTGTACCGGTCGCTGGGTCTTCCTCTGGCCGGTGGGGTCCTCCTGCCGACTGCGCCATACGCGACGTCTGGACGTGAGGCGGGGCGTCTGTTCTCGCGCGCTTTTGGAGTCCACGCCCCTCTTCTTCCCGCGCGGCGTCTTCAAGATGGCGTCCAACGGCGGGAAAACTCCACGGAAGGCGGGAAGAAAGCTGAAAATGGCGCCGGATGGCGGGAAAACTTCACGGATGGCGGGAAGAAGGCTGAAGATGGCGCCGGATGGTGGGAATCTTCGCGGATGGCGGGAAGAAGGCTGAAGATGGCGCCGGATGGCGGGAATCTTCACCACAGGTTAGTTTAAAAGTCTCTTTTTCAGGCACGCAGTACCCGGCGGTTGCGGGCACATAATCCTGCCGACTACGCCAAAAGCTGACGCGCCCCTGGGCCTGAGTCGCGCAGCGTTGCGCACGCAGGAGCCTACCCGGAGCCGGATCGGATAGGGGTAGTAGTCTCGTGGCGATGACCCGGTCCGTGCCCAGGGAGTCAGACTAAGTGGCGGTATATTAGCAGTAGATGTAGGACGACTACGCCACCCGTTGAATGCAGCTATGGAGCTGCCGCTGCAGGGCAGACCGCTGAGGCCGGTGGAAAGATGGTGCAGCGTGGATGGTATAACCCCCAACGGGAGGGGTATGGCCTCAGGGCAGCCGACGTGGATGATGGGGGTAGTATGAACCACTCAGAGACGATGCGGTGTAGTTCAGGGTCTTTACTGGTGACAAAGATAGACCCTCCCGGAGTACTGGCTAGCGGTCGGGGCCTGGTCAGTCCTTGAGCAGATGGGATCCCCCTTGGCCAGGCGGAGTTGTAGGCCTCCCCAACTAATTGTACTCTTCTGGCTTCCTTGCTAGAGGCGGGTAAAGGTAGCCCACGTCCCTGAGTGTACCGTGTGGTGCTCACCCGTATGGCCGGTGACTCGGGGCCTTCTAGTGGCTTCCGCTCCACGACAGCGGTGCTGGTCCCACGCGTGTGACCGTGCCTTCGGGTTTCTTGGCCAGAGGACCTGAAATACCCTGCCGGGCGGTTTCTGCTGCTGGGTCTGGGTTAATCCCCACAGCCTCGGACTCCGGGTCCGGTGGTAACTCTTCAATCAGGGCGAGCTCTTCAGCTGCCAGCCCCTGATTCCTTTTAGCACTGCTCCCACAGAGCTCCTGATCTTTCTTTCCTATGCTGCTCCTCTTCTTCTCTCTACTCTACTCTACTCACTAACCCTGCCTCAGCCCCAGCTTTATATAGGGGAAATTCTTCCCCTCCCAGGACTGGGCAGGAGGTGTGGCATGCATAGGATTCCTGACCAAGAGACCTCCCACCTGCTCTCAGACATAACATTGCTATTGTAGCACCCTGAGGATTCGGCTGCTACAGGGGTATTGCACCTCAATCCAGAGGTGTGATATTCCACTCCCGGGTAAGGATGGAGTGTGGAACTGAGCTCGGTAGGCTGCATGCACTACACACATCCCATTTCCGAGGAGCAGACCAACGGTACTCCCACTTAGAAATGTGCAGGTACGACCGAGTCTGTTCCTGGCTGGAGTGGGAGGGGGGTGGTACATCCCAAGTAGTGTAGGGGCAGATAGGGGGAGCAGCCTGGGTAAAGATAGGAGCTCATTGGGTGCTGGTCACCTGAGCTCACACATAGAGGGTGTATATAAGGTGGGCACCATCAAAGATCAGGGTCAGTCTGTCAGCCTTTGCAGAGAGGTCAGTCTGTGAGAAGTCAGAGGAAGAGAGCAGAGCAGCCCCAGAGAGAGAGAGAGGAGAAAAGAAGAAAGACCCAGAGGGGGTGAAAGAAAAGGACTCTGAGAACCCAAAGTCCATCAACGGGTGAAGAGTTGGCAACTGGGTACCGGATCCCAAGCTGGCAGAGGCTACAGCACACCTTAGCCAGGAACCGGAGGTCGTGGGCAGGATTGATCTGCCACGATCACCCACCACATCTACCCTGAAGGCAAACCACATGTAGGGTCAGGGAACCCAAGGCCAAGGGTCTCCCAACAGAAGGCCCGAGGGAGCTGGACCTAGGTAGATCCCTGGTGGGGACGGCCAGAAGACAGGACAGAAGGAGAGCTCAGGGTCACGCTCCGGACTTGCTTGGGGGTTGGCTGAATCCAGGACCTGGTGGACGCAGCACGGCTCGGGTGGTCACTTGAAGCTGGAGTGACCGGAACATCAGCAGTAAGTAAATACCCTAAAACTGCACAACCCGACTCTGTCTTTAATTACATCTATGCTGCACCACCACAACCCCCATCCTCTGCACCTGACCCCCTGAGGCTATACCCCACCCGTTGGGGGTTATACTACCAAAAGCTGCACCAACACCATCAGCCTCAGCGGACCCTGCTGCAGCGGCGGCCATAGTGACCGCAATACAACGGGTGGCGTAGTCGACATTAAGAACTTTGTAACATCTGTAGGACTGCCACATACTCTGAGCTTGACACCCTGGGCACGGACCGGGTCACAGCCACTCGGAAGACTACAACCCCCATCTGATCCGGCTCCGGGTATTCCCCTAAAGAATATGGCCCAGGGGGCGCGTCAACTTTGGCGTAGTCGGCAGGATTACGTGCCCGCAACAACCGGGTACTGCGTGCCTGAAGAAAAGAACAAGTTTACCTCAAAAAGAAGTCTCCTGCCGGTTCCGGAGGGTCCCCGCCATCGGACTCCATCACAGATCGATTCCCGCCGGTTGTCCGCCATTAACAGCTTTTTCCCGCCATCTGCAGAGTTTCCCGCCACTGGGAGACGATTCCCGCCATTTCCAAAGGTTTCCCGCCTTGGAAGAGCGGACGCCATTATGGGCGTGCCAGAGGGTGGCAAGAGGCCACCTCCCATCGTGGGCCAGGACCGAAAATGGCGCCAAAAGTGGAAACCGCCCCCACCAACAGAGACTGTGATGCTAGAGGTGTCTGTCAGCGTGAAAGAACTGCCCCTGGAGCTGACAATCACCAAGCGGCCCCGGGACCGCCCTCGAAGTGGGAGGACTGAGAAGGAGAGAGCAAAGATGGGTGTCGCCTGGAGCAGTCTGGAGAGAGCGCACCCGGAGGCAAGAAGCCTGGAGAAGAGTATCGGAGGAGCTTACCCGGAGATGGCGAGAAAGCAGAGCAGCACCGGCCCGTTGGCCAGGAGCCTGCTAGAAACAGAAGAGGGAGAGCAGAGCAGCACCGGCCCGCTGGCCAGGAGCCTGCTGGAGACAGCGAAAGGAGAGCAGAGCAGCACCGACCCGTTGGTCAGGAGCCTGCTGGAAACAACGACCCCACTAGGCCTAGTGGAGGTCCTAGCACAGCTCCCCCGAGATCGGGAGTGTGCGCAGACCGCTCTGGAGGGCCTCGCAAGGAGGATGGCCCGGGTGCAGCGAGAGACGTTGGCGGAGTGGAGCCGAGAGATGGCCCAGCAGACCGAGACCCGTCAGCGGAGCACGCCACCCAAGACGAGGAGACCGACCGCCTCTGAGGATGGCGCGGGAGGACTCAAGGCCGGAGACGGCGCCGAGAAGGGAGCCGAACGAGTGGAGGCAGGTAAAGGGGACGTCTATACCCCAAACCGGGAAACCGCGTACCTGCCCCAGCTCCCCGTCGCAGAGCCCGAAGTCTATCCTGCCGTGCCCGTCGCTGCAATGTCACCGCCGCAGACTAGGCCTCAAACGGGAGCCGCGACCCCTGTGACGTCACACGCCTCGACCCCGAGCGTGACCAAGCAGGAAGTACCGCCAGCCTGGTCGCAAGGCCTAGTACCCCCGGGCGCCGCAATACCAACAGCGCCCCCTACCTCCGCGGAGCCCCCGGCCTGGTCGCAGGGCCAAGTAGCCCAGGGCGCCGCCGTCCTTACGGTGCCCTTCACCTTCCAGATACCCCAGGCCTGGCCGCAAGGCCCGGGCAACCCGGGCGCTAACACCACCGCGCCCATAAGACCAAAAGTGCCGCAACTGGGAGAAGATCTGTTCGCCCAACACACATGGCCGGACGGGCAGCCCTTTGTCTGGCCCAGGGAGTACTACGAACGAGAGCTCCAAAAGAGGGGAAGGCCCATGTGTGAACCCCTGATCCCGGCTCCAAAGCCCGTTAAGAGGATCTCGCCCCCGCTAGAGGAAGCACAGTTTGAGTGGGACCCCACCGGAGAAGATCTCATGGGGTTCACTCAGGAGACTCGGGCAGCTGCAGCGGAGCGTGCTGAGTGCTGCCGCCAACAGCTCGAGATCTTCGAGAGGGAGCGGAGAGAGAGGCGGGTCCGGGAACAGCAAGCTCAAATAAGGAGCGCGGAGCAGAAGAGCCGGGCCAGGAGAGACCCCCGTGCAGCGCATAGTCCCCGCACCACCGGGACTGTGATCAAGTTTAACATGCAGCATGGGTGGGGCTTCATCCGAGACCACCGCACCCTAGGCGACGTCTTCGTGACCAGGAGAGACGTTGAGTCCCACCTACCGGAGGGACACAGAGGTCGTGACCTTTACATCGGGGACGAGGTCACCTTCACCCGGCACAAGTGTGCCAAAGGACCCTACGCCCTCCATGTGCATCGTCTGACGGAGGAAGAGCTGCGGTGTGAGGAGGAAGAGCAAGAGGACCCGGACGGGTCTGAAGCCAAAGGTAACCATAAAGCAAGAGCAGGAGGACGCCGTCGTTAAGTACAGCGAAGCAGAAGCTGTATATAGTTGCCCGTCGGGGCACCGTGAACTGAAACTGTTACTGTTGCTAAATATAGCCCCCGTTGGGACCAGCAAGTGTGAACTGTTACCCGTATTTCCCTAAATCCCACTGACCGAGGACTGAGAGCGGTCATTCCTCCCCAATACCTGGCCGAGGACTGAGAGCGGCCATAATCCCTGTATATAGTTGCGCGTCCTAAAGCGCCCCCTACCGGTTTTATAGGAAAACCATTTTTCTAAAAGACTGTCGCACTTTACCCGGTCACGCGTTGCACAGTGACCGGAGGAGGAGCCAGAGGCGACGAGAATGTTATTATGAAAAGTTTTTATATGATGTTTTATTATGTTGTTTTATGAAAAAAATTATGTTTGTGGATGTTATGTCTTACAGCCCGAGGACGTGCTGTGATTTACCAGGGGGGAATGTAGCACCCTGAGGATTCGGCTGCTACAGGGGTATTGCACCTCAATCCAGAGGTGTGATATTCCACTCCCGGGTAAGGATGGAGTGTGGAACTGAGCTCGGTAGGCTGCATGCACTACACACATCCCATTTCCGAGGAGCAGACCAACGGTACTCCCACTTAGAAATGTGCAGGTACGACCGAGTCTGTTCCTGGCTGGAGTGGGAGGGGGGTGGTACATCCCAAGTAGTGTAGGGGCAGATAGGGGGAGCAGCCTGGGTAAAGATAGGAGCTCATTGGGTGCTGGTCACCTGAGCTCACACATAGAGGGTGTATATAAGGTGGGCACCATCAAAGATCAGGGTCAGTCTGTCAGCCTTTGCAGAGAGGTCAGTCTGTGAGAAGTCAGAGGAAGAGAGCAGAGCAGCCCCAGAGAGAGAGAGAGGAGAAAAGAAGAAAGACCCAGAGGGGGTGAAAGAAAAGGACTCTGAGAACCCAAAGTCCATCAACGGGTGAAGAGTTGGCAACTGGGTACCGGATCCCAAGCTGGCAGAGGCTACAGCACACCTTAGCCAGGAACCGGAGGTCGTGGGCAGGATTGATCTGCCACGATCACCCACCACATCTACCCTGAAGGCAAACCACATGTAGGGTCAGGGAACCCAAGGCCAAGGGTCTCCCAACAGAAGGCCCGAGGGAGCTGGACCTAGGTAGATCCCTGGTGGGGACGGCCAGAAGACAGGACAGAAGGAGAGCTCAGGGTCACGCTCCGGACTTGCTTGGGGGTTGGCTGAATCCAGGACCTGGTGGACGCAGCACGGCTCGGGTGGTCACTTGAAGCTGGAGTGACCGGAACATCAGCAGTAAGTAAATACCCTGAACTGCACAACCCGACTCTGTCTTTAATTACATCTATGCTGCACCACCACAACCCCCATCCTCTGCACCTGACCCCCTGAGGCTATACCCCACCCGTTGGGGGTTATACTACCAAAAGCTGCACCAACACCATCAGCCTCAGCGGACCCTGCTGCAGCGGCGGCCATAGTGACCGCAATACAACGGGTGGCGTAGTCGACATTAAGAACTTTGTAACATCTGTAGGACTGCCACATACTCTGAGCTTGACACCCTGGGCATGGACCGGGTCACAGCCACTCGGAAGACTACAACCCCCATCTGATCCGGCTCCGGGTATTCCCCTAAAGAATATGGCCCAGGGGGCGCGTCACTATTACTGTGGAGACCAGACCCCTGGGGTGCCACACATGCACCACACTTGTATCAATAGTCACATCCCTAAAGTCACCCACTACAATCTGTGACAAAATATAATTATTATTGCAAAGTGCAATACAAATGCACGCCCGTGTATGCGAGCAAGTGCAACAATAAGGCCACGGCCCCACTATCAGTATTCGGTCAGCATTTTCTCTCAGGAATGGGAGCCAAAACCAGGTGAGGAACAATCAGAGAAAAGGTAGAATAGAAACAAGTCACCAATTCTGCATTTATCATCCACTCCTGGTTTTGGCTCCAACTCCTGAGAAAAAATACTGACCGAATACTGACCGAATACTGATAGTAGGACCGTGGCCTAACAATCCATCCGACAGGGCCAACTAAGGCCACATTCCCACCATCAGTAAGTCTTGAGTTTTTGATAAACCAGAAGGAGGGGAGAGAGCTCACCGGTCACGTTGCTGCAGAAATCACGGTTGAAGCTCTCACCTAGAGCCGCCCGGGTCCAAGCGCAACAACCAGAAGAGAGAAGAAAAAGGGTCCTGCAGCGGAGCGGCACGTAATAGTAATGTAAGTGGATAAAACTTCACTTTTATTATATCATAAAACCATGGCAGATCCTCTAATGTGAACAAAACCAACTCATTTCAGCGAATAAGCCTTACTCATGATTTTATGACACAATAAAAGTGAAGTTTTATCTACTATTATGTGCCGCTCCGCTGGAGGACCCTTTTTCTTCTCCCTTGAGTTTTGATGTTGCATGTTTTCTGCAGCATTTCTCCATTTATTAGGTAAATTAGATGCGGGTTTTTTTTTGTATTGCATTTTTGATGCTGCGGTTCTTGTCTGTTTTTGTTATGTCATGCTTTAAATTAAGATTAGTGATGAGCGAGTATGTTCTGTCCGAGTATGCTCGGCCGAGCTCCGAGTAGTTACAGCTGCTCGGTGATATGGTTGAATCGCTCCCGTGTGCATGATTTGTGACTGTTTGACAACTTTATTACATGTGAGGAATGTGTAAGAAATAGACATCACATGTAATAAAACTGTCAAACAGTTGCAAATCATGCACACGGGAGAGATTCAACCATATCACCGAGCAGCTGTAAATACTCGGAGCACGGCCCGAGCATACTCGCTCAACACTAATTAAGATCCTTTGTTTTTGACACCTCCTGGTTTTTGGCTTCGGTTAAACTTTTTTCCTACGGTCATGTGCGGATTACGTGCATTTTATACTTGTGGATCTTCCACATATTATGCAATTCTATATGGAAAATCTGCAGATAAAACCCAGACTAACTGCAAGAGAGATTGACGTTACAAACTTCAAATACGCTCCGCAGGTCAATGGGTAAAAAAGCCCAGTAGCCCAGTGGTAGGAGATTTCTCTAAATCCCATCCACATTGCTGGAAATGTAAGGATATGTGCCCACGATGCGTCCAGGCCTGCTGGCCCCACTCTCCGGAATAGTCGCCATCGGCTTCCGCTTATCTATGTAAATGAGTGGCGCCATTTTTTATTTTCACCTGCGGACTTTCCTCATACAGGTTAGGTCTATGGGGAAAGCCCGCATGTGGACCCCCAGAGAATGCCAGCCGTGTGCTGTCTCTTTTTTACAGACTGTTTGAAAAACATTTTTTTTCTTTGATCCGAGAAAAATTTATGAAACTCCGGTGGAAAAAACTGACACTGACCGACGCTCCACTCCACCTGCGATTGTTAACCTGTTAAATGCCGCTGTCAAAAAAATCTGAAAAAAACCCATAAAAGTTCAAATCACACCCCCTTATCCCTCATTAAAAATAAAGATAATAAAAAAATGTAAAAAATACACATGTGGTATCGCCGCATTCAGAAAAGTCCAATCTTTCAAAATATAAAAACAATTAACCTGATCAGTAAACACTGTAAACAAAAAAAATTCAAGAGCCCCAACATTTTTGCTGCAATTCCACGAAAAAATGCTGTAACAAGTGAGCAAAATGTCATATCTATCCCAACATGGTATCAATAAAAACTTCACCTCCCTGCAAAAATTAAACCATCACACCGCTCTATCAACCGGAAAATGAAAACGTTATCGGTCTTGGAAAATGGTGTCACAGCCCCCAAAAATTTTTTTTTGCAAAGTTCTGATTTTTTTTTCAGCACTAAAATAATAAAAAACCTGGACATGTTTGGTATCGCCGTAATCATACCGATGAGGAGAATCATATTGTGAGGTCATTTGTAGCACAAAATGAATGTGGAAAAACAATTCCCAAAAAACTGTCAGAATTGTCAGGTTTTCTCACAATTTTTCCCCACTTGAAATTTTCTGCGGCCCATAAACTTCTAATGAGAAAAACGACTTCCAGAACACACAGCGATCTGACAGCTTACAAAAGCCGTTACGTGGTATCGGAGTGGCGGGAGTCTAAGTAGATTGACTATGGCCTGCCTTTCCCCCTTGAAGAACAAGTGTGCTACCGTAATGTGAACTGTGCTATATGTTAATGATGTTAATGATGTGTGTTGTTCAATAGTAGGGTAAGTGAGAGCTAGTGGTTTGGACTAGCCCAGAGTGGGAGGGGGGCAAAACTGAAGTGACAGAGGCAGTTTCCTGTCAAGAAGTCAGAAAGGACCCAGTGTGCATAGAAAGGACCTAAGGTCTGATGTGAGCAGTGCCGCATGACATGGGTGTCCTTAGAGCGATCGATCAGAAACTGGTCCTGGGTCAGTACGCCTAGCACTCACAGTGGTAATGGGCCAGAACGGAACATGAGATGAAGAGAGTGCCAGAGCGTCAGAGACAGGGATGATAAGTACCGGCCATACTGACAGTATACTTCTTTAGAGGGGAAAGAAGACGCAGAACCGCGGGTTGAAAATAGGACTCTTACACACTGGACTGTAGCACTGACCTGGGCTGTGGTGAAGTAGAAAGGAACGGTGAAGATATAGAACAAGTGAGTAATGAGGAAAGAATTGGAACTATGTGTGAAAAATGCTCCGTATAGTGAAGGAAACGTTCATAAATTTGTGTGCCTGCTATCTCCTGTACATAATCCCCCCTAATTATTGTTTAGTAAATGTTTATTTTTGACTGGTGGTCTCCCTCATTGAACTGTCAAACATTTGGTCCTGGCCAACCAACGTTATCGGTTACATGCGGCCTACAAGGGCGTAGCGCCCCACAGCACAAGCCCACACACCCAGCTAGGACCCCACTTTCATGTAATGTGCAGGAGCGCAGGAGATGAGTACCTCGCCAATGGCTTCCGCCCCACGCTATGTTACAGGATCAAGGCTGAAAACAGAAGAAGGCACCATCTGGTAAGTATGTAAATACTGTAAGGCAGCTACCGGACATATAGTTGATAGGAGGTATGTGTCACAGAGATGGTTGTCCTCTGTGATGCAATCCTGGAGTGATGCTCTAGTGCACATAACACTTAAGAGGATGATTTGGTGCATCCAGGACCAGGTTTTATGGGCAGCCATGAGAGATTGGCAGGTCTCTCATACCTCATCTCTGGATGTGGTTAAGAGGTTAAAATGGAGTTCTTTATTTGACACATTGTCTGTGTATGGAGGGAGAAGGCCTCCCGTGAGTTGTTATCTGAAGACTGAGCCAGTGTACTGAACGCTATCCAGCCTGTGTGCCCACAGGACTGGCTAACCAGAGACTTTGCCTAAAGGACTGTTTATTTTGTTTTGCCTGCACTAAAGGCTATTTTTTTTCCTTTTGCTTATGGCCAGTTTATGAGGCAATAAACCAACATGAACATTTAAATGAAAACGCTTCCTGTTTGCCTCCTGACGCATCCAAGTGCGTAGAAACCCCACAATACATAAATTACCCTGATATACAGGATCCTTAACAAAAGGATTGAAGAAAAAAGAAGCCTGGAGTGCTGCTTTAAGAAAAGTTGGTATAAAGAATTCCAGCGGTATAATGCTGCTAATTTACCCCAAGGACTTTCCCTTTCTGGGCACTGCTGAGGGGTAGGTTGTCACTTCTGTAGGGGGAGTTAGCACTGCTGGGGAGAATTACATTGGTGTGAAAAAGTGTTTGCCCACTTCCTGACTTCTTATTCTTTTGCATGTTTGTCACTTAAATGTTTCAGATCACAAAACAAATGTAAATATTAGATTGACAACAGGTGTGTAACATCCCTGGTGGCGTGCTGGCATGGCTTACCACCTTCCACCATGCAAGACCGCCATCTTACCTATCAGTCCAGGCTGCACACTTTGCTCCAGTACCTGCTGTGTGCATGTCTCTTGTCTGCTGGCTTAGGGCGGCGGCGTGGTTACTGTCTGGTTACTGTCTGATTCTTATAGTTACTGTGTGCGCACTCCTAATGCGTCCGCAGTCACTGGATACTTAAACCTCCTCCACCCAGTAGGAGGTGCCTGAGCAACACTTTCTTTCAGTGTGTTCTGTGCAACTGAGTTGCCAGGTCCTGTCCTGTTTCTAGTCTGTTCGGCCACCCTGAGGGCTGTATACCCAGGCCCATTACCTGTATCTGTGACTTCTAGTATGTTTCCGCCACCCTGGGGGCTGAGTTCCCAGGCTCGTTCCTGTATCTTGTTCCTGGTTCAGTTCCTGTCAGAACAGTGTCCTAGCCCGTTACTTGTTTGTCTCTATGTTCGTATCTTCTGTGACAGGGTTACTGGTATCATATATGAGGGGAGGTATGTGTCGCACAGGTTGCTAGCCTGTGTGAACTGAAACTAATGAACTTTCTCCCAGCATGTTATATGCTGGTGGGTTAACTCACTTAAAGGGCGTGGTTTTAGGGGAATGACAGTGATGGGAGGGACGTCATTCCCCATATCTCCACCTCAGGGTGTGGCTGAGGATCGTTTAAATGTTCAGCCCTGTTTTTTTTTCTGTGAGTTGTGTTTGGAGAGGCAAGGTCTCCAGACTGGACAGCCACAGCTCAGGAGGGAGCTGAAGACAGGACATAACCGGTGTGTGCGACCTGCACACACATATGGACTGTGTTATAGTTTATCTTTTGTTTTGTGGTTTATCCAAGTAAGGCTGTATTTATTTTGCTGGAGTGCAGAGCTTTATGCTGCTAATAAAGCCTGCAAAGAAAACCCGGGTTCCTGAGTCTAATTCCGGAAGTGGCCGAGCGAGTCATCCTACAGAAGATGACTCTGGGGGATGACGTTGAGGCGTTCCTGACTGTTTTTGAAAGGGTGGCGGAATGGGAGAGATTACCTCAGGAGGAGTGGGCGGAGGTTCTGGCGCCATATTTGACCAGGGAGCCGCAGAAAGCCTATTATGATCTGACTTTACAAGACGCAAAGGAGTACGCGAAATTAAAAACCATCAGCCTCAGCGGACCCTGCTGCAGCGGCGGCCATAGTGACCGCAATACAACGGGTGGCGTAGTCGACATTAAGAACTTTGTAACATCTGTAGGACTGCCACATACTCTGAGCTTGACACCCTGGGCATGGACCGGGTCACAGCCACTCGGAAGACTACAACCCCCATCTGATCCGGCTCCGGGTATTCCCCTAAAGAATATGGCCCAGGGGGCGCGTCACTATTACTGTGGAGACCAGACCCCTGGGGTGCCACACATGCACCACACTTGTATCAATAGTCACATCCCTAAAGTCACCCACTACAATCTGTGACAAAATATAATTATTATTGCAAAGTGCAATACAAATGCACGCCCGTGTATGCGAGCAAGTGCAACAATAAGGCCACGGCCCCACTATCAGTATTCGGTCAGCATTTTCTCTCAGGAATGGGAGCCAAAACCAGGTGAGGAACAATCAGAGAAAAGGTAGAATAGAAACAAGTCACCAATTCTGCATTTATCATCCACTCCTGGTTTTGGCTCCAACTCCTGAGAAAAAATACTGACCGAATACTGACCGAATACTGATAGTAGGACCGTGGCCTAACAATCCATCCGACAGGGCCAACTAAGGCCACATTCCCACCATCAGTAAGTCTTGAGTTTTTGATAAACCAGAAGGAGGGGAGAGAGCTCACCGGTCACGTTGCTGCAGAAATCACGGTTGAAGCTCTCACCTAGAGCCGCCCGGGTCCAAGCGCAACAACCAGAAGAGAGAAGAAAAAGGGTCCTGCAGCGGAGCGGCACGTAATAGTAATGTAAGTGGATAAAACTTCACTTTTATTATATCATAAAACCATGGCAGATCCTCTAATGTGAACAAAACCAACTCATTTCAGCGAATAAGCCTTACTCATGATTTTATGACACAATAAAAGTGAAGTTTTATCTACTATTATGTGCCGCTCCGCTGGAGGACCCTTTTTCTTCTCCCTTGAGTTTTGATGTTGCATGTTTTCTGCAGCATTTCTCCATTTATTAGGTAAATTAGATGCGGGTTTTTTTTTGTATTGCATTTTTGATGCTGCGGTTCTTGTCTGTTTTTGTTATGTCATGCTTTAAATTAAGATTAGTGATGAGCGAGTATGTTCTGTCCGAGTATGCTCGGCCGAGCTCCGAGTAGTTACAGCTGCTCGGTGATATGGTTGAATCGCTCCCGTGTGCATGATTTGTGACTGTTTGACAACTTTATTACATGTGAGGAATGTGTAAGAAATAGACATCACATGTAATAAAACTGTCAAACAGTTGCAAATCATGCACACGGGAGAGATTCAACCATATCACCGAGCAGCTGTAAATACTCGGAGCACGGCCCGAGCATACTCGCTCAACACTAATTAAGATCCTTTGTTTTTGACACCTCCTGGTTTTTGGCTTCGGTTAAACTTTTTTCCTACGGTCATGTGCGGATTACGTGCATTTTATACTTGTGGATCTTCCACATATTATGCAATTCTATATGGAAAATCTGCAGATAAAACCCAGACTAACTGCAAGAGAGATTGACGTTACAAACTTCAAATACGCTCCGCAGGTCAATGGGTAAAAAAGCCCAGTAGCCCAGTGGTAGGAGATTTCTCTAAATCCCATCCACATTGCTGGAAATGTAAGGATATGTGCCCACGATGCGTCCAGGCCTGCTGGCCCCACTCTCCGGAATAGTCGCCATCGGCTTCCGCTTATCTATGTAAATGAGTGGCGCCATTTTTTATTTTCACCTGCGGACTTTCCTCATACAGGTTAGGTCTATGGGGAAAGCCCGCATGTGGACCCCCAGAGAATGCCAGCCGTGTGCTGTCTCTTTTTTACAGACTGTTTGAAAAACATTTTTTTTCTTTGATCCGAGAAAAATTTATGAAACTCCGGTGGAAAAAACTGACACTGACCGACGCTCCACTCCACCTGCGATTGTTAACCTGTTAAATGCCGCTGTCAAAAAAATCTGAAAAAAACCCATAAAAGTTCAAATCACACCCCCTTATCCCTCATTAAAAATAAAGATAATAAAAAAATGTAAAAAATACACATGTGGTATCGCCGCATTCAGAAAAGTCCAATCTTTCAAAATATAAAAACAATTAACCTGATCAGTAAACACTGTAAACAAAAAAAATTCAAGAGCCCCAACATTTTTGCTGCAATTCCACGAAAAAATGCTGTAACAAGTGAGCAAAATGTCATATCTATCCCAACATGGTATCAATAAAAACTTCACCTCCCTGCAAAAATTAAACCATCACACCGCTCTATCAACCGGAAAATGAAAACGTTATCGGTCTTGGAAAATGGTGACACAGCCCCCAAAAATTTTTTTTTGCAAAGTTCTGATTTTTTTTTCAGCACTAAAATAATAAAAAACCTGGACATGTTTGGTATCGCCGTAATCATACCGATGAGGAGAATCATATTGTGAGGTCATTTGTAGCACAAAATGAATGTGGAAAAACAATTCCCAAAAAACTGTCAGAATTGTCAGGTTTTCTCACAATTTTTCCCCACTTGAAATTTTCTGCGGCCCATAAACTTCTAATGAGAAAAACGACTTCCAGAACACACAGCGATCTGACAGCTTACAAAAGCCGTTACGTGGTATCGGAGTGGCGGGAGTCTAAGTAGATTGACTATGGCCTGCCTTTCCCCCTTGAAGAACAAGTGTGCTACCGTAATGTGAACTGTGCTATATGTTAATGATGTTAATGATGTGTGTTGTTCAATAGTAGGGTAAGTGAGAGCTAGTGGTTTGGACTAGCCCAGAGTGGGAGGGGGGCAAAACTGAAGTGACAGAGGCAGTTTCCTGTCAAGAAGTCAGAAAGGACCCAGTGTGCATAGAAAGGACCTAAGGTCTGATGTGAGCAGTGCCGCATGACATGGGTGTCCTTAGAGCGATCGATCAGAAACTGGTCCTGGGTCAGTACGCCTAGCACTCACAGTGGTAATGGGCCAGAACGGAACATGAGATGAAGAGAGTGCCAGAGCGTCAGAGACAGGGATGATAAGTACCGGCCATACTGACAGTATACTTCTTTAGAGGGGAAAGAAGACGCAGAACCGCGGGTTGAAAATAGGACTCTTACACACTGGACTGTAGCACTGACCTGGGCTGTGGTGAAGTAGAAAGGAACGGTGAAGATATAGAACAAGTGAGTAATGAGGAAAGAATTGGAACTATGTGTGAAAAATGCTCCGTATAGTGAAGGAAACGTTCATAAATTTGTGTGCCTGCTATCTCCTGTACATAATCCCCCCTAATTATTGTTTAGTAAATGTTTATTTTTGACTGGTGGTCTCCCTCATTGAACTGTCAAACATTTGGTCCTGGCCAACCAACGTTATCGGTTACATGCGGCCTACAAGGGCGTAGCGCCCCACAGCACAAGCCCACACACCCAGCTAGGACCCCACTTTCATGTAATGTGCAGGAGCGCAGGAGATGAGTACCTCGCCAATGGCTTCCGCCCCACGCTATGTTACAGGATCAAGGCTGAAAACAGAAGAAGGCACCATCTGGTAAGTATGTAAATACTGTAAGGCAGCTACCGGACATATAGTTGATAGGAGGTATGTGTCACAGAGATGGTTGTCCTCTGTGATGCAATCCTGGAGTGATGCTCTAGTGCACATAACACTTAAGAGGATGATTTGGTGCATCCAGGACCAGGTTTTATGGGCAGCCATGAGAGATTGGCAGGTCTCTCATACCTCATCTCTGGATGTGGTTAAGAGGTTAAAATGGAGTTCTTTATTTGACACATTGTCTGTGTATGGAGGGAGAAGGCCTCCCGTGAGTTGTTATCTGAAGACTGAGCCAGTGTACTGAACGCTATCCAGCCTGTGTGCCCACAGGACTGGCTAACCAGAGACTTTGCCTAAAGGACTGTTTATTTTGTTTTGCCTGCACTAAAGGCTATTTTTTTTCCTTTTGCTTATGGCCAGTTTATGAGGCAATAAACCAACATGAACATTTAAATGAAAACGCTTCCTGTTTGCCTCCTGACGCATCCAAGTGCGTAGAAACCCCACAATACATAAATTACCCTGATATACAGGATCCTTAACAAAAGGATTGAAGAAAAAAGAAGCCTGGAGTGCTGCTTTAAGAAAAGTTGGTATAAAGAATTCCAGCGGTATAATGCTGCTAATTTACCCCAAGGACTTTCCCTTTCTGGGCACTGCTGAGGGGTAGGTTGACACTTCTGTAGGGGGAGTTAGCACTGCTGGGGAGAATTACATTGGTGTGAAAAAGTGTTTGCCCACTTCCTGACTTCTTATTCTTTTGCATGTTTGTCACTTAAATGTTTCAGATCACAAAACAAATGTAAATATTAGATTGACAACAGGTGTGTAACATCCCTGGTGGCGTGCTGGCATGGCTTACCACCTTCCACCATGCAAGACCGCCATCTTACCTATCAGTCCAGGCTGCACACTTTGCTCCAGTACCTGCTGTGTGCATGTCTCTTGTCTGCTGGCTTAGGGCGGCGGCGTGGTTACTGTCTGATTCTTATAGTTACTGTGTGCGCACTCCTAATGCGTCCGCAGTCACTGGATACTTAAACCTCCTCCACCCAGTAGGAGGTGCCTGAGCAACACTTTCTTTCAGTGTGTTCTGTGCAACTGAGTTGCCAGGTCCTGTCCTGTTTCTAGTCTGTTCGGCCACCCTGAGGGCTGTATACCCAGGCCCATTACCTGTATCTGTGACTTCTAGTCTGTTTCCGCCACCCTGGGGGCTGAGTTCCCAGGCTCGTTCCTGTATCTTGTTCCTGGTTCAGTTCCTGTCAGAACAGTGTCCTAGCCCGTTACTTGTTTGTCTCTATGTTCGTATCTTCTGTGACAGGGTTACTGGTATCATATATGAGGGGAGGTATGTGTCGCACAGGTTGCTAGCCTGTGTGAACTGAAACTAATGAACTTTCTCCCAGCATGTTATATGCTGGTGGGTTAACTCACTTAAAGGGCGTGGTTTTAGGGGAATGACAGTGATGGGAGGGACGTCATTCCCCATATCTCCACCTCAGGGTGTGGCTGAGGATCGTTTAAATGTTCAGCCCTGTTTTTTTTTCTGTGAGTTGTGTTTGGAGAGGCAAGGTCTCCAGACTGGACAGCCACAGCTCAGGAGGGAGCTGAAGACAGGACATAACCGGTGTGTGCGACCTGCACACACATATGGACTGTGTTATAGTTTATCTTTTGTTTTGTGGTTTATCCAAGTAAGGCTGTATTTATTTTGCTGGAGTGCAGAGCTTTATGCTGCTAATAAAGCCTGCAAAGAAAACCCGGGTTCCTGAGTCTAATTCCGGAAGTGGCCGAGCGAGTCATCCTACAGAAGATGACTCTGGGGGATGACGTTGAGGCGTTCCTGACTGTTTTTGAAAGGGTGGCGGAATGGGAGAGATTACCTCAGGAGGAGTGGGCGGAGGTTCTGGCGCCATATTTGACCAGGGAGCCGCAGAAAGCCTATTATGATCTGACTTTACAAGACGCAAAGGAGTACGCGAAATTAAAAACCGAGATATTGGCACGCTCAGGAGTGACTATGTCTGTCAGAGCGCAAGAGTCCACCACTGGGCGTATGCTGGCGACAAACCTCCACGCTCACAAATGTTCGACTTGTTACATCTAGTCCAGAAATGGCTGCAGCCAGAGTCTTCCACTCCTGCCCAGATGGTTGAGTGTGTGGTGATGGACAGGTTCATCCATTCCCTACCCAGGCCGGTGCAGACCTGGGTTGCCCAGGGCGACCCTCGGAATGCAGACAACCTTGTTGGCCTGGTACAGAGGTTCCAAGTGGTCGAAAAATCCCTAGGGAAAGTCGATATAATCACCTCCCCCTACTGGAGTGCCCAAAAGGGGGCGGGTTCACCACGGAAGGGGGTCAGAGCCACAACTGGGGGGGTCCCACTTCCACTGAAGGGGCCGCAGGCTTGTGCCGTATCCATTAACGGATTGATGATTCTGGGGCTGTTGGAATCTGGGAGTCTGGTAACCTTAATCAGTGCCACCATTGCCCACCAGCTGATCCCTACCAAATCTGTGGGCATCCGCTGCATACATGGGGACGCCAAGAACTACCCGGTGGCCAGAGTGACAGTCGGAACAGACTGTGGCGCCCAATCCCACGAGGTCGGGTGGTCAAGGACCTGATACATCCAGTCATTTTGGGGCGCGATTTTCCCTTGTTCTGGGACTTGTGGGTGAAGGGATCCAGACCCGAGTCCCATGGAAAAAAGCCAGGACCCTAGAGAAATAACCCGGTCGACATCGGAAGTGGATGAGTTCCCACTATGTGTCCTTGTCGGCGACGAGGACGAGACTGTGTCTGAGGTGGTTGACCTCCCTGAATTAGAGGTGCCTGGAGAGAACTTTGGGTCAGCTCAGGTTCAGGACTTGACCTTGAAAGGGGCGTGGGATAACGTTACTGTTCGTAATGGTGCTGCTCAAGAGCCGGGGGCGGACACCAGGTACCCACACTTTGCAGTTCAGGGGGAGCTATTATACCGGGTGACCAAACTAAAAAGTTAAGAGGTAGTGGAACAGCACACTCACATATTCTGAGGGGACACCTAGGGGTTGAGAAAACTCAGGAGAGAATTATAAGGGGGTTTTATTGGCCAGGATGTCATCGGGAAATCTTAAACTATTGTAGGTCCTGTCCTACCTGCCAGATAACCGCGCCCACCTCCCACTTCCGTAGTCCATTAGTTCCACTACCCGTCATAGAGGTTCCCTTTGAGAGGATTGCCATGGACCTTGTGGGTCCCTTAGTTAAATCGGCCCGGGGCCACTAATACATCCTGGTGGTCATGGACTATGCGACCTGGTACCCCGAAGCGGTACCTCCAGTAAAAGTATAGCCCAAGAGCTAGTTCATATTTTTGCTCGAACAGGTATGCCAAAACAGATTTTGACAGACCAAGGAACCCCCTTCATGAGCAAGGTGATGAAGGAGCTATGCAGAGTCCTTCAGATAGCCCAGATTTGGACCTCAGTTTATCATCCTCAGATGGACGGCTTAGTGGAACACTTCAATAAGACTTTAAAGGCGATGCTCAGGAAGGTCGTTGAAAAGGATGGGCGAGACTGGGACCACCTGCTCCCATTTTTGCTTTTCTCTGTCAGAGAAGTTCCTGAAGCCTCCACTGGCTTCTCTCCATTTGAGCTCCTGTATGGACAGCATCCAAGAGGTCTCCTAGACATCGCCAAGGAAACCTGGGAGGCCGAGGTCACACCCCACCGGAGCATCATCGAACATGTCGCCCAGTTACAGGAGAGAATGGCGAAGGTGATGCCCATCGTGAAGGAACATCTCCTCCAGGCGCAGGAAGCCCAGGTGAGGGTGTATAACCGATCGGCAAGGCTGAGACAGTTCCAACCTGGGGATCGCGTCCTGGTTCTTATTCCCACAGTTGAAAGTAAGTTTCTGGCCAAGTGGCAAGGCCAATATGAGGTGGTGGAGAAGCTCGGTGAAGTGAACTACAGAGTCCACCAACCTGGCCGAAGAAAGCCACACCAGGTGTACCATGTAAACCTGCTCAAGCCGTGGCGAGATCGGGATCCCGTGGGAACTCCTTGCCTGGGAGCTATTCCCGAAGGCCAGGTGGAAGATGTCACGATAGCGGAGACCCTTTCGCCAGCCCAGAAGCAACAGTGTCGAGAACTGCTCCAGCAGAATCGGGACCTGTTCTCAGAGTTGCCGGGGCATACCCAGGTGGTAGAACATGATGTGCTAACAGAGTCGCATATAAGGGTGAACCTGAAGCCATACAGGATTCTTGAAGCACGCCGGGAGGTGATCTCGGCTGAGGGGAAGAGGATGTTAGACCTCGGTGTGATAAAGGAGTCAAAGAGTGGATGGTCGAGCCCCATCGTCCTCGTGCCAAAACCCAACGGAGAGTGGAGGTTTTGTAATGATTACCGCCGACTGAATAAGGTGTCTAACTGTGACGCGTACCCGATGCCCCACGTCGATGAACTCATCGATAGGCTTGGACCGGCGAGGTATATCACCACTCTGGACCTGACGAAGGGCTACTGGCAGATCCCCATGTCCCAGACGGCCAAAGAGAAGACGGCTTTCTCAACACCTGATAGGTGCTTTCAATACACTCGGATGCCGTTCGGACTACAGGGGGCCCCAGCCACCTTCCAGAGGGCTATGGATCGGATCCTATCCCCACATAAGAAGTATGCCGCAGCCTACCTTGACGACATTGTAGTCTTTAGCCCAGACTGGGAAAGTCATCTACCTAAACTACAGGCCGTTCTGGATGCTCTAAGGAAGGCGGGATTTACAATAAATCCAAAAAAATGCGCCGTTGGAAAAGAGGAGGCCAAGTACTTGGGCTATGTCGTCGGGAGAGGTGAAATAAAGCAGCAAGTTAATAAAGTGGAGGCAATCCAGACCTGGCCGAAACCACTCTCCAAGAAGCAAGTGAGAGCATTCCTGAGAATGGTGGGATATTACCGGCGGTTTATCCCAAATTTTGCCATGATGGCCGCGCCAGTGACGGATCTCCTAAAAGGCACCAGATCAACTATGGTGAAGTGGATGGAGGAAACAGAAACTGCGTTTCAACTATTGAAGTCAGCACTGTGTAAACAGCCGGTCCTGGTTGCACAAGACTTCAAGAAAGAGTTTGTGGTCCAGACAGACGCTTCAGAGGTTGGTCTAGGGGCTGTACTCTCTCAAGAGATAAATTGGGAAGAACATCCCATTCTCTATCTGAGCCGGAAGCTTTCATCCTGTGAGAAAAACTACACAATAGTAGAAAGAGTGTCTAGCCATAAAATGGGCCGTAGATACACTAAGATACTACCTATTAGGCCGGAAGTTTAAGTTGGTATCAGACCATGCCCCATTGAGATGGTTGAGGGAAAAGAGGGGTAAAAATGCCAGGGTAACTAGATGGTTCCTAGCTCTTCAGAACTTCAACTTTCACGTAGAGCATAGGCCCGGTAAGTTACACAGAATGCTGATGACCTTTCTAGAATTCCCTGTCTGGTATCTGAAGGTGCCCAAACCCCCGGCTTTGGGCAGAGGGGGGGAATATGTGACAGGGTCACTGGTATGATATATGAGGGGAGGTATGTGTCACACAGGTTGCTAGCCTGTGTGAACTGAAACCAATGAACTTTCTGCTAGCATGTTATATGCTGGTGGGTTAACTCACTTAAAGGGCGTGGTTTTAGGGGAATGACAGTGATGGGAGGGACGTCATTCCCCATATCTCCACCTCAGGGTGTGGCTGAGCATCGTTTAAATGTTCACTCCTGTGTTTTTTTCTGTGAGTTGTGTTTGGAGAGGCAAGGTCTCCAGACTGGACAGCCACAGCTCAGGAGGGAGCTGAAGACAGGACATAACCGGTGTGTGCGACCTGCACACATATATATGGATTGTGCTATAGTTTATCTTTTGTTTTGTGGTTTAGCCAAGTAAGGCTGTATTTATTTTGCTGGAGTGCAGAGCTTTATGCTGCTAATAAAGCCTGCAAAGAAAACCCGGGTTCCTGAGTCTACTTCCGGAAGTGGCCGAGCGAGTCATCCTACCACACTTCCCTTTTCCTGCAGTGTGTGAACCTGCACCTAACTCCAATTCATTGTCTCTGTACTCCTGTTTGTGAGTTTAGTGTCCACTCGCTACTTCATTGTAAGTACCTTGTGTGTATCTGCTCTGCTGTTAAATATTAATTATGGATATTCATTTTATTCTTAATTATTGTTAAATATTAATTATGGATATTCATTTTATATTTAATTCTGAATTCTATAAGATTGCATCAGCCTCGTGCTAAGGGTGTCTAGATGACATGCGCTATTTGTGTGTGTATTTTTAGTTCACTACCATATACAAAATAACAGGGCCTATAAAAGCCCATGTTGGAGACGGGGGGGGTCTCTTGCCATTCCACAGGACACAGGATGAGGGTCTGTGTGTAAACCAACAGCTGATGTAGGCCCAGGAAACACGTTCTTTACCCGGACACATGATGTCATCCGGACACACTTGCTGGACACAGATAGATGCAATCTACCAGCCAGGATCCCAGGATTCCCAGGGTGAATCTCAACAATTAAGCTAATTATGGACAAATGGACAATCACTCTGTAACTAATTATTGTATGTACCTTATTGCAATCTGATTCTTTTTAATGGACAATCCAAGAATAAATCTATACATTTTTTTATAAGAATTTCGTGATATTGATATTTTGAGAAGTCCTCGATAGAGAAAAATAATACAGAAAGAAATATTATTTAACATCTGCTTGTCTACCGCACCTGCGGATTTTGCTCTGCTCTGCTTGTCTACCGCACCTGCGGGTTTTGCTCTGCTCTGCTTGTCTACCGCACCTGCGGGTTTTGCTTTGCTTTGCTTGTCTGCCGCACCTGCGGGTTTTGCTCTGCTCTGCTTGTCTACCGCACTTGCTGGTTTTGCTCTGCTCTGCTTATCTACCGCACCTGCGGTTTTTGCTCTGCTCTGCTTGTCTACCGCACCTGTGGATTTTGCTCTGCTCTGCTTGTCTACCGCACCTGCGGGTTTTGCTCTGCTTTGCTTGTCTACCGCACCTGCGGGTTTTGCTCTGCTCTGCTTGTCTACCGCATCTGTGGGTTTTGCTCTGCTCTGCTTGTCTACCGCAACTGCAGGTTTTGCTCTGCTCTACTTGTGTACCGCACCTGTGGGTTTTGCTCTGCTCTGCTTGTCTACCGAACCTGCGGGTTTTGCTCTGCTCTGCTTGTCTACCGCACATGCGGGTTTTGCTCTGCTCTGCTTGTCTACCGCATCTGCGGGTTTTGCTATGCTCTGCTTGTCTAATGTACTTGCGGGTTTTGCTCTACTCTGCTTGTCTGCCGCACCTGCGGCTCTGTTCCTGTATCCCAGTCTGTACTGGTCCCTATCCTGCCTGCATTCCTACCTGTCAATACCCACCTGTCTGCATACCAGACATGCCTGCCAGTACTCACCTGTCAGTATGCCAGCCTAACTTGCCTGTTCCTGCATTCCCCGGTGTGGGTCAACAGCTGTGACCGGGGTCTGACCTGGAGTAGCACCTGGTCCCTCTGCTTGGTTCCTCCCTGGTTCACTGAGTCAATTGAGCCGCCGTGCGACCTTGGTTAGACCAAGATGATACTTAGTCACGCCCCTACAGGCACTCCTTGGTTCATGGTCCAGTGGGATCACTAACCACGCTCACGCCAGTCAGTCCAGGCGTGTGCGTAACAAGATGTGACAGTAATCAGACCTGTGTGTGGCTAGGGAAAGTGAACTCAGCTTCCCAAAGATATGATAAACCACAGTTAATTTATGTCTTAAGGTGGGGGAGGGGAATCGCTTTCTCACACAGCGCCCAGTCCGGGCGTGTGCGTAACAGTTTGCTCAGGCCATGGTCCCCATTGAGCCCCACGGCCCTTCGCTCTCGGAGACATTTGAATTCTTGTCTAGTGAATACATGCAACAAGGAAAAAAATTTTCTCAAGCTGAGGTCCAGGCGATTTACGCACCAGTCCAAATGGAGCTATCAGCACTCGTTCCTACGGATCCACCACGGTACTACGGGGATCCAAAACAAAGCCGTGCGTTTGTGGAGCAATGTATGCTGCATTTCAAATTCTATGCTCGCTAATTTCCCACAGATCGGGTTAAAGTAGCATTTATGATGTCCTACTTAGCGGGTGATGCCTTGAATTGGATCACCCCCCTATGGGAAGCATGGGATCCTATCGTCTCTGACCTGCAGGCCTTCCTGGTGGCCTTTCTAATGGTCTTCAATGACCCTAACCCTGAGGCTTCTGCTAAAGCTTCCCTTCCCAATATCCTGGAGCAGTCTCGATGGGTGATGCGTGTAGGTAGTCCACCAGGTCTCCAGTCTGAAGAGACTGCTGCCCACACAGAATCCACACAGGATGACAATGCTCCACAGAATTCTTCTCTTCCCAACCTCAAGAGGTAGTCCAGACGTGCTAGGCGTAGAGGTAAACCGTCACGCCAGGTTCTGTCCTGCCAAAGACCTCCTGTTCCCCAGCCTGTAGAGGCAGCTACTCATACAAAATCCATGAAGGATGACCATGTTCGTCAGGCAAAGCAAAGGCCGGAACTCAGTCACAAAATCGGATTGCGGTCCCGCTGCGGTTGTTTGGGACACCCTAACGGTCTTTGTCCAGCGAACGTTGGAGAATCCCAAGACATTAGGCCTGTAGGAGAGGCTGCCCTTGGCGTTAGTGTTTCCTCTCCACAGATGACCATGACTGTCTCCGTGGCAAGTGAAGGCCTCGGATTAACCGGAAGTTTCGGGCGTATAGCCTTGAAGAGTCGGTGTCTGATTCCCGTCTGACAACTCCAGAATTCGGTTTGGGCATTGTCAGCGGAAGGACGAGCCCTACTTAGAAACAGTCAAAATATGTCTGTACAAATTAAGTTCCAGATTGGAGCATTACACATGAAGAATTTCACATTCCAGGTGCTGTCTGGTTTACCCACAGGTCGTCCAGAGCCGAGAGATCTAGTGCCCGCTTAGGTCTGGAGATCCTGCATGGTGTTTCCTGGGGGACTGCTGAGGTACAAGGGGTGTCCAGTCCCCATATCTTCAGGACAGTCAGCAGAGTCTTCTTCTTCTTCTTCACCAGATCTGCTAGTTGCTGACTCGCTGTGTGCTGAAGTCTCCGAAGGAAGGAAAACGGAGGCATTGTCCCCACACAGTCTCGACGATTGTATCAATGATCTGGCTTCACGTACCATCCCGCCTCGCAGACGTGTCATCTCAGAAACCAGACTGAAGTTGGTCCCTAAGCAAGGATCCTCCATCTCTAATAAATCTGGCAATAAGTCCATCAAGGCGGTGGCTACCTCCAAGTCTCTGCACCCCTCCAACCAGGCGGAGGACTTCCAGTTGTCTCTTGAAGCTTCCGGGGTTCTATCTGATAACAAATGGAGAGAGACTTTTCTGCATCCTGTACCTGGTACTTCGCCCACTTCATCCAGTAAGCTTGGCAAAGTGTACGTCAAGGCGGTGGTTACCCCCGAGTCTCTGCACCCCTCCAACCCGGTGGAGGATCTCCAGTTGTCCCGTGAATCTTTTGGGGTGCTACCCGATATTAACAAATGGAGAGAGACTTTCCTGTGTCCTGTTCCTGGTACTTCATTCACTTCATCTGTTGCTGAGGACGGCTCGATGGGAGGAAGCATCCTAGTCACCAAGATGGTGAGACCTGTTTCATTCCCTCTAGTGGACAGAAAAGGTAATCTTCTTGAAGAGAAGGATCGGCCTCCAAATTCTCTGCAGAAAATCCCTGCAGGCTTGAAGAAGCGGGGGAGTAAAGGTGGGGGGTACTGTAACATCCCTGGTGGCGTGCTGGCATGGCTTACCACCTTCCACCATGCAAGATCGCCATCTTACCTATCAGTCCTGGCTGCACACTTTGCTCCAGTACCTGCTGTGTGCATGTCTCTTGTCTGATTGCTTAGGGCGGTTGCGTGGTTACTGTCTAATTCTTATAGTTACTGTGTGTGCACTCCTAATGCATCCCCAGGCTATTGTTGTGAGTCACTGGATACTTAAACCCCCTCCACCCAGTAGGAGGTGCCTGAGCAACTCTTTCTTTCAGTGTGTTCTGTGCAACTGAGTTGCCAGGTCATGTCCTGTTTCTAGTCTGTTCCGCCACCCTGGGGGCTGTATACCCAGGCCTGATATCTGTATCTGTGACTTCTAGTCTGTTTCCGTCACCCTGGGGGCTGAGTTCCCAGGCTCGTTCCTATATCTTGTTCCTGGTTCAGTTTCTGTCAGAACAGTGTCCTAGCCCGTTACTTGTTTGTCTCTATGTTCGTATCTTCCCTTTTCCTGCAGTGTATGAACCTGCACCTAACTCCAATTCGTTGTCTCTGTACTTCTGTTTGTGAGTTTAGTGTCCACTCGCTACTTTATTGTAAGTACCTTGTGTGTATCTGCTCTGTTTGTCTACTGCACTTGCGGTTTTGCTCTGCTCTGCTGGTCTACCGCACCTGCGGTTTTGCTCTGCTCTGCTTGTCTACCGCACCTGCGGGTTTTGCTCTGCTCTGCTTGTCTACCGCACCTGCGGGTTTTGCTCTGCTCTGCTTGTCTACCGCACCTGCGGGTTTTGCTCTGCTCTGCTTGTCTATCGCACCTGTGGGTTTTGCTCTGCTCTGCTTGTCTGCCGCACTTGCGGGTTTTGCTCTGCTCTGCTTGTCTACCGCATCTGCGGGTTTTGCTCTGCTCTGCTTGTCTACTTCACCTGTTGGTTTTGCTCTGCTCTGCTTGTCTACCGCACCTGCGGGTTTTGCGCTGCTCTGCTTGTCTGCCGCACCTGCGGGTTTTGCTCTGCTCTGCTTGTCTACTTCACCTGTTGGTTTTGCTCTGCTCTGCTTGTCTACCGCACCTGCGAGTTTTGCTCTGCTCTGCTTGTCTGCCGCACCTGCGGCTCTGTTCCTGTATCCCAGTCTGTACTGGTCCCTATCCTGCCTGCGTCCTTACCTGCCAGTACCCACCTGTCTGCATACCAGCCCTGCCTGCCAGTACCCACCTGTCAGTATGCCAGCCTAACTTGCCTGTTCCTGCATTCCCCGGTGTGGGTCAACAGCTGTGACCGGGGTCTGACCTGGAGTAGCACCTGGTCCCTCTGCTCGGTTCCTACCTGGTTCACTGAGTCGATTGAGCCGCAATACGACTTTGGTCAGACCGAGTTGATACTTAGTCACGCCCCTCCAGGCACTCCTCGGTTCATGGTCCAGTGGGATCACTAACCACGCTCACGCCAGTCAGTCCGGGCGTGTGCGTAACAAGGTGTGACAGTAATCAGACCTGTGTGTGGCTAGGGAAAGTGAACTCAGCTTCCCAAAGATGTATTAAACCACAGTTAATTTATGTCTTAAGGGGGGGAGGGGAATCGCTTTCTCACACAGGGCCCTGTAGGTTTGGATTTCTTTTTCCCTTAATAATAAAGACCTTCATTTCTAAACTGCATTTTGTGGTTACTTGTGTTATCTTTGTCTAATATTTACATTAGTTTTGTGATCTGAAACATTTAAGTGACAAACATGCAAAAGAATAAGAAACCAGGAAGGGGGCAAACACTTTTTCACATCACTGTATGTACTGTACAAAGCCAGGTATGACTGGGTTAAATCCTAGCACTGGTGGTCTTGATTAGATGCACAAAAACTAGAAGGAAAAGAGGCATCTCACCATTGAATATACAGTCCAGTGTGCAAGGAACAATGTTCTGACCAAACGTGGCAAACAGAGAAGAAAACAATGGGCTCCAGCTTCTAGTAAAAATATTTTTCAGACCAACTTTAATACGTTAAAAATCCATATTGAAAGTAAGGTGAGAGAGACGGCAACAAGGCAACGAGTTTCAAACGCAATCCGGCGTTCATTTTCAAAGTCTGATGGTAAATTTTCCTAACAATCCTATATACTGACCTGGATGAATCCAGGAAGGAATTGGTATCTCGTGGTATAACAATAATGCAATCAGTGCAAAATACATGAATAAACATATAAAATACAAAAATACAAGGTGAATGAATGTAACTAAAAAAAGAAAATAAGAAATAAGAAGAAACACTAATAATGAAATACAATGTGATGATGTCACAAATTTAAACCATCGGGATGTCTCTTGCCGAGGTTAAATATCCAAACGGCCCCACGACTTAACAGCCGTGTTTTATTATCCCCAGCCGTAATGGCTTCCTTAACTCTTTCCATATCAAAAATTCGGAAGCAAGAGACCCGTGATGATGAGGGATGAAGTGTTTGGCTGCAGATGATACATTTCTGTTAGTGTTGTTGCTGCTAGAGATGTCACTTGTATGTTTAGTTACATGTACAGTACAGACCAAAAGTTTGGACACACCTTCTCATTTAAAGATTTTTCTGTATTTTCATGACTATGAAAATTGTACATTCACACTGAAGGCATCAAAACTATGAATTACCACATGTGGAATTATATACCTAACAAAAAAGTGTGAAACAACTGAAAATATGTCTTATATTCTAGGGTCTTCACAGTAGCCACCTTTTGCTTTGATGACTGCTTTGCACACTCTTGGCATTCTCTTGCCAAGATCTTTAAATGAGAAGGTGTGTCCAAACTTTTGGTCTGTACTGTACTTTTAACTTGCGACTGGTACAACCAATATATCATAATTGGCAGGAAACGCACACGATCCCATTAAGAACATTTTTGACATTTCAATTGATTAATTTAATAAGGTTGTGTAATATGTCGATTAGAAATGTGTTGAAATGAATAATTGCAAGCTTTACACTAATAGAAGCCATTGTAGTCGAGCCAAGTGGGATTAGATCTGCAGGATGGAGAGAATGTTGCCAAGGGAGGAGGCTCATTGAGCTACGATGTGTCGCAACCTGTTACGGGGACAGTTGCAAACAACTTTATTATAATGGAACGCAACCGAACCCGGGGTCCGCGATGCAGCCTGGTGGACTGCGGCCGAACACCTTCCGGGTGAGAAGGAAACAACCAACTTAAATCACAATCCCCTCCGTGTTACAGCACACCGGAACGGGAATAGGAAATCGCACTATCTCCGTTAACAGCACGAGAGATGTGCGATAAATAATATATCTGTAGTCCTGTTACGGCACAGGGACTATACTGTTGGCGCTAGGATGCGTGTGTGACTCACGCCGGCGAATACGTGCCCTCAGCCAGCGTGCTACCGGACTGGGGGGTATCTCTCCACGTGGCCTACAGGAGGTACCGGGAATAGGGCGTCTGCAGACTGCTCGGGGTGTAAGGCGACCCCTTTGTCAGAGCCAGGCTGTCAGACGAAGCTACCTGCCTATTTCACCTAAACCTGCCTGCAGAAACTAAAGCACACGTGAAGCCCAAGAGACCAAGCGTCCACACAACACCATCACTGCTCAATGATCAGAGCGCGCCGCCATGTTTGTGGGCGGCCTTTTTAAAGATTAAGCCCTGCCCACCGTCGCACCATTGGTGACGTCGCCCGCGCCCAATCAGGCGGTGGCAGGTCACCAGATCAGCTGACTCCCAAACCACCAATCACGGTCCGCCATGTCACGGGCATGCTCAGTGCGGTGCATCCTGGACTTAGGCTGCAGTAGCCCTGTCTCCCTCCGCAACCTATGCTTCATGTTGCTAGGCACAAATACCTGAGAGACAACCTGTACATCTTGTGCACCGGCTAGGCGTTGGGACTGATGACAATGCTGAGCAGCATCAGCCCCAGCTGGACCAGAATGGGAGGCCACAGAATCCACTGATGATTCTGAACCCATTTCAGATCCAGCAGATGCCTAACATTTTCCCCCTTTCTAACATCCCCCTCCACTTGACGCTCATATTCCTCAATGAGCAGGGGAGCATGAATGTGGTCCACTGGTTCCCAAGAATGATCCTCAGATCCATGGCCCCTCCAGTGTACGAGGTAATATTTTTTCCCACGAACCATCTTGGACCCCACGATCGCCTGTACCTCAAAATCATCACCCCTGGTGTCTGGAGCAGGTTGGGGTTCCGAGAATTTTGTCAGGCGAACCGGCTTAAGGAGCGACACATGAAAAGTGTCGTGAATCCTCATGTGTCGTGGTAACTGTAACCGGTACACTACGGGATTTATTTGGGCCAAAATTCTGAAAGGACCAATAAAACGAGGGGCAAACTTAGCGGATTCCCCACGTACTCTGATATTGCGAGCCGCGAGCCACCCCCTGTCGCCTGGGGAGAATACGGGGGCTGGACGGCGATGAGTGGCAGCCGACTCTCTCATCCGATTCTTGGAGGCCAATATAGCATCCTGGGTATGATCCCAAATCTCCCGCGCCTCCAAAGCCCAATCTCTGACCCCAGGTTCCACAGAGGAAACTGGCATAGGAACCGGGACTCGCGGATGTTGACCATTATTTAGAAGAAACGGAGTCTGACCTGTGGAATCCGCCACTGCGTTGTTTAGGGCAAACTCTGCCCAGGGGAGCAATATCGCCCAGTCATTCTGGTTGGCCGAAACAAAATGGCGCAAGTATGTCACAAGTGTCTGGTTAGTGCGTTCCACCAGACGATTGGTCTCCGGGTGATAGGCAGTAGAAAGATTCAGTTCAATGCTGAGCAAATTACACAATTCTTTCCAGAACCGGTGAGGAAAACTGTGGACCCCGGTCACAGACAATCCTATCAGGCATTCCGTGGAGACGGAAAACGTGACGAATGAACAGTGATGCCAGAACCCGGGAAGAGGGAACCCTAGGCAGAGGGACCAGGTGAACCATCTTAGAAAAATGGTCAGACACCACCCATATTGTCGTGTTTCCCCGGGACTTAGGTAACTCGACAATAAAATCCATCCCAGCCAGCTCCCAAGGTCTATCCGCCATGGGTAATGGATGAAGAAGACCAGCCGGCCTCTGACGGGACGATTTATTTCTAGCACAGGAGACGCACGCCTGGACATATTCTTTAACGTCCTGAGATAACCGAGGGCACCATATAACCGTTGGAGAAACTCTGTGGTACGCTTGACCCCAAAATGACCTCCGATCTTAGAGGCATGTGTCCAGGAGAGTACCTCATTCTGTAAATTAGGGGGAACGAACGTCTTCCCGGGAGGAACCTGGTTTAAGGACACTGGAGCCACCGTCCGCATACACTCTGGAGGAACAATAAGCCTGGGCTCGTCCTCGTCCTCAGCCATATCCATAGACCGGGACAAAGCGTCTGCCCGGGGGTTCTTTTCCCCTTTTAAAAAGTGAATAGAAAAATTGAATCGGGAAAAGAAAAGAGACCACCTGGCCTGCCTCGGGTTAAGACGCTGCGCCGTCTGTAGGTACGAAAGATTTTTATGATCGGAATATACCACGAAAGGATGTTTAGCTCCCTCCAAGAGGTACCTCCATTCCGAAAAAGCCATCTTAATAGCAAGTAATTCTTTGTCACAAATCGTATAATTCTTCTCTGCTGGAGAGAAGGTCTTGGAGAAGATAAAACATGTCTTGTCCGACCCTGTTCATTCTTTTGAGAGAGAACCGCTCCTGCTCCCACAGAGGAGGCATCGACCTCCAGGAAGAATGGCTTGTCCACATCCGGGCAATGGAGAATGGGAGCTCTAGAAAAATAGGATTTAATCTCCCGGAACGCCTCGGATGTCTCCTTAGACCAATTCTTGGGATTGGCACCCTTCCTGGTTAAAGCGGCTAAAGGAGCCACCAGTGTGGAAAAATGTGGTTTGAACTGCCGGTAGTAGTTGATAAAGCCCATGTAGCGTTGTACCGCTTTAAGGGAGTGGGGCTCCTGCCAGTTCTGTACCGCCACCAACTTTTGAGGGTCCATAGCCAATCCCTTACTGGATATGATGTAGCTGATGCGCCCCCTGGGCCGTGGGGTACCCGGTGCCGGGCCGGTAGATGCTGGGGGTTGTAGTCACAGTGGCGGTGACCCGGTCCGTGACCCAGGGCGGTCAATCCAAGGGAAATTATATGTATAGGATTTATTAAAGAGTCCGACTACGCCACCTGTGAAATGCGGCTAAAGGGGCCGCCGCTGCGGAGCAGTCCTCTGAGGCTGATGTTACTGCAGCAGGGATGGTGTGGCTCTCCACAGGAAGAGCTAGCTTCAGGGCAGGGTGCGGATGTTGGTGGTTGTGCAGGGTGTCGTAGTGCAGTAATAACCACAGAGTCAGTATAGTGCAGTCCCAGGTTCTTTACTGATGACAATTAAGCAAGCCTGGATTGGGGTACTGGCTAGAGGTAAGAGTCCGGTCAGCCTGGAGGCAAACAGAGTCCTCCTTGCCAGGTGAGGTTGTAGGCCTCCCCTTTTCACTATACTCTTTGGCTTTGCTGCTTGTAGCTGTGCTATAGCCCATGTCCCTGAGTGTAACGTTCTGTGCTCACCCGTATGGCTTGCAGCTCAGGCCTTCCTCATGCGTTGCTCCTACGTAGCGGTGCTTGTCCCTCTGAGCTGCTGAGCCTCCGGGCGTCTGATGGGGCCAGGAGACCTTCAATCTCCTGCCCTACGGTATCTGCTGCTGGGCCTTCAGTGCCCCACAGCCTCGGACTCTGGTGTCCAGCTCTCTGTGTTTCCCTAGCTAGGACGAGCTACCTCAGCTCCAGTCCCAGCTCTTGTCTCTTCCACGTCCTAAACTCAACTCTCCACACTAAGACTAACTAACCCCGCCCCCAGATCCCAGTTGCCAAGGGGAGGAGCTCCCCTTGCTGGTCTGGAGCCAGGAAATGTTGCACGCTTAGTAAAACCTGATTAGGGGATCCCTGCTTGCTTCCAGGCATGGCATTACCTCTTTTGAGGGAGGCAAAGCCACTGTGGCAACTGGACCCCTGGGGTGCCACATAGCCCAGGAATGGTAGAGACTCTCGTTCAAACTGACACTTCTCCAGTTTACAATACAAAGAATTTGCTCGCAATCGTTCAAAAACTCTGCGAACATCCTCTCTGTGTGTGGAGAGGTCTGGGGAAAAAATAAGGATATCATCAAGATAGACTACCACAGAAGATAGCAGCAAATCCCGAAAGATATCGTTGACAAAATCTTGAAAAACCGCAGGGGCATTGCATAACCCGAAAGGCATGACGAGATACTCGTAATGACCATCACGAGTGTTAAAGGCTGTTTTCCACTCGTCACCTTCACGGATTCGCACAAGGTTATATGCCCCTCGCAGGTCCAATTTAGTGAAGAAGTTAGCCCCTCGCAACCTGTCAAATAGTTCAGAAATAAGGGGCAGAGGGTATTTATTTTTGATGGTGATGGCATTTAGTCCTCTGTAATCAATGCAGGGACGTAAATCACCCTCTTTCTCCTGGTCGAAGAAAAACCCCGCTCCAGTAGGAGAAACCGATTTTCTGATAAACCCCCGGGCCAGGTTCTCTTTGATATAATCTGACATGGCCTGGGTTTTGGGTACAGACAGGGGGTAAACCCTACCGCAAGGAGGCTCCGTGCCGGGGACCAAATCAATAGGACAGTCATATGGTCGGTGGGGAGTCTCTGCACCCTTTTTGGAAAAGACGTCCGCAAAACTCTGATATTGTACAGGCAGTGCGGACAAGTCGGGAGAAGGCTCTGAGACTACCCTCCGGGCAACTGTAACCATACATTGAGGCACACAATTCTTACCCCAGGAAGAAATTCTCCCTGTACTCCAATCGATGTGTGGAGTGTGACAACGTAGCCAAGGGAGACCCAATAGCACCTCATCTAATCCCCCGGGGATAATAAGGAAGGAGATAACCTCCCGGTGACCCTGAGGAAACAACATGGTGAGGGGAGCTGACTGGTGAGTGATTTGTGTGTCCAGCAGAGCACCGTTGACCACCCTGATGTTCATTGGCTTTGGCAGTGACTCCATAGGGATGGCGTGCCTCTGGGCAAATGTTGATGACAAAAAATTGCCATCGGCTCCAGAATCCACCCACGCCCTGGCCGTAACCATGGTTGTTCCGAAGGACAACGTCACCTCATACAATAATTTGGAGGAAGAAACCCCTGAATCTAACACACCCCCTCCAACGGTGGTTAGACACCTTAGTTTCCCGACCGCTTGGAAACCTTATTATCGGGGTACTCCAAGAGATGTGCAGGTCGGGAACGAGGGGGCTTAGACTTAGTCCGGGATATATCCATAGCCTCAGGCACCGGGTCGGAAGCCGCGGGTTTGGAGATAGGTCTAGAGAAAGAGGGTGCCAACCGAAACCGAGGTCTGGAAACCTCCAGCTCTAACTTGCATTCTGCATGATGCAGATCTATTCGGTTAGCGAGAGTGATTAACTCTTCCAGAGAGGTTGGGATCTCTCTGGTAGCTAGAGCATCTTTAATATGCCCAGCCTGAGCCTTCCAGAACACTGGGATTAGCGACCGCTCAGACCAATCCAGTTCAGCCGCTAAGGTTCTGAACTGGATGGCATAGTGGCTGGCGGTGGCCGAACCCTGGACCAACGCAAGAAGCTTAAGAGCCGTATCGTGCGTGACCTGAGGACCTAGGAAAACACTCTTTAGGGCCTTAAGGAAAAGACCCGCATTAGCCACAACCGGATCATTCCGCTCCCACAGAGGAGTAGCCCACTCCAGAGCCCTGTGGGAGAGTAACGAGATGACATAACCCACTTTGGCTCTTTCGGAGGGGAACCGTGCCTCCATCATCTCCAAGTGAATGGAGCATAAATTAATAAAACCCCTGCAGGATTTACTGTCCCCAGAAAATTTCTTCGGGAGAGCAAAACGGGGTAATGGAGCAATTGCAGCTGCGGCAGCATTTACCGCAGCCGAGTTAACCAGATTGGCTGCTTGAGAAGCCACCTGGGTAGCTACTGCAGTGATATCAGCCACCGGGGCAGCTTGTTCCAGAGTCCTAAGTCTGTCCTCAAGTTGCTGTATATAGCGCTGCAGTTGCTGGTTGTCAGCCATGTTCGGTAAGACCCTGGTGCTCTGATACTGTTACGGGGACAGTTGCAAACAACTTTATTATAATGGAACGCAACCAAACCCAGGGTCCGCGATGCAGCCTGGTGGACTGCTGCCGAACACCTTCCGGGTAAGAAGGAAACAACCAACTTAAATCACAATCCCCTCCGTGTTACAGCACACCGGAACGGGAATAGGGATTTGCACTATCTCCGTTAACAGCACGAGAGATGTGCGATAAATAATATATCTGTAGTCCTGTTACGGCACAGGGACTATACTGTTGGCGCTAGGATGCGTGTGTGACTCACGCCGGCGAATACGTGCCCTCAGCCAGCGTGCTACCGGACTGGGGGGTATCTCTCCACGTGGCCTACAGGAGGTACCGGGAATAGGGCGTCTGCAGACTGCTCGGGGTGTAAGGCGACCCCTCTGTCAGAGCCAGGCTGACAGATGAAGCTACCTGCCTATTTCACCTAAACCTGCCTGCAGAAACTAAAGCACACGTGAAGCCCAAGAGACCAAGCGTCCACACAACACCATCACTGCTCAATGATCAGAGCGCACCGCCATGCGCCATGTTTGTGGGCGGGCCTTTTAAAGATTAAGCCCTGCCCAGCGTTGCACCATTGGTGACGTCGCCCGCGACCAATCAGGTGGTGCCAGGTCACCGGATCAGCTGACTCCCAAACCACCAATCACGGTCCGCCATGTCACGGGCATGCTCAGTGCGGTGCATCCTAGACTTAGGCTGCAGTAGCCCTGTCTCCCTCCGCAACCTATGCTTCATGTTGCTAGGCACAAATACCTGAGAGACAACCTGTACATCTTGTGCACCGGCTAGGCGTTGGGACTGACAATGATGCTGAGCAGCATCTACTCAGGCTGGACAAGAATGGGAGACCACAGAATCCACTGATGATTCTGATCCCATTTCAGATCCAGCTAACACAACCTGATTCCAGAACACTACAGGTCATTATTTTGACATCATTACATCGAGGACTATATTATATAGACAAAACAGGTTTTACAAGTTTTATTATTTATTGGTAGAAGCATCCGGTTTGTCAAACGCTATCAGTTGTTTCACGAACACGGTTTAACCCCTTAACAACCGTCGATACGCTTAAAAACGGCGGCCGTCAAGGGGCCTTATTGAATCACCGCTGTTTTAAAATGGCGATCGGGAATAAGAGAATAGCGCCACTCCGTGGCCGAAATTCCCCCAAGTACTGCAGTGCACGACACCAGAGATCAACGTGAAAAATATACATGTCCCACAGTGAAAAAGTGAAAAAAAAAAGTAAAATAAAATGTGTAAAAACGTTTTAAAAAAACTCACAAAAATCACAAGATCCACTAAAAATGCAGTGTTTGTGATAAAACAAAGATAAAAAAAAAAAAGTACACATAATGGGTATCGCCGTATTCGGAACGACCTGATCTATAACAACTGCCACATTATTTGTTCCGTGCAGCGAATACTGTAAAAGAAATAATTCAAAACACACCAGAAATGACATTTTTCATCATACTGACGCACAAAAAATCGAATAAAAAGCAATCAAAAAGTCTTATGTAAAAAAAAAAAAAAATTGTATAAAATGAAAACACCAAATTGTCCCTCAAAAAAGAAGCCCTCATTCAGGAAAAAACAAACAAATGTACAGCTCTCTGAATATGTTGATGCAAAAACAAATTCATTTTTGTAAAATATTGTTGTTCATGTTTAAAAGAAGCAAATAATATAAATCTGGTATCGCAGTAATCGCACCTACCCGAAGAATAAATCCGCCTTATCACTTATACCGCACGAGGAACGGCAAAAAAATAAATATAAGAACTATTCCGATACTGCTGTCTATACTGTATGTTCATTCTGCCACCCAAAAATCGGAACAAGGCTCAGCTCACATTTATCCTGCGCTCTCCGCTGAGCGCTAACATTGGGGTTTCCATGTAAATCTCTGAAATACGTGATTAAGACAAAACCCCGACATAACCACTCACATATGAGGCAGATGGATGTACTTTGGACTGGTCTATGTTCTGGCGGTGTCCCATCATTTTAGGTGTCTCTTAGCGCACAAGAGTGAGCGACCACAGATCTGTGCATGCCTAAATAGATGGAGACCACCTTAGCAGACGCCAAACGGAGTCCAAAGTGTCTCCATCTGCCTCATTATGTTGGGTGACTTTGTCGGGGGTTTCTTCAGAATCGCATTTTTTGTGGGATTGACACGGAAACCCCGATATAAGCGCTCAGCACAGAGCACAAGAAGGTGATCCAGCTTTATACTGAATGCAATCTAAAAATATTAAGTATCACAAAATGTTACCAATAGAAACCCTAATTTATCACGCACAAAACAAGCTCCCTTTCAGGTTCGTCATCTATCACTGGAACTATAGGGGGTCCAGAGGTGTATCTAGGCTTTCTGGCACCCGGGGTAAGAATTCAATTTGGCGCCCATCCCCTCCCCACCTTCCCCAAGCACATATTTGTACACTTAGTCACGTGTCGACGAGTTGCTCTCCCTAATTCAATGTTCAGTGAAAAACTGAGAGCGGCAAAAAGAAAAGCTCATTGTCAGGTGACCGTACATATGAAAATCACATATGAGTGAAGGGACCATGTGAGGACTGCTGGAACCTGCAAGCAGAGCTGAGTCCTAAGGGCAGAGACAGACGTCTGTATAACTCGTGCGAGGATCACATCATAAACCTCGTACTGGCTCTCTGCCCTCCTAACCTGAGCTTGACAGCTGCATAGAAATACATCACACTGTCATTCTCAGGTCAGGAGAAGTGCTGGCCAGTCCATTCAGTGTGATGCAATCATCACACGAGTTATACGGACGTCTGTCTCTGCCCTAAGGACTCAGCTCTGCTTGTAGGTTCCAGAAGTCATCACATGGCCCCTTCACTCATATATGATTTTCATACTTACGGTCACGTGATAACGGCTTTTCTTTTGGGTCAGAGCTTCAATTGTACTTGAGTCTGAAAGACAGGAGAACAATCACTGGGAACCGGCGCACTTCACGTTCTGTGAGCAGGCTGTCAGCTTGACAGCCGACTCAGAGAATAGCCGACTCTCAGTCCAGGGGGGCGGCAGAAGAACGCAGCCGCCGGGGGAGACACTTCGGACCGCCGTATTAGGCAGCTCGACTGCACCCCTTTTGCCGGCTGCCCCTGGGGCACATGCCCCGGCTGCCTCCCGCAGATACGCCTCTGAGGGGGTCCCATGTTACTGGTAGAACAAAGACTCTGGAAAAGTGATTGGTCCAACACTGCCCAAATAAAATCCAGTGAAATAAGCGACCACATGTTTGGCATTATTGTAGTGGGGAGAGGGCACAATTTACAAGTGTGCATTGCCAGAAGCACGAGCTGGGCACAATGTATGGGGTCCCTACAATATATGGGGCTCTACACTGTATGGGGACAATTTTTGAGGCATTACAATATATGGGGGCTGTACATTGAACACCACGTTCACTGCGTCACTGCATTCGGGAGAAATCGCGCAATAAACTATGGGGTCCAGTTTTACCTATTAACCCTTGTGTATCTGACAAATTTGCAGCAAATGCAAAAATTACATTTTTACCACTAATATGTCAAATTTCCACACGTCAATGCTATAAAATTCTGTGAAACACCTGTAGGTTCAAAATACTCAGTACTCCCCTATATGAAGTCCTTAAGCAGTGAAGTTTCCAATATGGGGCCACCTGGGGGGGGGGGGGTTCTGCTGTTTTGGTACCTCAGGGGCTTTCCAAACACGACATGGCGTCCACTATCTATTCCTGACAAATTTATATTCCATATACGAAGTGTCGCTTCTTCCCTTCCGAGCTCTGCCATGTGACCAAACAGAACTTTTTGACTACATGTCGGGTGTCAGCGCGTTCAGAAGAAAGTGGGTAACAAACTTTGAGGTTCGCTTTGTCATGTTACCACTTGCAAAAGTGAAAAATGTGGGGCTAAAGCACCATTTTAATGAAAAAAAATTAAAATGTTGAATATGACGACGTAATGTTATCAAATCCTGTGTAGTGCCTGTGAGTTCAAAATGCTCACTATACTCCTGGATAAAATCCTTGAGGGGTGTAGTTTCCAAAATGGGGTCACTTCTGGTGTTTTCAGCTGTTTTGGGGCCTTAGGGTCCGTACAAATGCGACATGGTGACTGCAACCTATTTCAGCTAAATTTGTGCTCTAAAATTCCCATGGTACTCTTACCTTCCGAGCCAGGTGTCCACACAGAGGTGTCTAACCACATGTGGGGTATCAGCGTGCTCAGAAGTAAGTGGGTAACAAGTTGGGGGCCCATATTTTGTGCTATTCCTTGTAAAAGTGAAAAAAAAATGAGCTAATGTAACATTTTAGAGTAAAAATAACAATTTGTTTCTTTTTTTTCATTCGACTTTGCATTAATTCCTGTATATCACCTGAAGGGTTAAAACATTTATTGACAGCAGTGCTGAAATATTTGAGGGGTACGGTTTTTAAATTGGCCTCATTTTTGAGGAGTTAACAATATATCAGCCCCTCAAAGTCCATATCAATCTGAACAGGTCCCTAAAGAAACAGGTTTTCTTAAATGTCTTGAAAAATAGAAGAAATTTCTACTAAACTTTTAACCCTTTAACATCTTAACAAAAATAAAATGACGTTTGAAAAACATGATGCAGATGTGAAGTAGACATATGGGAAAAGTTATTTATTAATTATTTTGTACAGCAGGACTGACTGGTCTGAGGACGTAAAGATTGAAAGTTTGAAAATTGCAAATTTTTCAAAAATGTTCCCAAAAATTCAAAATATTTTTCCAAATAAACACAAATCATATCAATCTAAATTTACCACTAACATAAAGTACAAGGTGTCACGAAAAAAACAGTCTCAGAATTGGTGGGATTTATTGAAGCTCCAGAGTTATTGTCTCATAAAGTGACAGTGGTCAGAAGTGTAAAAATTTGTCCTGGTCGTGAAGGGGAAAATTGTCTCGGTCACTAAGGGGTTGAAGTCCAGTGGGGATGACCTCCGTGCACACTTGACTGTTTATTCAAGGGTGAGCTGGCTTTTTCCTTCTAGTTTTTGCTCTTCAGAGAAAATGGTAGTCCAAATGAAGCAGTTCAGACAGACACGTGCGGCTTCCAGGGGTCCTTTGAAGAAGTCACAGCTGCAACTAGAGGTGATGGACAAGTGCCGGAGTCTGTAGAACGAGCCGTGAGCGTTGCAGAAAATGGGTTCAGACGGCGTGTTAACACCGGAGATAGAGGGCTGCAGAGACCCTCAGAGACTCGGGCTTTCAGGTCCATGCAGCCGTTGCACTAGGTGGATGCAGGGATGAAGAGCTGCAGACAGCCTGATAGGTGCCGGCCGGTCACACCCGCAGGACATCACAACAGCCGGGGGATTCCACTGAGGGAAAAACAGTCCGACGCGTTTCCGAGGTCACGACCTCCTTCGTCAGGGATTTCCAGACACAGGACGCTTCCTTGCATATATAGGTGGATAATCATCCCATAAATTAGAAAAAGATAGTACTGATTCCTTCGCCTTAGTTGCTTTGCACATAGTACACACCTTGCAAGGAAAAAAAAAAATTTTGTCCCTTTCTCTTTTATTCCCCCATTTTCTTTATACACCACCGTAGGGGCTATCTTACTTGCCAGATTTTTTGTCCTCCTATATACAAAACTGGGTTTAGGAGGAACATAATCTCCAATCATTTTGTCCTCCATTAATAACGGCCAATACTTTTGGACAATTCGTTTTAATTTACCACATTTGTGATTATTGGGATTTTAAAAACATCATTATTGCTCTTTTTTTTTAAATCACTTTTTTTTTTTTTTTTAAGCAAGCAGCTGATTTCTAGGAGTTTTCTTTACCTGTTCTCTCCGATTCTCGAGGTCTGTATGATTATAGCCTTTTTGGGTGAATTGGTCTATCATCTTTTCAGATTCATTCTGGTAATCTTCATAATTCGTACAGTTGCTCCTTGTCCGCATAAAATGGCCTTTAGGAATATTTCTGAGCCACGCAGGTAAATGGCAACTAGTCAACACGCCGTCAGAACCCATTTTCTGCAATACCCACGGTTTGTTCTACAGACTCTGGCACTTCTCCATCACCTCTAGTTGCAGTTGTGACTTCTTCAAAGGACTTGTAGTAGAGGCAAGAGAGCCTTTAAGAGAATCCTTACATGATGGAGAGAGATTGCCATCTGCTGGCCAGGCACAGTCAAGCGGAACCAAGATATGCAAGGGAAGTTGAAGGGAGAGCAGATTTAGACGCTGGACCCGGTCAGGTGACTTCCAGGAAGGAGTTCCTGGACATAGGAGGCCAGCGCGCCAAGCCTGGGGTGCTTTTGGCGCCAAGCAGCAGAGAGGAGCAGACGTGCTCCCTACATACTGAGAAGCCCCGCGTGACAGGCCTAAACCAGAGGCCTGTGAGGTGCCACAGCCGGGCACCGGTGGAAGAGCTCCGGATCCCTCATACCACCCTCATGGAGTCGGTTTCTAACCGTTTGTGCAGACACATGCACATTTGTGGCCTGCTGGAGGTCATTTTGCAGGGCTCTGGCCGTGCTCCTCCTGTACCTCCTTGCACAAAGGCAGAGGTAGCGGTCCTGCTGCTGGGTTGTTGCCCTCCTACGGCCCCCTCCACGTCTCCTGGTGTACTGGTCTGTCTCCTGGTAGCGCCTCCAGCCTCTGGATACTATGCTGACAGACACCGCAAGCCTTCTTTCCACAGCTTGCATTGATGTGCCATCCTGCATGAGCTGCACTACCTGAGCAACTTCTGTGGGTTGTAGAGACCGTCTCATGCTACCACGAGTGTGAAAGCACAACCAGCATTGAAAAGTGACCAAAACATCAGCCAGAAAGCATTGGTACTGAGATGTGGCCTGTGGTCCCCACCTGCAGAACCGCTCCTTTATTGAGGGTGTCTTGATAATTGCCAATAATTTCCATCTATTGTCTATTCCATTTGCACAACAGCATGTGAGATTGATTGTCAATCAGTGTTGCTTCCTAAGTGGACAGTTTGATTTCACAGAAGTTTGATTTACTTGGAGTTATATTCTGTTGTTTAAGTGTTCCTTTATGTTTTTGAGCAGTGTATGATGACTGCTGTCCATTCGGGTGATTGAGAGTCGAAGGCGGCGTCTGTGTTTGATGAACATAATGAAAATGCCATTTTGACCGGTGTTCCATCGACAATATCAGACATCTTGAAAAACTTATGATGAATGAAACAAAAACCTGTTGGGATTTTACGACATTACGTAAATATATCAGCAAAGATTCGATTCCACCAGGATTAAGGATTACAAAGGAGTATGAGGTGTCTAGGAGATACAAATAACCAATAGTGCAAAACACTTAATATGGAACCTGGAATTGTGGAATATTGATGGTGGTTTCATATTTATTCTGTTGTTGGACCATATCTTATTCTATACTTTCTTATTTCTGCATTATTCCTTTCCTTCATGGTACCATTGGGGACTGTGTAATTATTGTGTCTCCCCCTTATTGGAGGTTCCTTTTTGTCCTGTTTTTAATACTTATGTTTTTACCTTGTTTCAATAAACTTCATATTTTTGATATTGAGCTGGAGTCGCTTTATCCCGCAGCTTGTGGTGTTGCAGGATCTAGGGTATACGGTATATTCATTGTCAAACATGATGGGGATAGCGGCTGCTGCGCGGCTGAATGTACAAATGGGTAGTTATCACTTTCATCATTTACGATGGTTTTTGTAGGTCTGCACTTACACTTACGCCATTGACATTACATTGGAGTATCTGTATTTGCACTTTCCATCTGATATTTAGTGCACGGCAGTAATTGCTATCCAGCTCTATGGTTTATGTAATAAAGCTACGCAGGAGAAGACATGTTCTCCCCTTATTAACACATGTATCCTGCTTGTTCACATTCTCTGGATACAATTACACATAATTATTAGTGATGATCAAGCACTAAAATGCTCTGATGCTCGTTACTCGAATCGAGCAGGTCGGACGCTCGGGCGGGCTCAACTCAAGTACCGAGTATAATGGAAGTCAAGGGGAAACTCGGACATTTTTCCGGCAGACCCTCCCAGGAGGGCTTGGAGGCAGGAGAATCTCTCAAAACAGCACTAAAATGGAAAAGGACCAGCATGGGGAAGACACCTGGACGCATCTGTGACTCCCAGGTCTCTGCTGGGAACTAAGTAAATAATTTTAAAGAATGATGTGGGGTCCCCCCCATTTTTGATAACCAGCCGAGGTAAAGCAGACAGCTGCGTTTTTGAAAACTGCAGCATGTCACTTCTTTCAGCATTTTTACAGCATTTTTTCGCCCATAGAAATCAATGAGTAACTGCAAAAATGCTGCAAAAATGCAGGTATCAGGTTTTATATGACGAGTCTGGCGCTGGTAAGGATAGGCCTTGGTATAGAGCTGGAGCGGTTATATGGTACAGTCGTTGGAAGCGTGGGTATGTTTCACACACAATTTTTATTTAGGGTTAATATCCCATTAAGATGGGAAGGAAATAAGGGGGAAGTGGGGGGCAATAAAAAAACAATAAAATATAGTTCCTGAGGAATAAAATGAAGCTAAAAGCGGGGTTCTTTTTACGGTGGACCAGTGGATCTCAGAGGTTGGATGAGGGTAGACGTAGTAGAGGAGATCCAGGTGGTATCCTAGGTTAAAGTAAAGGGGGGGAGAGAAATTAGTAAGCTGACATACTCACCGCGTGGACAGAGAGGAATAGCATTTACCTGGTTTGGATGTGGATAGAGACTGAGTCCATAGGATGAGGCAACTGTAATGGTCGTGGTTGTGGTAGCAAATCCACGAACTGGAAAAAGGGTATAGGGTCAATATTGAAATATCCTGATAATGGACAGGGATGTGATTTAGGGGAGGAGAGTAGCACTGGCTGTTAGGGGTAAAAGTACATTAAAATGAATAGCAGGTACCTTTCTCAATTGATGGTAATTGTGTAATAATGTAGCGCCCCGAGGGTTCGGCGCTACAGAGGTATTGCACCTCTGCCAGAGGTGTGGTATTCCACTCCCAGGTAAGGATGGAGTATGGACCAGGGCTCAGTTAGCTGCATACAGCACACACACCCCATTTCCGAGGGACAGCTCAACGGTGCTCTCACTAGACAGAAGTGCAGGCACGACTGACTATGTCCCTGTGTGGAGTGGGGAGGGGGGTGGAACACCCAGTGATGTAGGAGCAGATAGGGGTTGGTTCCTGAGTGTAGGTAGGAGCTCATTGGTTGCTGGTCACCTGAGCTCACACACTAGGGGAGGGTATATAAGGTGGGCACCATCTTAGTTCTGGTAGTAGAAGAAGTCAGTTCAGTCAGAGTGGAGATGTGACAGGGAGCTGTGGCTCAGCCTCGGCCCAGCTCCATGAGACAGGCCTAGAGTGAAGGCCGGAGTAGAAGAAAGGAACAGAAACAGAAAGAGAAGTATCCACCGTGTGGAAGGGCTCAGGAACAAGAAGGCAGAAGGGACCCTAAGAACCCACGAGAATACAGGGTGAAGGGTCAGGCAGATTAAGGGTACCGGATCCCAAGTTGGTGGAGGAGAAACTACCCTCAGCCAAAGACCGGAGGTCGTGATCATTTATTGGTGCGACACCTCATCAAACCTGCTAGGAAGGCACCATATAGGACAGCGGGGAACGGGATCCACGTTTACCCGCACACATTCGCGGCAGCTGGACAAAAGTGGGTCACTGGTGAGGCAGGCCATAGAAAGGATAAAAGGGGGTCCTGGGCCATGCTCCTGAACTGCCTGGGGGTTGACCGAGCCCCTCACCTGATGGACACCGCACGGCTTGGGTGGTCACTACCTGTACAGAAGTGACCCGGAGAATCTGAACTGTGAGTAAAAGGCATTGGACTGTAGTACGTTGTCTGTGTACTCTTTAGCTCCTGCAGCACTAACGGTACTGGGACTCCCTGCACCATCACCCCCACCATCCACTGCACTGCCCTGGGGTTACACTCTTCCCGTGGGGAGTTATACAATCTCAGCTGCGCATACCATCAACCTCAGGGGACTGCCTTGCAGCGGCGGTTCCTAATAACCGCAATCCACGGGTGGCGTAGTCGAACAATATCAACAGCACATAGCAGACTGCCATTGGTCTGACCACCCTGAGCCACGGAACCGGGTCGCTACCACTACCCCCATCGTCTCCCTATTGCCCGGCTCTGAGTGCCCCACGGCCCAGGGGGCGAGTCAGCTTTGGCGTAGTCGGCAGGATTTCGTGCCCGCTAACAACGGGTACCGCGCGCCTGAAGAAAAAGAGACTGTTTTATTGAGCTTGACCGTGTTGAAAATGGCGCCCGCCCCAGAAGAACGAGCGCCATAATGTGCGCGCCAAAAGACCACCGGAGGCCGCCTCCCATCGTGGGCCGGGTCCCAGAATGGCGCCAAAGAAGGAGCCCACCCCCAACAGCCATGAGTGCGGCTGTGGAGATGTCCATCAAGGTGGGGGGACGGCCCCTGAAAGTGATTGTTACCAAGTTGCCCCGGGACCACCCCCAATGGGGGTGGGAAGAGAATAAAACTGTGGGGCAGGGCGCGGTCTGGATCAGTCTAGACAGACCGCACCCAGGAATGGACGCATTCCACAGCACCAACCTGTTGGCCCGGAGCCTGCTGCAGGCTGAACCACCCTGCAGCCTGGCAGAGATCTTAGCGCAGCTCCCTAGAGACCCGGAGCGTGCGCAAGCTGCACTGGAGGACCTGGAGCGGAGGATGGTCCGAGCGCAGCGGGGTGCGCTCATCGAGTGGAGGGAGGAACTGGCCCGGCAGGCTGCAATCCACCAGCGACAGGCCTCAACCGCACCCCGGAGTCTGCCTGCCTCTGAGGACGGCGCAGGAGGAGTGAGGGCCGGAGACGACGCAGCGGAGGGAGCCACGAGGACTGAGGCAAGTACAGGGGACGTTACCACCCCAGACCCAGCTGCTGCAAGCCTGCCCCAGCCTCCCATCGCAGAACCCGAAGCCCCACTCACCGCACCTGTTGCCGAGCCGCCACTGCTCCCAGCTAGGCCTCAAGCGGCGAGCACCGCGGCCACGCCACGCCCGGTGCCACGCCTCTTGACCCCGGGCGCTGTAAAGAAGGAAGCGTCATCGGCCCGGTCGCAAGGCCTAGTTAACCCGGGCGCCGTTACCCAACCAGCGCCCCCTTCCCGGACTGGGCCGCCACCGGATCTAACCAAAAGACCCCCGGCCTGGTCGCAGGGCCGAGTGCCCCCGGGCGCCGCTCCCAAACCGGGTCCCTCCACTATACCACCGCTGGGCGGGTACCTGTTTGCACATCATACTGGTCCGGATGGACTGCCGCCGCAAAAGGACCGTACGCCCTCCATGTCCATCGGCTTACAGAGGAGGAGCTGCAGCACTATGGCTATGAGGAAAGCCAAGAGGACCCGGACGGGTCTGAAGAACCGTATGAGGAGGAGGAAGAAGGAGCATCTGGAGGACACCGCTACTAGTAAGTAGCAAAGTACCTGTGTATATAGTTACCCGTCAGGGTACAAGAACTGTTAAAGAGGACTGTTGTGAAACTGTTGACTGTGTGAACGTTACCCTCCCCCTATATCCCTAACCTGGCTGAGGACAGAGAGCAGCCATCCCCTTTTCCCAACACTGGCCGAGGACTGAGAGCGGCCACCCCTGTAAATAGTTGCGCTTCCTAAAGTGCCCCCTACTGGTTTTATAAAAAGACTACCACGTCTACCTCGGGACAACGAGTCCCTCATGTTTACAAGTTTGCCAAGGTTCCTGCACTTAAAAGAAGAATGCACACCTGGTCGCAAGTTGCACCGCAGCCAGGATCCAAAAATGTGTTTTTGAAAATGTTTTCTTGCAAATGTTTTATATGAATAAGTTTTATATGCTGCTAAATAGTGTTGTGAATGTTTTCTATAATGTTTATATGTCAAAAGAGTTCCAGAAGTATTAGTACGTGTTTTATAATAGTGTGAAAAGAAAAGTGTTTCCCATAAAGGCAACTGAACCGTGTTGCCTGTTTCTTGATGTGAAAAGTTTTGATAAAGTTTGCATGTCCTGTATTTAATTGTTTTTACTCTGTTCCAGCCCGAGGATGTGCTGTGGTTTACCAGGGGGGAATGTAGCGCCCCGAGGGCTCGGCCGCTACAGGGGTATTGCACCTCTGCCAGAGGTGTGATATTCCACTCCAGGTAAGGATGGAGTATGGACCAGGGTTCAGCTAGCTGCATACAGCACACTCACCCCATTTCCGAGGGACAGTTCAACGGTGCTCCCATTAGACAGAAATGCAGGCACGACAGACCATGTCCCTGGCTGGAGTGGGGAGGGGGGAGGAATACCCAGTGATGTAGGAGCAGATAGGGGTTGGTTCCTGAGCGTAGGTAGGAGCTCATTGGTTGCTGGTCACCTGAGCTCACACACTAGGGGAGGGTATATAAGGTGGGCACCATCTTAGTTCTGGTAGTAGAAGAAGTCAGTTCAGTCAGAGTGGAGATGTGACAGGGAGCTGTGGCTCAGCCTCGGCCCAGCTCCATGAGACAGGCCTAGAGTGAAGGCCGGAGTAGAAGAAAGGAACAGCAAGGAACAGAAACAGAAAGAGAAGTATCCACCGTGTGGAAGGGCTCAGGAACAAGAAGGCAGAAGGGACCCTAAGAACCCACGAGAATACAGGGTGAAGGGTCAGGCAGATTAAGGGTACCAGATCCCAAGTTGGTGGAGGAGAAACAACCCTCAGCCAAAGACCGGAGGTCGTGATCATTTATTGGTGCGACACCTCATGAAACCTGCTAAGAAGGCACCATATAGAACAGTGGGGAACGGGATCTACGTTTACCTGCACAAGTTCGCGGCAGCTGGACAAAAGTGGGTCACTGGTGAGGCAGTCCAGAGAAAGGATAAAAGGGGGTCCTGGGCCATGCTCCTGAACTGCCTGGGGGTTGACCGAGCCCCTCACCTGGTGGACACCGCACGGCTTGGGTGGTCACTACCTGTACAGAAGTGACCCGGAGAATCTGAACTGTGAGTAAAAGGCATTGGACTGTAGTACGTTGTCTGTGTACTCTTTCGCTCCTCCAGCACTAATGGTACTGGGACTCCCTGCACCATCACCCCCACCATCCACTGCACTGCCCTGGGGTTACACTCTTCCCATGGGGAGTTATACAATCTCAGCTGCGCATACCATCAACCTCAGGGGACTGCCTTGCAGCGGCGGTTCCTAATAACCGCAATCCACGGGTGGCGTAGTCGGACAATATCAACAGCACATAGCAGACTGCCATTGGTCTGACCACCCTGAGCCACGGAACTGGGTCGCCACCACTACCCCCATCGTCTCCCTATTGCCCGGCTCCGAGTGCCCCACGGCCCAGGGGGCAAGTCAATAACGTAGGCATGAAAAAGTCTCCTGAAGAGCGTGGCCTAAAAGCTACTTAATAGAATAGGTGTTAATAAAGGCTCAATAAATTAGGTTAATATATAAACAAGCAAATTAATAATCAAATGTTTATTCAACCAGATAGTTCAGTTACCTGTAAGACATAAAGGTAATACTATATGGCTGTGCAGTCTTGAGATGGTCCCAAAGGGCTGTTGGTGCTATTGTGCCGCCCCGGCAGGGACGTTGCAGTCACGGTACTGGTGCACGGCGGTCCGAGTGCTGGTGTGGTCCGACCGAGGGCCCGCGCCAGTCTTTATCTATTGTGGGGGGGTTAATAAAATAATAAAAAGGTTTGTGACGCCAGTTGGGATGTTCAGCCGGATATGGCCGGGCACTGATGAGGGCCCCTGGGAGTTTGGTGGTGATGAACAGTGCCAGATGATTAACCCTTCCCAACCAGGGCTGGCTCCCAGGGAAGTTGGAGCAGGAATGGCGCAGCAGGAAATAATCAGCTTGAGACAGGGTGATAACCAGTTTGTACCTTTTACTGGAGTCCAGCACAGCTCCATCAGCTTCTGTACAGTTCACATACAGGGGTTTGGACCGGCCTGCATGGTGAGGGTTCAGACTCTCTGCTGTGAGGTTGTGTAGCCTTCCTGCTGCTAATTTAACCTCTGTTAGGCTGTGTGCCCACAATGTGTTTTTTAAGCGTTTCCGCAGCGGCAAAAACGCTGCAGAAACGCTTAAAAAACGCTTGGTAGAAGGTCTGCCATGTTCCCCAATGATAATCCGCATGTGCTGTGCACATGCTGCGGAAATTTCCGCTGCGGATTATCATTGCGGAAAAAAACGCAGCACTACCAATTATTAAGTGCTGCGTTTTCGCCACCATTGACTTGCATTAGAGCACATGGATTACGCATCACTGTATCTGTACATGCAGAATCTAAGCGTTCCAATGTGCGGATGGTACCCGGGTTTGGAGAAGATGAGACTCTCCTCCGGACCTGGGTACCATAGAACCTGTAAAAAAAAAAAAATAAAATAAAAAATAAATATATACTTACCTTTTGGCGGCCCGCGGTGCGCTCCTCCTCGCATGCCGGCAGTTCGCGATGGACTGAAGGACCTGTGCTGACGTCATAGTCATGTGAAGGGTCACACGACGCTGACGTCGGCAGGTTCTTCAGTGTACCGCTGCCGGCAAGGGTGAACGGAGGGAAGCAAGACACCGGGGACCATCAGAGGGTAAGTATATATTTAGTTTTTTATTTTTTACCATTCTCTCGGTCACACTATATAAATCCATGCCATTCGCATGGATTTATATAGTGTGACCAAGTTGACAAGCACTTTCCAAGTGATGCTAAAAATCGATGCTGGATGCTCTGGATGCTGGTGGGGGATATCACGGCGGCTGACCCGGTCCGTGGCCCAGGGTCGTCACCCAAAAGGGGAATTATTTATAGGGGATTTGGAAAGTTCGTGACGCCACCTGTGGAATGCGGCTAAAGGGGGCCGCCGCTGCGGAGCAGTCCTCTGAGGCAGTTGGTAGGGCAGCTTGTGATGGAACGGCTCCCCACAGGTGGAGTGGGCCTCAGGGCAGTGTGGGGTAATGGATGGTGGTACAGGGGAGAGACAGCCAAGACGGTTCAGGGAGAAATGACAGACACTCACACGGGGGTTCGCTTCGATACCTTTACTGGTCTTGATGCAGGTATGGTCCAGGGTACTCGGTTTTGGGTTTATATGGGGTTTTGGAATAGTTCGTGACGCCACCTGTGGTGCCTGGTAAGGTCTACCAGCGCTGCGAAAGTCCTCTGAGGCAGATGTTAGGGCAGATTATGATGGAACGGCTCCCCACAGGTGGAGCGGGCCTCAGGGCAGTGTGGGGTAATGAATGGTGGTACAGGGGAGAGACAGCCAGGACGGTTCAGGAAGAAATGACGGACACTCACACGGGGGTTCGCTTCGATACCTTTACTGGTCTTGATGCAGGTATGGTCCAGGGTACTCGGTTTTGGGTTTATATGGGGTTTTGGAATAGTTTGTGACGCCACCTGTGGTGCCTGGTAAGGTCTACCAGCGCTGCGAAAGTCCTCTGAGGATGATGTTAGGGCAGCTTATGATGGAACGGCTCCCCACAGGTGGAGTGGGCCTCAGGGCAGTGTAGTAAAATGGATGGTGGTACAGGTGGGAGACAGCCAGGACGGTTCAGGGAGAAATGACAGACACTCACACGGGGGTTCGCTTCGGTACCTTTACTGGTGTAGATCCAGGTATGGTCCAGGGTACTCGGTATGCAGCGTGCACTTCTGGACTCTCCCCAGTGAGCAGGTATAGGGCCTACTGATCCGTTGCTGGAGCTAGGCCTGGCTTTATTACTGTCTCTCTTTCTCTCTTGCACCTGCTGACCTGGTGGTAGGGCCTTCTCTTGGAGATCACTCTCCCTGGATGCTGGGGCCTCCGTGACTCCTAGCCCTGGTACTGTAGTCAGCGTTGGTCGACCTGGGACTTGTAGTCCTCCAGGTGTCCGGTGGTCCCTACTGGGTGTGAAAGTCCCTGTAGGCACGGACCCGGTGTCCGGTGTATACTTCGGGGTGAGCCTGGTACGCTCCTCTGCCCCCTCAACTCCTCTATCCTTTCCTCCTCGCCGGCCACACTCAGGGCCCTCACTAGGCTTCAACTCGTGCTGTAGGCCTTGGCTCGCCTAAGCACAGCAGTCAGCGTGCTGCCTCTTCACTGGTCTAAGTGCCAGCACACTCTCAGACTCTCTCTCAGTCTGACTACTAACAACTAACTGAGCTGCCTGACTCCACCCTCCCTATATATGTCCCTAATGGGCTCCCTCTGCTGGTCTGAGGTGGTAGGATGGAGGTGTGTGAATGTAATGAGGGCCTCTTGTGGAGAAGTCCATCCATGCACCCTACTGGGTTCTGTGGCACCTGTGTGGAGCAGGGCGCCACACATGTCCCTGGCAGGAAAACGCATGTACAATCCGCATACGTTTTTTTCTGCCAGGGAGATGCAGAAATGCTCAGGAAAAAATCCTGAGCATTTCTGCATCGTGGGCACATATGCTTAGAAGATTACTTGGATCCCCAGGGGTCCAAGGTAACCAGTTACTGGATCTGTGATCCCTTCCAGCGAGCAGGCAACATGAATCCGGTCAGAACACTCACTTTCTCTGGCAGCAGTGTCTCTGTGACTCCATGCGGTTGCTGAGCTCCTGGGAAAACACGTCACTGCTCATTATATGAAGACCGAGCAGGCTCACAGTTTAGCACAGACTCTGGAAGTCTCTGTGCTCTAGGGACTGGACCCTGGAAGTCTCTGTGCTCTAGGGACTGGACCCTGGAAGTCTCTGTGCTCTAGGGACTGGACCCTGGAAGTCTCTGTGCTCTAGGGACTGGACCCTGGAAGTCTCTGTACTCTAGGGACTGGACCCTGGAAGTCTCTGTGCTCTAGAGACTGGACCCTGGAAGTCTCTGTGCTCTAGGGACTGGACCCTGGAAGTCTCTGTGCTCTAGGGACTGGACCCTGGAAGTCTCTGTGCTCTAGGGACTGGACCCTGGAAGTCTCTGTGCTCTAGGGACTGGACCCTGGAAGTCTCTGTGCTCTAGGGACTGGACCCTGGAAGTCTCTGTGCTCTAGGGACTGAACCCTGGAAGTCTCTGTGCTCTAGGGACTGGACCCTGGAAGTCTCTGTGCTCTAGGCACTGGACCCTGCCTTGTGCAGCTTAAACATGCAGAGAGCAGACTTCTCTCTCTTGCACAGTGAACTCCATGATGCTGCTTCTTCCTCACACACTACAAACTACAACTAAGCACCTCCTCCCCTCTAAGGGACTGTGCACAAATTCCTGAATTGGCAGAAGTACAAAATCCTCCAGTAAGGGATCGAGTAACAATATATGTAGGTAATGAAAACAGCAGAGAACTTATCCCTCACCATTACTGGCAATATATATGAATTATATCACCCATGCAGGCATTTTGTGGCGCTATAGACACGGGCGCCACACTAGCAGTAGTATACTCTCTGTATTAAGGTGACAGCAGCCATATTGAATGCCTGAGCTGCAGCCTGGCCCTGAGGCTGGGGTGTTGGCAGCAGCTCGTGGTTTGAAGCCTTAACCGAAGGCTGAGATATTGGCTGTGTCTCTTGGTATGCAGGTAACAGTACACCGGTGCTGTTACTAACTTACAAATGTGGCGCCCTGCTGCGCATAGATGCCACAGAACCCAGTAGAGTGCATGGATGGACTTCTCCACAAGAGGCCCTCATTACATTCACACACCTCCACCCTACCACCTCAGACCAGCAGAGGGAGCCCGTTAGGGATATATATACAGAGGGTGGAGCCAGGCACCTCAGTTTTAGTTTAGAGTTTAGTGTGCTCAGTGAGAGAGCAGCACGCAGGCTGCTGTGTGAGGCAAGTTCAGGCCTACAGCACGCACTGAAGCCTAGTGAGGGCCCTGAGTGTGGCCGACGGCGAGGAGGAAAGGAGAGAGGAATTAAAGGGGGCAGAGGAGAGCACCAGACTCACCCCGAAATATACACCGGACACCGGGTCCACGCCAACAGGGACCCTTTACACCCAGTAGGAACCACCGGATACCTGGAGGACTACAAGTCCCAGGCCGACCAACGCTGACTATTGTACCAGGGCTAGGAGTCACGGAGGCCCCAGCGTCCAGGGAGAGTGATCTCCAAGAGAAGTCCCTACCACCAGATCAGCAGGTGCAAGAGAGAGAGACAGTAATTAAGCCAGGCCTAGCTCCAGGCAGGTCAGAAGCTTAGCAAGTGGAAGCAATGGATCAGGAGGCCCTATACCCGCTCACTGGGGAGAGTCCAGAAGTGCACCCTACCTACTGAGTACCCTGGACCATACCTGGATCTACACCAGTAAAGATACCGAAGCGAACCGCCATGTGAGTGTCTGCCATTTCTCCCTGAACCATCCTGGTTGTCTCCCACCTGTACCACCATCCATTTCACTATGCTGACCTGAGGCCCGCTCCACCTGTGGGGAACCGTTCCATCATAAGCTGCCCTAACATCTGCCTCAGAGGACTGTAGCAGCGCTGGTAGACCTTACCAGGCACCACAGGTGGCGTCACGAACTATTCCAAAACCCCATATAAACCCAAAACCCCCCTTCCTTTTTGGTTGACCGCCCTGGGCCATGGACCGGGCCAGCCACTGTGATATCCCCCACCAGCATCCATAGGCCCGGCTGCCGAGTACCCCACAGCCCTAGGGGCGCGTCACATATGCAGTACAATAGCGATGGTGCTGTTATAGCGTGGCTCCATCTAGTGGAGCTTCACCGTGTAACTTACAGTTGTTGATTCTATGGAGTTGTTCCAGCACGTGGAAGAAGTTCTGTGTGGCGCAGGATTGACGTGGAAGATAGTATTGCTGCTTTTGCTCAAATCATTGAGCTGTAGATAGGAGAGAGGAGGGGAGCATGAACAGGGTCCCGGCCGGTGACTCACTGTTGTCCCGTAATCCTGTCGGCGGTCTCGGCGGGGAAGAAACAGGGTAGGACCTGCGGTGCGCATCTTGCGGCAGGGCAGGAGGACCTTCGTGACGTAGTCACACGTGACTCGTACCGGTACAGGGGCCTGGACAGACCAAAAAACCAACGCGTTTCGAGAACACCGGTTCTCTTCTTCAGGGTTGGTCTGTGGGTGTAGATGGGTCCCTTTCATATGTGCGCCCGTCCAATGTTCATAGTGGGGGAGGGGTGTGCTTCAGGTTTCAATGTATTGAATGCTTAGGATAGAGCACAATGTTATTGTGGATAGTCACTCCTTGGATGTAAGTTGTTTTTTTTTGTAGATTTTAAACCTCATTAAACACAAACAGTTCTATCTCTGAATTGAGTCCTTTAGGCTTTAAAGGGAAGGTGCCGCAGTTTGTTTTTTTTTGTATTAATAATTATTGATTATATAATCAGTTATTTTTAATACAAAATTAAATTCACTGTTTGAACCGTTTTTTTATTATTATTATTTTAGTCAACAGCTGGGGGCTGCCATTTGCATTTGCTGGTGTGTAACAGCAGTTACACACCTGAAATACGGCAGCCCCTGTACATAGGACTCCGCAGTCGGCCTCCGAATGCATATGCTGAATAGAAACAGCTTTAGCTGTGACCTGGGCACGCCCACTGGGCTGTCCAGGTCACACCTATGGGAGGAGATCGGCGCCATCTTTCTGATGTCACAGCAGTGGGCGGGGCCTTCTCCTCCACCAGGAAGCTGCCGACTCCAAGCAGGAGATAGGTTGTGTGAGAGCTGAGCGGCTGTATGATTGAGCTGTGGAGATGGGTGGGGGGAGGGGGAGAGAGGGGCACAAGAGACAGACAAACGCTGGGGTACAAAGACAGACACCTCCAGAGCTGCGGTCACTATTCTGTTACATGATGACACAGAACAGTGACTGCAGCTCTGGAGGTGACTGGAGAATAAGACAGCACGTCTCATTCTCCAGTAACCTACAGAGCTGCACTCACTATTCAGTTACATGACACAGAATAGTGACTTCCGCTCTGGAGGTGTCTAGAGGATAACACACAATTTAACAGCAGAATAGTGAGTGCAGCTCTGGAGGATAAGACGTGATGTCTTATTCCACTGTCACCTCCAGAGCTGCGCTCACTATTATGCTGTTACATCGTGTCTTATCCTCCAGTCACCTCCAGAGCTGCAGTCACTATTCTGCTGTTAAATCTGGTTTTATCCTCCAGAGCTGCGGTCACTATTCTGCTGTTACATCATGTCTTATCCTCCAGTCACCTCCAGAGCTGCAGTCACTATTCTGATACATGATGACACAGAATAGTGACTGCAGCTCTAGAGGTGACTAGAGGATAAGACACAATCTAACAGCAGAATAGTGAGTGCAGCTCTGGAGGATAAGACGTGATGTCCAGTCACCTCCAGAGCTGCACTCCCTATTCTGCTGTTACATCTGGTCTTATCCTCCAGTCACCTCCAGAGCTGCTGTCACTATTCTACTGTTACTTGTCACTGGTACCTAATCCATAACATGAGAGGTCACATGACTGACGACCCTTTATATTTGCATTTATAATGAAAATACAAATTACTAAATAAAACTGAAACATTTAAATACATTATATACAAAATAAATAGTAAGAACACAAGGACAATATTCAGTCCAGGCCTAGGCCGCAGAGCTGACGCTCTAATATCAGCCCTCAGTGACCGCTCTGTACTATATACTCCTGTATATCCAGGCCTGGGCCGCAGAGCTGACGCTCTAATATCAGACCTCAGTGACCGCTCTGTACTATATACTCCTGTATAGCCGAGCCTAGGCCGCAGAGCTGACGCTCTAATATCAGACCTCAGTGACCGCTGTGTACTATATACTCCTGTATATCCAGGCCTGGGTCGCAGAGCTGATGCTCTAATATCAGACCTCAGTGACCGCTCTGTACTATATACTCCTGTATATCCAGGCCTGGGCCGCAGAGCTGACGCTCTAATATCAGACCTCAGTGACCGCTCTGTACTATATACTCCTGTATATCCAGGCCTGGGCTGCAGAGCTGACGCTCTAATATCAGACCTCAGTGACCGCTCTGTACTATATACTCCTGTATATCCAGGCCTGCGCCGCAGAGCTGACGCTCTAATATCAGACCTCAGTGACCGCTCTACACTATATACTCCTATATACCCAGTTCAGACCTAGGCCGCAGAGCTGACGCTCTAATATCAGACCTCAGTGACCGCTCTGTACTATATACTCCTGTATATCCAGGCCTGGGCCGCAGAGCTGACGCTCTAATATCAGCCCTCAGTGACCGCTCTGTACTATATACTCTGTGGCAAGACGACTCGCTCGGCTCTCCCGGAGGCAGACTCAGGACACACGTTCTCAGGTTACGTTCCTGCTGGTTTATTATCTGGCATAAAACCAGCAGGGTTTCGCAGGAAAAAAAAACAATAAACAAAGTATAGCTCAGTCCATAGATGAGCGGGTTCCGCCCGCTCTCGGTAGCATAAACTGCACAGTCCAAGTAACAAGCTCTGCAGCTTCCACAATACTGTCTGGAGACTTCCCTCTCCAGACCACACTCCAGAGAAAAAAAAACAGGACTGAGCTTTTACACATTGCTCAGCCCCACCCTGAGGGGAGGTAGGGGGAATGGCGTCCCGCCCTCTTTGCCATTCCCATAAAACCGCACACCATTTAACAGAGTAAATCTACCAGCATATAACACGCTGGCAGAAAAATAAAGTAGGTCTTAGTTCACACAGGAGAGCATCCTGAGTGACACATACCTCCCCTCACATATAAAACCAGTGACACTGTCACATATTCCCCCTCTCTGCCCAAAGCCGGGGGTTTGGGCACCTTCTGACACCAGGCAGGGAATCCTAGAGAGGGCATCTGCATTCCCATGTAACTTCCCGGGCCTATGCTCCACGTGAAAGTTAAACTCTTGAAGCCTTAGGAACCATCTAGTTACCCTGGCATTTTTACCCCTCTTCTCCCTCAACCATCTCAACGGGGCATGGTCTGATACTAATCTAAACTTCCGGCCTAGTAGGTAATATTTCAGTGTATCCACGGCCCATTTTATGGCTAAACACTCTTTCTCTACTATGGCGTAGTTCTTCTCGCAAGAGGACAGCTTTCGGCTTAGATAGAGAATGGGATGTTCTTCCCCATTTATCTCTTGGGAGAGTACAGACCACAAATTCTTTCTTGAAGTCTGGCGCGACCAGGACCGGCTGCTTGCACAGTGTTAGCTTCAACTGTTGAAACGCAGTCTCCGTTTCTTCCGTCCATTTGACCATGGTTGATTTGATGCCTTTTAGAAGATCCGTTAGTGGCGCGGCAATCATGGCAAAATTCGGGATAAACCGCCGGTAGTATCCCACCATTCCTAGGAATGCTCTCACCTGCTTCTTCGAGAGTGGTTGCGGCCAGGTTTGAATTGCCTCCACTTTCTTGATTTGCGGCTTTATTTCGCTTCTCCCAACAACATAGCCCAGGTACTTGGCCTCCTCTATTCCGATGGCACACTTTCTCAGATTTATGGTAAATCCTGCCTTCCTTAGCGCGTCCAGAACGGCCTGTAGTTTAGGTAGGTGACTAGCCCAGTCTGGGCTAAAGACCACAATGTCGTCGAGGTAGGCTGCGGCATACTTCTTATGTGGGGCTAGGATCCGATCCATAGCCCTCTGGAAAGTGGCTGGGGCGCCCTGTAGTCCGAACGGCATCCGCGTGTATTGAAAACACCCATCAGGTGTTGAGAAAGCCGTCTTCTCCTTAGCCATCTGGGACATGGGGATCTGCCAGTAGCCTTTCGTCAGGTCGAGAGTGGTGATGTACCTCGCCGGTCCAAGCCTCTCGATGAGTTCGTCGACGCGGGGCATCGGGTACTCATCACACTTGGATACCTCATTCAGCCGGCGGTAGTCATTACAAAACCTCCATTCTCCATTGGGTTTCGGCACGAGGACGATTGGGCTCGACCACCCACTCTTTGACTCCTCTATTACTCCGAGGTCTAACATCCTCTTCACCTCGGCCGAGATCACCTCCCGGCGTGCTTCCGGAATCCGATACGGCTTCAGATTCACTCGTACGTGCGGCTCTGTCAGCACATCATGCTCTACCACCTGGGTATGCCCCGGCAACTCTGAGAACAGCTCCCGATTCTGCTGTAGTAATTCTCAACACTGTTGCTTCTGGGCCGGTGATAGTCTCAGCAATAGTGACCTCCTCCACCTTGCCTTCTGGTGCGGCTCCCAGGCAAGGAGTTTCCACAGGTTCACGGTCCCGCCACGGCTTGAGCAAATTTATATGATATATTTGATGCGGCTTTCTTCGGCCAGGCTGGTGGACTTTATAATTAACCTCGCTGACTTTCTCCACCACCTCGTATGGACCTTGCCATTGGGCGAGGAACTTGCTCTCGACGGTAGGGATCAGCACCAAAACACGGTCCCCGGGCTGGAACTGTCTTAGTCTCGCCGACCGGTTATAGACCCTCGCCTGGGCTTCCTGCGCCTGGAGGAGATGTTCCTTCACGATGGGCATCACCTTTGACATTCTCTCCTGTAACTGGGCGACATGTTCGATGATACTCCGGTGTGGCGTGACTTCAGCCTCCCAAGTTTCCTTGGCGATGTCTAGGAGACCTCTTGGATGCCGCCCATATAGGAGCTCAAATGGAGAGAAGCCAGTGGAGGCTTGAGGAACTTCTCTGACCGAGAAAAGCAGAAATGGGAGCAGGTAGTCCCAGTCTCGCCCATCCTTTTCAACGACCTTCTTGAGCATCGCCTTTAAGGTCTTGTTGAAGCGTTCTACTAGGCCGTCCGTCTGTGGATGATAAACCGAGGTCTGAAGCTGAGTTATCTGAAGGACTCTGCAAAGCTCCTTCATCACCTTGCTCATGAAGGGGGTTCCTTGGTCTGTCAGAATCTCTTTTGGTAGACCTGTCTGAGCAAAAATATAGACCAGCTCTCGGGCTATACTTTTACTGGACATGTTCCTTAGGGGAACCACTTCCGGATACCGAGTCGCGTAGTCCATGACGACCAGGATATATTGGTGGCCCCGAGCTGATTTAACTAAGGGGCCCACGAGGTCCATGGCAATCCTCTCAAAGGGAACCTCTATCACAGGTAGTGGGACTAAGGGGCTACGGAAGTGGGAGGAGGGAGCGGTTATTTGGCAGGTGGGGCAGGACCTACAATAGTTTTGAACTTCTCGATAACACCCTGGCCAATAAAACCTTCTCAATATCCTCTCCTGAGTTTTCTCGACCCCTAGGTGTCCCCCCAGAACATGTGAATGGGCCATATCTAGCACCCGCCGTCTGTATGGCCCCGGCACTAACAGCTGTTCCACTATCTCACTGCCCCTCAGTTTAGCCACCCGATATAGCAACTCCCCCTGCACTGCAAAGTGGGGGAATCTGGTGTCGGCTCCCGGCTCTTGGGCAACCCCATTACATACAGTAACCTGGTTGAACGCCCCTTTTAAGGTCAGGTCTCGAACTTGAGCAGTCCCAAAGTTCTCTCTGGACATATCTAACGCAGGGAGGTCGGCCTCCTCGGTCACCGTCTCACCCTCGTCACCGACAAGGACGCACAGTGGGAACTTCTCCATCTGCGACTTCGTCGGGGGTTCTTCTTCAAGGACCCGGCTTTTCCCCATGCTACTTAGTCCAGTTCCCTTCCCCCACAAGTCCCAGAATAAGGAAAAATCACGGCCCAATATGACGGGATGTATCAGGTCCTTTACTACCCCGACTTCATGGGATGAGCACCACAGTCTGTCCCCACTGTTACTGTGGCCACGGGATAGTCCTTGGCGTCACCATGGATGCACCGAACGCCCAGGGTTTTGGAAGGGATCAACTGGTGGGGAAGGGATGCTCTGATCAAGGTCACCAGACTCCCGGAGTCCAACAGCCCAAGCACTTTTACTCCATTAATGGACACTGCACACGCCTGCGGCCCCTCACCGGGTCGACAGTCCATGCTACAGGCTGGATAGGCATAATAGGAGACCCGTCTGCCTAGGCTGCAGTCCATGGGCTCAGGGGATATTTGACACCTGGCGGCTACATGTCCAGGGTTGTGACACCGCCAGCAAACTATATCTTTACCAACTGTTCTAACGGCACCTTCAGTGGGAGTGGGACGCCCCCCAGTGGTGGCTCTAGACCCCTTCTGTGGTGAACCCGCCCCCCTTTGGGTATCCCAGTAGGGAGAAGTGACTGCATCCGGTTTCCCAAGAGATCTCTCGACTACCTGGTACCTCTCTACCAGGCCGATGAAGTCATCTGCGTTCTGGGGATCACCCTGGGCAACAAAGGTCTGTACTGGCTTGGGAAGGGAATGCATGAATCTGTCAATCACCACCCGCTCAACCATCTGAGCCGGAGTGGAGGACTCTGGTTGTAGCCACTTCTGAACCAGATGCAGGAGGTCAAACATCTGCGAGCGAGGGGGTTTGTCGCTAGCATACGCCCAGTGATGAACTCGTTGGGCTCTCACCGCCATATTTACTCCCAGACGTGCTAAGATCTCTGTCTTTAGTTTGGGATACTCCTTAGCATCTTGCAGCGCCAAGTCAAAATACGCCTTCTGGGGTTCACCCGATAAATATGGCGCCAGAACCTCTGCCCACTGTGCTGGTGGAAGTCTCTCCCGATCAGCCACCCTCTCAAAAACAGTCAGAAATGCTTCTACATCATCCCCAGGGGTCATCTTCTGCATGGCCCGCCTTACCGCCTTCCTGACGTGAGAATCATCAGTCGGTCCTGGGGGTGGGGCGGCCGCCCTGCTCTGGATGGCGTCCCCTAAAAGCTGCATCTGCTGTTGCGCCTCCTGCTGGTGCTGCTGCTGCGACTTTTGCTGCAACTGGATTTGCTGAAGCAACGATTTGGGCATCTCCTGGTGCTGCTGCTGTATGCTCTGCTGGGCCTGGACCAGGTGCTTAAAGAGTTCCTCCATGCTGCTGGACTTCTCTGGCAGGCTGGCAGCCTTCACCCAGGACATCCACCGGTCTTTGTGGCAGGTACACGTGTTCCTGGAATCCTGCACGCACTCTCACACCAACTGTGGCAAGACGACTCGCTCGGCTCTCCCGGAGGGGTTCCGCCCGCTCTCGGTAGCATAAACTGCACAGTCCAAGTAACAAGCTCTGCAGCTTCCACAATACTGTCTGGAGACTTCCCTCTCCAGACCACACTCCAGAGAAAAAAAAAACAGGACTGAGCTTTTACACATTGCTCAGCCCCTGTCACGCTGTCTCTGTATACTGGAGGTAGGGGGCCTAAGCTGACCCTAAGCTGGGGCCCTGACTAATCCCTCAACCTGGAAGTACTGTTAAAGGTACAGAGGTCCAGGCCGCCAGCGTAACCCCTACCTCCTGAGGATCCCTGCACCTAAGTAATCTAGTCCTGAGAAGGACCCCGATCACAACAAAAGGGGACAAGTAATAATATGCCCACACACAGTACTTAGACGAACGAGACAGTACAAGGGAAAAACCAAAACCACCTTGCATACAAAAACTACACAACTACAACAGAGGGAACACCAACGGGAAAGGAGATAAATGATAAAGCAAGGAAGGGAAAAAACACTCCAAATACACTTATCTCTGAAACTCCAAATACCACGATCCGCTCTGTTAGTCTGCATGAAATGCTTTCACCGACACTTCCCTAACAGACCAGCAGGCATTTGAAGGAGTCTCACTACAGCAGCATTGATTGCAGCTGGGCGAGGCTGGACCTCGTCTAGCACAGAGAGAGAGAGAATTAACTCCCTCACTGCCGAAAAACCCAAAGCACCAAAAAGTCAGCTGCGAGAAGTCAGGCTGTGTAATCGTGACGATCTTCGTGGCGACACACCCGTGACAGCCCCACCCTGAGGGGAGGTAGGGGGAATGGCGTCCCGCCCTCTTTGCCATTCCCATAAAACCGCACACCCTTTAACAGAGTAAATCTACCAGCATATAACACGCTGGCAGAAAAATAAAGTAGGTCTTAGTTCACACAGGAGAGCATCCTTAGTGACACATACCTCCCCTCACATATAAAACCAGTGACACTGTCACAACTCCTGTATATCCAGGCCTGGGCCGCAGAGCTGACGCTCTAATATCAGACCTCAGTGACCGCTCTGTACTACATACTCCTGTATATCCAGGCCTGGGCCGCAGAGCTGACGCTCTAATATCAGACCTCAGTGACCGCTCTGTACTACATACTCCTGTATATCCAGGCCTGGGCCGCAGAGCTGACGCTCTAATATCAGCCCTCAGTGACCGCTCTGTACTATATACTCCTGTATATCCAGGCCTAGGCCGCAGAGCTGACGCTCTAATATCAGACCTCAGTGACCGCTCTGCACTATATACTCCTGTATATCCAGGCCTGGGCCGCAGAGCTGACGCTCTAATATCAGACCTCAGTGACCGCTCTGTACTATATGACGCGCCCTGGGCCTATGAGATGTAGCGTTGCGCACGCAGGGACTACCCGGAGCCGGATCTGATAGGGGTAGTAGTCTCGTGGCGGTGACACGGTCCGTGCCCAGGGAGTCGAACTAAGTGGCGGTGTATATTAGCAGTAGATGTTGGATGACTACGCCACCCGTTGAATGCAGCTTTGGAGCTGCCGCTGCAGGGCAGACCGCTGAGGCCGGTGGAAGGATGGTGCAGCGGGGATGGTATAACCCCCAACGGGAGGGGTATGGCCTCAGGGCAGCCGACGTGGATGATGGGGGTAGCAGGAACCACTCAGAGACGATGCGTGTAGTTCAGGGTCTTTACTGGTGACAAAGATAGACCCTCCCGGAGTACTTGCTAGCGATCGGGGCCTGGTCAGTCCTTGAGCAGATGGGATCTCCCCTGGCCAGGCGGAGTTGTAGGCCTTCCCAGCTAACTGTACTCTTCTGGCTACCTTGCTAGAGGCGGGTAAAAGTAGCCCACGTCCCTGAGTGTACCGTGTGGTGCTCACCCGTATGGCCGGTGACTCGGGGCCTTCTAATGGCTTCCGCTCCACAATGGCGGTGCTGGTCCCACGCGTGTGACCGTGCCTTCGGGTTTCTGGGCCAGAGGACCTGCAATCCCCTGCCGCTCGGTTTCTGCTGCTGGGTAAGGATTAGTCCCCACAGCCTCGGACTCCGGGTCCGGTGATAACTTCTCAGTCAGGGCGAGCTCTGCAGCTGCCAGCCCCTGACTCCTTGTAGCACTGCTCCCACAGAGCTCCTGTTGTTTCTTCCTATGCTGCTTCTCTTCTCTACTCTTGTTCTCTCTCTCTCTCTCTCACCCTGCCTCAGCCCCAGGTTTATATAGGGGAAGTTCTTCCCCTCCCAGGACTGGGCAGGAGGTGTGGCATGCATAAGATCCCTGACCAAGAGACCTCCCACCTGCTCTCAGACATAATATTGCTATTATTGTGGAGACCAGACCCCTGGGGTGCCACATTTCCCCCTAGTGAAATTTAGTACTCCGGGACTAAACATATTTTACAAAAACATAACAGGGTATAACAACAACAATAAAATACAATAAGGAAACACATAAAGATGGTCACGGTGTGTCCGCAACCGGGTGCAGTCTTTGAAGAAAACAAAGGTGTCCATTTCACCAAAACAGGGAGACGTAACCAGGTAGGGGTCTGTCCTGCCCCGAGTCCTTAACAGTCTTTAGTCCGTCCTGGGTTACGCTCCAACTATACACAAAGGATTCCCGGTAAATCCACCAAAGACTCCTGTAAATAACTAGAAACACAAAATTATACACAAGCAACAATAACAGATAAACATTAATAAAATAACTTAAACACTTAGATCCTCCACCGTACGGGCAGCTGGCCTCTAGTGACCCTAGTGGACCTACGAAGCTGGTTGACTGGTCCTGAGCTACAGGGTATAGGAGCTGTCAAGGGTAAACTGGGCAGCCGTCTACGGACCCTTTGGCTCACTAGGGGTATGGCAGGCTCACTATAAGCAGAGGGTTGATCCTCCTGGTCTGCTTGTGTGGAGTCTTCTGCCTCCTGGACCGGCTGTTCTTCCAGCTCTACCGGTTGCTCTGTAAGTACTTGGGATGCTGGTTGGAGGAACGTGAGGACGGGTACCACAACTGCACCATTGACTTGAGTCCAGGACCGAGGGAAGTCTCTGAGCACAGTACTAACCATATCTTTCCCTTCCTCTACGGGTCGAGGGTTTTCTTGTTCCTCTTCAGGGTTCCGTAGCTGTTCGGGACACTTCTTCAGGTGATCCCGGGATACAATGGTTGTGGTTTCCCCTCCGTCTTTGCTGATGGTACAGACCTTCGGGTTGTCGTGGCTTGAGGGCAGTACGGTGTACGGGTCCTTCTCCCACTGGTCGTCCAACTTATGGAGCCGTCTTTTCCTCTTCAAGACCTGCTCTCCGGGCACCAGGGGAACAGCGGGAGCATACTGGTTGTAAGTTTTCTCTTGTCTTTCCCTAGCTTGACAGAGACTACGCTCCACGCTCTCCTGTACTTTCCTGTACTGCTGCTGCCTCTCTGTGTCCCTGTCTGCTTCTGGTGAAGTGTCCTCGGGTGTCAGGACTCCCATCTCCAGGTCAACAGGTAGCTTACCAGGTCTTGCCCTCATCAGGTAAGCCGGGGTACAGTTAGTGGAACCTACCTCGATGTGGTTGTATAGGTCCACTGGGTCGGGCAACCTCTCGGGCCACAGACTGCGTTCTTCCAGGGGCAATGTTTTTAGAAGATCTATCACCACCTGGTTCATTTTCTCACAAAGTCCATTAGTTTGCGGATGATAGGGTGTCGTCCTTATCTTCCGGCAGCCATACAGAGTGCAGAATTCTTGGAAGACCTCCGCTTCAAAGGCAGGTCCCTGATCCGTCAACACTTGGTCCGGGTACCCGTGTGGACGGCAGAAATGCTGCTGGAAGGCTCTAGCTGCTGTTCGAGCTGTTAAGTCCTTGACGGGGACGACAACCAAGAACCGGGAGTAGTGATCCACGATGGTTAGTGCGTAGACGTAGCCACTTCTGCTTGGGGTCAGTTTTACATGATCCAAGGCTACCAGTTCCAACGGCTGCCGGGTGACGATGGACTGCAGGGGAGTCTTCTGGCTGGCACGGTCCTTCCTTCTTAGGTTGCACGGGCCACAGTCTCTGCACCACCTCTCGATGGTTCCTCTCATGCCCACCCAATGGAACCGCCCGCGCAGCAGGAACTCCAGCTTCTTCCATCCGAAGTGCCCAGCTCCGTCGTGGTATGCCTCCATCACCATAGCTGCGTCTCTTCTTGGCACCACTACTTGCCAGATTAATTCATGCGTCCGGGAGTTAACCATTCTGCGGCACAACTTCCCCTTGTAAAGGAACAGTCGACTCTTCTCAGCCCACAGTTGCTTGGCTTCCTCTGGAGCGTCTGGGTCAAGGCGTGCATCTGGCCGAGTCAGCATCTCCTTTACCAGTCGGACGGCAGGGTCACTGTCTTGCGTCTCCGCCCAGTTGTAATGAGGTAAAGGGTTGAACGTAGCGGATTTACTCCTTACACGGTGGGAATACTGGATAGTCCCATGACGGTGGAATGCGGGGAGTTCAACTTCTTCCAGTCCCTCTGAGTCTTCCCCTACGTCCGGTAGATTTGGCATCCTGGACAGGGCGTCCGCGTTGGTATTGGAGCGTCCTGCCCGGTATTTGATTGTAAACTCATAGTTGGACAAACGGGCCATCCATCTCTGCTCTAGGGCACCGAGTCTTGCTGTGTCCAGGTGTGTCAACGGGTTGTTATCCGTGTACACGGTGAACCGGGAAGAAGCGAGGTAGTGCTTAAAGCGTTCGGTGACTGCCCACACCACTGCCAGGAACTCTAGCTTAAATGAGCTGTAATTTTCAGGGTTTCTTTCGGTGGGTCGCAGTTTTCGGCTGGCGTAAGCAATTACCCGTTCTTTCCCCTGCTGAATCTGGGACAGTACGGCTCCTAGCCCGATGTTACTGGCGTCGGTGTAGAGGATAAAAGGGCTGGCTATAATCAGGGTATGCCAGGATTTCATCCCCCGTGAGGGCCATCTTCAGCTGGCGGAAGGACTCTTCTTCCAGCTTCTCCCATCTGAAGGGTGGCTTCTGGTTCTTGGCCTTCCTGGACTGGCCTATCAGGAGGTCCTGCATGGGAGCTGCCTTTCTGGTGAAACCGGGAATAAACCTTCGGTAGTAGCCTACCAACCCGAGGAACTGCCTCACTTCCTTTACGCTGGAGGGGCTTGGCCATTCCTTAATTGCGGTGATCTTATCAGGGTCGGGAGCCACTCCGTCAGCACTCACCACGTGTCCCAGCTACTGCACCTTTGGCTTCAGGAGGTGACACTTAGAGGGTTTCACCTTCAGGCCATAACTTGCCAGGGCTTCGAACACTTCCGCCAGGTGTTTCAGGTGGTCCTCATAAGTCTTGGAATATACGATGACATCGTCCAGGTACAGCAGGACCGTCTCGAAGTTTCTGTGTCCCAGACAGCACTCCATTAATCGTTGGAAGGTTCCTGGTGCATTGCAGAGTCCGAACGGCATACAAGTAAACTCGCTAAGTCCCATCGGGGTGGTGAATGCGGTCTTCTCCCGGTCCACCTCTGCTACAGGAACCTGCCAGTACCCGCTAGTGAGATCCAAGGTAGAGAAGAAGTGATCAGATTTTAAAGCAGCCAAAGACTCCTCTATCCTTGGTAAGGGGTACGCATCCTTGTGTGTGATTCGGTTGATTTTCCGGTAATCTACACACATTCTCATGGTGTTGTCTTTCTTTTTGACTAAGACTAGTGGGGCTGCCCAGGGGCTACAGCTATCCTTGATTACCCCAGCCTCCTTCATGTCTCTAAGCATCCTCTTGGCGTGTTGGTAGTGTGCAGGGGGTACGGGTCGATACCTCTCTTTTATGGGAGGATGATCTCCCGTGGGGATGTGGTGTTCCACCCCCTTGACTCGCCCGAAGTCTAACGGGTGTTTACTAAACACTCTCTCGTACTCTTGAACCACCCGATAGACTCCCTGTTTCTGATGGGAGGGAGTGGAGTCAGTACCCAAATGTAGTTGCTGACACCAATCCTCCATTATTTTCTTAGAGCCGTTACCTTCCTCCGGGTGAGATGGAGGCAAGGGTTCCACAGACTGTATAGAATTTTGGTTGATGGTGTATAATTTGGCTAGCGTGGCATACCGGGGCAGGTACACTTCCCTCTTCCCGATATTTATTATGCGAACGGGCACCCTCCCATGGCGTACATCAACCACCCCCCGGGCTGTCAAAATGGTGGGCCTACTGTCTGAATAGGCTGGTTCTACCATTGCTTGGTAATCTCTACCTCTCAGACCAATAGCTGCCCGGCACCAAATCATCATTTCACTTTTCGGGGGTATGGCAATAGGGAAAGGGTCACACATTCTTACGCTACCAATCTCACCGCCGGAGAGTTCCACCTGTTGCCGTCGCATCAGTGCCCGGATCTCTTTTTGGAGCACTCGCTGCTGGCCGGAGCTGGCGTTCTTGGCAACCTGCTGTAAAATAAAAATCACCTCTGCAAGACAATTTTCAATTACATTAGTTCCTAGAGTTATCTTAGGGTGACTCTCGCGCTTGTCAATGTCCACAATGATCAGTCCCTGGGCTGCCAGCTCGACTCTACCAATTTTAATGGTCACCTCTTTAAATCCGATCTGTGGCACGGGCTGACCATTGCTGGCGATGATACTCAAGTCGTCGTCAGGGTAGCGGGTTATATCCGAGTCATTCCAGTACTGCTTGAAGAGCACGTACGGGATGGTGGTGACCTGTGACCCAGTGTCCAGTAGGGCACTCAGAGGAATGCCATCCAGTACCACAGGCAAGACTGGACGTCCTCCCACATATTTGTCGCGCCAGTTCGATGGGCCTGGTGATCTTTTTCCTGGGGGTTGGCCCTCTACCCCAGGTTGTGCCAGTTTAAAGGACAGTACCTTGCCATATGTCCGGGTTGATTGCAGCGGCGGCAGATGGGTTGTCCGTCCTCGTTGTATCGGTCGCTGGGTCTTTCTCTGGCCGGTGGGGTCCTCCTTGGTCGACGCCACGGGATGTCCTCCGGTCCGGATGCCAGCTGGATCTTCCCTGGAGTGGAAACCTGTAAAGACTGCACAGTTCGGGTTAGCGCAGCAACGCTTTTAGCTAGCTCTTGGACCTGATGGTGCAGGTCTGGAGCCGGGTCATTGTCCAAAGCCTGCGCATCAGCCCCCACAGGCCCTGCCGACAAGGGCGCCGCCTCCTGGTGGTAAGTGATAGCTGGGCGCCTGTGGGTCACAACGCCACCCGGTGCCGGTTCTCGGAGCACCCGGATGGCTCTGTCCTTGAACTGTGCAAAGTCCAGATGAGGATCCTGTAAGGCTATGGCCCGCAACTGGGTTCGGTGGACATTGCAATATAGTCCCTCTATAAATTGTTCGGTCAACAGCCTGTCCTCGTTTCCCACGCTGTCGGGGTCGGTCTGCTTAATGGCTCTCAGGGCCTCTTGTAGGTTTAGTGCATAGTCCCTTATACTCTCATGTGGTCGCTGCTTGCACCCATAGAATTTAAGCTTAATCTCGGCTGAGGTGCGGGTATCAAAGGTGTCCCTCAGCCGGATTAGTATCCCTGCGACAGTCCTCCTCCCAGGTGGCCAGGACTTTACCTCCCTTTGGGCTGCCCCGGTTAGTTGGGCCACCAGGATGCTCACTTTTTGCTCTTCTGTGAGGGGGTACACCTGGAAGAGGCTATCCAGCTTTTCTCTAAAGTCATTCAGGGTATGTGACTCCCCTGAGTATTGGGGTAGCCAGGCTGCTCCCGGGATATAGGGCATGGTGAAAGGCATGACTGCAGCAGCGCTGGCGCTGGCGGGGGTTGAGGCAGTGAAGCTCTCCACCGTATCCGACATCTTCCTCCCCCCTAGTGGACCGTGGCCTACCTTGCGATGATCCTCTTCCGTAGGCCGCGGCTCCGCAGTGGATCGTCAGGGTCGAGGACCTTCCGTCGCGCTCCTGTGACGTCGGCGTCTGCTGGGCTCCTTCCAGGACCTTACGCAACGTCCGGACGTGAGGCGGGGCTTCAGTTCTCGCGCGCCTTCAGAGTCCACGCCCCTCTTCTTCCCGCGCGGCGTCTTCAAGATGGCGTCCAACGGCGGGAAAACTCCACGGATGGCGGGAAGAAGGCAGAAGATGGCGCCGGATGGCGGGAAAACTTCGCGGATGGCGGGAAGAAGGCAAAAGATGGCGCCGGATGGCGGGAAACTTCACCACTGGTAAGTTTGAACAGTCTTTTTCAGGCACGCAGTACCCGGTGGTTGCGGGCACGAAATCCTGCCGACTACGCCAAAAGTTGACGCGCCCTGGGCCTATGAGATGTAGCGTTGCGCACGCAGGGACTACCCGGAGCCGGATCTGATAGGGGTAGTAGTCTCGTGGCGGTGACCCGGTCCGTGCCCAGGGAGTCGAACTAAGTGGCGGTGTATATTAGCAGTAGATGTTGGATGACTACGCCACCCGTTGAATGCAGCTTTGGAGCTGCCGCTGCAGGGCAGACCGCTGAGGCCGGTGGAAGGATGGTGCAGCGGGGATGGTATAACCCCCAACGGGAGGGGTATGGCCTCAGGGCAGCCGACGTGGATGATGGGGGTAGCAGGAACCACTCAGAGACGATGCGTGTAGTTCAGGGTCTTTACTGGTGACAAAGATAGACCCTCCCGGAGTACTTGCTAGCGATCGGGGCCTGGTCAGTCCTTGAGCAGATGGGATCTCCCCTGGCCAGGCGGAGTTGTAGGCCTTCCCAGCTAACTGTACTCTTCTGGCTACCTTGCTAGAGGCGGGTAAAAGTAGCCCACGTCCCTGAGTGTACCGTGTGGTGCTCACCCGTATGGCCGGTGACTCGGGGCCTTCTAATGGCTTCCGCTCCACAATGGCGGTGCTGGTCCCACGCGTGTGACCGTGCCTTCGGGTTTCTGGTCCAGAGGACCTGCAATCCCCTGCCGCTCGGTTTCTGCTGCTGGGTAAGGATTAGTCCCCACAGCCTCGGACTCCGGGTCCGGTGATAACTTCTCAGTCAGGGCGAGCTCTGCAGCTGCCAGCCCCTGACTCCTTGTAGCACTGCTCCCACAGAGCTCCTGTTGTTTCTTCCTATGCTGCTTCTCTTCTCCACTCTTGTTCTCTCTCTCTCTCTCTCACCCTGCCTCAGCCCCAGGTTTATATAGGGGAAGTTCTTCCCCTCCCAGGACTGGGCAGGAGGTGTGGCATGCATAAGATCCCTGACCAAGAGACCTCCCACCTGCTCTCAGACATAATATTGCTATTATTGTGGAGACCAGACCCCTGGGGTGCCACACTATATACTCCTGTATATCCAGGCCTGGGCCGCAGAGCTGATGCTCTAATATCAGACCTCAGTGACCGCTCTGTACTATATACTCCTGTATATCCAGGCCTGGGCCGCAGAGCTGACGCTCTAATATCAGACCTCAGTGACCGCTCTGTACTATATACTCCTGTATATCCAGGCCTGGGCCGCAGAGTTGACGCTCTAATATCAGACCTCAGTGACCGCTCTGTACTATATACTCCTGTATATCCAGGCCTGGGCCGCAGAGCTGACGCTCTAATATCAGACCTCAGTGACCGCTCTGTACTATATACTCCTGTATATCCAGGCCTGGGCCGCAGAGCTGACGCTCTAATATCAGACCTCAGTGACCGCTCTGTACTATATACTCCTGTATATCCAGGCCTGGGCCGCAGAGCTGACGCTCTAATATCAGCCCTCAGTGACCGCTCTGTACTATATACTCCTGTATATCCAGGCCTAGGCCGCAGAGCTGACGCTCTAATATCAGACCTCAGTGACCGCTCTGCACTATATACTCCTGTATATCCAGGCCTGGGCCGCAGAGCTGACGCTCTAATATCAGACCTCAGTGACCGCTCTGTACTATATACTCCTGTATATCCAGGCCTGGGCCGCAGAGCTGACGCTCTAATATCAGACCTCAGTGACCGATCTGTACTATATACTCCTATATACCCAGTCCAGACCTCAGCCGCAGAGCTGACGCTCTAATATCAGACCTCAGTGACGGCTCTGTACTATATACTCCTGTATATCCAGGCCTGGGCCGCAGAGCTGACGCTCTAATATCAGACCTCAGTGACCGCTCTGTACTATATACTCCTGTATATCCAGGCCTGGGCCGCAGAGCTGACGCTCTAATATCAGACCTCAGTGACCGCTCTGTACTATATACTCCTGTATATCCAGGCCTGGGCCGCAGAGCTGACGCTCTAATATCAGACCTCAGTGACCGCTCTGTACTATATACTCCTGTATATCCAGGCCTGGGCCGCAGAGCTGACGCTCTAATATCAGACCTTGCTGTATAAGGATCTGCATGTAGTTGTGTGTTGGTATCACTTTGTGTCTACAACAAAATGGCTCCTCGCTGTGAGAGATCCTGATTCCTAAACTTCATTGTCTCTTATCCATTTGTAAACACCCAGAAAGGGAGGGGGGAGGAGGAGACATCAGACATGGAGCAAATCCAGCCCAGATTTTCAGCAGTCGTAAATGCATGCCAGCTCTACACGAGGTTATCATGCCAAATTTCATTAGCTGCTCCCACTAGTGTTTCAAAGTGGAACATATCAAACTTTTTAAATTATTTTTCAAATTTTACTCCATTAAAAAAATATGATCATTTTGGAAAAACAAATCAAAACAATAATACTTTACGTTTTCGCAATTGTTGAAAAAAATATATATTTTTTTGATGGCACCTTCCCTTTAATGTGTCCAAGGTGAAGATCCATTTGCTTTCCATTCTTGACATTATAGAAGGTTCACAGACAATGGCGCAAAGGTGATTATTTAAGACAAATGTCAAGAATGGAAAGCAAATGGATCTTCACCTTGGACACATTAAAGCCTAAAGGACTCAATTCAGAGATAGAACTGTTGGCGTTTAATGAGGTTTAAAATCTACAAAAAAAAAAACAACTTACATCCAAGGAGTGACTATCCACAATAACATTGTGCTCTATCCTAAGCATTCAATACATTGAAACCTGAAGCACACCCCTCCTCCACTATGAACATTGGACGGGCGCACATACAAAAGGGACCCATCTACACCCACAGACCAACCCTGAAGAAGAGAACCGGTGTTTTCGAAACGCGTTGGTTTTTTGGTCTGTCCAGGCCCCTGTACCGGTGTAACATACCTGGCGGCGTCCTTGCATGGTGGTCCATCTCCCACTGTGCAAGAGCGCGCACTTGATCTCCAGTCCAGAATGTCTCTCTGGCTTCCCTCCTTGCTGTCTGTTTGTCTGTTTTGGCTGCATAGGGCGACGCCCGCTGAACTTCCTGTTTCTTGTACCTGCTGCGGACACGCCCCTGTTGCACCTTCAGCCTATTGCTGTCCATCTTTGGGTATTTATACCACCTTCTTCCTCAAGATGGCGCCTGAGCATAGTGTTTCATTCAGTGTGTGCTTGCACTCTGAAGGTGCCAGGTCCCGTTCTTTGTCTCCTGCCTTGCGGTATCAGTTCCCGTGTCTGAACTGAGTCCTGTCTATGTCTCCTGCCTTGCGGTATCAGTTCCCGTGTCTGAACTGAGTCCTGTCTTTGTCTCCTGCCTTGCGGTATCAGTTCCCGTGTCTGAACTGAGTCCTGTCTATGTCTCCTGCCTTGCGGTATCAGTTCCCGTGTCTGAACTGAGTCCTGTCTGTGTTCTCTTGCCTGCTGCCTCTCCTGGAGGCTGTATTTCCAGGCCTGTCTGAACACGCTCCTAGCCTGTTCCTCCTGCCTTCTAGGGGCCGATTACCTAGACCCGCTCCTGTATCTTGTCTGAACACGCTCCTAGCCTGTTCCTCCCGCCTTCTAGGGGCCGATTACCTAGACCCGCTCCTGTATCTTGTCTGAACACGCTCCTTGTCTGTTCGTCCCGCCTCTCTGGGGGCCGTATTCCCAGACCCGCTCCTGTATCCTGCTGCAGTGTCGGTCTCCTCCGTACACTCAGTTCCACTCTGAACTCTCTCCTATCCTTTACCTGTTTTGCCTCTATGTCCGTTCCCTTCCTTTTTCTGCAGAGTCTGAACTCGTACTTAACTCCTGCTTGTTGTCTCTGTACTCCCGTTTGTGAGTTTGTGGTCCACTCGCTACTTCACTGCAAGTACCCTGTGGGTATCTGGCTCTGCCTTTCTCTTCCTGTCTGTTCCGTGTGAACAGAGCCCTGTCCCCCCTGCTCTGCTTTGTTTGCCGCTCTGCGGTTTCCGCTCTGCTCCTGCCTACTTAGCCGCTCTGCGGTTTCCGCTCTGCTCCTGCCTTGTTTACCGCTCTGCGGTTTCCGCTCTGCTCCTGCCTTGTTTACCGCTCTGCGGTTTCCGCTCTGCTCCTGCCTTGTTTACCGCTCTGCGGTTTCCGCTCTGCTCCTGCCTTGTTTACCGCTCTGCGGTTTCCGCTCTGCTCCTGCCTTGTTTACTGCTCTGCGGTTTCCGCTCTGCTCCTGCTTACCTTGCCGCTCTTGCGGTTTCTGCCCTGCTCTTGCCTTGCTTGCCGCTCTTGCGGTTTCTGCCCTGCTCTTGCCTTGCTTGCCGCTCCTGCGGTTTCCGCTCTGCTCCTGCCTTGTTTGCCGCTCTGCGGTTTCCGCTCTGCTCCTGCCTTGTTTGCCGCTCTGCGGTTTCCGCTCTGCTCCTGCCTTGTTTGCCGCTCTGCGGTTTCCGCTCTGCTCCTGCCTTGTTTGCCGCTCTGCGGTTTCCGCTCTGCTCCTGCCTTGTTTGCCGCTCTGCGGTTTCCGCTCTGCTCCTGCCTTGTTTACCGCTCTGCGGTTTCCGCTCTGCTCCTGCCTTGTTTACCGCTCTGCGGTTTCCGCTCTGCTCCTGCCTTGTTTACCGCTCTGCGGTTTCCGCTCTGCTCCTGCCTTGTTTACCGCTCTGCGGTTTCCGCTCTGCTCCTGCCTTGTTTACCGCTCTGCGGTTTCCGCTCTGCTCCTGCCTTGTTTACCGCTCTGCGGTTTCCGCTCTGCTCCTGCTTAGCTTGCCGCTCTTGCGGTTTCCGCTCTGCTCTTGCCTTGCTTGCCGCTCCTGCGGTTTCTGCTCTGCTTCTGCTCGCTGCTCCGGCAGTCCCGTCCTGCTCTGCATCTGCTCGCTGCTCCGGCAGTCCCGTCCTGCTCTGCATCTGCTCGCTGCTCCGGCAGTCCTGTCCTGCTCTGCTTGCTCTCGCTGCTCCGGCAGTCCCGTCCTGCTCTGCTCTTGCCCACCGCTTCGGGCATTCCCTCTCTGCTGTGTTTGGCTACCGCATCTGCGGTTCTGTTTCTGTGACCCAGTCTGTACTGGGTCTTGTCCTCTCTGTGCTCCAGCCCGTCCTTTCGGCTAGTACCTCCCCGCCTGCATATTCGCTTATATCCACCAGTCTGTGCCAGCCTAACCTGCCTGTTCCAGTAATCCCTGTGTGGGTCAACCCCCGTGTCCGGAGTTTGACCTGGAGTAGCACCTGGTCCCTCTGCCCGGTTTCTCCTTGGTGCACTGGCGTCGTATGCCGTCGTGCCACCTTGGTCGGATCGGCCAGATACTTAGTCACTCTCCGGTTCATGGTCCAGTGGAACCACTACTCCCGCACACGCCAGTCAGTCCGGGCGTGTGCATAACAACCGGTACGGGTCATGTACGCCTACGTCACGAAGGTCCTCCTGCCCTGCCGCAAGACGCGCACCACAGGTCCTACCCTGTTTCTTCCCCGCTGACGAAGGACGCCGAGACCGCCGACAGGATTACGGGACAACAGTGAGTCACCGGCCGGGACCCTGTTCATGCTCCCCTCCTCTCTCCTATCTACAACTCATAGTATTGCTGCTTTTGCTCAAATCAATCTTCCACGTCAATCCTGCGCCACACAGAACATCTTCCACGTGCTGAAACAACTCCATAGAATCAACAACTGTAAGTTACATGGTGAAGCTCCACTAGAAGGAGCCACGCTATAACTGCACCATCGCTATTGTACTGCAAGTGTGAGTTAGTAACAGCACCGGACCGGTGTACTGTTACCTGCATACCAAGAGTCACAGCCAATATCTCAGCCTTAGGTTAAGGCTTCAAACCACAAGCTGATGCCAACACCCCAGCCTCAGGGCCAGGCTGCAGCTCAGGCACTCAATATGGCTGCTGTCACCTTAATACAGAGAGTATACTACTGCTAGTGTGGCGCCCGTGTCTATAGCGCCACAAAATGCCTGCATGGGTGATATAATTCATATATATTGCCAGCAATGGTGAGGGATAAGTTCTCTGCTGTTTTCATTACCTACATATATTGTTACTCGATCCCTTACTGGAGGATTTTGCACTTCTGCCAATTCAGGAATTTGTGCACAGTCCCTTAGAGGGGAGGAGGTGCTTAGTTGTAGTTTGTAGTGTGTGAGGAAGAAGCAGCATCATGGAGTTCACTGTGCAAGAGAGAGAAGTCTGCTCTCTGCATGTTTAAGCTGCACAAGGCAGGGTCCAGTCCCTAGAGCACAGAGACTTCCAGGGTCCAGTCCCTAGAGCACAGAGACTTCCAGGGTCCAGTCCCTAGAGCACAGAGACTTCCAGGGTCCAGTCCCTAGAGCACAGAGACTTCCAGGGTTCAGTCCCTAGAGCACAGAGACTTCCAGGGTCCAGTCCCTAGAGCACAGAGACTTCCAGGGTCCAGTCCCTAGAGCACAGAGACTTCCAGGGTCCAGTCCCTAGAGCACAGAGACTTCCAGGGTCCAGTCCCTAGAGCACGGAGACTTCCAGGGTCCAGTCCCTAGAGCACGGAGACTTCCAGGGTCCAGTCCCTAGAGCACGGAGACTTCCAGGGTCCAGTCCCTAGAGCACGGAGACTTCCAGGGTCCAGTCCCTAGAGCACGGAGACTTCCAGGGTCCAGTCCCTAGAGCACAGAGACTTCCAAGGTCCAGTCCCTAGAGCACAGAGACTTCCAGGGTCCAGTCCCTAGATCACAGAGACTTCCAGAGTCTGTGCTTAACTGTGAGTCTGCTCGGTCTTCATATAACGAGCAGTGAAGTGTTTTCCCAGGAGCTCAGCAACCGCATGGAGTCACAGAGACACTGCTGCCAGAGAAAGTGAGTGTTCTGACCGGATTCATGTTGCCTGCTCCCTGGAAAGGATCACAGATCCAGAAACTGTTTACCTTGGACCCCTGGGGATCCAATGAATCGTCTAACAGAGGTAAAATTAGCAGCAGGAAGGCTACACAACCTCACAGCAGAGAGTCTGAACCCTCACCATGCAGGCCGGTCCAAACCCCTGTATGTGAACTGTACAGAAGCTGATGGAGCTGTGCTGGATTCCAGTAAAAGGTACAAACTGGTTATCACCCTGTCTCAAGCTGATTATTTCCTGCTGCTCCATTCCTGCTCCAACTTCCCTGGGAGCCAGCCCTGGTTGGGAAGGGTTAATCATCTGGCACTGTTCATCACCACCAAACTCCCAGGGACCCTCATCAGTGCCCGGCTATATCTGGCTGAACATCCCAACTGGCGTCACAAACCTTTTTATTATTTTATTAACCCCCCCACAATAGATAAAGACTGGCGCGGGCCCTCGGTCGGACCACACCAGCACTCGGACCGCCGTGCACCAGTACCGTGACTGCAACGTCCCTGCCGGGGCGGCACAATAGCACCAACAGCCCTTTGGGACCATCTCAAGACTGCACAGCCATATAGTATTACCTTTATGTCTTACAGGTAACTGAACTATCTGGTTGAATAAACATTTCATTATTAATTTGCTTGTTTATATATTAATCTAATTTATTGAGCTTTATTAACACCTATTCTATTAAGTAGCTTTTAGGCCACGCTCTTCAAAGGAGACACTTTCGTGCCTACATTATTACACAATTACCATCAATTGAGAAAGGTACTTGCTATTCATTTTAACGTACTTTTACCCCTAACAGCCAGTGCTACTCTCCTCCCCTAAATCACATGTGGCGCCCGGGTTCAGTCGCCACAGAGGTACTGCATCTCACCCAGAGGTATGGTGCCCCACTCTCAGGTAAGGAGGGAGTACTGCCCGGGACCCACCCTCCAGCATCCAACACTACACCATTCCAGACCAGCAGGAGGGGCAAGATGCATGCATACAGTGCTGAGCCCTGTGCCTGGTTGGAAGGGGGGGAACCAATAGAAGGGGAACCATGTAGTGGGTGTGGGTGGAGGAAGTAGTTCAGGGGAGCACCGTCAGTAGTAGTATAAGAAGGGAACCATCTTGTAGGAGATCAGTCAGACAGTCTGAGGAGAGAGTTCAGAGGAGAGAGAGTGGGGAGCAGGAGCTCTGGAGGAGCTCTGCTCAGGAGGAGAGGAGAAAGGAGCAGGGCCCAGTCTGAGAGGCCCAGGAAGGAAAGACTGAGAGAGGACGGGAGCAGAGGGAAGGCTCCAGATACAGAGGGGATCCCAGGGGCATGCCGAGTGCAGATGCCACCCATGCGCCCGAATCCACACAGAAGTGGAGGGATCGGGCCACAGAGGGAACCGGCCCCTAAACTAGTGGAGAAGAATCAGGCCCAGCTAGAAACCGGAGGCTGCTGTACTTTCAAGGTGCAGCGGCCAACTACCACAATTACATCGCCGAAAAGGTGGCCGCATAGGGTCCAGGGGATTTCACGTCGCTCGACAAGATCCAGGGCTACTGGCTTGGGACACTGATTATGAGGCGCAGGGCAGGAGGGTGAGAGCCAGCGCAGGAAGACGACCGAGAAAGGAACACACAACGGGGTCCCGTTTAAGTACTCCTGAAATACTTGAGAGCTGCTGAGCCCCTTCCTTGGTGAATGTAGGATGACGTGGGCGGTTATAATCTGGCAGTTGTAACCTGGAGCAGCGTGATAACTGTGAGTGAAACCTGAAGACTGCACCCCACTGTGTCCTAGAATTATTGCTGCGCCATCACCAGCCCTGCACTACACTGCACAGCAACATCTACCTCATAGCATCAGTATATCCTGCCCTCGAGCTTAGCTCTGTCTGTGGAGAGCTGAACCAACTCTGCTGTGTCACCATCAGCTCCAGAGGATCTGCACCGCAGCGGCGGCCCCATATAGCCGTATACCACAGGTGGCATCACGAACATTATATCTATAAAAACTTTATTCCCCTTTGTACTTTTCCCCTTTTATTGACCGCCCTGGGTCACAGACCGGGTCACTGCCACCGTGACATCCCCCCATCATCGACCGGCCCGGCTACCGAGTACCCCACGGCCCAGGGGACGCGTCAAACTTGGCGTCACGAACAGGATGAACCAGCCCGTTGCAACAGGTCCTGTGTGCCACAAAGACTGTGTATAACTGTATAAACCGCAGCCATTACTGTAGCACATACGGAGTTAATAATATGTGGGGTGTCCCATCGTGGGCAGAGCCTTGGAAACTGCGCCAAAATAGGCCCCTCCCACTTGCAAAGGCTGTACTAGAGTTGTCTGTCACTCAGGCTGAAAGGTGCCAGCCTTCCCCTTTGCATCAGACTGAGGGGGCAGATTGTCGCCTCCCCCTGCAGAGGGCTGTGTGATCTCATCCATCCAGCTGCTGCAGCCCTGTGCTGTGTGATCCCATCTATCCATCGGCTGCAGCTCTGTGCTGTGTGATCCCATCCAGCTGCTGCAGCTCTGTGAATACAACACAAGTGTGGGAAGCTGTGCAGCAAGAGTACAGCTGTACAGTGACCAGCAGAGCAGTCTCGGTGACCGGCTGTGTAAGGACCGATGACATAAGCATCCGGAGCGGTGAGTCCTTCCCCCGCAAGGGTGAACTAAGGGGGAAGAACGATGCCCAACTTAGGTGAAGCTCCAACAGCAGGGGCTGCGGCAGCCCCCATAGTTCCACTGTCTATGCCATACATCTCAGGAGTGGCCTGGTTACCACAATACTCAGGAGAGAGGGGGTGGTACGCGCTTGATGTGCAGAAGGCGAGCGCGGAGGACATGCTCCTGACTTCTGGTGTCGCTGACCCTGGCCGTCCACAAGCAGCTTCTACTCCGGCTGCAGCTAAGTACCCTGGTGACAGGGTTACCTACACCCGGCATAAGGGAGAGCGTGGATGGTATGCTCTTCATGTTCACAGGGTGGTGGAGGAGGAGGACATGCCTCAGCCATCCGAGGCTGACGATCCGGTTGGGCCAGCCTATGGAGGACAGGTGCTTCCCCGGAGGGAGCACCACTGTTGAACTGTTTAGTTTAAAGAAAAAGTTCAAAGACTGTAAATAAGTTACCCAGTAGGGTATTAGTGTAATTCCAGTGTGAAAACGTTTAGGCTGAGTTCACACGATGCGTTTTTCATGCGTTTCCGCGGCGTTTTTGCAGTTGCGTAAACGCCGCGGAAACGCATGAAAAACGCATGGTAGAAGGGCAGCAATGTTCCCCAATGGAAATCCGCATGTGCTGTGCCCATGATGCGGATTTTTCCGCAGCGTAAACGCTGCGGTCAAAAATCCGCAGCATGTCAATTAATTTTGCGGAAACGCTGCTCTTTTGCCGCCATTGACTTGCATTAGACCGCATGGAATCCGCATCACTGTATATGTTGATGCGCTTTTCATGCGGTCTAATGTGTGGATGGTACCCGGGTGTGGATGAGAGGACTCTCATCCAGACCCAGGTACCATTAAAAAAAAAAGAATAAAATAAAAAATATATATATTCTCACCTTCTGACGGCCCGCGCTGCGTCCTGCCGGCTTCCCGCGCACTTCGCGGTTGAATGAAGGACCTTCGCTGACGTCAGAGTCATGTGACGGGTCACGTGACGCTGACGTCGGAAGGTCCTACAGTCTTCACTGCCGGCAGCCGGGACCGATGAAGCAGGACACCGGGGGCCATCAGATGGTAACGTATAGATTTATTTTTTATTTTTTGACATCACACACTATATAAATCCATGCCGGTTGCATGGATTTATATAGTGTGAAGTTGACAAGCACTTTCCAAGTGCTGCTAAAATCGCTTGATAACCCGCATGCGGAAATGAAAGTGAAGACCGCTTCATTTCCGCATGTCCCTGGCAGGAAACCGCATGTACAATCCGCATGCGTTTTTTCCTGCCAGAGAGATGCAGAAACGCTCAGGAAAAAATCCTGAGCATTTCTGCATCGTGTGCACATACCCTTAAAGAAAAATTTTATATAGTTACCCAGTTAAGATAAAGAGACCAGGGGCGGACTGGCCCACCGGAGGATAGGGAAAACCCCGGGAGGGCCCCAGGTCCCGATGGCCAAGCCCCCAAACCCCGCCCCCCTACCCTCCCTGGTCCCTGTACAGAGAACAGAGGGCCTCCCCGGTTCGCTAATCATATCGGCAGCACTGCCGATATGATTAGTGATGGGCCCTCTGCAGCGGCAAAGCAGGGAGAGCGATCTCCCTGCTCTGCCTGCTGCCGCAGCGCCCCTCTGTCTCCTCTGCGCAGCGCGACACTGCCGACGCGTGCGCAGGTCAGTCTCAGGGCGATGACGTCATCGCCCTGGAACTGCTTCCTGTGCGCACTGTGGAGGACCTGGCGTCGCCTCAGGCAGCGGCAGCAGAATCTATGGGCTCCTGTCAGGTATATATTATTGGAGGCAGCAGAATGTATGGACTCCTGTCAGGTATATATTATTGGAGGCAGCAGAATATATGGGCTCCTGTCAGGTATATATTATTGGAGGCAGGAGAATGTATGGGCTCCTGTCAGGTATATATTATTGGAGGCAGCAGAATGTATGGGCTCCTGTCAGGTATATATTATTGGAGGCAGGAGAATGTATGGGCTCCTGTCATAGAATCATAGAATCATAGAATGGTAGAGTTGGAAGGGACCTCCTGGGTCATCTGGTCCAACCCCCTGCTCAAAGCAGGATTCACTAGATCATCTCAGACAGATGTCTGTCCAGCCTCTGTTTGAAGACGTCCATTGAAGGGGAACTCACCACCTCTCGTGGCAGCCTGTTCCACTCATTAATCACCCTAACTGTCAAAAAGTTTTTTCTAATATCTAATCTGTGTCTCCTCCCATTTAGTTTCATCCCATTGCTTCTAGTCTTTCCTTGTGCAAATGAGAATAAAGATGATCCTTCTACAATGTGACAGCCCTTGACATATTTGTAGACAGCTATTAAGTCTCCTCTAAGTCTTCTTTTTTGCAAGCTAAACATTCCCAAATCCTGCAACCGTTCCTCATAGGACATGGTTTGCAGACCAGTCACCATTCTGGTCGCTCTTCTCTGAACTTGCTCCAGTTTGTCTATGTCTTTTTTAAAATGTGGTGCCCAAAACTGTACACAGTATTCCAGATGAGGTCTGACCAAAGAGGAGTAAAGACCGATAATGACTTCACGTGATCTAGACTGTATGCTTCTGTTAATACATCCCAGAATTGTATTTGCCTTTTTTGCTGCTGCATCACACTGTTGACTCATGTTCAGTCTATGATCTATTAGTATACCTAAGTCTTTTTCACATGTACTGTTGCTTAGCTCTTTTCCTCCCATTCTGTATATGCTTTTTTCATTTTTATTGCCCAGATGTAGTACTTTGCATTTTTCCCTGTTAAAAACCATTCTGTTGGTTGCTGCCCACTGCTCCAGTTTATTTAGGTCTTTTTGAATCCTCTCTCTCTCTTCTCTAGTATTAGCTATCCCTCCTAGCTTTGTGTCATCAGCAAATTTAATCAGCTTACCCTCAATTCCTTCATCTAAATCATTGATAAAGATGTTGAACAATACAGGTCCCAGGACGGAGCCCTGTGGTACCCCACTTGAGACATTCATCCAGCTGGATGTGAAGCCATTTACAACCACCCTTTGAGTCCGATCACTAAGCCAGTTATGAATCCACCTAACAGTTGCCTGGTCCATTGCATACTTGGTCATTTTTTCAATAAGGATGATGTGAGATACTTTGTCAAATGCTTTGCTGAAGTCAAGATATACTATATCTACAGCATTTCCCTGATCCACCCAGTCAGTGATTCTGTCAGGTATATATTATTGGAGGCAGCAGAATGTATGGGCTCCTGTCAGGTATATATTATTGGAGGCAGGAGAATGTATGGGCTCCTGTCAGGTATATATTATTGGAGGCAGCAGAATGTATGGGCTCCTGTCAGGTATATATTATTGGAGGTAGGAGAATGTATGGGCTCCTGTCAGGTATATATTATTGCAGGCAGGAGAATGTATGGGCTCCTGTCAGGTATATATTATTGGAGGCAGGAGAATGTATGGGCTCCTGTCAGGTATATATTATTGGAGGCAGGAGAATGTATGGGCTCCTGTCAGGTATATATTATTGGAGGCAGCAGAATGTATGGGCTCCTGTCAGGTATATATTATTGGAGGCAGGAGAATCTATGGGCTCCTGTCAGGTATATATTATTGGAGGCAGGAGAATCTATGGGCTCCTGTCAGGTATATATTATTGGAGGCAGGAGAATGTATGGGCTCCTGTCAGGTATATATTATTGGAGGCAGGAGAATGTATGGGCTCCTGTCAGGTATATATTATTGGAGGCAGCAGAATGTATGGGCTCCTGTCAGGTATATATTATTGGAGGCAGCAGAATGTATGGGCTCCTGTCAGGTATATATTATTGGAGGCAAGAGAATCAATGGGCTCCTGTCAGGTATATATTATTGGAGGCAGCAGAATGTTTGGGCTCCTGTCAGGTATACATTATTGGAGGCAGGAGAATGTATGGGCTCCTGTCAGATATATATTATTGGAGGCAGGAGAATCTATGGGCTCCTGTCAGGTATATATTATTGGAGGCAGGAGAATGTATGGGCTCCTGTCAGATATATATTATTGGAGGCAGGAGAATCTATGGGCTCCTGTCAGGTATATATTATTGGAGGCAGCAGAATGTATGGGCTCCTGTCAGGTATATATTATTGGAGGCAGGAGAATGTATGGGCTCCTGTCAGATATATATTATTGGAGGCAGCAGAATGTATGGGCTCCTGTCAGGTATATATTATTGGAGGCAGAAGAATGTACGGGCTCCTGTCAGGTATATATTATTGGAGGCAGCAGAATGTATGGGCTCCTGTCAGGTATATATTATTGGAGGCAGCAGAATGTATGGGCTCCTGTCAGGTATATATTATTGGAGGCAGGAGAATGTATGGACTCCTGTCAGGTATATATTATTGGAGGCAGCAGAATCTATGGGCTCCTGTCAGGTATATATTATTGGAGGCAGGAGAATCTATGGGCTCCTGTCAGGTATATATTATTGGAGGCAGGAGAATGTACGGGCTCCTGTCAGGTATATATTATTGGAGGCAGCAGAATGTACGGGCTCCTGTCAGGTATATATTATTGGAGGCAGGAGAATGTACGGGCTCCTGTCAGGTATATATTATTGGAGGCAGGAGAATGTACGGGCTCCTGTCAGGTATATATTATTGGAGGCAGGAGAATGTACGGGCTCCTGTCAGGTATATATTATTGGAGGCAGCAGAATGTATGGGCTCCTGTCAGGTATATATTATTGGAGGCAGGAGAATCTATGGGCTCCTGTCAGGTATATATTATTGGAGGCAGGAGAATGTACGGGCTCCTGTCAGGTATATATTATTGGAGGCAGGAGAATGTATGGGCTCCTGTCAGGTATATATTATTTGAGGCAGCAGAATGTATGGGCTCCTGTCAGGTATATATTATTGGAGGCAGGAGAATGTATGGGCTCCTGTCAGGTATATATTATTGGAGGCAGGAGAATGTATGGGCTCCTGTCAGGTATATATTATTGGAGGCAGCAGAGTGTATGGGCTCCTGTCAGGTATATATTATTGGAGGCAGGAGAATGTATGGGCTCCTGTCAGGTATATATTATTGGAGGCAGGAGAATGTATGGGCTCCTGTCAGGTATATATTATTGGAGGCAGCAGAATGTATGGGCTCCTGTCAGGTATATATTATTGGAGGCAGCAGAATGTATGGGCTCCTGTCAGGTATATATTATTGGAGGCAGCAGAATGTATGGGCCGCTGTCAGGTATATATTATTGGAGGCAGCAGAATGTATGGGCTCCTGTCAGGTATATATTATTGGAGGCAGGAGAATGTATGGGCTCCTGTCAGATATATATTATTGGAGGCAGCAGAATGTATGGGCTCCTGTCAGGTATATATTATTGGAGGCAGGAAAATGTATGGGCTCCTGTCAGGTATATATTATTGGAGGCAGGAGAATGTATGGGCTCCTGTCAGGTATATATTATTGGAGGCAGCAGAATGTATGGGTTCCTGTCAGGTATATATTATTGGAGGCAGCAGAATGTATGGGCCGCTGTCAGGTATATATTATTGGAGGCAGGAGAATCTATGGGCTCCTGTCAGATATATATTATTGGAGGCAGGAGAATCTATGGGCTCCTGTCAGGTATATATTATTGGAGGCAGGAGAATCTATGGGCTCCTGTCAGGTATATATTATTGGAGGCAGCAGAATGTTTGGGCTCCTGTCAGGTATATATTATTGGAGGCAGCAGAATGTATGGGCTCCTGTCAGGTATATATTATTGGAGGCAGGAGAATGTATGGGCTTCTGTCAGGTATATATTATTGGAGGCAGGAGAATGTATGGGCTCCTGTCAGGTATACATTATTGGAGGCAGCAGAATCTATGGGCTCCTGTCAGGTATATATTATTGCAGGCAGCAGAATGTATGGGCTCCTGTCAGGTATATATTATTGGAGGCAGGAGAATGTATGGGCTCCTGTCAGGTATATATTATTGGAGGCAGGAGAATGTATGGGCTCCTGTCAGGTATATATTATTGGAGGCAGCAGAATGTATGGGCTCCTGTCAGGTATATATTATTGGAGGCAGGAGAATGTATGGACTCCTGTCAGGTATATATTATTGGAGGCAGGAGAATGTATGGGCTCCTGTCAGGTATATATTATTGGAGGCAGGAGAATCTATGGGCTCCTGTCAGATATATATTATTGGAGGCAGCAGAATGTATGGGCTCCTGTCAGGTATATATTATTGGAGGCAGGAGAATCTATGGGCTCCTGTCAGGTATATATTATTGCAGGCAGCAGAATCTATGGGCTCCTGTCAGGTATATATTATTGAAGGCAGGAGAATGTATGGGCTCCTGTCAGGTATATATTATTGGAGGCAGGAGAATGTGTGGGCTCCTGTCGGGTATATATTATTGGAGGCAGGAGAATCTATGGGCTCCTGTCAGGTATATATTATTGGAGGCAGGAGAATGTATGGGCTCCTGTCAGGTATATATTATTGGAGGCAGCAGAATGTATGGGCTCCTGTCAGGTATATATTATTGGAGGCAGGAGAATGTATGGGCTCCTGTCAGGTATATATTATTGGAGGCAGCAGAATGTATGGGCTCCTGTCAGGTATATATTATTGGAGGCAGCAGAATCTATGGGCTCCTGTCAGGTATATATTATTGAAGGCAGGAGAATGTATGGGCTCCTGTCAGGTATATATTATTGGAGGCAGCAGAATGTATGGGCTCCTGTCAGGTATATATTATTGGAGGCAGCAGAATGTATGGGCTCCTGTCAGGTATATATTATTGGAGGCAGCAGAATGTATGGGCTCCTGTCAGGTATATATTATTGGAGGCAGGAGAATGTATGGGCTCCTGTCAGGTATATATTATTGGAGGCAGGAGAATGTATGGGCTCCTGTCAGGTATATATTATTGGAGGCAGGAGAATGTATGGACTCCTGTCAGGTATATATTATTGGAGGCAGGAGAATGTATGGGCTCCTGTCAGGTATATATTATTGGAGGCAGGAGTATGTATGGGCTCCTGTCAGGTATATATTATTGGAGGCAGTAGAATGTATGGGCTCCTGTCAGGTATATATTATTGGAGGCAGCAGAATGTATGGGCTCCTGTCAGGTATATATTATTGGAGGCAGGAGAATGTATGGGCTCCTGTCAGGTATATATTATTGGAGGCAGGAAAATGTATGGGCTCCTGTCAGGTATATATTATTGGAGGCAGGAGAATGTATGGGCTCCTGTCAGGTATATATTATTGGAGGCAGCAGAATGTATGGGTTCCTGTCAGGTATATATTATTGGAGGCAGCAGAATGTATGGGCTCCTGTCAGGTATATATTATTGGAGGCAGGAGAATCTATGGGCTCCTGTCAGGTATATATTATTGGAGGCAGGAGAATCTATGGGCTCTTGTCAGGTATATATTATTGGAGGCAGGAGAATCTATGGGCTCCTGTCAGGTATATATTATTGGAGGCAGCAGAATGTTTGGGCTCCTGTCAGGTATATATTATTGGAGGCAGCAGAATGTATGGGCTCCTGTCAGGTATATATTATTGGAGGCAGGAGAATGTATGGGCTTCTGTCAGGTATATATTATTGGAGGCAGGAGAATGTATGGGCTCCTGTCAGGTATACATTATTGGAGGCAGCAGAATCTATGGGCTCCTGTCAGGTATATATTATTGCAGGCAGCAGAATGTATGGGCTCCTGTCAGGTATATATTATTGGAGGCAGGAGAATGTATGGGCTCCTGTCAGGTATATATTATTGGAGGCAGGAGAATGTATGGTCTCCTGTCAGGTATATATTATTGGAGGCAGCAGAATGTATGGGCTCCTGTCAGGTATATATTATTGGAGGCAGGAGAATGTATGGACTCCTGTCAGGTATATATTATTGGAGGCAGGAGAATGTATGGGCTCCTGTCAGGTATATATTATTGGAGGCAGGAGAATCTATGGGCTCCTGTCAGATATATATTATTGGAGGCAGCAGAATGTATGGGCTCCTGTCAGGTATATATTATTGGAGGCAGGAGAATGTATGGACTCCTGTCAGGTATATATTATTGGAGGCAGGAGAATGTATGGGCTCCTGTCAGGTATATATTATTGGAGGCAGGAGTATGTATGGGCTCCTGTCAGGTATATATTATTGGAGGCAGTAGAATGTATGGGCTCCTGTCAGGTATATATTATTGGAGGCAGCAGAATGTATGGGCTCCTGTCAGGTATATATTATTGGAGGCAGGAGAATGTATGGGCTCCTGTCAGGTATATATTATTGGAGGCAGCAGAATGTATGGGCTTCTGTCAGGTATACATTATTGGAGGCAGCAGAATGTATGGGTTCCTGTCAGGTATATATTATTGGAGGCAGCAGAATGTATGGGCTCCTGTCAGGTATATATTATTGGAGGCAGCAGAATGTATGGGCTCCTGTCAGGTATATATTATTGGAGGCAGGAGAATGTATGGGCTCCTGTCAGGTATATATTATTGGAGGCAGCAGAATGTATGGGCTCCTGTCAGGTATATATTATTGGAGGCAGCAGAATCTATGGGCTCCTGTCAGGTATATATTATTGGAGGCAGGAGAATGTATGGGCTCCTGTCAGGTATATATTATTGGAGGCAGCAGAATGTATGGGCTCCTGTCAGGTATATATTATTGGAGGCAGCAGAATGTATGGGCTCCTGTCAGGTATATATTATTGGAGGCAGCAGAATGTATGGGCTCCTGTCAGGTATATATTATTGGAGGCAGGAGAATGTATGGGCTCCTGTCAGGTATATATTATTGGAGGCAGGAGAATGTATGGGCTCCTGTCAGGTATATATTATTGGAGGCAGGAGAATGTATGGACTCCTGTCAGGTATATATTATTGGAGGCAGGAGAATGTATGGGCTCCTGTCAGGTATATATTATTGGAGGCAGGAGTATGTATGGGCTCCTGTCAGGTATATATTATTGGAGGCAGTAGAATGTATGGGCTCCTGTCAGGTATATATTATTGGAGGCAGCAGAATGTATGGGCTCCTGTCAGGTATATATTATTGGAGGCAGGAGAATGTATGGGCTCCTGTCAGGTATATATTATTGGAGGCAGCAGAATGTATGGGCTTCTGTCAGGTATACATTATTGGAGGCAGCAGAATGTATGGGTTCCTGTCAGGTATATATTATTGGAGGCAGCAGAATGTATGGGCTCCTGTCAGGTATATATTATTGGAGGCAGGAGAATGTATGGTCTCCTGTCAGGTATATATTATTGGAGGCAGGAGAATGTATGGGCTCCTGTCAGGTATATATTATTGGAGGCAGGAGAATGTATGGGCTCCTGTCAGGTATATATTATTGGAAGCAGGAGAATGTATGGGCTCCTGTCAGGTATATATTATCGGAGGCAGCAGAATGTATGGGCTCCTGTCAGGTATATATTATTGGAGGCAGGAGAATGTATGGGCTCCTTTCAGGTATACATTATTGGAGGCAGCAGAATGCATGGGCTCATGTCAGGTATATATTATTGGAGGCAGGAGATTGTATGGGCTCCTGTCAGATATATATCATTGTAGGCAGGAGAATGTATGGGCTCCTGTCAGGTATATATTATTGGAGGCAGGAGAATGTATGGGCTCCTGTCAGGTATATATTATTGGAGGCAGGAGAATGTATGGGCTCCTGTCAGGTATATATTATTGGAGCCAGGAGAATGTATGGGCTCCTGTCAGATATATATTATTATTGGAGGCAGGAGAATGTATGGGCTCCTGTCAGGTATATATTATTGGAGGCAGGAGAATGTATGGGCTCCTGTCAGATATATATTATTGGAGGCAGGAGAATGTATGGGCTCCTGTCAGGTATATATTATTGGAGGCAGGAGAATGTATGGGCTCCTGTCAGGTATATATTATTGGAGGCAGCAGAATGTATGGGCTCCTGTCAGGTATATATTATTGGAGGCAGGAGAATGTATGGGCTCCTGTCAGGTATATATTATTGGAGGCAGGAGAATGTATGGGCTCCTGTCAGGTATATATTATTGGAGGCAGGAGAATGTATGGACTCCTGTCAGGTATATATTATTGGAGGCAGGAGAATGTATGGGCTCCTGTCAGGTATATATTATTGGAGGCAGGAGTATGTATGGGCTCCTGTCAGGTATATATTATTGGAGGCAGTAGAATGTATGGGCTCCTGTCAGGTATATATTATTGGAGGCAGCAGAATGTATGGGCTCCTGTCAGGTATATATTATTGGAGGCAGGAGAATGTATGGGCTCCTGTCAGGTATATATTATTGGAGGCAGCAGAATGTATGGGCTTCTGTCAGGTATACATTATTGGAGGCAGCAGAATGTATGGGTTCCTGTCAGGTATATATTATTGGAGGCAGCAGAATGTATGGGCTCCTGTCAGGTATATATTATTGGAGGCAGGAGAATGTATGGTCTCCTGTCAGGTATATATTATTGGAGGCAGGAGAATGTATGGGCTCCTGTCAGGTATATATTATTGGAGGCAGGAGAATGTATGGGCTCCTGTCAGGTATATATTATTGGAGGCAGGAGAATGTATGGGCTCCTGTCAGGTATATATTATCGGAGGCAGCAGAATGTATGGGCTCCTGTCAGGTATATATTATTGGAGGCAGGAGAATGTATGGGCTCCTTTCAGGTATACATTATTGGAGGCAGCAGAATGCATGGGCTCATGTCAGGTATATATTATTGGAGGCAGGAGATTGTATGGGCTCCTGTCAGATATATATTATTGTAGGCAGGAGAATGTATGGGCTCCTGTCAGGTATATATTATTGGAGGCAGGAGAATGTATGGGCTCCTGTCAGGTATATATTATTGGAGGCAGGAGAATGTATGGGCTCCTGTCAGGTATATATTATTGGAGCCAGGAGAATGTATGGGCTCCTGTCAGATATATATTATTATTGGAGGCAGGAGAATGTATGGGCTCCTGTCAGGTATATATTATTGGAGGCAGGAGAATGTATGGGCTCCTGTCAGGTATATATTATTGGAGGCAGGAGAATGTATGGGCTCCTGTCAGATATATATTATTGGAGGCAGGAGAATGTATGGGCTCCTGTCAGGTATATATTATTGGAGGCAGGAGTATGTATGGGCTCCTGTCAGGTATATATTATCGGAGGCAGCAGAATGTATGGGCTCCTGTCAGGTATATATTATTGGAGGCAGGAGAATGTATGGGCTCCTTTCAGGTATACATTATTGGAGGCAGCAGAATGCATGGGCTCATGTCAGGTATATATTATTGGAGGCAGGAGATTGTATGGGCTCCTGTCAGATATATATTATTGGAGGCAGGAGAATGTATGGGCTCCTGTCAGGTATATATTATTGGAGGCAGGAGAATGTATGGGCTCCTGTCAGGTATATATTATTGGAGGCAGGAGAATGTATGGGCTCCTGTCAGGTATATATTATTGGAGCCAGGAGAATGTATGGGCTCCTGTCAGATATATATTATTATTGGAGGCAGGAGAATGTATGGGCTCCTGTCAGGTATATATTATTGGAGGCAGGAGAATGTATGGGCTCCTGTCAGATATATATTATTGGAGGCAGCAGAATGTATGGGCTCCTGTCAGATATATATTATTGGAGGCAGCAGAATGTATGGGTGTAACGGGTCTGGGAGGCGGAACCTCTGAGCTACTATACAAGGGGGCGGTCCTTGTAAGGGAGCGGGTGGCGACCAGGGAAGACGGGCAGGCAGTCACAGCAGGTGACCGGGACAGTCTCTGAGTGAACGGGCTGGAGGTCACGGCAGGTGACCGGGGCAGTCTCTGGATGAACGGGCAGGAGGTCACGGCAAGTGACTGGGGCAGTCTCTGGATGAACGGGCAGGAGGTCACGGCAAATGACTGGGGCAGTCTCTGGATGAACGGGCAGGAGGTCACGGCAAGTGACCGGGGCAGTCTCTGGATGAACGGGCAGATGGTCACGGCAAGTGACCGGGGCAGTCTCTGGATGAACGGGCAGATGGTCACGGCAAGTGACCGGGGCAGTCTCTGGGTGAAGGGTTGGTACGACCTGTGGCGGCTGATGGTAGACGTGAGCTCCCAGGTGAGCAGGCGAGAGTCTCTGGATAAACGGGTGGTCACAGCATGTGACGGCGGAGCCTCCAGGAAGACCAACAGACAGGCGGCAGATGAGCGCTCCCAGGTGAGCGGGCAGAAGTCTCTGGACAGGCGGGTGGTCACAGCACGTGACGGCAGAGCCTCCAGGTAGGCTAGCAGACAGGCAGCAGATGAGCGCTCCCAGGTGAGCGGGCAGGAGTCACTGGACAGGCAGGTGGTCACAGCACGTGACGGCGGAGCCTCCAGGTAGGCTAGCAGGCAGGTAGCAGATGTGCGCTCCCAGGTGAGCGGGCAAGCTGGTCCATAGACAGACTGACAGGAGTTGGAAGGCAGACCGTCGGACCTCAGGCAAGCAGGCAGGTAGCTGATGTGCGCTCCCAGGTGAGCGGGCAAGCTGGTCCTTAGACAGACTGACAGGAGTTGTAAGGCAGACCGTCGGACCTCAGGCTAGCAGGCAGGTAGCAGAATATCAGGCAGGAATAAGACAGCAAGCTGGCAGGAATCTGGCAGGTATCTGGCAGGTAACTGGCAACGGGACCTGAGGGCTGAAGCAGAGTAGTGAACAGTGCAACAACATTGCTCGGGCGCCTCCATTTTGGAGGAGGTGCCTTATATATGGTGAAGTCCTCCGGCCATTGGCCGGGGACTCCTTAGGACGGCACGCGCGGCCCCCTTAAGAGGGAGGGAGCGCGCGCGCGCCCTAAGCACAGTGGCCGGGAAGGAGCGCGCGCTGCCAGCAGAGCGGGAGGAGGACGCCGGGCTCGGAGCAGAGGGGTGAGGGGAACAGCGTCCCTGCCTAGCAGAGGGCAGGGACGCCGGCGCTACAGTACCCCCCCCTTTAGGCCCCCCCTTTTTTAGGCCAGAGAGAAATTTAGCTAGGATGAGAGGGGCATGGATGTTCTCCCGGGGCTCCCACGTTCTCTCTTCAGGACCAAACCCCTTCCAATCTACTAGAAAAAACGTCTTCCCTCTTACCCTTTTGGTGGCCAGAATGTTCTCTACCTCAAATTAGTTTTCAGCGGAAACCGGAGCAGGAGGCGTACCTGTAGACTTGGAAAAAGAGTTAAGTACCACAGGTTTGAGGAGAGATACATGGAAGGAGTTAGGGATCCGCAAGTTGGCCGGGAGTTTCAATTTATAGGCCACCGGGTTGATCTGACTGATGACCTCCAGAGGACCGATGAACCGAGGCCCTAACTTATAGGAAGGAATCTTGAGCCGGACATACTTGGACGAGAGCCAGACCTTATCCCCTGGACGGAATTGAGGAGGATCCAGACGTTTTTTGTCAGCATGTCTTTTCATACGCTCGGATGACAGAAGGAGTGCGGATCGGGTACTCTCGCATATGGAGGAAAATTTGTTAACAAGAGATTCCGCAGCCGGATTGTCCACCGAGGTGGAGACGGGAAATGGGATCCGAGGATGCTGACCGAAGACAACAAAAAACGGGGATTTGGAGGAAGATTCGCTCTCGTGATTGTTGTAAGAAAATTCGGCCCATGGCAGGAGATCCACCCAGTCTGAATGGTGGGCATTAACGAAGTGCCAGAGGTAACTGGTCAGGTTCTGATTGATCCGCTCCACTTGACCATTAGACTGTGGGTGGTAAGCGGAGGAGAAGTCCAGGGTGACGTCTAGCAGTTTACAAGTGGCTCTCCAGAAGCATGAAGTGAACTGTACCCCACGATCCGACACGATGTGGAGGGGCAGGCCATGAAGACGGAAGATGTGGCGGATAAAGTCTTTAGCCAGCTCGGGTGCAGACGGGAGGGCTGGCAGGGGAACGAAATGAGCCATCTTGGAAAAGCGGTCAGCGACCACCCAAATGACCGTACAACCGGCAGAGACGGGAAGATCAGTTATAAAGTCCATTGCTATATGCTGCCAGGGGGCAGCAGGTACTGGGAGCGGAAGGAGGCGACCGGCTGGCAGATGTCTCGGAACCTTGTTGCGGGCGCAGGACACACAGGCAGAAACAAAGTCTATTACGTCCTTGTGCAGGGTAGGCCACCAGTAGTGCCGGGTAATAAGCTGGAGGGTCTTTTTCTGACCGGCGTGGCCAGCTAGTTTAGACGAGTGACCCCAGTGTAGGATCTTCTCCCGATCAGGTACTGATACGAACGTCTTACTGGGAGGGAGACGATTTAGACTCACGGGAGCCACCTGCATTACTCTGGCGGGATCGATGATGTGTTTCGGTTCCTCCTTGAGATCAGACACCAGAAAGGATCGGGACAAGGCGTCCGCCTTGATGTTTTTGTCAGCTGGGCGAAAATGAAGAATAAAATCAAAGCGAGCAAAAAACAAGGACCACCGAGCTTGGCGCGGGTTAAGTCTCTGGGCATGCTGGAGGTAAGCCAAGTTCTTGTGGTCAGTGTAAATTATTACCGGGTGAAGAGCCCCTTCGAGCAGGTAACGCCACTCCTCCAATGCCAGCTTGATGGCCAATAACTCTCGATCTCCTATGGAATAGTTGCGCTCAGAAGAGGAGAAGAGTTTGGAGAAGAAGCCACAAGTTACCATTCTCTCGGAAGATGATTTTTGGGTAAGTACCGCTCCGGCTCCAGAGGAGGAGGCGTCAACCTCCAGGAAGAACTGCTTGTTGCCATCTGGGCGATGCAGCACCGGGGCGGAAGAGAAGGCCTGTTTTAAGGAAAGAAAGGCCTCCTCTGCTTCGGGCGGCCACTCTCTGGGATTAGTGCCCTTATGGGTGAGCGCGGAAATTGGGGCAGTCCGGGAAGAGAAGTGCGGAATGAAGAGGCGGTAGTAGTTGGCGAAGCCCAGGAACCGCTGAATGGCCTTCAACCCCTCCGGTCGGGGCCATTTCTCGATGGCAGACAGTTTCTCTGGATCCATTCGAAGGCCGGTCTGAGAAATAATGTAGCCCAAAAACGGAAGCGAGGTCTGCTCAAAGAGGCACTTCTCATATTTAGCGAAGAGGTGATTCTGCCTGAGCCTGAGCAGGACCTGACGAACGTCTCTCCGGTGAGTCTGGAGATCCGGAGAGAAGACCAAGATGTCGTCCAGGTACACCACTACGCAGGAGTAGAGAAGGTCCCGGAAGATGTCATTGACCAACTCTTGAAAGACGGCAGGAGCGTTACAGAGACCAAAGGGCATTACCAGATATTCATAGTGGCCGTCCTGGGTGTTGAATGCAGTCTTCCATTCATCCCCTTGACGGATACGGACCAGGTTGTACGCCCCACGGAGGTCCAGTTTGGTGAAGATTCTAGCCCCCCTCAGACGATCAAATAATTCTGGAATGAGCGGAAGGGGGTACTTATTCTTCACCGTGATCTGGTTAAGGCCTCTATAGTCTATACAGGGACGGAGAGAGCCGTCCTTCTTTTTTACGAAAAAGAAGCCTGCTCCCGCCGGGGAGGTAGATTTCCGGATGAATCCCCTGGCCAAATTCTCCTCAATATATTCAGACATCGACCGGGTCTCAGCAGCGGACAATGGGTAAATACGCCCACGGGGAGGCGTAGTACCGGGTAACAGGTCGATAGGACAGTTGTACGGTCTATGAGGGGGTAATGTCTCTGCCTCCTTTTTATTAAAGACATCAGCAAATGACCAATAGGGAATCGGAAGTCCAGGTAGATTAGTTGGGGTAGGAGAAGGACGGGCGGGATGAACAGGAACCAAACAAGTCTTATGACAGTCCTGTCCCCAGCGAAGGACTTCTCCGGTCTGCCAGTCAAGCACGGGTGCATGTCTCTGGAGCCAAGGTAGACCTAGTAAGAGGGCGTGAGAGAGTCCAGGCAGAACATGAAAAGAGATGCTCTCAGAATGCAGCATTCCCACCTGCAGAGTTACGGATTCGGTGATGAGTTGGATGGGACGTGGTAAGAGGCCCCCATCCACAGCAGCGACAGATAATGGTATAGCCAGAGGTTTGGTGGGAATGCGGTATTTTTCTACCAGGGCCTGTGAAATAAGATTCCCGGCCGCTCCAGAGTCAAGTTGGGCTAGTTCGAAATAACGATTCTCTCCGCAGATAATTGAGACTGACAGCAGCAGAGATGGAGAGGATTTATTCTTGTCTAGGTCGACCTCTCTGAGCGAACCTAGACACAGGCGTTTCCCGACCTCTCCGGGCAGGTACGGATCCGGTGCTCCTTACTGCCACAGTAGAAGCAGCTCCCCTCGGCACGGCGTAAGTCCTGACGGGTTTTGACCATCTTGGTCTGGTCGACCTGCATAGGCTCAGGAGAGTGTACCTGGGGAGAAACGGAGGGAGTGACGGATTTCTGAAAAGTAGGAGCTAGACGTGGAAACCTCCTCTCACGGGTGACTTCTTTGGCAAGCTCCTGGAACCGTAGGTCAATCCGGGTGGCAAGAGTTATTAGGTCATCGAGAGTGGTAGGAATGTCTCGACCGGCAAGTTCATCTTTAATACGGCCGGACAGACCCTCCCAGAAGACAGATACCAGAGCGTCGTTATCCCAGGCCAGCTCCGAGGCAAGGGTACGGAACCGTATGGCATATTGGCCCACGGTGAGACTTCCCTGACGGAGGCGTAGCACAGATGATGCGGATGAGGTCTTCCGTCCAGGTTCGTCGAAGACTTTCCGGAAAGCCGTGAGAAAGGCAGGCAAGTCGGACACCAGGGGGTCTCCTCTCTCCCATAGAGGATTTAGCCAGGCCAGGGCCTCCCCGGTGAGATGGGACATGATGAAGGCAATTTTGGCCCGGTCGGAGTTAAACTGGTGAGACAGGAGTTCAAAGTGCAGGGTGCACTGATTTATAAAGCCCCGAGCCTGAGCGGAGTCGCCTCCGAAGCGAGGAGGTGCGGAAAGCCGGGGTCCGGGGTAGGATACCATAGTATTGGTGGGCAGCGGAGCTGCCGGATTGCGAGTCATGGCTCTGGCGGTGGTTGCTGGTGGAGCAGTCAGAGTGTCCAGGCGAGTATTGACATTCCGCAGGTGACCCAGGATGGACTCCTGTTGGGACCTCTGATGGGACAGTTCATGACACAGGTCCGAGAGTGAGGGAGCTTGGGTGCCACCGGGTTCCATGGCCCGAGCAAACTGTAACGGGTCTGGGAGGCGGAACCTCTGAGCTACTATACAAGGGGGCGGTCCTTGTAAGGGAGCGGGTGGCGACCAGGGAAGACGGGCAGGCAGTCACAGCAGGTGACCGGGACAGTCTCTGAGTGAACGGGCTGGAGGTCACAGCAGGTGACCGGGGCAGTCTCTGGATGAACAGGCAGGAGGTCACGGCAAGTGACTGGGGCAGTCTCTGGATGAACGGGCAGGAGGTCACGGCAAGTGACTGGGGCAGTCTCTGGATGAACGGGCAGGAGGTCACGGCAAGTGACCGGGGCAGTCTCTGGATGAACGGGCAGATGGTCACGGCAAGTGACTGGGGCAGTCTCTGGATGAACGGGCAGATGGTCACGGCAAGTGACCGGGGCAGTCTCTGGGTAAAGGGTTGGTACGACCTGTGGCGGCTGATGGTAGACGTGAGCTCCCAGGTGAGCAGGCGAGAGTCTCTGGATAAACGGGTGGTCACAGCATGTGACGGCGGAGCCTCCAGGAAGACCAACAGACAGGCGGCAGATGAGCGCTCCCAGGTGAGCGGGCAGAAGTCTCTGGACAGGCGGGTGGTCACAGCACGTGACGGCAGAGCCTCCAGGTAGGCTAGCAGACAGGCAGCAGATGAGCGCTCCCAGGTGAGCGGGCAGGAGTCACTGGACAGGCAGGTGGTCACAGCACGTGACGGCGGAGCCTCCAGGTAGGCTAGCAGGCAGGTAGCAGATGTGCGCTCCCAGGTGAGCGGGCAAGCTGGTCCATAGACAGACTGACAGGAGTTGGAAGGCAGACCGTCGGACCTCAGGCAAGCAGGCAGGTAGCTGATGTGCGCTCCCAGGTGAGCGGGCAAGCTGGTCCTTAGACAGACTGACAGGAGTTGTAAGGCAGACCGTCGGACCTCAGGCTAGCAGGCAGGTAGCAGAATATCAGGCAGGAATAAGACAGCAAGCTGGCAGGAATCTGGCAGGTATCTGGCAGGTAACTGGCAACGGGACCTGAGGGCTGAAGCAGAGTAGTGAACAGTGCAACAACATTGCTCGGGCGCCTCCATTTTGGAGGAGGTGCCTTATATATGGTGAAGTCCTCCGGCCATTGGCCGGGGACTCCTTAGGACGGCGCGCGCGGCCCCCTTAAGAGGGAGGGAGCGCGCGCGCGCCCTAAGCACAGTGGCCGGGAAGGAGCGCGCGCTGCCAGCAGAGCGGGAGGAGGACGCCGGGCTCGGAGCAGAGGGGTGAGGGGAACAGCGTCCCTGCCTAGCAGAGGGCAGGGACGCCGGCGCTACAATGGGCTCCTGTCAGGTATATATTATTGGAGGCAGGAGAATGTATGGACTCCTGTCAGATATATATTATTGGAGGCAGCAGAATGTATGGGCTCCTGTCAGGTATATATTATTGGAGGCAGGAGAATCTATGGGCTCCTGTCAGGTATATATTATTGGAGGCAGCAGAATCTATGGGCTCCTGTCAGGTATATATTATTGGAGGCAGCAGAATGTATGGGCTCCTGTCAGGTATATATTATTGAAGGCAGGAGAATGTATGGGCTCCTGTCAGGTATATATTATTGGAGGCAGCAGAATCTATGGGCTCCTGTCAGGTATATATTATTGGAGGCAGCAGAATGTATGGGCTCCTGTCAGGTATATATTATTGAAGGCAGGAGAATGTATGGGCTCCTGTCAGGTATATATTATTGGAGGCAGCAGAATGTATGGGCTCCTGTCAGGTATATATTATTGGAGGCAGGAGAATCTATGGGCTCCTGTCAGGTATATATTATTGGAGGCAGCAGAATGTATGGGCTCCTGTCAGGTATATATTATTGGAGGCAGGAGAATGTATGGGCTCCTGTCAGGTATATATTATTGGAGGCAGGAGAATGTATGGGCTCCTGTCAGGTATATATTATTGGAGGCAGGAGAATCTATGGGCTCCTGTCAGGTATATATTATTGGAGGCAGGAGAATGTATGGGCTCCTGTCAGGTATATATTATTGGAGGCAGCAGAATGTATGGGCTCCTGTTAAGTATATATTATTGGAGGCAGCAGAATGTATGGGCTCCTGTCAGGTATATATTATTGGAGGCAGGAGAATGTATGGGCTCCTGTCAGGTATATATTATTGGAGGCAGGAGAATGTATGGGCTCCTGTCAGGTATATATTATTGGAGGTAGGAGAATCTATGGGCTCCTGTCAGGTATATATTATTGTAGGCAGCAGAATGTATGGGCTCCTGTCAGGTATATATTATTGGAGGCAGGAGAATGTATGGGCTCCTGTCAGGTATATAGTATTGGAGGCAGCAGAATGTATGGGCTCCTGTTAAGTATATATTATTGGAGGCAGCAGAATGTATGGGCTCCTGTCAGGTATATATTATTGGAGGCAGCAGAATGTATGGGCTCCTGTCAGGTATATATTATTGGAGGCAGGAGAATGTATGGGCTCCTGTCAGGTATATATTATTGGAGGCAGGAGAATGTATGGGCTCCTGTCAGGTATATATTATTGGAGGCAGGAGAATGTATGGGCTCCTGTCAGGTATATATTATTTTTCAGGCAGCAGAATGTATGGGCTCCTGTCAGGTATATATTATTGGAGGCAGGAGAATGTATGGGCTCCTGTCAGGTATATATTTTTGGAGGCAGGAGAATGTGTGGGCTCCTACCAGGTATATATTATTGGAGGCAGCAGAGTGTATGGGCTCCTGTCAGGTATATATTATTGGAGGCAGCAGAATGTATGGGCTCTTGTCAGGTATATATTATTGGAGGCAGCAGAATCTATGGGCTCCTGTCAGGTATATATTATTGGAGGCAGGAGAATGTATGGGTTCCTGTCAGGTATATATTATTGGAGGCAGGAGAATGTATGGGCTCCTGTCAGGTATATATTATTGGAGGCAGCAGAATGTATGGGCTCCTGTCAGGTATATATTATTGGAGGCAGGAGAATGTATGGGCTCCTGTCAGGTATATATTTTTGGAGGCAGGAGAATGTGTGGGCTCCTACCAGGTATATATTATTGGAGGCAGCAGAGTGTATGGGCTCCTGTCAGGTATATATTATTGGAGGCAGCAGAATGTATGGGCTCTTGTCAGGTATATATTATTGGAGGCAGCAGAATCTATGGGCTCCTGTCAGGTATGTATTATTGGAGGCAGGAGAATGTATGGGCTCCTGTCAGGTATATATTATTGGAGGCAGGAGAATGTATGGGCTCCTGTCAGGTATATATTATTGGAGGCAGCAGAATGTATGGGCTCCTGTCAGGTATATATTATTGGAGGCAGGAGAATGTATGGGCTCCTGTCAGGTATATATTATTGGAGGCAGGAGAATGTATGGGCTCCTGTCAGGTATATATTATTGGAGGCAGCAGAATGTATGGGCTCCTGTCAGGTATATATTATTGGAGGCAGCAGAATCTATGGGCTACCGTCAGATATACAGTACAGACCAAAAATTTGGACACACCTTCTCATTTAAAGATTTTTCTTTATTTTCATGACTATGAAAATTGTACATTCACATTGAAGGCATCAAAACTATGAATTACCACATGTGGAATTATATACTTAACAAAAAAGTGTGAAACAATTGAAAATATGTCTTATATTCTAGGTTCTTCACAGTAGCCACCTTTTGCTTTGATGACTGCTTTGCACACTCTTGGCATTCTCTTGATCAGCTTCAAGAGGTAGTCACCGGAAATGGTCTTCCAACAATCTTGAAGGAGTTCCCAGAGATGCTTAGCACTTGTTGGCCCTTTTGCCTTCACTCTGTGGTCCAGCTCACCCCAAACCATCTCGATTGGGTTCAGGTCTGGTGACTGTGGAGGCCAGGTCATCTGGAGTAGCACCCCTTCACTCTCCTTCTTGATCAAATAGCCCTTACACAGCCTGGAGGTGTGTTTGGGGTCATTGTCCTGTTGAAAAATAAATGATGGTCCAACTAAACGCAAACCGGATGGAATAGCATGCCGCTGCAAGATGCTGTGGTAGCCTTGCTGGTTCAGTATGCCTTCAACAGTATCACCAACAGTGTCACCAGCAAAGCCCCCCCACACCATTACACCTCCTCCTCCATGCTTCACGGTGGGAACCAGGCATGTAGAGTCCATCCGTTCACCTTTACTGCGTCGCACAAAGACACGGTGGTTGGAACCAAAGATCTCAAATTTGGACTCATCAGACCAAAGCACATATTTCCACTGGTCTAATGTCCATTCCTTGTGTTCTTTAGCCCAAACAAGTCTCTTCTGCTTGTTGCCTGTCCTTAGCAGTGGTTTCCTAGCAGCTATTTTACCATGAAGGCCTGATGCACAAAGTCTTCTCTTAACAGTTGTTGTAGAGATGTGTCTGCTGCTAGAACTCTGTGTGGCATTGACCTGGTCTCTAATCTGAGCTGCTGTTAACCTGCGATTTCTGAGGCTGGTGACTCGGATAAATTTATCCTCAGAAGCAGAGGTGACTCTTGGTCTTCCTTTCCTGGGGCGGTCCTCATGTGAGCCAGTTTCTTTGTAGCGCTTGATGGTTTTTGCAACTGCACTTGGGGACACTTTCAAAGTTTTCCCAATTTTTCGCACTGACTGTTCTCCATTTCTTAAAGTAATGATGGCCACTCGTTTTTCTTTACTTAGCTGCTTTTTTCTTGCCATAATACAAATTCTAACAGTCTATTCAGTAGGACTATCAGCTGTGTATCCACCAGACTTCTGCACAACACAACTGATGGTCCCAACCCCATTTATAAGGCAAGAAATCCCACTTATTAAACCTGACAGGGCACACCTGTCAAGTGAAAACCATTTCCGGTGACTACCTCTTGAAGCTCATCAATAGAACGCCAAGAGTGTGCAAAGCAGTCATCAAAGCAAAAGGTGGCTACTTTGAAGAACCTAGAATATAAGACATATTTTCAGTTGTTTCACACTTTTTTGTTAAGTATATAATTCCACATGTGTTAATTCATAGTTTTGATGCCTTCAGTGTGAATGTACAATTTTCATAGTCATGAAAATACAGAAAAATCTTTAAATGAGAAGGTGTGTCCAAACTTTTGGTCTGTACTGTATATTATTGGATAATCATGACCATTGCCCAGATCCCGCTATATGTTGATCGTCAGCCAGATGAAACAAGGCAGCGGGGGGCTGGGATTCGCAGCATGGTAAGGTCCAAGCGTTCTTGGTCCCCCACGCTGAAAATCGCAGCCCGCAGCCACCCCATTTCCAGGTGCTTTACCCGGCTCTTCCAGCGGCCCTGGTTGTGAGTGGCACCCTGGGTAATAATAGGGTTAGTACCAGTCTAGCTTTGTATTATCAGCTGGTACTAAGCCCGAAATTCATGGTGTCACGCCAAATTAGACATAGCCACCATGAATTTCTTGTAAACAGAAAAAAAAAAGACAGAATTTATTTTTTTTATTAAAAATAAAACACATTTAGGGACTCCATCTTTAATAAAGAAAAATCCTCACTCCAACGTATATACAGAGCTCCTGTGTATAATGTCACTGGTGATCACTGCATTACCTGTACACTATACACTATATACAGAGCTCCTGTGTATAATGTCACTGGTGATCACTGTATTACCTGTACACTGACACTATATACAGAGCTCCTGTGTATAATGTCACTGGTGATCTCTGTATTACCTGTATACTATACACTATATACAGAGCTCCTGTGTATAATGTCACTGGTGATCTCTGTATTACCTGTATACTATACACTATATACAGAGCTCCTGTGCATAATGTCACTGGTGATCTCTGTATTACCTGTACACTATACACTATATACAGAGCTCCTGTGTATAATGTCACTGGTGATCACTGTATTACCTGTACCTATACACTATATACAGAGCTCCTGTGTATAATGTCACTGGTGATCTCTGTATTACCTATACACTATATACAGAGCTCCTGTATATAATGTCACTGGTGATCCCTGTATTACCTGTACACTATACATTATATACAGAGCTCCTGTGTATAATGTAACTGGTGATCACTGTATTACCTGTACACTATACACTATATACAGAGCTCCTGTGTATAATGTCACTGGTGATCACTATATTACCTGTACACTGACACTATATACAGAGCTCCTGTGCATAATGTCACTGGTGATCACTGTATTACCTGTACACTGACACTATATACAGAGCTCCTGTGTATAATGTCACTGGTGATCCCTGTATTACCTGTACACTGACACTATATACAGAGCTCCTGAGTATAATGTCACTGGTGATCACTGTATTACCTGTACACTATATACAGAGCTCCTGTGTATAATGTCACTAGTGATCACTGTATTACCTGTAAACTATTCACTATATACAGAGCTCCTGTGTATAATGTCACTGGTGATCACTGTATTACCAGTACGCTATACTCTAAATACAGAGCTCCTGTGTATAATGTTACTGGTGATCCCTGTATTACCTGTACACTATACACTATATACAGAGCTCCTGTGTATAATGTCACGTGTGATCACTGTATTACCTGTACACTATACACTATATACAGAGCTCCTGTGTATAATGTCACTGGTGATCACTGTATTACCTGTACACTATACACTATATACAGTGCTCCTGTAAATAATGTCACTGGTGATCACTGTATTACCTGGACACTGACACTATATACAGAGCTCCTGTGTATAATGTCACTGGTGATCCCTGTATTACCTGTACACTATACACTATATACAGAGCTCCTGTGTATAATGTCACTGGTGATCTCTGTATTACCTATACACTATACACTATATACAGAGCTCCTGTGTATAATGTCACTGGTGATCACTGTATTACCTGTACACTATACACTATATAGAGAGCTCCTGTGTATAATGTCACTGGTGATCTATGTATTACCTATACACTATACACTATATACAGAGCTCCTGTGTATAATGTCACTGGCGATCACTGTATTACCTGTACACTATACACTATATAGAGAGCTCCTGTGTATAATGTCACTGGTGATCTCTGTATTACCTATACACTATACACTATATACAGAGCTCCGGTGTATAATGTCACTGGTGATCACTGTATTACCTGTACACTATACACTATATACAGAGCTCCTGTGTATAATGTCACTGGTGATCCCTGTATTACCTGTACACTGATTCTATATAGAAAGCTCCTGTGTATAATGTCACTGGTGATCCCTGTATTACCTGTACACTATATACTGAGCTCCTGTGTATAATGTCACTGGTGATCTCTGTATTACCTGTATACTATACACTATATACAGAGCTCCTGTGTATAACGTCATTGATAATCTCTACATTATCTGTACACTGACACTATATACAGAGGTCCTGTGAATAATGTCACTGGTGATCCCTATATTACCTGTACACTATACACTATATACAGAGCTCCTGTGTATAATGTCACTGGTGATCACTGTATTACCTGTACGCTGACACTATATACAGAGTTCCTGTGTATAATGTCACTGTTGATCCCTGTATTACCAGTACACTGACACTATATACTGAGCTCCTGTGTATAATGTCACTGGTGATTACTGTATTACCTGTACACTGACACTATATACAGAGCTCCTGTGTATAATATCACTGGTGATCACTGTATTACCTGTACACTATATACAGAGCTCCAGTGTATAATGTCACTGGTGATCACTGTATTACCTGTACACTGACACTATATACAGAGCTCCTGTGTATAATGTCACTGGTGATCACTGTATTACCTGTACACTATACACTATATACAGAACTCCTGTGTATAATGTCACCGGTGATCACTGTATTACCTGTACACTATACACTATATACAGAGCTCCTGTGTTTAATGTCACTGGTGACCACTGTATTACCTGTACATTGACACTATATACAGAGCTCCGATGTATAATGTCACTGGTGATCACTGTATTACCTGTACACTGACACTATATACAGAGCTCCTGTGTATAATGTCACTGGTGATCCCTGTATGACCTGTACATTGACACTCTATACAGAGCTCCTGTGCATAATGTCACTGGTGATCCCAGTATTACCTGTATACTGACAATGTATACTGAGCGCCTGTGTATAATGTCACTGGTGATCACTGTATTACCTGTACACTGACACTATATTCAGAGCTCCTGTGTATAATGTCACTGGTGATCCCTGTATTACCTGTACACTGACACTATATACAGAGCTCCTGTGTATAATGTCACTGGTGATCACTGTATTACCTGTACACTGACACTATATACAGAGCTCCTGTGTATAATGTCACTGGTGATCACTGTATTACCTGTACACTATATACAGAGCTCCTGTGTATAATGTCACTGGTGATCCTTGTATTACCTGTACACTGATACTATGTACAGAGCTCCTGTGTATAATGTCACTGGTGATCACTGTATTACCTGTACACTATACACTATATACAGAGCTCCTGTGTATAATGTCACTGGTGATCTCTGTATTACCTATACACTATACACTATAAACCTAGCTCCGGTGTATAATGTCACTGGTGATCACTGTATTACCTGTACACTATACACTATATACAGAGCTCCTGTGTATAATGTCACTGGTGATCACTGTATTACCTGTACACTATACACTATATACAGAGCTCCTGTGTATAATGTCACTGGTGATCCCTGTATTACCTGTACACTGACACTATATACAGAGCTCCTGTGTATAATGTCACTGGTGATCCCTATATTACCTGTATACTGACACTATATACTGAGCGCTTGTGTATAATGTCACTGGTGATCACTGTATTACCTGTACACTATATACAGAGGTCCTGTGTATAATGTCACTGGTGATCCTTGTATTACCTGTACACTATACACTATATACAGAGCTCCTGTGTATAATGTCACTGGTGATCACTGTATTACCTGTACACTATACACTATATACAGAGCTCCTGTGTATAATGTCACTGGTGATCACTGTATTACCTGTACACTAAACACTATATACAGAGCTCCTGTGTATAATGTCACTGGTGATCTCTGTATTACCTATACACTATACACTATATACAGAGCTCCTGTGTATAAGGTCACTGGTGATCCCTGTATTACTTGTACACTATACATTATAGACAAAGCTCCTGTGTATAATGTCACTGGTGATCACTGTATTACCTGTACACTATACACTATATACAGAGCTCCTATGTATAATGTCACTGGTGATCTTTGTATTACCTATACACTATATACTGAACTCCTGTGTATAATGTCACTGGTGATCACTTTATTACCTGTACACTATACACTATATACAGAGCTCCTGTGTATAATGTCCCTGTTGATCCCTGTATTACCTGTACACTGATTCTATATACAAAGCTCCTGTGTATAATGTCACTATTGATCTCTGTATTACCTATACACTATACACTATATACAGAGCTCCTGTGTATAATGTCACTGGTGATCTCTGTATTACCTGTACACTATACACTATATACAGAGCTCCTGTGTATAATGTCACTGATGATCCCTGTATTACCTGTACACTATATACTGAGCTCCTGTGTATAATGTCACTGGAGATCTCTGTATTACCTATACACTAGACACTATATACAGAGCTCCTGTGTATAATGTCACTGGTGATCACTGTATTACCTGTACACTGACACTATATACAGAGCTCCTGTGTATAATGTCACTGGTGATCTCTGTATTACCTGTACACTGACACTATATACAGAGCTCCTGTGTATATTGTCACTGTTGATCCCTGTATTACCTGATCACTGACTCTATATAGAGAGTTCCTGTGTATAATGTCACTGGTGATCACTGGAATACCTGTACACTACATACAGAGCTCCAGTGTATAATGTCACTGGTGATCACTGTATTACCTGTACACTGACACTATATACAGAGCTACTGTGTATAATGTCACTGGTGATCACTGTATTACCTGTACACTATACACTATATACAGAGCTCCTGTGTATAATGTCACTGGTGATCCCTGTATTACCTGTACACTGACACTATATACAGAGCTCCTGTGTATAATGTCACTGGTGGTCACTGTATTACCTGTACACTGACACTATATACAGAGCTCCTGTGTATAATGTCACTGGTGATCACTGTATTACCTGTACACTATACACTATATACAGAGCTCCTGTGTATAATGTCACCGGTGATCACTGTATTACCTGTACACTATACACTATATACAGAGCTCCTGTGTATAATGTCACTGGTGATCACTGTATTACCTGTACACTATACACTATATACAGAGCTCCTGAGTAAAATGTCACTGGTGATCACTGTATTACCTGTACACTGACACTATATACAGAATTCCTGTGTATTATGTCACTGGTGATCTCTGTATTACCTGTACACTATACACTATATACAGTGCTCTTGTGTATAATGTCACTGGTGATCACTGTATTACCTGTACACTATATACAGAGCTCTTGTGTATAATGTCACTGGTGATCACTGTATTACCTGTACACTGACACTATATACAGAGCTCCTGTGTATAATGTCACTGGTGATCCCTGTATTACCTGTACGCTGGCACTATATACAGAGCTCCTGTGTATAATGTCACTGCTGATCCCTGTTTTACCTGTATACTGACACTATATACAGAGATCCTGTGTATAATGTCACTGGTGATCACTGTATTACCTGTACACTGTATAAAGTGCTCCTGTGTATAATGTCACTGGTGATCACTGTATTATCTGTACACTGACACTATATACAGAGCTCCTGTGTATAATGTCACTGGTGATCACTGTATTACCTGTACACTGTATACAGAGCTCCTGTGTATAATGTCACTGGTGATCTCTGTATTACCTGTACACTATACACTATATACAGAGCTCCTGTGTATATTGTCACCGGTGATCACTGTATTACCTGTACACTATACACTATATACAGAGCTCCTGTGTATAATGTCACTGGTGATCACTGTATTACCTGTACACTATACACTATATACAGAGCTCCTGTGTATAATGTCACTGGTGATCACTGTATTACCTGTACACTATACACTATATACAGAGCTCCTGTGTATAATGTCACTGGTGATCACTGTATTACCTGTACACTATACACTATATACAGAGCTCCTGTGTATAATGTCACCGGTGATCACTGTATTACTTGTACACTATACACTATATACAGAGCTCCTGTGTATAATGTCACTGTTGATCACTGTATTACCTGTACACTATACACTATATACAGAGCTCCTGTGTAAAATGTCACTGGTGATCACTGTATTACCTGTACACTGACACTATATACAGAATTCCTGTGTATAATGTCACTGGTGATCTCTGTATTACCTGTACACTATACACTATATACAGTGCTCCTGTGTATAATGTCACTGGTGATCACTGTATTACCTGTACACTATATACAGAGCTCTTGTGTATAATGTCCCTGGTGATCACTGTATTACCTGTACACTGACACTATATACAGAGCTCCTGTGTATAATGTCACTGGTGATCCCTGTATTACCTGTACGCTGGCACTATATACAGAGCTCCTGTGTATAATGTCACTGCTGATCCCTGTATTACCTGTATACTGACACTATATACAGAGATCCTGTGTATAATGTCACTGGTGATCACTGTATTACCTGTACACTGTATATAGAGCTCCTGTGTATAATGTCACTGGTGATCACTGTATTACCTGTACACTGACACTATATACAGAGCTCCTGTGTATAATGTCACTGGTGATCACTGTATTACCTGTACACTGTATACAGAGCTCCTGTGTATAATGTCACTGGTGATCTCTGTATTACCTGTACACTATACACTATATACAGAGCTCCTGTGTATATTGTCACCGGTGATCACTGTATTACATGTACACTATACACTATATACAGAGCTCCTGTGTATAATGTCACTGGTGATCACTGTATTACCTGTACACTATACACTATATACAGAGCTCCTGTGTATAATGTCACTGGTGATCACTGTATTACCTGTACACTGACACTATATACAGAGCTCCTGTGTATAATGTCACTGGTGATCTCTGTATTACCTATACACTATACACTATATACAGAGCTCCGGTGTATAATGTCACTGGTGATCACTGTATTACCTGTACACTATACACTATATACAGAGCTCCTGTGTATAATGTCACTGGTGATCCCTGTATTACCTGTACACTGATTCTATAAATGTGGCACCCCAGGGGTCTGGTTTCCACAGTAATGCAATGTTATGTCTGAGAGCAGGTGGGAGGTCTCTTGGTCAGGGTTCCTATGCATGCCACACCTCCTGCCCAGTCCTGGGAGGGGAAGGACTTCCCCTATATAAACCTGGGGCTGAGGCAGGGTTAGAGAGTTCCGAGGGAGAGTTGAGCCAGGAGGGCTGACAGGGAGCTGTGGCTCCGGCTGGGCCCAGCTCCTGGGCCATGCCAGGAGTAGAGAAGAAGTAGAGACAACGAAGCAGATATAGGAAAAGAACATCAGGAGCTCTGTGGGAGCAGTGCTACAAGGAGTCAGGGGCTGGCAGCTGCAGAGCTCGCCCTGACTGAGAAGTTATCACCGGACCCGGAGTCCGAGGCTGTGGGGACTAACTCCTATCCAGCAGCAGAAACCGACCGGCAGGGGATTCCAGGTCCTCTGGCCCAGAAACCCGAAGGCACGGTCACACGCGTGGGACCAGCACCGCCGTCGTGGAGCGGAAGCTACTAGAAGGCCCCGAGTCACCGGCCATACGGGTGAGCACCACACGGTACACTCAGGGACGTGGGCTACTTATACCCGCCTCTAGCAAGGTAGCCGGAAGAGTATCATTAGTTTGGGAGGCCTACAACTCCGCCTGGCCAGGGAGATCCCATCTGCTCAAGGACTGACCAGGCCCCAATCGCTAGCCAGTACTCCGGGAGGGTCTATCTTTGTCACCAGTAAAGACCCTGAACTACACCGTACCGTCTCGGAGTGGTTCCTGCTACCCCCATCATCCACGTCGGCTGCCCTGAGGCCATACCCCTCCCGTTGGGGGTTATACTATCACGCTGCACAATCCTACCACCGGCCTCAGCGGTCTGCCCTGCAGCAGCAGCTCCTTAGCTGTACTCAACGGGTGGCGTAGTCGTCCAACATCTACCGCTAATACAGCGCCACTTAGTCTGACTCCCTGGGCACGGACCGGATCACCGCCACGAGACTACAACCCTCAAGAGATCCGGCTCCGGGTAAGCTCCCGCGTGCGCAACGCAGCGCGACACAGGCCCAGGGGCGCGTCAACTTTTGGCGTAGTCGGCAGGATTTCGTGCCCACAACCACCGGGTACTGCGTGCCTGAAAAAGACTGTTCAAACTTACCTGTGGTGAAGATTCCCGCCATCCGGCGCCATCTTCCGCTTCCTTCCCGCCATCGGTGGAGTTTTCCCGCCATCCGGCGCCATCTTCGGCCTTCTTCCCGCCACACGTGGAGTTTTCCCGCCATTGGACGCCATCTTGAGGACGCCGCGCAGGAAGAAGAGGGGCGTGGACTCCGAAAGCGCGCGAGAACTGATGCCCCGCCTCACGTCCGGACGTTGCGTAAGGTCCTGGAAGGAGCCCAGCAGACGCCGACGTCACAGGAGCGCGACGGAAGGTCCTCAACCCTGACGATCCACTGCGGAGCCGCGGCCTACGGAAGAGGATCATCGCAAGGTAGGCCACGGTCCACTAGGGGGGAGAAGGATGTCGGATACGGAGGAGAGCTTCACCGCTTCAACCCCCGCCAGCGCCACCGCTGTTGCGGTCATGCCTTTCACCATGCCCTATATCCCGGGGGCAGCCTGGCTACCCCAGTACTCAGGGGAGTCACATACCCTGCATGACTTTAGAGAAAAGCTGGATAGCCTCTTCCAGGTGTACCCCCTCACAGAGGAGCAAAAAGTGAGCATCCTGGTGGCCCAATTAACCGGGGCAGCCCAAAGGGAGGTAAAGTCCTGGCCACCTGGGAGGAGAACTGTCGCAGAGATACTAACCCAGCTAACCGAGGAGGAGCTGCAGTACTACCAATACGAGGAAAGCCAAGAGGACCCGGACGGGTCTGAGGACTACCCTCAGGAGGGAGCACAAAGAGGACATAGCTACTGAAGGGAAGTAGCGTGAATAAAGAGCTGTAAATAGTTACCCGTTAGGGTACAAGGACTGCTGCTAATTAAAATATGGTCCCCGTTGGGATTAGTGAATTGTTCCCCGTGTGTCCCTATCCCTTACCAGGCTGAGGACTGTGAGCAGCCATCCCCTATCCCTTACCAGGCTGAGGACTGTGAGCAGCCAATCCTTATCCCCACAGGCCGAGGACTGAGAGCAGCCATATCCTGTAAATAATTATGTGTTTCTAGTAATTTATAGGAGTCCTTGGTGGATTTACCGGGAATCCTTTGTACAGTTAGTGGAGCGTAACCCAGGATGGACTAAAAGACTGTTAAGGACTCGGGGCAGGACAGACCCCTACCTGGTTACGTCTCCCTGTTTTGGTGAAATGGACACCTTTGTTTTCTTCAAAGACTGCACCCGGTTGCGGACATGCCGAAACCTTCTTTATGTGTTTTTCTTATTGTATTATTATTGTTTATACCTTGTTATGTTTTTCTAAAAATATGTTTAGTCCCGGAGTACTAAATTTCACTAGGGGGGAATGTGGCACCCCAGGGGTCTGGTTTCCACAGTAATGCAATGTTATGTCTGAGAGCAGGTGGGAGGTCTCTTGGTCAGGGTTCCTATGCATGCCACACCTCCTGCCCAGTCCTGGGAGGGGAAGGACTTCCCCTATATAAACCTGGGGCTGAGGCAGGGTTAGAGAGTTCCGAGGGAGAGTTGAGCCAGGAGGGCTGACAGGGAGCTGTGGCTCCGGCTGGGCCCAGCTCCTGGGCCATGCCAGGAGTAGAGAAGAAGTAGAGACAACGAAGCAGATATAGGAAAAGAACATCAGGAGCTCTGTGGGAGCAGTGCTACAAGGAGTCAGGGGCTGGCAGCTGCAGAGCTCGCCCTGACTGAGAAGTTATCACCGGACCCGGAGTCCGAGGCTGTGGGGACTAACTCCTATCCAGCAGCAGAAACCGACCGGCAGGGGATTGCAGGTCCTCTGGCCCAGAAACCCGAAGGCACGGTCACACGCGTGGGACCAGCACCGCCGTCGTGGAGCGGAAGCTACTAGAAGGCCCCGAGTCACCGGCCATACGGGTGAGCACCACACGGTACACTCAGGGACGTGGGCTACTTATACCCGCCTCTAGCAAGGTAGCCGGAAGAGTATCGTTAGTTTGGGAGGCCTACAACTCCGCCTGGCCAGGGGAGATCCCATCTGCTCAAGGACTGACCAGGCCCCAATCGCTAGCCAGTACTCCGGGAGGGTCTATCTTTGTCACCAGTAAAGACCCTGAACTACACCGTACCGTCTCCGAGTGGTTCCTGCTACCCCCATCATCCACGTCGGCTGCCCTGAGGCCATACCCCTCCCGTTGGGGGTTATACTATCACGCTGCACAATCCTACCACCGGCCTCAGCGGTCTGCCCTGCAGCAGCAGCTCCTTAGCTGTACTCAACGGGTGGCGTAGTCGTCCAACATCTACCGCTAATACAGCGCCACTTAGTCTGACTCCCTGGGCACGGACCGGATCACCGCCACGAGACTACAACCCTCAAGAGATCCGGCTCCGGGTAAGCTCCCGCGTGCGCAACGCAGCGCGACACAGGCCCAGGGGCGCGTCATATAGAAAGCTCCTGTGTATAATGTCACTGGTGATCCCTGTATTACCTGTACACTATATACTGAGCTCCTGTGTATAATGTCACTGGTGATCTCTGTATTACTTGTATACTATACACTATATACAGAGCTCCTGTGTATAACGTCATTGATAATCTCTACATTATCTGTACACTGACACTATATACAGAGGTCCTGTGAATAATGTCACTGGTGATCCCTATATTACCTGTACATTATACACTATATACAGAGCTCCTGTGTATAATGTCACTGGTGATCACTGTATTAGCTGTACGCTGACACTATATACAGAGTTCCTGTGTATAATGTCACTGTTGATCCCTGTATTACCAGTACACTGACACTATATACAGAGCTCCTGTGTATAATGTCACTGGTGATTACTGTATTACCTGTACACTGACACTATATATAGAGCTCCTGTGTATAATATCACTGGTGATCACTGTATTACCTGTACACTATATACAGAGCTCCAGTGTATAATGTCACTGGTGATCACTGTATTACCTGTACATTGACACTATATACAGAGCTCCTGTGTATAATGTCACTGGTGATCACTGTATTACCTGTACACTATACACTATATACAGAACTCCTGTGTATAATGTCACTGGTGATCACTGTACTACCTGTACACTATACACTATATACAGAGCTCCTGTGTATAATGTCACTGGTGACCAATGTATTACCTGTACATTGACACTATATACAGAGCTCCGGTGTATAATGTCACTGGTGATCACTGTATTACCTGTACACCGACACTATATACAGAGCTCCTGTGTATAATGTCACTGGTGATCCCTGTATAACCTGTACATTGACACTCTATACAGAGCTCCTGTGCATAATGTCACTGGTGATCCCAGTATTACCTGTATACTGACAATGTATACTGAGCGCCTGTGTATAATGTCACTGGTGATCACTGTATTACCTGTACACTGACACTATATTCAGAGCTCCTGTGTCTAATGTCACTGGTGATCCCTGTATTACCTGTACACTGACACTATATACAGAGCTCCTGTGTATAATGTCACTGGTGATCACTGTATTACCTGTACACTGACACTATATACAGAGCTCCTGTGTATAATGTCACTGGTGATCACTGTATTACCTGTACACTATATACAGAGCTCCTGTGTATAATGTCACTGGTGATCCTTGTATTACCTGTACACTGATACTATGTACAGAGCTCATGTGTATAATGTCACTGGTGATCACTGTATTACCTGTACACTATACACTATATACAGAGCTCCTGTGTATAATGTCACTGGTGATCTCTGTATTACCTATACACTATACACTATAAACCGAGCTCCGGTGTATAATGTCACTGGTGATCACTGTATTACCTGTACACTATATACAGAGCTCCTGTGTATAATGTCACTGGTGATCACTGTATTACCTGTACACTATACACTATATACAGAGCTCCTGTGTATAATGTCACTGGTAATCCCTGTATTACCTGTACACTGGCACTATATACAGAGCTCCTGTGTATAATGTCACTGGTGATCCCTGTATTACCTGTATACTGACACTATATACTGAGCGCTTGTGTATAATGTCACTGGTGATCACTGTATTACCTGTACACTGACACTATATACAGAGCTCCTGTGTATAATGTCACTGGTGATCACTGTATTACCTGTACACTATATACAGAGGTCCTGTGTATAATGTCACTGGTGATCCTTGTATTACCTGTACACTATACACTATATACAGAGCTCCTGTGTATAATGTCACTGGTGATCACTGTATTACCTGTACACTAAACACTATATACAGAGCTCCTGTGTATAATGTCAGTGGTGATCTCTGTATTACCTGTACACTATACAATATATACAGAGCTCCTGTGTATAAGGTCACTGGTGATCCCTGTATTACCTGTACACTATACATTATAGACAAAGCTCCTGTGTATAATGTCACTGGTGATCACTGTATTACCTGTACACTATACACTATATACAGAGCTCCTATGTATAATGTCACTGGTGATCTCTGTATTACCTATACACTATATACTGAGCTCCTGTGTATAATGTCACTGGTGATCACTTTATTACCTGTACACTATACACTATATACAGAGCTCCTGTGTATAATGTCCCTGTTGATCCCTGTATTACCTGTACACTGATTCTATATACAAAGCTCCTGTGTATAATGTCACTGTTGATCTCTGTATTACCTATACACTATACACTATATACAGAGCTCCTGTGTATAATGTCACTGGTGATCTCTGTATTACCTGTACACTATACACTATATACAGAGCTCCTGTGTATAATGTCACTGATGATCCCTGTATTACCTGTACACTATATACTGAGCTCCTGTGTATAATGTCACTGGAGATCTCTGTATTACCTATACACTAGACACTATATACAGAGCTCCTGTGTATAATGTCACTGGTGATCACTGTATTACCTGTACACTGACACTATATACAGAGCTCCTGTGTATAATGTCACTGGTGATCTCTGTATTACCTGTACACTGACACTATATACAGAGCTCCTGTGTATAATGTCACTGTTGATCCCTGTATTACCTGATCACTGACTCTATATAGAGAGTTCCTGTGTATAATGTCACTGGTGATCAGTGTATTACCTGTACACTATATACAGAGCTCCAGTGTATAATGTCACTGGTGATCACTGTATTACCTGTACACTGACACTATATACAGAGCTACTGTGTATAATGTCACTGGTGATCACTGTATTACCTGTACACTATACACTATATACAGAGCTCCTGTGTATAATGTCACTGGTGATCCCTGTATTACCTGTACACTGACACTATATACAGAGCTCCTGTGTATAATGTCACTGGTGATCACTGTATTACCTGTACACTGACACTATATACAGAGCTCCTGTGTATAATGTCACTGGTGATCACTGTATTACCTGTACACTATACACTATATACAGAGCTCCTGTGTATAATGTCACTGGTGATCACTGTATTACCTGTACACTAAACACTATATACAGAGCTCCTGTGTATAATGTCACTGGTGATCTCTGTATTACCTATACACTATACACTATATACAGAGCTCCTGTGTATAAGGTCACTGGTGATCCCTGTATTACTTGTACACTATACATTATAGACAAAGCTCCTGTGTATAATGTCACTGGTGATCACTGTATTACCTGTACACTATACACTATATACAGAGCTCCTATGTATAATGTCACTGGTGATCTTTGTATTACCTATACACTATATACTGAACTCCTGTGTATAATGTCACTGGTGATCACTTTATTACCTGTACACTATACACTATATACAGAGCTCCTGTGTATAATGTCCCTGTTGATCCCTGTATTACCTGTACACTGATTCTATATACAAAGCTCCTGTGTATAATGTCACTGTTGATCTCTGTATTACCTATACACTATACACTATATACAGAGCTCCTGTGTATAATGTCACTGGTGATCTCTGTATTACCTGTACACTATACACTATATACAGAGCTCCTGTGTATAATGTCACTGATGATCCCTGTATTACCTGTACACTATATACTGAGCTCCTGTGTATAATGTCACTGGAGATCTCTGTATTACCTATACACTAGACACTATATACAGAGCTCCTGTGTATAATGTCACTGGTGATCACTGTATTACCTGTACACTGACACTATATACAGAGCTCCTGTGTATAATGTCACTGGTGATCTCTGTATTACCTGTACACTGACACTATATACAGAGCTCCTGTGTATATTGTCACTGTTGATCCCTGTATTACCTGATCACTGACTCTATATAGAGAGTTCCTGTGTATAATGTCACTGGTGATCACTGGAATACCTGTACACTACATACAGAGCTCCAGTGTATAATGTCACTGGTGATCACTGTATTACCTGTACACTGACACTATATACAGAGCTACTGTGTATAATGTCACTGGTGATCACTGTATTACCTGTACACTATACACTATATACAGAGCTCCTGTGTATAATGTCACTGGTGATCCCTGTATTACCTGTACACTGACACTATATACAGAGCTCCTGTGTATAATGTCACTGGTGGTCACTGTATTACCTGTACACTGACACTATATACAGAGCTCCTGTGTATAATGTCACTGGTGATCACTGTATTACCTGTACACTATACACTATATACAGAGCTCCTGTGAATAATGTCACCGGTGATCACTGTATTACCTGTACACTATACACTATATACAGAGCTCCTGTGTATAATGTCACTGGTGATCACTGTATTACCTGTACACTATACACTATATACAGAGCTCCTGAGTAAAATGTCACTGGTGATCACTGTATTACCTGTACACTGACACTATATACAGAATTCCTGTGTATTATGTTACTGGTGATCTCTGTATTACCTGTACACTATACACTATATACAGTGCTCTTGTGTATAATGTCACTGGTGATCACTGTATTACCTGTACACTATATACAGAGCTCTTGTGTATAATGTCACTGGTGATCACTGTATTACCTGTACACTGACACTATATACAGAGCTCCTGTGTATAATGTCACTGGTGATCCCTGTATTACCTGTACGCTGGCACTATATACAGAGCTCCTGTGTATAATGTCACTGCTGATCCCTGTTTTACCTGTATACTGACACTATATACAGAGATCCTGTGTATAATGTCACTGGTGATCACTGTATTACCTGTACACTGTATAAAGTGCTCCTGTGTATAATGTCACTGGTGATCACTGTATTATCTGTACACTGACACTATATACAGAGCTCCTGTGTATAATGTCACTGGTGATCACTGTATTACCTGTACACTGTATACAGAGCTCCTGTGTATAATGTCAATGGTGATCTCTGTATTACCTGTACACTATACACTATATACAGAGCTCCTGTGTATATTGTCACCGGTGATCACTGTATTACCTGTACACTATACACTATATACAGAGCTCCTGTGTATAATGTCACTGGTGATCACTGTATTACCTGTACACTATACACTATATACAGAGCTCCTGTGTATAATGTCACTGGTGATCACTGTATTACCTGTACACTATACACTATATACAGAGCTCCTGTGTATAATGTCACTGGTGATCACTGTATTACCTGTACACTATACACTATATACAGAGCTCCTGTGTATAATGTCACCGGTGATCACTGTATTACTTGTACACTATACACTATATACAGAGCTCCTGTGTATAATGTCACTGTTGATCACTGTATTACCTGTACACTATACACTATATACAGAGCTCCTGTGTAAAATGTCACTGGTGATCACTGTATTACCTGTACACTGACACTATATACAGAATTCCTGTGTATAATGTCACTGGTGATCTCTGTATTACCTGTACACTATACACTATATACAGTGCTCCTGTGTATAATGTCACTGGTGATCACTGTATTACCTGTACACTATATACAGAGCTCTTGTGTATAATGTCCCTGGTGATCACTGTATTACCTGTACACTGACACTATATACAGAGCTCCTGTGTATAATGTCACTGGTGATCCCTGTATTACCTGTACGCTGGCACTATATACAGAGCTCCTGTGTATAATGTCACTGCTGATCCCTGTATTACCTGTATACTGACACTATATACAGAGATCCTGTGTATAATGTCACTGGTGATCACTGTATTACCTGTACACTGTATATAGAGCTCCTGTGTATAATGTCACTGGTGATCACTGTATTACCTGTACACTGACACTATATACAGAGCTCCTGTGTATAATGTCACTGGTGATCACTGTATTACCTGTACACTGTATACAGAGCTCCTGTGTATAATGTCACTGGTGATCTCTGTATTACCTGTACACTATACACTATATACAGAGCTCCTGTGTATATTGTCACCGGTGATCACTGTATTACATGTACACTATACACTATATACAGAGCTCCTGTGTATAATGTCACTGGTGATCACTGTATTACCTGTACACTATACACTATATACAGAGCTCCTGTGTATAATGTCACTGGTGATCACTGTATTACCTGTACACTGACACTATATACAGAGCTCCTGTGTATAATGTCACTGGTGATCTCTGTATTACCTATACACTATACACTATATACAGAGCTCCGGTGTATAATGTCACTGGTGATCACTGTATTACCTGTACACTATACACTATATACAGAGCTCCTGTGTATAATGTCACTGGTGATCCCTGTATTACCTGTACACTGATTCTATAAATGTGGCACCCCAGGGGTCTGGTTTCCACAGTAATGCAATGTTATGTCTGAGAGCAGGTGGGAGGTCTCTTGGTCAGGGTTCCTATGCATGCCACACCTCCTGCCCAGTCCTGGGAGGGGAAGGACTTCCCCTATATAAACCTGGGGCTGAGGCAGGGTTAGAGAGTTCCGAGGGAGAGTTGAGCCAGGAGGGCTGACAGGGAGCTGTGGCTCCGGCTGGGCCCAGCTCCTGGGCCATGCCAGGAGTAGAGAAGAAGTAGAGACAACGAAGCAGATATAGGAAAAGAACATCAGGAGCTCTGTGGGAGCAGTGCTACAAGGAGTCAGGGGCTGGCAGCTGCAGAGCTCGCCCTGACTGAGAAGTTATCACCGGACCCGGAGTCCGAGGCTGTGGGGACTAACTCCTATCCAGCAGCAGAAACCGACCGGCAGGGGATTGCAGGTCCTCTGGCCCAGAAACCCGAAGGCACGGTCACACGCGTGGGACCAGCACCGCCGTCGTGGAGCGGAAGCTACTAGAAGGCCCCGAGTCACCGGCCATACGGGTGAGCACCACACGGTACACTCAGGGACGTGGGCTACTTATACCCGCCTCTAGCAAGGTAGCCGGAAGAGTATCATTAGTTTGGGAGGCCTACAACTCCGCCTGGCCAGGGAGATCCCATCTGCTCAAGGACTGACCAGGCCCCAATCGCTAGCCAGTACTCCGGGAGGGTCTATCTTTGTCACCAGTAAAGACCCTGAACTACACCGTACCGTCTCGGAGTGGTTCCTGCTACCCCCATCATCCACGTCGGCTGCCCTGAGGCCATACCCCTCCCGTTGGGGGTTATACTATCACGCTGCACAATCCTACCACCGGCCTCAGCGGTCTGCCCTGCAGCAGCAGCTCCTTAGCTGTACTCAACGGGTGGCGTAGTCGTCCAACATCTACCGCTAATACAGCGCCACTTAGTCTGACTCCCTGGGCACGGACCGGATCACCGCCACGAGACTACAACCCTCAAGAGATCCGGCTCCGGGTAAGCTCCCGCGTGCGCAACGCAGCGCGACACAGGCCCAGGGGCGCGTCAACTTTTGGCGTAGTCGGCAGGATTTCGTGCCCACAACCACCGGGTACTGCGTGCCTGAAAAAGACTGTTCAAACTTACCTGTGGTGAAGATTCCCGCCATCCGGCGCCATCTTCCGCTTCCTTCCCGCCATCGGTGGAGTTTTCCCGCCATCCGGCGCCATCTTCGGCCTTCTTCCCGCCACACGTGGAGTTTTCCCGCCATTGGACGCCATCTTGAGGACGCCGCGCAGGAAGAAGAGGGGCGTGGACTCCGAAAGCGCGCGAGAACTGATGCCCCGCCTCACGTCCGGACGTTGCGTAAGGTCCTGGAAGGAGCCCAGCAGACGCCGACGTCACAGGAGCGCGACGGAAGGTCCTCAACCCTGACGATCCACTGCGGAGCCGCGGCCTACGGAAGAGGATCATCGCAAGGTAGGCCACGGTCCACTAGGGGGGAGAAGGATGTCGGATACGGAGGAGAGCTTCACCGCTTCAACCCCCGCCAGCGCCACCGCTGTTGCGGTCATGCCTTTCACCATGCCCTATATCCCGGGGGCAGCCTGGCTACCCCAGTACTCAGGGGAGTCACATACCCTGCATGACTTTAGAGAAAAGCTGGATAGCCTCTTCCAGGTGTACCCCCTCACAGAGGAGCAAAAAGTGAGCATCCTGGTGGCCCAATTAACCGGGGCAGCCCAAAGGGAGGTAAAGTCCTGGCCACCTGGGAGGAGAACTGTCGCAGAGATACTAACCCAGCTAACCGAGGAGGAGCTGCAGTACTACCAATACGAGGAAAGCCAAGAGGACCCGGACGGGTCTGAGGACTACCCTCAGGAGGGAGCACAAAGAGGACATAGCTACTGAAGGGAAGTAGCGTGAATAAAGAGCTGTAAATAGTTACCCGTTAGGGTACAAGGACTGCTGCTAATTAAAATATGGTCCCCGTTGGGATTAGTGAATTGTTCCCCGTGTGTCCCTATCCCTTACCAGGCTGAGGACTGTGAGCAGCCATCCCCTATCCCTTACCAGGCTGAGGACTGTGAGCAGCCAATCCTTATCCCCACAGGCCGAGGACTGAGAGCAGCCATATCCTGTAAATAATTATGTGTTTCTAGTAATTTATAGGAGTCCTTGGTGGATTTACCGGGAATCCTTTGTACAGTTAGTGGAGCGTAACCCAGGATGGACTAAAAGACTGTTAAGGACTCGGGGCAGGACAGACCCCTACCTGGTTACGTCTCCCTGTTTTGGTGAAATGGACACCTTTGTTTTCTTCAAAGACTGCACCCGGTTGCGGACATGCCGAAACCTTCTTTATGTGTTTTTCTTATTGTATTATTATTGTTTATACCTTGTTATGTTTTTCTAAAAATATGTTTAGTCCCGGAGTACTAAATTTCACTAGGGGGGAATGTGGCACCCCAGGGGTCTGGTTTCCACAGTAATGCAATGTTATGTCTGAGAGCAGGTGGGAGGTCTCTTGGTCAGGGTTCCTATGCATGCCACACCTCCTGCCCAGTCCTGGGAGGGGAAGGACTTCCCCTATATAAACCTGGGGCTGAGGCAGGGTTAGAGAGTTCCGAGGGAGAGTTGAGCCAGGAGGGCTGACAGGGAGCTGTGGCTCCGGCTGGGCCCAGCTCCTGGGCCATGCCAGGAGTAGAGAAGAAGTAGAGACAACGAAGCAGATATAGGAAAAGAACATCAGGAGCTCTGTGGGAGCAGTGCTACAAGGAGTCAGGGGCTGGCAGCTGCAGAGCTCGCCCTGACTGAGAAGTTATCACCGGACCCGGAGTCCGAGGCTGTGGGGACTAACTCCTATCCAGCAGCAGAAACCGACCGGCAGGGGATTGCAGGTCCTCTGGCCCAGAAACCCGAAGGCACGGTCACACGCGTGGGACCAGCACCGCCGTCGTGGAGCGGAAGCTACTAGAAGGCCCCGAGTCACCGGCCATACGGGTGAGCACCACACGGTACACTCAGGGACGTGGGCTACTTATACCCGCCTCTAGCAAGGTAGCCGGAAGAGTATCGTTAGTTTGGGAGGCCTACAACTCCGCCTGGCCAGGGGAGATCCCATCTGCTCAAGGACTGACCAGGCCCCAATCGCTAGCCAGTACTCCGGGAGGGTCTATCTTTGTCACCAGTAAAGACCCTGAACTACACCGTACCGTCTCCGAGTGGTTCCTGCTACCCCCATCATCCACGTCGGCTGCCCTGAGGCCATACCCCTCCCGTTGGGGGTTATACTATCACGCTGCACAATCCTACCACCGGCCTCAGCGGTCTGCCCTGCAGCAGCAGCTCCTTAGCTGTACTCAACGGGTGGCGTAGTCGTCCAACATCTACCGCTAATACAGCGCCACTTAGTCTGACTCCCTGGGCACGGACCGGATCACCGCCACGAGACTACAACCCTCAAGAGATCCGGCTCCGGGTAAGCTCCCGCGTGCGCAACGCAGCGCGACACAGGCCCAGGGGCGCGTCATATAGAAAGCTCCTGTGTATAATGTCACTGGTGATCCCTGTATTACCTGTACACTATATACTGAGCTCCTGTGTATAATGTCACTGGTGATCTCTGTATTACTTGTATACTATACACTATATACAGAGCTCCTGTGTATAACGTCATTGATAATCTCTACATTATCTGTACACTGACACTATATACAGAGGTCCTGTGAATAATGTCACTGGTGATCCCTATATTACCTGTACATTATACACTATATACAGAGCTCCTGTGTATAATGTCACTGGTGATCACTGTATTAGCTGTACGCTGACACTATATACAGAGTTCCTGTGTATAATGTCACTGTTGATCCCTGTATTACCAGTACACTGACACTATATACAGAGCTCCTGTGTATAATGTCACTGGTGATTACTGTATTACCTGTACACTGACACTATATATAGAGCTCCTGTGTATAATATCACTGGTGATCACTGTATTACCTGTACACTATATACAGAGCTCCAGTGTATAATGTCACTGGTGATCACTGTATTACCTGTACATTGACACTATATACAGAGCTCCTGTGTATAATGTCACTGGTGATCACTGTATTACCTGTACACTATACACTATATACAGAACTCCTGTGTATAATGTCACTGGTGATCACTGTACTACCTGTACACTATACACTATATACAGAGCTCCTGTGTATAATGTCACTGGTGACCAATGTATTACCTGTACATTGACACTATATACAGAGCTCCGGTGTATAATGTCACTGGTGATCACTGTATTACCTGTACACCGACACTATATACAGAGCTCCTGTGTATAATGTCACTGGTGATCCCTGTATAACCTGTACATTGACACTCTATACAGAGCTCCTGTGCATAATGTCACTGGTGATCCCAGTATTACCTGTATACTGACAATGTATACTGAGCGCCTGTGTATAATGTCACTGGTGATCACTGTATTACCTGTACACTGACACTATATTCAGAGCTCCTGTGTCTAATGTCACTGGTGATCCCTGTATTACCTGTACACTGACACTATATACAGAGCTCCTGTGTATAATGTCACTGGTGATCACTGTATTACCTGTACACTGACACTATATACAGAGCTCCTGTGTATAATGTCACTGGTGATCACTGTATTACCTGTACACTATATACAGAGCTCCTGTGTATAATGTCACTGGTGATCCTTGTATTACCTGTACACTGATACTATGTACAGAGCTCATGTGTATAATGTCACTGGTGATCACTGTATTACCTGTACACTATACACTATATACAGAGCTCCTGTGTATAATGTCACTGGTGATCTCTGTATTACCTATACACTATACACTATAAACCGAGCTCCGGTGTATAATGTCACTGGTGATCACTGTATTACCTGTACACTATATACAGAGCTCCTGTGTATAATGTCACTGGTGATCACTGTATTACCTGTACACTATACACTATATACAGAGCTCCTGTGTATAATGTCACTGGTAATCCCTGTATTACCTGTACACTGGCACTATATACAGAGCTCCTGTGTATAATGTCACTGGTGATCCCTGTATTACCTGTATACTGACACTATATACTGAGCGCTTGTGTATAATGTCACTGGTGATCACTGTATTACCTGTACACTGACACTATATACAGAGCTCCTGTGTATAATGTCACTGGTGATCACTGTATTACCTGTACACTATATACAGAGGTCCTGTGTATATTGTCACTGGTGATCCTTGTATTACCTGTACACTATACACTATATACAGAGCTCCTGTGTATAATGTCACTGGTGATCACTGTATTACCTGTACACTAAACACTATATACAGAGCTCCTGTGTATAATGTCAGTGGTGATCTCTGTATTACCTGTACACTATACACTATATACAGAGCTCCTGTGTATAAGGTCACTGGTGATCCCTGTATTACCTGTACACTATACATTATAGACAAAGCTCCTGTGTATAATGTCACTGGTGATCACTGTATTACCTGTACACTATACACTATATACAGAGCTCCTATGTATAATGTCACTGGTGATCTCTGTATTACCTATACACTATATACTGAGTTCCTGTGTATAATGTCACTGGTGATCACTTTATTACCTGTACACTATACACTATATACAGAGCTCCTGTGTATAATGTCCCTGTTGATCCCTGTATTACCTGTACACTGATTCTATATACAAAGCTCCTGTGTATAATGTCACTGTTGATCTCTGTATTACCTATACACTATACACTATATACAGAGCTCCTGTGTATAATGTCACTGGTGATCTCTGTATTACCTGTACACTATACACTATATACAGAGCTCCTGTGTATAATGTCACTGATGATCCCTGTATTACCTGTACACTATATACTGAGCTCCTGTGTATAATGTCACTGGAGATCTCTGTATTACCTATACACTAGACACTATATACAGAGCTCCTGTGTATAATGTCACTGGTGATCACTGTATTACCTGTACACTGACACTATATACAGAGCTCCTGTGTATAATGTCACTGGTGATCTCTGTATTACCTGTACACTGACACTATATACAGAGCTCCTGTGTATAATGTCACTGTTGATCCCTGTATTACCTGATCACTGACTCTATATAGAGAGTTCCTGTGTATAATGTCACTGGTGATCAGTGTATTACCTGTACACTATATACAGAGCTCCAGTGTATAATGTCACTGGTGATCACTGTATTACCTGTACACTGACACTATATACAGAGCTACTGTGTATAATGTCACTGGTGATCACTGTATTACCTGTACACTATACACTATATACAGAGCTCCTGTGTATAATGTCACTGGTGATCCCTGTATTACCTGTACACTGACACTATATACAGAGCTCCTGTGTATAATGTCACTGGTGATCACTGTATTACCTGTACACTGTATACAGAGCTCCTGTGTATAATGTCACTGGTGATCTCTGTATTACCTGTACACTATACACTATATACAGAGCTCCTGTGTATATTGCCACCGGTGATCACTGTATTACATGTACACTATACACTATATACAGAGCTCCTGTGTATAATGTCACTGGTGATCACTGTATTACCTGTACACTATACACTATATACAGAGCTCCTGTGTATAATGTCACTGGTGATCACTGTATTACCTGTACACTGACACTATATACAGAGCTCCTGTGTATAATGTCACTGGTGATCTCTGTATTACCTATACACTATACACTATATACAGAGCTCCGGTGTATAATGTCACTGGTGATCACTGTATTACCTGTACACTATACACTATATACAGAGCTCCTGTGTATAATGTCACTGGTGATCCCTGCATTACCTGTACACTGATTCTATATAGAAAGCTCCTGTGTATAATGTCACTGGTGATCCCTGTATTACCTGTACACTATATACTGAGCTCCTGTGTATAATGTCACTGGTGATCTCTGTATTACCTGTATACTATACACTATATACAGAGCTCCTGTGTATAACGTCATTGATAATCTCTACATTATCTGTACACTGACACTATATACAGAGGTCCTGTGAATTATGTCACTGGTGATCCCTATATTACCTGTACATTATACACTATATACAGAGCTCCTGTGTATAATGTCACTGGTGATCACTGTATTAGCTGTACGCTGACACTATATACAGAGTTCCTGTGTATAATGTCACTGTTGATCCCTGTATTACCAGTACACTGACACTATATACAGAGCTCCTGTGTATAATGTCACTGGTGATTACTGTATTACCTGTACACTGACACTATATATAGAGCTCCTGTGTATAATATCACTGGTGATCACTGTATTACCTGTACACTATATACAGAGCTCCAGTGTATAATGTCACTGGTGATCACTGTATTACCTGTACATTGACACTATATACAGAGCTCCTGTGTATAATGTCACTGGTGATCACTGTATTACCTGTACACTATACACTATATACAGAACTCCTGTGTATAATGTCACTGATGATCACTGTATTACCTGTACACTATACACTATATACAGAGCTCCTGTGTATAATGTCACTGATGACCAATGTATTACCTGTACATTGACACTATATACAGAGCTCCGGTGTATAATGTCACTGGTGATCACTGTATTACCTGTACACCGACACTATATACAGAGCTCCTGTGTATAATGTCACTGGTGATCCCTGTATAACCTGAACATTGACACTCTATACAGAGCTCCTGTGCATAATGTCACTGGTGATCCCAGTATTACCTGTATACTGACAATGTATACTGAGCGCCTGTGTATAATGTCACTGGTGATCACTGTATTACCTGTACACTGACACTATATTCAGAGCTCCTGTGTCTAATGTCACTGGTGATCCCTGTATTACCTGTACACTGACACTATATACAGAGCTCCTGTGTATAATGTCACTGGTGATCACTGTATTACCTGTACACTGACACTATATACAGAGCTCCTGTGTATAATGTCACTGGTGATCACTGTATTACCTGTACACTATATACAGAGCTCCTGTGTATAATGTCACTGGTGATCCTTGTATTACCTGTACACTGATACTATGTACAGAGCTCATGTGTATAATGTCACTGGTGATCACTGTATTACCTGTACACTATACACTATATACAGAGCTCCTGTGTATAATGTCACTGGTGATCTCTGTATTACCTATACACTATACACTATAAACCGAGCTCCGGTGTATAATGTCACTGGTGATCACTGTATTACCTGTACACTATATACAGAGCTCCTGTGTATAATGTCACTGGTGATCACTGTATTACCTGTACACTATACACTATATACAGAGCTCCTGTGTATAATGTCACTGGTAATCCCTGTATTACCTGTACACTGGCACTATATACAGAGCTCCTGTGTATAATGTCACTGGTGATCCCTGTATTACCTGTATACTGACACTATATACTGAGCGCTTGTGTATAATGTCACTGGTGATCACTGTATTACCTGTACACTGACACTATATACAGAGCTCCTGTGTATAATGTCACTGGTGATCACTGTATTACCTGTACACTATATACAGAGGTCCTGTGTATAATGTCACTGGTGATCCTTGTATTACCTGTACACTATACACTATATACAGAGCTCCTGTGTATAATGTCACTGGTGATCACTGTATTACCTGTACACTATACACTATATACAGAGCTCCTGTGTATAATGTCACTGGTGATCACTGTATTACCTGTACACTAAACACTATATACAGAGCTCCTGTGTATAATGTCACTGGTGATCTCTGTATTACCTGTACACTATACACTATATACAGAGCTCCTGTGTATAAGGTCACTGGTGATCCCTGTATTACCTGTACACTATACATTATAGACAAAGCTCCTGTGTATAATGTCACTGGTGATCACTGTATTACCTGTACACTATACACTATATACAGAGCTCCTATGTATAATGTCACTGGTGATCTCTGTATTACCTATACACTATATACTGAGCTCCTGTGTATAATGTCACTGGTGATCACTTTATTACCTGTACACTATACACTATATACAGAGCTCCTGTGTATAATGTCCCTGTTGATCCCTGTATTACCTGTACACTGATTCTATATACAAAGCTCCTGTGTATAATGTCACTGTTGATCTCTGTATTACCTATACACTATACACTATATACAGAGCTCCTGTGTATAATGTCACTGGTGATCTCTGTATTACCTGTACACTATACACTATATACAGAGCTCCTGTGTATAATGTCACTGATGATCCCTGTATTACCTGTACACTATATACTGAGCTCCTGTGTATAATGTCACTGGAGATCTCTGTATTACCTATACACTAGACACTATATACAGAGCGCCTGTGTATAATGTCACTGGTGATCACTGTATTACCTGTACACTGACACTATATACAGAGCTCCTGTGTATAATGTCACTGGTGATCTCTGTATTACCTGTACACTGACACTATATACAGAGCTCCTGTGTATAATGTCACTGTTGATCCCTGTATTACCTGATCACTGACTCTGTATAGAGAGTTCCTGTGTATAATGTCACTGGTGATCAGTGTATTACCTGTACACTATATACAGAGCTCCTGTGTATAATGTCACTGGTGATCACTGTATTACCTGTACACTGACACTATATACAGAGCTCCTGTGTATAATGTCACTGGTGATCTCTGTATTACCTGTACACTGACACTATATACAGAGCTCCTGTGTATAATGTCACTGTTGATCCCTGTATTACCTGATCACTGACTCTGTATAGAGAGTTCCTGTGTATAATGTCACTGGTGATCAGTGTATTACCTGTACACTATATACAGAGCTCCAGTGTATAATGTCACTGGTGATCACTGTATTACCTGTACACTGACACTATATACAGAGCTACTGTGTATAATGTCACTGGTGATCACTGTATTACCTGTACACTATACACTATATACAGAGCTCCTGTGTATAATGTCACTGGTGATCCCTGTATTACCTGTACACTGACACTATATACAGAGCTCCTGTGTATAATGTCACTGGTGGTCACTGTATTACCTGTACACTGACACTATATACAGAGCTCCTGTGTATAATGTCACTGGTGATCACTGTATTACCTGTACACTATACACTATATACAGAGCTCCTGTGTATAATGTCACCGGTGATCACTGTATTACCTGTACACTATACACTATATACAGAGCTCCTGTGTATAATGTCACTGGTGATCACTGTATTACCTGTACACTATACACTATATACAGAGCTCCTGTGTAAAATGTCACTGGTGATCACTGTATTACCTGTACACTGACACTATATACAGAATTCCTGTGTATAATGTCACTGGTGATCTCTGTATTACCTGTACACTATACACTATATACAGTGCTCCTGTGTATAATGTCACTGGTGATCACTGTATTACCTGTACACTATATACAGAGCTCTTGTGTAAAATGTCACTGGTGATCACTGTATTACCTGTACACTGACACTATATACAGAATTCCTGTGTATAATGTCACTGGTGATCTCTGTATTACCTGTACACTGACACTATATACAGAGCTCCTGTGTATAATGTCACTGGTGATCCCTGTATTACCTGTACGCTGGCACTATATACAGAGCTCCTGTGTATAATGTCACTGCTGATCCCTGTTTTACCTGTATACTGACACTATATACAGAGATCCTGTGTATAATGTCACTGGTGATCACTGTATTACCTGTACACTGTATAAAGAGCTCCTGTGTATAATGTCACTGGTGATCACTGTATTATCTGTACACTGACACTATATACAGAGCTCCTGTGTATAATGTCACTGGTGATCACTGTATTACCTGTACACTGTATACAGAGCTCCTGTGTATAATGTCACTGGTGATCTCTGTATTACCTGTACACTATACACTATATACAGAGCTCCTGTGTATATTGTCACCGGTGATCACTGTATTACCTGTACACTATACACTATATACAGAGCTCCTGTGTATAATGTCACTGGTGATCACTGTATTACCTGTACACTATACACTATATACAGAGCTCCTGTGTATAATGTCACTGGTGATCACTGTATTACCTGTACACTAGACACTATATACAGAGCTCCTGTGTATAATGTCACTGGTGATCACTGTATTACCTGTACACTATACACTATATACAGAGCTGCTGTGTATAATGTCACCGGTGATCACTGTATTACTTGTACACTATACACTATATACAGAGCTCCTGTGTATAATGTCACTGGTGATCACTGTATTACCTGTACACTATACACTATATACAGAGCTCCTGTGTAAAATGTCACTGGTGATCACTGTATTACCTGTACACTGACACTATATACAGAATTCCTGTGTATAATGTCACTGGTGATCTCTGTATTACCTGTACACTATACACTATATACAGTGCTCCTGTGTATAATGTCACTGGTGATCACTGTATTACCTGTACACTATATACAGAGCTCTTGTGTATAATGTCACTGGTGATCACTGTATTACCTGTACACTGACACTATATACAGAGCTCCTGTGTATAATGTCACTGGTGATCCCTGTATTACCTGTACGCTGGCACTATATACAGAGCTCCTGTGTATAATGTCACTGCTGATCCCTGTATTACCTGTACACTGACACTATATACAGAGCTCCTGTGTATAATGTCACTGGTGATCACTGTATTACCTGTACACTGACACTATATACAGAGCTCCTGTGTATAATGTCACTGGTGATCTCTGTATTACCTGTACACTATACACTATATACAGGGCTCCTGTGTATAATGTCACTGGTGATCACTGTATTACCTGTACACTATATACAGAGCTCCTGTGCATAATGTAACTGGTGATCACTGTATTACCTGTACACTGACACTATATACAGAGCTCCTGTGTATAATGTCACTGTTGATCACTGTATTACCTGTACACTGACAGGGATATTAAGAATGGGAACATTCTTTATTTGCAATGCATATTAAATACTTGGATGTTTAATCTCTCCCTGTGTTGTGACTACTACGCAGCAGCAGAGATACAAAAAATAAGCCGTCACACAGCCCCAGATCCAAAAAAATGAGAACACTACGGTGCGCAGAACATGGCGCGAAAAGTGTGATTTTTTTTTTTTTCAAACTTGTGAATTTGTTTTCACCACTTAGATACCAGTAAAGGTATACATGTTTGGTATCTACGAACTCGTACTGGCCCGAGGCATCACACTGTCACGTCGGTTTTACCATATATTGAACATGGTGACTAAAAAACCCAGTAAACAAATGTGTAATTGCACTTCTTTTGCAATTTTACTGCACTTGGAATTTTTGTTGCCATTTCCCTGTACACTATATGGTAAAATAAATGATTGCATCTGAAAGTACAACTCGTCCCGCAAAAAAACTGTCTTTCCTGCTGCTACAGACTTTTATATGACTACAATTTACATTCTGCTGCTTACACAAACATTTGTTGCAGTTTACAAGACCCTTCTTACACTTGCTTGCACCCAGGTTTCATGTGAAAGAGTGTTCTCAAAGCTGAAAATTGTAAAAAATCGTCTGAGGTCTTCGATTGGACAGGAGCTTTTAGAGTCACTCCTGTTGAACATTGAGTATGACATTTCAAGGAACTTAGACTATGATGACATTATTAATAAGTATGCAAGGTCATCTTCTGTTCTGAAAAAAAAAACTTTTGTAATTTTGCTGCTGAATGACTGTTAGTGTGTGTTCATTTGTTGTTTTGGGCCTTTCACTAACAATTGAATGGTACTGTATTATAGAGGAGAGGAAAACGTGCAATACATACTTCCAAAATGCTTACAGAATTCTTTAAGTTTTCCCAGTGGGTCAAGTTTGTTGCTGCTACAATGATGCCGGCTGCTGGGATGCCAGATAGATGCAGCTTCAATTTGTGGCACTTATGCTTTAAGAGAATGTACCTTGAAAGTATTTCTTGTTATTGTTCTGTTATGGCACTTTATCACACACTGGTATGAATAAGATAACAGTGTTCCTCTTTTGCCAGGAGTGTTTCTTTAGTTTGTTATTTATTCATTATATTGGTTATTTATTGGTTAATAAAGTTGATTCATTTTGAAAGAGTTTGTGGACTTATGTTATTCCTATATACGGTAACTGTATGGTTCTGGTGGGCCCCAAGATTGATTTTTTTCCTGGTGGGCCCCAGGTACTCCAGTCTGACGCTGAAAGAGACTGTTATGCTGTAGACAGTGAACAACCAAAAAACTTTCCATTGTAAATAGTTTGCACTTCTTAAAGTGCTTCTTGTTGGTTTTTATATAAAAAGACCACCGAACAAAAACCCATTTGGCGTGGCCGAAGATGTGGTCCAACAGCTGGATCACCTACAGTATGCCCTGCAGCCACGCCAAGGGCCTACGTTGAGGGTTTTCGGACGGGTCCCTCATGTTGCACCTTCATCAGTGAGATGAACACCCGGTTATGGATCTCACTGTAGCTTTAAGAAAAATGTTTTATATGACAAATGTTTTACATATGTGAAGAAAATTTTATTGAAAAAGGTTTTATAATGTTTTGGAAGCTGATAAGAAAAATGTAGCGTTTAAAAAAAGAGCCTCCCATAAAGGGAAGAAAAAGTTGTGTGTTATTCTTCTAAGTGATGCATCTAAAAATTTTGTATGTCTAAAATACCTTGTTTTTACTCTGTTCCTGCCCACGGACGTGCTGTGTTTAACGGGGGGGGGGGAGGGGAATGTGGCGCCCCTGCGGGTTCAGTCGCCACAGAAGTACTGCATCTCACCCAGAGGTGTGGTGCCCCACTCTCAGGTAAGGAGGGAGTGCTACACGGGACCCACCCACCTGGATCCAACACTACACCATTCCAGACCAGCAGGAGGTGCAAGATGCATTCATACAGTGCTGAGCCCTGTGCCTGGTTGGAAGGGGGGAACCAATAGAGGGGTAACCATATAGTGGGTGTGGGTGGAGGAAGTAGTTCAGGGGAGCACCGTCAGTAGGAGTATAAGAAGGGAACCATCTTGCAGGAGATCAGTCAGACAATCTGAGGAGAGAGTTCAGAGGAGAGAGAGTGGGGAGCAGGAGCTCTGGAGGAGCTCTGCTCAGGAGGAGAGGAGAAAGGAGCAGGACCCAGTCTGAGAGGCCAGGAAGGAAAGACTGAGAGAGGATGGGAGCAGAGGGAAGGCTCCAGAGACAGAGGGGATCCCAGGGGCACGGCGAGTGCGGATGCCACCTGTGCGCCCGAATCCACACGGACATGGAGGGATCAGGCCACAGAGGGAACCGGCCCCTAAACTAGTGGAAAAAAATCAGGCCCAGCTAGAAACCGGAGGCTACTGTACTTGCAAGGTGCAGCTGCCAACCACCACAATTACATTGCCGAAAAGGTGGCCGCATAGGGTCCAGGGGACTGCAGGTTGCCCGACAAGATCCAAGGCTACTGGCTTGGGACACTGTTTGTAAGGCGCAGGGCAGGAGGGTGAGAGCCAGCGCAGGAAGACGACCGAGGAAGGAACATAGAACCGGGTCCTGTTTAAGTACTCCTGAAATACTTGAGAGCTGCTGAGCCCCTTCCTTGGTGAACGCAGGTCGACGTGGGCGGTTATAAGCTGGCAGTTGTAACCTGGAGCAGCGTGATAACTGTGAGTAAAACCTGAAGACTGCACCCCACTGTGTCCTGGAATTATTGCTGCGCCATCACGAGCCCTGCACTACACTGCACAGCAACATCTACTCTATAACATCACTATCCTGCCCTGGAGCTTAGCTCTGCCTGTGGAGAGCTGAACCAACTCTGCTGCGTCACCATCAGCTCCAGAGGATCTGCACCGCAGCGGCGGCCCCATATAGCCGCATACCACAGGTGGCGTCACGAACATTATCTCTAGAAAAACTTTATTCCCCTTTTTACTTTTCCCCTTTTACTGACCGCCCTGGGTCACGGACCGGCTCACTGCCACCGTGACATCCCCCCAGCATCGACCGGCCCAGCTACCAAGTACCCCACGGCCCAGGGGGCACGTCACACATCCCTGTCCAATATCAGGATATTGCAATATTGACCCTATACCCTTTTTCCAGTTCGTGGATTTGCTACCACAGCCACGACCATTACAGTTGCCTCATCCTATGGACTCAGTCTCTATCCACATCCAAACCAGGTAAACACTATTCCTCTCTGTCCACGCGGTGAGTATGTCAGCTTACTAATTTCTCTCCCCCCCTTTACTTTAACCTAGGATACTGTAGCGTCGGCGTCTCTGCCCCCTGCCAGGCAGAGACGCCATCCCCTTTACCGCCGATGTCCTTCTCCGGGTTCTTCCGGCCCCCCTGCAGCTGCTGCTGGTGCGCGCAGCTTCCCTTTCTCTGTGCTTAGGGCGCGAGCGTGCTCCCTCCCTCTTAAAGGGGCTGCGCGCGCCATCCTAAAAAGTCCCCGGCCAATGGTCGGAGGACTTTGCCTATAAAAGGCACCTCCTCCAATATGGAGGTGCCCGTGCAAAGTTGTTGTTTTGTGTTACTTACTTTGCTTCAACCCTCAGGTCCTCTGCAAGTCAGTCCTGTCCGCTAGCCTGTTCTATAGCCCAGTCCGCCAGTCTGACTACTATCCAGCCCGACAGTCTGTTTACAGTCCAGTCCGCCAGTCTGTCTATGGGCTCTGCCCACCTGCTTACCTGGAAGCACCTGCCTGTTACCTGCCGTGCCCACCAGCCTGCTTACCTGGAAGCACCTGCCTGTTACCTGCCGTGCCCGCCTGCCAGCTTACCTGGAAGTGACGCACCCCTGGGCCTCCTTGGTGTAGCGTTGCGCACGCGGGGACTACCCGGAGCCGGGCCTGTTGGGGGTAGTAGTCTCGTGGCGGAGACCCGGTCCGTGCCCAGGGAGTCAGATTAAGTGGCGGTATATTAGCAGTAGATGTAGGACGACTACGCCACCCGTTGAATGCAGCTATGGAGCTGCCGCTGCAGGGCAGACCGCTGAGGCCGGTGGTAGGATGGTGCAGCGTGGATGGTATAACCCCCAACGGGAGGGGTATGGCCTCAGGGCAGCCGACGTGGATGATGGGGGTAGCAGGAACCACTCAGAGACGATGCGGTGTAGTTCAGGGTCTTTACTGGTGACAAAGATAGACCCTCCCGGAGTACTGGCTAGCGGTCGGGGCCTGGTCAGTCCTTGAGCAGATGGGATCCCCCTTGGCCAGGCGGAGTTGTAGGCCTCCCCAACTAATCGTACTCTTCTGGCTACCTTGCTAGAGGCGGGTAAAAGTAGCCCACGTCCCTGAGTGTACCGTGTGGTGCTCACCCGTATGGCCGGTGACTCGGGGCCTTCTAGTGGCTTCTGCTCCACGACGGCGGTGCTGGTCCCACGCGTGTGACCGTGCCTTCGGGTTTCTTGTCCAGAGGACCTGAAATACCCTGCCGGGCGGTTTCTGCTGCTGGGTCTGGGTTAATCCCCACAGCCTCGGACTCCGGGTCCGGTAGCAACTCTTCAATCAGGGCGAGCTCTACAGCTGCCAGCCCCTGATTCCTTTTAGCACTGCTCCCACAGAGCTCCTGATCTTTCTTTCCTATGCTGCTTCTCTTCTTCTCAACTCTTCTCTTCTCTTCTAACCCTGCCTCAGCCCCAGTTTTATATAGGGGAAGTTCTTCCCCTCCCAGGACTGGGCAGGAGGTGTGGCATGCATAGGATTCCTGACCAAGAGACCTCCCACCTGCTCTCAGACATAACATTGCTATTACTGTGGAGACCAGACCCCTGGGGTGCCACAGAAGCACCTGCCTGTTACCTGCCGTGCCCGCCTGCCTGCTTACCTGGAAGCACCTGCCTGTTACCTGCCGTGCCCGCCTGCCTGCTCACCTGGAAGCACCTGCCTGTTACCTGCCGTGCCCGCCTGCCTGCTCACCTGGAAGCACCTGTCTGTTACCTGCCGTGCCCGCCTGCCTGCTTACCTGGAAGCACCTGCCAGCTATCTGTTGTGTCTGCCTGCCTGCTTACTTGGAAGCACTTGCCAGTTACCTGTTGTGCCCGCCAGCCTGCTTACCTGGAAGCACCTGCCAGCTCTCTGTTGTGCCTGCCTGCCTGCTTACCTGGAAGCACCTGCCAGTTACCTGTTGTGCCCGCCAGCTTGCCTACCCGGAACACTCGCCTGACTATCCGCCTAATCAGCCTGCTTGGCAACCCGGACCAACCGTCAGCCTGCCTGCCGAAACTCATCCGCTGTACCGGTCAGTTCCTGCCCTCTGACCCGTGGGAGTCACCTGCTCTCATACAAGGTCGGTCCCAGAGTAGCACCTGGTCCCTCCGCTCGGTTCCTCCCTGGTTCACGGAGTCGACTGAGCCGCTGTGCGACCTTGGTCGGGCCGAGTAGATACTTAGTCACGCCACTCCTTGCACCGCAGCACAGAGGTTCCACCACCCGGATCTGTAACAGCTACCACCTGGATCTCCTCTACTATGTCCACCCTCATCCAACCTCTGAGATCCACGGGTCCACCGTAAAAAGAACCCCGCTTTTAGCTTCATTTTATTCCTCAGGAACTATATTTTATTGTTTTTTTATTGCCCCCCACTTTCCCCTTATCTGCTTCCCATCTGAATGTGATATTAACCCTAAATAAAAATTGTGTGAAACATACCCATGCTTCCAACGACTGTAACATATAACCGCTCCAGCTCTATATCAAGGCCTATCCTTACCAGCGCCAGACTCGTCATATATCAGTTGTAGCATTGGATTCATCCAGTTTTGACAACCTGTGGTTGATTGCCTGTCTCTGTAGCAGGTACAACCAGGCCTACCTACCAGCACCTACCTACCAGCGCCTACCTACCAGCGCCTACCTACCAGCGCCTACCTACCTGCACCTACCTACCAGCGCCTACCTACCAGCGCCTACCAGCACCTACCTACCAACATCTACCTACCAGCCAGCGCCTACCTACCAGCATCTATTTACCAGCATCTACCTACCAGCGCTTACCTACCAGCACCTACCTACCAGCGCTTACCTCCCAGCATCTACCTACCATCTCCTACCTACCAGCGCCTACCTACCAGCACCTACCTACCAGCATCTACCTACCAGCATCTACCTACCAGTATCTGCCTACCAGCACCTACCTACCAGCATCTACCTACCAGCATCTGCCTACCAGCACCTACCTAACAGCACCTACCTACCAGCATCTATCTACCAGCGCCAACCTACCAGCAACTGCCTACCAGCACCTACCTACCAGCATCTACCTACCAGCACCTATCTACCAGCATCTACCTACCAACGCCTACCTACCAGCATCTACCTACCAGCACCTACCTACCAGCATCTACCTACCAGCATCTATCTACCAGCATCTACCTACCAACGCCTACCTACCAGCATCTACCTACCAGCACCTACCTACCAACGCCTACCTACCAGTACCTACCTACCATTGCCTACCTACGAGCACCTACCTACCAGCATCTGCCTACCAGCATCTACCTACCAGCACCTACCTACCAGCATCTATCTACCAGCGCCAACCTACCAGCAACTGCCTACCAGCACCTACCTACCAGCATCTACCTACCAGCACCTACCTACCAGCATCTACCTACCAGCATCTACCTACCAACGCCTACCTACCAGCATCTACCTACCAGCACCTACCTACCAACGCCTACCTACCAGTACCTACCTACCAGCACCTACCTACCAGCACCTACCTACCAGCATCTGCCTACCAGCGCCTACCTACCATTGCCTACCTACGAGCATCTACCTACCAGCATCTACCTACCAGCGCCTACCTACCAGCATCTATCTACCAGCGCCTACCTACCAGCATCTACCTACAAGCGCCTATCTACCAGCGCCTACCTACCAGCATCTACCTACCAGCATCTATCTACAAGCGCCTATCTACAAGCGCCTACCTACCAGCACCTACCTACCAGCACCTACCTACCAGCACCTACCTACCAGCACATACCTACCAGCATCTACCTACCAGCATCTACCTACCAGCGCCTACCTACCAGCGCCTACCTACCAGCGCCTACCTATCAGCGCCTTCATATATTATTATGTATCAGGTTTTGCTGCGTTTTTGGTTTAGAAAACTCCTGAACAGCACTAAACTGTATCAGCATGCACAAGAGACAAATGTACCTGAAAAACGCAGCAAAACCTACTATTTGGCTATGTGCTCACGATGCAGAAATGCTCAGGATTTTTTCCTGAGCGTTTCTGCATCTCCCTGGCAGAAAAAACGCATGCGGATTGTACATGTGGATTGTACATGCGGATTGTACATGCGGATTGTGCATGTGGATTGTGCATGCGGATTGTACATGTGGATTGTACATGCGGATTGTACATGCGGATTGTGCATGTGGATTGTGCATGCGGATTGTACATGTGGATTGTACGTGCGGATTGTACGTGCGGATTGTACGTGCGGATTGTGCATGCGGATTGTACATGTGGATTGTACGTGCGGATTGTACGTGCGGATTGTACGTGCGGATTGTGCATGCGGATTGTGCATGCGGATTGTACATGCGAATTGTGCATGCGGATTGTACATGCGGATTGTACATGCGTTTTCCTGCCAGGGACATGCGGAAATGGAGCGTTATTCACTGACATTTCCGCATGCGAGTTGTGATTTTATCATCACTTGGAAAGTGCTTGTGACAACTCGGTCATACTATATAAATCCATGCAAGCGAGAGAGTGGTTAAAAATAAAAAAATAAATGTATACCTACCCTCCGATGGCCCCCGGTGTCCTTACACTCCGTTCTCCCTTGCCGACAGCAGTGGATTGAAAGACCTGCCGACGTCAGCGTCGCGTGACCCGTTACATGACTCTGACGTCAGCGCAGGTCCTTCAATCCACCAGGAAGCAAGCAGGAGCGCTGCGCGGGCCGCCGGAAGGTAAATGTACATTTATTTTTTATTTTATTCTTTTTTTACAGATTTTTTAATGGTACCTGGATCTGGAGGAGACTCTCCTCTCCTCCACACCCGGGTACCATCCGCACATTAGAACGCGCCAATTACGCAAGTACAGATGCAGTCTTGCGGAATTGGCGCGTTCTAATGCAAGTCAATGGCGGCAAAGATGCAGCACTTCCGCAAAATAATTGGTAGTGCTGCGTTTTTTTCCGCAATGATAATCCGCAGCTGAAATTTCCGCAGCATGTGCACAGCACACGCGGATTATCATTGGGGGACATGGCAGGCCTTCTACCAAGCATTTTTAATGCGTTTCCGCAGCTCCAAAAACGCTGCAGAAACGCATTAAAAACGCATCGTGGACACACAGCCTTGAGGCTGAGTTCACACGATGCGTATTTCATGCGTTTCCGCGGCATTTTTGCAGTTGCGTAAACGCCGCGGAAACGCATGAAAAACGCATGGTAGAAGGGAAGCAATGTTCCCCAATGGAAATCCGCATGTGCTGTGCCCATGATGCGGATTTTTCCGCAGCGTGAACGCTGCGGTCAAAAATCCGCAGCATGTCAATTAATTTTGCGGAAACGCTGCGATTTCGCCGCCATTGACTTGCATTAGAACGCGCCAATTCCGCAAGACTGCATCTGTACTTGCGTTATTGGCGCGTTCTAATGTGCGGATGGTACCCGGGTGTGGAGGAGAGGAGAGTCTCCTCCAGACCCAGGTACCATTAAAAAATCTGTAAAAAAAGAATAAAATAAAAAATAAATGTACATTTACCTTCCGGCGGCCCGCGCTCCGCTCCCGCTTGGTTCCCGGCACTTGCAGTGAGTTGTAGGACCTGCGCTGACGTCAGAGTCATGTGACGGGTCACGTGACGCTGACGTCGGCAGGTCTTTCAATTCAAAGTTGCCGGCAGCCGGGAACTTTGTAAAGCAGGACAGCGCGGGCCATCGGAGGTAAGTATATACACTCTCTCGGGTCACACTATATAAATCCATGCTGTTTGCTGTTTGCATGGATTTATATAGTGTGACCTAGTTGTCAAGCACTTTCCAGGTGATGCTAAAATCGCCTGGAAAGCGCTTGTCAATCTGCATGTGGATCCGCATGTATTCTGCAGGAAAAACGCATGCACAATCTGCATGCGTTTTTTCTGCCAGGGAGATGCAGAAATTATGCAGAAATTTTCTGCTTCATTTCTGCATCGTGTGCACATACCCTTAAGCAGCTTTTTTTCTGCCAAGAGAGCATGTTTTGCCTGCAGAAAAAACGCAGCGTGTGAACATAGCCTTAGAAGTGTTAATCAGGGTGCACATATTAATGCTCATGCTTTCTTGCCATACAAGGGCTCCAGAGGACACAAGTATTTCCTACCTGTAAAACAAACATTTGAGGTGATATCACCCAGGCAGCGGGCACCACCCTGTGTGATATGAACATAGTGCGAACCTCCAAAGATTGGAAGGAGATGAAGATAAACCAAGCCGCCCATGGAGCACTCCATGCTGAAAGTTTAGGGCACTCCCTTAACCACATACATAGCCACAAACACTTATATTTTCGTGTTAAAATGTTGAACTGTTGCGAAACCCATCAAGTGACTGCAATAATAGGAGGAGGTGAGCGAGGCAGTGAGGGAAATTCAGCAGATCGCCCAGGACTGCAGGGCGCACACCCACATTCGGGACTGACCCGCTGAATCTGGGACAGCTGAGACCCACATTCGGGACTGACCCGCTGAATCTGGGACAGCTGAGACCCACATTCGGGACTGACCCGCTGAATCTGGGACAGCTGAGACCCACATTCGGGACTGACCCGCTGAATCTGGGACAGCTGAGACCCTCATTCGGGACTGACCCGCTGAATCTGGGACAGCTGAGACCCACATTCGGGACTGACCCGCTGAATCTGGGACAGCTGAGACCCTCATTCGGGACTGACCCGCTGAATCTGGGACAGCTGAGACCCACATTCGGGACTGACCCGCTGAATCTGGGACAGCTGAGACCCACATTCGGGACTGACCCGCTGAATCTGGGACAGCTGAGACCCACATTCGGGACTGACCCGCTGAATCTGGGACAGCTGAGACTCATCAGTTTATTTTTTTGCTCATTCATTTGTATTTGTAGCAGCCAGAGCCTTCATTTTTTTCATGAGCTTCACGATACAAGGTCTTGCTTCTTTTCCAGAGGAGCTGAAGTTTTTTTTGTTTTTTTTTCAGAGGTGCAACTTGCCGAACAGGTCTGTCAGGCCATCAGGGAAAAGGTAATGTAAATGTAAGGAATAGTGACCATTGTTTGGACGGTTTATTGTTCACATTGAGTCTGAGGCTATGTGCCCACGTAGCAGATTTGATGCAGAGCGTTTTTGCCTCTCTCTGCAGATTTACATGCGTTTTTTCTGCCAGAGAGAAGCGTTTTTCAGCGTTTTTTCAGCGTTTTTTTCAGCGTTTTTTCAAGCAGTTTTCCAAGCGATTTTGAGCATCACTTGGAAAGTGCTTGACAAGTTGGTCACACAATATAAATCCATGCAACCGGCATCTGGCAACCGGCATGGATTTATAATGTGTGAACAACTGATGCTTTAAATGCAGCATCTATAGTAAAAAAAAAAAAAAGAGAATTAAAAAGTTAAAAAAGGGAAAAAAAAAAAAAACCTGTATACTCACCTCTCCGGTCTCCTCCCGGCGGCGTCCTCTCTCTTCGGCGTCCCACAGTGTACTGTCAGGACCTGTGGTGACGTCATTTAGTCAGCTGATGGTCACGCGACCATCACCTGACCGCCGACGTCAGCGGTCGAATGACCATCACGTGACTAAATGACGTCACCGCAGGTCCTGCCAGTACACCGCGGTACGCCGAGGAGAGAGGACGTGGCTGGGAGCAGACCGGGGGCCGCCGGAGAGGTGAATATACAGGTTTTGTTTATTTTTAACTTTTTTATTTCTTTTTTTCACCGCGTGGTAGCCGGGAGGAGAGGAGTTGTAGTCTCCTCTTCATCCCGGGTACCACACGCACCGCGATTACCCTGCAAATTCGCGGCCATTGACTTTAAATGAAACGCAGCAAATCCACATATACCTGCGGGTTTGCTGCGTTTCAATGTCCGCGAATTTGCAGCATAATCGCGGTAGAAATGGTCACGCTGCGTTTTGCAACGCAATGCAAATTCGGCGACCAAATCAGCGCATCATGTGCACAGCACGTCCGAATTCACATTGCTTTGCATGGCAGACTGTTTTACAAGCGTTTTCGCAGTCGCAAAAACGCTACTTGGGCACTTAGCCTGAGAATCGCATTTCTTTACAGTTACCCGTCAGGAACATAGAAGAACTCGAAAATGAAAAATGTACCAGGACTGAAATTGTAGAACTGATTGATTTGAAAATGTAAATGTATCAAGTACTAAATATTATATAAAAAAACATATAATAAAATCCCAAAGTTCAGACACAAGGACACATTGGTGGATGAGCCACTGTAGGAACCTCAATAGTAAAACAATCCCACTCATAAGACAACGTGTATATACATAATGAAGGGATAGACAATGTATATAGTTTATACCGGAGATTTAGCATGTGACCAGTGTCTATGACCATATAGTAATGGAGATTACAGAGCTTTGCCTGATATCACCTAAGAGGAAAGTCACAATTAGTAACAGAACAGAGTGTAGTTAATAGTAAACAGACTTGTTTTTTTTTTTGGTTTGGGGTTTTTCTAGGTCTTCTGTGACTTCCAGGACACTTTATCCTGACTTAGGTTTATATATCTTTGATATCCTTCAGGAACATAACATCCATGAGATTATCCCTCAAGGGATGGAGGATGAGCCACAAAGGGCCGGAAAAATATTTTGAGGTTAGAAGAACTTGAAGTCTTGTCCCAGATTCCACCTTCTCCAGCAGCTGCTTCCTATTAACTGGACGTGAGTGTTACATTCCCGGTTTATTTCCCTTTATTTTAGGAAACGTTTTTGCTACTTTTTGTTATTTGTCGCTTGCTGCCTTCCTTTTGTATCCATTAAGCATTGTGACTGTTTTCATCACATTAAGCTACATTTAATAAGTTCCTGTGTTCTTAAACTAATCCATTGTGCTAATGTGATGGATCCAGAAGCTGGGGAGTGGGTGAAGGCGTCCTGAAGAGTGCTAGCTCCTGAACCAAACCTTGATGGTGGCAGTTTTGAATGACTATACATGAGGGGGGGATGTAATAATTTTAGACAGACTAGTTGGGTTTGGGATCGCACCCACACGTCGCTCCAGTGGTTGTGACATAAGGCGTTACATTTTTGTTACATTATTTTATGCTTTTTGTAGAGGAAAAAAGTCACGTGATTTTTAGACCATTTACCAATCACCATAATTAATCTGTTCACTATACTGTGGGGATTACAGGAATGACAAATGTGTCCAGAGCAATTGCTGATATGTGACATTTATTTAAAAAGAAAAAGTGCATTTACAAATGTAATTATTATATTTGCTTATTTTTTTTTATATTTTCTTTATGCAAATCACCTCTGCAAAGAGACCAGAACTATAACTTTACTGGCTCCAATTAAATGTAGCAATCCGAAACGTCAATATTTACACTCTAACCTCTTGACCTGATTTACCAGAAGAAGCAAAAATAGACAACACCTGAATATCAGTGCTATCCCCTCAAAGCAGGAGAGGCGAGAAGAGGGAGTGTATCTCTAATCCTCCAGTCACCTCCAGAGCTGCACTCACTATTCTGCTGCTGCATCGTGTCTTATCCTCCAGTCACCTCCAGAGCTGCAGTCACTATTCTGCTGTTACATCGTGTCTTATCCTCCAGTCACCTCCAGAGCTGCAGTCACTATTCTGTTGTTACATTGTGTCTAATCCTCCAGTCACCTCCAGAGCTGCAGTCACTATTCTGCTGTTACATTGTGTCTTATCCTCCAGTCATCTCCAGAGCTGCAGTCACTATTCTGCTGTTACATCGTGTCTAATCCTCCAGTCACCTCCAGAGCTGCAGTCACTATTCTGCTGTTATAACGTGTCTTCTCCTCCAGTCACCTCCAGAGCTGCAGTCACTATTCTGCTGTTACATTGTGTCTTATCCTCCAGTCACCTCCAGAGCTGCAGTCACTATTCTGTTGTTACATTGTGTCTAATCCTCCAGTCACCTCCAGAGCTGCAGTCACTATTCTGCTGTTATAACGTGTCTTCTCCTCCAGTCACCTCCAGAGCTGCAGTCACTATTCTGTTGTTACATTGTGTCTAATCCTCCAGTCACCTCCAGAGCTGCAGTCACTATTCTGCTGTTATAACGTGTCTTCTCCTCCAGTCACCTCCAGAGCTGCAGTCACTATTCTGCTGTTACATTGTGTCTTATCCTCCAGTCATCTCCAGAGCTGCAGTCACTATTCTGCTGTTACATCGTGTCTCATCCTCCAGTCACCTCCAGAGCTGCACTCACTATTCTGCTGTTACATCATGTCTTATCCTCCGTTCACCTCCAGAGCTGCACTCACTATTCTGCTATTACATTGTGTCTTATCCTCCAGTTACCTCCAGAGCTGCAGTCACTATTCTGCTGTTATATCATGTCTCATCCTCCTGTCACCTCCAGAGCTGCACTCACTATTCTGCTGTTACATCATGTCTTATCCTCCAGTCACCTCCAGAGCTGCAGTCACTATTCTGCTGTTATAACGTGTCTTCTCCTCCAGTCACCTCCAGAGCTGCAGTCACTATTCTGCTGTTACATTGTGTCTTATCCTCCAGTCACCTCCAGAGCTGCAGTCACTATTCTGCTGTTATACCGTGTCTTATCCTCCAGTCACTATTCTGCTGTTACATTGTCTTATCCTCTAGTCACCTCCAGAGCTGCAGTCGCTATTCTGCTGTTGCATCGTGTCTTATCCTCCAGTCACCTCCAGAGCTGCAGTCACTATTCTGCTGTTACATTGTGTCTTATCCTCCAGTTACCTCCAGAGCTGCAGTCACTATTCTGCTGTTGCATCGTGTCTTATCCTCCAGTTACCCCCAGAGCTGCGGTCACTATTCTGCTGTTACATCGTGTCTTATCCTCCAGTCACCTCCAGAGCTGCAGTCACTATTCTGCTGTTACATTGTGTCTTATCCTCCGTTCACCTCCAGAGCTGCACTCACTATTCTGCTATTACATTGTGTCTTATCCTCCAGTTACCTCCAGAGCTGCAGTCACTATTCTGCTGTTATATCATGTCTCATCCTCCTGTCACCTCCAGAGCTGCACTCACTATTCTGCTGTTACATCGTGTCTTAGCCTCCAGTCACCTCCAGAGCTGCAGTCACTATTCTGCTGGTACATTGTGTCTTATCCTCCAGTCACCTCCAGAGCTGCAGTTACTATTCTGCTGGTACATTGTGTCTTATCCTCCAGTCACCTCCAGAGCTGCAGCCACTATTCTGCTGTTACATCGTGTCTTATCCTCCAGTCACCTCCAGAGCTGCAGCCACTATTCTGCTGGTACATTGTGTCTTATCCTCCAGTCACCTCCAGAGCTGCAGTCACTATTCTGCTGTTACATCGTGTCTTATCCTCCAGTCACCTCCAGAGCTGCAGCCACTATTCTGCTGGTACATTGTGTCTTATCCTCCAGTCACCTCCAGAGCTGCAGTTACTATTCTGCTGGTACATTGTGTCTTATCCTCCAGTCACCTCCAGAGCTGCAGTCACTATTCTGCTGTTATAACGTGTCTTCTCCTCCAGTCACCTCCAGAGCTGCAGTCACTATTCTGCTGTTACATTGTGTCTTATCCTCCGTTCACCTCCAGAGCTGCACTCACTATTCTGCTATTACATTGTGTCTTATCCTCCAGTTACCTCCAGAGCTGCAGTCACTATTCTGCTGTTATATCATGTCTCATCCTCCTGTCACCTCCAGAGCTGCACTCACTATTCTGCTGTTACATCATGTCTTATCCTCCAGTCACCTCCAGAGCTGCCGTCACTATTCTGCTGTTACATCGTGTCTTATCCTCCAGTTACCCCCAGAGCTGCGGTCACTATTCTGCTGTTACATCGTGTCTTATCCTCCAGTCACCTCCAGAGCTGCAGTCACTATTCTGCTGTTATACCGTGTCTTATCCTCCAGTCACTATTCTGCTGTTACATTGTCTTATCCTCTAGTCACCTCCAGAGCTGCAGTCGCTATTCTGCTGTTGCATCGTGTCTTATCCTCCAGTCACCTCCAGAGCTGCAGTCACTATTCTGCTGTTACATTGTGTCTTATCCTCCAGTTACCTCCAGAGCTGCAGTCACTATTCTGCTGTTATATCATGTCTCATCCTCCTGTCACCTCCAGAGCTGCAGTCACTATTCTGCTGTTGCATCGTGTCTTATCCTCCAGTCACCTCCAGAGCTGCAGTCACTATTCTGCTGTTGCATCGTGTCTTATCCTCCAGTTACCCCCAGAGCTGCGGTCACTATTCTGCTGTTACATCGTGTCTTATCCTCCAGTCACCTCCAGAGCTGCAGTCACTATTCTGCTGTTACATTGTGTCTTATCCTCCGTTCACCTCCAGAGCTGCACTCACTATTCTGCTATTACATTGTGTCTTATCCTCCAGTTACCTCCAGAGCTGCAGTCACTATTCTGCTGTTATATCATGTCTCATCCTCCTGTCACCTCCAGAGCTGCACTCGCTATTCTGCTGGTACATTGTGTCTTATCCTCCAGTCACCTCCAGAGCTGCAGTTACTATTCTGCTGGTACATTGTGTCTTATCCTCCAGTCACCTCCAGAGCTGCAGCCACTATTCTGCTGTTACATCGTGTCTTATCCTCCAGTCACCTCCAGAGCTGCAGCCACTATTCTGCTGGTACATCGTGTCTTATCCTCCAGTCACCTCCAGAGCTGCAGTCACTATTCTGCTGTTACATCATGTCTTATCCTCCAGTCACCTCCAGAGCTGCAGTCACTATTCTGCTGTTACATCGTGTCTTATCCTCCAGTCACCTCCAGAGCTGCAGTGAGGTTTTGGTTTGGCTCCAGCTCAGTAATGTTTCACTGTCCCTTTAACTTGATTGCGGTATTTTGTCGTGCTGCCAGGTGTCAGATGTTGTTGATTTTGAGCAGCCGCCCTGTCTCCACAGAGGAGATCTTACATGGACGCCATGCAGGAGAAGGTGGCTGTGATCCTCTCGGAGCGCGCCCTGGAGTGTAAGCTCTTGGTCACCGCCGGATGCTTCTTGGCTGCATCTATATTTGGCCTGAGATGGAGGAAGAGACAGAAAATCCACAGAAGAATGGAGGAAGAGAGGAAGAGGAGAGAGGACAGTGTGCGGCTGATGAGGACGGCGGTGGACGAGTATCACAGAAAGGTCGTTATGTCTTCTATGCGTTAAACATTCCAGAGCTGCGCTCCTCACGTGGCCGGGTAACATCACACCTGCCGGGAGCCCGTACACTCCAGCGCAGGGACCCAACACTTGTCTGACCGGTGAACTGGTCCTCAACGTGGAAAAGACGGCACCAAGAAGGGAAAGTGGTGGAGTTCTGGAAATCAGCGGGTGAAGACATCACCGACACTCAGACTCCGGACTGAAGAAATCCAGAGAAATCCAGAGAGATCCAGAGAAATCCAGAGAGATCCAGAGAAATCCAGAGAGATCCAGAAATCCAGAGAGATCCAGAAATCCAGAGGGTTTGATGAACTCTCTACTTGCAGATCAGTGATGTCTCCGTCCTGTGATCTCCATCATTCTCCACTTCTCCTTCTTGGTGCTGTATGGACGCTATACATACCGCACACATACTGTACATACTCAACATATACCGCACACACTGTACATACTCAACATATACCGCACACACTGTACATACCGCACACACTGTACATACTCAACATATACCGCACACATACTGTACATACCGCACACACTGTACATACTCAACATATACCGCACACATACTGTACATACTCAACATATACCGCACATACTGTACATACCGCACACACTGTACATACCGCACACACTGTACATACTCAACATATACCGCACATACTGTACATACCGCACACACTGTACATACCGCACACACTGTACATACTCAACATATACCGCACATACTGTACATACCGCACACATACTGTACATACTCAACATATACCGCACACACTGTACATACTCAACATATACCGCACATACTGTACATACCGCACACACTGTACATACCGCACACACTGTACATACTCAACATATACCGCACATACTGTACATACCGCACACATACTGTACATACTCAACATATACCGCACACACTGTACATACTCAACATATACCGCACATACTGTACATACCGCACACACTGTACATACTCAACATATACCGCACACATACTGTACATACCGCACACACTGTACATACTCAACATATACCGCACACATACTGTACATACCGCACACATACTGTACATACTCAACATATACCGCACACACTGTACATACTCAACATATACCGCACATACTGTACATACCGCACACACTGTACATACCGCACACACTGTACATACTCAACATATACCGCACATACTGTACATACCGCACACATACTGTACATACTCAACATATACCGCACACACTGTACATACTCAACATATACCGCACATACTGTACATACCGCACACACTGTACATACTCAACATATACCGCACACACTGTACATACTCAACATATACCGCACACACTGTACATACCGCACACACTGTACATACCGCACACATACTGTACATACTCAACATATACCGCACACATACTGTACATACCGCACACATACTGTACATACCGCACACACTGTACATACTCAACATATACCGCACACACTGTACATACCGCACACACACTGTATAGACACTATACATACCGTCCACACACTGTACATACCGCACACACACTGTATAGACACTATACATACCGTCCACATACTGTAAATACCGCCCACATACTGTATAGACACTATACATACCGTCCACACACTGTACATACCGCACACACACTGTATAGACACTATACATACCGTCCACACACTGTACATACCGCACACACACTGTATAGACACTATACATACCGTCCACACACTGTACATACCGCACACACACTGTATAGACACTATACATACCGTCCACACACTGTACATACCGCACACACACTGTATAGACACTATACATACCGTCCACATACTGTACATACCGCCCACATACTGTATAGACACTATACATACCGCACACATATACTGTACAGACACTATACATACTGCCCACATACTGTACATACCGCCCGCATACTGTACTGACACTATACATACATCATACATACACTGTACATACCGCACACATATTGTACATACTGCCCACATACTGTATAGACACTTGTGCCCAGTCCGGCTCCTACGTCTTTACGGTAATAGGATGGCGCTGTGCCGGTATGATGATCCATTATGAATGATTTCTTCAGAGTTTCGGATCTGCTCAGATGAGATGACTTCTCGGCTGGCAGTGAGGGGGCTGGAGCTGGGAGGCTGGAGCTGGGAGGCTGGAGCGGGGGGCTGGCTGGAGCGGGGGGCTGGAGCGGGGGGCTGGAGCGGGAGGCTGGAGCGGGGGGCTGGAGCGGGGGGCTGGCTGGAGCGGGAGGCTGGAGCGGGGGGCTGGAGCGGGGGGCTGGAGCGGGGGGCTGGCTGGAGCGGGAGGCTGGAGCGGGGGGCATGGTGCCTTCTCCTTCCTGTGGTTACTGGCCTTTGTTTCTTCTTCCAGAACCCCGGACTGGACAGCAGGACAATCCTGGACCTGACTCTGCTGGAGCTGACCGAGAATCTGCAGGACGGGTCCCTGAGCCCAGAGAGCGTCCTGTATTCCTACATTGAGAAGGTGAATGGTTTCATAGTTTTAGGGTTGAAGGTAAACATAAGCCCATCGAGTGCAGCCTATAGCCTAACATGTCGTCCAGAGGAAGGTTAAAATCCCATGGGGCCGACACTAATGAGTGAATCACTCATTACAACATCATGCGGCAGAGAGCTCCATAGTCTCACTGCTCTTACAGTAAAGAATCCGCGTCTGTGAATTCTTTGCTCTAGATGTAGAATATGCCCCTTGTCCCTGTCGCAGGCCTAAGTGTAAAAAGATCATTATCATTATACAGATCTCTGTACTGTCCCATTATGTATTTGTACATTGTAATAAGATCACCCCTAAACCTTCATTTTTCCACAATAAATAACCCCAAGTGTAATAACCTGTCTTGGTATTGCAGACCCCCCAGTCCTCTAATAACCTGTCTTGGTATTGCAGACCCCCCAGTCCTCTAATAACCTGTCTTGGTATTGCAGACCCCCCAGTCCTCTAATAACCTGTCTTGGTATTGCAGACCCCCCAGTCCTCTAATAACCTGTCTTGGTATTGCAGACCCCCCAGTCCTCTAATAACCTTGGTCGCTCTTCTCTGCACCCGCTCTAGTTCAGCTATGTCTTTCTTATACACCGGAGACCAGAACTGTACACAGTATTCTAAGTGTGGTCGCACTAGTGACTTGTATAGAGGTAAAATTATCTTCTCCTCATGAGCATCTATGCCTCTTTTAGTGCATCCCATTATTTTATTAGCCTTAACAGCCGCTGCCTGACACTGTTCTCCAAAGTGGAGTTTGCCGTCCACCCATACACCCAAGTCTTTTTCAGTGGCTGTTTTACCCAGAGGTTTACCATTTAGTACAGAATTAAATATTTCATTTCCTCGGCTCAAGTGCCTGACCTTACATTTATCTACATTACGCGACAATTGCCAACAGCCCAAGCCTCCAGCTTACATAAATCCTTCTGTCATATTAAATTATCCTCCTCTGTGTTGATTACCCTGCAGAGTTTAGTATCATCTGAAAATATTGTAATTCTACTCTGTGTACAAGGTCATTTAATAAATATGTAAAAAAAAAGAAGAAGAGGGCCCAATACTAACCACAGTGGTATCCAAATGTTAACTGTGACACCAATCCGAGTGTGCTTCAATAATGACCACCCTCTATTTCCTATCACTGGGCCAGTTGATAAACCAGTTGCACTTTTTTTTTTCCCTAGTCCCATTATTCTCATTTTATGTACCAACCTTTTATGTGTACCAAACTCATTTGAAAAGACCATATAGGCAACATCCCCTGTGTTTCCCTGGTCCAGTCTGGAACTTATCTCCTCGTAGAAGCTGATAGATGAGTCTGACAGAACCGATTGCTCATAAACCCATGTTATTATGCTGGGTCATGAGGTTATTCTTATTGAGCTACTCCAAGATGGTGTCTCTTAGGAAACCCTCAAGGATTTTACCCACAGTGGAGGTTAAACTTTACCGGCCTATAATTTCCAGACTCAGATTTTGATTCCTTTTTGAATATTGGCACCACGTTTGCTCTACACCAGTCATGTGGTGCAGACCCTGATATTATGGACTCTGTGAATATTAAAGATAATGGAATGTCTATCACGTTACTTAATTCCTCCAGTACTTGGAGGTGTCTGCTACCGGCCCTGGGATCTGTCCACTTTAGTGGATTTAATACAGTTGTTCCCTTTATTAATGTGTAGCCTGTATGTGGCACACGGGTTGGTGATTGGCTGTAGTTTTTCCTTTAAAAACAATAAAATAAATTCTGATCTGTCCATGAAGGTTGTTGCTTGTTAACTCGACGAGTGACCTCAAAAGCTGCACGAGTGACTCTTGATATGTCTCTTCCAGATATCTTGATCGACACGTTCCTCTTTGTTCTAGGCTCCAGGTATCATGTTCTATATGTTCCTCTCTATCTCAGGATTCAGATATTGGGTTCTGTATATTCTTCTCTCGGTTCCTGATATCAGGTCCTTTTTATCTTTCTGTTTCCCAATTGTATTTATTTATTTTTTTGTACCAGGGTTGGTCAAAAAAAAAAAAAAAGACCGCACTCTGGGCGCAGAATATATTTCGGTCAACTTTCAGAAAAGTCCAAATACATAATTTTTTCGACACAATCTCCCGGCTTTTCATTAAACATTGCCCATCTGTCAAGAGGATTTCGCGTTCGGTAATTGAATTTTTTAGGTTGAGTTTGTGAACCACGAATGCCCCCGCTGTCTTCACCTCTACATCTCCAACCTCGTAGAGCTTCCTTCATAAGAGCAAACATCGTCTATCCAACAGAATCGGTTCAAATGGACGCGGCTCAGTGTCAGAATCAGTGGTGGACTGGCACCCAGCTCCTTCTTCATGGCCAACTCTTGTGACCTTCCTTCTCTATCTATTTATAGGCACTTCTTTGTGATAAAAAACTTTCTGCATCCAGGTACAAAGTCTTCGATAAATATCGGCACCAGACTCACTTACACCACAAAAAGTGGGGCAGCCACAGCAGTAACCAGGAAGACGGCGTCCACGTACAGAACCCGCTGATAAGACTGTGCGCCCAACAGAAGATTTAATATAACTGTGGCACCCCAGGGGTCCGGGTTGCCACAGTGGCATTGCCTCACTCACAAGGGGTGATGCCATGCCTGGAAGCAAGGAGGGGTCCCCTAGTCAGGTATACCAGCATACAACACTTTCCTGGCTCCAGACCAGCAAGGGGAGTTCCTCCCCTTTACACTGGAATCTGGACGCGTGGTTAGTAAGAGTGGAGAGGAGTTAGAGACAGGAGAGCGACGAGGAAGGACCTGGGGAAGGGAGCTGTGTACAAGCCCGCCCCAGAGGAGAGAAGAGCAAAAGAACCGGACACCGGAGTCCGTGGTTGTGGGGCACTGAAGGCCCAGCAGCAGAATCCGGAGGGCAGGAGACTGCAGGTCTCCTGGCCCCATCAGACGCCCGGCGACATAGCAGCACCATAGGGCCCAGCACCGCCACGTGGGAGCGACACTCCAGGAAGGCCCGAGCTGCCTGACATATGGGTGAGGAACAGACGTTTTACTCAGGGACGAGGGCCGCAGTACAGCTATAAGCAGCAGGGCCAAAGAGATTAGCGCAAAGAGAAGGCCTCAAACTCCACCTGGCGAGGTGGAACCTCAACTTGCTTCCAGGCCGCCCGGACCTCTACTACAAACTAGCACCCGTGCCCCAGTCTGCTTAACAACCACAAGTAAAGATAAGAAGAAACCGCCATTAAGCTGTGGACTGGTCATTATCTGCCCCATCCTCTGCACTACACCACACAAACAACATCTACCTCATAGAATCAATATATCCTGCCCTGGAGCTAAGCTATGCCTGTGGAGAGCTGAACCAACTCTGCTGCGTCACCATTAGCTCCAGAGGATCTGCACCCCAGCGGCGCCCCCATATAGCCGCATACCACAGGTGGCGTCACAAACATTATCTCTATAAAAACTTTATTCCAATTTTACCTTTCCATTTAATTGACCGCCCTGGGTCACGGACCGGGTCACTGCCACCGTGACACCCCCAGCACCGACCCGCCCGGCTACCGAGTACCCCACGGCCCAGGGGGCGCGTCATAACCAGAGTGCGGGGAATTTTAGACTCACCCCATATATGTTCCTTTCTCTCTTAGGCCCTGGAAGTGAACAATGACGTCAATTGTGTGACTGTTTTCCTGTCCGACTTCGAGGAGCAGCTGAATAAACTACGAGAGAATAACGTGAGGGGTCCCCTATATGGCATCCCGGTCTCCATAAAGGAACATGTTGGTTATCAGGTAACAGTCCCCATTGGTCCACGTCAGGCAGAGACTCTTGTATAACGTAATTACCATCTATAGGGTAAGATTTTAAGCTCTCTGGGGAAGGACTTGGGTATGCAGCTCTAATAAGATAAGTCTGTGGTGGAGCATTTGTTCCTTACCAGGTCTCTGGGTGAATTTTTCAGGGTCACCCCTCCACCTGTGGCCTGGTTCAATATATTGATGTGCTGGAGAAGGAGGACAGCATCATTGTCAGGGTCTTGAAGAAGCAGGGAGCCATAGTGTTTGCCAAGACAAATGTTCCTCAGATCCTGCTATGGTGAGTTCACCTCTTCTTCTTAAAGTCACATTCATTACACAGGACTACGTCTTCTTTTCTTAGACCCCAGATTAACAGTTAGATAGGTAGATAGAGTCTAAGCTATTTACGGAAGATTTGCAGGTGGAGTGACTTTGGGTGCTGGACCTGATCAGGTGACCCACAGGAAGGCACTTCGCTCCAACCGCAGGCAAATCTGGCGCCAAGCAAGAGAGCAGAGCAGACGTTCTCCAGAGACGCCGCTGAGTCCAGTGTGAAAGGCCTCAGCAGGAAGTCTGCGCCACCCAGGTGCCGGTCACCGCCTGGCAAAATCCGGATCCCCCGCAGGAGAACTCCTAGTTCCATCTGTGTTGGTCAGGACCAGAATCCGCGCTCTGCGCTGATTAGGCCTCCGAGATCCGGCGCCGCCTGTCAAGTGCTGAGGCCTAGTCCTCTACACCCCAAGCCTGAGAGACAACTGCCAACAGTCAAGCCGAGAAGAGCCGTGAGAAGATTACGACAGGAGAGACACACCAGCTATTGCATTGGAACAGCGCAAGAGAACAGGGCCATCACTTCCAGCTTTCACCTATGGTACCAGGGTCGGCTGAGACTAGGATTTTAGGTTGGATGGGGGCCAGTTGGGGTGTGGGAGACTCAACGGGCTTTGATAGACTACATCAGAGAGAGACTTGCGGCCTTGCGGGAAAGCCCGGTGATCCCCGCTAGGACCAGATTAGGATAGAGAACTTACGTGGTGACTCCCACGACTGGGCGCACTACTTTTGTGAAAAGGATTTTCTTTGCTATTCCAAATTGTTATTAGTTTTACTGTTGATTTGCATTGTCACTAACACTAATTGTTTAAAGTCATTGCTGTATATAAATTGAGTTATATTAATCCCTGACTGTTTCTGCCTCATGGTCTCTGTGTGTTTCATCCCGACACTTGTATTACATTTGGCGTAGTCGGCAGGATGCAACATTCAGACACAGAGATGGCGGACCAGTCTGTGACCGAGCTCGGCAGGGGACATATACCCTAGGGGGCAATGCTCAGCAATCTTCCCAATTTCACAGGGAGCAGCTTGTCGCTCTGGGACTGGGTCGAGGAGCTGAGAAGCATACTGCGCATGTATCTCCAGCAGCCTTGCATCCCAGCCAAGCTAGCCCTCCAGACTCTTGACAGGGAGGCCCGGCAGACTGTTAGGTACCGCCGACCTAGGAACCGTGACACTGTGGCTAAGGTGATAAAAATCTTGGAGGACATGCATGGTGACACCACGGACCTAGGGCCCCTTCGTATGCTTTTGTTCCAGCGGGTCCAAGGGGAAAAGGAGACCATAGCTCAGTATGTTAATGCATTGCAGGAAGTGATGACCCATATTACCAAGAAGATCCAAGATGAGCACAGAGGATTAGGTCCATTGGACGAAGTGCTGCGTGACCAACTCGTTGCTGGGCTGAGGGAGCCCTCTCTGAGGTAGACCTTTAAAGGAGCACCTACACCTGAGTCCCGATCTGGGCTTCCTTGAGGTCGGGGTTGAAGCTAGAATCTTGAAGAGAGACCCCTGTTCTCACTGCCAGGTTCCGGAGTCATGAAGTGGTCACCCCTGAGTAAAGCCACACTGAGCCCGACTAGGTGCGGGAGATACCTCAAGAGATCCAAGACATTCGAGGTGCGCTGTGCAAATCAAGGAAACCCCTGCTGTCATCCCTCCAGCTGATCACACGGCCTTACATGAGAGGAGATCAGAGCGGGAAAGTCGCTCCTTCCGAACTCCATCACGCCACATATGTAGTCCATCAGTAGAAGGGGAGCCAGAGTGTTGGACCTGCAGTGGAAGGGTGCATATCTCAAGAGCCTGCCCGAGTCGTAAAAGGAGGAGACAGGCGCACCCGTTAAACTAATGTGCACCACGGTTGTGGAGCATACCGTGGAATTTCAAGCCTCAGAGGGTGAAAGAGAGAACTCTGAGAGTATGGTCTTCAAGAGACCCTTTACCTGGGCTGAATTCAATGGGCAATGCATCCGCTGCTTGATCGACATGCAGTCTCAGGCGACCACAATGCCTGAGGCGTATTTTCAGAGTCACTTTCTCGAAGTTGCTCGTTCCAGAAAAGAACACACTGTAACATCCCTGGTGGCATGCTTGCATGGTGCACCACCTCCCACCATGCAAGACCGCAATCTTACCTGTCAGTCCATGCTGCACTCTTTGTTTCAGTACCTGCTGTGTCCATGTCTCTTGTCTGATTGCTTATGGCGTCGGCGCGGCTTTCTGCTTGTTTCTTATAGCTACTGTGTGCACAGTCCTAATGCGTCCCCAGCCTATTACTGTGAGTCACTGGATGCTTAAACCCCCTCCACCCAGTAGGAGGTGCCTGAGCAACACTTTCCATCTGTTTGTTCCTTGCAACTTAGTTGCCAGGTCCTGTCCTGTATCTAGTCTGTTTCTGCCACCCTGGGGGCTGTATACCCAGGCATGTTACCTGTACCTGTGATGTTAGTCAGTTTCCGCCACCCTGGGGGCTGAGTTCCCAGGCTCGTTTCTGTATCTCGTTTCTGTTTCAGCTCCTGTCTGAACAGTGTCCTAGCCCGTTTCTTGTTTGTTTCTATGTTTGTATCTTCCCTTTTCCTGCAGTGTCTGAACCTGCACCTAGCTCTAATTCGTTGTCTCTGTACTTCTGTTTGTGAGTTTGGTGTCCACTCACTACTTTATTGTAAGTACCTTGTGTGTATCTGGTTCTGTTTCCCTGCCTCCGTGTTTACCTTCTGTGTTCTAGCTATCTTCCTATGTTTTCTAGTCTGTTCCATGTGAACAGAGCCCTGTCCTGTCTACCTGCGGTTCCGCTCTGCTCTGCTTGTTTACCGCACCTGCGGTTCCGCTCCGCTCTGCTTGTCCACCGCATCTGCGGTTTTGCTCCGCTTTACTTGTTCACCGCATCTGCAGGTTTTGCTCTGCTTTGCTTGTTTACTGCATCTGCAGGTTTTGCTCAGCTTTGCTTGTTTACTGCATCTGCGGGTTTTTCTCTGCTTTGCTTGTTTACCGCATCTGCAGGTTTTGCTCTGCTTTGCTTGTTTACCGCATCTGCAGGTTTTACTCTGCTTTGCTTGTTCACCGCACCTGCGGGTTTTGCTCTGCCTTGCTTGTTCACTGCATCTGCAGTTTTGCTTTGCTCCGCTTGTTCACCGCATCTGCCGGTTTTGCTCTGCTTTGCTTGTTCACCGCATCTGCCGGTTTTGCTCTGCTTTGCTTGTTCACCGCATCTGCGGTATTCCTCTGCTCCGCTTGTTCACCGCACCTGCGGTTTTGCTCCACTCCGCTTGTTCACCGCACCTGCGGTTTTGCTCCGCTCCGCTTGTTCACCGCACCTGCGGTTTTGCTCCGCTCTGCTTGTTCACCGCACCTGCGGTTCTGTTCTGCTAGTCCACCGCACCCGCGGCTCTGTTCCTGTATCCCAGTCTGAACTGGTCCCTATCCAGCCAGCGTTCATGCCTGCCAGTATCTGCCTGTCGGCATACCAGCCGTACCTGCCTGTCTGCATATTAGCCGTGCCTGCCAGTGTCCACCTGTCTGCATACCAGCCGTGCCTGCCAGTGTCTACCTGTCTGCATACCAGCCGTGCCTGCCAATATCTACCTGTCTGCATACCAGCCGTGCCTGCCTGTGCCCGCCTGTCTATATGCCAGTCTTACCTGCCTGTTCCTGCATTCCCTGGTGTGGGTCAACAGCTGTGACCGGGGTCTGACCTGGAGTAGCACCTGGTCCCTCTGCTCGGTTCCTCCTTGGTTCACGGAGTCGACTGAGCCGCCGTGCAACCTTGGTCGAGCCGGGTTCATACTTAGTTACGCCCCTCCAGGCACTCCTCGGTTCATGGTCCAGAGGGATCACTAATCACGCTCACGCCAGTCAGTCCGGGCGTCAGCGTAACACACACTATCTGACTGGAGCCAGCTAATCAACTGCCTATCTCAGTAGCAGGGGTAGTGTGGATGTTTGTCCAGGTGTGCGGAAAAGAAATGTGCTGACAAAGAGGAACAGTGCTGACAAAGGGGTCGGAAGAGGAGGACCCATTGTAACCCTGAATGTGCTAAAAGAATTTGTAAGGCCTAGTTTGAGTAAGTTAGAGTAGGGAGTACAATTGGGGGAGAAAGGTTAAACTTAATGGACCTAGGTCTTTATTATTCCACCTATGTTACTATGTAAGTGGGACTGTTCTTGGCTGAGGGTCCCGGTAAAAACAACTGTACCCATGCCACTCGTGGCCCAGTCAGTAAGAAGGTGTTTCAGCAACTCGTGTGAATTGGCCAAATTCTGAAGTTACCTGCTGCCTCCCAGTATCTCTGCAAAGTATTGATTCTGCCCAAAGCCACGGTGACACTAGCAGTGGGACAGACTGTACTCACTATGCCAGTACTGGCCATGTATCCTTAGAGGGTGTAGACGTCCAGATTGAGCTGATAGAGGGAGAAGAAACGATCTCCGAATTACTGGTTGCCTGCACCCTGGCCATCATGTGATGGCAAGTTTATACAGTACCTGTACACTGTATAAACTTAAGTGGAGCAAGTCTACAGTTGTTGCCCCAACAAGAGGTGGCTGAGTTTGCATAATGCCAGAAGATCTCACCAGAGCTGATGCTATAGGGCTGACACATGTGGGAGGAGATCCACGGACCTTAGCGGTGTCGCTTGACAGTCAGGAAAACAGAAGCGAACCACTGGCTAGAGGTCACCTCTTGGAACAAATGGAGGCCAACTTTACACAGTTTTCCTTGAGGCAAGTTGGACAGGTTGAACAATTGTTACAGCTATATTGAGGGGTGTTTGCACAACATGAACATGACTTTGGGTGCACCCAGGCTATTCAGCACAAGATCCCTACAGGAACCGCAGATCCCATTCGAGAAGAGAGGTATCAGCAGATCCCACCTCAGATGTACCAGGAGGTGAAAGAACTATTGGCCCACATGCGGCGCAATGGTGTGATCCGTGATAGCCAGCGTTCCTGGGTGGCCCCCATCATGTTAGTTAAGGAAAAGGATGATATGCTAAGGTTCTGTGTGGACTACTGGAGTCTGAATGTGTGTACTGTGCAGCACTCCTATCCCTTGCCCAGAATCGAGGAGTCCCTGTTTGCATTGGGAAAAGCCAAATATTTAGCCAGTGGCTACTGGCAAGTCCCAGTTGATGAGAGAGACAGCCTTTGTCCTCCCTCTGGGCCTGTTTGAGTTCAACCGGATGCCTTTTGGACTGACAAATGCACTAGGGACCTTTCAGCATTTGATGGAAAGATGCTTAGGGGATCTGAACTTCTAAGCCACTTTGATATATCTAGATTACATAAATCATTTATTCAACCACGTTTGAAAATCACCTTAGCCAACTGGAGCAAGTGCTGGAGGGGCTTCAAAGACACGGATTAAAAATTAAGCCTCAGAAGTGTCACGTATTCAAGCGGGAGATTGAATACCTTTGACACGCTGTGTCTAGTGCGGGAGTTCAACCCACTGCAGAGAAAGTGGCTGTGGTACAGAAGAGGCAAACACCTATCAACCTAAGAGAACTGAGAGCGATCCTAGGGCTAGCCGGATACTACTGCAGGTTCATTAAGGACTTCGCTAAGATTGCAGTACCACTCAATGAGTTGTTGCGGGGGACGGCTGTTGAGCCAAACGTCAACCCATTCAGTGGGGCCCACGGCAAGAGGAAGCATTTCAGGCATTGAAGATAGTACTGACGGATGCCCCAATCTTGGCCTACGCTGACTTATTGCAGCCCTTTGTGCTGTACACCGATGGAAGCCTGTACGGACTGGGGGCAGTAATGGCCCAGGTACAAAAAGGAAGAGAGTGAGTGCTCGCAAATGCCAGTAGGTCTCTGAAAGACACGGAGAAGAATCCAGACAACTACAGTTCTTTCAAACTGGAGTTGCTGGCTCTGGTATGGGCCATGATCGAGAAATTCGCAGAGTATTTGTCGGGGTCAGAAATACACGTGCGGATGGACCACAACCCCCTGGCCCACCTAGAGAATGCGAAGCTAGGTGCATTAGAACAGTGGTGGGTCGCGAGGATGTCTAAATACCAGTACAGGATCTCTTATTGATCGAAGTCCCAGAACACACATGTAGATACCCTGTCCCGAGTCACCCAAGCCAGACCGAAGAGAAACATAGATGAAGAGCTTGAAGGTTCCAAGATCCCAAATTTCGGGCAGTTCACCACGGCTGTAGTAACCGATTTAGGAGTATAGAGAAGAGTAAAGACCCACCCAGATTCTAGACTGCTCAAGAGACGAGTGGATACACCTGCAGCAGGCTCATCTGGAACTAGTGAGGCTGAGAAAATGGGTCGCTTTGAGGTAAACGCCTGACCAGGAGGCTAGGGCTGTTTCACCCTCAAGTACCCTGCATATCTTGGGCCAGTGGAAAAGGCTCTTCCTGAAAGATAGCCTGCTGTGCTGAAGTATTCAACTCCCTTGAGAGATCATTGTTACCTGGAAAGTAGTGGCTCCAGAAGCTCTGGTAGTGCAGCTGGCTAAAGAAGCTCATGAGGGGTGCCCACTTTGGTGTAGAGAAGACCTTTCAGTGGTTGCAAGGACTGGTATACCGGCCTCAACTGCGGCAAGAGGTTTCAGGAGTTTGCTGAAGATATCACCGTTGTGAGCTGAACAAACCCCCAGGACAGAGGGTTCCTATCTAGGTTATCCAAACCTCTGCCCCTTTCAAGGTCCTCATGATCGACTATCAGATGATTGAAACTTCGTACAACGGCTACAGGTATTGCTTGGTGATGACTAATCACTTCACCAAGTTTGCGGTGGTGACTCCCAGGATCAGACAGCCGAAGCTGCAGCCAGAGCCATCTGTCAGGACTTCATCCGCATATATGGGTGCCTGAATCAAATTCACTCTGACCAAGGGGCCTGCTTCCAGGGGCGAGTGATGGACAAGCTGTATAGTATCTATGGAATTGATAAATCCTGAACCACGCCATATTATCCACAAGGGAACGGGGCATGTGAGTGCTTCAACTGACCCCTTTTGCAAATGTTGTGGACCCTGGAAGAAGAAAAGAAGATGAAGTGGCCCAAATTCATGTCTGAGTTGGGGCGGGTTTATAACAATCAAGTCCATGTCACTACCGGTTACACTCCTTACATGCTGATGTTTGGGTGAACTGGAGCTAGATTCGGAGGACCCCTGTCCGGGGCAGTAGTCTAGGTGCCTGGCTCAGAGGACAGCGACTTCGGACAGTAAGGAAGTTGGTTGAGTAGAACTTTCGGTAAGTGGAGCATTCAGGTCGATCCCCGATGTCTGTTGGACAACTCCAGCCAGGGGACCATGTGGAAGGAATTCCTTGATATAAATGCCTTGCACTCCGAACCGCAGGTAAATTTGGCGCCAAGCAAGAAAGCGGAGCAGTCGTGCTCTAGAGACACCGCTAAGTCCAGCGTGACAGGTCTCAGTGGGAAGTCTGCACCACCCAGGCGGCAGTCACCCCCTGGCAAGGTCTCCACCCCCCCCCCCCCCCACAAGAGAATTCGTCTATGCTAGTCAGGACCAGGATCCACACCCTGCGCTGGTTAAGCCTCTGAGACCCGGCATCGCCATTCAAGAGCTAAGGCCTAATCCTCTCCGCCCCAAACCTAAGAGACTACTGCTGACAGTCAAGCTGAGAAGACTGTGACAGGAGAAGCATGCCTGCGATTGCGGAGGAACAGCGTGAGGGAACAGGGCTGTCACTTCCAGCTTTCACCTACGGTACTGGGTCGGCTAGGACTAGCCTTTCAGGTTGGTGTGTGGGAGGCTCAGCGGGCTTTGATAGACTACGTCAGAGAGAGAGACTTGGTGACTCCCACAACTTGGCGTACCACATTTTGTGAAAAGAACATTACCGTTAATTAGTGAGACTTTCTTTGCTATTCAAAGGTTCTTGTTATTAGTTCTATTGTTGATTTGCCTTGTTACTAACACTAATTGTTTAAAGTCATTGCTGTATATAAATTGGGTTAAATTAATCCCTGACTGTTTTCCATCTCGTGATCTGTGTGTTGCATCCTGCTGATACCTGTATTACACCACCACCATCATCCTCATTCCCGCCACCATCCTTGTCTCCATCATCGCATGTCACCACCCCCATGCCTGCTGTAACCCTCATCCCTACGCCACCCTTATCCCTGTCACCCGCCTCATCCTCCACGTCATCCCCACCTGTATCATCCCCATCATCACACTTACCGTCATCCTAACCCTCATCTTCACTCTCATTGTCACCCTGATCCCCACCTTTATCCTCGCCCTCACTCTTTTCACCCTCATCTCTACCGTCATCCCCACTGTCATCTCTATCATCATCCTCATCCCCACCATTATGTGTGTCCTCTGGTTCAGGTTCCTCCGGGAACCTTTTTGTCTTGTGTTCAGGTCACCAGTCATCTTTGAGTCGTCTTCACCATCCCTGAGATTGCTGAGTCCATCTTTCACTTGTCTTCTCCAGTTGGTTGGATCTCATTCCGGCCTCTGCTATATTGTCCCCATCTATTTCTCGACATAACTTTAGGGTGGGTCCATCTGTACTATGGGTGACACTTGGTGCCAGAGAAGGCAGACAATACTCCTCTTATAACTCTGTCAACCTTTTCCTTCCAGCTATGAATGCAGTAACCCAATATATGGACACACTTTGAACCCCCACAACAAAGCGAAGGGGGCTTCAGGATCCTCTGGGGGTGAAGGAGCGTTGATTGCAGGTGGAGGTTCTATTCTTGGCATAGGAACGGATATTGGTGGCAGCATTCGGCTTCCGGCCAGCTTCTGCGGAATCGCTGGATTTAAGCCAACTCCGAACAGATTGAGGTAAATATATATTGTATAAAAATATACAAAGTATACACGTATGTGTAAGTATACATCAAAGATGAATGATGAGCAGAGCAGAAACAGTGTCCTGGGTAAGGAGAATGTTACAAAGAGAAATGGTCAATGGCGGGAATACAGTCCTATAGGCCAGGATACACGGAAAACAAATAGTTCACAGGAAAAATTCATGTCCCATCCACAAGGGGCAGCAAAGATCCAGAGGCTCCTCCCAAAGAAAGCCCACAGGGTGCGGCTGCAGCGTCGGCTCCTCTCTCACTATGGTCTGCATCTCGTTCTCTCTTCAGCTCTCTAGTTCAGACCAATATACAGGTGCATCTCACAAAATTAGAATATAATCAAAAGGCTAATTTATTTCAGTTCTTCAATACAAAAAGTGAAGCTCTTATATTATATAGAGTCATTACACACAGAGGGATCTATTATATAGAGTCATTACACACAGAGGGATCTATTATATAGAGTCATTACACACAGAGGGGTCTATTTTATAGAGTCATTACACACAGAGTGATCTATTATATAGAGTCATTACACGCAGAGGGATCTATTATATAGAGTCATTACACGCAGAGGGATCTATTATATAGAGTCATTACACACAGAGGGATCTGTTATATAGAGTCATTACACACAGAGGGATCTATTATATAGTCATTACACACAGAGGGATCTATTATAGTCATTACTCACAGAGGAATCTATTATATAGAGTCATTACACGCAGAGGAATCTATTATATAGAGTCATTACACGCAGAGAGATCTATTATATAGAGTCATTACACGCAGAGGGATCTATTATATAGAGTCATTACACGCAGAGGGATCTATTATATAGAGTCATTACACGCAGAGGGATCTATTATATAGAGTCATTACACGCAGAGGGATCTATTATATAGAGCCATTACACACAGAGGGATCTATTATATAGAGCCATTACACGCAGAGGGATCTATTATATAGAGCCATTACACACAGAGGGATCTATTATATAGAGCCATTACACGCAGAGGGATCTATTATATAGAGCCATTACACGCAGAGGGATCTATTATATAGAGTCATTACACGCAGAGAGATCTATTATATAGAGTCATTACACGCAGAGGGATCTATTATATAGAGTCATTACACGCAGAGGGATCTATTATATAGAGCCATTACACGCAGAGGGATCTATTATATAGAGTCATTACACGCAGAGGGATCTATTATATAGAGCCATTACACACAGAGGGATCTATTATATAGAGCCATTACACGCAGAGGGATCTATTATATAGAGCCATTACACGCAGAGGGATCTATTATATAGAGCCATTACACGCAGAGGGATCTATTATATAGAGCCATTACACGCAGAGGGATCTATTATATAGAGCCATTACACGCAGAGGGATCTATTATATAGAGCCATTACACGCAGAGGGATCTATTATATAGTCATTACACACAGAAGGATCTATTATATAGAGTCATTACACACAGAGGGATCTGTTATAGAGAATCTATGGGGTAATGTCAAGAGGAAGATGAGACCCAACAATGCAAACGAGTTGAAGGCTGCTATCAAAGCCACCTGGGCTTCCATAACCCCTCAGCAGGGCCACAGGCTGATCCCTCCATGCCACAGGCTGATCCCTCCATGCCACATTGCCGCATTGATGCAGTAATTGATGCACAAGGAGCCGACCAAGTATTGAGGCATTTGCTGAACAGACATTTCAGGAGAACAACATTTTGGATTTTAAAAACATTTTTCAAGCTGTTGTTATAAAGTATTCTAATTTACTGAGATAATGACTGTTGTGTTTTCATTGGCTGTAAGCCATAACCATCAACATTAACAAATAACCGCGTGAAATAGATCCCTCTGTGTGTAATGACTCTATATAATAGATCCCTCTGTGTGTAATGACTCTATATAATAGATCCCTCTGTGTGTAATGACTCTATATAATAGATCCCTCTGTGTGTAATGACTCTATAGAATAGATCCCCCTGTGTGTAATGACTCTATATAATAGATCCCTCTGTGTGTAATGACTCTATATAATAGATCCCTCTGTGTGTAATGACTCTATATAATAGATCCCTCTGCGTGTAATGACCCTATAATAGATCCCTCTGCGTGTAATGACTCTATATAATAGATCCCTCTGCGTGTAATGACTATATAATAGATCGCTCTGTGTAATGACTCTATATAATAGATCCCTCTGTGTGTAATGACTCTATATAATAGATCCCTCTGCGTGTAATGACTCTATATAATAGATCCCTCTGTGTGTAATGACTCTATATAATAGATCCCTCTGTGTGTAATGACTCTATATAAGAGATCCCTCTGTGTGTAATGATTCTATATAATAGATCCCTCTGTGTGTAATGGCTCTATATAATAGATCCCTCTGCGTGTAATGACTATATAATAGATCCCTCTGTGTGTAATGACTCTATATAATAGATCCCTCTGCGTGTAATGACTCTATATAATAGATCCCTCTGTGTGTAATGACTCTATATAATAGATCCCTCTGTGTGTAATGACTCTATATAAGAGATCCCTCTGTGTGTAATGATTCTATATAATAGATCCCTCTGTGTGTAATGGCTCTATATAATAGATCCCTCTGCGTGTAATGACTATATAATAGATCCCTCTGTGTGTAATGACTCTATATAATAGATCCCTCTGTGTGTAATGACTCTATATAATAGATAGCTCTGTGTGTAATGACTCTATATAATAGATCCCTCTGTGTGTAATGACTCTATATAATAGATCCCTCTGTGTGTAATGACTCTATATAATAGATAGCTCTGTGTGTAATGACTCTATATAATAGATCCCTCTGTGTGTAATGACTCTATATAATAGATCCCTCTGTGTGTAATGACTCTATATAATAGATCCCTCTGTGTGTAATGACTCTATATAAGAGATCCCTCTGTGTGTAATGACTCTATATAAGAGATCCCTCTGTGTGTAATGACTCTATATAAGAGATCCCTCTGTGTGTAATGACTCTATATAAGAGATCCCTCTGTGTGTAATGATTCTATATAATAGATCCCTCTGTGTGTAATGGCTCTATATAATAGATCCCTCTGCGTGTAATGACTATATAATAGATCCCTCTGCGTGTAATGACTCTATATAATAGATCCCTCTGTGTGTAATGACTCTATATAATAGATCCCTCTGTGTGTAATGACTCTATATAATAGATCCCTCTGTGTGTAATGACTCTATATAATAGATAGCTCTGTGTGTAATGACTCTATATAATAGATCCCTCTGTGTGTAATGACTCTATATAATAGATCCCTCTGTGTGTAATGACTCTATATAATAGATAGCTCTGTGTGTAATGACTCTATATAATAGATCCCTCTGTGTGTAATGACTCTATATAATAGATTCCTCTGTGTGTAATGACTCTATATAATAGATCCCTCTGTGTGTAATGACTCTATATAATAGATCCCTCTGTGTGTAATGACTCTATATAATAGATCCCTCTGTGTGTAATGACTCTATATAAGAGATCCCTCTGTGTGTAATGACTCTATATAATAGATAGCTCTGTGTGTAATGACTCTATATAATAGATCCCTCTGTGTGTAATGACTCTATATAATAGATCCCTCTGCGTGTAATGACTCTATATAATAGATTCCTCTGTGTGTAATGACTCTATATAATAGATCCCTCTGTGTGTAATGACTCTATATAATAGATAGCTCTGTGTGTAATGACTCTATATAATAGATCCCTCTGTGTGTAATGACTCTATATAATAGACCCCTCTGCGTGTAATGACTCTATATAATAGATTCCTCTGTGTGTAATGACTCTATATAATAGATCCCTCTGTGTGTAATGACTCTATATAATAGATCCCTCTGTCTGTAATGACTCTATATAATAGATCCCTCTGTGTGTAATGACTCTATATAATAGATCCCTCTGTGTGTAATGACTCTATATAATAGATCCCTCTGTGTGTAATGACTCTATATAATAGATCCCTCTGTGTGTAATGACTATATAAGAGATCCCTCTGTGTGTAATGACTCTATATAATAGATCCCTCTGTGTGTAATGACTCTATATATTACAAGTTGGGCTATCTCTATTGCCCCTCAGAGGATGGACTGTAGTAATAAATCGGGGGCATCAGACAGTCAGATCGGATGTAGACATACATAGAATGTGAGAGTGTCCCACTGCCCAGTGTAAGTGGTCAGCCATCGCAAAGGCACCAACATCTCTCACTTGGGTCTTAGAGCTGCTTTAATATGGAGTTGGCCCCTCTGCGAATATAACGGCTCCCCCTCCGTTTCCTACAAGATTTTGAAGGCGTCTGTGGGAATTTTTGTCCCTTCATCCAGAAGATAATTGTGGAGTCAGACCGTGATGTTGGGTGGTCCGGGCTCACAATCTCCATTATAGGATGGGGCTGAGGTCCGGGCTTTGTACTGTCGCTCATGTTCTCCCTCCATGTCTGTATGGAGCTTGTGCACTGGGCACAGTCATGGGGGACAGATAAGGGTCTTCCGAAAACTGTTCTCACAAAGCTGAAGCTACAATTGTCCTCTGTTTTTTGTGCTGAAGATGAAGATTTCCCGTCACTGGAGCGGAGGGTCCATGGCCGCCCCCTAATAACAGCCGATAGCATTATCCTCCTCCACCATCTGTACATCACAATGCAGTCAGGGGTTAATGTCCTCCTCACCAAACCCAGACTCCTCCATCAGACGCAGATAGAGAAGAGCGATCCGTCACTGCACAGAACACGTCTCCTCCAGAGTCCAGTGGTGGCTTCTTTAGATCACTCCATCCGACGTTTGGCATTGTGCTTGGTGATGTACGGCTGCATGCAGCTGCTCGGCCATGAATCTCCCGGCAGTGTCTGTGTTGATAGCAGAGCAGTGGTAATTTTACTGCCCTCTGCTCCTCAGCACTCGGCCCCCCCGCTCTATAACATTACGGGGTCTCCACTTTGTGGCTGAGTTGCTGTAGCTCCTTCCTCTTCTCAATAATATCACTCACAAGTGATGGGGGAAGATGCAGGAGGAGAAATGTCATGGACGACTTGTGGCCCCTATTACAGGACTGCGCTGGTATCAGTGAGCTCTGCACCACCGGCCGCTCTGTCACATGGTAGTAAGGGCGGACGTCATGGCGGGGGGGCTGCATGTTATACACACGGACAGAGGTTATTTATCGGGGGCAACAGGACAGAATGTTATACACTGGGGGGCGAGGGGCAGATGTTACACAATGGAGGTGAGGGGCCGAAAGTTATGCGCACTTAGTGTTTGTCATGTTCAGAAGAGTAGAGGGGCTGCAGACTGGGGTGTTGGTGGGTTACAGGGGCTTTTTGACAAATGATTGACACCCAGCCCTTGTAGGGTTAATAATGGCTGATGCTGTGCAGCACGTGGTGACGGCTCTCACTGTGATCTCTCGTTTTATTTTGCAGCATCTGCGGCGTCCGACACTGCGTTGATGGGATGACATCAGGTAAGGGTCTTTTTGTTTTTTAATACTTGCTCTTCTTGCTCTAAAAAGTCACAAAAAACTAAAGGAAAAGTGTCATAGAAAATATTAAAAATCTCTGAAGTCCCTCTCACCAAACCTCTCGTCAACTCTCCCCTATCCCGTTTGCAGTAAGGATGGGAAATAGCCATGTAAAAAGCTGCTAGTATGTAAAACGACAGTGTACAAAAGAAGTGACAATCTTAATTATCAAGGTTAATTACCATGCAAAAGAGAGCTCCTAGTAGCACAAAAACTAGAAAGATGTCTATTGTGTCTAGTAATAGAGACATGTGTGATGAATAAACACCATTTCACATATGGGCCAGGGACTGAATGAATGAGTTGTGTATTTGATTACAGATAAAGAGTACAACACCTGAATCAGATAGATTCCCTTTGATGCTTAATGAGATGTTTCCTATCACACTCATAGACATTCACATTTGCACATTCCTTTCATCCCTAGATGAATAGGAATAGGGGAATTTCTATAATTCCAATTGTGATGGGATATATATTTTTAGCGGCAGGGCTAATTGGGGAACAATATGCTTATTTTTTCTTATCTGGGAGTCATGCCGGTGAGCTGTAACTCAACAGGGAAAAGAAAACTGACAGTAGCCCTGTTATGTTTGATCTCTAAAAAAATATAAAATCCCAATAAAAAATATTGCGGCACTCTCCAAGTTCTGAGATCATCCAGCAAGGAGTTATCGCATAAATTAGAGATTTAATAAAACCATGAAGGGCAGAGACCAGCCCACAACCCGGCCCATGTGAGGTCATCACAGGGGGGAGTGTGTGGGCAGGGGCCAATTTGGCATAAAAGATCAAGCGGAATGATAATCTGTGTTCGTGCTGAGAGATGCATATTTTCATGTAAGCAGTGGCCACGTTCTCATAACGGCAAAATCAGATTGCTCTCCTCCGGCTAAACTGAATCATCTCTGCGATCGGTATAGTAAGTTCTTCTGTAAATCCCTTTTATTTTCTGTAACTGTATATGCTGTATTGTTTTGTCCTCTTTATGAAAAAATATACAATAGATTTTACAAACACTGCCTCCCTTTGGATTAAATATAAAATGTAATAGTTCTGTTTCTTCTGTTCTGTAATTGAGCCTCCCCCGAAGCCATATACGCTACCAGAAAGCAGGCAGCCAATCGGCCTGTATTGTATTTTAATAGTTGAAAATAAACTGGTGGTGGCAGCTAATAATCTTTCCTGGGCTATCATGAAGCTGGCAGTGATCGTACAGGGTTATATACACATATTCCATGCTTTGGAATCCGGAGATGTGTATGCCATACGCTCACTGTTAGCTTTCCAATAACTAACAATTGAGAACAGCCTGCTGTCCCTTTGGTTGATCGTTGGCCAATTGTGTAATTGTCCGGACGATAAGAGGCAGCAGAGAGTTGTTGGCTTAAGAGATCACAGTGGGTGGTCTCTGGGATTAATCGGGATCGACAACTTGGTGGCAGCAGTGGGATATTGCTTGATCTTGCCAGTGTCGTCCTGACGAAAAAGAAATGATGAATTGAGCCCATTATATCTGTTATCTGACATCCCCCTCCAGGGCTGCTTTTCGGCAGGTTTGGACGGGCCCACCAGAGAACCGGGGACTCCTCCGGCTGGCCCTGGCTTCTCCTTCAGGAGAGTTCATAGTGCCGAGGTGAGGCCATGATGATGATAGAGGTCACCATCTGCTTAGTTTTCTGTTACTTGGAATGCAAGTGCAAGTATGCAGCCAGCCACCCACCCACCCACAGGCCGCAACACTAAACTGCCAGATTTCTGGGCAGCTCTTTGCACTTGAAATATGGCCTTTTAAGCTCGTGGAGGCGGAAGCTTTTCACAACTTCATGCCGGCGGCGGCCGGGTGTCCATACTCGGTCCCCAGCACCCACTATATTTCCCTGTATCACCTCCGCCTTCCACAAGCACGGGTCCCACAACATTACCCGTGCCCTCCCCAGTGCACTTACTGGGAAAGCCCGCCTAACCACAAACACATGGACAGGTGAATGTGGCCAGGGATGGTACGAAGCCAGTGCACAACTTTTTTTGCTGACAGTTGTATTTAGCTCGGCGAAAGGACTGGCATAGAGGGAAACCGTATCTACCCTGCGTGTCATTTCTCCCAGGAAGTCCTCTAAAGCTGCTTGCACTTGAAATGTGGCCTGAACATTACTGCTGGTACTTTTCTGTGGGAATTTGCTTGCCTCCTACCAGCCTGGAATATTTCCAGAAAACTATGGTACGACGCCATGGTATTAGCACTGCCCCCAGTACCAGTAGCGAAGCCTTCCCCAATTTCCTTCTCAGGAATTTTATTTGGTAGACTTAGTGGCTGCCCAAATACATTTTCTCACAAAGGAGCTGAAGATAGAGTGGCAGTAGGTGCAAGTTTCTCCAGCCTGTTAGATATTAGAGGGTGAATGGCAGCACACTGGATCAGTGGTTAGCATTGAAGCCTTGCAGCGCTGGGATCCTGGGTTCAAATCCCAGCAAGGACCACATCTGCAAGGATTTTGTATGTTCTCCCCGTGTTTGCGTGTGTTTCCTCCTCCGTAAAAAAGCAGCCATAGAGTGTCCGGGAACCTTCCCCCACACTTTTCTTAGCCAGGACTGCTTCTCGGCAGGGTTGGACGTTCCCACCAGAGAATCCTCTGGTGTGCCTTGGCTTCTACCTCAGGAGAGTTAATGAAAGCGCTAATTTTGCAGCTGCTATGGGGCTCTTGAGCGGGGGAGAAAGGTTAGCCCTCAGAATCAAATCCTCTGGTGGGCACAATGTTTTTCAATCTGAAACAGCTTCTCAGTGGGAGTTGTATTTCACCACAGCCATATTCTTTAGCTCGGTGAAAGGACTGGCAGAGAGGGAAACCGTACCTACCCCGGCTATCATTTCTCCGTCACCAGGTTCCGCCCATTGTCACACACGACCATGCCTGGCTGTATGTTCAGCGGTGAGAGCCACAGATCAGGCTGCTGTGTTACAGCTTTCAGCAACTCTGCAGCACTGGGCGTTTTGTCAATTAAGCATTAAGCATGTTATCTTCAGCACAGCCTGTTGCCGCTTGGCCAAGGCAGTGCTGCAGTGCTGTCAGCTTGTGACTGATGTGGTCATTTTCGAGATGGAGGAGGAGGTGCAGGAGCTGAACAATGTGATTACATTGAGGTTAAATTGGTGACGCTGTTTTTTATATTTAAGAAAGATCCTATTGTTTTGGTTTTTTACGTTATTTTTTAAGACCAATGCATTCACCGGGAAATGTCATTTTAACATTTTACAACCTTATTTGGCAATGTGGTGTGTGACACATCATCAGACACATCCTTTTTTATTTATGATGGAGGGACTCTGAAAGTCATAAAGCCTATTTTTATAGGGCCATCAGGTGGCCTTTACTATTCTTAAAAGGCCAGCAGTCGGCCCTCGCTATTGTTAGAGAGCCATCAGTCGGCTATGCTTTGTTGTTCCCATTATTAACAAGTGGGTCGCCTATACTGTTATTGCGTATCCAGTGACTGCAAGGGCTGCCAAAAATTTGGACACAACCCAATACCCCTTTGAAGAGACATAGAGGAGGGTCTCAGTAAAAAAAATTGTTCCCATTATAAAGGAGCGGGTCTCCTATAGTGGTAATGCCCATGCTGTGACTTCAAGGGCTGCCAAAATTTGGGAAAAACCCCACTAAGAATTTAAAGACACACAGAGCAGGGCCACAGTAACAAGTATGACATGTTCCCATTAGAAAGGAGAGGTCTGCTATACAGTTATAGGGTATGCAGTGAGTCCAACGGCTGACCAATTTTAGGAAAAACCCCACTAAGAATTTAAAGACACACAGAGCAGGGCCACAGTAATGACAAATTCCCATTAGGAAAGGAGAGAGTCTCCCATAGTGTGGGCCTATGCAGTGAATGCAAGGGCTGCCAAAAATTTGGAGGCACTTCAATGCCCCTTGGAAGAGACGTGGAGGAGCGCATCATAAAAAATGTTCCCATTAGAAAGGAGCGGGCCTCCTATACTTGTAATGCCCATGCACTAAGTGTATGGGCTGGCAAACATTTACCCCTAGGGGGTATACATGAACATACTGTATAAAACATTTTTTTACGGGCATCATATACACCCTTTAAAAGAAATGATGTGGGTGTTGCATCACAGACCACGGTCACCCTGGTGATATGGTGATGGAGGATGAGGAGAAGGAGGAGGACAAGAGCAAATAGCCAAAATCAGTAAGCGTTTACCCATGTGTGGGTGTGAAAAGGTGCATGGGAATACACCTCCCAAGAAAAGACACTGGATTTGAGTTTGTTATGCTGCTGTCATTCGGTGTTGTTGAGAAGTCTGGCCCAATCCAGCCCTTGTTCATTTTTATAAGAGTCAGCCGGTCAGCATTTTCAGTTGACAGGCGGATGCGCTTATCAGTTATAATTCCACCAGCGGCACTAAAAACCCGCTCTGATAAAACGCTGGCGGCAGGGCAGGCCAGGACCTCCAAGGCATAGAGAGCCAGTTCATTCCACGTACCCAGCTTGGATACCCAATAATAATAAGGCACAGAGGAATCACGGAGAACGTTGGTACAGTTGGCAAGGTACTCCCTCAGCATCTTCCCGAACTTTGCACTCCTTGTGAGAGTACCCCGCGCCTCAGGGCCTGTGTGATGGGAGGGTCTGAGAAAACTCTCCCAGAACTTTGACAGTGTTCCCCTGCCTCTGCTGGATTGAAGTTGTGTCTCTCTCGCCTGTACTCCTTGGTTGTCCAACGAAGTGTGCCCTCTGCCGCCAGCGTTTTCAGATGGGAATTTCTTTAATAGTTCCGCAACAAGGGCCTTCTTGTACTGCCCCATTTTTATACACCTGTCCGCCTCAGGAATAAGAGATATAAAGTTTTCCTTGTATCATGGGTCTAGAAGTGTCACCAACCAGTAATGACTGTCACCCAAAATTTTGAGAACGCGAGGGTCATGGGAAAGGCAGCGTAACATAAACTCAGCCATGCGTGCCAGACTACTAACAGGCAAGACTTCCGTGTCCTCACCAAGAGGATGACTGACCATGCTCTCCTCCTCCTCCTCCTCCTCCTCCTCCTCCTCCTCCTCCTCCTCCTCCTCTCTGTCCTCTGGCCATCCACGCTGAACAGACGGTATGACAGCTGTGCAGATAGTACCGTCTATAGTGCATGAAACTAGCTCCTGTCCTTCCTCCTCCTCCTAATCCTCATTGTCATCCAATCCACGTTGGGATGAGATGAGGCTGGGCTGTGTGGAATCACCCTGTATGGTTCCTTGCTCCATCTCATCGTGCTCTGCCTGCAATGCATCCTCTTTGATTGTGAGCAGAGAGCGTTTCAGAAGACAGAGAAGCGGGATGGTGATGCTAATTATGGCGTCATCGCCGCTCACCATCTTGGTGGAGTCCTCAAAGTTTTGGAGGATGATACATATGTCTGACATCCATGTCCACTCCTGAGGTCTTATGTGTGGAGTCTGAACTGAATACCGACGGCCTTGTTGATGCTGGTACTCAACAACTGCCCTCTTCTGCTCACAAATCCTTCCCAACATCTGCAGTGTAGAGTTCCAACGCGTGGGGACATCACATACCAGTCTGTGAGCTGGAAGCTGCAAACGCTGCTGAAACACTGCAAGGGTGGCGGAAGCTGTAGCTGACTTTCTAAAATGGGCACACAGGCGGCGTACTTTAACAAGCAGATCCGGCAGCTCCGGGTAGGATTTGAGAAACCGCTGAACCACGAGGTTAAGCACATGGGCCAGGCATGGTACGTATGTGAGCTCGCCTCGCCTCAGAGCCACCACCGGGTCCCGGCCATTGTCACACACGACCATGCCTGGCTGTAGGTTCAGCGGTGTGAGCCACAGATCTGCCTGCTCTTTCAGAGCTGTCCACAACTCTTCAGCATTGTGCGTTTTTTCACCTAAGCATATTAGCTTTAGCACAGCCTGTTGCCGCTTGGCCGAGGCAGTGCTGCAGTGCTTTCAGCTTGTGACTGATGTGGTCATTTCGGAGATGGAGGCTGAAGAGGAGGAGGAGGAGGAGGAGGATGAGGTGCAAGAGCTGTAGACCGTGGGGGCAACCCTGATTGACCTAGGGCCCGCAATCTTTGGCGTCGGGAGGACATGTTCCATCCCAAGGTCCGACTGGGTCCCAGCTTCCACTATGTTAACCTAGTGTGCCGTCAGCAAGATGTACCGTCCCTGCCCACAAGCACTTGTCCACGTGTCCGTGGTTAGGTGGAATTTCCCGGTGACTGTGTTGTTGAGAGCACTGCTAATGTTTTGGGACACGTGCTTGTGTAATGTGGGGACGGCACACCGGGAGAAATAGTGGCGGCTGGGGACCGAGTACTGAGGGACGGCCGCCGCCGTCAGATTGCGGAATGCTTCTGTCTCCACGAGCCTAAAAGGCAACATTTCGTGAAATGTGAGAATTTAGTAGTGTGGCCTGTGGGGCGTTGGCTGCCTGTTTGCACTTGTGTTCCAAAGACTGGGGTATGGACAACTGAACGCTGCGCTGGGGCAAGGACATGGACGTGCTTCCTGATGCTGCTACTTGAGCATGTGCAACGACAGGTGCAGGGCAGGAGGCATCTTGGCATGCACCATGGACAGGGGATTGGCTTGTATGCACAACAGTGGAAGAAGCAATGGTGCCACCCGCAGACACTGTTCCTGGACCCTGGGGTTCGGCCCACAAAGTCGGGTGCTTTGCTGCCATGTGCCTGATCATGCTGGTGGTGGTCAGGCTGGTCGTTTTGCCATCCCTGCTGATGCTGGCCTGGAAGGTGGTACAAATGGCCTTTTTGGGGTTATCGGCAGAGTCTTTAAAAAACAACCAGACTCGGGATGACCTAACAGTTGTACTGGCAACTTTCTTCGTGTTGGTGTTATGGGGAATGGTTGTCTGCCTTCTGTCTGTGGCCACCACACTGCTTCTTCCTGCCTCTTGGGGTGCTCTGCCTCCCTCCCCCTGTGTGCTGCTGTCCTCGCTCTGCATGTTCTCCTGCCAGGCTGGGTCAGTTACTATATCATCCACCACCTCATCTTCCACTTCCGCACCATGGTCCTCCTCCTGACTTTCTGGCAATTGTGTCTCATCATCGTCCACCTCTTGTGACACTTTCCCACCGTTGCTTTCGTGTGACCGTGGCTGCTCAAATATTTGGGCATCGCTACACGCGATCTCATCTTGCCCCGCTTCAAGTGGACCGGGCGAGAGGCCCGAATCTATAAATGGAAAAGTGAACAGCTCTTCAGAGTGTCCAAGTGTGGGATCAGTTGTCTCTGGGTACTCGGCATGGTGGGAGGAAGGAGGATCAGGGTGAGGAATATGTGGTCCAGACTCATGGCTACTGAGACTTGACCGTGTGGACGACAGGGTGGTGGTGGTGGTGACTAAGTGACTGGAAGCATTATCCGCTATCCAACCAACAACCTTTTGACACTGCTCTGGGTTCAATAGTGGTGTGCTGCCTTACCCTAGAAATTGGGACAGGAAGGTCAGACGAGAAGATGTGGGTGTTTGTTGTGGCACAATTTCGACTTGCCCACGGCCTTGTCCTCGGCCTCTACATGCACCATCACATCCAGTTCCCTGTCCCTTGCCACGTGCCTTGCCCATTTTAAATGGAGGACAGTATCTTCCACGCTCACTACAAATGACGGAGTTTGGAGCAAACTTATATGTGATCCGTGTGATGGAGAAAACAAAGTTTTAAATACCTGGCCTGTAGGTAAGTAGTGTGAACAGCAAACTGCTGTGAATTACTTCACTGACACACTGAAACAAATCTTTAATGGAGGCCAGAAATGGCAGTATTTTCTGACAATGTATATGTGATCCGTGTGACGGAGAAACCACAGATTAAATACCTGGCCTGTAGGTAAGTAGTTTGAACAGCAAACTGCTGTGAATTGCTTCACTGACACACTGAAACAAATCTTTAATGGAGGCCAGAAATGGCAGTATTTTCTGACAATGTATATGTGATCCGTGTGACGGAGAAAACACAGTTTTAAATAGCTGGATTTATAGCGCTGTAATACGGAAAGGACCTGGCTGTATTCTGCAGTGCCAACAAGCAAATGGTGCAGAAATACGGTGTTCTCTGGATTGCTTTTTAAGCAAATAATGAGGATTAAGATCCAAAGAAAAGTATTCCTGGCCCCTGAGACCTGGGCCTTTGTCTAGAAATATCTAATAGCAGCAGAAGGCAGAACTGGAATGGAGCCTCTTGTGCTATATACACTGCCTGCCTGCCTATATACACTGCCTGCCTATATACACTGCCTGTCTATATACACTGCCTGCCTGATATCTCTGCAGATGGATTAGTCCTCAGAAGGACTGTTTGTTAAGATGGATATGTGTAATGTACGGTTTTCCTCCCTACACTACCTAATACACAAGCAAATCTCTCCCTAGCTCAGCAGCAGCTCTCCCTACACTGTCTGATCCGGAGTGACTGTGATGAGCATGGCGGCTCCAGGTCTGATATACTCCTGATGACGCTGTGTGGCCAGCCAATCACTGTAATGCCACAACCAACATGGCTGCGGCATTACAGTGAGTGGCAGGCAATCCCTGCATGTTCATTGGCTCTGTAAAAAGAGCAAAACATGCAGGGAGGAGACCCGAGCTCCCGCCCGAGCAACCCGGAAATACTCGGGCGAGCACCGAGCAGTAGCGAGCATGCTCGCTCATCACTAGTAAAGTGTATATACTGACAGACATGTGACATTAGATTGCACATAGGTGGATGTCCTGTCACTAAGCATGGGATTTATGAAGGGAATTGCTTGCATCAGAAATTTTTAGGGGTTTCATAGAAAAAGGAGTGAATACATATGCACATGCCAATTTTCAGTTATTTGATCCCATAAATATAATTTATGTCGATTATTTTTCTCACTTCACCAACTTAGACTATTTAGTGCTGATGCATCACACACAAATCTGATTACAAAAATATTTAAACAGGGACCTCTAGCTGCAACCACCAGTCATTTATACAGGCCGATTGGACACCCGTTACAGTTAGCATATGGCTTCAGGGGTGCGGATAACAAAGCAAGAGCTATTCAATTGTATATTTAATCCAGAAAGATAGGCAGTGTTTATAAAAAAAAAATATACAAAGATGATACAAAATGGGAACAAACAATACAATATATATACAATTACATAAAATAAAAGAGATAACAAAAAAAAATTACTAAACCTGGATACAGAAATGGCTCAGAGCTTAGCGGAGGGAAGTACTCCTCCTGATTTGGAGAATGGACTCTCAAACAGCGAACTATGTCTCCCCAGAATGACAGACCCAAACCCAGTTACTGCCTTTTATTAGCTCTAAGTTACACCCATACACCTCCCCTTGATGACCCCATGTGGGGTCTGTTTGTGGGATGTACTCTGCCCTTCAGAATTTTATGGTATCCCCAACTGACAGGAGATCTTCGTCCCTGGGGATTACAGGTTGGAGATGTCGACGTCCTATTTTTTTTATTGTGATTTAATCTTTACATACAGACTAAATATGACCTGGTTCGCATCGACCGTTATTAAGTTGGATCTGTGACTTCACTACGACACTGAAAATCTACATTCCATAAATATCGAATAAATACAAACCCAATATTCATTCCTCACCACCGATACCGGCTGTTATGTATTCTGTCCCTTATGAAAGGAAGCTGTATGACTTGGAAAACATACTTCTCCTGAGGTTGGACAAATTTCAGCCTGGTTGTTATTTTCCCACAACTGATCTTCCTGTTTAATTTCCTGTCCATTTCAGGAGATCTCTGCCTCAAAAGAGGTTAAAGCGTTATCTCTCTCCCTATTTCCCTTGTTTCATTACTTCTTCTTTCCCTATGCCTAATTATTCCTAGATGGTCAATGTGTAGTTCTTTGTGCCATCTAGAGATGTCTGTTTGGATTTTTAATTTTTCCTCTGACAGTCATTGATTGCATCTTTTATGCTGACGAGGAAACAGTTCTTGGCCGGCGGCACATCCACCCATAATGGGAAACCCCACGAGTGGGGAAAAGCTGAACGATCACATCAAATGGATGCACAGTGTGCAGCAAACACTAAATTACGGCTCTCATCTGTTCGCAGGTTGGATCGCTTCCTCCACAATTACTAAGCCCGCACCAACCTGACAGGAAGGAATCATCCATCCAAAGATATCAGAGGAACCAGGGTGCAACAAGAAAACCTTCCCAAATAATGCATTTTCACCAGCCAGGCAGGAAGGAGTCACCCATCCACAGGTACTGTGGACCAAAAAGACCTTCCCCCACCATTACTGCACCTCTACCAGTCTCATGGGAAAGATTGATCCTTACACAAGTATCAGAGGAGGCAAAATCTGCAAGAAACTTTATTTATCACCATGACCCCTTACTGTCCGGCTGCTGGAGGTGGAGAAATGATAGGGAAATATTTTCTTAGTGCATCCAGGTTCCTCTGAAACATGTGAATAGTTCTTCACATCCTCCTCTAATCCCTTTCATCAGAACTAGTCTTCACATCCTTCTCTAATCCCTTTGATCAGAATGCTTCTTCACATTTTACTCCGATCCTCTTCATCAGAACAATTTTCTGCACCCTCCTCTGATCCTTTCATCAGATTGAATCTTCACATTCACCCCTTTCATGAGAACAATTATTTGTTCTAATCTTGCTCACACAGTCACATGGGAAACTGAAGAAGGAAACAACTACCAAAGAGAGAAGCCACATCTGTACTCAACTGTTCCCTGTACAGATTAGAAAAGGCCCTAGCCGCACAACTAAATACAACTACTTGGACCTCGCTTCCCTAAAAGGCCATTGAGGGCTTTCTCGTACCTCTTGAGGAACCAAAGGGAAGGCTGCAATACAAATACAACAGAGGTAGAGGAAAGCATACAAGGAGACACAAGAACCCCGGGTGATAAACTAAAACACGTTCACAGAAGATAGAGAGGGATAAATAAAGAGAACCAAAAAACAAACAGAATAAGTGAAACCTCCCAGATCCCCAAATGTGGAGAAGGAAAACTCACAAATCCGCAACAGGAAAAACCAATGGGGCTTACTGAACAAGGCAAACACCTAGCTGAGGAGCTGGAACTCCAAACACTAATCTATATTGACGTATAGCCAGCAAGTGAGGTAAGTGAAAGGTGAACATATAAAGCCATCCAAAAATGTGATAGGACAGAGCCAAAGGGAAAATGGAAATCACATGGAGAGAAACCAACCAAGAAAAGGAAAACCAAGACAAAAAGAAACCATCAGCATGTGGACAGAGATGGAAAAGGACTGTAGCTCAGCAGAGATGGAAAAGGACCACACAGCAAAAGGTCACCGAATCAAATCCCGAAACAGAGCCATGACATTAGTCATATCTTATTTGTCCCTTTTTATCAGAGCAATGTTTCACATCCTCTTCTTACCCCTTGCACCAAATCGCTTCTTCACATCGTTCTCTTACCCCTTTCATGAGAACAGTTCTTCACATCCTCCACTGATCCTTTCATAACAAGTGTTTTTCACAACCTACTTTGATCCTTTCATGAAAACGATTCTTTCCATCTTCCTATCACCCATATTACTACAATGATACTTCACAACCTACTCTGATCCTTTCATGAAAACGATTCTTCCCATCTTCCTATCACCCACTTTATCACAATGATTCTTCACAACCTACTCTGATCCTTTTATCAGAACGATTCTACACATTATCCTAATCCCTTTCATTAGAACAATTCTTCACAATCTCCCCTCCTCCCTTTCCTTGATGAGCTATTTCCTTCCCCTGGATCCATTTTCTCTGGATGTTCCCCTCAGCCACACCATTTTCTGTATACTCTCCACACTTCTGCCCCAGGAACCCTACAGGGTTGGCAGTAATTTCCCTCCCTGGGCTGGTCTAGCACCTGTGACCAGGTCTTATTCCAAGTCGATTGCTTAATGTTTCTATTTTTTTAGATTGAGTCACGCTGAAACTGGTTCACAGATTATGTGGGTCACAGGTCTAATCTCCATACAGGACCGTGAAAGGGCAGGTTTACAAATTTAAAGGGGTTGTCCACCTTTTGGGGTTGGATGTTTTTGTTTTTTTTACTAAAATGCATGTATCTTGGGTTGAAAATTATGCTTTGTAAAAAATGTTTTTTTGTTTTTTTTTTAATAATTTTACATTACATGATTATCGTCGGCCTACTGACAGATTCTCATTCTACAGCCAGGAATTGACAGTGCAACACGGCGGCTGTAGACGGCAAATGATGCGAAAACTTTAATGAAACCCTATTGAAAAAATATTTTTTTTTTTAGCCCAAAATACATGCATTTATTAAGTAAAGAAATAAAATTGATCTGAAAGGTTGGCAAACCCTTTAATTGACTTAATTCACAAAAAAATCCAAAACATTTGGAAATAGTTGCAAGTCGCAATGCGACACCGTAAAAAGTGATTACATCCGATGTTACAATGTGTCACTGCAATTTCGGTGTCGCCCCATATGTTACCGTGTAGCTCGAGCCTCAGCGCTGACTGTAGGAGAAGGGGCTCACAGATCCGCTGCTATCCACAACCCTGAAGGGTGATGTCCAATCGCCACCATGGAAGAGATGTCTCAACCTTCCATCCATCCATCATAAAAGTTAGGAAGACGTGTATCCACCATGGGAGTCGAAGACAGTAGAGGACACAGACAGAAGAGGTCCCTGTGCAATAACTATATATGGTCCCTTTCCAGTACAGAAGTTCATCATAATGCCCAATTCCACCAGCTTTGGAGGCAATAGTGGCCGCCTTAAGTCTTGTGTCTCTATGCGGCTGCACAGATTGCAGAATATGTCCACCCCTGGTCTGAGACATCTCACCCATACATACATCCATTTTGTGAGATGTTTAGTTCACACACTATGGGAGTCGCAGAGACTTCTCAGTCAGTTATTTCAGAGGCAGGAGGAGGCGACACTTGAGGCATGTCTATTGGGCATCTTGTGACAGGACTGACGATTTTTACGTCTTTCATTTCAGTGCCATTCTGCATTGGGCCGATGGCAAGAGACGTGGACAGTCTGGTCTTCACCATGAAGGCTTTATGGTGTGATGAGCTGTTTCAGCTGGACCCATATGTTCCCCCAATTTATTTTAATGAGAAGGTAATGAGACATAACGATGTGATGTATGCAAGTGTCCATAGGAAGTAAGAGAAGCAGTTGGGAAAGTGGTCCTGGTGTTGTCTTAAGAAGAGGATCCTAAGAGATAATGGGGCTTCTGTAGAATACTGACCCCCAGTATTCTACAGAAGCCCCATTATCTCTTGGGATCCTCTTCTTAAGACAACACCAGGACCACTTCCCCAACTTCTTCTGGATGAATGGGGAAATTGGTCCAAAAAATAACGTTATTTTGCCCTGACTTGGGCATTTCCTGATCTTCCTCCATGTTTTGCAGACGTTTTCCTCCACCACTCCCCTCCGCATTGGATACTATACAGAGGATGGATATTTCCAGACTAATCCTGGTATGAGACGGGTTCTACTGGAGGCCAAGCAGCTTCTGGAGGAGGCTGGGCACCAGGTGAGGGCACATGGGTCTTTCATGGTCCAGATTTGTGTTCACGCTTGGACATTCTTTTGTATTGCTGAATGCAGAGCTGGTCCCCATTACTATGACGCTTCTTGCCATGATTTCCACTGGAGTAAACACTTGGTTTAGGAAATCATTCATAAGTAGTCACCCAGATATCACCTGGTGAGAAGAGCTATTCGGGGCATGGAAGTACAGTTGTACCTCACTGCGCATCCCCTGGCCTTCTCATCATTGTTCATAATTGGTATAATCCAGGTCATGGTGTGGAGACTTCTCTGAGGAGTGTGAGGGTAGAGTAGAAAACCATGGAGGAAGACTTAGTGCCGTCTGCAGGAGAACTCAAGGCCAGAAAGACAAAGCTTCAAAGGGGTGGCGAGATCACAGTCCAGTCCCCATCAGCTGGATAGAACATGAAGAATAGGGAAATCTGCTTTGTATACAGAGCAGCTAGCGGGTGATCCACGTAGACTGCGGGGTGCAACATTAGAGAAGATACGGAAACAGAGCTCCAACCTGGGTGCGAAACTGATGTATGTATGTAATCCAAATGCAACGAAACGTTTCAACTACAAGAGACTCGAGAACGGCTGAGACCTAGACGAGATATCACAGTGTATTTGGATTAGATCTTAGCATTTCTTGAGCATCTGGTGGCTGAAACATTGCATTGCACAGTGGCTCAGTGGTTAACTTTGTTGCCTCACATTGCTGATGTCATCAGATCAAATCCCACCAAAGTCAACATCTACAAGGAGTTTGCATCTTCTCCCTGAGTTTTCGTGGGTTTCGTTCGGGCTTCTCCCGTTTCCCCGCAGACTCCAAAGACTGATAGGGAATGTAGATTGTGAGCCCCAGTGGGGAATGTGATGATAATGTATGTAAAGTGCTGATACAGGAAAAAGATATATCTTTGTACCGTGTTAGCCAGTAGATAGAAAAATATTAAGATTTGAGAGTCCTCAGTGGTTGATACCTTTTAATGGCTAACTGAAAAGATGGTAACAAATTGCAAGCTTTTGAGACTACTCAGGCCTCTTCATCAGGCACACTATAACACAGAATCTGAAGACTCACATATTTATACACAGCAGGGCACAAGAATAATGCAATAGATGAGACAAGTGATGTAAAGCAGAGCTATAAGTATGGGAGGGAAGAGAAAGAGTTGTGGCTGTAAATATTGGAGCAGTCCATAGGTAAGGAGTGTGAAAGTTTTATTGTGCTGTGATTAAGGTCTGGTCTATGGCTGTGATGCCCCCACAGGTCTGAGGAGCACATTCCTTAGTTGATGTAGAATGACATAAAACCATGTGACACATTCATTCCTGCACTGAGTGTGTCAAAGGTTACCATGAGTTTCTATTCTCAAATTTTTCTGTCTCTCTGGGATTTGAAGTTACCTTTCTAATACCAGTAATTTCATGTCCATGATGCTGTGGATCAGGGTTACAAAAATGTTTAGCCACAAGTAGATCTATTCTTTTCTCTTTTACTGTGTGGTAATGAGAATTGATACTTGTTCTAAGTTTTTGCCCTGTCTCACCTACATACAGACCCCCAGCTTGACATTTGGTACGTACAATTAAGTACACTACATTAGATGTGATACGGCTGAAAGTACCTGGGATCTTGTGGTCCTGATGTGATTTGGGAATCTTCATCTCGTCCGTGGTCATCATAAATGGACAGGTTTTACACTTTTTCTGGTTGCAGGGAAAGGTACCTGTAGCTGGTGGAGATGACAGGGAGCTTCTGACAATGATGCTTCCTGGATTTGGGGGCTGCCTGAAACACAGAAGTGGGGGTCTGGAAATATGGTTTGTAATCGGGCATCTTTTTGTAGAAAGGGTTGTAGTTTCCGTGCAGCTCTTCTTAGCGCCTCCAGATTTGGATCGTAGGTGACTACTAGAGGCACCCGGTTGTTTTCTTGTTTGGTTTTGTAATGTAGGAGATGATTCCTTGATATTCTGGTGGCTCTTGTAATCTGGTTCTTAATTGTTCTTGGATGGTAGCCCTGATTCATAAAGGTCTTTCTGAGGCCATGAAGGTGTTTGTCTCTATCCATCAGGTTGGAACATATCGGATTGATGGCTTGGCTATAGACAATAGAGTTTAAGGTGCTGAGGAATTAATGGTGCTATATAAGTGAGTAACTTAAATAAAAATTGCATTTGGATTACGATACATTTCTATTCTACCAACGCTGCCTCCATTTCTTATCTACTGATAAATATTCCTGGGGGTGTCAAAGACTGCTTTGGAGCCTGGAGTGATTTTATCGCATTGATTTCCTTTAATTGTGGGCTGTAACATTCTCCATTCAGGAATATTCTAGAAGCTCCAGCGCTTTAGTTTGGTGGAGGCCACGGGTCATATACAGATATGGGGGGCTCTCCACCTATCAGGCACCTGCTGGCACAAAGATCATGTCTATTTACACGGGTGAGCAAAAGGCTCCATATCTCACCATCCACTACTGCTTCGACCATGAGACTTCCATCATTTTATCGACAATCATCTTGCCTATCTCATACATAAATGTGACTTGCAGCTATTCAGCATATGATTAATTCTGCAGATTCTCGTCCTGTCTCTGCATTTCTACTGTTTTGCTCCTGGAGGTGGAAAAATCTTTTTCTTCCTTTTATACTGCAAACTGCAACCTGTTCTCACATTTCCTAATAGCTCAGTGTCTAATAAGGTTGATTCCCAAGTGAGAGGTCACTGGTTTGAATTGAGGAGCCGCCATGAAGAAGATTTCCCAAGAAAAGAGAAGAACCATCATCCAGCTCATCGATAGCGGTCTCTCGGCCAAGAAAATTGCCAAACTGAATCATGTGAGGTCATGACAGCTGGAAGAATATGAAAAGAAGTCCATCCATCCATTCATTCAAAAGCCAAGAGGTGGACGTCCAGGCAAGATATCGGACTCAACAAGTCGGCTCGTCACAAGGTCTATCAGTTCTGGAGCGACAAACACGGCAGCGGAGGAGGCTCGTATGCTTCGTAATAGTAAGATCATAGACGTCCATGTGAGCACCATGCGACACACGTTACACAAGGCTGGAATGGAGGCCCCAAAAAAGATGAAGAAGGCTCGACTTCAATATAGTCATAAGAAGCATCCGCTCGAGTTTGGAAAAAAAGTACAAAAAGTGGATGGTTGAAGATTGGAAACAGGTGACTTGGAGTGATGAGACAAAAGTCAATAGACGAGGCTCTGATGGGTGCAAATGGGTCTGGAAGAAACAAGGGAAAAAGGAGCTAACAGATAGAGAAATTGAAGGAACTGTCAAGTTCGGTGGAAGAAGCCTGATGATATTGGGTTGTTCTGCAGCCAAAGGCGTTGGATACTTTACCAGGATCGATGGTGGTCTCAATGCTGAGCTTATATGTGAGTATCCTACAAGACTAGTTACTTCGTACCCTCGAGTACTAGGAGTATGAAAAGGACGACATAGTGTTCCAGCAGGACAATGACCCGAAGCATACGACGAGATTGCCGAAGAAATGGTTCCATAACAATGAAGTAGATAGTCCCCAGACCTCAACCCAATCCAACACTTGTGGGAAGAGGTGAAGAAAAACCTGTATACATAGCCAAGTGAGTCGACCAGTATGCACCAAGTTTGGGAACATGTAGAAGAGACCTGGGGTCAGATGTCGGTCGAGCCATGCTTGAATCAGATTGAGAGCATGCCCAGAAGGATTCAGGCAGTGGTGAAAACCAAAGATGGATTTACAAAATACTAACAAAATAAGAAAAAATTTAAAATTTTAGATTTTCAGGAGTAAAACAGTAACAATGCAGTGAACATGACAAGAATCTGCATAACTAATCATATGCCAAATAGTTGTAAGGCTAATTTATGTATGAGATAGCCAAGATGATTGTCTATAAAATGATGGTAGTCTCACGTTCAAAGCCGTAGTGGATAGTGAGATCTGGAGCCTGAAAGTCAAAAGTTCAAAACATTGTTACCCTTTTACTCGTCAGTGTATGATCTGTGTAAGTCCTCATCTTCATTCGGCTTTTTTACACTTCTTTTTTGTCCTCAGCTCATCCCTTTCCAGCCTCCACGGGTGGACGACGCGTTTCAGATGTTTTTGAAAGCTCTTGTTTCAGATGGAGGAAGAACACTAGTGGACAAGTTGTACGTGTATTGCAAATATCTTATGCTGGGGTTCACATACTTACTGCACACAGGTTCAGGCTCCAGTGCTTGTGTAGATACAATAATACGTGTAGGCAGGGGTCTTCTTCTTGGAAGGCAGCTGACATTTTATCACTAGAGGTTGATGTGATGGGTGACAATTATGTGACCTGAAATATGCAGAGAAGGTGGAGGATGGTGGAACAAATCTACGGACGTCGCCTGTGTGTATATGGGTGGGGCACATAACCTCTCCGCCTCTTCTATCCCCGTCAGTGACAACAACTTTGTGGACCCCAATCTGAAGGAGTCTTTTCTTCTCTACAAAATGTCCGGTGCAATAAAGAAGTTCCTCGCATTCGTTCTTCGCCCTGTTGTAAGTAGATGCAACTGCTGATGGCGCCGTCCACAAAAAGTGGAAATGTTCCTGTATTATCGTCACGAAAAACACTATGACGGTTCTAGAACAGACAGATGATGGTCCACGTCTCCTGACCCGACCACGGAAACGAATGCTTCTTCAACAAAATGTAAGAAAAGAGCACAGGTTTGGAGGTGAAATAAAACCTCTACTGTCACGGAAATCACACAAGTAATTCTGTAATAAATCGTGACACCGATGTAGCTGAAAATACTGGAACAATCTGCGAAAACCAAAACCCCAAATAACATAAAAACATAGAGAATCCCTGGTGTCCGGCTCCATTATTAAAGGGATCATACAGCGAAGAACAGGTTTAGTTGTAGGTTCGGTTTTCAGTTTCCATCACTGTGGAGACGCCTGGTTTTCTCTGTTTAGTGTCACATCAAAGATTTTCCTGTAAATCAATTACTTTCTTTTCTTCTCAGTTTCCCAGAATTTCCAGAAGCTTAAACTCATTGTGTGGAGCAAGGTGAGACCCGTCCTCACACATCCATTGTATGGTGTCCCATTCTCACTCACCCGTCCTGTTCTGTCCTGATAATCATGGTCTTATATACCCATTCTATTCTGTCCTCGTACTTCTATCCTCATATACCCGTGCTGTTCTATCCTAATACTCTTGTCCTCACACATCCGTCCTGTTCTGTCCTCATACAACCATCCTGTTCTGTCCTGTTAATCATGGTCTTATGCACCCGTCCTCTTCTATCCACATGCACCCGTCCTGTTCTGTCCACATGCACCCGTCCTGTTCTGTCCACATGCACCCGTCCTGTTCTGTCCACATGCACCCGTCCTGTTCTGTCCACATGCACCCGTCCTGTTCTGTCCACATGCACCCGTCCTGTTCTGTCCACATGCACCCGTCCTGTTCTGTCCACATGCACCCGTCCTGTTCTGTCCACATGCACCCGTCCTGTTCTGTCCACATGCACTCGTCCTGTTCTGTCCACATGCACCCGTCCTGTTCTGTCCACATGCACCCGTCCTGTTCTGTCCACATGCACCCGTCCTGTTCTGTCCACATGCACCCGTCCTGTTCTGTCCACATGCACCCGTCCTGTTCTGTCCACATGCACCCGTCCTGTTCTGTCCACATGCACCCGTCCTGTTCTGTCCACATGCACCCGTCCTGTTCTGTCCACATGCACCCGTCCTGTTCTGTCCACATGCACCCGTCCTGTTCTGTCCACATGCACCCGTCCTGTTCTGTCCACATGCACCCGTCCTGTTCTGTCCACATGCACCCGTCCTGTTCTGTCCACATGCACCCGTCCTGTTCTGTCCACATGCACCCGTCCTGTTCTGTCCACATGCACCCGTCCTGTTCTGTCCACATGCACCCGTCCTGTTCTGTCCACATGCACCCGTCCTGTTCTGTCCACATGCACCCGTCCTGTTCTGTCCACATGCACCCGTCCTGTTCTGTCCACATGCACCCGTCCTGTTCTGTCCACATGCACCCGTCCTGTTCTGTCCACATGCACCCGTCCTGTTCTGTCCACATGCACCCGTCCTGTTCTGTCCACATGCACCCGTCCTGTTCTGTCCACATGCACCCGTCCTGTTCTGTCCACATGCACCCGTCCTGTTCTGTCCACATGCACCCGTCCTGTTCTGTCCACATGCACCCGTCCTGTTCTGTCCACATGCACCCGTCCTGTTCTGTCCACATGCACCCGTCCTGTTCTGTCCACATGCACCCGTCCTGTTCTGTCCACATGCACCCGTCCTGTTCTGTCCACATGCACCCGTCCTGTTCTGTCCACATGCACCCGTCCTGTTCTGTCCACATGCACCCGTCCTGTTCTGTCCACATGCACCCGTCCTGTTCTGTCCACATGCACCCGTCCTGTTCTGTCCACATGCACCCGTCCTGTTCTGTCCACATGCACCCGTCCTGTTCTGTCCACATGCACCCGTCCTGTTCTGTCCACATGCACCCGTCCTGTTCTGTCCACATGCACCCGTCCTGTTCTGTCCACATGCACCCGTCCTGTTCTGTCCACATGCACCCGTCCTGTTCTGTCCACATGCACCCGTCCTGTTCTGTCCACATGCACCCGTCCTGTTTTGTCCACATGCACCCGTCCTGTTCTGTCCACATGCACCCGTCCTGTTCTGTCCACATGCACCCGTCCTGTTCTGTCCACATGCACCCGTCCTGTTCTGTCCACATGCACCCGTCCTGTTCTGTCCACATGCACCCGTCCTGTTCTGTCCACATGCACCCGTCCTGTTCTGTCCACATGCACCCGTCCTGTTCTGTCCACATGCACCCGTCCTGTTCTGTCCACATGCACCCGTCCTGTTCTGTCCACATATATCCGTGCTGTTCTATCCTAATACTCTTCTTCTCACACACTCGTCCTGTTCTATCCTGATATTCCTGCCCTCATACACATGTTCTGTTCTGTCCTGGTACTTCAGTTCTCACCCATCTTGTTCTGTCCTGGTACTCCTGTCCATACACACCCATCCAGTCCTGTTTTCATATTCCCATGCTGTGCTATCCTGATAATCATGGCCTCATACACCCATCCTGTTCTGTCCTGGTACTCCTATCCTCATACACCCGTCCTGTTCTGTCCTGGTACTCCTATCCTCATACACCCGTCCTGTTCTGTCCTGGTACTCCTATCCTCATACACCCGTCCTGTTCTGTCCTGATATTCTGTCCTCACGCACCCATCCTTTTCTACCCTTATACACTCGTGCTGTTCTATCCTGAAACTCCTGTCCTCATACCCCTGTCCCATTCTATCCAAATATAAATAAATATACACTCATCTTGTTGTATCCCAGTACTCCTATTCTCTCACATCTGTTCCATCCTGATACTCCTGTCCTGTTCTTTCCTGGTACTCCTATCCTCATACTCCTGTCCTGTTCTATCCTGGTACTCCTGTCCTCATACATCAGTCCTGTTTTATCCTGGTACTCCTATCCTCATACTCCTGTCCTGTTCTATCCTGGTACTCCTATCCTCATACACCTGTCCTGTTTTATCCTGGTACTCCTATCCTCATACTCCTGTCCTGTTCTATTCTGGTACTCCTGTCCTCATTCTCCTGTCCTGTTCTATCCTAGTACTCCTATCCTCATTTTCCAGTCCTGTTCTATCCTGGCACTCCTATCCTCATTTTCCAGTCCTGTTCTATCCTGGTACTCCTATCCTCATTCTCCTGTCCTGTTCTATCCTGGTACTCCTGTCCTCATACTCCTCCTGTCCTGTTCTATCCTGATACTCCTATCCTCATTCTCCTGTCCTGTTCTATCCTGGTACTCCTATCCTCATACTCCTGTCCTGTTCTATCCTGGTACTCCTGTCCTCATTCTCCTGTCCTGTTCTATTCTGGTACTCCTATCCTCATACTCTCGTCCTGTTCTATCCTGGTATTCCTGTCCTCATACTCCTGTCATGGTCTATCCTGGTACCTGTCCTCATTCTCCTGTCCTGTTCTATTCTGGTACTCCTATCCTCTTTCTCCTGTCCTGTTCTATCCTGGTACTCCTATCCTCATTTTCCAGTCCTGTTCTATCCTTGTACTCCTGTCCTCATACTCCTGTCCTGTTCTATCCTGGTACTCATATCCTCATACTCCTGTCATGGTCTATCCTGGTACTCCTATCCTCATACTCCTGTCATGGTCTATCCTGGTACTCCTATCCTCATACTCCTGTCATGGTCTATCCTGGTACTTCTATCCTCATACTCCTGTCCTGTTCTATCCTTATTCTCCTGTCCTGTTCTATCCTAGTACTCCTATCCTCATACTCCTGTCATGGTCTATCCTGGTGCTCCTATCCTCATTCTCCTGTCTTGTTCTATCCTGGTACTCCTATCCTCATAATCCTGTCCTGTTCTATCCTGGTACTCCTATCCTTATACTCCCGTCCTGTTCTATCCTGGTAATTCTATCCTCACACTCCTGTCATGGTCTATGCTGGTACTCCCACCCTGTTCCATCCTAGCACTCCTATCCTCATTTTCCAGTCCTGTTCTATCCTGGTACTCCTGTCCTCATACTCCTGTCCTGTTCTATCCTGGTACTCCTATCCTCATTCTCCTGTCCTGTTCTATCCTGGTACTCCTATCCTCATACTCATGTCTTGTTCTATCCTGGTACTCCTGTACTCATTCTCCTGTCCTGTTCTATCCTAGTACTCCTATCCTCATTCTCCCGTCCTGTTCTATCCTGGTATTCCTATCCTCATACACCTGTCCTGTTTTATCCTGGTACTCCTATCCTCATACACCTGTCCTGTTTTATCCTGGTACTCCTATCCTCATACTCCTGTCCTGTTCTATTCTGGTACTCCTGTCCTCATTCTCCTGTCCTGTTCTATCCTAGTACTCCTATCCTCATTTTCCAGTCCTGTTCTATCCTGGCACTCCTATCCTCATTTTCCTGTCCTGTTCTATCCTGGTACTCCTATCCTCATTCTCCTGTCCTGTTCTATCCTGGTACTCCTATCCTCATACTCCTGTCATGGTCTAACCTGGTACTTAAATCCTCATACTCTTGTCATGGTCTATCCTGGTACTCCTGTCCTCATTCTCCTGTCCTGTTCTATCCTGGTACTCCTGTCCTCATACTCCTGTCATGGTCTATCCTGGTACTCCTATCCTCATTCTCCTGTCCTGTTCTATTCTGGTACTCCTATCCTCATACTCTCGTCCTGTTCTATCCTGGTACTCCTGTCCTCATACTCCTGTCATGGTCTATCCTGGTACCTGTCCTCATTCTCCTGTCCTGTTCTATCCTGGTACTCCTATCCTCATTTTCCAGTCCTGTTCTATCCTTGTACTCCTGTCCTCATACTCCTGTCCTGTTCTATCCTGGTACTCCTATCCTCATACTCCTGTCATGGTCTATCCTGGTACTCCTATCCTCATACTCCTGTCATGGTCTATCCTGGTACTCCTATCCTCATACTCCTGTCATGGTCTATCCTGGTATTCCTATCCTCATTCTCCTGTCTTGTTCTATCCTGGTACTCCTATCTTCATAATCCTGTCCTGTTCTATCCTGGTACTCCTATCCTCATACTCATGTCTTCTTCTATCCTGGTACTCCTATCCTCATACTCCTGTCCTGTTTTATCCTGGTACTCCTATCCTCATACTCCTGTCATGGTCTATCCTGGTACTTATATCCTCATACTCTTGTCATGGTCTATCCTGGTACTCCTGTCCTCATTCTCCTGTCCTGTTCTATCCTGGTACTCCTGTCCTCATACTCCTGTCATGGTCTATCCTGGTACTCCTGTCCTCATACTCCTGTCATGGTCTATCCTGGTACTTATATCCTCATACTCTTGTCATGGTCTATCCTGGTACTCCTGTCCTCATTCTCTTGTCCTGTTCTATTCTGGTACTCCTATCCTCATACTCTCGTCCTGTTCTATCCTGGTACTCCTGTCCTCATACTCCTGTCCTGTTCTATCCTGGTACTCCTGTCCTCATACTCCTGTCCTGTTCTATCCTGGTACTCCTGTCCTCATACTCCTGTCATGGTCTATCCTGGTACTTATATCCTCATACTCTTGTCATGGTCTATCCTGGTACTCCTGTCCTCATTCTCCTGTCCTGTTCTATTCTGGTACTCCTATCCTCATACTCTCGTCCTGTTCTATCCTGGTACTCCTGTCCTCATACTCCTGTCCTGTTCTATCCTGGTACTCCTGTCCTCATACTCCTGTCATGGTCTATCCTGGTACTTATATCCTCATACTCTTGTCATGGTCTATCCTGGTACACCTGTCCTCATTCTCCTGTCCTGTTCTATTCTGGTACTCCTATCCTCTTTCTCCTGTCCTGTTCTATCCTGGTACTCCTATCCTCATACTCCTGTCATGGTCTATCCTGGTACTCCTATCCTCATACTCCTGTCATGGTCTATCCTGGTACTCCTATCCTCATACTCCTGTCATGGTCTATCCTGGTACTTCTATCCTCATACTCCTGTCCTGTTCTATCCTTATTCTCCTGTCCTGTTCTATCCTGGTACTCCTATCCTCATAGTCCTGTCCTGTTCTATTCTGGTACTCCTGTCCTCATTCTCCTGTCCTGTTCTATCCTGGTACTCCTATCCTCATTTTCCAGTCCTGTTCTATCCTGGTACTCCTGTCCTCATACTCCTCCTGTCCTGTTCTATCCTGGTACTCCTATCCTCTTTTTCCTGTCCTGTTCTATCCTGGCACTCCTATCCTCATACTCTCGTCCTGTTCTATCCTGGTACTCCTGTCCTCATTCTCCTGTCATGGTCTATCCTGGTACACCTGTCCTCATTCTCCTGTCCTGTTCTATTCTGGTACTCCTATCCTCTTTCTCCTGTCCTGTTCTATCCTGGTACTCCTATCCTCTTTTTCCTGTCCTGTTCTATCCTGGCACTCCTATCCTCATACTCTCGTCCTGTTCTATCCTGGTACTCCTGTCCTCATTCTCCTGTCATGGTCTATCCTGGTACACCTGTCCTCATTCTCCTGTCCTGTTCTATTCTGGTACTCCTATCCTCTTTCTCCTGTCCTGTTCTATCCTGGTACTCCTATCCTCTTTTTCCTGTCCTGTTCTATCCTGGTACTCCTATCCTCGTACTCCTGTCCTGACCTACTACTCCTATCCTCATACTCCTGTCATGGTCTATTCTGGTACTTCTATCCTCATACTCCTGTCCTGTTTTATCCTGGTACTTCTATCCTCATACTCCTGTCATGGTCTATCCTGGTACTTCTATCCTCATACTCCTGTCATGGTCTATCCTGGTACTCCTGTCCTCATACTCCTGTCCTGTTCTGTTCTGGTACTCCTATCCTCATACTCCTGTCCTGTTCTATCCAGGTACTCCTGTCCTCATTCTCCTCCTGTCCTGTTCTATTCTGGTACTCCTGTCCTCATTCTCCTGTCCTGTTCTATTCTGGTACTCCTGTCCTCATTCTCCTGTCCTGTTCGATCCTGATACTCCTGTGCTCATTCTCCTGTCCTGTTCTATCCTGGTACTCCTATCCTCATACTCCTGTCCTGTTCTATCCTGGTACTCCTATCCTCATACTCATGTCCTGTTCTATCCTGGTACTCCTGTCCTCATTCTCCTGTCCTGTTCTATCCTGGTACTCCTGTCCTCATTCTCCTGTCCTGTTCTATTCTGGTACTCCTGTCCTCATTCTCCTGTTCTGTTCGATCCTGGTACTCCTATCCTCATACTCCTGTCATGGTCTATGCTGGTACTCCCACCCTGTTCAATCCTGGCACTGCTATCCTCATTTTCCAGTCCTGTTCTATCCTGGTACTCCTGTCTTCATACTCCTGTCATGGTCTATCCTGGCACTCCTACCCTCATTCTCCCCTCCTGTTCTATCCTGGTACTCCTATCCTCATACTCCTGTCCTGTTCTATCCTGGTACTCCTATCCTCCTGCTCCTGTCCTGTTCTATCCTGGTACTCCTGTCCTCATACTCCTGTCCTGTTCTATCCTGGTACTCCTGTCCTCATACTCCTGTCCTGTTCGATCCTGGTACTCCTATCCTCATACTTCTGTCATGATCTATCCTGGTACCCCTATCCTCATACTCCTGTCATGGTCTATGCTGGTACTCCCACCCTGTTCAATCCTGGTACTCCTATCCTCATTTTCCAGTCCTGTTCTATCCTGGTACTCCTGTGCTCATTCTCCTGTCCTGTTCTATCCTGGTACTCCTATCCTCATACTCATGTCTTGTTCTATCCTGGTACTCCTGTGCTCATTCCCCTGTCCTGTTCTATCCTGGTACTCCTATCCTCATACTCCTGTCCTGTTTTATCCTGGTACTCCTATCCTCATACTCCTATCATGGTCTATCCTGGTACTTCTATCCTCATACTCCTGTCATGGTCTATCCTGGTACTCCTGTCCTCATTCTCCTGTCCTGTTCTATTCTGGTACTCCTGTCCTCATTCTCCTGTCCTGTTCTATCCTGGTACTCCTGTCCTCATTCTCCTGTCCTGTTCTATCCTGGTACTCCTATCCTCATACTCCTGTCCTGTTCTATCCTGGTACTCCTATCCTCATTCTCCTATCCTGTTCTATTCTGGTACTCCTGTCCTCATACTCCTGTCATGGTCTATCCTGGTACTTCTATCCTCATACTCCTGTCCTGTTCTATCCTTATTCTCCTGTCCTGTTCTATCCTGGTACTCCTATCCTCATAATCCTGTCCTCATTCTCCTGTCCTGTTCTATCCTGGTACTCTTATCCTCATTTTCCAGTCCTGTTCTATCCTGGTACTCCTGTCCTCATACTCCCGTCCTGTTCCATCCTGGTACTCCTATCCTCATACTTCTGTCATGGTCTATCCTGGTACTTCTATCCTCATACTCCTGTCATGGTCTATCCTGGTACCCCTATCCTCATACTCATGTCTTGTTCTATCCTGGTACTCCTATCCTCATACTCCTGTCATGGTCTATCCTGGTGCTTCTATCCTCATACTCCTGTCATGGTCTATCCTGGTACTCCTATCCTCATACTCATGTCTTGTTCTATCCTGGTACTCCTGTGCTCATTCTCCTGTCCTGTTCTGTCCTGGTACTCCTATCCTCATACACCCGTCCTGTTCTGTCCTGATATTCTGTCCTCACGCACCCATCCTTTTCTACCCTTATACACTCGTGCTGTTCTATCCTGAAACTCCTGTCCTCATACCCCTGTCCCATTCTATCCAAATATAAATAAATATACACTCATCTTGTTGTATCCTAGTACTCCTATTCTCTCACATCTGTTCCATCCTGATACTCCTGTCCTGTTCTATCCTGGTACTCCTATCCTCATACTCCTGTCCTGTTCTATCCTGGTACTCCTATCCTCATACTCCTGTCCTGTTCTATCCTGGTACTCCTGTCCTCATACATCAGTCCTGTTTTATCCTGGTACTCCTATCCTCATTCTCCCGTCCTGTTCTATCCTGGTACTCCTATCCTCATACACCTGTCCTGTTTTATCTTGGTACTCCTATCCTCATACACCTGTCCTGTTCTATCCTGGTACTCCTATCCTCATAGTCCTGTCCTGTTCTATTCTGGTACTCCTGTCCTCATTCTCCTGTCCTGTTCTATCCTGGTACTCCTATCCTCATTTTCCAGTCCTGTTCTATCCTGGTACTCCTGTCCTCATACTCCTCTTGTCCTGTTCTATCCTGGTACTCCTATCCTCATTCTCCTGTCCTGTTCTATTCTGGTACTCCTATCCTCATACTCTCGTCCTGTTCTATCCTGGTACTCCTGTCCTCATTCTCCTGTCCTGTTCTATTCTGGTACTCCTATCCTCATTCTCCTGTCCTGTTTTATCCTGGTACTCCTATCCTCTTTTTCCAGTCCTGTTCTATCCTGGTACTCCTATCCTCATACTCTCGTCCTGTTCTATCCTGGTACTCCTGTCCTCATTCTCCTGTCCTGTTCTATTCTGGTACTCCTATCCTCATTCTCCTGTCCTGTTCTATCCTGGTACTCCTATCCTCTTTTTCCAGTCCTGTTCTATCCTGGTACTCCTATCCTCATTCTCCTGTCCTGTTCTATCCTGGTACTCCTGTCCTCATTCTCCTGTCCTGTTCTATTCTGGTACTCCTGTCCTCATTTTCCAGTCCTATTCTATCCTGGTACTCCTGTCCTCATACTCCTGTCATGGTCTATCCTGGCACTCCTATCCTCATACTCCTGTCATCGTCTATCCTGGTACTCCTATCCTCATACTCCTGTCATGGTCTATGCTGGTACTCCCACCCTGTTCAATCCTGGCACTGCTCTCCTCATTTTCCAGTCCTGTTCTATCCTGGTACTCCTATCCTCATACTCCTGTCATGGTCTATCCTGGAACTCCTGTCCTGTTCTATCCTGGTACTCCTGTCCTCATTCTCCTGTCCTGTTCTATTCTGGTACTCCTGTCCTCATTCTCCTGTCCTGTTCTATCCTGGTACTCCTATCCTCATACTCCTGTCATGGTCTATCCTGATACTCCTATCCTCATACTTCTGTCATGGTCTATCCTGGTACTTCAATCCTCACACTCCTGTCATGGTCTATCCTGGTACTCCTATCCTCATACTCCTGTCATGGTCTATCCTGGTACTCCTATCCTCATACTCGTGTCTTGTTCTATCCTCGTACTCCTGTGCTCATTCTCCTGTCCTGTTCTATCCTGGTACTCCTATCCTCATACTCATGTCTTGTTTTATCCTGGTACTCCTATCCTCATACTCATGTCTTGTTTTATCCTGGTACTCCTATCCTCATACTCCTGAGCTGTTCTATCCGGGTACTCCTGTCCTCATACTCCTCCTGTCCTATTCTATCCTGGTACTCCTATCCTCATACTCATGTCTTGTTTTATCCTGGTACTCCTGTCCTCATTCTCCTGTCCTGTTCTATCCTGGTACTCCTATCCTCATTTTCCAGTCCTGTTCTATCCTGGTACTCCTGTCCTCATTCTCCTGTCCTGTTCTATTCTGGTACTCCTATCCTCTTTTTCCAGTCCTGTTCTATCCTGGTACTCCTGTCCTCATACTCCTGTCCTGTTCTATCCTGGTACTTCTATCCTCACACTCCTGTCATGGTCTTTCCTGGTACTCCTATCCTCATACTCCTGTCATGGTCTATCCTGGTACCCCTATCCTCATACTCCTGTCATGGTCTTTGCTGGTACTCCCACCCTGTTCAATCCTGGCACTCCTATCCTCATTTTCCAGTCCTGTTCTATCCTGGTACTCCTGTCCTCATACTCCTGTCCTGTTCTATCCTGGTACTCCTATCCTCATTCTCCCCTCCTATTCTATCCTGGTACTCCTATCCTCATACTCATGTCTTGTTCTATCCTGGTACTCCTGTCCTCATTCTCCTGTCCTGTTCTATTCTGGTACTCCTGTCCTCATTCTCCTGTCCTGTTCTATCCTGGTACTCCTATCCTCATACTCCTGTCATGGTCTATCCTGGTAATCCTATCCTCATACTCCTGTCATGGTCTATCCTGGTACTCCCACCCTGTTCAATCCTGGCACTCCTATCCTCATTTTCCAGTCCTGTTCTATCCTGGTACTCCTATCCTCATACTCATGTCTTGTTCTATCCTGGTACTCCTGTACTCATTCTCCTGTCCTGTTCTATCCTGGTACTCCTATCCTCATACTTGTGTCTTGTTCTATCCTCGTACTCCTGTCCTCATTCTCCTGTCCTGTTCTATCCTGGTACTCCTGTCCTCATACTCCTCCTGTCCTATTCTATCCTGGTACTCCTGTCCTCATACTCCTCCTGTCCTATTCTATCCTGGTACTCCTGTCCTCATTCTCCTGTCCTGTTCTATCCTGGTACTCCTATCCTCATTTTCCAGTCCTGCTCTATCCTGGTACTCCTGTCCTCATACTCCTCCTGTCCTGTTCTATCCTGGTACTCCTGTCCTCATTCTCCTGTCCTGTTCTATTCTGGTACTCCTATCCTCTTTTTTCAGTCCTGTTCTATCCTGGTACTCCTGTCCTCATACTCCTGTCCTGTTCTATCCTGGTACTTCTATCCTCACACTCCTGTCATGGTCTTTCCTGGTACTCCTATCCTCATACTCCTGTCATGGTCTATCCTGGTACCCCTATCCTCATACTCCTGTCATGGTCTTTGCTGGTACTCCCACCCTGTTCAATCCTGGCACTCCTATCCTCATTTTCCAGTCCTGTTCTATCCTGGTACTCCTATCCTCATTCTCCCCTCCTATTCTATCCTGGTACTCCTATCCTCATACTCATGTCTTGTTCTATTCTGGTACTACTGTCCTCCTACTCCTGTCCTGTTCTATCCTGGTACTCCTATCCTCATTCTCCCCTCCTATTCTATCCTGGTACTCCTATCCTCATACTCATGTCTTGTTCTATCCTGGTACTCCTGTCCTCATTCTCCTGTCCTGTTCTATTCTGGTACTCCTGTCCTCATTCTCCTGTCCTGTTCTATCCTGGTACTCCTATCCTCATACTTCTGTCATGGTCTATCCTGGTACTTCAATCCTCACACTCCTGTCATGGTCTATCCTGGTACTCCTATCCTCATACTCCTGTCATGGTCTATCCTGGTACCCCTATCCTCATACTCCTGTCATGGTCTATGCTGGTACTCCCACCCTGTTCAATCCTGGCACTCCTATCCTCATTTTCCAGTCCTGTTCTATCCTGGTACTCCTGTCCTCATACTCCTGTCCTGTTCTATCCTGGTACTCCTATCCTCATACTCGTGTCTTGTTCTATCCTCGTACTCCTGTGCTCATTCTCCTGTCCTGTTCTATCCTGGTACTCCTATCCTCATACTCCTGTCCTGTTTTATCCTGGTACTCCTATCCTCATATTCCTGTCCTGTTTTATCCTGGTACTCCTATCCTCATACTCCTGTCATGGTCTATCCTGGTACTTCTATCCTCATACTCCTGTCATGGTCTATCCTGGTACTCCTATCCTCATACTCCTGTCCTGTTTTATCCTGGTACTCCTATCCTCATACTCCTGTCCTGTTCTATCCTGGTACTCCTATCCTCATACTCCAGTCCTGTTCTATCCTGGTACTCCTGTCCTCATACTCCTGAGCTGTTCTATCCTATTACTCCTGTCCTCATTCTCCTGTCCTGTTCTATCCTGGTACTCCTGTCCTCATACTCCTCCTGTCCTATTCTATCCTGGTACTCCTGTCCTCATTCTCCTGTCCTGTTCTATCCTGGTACTCCTGTCCTCATACTCCTCCTTTCCTGTTCTATCCTGGTACTCCTGTCCTCATTCTCCTGTCCTGTTCTATTCTGGTACTCCTATCCTCTTTTTCCAGTCTTGTTCTATCCTGGTACTCCTATCCTCATTTTCCAGTCCTGTTCTATCCTGGTACTCCTATCCTCATTTTCCAGTCCTGTTCTATCCTGGTACTCCTGTCCTCATACTCCTGTCCTGTTCTATCCTGGTACTCCTATCCTCATTCTCCCCTCCTATTCTATCCTGGTACTCCTATCCTCATACTCATGTCTTGTTCTATCCTGGTACTCCTATCCTCATACTCCTGTCCTGATCTATCCTGGTACTCCTATCCTCATACTCCTGTCATCGTCTATCCTGGTACTCCTATCCTCATACTCCTGTCATGGTCTATGCTGGTACTCCCACCCTGTTCAATCCTGGCACTGCTCTCCTCATTTTCCAGTCCTGTTCTATCCTGGTACTCCTGTCCTCATACTCCTGTCATGGTCTATCCTGGTACTCCTGTCCTCATACTCCTGTCATGGTCTATCCTGGTACTCCTGTCCTCATTCTCCTGTCCTGTTCTATCCTGGTACTCCTGTCCTCATTCTCCTGTCCTGTTCTATTCTGGCACTCCTGTCCTCATTCTCCTGTCCTGTTCTATCCTGGTACTCCTATCCTCATACTTCTGTCATGGTCTATCCTGGTACTTCAATCCTCACACTCCTGTCATGGTCTATCCTGGTACTCCTATCCTCATACTCCTGTCATGGTCTATCCTGGTACTTCAATCCTCACACTCCTGTCATGGTCTATCCTGGTACTCCTATCCTCATACTTCTGTCATGGTCTATCCTGGTACTTCAATCCTCACACTCCTGTCATGGTCTATCCTGGTACTCCTATCCTCATTCTCCCCTCATGTTCTATCCTGGTACTCCTATCCTCATACTCATGTCTTGCTCTATCCTGGTACTCCTGTGCTCATTCTCCCCTCATGTTCTATCCTGGTACTCCTATCCTCATACTCATGTCTTGCTCTATCCTGGTACTCCTATCCTCATTCTCCCCTCATGTTCTATCCTGGTACTCCTATCCTCATACTCATGTCTTGTTCTATCCTGGTACTCCTATCCTCATTCTCCCCTCCTATTCTATCCTGGTACTCCTATCCTCATACTCATGTCTTGTTCTATCCTGGTACTCCTGTCCTCATACTCCTGTCCTGTTCTATTCTGGTACTCCTGTCCTCATTCTCCTGTCCTGTTCTATCCTGGTACTCCTATCCTCATACTTCTGTCATGGTCTATCCTGGTACGTCTATCCTCATTCTCCCCTCATGGTCTATCCTGGTACTCCTATCCTCATACTCATGTCTTGTTCTATCCTGGTACTCCTGTCCTCATTCTCCTGTCCTGTTCTATTCTGGTACTCCTATCCTCATTCTCCTGTCCTGTTCTATCCTGGTACTCCTGTCCTCATACTCCTGTCCTGTTCTATTCTGGTACTCCTGTCCTCATTCTCCTGTCCTGTTCTATCCTGGTACTCCTATCCTCATACTCCTGTCATGGTCTATCCTGGTACTCCTATCCTCATTCTCCTGTCCTGTTCTATCCTGGTACTCCTATCCTCTTTTTCCAGTCCTGTTCTATCCTGGTACTCCTATCCTCATTTTCCAGTCCTGTTCTATCCTGGTACTCCTATCCTCATACTCCTGTCATGGTCTATCCTGGTACTTCTATCCTCATACTCCTGTCCTGTTCTATCCTGGTACTTCTATCCTCATACTCCTGTCCTGACCTGGTACTCCTGTCCTCATTCTCCTGTCCTGTTCTATTCTGGTACTCCTATCCTCATTCTCCTGTCCTGTTCTATCCTGGTACTCCTGTCCTCATACTCCTGTCCTGTTCTATTCTGGTACTCCTGTCCTCATTCTCCTGTCCTGTTCTATCCTGGTACTCCTATCCTCATACTCCTGTCATGGTCTATCCTGGTACTCCTATCCTCATTCTCCTGTCCTGTTCTATCCTGGTACTCCTATCCTCTTTTTCCAGTCCTGTTCTATCCTGGTACTCCTATCCTCATTTTCCAGTCCTGTTCTATCCTGGTACTCCTATCCTCATACTCCTGTCATGGTCTATCCTGGTACTTCTATCCTCATACTCCTGTCATGGTCTATCCTGGTACCTCTATCCTCATACTCCTGTCCTGTTCTATCCTGGTACTTCTATCCTCATACTCCTGTCCTGACCTGGTACTCCTGTCCTCATTCTCCTGTCCTGTTCTATCCTGGTACTCCTGTCCTCATACTCCTGTCCTGTTCTATCCTGGCACTCCTATCCTCATTCTCCCCTCATGTTCTATCCTGGTACTCCTATCCTCATACTCATGTCTTGTTCTATACTGGTACTCCTGTACTCATTCTCCTGTCCTGTTCTATCCTGGTACTCCTATCCTCATACTCATGTCTTGTTCTATCCTGGTACTCCTGTGCTCATTCTCCTGTCCTTTTTCTATCCTGGTACTCCTATCCTCATTTTCCAGTCCTGCTCTATCCTGGTACTCCTGTCCTCATACTCCTCCTGTCCTGTTCTATCCTGGTACTCCTGTCCTCATTCTCCTGTCCTGTTCTATTCTGGTACTCCTATCCTCATTCTCCTGTCCTGTTCTATCCTGGTACTCCTGTCCTCATACTACTGTCCTGTTCTATCCTGATACTCCTGTCCTCATTCTCCTGTCCTGTTCTATTCTGGTACTCCTGTCCTCATTCTCCTGTCCTGTTCTATCCTGGTACTCCTATCCTCATACTCCTGTCATGGTCTATCCTGGTACTCCTATCCTCATACTCCTGTCATGGTCTATCCTGGTACTTCTATCCTCATACTCCTGTCCTGTTCTATCCTGGTACTTCTATCCTCATACTCCTGTCCTGACCTGGTACTCCTGTCCTCATTCTCCTGTCCTGTTCTATCCTGGTACTCCTATCCTCATACTCATGTCCTGTTCTATCCTGGTACTCCTATCCTCATACTTCTGTCATGGTCTATCCTGGTACTTCTATCCTCACACTCCTGTCATGGTCTATCCTGGTACCCCTATCCTCATACTCCTGTCATGGTCTATGCTGGTACTCCCACCCTGTTCAATCCTGGCACTCCTATCCTCATTCTCCTGTCTTGTTCTATCCTGGTACTCCTATCCTCATTTTCCAGTCCTGTTCTATCCTGGTACTCCTGTCCTCATTCTCCCCTCCTGTTCTATCCTGGCACTCCTATCCTCATTCTCCCCTCCTGTTCTATCCTGGTACTCCTGTCCTCATACATCAGTCCTGTTCTGTCCTGGTACTCCTATCCTAATACTCCTGTCCTGTTCTATCCTGGTACTCCTATCCTCATACTCCTGTCCTGTTTTATCCTGGTACTCCTATCCTCATACTCCTGTCCTGTTCTATCCTGGTACTCCTATCCTCATTCTCCTGTCCTGTTCTATTCTGGTACTCCTGTCCTCATTGTCCAGTCCTGTTCTATCCTGGTACTCCAGTCCTCATACTCCTCCTGTCCTGTTCTATCCTGGTACTCCTGTCCTCATTCTCCTGTCCTGTTCTATCCTGGTACTCCTATCCTCATTTTCCAGTCCTGTTCTATCCTGGTACTCCTGTCCTCGTACTCCTCCTGTCCTGTTCTATCCTGGTACTCCTGTCCTCATTCTCCTGTCCTGTTCTATCCTGGTACTCCTGTCCTCATTCTCCTGTCCTGTTCTATCCTGGTACTCCTATCCTCATACTCCTGTCCTGACCTGGTACTCCTGTCCTCATTCTCCTGTCCTGTTCTATCCTGGTACTCCTATCCTCATTCTCCTGTCCTGTTCTATCCTAGTACTCCTATCCTCATTTTCCAGTCCTGTTCTATCCTGGTACTCCTATCCTCATACTCCGGTCATGGTCTATCCTGGTACTTCTATCCTCATACTCCTGTCATGGTCTATCCTGGTGCTTCTATCCTCATACTCCTGTCATGGTCTATCCTGGTACTTCTATCCTCATACTCCTGTCATGGTCTATCCTGGTACTTCTATCCTCATACTCCTGTCCTGTTCTATCCTGGTACTCCTATCCTCATACTCCTGTCCTGACCTGGTACTCCTGACCTCATTCTCCTGTCCTGTTCTATCCTAGTACTCCTATCCTCATTTTCCAGTCCTGTTCTATCCTGGTACTCCTATCCTCGTACTCCTCCTGTCCTGTTCTATCCTGGTACTCCTGTCCTCATTCTCCTGTCCTGTTCTATTCTGGTACTCCTGTCCTCATTCTCCTGTCCTGTTCTATCCTGGTACTCTTATCCTCATTTTCCTGTCCTGTTCTATCCTGGTACTCCTATCCTCATACTCCTGTCCTGTTCTATCCTGGTACTCCTATCCTCATTTTCCAGTCCTGTTCTATCCTGGTACTCCTATCCTCACACTCCTGTCATGGTCTATCCTGGTACCCCTATCCTCATACTCCTGTCATGGTCTATGCTGGTACTCCCACCCTGTTCAATCCTGGCACTCCTATCCTCATTTTCCAGTCCTGTTCTATCCTGGCACTCCTGTCCTCATACTCCTGTCCTGTTCTATCCTGGTACTCCTGTCCTCATTCTCCTGTCCTGTTCTATCCTGGTACTCCTATCCTCATTTTCCAGTCCTGTTCTATCCTGGTACTCCTATCCTCATACTCCTGTCCTGACCTGGTACTCCTGTCCTCATTCTCCTGTCCTGTTCTATCCTGGTACTCCTATCCTCATTCTCCTGTCCTGTTCTATCCTAGTACTCCTATCCTCATTTTCCAGTCCTGTTCTATCCTGGTACTCCTATCCTCATACTCCGGTCATGGTCTATCCTGGTGCTTCTATCCTCATACTCCTGTCATGGTCTATCCTGGTGCTTCTATCCTCATACTCCTGTCATGGTCTATCCTGGTACTTCTATCCTCATACTCCTGTCATGGTCTATCCTGGTACTTCTATCCTCATACTCCTGTCCTGTTCTATCCTGGTACTCCTATCCTCATACTCCTGTCCTGACCTGGTACTCCTGACCTCATTCTCCTGTCCTGTTCTATCCTAGTACTCCTATCCTCATTTTCCAGTCCTGTTCTATCCTGGTACTCCTATCCTCGTACTCCTCCTGTCCTGTTCTATCCTGGTACTCCTGTCCTCATTCTCCTGTCCTGTTCTATTCTGTTACTCCTGTCCTCATTCTCCTGTCCTGTTCTATCCTGGTACTCTTATCCTCATTTTCCTGTCCTGTTCTATCCTGGTACTCCTATCCTCATACTCCTGTCCTGTTCTATCCTGGTACTCCTATCCTCATTTTCCAGTCCTGTTCTATCCTGGTACTCCTATCCTCACACTCCTGTCCTGTTCTATCCTGGTACTCCTATCCTCATACTCCTGTCCTGTTCTATCCTGGTACTCCTATCCTCATTCTCCTGTTCTGTTCGATCCTGGTACCCCTATCCTCATACTCCTGTCATGGTCTATGCTGGTACTCCCACCCTGTTCAATCCTGGCACTCCTATCCTCATTTTCCAGTCCTGTTCTATCCTGGTACTCCTGTCCTCATACTCCTGTCCTGTTCTATCCTGGCACTCCTATCCTCAGTCTCCCCTCCTGTTCTATCCTGGTACTCCTATCCTCAGTCTCCCCTCCTGTTCTATCCTGGTACTCCTATCCTCATACTCATGTCTTGTTCTATCCTGGTACTCCTGTGCTCATTCTCCTGTCCTGTTCTATCCTGGTACTCCTATCCTCATACATCAGTCTTGTTCTGTCCTGGTACTCCTATCCTAATACTCCTGTCCTGTTCTATCCTGGTACTCCTATCCTCATACTCCTGTCATGGTCTATCCTGGTACTCCTATCCTCATACTCCTGTCATGGTCTATCCTGGTACTCCTGTCCTCATTTTCCAGTCCTGTTCTATCCTGGTACTCCTGTCCTCGTACTCCTCCTGTCCTGTTCTATCCTGGTACTCCTGTCCTCATTCTCCTGTCCTGTTCTATCCTGGTACTCCTGTCCAGTTCTATTCTGGTACTCCTATCCTCATTTTCCAGTCCTGTTCTATCCTGGTACTCCTATTCTCATACTCCTGTCATGGTCTATCCTGGTACTTCTATCCTCATACTCCTGTCCTGTTCTATTCTGGTACTCCTATCCTCATTCTCCTGTCCTGTTCTATTCTGGTACTCCTATCCTCATTCTCCTGTCCTGTTCTATCCTGGTACTCCTATCCTCATTCTCCTGTCCTGTTCTATCCTAGTACTCCTATCCTCATTTTCCAGTCCTGTTCTATCCTGGTGCTTCTATCCTCATACTCCTGTCATGGTCTATCCTGGTACTTCTATCCTCATACTCCTGTCCTGTTCTATCCTGGTACTCCTATCCTCATACTCCTGTCCTGACCTGGTACTCCTGTCCTCATTCTCCTGTCATGGTCTATCCTGGTACTCCTATCCTCATTTTCCAGTCCTGTTCTATCCTGGTACTCCTGTCCTCATACATCAGTCCTGTTCTATCCTGGTACTCCTGTGCTCATACTCCATCCTGACATGTTTGCATCCTCCTCCTCCTGCCCTCGTGCCGGTTTCCGATGTCTGGTATAAAGTTGTTGTTCCCTCTCTCCCCCCCGTCTAGGTCTGTGAAGGATCACTGGGCTGAGCAGATAGAGATGGAGGTACAGAGTGTAACCGTATACGAAGCTCAGACTGATTTTTTTTCTCTGTAATGTACAGATCACACACACCATAAAACTGCATAAGTAACAACTCCCTCATTTATTGCATTAGTTCTAGTGTGAAGTGTCGGGACACAATGTGCCGGTGAGCTGCACAAAAGCGGAGAGGAATCCGCTGTCCTCTACACTACTGAGTCTACATTAACCATTTACATATCTGCAATTCCCGAGCCTGTAACAGAGATAGCGGGCAGGCTCCATGCACAGAGCTCCGTGTGCAGCTCCGTGTGCAGCTCCGTGTGCAGCTCCGTGTGCAGCTCCGTGTGCAGCTCCGTGTGCAGCTCCGTGTGCTCCTCCGTGTGCTCCTCCGTGTGCCCCTCCATGTGCCGCTCCATGTTCAGCTTCGTGTGCTCCACTTTGTGCTGCTCAGTGTGCTTCACCTTGTGCAGATCAGTGTGCTTCACCTTGTGCAGATCAGTGTGCTTCACCTTGTGCAGATCAGTGTGCTCCACCTTGTGCAGATCCGTGTGAAGCTTCGTGTGCTCTTCCGTGTGCAGCTCCTTGTGTTCCTCCATGTGCAGCTCCGTGTGCTCCTCCATGTGCAGCTCCGTGTGCTCCTCCATGTGCAGCTTCTTGTGCTCCACTTTGTGCTGCTCCGTGTGCTCCACCTTGTGCAGCTCCGTGTGCAGCTCCGTGTGCAGCTCCGTGTGCAGCTCCGTGTGCAGCTCCGTGTGCTCCTCCGTGTGCAGCTCCGTGTGCAGCTCCTTGTGCTCCTCCATGTGCAGCTCCGTGTGCTCCTCCCTGTGCTCCTCCACATCATGGACGGCTTTGGAGCCGCCTTTCTTTCATGCATTTATCTGGTCCATAAAACACCAATGTATTGTGAGATTTTTTTTTCACGCAGACAAACGGTCCTGCGGAAAGAACCACATGCACTGAAACATTAGCTGTAATATGTCCGTGTACTTTGTGTGCTATGTCCTGACCATTTATACGCTCATCTGTATGAGCCCTCATAGTCAGTTGTTGTTCTCGTTCTCTTCCAGGAGTATCGGGCAGAGTTCATCAGTGAATGGAGGAAGCTGAATCTGGACGCCGTTGTCTGCCCCATGTTGGGTCCAGCCTATAACATTGGTTATCCTGGGAGACTGCTCGGTAAATATGTGGGGCCATTCACTGCTCTCTTCCATTATTTAGCTTTTGAGGTGTGGTCAGCGCTCACATCATCATGACATTGGTGGTCAGTTTCTCAGGAGTCGCGGTGGTTAGCGTACAACCATTGATGTGTATGGTGATTGATTGTGGATGACACCAATGACCCTAACCTTGCCCATGGAAAGCTCTGGCTTCCTGCAGTGGGTGACCATATTCTTCTTCTCTGTGTTGTTACGCTCGCGCTCGGACTGACTGGCGTGAGCTTGATTAGTGATCCCACTGGACCATGAATCGAGGAGTGCCTGGAGGGGCGTAACTAAGTATCTACCCGGTCCGACCAAGGTCGCACAGCGGCTCAATCGACTCCGTGAACCAGGGAGGAACCGAGCAGAGGGACCGGGTGCTACTACAGGTCAGACCCCGGTCACAGCTGTTGACCCACACCGGGGAATGCAGGAACAGGCAGGTTAGACTGGCATATAGACAGGTGGGTACTGGCAAGCACAGCTGGTATGCAGACAGGTGGATATTGACAGGCACGGCTGGTATGCAGATAGTTGGGCACTGGCAGGCACGGCTGGCGTGCAGACAGGTGGGCACAGGCAGGCACGGCTGACATGCAGAGAGGCAGGTACTGGCAGGTAAGAACGTAGACAGGATAGGGACCAGTACAGACTGGGATACAGGAATGGAGCCGCAGGTGCGGTAGACAAGCAGAGCGGAGCAAAACCTGCAGGTGCGGTAGACAAGCAGAGCGGCGCAAAATCCGCAGGTGCGGTAGACAAGCGGAGCAGAGCAAAACCCGCAAGTGCGGTAGACAAGCAGAGCAGAGCAAAACCGCAGGGTCGGTAAACAAGCAGAGCAAAACCCGCAGATGCTGTGAACAAGCGGAGCAGAGCAAAACCGCAGATGCGGTGAACAAGCAAAGCAGAGAAAAACCCACAGATGCGGTAAACAAGCAGAGCAGAGCAAAACCCGCAGATGCGGTGGACAAGCAGAGGAGAGCAAAACCGCAGATGCGGTGAACAAGCAAAGCAGGGAAAAACCCGCAGATGCGGTGAACAAGCAAAGCAGAGCAAAACCCGCAGATGCGGTGAACAAGCAAAGCAGAGCAAAACCCGCAGATGCGGTGAACAAGCAAAGCAGAGCAAAACCCGCAGATGCGGTGAACAAGCAAAGCAGAGCAAAACCCGCAGATGCGGTGAACAAGCAAAGCAGAGCAAAACCCGCAGATGCGGTGAACAAGCAAAGCAGAGCAAAACCCGCAGATGCAGTGAACAAGCAAAGCAGAGCAAAACCGCAGGTGCGGTGAACAAGCAGAGCAAAGCAAAACCCGCAGATGCGGTAGACAGGACAGGGCTCTGTTCACATGGAACAGACTGGAAAACACAAGAAGATAGCTGGAACACAGGAGTTAGATACAGAGGCAGGGAAACAGAATGAGCAGAACCAGATGCTACTTCATTGCAAGTACCTTGTGTGCGAGTGGAAAAAAAGCTCACAAACCGAAGTACAGAGACAACGAGTTGGAGTTAGGTGCAGGTTAAGATACTGCAGGAAAAGGGGAAGGTACAGACATAGAGACAAACAGGTAATGGACAATGACACTGTTCAGACAGGATCTGAACCAGGAACAAGATACAGGAACGAGCCTGGGAACTCAGCCCCCAGGGTGGCGGAAACTGACTAGAAGTCACAGGTACAGGTAACAGGCCTGGGTATACAGCCCCCAGGGTGGCAGAAACAGACTAGATACAGGACAGGACCTGGCAACTCAGTTGTAAGAAACACACAGATGGAAAGTGTTGTTCAGGGGGTTTAAGTATCCAGTGACTCACAGCAATAGGCTGGGGACACATTAGGACTGCACACACTGTAGCTTTAAGAATCAGGAAGCAACAGCGCCGTCGCCCTAAGCCAGCAGACAAGAGACATACAAACAGCAGGTACTGGAGCAAAGTGTGCAGCCTGGCCTGATAGGTAAGATTGCGGTCTTGCATGGTGGGAGGTGGTAAGCCATGCAAGTGACGCGCCCCTGGGCCTACTTGGTGTAGCGTTGCGCACGCGGGGACTACCCGGAGCCGGGCCTGTTGGGGGTAGTAGTCTCGTGGCGGTGACCCGGTCCGTGCCCAGGGAGTCAAACTGTGTGGCTGAGTGTTAGCAGTAGATGTTGGACGACTACGCCACCCGTTGAATGCAGCTATGGAGCTGCCGCTGCAGGGCAGACCGCTGAGGCCGGTGGAAGGATTGTGCAGCGTGGATGGTATAACCCCCAACGGGAGGGGTATGGCCTCAGGGCAGCCGACGTGGATGATGGGGGTAGCAGGAACCACTCAGAGACGATGCGGTGTAGTTCAGGGTCTTTACTGGTGATAAAGATAGACCCTCCCGGAGTACTGGCTAGCGATCGGGGCCTGGTCAGTCTTTGAGCAGATGGGATTTCCCCTGGCCAGGCGGAGTTGTAGGCCTCCCCAACTAATTGTACTCTTCTGGCTACCTTGCTAGAGGCGGGTAAAAGTAGCCCACGTCCCTGAGTGTACCGTGTGGTGCTCACCCGTATGGCCGGTGACTCGGGGCCTTCTAGTGGCTTCCGCTCCACGACGGCGGTGCTGGTCCCACGCGTGTGACCGTGCCTTCGGGTTTCTTGGCCAGAGGACCTGAAATCCCCTGCCGGGTCCGGTGGTAACTCTTCAATCAGGGCGAGCTCTTCAGCTGCCAGCCCCTGATTCCTTGTAGCACTGCTCCCACTGAGCTCCTGATCTCTCTTTCCTATAGCTGCTCCTCTTCTTAACTCTACTCTTCTCTAACTAACCCTGCCTCAGCCCCAGTTTTATATAGGGGAAGTTCTTCCCCTCCCAGGACTGGGCAGGAGGTGTGGCATGCATAGGATTCCTGACCAAGAGACCTCCCACCTGCTCTCAGACGTAATATCTCTATCACTGTGGCAACCAGACCCCTGGGGTGTCACATTCCCCCCCCTAGTGAAATTTAGTACTCCGGGACTAAACATACTTTTGTAAAACATAACAAGTAAAAACAGAAACAGTACAATAAAGAAAAAAAACACATTAGGATGGTCACGGCATGTCCGCAACCGGGTGCAGTCTTTGAAGAAAACAAAGGTGTCCATTTCACCAAAACAGGGAGACGTAACCAGGTAGGGGTCTGTCCTGCCCCGAGTCCTTATCAGTCTTTTAGTCCGTCCTGGGTTACGCTCCAACATATGTACAAAGGATTCCCGGTAAATCCACCAAAGACTCCTATGAAATAACTAGAAACACATAATTATTTACAAGTAACAGAAAACAGGTAAATACAAATAAACAGTTTAAACATTTAGATCCTCCACCGTACGGGCAGCTGGCCTCTAGTGACCCTAGTGGACCTACGGAGCTGGCTGACTGGTCCTGTGCTACAGGGTATAGGAGCTGTCAAGGGTAAACTGGGCAGCCGTCTACGGACTCTTTGGCTCACTAGGGGTATGGCAGGCTCACTATAAGCAGAGGGTTGATTCTCCTGGTCTGCTTGTGTGGGGTCTTCTGCCTCCTGGACCGGCTGTTCTTCCAGTTCTACCTGTGTCTCCGTAGGCACTTGGGATGCTGGTTGGAGGAACGTGAGGACGGGTACCACAACAGCACCATTGACTTGAGTCCAAGACCGAGGGAAGTCTCCGAGCACAGTACTAATCATATCTTCCCTTTCCTCTACGGGTCGAGGGTCTTCTTGTTCCTCTTCAGGGTTCCGTAGCTGTTCGGGACACTTCTTCAGGTGATCCCGGGATACAATGGCTGTGGTTTCCCCTCCGTCTTTACTGATTGTACAGATCTTCGGGTTGTCGTGGCTTGAGGGCAGTACGGTGTACGGGTTCTTCTCCCACTGGTCGTCCAACTTGTGGAGCCGTCTTTTCCTCTTCAAGACCTGCTCTCCGGGCACCAGGGGAACAGCGGGAGCATACTGGTTGTAAGTTTTCTCTTGTCTTTCCCTAGCTTGACAGAGACTTCGCTCCACGCTCTCCTGTACTTTCCGGTACTGCTGCTGCCTCTCTGTGTCCCAGTCTGCTTCTGGTGAAGTGTCCTCAGGTGTCAGGACTCCCATCTCCAGATCAACAGGAAGCTTACCAGGTCTTGCCCTCATTAGGTAAGCCGGGGTACAGTTGGTGGAACCTACAGGGATGTGGTTGTATAGGTCCACCAGGTCGGGCAGCTTTTCAGGCCACAGACTAAGTTCTTCCAGGGGCAATGTTTTCAGAAGATCTATCACCACCTGGTTCATTTTCTCACAAAGTCCATTAGTTTGCGGGTGATAGGGTGTTGTCCTTATCTTCCGGCAGCCATACAGGGTGCAGAACTCCTGGAAGACTTCCGCTTCAAAGGCAGGCCCCTGGTCCGTCAGCACCTGTTCCGGGTATCCGTGCGGATGGCAGAAGTGCTGCTGGAAGGCTCTAGCTGCTGTTTGAGCCGTTAAGTCCTTGACGGGGACGAAAACCAAGAACCGGGAGTAGTGATCCACGATGGTTAACGCGTAGACGTAGCCACTTCTGCTTGGGGTCAGTTTTACATGATCCAAGGCTACCAGTTCCAACGGCTGTCTGGTGATGATGGACTGCAGGGGAGTCTTCTGGCTGGCACGGTCCCTCCTTCTTAGGTTGCATGGGCCACAGTCTCTGCACCACCTCTCGATGGTTCCTCTCATGCCTACCCAATGGAACCGCCCGCGCAGCAGGAACTCCAGCTTCTTCCATCCGAAGTGCCCAGCTCCGTCGTGGTATGCCTCCATCACCATAGCTGCGTCTCTTCTTGGCACCACTACTTGCCAGATTAGTTCATGCGTCCGGGAGTTAACCATTCTGCGGCACAACTTCCCCTTGTAAAGGAACAATCGACTCTTCTCAGCCCACAGTTGCTTGGCTTCCTCCAGAGCGTTTGGGTCAAGGCGTGCATCTGGCCGAGTCAGCATCTCCTTTACCAGTCGGACGGCAGGGTCACTGTCTTGCGTCTCCGCCCAGTTGTAATGAGGTAATGGGTTGAACGTAGCGGATTGCTTACTCCTTACACGGTGGGAATACTGGATAGTCCCATGACGGTGGAACGCGGGGAGTTCAACTTCTTCCAGTTCCTCTGAATCTTCCCCTACGTCCGGTATGTTCGGCATCCTGGACAGGGCATCCGCGTTGGTATTGGAGCGTCCTGCCCGGTATTTGATTGTAAACTCATAGTTGGACAAGCGGGCCATCCATCTCTGCTCTAGGGCACCGAGTCTTGCAGTGTCCAGGTGTGTCAACGGGTTGTTATCCGTGTACACGGTGAACCGGGAAGCAGCGAGGTAGTGCTTAAAGCGTTCGGTGACTGCCCACACCACTGCCAGGAACTCTAGCTTAAATGAGCTGTAATTCTCAGGGTTTCTTTCGGTGGGTCGCAGTTTTCGGCTGGCGTAAGCAATTACCCGTTCCTTCCCCTGCTGGATCTGGGACAGTACGGCTCCTAGCCCAATGTTACTGGCGTCGGTGTAGAGGATAAAGGGCTGGCTATAATCCGGGTACGCCAGGATTTCATCCCCCGTGAGGGCCATCTTCAGCTGGCGGAAGGACTCTTCTTCCAGCTTCTCCCATCTGAAGGGTGGCTTCTGGTTCTTGGCCTTCCTGGACTGGCCTATCAGGAGGTCCTGCATAGGAGCTGCCTTTTTGGTGAAACCGGGAATGAACCTTCGGTAGTAGCCTACCAACCCGAGGAACTGCCTCACTTCCTTTACGCTGGAGGGGCTTGGCCATTCCTTAATTGCGGTGATCTTATCAGGGTCGGGAGCCACTCCGTCAGCACTCACCACGTGTCCCAGGTACTGCACCTTTGGCTTCAGGAGGTGACACTTGGAAGGTTTCACCTTTAGGCCGTAACTTGCCAGAGCTTCGAACACTTCCGCCAGGTGTTTCAGGTGGTCCTCGTAGGTCTTGGAATAGACGATGACATCGTCCAGGTATAACAGGACCGTCTCAAAGTTTCGGTGTCCCAGACAGCATTCCATCAATCGCTGGAAGGTTCCTGGTGCGTTGCAGAGTCCGAACGGCATGCAGGTAAACTCGCTAAGTCCCATCGGGGTGGTGAATGCGGTCTTCTCCCTGTCCGCCTCTGCTACAGGAACCTGCCAGTACCCGCTAGTGAGATCCAAGGTGGAGAAGAAGTTAGCAGATTTTAAAGCAGCCAAGGACTCCTCTATTCTTGGTAAGGGGTACGCATCTTTGTGTGTGATACGGTTAATTTTCCGGTAATCTACACACATTCTCATGGTGTTGTCTTTCTTTTTGACCAAGACTAGTGGAGCTGCCCAGGGGCTACAGCTATCCCTGATTACCCCAGCCTCCTTCATGTCTCTAAGCATCCCCTTGGCGTGTTGGTAGTGTGCAGGGGGTACGGGTCGATACCTCTCTTTTATGGGAGGATGGTCTCCCGTGGGGATGTGGTGTTCTACCCCCTTGACTCGCCCGAAGTCTAACGGGTGTTTACTAAACACTCTCTCGTACTCTCGAACCACCCGGTAGACTCCCTGTTTCTGGTGGGAGGGAGTGGAGTCAGTACCCAAATGTAGTTGCTGACACCAATCCTCCATTATTTTCGTAGAGCCGTTACCTTCCTCCGGGTGAGATGGAGGCAAGGGTTCCACAGACTGTATAGAATTTTGGTTGATAGTATATAATTTGGCTAGCGTAGCATACCGGGGCAGGTATACTTCCCTTTTCCCGATATTTATTATACGAACGGGCACCCTCCCATGGCGTACATCAACTACCCCCCGTGCTGTCAAAATGGTGGGCCTACTGTCTGAGAAGACTGGTTCTACCATGGCCTGGTAATCTCTACCTCTCAGACCAATAGCTGCCCGGCACCAAATCATCATTTCACTTTTCGGGGGCATGGCAATAGGGAAAGGGTCACACATTCTTACGCTACCAATCTCACCACCGGAGAGTTCCACCTGTTGCCGTCGCATCAGTGCCCGGATCTCTTTCTGGAGCACTCGCTGCTGGCCGGAGCTGGCGTTCTTGGCAACCTGCTGTAAAATGAAAATCACCTCTGCAAGACAATTTTCAATCACATTAGTTCCTAGAGTTATCTTTGGGTGACTCTCGCGCTTGTCAATGTCTACAATGATCAGTCCCTGTGCTGCCAGTTCGACTCTACCGATTTTAATGGTCATTTCTTTAAATCCGATCTGTGGCACGGGCTGACCATTACTGGCGATGATACTCAAGTCGTCGTCTGGATAGCGGGTTATATCCGAGTCATTCCAGTACTGCTTGAAGAGCACGTACGGGATGGTGGTGACCTGTGACCCGGTGTCCAGTAGGGCACTCATAGGGATGCCATCCAGTACCACAGGCAAGACTGGACGTCCTCCCACATATTTGTCGCGCCAGTTCGATGGGCCTGGTGATCGTTTTCCTGGGGGTTGGCCCTCTACCCCAGGTTGTGCCAGTTTAAAGGACAGTACCTTGCCATATGTCCGGGTTGATTGCAGCGGCGGCAGATAGGTTGTCCGTCCTCGTTGTACCGGTCGCTGGGTCTTCCTCTGGCCGGTGGGGTCCTCCTTGGTCGACGCCACGGGATGTCCTCCGGTCCGGATGCCAGCTGGATCTTCCCTGGAGTGGAAACCTGTAAAGACTGCACAGTTCGGGTTAGCGCAGCAACGCTTTTAGCTAGCTCTTGGACCTGATGGTGCAGGTCCGGAGCCGGGTCATTGTTCAAAGCCTGCGCATCAGCCCCCACAGGCCCTGCCGACAAGGGCGCCGCCTCCTGGTGGTAAGTGATAGCTGGGCGCCTGTGGGTCACAACGCCACCCGGTGTCGGTTCTCGGAGCACCCGGATGGCTCTGTCCTTGAACTGTGGAAAGTCCAGATGAGGATCCTGTAAGGCTATGGCCCGCAACTGGGTTCGGTGGACATTGCAATATAGTCCCTCTATAAATTGCTCTGTCAACAGCCTGTCCTCGTTTCCCACGCTGTCAGGGTCGGTCTGCTTAATGGCTCTCAGGGCCTCTTGTAGGTTTAGTGCATAGTCCCTTATACTCTCATGTGCTCGCTGCTTGCACCCATAGAATCTAAGCTTAATCTCGGCTGAGGTGCGGGTATCAAAGGTGTCCCTCAGCCGGGTTAGTATCCCTGCGACAGTCCTCCTCCCAGGTGGCCAGGACTTTACCTCCCTTTGGGCTGCCCCGGTTAGTTGGGCCACCAGGATGCCCACTTTTTGCTCTTCTGTGAGGGGGTACACCAGGAAGAGGCTATCCAGCTTTTCTTTAAAGTCATTCAGGGTATGTGATTCCCCTGAGTATTGGGGTAGCCAGGCTGCTCCCGGGATATAGGGCATGGTGAAAGGCATGACTGCAGCAGCGGTGGCGCTGGCGGGGGTTGAGGCAGTGAAGCTCTCCTCCGTATCCGACATCTTTCTCCCCCCCCCTAGTGGACCGTGGCCTACCTTGCGATGATCCTCTTCCGTAGGCCGCGGCTCCGCAGTGGATCGTCAGGGTTGAGGACCTTCCGTCGCGCTCCTGTGACGTCGGCGTCTGCTGGGCTCCTTCCAGGACCTTACGCAACGTCCGGACGTGAGGCGGGGCTTCAGTTCTCGCGCGCTTTTGGAGTCCACGCCCCTCTTCTTCCCGCGCGGCGTCTTCAAGATGGCGTCCAACGGCGGGAAAACTCCACGGATGGCGGGAAGAAGGCAGAAGATGGCGCCGGATGGCGGGAAAACTTCGCGGATGGCGGGAAGAAGGTAGAAGATGGCGCCGGATGGCGGGAAACCTCCACGGATGGCGGGAATCTTCCACGGATGGCGGGAATCTTCACCACTGGTAAGTTTGAACAGTCTCTTTCAGGCACGCAGTACCCGGTGGTTGCGGGTACGGAATCCTGCCGACTACGCCAAAAGTTGACGCGCCCCTGGGCCTACTTGGTGTAGCGTTGCGCACGCGGGGACTACCCGGAGCCGGGCCTGTTGGGGGTAGTAGTCTCGTGGCGGTGACCCGGTCCGTGCCCAGGGAGTCAAACTGTGTGGCTGAGTGTTAGCAGTAGATGTTGGACGACTACGCCACCCGTTGAATGCAGCTATGGAGCTGCCGCTGCAGGGCAGACCGCTGAGGCCGGTGGAAGGATTGTGCAGCGTGGATGGTATAACCCCCAACGGGAGGGGTATGGCCTCAGGGCAGCCGACGTGGATGATGGGGGTAGCAGGAACCACTCAGAGACGATGCGGTGTAGTTCAGGGTCTTTACTGGTGATAAAGATAGACCCTCCCGGAGTACTGGCTAGCGATCGGGGCCTGGTCAGTCTTTGAGCAGATGGGATTTCCCCTGGCCAGGCGGAGTTGTAGGCCTCCCCAACTAATTGTACTCTTCTGGCTACCTTGCTAGAGGCGGGTAAAAGTAGCCCACGTCCCTGAGTGTACCGTGTGGTGCTCACCCGTATGGCCGGTGACTCGGGGCCTTCTAGTGGCTTCCGCTCCACGACGGCGGTGCTGGTCCCACGCGTGTGACCGTGCCTTCGGGTTTCTTGGCCAGAGGACCTGAAATCCCCTGCCGGTCGGTTTCTGCTGCTGGGTAAGGATTAGTCCCCACAGCCTCGGACTCCGGGTCCGGTGGTAACTCTTCAATCAGGGCGAGCTCTTCAGCTGCCAGCCCCTGATTCCTTGTAGCACTGCTCCCACTGAGCTCCTGATCTTTCTTTCCTATAGCTGCTCCTCTTCTTAACTCTACTCTTCTCTAACTAACCCTGCCTCAGCCCCAGTTTTATATAGGGGAAGTTCTTCCCCTCCCAGGACTGGGCAGGAGGTGTGGCATGCATAGGATTCCTGACCAAGAGACCTCCCACCTGCTCTCAGACGTAATATCTCTATCACTGTGGCAACCAGACCCCTGGGGTGTCACACAAGCACACCTCCAGGGATGTTACAGGTGTCCATCCATATCTACAGTTGAAACGTTGCTATAGATCTGTCTTCAATTAATCCCGAAGTTGTTGTGTGCGGGAGACCAGAAGGGAAACTTACCTTCTGTTACAAAGTCTTATTTCTCAAAAATAATGACATCACTTCCATCTTGTAAAATAATGACATCACTTCCATCTTGGGTAATGACATCACTTCCATCTTGGGTAATGACATCACTTCCATCTTGGGTAATGACATCACTTCCATCTTGGGTAATGACATCACTTCCATCTTGGGTAATGACATCACTTGTATCTAATGTAATGACATCACTTCCATCTTGTGTAATGACATCACTTCCGTCTTGTATAATGACATCACTTCCATCTAATGTAATGACATCACTTCCTTCTTATATATTGACATCACTTCCATCTTGTATATTGACATCACTGCCATCTTGGGTAATGACATCACTTCCATCCTATATAATGACATCACTTCCATCCTATATAATGACATCACTTCCATCCTATATAATGACATCACTTCCATTCTATATAATGACATCACTTCCATTCTATATAATGACATCACTTCCATTCTATGTGGTGACATATGTTTGGGCCTTCAGGTTCTGTGCTCTGGTTGCAGTGTCTGGATACAGGGGGCAAGTAGAGGGGCTCTAGCCATGTGAGGGGTCCGTGGATCAGGGCCACCTTAGGATTTTGCCTTATCTATAAAATTTCTGCGTAGCTACAGAAGATAAAAAGGCAAAGAGATCAGAAATCCCAGTAGAAGATCTGATGTTGTCTCTTTTATGACCCCTCAGCTCCGATCTCCTGCACCATGGTCTACAACATCACACAGTTCCCGGCTGGAGCCATACCTTTTGGTTCTGTTACCCCAGAAGATGAGAAGGAACTGAAAAGTTACAGAGGCTTCAACAACGACCCCTGGGACAAGCTCTACAAAAAGGTGAGTACAAGGGCAGGAGACAGGAGGGACGAAGAGAGTAACAGCTTACCGCCCATCAGAGCCGGTGTTTCTCGTGCTGTCACACAGATGACAGCGTGGGAACAAGCTGATGTTCGGGCCCCGCCATTCATTTGAATGATGTCTGGGTTCGTGTTCGAGTTCTGGTACTATTCTAGAACCCGAAGCAAACCTCTTTTTAGTTGTTAGGCCAACCTTTGGATGTTGGGGTCCGGCAGGTTTGGCCAATCACTGCTCTCTGTATATGATGGTGTACTGCCTCCTCTGATGACTCTAAATATAATGGTGTGTTTCTCCTCTTCTGCTCCCTCTGGTGACCTGATCTGTATATTAGCCATCTCTTCTGCTTTGTCTTGTGACTCTGTATATAACTATGTGTTTCACCTCTGCCGCCCCCTCTGGTGACTCTATGAATTTATTAGTGAGTTTCGCCTCTTCTGCTCCCTCTGGTGACTCTCTATGAATTTATTGGTGAGTTTCGCCTCTTCTGCCCCCTCTGGTGACTCTCTATGAATTTATTGGTGAGTTTCGCCTCTTCTGCTCCCTCTGGTGACTCTCTATGAATTTATTGGTGAGTTTCGCCTCTTCTGCCCCCTCTGGTGACTCTCTATGCATTTATTGGTGAGTTTCGCCTCTTCTGCCCCCTCTGGTGACTCTCTATGCATTTATTGGTGAGTTTCGCCTCTTCTGCTCCCTCTGGTGACTCTCTATGAATTTATTGGTGAGTTTCGCCTCTTCTGCCCCCTCTGGTGACTCTCTATGCATTTATTGGTGAGTTTCGCCTCTTCTGCTCCCTCTGGTGACTCTCTATGCATTTATTGGTGAGTTTCGCCTCTTCTGCCCCCTCTGGTGACTCTCTATGCATTTATTGGTGAGTTTCGCCTCTTCTGCCCCCTCTGGTGACTCTCTATGCATTTATTGGTGAGTTTCGCCTCTTCTGCCCCCTCTGGTGACTCTCTATGCATTTATTGGTGAGTTTCGCCTCTTCTGCCCCCTCTGGTGACTCTATGAATTTATTGGTGAGTTTCGCCTCTTCTGCCCCCTCTGGTGACTCTCTATGCATTTATTGGTGAGTTTCGCCTCTTCTGCCCCCTCTGGTGACTCTCTATGCATTTATTGGTGAGTTTCGCCTCTTCTGCCCCCTCTGGTGACTCTCTATGCATTTATTGGTGAGTTTCGCCTCTTCTGCCCCCTCTGGTGACTCTATGCATTTATTGGTGAGTTTTGCCTCTTCTGCCCCCTCTGGTGACTCTCTATGCATTTATTGGTGAGTTTCGCCTCTGTTGCCCCCTCTGGTGACTCTCTGTATGTATTCTCTTTGCAGGCTGTTGAAGGCGGGGTGGGTCTGCCGCTGTCCGTCCAGTGTGTTGCGCTCCCTAATCAGGATGAAATCTGCTTGCGCCTCATGAAGGAACTTGAGACCCTCAGCAGCCGCCACCACAAGAGATAAATGGCGCCTCGCCTGTGATGTCCGCTGATGGAGTAAAGAGGCGCTTTCCATCTATAATGGAGCCTGGCTGATGAAAAGGGAGATTATCGAATGTCAATGGCGGCTTCAGAAAAAAAAAGAACTCTGCATTATATACAGGACGAGGCATAATTCTTTACACACTATGCAGGGAAAATACCCCCCTACTGAATATTATAATATATAGGGTGGGGGGATATTACACTGGGGGGGGTTGGGGAATGTAATCGCACCAGTGAGGGGGAGGTTCAAAATGGAAAGATTTCTATGTGTTTTTCACTGACAAAATCTGAAAATTAAGATGACGAATGGAGATGAGAGGCGACACCCGTCCCCCCGACTGCCGCCATCACTGACTCCTCACTTTATGGTACAGATATAAAATAAACCGAATTATAATGAGCCACATTATGACCTCACTCTTATCATCGCCATGATGAGAATCCGTCATCATCCAGCTGCCATCTGGTGGCCAAGCACAGACATGGCATCCACTGCTGGAGATAAGATAGATCGGTTCACTCAGCTGCTGCAGAACCTCGATGCCGGGATTGAGGAGAAGCTTTACAACTGTTGATTGACAAGAGATGGAGTGTGTGGTTGGATGAAGGAATTATCCTCATTTGTCATGATGATGAGGGTTATCTGTACATTACACTAGTAATCATAGAGTGCCGCGGAGATGATGAGGGTTATAACTCGTGTTCTGCACTGACTCCATAGATACAGCGTACATACTCACATACATAAAATTCAACATGTGGCCGACACCTGGCCTCGGTATATGTCATAGATGTGCATGGCAGCCATGTTCAGAGCTGACGTATGATCCACCGGATCCTCAGATTCTGCAGTATGTATGCAGCCTATAGTCTGCGCCGACGCAGATCCCGTGTTATTAATTACTCCTCACTAGTGATGAGCGAGCAGCTCGGGTGGTCGACCTGAGCAACGAGCCCAATGTAAGTCTATGGGAAAGTCGAGCATTTTTCTGGCGGTCTCCCCCCCGGTGGTCTGCAGAGGACCTAAAAATTGCCCAAATCGATAGGAACGGTGCTCAATTAAACGTCAGACAGACAGAATATATAGGCAGACAGGCAGGCAGGGTATATAGGAGGGTGCATGAAAAACATAGCAGGGCACTTGGAACACACTAGTGCCCTCCGATTTTCATGCACAGTCTCTGTTTTAAAAAGCCGGCCGGCAATTCAGCATCGGTACCCCACAATTTAGAACAGAAAGAATAGATCATCACACATAGATTAGATAGATAGAAACATGTCAGTCACATATATAATAAGTACAGTGATAGTGTTGGTTACTGTACTTGTCATTTAGTGTTAAAATAAAGGATTTATTTAAAAAAAAATTGGCGTGGGGTCCCCCGTAATTTTAGTCTCTAGCGGAGGTTAAGCAGACAGCTGGGGCAGATGTTTGAAGCCTGGGAAGGGGGTAATACCCACGGAGCTTCCCAGGCTACTAATATCAGCCCCCAGCTGAATACTTAGCCTTTACTAGCTATTAAAATGGGGGACCCCCCCAAAAAAATGACATGGGGTCCCCCCTATTTTAATAGCTAGCAAAGGCTAGGCAGACAGCTGGGGGCTGATATTAATAGCCCAGGAAGGGTGCCATGAATATTGACCCCCTCCCAGGCTAGAAACACCAGCCGTCAGCCGCCCCAGAAATGGCGCATCCTTCCCAATTCTTGCACTTAGCCTCGCTCTTCCCACTGCCCTGTAGCGGTGGCAGTGGGGTGATAGGGCTGGGGTTGATGTCAGCTTATAATGCCAGCTGACATCAAGCCCAGGTTAGTAATGGAGAGGCGTCTATAAGACACCCCCATTACTAACCCCATAGTCAAAGTTAAAAAAAAACACAAACACCCAGAATAAAGTCCTTTAATTGAAATAAGCTGACAGCTGGTATTTCTAGCCTGGGAGGGGGCTAATATTCATGGCACCCTTCCTGGGCTATTAATATCAGCCTCCAGCTGTCTGCCTAGCCTTTGCTAGCTATTAAAATAGGGGGGACCCCACGTCATTTATTTTTTTTGGGTCCCCCATTTTAATAGCTAGTAAAGGCTAGGTATTCAGCTGGGGGCTGATATTAGTAGCCTGGGAAGCTTCATGGGTATTACCCCCTTCCCAGGCTTCAAACATCTGCCCCAGCCGTCTGCTTAACCTCCGCTAGAGACTAAAATTACGGGGGACCCCACGTTATTTTTTTTGGGGGGGGTCCCCCATTTTAATAGCTAGTAAAGGCTAGGTATTCAGCTGGGGGCTGATATTAGTAGCCTGGGAAGCTCCGTGGGTATTACCCCCTTCCCAGGCTTCAAACATCTGCCCCAGCCGTCTGCTTAACCTCCGCTAGAGACTAAAATTACGGGGAACCCCACGCCAATTTTTTTTTTAATAAATCCTTTATTTTAACACTAAATGACTAGTACAGTAACCAACACTATCACTGTACTTATTATATATGTGACTGACATGTTTCTATCTATCTAATCTATGTGTGATGCTCTATTCTTTCTGTTGTAAATTGTCGGGTACCGATGCTGAATTGCCGGCCGGCTTTTTTAAAGAGACGGTGCATGAAAACACTTATTATTTTTCTAATAAATCCTTTATTTTAACACTAAATAACAAGTATGTGGCACCCCAGAGGGTCTGGTTGCCACAGTGGTATTGCTTCCCTCAAAAGAGGTAATCCATGTCTGGAGGCAAGCAGGGGTTTCCTGGTCAGGAACACAATACATGCAACACTTCCTGGCTCTAGACCAGCAAGGGGAGGACCCTCCCCCTGGCAACTGGATCTGGAGGCGGGGTTAGTTTAGCTTAGTGTCAGGAGTTGAGTTTAGGACATCGAAGAGAGAGGAGCTAGGGACTGGAGCTGGAGATAGCTCGTCCTAGCTGGACTACATAAAGAACCGGACACCGGAGTCCGAGGCTGTGGGACCCTTCAGGCCCAGCAGCAGATACTGCAGGGCAGGAGATTGCAGGTCCCCTGGCCCCCATCAGACGCCCGGAGCCTCAGTAGCACAGAGGGACCAGTACCGCCACGGAGGAGCGAAGCATCCACAAGGCCCGCATTACCAGCCATACGGGTGAGCACCGCACGTTACACTCAGGGACGTGGGCTACAACGCAGCTACAAGCAGGGAAGCCAAAGAGTATAGTAAGAATGGCAGGCCTACAACTCCACCTGGCCAGGAGGACTCTATGCTTGCTTCCAGGCTGACCGGACTCTTATCACTAGCCAGTATTCCAGTCCAGGCCTGTCTAAAGTGTCATCAGTAAAGACCCTGGGACTGCATCACACTGACTCCGTGTTTATTATTGACTTCCTGCACCATAACCACCATCATCCACACACACTGCCCTGAAGCTACACTCATAGAATCATAGAATCATAGAATGGTAGAGTTGGAAGGGACCTCCTGGGTCATCTGGTCCAACCCCCTGCTCAAAGCAGGATTCACTAGATCATCTCAGACAGATGTCTGTCCAGCCTCTGTTTGAAGACGTCCATTGAAGGGGAACTCACCACCTCTCGTGGCAGCCTGTTCCACTCATTAATCACCCTAACTGTCAAAAAGTTTTTTCTAATATCTAATCTGTGTCTCCTCCCATTTAGTTTCATCCCATTGCTTCTAGTCTTTCCTTGTGCAAATGAGAATAAAGATGATCCTTCTACAATGTGACAGCCCTTGACATATTTGTAGACAGCTATTAAGTCTCCTCTCAGTCTTCTTTTTTGCAAGCTAAACATTCCCAAATCCTGCAACCGTTCCTCATAGGACATGGTTTGCAGACCAGTCACCATTCTGGTCGCTCTTCTCTGAACTTGCTCCAGTTTGTCTATGTCTTTTTTAAAATGTGGTGCCCAAAACTGTACACAGTATTCCAGATGAGGTCTGACCAAAGAGGAGTAAAGACCGATAATGACTTCACGTGATCTAGACTGTATGCTTCTGTTAATACATCCCAGAATTGTATTTGCCTTTTTTGCTGCTGCATCACACTGTTGACTCATGTTCAGTCTATGATCTATTAGTATACCTAAGTCTTTTTCACATGTACTGTTGCTTAGCTCTATTCCTCCCATTCTGTATATGCTTTTTTCATTTTTATTGCCCAGATGTAGGACTTTGCATTTCTCCCTGTTATAAACCATTCTGTTGGTTGCTGCCCACTGCTCCAGTTTATTTAGGTCTTTTTGAATCCTCTCTCTCTCTTCTCTAGTATTAGCTATCCCTCCTAGCTTTGTGTCATCAGCAAATTTAATCAGTTTACCCTCAATTCCTTCATCTAAATCATTGATAAAGATGTTGAACAATACAGGTCCCAGGACGGAGCCCTGTGGTACCCCACTTGAGACATTCATCCAGCTGGATGTGAAGCCATTTACAACCACCCTTTGAGTCCGATCACTAAGCCAGTTATGAATCCACCTAACAGTTGCCTGGTCCATTGCATACTTGGTCATTTTTTCAATAAGGATGGTGTGAGATACTTTGTCAAATGCTTTGCTGAAGTCAAGATATACTATATCTACAGCATTTCCCTGATCCACCCAGTCAGTGATTCTGTCATAGAAGGAAATTAAGTTAGTCTGACATGACTTGTTAGTTACAAACCCATGCTGACTCTGGTTAATCACTTCATTCTTATCCATGTACTTACATACATGTTGTTTAATAATTTGTTCAAAGATCTTTCCTGGTATAGAAGTCAGACTCACCGGCCTATAGTTCCCTGGGTCCACCTTCTTCCCCTTTTTGAAGATAGGAACAACATTTGCTCTTCTCCAGTCTTCTGGGACTTCTCCTGTTCTCCAAGAATTTTCAAAGATTATGGAGGGTGGTTCTAAAATTTCTTCTACGATCTCCTTCAGTACTCTGGGGTGTAATTCATCTGGACCTGGAGACTTGAACTCATTTATGTTAGCTAAATATTCCCTCACAATCTTTCTGTTTACAGATAACTTGGATTCCTCTATTCCTTTAAAAGGACAGTGAAGATCAGTTGATGTTACATTTTCTTTCTGAGAGAAAACAGATGCAAAATAGGAATTAAAAAGTTCGGCCTTCTCAACATCCTCTCTTACCATTTCTCCATTTTCATCCTGTAAAAATCCTATAGCATCTTTGACTTTTCTTTTACTTTTGACATACCCCCAAAATCCTTTTTTATTGCTTTTGACATCTCTTGCAAGCCTTAATTCATTGTCAGCTTTAGCTAACCTGATACGTGCCCTGCAGGATCTGCAGACTCTTCCTGTGGGGAGTTATACCACCCTTGCTGCCAAACCATCAGCTTCAGAGGACTGTTCCGCAGCGGCGGTCTGATTAGCCGCACTCCACAGGTGGCGTAGTCGGACATTATAAAACCCATATATATACAAATTACCCCTTGGATTGACCGCCCTGGGTCATGGACCGGGTCACCGCCACAGTGACTACAACCCCCAGCATCTACCGGCCCGGCACCGGGTACCCCTAGGCCCAGGGGGCGTGTCAACTTTGGCGTAGTCGGCAGGATTTCGTGCCCGTTACCACTGGGTACTGTGCGCCTTCACGAACTGTGTCACATACCGTGGTGAACTTTTCCCGCCAATTACCTCTGTTTCCCGCCATTGTCTGCCATTTCCGGGTCGCCGCACGGGAAGAAGAGGGGCATAACCGCTGGAAGCGCGCGAAGCACAAGCCCCGCCTCCCGCACTGATGCAGCGCCAGGTCCTGGAAGGAGCCACAGCGAACGCTGACGTCAGAAGCGTGCGACGCTAGGTCCTCAAAGGAGACCATCGCCTGCGGAACTGCGGCCTACGGAAGAAAAGTGAAAGAAGGTAGGCCACGGTTCACTAGAGGGGAAGAAGACGCCCAATATGGAGGGAACTTCAACCGCCGGCGCGGCCGCTGCCGCTGTGATGCCGTTCTCCATGCCATATATACCGGGGGGGCAGCGTGGTTGCCCCAGTACTCAGGAGAGTCGCACATCCTGAGTGACTTTAAAGAAAGAATGAGCAGCTTGTTGAAAGTGTACCCCCTGTCCGAGGAGCAGAGAGTCAGCATCCTTATAGGCCAGTTAATTGGAGCAGCCCAGAGAGAAGTAAAGTCCTGGTCAATCAGGGACAAAGCGACTGTGAAAGAGATACTGGCCGCCTAAAGGACACCTTTGACACCCGCACTACAGCAGAGATAAAGATGAAGTTTTATGGGTGCAAACAATGGGCACAGGACAGTGTACGGGACTATGCTTTAAACCTGCAGGAGGCGCTGAGGGCCATCAAACAGGTAGACCCCGACAGTGTGCGGGATGAAAACAGACTGTTAACTGAGCAGTTTATTGAGGGTCTACTGTCCAGCGCCCACCGGACTCAGCTGCGCATAATGGCTCTGCAAAACCCTGATCTGGACTTTGCTCAATTTAAGGACAGAGCCATCCAGGTGCTGCATGAACCAACACCAGGTGGCGCTACAGCTCACCGGCGCCCAGCTATCGCCTACCACCAGGAGGTGGCACCTTTTTCCCCATAGCCTGTGGGAGCTGATGCACAGACTCTGGACAATGATCAGTCTACAGATCTGCACCTTCAGGTCAAAGAGCTAACTAAAAGTGTAGCTGCATTAACCAAAACTGTGCAGTCCTTGCAGGTGTCCCCCAAAGGGAAGATCCAGATGGCTTCCAGTCCGGAGGACGTCCCGTGGCGACAACAGAGGAGGATTCCACCAACCAGAGGGAGGAACAGTGACCGCTATGACCAGGACGGACAACCCATCTGCCGCCGCTGTCACAAGCCAGGACATTATGCAAGGTACTGTAATTTAAACGAGCAAAACCTGGGGCAGAGGGCCAACCCCCAGGCGTAAGACCACCAGGCCCACACAACTGGCGAGACAAGTATGTGGGGGGATGACCGGTCCTACCTGTCGTGCTTGACGGCATCCCGATGAGCGCGTTGCTGGACACTGGATCCCAGGTGACCACCATCCCCTACATTCTTTACAAATGCTACTGGACTGACTCAGACATTACTCGCCGTCCAGATGAACATTTAAGCATTTATGCCAGCAATGGTCACCCCTTACCTCAGGTGGGGTTCAAAGAAGTGACCATAAAGGTTGGCAAAGTGGAATTGCCGGCGCAAGGAATGATAATTGTTGACATTGATCGCCGAGAAAGTCATCCCATGATAACCTTGGGCACTAATGTCATTGAAAATTGTCTTTCAGAAATTATTGTCTTGTTACAGCAGGTTGCGGAGACCGCCAGTTCCAGTCAGCAGCGGGTTCTGCAGAGAGAGATCAGAGCCCTGATGAGACGACAACAGGTAGAACTGTCTGGTGGTGAAATTGGCAGTGTCAGGATGAGTGATCCGTTCCCTATTGCCATGCCCCCAAGAAGTGAAATGCTGATATGGTGCCGGGCAGCAATCGGTCTCCGGAGTAGAGATTACCAGGCCCTGGTAGAGCCCGTATACTCTGACAGTAGGCCCACCATCTTGACAGCCAGGGGGGTGGTTGATGTCCGCCATGGGAGAGTGCCAGTCCGCATCCTGAACATTGGGGAAAAAGAAGTCCATTTGCCCCAGTATGCTACCCTTGCCAAATTATTCACCGTCCGCAACAATTCTATAAAAACAGTGGAACCCTTACCTCCATCCAAACCGGCGGAGGATAATGGCTCCAAGGGACAGATGGAGGACTGGTGTCAAAAGCTGCATGTGGGCACTGACTCCACCCCTCAGCACCAAAAACATGGAGTATACCGGGTGGTCCAGGAGTATGAAAGGGTCTTCAGCAAACACCCGCTCGACTTCGGGCAGGTGAAAGGGGTTCAACACCATATCCCCACGGGAGACCATCCACCCATTAAAGAGCGGTACCGGCCTGTACCGCCAGCACACTACCAAAATGCCAAAGGGATGTTACGAGAGATAAAGGAGGCTGGGGTGATAAGAGACAGTTGTAGCCCCTGGGCAGCACCATTAGTTCTCGTAAGGAAAAAAGATGGCACGATGAGAATGTGTGTAGACTACAGGCAAATTAACCGCATTACACATAAAGATGCCTACCCATTACCCAGGATTGAGGAGTCACTAGCTGCATTAAGATCTGCTAATTATTTCTCTACTTTGGATCTCACTAGTGGGTATTGACAGGTTCCTGTAGCAGAGGAGGATAAAGAAAAGACCGCATTCACAACCCCGATGGGCCTCAGCGAGTTCAACTGCATGCCATTAGGGCTCTGCAACATCCCAGGAACCTTCCAGCGGTTGATGGAGTGTTGTCTAGGACATAAGAACTTCGAGACAGTCCTGCTGTACCTGGATGACGTCATAGTATACTCCAAGTCCTATGAAGATCACCTGAAGCACCCGGCAGAGGTGTTTGAAGCCCTAGCTGGTCTTGGCCTAAAGGTGAAGCCGTCAAAATGCCACCTGTTGAAGCCCAAGGTACAGTACCAAGGTCATGTGGTAAACGCTGAAGGTGTAGCACCAGACCCTGACAAGATCACAGTAATCAAGGACTGGCCAAGACCCTCCACTATCAAGGAAGTGCGGCAGTTCCTCGGGTTGGTGGGCTACTACCGAAGATTTATCCAAGGCTTCACCAAGCTGGCGGCACCCATGCAGGACCTCCTAGTAGGCCAGTCCAGGAAGGCCAAAAACCCGAAGCCTCCATTCAAATGGGATAAGCCGGAAGACGAATCCTTCAGCAGGCTGAAGATGGCTCTCACAGGAGACGAGATCCTGGCCTACCCTGACTATGGCCAACCCTTCATACTCCATACAGACGCAAGTAACGTGGGGCTAGGAGCGGTGCTGTCCCAGATACAGCAAGGCAGAGAAAGAGTGATTGCCTATGCCAGCAGGAAGCTCCGGCCCACAAAAAGGAATCCCGAAAATTACAGTTCCTTCAAGTTGGAGTTCCTCGCCGTAGTCTGGGCTGTGACAGAGCGCTTCAAGCATTATCTCGCCTCCTCCAAATTCACCGTCTTCACGGATAATAACCCGCTGACGCACCTGGACACTGCGAAACTTGGTGCCCTGGAACAAATATGGATGGCTCGACTGTCTAATTATGAGTTCACCATCAAGTACCCGGCTGGGCGCAAGAATGCAAACGCTGATGCGCTATCCAAGATGCCTAACCTGCCAGATGGGGGAGAAGATCCGGAAGAGCTGGAGGAGATAGAGATCCCCGCTTTCCACCGTCATGGAGTAACCCAGTGCTACCATTGTGTGAAGAATAGGTGCTACGCCAATAGAGAGGCCACGTTCAATCCATTGCCCCACCATGGATGGGCAGAGACACAAGATAGTGACCCGGCTGTCCGCCTAGTCAAGGAGTTGCTGACACGAGCTGAATCGTACCCTGATCCAGATGCTCCAGAGGAGACCAAACAGCTGTGGAAGGAGAAGGGCAAGCTGTTCATCTATGAAGGGAAGCTGTGTCGAAGAGCCATCAACTCTCCGACACATGAATTGGTCTGGCAGGTGGTAGTCCCGAGGCAGGATGCGTCAATGGTCTTGGAAGCGTACCACAATGGAGCAGGACACTTTGGCTGGAAGAAGTTGGAAGTCCTGCTACGTGAACGGTTCTACTGGGCTGGCATGAGGAAAGCAATCGAGAGGTGGTGTCGAGAATGTGTACCATGCAACCTGAGAAGAAAAGACCGTGACAGCCAGAGGGCTCCCCTGCAGCCCATCATCACCAAGCAGCCACTTGAACTGGTAGCCTTGGACCACGTGAAGCTAGCCCCAAGCAGGTCAGGCTATGTCTACGCTCTCACCATCGTAGACCACTACTCCCGGTTCCTGGTAGTAGTGCCAGTAAAGGACCAGACGGCTCAGACAGCAGCCAAAGCTTTCCAGCAGCACTTCTGCCGCCCGCATGGTTACCCTGACCGTGTGCTTACTGACCAAGGTCCAGCCTTCGAAGCGGAGGTGTTCCAGGAATTCTCCAACCTGTACGGCTGCAAGAAAATCAGGACAACGCCGTATCACCCCCAAACCAACGGATTGTGCGAGAAGATGAACCAGGTGGTGATAGACCTGCTGAAGACGTTGCCCCTGGAAGAACGCAGTCTGTGGCCAGAAAAGTTGCCAGATCTGGTGGACCTATACAACCACATCCCAGTGAACTCTACCAACTGTCCCAAGCAAGACAAAAACAAGAAAAGACCTACAATCAACACGCACCTGCTGTCCCCTTGTCACCTGGAGAGCAAGTCCTTAAGAGGAAGAGGTGACTCCACAAATTTTATGACCAGTGGGAGGTAGAGCCGTACACCATCCTACCCTCGAGTCATGATAATGTGTCACCCCAGGCCTGGATGCCACAAATATTAAAGGCTGTGTCTGAGAGCAGGAGGGAGGTTCCCTGGTTAGGGACCATTAGCATGCAGCACCTCCTGTCCCAGGCCAGTAGGGGGAGCTGGCTGCCCTATAAATGCTGGAACTGGGGCAGGGTTAGAGAGACCAGAACCCACTTCTGAAGTGTCCGGAAGGGTTCCTCAGAGGAAGGGACAGGTCAGCAGCAGCTGAGGAGTCCGTGAGGCAGAAGAGAAACTGCAAGCCAGGGACAGAGGCGACGAGAGCCGGTCCTGGCAGAGAACCAATCTACCGGACATTGGGGTCCGAGGCTGTCAGGGTTATAAGCCCAGCAGCAGAGAACCAACCCGCGAGGGATTTCAGGTCCCTTGGCCTAAGAAGCCTGGAGGCTCCGCCACACAGAGGGACCAGTACAGCGAGGAGAAAGCAAAAGGTACCCAAGGCCCGAGTCGCAAGCCATACAGGCGAGAAGTACACGGCCAGCTCTGGGACGTGGGCTATTACACCACGAAGAGGGGGATAGTCAGAAAGAGCATAGAGAGAACAGTAGGCCTACACACTCACCCTGACCAGTGGGGCTCGCCCGAATGCTCTCAGACACCCAGGCCCAATCCTAACCGGTAGCACTGTTGGGTCATTAATAATACCTACAATAAAGACCCTGGACTGTTTGAAGTGGACTCTGAACTCTTACTATTGTGGCCTGCACTATCACCCCCAGCATCCACCTACACTGCCCTGAGGCTGCACTCTTCCCGTGGGGAGTTATCCTACCCCTGTGCTGCACACCAACACCAGCCTCAGCGGTCTGCCTTGCAGCGGCGGTTATCCCTGACCGCAATCCACGGGTGGCGTAGTCGGACATTCAAAACACTGATAAATAGACTGCCACAATTTGGTCTGACCACCCTGAGCCACGGGATCGGGTCGCCACTACTACCCCCCAGCATCGTACAGAAGCCCGGTTCCGGGTACCCCACGGCCCAGGGGGCGAGTCAGCTTTGGCATAGTCGGCAGGATTGTGACCAACCCGCCACAAACGGGTATTGCGTGCCTGAAAAAGACTTCATACATACCTGAGTGAAGTTTCCCGCCATTCGGGGCCATTTCCCGCCAATCTGAGCCGTTTCCCGCCATCGGGCGCCATCTTGGGGACGCCGCGCGAGAAGAAGAGGGGCGTGGACGTCAAAAACGCGCGAGACCTGAAGCCCCGCCCTACGCTGAGACGCTGCGCAAGGTCCTGGAAGGAAATCCAGCGGACGCCGACGTCATCGCCGAGCGACGCAAGGTCCTCGCCCAGAGCATCGCGAGCGGAGCCGCGGCCTACAGAAGGGGATCGCCGGAAGGTAGGCCACGGTTAACTAGGGGGGAGGAAGATGTCGGACGCAGAGGGACCCTCTACCACCAGCGTAGCCGCTACAGCTGTGATGCCGTTTTCCATGCCCTATATCCCCGGAGCGGCCTGGCTGCCACAGTATGCTGGCGAGTCGCATACCTTGGGCGACTTTAAAGAAAGGCTGTATAGCCTGTTCAAAGTTTATCCCCTGACAGAAGAACAGAAAGTAAGCATACTGATAGGGCAGTTAACTGGTGCGGCCCAGCGGGAGGTAAAGTCTTGGACAGCTGAGGAGAAAAGGACTGTAAGGGGAGTTCTGACCCGTCTACGGGACACCTTTGATACCCGCACCTCAGCAGAAATCAAAATGCGGTTCTATGGATGTAAGCAGCGACCTCAAGATAGCATCAGAGATTATGCCCTAAATTTACAGGAAGCCTTGGGGGCAATTAAGCAAGCTGACCCTGGCAGCGTGCAGGATACGGATAAACTATTGACTGACCAGTTTATAGAAGGTCTGCTGTCCAGCGCCCACAGAACCCAGCTGCGCCTCATGGCCCTACAGAACCCAGATTTGACTTTTGCACGGTTCAAAGATAAGGCCATCCGGGTGCTCCGAGAACCCACACCAGGTGGCGCTGTAGTTTCCCGGTGCCCTGCCATCACTTATCACCAGGAGGCAGCACCATACCATGCAGACCTTGTGGGGGCTGATGCGCAGGCCCTAAACCCATCCCCGCCTGCAAACCTGCACCATCAAGTCCAAGAACTAACAAAGAGTGTTGCTGCATTGACCAGGACCATACAGTCGTTACAGATGGACCCGTCAGGACCAATCAAGCTGGCTTCCAGCCCGGAGGATGTCCCGTGGCGTCGACGGAGGAGGATCCCGTCGTTCAGAGGGAGGCCCGCCGATCGTTGCACTGAGGATGGACAGCCGATTTGCCGCCGTTGCAGCCAGCCGGGACACATAGCCAGGTACTGTACTTTAAACGGGTCCGACCTGGGGCAGAGGGCCAACCCCCAGGCATAAGGTCACCAGGCCCGTCTAATTGGCGTGATAAGTACGTAGGGGGACGCCCGGTTTTACCCAAAGTGCTGGACGGTATCCCCATGAGTGCACTGCTGGACACCGGGTCCCAAGTGACTACCATCCCCTATGTACTTTTCAAGCAGTACTGGAGTGACACTGATATAACCCGTTATCCAGACGATGACTTGAGCATCATCGCCAGCAATGGTCAACCCATGCTGCAGGTGGGGTTCAGAGAGATGACCATCAAGATTGGTAAGGTTGAACTGCCGGCACAGGGAGTGATTATTGTGGACATTGACCGTCGAGAAAGTCACCCTAAAATAACCTTGGGTACTAACGTAATTGAAAATTGTCTTTCAGAAGTAATTGTAATTTTGCAGCAGGTGGTGATGAATGCTAGCTCCAGCCAACAGAGGGTCCTCCAGAAAGAGATAAGAGCCCTGATGAGACGGCAACAGGTAGAACTGTCTGGTGGTGAGATCGGTAGCGTGAGGATGAGCGACCCATTCCCCATTGCCATGCCTCCCAAAAGTGAAATGATGATCTGGTGTCGGACTGCAATCGGGTTAAGAGGGAGAGACTACCAAGCCATGGTAGAACCCGTGTACTCAGACAGCAGGCCCACCATTTTGACAGCCCGGGGGGTGGTTGATGTCCGCCATGGAAGGGTGCCCGTCCGGATCTTAAACATTGGGGAGAGGGAAGTACACTTACCCAGGTACGCTACATTAGCCAAATTGTTTGCTGTTGAACACAATGCAGTCAGGGTCGTGGAACCCTTGCCTCCATCTCCACCAGTGGAGGATAATGGCTCCCAGAAACAAAAGGAGGACTGGTGCCAGAAACTCCATGTGGGTGCTGACTCCACTCCCCTGCACCAAAAACAAGGAGTCTACTGGGTGGTTCAGGAGTACGAGAGAATCTTTAGTAAGCACCCGCTAGACTTCGGCCGAGTAAAGGGAGTGGAACACCACATCCCCACGGGGAGCCACCCACCAATAAAAGAGAGACACAGATCTTTACCCCCTGCACATTATTAGAACGCAAAGGGCATGCTGAGAGAAATGAAAGAAGCTGGGGTCATTAGAGATAGCTGTAGTCCCTGGGCAGCTCCCTTAGTTTTGGTAAAAAAGAAAGACGGTACCATGAGAATGTGCGTGGACTATAGAAAGGTCAATCGTATCACCCATAAAGACGCGTACCAGTTACCTAGGATAGAGGAGTCTTTAGCCGCACTAAAATCACTAAAACTTCTTCTCTACTTTGGATCTTAATAGCGGGTACTGGCAGGTTCCTGTGGCAGAGGCTGACAAGGAGAAGACCGCCTTCACCACCCCGATGGGATTAAGTGAATTCAACTGTATGCCATTCGGGCTCTGCAACGCACGCGGGACCTTCCAGAGGCTGATGGAATGCTGTCTAGGGCACCGAAAGTTTGAGACGGTCCTACTTTACCTGGACGACGTGATTGTCTATTCGAAGACTTACGAGGACCATCTAAAGCACCTGGCCGAGGTGTTCGAAGCCCTGGCAGGCTATGGCATGAAAGTGAAACCCTCCAAGTGCCATCTGTTAAAGCCGAAGGTACAGTACCTGGGACACGTGGTGAGTGCAGAAGGAGTAGCCCCCGACCCTGACAAAATCACGGCAATAAAGAACTGGCCAAGCCCCTCTAACATCAAAGAAGTGAGGCAATTCCTTGGGTTGGTAGGCTACTACTGAAGGTTCATCCACGGGTTCACCAAGATGGCAGCCCCTATGCAGGACCTCCTTATAGGACAATCTAAGACCAGAAGCCAAAAGCCACCCTTCAAGTGGGACAAGCCGGAAGAGGAGTCCTTCCGCCAGCTGAAGATGGCCCTCACGGGGGATGAGATCCTGGCCTACCCCGATTATGGCCAGCCTTTTATCCTCCATACAGAAGCCAGTAATGTGGGGCTGGGAGCCGTACTGTCACAGAACCAACAGGGCAGAGAAAGGGTGATCGCGTACACCAGCCGGAAGCTGAGGCTCACCGAGAGAAACCAGGAGAATTACAGCTCCTTTAAGCTGGAGTTCTTGGCAGTGGTGTGGGCCGTAACGGAATGTTTCAAGCATTACCTGGCCTCTGCGAGGTTCACTGTGTACACGGACAACAATCCGTTCACGCATCTGGACAATGCGAGACTTGGTGCCCTAGAGCAGCGGTGGATGGCCCGGCTAGCAAACTATGACTTCACCATCAAGTACCGGGCAGGCCGAGCCAATGCCAATGCAGACGCCCTATCGAGAATGCCCCACTTGCCCGATGAGGGAGAAGATCCAGACGAGCTGGAGGAAATAGAGCTCCCTGCATTCCACCAGTATGGGGCCATTCAGTACTCCCACCGTGTAAGAGACAAAGACTCGACCACCGTCATGTTCAATCCCTTACCTCACCACGGCTGGGCTGAAACGCAGGATAGTGACCCTGCAGTTCGCTTGGTGAAGGAAATGCTGACTCAGGCAGATGCCTATCACGATCCGGATGCCCCTGAGGAAGCTAAGCAGCTGTGGAAGGAGAAGAGCAGACTATTTCTCTACGAAGGTAAACTGTGGCTGGTCAACCACCGGACACACGAGCTGACCTGGCAGGTAGTGGTCCCAAGATGAGATTCAGCAATGGTCCTGGAGGCCTACCATGACAGAGCGGGACACTTCGGGTGGAAGAAACTGGAGTTCCTACTGAGAGAGCGGTTCTTCTGGATCGGTATGAGAGGGGCCATAGAGAAGTGGTGCAGGGACTGCGGCCCATGTAACCTCAGAAGGAAGGACTGTACCAGCCAGAAGACACCCTTGAGGCCCATCGTCACCAGGCAGCCTCTTGAGCTGGTAGCTCTGGACCATGTGAAATTGGCTCCAAGCCGGTCGGGCTACGTCTATGCCCTGACAATAGTGGACCACTATTCCCGGATCCTGGTGGTGGTTCCCGTTAAAGACTTGACAGCCCAAACAGCGGCCAGAGCCTTCCAACAACACTTCTGCCGTCCCCACGGGTATCCGGAACAGGTCTTGACAGATCAAGGTCCAGCGTTTGAGGCTGAAGTCTTCCAGGAGTTTTGTAACCTCTACGGCTGTAAGAAGATTCGGACAACGCCTTACCACCCGCAAACCAACGGGCTGTGTGAGAAAATGAATAATATTGTCATTGATCTCCTCAAGACGTTGCCCCTGGAAGAACGTAGCCTGTGGCCGGAGAAGCTGCCAGACCTAATAGACTTATACAACCATATCCCGGTGCATGCTACAAATTGCACCCCGGTTTACCTGATGCGAGTAAGACCAGGTAAGCTGCCGATAGACCTGGAGATGGGAGTCCTGACACCCGAGGACACCTCCCCAGATGCGGACTGGGATACGGAACGGCGGCTACAGTACAAGAAGGTACAGGAGAGTGTGGAGAGGAGTCTGGCTCAAGCGAGAGAAAAGCAAGAGAGGCTCTTCAACCAACACGCCTCCGCTGGTCCCCTGGAACCTGGTGAGCAGGTCCTGAAGCGGAAGAGAAGGCTTCACAAGCTAGATGACCAGTGGGAGAGCGACCCATACACAGTACTGCAGTCCGACCACAACAACCTGAAGGTATGTGTAATTACCAAGGATGGAGGAGAAACCACTAGCACCGTCTCCAGAGACCACCTAAAACAGTGCACCGAGCAACTGCAGAGTCCAAGTGAAGATCAAGATGACCTTGAGCCCGCTGAGGACAAGGAAGAAATGATCAGCACAGTTCTTGGAGAGTTTCCCCGGTCCTGGACTCGGATAAACGACGCAATAGTGGTACCCGTCCTACACTTCCTTCAACCAACCCAGCAGGAGCCTACAGGAGAGCAGGAAGAACAAGAGGAACAAGCAGCCCCGGAGGCAGAAGAACACATGCCAGCAGCCCAGGAGAGTCAACCCTCTGCTGACAGTGAGCCTGCCATGCCTGCGGTAAGCCAAAGGACCTGCAGACAGCTGCCTGCCCTGCCTGTAAACCCAGCTAGTAGCTGTACCCTAAATGCTAGTGGGGAAAGCTAGGTTAGACCACCACCAGACAGTGGGTTACGCAGGTCAACCCGGAGCACTAGGGGTCAAATACCAGCTCGCTGGAAGATCTAAATGCTGTATATTGCAAATGTTTTATGTTTGTTACCTGGTTATTAATAATGTTTTTCCAGTTTCCCTAGTTCAATGGACTGACAGGTCATGGACACTGAATGGCCGGAACTGTCTTGTAGATAGTTGCACCTGGTGCCCTCTTTCGAAGATGGCCACGGAAGAAAAACCTGTCCAGTGTGGCCTCCTTGTGGTCCAAAGTGGTTAGCTTTTACCTTGCTGCCACGCCCAAGGCCAGGAACTTGGGGTTTGTAGGGATAGGTCCCCACACCGTGGAAAACTTCACCTTGTTGGGTGATATGGACACCCGGTCACGGAAGCGCCGTGACCTTAAGGACAAAATGTACTTGTATATATGTTATGTTATTGTTTATACCCTGTATTTGTGTTTCCTGTTTAGTCCGGAGTACTAAATTTTACTAGGGGGGAATGTGTCACCCCAGGCCTGGATACCACAAATATTAAAGGCTGTGTCTGAGAGCAGGAGGGAGGTTCCCTGGTTAGGGACCATTAGCATGCAGCACCTCCTGTCCCAGGCCTTTAGGGGGAGCTGGCTGCCCAATAAAAGCTGAAACTGGGGCAGGGTTAGAGAAACCAGAACCCACTTCTGAAGTGTCCAGAAGGGTTCCTCAGAGGAAGGGACAGGTCAGCAGCAGCTGAGGAGTCCGTGAGGCAGAGGAGAAACTGCAAGCCAGGGACAGAGGCGACGAGAGCTGGTCCTGGCAGAGAACCAATCTACCGGACATTGGGGTCCAAAGCTGTCAGGGTTATAAGCCCAGCAGCAGAGAACCAACCCGCGAGGGATTTCAGGTCCCTTGGCCTAAGAAGCCCGGAGGCTCCGCCACACAGAGGGACCAGTACAGCGAGGAGAAAGCAAAAGGTACCCAAGGCCCGAGTCACAAGCCATACAGGCAAGAAGTACACGGCCAGCTCAGGGACATGGGCAATTACACCACGATAGTCAGAAAGAGCATAGAGAGAAAGGTAGGCCTACACACTCACCCTGACCAGTGGGGCTCGCCCGAATGCTCTCAGACACCAAGGCCCAATCCTAACCGGTACCACTGTTGGGTCATTAATAATACCTACAATAAAGACCCTGGACTGTTTGAAGTGGACTCTGAACTCTTACTATTGTGGCCTGCACTATCACCCCCAGCATCCACCTACACTGCCCTGAGGCTGCACTCTTCCCGTGGGGAGTTATCCTACCCCTGTGCTGCACACCAACACCAGCCTCAGTTGTCTGCCTTGCAGCGGCGGTTATCCCTGACCGCAATCCACGGGTGGCGTAGTCGGACATTCAAAACACTGATAAATAGACTGCCACAATTTGGTCTGACCACCCTGAGCCACGGGATCGGGTCGCCACTACTACCCCCAGCATCGTACAGAAGCCCGGTTCCGGGTACCCCACGGCCCAGGGGGCGAGTCAATAACACCAAGGTGTGCCTCATTAGTAAGGATGGAGGAGAAACATCAGCAACAGTTTCCAGAGACCACTTGAAGAAATGTCCCGAGCAACTGCAACACCCTAAAGAAGACCAAGATAGCCCTCAACCCACAGAGGAAGTGGAAGAAATGGTCAGAACAGTACTCGGAGAATTTCACCGGTCGTGGACACAAGTGAACAATGCAATTGTTGTGCCAGTCCTTACCTTTCTCCAACCAGCCCCTCAGGAAGCTGTAGAAGTCCCAGAAGAGTTGGAAGAACAGTTGGCCCCGGAGGCATAAGTTTCATCGACAGCAGACCAGGAGAAACAACCCTCTGCTAATAGTGAACCTGTCGTACCCACGGTAAGCCAGAGAATCCGTAGGAAGTTGCCCAACCTACCAGTACTACCTCATACTACCTGTAGTGCAGTTCACACTGAACCCACCACACCAGGGGTAGACACAAGGGACCAGGGTAGAACACTGACAGATAGTGTACGCCGTAGATCTACCAGAATTACAAAAGGTCAGCCCCCTGCCCGTTGGAGAATTTAGAAAGGCAGAAATTTTAAGTATAAAAAAATTTGAAATGTTTTATGTGAGTGCATTTAACCTGTGTTTATGCAGTTACCCGTAACGGGTACAAAGACTTTTAGGTTATGGACAGTGAATAACCAAAAACTTTGCCTGTGAATAGTTGCGCCTATAAAAGTGCCCCGTTGTGCCAGACCACAGAACAAAAACCCGTGGAGGTGGCTGAAGACGTGGTCCAACATCCGGATCATCAATGCCCTGCAGCCACCCCAGGGCCTCCGTGGAGGGTTTGAGACGGGTCCCTCAAGAAGTACACCTTGTTTCAGTTGAATGGACACCTGGTTGCAGACTATACTGTGACCTGATAAAGACAGTAATACTTGTAAATATTCCTAATGTACCTTTATTGCCATTGTTATTGTTACCTGTTGTATTCCTTGTAAAATATGCTCAGTCCCGGAGTACTGAGATTAACTAGGGGGGAGTGTGGCACCCCAGAGGGTTTGGTTGTCACAGTGGTGTTGCTTCCCTTAAAAGAGGTAATACCATGTCTGGAGGCAAGTGGGGGGCTTCCTGGTCAGGAACTTAATACATGCAACACATCCTGGCTCCAGACCAGAAAGTGGAGGATCCTGCCCTATATAACTGGATCTGGAGGCGGGATTAGGAGAGTTCAGTGTGAGGAGTCGAGTTGTGGACACGAAGGAGCAAGGAGCCAGGGACGGGAGCTGGAGATAGCTCGTCCTGGCCAGTATACACAGAGTACCGGACACCGGAGTCCGAGGCTGTGGGGATTGCAAACCCAGCAGCAGATACCGCAGAGCAGGAGATCGCAGGTCTCCTGGCCCCATCAGAAGCCCGGAGGCTCAGCAGCACAAAGGGACCAGTACCGCCACAGAGGAGCGAGGAATCCACAAGGCACGAGTTGGCAGCCATACGGGTGAGCACAGCACGTTACACTCAGGGACGTGGGCTACAACACAGCTATAAGCGGGATAGCCAAAGAGCATAGTAAGAACGGCAGGCCTACAACTCCACCTGGCCAGGGGCCTCTATGCTTGCTCCCATACCGACCGGACCCTTATTGCTAGCCATTACTCCCGTTGGGGCCTGTATAATTGCCACGAGTAAAGACCCTGAGACTTCACTATCTGACTCCGTGTCATTACTGACTACCTGCATCATAACCACCATCATCTACACTCGCTGCCCAGGAGCTACACTCTTCCTGTGAGGAGTTACACAACCTTAGCTGCTATACCACCAGCTTCAGAGGACTGTTCCGCAGCGGCGGTTCCTATTGACCGCATTCCACAGGTGGCGTAGTCGGACATTAAACACCTTTACACATAGACTACCCTTGGATTGACCACCTGGGTCACGGAAAGGGTCACCGCCACTGTGACTACAACCCCCAGCATCTACCGGCCCGGCTCTGGGTACCCAACGGCCCAGGGGGCGCATCATAATCTCACAGAACAATAGAGACTAACAGAACATCCACATGAGCCACAACCTACAATCGATGGCTCCTCCTGTTGTGCCGTCTTATCGCCTTCTGAATTTCTATTTGCTTTCAGTTCTGTGACTGGAAATTAGTTTCACTCAGGCGCTGATGCTTTCTCTGCCCCCTTTCTATTTGAGGGCAGATAGAGAGGTGAGTCACTAGAGCGGCCATCCATGGGACCAGCCATGAGGTCACCTTGTCATGGTTAAATGGCTATTTGTTGAAAACAAATGTTAGCCAAGTACCCTATGTTTTTTACATGTAGAGCAATAGTGACATCTTTACACTTGTTTATTGCAGAGTGCCTACATACATATTTGATTGACAATTGCCACAGCGTCTATGTGTGCACCTACTGATCACTTTAATATTACACTTCAATATATTACTTGCTTTTTGCTACCTACAGCTGGTGGCTCCACCTGTTGTGGTGTCTTATCACCTTCTGTACCTCACGCTCCATATTCTGAACATGATTTTCCATTTGCGGTCAGTGACTGTGAATTATTTTCATCACATCACCCAATCAGGTCACCCTGTACATAAGTCGCCCACTGTTAGGTCCGGTGCCTTTGGAGGCCACAGCTCGTCTTCTATTAATGACACATGAATTTGGCCCTTGCTGGTGATTATCTACTCTAGTATTCATGAAGACATCCATGTACTGGGGTGGTGAAGAATATCGGTCCACAATCCATATTCCCAGAGAAGAGCAACACAATTCATGGCTTCCCAGTCACAGATCACAATCCGTGTACCCGTAGATGTGCATGACAATTCATGAAACATGTCCTTGTAGCCATGCACCACCCTCCGTGTACACATAGCACCACATTCCATGATCCATAGCCAAACTCCACAATCCGCGTACACATTGACCCGCTCCACACAATCCTTGGACCGATAGCCGGACACCACAATCCGTGTAGACATTGACCAACTCCACAATCCTTGTACCGATAGTTTTACACCACAATCCGTGTAGACCCGCTCCACAATCCGTGTACCCATAGCCACCACCATAATCCATGTCTCCACAAATGTACACAACAATCTGTCTGAGTACTGACACGAACCACAGTTCTTGAACTCATAATCACAATTCGGGTCTCTACAGCTGTGCCCTACAATTCTTGTACTCGTAGCCATGCACCAATATCCATGTAATGCCAGCCACACATCACAATCCTTGCACACATAATGTAGCTCTGCACCACAATCCATGTATCCGTAGCTGCCACCGCAATCTGTATACCCATAGCCCCTGCACAACAAGTCATGTACACATAGTTATATACCAACTGCGTGTAATGGATAAGTACTAGTGATGAGCGAGCATGCTCGCCACTGCTCGGTACTCGCCCGAGCATCTCAGTACTCGACATGCTCAGAGCTCACCGAGTACTTGCGCAATGCTCGGGCGGGATCTCGGGTCCCGTCCTGCATGTCTGGCGTTATTTAGAGCAGTGATTTTCAACCTTTTTTGAGCCGCGGCACACTTTATACTTAGAAAATCCTGGGGCACACCACCAACCAAAATAGCACAAAATGACACTAAAACAGTCATATTATACATATAGTTAATAATATAGATTCTAAATTTATTTTACTCACTCAGTGTGAAACCTGGGCCTGTTTCGATAAACACAAAAGGGATATCCTGGCAGGAATGGTGGAAAGACACACATGAAGCTCTTCCTCAACAGTTCTCAGTTTCTCCCTGTTTTTAGTTTTTATCGCAGTCAAGCTTGAGAAGCCCAGCTCACATAGATATGTGGTTGAAAATGGGAGCAATGTCAAAATAGCTTTGTTGGCCAGAATGGGGAACTCCTTGGCAACAGATAACCAAAAACTGTCCAAAGGAAGATCAGCAAACTTTAGCTTTAAACCGCGATCTTGCTTCAGTTCAACAAGTTCCTCTTGCTCCTTTAAAGTCATGTCCTTTCCAGCAACGGATAATGAGCTGTATGGGTCCCTAACCCAGTCAAGGCATTCTGTGAAGGCTGAAGAGAAATAGAACGATAACTTCTCCTCAAGAGTTTTCAAATGTCTGCCAATCGCTTCGCACATTGCAGCAGTATTGTCATCATGCAGTTTCTCGGTGAGTGGGAACATCTGAAGGTTGCCACCCTGCACATGTTGTTGCCAGAGCTGCACCTTTAAACGGAATCCGTTCATTTTATCAGTGCTTGTAAGCAGGTTTTCATTTCGACCTTGCATCCGTGTGTTTAGTTCATTCAGATATTGAAATATATCAGCCAGGTATGCCGGCTTTGCACACCACTCATCACTTGGAAGCAGCTTTGAATAATCGGACCTCTCGTTTGTAAGAAATATTTTAAGTTCCTCTCGCAACTCATACACACGGGCCAGCACTTTGCCGCGTGACAGCCACCTGACCTCCGTGTGGAGCAATAAGATTTTATGTTCCGCTCCCATTTCTGTACACAAAGACGCAAATAAGCGACATCTCAAAGGTCGCGTCTTCACAAAGTTCACTATGCGCACAACATCATCCAACACAGGAGCTAGATCTGCTGGTAAGGTCTTTGCAACGAGGGCCTCACGGTGCAAGAAACAGTGGGTAGCAAGAACATCTGGGTTTCTTTCTTTAACCCTACTTACAAAGCCTTTGATGCGCCCGACCATGGCTGCGGCTCCATCAGTGCAGACACCTGTGCAGTTTTCCCATGTAAGTCCACTTTTATCAAGATATTCCGATGTGACTTGGAATATTGCCTCTCCTGTTGATTTTTCTGTCCGTGCCTTGCAAAATAGGAAGTTTTCACTAATGGCTTCACCATTCACAAAACGCACATTGGCCAACAACTGACAATGTCCACTGATATCCGTCGACTCATCAAGTTGCAAGGCAAATTTCTTACTGATGCGCACCTTTTCCAAAACAACTGTTTCAATGTCCGCAGACAAGTCATCAATCCGTCTGGCAATTGTGTTATCAGAGAGAGGCACTTTAGCTATCTCTTTAGCTGCTTCAGGGCCAAGCATCTCATTTACAATAGCTTTACAAGCTGGTAGTATTAATGTTTCTGCCACAGTGTGGGACTTTTTTGATTTAGCTATGAGTTCAGCAATAAAGGTAGCTAGCTTTGAGGGCTCTCTCATTTACCTTTGTGCTTTTTCTCAAAAAAGTTGCCCCTTTCTCATTGTTTGTACGTAAGCGTACAGAATACTCCATCGGTTTATTTTGAATGGAAGGGTGTTTCGTTTGGAGATGGCGTTTAAGTTTGCTTGGCACCATAGCGCTATTGGAAAGCTTCTCACCACACACCAAGCACAGTGGTGTTGGTGCTGTCGCATCCCCAGTGGAAGTAAATCCAAATGAAAGATAGCTTTCACTGTATTGCCTTGAGCTCACCGTCTTGTCTTTTTTCTTTTGTCGAACTCTCATACTAGGGCCTTCATTTGGGTTAGAATTGTGTCCAGGGTCCTGTTCGGCATTTGCCTTTTCCATTCTCAAATACTTCTCCATCACTGCTGAGATAGTGTGCGCAGCCACACACTAAAATAGAAGAGTATTACATTATCTGCCACACTTAAAGGACCTCTGCTAGGCATATTTCATTCCTGAGGGCTTAAAAAGTAGCTCTCGTGGTGACAAGAAGCTGATTTATACCCCCCAAGAGTGAACTTCGCGAGAGCTGTATGTGTGTGACAATAACTTCTATTACTACGGTCTGCATTTCCTGCTTGAATTGACACTAGTGACGTAGCACTCAGCTTTCTCTATAAGTAGAATAGAGCCGGCTGCCAAGTGCTACGCCACTAGAGTCAATTCAAGCAGGACATGACTGCTGAAGAACGGTACTAATATCATTTATTATTCCATACATACAACTCTCACGGAGTTCACTCTTGGGGGTTTTAAATCAGCTTCTTACCACCACAAGAGCTACTTTTTTAGCCCTCAAGAGTGAAATATGCCTGGCAGAGGTCCTTTCAATAAATTATTTATTTTAAAAAAGTGAAATAAAAAAGGATAACCCCCTCATATATTCAATCCCATGTAACCTCATAAATACAGTCCCACGTATATGAGCACATGATTATCAGCATCATATACTGTGGTGATGTGCACGAAACAGCGCCACAGTATATGGTGCTGATTATTATGTGGCTCATATACTGCAATATAAAGGGGTACAATGAGAAGTACTATGGCCATGAGGCCAGAGTACAAGTGCCAGCTCATATACTCAGCATATGAGCTGGTACTTGTAGTACTCCAGCCTCATGACTATAGTATTTCTCATTTTACATTTCTCATTGTTATATGCAGTATACTGCTGGAGTACTAAAAGTACCAGCTCATATGCTGAGTATTCTGCCAACAGTTCATATACTCAGGCGAAAGCTCATATAGTCAGCATTATTGGCGGGCATTACCTTGGCGGCGGGCAAATGCGAGAGCCTCTCCGCTCTCAGGATGACGCGCCGGCCTCGGTGACGTCATTAAGTCGCGCGAGGTTCAAAGCTTGCGCATGTGTTATTGTACACGTCTCCTACATTGTAAGAAGGCGTGACTGCGCATCGAGCGCATTGCCGGGAAACAAAACACAGGGGGCACCATAGTTTGGGGAACTTTCCCCGCGGCACACCCGACCATGTGTCGCGGCACACTAGTGTGCCGCGGAACACTGGTTGAAAATCACTGACTTAGACAATAAACTAATACAAGTAGGAAACTGAATGTGGCCGGATATGGTGTGAGGTGATGTGGCGCCCCTGAGGGTTCAGTCGCCACAGAGGTACTGCACCTCATCCAGAGGTGTGGTGTCTCCCTTTTCTCAGGTAGGATGGGAGTGCTGCCCGGAACCCCAAACACCTACATCCAACACTACACTGCTCCAGGCCGGCTGGAGGGGCAACATGCAGAGCGCAGCTGCTGAGCCCTGACCCTGGCTGGAGTGGGGGAAACCCAAAGGTAGGGGGAACCAGTAGTGGGTATGGGTGGAGGATGTAGTTAGAGGGAGCACTTTTAGTAGGAGTATATATAGGGAAGCCATGTTACGGTGGCAGGTCAGTTCTAGGGAGCAGTTCAGAAGAACAGCTCGGGACAGTTCAGAAGAACAGTCCGGGAGCAGAGTCTCATTAGGAGATCTGCTCCACAGTTAGGGCCCAGTGTCAGAGGCCCAGGAGGGGAGCAGGGAGTAGGCTCCGTTCTACAGAAGGGATCCCAGGGGGTACGGCAAGTGCAGGAAGGCACCCGTACGCCCGAATCTGCCAGAAGACAGAGGGATCGTTCCGGCATTCTAATCCCCAGGAGGGTCAAGTAGGTCCCGGATCCGACGTACAGGAAGGACTTCAGAGCACCCGAGCGGGATTGAGAGTGGGCAGCGCAGAGCAGGAGGGAGAAAGACCGGAGTGAAGGCGGTCAAAATAGGAACACGAGAAAGCGGGGTTCTGCCAGGTATTCTTAAGTTGCCTGAGGAAGGATTGAATCTCTGCCCGGTGAACGCAGCGCGACTCGGGAGGCCTTTACCTGTATAGTGCACCTGTGAAGTGTCTAAAGAACTGTGAGTAAAATCTTGGGTGACTGCACTGCACTGCCTCCATCCATTATTCATCGGCGCCATCGTTCCCCCTGCACCACAACGCCCAGCGCAACCCACTCTCTACTTCTACACTGTCCTGAGGCCTGCTCCACCTGTGGGGAGCCGTCCCATCTCAAGCTGCCCTAACATCTGCCTCAGAGGACTGTTGCAGCGCTGGTGATCCTCACCAGGTACCACAGGTGGCGTCACAAACTTTCTCAAATCCCCATATATACATATATCTCCCCTTTTCAGTGACCGCCCTGGGCCACGGACCGGGCCAGCCACCGTGATATCCCCTGGCTATCGGAGGCCCGGCTGCCGAGTACCCCACGGCCCTGGGGGCGCGTCAGTGACACAATATACATCAGCCGTACCCTTCTAGTCTTCATTACAGGTGCACTAACAGCTCAGTGTTACATGGATTTGGTGGTGGAAACCAGTGGTGCGGCCATTTCGCCAAACTGTCCCAAGAGCTGTTTTTCAACGCAACATCACCATGGGATTTCTGCAAGTGGCTCATGCCCCATACTAGAAAAATCAAGATGTTGGAAAATGATGTTTCTATTTTCTCATCATTTGCATAACATTAACATGTCACCATTCTGCTATTTCCACCATTTCACCACTTTTCAATCTTGGTTTTGCAATTTCAATGTTGAGGAGAACCTTCTCGCTTAGAAGTCCATGTGTGAGCCCGCAATGGACAGAAGCAATCATGTGACTCAGAAGAAAAAATGAGGGATGATGGATAATGAGGAAGAAAACAATGGTTATGTATTTTAATGCACTTATACTACATCAAATACATATTTATAAAAGATCAGGGGAGAAAAAAAAATTTGTTTGGCGTACTTAAAGTTATATAACAGAAGGCTTTCTGAGACAGCAAATCTTATAATAGATCTCTGCACCTGCCGCACTTCCAAAAATGTTAACAATAAAATGTCTCCTCTCATGTGTGATTTCTGATGTTTAACAAGATGTGATTTACAGCTAAAACATCTCCCACATTTTGAACACGGAAACGGCTTCTCCCCAGTTCTTCAATATTTATTAAAATGTAATTTCTGACCAAAACTTTTATTTCACGAAAATGGCTTCTCCCCTGCGTCGGAAAAGCTTCTTTATGCATGAAGCATTTTTTTCTTGTGTCATATGTGAAAATTACTTTTCCCCGGGGTGACTTTTTTTCTGATGTTTCTTAAGCTGACTTTTAGTCTTAAAGCAATTCCCACATTCAGAGCATAAGAACGGCTTCTCCCCTGTGTGAGTTCTTAGATGGTATATAAGATTTGACTTCTGCATGAAACCTTTCCCACATTCAGAACATGAATACGGCTTCTCCCCAGTGTGACTTCTCTGATGTTTAAAAAGTTTTGCTTTACAAATGAAGCCTTTTCCACATTCCGAGCAGGAGAACGGCTTCTCCCCTGTGTGAATTTTCAAATGTTCTATAATATTCGATCTATGAGTAAAACACTTTCCACATTTAGGACAAGAAAAAGGCTTCACTCCTGTGTGAATTCTCTGATGTCCAACAAGATCTGATTTCTGGGTAAAACATTTCCCACATTCCGAACAGAAAAACGGCTTCTCTCCTGTATGAATTCTCTGATGTACAACAAGATCTGATTTCTGCGTAAAACATTTCCCGCATTCTGAGCATGAATACGGCTTCTCCCCTGTGTGACTTCTCTGATGTACAATAAGATTTGATTTATTTTTAAAACACTTCCCGCATTCTGAACAAGAAAACGGCCTTTCGTCCTTGTGAAGATTACATTTCTTTTTCAAATGTCTCCCATATTCAGAACATTCCAATATTGCATCCAGTCTACGTCCAGTGCTACGTTTCCCAATCTGTGATTGATTATTAACTACTTCATAATCAGGAGATAAAAAGAGATTTTTTGGGGAACTTCTCTTCCAGCCTTCACCTGAAAAAATAAATAAATCTATGTCGTAATGATTAATATATTAAATTTTTCATGTGAAAAGCCTATAGATTGAGCAAAAGATTTACCAGAATACCAACAGCCTCCATATACAGTATGCCTTATCACACCAGTCATTGATTTATATTGACAGCTATGTAATATTACAGTCGGTACGGGCGTCCAGTGCTCATACTCCTGCCGCTCTATGTAACTTGTAGACTACAGTTAGCATACATTTGTGCTCATACATTTGCCTCTATACTATATATATATATTTACCGCTAGTGTTAAACTATAGTCTGAATCTAAAACAGAACAGAGCTCTTAAAACAGCGCTCATACCTGAATTCCCAGAAGAGTCTGTAGGCGACAGATCTGCACATAGGTCCGACATCAGTTTTTTTGTGTGTACGTTTTAGCAAAGTAGGACTGAGTTAAATCATAGCCCTGCAGGTCTTGATTACATGCACCTGACTTACTTTAACTAAGAACCAGGGCATGTGCTCACTAGGTGTGTCAGTTTGCTGGATGTTAATCAGAGTCTAGTGTGCTGCTGGTGAGTGTCCAGCCAAAATGTGAGCTATAGCTGGGAGGGAGGCATGCCAGGGTCTCTCTCTGAATGGAGACTGCATGGGTCAGCTAGGAAAGCTGAGCAGTCTGGTTGTCGGAGCTGCAGAGAACCTTGTGGAAGCGGCAGCCTGTTCAGTGTGAACTATGCCCGGAGTTGAACACTTCTGTTGGCACTGGAAGCTGCCAGAGCTTGGGCTGAAAGGGATACCAAGAATGGTGGGATCATGCCGCTTCTGTGTATGAAGTTTGCTCCAGGAGAAAGGACTATAATCTTTTTGTTTGAGCCCGCACCGACGTATATGCTGCTGAATGAACTGCTTATTTAGGCCACGGCCCCACTATCAGTATTTGGTCAGTATTTTTTCTTAGGAGTGGGAGCCAAAATCAGGTGAGGAACAATCAGAGACAAGGTGTAATAGAAGCAAATCACCAATTCTGTATTTATCACCCACTTCTGGGTTTGGCTCCCACTCCTGAGGAAAAATACTGACCGAATACTGGCCAAATATTGATAGTGGGGCCGTGGCCTTACTGTGATACTTTTGTACCCAGAAGAGGAGTTTTTTATTTTGAATCCCTTGGAGTTTTATGAAAGCAATAACACCTGTTTGGACTAAACCACATTGCCTGTGTGAATGCAGCCTAATGCCTACCTGAGGGTGAATCCCTACAATGTGTATGACCAAAGGGTCCACACCACTAGATTCCCTCAATAATTTCTGGTTGACATAAAGATACTAAGGACAAGCTTATTGTCACGGGTGTGTCAGGTGTAATAGACAGTCGCTCTGGGTCTGGCTGTAGAAGGTCTCTCCACTTGGCATTAAAGACGCCTTCTTAATCCTTCTTCCTTTTGGACCCAGCGGCGACCTCTCTACTGCTTCTGATTGACACACCCTTGCCTGGGAGTTAAAAGCACTCCGTTTTCTCCAGGAAATCGACGGTGATACTTCTTTCTACCTTTGTGCAGGCTTGGAGCACTAGCAGTCGGCTAGTTTCTTCTCTGGTGCCCTTGGAGGACGGTTGGCGTTTCTCCTCTGGTGTCTGCTCAAGCTAAGTTTATCCCCTTTGTTTGTCTACCTTGTTGTCTTTAGTTTCTAGTGGGGCCTGACCAGTGCTCCCCCTCCCCCTCTCTATCTAGGGCCAAGCTCTAGGGACATCCAGGGCTTAGGGTCCTGCTCGGCGATAGGTGTGGAACCTATAAAGGGACGGTAGGGTTGGTAGGGTGATATTAGATCTGCCTAGAGGTCTCAACCGCCCCTTTCACTAGTGTTTGGGCTTCCTCCCCCTCTTCCCTTCGTGTTGCACTTAGTCTTTCCCACACCTTGCGTGACACTTATCAGCAATAGGCAAGTATGGAAAATGACAAGTCTGCACTCTATAGGCTACGGTTGATGTCTAGCTCCAGGGCAAAATTATAATGACCCTTGGTATGCATTCTAACTACTCCTACCATGTATCATGCCCAAATCTGCACTCAGGATGTCATTTTCCAAAATGCCATAATTGATGTTACAACGGATGCTGCAACGCTCTCACAATTATTTGTCAGTAGAGCAACTCATGTCAACAATTCAATGTGATTCTGATTCAGCACTATGGGGGCCACAGTATGTTTTTAATGTATTCAATGTAAGTGTGACACTGAGTCACTTCTCACGGATAAGCTGTGAGTTAGGATAGTCAAGGAGTCCGAGGTCACAAGCCAGGAGGGTACGTCATATACAAAGGAGTAGTCCGGTAACGTTCTGAGGTCAAAATACCAGAAGGCTACTGGATCAGAACAAACGGATTAAACAGACGGAGAGTCAGAATGAGGTCCGAGGTCAGGTAACGAAAGATCATCAAGCAAAATACAAGACAGAGAGTAAACCAACCACACTTAGCTGAAGCTATGTCTGCCAGAGGTCTGGGACTAACAGCCCAGCTAAGAAGCCGGGCAATCACCTGGGACAATGAACACCTGGAGACAGACAGAATCTCCCAGTCTCAGATTGGACGGCTGAACTGTCAATCAAAACACCGATAGCTCAGCACGCCCCTGCACCAGACTAGACACTGAGCTGTCAATCAAAGTACTGACAGATTCAGCACGACCCCTGTACTAGATCGGGCGGCTGAGCCATCAGTAACTTCATTCCAGACACACTGAGGGGTGGAATTGTGACAGCAGATCCATGTAAATCCTTGGATTTTCACAAATATTACCCCACTCAGAACAGTTTGCCAGTCTTAAATACTATCTTTCAGGGATCACCTTTCTAAGTTGTTGAGAGTGATTACTTTTCCCAGACCAGTAAACTGTTTGTAGCTGTGGGTTAAGCGGTGTCATGTTTTTTCCATACATATCTTAAGTTTGACTCTTCATGATGGGGATACCTAAAATAATTTTTTTTGTGAAAAAGATACCCCCATCAATAAGGTTCGGATGTTTCACAAATTCAAAGAAACAATTCTCTGTAGTCGAAGCACAGAACCTATATGTCATCTATATAAAAGTCACCCATAAGATAATGGAGGAGGTCGAGGATTCAAAAACCATCCGTGAAGATGACCCAATTCTCTGACCAGTTTAGATATTCATTGGCAAAACTTGGCATGCAGGGACGGTCCATGGCAATCATCCTGAGGTGGAGGTAGAGGTGGCGGAAAGTAGGTAAAACATTTTAGGTGAATATATAGTGCAATGTATAAAAGGTAGAACAAAAACAAGATTTATGAAAGGCTCTTACCTTTCACCACCACGGATAAGGGCTTTTCAAGTTCATTTATCTTGTGTCCATGACCTTCCTGTAAGACATTAGAAAGAATAAAAAGAATACCAATTTATCTTATATCAGGTAGTGGTGAAAAAAAACCCAGAAGTCATGAATAATTTGACCTAAAAGAAGGATCTCCTCATGTGACGATCAGACTGCATCAAAATTCAAACTGAATATTTTGCATATCATAAATGTTTCTTATATTTTCTTGCGAGACATGATCTCAGAGTATACAGCTCTGTTCAGTAACATCAGCTCTGAGATTATTCAGCTTTTATAGTAAAGAAGCCTTAGGAGCAGCTGATTGGCATTGGGCAGTTATTTGCATTTTCAAGGCAGAACTGTACATTTATTCTTACTGATTTCCAAAGTGAAGGAAATTCATCACATGCATCTATTATAGTAGAAACTATTTATAGTCATTACTGACCCCAGCCGACATGGCGCCTACACCCCACTACTGCTGGAGGTTGGTAGAAAGCTTCATTACATCGGTCTATAGAGGATTTCCAGAAATCTCAGCTCGATCTACCTGATGATCCAGGAGGACATTCTGCTTCTCCTCTAGACGATCCTGGGAATATAGAGGACTGGGGCTTCTCTCCGGTGGATTTCCAGAAATCTCAGCTCCATCTACCTGATGATCCAGGGGGACATTCTGCTTCTCCTCTGGACGTTCCTGGGAATATAGAGGACTGGGACTTCTCTCCGGTAGATTTCCAGAAATCTCAGCTCCATCTACCTGATGATCCAGGGGGACATTCTGCTTCTCCTCTGGACGTTCCTGGGAATATAGAGGACTGGGGCTTCTCTCCGGTGGATTTCCAGAAATCTCAGCTCCATCTACCTGATTATCCAGGGGGACATTCTGCTTCTCCTCTGGACGTTCCTGGGAATATAGAGCACTGGGACTTCTCTCTGGTGGATTTCCAGAAATCTCAGCTCCATCTACCTGATGATCCAGGGGGACATTCTGCTTCTCCTCTGGACGTTCCTGGGAATATAGAGGACTGGGACTTCTCTCTGGTGGATTTCTAGGACTGGACCCATCTATAGGAAATATACACAGGACTGAATACATCGTCTACATGTGATGATCAGATGATGGGGGAGTCTAGGTGACCTCAGACCCGGCCTCTCCTCTATAATCAGGACGGTCTCCTCTTACCCGGAGATGTGAGGGGCTGGTGATCCTCCATCATGACGTCCTTGTACAGATCCTTGTGTCCTTCTAAATACTCCCACTCCTCCATGGAGAAATAGACGGTGACGTCCTGACACCTTATAGGAACCTGACACACACAATGACCCGTCATTAGCAGACCCCTCCCCCGGCGTTATTATATAATGTCCCAGCATTCCCGGCAGCGCTCACCTCTCCGCTCAGCAGCTCAGTGATCCTGTGGGTCAGTTCTAGGATCTTCTTCTCATGTATCAGTGAATGAGGTGGAGGCTCGGTGATGTCACTCGGGGTCCTGCTCCGCCCTCCTGACACACGGGGGGTCACACACTCCCCAGACGACGTCTTCACTACTGTGTGATCCTGTGTATGGGGAGACGCCGATCACTACATCTATTCTAAGGATCCTTCACCTTTCCCGTCATTTCCCTTGCTTATTTCTAGAGATCAGAGTGATGTGATGTGAAGCTCTCACCTCTCCAGTGATCCAGTAGATTATCTCCAGGGTGAGGTCTAATATCCGAGCAGCCATGTGGCTTCCGTCATGCTCCATCCTCGGGGGGTCATTAATGAATAAGGGTCATTGTATTTTAAAGAAAACTTTCTAAGCTGAAAGAAATAAAAGACAAACAAAAATTTTTGGATGCTAAATCCTATTTGGAAGAAGATCTTACATGACAAAGTGTCTCAAAAATTAGAAGCTATAAATTCCACCAATAGCAAATGATGTAGGTGACTTCTAGTTACAGTATAAGATTACTGATAGTGTTGAGTGAGTATGTTCTGTTCCGAGTATGCTCGGGCCGAGCTCCGAGTATTTACAGCTGCTCGGTGATAAGGTTGAATCGCTCCCGTGTGCATGATTTGTGACTGTTTGACAGCTTTATTACATGGGGGGATTGTCTATTTATTACACATTCCTCACATGTAATAAAGCTGCCAAACAGTTGCAAATCATGCACACGGGAGCGATTCAACCATATCACCGAGCAGCTGTAAATACTCGGAGCTCGGCCCGAGCATACTCGGCGAAAAGGTTAACAGAACATACTCGCTCAACACTAATTACTGATCATAATATAATACAGTATATTGCATCAAGTAATAAATCTGCCCAAGTAAAACCTCAGACACTCGCTGTTGCGTTGCGCTCTCCAGCACAGGATGTGCAGTGAGTCCCAGCTTCACTGATCTTCTTCACATGTATTAATCCTCTTCTTAAAATCCATCAAAAACTATGTCTGCCCAGTGCAGAAATGGAAATCTGCTCAGAGCTTAGTACACTGTGTATGTCTTGGGACTGGTAGACATTGGCCAATGTCCAAGATTTGGAAAAGGCTGGTAGCGATGAGTAGTGATCAATTGATATGGAAATCTGCATAAGCAAAGATCTGATCTTCACAGGTGATTTGAATAATAAAAAAAAAAATTGAATAAGAATTACAATTAAAAAGATATATAAAAAGTGGATGACCAACCCAACTTTATCAGTCTTTCAGAGTCCTCCCAATTGTCTCCAACTTTGCTACATACACAACCCTCGCTAAGATTTCTCCCTTGCTTTCCCAATATTCTGGAACTTGCTACCTCAGCTGGTCACACTCTTACAAATTATAAAACTCAACATGATAAGCCACCTCCTCAGAAAAGCATACAAGCTACAAAAACCCTGCAGCCAACACACGGCCATATGTTCTGTTTACCACATACTGTCTCTTATCTCCTTCCCTGGTAGATTGTAAGAAGTCACCAGGTGAGAGTCCAGTGAAGAAGTCTCTCATGTATTTCAGGGTTATTACAATTGTTATATATTAGTTATATTACTGAAACTCTGTGTGGGGGGAATGTACTGTGGGGACATCATACTGTGTGTGGGGGAATGTACTGTGAGGACATCATACTGTGTGTGGGGAATGTACTGTGAGGACATCATACTGTGTGTGGGGAATGTACTGTGGGGACATCATACTGTGTGTGGGGGAATGTACTGTGGGGACATCATACTGTGTGTGGGGGAATGTACTGTGGGGACATCATATTGTGTGTGGTGGAATGTACTGGGGGGACATCATACTGTGTGTGGGGGGAATGTACTGGGGGGACATCATACTGTGTGTGGGAAATGTACTGTGGGGACATCATACTGTGTGTGGGGGGAATGTACTGGGGGGACATCATACTGCATGTGAGGGAATGTACTGTGAGGACACCATACTGCGTGTGGGGGGAATGTACTGTAGGAACATCATACTGTGTGTGGGGGAATGTACTGATGGACATCATACTGTGTGTGGGGGAATGTACTGTGGGGACATCATATTGTGTGTGGTGGAATGTACTGGGGGGACATCATACTGTGTGTGGGGGGAATATACTGGGGGGACATCATACTGCATGTGAGGGAATGTACTGTGAGGACACCATACTGCGTGTGGGGGGAATGTACTGTAGGAACATCATACTGTGTGTGGGGGAATGTACTGATGGACATCATACTGTGTGTGGGGGAATGTACTGGGGGGACATCATACTGTGTGTGGGAAATGTACTGTGAGGACATCATACTGTGTGTGGGGGAATGTACTGTGGGGACATCATACTGTGTGTGTGGGGGAATGTACTGTGGGGACATCATACTGTGTGTGTGGGGAATGTACTGTGGGGACATCATACTGTGTGTGGAGGGAATGTATTGTGAGGACATCATACTGTGTGCGGTGGAATGTACTGTGAGGACATCATACAGTGTGTGGGGGAATGTAATGTGGGGACATCATACTGTGTGTGGGCAATGTACGGTGAGGACATCATACTGTGTGTGTGGGGGGGAATGTACTGTGGGGACATCATACTGTGTGTGGGGGAATGTACTGTGGGGACATCATACTGTGTGTGGAGGGAATGTATTGTGAGGACATCATACTGTGTGTGGGGGGGGAATGTACTGTGAGGACATCATACTGTGTGCAGTGGAATGTAATGTGGGGACATCATACTGTGTGTGGGGAAAATGTACTATGAGGACATCATACTGTGTGTGGGGGAATGTACAGAGAGGACATCATACTGTGTGGGGAAAATGTACTGTGGGGACATCATACTGTGTGTGGGGGAATGTACTGTGGGGACATCATACTGTGTGTGGGGGAATGTACTGTGGGGACATCATACTGTGTGTGGGGGAATGTACTGTGGGGACATCATACTGTGTGTGGGGGAATGTACTGTGGGGACATCATACTGTGTGTGGGGGAATGTACTGTGGGGACATCATACTGTGTGTGGGGGAATGTACTGTGGGGACATCATACTGTGTGTGGGGGAATGTACTGTGGGGACATCATACTGTGTGTGGGGGAATGTACTGTGGGGACATCATACTGTGTGTGGGGGAATGTACTGTGGGGACATCATACTGTGTGTGGGGAATGTACTGTGGGGACATCATACTGTGTGTGGGGAATGTACTGTGGGGACATCATACTGTGTGTGGGGAATGTACTGTGGGGACATCATACTGTGTGTGGGGAATGTACTGTGGGGACATCATACTGTGTGTGGGGGAATGTACGGTGAGGACATCATGCTGTGTGTGGGGAATGTACGGTGAGGACATCATGCTGTGTGTGGGGAATGTACTGTGGGGACATCATACTGTGTGTGGGGAATGCACTGTGGGGACATCATACTGTGTGTGGGGAATGCACCGTGGAGACATCATACTGTGTGTGGGGGGAATGTACTGTGGGGACATCATACTGTGTGTGGGGGAATGTACTGTGGGGACATCATACTGTGTGTGGGGAATGTACTGTGGGGACATCATACTGTGTGTGGGGGAATGTACTGTGGGGACATCATACTGAGTGTGGGGAATGTACTGTGGGGACATCATACTGTGTGTGGGGGAATGTACTGTGAGGACATCATAATGTGTGTTTGGGAATGAACTGTGGGGACATCATACTGTGTGTGGGGGGAATGTACTGTGGGGACATCATACTGTGTGTGGGGGGAATGTACTGTGGGGACATCATACTGTGTGTGAGGGGAATGTACTGTGGGGACATCATGCTGTGTGTGGGGGAATGTACTGTGGGGACATCATACTGTGTGTGGGGGAATGTACTGTGGGGACATCATACTGTGTGTGGGGGAATGTACTGTGGGGACATCATACTGAGTGTGGGGAATGTACTGTGGGGACATCATACTGTGTGTTGGGGAATGTACTGCGGGGACATCATACTGTGTGTGGGGAATGTACTGCGGGGACATCATACTGTGTGTGGGGAATGTACGGTGAGGACATCATACTGTGTGTGGGGAATGTACTGTGTGGACATACTGTGTGTGGGGAATGTACGGTGAGGACATCATACTGTGTGTGGGGGAATGTACTGTGAGGACATCATACTGTGTGTGTGGGGGGGAATGTACTGTGGGGACATCATACTGTGTGTGGGGGAATGTACTGTGGGGACATCAACTGTGTGTGGAGGGAATGTATTGTGAGGACATCATACTGTGTGTGGGGGGGGAATGTACTGTGAGGACATCATACTGTGTGCAGTGGAATGTAATGTGGGGACATCATACTGTGTGTGGGGAAAATGTACTATGAGGACATCATACTGTGTGTGGGGGAATGTACAGAGAGGACATCATACTGTGTGGGGAAAATGTACTGTGGGGACATCATACTGTGTGTGGGGGAATGTACTGTGGGGACATCATACTGTGTGTGGGGGAATGTACTGTGGGGACATCATACTGTGTGTGGGGGAATGTACTGTGGGGACATCATACTGTGTGTGGGGGAATGTACTGTGGGGACATCATACTGTGTGTGGGGGAATGTACTGTGGGGACATCATACTGTGTGTGGGGGAATGTACTGTGGGGACATCATACTGTGTGTGGGGGAATGTACTGTGGGGACATCATACTGTGTGTGGGGGAATGTACTGTGGGGACATCATACTGTGTGTGGGGAATGTACTGTGGGGACATCATACTGTGTGTGGGGAATGTACTGTGGGGACATCATACTGTGTGTGGGGAATGTACTGTGGGGACATCATACTGTGTGTGGGGGAATGTACGGTTAGGACATCATGCTGTGTGTGGGGAATGTACGGTGAGGACATCATGCTGTGTGTGGGGAATGTACTGTGGAGACATCATACTGTGTGTGGGGAATGCACTGTGGGGACATCATACTGTGTGTGGGGAATGCACCGTGGAGACATCATACTGTGTGTGGGGAATGTACGGTGAGGACATCATACTGTGTGTGGGGGAATGTACTGTGAGGACATCATAATGTGTGTTTGGGAATGAACTGTGGGGACATCATACTGTGTGTGGGGGGAATGTACTGTGGGGACATCATACTGTGTGTGGGGAATGTACTGTGGGGACATCATACTGTGTGTGGGGAATGTACGGTGAGGACATCATACTGTATGTGGGGAATGTACTGTGGGGACATCATACTGTGTGTGGGGAATGTACTGTGAGGACATCATACTGTGTGTGGGGAATGTACTGTGAGGACATCATACTGTGTGTGGGGAATGTACTGTGGGGACATCATACTGTGTGTGGGGAATGTACGGTGAGGACACCATACTGTGTGTGGGGAATGTACTGTGGGGACACCATACTGTGTGTGGGGAATGTACTGTGGGGACACCATACTGTGTGTGGGGAATGTACTGTGGGGACATCATAATGTGTGTGGGGAATGTACTGTGGGGACATCATGCTGTGTGTGGGGGAATGTACTGTGGGGACATCATACTGTGTGTGGGGGAATGTACTGTGGGGACATCATACTGTGTGTGGGGGAATGTACTGTGGGGACATCATACTGAGTGTGGGGAATGTACTGTGGGGACATCATACTGTGTGTTGGGGAATGTACTGCGGGGACATCATACTGTGTGTGGGGAATGTACTGCGGGGACATCATACTGTGTGTGGGGAATGTACGGTGAGGACATCATACTGTGTGTGGGGAATGTACTGTGTGGACATACTGTGTGTGGGGAATGTACGGTGAGGACATCATACTGTGTGTGGGGGAATGTACTGTGAGGACATCATACTGTGTGTGTGGGGGGGAATGTACTGTGGGGACATCATACTGTGTGTGGGGGAATGTACTGTGGGGACATCAACTGTGTGTGGAGGGAATGTATTGTGAGGACATCATACTGTGTGTGGGGGGGGAATGTACTGTGAGGACATCATACTGTGTGCAGTGGAATGTAATGTGGGGACATCATACTGTGTGTGGGGAAAATGTACTATGAGGACATCATACTGTGTGTGGGGGAATGTACAGAGAGGACATCATACTGTGTGGGGAAAATGTACTGTGGGGACATCATACTGTGTGTGGGGGAATGTACTGTGGGGACATCATACTGTGTGTGGGGGAATGTACTGTGGGGACATCATACTGTGTGTGGGGGAATGTACTGTGGGGACATCATACTGTGTGTGGGGGAATGTACTGTGGGGACATCATACTGTGTGTGGGGGAATGTACTGTGGGGACATCATACTGTGTGTGGGGGAATGTACTGTGGGGACATCATACTGTGTGTGGGGGAATGTACTGTGGGGACATCATACTGTGTGTGGGGGAATGTACTGTGGGGACATCATACTGTGTGTGGGGAATGTACTGTGGGGACATCATACTGTGTGTGGGGAATGTACTGTGGGGACATCATACTGTGTGTGGGGAATGTACTGTGGGGACATCATACTGTGTGTGGGGGAATGTACGGTTAGGACATCATGCTGTGTGTGGGGAATGTACGGTGAGGACATCATGCTGTGTGTGGGGAATGTACTGTGGAGACATCATACTGTGTGTGGGGAATGCACTGTGGGGACATCATACTGTGTGTGGGGAATGCACCGTGGAGACATCATACTGTGTGTGGGGAATGTACGGTGAGGACATCATACTGTGTGTGGGGGAATGTACTGTGAGGACATCATAATGTGTGTTTGGGAATGAACTGTGGGGACATCATACTGTGTGTGGGGGGAATGTACTGTGGGGACATCATACTGTGTGTGGGGAATGTACTGTGGGGACATCATACTGTGTGTGGGGAATGTACGGTGAGGACATCATACTGTATGTGGGGAATGTACTGTGGGGACATCATACTGTGTGTGGGGAATGTACTGTGAGGACATCATACTGTGTGTGGGGAATGTACTGTGAGGACATCATACTGTGTGTGGGGAATGTACTGTGGGGACATCATACTGTGTGTGGGGAATGTACGGTGAGGACACCATACTGTGTGTGGGGAATGTACTGTGGGGACACCATACTGTGTGTGGGGAATGTACTGTGGGGACACCATACTGTGTGTGGGGAATGTACTGTGGGGACATCATAATGTGTGTGGGGAATGTACTGTGGGGACATCATACTGTGTGTGGGGAATGTACTGTGGGGACATCATACTGTGAGTGGGGAACGGACTGTGGGGGCATCATACTGTGTGTGGGGAATGGACTGTGGGGGCATCATACTGTGTGTGGGGGAATGTACTGTGGGGACATCATACTGTGTGTGGGGAATGTACTGTGCGGACTTCATACTGTGTGTGGGGGAATGTACTGTGAGGACTTCATACTGTGTGTGGGGGAATGTACTGTGAGGACTTCATACTGTGTGTGGGGGAATGTACTGTGAGGACATCATACTGTGTGTGGGGAATGTACTGTGGGGACATCATACTGTGTGTGGTGGAATGTACTGTGCGGACTTCATACTGTGTGTGGGGGAATGTACTGTGAGGACATCATACTGTGTGTGGGGGAATGTACTGTGGGGACATCATAATGTGTGTGGGGGAATGTACGGTGAGGACATCATACTGTGTGTGGGGGGAATGTACTGTGGAGACATCATACTGTGTGTGGAGGGAATGTACTGTGGAGACATCATACTGTGTGTGGGGGGAATGTACTGTGGAGACATCATACTGTGTGTGGGGGAATGTACTGTGGAGACATCATACTGTGTGGTGAATGTACTGTGAGGACATCATAATGTGTGTGGGGGAATGTACTGTGGAGACATCATACTGTGTGTGGAGGGAATGTACTGTGGGGACATTATACTGTGTGTGGGGAATGTACTGTGCGGACATCATACTGTGTGTGGAGGGAATGTACTGTGAGGACAGCATACTGTGTGTGGGGAATGTACGGTGAGGACATCATACTGTGTGTGGGGGGGATGTTCTGGGGGGACATCATACTGTGTGTGGGGGAATGTACTGTGGGGACATCATACTGTGTGTGGGGGGGATGTTCTGGGGGGACATCATAATGTGTGTGGGGGAATGTACTGTGGAGACATCATACTGTGTGTGGGGAATGTACTGTGGGGACATCATACTGTGTGGGGGGGAATGTACTGTGGGGACATCATACTGTGTGGGGGGGATGTACTGGGGGGACATCATACTGTGTGGGGGGGAATGTACTGTGGAGACAGTATACTGTGTGTGGGGAATCTACGGTGAGGACATCATACTGTGTGTGGGGAATGTACTGTGGGGACATCATACTGTGTGTGGGGAATGTACTGTGGGGACATCATACTGTGTGGGGGGGGGTGTACTGGGGGGACATCATACTGTGTGTGGAGGGAATGTATTGTGAGGACATCATACTGTGTGTGGGGGGGGAATGTACTGTGAGGACATCATACTGTGTGCAGTGGAATGTAATGTGGGGACATCATACTGTGTGTGGGGAAAATGTACTATGAGGACATCATACTGTGTGTGGGGGAATGTAAAGAGAGGACATCATACTGTGTGGGGAAAATGTACTGTGGGGACATCATACTGTGTGTGGGGGAATGTACTGTGGGGACATCATACTGTGTGTGGGGGAATGTACTGTGGGGACATCATACTGTGTGTGGGGGAATGTACTGTGGGGACATCATACTGTGTGTGGGGGAATGTACTGTGGGGACATCATACTGTGTGTGGGGGAATGTACTGTGGGGACATCATACTGTGTGTGGGGGAATGTACTGTGGGGACATCATACTGTGTGTGGGGGAATGTACTGTGGGGACATCATACTGTGTGTGGGGGAATGTACTGTGGGGACATCATACTGTGTGTGGGGGAATGCACTGTGGGGACATCATACTGTGTGTGGGGGAATGTACTGTGGGGACATCATACTGTGTGTGGGGAATGTACTGTGGGGACATCATACTGTGTGTGGGGAATGTACTGTGGGGACATCATACTGTGTGTGGGGAATGTACTGTGGGGACATCATACTGTGTGTGGGGGAATGTACGGTGAGGACATCATGCTGTGTGTGGGGAATGTACGGTGAGGACATCATGCTGTGTGTGGGGAATGTACTGTGGGGACATCATACTGTGTGTGGGGAATGCACTGTGGGGACATCATACTGTGTGTGGGGAATGCACCGTGGAGACATCATACTGTGTGTGGGGGGAATGTACTGTGGGGACATCATACTGTGTGTGGGGGAATGTACTGTGGGGACATCATACTGTGTGTGGGGGAATGTACTGTGGGGACATCATACTGAGTGTGGGGAATGTACTGTGGGGACATCATACTGTGTGTGGGGGAATGTACTGTGAGGACATCATAATGTGTGTGGGGGAATGTACTGTGAGGACATCATAATGTGTGTTTGGGAATGAACTGTGGGGACATCATACTGTGTGTGGGGGGAATGTACTGTGGGGACATCATACTGTGTGTGGGGGGAATGTACTGTGGGGACATCATACTGTGTGTGAGGGGAATGTACTGTGGGGACATCATGCTGTGTGTGGGGGAATGTACTGTGGGGACATCATACTGTGTGTGGGGGAATGTACTGTGGGGACATCATACTGTGTGTGGGGGAATGTACTGTGGGGACATCATACTGAGTGTGGGGAATGTACTGTGGGGACATCATACTGTGTGTTGGGGAATGTACTGCGGGGACATCATACTGTGTGTGGGGAATGTACTGCGGGGACATCATACTGTGTGTGGGGAATGTACGGTGAGGACATCATACTGTGTGTGGGGAATGTACTGTGTGGACATACTGTGTGTGGGGAATGTACGGTGAGGACATCATACTGTGTGTGGGGGAATGTACTGTGAGGACATCATACTGTGTGTGTGGGGGGGAATGTACTGTGGGGACATCATACTGTGTGTGGGGGAATGTACTGTGGGGACATCAACTGTGTGTGGAGGGAATGTATTGTGAGGACATCATACTGTGTGTGGGGGGGGAATGTACTGTGAGGACATCATACTGTGTGCAGTGGAATGTAATGTGGGGACATCATACTGTGTGTGGGGAAAATGTACTATGAGGACATCATACTGTGTGTGGGGGAATGTACAGAGAGGACATCATACTGTGTGGGGAAAATGTACTGTGGGGACATCATACTGTGTGTGGGGGAATGTACTGTGGGGACATCATACTGTGTGTGGGGGAATGTACTGTGGGGACATCGTACTGTGTGTGGGGGAATGTACTGTGGGGACATCATACTGTGTGTGGGGGAATGTACTGTGGGGACATCATACTGTGTGTGGGGGAATGTACTGTGGGGACATCATACTGTGTGTGGGGGAATGTACTGTGGGGACATCATACTGTGTGTGGGGGAATGTACTGTGGGGACATCATACTGTGTGTGGGGGAATGTACTGTGGGGACATCATACTGTGTGTGGGGAATGTACTGTGGGGACATCATACTGTGTGTGGGGAATGTACTGTGGGGACATCATACTGTGTGTGGGGAATGTACTGTGGGGACATCATACTGTGTGTGGGGGAATGCACGGTGAGGACATCATGCTGTGTGTGGGGAATGTACGGTGAGGACATCATGCTGTGTGTGGGGAATGTACTGTGGAGACATCATACTGTGTGTGGGGAATGCACTGTGGGGACATCATACTGTGTGTGGGGAATGCACCGTGGAGACATCATACTGTGTGTGGGGAATGTACGGTGAGGACATCATACTGTGTGTGGGGGAATGTACTGTGAGGACATCATAATGTGTGTTTGGGAATGAACTGTGGGGACATCATACTGTGTGTGGGGGGAATGTACTGTGGGGACATCATACTGTGTGTGGGGAATGTACTGTGGGGACATCATACTGTGTGTGGGGAATGTACGGTGAGGACATCATACTGTATGTGGGGAATGTACTGTGGGGACATCATACTGTGTGTGGGGAATGTACTGTGAGGACATCATACTGTGTGTGGGGAATGTACTGTGAGGACATCATACTGTGTGTGGGGAATGTACTGTGGGGACATCATACTGTGTGTGGGGAATGTACGGTGAGGACACCATACTGTGTGTGGGGAATGTACTGTGGGGACACCATACTGTGTGTGGGGAATGTACTGTGGGGACACCATACTGTGTGTGGGGAATGTACTGTGGGGACATCATAATGTGTGTGGGGAATGTACTGTGGGGACATCATACTGTGTGTGGGGAATGTACTGTGGGGACATCATACTGTGAGTGGGGAACGTACTGTGGGGGCATCATACTGTGTGTGGGGAATGGACTGTGGGGGCATCATACTGTGTGTGGGGGAATGTACTGTGGGGACATCATACTGTGTGTGGGGAATGTACTGTGCGGACTTCATACTGTGTGTGGGGGAATGTACTGTGAGGACTTCATACTGTGTGGGGGGGAATGTACTGTGAGGACTTCATACTGTGTGGGGGGGAATGTACTGTGAGGACATCATACTGTGTGTGGGGAATGTACTGTGGGGACATCATACTGTGTGTGGTGGAATGTACTGTGCGGACTTCATACTGTGTGTGGGGGAATGTACTGTGAGGACATCATACTGTGTGTGGTGGAATGTACTGTGCGGACTTCATACTGTGTGTGGGGAATGTACTGTGGGGACATCATACTGTGTGTGGTGGAATGTACTGTGAGGACTTCATACTGTGTGTGGGGGAATGTACTGTGAGGACATCATACTGTGTGTGGGGAATGTACTGTGAGGACATCATACTGTGTGTGGGGAATGTACTGTGGAGACATCATACTGTGTGTGGGGGAATGTACTGTGAGGACATCATACTGTGTGTGGGGGAATGTACTGTGGGGACATCATACTGTGTGTGGGGGAATGTACTGTGGGGACATCATACTGTGTGTGGGGGAATGTACTGTGGGGACATCATAATGTGTGTGGGGGAATGTACGGTGAGGACATCATAGTGTGTGTGGGGGGAATGTACTGTGGAGACATCATACTGTGTGTGGAGGGAATGTACTGTGGAGACATCATACTGTGTGTGGGGGGAATGTACTGTGGAGACATCATACTGTGTGTGGGGGAATGTACTGTGGAGACATCATACTGTGTGGTGAATGTACTGTGAGGACATCATAATGTGTGTGGGGGAATGTACTGTGGAGACATCATACTGTGTGTGGAGGGAATGTACTGTGGGGACATCATACTGTGTGTGGGGAATGTACTGTGCGGACATCATACTGTGTGTGGAGGGAATGTACTGTGAGGACAGCATACTGTGTGTGGGGAATGTACGGTGAGGACATCATACTGTGTGTGGGGGGGATGTTCTGGGGGGACATCATACTGTGTGTGGGGGAATGTACTGTGGGGACATCATACTGTGTGTGGGGGGGATGTTCTGGGGGGACATCATAATGTGTGTGGGGGAATGTACTGTGGAGACATCATACTGTGTGTGGGGAATGTACTGTGGGGACATCATACTGTGTGGGGGGGAATGTACTGTGGGGACATCATACTGTGTGGGGGGGATGTACTGGGGGGACATCATACTGTGTGGGGGGGAATGTACTGTGGAGACAGTATACTGTGTGTGGGGAATCTACGGTGAGGACATCATACTGTGTGTGGGGAATGTACTGTGGGGACATCATACTGTGTGTGGGGAATGTACTGTGGGGACATCATACTGTGTGGGGGGGGGTGTACTGGGGGGACATCATACTGTGTGGGGGGGAATGTACTGTGGGGACATCATACTGTGTGTGGGGGGGATGTTCTGGGGGGACATCATACTGTGTGTGGGGGGATGTACTGTGGGGACATCATACTGTGTGTGGTGAACATTTTATGGGGTATAAACGTAGTACCATACTGTGTGGGAACAGTAATGGGCTGCACTAGAATATTTCGGTGTGGACATGTCTGGGCGAGGTTAGGAAAGTTGCTTAATATAAAATAGAAATTGTGGCAGTGCACTATGATGATGTATCCAATAACTATTCATTATAATAATAAACACATAGATAAATGTCACCGTATAGTTACATAATAGTTATATAACGTACATTATATAACAAGCTATCGGGGTAACCACCAGATTAATCAAAAACTTTTTTTAGCAAGATAGTTAAAATATAACTTTTATTAGATATGTATAAAAATATCTTTCAAGTAAAAAAAAAAAAAAAAAAAGGGCCGAATAGTGAACCCTGGGTCTTCTGAGATTACCAACAATAATTTATGATGGTGTATACATGCGAACCACACCTCAACATATCAAAAGCCAAATGTGTAGGGTTTAGAAAATATCAACCTCCATACATCCCGAGCATTGCGTTAAACGCTACCTTTACTAGTATCAATTGGCATTTTTAGTAAGAACAATATATAGGGACACCATATATGCCCTCTATTCAAAGAGGTGCCGTGGACTATGTCAGGGAAAATCAACAAAACTCCACTGAAATGATCCTATGGGTTATCAAACAAAATGAGACAATCTCACCCAATCCTAAAGTGCATCACGGCTTGATTCATCCTGGTGAAATGTCATCCTAAAATTTATGACCAAAACATACTGGAGGTATCCTGCTCCCAAGACCTTTAGTGGTGGAGACTCTAGAGCGGGAGGTTCTGCCCATGTAGATAGAGCACCGCGCCCAGAGCCGTAGCCAGTAACGGACAATACCCGCAGAAGTTTTTTCTTTTTCATAACAAACTGCAGACTGGGACCAAAATTTTCTGAAACGGTACAACCCCGTTAATGCCGAATTGTGCGTCACTACTCCCATAAAAATAAAAGAAATAAAAACATTTTACAGAGCCTGATTCATGTATTCCTCTCCGGACTGTGAGCGGACAGGAGGGCGAGGAGGAGACGCACATATACCGCACATTACACCGGAGCTTCAGTGCCGCAGACTCCGGGGGCTTCTTCCCATCCTCTCCGGACTGTGAGCGGACAGGAGACGCACATATACCGGAGCTGCGGTCGCTGCGTCTTCTCTGATCTCCGGGGAGGTTTTCTGGGATGAGATTTGTCGCCTCCATTCTTCTCAGTCCAGCACCAGCATTTTCTGTCCCCCGTGAATTACAACCCTCAGCATCCTTTGTACTCACAGAGTATAATACATGGTGTTAATCCCCCCTCACTGCATGCGAGGCAGGAAGATTATCAGGAAGGGGCAGGTTTCGGCCGCAGACGTCCTGTCCCTGCAGTGAGCGCGGCCATCTTGTTGGTGGGAGTCTCCTAGTTACCAGGACTCGCAGTATTACACATGGTGGCAGCAGCCGGCTGCTCCTCCTGAGCTCAGGGACAGAGGAGATGGGGGATTTGTGGCAGAAGCCATCGTACTGACGGCTCGTACAATATACCATTATCCCCGTACTATATATACAGTGGTGGCCAAAAGTATTGGCACCCCTGCAATTCTGTCAGATAATACTCTGTTTCTTCCTGAAAATGATTGCAACCACAAATTCTTTGGTCTTATTATCTTCATTTAATTTGTCTTCAATGAAAAAACACAAAAAGAATTGTCCTAAAGCCAAATTGGATATAATTCCACACCTAACCTAAAAAAGGGGGTGGACAAAAGTATTGGCACCCTTTGAAAAATCCTGTGATGCTTCTGTAATTGGTGTAATTAGCAGCACCTGTAACTTACCTGTGGCACCTAACAGGTGTTGGCAATAACTAAATCACACTTGCAGCCAGTTAACATGGATTAAAGTTGCCTCAACCTCTGTCCTGTGTCCTTGTGTGTACCACATTGAGCATGGAGAAAAGAAAGAAGACCAAAGAACTGTCTGAGGACTTGAGAAACCAAATTGTGAGGAAGCATGAGCAATCTCAAGGCTACAAGTCCATCTCCAAAGACCTGAATGTTCCTATGTCTTCCGTGCGCAGGGTCATCAAGAAGTGTAAAGCCCATGGCACTGTGGCTAACCTCCCTAGATGTGGACGGAAAAGAAAAACTGACGAGAGATTTCAACGCAAGATTGTGCGGATGGTGGATAAAGAACCTCGACTAACATCCAAACAAGATCAAGCTGCCCTGCAGTCCGAGGGTTCAACAGTGTCAACCCGTACTATCCGTCGGCGTCTGAATGAAAAGGGACTGTATGATAGGATACCCAGGAAGACCCCACTTCTTACCCCGAGACATAAAAAAGCCAGGCTGGAGTTTGCCAAAACTTACCTGAGAAAGCCTAAAACGTTTTGGAAGAATGTTCTCTGGTCAGATGAGACAAAAGTAGAGCTTTTTGGGAAAAAGCATCAACATAGAGTGTACAGGAGAAAAAAAGAGGCATTTAAAGAAAAGAACACGGTCCCTACAGTCAAACATGGCGGAGGTTCCCTGATGTTTGGGGTTGCTTTGCTGCCTCTGGCACTGGACTGCTTGACCGTGTGCATGGCAGTATGAAGTCTGAAGACTACCAACAAATTTTGCAGCATAATATAGTGCCCAGTGTGAGAAAGCTGGGTCTCCCTCAGAGGTCATGGGTCTTCCAGCAGGACAATGACCCAAAACACACTTCCAAAAGCACTATAAAATGGTTTGAGAGAAAGCACTGGAGACTTCTAAGGTGGCCAGCAATGAGTCCAGACCTGAATCCCATAGAACACCTGTGGAGAGATCTCAAAATGGCAGTTTGGAGAAGGCACCCTTCAAATATCAGGGACCTGGAGCAGTTTGCCAAAGAAGAATGGTCTACAATTCCAGCAGAGCATTGTAAGAAACTCATTGATGGTTACCGGAAGCGGTTGTTCCCAGTTATTTTGGCTAAAGGTTGTGCAACCAAGTATTAGGCTGAGGGTGCCAATACTTTTGTCCGTTCCTTTGTTGGAGTTTTGTGTGAAATGATCAATGATTTGATTTTTGCTTCATTCTCTTTTGTGTTTTTTCCTTGCAAGCAAATTAAATGAAGATAATAAGACCAAAGAATTTGTGATTGCAATCATTTTCAGGAAGAAACTGAGTATTATCTGACAGAATTGCAGGGGTGCCTATACTTTTGGCCACCACTGTACACAGGTCTCATTGGTTACACAGCACATGGCGGCACCCAGCTGTCCGGAGACCCGGAGAGGCATACAGCTAGGTCCAGAAAGCGTGGATTCCCATCCTAATTGGAAGAAGGGTTTAGGAATTACAGATCTTTAATACGGAACTTCCTGTTTTTCAAGGGACTAAAAGTAATTTGACAATTATCTCAAAAGCTCTTTAATGCGCTGCATGTGCTGTTCCCTCGTTATACCATCATCAATTAAAGTACCACTTCAGTATTTGTGGTGCTTCTAATGTAAGGTCCTTGCTCCCTTTCCCTCCAGCTTCTTCACCTTTTGGCACGGCTTCGATCCTGTTCCATACACTTGTATTGAGTTGTAACCTCTGACTAGCTCCATGAAACACTGCCAGAGAGAGGTGATAAAAGGTGAAGACGATGGCAGGTGAGTATGAGACTAGGGGCAGGAGCCTTAGATTAGAAGCACCACTGCAGCAGTAAAATAAAAATAATAAACTCTGTTGTGGTGCTTTAAGTGGGTGAAAGGTCTAGAGCTGATTCCAGGTGTGGCATTTGCATTTGGAAGCTGTTGCTGTGAACCCACAACATTGATGGCTGGACCATACACTACAAGCAGTTTTTACCATTTACCTTTTTTTTCTCCCCTATTTTCTGATAGACTGTAGCTTGTGATCAGGTGTTAAACATTTTGGGTATATTTATTTATTCAGGACTTCTTGCCAGATGCAATATTCAAAAGAAAATGTCACGATAATTCTTATAAAAGAAATGTAGTGGCTTATTGAATTGATTTTCAAAAGGAATTAATGTAGCAAAATATAGAATATGTAAGTAGTTACAAAGAAATAGACAATTTGTCCATGGATAATTCATTAGATTGGTTGAGGTTTGTTCTCATCCCTCTTTCCCGAGGATCCTGAGTGGAAGTTTTGTGTCTGCTGCTTACCCATGAGTGAGAAAATCTCAGCTCTGGATCCAACAGGAGAATGTGTGTAAGCCCAACATGCAGGAGCACGTCAACTCCTGAACGTAGACCCCCTGAGTGGAGAGTTCCCTGTAACACGATCATTGGTGATATATGGAAGTCTTGGACTCAGCATCTGTTGACTATGACGTTATGGCTAGTGACGACCGAGTATGTTCGGTTAACACTTTCGGCGAGTATGCTCGGGCGAGTACCGAGTATCTTCAGCGTACTCGTACAACATGGCGTATAGTGATGAGCTGATCCATACACTGGATCAGTGTCGGACTGAGGTGCCAGGGGCCCACCAGTAACCAACTCCAGGGCCCCACCTTTCAGCTACACGCAAATGTGCCATTATCCTCAATCACAAGTTGATATAGCAATGAACTGGGTAGATTGCCCCCCTTGATGGGCAGTACATGTAGCCGTGCACTAAAACCCATATGTAACGGGTCTGGGAGGCGGAACCTCTGAGCAACTATACAAGGGGGCGGTCCTTGTAAGGAAGCAGGTGGCTCCCAGGGAAGACGGGCAGGTAGTCACGGCAAGTGACAGGGACAGTCTCTGGGTAGAAGGGCAGGTAGTCACGGCAAGTGACAGGGACAGTCTCTGGGTAGAAGGGCAGGTAGTCACGGCAAGTGACAGGGGCAGTCTCTGGGTAGAAGGACAGCAGGCAGGTGGCTGGTGAGCGCTCCCAGGTGAGCGGGCGAGAGTCTCTGGACAGGCAGGTGGTCACGGCAAGTGACAGCAGAGCCTCCAGGTAGACTAGCAGACAGGTAGCAGGTGGACGCTCCCAGGTGAGCGGGCAAGAGACTCGGGACAGGCAGGTGGTCACGGCAAGTGACGGCAGAGCCTCCAGGTAGGCTAGCAGGCAGGTAGCAGGTGGACGCTCCCAGGTGAGCGGGCAAGAGTCTCTGGACGGGCAGGTGGTCACGGCAAGTGACGGCAGAGCCTCCAGGTAGGCTAGCAGGCAGGTAGCAGGTGAGCGCTCCCAGGTGAGCGGGCAAGAGTCTCTGGACAGGCAGGTGGTCACGGCAAGTGACGGCAGAGCCTCCAGGTAGGCCAGCAGGCAGGTAGCAGGTGAGCGCTCCCAGGTGAGCGGGCAGGCTGGTCCATAGACAGACTGACAGGTGTCGGAAGGCAGACCGTCGGACCGCAGGCTTGCAAGCAGGTAAGCGGATATCAGGCAGGTATCAAGCAGGAATCTGGCAGGTGACTAGCAGGTAAAAGGCAGGAATCTGGCAGGTAACAAGCAAGAATCTGGCAGGTGACTGGCAGGTAACTGGTAACGGGACCTGAGGGCTGAAGCAGAGTGAAGGCTTTGCAACAACATTGCTCGGGCACCTCCATCTTGGAGGAGGTGCCTTATATATGGAGAGGTCCTCTGGCCATTGGCCGGGGACTCCTTAGAACGGCGCGCGCGGCCCCTTTAGGAGAGGGGGAGCGCGCGCGCATGCGCCCTAAGCACAGTGACCGGGAAGGAGTGCACGCTGCCAGCAGAGCGGGAGGAAGACGCCGGGCACGGAGAGGAGAGATGAGGGGAACAGCGTCCCTGCCTAGCAGGAGGCAGGGACGCCGACGCTACAGTACCCCCCCCCTTTAGGCCCCCCCTTTTTTAGGCCAGACAGAAATTTACCAAGGATGAGAGGGGCATGGATGTTCTCCCGGGGCTCCTACGTTCTCTCCTCAGGACCAAACCCCTTCCAATCTACTAGAAAAAAGGTCTTTCCTCTTACCCTTTTGGTGGCCAGAATGTGCTCTACCTCAAACTCGATTTCAGCGGAAACCGGAGCAGGAGGCGTGCCTGTAGACTTGGAAAAAAAGTTAAGTATCACGGGTTTGAGGAGAGATACATGGAAGGAGTTAGGGATCCGCAAGTTGGCCGGGAGTTTCAATTTATAGGCCACCGGGTTGATCTGTTTGATAACCTCCAGTGGGCCGATGAACCGAGGCCCTAACTTGTAGGAAGGAATCTTGAGCCGGACATACTTGGACGAGAGCCAGACTTTATCTCCAGGACGAAATTGTGGAGGATCCAGGCGTTTCTTGTCAGCGTGTTTTTTCATCCGCTCGGACGAATGAAGGAGTGCGGATCGGGTACTCTCCCAAATGGAGGAAAATTTGCTAACGAGAGATTCCGCAGCCGGATTGTCCACCGAGGTGGAGACGGGAAATGGGATCCGAGGATGCTGACCGAAGACTACAAAAAACGGGGATTTGGAGGAAGATTCGCTCTCGTGATTATTGTAAGAGAATTCGGCCCATGGTAGGAGATCCACCCAGTCTGAATGGTGGGCATTAACGAAGTGCCGGAGGTAACTGGTCAGGATCTGATTGATCCGCTCCACTTGACCATTGGACTGTGGGTGGTAAGCGGAGGAGAAGTCCAGGGTGACGTCTAGCAGCTTACATGTGGCCCTCCAGAAGCGTGAGGTGAACTGAACCCCACGATCCGACACGATGTGGAGGGGCAGGCCATGGAGACGGAAGATGTGGCGGATAAAGTCTTTGGCCAGCTCGGGTGCAGACGGGAGGCCTGGCAGGGGAATGAAATGAGCCATTTTGGAAAAGCGGTCAGCAACTACCCAAATGACCGTACAACCGGCAGAAACAGGGAGATCAGTTATGAAGTCCATAGCTATATGCTGCCAGGGGGCAGCAGGTACTGGAAGAGGAAGGAGGCGACCGGCTGGCAGGTGTCTCGGAACCTTGTTGCGGGCGCAGGACACACAGGCAGAAACAAAGTCTATTACGTCCTTGTGCAGGGTAGGCCACCAGTAGTGCCGGGTAATAAGCTGGAGGGTCTTTTTCTGACCGGTGTGGCCAGCTAGCTTAGACGAGTGACCCCAGTGTAGGATCTTCTCCCGATCAGGTACCGTTACGAACGTCTTACCGGGAGGGAGACGATTTAGACTCACGGGGGCCACCTGCATTACTCTGGCGGGATCGATGATGTGTTTAGGCTCCTCCTCAAGATCAGACACCAGGAAGGATCGGGACAAGGCGTCAGCTTTGATGTTTTTGTCAGCCGGGCGAAAATGAAGAACGAAATCAAAGCGAGCAAAAAACAAGGACCACCGGGCTTGGCTCAGGTTAAGTCTCTGGGCGTTCTGGAGATAGGCCAAGTTCTTGTGGTCTGTGTAAATTATTACCGGGTGAAGAGCCCCCTCGAGCAGGTAACGCCACTCCTCTAGTGCCAGCTTAATGGCCAATAATTCTCGGTCTCCTATAGAATAATTGCGCTCAGAAGAGGAGAAGAGTTTGGAGAAAAAAACGCAGGTTACCATTCTTCCGGAAGATGACTTTTGGGTAAGTACCGCCCCGGCTCCGGAGGAGGAAGCGTCAACTTCTAGGAAGAATTGTTTGTTGCCGTCCGGACGATGCAGCACCGGGGCGGAGGAGAAAGCCTGTTTTAAGGAAAGAAAGGCCTCCTCAGCTTCGGGCGGCCATTCTCTGGGATTAGTACCCTTACGGGTGAGCGCAGAGATAGGGGCAGTCCGGGAAGAGAAGTGCGGTATGAAGAGGCGGTAATAGTTGGCAAAGCCCAGGAACCGCTGAATAGCCTTCAATCCCTCTGGTCGGGGCCACTTCTGGATGGCAGACAGTTTCTCAGGATCCATTTGTAGGCCGGTCTGAGAGATTATGTAGCCCCGAAATGGAAGAGAGGTCTGCTCAAAGATGCACTTCTCATATTTAGCGTAGAGGTGGTTCTGCCTGAGCCTGAGCAGGACCTGACGAACATCCCTCCGGTGAGTAGGAAGGTCCGGAGAGAAGACCAAGATGTCGTCCAGGTACACCACCACGCAGGAGTAGAGAAGGTCACGGAAGATGTCATTGACCAACTCTTGAAAGATGGCAGGAGCGTTACAGAGACCGAAGGGCATTACAAGGTACTCATAGTGGCCGTCCCGGGTGTTGAATGCCGTCTTCCACTCATCCCCCTGACGGATACGGACCAGGTTATACGCCCCACGGAGATCCAGTTTGGTGAAGATTCTAGCCCCCCTCAGACGGTCAAATAATTCAGGAATGAGCGGGAGGGGGTATTTATTCTTCACTGTAATCTGGTTAAGGCCTCTATAATCTATACATGGACGGAGTGAGCCGTCCTTCTTTTTGACGAAGAAGAAGCCTGCTCCCGCCGGGGAGGTAGATTTCCGGATAAATCCCCGGGCCAGATTCTCCTCAATATATTCTGACACGGACCGGGTCTCTGCAGCGGACAAAGGGTAGATACGCCCACGGGGAGGAGTAGAGCCGGGTATCAGGTCGATTGGGCAGTCGTATGGCCTATGAGGGGGTAATGTCTCTGCTTCTTTTTTATTGAAGACATCCGCATAAGACCAATAGGGAACCGGGAGACCGGGTAGATTGACTGGGGTAGGAGAAGGACGAGCAGGATGAACGGGAACTAGACAAGTCTTATGGCAGTCCTGTCCCCAGCGAAGGACTTCTCTGGTCTGCCAGTCAAGCACGGGTGCATGTTTCTGGAGCCAAGGTAGGCCTAGCAAGAGTGCGTGAGAGAGTCCAGGCAAAACATGAAAGGAGATGCTCTCAGAATGCAGCATTCCCACCTGTAGAGTCAGAGATTCGGTGATGAGTTGGATGGGATGTGGTAAGAGGCCCCCATCCACGGCGGCGACAGACAAAGGTACGGCCAGAGGTTTGGTGGGAATGCGGTATTTTTCTACCAGGGATTGAGAGATGAGATTTCCAGCAGCTCCTGAGTCAAGTTGAGCCAGTTCAAAATAGCGGTTCTCTCCGCAGATGATAGAGACTGACAGCATCAGGGATGGAAAGGGTTTACTTTTGTCTAGGTCGACCTCTCTGAGCGATCCTAGACACAGGCGTTTCCCGACCTCTCTGGGCAGGAACGGATCCGGTGCTCCTTACTGTCACAGTAGAAGCAGCTCCCCTCGGCACGGCGTAAGTCTTGACGGGTTTTGACCATCTTGGTCTGGTCGACCTGCATAGGCTCAGGTGAGTGTGCCTGGGGAGTAACGGAGGGAGTGACGGGTTTCTGGAAGGTAGGGGCTAGACGTGGAAACCTCCTCTCACGGGTGACCTCTTTGGCGCGCTCCTGGAACCGGATGTCAATCCGGGTGGCAAGTGTTATTAAGTCGTCGAGAGTGGTAGGAATGTCCCGACCGGCGAGTTCATCTTTAATACGGCCGGACAGACCCTCCCAGAAGACAGACACCAGGGCGTCATTATCCCAGGCCAGCTCCGAAGCAAGGGTACGGAACCGTATGGCATATTGGCCCACGGTGAGATTTCCTTGATGGAGGCGTAGCAGAGACGATGCGGATGAGGTCTTCTGCCCGGGTTCGTCGAAGACTTTCCGGAAAGCCGTGAGAAAGGCTGGCAGGTCGGACACCAGGGGGTCTCCTCTCTCCCATAGAGGATTTAGCCAAGCCAGAGCCTCCCCCGTGAGGTGGGACATGATAAAGGCTACTTTGGACCGGTCGGAGATAAACTGGTGGGACAAGAGTTCAAAGTGCAGGGTGCACTGGTTTATGAAGCCCCGAGCTTGAGCGGGGTCACCTCCGAAGCGAGGAGGTGCAGAAAGCCGGGGTCCGGGGCAGGATACCATGGTATTGGTGGGCAGCGGCGCTGCCGGGTTGCGAGTCATGACACTAGCGGTGGTTGCTGGTGGAGCAGTCAGAGTGTCCAGGCGAGAGTTAACATTCCGCAGGTGACTCAGGATGGACTCCTGTTGGGACCTCTGACGGGACAGTTCATGACATAGGTCCGAGAGCGAGGGAGCTTGGGTGCCACCGGGTTCAATGGCCCGAGCAAGCTGTAACGGGTCTGGGAGGCGGAACCTCTGAGCAACTATACAAGGGGGCGGTCCTTGTAAGGAAGCGGGTGGCTCCCAGGGAAGACGGGCAGGTAGTCACGGCAAGTGACAGGGACAGTCTCTGGGTAGAAGGGCAGGTAGTCACGGCAAGTGACAGGGACAGTCTCTGGGTAGAAGGGCAGGTAGTCACGGCAAGTGACAGGGGCAGTCTCTGGGTAGAAGGACAGCAGGCAGGTGGCTGGTGAGCGCTCCCAGGTGAGCGGGCGAGAGTCTCTGGACAGGCAGGTGGTCACGGCAAGTGACGGCAGAGCCTCCAGGTAGACTAGCAGACAGGTAGCAGGTGGACGCTCCCAGGTGAGCGGGCAAGAGACTCGGGACAGGCAGGTGGTCACGGCAAGTGACGGCAGAGCCTCCAGGTAGGCTAGCAGGCAGGTAGCAGGTGGACGCTCCCAGGTGAGCGGGCAAGAGTCTCTGGACGGGCAGGTGGTCACGGCAAGTGACGGCAGAGCCTCCAGGTAGGCTAGCAGGCAGGTAGCAGGTGAGCGCTCCCAGGTGAGCGGGCAAGAGTCTCTGGACAGGCAGGTGGTCACGGCAAGTGACGGCAGAGCCTCCAGGTAGGCCAGCAGGCAGGTAGCAGGTGAGCGCTCCCAGGTGAGCGGGCAGGCTGGTCCATAGACAGACTGACAGGTGTTGGAAGGCAGACCGTCGGACCGCAGGCTTGCAAGCAGGTAAGCGGATATCAGGCAGGTATCAATCAGGAATCTGGCAGGTGACTAGCAGGTAACAGGCAGGAATCTGGCAGGTGACTGGCAGGTAACAAGCAGGAATCTGGCAGGTGACTGGCAGGTAACTGGTAACGGGACCTGAGGGCTGAAGCAGAGTGAAGGCTTTGCAACAACATTGCTCGGGCACCTCCATCTTGGAGGAGGTGCCTTATATATGGAGAGGTCCTCCGGCCATTGGCCGGGGACTCCTTAGGACGGCGCGCGCGGCCCCTTTAAGAGAGGGGGAGCGCGCGCCCTAAGCACAGTGACCGGGAAAGAGCGCACGCTGCCAGCAGAGCGGGAGGAAGACGCCGGGCACGGAGAGGAGAGGTGAGGGGAACAGCGTCCCTGCCTAGCAGGAGGCAGGGATTCCGACGCTACACCATATATGTTGTATTGCCAAAAGTATGTGCACCCCAGACCACCACACCTACAGCGGGTGAAATAAGTATTGAACACGTCATCAATTTTCTAAGTAAATCTATTTGTAAAGGTGCTATTGACATGAAATTCTCCCCAGCTGTCGATAACAACCCGTCCAATCCACAAAGGAAAGAAATCACCATAGATGTCCACATTTTGCAATGTGTATATCTCTTTAATGGATTAACAATAAAATCACGATTTTATCTCCAATTGGATCTGGAAGCTGGACCCCTTTTTTTTTCCTTGAAGAGCCAAGGACCACCTGTGTTGAGCTACAGAAAGACCTGGAATCAGCAGGTACAATTGATTCACAGAAAACTATAAGTATTGCACACAACCTCCATTGCCTGTATGCTGTATGCACGCTCACCACACAACCTCCATGGCCTGTATGCACGCTCACCACACAACCTCCATGGCCTGTATGCACGCTCACCACACAACCTCGATGGCCTGTATGCACGCTCACCACACAACCTCCATGGCCTGTATGCACACTCACCACACAACCTCCATGACCTGTATGCACGCTCACCACACAACCTCCATGGCCTGTATGTGACGCGCCCCCTGGGACTGTGCGCTGTGCTGCTGTGCAGGGGGAATACCCGGAGCCGGATCGCTGGGGGTTGTAGTTCTCCGTGGCGGTGACCCGGTCCGTGCCCAGGGTGGTCAAACCAGTGGCAGTCTATTAGTGTTATAATAAGTGTCCGACTACGCCACCCGTGGATTGCGGTCAGTGGGGACCGCCGCTGCGCTGCAGACCGCTGAGGCTGATGTTGGTTGCGCAGCCGAGTATGGGATAACTCCCCAAGGGAGGAGTATTGCCTCAGGGCAGCTAATGTGCAAAATGATGGGAGTGATGGTGTGAGTGTCCCAGTACTGATGGTGCTGGTGCGGCGATGAAACACAGAGACTTGTAATTGCAGTTTCCAAAGCTTTACTCACGGTTGTTATTCAGGTCAATGCTGCAGGCGATGACTGCCCAAGCCGTGCTGCGTCCACCAGGTGAGGGACTCGGTCAACTCCTAGGCAATTCCAGAGTGTGGTTCGGAGCTCCCCTCTCTTCCTTTCTACTGGCCGTCCCCACCAGTGACCCACCTTTGTCCAGCTTCCTCGGGCCTTCTGTTGGCGAAACCTCTCCCGGTTTCCCTGACCCTATACGGTATGCTTTCCTGGTGGATGTAGTGAGGGGTCGCACCAAGATGTGGTCACAACCTCCGGTTTTGGCTGAGGATTAGTCACCTCCACCAATTCGGGTTCCGGTACCCTGCTCTGCCAACCCTTCACCCTGTATCTCCTGGGCATATGGGGTCCCTTCTGCCTTCGTGTCTCTGGGCCTTTCTCTGTGTTCCTTGCTCCCTTTCTCCTCTGTTTCAGTTCCTTTCTTACTTTCCTTTCTGTTCCTTCTCCTCTCTCTTTCTGCTGCTCCTGGCCTCCACTCCAGGCCTGCCTCTGGAGCTGGGCCCAGACTGAGCCACAGCTCCCTGTCAGCCCTCTCTGGCTGAGCTCCTCTCCTCTTCTCCTCCTGCCTGAACTGAACACTGTCCTAAGATGGTGCCCACCTTATATACCTCCTTCTGACACCCGAGCCCAGGTGACTAGCAACCAATGGGCTCCTACCTATGCCCAGAAACCCACCCCTATCTGCTCCTACACCACTGGGTGTACTTTCCCCTCCCCACTCCAGCCAGGAACAGATGCTGTCGTGCCTGCACTTCTGTCTAGTGGGAGCACCGTTGAGCTGTTCCTCGGAAATGGGGTGTGTGTGGTGCATGCAGCCTACCGAGCCCCGGTCCACACTCCATCCTTACCCGGGAGTGGAATACCACACCTCTGGTTCGAGGTGCAATACCCCTGTAGCAGCCGAGTCCTCGGGGTGCTACATTCCCCCCTGGTAAATCACAGCACGTCCTCGGGCTGGAAAAGAGCAAAACAATTTAAAACATACAAAATTTTAGAATGCATTCGTATATAAGACATTAACTTTTCACTCATCCCTTTATGGGAGGTACTCTTCTCTTTTTTAACGTTACTGGTATAAAACATTTTTATAAAACACTTTGCTAATGCCACCGGAACTCTTTTCTAACATACTATATAAAACTTTTGGCATTACTATTTTAGCAGCACATAAACTTTCCAATATAAGACATTTTCAAATAAAACATTTTCAAAACATATTCTTGAGTTCTGGCCGCTGTGCAACTTGCAACCAGGTAAAGGTGCAACAGTCCATTTTAATCCGCCTTGAGGTAGACGTTGCGGTTCTTGTATAAAACCAGTAGGGGGACCTTTAAGAAGCGCAACTATGTACAAGGGTATGGCCGCTCTCAGTCCTCGGCCAGTGGGAATAGGGGAATGGCTGCTCACAGTCCTCAGCCTGGTTAGGGATTAGGGGCACACAGGTAACAGTTCACACAGTCAACAATTTCACAACAGTTCTTGTACCCCGACGGGTAACTATATACAGTTCCACTTTACCATCCTCTAATAATGGTGTCCTCCTTGCTCTTCCGGGTAGTCTTCAGGTCCGTCCGGACCCTCGGTGTACTCCGTTTCTGGGCGGTACTGTAGTTCCGCTTCCGTGAGCCGGTGAACGTGGAGGGCGTACGGTCCCTTGGCACCCTTGTGCCGGGTGAAGGTGACCACATCACCCGGGTAGAGATCACGTCCGCGGTGTCCCTCCGGCAGGTGGCTCTCGACATCCCTGCGGGTGACAAAGACGTCGCCGGGGGTTCGATGGTCTCGGATAAAGCCCCAGCCATGCTCCAGCTGGAACTTTATTACGGTCCCGTTGACTCGGGGACCGCGGGCGGCTCGGGGATCTTGTCGGGCCCTGCGCTTCTGCTCCGCGCTCCGGGCCTGCAGCTGTTCCTCTCGGATTCGCCTCTCCCGCCGTTCCCTTTCAAATACCTCCAGCTGTTGACGGCAGCACTCTTCACGCCGGGCTGCGTCCGCCCGGGTCTCCTGGGTGAACCCCATGAGATTCTCACCGGTGGGATCCCATGCGAATTGAGCGTCCTCCAGCGGGAGCGGAGCGATTTTGGCGGGCTCCGGAGCCGGGATCAGAGGCTCACACAGGGGCCGTTCCCTCCGGAGACGGGGGTTGACGTACTCCGGTGGCCACACGAAGGGCAGCCCATCCGGGCTGGTATGTTGCGCAAAGAGGTCTGCGCCCAGGGGTGGCACCACGGGCCTCGATCGGGAAGCAGCGCCCGGGGGCACTCGGCCTTGCGACCAGGCCTGGGAATTTCCGGTTGGGTCTGGGGGTGGCACTGTTGGGGAAGAGGGCGCTGGAGGGGCAGCGGCGCCCGGGTTCACCAGGCCTTGCGACCAGGCCGGTGGTACTTCCTCTTTTGCCGCGCTCGGGGTCGAGGGGCGTGGCGCGGAATGGGGCGTGACCGCGGCTCCTGCCGCTTGAGGCCTAGTTGGGAGCAGTGGAGGCGCGGCAACGGGTGTGGTGCGTAGGGCTTCGGGCTCTGCGACGGGAGGCTGGGGCAGGCTTACGGCTGCTGGGCTCGGGGTGATGACGTCCCCATTACCTGCCTCAATCCTTGCGGCTCCCTCCGCGGCGTCGTCTCCGGCCTTCGTCCCTCCTGCACCATCCTCAGAGGCAGACGTGCTCCAGGTTGCGGGTGGCGCCTCCTGCTGGCGGGTTCCAGCCTGCCGGGCCATCTCCCTTCTCCACTCGGCCAGCGCATCCTGCTGTGCCCGGACCATCCTCCGGTCCAAGTCCTCCAGCGCAGCCTGTGCACGCTCCGGGTCTCTGGGGAGCTGCGCCAGGATCTCCACTAGGCTGTCTGGCGGTGCGGCCTGCAGCAGGCTCCGGACCAAGGTGTTGGCACTGCTGGACGCTTCCTCCATTTCCGGGTGCGGTCTGTCCAGACTGATCCAGAGCGCGCCCTGCCCCACAGTTTTCTTCACTTCCCGCCCCCATTGGGGGTGGTCCTGGGGCAACTTGGTGACAGTCAGTTTCAGGGGCAGCCCTCCCACGCTGATGGACACCTCCACTGCAGCATTCATGGCTGCTGGGGGCGGGCTCCTTCTTTGGCGCCACTCTGGGACCTGGCCCACGATGGGAGGTGGCTTCCTGCTGTCCTTTGGTGCGCACATAATGGCATCCGCTCTGCCAGGGCGGGAAAAACGGATGAAGATGGCGGGAAACGGTCCAAGATGGCGTCTGATGGCGGGAATCGGCTCCGGATGGCGGGAAACGACTCCGGACGGCGGGAAATTTCTGGAAATGGCGGGAAACTTCTTTTTAAGGTACATGTGCAGTTTTCTTCAGGCACGCAATACCCGCTTGTGGCGGGTTGGTAATGATCCTGCCGACTACGCCAAAGTTGACGCGCCCCCTGGGCCTGTGCGCTGTGCTGCTGTGCAGGGGGAATACCCGGAGCCGGATCGCTGGGGGTTGTAGTTCTCCGTGGCGGTGACCCGGTCCGTGCCCAGGGTGGTCAAACCAGTGGCAGTCTATTAGTGTTATAATAAGTGTCTGACTACGCCACCCGTGGATTGCGGTCAGTGGGGACCGCCGCTGCGCTGCAGACCGCTGAGGCTGATGTTGGTTGCGCAGCCGAGTATGGGATAACTCCCCATGGGAGGAATATTGCCTCAGGGCAGCTAATGTGCAAAATGATGGGAGTGATGGTGTGAGTGTCCCAGTACTGATGGTGCTGGTGCGGCGATGAAACACAGAGACTTGTAATTGCAGTTTCCAAAGCTTTACTCACGGTTGTTATTCAGGTCAATGCTGCAGGCGATGACTGCCCAAGCCGTGCTGCGTCCACCAGGTGAGGGACTCGGTCAACTCCCAGGCAATTCCAGAGTGTGGTTCGGAGCTCCCCTCTCTTCCTTTCTACTGGCCGTCCCCACCAGTGACCCACCTTTGTCCAGCTTCCTCGGGCCTTCTGTTGGCGAAACCTCTCCCGGTTTCCCTGACCCTATACGGTATGCTTTCCTGGTGGATGTAGTGAGGGGTCGCACCAAGATGTGGTCACAACCTCCGGTTTTGGCTGAGGATTAGTCACCTCCACCAATTCGGGTTCCGGTACCCTGCTCTGCCAACCCTTCACCCTGTATCTCCTGGGCATATGGGGTTCCTTCTGCCTTCGTGTTTCTGGGCCTTTCTCTGTGTTCCTTGCTCCCTTTCTCCTCTGTTTCAGTTCCTTTCTTACTTTCCTTTCCGTTCCTTCTCCTCTCTCTTTCTGCTGCTCCTGGCCTCCACTCCAGGCCTGCCTCTGGAGCTGGGCCCAGACTGAGCCACAGCTCCCTGTCAGCCCTCTCTGGCTGAGCTCCTCTCCTCTTCTCCTCCTGCCTGAACTGAACACTGTCCTAAGATGGTGCCCACCTTATATACCTCCTTCTGACACCCGAGCCCAGGTGACTAGCAACCAATGGGCTCCTACCTATGCCCAGAAACCCACCCCTATCTGCTCCTACACCACTGGGTGTACTTTCCCCTCCCCACTCCAGCCAGGAACAGATGCTGTCGTGCCTGCACTTCTGTCTAGTGGGAGCACTGTTGAGCTGTTCCTCGGAAATGGGGTGTGTGTGGTGCATGCAGCCTACCCAGCCCCGGTCCACACTCCATCCTTACCCGGGAGTGGAATACCACACCTCTGGTTCGAGGTGCAATACCCCTGTAGCAGCCGAGTCCTCGTGGTGCTACATATGCATGCTCACCACACAACCTCCATGACCTGTATGCACACTCACCACACAACCTCCATGGCCTGTATGCATGCTCACCACACAAACTCCATGGCCTGTATGCACGCTCACCATGCAACATCCATGGCCTGTATGCACCCTCACCACACAACCTCCATGGCCTGTATGCACGCTCACCACACAACCTCCATGGCCTGTATGCACGCTCACCACACAAACTCCATGGCCTGTATGCACGCTCACCACGCAACCTCCATGGCCTGCATGCACGCTCACCAAGCAACCTCCATGGCCTGTATGCACACTCACCTCGCAACCTCCATGGCCTGTATGCACACTCACCACACAACCTCCATGGACAGTATGCACGCTCACCACGCAAGCTCCATGGCCTGTATGCACACTTACCATACAACCTCCATGGCCTGTATGCACGCTCATCACACACTCACCACACAACCTCCATGGCCTGTATGCACGCTCACCACACAACCTCCATGGCCTGTATGCACGCTCACCACACAACCTCCATGGCTTGTATGCATACTCACCACGCAGCCTCCATGGTCTCTATGCACGCTCACCACGCAGCCTCCATGGCCTGTATGCACGCTCACCACACAACCTCCATGGCCTGTATGCACGCTCACCACGCAGCATCCATGGCCTGTATGCACGCTCACCACACAACCTCCATGGCCTGTATGCACGCTCACCACGCAGCATCCATGGCCTGTATGCACGCTCACCACACAACCTCCATGGCCTGTATGCACGCTCACCACACAACCTCCATGACCTGTATGCACGCTCACCACACAACTTCCATGGACAGTATGCACGCTCACCACGCAACCTCCATGGCCTGTATGCACACTTACCATACAACCTCCATGGCCTGTATGCACGCTCACCACACACTCACCACACAACCTCCATGGCCTGTATGCACTCTCACCACACAAAGTCCATGGCCTGTATGCACGCTCACCACACAACCTCCATGGCTTGTATGCATGCTCACCATGCAGCCTCCATGGTCTGTATGCACGCTCACCACGCAGCGTCCATGGCCTGTATGCACGCTCACCACACAACCTCCATGGCCTGTATGCACGCTCACCACGCAGCATCCATGGCCTGTATGCACGCTCACCACGCAACCTCCAAGGCCTGTATGCACGCTCACCACGCAACCTCCATGGCCAGTATGCACGCTCACCACGCAACCTCCATGGCCTGTATGCACGCTCACCACACAACCTCCATGGCCTGTATGCACGCTCACCACACAACCTCCATGGCCTGTATGCACGCTCACCACACAACCTCCATGGCCTGTATGCACGCTCACCACACAACCTCCATGGCTTGTATGCATGCTCACCACGCAACCTCCATGGCCTGTATGCATGCTCACCACACAACCTCCATGGCCTGTATGCACACTCACCACACAACCTCTATGGCCTGTATACACACTCACTACACAACCTCCATGGCCTGTATGCACACCCACCATGCAACCTCCATGGCCTGTATGCATGCTCACCACGCAGCCTCCATGGCCTGTATGCACGCTCACCACAGAACCTCCATGGCCTGTATGCACGCTCACCACGCAACCTCCATGGCCTGTATGCATGCTCACCACACAACCTCCATGGCCTGTATGCACGCTAACCACACAACCTCCATGGCCTGTATGCATGCTCACCACACAACCTCCATGGCCTGTATGCACACTCACCACACAACCTCTATGGCCTGTATACACACTCACTACACAACCTCCATGGCCTGTATGCACACCCACCATGCAACCTCCATGGCCTGTATGCATGCTCACCACGCAGCCTCCATGGCCTGTATGCACGCTCACCACAGAACCTCCATGGCCTGTATGCACGCTCACCACGCAACCTCCATGGCCTGTATGCATGCTCACCACACAACCTCCATGGCCTGTATGCACGCTAACCACACAACCTCCATGGCCTGTATGCAGGCTCGCCACACGTCCTCCATGGCCTGTATGCATGCTCACCACGCAACCTCCATGGCCTGTATGCGTGCTTGCCGCGCGTCCTCCATGGCCTGCATGCACGCTCACCACGCCACCTCCATGGCCTGTATGCATGCTCATCACACAACCTCCATGGCCTGTATGCACGCTCACCACACAACCTCCATGGCCTGTATGCACGCTCACAACACAACCTCCATGGCCTGTATGCACACTCACCACACAACCTCCATGGCCTGTATGGATGCATATCCCACAACCTCCATGGCCTGTATGCACACTCACCACACAACCTCCAATGAATGGGAAGTGGCACACACTGGAGCACCTTACAATGGATGGGATGTGGCACACGCTGGAGCATCTTACAATGAATGGGATGTGGCACACGCTGGAGCGCCTTAGAATGAATGGGATGTGGCACACGCTGGAGCACCTTACAATGAATGGGATGTGGCACAACCTGGAGCACCTTACAATGAATGGGATGTGGCACACACAGAAGCACCTTACAATGAATGGGATGTGGCACACGTTGGAACACCTTACAATGAATGGGATGTGGCACACGCTGGAGCACCTTACAATGAATGGGATGTGGCACATGCTGGAGTGCCTTACAATGAATGGGATGTGGCACACACTGGAGCACCTTACAATGAATGGGATGTGGCACACGCTGGAGCACCTTACAATGAATGGGATGTGGCACACGCTGGAGCACCTTACAATGAATGGGATGTGACACACGCTGGAGCACCTTACAATGAATGGGATGTGGCACACACTGGAGCATCTTACAATGAATGGGATGTGGCACAAGCTGGAGCACCTTACAATGAATGGGATGTGGCACACACAGGAGCACCTTACAATGAATGGGATGTGGCACACGCTGGAACACCTTACAATGAATGGGATGTGGCACACGCTGGAGCACCTTACAATGAATGGGATGTGGCACATGCTGGAGTGCCTTACAATGAATGGGATGTGGCACACACTGGAGCACCTTACAATGAATGGGATGTGGCACATGCTGGAACACCTTACAATGAATGGGATGTGGCACACGCTGGAGCACCTTACAATGAATGGGATGTGGCACATGCTGGAGTGCCTTACAATGAATGGGATGTGGCGCACGCTGGAGCACCTTACAATGAATGGGATGTGGCACACGCTGGAGCACCTTACAATGAATGGGATGTGGCACACGCTGGAGTGCCTTACAATGAATGGGATGTGGCACACACTGGAGAGCCTTACAATGAATGGGATGTGGCACACACTGGAGCGCCTTACAATGAATGGGATGTGGCACACACAGGAGCACCTTACAATGAATGGGATGTGGCACACGCTGGAGCACCTTACAATGAATGGGATGTGGCACACGCTGGAGCACCTTACAATGAATGGGATGTGGCACACGCTGGAGCACCTTACAATGAATGGGATGTGGCACATGCTGGAGCGCCTTACAATGAATGGGATGTGGGACACACTGGAGAGCCTTACAATGAATGGGATGTGGCACACACTGGAGCGCCTTACAATGAATGGGATGTGGCACACGCTGGAGCACCTTACAATGAATGGGATGTGGCACACGCTGGAGAGCCTTACAATGAATGGGATGTGGCACATGCTGGAGCACCTTACAATGAATGGGATGTGGCACACGCTGGAGAGCCTTACAATGAATGGGATGTGGCACACGCTGGAGAGCCTAACAATGAATGGGAAGTGGCACACGCTGGAGCACCTTACAATTAATGGGATGTGGCACACGCTGGAGCACCTTACAATGAATGGGATGTGGCACACGCTGGAGCGCCTTACAATGAATGGGATGTGGCACATGTTGGAGCACATTACAATGAATGGGATGTGGCACACACTGGAGCACCTTACAATGAATGGGAGGATGTGGCACACGCTGGAGAGCCTTACAATGAATGGGATGTGGCACACGCTGGAGCACCTTACAATGAATGGGATGTGGCACACGCCGGAGCGCCTTACAATGAATGGGATGTGGCACACGCTGGAGCGCCTTACAATGAATGGGATGTGGCACACGCTGGAGAGCCTTACAATGAATGGGATGTGGCACACGCTGGAGCACCTTACAATGAATGGGATGTGGCACACGCTGGAGAGCCTTACAATGAATGGGATGTGGCACACGCTGGAGAGCCTAACAATGAATGGGAAGTGGCACACGCTGGAGCACCTTACAATTAATGGGATGTGGCACACGCTGGAGCACCTTACAATGAATGGGATGTGGCACACGCTGGAGCGCCTTACAATGAATGGGATGTGGCACACGCTGGAGAGCCTTACAATGAATGGGATGTGGCACACGCTGGAGCACCTTACAATGAATGGGATGTGGCACACGCCGGAGCGCCTTACAATGAATGGGATGTGGCACACGCTGGAGCGCCTTACAATGAATGGGATGTGGCACACGCTGGAGCACCTTACAATGAATGGGAGGATGTGGCACACGCTGGAGCGCCTTACAATGAACGGGATGTGGCACACGCTGGAGCACCTTACAATGAATGGGATGTGGCACATGCTGGAGCACCTTACAATGAATGGGATGTGGCACACGCTGGAGCAACTTGGGCCCTTCAGTCAGCTGATTGGCAGGAGTATTGAGAGGTGGACAACCTGTCGTTTATCAAATATCCTAAGGACAGCTATTTTGTAGTCCCATAAATCCTTTTAATTTAAAAGATACGATCAAAGGTCACTCGCTATTAAAGGTAATGGTGTCAGTAAGGTTCCCACTCCCAATATTACCAGGTTTGCAAGTAGTAATATTGCAAGGAAACATTTACTAGTCTTTACTTTTGTTATTGTTGACCTGTCTAAACCCCGACACATTGGAAGGGTTAAGTTATCAATGATGACGTGGGCCATTAACACACAACAGGTATCACCGAGATTAAACAAAAACTTGGTAGTAATGATTTTCTGTATTGTAGAACAACATTTATGTTACAAATCAGAAAGCATCCCGAGACAACAGGTCCTACAATGGAGCCATACACCTGCTGAATTTCCTATAAGGTTAAAATGTTTTCTCTCTTGTGTAACTTCTGATGATTAACAAGATGTGATCTATGTTTAAAAGATTTCCCACATTCTGAACATAAAAATGGCCTTTCCCCTGTGTGAATTCTCAGATGTTGAAGAAGAATGGCTTTATGACTAAAACATTTCCCACATTCGGAGCATGAAAACGGCTTCTCCCCTGTGTGAGTTTTTACATGTTCATTAAAACATGATTTCTGACTAAAACACTTATGACATTCAGGACAGGAGTACGGCTTCTCCCCTGTGTGAACTCTCTGATGTATCTTGAGAGCTTCCCTACGCATATAGCATTTTCCACATGTCACACATGAAAATGACTTCTCCCCGGTGTGACTTATCTGATGTCTCTTAAGCCGATCTTTAGCAAAAAAGCATTTCCCACATTCAGAGCAAGAAAACGGCTTCTCCCCGGTGTGAATTCTTTGATGGTTTATAAGAGTTATCTTTTGCACAAAACCTTTTCCACACTCAGGACATGAATATGGTCTTTCTCCTGTGTGTGTTCTCTGATGTTTATCAAGATCCGATTTAGACTTGAAACATTTCCCACACTCTGAACATGAATACGGCTTCTCCCCTGTGTGAGTTCTCAGATGTTTTGAAATATGTGATCTAAATGTAAAACGCTTCCCACATTTAGGGCATGAAAATGGCTTCTCCCCTGTGTGAATTCTCTGATGATTAACAAGATCTGATTTCTGGATAAAGCATTTCCCACATTCAGGGCATGAATACGGCTTCTCCCCTGTGTGAATTCTCTGATGTGCAACAAAAGCTGATTTCTTTTTAAAACCCCTCCCGCACTCTGTACAAGAATACGGCCTTTCACCTATGTGATGATTAGATTTGTTTTTCCCACATTCAGCAAATACCAATATGTTATCAAGTCTATTTCCAGAGCTACTTTGTATAATCTGTGATTGATTATCTGCTACTTCATGATAGGAAGATGAAAGGAGATTTATATAGGAACTTCTCATCCAGTCTTCACCTGAAAAAAAGAAAAATCTGTCATAATTATAATTATGTTAAAGCTTCAATGTGGATCAATATATACACTGCTCAAAACAATAAAGGGAACACTGAAATCCCCCCTCCTAGATCTGAATGATGAAATCTTCTCATTGAATACTTTGTTCTGTAGAAGCTGAATGTGCTGACAACAAAATCACACAAAAATCATCAATGGAAATCACATTTATTAACCAGTGGAGGCCTGGATGTGGAGTCACCCCCAAAATGAAAGTGGAAAAACCCACTACAGGCTGATCCAACTGTGATGTAATGTCCTTAAAACAAGTCACAATGAGGCTGAGTATTGTGTGTGGCCTCCACGTGCCTGTATGACCTCCCTACAACGCCTGGACATGCTCCTGATGAGGCTGAGTATTGTGTGTGGCCTCCACGTGCCTGTATGACCTCCCTACAACGCCTGGGCATGCTCCTGATGAGGCTGAGTATTGTGTGTGGCCTCCACGTGCCTGTATGACCTCCCTACAACGCCTGGGCATGCTCCTGATGAGGCTGAGTATTGTGTGTGACCTCCACGAGCCTGTATGACCACCCTACAACGCCTGGGCATGCTCCTGGTGAGGCTGAGTATTGTGTGTGGCCTCCACGTGCCTGTATGACCTCTCTACAACGCCTGGGCATGCTCGTGATGAGGCTCAGTATTGTGTGTGGCCTCCACGTGCCTGTATGACCTCTCTACAACGCCTGGGCATGCTCCTGATGAGGCTGAGTATTGTGTGTGGCCTCCACGTGCCTGTATGACCCCCCTACAACGTCTGGGCATGCTCCTGATGAGGCTAAGTATTGTGTGTAGCCTCCACGTGCCTATATGACCTCCCTGCAATGCCTGGGCATGCTCCTGATGAGTCTGAGTATTGTGTGTGGCCTCCACGTGCCTGTATGACCTCTCTACAACGCCTGGGCATGCTCGTGATGAGGCTCAGTATTGTGTGTGGCCTCCACGTGCCTGTATGACCTCTCTACAACGCCTGGGCATGCTCCTGATGAGGCTGAGTATTGTGTGTGGCCTCCACGTGCCTGTATGACCCCCCTACAACGTCTGGGCATGCTCCTGATGAGGCTAAGTATTGTGTGTAGCCTCCACGTGCCTGTATGACCTCCCTACAACGCCTGGGCATGCTCCTGATGAGGCTGAGTATTGTGTGTGGCCTCCACGTGCCTGTATGACCTCTCTACAACGCCTGGGCATGCTCCTGATGAGTCTCAGTATTGTGTGTGGCCTCCACGAGCCTGTATGACCTCCCTACAACGCCTGGGCATGCTCTTGGTGAGGCTGAGTATTGTGTGTGCCCTCCAAGTGCCTGTATGACCTCCCTACAACGCCTGGGCATGCTCCTGATGAGGCTGAGTATTGTGTGTGACCTCCACGAGCCTGTATGACCTCCCTAAAACGCCTGGGCATGCTTCTGATGAGGCTGAGTATTGTGTGTGACCTCCACGAGCCTGTATGACCTCCCTACAATGCCTGGGCATGCTCCTGATGAGGCTGAGTATTGTGTGTGGCCTCCACGTGTCTGTATGACCTCCCTACAACGCCTGGGCATGCTCCTGATGAGGCTGAGTATTGTGTGTGGCCTCCACGTGCCTATATGACCTCCCTACAACGCCTGGGCATGCTCCTGATGAGGCTGAGTATTATGTGTGGCCTCCACGTGCCTGTATGACCTCCCTACAACGCCTGGGCATGCTCCTGATGAGGCTGAATATTGGGTGTGGCCTCCACGTGCCTGTATGACCTCCCTACAACGCCTGGGCATGCTCCTGATGAGTCTCAGTATTGTGTGTGGCCTCCACGTGCCTGTATGACCTCCCTACAACGCCTGGGCATGCTCCTGATGAGGCTGAGTATTGTGTGTGTGGCCTCCACGTGCCTGTATGACCTCCCTACAACGCCTGGGCATGCTCCTGATGAGTCTCAGTATTGTGTGTGGCCTCCACGTGCCTGTATGACCTCCCTACAACGCCTGGGCATGCTCCTGATGAGGCTGAGTATTGTGTGTGGCCTCCACGTGCCTGTATGACCTCCCTACAACACCTGGGCATGCTCCTAATGAGTCTCAGTATTGTGTGTGGCCTCCACGTGCCTATATGACCTCCCTGCAATGCCTGGGCATGCTCCTGATGAGTCTGAGTATTGTGTGTGGCCTCCACGTGCCTGTATGACCTCCCTACAACGCCTGGGCATGCTCCTGATGAGGCTGAGTATTGTGTGTGGCCTCCACGTGCCTGTATGACCTCTCTACAACACCTGGGTATGCTCGTGATGAGGCTCAGTATTATGTGTGGCCTCCACGTGCCTGTATAACCTCTCTACAACGCCTGGGCATGCTCCTGATGAGGCTGAGTATTGTGTGTGGCCTCCACGTGCCTGTATGACCCCCCTACAACGTCTGGGCATGCTCCTGATGAGGCTAAGTATTGTGTGTAGCCTCCACGTGCCTGTATGACCTCCCTACAACGCCTGGGCATGCTCCTGATGAGGCTGAGTATTGTGTGTGGCCTCCACGTGCCTGTATGACCTCTCTACAACGCCTGGGCATGCTCCTGATGAGTCTCAGTATTGTGTGTGGCCTCCACGAGCCTGTATGACCTCCCTACAACGCCTGGGCATGCTCCTGATGAGACTGAGTATTGTGTGTGACCTCCACGAGCCTGTATGACCTCCCTACAATGCCTGGGCATGCTCCTGATAAGGCTGAGTATTGTGTGTGGCCTCCACGTGTCTGTATGACCTCCCTACAATGCCTGGGCATGCTCCTGATGAGGCTGAGTATTGTGTGTGGCCTCCACGTGTCTGTATGACCTCCCTACAACGCCTGGGCATGCTCCTGATGAGGCTGAGTATTGTGTGTGGCCTCCACGTGCCTGTATGACCTCCCTACAACGCCTGGGCATGCTCCTGATGAGGCTGAGTATTGTGTGTGACCTCCACATGCCTGTATGACCTCCCTACAACGCCCGGGCATGCTCCTGATGAGGCTGAGTATTGTGTGTGGCCTCCACGTGCCGGTATGACCTCCCTACAACGCCTGGGCATGCTCCTGATGAGGCTGAGTATTGTGTGTGGCCTCCACATGCCTGTATGACTTCCCTACAACGCCTGGGCATGCTCCTGATGAGGCTAAGTATTGTGTGTGGCCTCCACGTGCCTGTATGACCTCCCTACAACGCCTGGGCATGCTCCTGATGAGGCTGAGTATTGTGTGTGGCCTCCACGTGCCTGTATGACTTCCCTACAACGTCTCGGCATGCTCCTGATGAGGCTGAGTATTGTGTGTGACCTCCACGTGCCTGTATGACCTCCCTACAACGCCTGGGCATGCTCCTGATGAGGCTAAGTATTGTGTGTAGCCTCCACGTGCCTGTATGACCTACCTACAACGCCTGGGCATGCTCCTGATGAGGCTGAGTATTGTGTGTGGCCTCCACGTGCCTGTATGACCTCTCTACAACGCCTGGGCATGCTCCTGATGAGTCTCAGTATTGTGTGTGGCCTCCACGAGCCTGTATGACCTCCCTACAACGCCTGGGCATGCTCCTGGTGAGGCTGAGTATTGTGTGTGCCCTCCAAGTGCCTGTATGACCTCCCTACAACGCCTGGGCATGCTCCTGATGAGGCTGAGTATTGTGTGTGACCTCCACGAGCCTGTATGACCTCCCTACAATGCCTGGGCATGCTCCTGATGAGGCTGAGTATTGTGTGTGGCCTCCACGTGTCTGTATGACCTCCCTACAACGCCTGGGCATGCTCCTGATGAGGCTGAGTATTGTGTGTGGCCTCCACGTGCCTATATGACCTCCCTACAACGCCTGGGCATGCTCCTGATGAGGCTGAGTATTATGTGTGGCCTCCACGTGCCTGTATGACCTCCCTACAACGCCTGGGCATGCTCCTGATGAGGCTGAATATTGGGTGTGGCCTCCACGTGCCTGTATGACCTCCCTACAACGCCTGGGCATGCTCCTGATGAGTCTCAGTATTGTGTGTGGCCTCCACGTGCCTGTATGACCTCCCTACAACGCCTGGGCATGCTCCTGATGAGGCTGAGTATTGTGTGTGTGGCCTCCACGTGCCTGTATGACCTCCCTACAACGCCTGGGCATGCTCCTGATGAGTCTCAGTATTGTGTGTGGCCTCTACGTGCCTGTATGACCTCCCTACAACGCCTGGGCATGCTCCTGATGAGGCTGAGTATTGTGTGTTGCCTCCACGTGCCTGTATGACCTCCCTACAACACCTGGGCATGCTCCTAATGAGTCTCAGTATTGTGTGTGGCCTCCACGTGCCTATATGACCTCCCTGCAATGCCTGGGCATGCTCCTGATGAGTCTGAGTATTGTGTGTGGCCTCCACGTGCCTGTATGACCTCCCTACAACGCCTGGGCATGCTCCTGATGAGGCTGAGTATTGTGTGTGGCCTCCACGTGCCTGTATGACCTCTCTACAACACCTGGGTATGCTCGTGATGAGGCTCAGTATTGTGTGTGGCCTCCACGTGCCTGTATGACCTCTCTACAACGCCTGGGCATGCTCCTGATGAGGCTGAGTATTGTGTGTGGCCTCCACGTGCCTGTATGACCCCCCTACAACGTCTGGGCATTCTCCTGATGAGGCTAAGTATTGTGTGTAGCCTCCACGTGCCTGTATGACCTCCCTACAACGCCTGGGCATGCTCCTGATGAGGCTGAGTATTGTGTGTGGCCTCCACGTGCCTGTATGACCTCTCTACAACGCCTGGGCATGCTCCTGATGAGTCTCAGTATTGTGTGTGGCCTCCACGAGCCTGTATGACCTCCCTACAACGCCTGGGCATGCTCCTGGTGAGGCTGAGTATTGTGTGTGGCCTCCAAGTGCCTGTATGACCTCCCTACAACGCCTGGGCATGCTCCTGATGAGACTGAGTATTGTGTGTGGCCTCCACGAGCCTGTATGACCTCCCTACAATGCCTGGGCATGCTCCTGATGAGGCTGAGTATTGTGTGTGGCCTCCACGTGTCTGTATGACCTCCCTACAACGCCTGGGCATGCTCCTGATGAGGCTGAGTATTGTGTGTGGCCTCCACGTGCCTGTATGACCTCCCTACAACGCCTGGGCATGCTTCTGATGAGGCTGAGTATTGTGTGTGACCTCCACGAGCCTGTATGACCTCCCTACAATGCCTGGGCATGCTCCTGATGAGGCTGAGTATTGTGTGTGGCCTCCACGTGTCTGTATGACCTCCCTACAACGCCTGGGCATGCTCCTGATGAGGCTGAGTATTGTGTGTGGCCTCCACGTGCCTGTATGACCTCCCTACAACGCCTGGGCATGCTCCTGATGAGGCTGAGTATTGTGTGTGGCCTCCACGTGCCTGTATGACCTCCCTACAACGCCTGGGCATGCTCCTGATGAGGCTGAGTATTGTGTGTGACCTCCACATGCCTGTATGACCTCCCTACAACGCCCGGGCATGCTCCTGATGAGGCTGAGTATTGTGTGTGGCCTCCACGTGCCGGTATGACCTCCCTACAACGCCTGGGCATGCTCCTGATGAGGCTAAGTATTGTGTGTGGCCTCCACGTGCCTGTATGACCTCCCTACAACGCCTGGGCATGCTCCTGATGAGGCTAAGTATTGTGTGTGGCCTCCACGTGCCTGTATGACCTCTCCAACGCCTGGGCATGCTCCTGATGAGGCTGAGTATTGTGTGTGGCCTCCACGTGCCTGTATGACTTCCCTACAACGTCTCGGCATGCTCCTGTTGAGGCTGAGTATTGTGTGTGACCTCCACGTGCCTGTATGACCTCCCTACAACGCCTGGGCATGCTCCTGATGAGGCTGAGTATTGTGTGTGGCCTCCACGTGCCTGTATGACCTCCCTACAACGCCTGGGCATGCTCCTGATGAGGCTGAGTATTGTGTGTGGCCTCCACGTGCCTGTATGACCTCCCTACAACGCCTGGGCATGCTCCTGATGAGGCTGAGTATTATGTGTGGCCTCCACGTGCCTGTATGACCTCCCTACAACGCCTGGGCATGCTCCTGATGAGGCTGAATATTGGGTGTGGCCTCCACGTGCCTGTATGACCTCCCTAAAACGCCTGGGCATGCTCCTGATGAGTCTCAGTATTGTGTGTGGCCTCCACGTGCCTGTATGACCTCCCTACAACGCCTGGGCATGCTCCTAATGAGTCTCAGTATTGTGTGTGGCCTCCACGTGCCTATATGACCTCCCTGCAATGCCTGGGCATGCTCCTGATGAGGCTGAGTATTGTGTGTGGCCTCCACGTGCCTGTATGACCTCTCTACAACGCCTGGGCATGCTCGTGATGAGGCTCAGTATTGTGTGTGGCCTCCACATGCCTGTATGACCTGCCTACAACGCCTGGGCATGCTCCTGATGAGGCTGAGTATTGTGTGTGGCCTCCACGTGCCTGTATGACCCCCCTACAACGCCTGGGCATGCTCCTGATGAGGCTAAGTATTGTGTGTAGCCTCCACGTGCCTGTATGACCTCCCTACAAAGCCTGGGCATGCTCCTGATGAGGCTGAATATTGTGTGTGGCCTCCACGTGCCTGTATGACCCCCCTACAACGTCTGGGCATGCTCCTGATGAGGCTGAGTATTGTGTGTGGCCTCCACGTGCCTGTATGACCCCCCTACAACGTCTGGGCATGCTCCTGATGAAGCTCAGTATTGTGTCTGGCCTCCACGTGCCTGTATGACCTCCCTGCAATGCCTGGGCATGCTCCTGATGAGACTGAGTATTGTGTGTGGCCTCCACGTGCCTGTATGACCTCTCTACAACGCCTGGGCATGCTCCTGATGAGGCTAAGTATTGTGTGTGGCCTCCACGTGCCTGTATGACCTCCCTACAACGCCTGGGCATGCTCCTGATGAGGCTGAATATTGTGTGTGGCCTCCACGTGCCTGTATGACCTCCCTACAACGCCTGGGCATGCTCCTGATGAGGCTCAGTATTGTGTCTGGCCTCCACGTGCCTGTATGACCTCCCTGCAATGCCTGGGCATGCTCCTGATGAGACTGAGTATTGTGTGTGGCCTCCACGTGCCTGTATGACCTCTCTACAACGCCTGGGCATGCTCCTGATGAGGCTGACTATTGTGTGTGGCCTCCCCGTGCCTGTATGACCTCTCTACAACGCCTGGGCATGCTCCTGATGAGACTAAGTATTGTGTGTGGCCTCCACGTGCCTTTATGACCTCTCTACAACGCCTGGGCATGCTCGTGATGAGGCTCAGTATTGTGTGTGGCCTCCACATGCCTGTATGACCTCCCTACAACGCCTGGGCATGCTCCTGATGAGGCTGAGTATTGTGTGTGGCCTCCACGTGCCTGTATGACCCCCCTACAACGTCTGGGCATGCTCCTGATGAGGCTGAGTATTGTGTGTGGCCTCCACGTGCCTGTATGACCCCCCTACAACGTCTGGGCATGCTCCTGATGAGGCTGAGTATTGTGTGTGGCCTCCACATGCCTGTATGACCTCCCTACAACGCCTGGGCATGCTCCTGATGAGGCTGAGTATTGTGTGTGGCCTTCACGTGCCTGTATGACCCCCCTACAACGTCTGGGCATGCTCCTGATGAGGCTGAGTATTGTGTGTAGCCTCCACGTGCCTGTATGACCTCCCTACAACGCCTGGGCATGCTCCTGATGAGACTGAGTATTGTGTGTGGCCTCCACGTGCCTGTATGACCTCCCTACAACGCCTGGGCATGCTCCTGATGAGGCTGAGTATTGTGTGTGGCCTCCACGTGCCTGTATGACCCCCCTACAACGTCTGGGCATGCTCCTCATGAGGCTGAGTATTGTGTGTAGCCTCCACGTGCCTGTATGACCTCCCTACAACGCCTGGGCATGCTCCTGATGAGGCTGAGTATTGTGTGTGGCCTCCACGTGCCTGTATGACCTCTCTACAACGCCTGGGCATGCTCGTGATGAGGCTCAGTATTGTGTGTGGCCTCCACATGCCTGTATGACCTCCCTACAATGCCTGGGCATGCTCCTGATGAGGCTGAGTATTGTGTGTGGCCTCCACGTGCCTGTATGACCCCCCTACAACGTCTGGGCATGCTCCTGATGAGGCTAAGTATTGTGTGTAGCCTCCACGTGCCTGTATGACCTCCCTACAACGCCTGGGCATGCTCCTGATGAGGCTGAGTATTGTGTGTGGCCTCCACGTGCCTGTATGACCTCCCTACAACGCCTGGGCATGCTCCTGATGAGGCTCAGTATTGTGTCTGGCCTCCACGTGCCTGTATGACCTCCCTGCAATGCCTGGGCATGCTCCTGCTGAGACTGAGTATTGTGTGTGGCCTCCACGTGCCTGTATGACCCCCCTACAACGTCTGGGCATGCTCCTGATGAGGCTAAGTATTGTGTGTAACCTTCAAGTGCCTGTATGACCTCCCTACAACGCCTGTGCATGCTCCTGATGAGACTGAGTATTGTGTGTGGCCTCCACGTGCCTGTATGACCCCCCTACCACGTCTGGGCATGCTCCTGATGAGGCTAAGTATTGTGTGTAGCCTCCACGTACCTCTATGACCTCCCTACAACGCCTGGGCATGCTCCTGATGAGGTTGCGGATGGTCTCCTGTGGGATCTCCTCCCAGACCTAGACTAAAGCATCCGCCAACTCCTGGACAGTCTGTGGTGCAACGTGACGTTGGTGGATGGAGCGAGACATGATGTCCCAGATGTGCTCAATCGGATTCAGGTCTGGGGAACGGGCGGGCCAGTCCATAGCTTCAATGCCTTCATCTTGCAGGAACTGCTGACACACTCCAGCCACATAAGGTCTGGCATTGTCCTGCATTAGGAGGAACCCAGGGCCAAAAGCACCAGCATATGGTCTCACAAGGGGTCTGAGGATCTCATCTCGGTACCTAATGGCAGTCAGGCTACCTCTGGCGAGCACATGGAGGGCTGTGCGGCCCTCCAAAGAAATGCCACCCCACCCCATTACTGACCCACTGCCAAACTGGTCATGCTGAAGGATGTTGCAGGCAGCAGATCGCTCTCCACGGCGTCTCCAGACTCTGTCACGTCTGTCACATGTGCTCAGTGTGAACCTGCTTTCAACTGTGAAGAGCACAGGGCGCCAGTGGCGACTTTGCCAATCCTGGTGTTCTGTGGCAAATGCCAAGCGTCCTGCATGGTGTTGGGCTGTGAGCACAACACCCATCTGTGGACGTGGGGCCCTCATACCACCCTCATGGAGTCGGTTTCTAACCGTTTATGCAGACAAATGCACATTTGTGGCCTGCTGGAGGTCATTTTGCAGGGCTCTGCCAGTGCTCCTCCTGTTCCTCCTTGCACAAAGGCGGAGGTAGCGGTCCTGCTGCTGGGTTGTTGCCCTCCTACGGCCCCCTCCACGTCTCCTGGTGTACTGGCCTGTCTCCTGGTAGCGCCTCCAGCCTCTGGACACTACGTTGACAGACGCAGCAAACCTTCTTGCCTCAGCTTGCATTGATGTGCCATCCTGGATGAGCTGCACTACCTGAGCAACTTCTGTGGGTTGTAGAGTCTGTCTCATGCTACCACGAGTGTGACAGCACAACCAACATTCAAAAGTGACCGAAACATCAGCCCGAAAGCATTGGTACTGAGATGTGGTCTGTGGTCCCCACCTGCAGAACCACTCCTTTATTGAGGGGGTCTTGATAATTGCCAATAATTTCCATCTATTGTCTATTCCATTTGCACAGCAGCATGTGAAATTGATTGTCAATCAGTGTTGCTTCCTAAGTGGACAGTTTGATTTCACAGAAGTTTCATTTACTTGGAGTTATATTCTGTTGTTTAAGTGTTCCTTTATTTTTTTTTGAGCAGTGTATATTACATATACTAATATATATATCAATTATATCAGTGGCAGGTACAGTATGGTACATTGTGGTCACTTCTGGTGTAAGGTGATCAGTGCTGAGAGCAATCTGGAAAGCCGTCCCAGAGCTCACACTCCTGCCGCTCTATATGATCTGTGCTGGTATTAGACAGTAGTCCGCATACACTTGAACTTTGATGCCAGCAGCTATCTACATAATTGGCCCTAGTGTTAAAATAAAAATAAACTGTTAGTCCTAGTACAAAGGAGTGGAGAAGCTGTTGACATGCTTGAAGATGTTATAGTTATATAATACATTGCTGTGTTTTAAATGTTGTTTTATCTATTTTGTGACCTTTTACAGTCGGTTAGCTGCAACAGGGTTAGCTGTTAGAGGAGGCACACAGCTGACTGTGCGGCTGGTCTGTGAGGAGGCACACATGACTGTGCGGCTGGTCTGTGAGGAGGCACACAGCTGACTGTGAGGCTGGTCTGTGAGGAGGCACACATGACTGTGCGGCTGGTCTGTGAGGAGGCACACAGCTGACTGTGAGGATGGTCTGTGAGGAGGCACACAGCTGACTGTGTGAGGCTGGTCTGTGAGGAGGCACAGCTGACTGTGTGAGGGTGGTCTGTGAGGAGGCACACAGCTGACTGTGAGGCTGGTCTGTGAGGAGGCACACAGCTGACTGTGTGAGGCTGGTCTGTGGGGAGGCACACAGCTGACTGTGTGAGGCTGGTCTGTGAGGAGGCACACAGCTGACTGTGTGAGGGTGGTCTGTGAGGAGGCACACAGCTGACTGTGAGGCTGGTCTGTGAGGAGGCACACAGCTGACTGTGTGAGGCTGGTCTGTGAGGAGGCACACAGCTGACTGTGAGGCTGGTCTGTGAGGAGGCACACATGACTGTGAGGCTGGTCTGTGAGGAGGCACACAGCTGACTGTGAGGCTGGTCTGTGAGGAGACACAGCTGACTGTGAGGCTGGTCTGTGAGGAGGCACACAGCTGACTGTGAGGCTGGTCTGTGAGGAGACACAGCTGACTGTGTGAGGCTGGTCTGTGAGGAGGCACACAGCTGACTGTGTGAGGCTGGTCTGTGAGGAGGCACACAGCTGACGGTGTGAGGCTGGTCTGTGAGGAGGCACACAGCTGACTGTGTGAGGCTGGTCTGTGAGGAGGCACACAGCTGACTGTGTGAGGCTGGTCTGTGAGGAGGCACACAGCTGACTGTGTGAGGCTGGTCTGTGAGGAGGCACAGCTGACTGTGTGAGGCTGGTCTGTGAGGAGGCACAAAGCTGACTGTGAGCCTGGTCTGTGAGAAGGCACAGCTGACTGTGAGAGGCTGGTCTGTGAGGAGGCACAGCTGACTGTGAGAGGCTGGTCTGTGAGGAGGCACACAGCTGACTGTGTGAGGCTGGTCTGTGAGGAGGCACAGCTGACTGTGTGAGGCTGGTCTGTGAGGAGGCACACAGCTGACTGTGTGAGGCTGGTCTGTGAGGAGGCACAGCTGACTGTGAGAGGCTGGTCTGTGAGGAGGCACAGCTGATTGTGTGAGGCTGGTCTATGAGGAGGCACAGCTGACTGTGAGAGGCTGGTCTGTGAGGAGGCACACAACTGACTGTGTGAGGCTGGTCTGTGAGGAGACACAGCTGACTGTGTGAGGCTGGTCTGTGAGGAGGCACACAGCTGACTGTGTGAGGCTGGTCTGTGAGGAGGCACACAGCTGACTGTGTGAGGCTGGTCTGTGAGGAGGCACACAGCTGACTGTGTGAGGCTGGTCTGTGAGGAGGCACACAGCTGACTGTGTGAGGCTGGTCTGTGAGGAGGCACACAGCTGACTGTGTGAGGCTGGTCTGTGAGGAGGCACACAGCTGACTGTGTGAGGCTGGTCTGTGAGGAGGCACACAGCTGACGGTGTGAGGCTGGTCTGTGAGGAGGCACACAGCTGACTGTGTGAGGCTGGTCTGTGAGGAGGCACACAGCTGACGGTGTGAGGCTGGTCTGTGAGGAGGCACACAGCTGACTGTGAGAGGCTGGTCTGTGAGGAGGCACACAGCTGACTGTGTGAGGCTGGTCTGTGAGGAGGCACACAGCTGACTGTGTGAGGCTGGTCTGTGAGGAGGCACACAGCTGACGGTGTGAGGCTGGTCTGTGAGGAGACACACAGCTGACTGTGTGAGGCTGGTCTGTGAGGAGGCACACAGCTGACTGTGTGAGGCTGGTCTGTGAGGAGGCACACAGCTGACTGTGTGAGGCTGGTCTGTGAGGAGGCACACAGCTGACTGTGTGAGGCTGGTCTGTGAGGAGGCACACAGCTGACTGTGTGAGGCTGGTCTGTGAGGAGGCACACAGCTGACGGTGTGAGGCTGGTCTGTGAGGAGGCACACAGCTGACTGTGTGAGGCTGGTCTGTGAGGAGGCACACACCTGACTGTGTGAGGCTGGTCTGTGAGGAGGCACACACCTGACTGTGAGAGGCTGGTCTGTGAGGAGGCACACAGCTGACTGTGAGAGGCTGGTCTGTGAGGAGGCACACAGCTGACTGTGTGAGGCTGGTCTGTGAGGAGGCACACACCTGACTGTGAGAGGCTGGTCTGTGAGGAGGCACACAGCTGACTGTGTGAGGCTGGTCTGTGAGGAGGCACACAGCTGACTGTGTGAGGCTGGTCTGTGAGGAGGCACACAGCTGACTGTGTGAGGCTGGTCTGTGAGGAGGCACACAGCTGACTGTGTGAGGCTGGTCTGTGAGGAGGCACACAGCTGACTGTGTGAGGCTGGTCTGTGAGGAGGCACACAGCTGACTGTGAGAGGCTGGTCTGTGAGGAGGCACACAGCTGATGGTGTGAGGCTGGTCTGTGAGGAGGCACACAGCTAACTGTGTGAGGCTGGTCTGTGAGGAGACACACAGCTGACTGTGTGAGGCTGGTCTGTGAGGAGACACACAGCTGACTGTGAGGCTGGTCTGTGAGGAAGCACACAGCTGACTGTGAGAGGCTGGTCTGTGAGGAGGCACACAGCTGACTGTGAGGAGGCACACAGCTGATTGTGTGAGGCTGGTCTGTGAGGAGGCACACAGCTGACTGTGTGAGGCTGGTCTGTGAGGAGGCACACAGCTGACTGTGTGAGGCTGGTCTGTGAGGAGGCACACAGCTGACTGTGTGAGGCTGGTCTGTGAGGAGGCACACAGCTGACTGTGTGAGGCTGGTCTGTGAGGAGGCACAGCTGACTGTGTGAGGCTGGTCTGTGAGGAGGCACAGCTGACTGTGTGAGTCTGGTCTGTGAGGAGGCACAGCTGACTGTGAGGCTGGTCTTTGAGGAGGCACAGCTGACTGTGTGAGGCTGGTCTGTGAGGAGGCACAGCTGACTGTGTGAGGCTGGTATGTGAGGAGGCACAGCTGACTGTGTGAGGCTGGTCTGTGAGGAGGCACACAGCTGACTGTGTGAGGCTGGTCTGTGAGGAGGCACACAGCTGACTGTGTGAGGCTGGTCTGTGAGGAGCCACACAGCTGACTGTGTGAGGCTGGTCTGTGAGGAGGCACAGCTGACTGTGAGGCTGGTCTGTGAGGAGGCACAGCTGACTGTGAGGCTGGTCTGTGAGGAGACACACAGCTGACTGTGTGAGTCTGGTCTGTGAGGAGACACAGCTGACTGTGAGGCTGGTCTGTGAGGAGGCACAGCTGACTGTGAGGCTGGTCTGTGAGGAGGCACAGCTGACTGTGTGAGGCTGGTCTGTGAGGAGGCACAGCTGACTGTGTGAGGCTGGTCTGTGAGGAGGCACAGCTGACTGTGAGGCTGGTCTGTGAGGAGGCACAGCTGACTGTGAGGCTGGTCTGTGAGGAGGCACAGCTGACTGTGTGAGGCTGGTCTGTGAGGAGGCACAGCTGACTGTGTGAGGCTGGTCTGTGAGGAGGCACAGCTGACTGTGTGAGGCTGGTCTGTGAGGAGGCACACAGCTGACTGTGTGAGGCTGGTCTGTGAGGAGGCACAGCTGACTGTGTGAGGCGGCACACAGCTGACTGTGTGAGGCTGGTCTGTGAGGAGGCACATCTGACTGTGTGAGGCTGGTCTGTGAGGAGGCACAGCTGACTGTGAGGCTGGTCTGTGAGGAGGCACACAGCTGACTGTGTGAGGCTGGTCTGTGAGGAGGCACAGCTGACTGTGTGAGGCTGGTCTGTGAGGAGACACACAGCTGACTGTGAGGCTGGTCTGTGAGGAGGCACACAGCTGACTGTGAGAGGCTGGTCTGTGAGGAGGCACACAGCTGACTGTGAGGCTGGTCTGTGAGGAGGCACACAGCTGACTGTGTGAGGCTGGTCTGTGAGGAGGCACACAGCTGACTGTGAGGCTGGTCTGTGAGGAGACACACAGCTGACTGTGTGAGGCTGGTCTGTGAGGAGACACAGCTGACTGTGTGAGGCTGGTCTGTGAGGAGGCACACAGCTGACTGTGTGAGGCTGGTCTGTGAGGAGGCACAGCTGACTGTGTGAGGCTGGTCTGTGAGGAGGCACAGCTGACGGTGTGAGGCTGGTCTGTGAGGAGGCACAGCTGACTGTGTGAGGCTGGTCTGTGAGGAGGCACAGCTGACTGTGAGGCTGGTCTTTGAGGAGGCACAGCTGACTGAGTGAGGCTGGTCTGTGTGGAGGCACAGCTGACTGTGTGAGGCTGGTCTGTGAGGAGGCACAGCTGACTGTGTGAGGCTGGTCTGTGAGGAGGCACACAGCTGACTGTGTGAGGCTGGTCTGTGAGGAGGCACACAGCTGACTGTGTGAGGCTGGTCTGTGAGGAGGCACACAGCTGACTGTGTGAGGCTGGTCTGTGAGGAGGCACACAGCTGACTGTGTGAGGCTGGTCTGTGAGGAGGCACACAGCTGACTGTGTGAGGCTGGTCTGTGAGGAGGCACACAGCTGACTGTGTGAGGCTGGTCTGTGAGGAGGCACAGCTGACTGTGTGAGGCTGGTCTGTGAGGAGGCACAGCTGACTGTGAGGCTGGTCTGTGAGGAGACACACAGCTGACTGTGTGAGGCTGGTCTGTGAGGAGACACAGCTGACTGTGAGGCTGGTCTGTGAGGAGGCAGAGCTGACTGTGTGAGGCTGGTCTGTGAGGAGGCACAGCTAACTGAGGCTGGTCTGTGAGGAGGCACAGCTGACTGTGAGGATGGTCTGTGAGGAGGCACAGCTGACTGTGTGAGGCTGGTCTGTGAGGAGGCACAGCTGACTGTGTGAGGCTGGTCTGTGAGGAGGCACAGCTGACTGTGTGAGGCGGCACACAGCTGACTGTGTGAGGCTGGTCTGTGAAGAGGCACATCTGACTGTGTGAGGCTGGTCTGTGAGGAGGCACAGCTGACTGTGAGGCTGGTCTGTGAGGAGGCACACAGCTGACTGTGTGAGGCTGGTCTGTGAGGAGGCACAGCTGACTGTGTGAGGCTGGTCTGTGAGGAGGCACAGCTGACTGTGTGAGGCTGGTCTGTGAGGAGGCACACAGCTGACTGTGTGAGGCTGGTCTGTGAGGAGGCACAGCTGACTGTGTGAGGCTGGTCTGTGAGGAGGCACAGCTGACTGTGTGAGGCTGGTCTGTGAGGAGGCACACAGCTGACTGTGTGAGGCTGTTCTGTGAGGAGGCACACAGCTGACTGTGTGAGGCTGGTCTGTGAGGAGGCACACAGCTGACTGTGTGAGGCTGGTCTGTGAGGAGGCACAGCTGACTGTGTGAGGCTGGTCTGTGAGGAGGCACACAGCTGACTGTGTGAGGCTGGTCTGTGAGGAGGCACACAGCTGACTGAGTGAGGCTGGTCTGTGAGGAGGCACACAGCTGACTGAGTGAGGCTGGTCTGTGAGGAGGCACACAGCTGTGTGAGGCTGGTCTGTGAGGAGGCACACAGCTGACTGTGAGGCTGGTCTGTGAGGAGGCACAGCTGACTGTGTGAGGCTTGTCTGTGAGGAGGCACACATGACTGTGAGGCTGGTCTGTGTGGAGGTGCAGCTGACTGTGTGAGGCTGGTCTGTGAGGAGGCACACAGCTGACTGTGTGAGGCTGGTGTGTGAGGAGGCACACAGGTGACTGTGTGAGGCTGGTCTGTGAGGAGGCACACAGCTGACTGTGTGAGGCTGGTCTGTGAGGAGGCACACAGCTGACTGTGTGAGGCTGGTCTGTGAGGAGGCACACAGCTGACTGTGTGAGGCTGGTCTGTGAGGAGACACACAGCTGACTGTGTGAGGGTGGTCTGCGAGGAGGCACACAGCTGACTGTGTGAGGCTGGTCTGTGAGGAGGCACACAGCTGACTGTGTGAGGCTGGTCTGTGAGGAGGCACACATGACTGTGAGGCTGGTCTGTGTGGAGGTGCAGCTGACTGTGTGAGGCTGGTCTGTGAGGAGGCACACAGCTGACTGTGTGAGGCTGGTGTGTGAGGAGGCACACAGGTGACTGTGTGAGGCTGGTCTGTGAGGAGGCACACAGCTGACTGTGTGAGGCTGGTCTGTGAGGAGGCACACAGCTGACTGTGTGAGGCTGGTCTGTGAGGAGGCACACAGCTGACTGTGAGGCTGGTCTGTGAGGAGGCACACAGCTGACTGTGTGAGGCTGGTCTGTGAGGAGACACACAGCTGACTGTGTGAGGGTGGTCTGCGAGGAGGCACACAGCTGACTGTGTGAGGCTGGTCTGTGAGGAGGCACAGCTGACTGAGTGAGGCTGGTCTGTGAGGAGGCACACAGCTGACTGTGTGAGGCTGGTCTGTGAGGAGGCACACAGCTGACTGTGTGAGGGTGGTCTGCGAGGAGGCACACAGCTGACTGTGTGAGGCTGGTCTGTGAGGAGGCACAGCTGACTGAGTGAGGCTGGTCTGTGAGGAGGCACACAGCTGACTGTGTGAGGCTGGTCTGTGAGGAGGCACACAGCTGACTGTGTGAGGCTGGTCTGTGAGGAGGCACACAGCTGACTGTGTGAGGCTGGTCTGTGAGGAGACACACAGCTGACTGTGTGAGGGTGGTCTGCGAGGAGGCACACAGCTGACTGTGTGAGGCTGGTCTGTGAGGAGGCACACAGCTGACTGTGTGAGGCTGGTCTGTGAGGAGGCACAGCTGACTGTGTGAGGCTGGTCTGTGAGGAGGCACACAGCTGACTGTGAGGCTGGTCTGTGAGGAGGCACACAGCTGACTGTGTGAGGCTGGTCTGTGAGGAGACACACAGCTGACTGTGAGGCTGGTCTGTGAGGAGGCACACAGCTGACTGTGTGAGGGTGGTCTGTGAGGAGGCACACAGCTGACTGTGTGAGGGTGGTCTGCGAGGAGGCACACAGCTGACTGTGAGGCTGGTCTGTGAGGAGGCACACAGCTGACTGTGTGAGGCTGGTCTGTGAGGAGGCACACAGCTGACTGTGTGAGGCTGGTCTGTGAGGAGGCACAGCTGACTGTGTGAGGCTGGTCTGTGAGGAGGCACACAGCTGACTGTGTGAGGGTGGTCTGTGAGGAGGCACACAGCTGACTGTGTGAGGGTGGTCTGCGAGGAGGCACACAGCTGACTGTGAGGCTGGTCTGTGAGGAGGCACAGCTGACTATGTGAGGCTGGTCTGTGAGGAGGCACAGCTGACTATGTGAGGCTGGTCTGTGAGGAGGCACACAGCTGACTGTGTGAGGGTGGTCTGTGAGGAGGCACACAGCTGACTGTGTGAGGGTGGTCTGCGAGGAGGCACACAGCTGACTATGTGAGGCTGGTCTGTGAGGAGGCACACAGCTGACTGTGAGGCTGGTCTGCCATCACTTGTGCTGTGCAGTGCTGCTCTCCAGCTACCTCCACTGTTTTCCTTAACCTGGACAGTGGCCTGGCCTAACATTGATTACAATGCAGCCAATCAGCATTGGTTTTCTTAGCATGACCGCTGTGATTGGTCCAGCACCTGCTGCCACAGAACCTTCTGAAAATCGAGGAGGTGCACAGGGACAGAGATGGCTGCAGGCAGTGGGTGTGTAAGTACTAGCCACTGCCATTAACTGCCCTCAGGCAATTTAAAGGTGACACAAGGGGAAAGGGGTCAGAGTAAATTAAAATTTCTAATGTTACTGTAGGCCCCCCTCCCCCACTGTCACCTCTAATGTTACTGAGGGCCCCCCTCCCCCACTGTCACCTCTAATGTTACTGAGGGCCCCCCTCCCCCACTGTCACCTCTAATGTTACTGAGGGCCCCCCTCCCCCACTGTCACCTCTAATGTTACTGAGGGCCCCCCTCCCCCACTGTCACCTCTAATGTTACTGAGGGCCCCCCTCCCCCACTGTCACCTCTAATGTTACTGAGGGCCCCCCTCCCCCACTGTCACCTCTAATGTTACTGTGGGCCCCCCTCCCCCACTGTCACCTCTAATGTTACTGAGTGCCCCCCTCCCCCACTGTCACCTCTAATGTTACTGAGGGCCCCCCTCCCCCACTGTCACCTCTAATGTTACTGAGTGCCCCCCTCCCCCACTGTCACCTCTAATGTTACTGTGGGCCCCCCTCCCCCACTGTCACCTCTAATGTTACTGAGGGCCCCCTCCCCCACTGTCACCTCTAATGTTACTGAGGGCCCCCCTCCCCCACTGTCACCTCTAATGTTACTGAGGGCCCCCTCCCCCACTGTCACCTCTAATGTTACTGAGGGCCCCCCTCCCCCACTGTCACCTCTAATGTTACTGAGGGCCCCCCTCCCCCACTGTCACCTCTAATGTTACTGAGGGCCCCCCTCCCCCACTGTCACCTCTAATGTTACTGAGGGCCCCCTCCCCCACTGTCACCTCTAATGTTACTGAGGGCCCCCTCCCCCACTGTCACCTCTAATGTTACTGAGGGCCCCCTCCCCCACTGTCACCTCTAATGTTACTGAGGGCCCCCTCCCCCACTGTCACCTCTAATGTTACTGAGGGCCCCCCTCCCCCACTGTCACCTCTAATGTTACTGAGGGCCCCCTCCCCCACTGTCACCTCTAATGTTACTGAGGGCCCCCTCCCCCACTGTCACCTCTAATGTTACTGAGGGCCCCCTCCCCCACTGTCACCTCTAATGTTACTGAGGCCCCCTCCCCCACTGTCACCTCTAATGTTACTGAGGGCCCCCTCCCCCACTGTCACCTCTAATGTTACTGAGGGCCCCCCTCCCCCACTGTCACCTCTAATGTTACTGAGGGCCCCCCCTCCCCACTGTCACCTCTAATGTTACTGAGGGCCCCCCTCCCCACTGTCACCTCTAATGTTACTGAGGGACCCCTCCCCCACTGTCACCTCTAATGTTACTGAGTGCCCCCCCTCCCCCCTGTCACCCTCTAATGTTACTGAGGGCCCCCCCTCCCCCACTGT